>NC_080675.1:104000614-106500614 GCF_030445035.2 Dasypus novemcinctus
TTAGTATAAAGTCCCATTCCTTACATTTTTCCTCTTGTATTAATAGCTGGGAGGAAATGTCGATTAAAATTAATCCTAAATTATATTTTATTAGGACTTTTAAAAAAAGAATTTTAAAAAGCAGGACTTCTCCATTAGGGTACTAGGCTGTTTGGTAAATATCATGTCTGACAATTTTAGTAAATAGATTCTTTTCCTGACTTCTGCTTCTGACTTAACGACATTTTAGGTACCCAGTGAGGTTCAACGCAATGCTTATTAAATCTGACAAAATAAAAATATTTTTACTTACATTTTCTCCTGAAAAAGAACCTATCATTTAAAAAGTATCTTTTTAATATTGTGTAAGACCATAAAGAGCAAAATAAGGTGAACAAATAGAGGACAAATGTCTCTCACTACATCATAATCTCCTTCTACTAAAAACAAGCTCCACAAAGGTAGGCATTTTGTCAAGTTCATTAGAGGTCCTCAGTTAGTATTTGTTGAATGAATTTGAAGCAGAATTTACTAACTCAAAAACTTAATCAAATTTTATTAAATGGTCAATTATCTTCTCACATTAACGGATCAGACATGGTTCTTCAGCTTGGACAATGATTCCCTGCTATGGTGGAAATAACAAATCTTTATGAGTATTCTTATTGTAACTATTATCTTGTGTTAACTGAGAAATGTGACACTGATATTAAAAAATAAATTTTTAAAAAGGAAAAAACCATCTTTATGAGTAGTAATGTTTTATAAGTAGCTATCCTTTGTTGTTAATTGTTAAATCAAGAGATATTTTCTTCCTTCCTCTCTCCTCCCTTTCATCCATCTTCTTTTAGTCTTTCTACATTCACTATGTGGGGATGGATATATACACACACACACATATTTATAATTTACCCCCCCTACGATTACCCCTCTTTGGCTGTTCCTCCTCATCTCTTCTGCTGGTGTTAATTGCTCGGTGGCTCCCTTAAATGTGAGTGGTCCTCAGGGCACCACCCTGCCTGCTTCTCCTCTTGCCCTAGGCAAGTCCCTGGAGTGATCTCAGGTGATCCCCTCTACCTTCTTGACATTGCCATGGGGGAGCCTCAAGACACCTCAAACTCAATACAAAACAAGGCAAACTCAAAGCCTGCCTCCTTGAATCTGCTCTACTTCCTGTACTGCTTAGAGGAAGAAGTGGCACCAGCAGTCATCCAGCTGTCGAAGCCAGAAAGGCGGGAGTCATTCCTGACTCCTCTTTCTCTACCACCCATCTTGCCCCCACAGTGAGAATAGTGAGAACAGTATTCTTGTAATTCAAATACTTCTTGCACCCACTGACCCAATATTAACCGAAGCCAGCACCCTTTTGTTCCTGGATTATTGCAGAAATCTCTTTTTTAATTCTTATCTGCACTTCTCAAGTCTTGTTTCTATTCCAATCAGTTCTTCTTGCTGGATGTGTTTTCTAAAATACAAATCATATCATGTCACTCCCCTGTGTAAAGACCTCCAGTGGTTCCCACGGCTCTAGGCTGTACCATGACATTATATAACAAAACGGGTAAGAGCATGGTCTCTGGAGCCAAACTCTATTATATTGTGACTCTGCCCACTAACCCCATGACAGTGAGGACAGTACCTACTCTATGACTAAGCTTCCTTCCCTGTAACTTGGGGATAATAACCAAAAGGCTTGTTCTTAGGGTCACATGAGTTAATCCATGGAAAGGTGGCATAAAGTCCCATTCCTTATTGCTCTTGCCTCATTTCTCACCTTTCCTTCCAATCACTCTGTGCTCCAGTCATACCAAACTTTCCAGTACTCAAATTCAAGTCTATGAACCTCAGACATCCTGGCACGCTCTTCCCTACCGGTGGGGTTCATGAGCTTCTACTCATTGTTCAGTCGTCACTTCCAAGAAGCCTTCCTGACCCCTCTTGCTGCGGTTAGATGCTCTCTCTCATGGGCTCCCCAAACCCGCTATATGTGATTGCCCTTTTACGTGTATACTTTCCACCCCCACCCCCACTAGAAGGGACATACAGTGCATACAGGGACTGTGTCGGTCGGTGTTCTGTGCTTAGCACAGCAGGAACACACAATAAAATGTGGTAACTATGAAAAATAACAATGTTAAGTGATGTTCTCAATTGCTGCCTATATAGCCCCAGAGATCAGAGAAAAATGTGGTATAACGGAAGCCCTGGTTGCAGACTGGCTCCCGCATAGCCAGGCAGCTTTGCTCATACCCAGGCTCAGAAAATACATTTGGTTACCTCATCAGTCTACAGTCAAGGTGGGATAGGGAAAAAATGTAGGCGAATCAGCCCCAAACCACCACCACCACCAGGCATGCAATTCACAACCCCACTTTGGGCAACTCAGTTTTGTCTTATCTGTACATGGTAGAACATGAATGGGCATTCTTTACTTTTATACTGATTATACAATTCTATATCATGTCTTTCTTTAGTATGTAAACTTAAAAATTAGGTGGGAAAGCAGTTTATTAAGAACCACAAATGTCCGATAATATTCCAAATAGACCAATGAGGCTCAACCTCCACAGAGAAAGAACAGAAAGATCTACAAACTCATGTCTGTGAAGTTGGCTACCCCAGCCAATAGAAAATGCATTCATCATAATTATTGTGCTCCTACCATTTAGTTACATTTTACCATGTTATCATCTTAAGTCCATCGAGATGTAGATATTCTGATGATAACCCACTTTTGGCCAGCTTTTCCTTTTGCCTGTGTTGTGGTCAGAGGAAAACAAACACATTGTCTGCCAGGGGACAGTTACCTTCTCGAGGTCTGGTTCCTCCAAGCCCAGTGCTAACTCATTGTTGTCCATGACGGAGGAAGCTGCCACATCCAGTGGGGTGGACCCTCTCATTGATGGGGAGGCTGAGGAAGGAGAGAAGGGGCCAAGAAGATACAAAGAGTTCATCCAGTGCTAAGCTAAGCTTGCAGTGCATGGAAATAGACAGGCGAGGGCAGCAAACACACAGAAACCTACATCACATTGCTGTTCTCAAAGGGGGCAGATGCCCAATTTAACCCAAGAACAGCTCTCTTTGCTATCCTTCCTCTCTACACTCATTACTGAGTGTGTATGGATTAAGGCAAGAAATCAGCTCATGGGGTCAGGTGGGACCATGTATTTTCAAGTACTTTTCTAACATGAGACTGCTTAACTTCTCCCTCTGATAGCCACTCGACAGACTCAGGTATTACTTAACGAACTAAGATAGAATGACTTGGCCATTGCTGGGGCCACTGCATACAGCTTAAAAATAGCCTCAAACCACATTAGATCAGATAGTTACATCAGGTCACCAATATTTTCTTTGATTTTTCCGGTTTGGCTCTTAGACTGTAATAAAGAAAAAGTTTAGGTGGCATTTTATTGAACAGTTGAGAACTTGAGGTTGCATATGATAAATGAAAAGAAAACCAGATTTCAGATTTCACGTGCATGTGTTTTCCACAAATTCATTCAGTTTGTATTCAGAACAGGGAGTGGGTAAGGCATATGTGTTGAGCTGCTTTTCTAGCGGCGGTGATGGATTTACACTGTTTATCCATAGTTGTCCTTGGCCATTCTGCCTAGCAGAGAAGGAAACATTTGCTGGTTGGCTGCTGAGAGCAGGCATGCGGCCTGCAGCCCGCCTGCCAAGAAGAAATTGGACCCATGACCTTGGTCTCATTAGCAGTGCTCCCTGGTCTGCTGAGTGGGCTGGGAAGAGTCCTCGTCCCTAGCCTATATCTGTAACCCCAGGCAGCATTTCACAAACCATGAGCCACTGGTCCCAAGAGAGATGAGGTAAAATTGCATGAATACACCAACACAAAATTGTCACCAATCCTGGTTGGTAGGAACATCTCTACTTATTTTAGGAGTATAGACATGTTATCATTATTTCACTTGTTTGTAGATCAGGCAGGGTTTCTTCTTGTATTTAAAAATACTAAAGCATGCACATGGCTTCTTTTCTTATATCTCCTAAGTAGAGGGAGTATAACCCCTGAGTCTGACCCTGGAGGTTATAACAGGACATACCTAGGCCAACACTGCTATTCTCCAGCAGGTAGCTTAGATGTTCAAACATGGCCTTCTGATTTTGCCGGCTAATTCGACAGAAATAGCAAAGGAAGCGGCAACAACTAGCAACCATTTTTGGAAAGGCAATCTGTAAAGGTAAAGGAGGAAGTGTCAGCAAAGGTATCATGAGGACTTTTCCAAAAGCCTGATTTAGAAGAGTTTTAGGTTGGTGAGGTCTCACAAGCTGTAACTGGCTCAGAAAATGAATGAGTTTTCTCCTTATCTCCAGTTTATCCCATGACTTACTCACAGAAGGAAAGTCTTCCAGAAACACTAAGAGCTAATTATAGTTCTTAAGGGAATGGACATCAAACAGGAATCTTAATCATTCCTAGTGGTCACGCGAAATGGCATATGATCCCATACCAGATGATCGTTGTTTTCAGCTTGGAAGGGAGTGGACAGAACTCGGATGGGAAATGTCAGAAAGGTATGCTGGGAGATCAGAGAAAAATAAGGCCTTCCACCATATCACATCTGAGTCTTGTGGGTAAAGGCTGGCCTCCGTGCTGGTGGGAGCCTAAAGAGCGTCACCCAATTTGACTCTGAAATTTCCCCAACTACTTTTGTCACTGATGATTGATCTCTTATGGGTTCTTGTAACACTTCTAATCTGATTTGTACGATTTAGCACTGAGGTGCCATCTTATATAACTGTTGACCCTACTTGGCTTATCTGCTTAACAAAGTAATGAGCATCTACAGAGAAGGGCTACATCTTACTTTGATCCTACAATGCTTAATGCATTATGTCAGTGTTAACTTTGCTCAGGATCCCAGAAAGGCCTTGGTGCCCCCCTTTCGAGTCAGGGAGGATGCTCTAGATTCTGAAACATACAGCTATTCTACTTGCTGAGGCATCCAGACATTTGTTCAGGGATCTTATGGTAGGTTTCACTTTCCTAAGAGAGCAGAGCAAGCAAACAAGAAGGAAGGCAAATTTGGCATCTATTCTGTCTTCACACTTTCAACCCCAATACTGGTGAAGCTGCATTGGGAATTAATTCCTAGGTAATTCCTAGGGCGCTGGCACTCTGGAATTTTCAACATTTGAAAACACACCCCACGTGTTGCCTTCAGAATCCATTTACCTCTGAGGAGGACCCCAGATGAGTTGGGATAAGTGCCTGGTTATGCCCTATCCCTGTTTCTTTCACCCTTGCTAACAGGAGTTCCCACTGACTGCAGACCTCAAACGGGGAAACTGTGAAGGAAACCTAATTTAATCACAGCGGGAACATGCACATTCAGGAGGGAGCACTGCCAGGATCATCAGGATCATTAAGATCTCCCTCTCTTTCTCTCTCTCTCCCCGTGCCTTTAGAACAGCCTTCTCCTGATTCAGCATAAAACGTATCAGGCTCCTGAGTGGAACCCAGAGGAATTTCATCTTGAAAGAGACAGGGCTTCAGAGGATGGGAAGAAAACTTAGCAGCTGAATGGACAAGTGAGGTGAGGGAGAAGAGCCCCAAGCTTTAAGAGTTGGAGTGCTTACACTGGCTGTGTTCCATTCAGCAGCAGCATCCCATCTCTTGGCTCCTTCTTGAGAAAGCTCCCTCTCCCAAAGAAGAAGTGATGCAATAGACCCTTGCCATGTGACTCTGAACCAGTCACCTCACGGGCCCTTGTCCTAGGGGACAAGTATGGCTAAGTTCTCCTTACAGCATTACCTGCAATTTCTCTGCACCCAACACGTTCACCATCACCTCCATCACCGTCTCATGCATGCCAAGGACCCTCATGAGGTTGGGATGCTGGTAAAACACCTTGTTGTTCATTATGTCTCTAGGGTAAGGATCAGAGAAAGACTTCAGCACTTCCTTTTTCCTATGCTGTGAAAAGTCAGGAATGAAAACACTAATGTACAAATTTGGGGTGAAGAAATATAAATGTGACAGGCCAAAGAGATAATAAGGCACCAGGTCAGTTGGAATATAAGTGGAGTGTCTTTTTTGCCAAAGGAATTGTTTCATGTTCCTTTACTTGTAAGTGTTTGAATGTTCTGAACATCTCCTTCTAATGACTATTCAAAAGCTGTGCTTTTGTCTCTTTGACTTGTAATATTTGTGAGACCACCCAAACCATCAAATCATTGAATTTTTCTTCCTGTATATACTCATCGTCTTTTCTTTTTTACCTTTTTGTCATTAAAGCTATGCTTCTATCTACTTCAGTTTTCTTAATGATAGGCCTGTACTGTTTCTTAAGACAACTGTATATTAGACACCAACGACTTTTTGTACATCTGTCTTTAAAAAAACAAAGAAATTTATATGTTAAGTGTTATTCTTTTAAGTCATTCAATACATATCCACATAACAAAACTGCAAGTAGATACAGAAAGAGCCTATTAATTGGCTGTGAAACCCCTTACAAGGTGATTTACTTTCTACTAACCCCCACGGATTCCTCTTCCTCCAATATTGTGGCTACTAAGAGGAGACACCACCAGTTTTAACTCCTGCTACATCTACTGCAAGGGTTGGGGGAGAGGGCAATTCTGTAGCTTTTCTCTCTTCTAATGAAAGCTTCTTTATTTCTATTAGAAGATTCTTGTTTGGAAATGAGTTTGAGGAATTCATGCATCTTTCCCCCTGAGGGTCCTCAAAATTCCATTCCTGGGCCTTGGTGGTGATGTTTCTTTGGTTTGCTGGTTCAAGGATTGTGGGATGGAATGTTGAAGGAAGGAAGTCTATGGTTCTAGTCCTTCATTCTAATCAAGTAAAACTGTGGGCTGGTCAAGGAATCTTTTTGAGTCTCAGCTCTCTCATCTGCAAAATGGAAGTGCTGGATTATGTGTAAGGAAAATCATTCAAGTGCCTAAAATGTCATGAATCTTTTTGACTACATGGCTTCCAAGGGAAAGCCACAACTACCGCCTATGGGTCAAGGTATCTCACAGAACTAACTCCATAGGCTAGTCTCAAGAAAAGGGGGAGATTTTAGGCAGAAATCTTAGATTTCCAAAGCATCAAAAGCTCAAGTGCTCTCGTGTTGAGGTGTTGTCCCTTTCTCAAATTTTTTTCATTGCGTCCCTGGAGTTATTTAACCAAATCACCCGGCCCTTCCCCAAGATTCCTCCACACTTCTTTTGCAATGGCCCTTCACCATGAATAAAAGGTAGTCTGGTCTCTCAGGTTATTAGAGATGACTGATTTGGCAAAGAGATCATCCCATGAGGGGTGCAGTTAGGATCACCAACTCCTTTCCTGGGTACATGAAGATTTAATACAATTGATTCTGGAACATCCCTATATGGACATAAACCTGTTTTTCCCACTTGCAGCTCTCTTGGCAGAAACACTCTTAACTACGAAAGACCTACCCCAGTCCATTGATCATGAGCAGCTCCTCTTCCTTGCCCATTCTGACACTAAGAAGGGAGCGAATCTGGCCAAGAGCAGCCAGCAGGTTGATGGTGTCACTCACGGAGACCTGGCTGATAGTATAGGTCTTCCGCAGGGCTTGCAGAAGCTCCCCAATGCTGTCATACTGCCTCTGGAGGAGGTTGAACATCATCCGGACCAGCTCTGCATCCTGGATCTGGTCCTCCTGGGCCCAGCGGATCATTGTCTGTGAGATGAGCTCCTTCAGTGTCGCTGGAGGGACAGTAAGAAGGTCCATTATTGGGACTGTCACTGCTCAGGGAGAGCTGAGTATCTCAGTCACTTCAGTAAACATCATCAGTTGGCTGGGTTAAAAAACTCATGAATGGGGTAGGGCATGCAATAAATACTAACAGGGTACATGTAAATGCCATGGGATACCGAGTGGGAAGTGATTGATTCTGTGTAGGGGAAAGCATGAGAGGAAGACTGTGGCCATGGCCTCTTAAGAGTATAAAGCACTGGGATTTCTCCAAGAATTTAAAAGACACCACTTATCACAGAACCATTAAGCCATGCCATTGATTCACGAACTGTAAAAGTTATTTTAGATGTTATAAACATGAGCATATAGTAACAGATAGAGAGAAGTAGACTGAGAATACTCTATCAGGCCTAAAAACCTGATACCTATTTGGATATATATGTGATTATCATCCACTGAACTCACTTCATTTGCCTGGATCTCTGATAGGAGTCAATCGAAATTGTATTTTGTGCTGCTTTCATAAGCATCAAAAGAAAGAAACCACTTCAACTTAGAATTCAGAATTTGTTATGGCTTATACTGGTTGCACAGAAATACCACTGACTAAACAAGTAAAGGAAAGATTAATGAAATGGGACTTGAACCAGTTGTGGAACCTTCAGCTCTGGATGAAATGGCTCCTGAAAATTGCTGATTAGAGTTGGTTTTGGCAGATGAGAAGGGAGAGAGAGATCTGAGCAGGAGGATGGAGAGGTGGACCCTGTTGGAATAGCTGGAAGGGCACCGCACTGTCCACCTCTGTTCATGCCATACACATGCCCAGAAGATGCTGTGATGGAGGCAAGAGACGCTGCTCTTAAGTCATAATTACATCTATGTCTGGCTCTGTTTATCCCATTCTTGTGAGGTAGGAATGGCACTAAGATCCTTTATTCAGACCTGGTGGTAAAAGTAGAACTAAGGAGGTGATGAAGGTCACACAGTGAATCAGTGACAGAGCTAGGAATATACTCAAGTCAATGCTCTTGGTACCCTGAGATGTCTCCAATAGTCTAGTTTTCTACCGACATATGACTATATATGGCAGATATCCACTTTTGACACAGTCTTGGCTCATCAGGATATAAAAATAGAACTTAGTTAACAAAGCTCCAAAGGTTTCTATATGTAAAGGATTAATTTAACTATCTGCTGTGCCCATCAACCCTGTGGGTGTTTTAGGTTCAGATGGAGACATAAACTGAGTAACTTTAAAAAGGATACCCAAGTCAGAGAGCAGCACCTAGTCAAATGGTGTTCCTAGATCTCTCGCTAGGCAGAGATTTAATGCCTGTTAGGTTAGATAATATCTGTACCCTTTGGGGAAAACTGTTATTTGCGGGCTGGGCTGGGCTTCTCTCATGAAACTTGCTTCCTCAGTAGCCAAATGTAAAAGTTCTTCTTTTCTTCTAGTTAATATTCATGGTAAGGAATGAAAACAAGACAATAATATACAGACCCTTGGGCCCAGCATAAGGTTCTTTAGTCCTATAAAGTACAATTTGCTCTTGAGCCTATACCTTGGCTTGAAAGAATGACATTCTCACCACTAACAATCAAATTCTCTGCAGAGATGACACACATCATGGCAATCCCTGATGTGCATGGAAAAGCAACCATCTGAAAGAATTGTTAACCAGCTCAAGGGCCATCTTTTTTCAGGAGGGAATTTCACAACTACATATTAGCTTTCTCTTAGCCCAACTTTTTTTTTTTTTTTTTTTTTTTAAAGATTTATTTATTTTATTTAATTTCCCCCCCTCCCCCGGTTGTCTGTTCTTGGTGTCGATTTGCTGCATCTTGTTTCTTTGTCGGCTTCTGTTGTCCGCTTCTGTTGTCGTCAGCGGCACGGGAAGTGTGGGCGGCGCCATTCCTGGGCAGGCTGCTCTTTCTTTTCACGCTGGGCGGCTTTCCTCACGGGCGCACTCCTTGCGCGTGGGGCTCCCCAACGCGGGGGACACCCTTGCGTGGCACGGCACTCCTTGCGCGCATCAGCACTGCGCATGGCCAGCTCCACACGGGTCAAGGAGGCCCGGGGTTTGAACCGCGGACCTCCCATATGGTAGACGGACGCCCTAACCACTGGGCCAAAGTCCGTTTCCCTCTTAGCCCAACTTGAGATTAATTCAGGATTTGGGTGAGCTCTCAGCCTCACACTGACTCAAAAATCTAAATCAACACTCATGACCTAGAGTACAACAAAGCATCTCACTAGAGGGTGGAGGGGAAAGGAAACTGCCTGTTAGCCTGAAAGGATTGAGCAGGAACCATCCCATGCTGTTTTGTCCAACTTACCGAGCCTTCATGGTAAATATTGGAGAATAGGATAACTACATTGTATGTGTGAGACCAAACTAAAGCACAGTTAAAATATAGTGGTCCCAGATTTGGACAGCAAGATAGCAGCAGAGTAAGGTAAGTAAGAGTTGACCCAGAGTCAATTCCTGCTATAGGGTAGTTAGTAAACACCCAGAGCTCTCTGACACTAGCTGAAGCACCTGTTTTGGGGCTTCAGGAGGCCAGAAAGGCATCCTGCAACATCCTTGAAGGAATGGAAGAAGGAGGCTGCCATCTGCAAAGAAGGCTTGCCAGTAGAGGGTTCCACAACCTGGAGGCCAGTGCCCATCCTCCACTGGAGGCACAAGCTGCCTTGGGAGCTGCTCCGTGGCTGGAATTGAAAGCTTCATTTCCCAAAAATGAGGGAGGAAGAGACGGATGGCTGCCGATTTCAGCTACTGATTGGTAGACTCGGATGGCTAAGGAATAATAACCCTAGGAACAGCTGGTGTGTGAATTTGTCCAAGCCGGAAAAAGGCTGGTGGCCACCATTTTGACTCCACCCCCAGCCTGAGGGGAAGCCAGCCTGACAGTGATGGTAGGAACTGGTTTCTGTCACCTGGATCAGCCTGCAGCCCTGGCCTAGGCTTCAGTCCCTCCTCTGGCAGGGAGGAGGCTGGCTAGCTCAGCATCAGTCTATCCAGGTAACTGAGGGCACCTTTGGCTAGCACAAACTGAATAATTAAAAGTCTCCTGGGGCAACTGTGGTCATCTTGGACCTGCAGTGCACAGACTGCTGCCCACACCTGCAGCTCCATCCCTGCCCCAGGCAGGGGAGAAAGGGGCGTGAAGCTTCATCAGTCTCTCTGGGCAACTACAGTCTAGGCCTGCACAACTTGGATTATTCCACACAGCTGTGAGTCTGTCCCTACCTCTGGGAAAGGAGAAAGTTGGGAGAAGCTTCATCCATCTGTGGGACAATGAGGGCAGCTTAAGTCTCCACAGTCTATAGCACCAATTATATCCTTGGCTCCCACTGCACAACCAGCAAGGGAGAAAGGGCAGGAAGCCCTAAACTAAAGAGAAAAACTGCACTCAGAATAAATACTCTAGGAAGCCAGATGCCAGGACACCAACCAAAAATTATAATCCACACCAAGAAACAGGAAGCTATGGCCCAGTTAAAGGAACACGATAAGCCTCCAAATGACATAAAGGAGTTGAACAAATAATCATAGATGTTCAAACAAATCTCCTTAATAAATTCAATGAGATGGCTAAAGAGATTAAGGATATTAAGAAGACACTGGATGAGCACAAAGAAGAATTTGAAAGCATGCGTAGAAAAATAGCAGATCTTATGGGAATGAAAGGTGCAATAAATGAAATTTAAAAAACATTGGAATCATATAATAGCATATTTGAAGAGGCAGAAGAAAGGATTGGCGAGTTTGAAGAAATGGCCTGTGAAAGTGAACACACAAAAGAACAGATGAAGAAAACAATGGAAAAAATTGAACAAGGTCTCAGGGAACTAAATGACAGCCAGAGATGTGCAAACATATGTGTCATGGGTGTCCCAGAAAGAGAAGAGAAGGGAAAAGGTGCAGAAAGAATATTTAAAGAAATAATATTAGAAAATTTTCCAACCCTATTGAAGGACATAGATATCCCTGTCCAAGAAGCACAACGTACTCCCATCCAAAAAAATCCAAACAGACCAACACTGAGATACATTCCAATCAGAATGTCAAATGCCAACAACAAAGAGAAAATTCTGAGAACAGCAAGAGAAAAGCAATGCATAACATATAAGGGATATCCAATAAGATTAAGTGCTGATTTCTCACCAGAAACCATGGAGGCAAGAAGACAGTGGTATGATATATTTAAGATACTATGAGAGAAAAACTTCCAGCCAAGAATCTTATATCCAGCAAGAATGTCTTTCAAAAATGAGGGCAAGATTAGAATATTCACAGAAAAACAGAAACTGAGAGAATTTCTAAGCAAGAGACCAGATTTTTCAGGAAATACTGAAGGGTGTGCTAGAGCCTGAAAAGAAAAGACACGGGAGAGAGTGTAGAAATGAAGATTATATCAATAAAAGTAACTAAAAGTGTCAAAAGAGCGGTGAAAATAAAAAATGACAGATAAAACTCAAAATAAACTTAATCAAATATGTAAAGCACTTGTATTCAGAAAACTGCAACCCAATGTTAAAAGAAATAAAAAAAGCCCTAAATAACTGGAAGAACATGCCATGCTGATGGATTGGAAGACTAAATATCATTAAGATGTCACTTCTACTCAAATTGATATACAGATTCAATGCAACCCTGATAAAAATCCCACCAGCATTTTAAAAAAAATTGAAAACACAATTAGCAAATTTATTTGGAAAAGTAAGGGGTCCTGAATAGCCAGAAACATCATAAAAGGAAAAGTGAACACTTATTTCCAACTTTAAATCATACTACCAACCTATAGTGGTAAAAACATCATGGTATTGGCATAAAGACAGATACATAGACAATGGAATCAAACTGATGGCTCAGTAACAGACCCTCACATGTATGGTCAAGTGATTTTTGACTAGCCTGTCAAACGCACACAGCTCAGGCAGAATAGTCCATTCAGCAAAATGGTGCTGAAAGAACTGGATATTTATAGCCAAAAGAAGGAAAAAGGACCTCTATCTCACACCTTATCCAAAAACTAACTCAAAAGGGATCAAAACCCTAAAAGTAAAAGCAAGAACCATAAAACTTCTAGAAGAAAGTATAGGAAAATATCTTCAAGACCTGGTGGTAGGTGGTGGATTCTTAAAGGAGAAAAAAGGAAGACTGAGATGGACAACTGATGTTTAATGTATATAGAAGTTTTAATTAGCTTTACTGTAAAAGTGTGGAAATGTATAGAATGGATGGTAAAAATAGTAAAAGTTAGTTTATAAATAGGGATGTGGCTGAAAATGGTAGTTTAGGGACATAAATGTCAATTGACAGGATGCTAGAGAATAATCTAGGAACTGAATAGCACAGTAAACCAAGAGGTGGATGAAAATTGTGGTTGATGGTACAGATGAAAGTGTCTTTTGTGAGCTAGAGCAAATATCACTACTGCAGGTGTTGGGAATGCATGGGAAAATACAACTGGAATGACCTATAGACTGTGGTTAGCAGTAATAATATAATATTCTTGCATCTATGCCAAAGATGTATGTGTTGATAAAGGGGCAGTATGGAAAATGTGAGCCAAATGTATACTATGGACATGGTAACAATCAGATGATATCATCTTATCTGTAACAAATGTTCCACCACAGTGTGGTGTTTTGATAGAGGGGTGTTGTTTGGGAATTCTGCATATGTGTAAGATTGTTTTATAAGTTTACAACTTCTGTCATAAAAAATATATTTAAAAAATAATAATACAGTGGGTTGGGGGGAAAACACACCAACTATAACATAAGGACTATAATTACTAGTAAGATTTTTACAATATTCTTTCATAATTTGTAACAAACATCTCATGACAATGCACGGTGTTGGTGGAAGATTGATGTATGGGACCCCTGTATGATGTTACTCATGTTTGCTTTGTAAGTTCACAAATTTTAGTATACAGTTAATTGTTTATGTATGTTCATATATAAATGACATAAAGATAATAATAGGGAGGGTTGGGGGAAAATACTTTGTTTGGTAGTAATGTTTTGACAATGTTCTTTAATCATTAGTTAAAAAGGTTTAACAACAATGTAAGGTGTTGGTGTAGGGTGAGTTATGAGATCCTGTATGATGTTATATGTGTTTGTTCTGTAAAAGTTTACAACTATTACTATACATGTATTGCATATGTATGTTTATGTGTGGATGATATATTTCAATAAATTAATTAAAAAAATATATATATAGTGGTCCCAGATCCTGATGGAAAAGGAAAAAGCAATATTCATTATAATTCTGTGGCTGACAGGCAGAAGCAGTGCAGCAGAAGGCATGACATTTCAGGTCATTCTTGTTGGACAGAGTTTCAAAATGTGAGACCAAGGTCCACCAAGAGAGGGAAACAACAGCTATGAGGAGAAAGACTAAGAGGAAGAAAAAAAACCTCAAGAGCTCTGAAAAGCACAGCATATATTTATGTGGTCTGACATATACTAGAGACTCAGCACTCACCAAGCAAGGTTGGGTTGAACCAATGAACAGTTCTAAGGGTCTGAACAGTTCTGGGACTGAGATAATGGAGCTTTCCCCCTGACAACAGTGCTACTGAAAATTCCCCGATTGTAATTAGTTCCCAAGCACAAGCAGGAGAGCAGCCAAAGTGTTGGGAGGGTAAAAAGAGTACACTGTTTAAAATGTGTTTATCTGTCCGTATATCTGACATTTGAGGAGTGAAAGAATTAATGCACAAACCACGTCTGGCACATTATTATGAGCTTTAAAAAGGTTTAACTATAATGACCATCAATACCAGCAGTTGTAAAAGTCTGGTTACACCGCTGGCACACTCTCAGGAATTTGAGTGTACATGGATAAACTGGGTGAATGTCCCATGAAGTCTCATAGTCTCGAACCCTGATCAAGAGATGCAACATTTGAAAAGCCGGAGTTGTGGGAGGAGGGGGATAGAAACTGCTGGAATATCAGAGAAGGCTACTGTCTGACTGACCAACCACACATGCATTTTGATACTTCTTGTCAGTGTTTATTTCCACCTAGTGGACAAAGGAGTTTTAAAACCTTTTTAACAATGAAGATAAGATTGCTTTTTAATTTTCCTTTTTCTTTATTGTTCTTCCTCCTTCTGTCCTTTTTCCTTCTTTAATATTTGCTTTACTGTTTTATTATTATTCTTTCTTTTCATATCAAATAACCATCATTAACGAAATGGACTGAGACATCAAATAAAATACTGACATTTTGACTGATGAGAAAAAAAGTCTGGTTACAAATCTTGGGGTCTTACGACTCTTTATGCAGTCTGCAAAGCCAAAAGTATTTTCATAATTCTGATATTTTATTTGCCCTTTTCATGGCTATGACAGTTGCACTGATGGGTAAAATTGTTGGCGCCTTAGCATGAATCAAGTTAAGGGGCACCAAACTGTACAGGCGGTCATTGTATTCTTTACTGCCACATCACCAGAAAAACGCCCAGTTTCATAGAAGAATGTCCTTAGTAAGAAATAAAAATTATTAGTTTTATTAGTAAACTCTTGAGTAGACTTTTTTTTTTGAGAAATTGTAAGAAAATCATGTTCCTAAACACCTCCTGTTATTAACACATTGCCATTAGTGTGGCACCTTTGTTACCACTGATGAGTATTATTATAATTGTACTAATAGCTATAGTCCATGGCTTATATTAGGGTTTCCTGTTTGTGTTGTACAGTCTTATGCTTCTTTTTTCTTTTTATTCTTGTAACAGATATACAACTTAAAACTTCCCATTTAGCCAGGTTCACATATATAATTCAGTGCTGTCAGTGATGTTCACAATGTTGACTACCACCACCACCATCCACAGCAAAACTTCATCACCCCAAATAGAAACTACGTATAATTTTAAGCATTAATTCCCCATTCCCTACCCCAACCCTGGCCGCTGGTAAACTGTATTCTACTTTCTGACTCTATAAGTTTGCTTATTCTATTTCCTAACAGGGAGATCGTATAATATCTGTCCTTTTGTGTCTGGCTTATTTCACTCAACATGATATTTTCAAGGTTCATCCATGTTGTTGCATGTATCAGAACTTCATTCCTTTTTATGGCTGAATAATATTCCATCATGTACACATCTTTTTAATACCCTGTGCTAATAGGAAAGTTCAGAGGTTATCTTGAGGAAAAGTACTCGTGCAATTGTCCAAGTTATGGGACAACCTGTTTCATGGAAACAGGTTGCAGAGACTTGGGTAACTGATAGACATTTTCTTTAAAAAATGAATAAAGTAAATCTGCCACTTAAAGGAATATAACTGACAATATTTGCTGCCACTAATAAAATATGAAAGATAGACTGCTAGATTTTTATGCAACCAAGTATAAAATGTTCCTAATATAGTTTCAGATTTGATACTGCAATGAACTTTTGAGCAACTACCACTTGAGTTTTTACACAGAATCAAAGAAGAATATTCACAATTACATGACAAGGCTGTTAAAGTACTTCTCCTTTTTCCCATTAATTTATCTGAAGCCAGATTTTCTTCATATTTAACCACATATATTAAGCTTATGCTTATAAAAGATTTATTAAAAATAGGAAGCAATACCACTGTTCTCACTAATTTTTTTTGAAAATATAGTTGTTTTTCATGAAAACATGTTATTTATGAAACATACAAGGGGATTATTATTTTTAAATGATCTGTAAATATTTTAAAATTTCTAATACAGTAAGTATGAACAGATAAAACCACACAGAAACTCAAGCTTTTTGAGATCTTCCAAATTTTAAGAGTGTAAAAGGTTCAGAGACAAAAGTTTGAGAATCACCGATCTATATAAAAGCCCCTCTATTGCAGTGATGGCTGTGATCAACAAGCAAAGTTTTCTCTCCAGCTAAGATAACACCCTGTTTCATTAGGTTGTATCATTCTAATCAAGTAGCTGGGACCTGAACCTAGAAAGTTGCAGTTTAGAAGGCTTTCTATGTATGTTTCTGGGTGGAAGGTCAATTAAATGTGAGTGTAAGAAGAGTGGAACACTTTGCATTGAGAAATGAAGTAAGCATTAAAGAACCATTATTTTGAAAATTGCATTCCAGCAGGCAGCAAGAGCCCTGGCCATTATTCATTCACCACTGAAGGGCTCCCTGCTTGCCTGAAGGGTCCCAAATGCTTCCCTCCTCCTTAATTTGGTCTTAAGATCAGTCATCTTCAGAGCAAGGAGGGAGCTGGGGCTGCGTGGCCTTCTGTGGCCTGCCCTATAGCCAGTACAGAGAAAAGGTGGTCTGCAGACTGGAGCAGCCTGTTCTTAACATTAACTGACCATTTAATGGAGACTTTGTTCTGGTTAACACTGGAAACCAAGGTTGTCAACTACACAAGGTTTTGCAGTGGTGCTGATGTGTATCTAGACCTCAGGACATATCTCATCTACAAGTTGCTCCCTCTCTTCACTGGAGTAGCTGAGTTACCTATATGTCACTCCCAAATTAGCTTATTAATCAAATGGTATTTTCTGGGTACCTCTTAAATACCCAAGATGGAGTTAAGTACTTGTAGCAGTTTGATATTTATGATGAATTCCAAAAATAGCTATTGGATTATGTTTGTAAATGGGTTTGTTCTTCTGGGCATATTAGATTATATTGGATTCAGAGGTTTCACTTTATTTGATTAAATAATGATTGAGGCTTTGATTGGGCCACGTCAGTAGGATGTTGTGTCCCTGCCCTTGGTGGGCAGGCACTCACAAAGAAATCACACCACAGAGAAGGGAGTTTGAAGTTTTGAGCTGGAGCCACAGGAAGTAAACACACAGAAAAGCAGATATGGCAAAGGCCTCGAGAAGAGAGACAAGTTGTTCTCCTGACAATTTATAGTTGACCTTGTGGAGTGGGCCCAGCAGCTAAGTCTGGAGAGCAATGAGTCCTGGGAAGAGAGGAACTCAGGAAGCCTGAATCCTTGCAGATACCAGCAGCCATCTTGCTCCAACATGTGGCAACAGACATTTTGGTGAGGGAAGGAACTTATGCTTTATGGCCTGGTAACTGTAAGCTTCTACCCCTAATAAATATCTTTTATAAAAACCAACCAATTTCTGGTATTTTGCATCAGCACCCATTTGGCTAATACAGTACTCTATATGAAAACGTAATTATTACCCACAACAGCTAAGTTGGGAAATGAAATATGTACAAGTGAAGCATTTAATGAGAAAAAAAGTGTAGAATGATGTTAAAATTGTGCTAAGACACTTAGGAAAAAAGAATTCATAAGATGGTACAACTTCCATAGTAATATATACATTCAAAAGAAATTAGAGAAGAGAAACAATAAGATCTTATTGTGTTAACTTTATTTTTGAATGTTATTTTGTCTAAAGTTCTTTATATTTTTAGGATAGGCCCATAGTACATAGAGGAAAGAAGAAACTCTATCATTAAGTTAAGAGGAGTCTTCCAAGGGATATTTGAAATGATCTGGTGGAGAGACATTACTCTCTTTTTTTCTCTATTTTTTAAAATGTTACATTAAAAAAATATGGGGTCCCCATATACCCCCCACCCCCTCACCCCACTCCTCCCACATCAACAACCTCTTTCATTGCTGTGGGACATTACTCTTTGCTGTGACTATTTTGGAATGCCGTTTTCCTTCAATAAAAGATTCACACAAGGAATCTGTGTACTGAATATGCCCCACCATCTGGTATCAACAGGCGAATGCTGGCAATTTTGGTATGATTTTCAAAGAGCAACAGGGAAGTTACTTCTGGAAATATATTTGAACTTCTTTCTTAACAAAGAGAGACAGATACATTAAAAAGTTACCAGTTGGTAACAATTGTTGCTTTCCTAAACTCATCTTTGGAAATGCTGTTCTTTACCACTTTTACCTCTTAACACTTCAGTCATTATGAGGAACACAAGGGGAAGACTGCAGAGTAAGGTAACAGTGAGGCAGCCAGATTAAATCTGTTTGCCACAACCTATGGCTCCATCTTTCCCTCTCTCTCCCCTACACGTATGCCATATTATTCAATTGAGAACCTTCACCACGTATAATGAAGATGCTTTGGCAGAAATTATTACCATTCTAGGATTTTCATCGACTGATTTAGCTGACTTTCAAGAGGGCCTTGTCAAGTGCACTAGACGGTTCAGCACATGGGATTTTTAAAAAGCTATAGTGTTCTTTTCAAAAAGCAAGGAATAAGGAAGAAAGATATATAATCAAGAATGTGTTTTTCTGATTAAAACACAGCAAATTCCCATAAGAAACAGAATGTCTTAGAGAAGCTAGTCAGGTGCATGTGATATCCTTGATAATTATAAATGGCTTCATTTATGAGATTATTATTAACAGTCTAAGTCTCTCTACTTCTGAAATTAGCGTAATTAGGGATAGTCACATTTCAGCAATTATATTGAATATATGATCTATAATGATTATTCAGGCTCTTTTAGAATGGAAATATTTCTAAGGCATTATATTGCTTTAGGGAAACTTAATGCCTGAAACATACTTTAAAATCACTTCCATTGCATAACTCTTTTTTTAAAGGGTCAAATTACCAGCTTTGCAATACCAACAATGATAAGAGAAAAGTCATTAATTCTCATAGAGTCAATTTAAATATTTAGGCTGAAGGAGTGTGGAAATTTTCTTTTCTCTTCTAAATTTAGGTTATAGTCCAAGTGGCCATGATGTAACAAAGTACATGCTTATTATCAAAGAGCAGATGTTGGTCACTGGTGAAGCAAATCCTTGCAGCTTACAGATCCAAAACTCATGCTGGTGTTGTATTCCTGTGACTGTACTCTTAAATATGGGTCAGTTTTGAAAAGGACTTAGAAGCTCTCTAGTTACATTAAAAAGAGAGAGCAAACCAAATTGCTCTGCACTTAGGTTAAACTTAGAAAGTAATTTATAATGCTCACACTTACAATGGAAAAAGAAAAATAATTATGTGCATCTAAATTACATACACTATTTTTTAAATTCTAGGTGATTAAAAAGTCAGCTTGTGGCATGCTGTAAATGCTCTAGAGACATTAACAGGTGGTAGGCCATTTCCAAGTATGATGAGCAAGTGTGTTTTGACCTGTTTTTCCCCTCCCTGTGGTTAAGCTGAAAAATGGCCCCCCAGAGATGTCCACATTCAAATCCCTGGAACTGGTGAATGTGTCACCTTACGTGGCAAACAGATTTTGCAGATGTTATTAAATTAAGGATCTTGAGATGAGAGGCTATTCTGGATTATCCAGGTGGGCCCAATGGACTCCTAAAGGTCCTTATAAGAGGGAGGCAGGAGGGTCAGAGTCAGAGGAGAACATGTGATGATGGAGGCAGAGGTGGGAGTGAGGCTGTTGTTAGAAGGGAGCCATTAGTCCAGGAATGCAGGAGGCCCCTAGAAGATGGGAAAGGTGAGGAATGGATTCTCTCCTGGAGCCTCCAGAAGGCCTGCTGATCCATTTTAGTCTCTGACTTCCAGAACTATAAGAGAATAAATCTGTGTTGTTTTGAGTCATGAGATTTGTGGTGATTTAATATAGCAGCAATAGGAAACAAATGCACTCCCACTGATAGAAAGACTTGGTCGGGTTGAGGAAAACTGACTCTTCTCCTGATGCTACAAATCAGACTGCAGAGTGCCTACTAAGTGCCCACAGAAGCCAGCACCTGAGAGAGATTGTTTTTAAGTTCATGCTGAAACATTTGGTAGGGCTGCTAACGCATTGGCTTGGATATGGCCCAGAGCTTCTGCCAAACCAGAACCAACCTTAAGCACAGAAAGTACCTACCGTAGAACTGCTATGGCACATTAGATAAAGTGCAAAGATCACAGACCATGTATTCTCCAGCTTCCACAACACAGGTTTCTTGCCTCAACTCTCCCATTTGAACATCAAGGGCTAGAACTGCCTACATCTCAACACAACTATTGAGTAAATTAAAGATGCTGAGGATTGTAACCGTAATGACATGATAAATATTACTGGCCATATACCCAGCATCCATTTGTTCCCTCCTCCTCCTTAACAGAACCCTGATTTTGTACAGGTACCCTCAGGGAAAGCTGACCTAACTCTGCTCCAAATGTGGGCCTCTGTTTATTTAAGTCAATCAGCTCGTTCCATTTTCATTGGTTCATGAGTTGACATGTAACCCAACTTCTCCAAATAAAGGGGCTCTCAAGATATTTGTTTGGAATGCTAGGGCAGGAGAAACTTCCTTAACTTTTCCCTTGGACACTGTGGTACATGGATGTGAAGCCCAAAACTGTGGCCACCACTTTCCTCACAATCATCAGCTATAACATGGAGGGAAGATGATTGTGGGGAAAGTGAACAAAGCCACTGCCCTGACTCAGCCCCAAGAGGGCTCTATCTCTAAACTTTCAGCTAGGTAGACAATGAAGCCCTTCATTGGCTACTTCTCTATCTGAGCTGGGTTTTCTGAAACGATAAACTGGAGATAAAGTTCTTATGACCTATACTTTGGGAACTCAGTTCAGAAGCTGAGTATATATGTACTGCTAAGTAGGTACCAGAATGTTAAAATGAGAATGGATGAATTGAATCCAAATACCACTACCTTTACCCCTACCCCAAGAGGTAGGGACTATCATCATTTTCATTTTGCGGACAAGGGAACTGAAACAAATAGAGGTCAAGAAACTTACCCAAGGTCACAATTAGTAAATGACAGAACCAGAGTTCAAACCAAGGCTGCTGGAATATAAACCTATCTACTTTAAAAGCTGCCAACTTTTGTAGCATTGATGTGGAGAAAGGGGCAATGGTAGTTGCTGAGGGCAGTGAGAGGGAAGAAGAGATGTGATATGGGGGCATTTTCGAGACTTGGAGTTGTCCTAAATGATATTGCAGGGACAGATGCTGCACATTATACATCCTGCCATAACCCACTGAATGTACTGGGGGAGAGTGTAAACTAGAATGTGAACTATAATCCATGTGGTGCAGCAGTGCTCCAAGAGGTATTCACCAAATGCAATGGATATGCCACAATGATGAAGGAGGTTGTTGATGTGGGAGGAGTGGTGTGTGTGTGTGTTGGGGGGGTGTGGGGTATGTAGGAAACTCTTACATGTTTTAATGTAACATTTTTTGTGATCTACGTATCTTCAAAAAATACAAAAAAATAAATGCTCAAAAAAGCTGCCAATTTTCAATAGCTTCATAAAATTCAGAGAAATAGCCGTTTTGATGCCTTAAATTTATCTTATACCTTCTAGATACTCTCTGAACAAACTGTAAAATAGATTCAGAAATAGAGTCCTGTAACTCATATAGCTTTAGTTCTTTTTCTGACTGACTCTGGGCTGGGCAGATTACGCACTACTGCAGAGTCTCAATTTCTTACCAATAAATGAAGTTAGTAATATAAACTTACTCTTGAAGAAAATGTATGCAAGTGTGGTGTAGTGACAAGAGTAAGAGTTCTTCATTCCAGCTCTGGCTGTGTGACCTTGGCATTTATTTACCTTTCTGTGTCTCTGTTTCATTTCTATGAAGTTGAGTCATATGTGGCTTTACCATTGTAGGATTCTATGTCCATTCAACCCACTGAGTTCCTGAAAGAGTGTACTAATTTATTGAAGTGAAACAGGCTTTTATTTAGTCTAGTCAAATTGAGGAGACTGTGACAGTTGGAGATTATTTATGAATCTCAAAAAGAGAAAGATTATGTTTATAAACTATTCTTCTGGATGTGACACCCTTTGATTATATTGGATTCAATTGAGGGGCTCTGATTAAATTACCTACTAAGAGTAGGGCTTTCCCCTCTCCATTTAGAGGTTGAGTGGACATCACCATCCCAGGGTTCTCAGGATGGAGAAATAAAATATGGATTAGAGTGGATGTACTGTTATCCTACTATAAAATTATTGTGACTCTAGCAACAGAAAAAACTGTATCATTGATGTAGAGACAGTGGCCACGGGAGTTGCTGAGGGCAGGGAGAGGGAAGAAGAGATGTGATGTGGGGGCATTTTCGGGCCTTAGAGTTTTCCTGAATGATACTGTAGGGAGAGATGCAGGACATTATATATCCTGCCATAACCCACTGAATGGACTCGGGGAGAGTGTAAACTACAATGTAAACTATAATCTATGCTGTGTTGATGTGTTTCAAAATATATTCATCAAATGCAATGAATGTGCCACACTGATGAAAGAGGTTGGTGATGTGCGAGGAGTGGGGGTGTGGTGGGGAGTGGGGGTATACAAGAACCTCTTACAGTTTTTAATGTAACATTTTGTGTGATCTATGTATCTTTAAAAAAAAGACAATAAAAAATAAGAGTAGGGCTTTGGTTCAACCATATCAGTAAGGTGTGACTCAAGTTGAGTCCTCATCCCCTTTGTGGACCCATATAAATGGTCACTCACTCAAGAAGACACAAGCGAAGAAAGAGAGCTCTGTCATTTTTGATCCTGGAACCCCAGGGAGAGAAGAGCCATTCACCTGATAATTTGCAGCTGATCTTGGGAAGAAAGCAGAACAATATAGAAGGCCTGGAAAGAAATGAGCACTATGCCAGGAGAGAGAGGAAGCCTTGACAGACAATTCCTATGCCAGCCTGCAGCTGAGAGAGGGAGCTCAGAGGGGAAGGCTGAACCCTCCAGAGATCAGCAACCATTGTACTTCAACACATGGCAAATGACTTTGGTGAGAAAGTAACTTTGAGTTGGACTCTTTAGGGTCTTATACCTATAAGCTTTTACCCCCAATACATACACTTATAAAATCAACAGATTTCTGGTACTTTGCATCAGTACCCCTTTGGCAGACTAATACAAGCATCAAAAATTTTTGTACCACATCTTTTTTTGCTCCTTAAATAATTTTTTTGGTCTTTATTCATTTTTTAAAATATTACATTAAAAAAATATGAGGTCCCCATATACCCCCCACTCCCCTCACCCCACTACTCCCCCCACAGTAACATTCTCCTCCATCATCATGACAATTCATTGCATTTGGCAAATACATCTCTGAGCATCGCTGCACTTCATGGTCAATGGTCCACATCATAGCCCACTCTCCCCCACATTCCATCCAGTCTGCACCACATTTTAATGCCAACTTGCCCTAAGCTAACATTACCCAACTTGTACTACTCTAATAGTAAAACCTGAGTTCACAGAAATAAAACCTCAAAACTTCAGAGGTTTTGAACCACAGTGAGTAAACGGCCATTATCAAGGTATCAATGCACATCGCTCATCATTTACATCAAGGAGCTAAGCTGTGGCAACTTGATGGCCTTTGCAACGACTGTCCTGACTGCTGGTGGAGAAAGGAGCCCTCCTACATCACGGGTCAGATGGTACAATAACACCTTCTAGATTTAGTTGGGAAGATTGACTGGTGAAAAAGCCTCATCCCCAATGTGACCATGCCCCTAGAGCTTCCCTAGTCTGAAAGTCTGGTTTGTATTGCAAAGCAGTCAAATATCTGCTACTTATTAGCAGAGTAGGACAGGGAGGAAGTTAAAACCATCCACCGCAAGGAGACCTTGGGAAAATTGATCATGTTAATTTCTCAGTGCTTTCCCTGTGCCTCTTTGATCCACCCTGCACCATCAGGGCCATTTCTTCCTCATTTCTCTGGAATAAGGATGCTGTCAGGATCACAGGGAACATGATTCTCAGGCTCTTGGAACACAGGAAAGGAAAGGAAAGCAAAGGCCTGTGAAGACTGCCTGGGTGACAAGAAGGACCTGCCTCCCTTTACTAGGCATCATCAGGGCATGGTGAACAAGACAGTAGCTGTCAGAGCCCCAGAGGCATGGGAATGGTGTGAGGCCAGCCCTGGGCTCTTTAGCAAACAGCAGAGTCCTAAGGAAGTGCCCAGGTCTCATTCATCCTGGCTCTGTATCTACTTTCTGGACATACATATTTATTTGCTCCTCCAATGGCTTCCTTGGCAAGGGGATGAGGGTGTAAGTTTGAGCTGCCCTTCTAGGACATCGTGCTCTTCATCATAATCACTACAGCTAAAATTGACTAAGAGCTTTTGTTGTGTCAGACCCTGTACTGAACACTTTACCTGAATTATCATGTAATGCTCACAACAACTGTGTAAAAACAGAAAAGATATACATGGCAGGGGCTGCATTTACTCCACAGTGAGGGACAAGATTAGCGTAATCCTCACTTTATTTTTTTACTGGCAAAAAGACATTTCCTCTTAATAAAGCAAGTTCTTGTAACTAGGTGGTCTGCTGAGGCAGTCGTGGGAGTGAGCAATGAACAGGAGAAGGAGCACTGGATACAGAGTCTCCTGACTTTCCTCGCAACTGGCGGTGGGCCTCAGTACAGCACAGAACTGTGCCAGCTGTGCAGACCCAGTAGGCCTTGGTTCTCAGGGTAGACTGTGCGCAGACAGCCACATGGTGCCTGGTATATCTGATAAATCATGGCGGTTGTCTACCTTGGTCAGAGCCTCCCAACTTGTGATGCTGGCGGGAGCGGAATGTAAAAGCCAACTGCTTCACCCCAGGATCGTGTCCTGGTGGACTGAGCATCCCCTACCTGTCAGAGGGAACCCTGCAAAGCCACAAGGAAACGGCACTTCAGTATTTGTGGCTGATGTGACCAGTTCTTCTCTACAGCCCCCCCAGGTTCTCATCCATCACATGGAGATAATTAGCCTGCTGTTTTTGAAATCAGTCAACCATCCTCATAATTACTTTCTCAAAAACATTCGGGGATTAAATGACCAATGATGATGATGGAGCAAAGAGCACAGAAAAAACAGATGATGTTAACTGATGTGGCAGGAGGGATATCCTTGAAGGGGAGGTTGAGCAGAGACAGGACAACAGAAGGACACAGGCCTGTGGTGTCTGCCTTTGCTGGGAAAGTAATCAAATTGCTCCATTTTAGTTTCTATGTCTATGCATTATGGGAGATAAAATGAATATGAGGCAGGCTATACATATGGTATGTGGTATTTGTGTTGGTGAGTTATGACTTATTTTGCTGGTGAACAGTAGGTTTTTTCCCTCCTTAACACTAAATATGTAACTTTGAGGTGGGGGAGAATTGTAAGCTATTCAGTGATGGAGCAAGAGCTGATGTGAGTAGCAGGTTTGGAGCCTGGTGGGTTTAGGGTTGCCTCCAGGGTCAACTCTAGCTCTGCTCTTCATCAGAGCAGGTCCTGGTGACCTTCAGTAAATAACAGGGGAGAGCAGGTGCTATCCAAGGTCAAGACTGCCAAATCTCAATTCTTTGAGACGTAGTGTTGTATGGCAAACAGTGTAAGGTTAGCAACAGAAGAGTGATGTTCACTTCCTTCAGACAGTTTCAACCATGCTCACCTAGAATTGAATTCTTAACTAATGTCACCCAAAGCTGAAATGCATTGGTCACCACGAGGTCTTTAATCATATGGACCAGATACCAGCAGGGAGGTTACTTCTCTCCTCACATTTTTCAAGAGTATAAAATCCCTTGGGTCATTTTTTTTCATAGACAGAAGAATAAAAACACTCCCATGGGGGAAAGCATTCAGTGAATGACAGAAATCAGGTATCAGATTTGATCTGCAAAGTGGCAGGTATTTTCATTCTGCTAATTTTAGAGTTTAGCTTTAAAAGGGGATGGTTCTCTTCAGAAGGAATAATTCAGTGGCTACACATTTATATTCAAGGAAACTGCTTAAACTGCAGCATGTGGGAAACACTAGCCTAGAATTAATAGGTAAAATATTTTCTATATCTATGCCTAGGGAATTTTCTGGTTTGGTTTATGAAAAAAAAAAAGAAAAAGAAACTTAGTATGGCGGCCTGCTACTATGAGGTTGTTTTATTTTTTTTTAAAGATTTATTTTATTTATTTCTCTCCCCTTCCCCCCCCCCCCCCCCGTTGTCTCCTCTCTGTGTCCATTCACTATGTGTTCTTCTGTGTCTGCTTGCATTATCAGGCAGCACAGGGAAACTGTGTTATTTTTTTGTTGTTGTTGCGTCATCTTGCTATGTCAGCTCTCTGTGTGTGCGGTGCCACTCCTGGGCAGGCTGCACTTTCTTCACGTGGGGTGCACTCCTTGTGCATGGGTCACCCCTATGCAGGGGACACCCCTGCATTGGTCACAGCACTCATTGTGCATGGAAGCACTGCGCGTGGGCCAGCTCACCACACAGGTCGGGAGGTCCTAGGTATGGAACACTGGCCCCTCCACATGGTAGGGGGATGCTCTATCAGTTGAGCCACACCACTTCTCTACTATGAGATTTTTACTTTTTCATTATCATGTGGTCTTTTGATAATCTTGTAACAGCTTTCACTGACAATGTCACTTGAAGTTAGTGTAGACAGACATGCAAATCCCTGCAAATACTGAGCTGTCTAGCAGAATTCTTACTCATTTCAGGATGCTATTCCTCCCCCTTTCCTAGAATAGCTGAGGTTTCCCTGAAGGTCATCTGACCAATACAAACTGCTCAGAGAAGAACTAGCAGAGTGGACTTAACACCACTTTCTCTGAAAATGCTGAGTCCAGATCTTTACTTGGTAGACTATTATTAATAGATGTCAGGGGAAACGGACTTGGCCCAGTGGTTAGGGCGTCCGTCTACCACATGGGAGGTCCACGGTTCAAACCCCGGGCCTCCTTGACCCGTGTGGAGCTGGCCCATGCGCAGTGCTGATGCGCACAAGGAGTGCCGTGCCACGCAGGGGTGTCCCCCACATAGGGGAGCCCCACGCGCAAGGAGTGCGCCCCATAAGGAAAGCTGCCCAGGGAGAAAAGAAAGTGCAGCCTGCCCAGGAATGGCGCCGCCCACACTTCCCCTGCCGCTGAAGACAACAGAAGCAGACAAAGAAACAAGATGCAGACAACCGTGGGGGGGGGGGGGGGGGGGGTGTGGATTAAATAAATAAATACATAAATAAATCTTAAAAAAAAAATAGATGTCAGATTTTTGACCTCTGTTTAGTTCAGATTTCCTACATACAACAATGAGTCACAATAATGAATTACTTCACAGATGTAGTAAGCTAGATAAAAAGACAATATGAGAGAAATGCTGAAGTTTTTTGTTTTTTTTTTCTTTTTGCCAAGCATCTTGGTACAATGGAAAGAGCATGGAATTAGTCTGAAGACCTGAGATCAAGTCATAGCTTTGCTCATTTTAGTGTTGTTTTAGGCTAGTCACCCGGAAATTTTTCTGGTGGAATGAATGAATGAACAAATAGCCCTTAATTCTTCTGAGATTTTCCTCTACACATGGAAGAGTGAAAAAAAAAAAACACAAAACACAAAATCAATAGCAGTGAATTAATATACACAGAAATATTTGGTAAAATGTCAATTCACAATAGAATGTTATCATTATCTACATTTTTTAATATCTTATTGAATGTAAGGGTAAGAGAAAATGGATAAACAATAACATGAACAAAGTTACCTATAATTTAAAGGAGTTTTGACTCCTTCATTGCAAGCTGATGTGCATTCAGAAAAGTTGTCTCCATTTGATCAAATTTAAAACAAGTGGGGTGGGGTGAGGGGATTAAACCATTCCCAAGACTTGCTCTTATAATGTCAGTCCTGAGTGAGGAGACCATTGTTTCTGGAAGATTTGTCAGGGAGTCCATATGCTGACAACCAGGCATACTTGACCACTTTGGCCATTTCCTCTTTTTCAGGGACCCTAGGACAGAATACTTATGACACAAAGCTTGATGCTCTCAAAATTCTACTTCAGGAAGTGGAAGCATCACAGGGTGAAGACATGGAGTCTCCTACTGGGACGGCCTCTCCGTATTGCACATCCTATCAGACCTCTGATCTAATACCCTGAGGTTTGATGGAGCAGTGCTGACAGGTACAATCTTTGGAGCCCAGACACTATTCTTAGGGTTAGGGAGACCTCACAGAGCCAGATTGTAGGTGATTTCATCTGCTAACTACATTTACTTAAAGTGAAATGGTCCCCTTGAAAGATACCCAAGTTTCATGACATATTGTGGGCATTAGTCAGTCAAAGGGGTGCTGATGCAAAATACCAGAAATTGGTTAGTTTTTATAACGGGTATTTATTTGGGGTAAGAGCTTCCAGATACCAGGTCACAGAGCATAAGTTACTTCCCTCACCAAAGTCTATTTTCACGTGTTGGAGCAAGATGGCTGCTGACGGCTGTGAGGGTCCAGGCTTCCTGGGTTCCTCAATTTCAGGGTTTTGCTTCTCTCTAGATTCAAGGTTCCTTCCTTCCCAGGGCTTGCTTCTTCCTGGGCTCAGGGTTCCTCTCTTCCTGGGGCTGGCTTATCTTTCCTCTGTGAGCTTACTTCCCAGGGTTTCAGCTTAAGGCACCAGCATCAAACTCCAACATCAAAACTCCAACATCAAAAACCCTTGCATCAAAAGCTCCAACTCTGTCCTTTGCCTTGTCTTTTATCTGTGAGTCCCCACCCACCAAGGGGTAAGGCCTCAATGCCCTAATGACATGACCCAATCAAAGCCCTAATCATAACTCAGTCATACCCAGTAATAGACCAGATTACAAACATAATCCAATATCTATTTTTGGAATTCATAACTACATCAAACTGCTACACTGTGTCAGAAAGAAGCATCTACTTCAAAATAGATTCTTGGCAGGTAATATAAGAGACATATGGGTAAGCATGCTCTATTTTTAGTTCTGCTTTGGCAGTAACCACAAAAGGAGTTTAAACTAATTTCTTTGTGTCTTTAGAATCCTGCTGGCATGTTCTCACCAAAGACCCATCCTTTCCATGTTGATGTATAAGACTGATCAAGGGTTGCCAGGGAAACTGCTGCCAAATACCCCTTCTACTTTACTAGAGGCTTCAACACATCTGCTGATTAATGGTGAGGATTCTTTCCCTTTAGAGATATTCTGATGAAGAGGAAAGGTCAATATAAAGGACAGTAAGATGCAAGAACCCCAAAATAGTATTTTCAGACAAACTGATCATATCTTGACAATCTATTGTTCTAATCGATGATTTATTCTAAGATAAATGTTCTAAGATTAGTAGGAACAGGGAACAAAATTAAAACAGGGACATTCCTTCTTCTTTAGACACATGAGAAATTCGCTGAATCTGTACTAAATACCAAAATGATTGTATATAATATTCAGAAAACCATCCTCTTGAAATGTTAATGGTTTAGAGTCAGTCACTGTTCTGCAGAGCAAATTATGATCTTGTTTCAACATGGGTCAAAATGGTAGGAGTCATCTATACTTTAAGGATTTGAGAAATGAATTTGGAGGAGGCTTGGCATTGGTGAAAAACAGAAAGTCAAATCCTCTAGGTTGCTGTTATCAAAATCACAGCCAAGACCAAAACAAAAACCTACATCCTACTTCCTTACCCCCATTTTACTATTATTTTACTTCCTCAATGGTGCAGCTTTCAAGGCTAAGCAGCTACCAAAAGAAGTGACAGAAACAACAACGGTTAGAAGAGGAAGACTACAGAAACACAAAGGAAGGAAGAAAGGAAATCTACTTAGAGGCCTTTTTGATTAGACAGATAAGAGCAGACCCACCAAGCAATCACTCCCTTAAGGTTCAGAAGACTGATATCAGGTTTCTTAAATCAGAGGAAGGTCTTAGCCTAAATATAAAACACAAACTATCATCAATTATGACATAATGAGATGCTTCCTTTGAAGCTAAATAACCCATTGTCCCCTTAAGGAATCTGTTAGACAGCCAATTACCTTAATTAATTCCTCAAAGAGCACAGTGTTGGGGTGCTGTGATTGAAAGGCACTGTCACTTACTAGGGCACCTCTCCTCCTCTTCTGGTGGCTGCTCCTTCTCTGGCTTGGGGGGACCTTTGATTTTATACACCAAGGCCCGGAGTTTTCCAGTCCAGGTGGTGTCCTCCGCCTCCTCTTCCTCCTCTTCTAGGGGAACCCCTATCAAGTCACAGAACAGAGTGAAAACCTTGACCAGCATAGAAAATCACTGTGGGGTAGAAAGAACACACAGAGACAGCTTCTTAGCCTTCTGGAACTCTTCTTTCTGAAGATATTATAGGCAGTGGCCTCCCATAAATATTCACATACATAATACCTTCGGGAAACTTTAAAAAAAAAAATTATTTCCTGTATACAAGAATACTAAGTAATTTCAATGCTGAGACTTAACGTTTTCTAACTCACACCCAGAGTGTCTAAAAGAGAGTGTTAACATTCAGTTATTTCAAATGAAAAGATAATCTATTATACATATATTACTTACTCTGCCCATGTACAAACAGTGCAAATGCTGACAGCCACTTAAAATCAGCAAAATTGGGATTACTGGCTTAGAATTCTTGAGGGCAGAAGTTAAAACACTTTTATCATTCTCATAGTGAATAAGCAAAGGGGATGAAAATCTTGGCATGGCTGGGAGCAGAATCCCAACTACCTTATTTCAAGTAAACTGGGCAAGGCTTATACAAGGATTAGTTAAGTTCTTTCCTTCTCCAGATACCTGTCTCCTTCCCCTAAAATTCAGCGAAATCTCTTCTGGGTAGAAGGCAGTTAAGTTGTATATTCTGTCAGAATTATTGGTTTCCCCTCTGATTGTGCAAGCAGTTTGTATAGTATCACTTCTGGAGAAATTAGTATTCTAGTTATTTCAAATACAAAAATAACTTTCCAACTTCCTTCTAGCTACTAACAAAGGAATGAGCAACAGTCTTCTCCTTGATAAAGCCTTCTCTGGGGAGCTTACCGCAGTGAAGGAGAAGATCCTCATGGAAGTCGTAGAGCTCCTCCCGAATCTCGTAAGGGCAGGGGCAGTTCTCTCCCAGTTGAAAGTTAAGAAGCATATTGATCTTGGCAAGACAAAAGAAGAAATGTGTAGTTGGTTCTCACTATCCATCAAGAGATCTCAGATCTCGCCTTGGCTATTTACCTAACATTGTTTGCAAATTTTATTTAATTCAAATGAAAAATTTTTTTTGTAAAGATGGCCAACATTTAAAAGTAGCATTCACTGTTTTTCCTGGTTACAAAACTAATTTATTAATTGTGCAAAATTTGGAGGATACATAAAGAAAAGTTACTGTGATCCTACCAAAAACAGTATTTTAGGTAATAACTTTCAATTTTTTATGTACACACATACAGATTAGAATCTTAAAATAATTTTTATACCAGATTTTTCTACTTTATTTTGAGCATTTTCTCATTGTTCTAACCTAATTTTTAATACTTACATTATATTCATCATACATATGAATAATAATTTATAGAAAATTTATATAAAATTAACCTCCTGGTATATCTAAACTCTTTCCATTTTTTAAATCATTATGAATAAACTTCCTTTTATATTATTTTTGTTCACATCTCTGATTATTTTCTTAGGATAAATGCCTAGAAATCAAATGTCTGGATCAAGGGGATTGTACATTTTAATGGCTTTTGATATAAATTGCCAAACTGCTCTCCAGAAATCTCACAATTTGCATTATTACTAGATTTATATGAATGTGTATTGTCTTGCCATAGCCATTAATGAGTTAACACATTTCCAAATATTTTTCAGTTTAATGGGTGAAAAATGTCATGTAATAGTTCCCCCTAAATTTGCTTTAACTGACAAAGCTGAACTTTGATTTTTCTACACATAAAGATGATTTTCACTTCTTTTATGAATTTCTTGTATATATTTTTCCTCCATTTTCCTACTAGGCAATTATACTTTTAAAATTAATCAGTGAGTGATTGGCATACTTCTAGATTATTGACATTTTGTAATAAATACTGCAAATATATTTCTCAATTTTCAGTGAGATTTTAATTTGTTTACAGACTTTTTTTTTTTTCATTTTTGTTTCATGTTTATGCAGTTAATCTCGTTCTTTTCCTTTAGTGTCTTGTCCCAGGGATTCTTAATTGTTTCTGTGCCATGGGCTCTTCTAATGGTTTGATGAAATCCATGGATTGCTTCTCAGATAAATATTTTAAATCCATAAAATGAGGTAATTAGGATTATAAAGGGAAACATTGAAATCCAGTTATCAAAATCATAAAACAATTGTGATATAGTAACATATATACTTCTTTATTAATTCCTTAGATAAAAAGATCTGGTGACAGGTCTCATATCCTCTAGGGTCTTAGATATATTATTACCATTATAGTGTGATATGAAAACCTGTGTGATTTCTGTTAGTGACAGTCAGGTCCTTGGTTTATTGAGTTTACTAATAACTGAAGGAAATACTATCAGATTAGTGGAAAGTTGGTGAAAAGAAAGCTGTAATTCTTTTTCCACCCAGGTTTCTAGACCTCTGAATTCCTTCCACAGACCCACAATCCCAGGTCAGTGAGTATCTGGAAGGACTGAGGAAGTAACTAGAGGTAATTGTGTCCATTTTGCTGTCTCAGAAAGGGTAACCCAAACACCAGACAAATAAGCATTTTCTTTCCTGTTTAGGATTTTTAGGCAAAAAAGTTATAATCTCTTCTGTTAAACCATGAACATTATTTAACATTGTTAGGAAGAACCTTACTCAAAGCTCCTACTGTAAATTAATTTTTAAAAGAAGGTAGAAATATTGTTTATAATAAAAAACCATAAAACAATTTAGGAAAGTAATTGCTGTGGCTTGTATCACAATATGAAATTATGGTAACCATATCCACACCATACACTGATAACATTGTTTATTAAATAAAAATAAGATCCAAAGATCTGGTTTCAGATACTGAAAACAAATTTCTTTACTGACAGGTTTTGTCTTTTGGTGAAAAAATTTCAGAAGCAGTGACCAACCCAGACTGCAGGGCATAAAATGGAAAGAAAAGCTAGCTGACTTGTCAGCTGCAAGTCATGCCCTTTAATGAAGCCCTTTTGGAAGTGAATGGCTGGCTGATTCTGCTTGGCTCATCGACCAGCAACCAGGGGAATAATCTTAGTTTTATCTTCTTTTGCTCTCAGTTACATTCCCCAAGTAGGCTTTTTATCTATCTGAATACTCTGTGGATATAGGGTAAAAGTTCTATTTTCTCTTCAATGGATATGGAGCAATGAGATAATCATAGCATCTTTTTTAAACTGTAATTTCCATGTATCCTATTTTTGAAGTTATTTTTGCATTGCTGCCCTCTGAAATTGATCTCTCTTCCTTATATCCTTTGATTATATCAAATTGTAATAATGTATTGAACTCTATGAGTAGGTTCCTATTAGAAGTGATTTAATACTCTGGGAGAGGTAGTTGATGGGAACAGCTACCTTTCATAGCAGTTAGCATCCCTTCTTTCATTTTATCTCTGGATCAGCACCACCTGGAAACTTTCTGTGATAGTTTGATATTACTAATGAATTCCAAAAGGAGATATAGATTATGTTTATAAACTGGTCTATTCCTCTGGGCATGATATCCTTTGACTGTATTTGATTCAGCTGAGATGCCTTTGATTAAATTATGTTAAGATTAGGGCTTTGATTCAACCACATTATTAGGGTGACTCAGTTTGAGTCCCTGCCCCCCTTCGTGGGCTATATAAACAGGACACTCAATCAAGGAGACAGATAGAAGGAGATAAATGGAGAAGAAGAGAGGAAGAGAGACAGCTCTACAGACATGGCAGAGGCCCCAGGAAGAGAGATGAGCCATTTGCCTGACAGTTTGCTGCAGAAGAGACCAGAGCCCTGAGCAGCTGAGCAGGTCTAGAAAGAAATGAGCCCTCCAGCCTATAGCTGAGATCAGAAGCAGCTGGGCCCATGGAGACTTAAGAGGAAAGAGGAAGGTCAAACCCTTGCAGAAGGTGCCTGCCATCTTGCTTCAACATGTGGCAACAGACTTTGGCGAGTAACTAAACTTGAGGTGAACTCTTAAGGGCCTTATAACTGTAAGCATTTACCCCAAATAAATACCCTTTACAAAAGTCCACAGATTTCTGGTACTTTGCATTAATACCGCCTTTGGCTGACAACACGGTTGCTAATAGTGCAAATTCTTGGATCCCACTCTGTTGGTGTGAAGCTGGGCAATCTGCATTTTATTAAGCCTTTCAGATAATTCTGATGACTGCTCAAGTTTGAGAATCACTGGTCTAATACACTTGGACAGAATTTCTTGACTTATTCTGAAATGAGTCTGAAAAGATTGGCCAGAGGATTGTTGAGAAGATTAAATGAGGAAGTGAAAGCAGACGCTGGGAATGGCAGAAGAGGAGGAAATGAGGCAGGATGGGGAAAGTAAGGGCAGGAGTCAAGATTGTCCTTTTGGGAGCAAGGAACATGAGACACATCCATGGGGACTAGTGGTAGAAGAACAACTTGAGGGAAACGGACTTTGGCCCAGTGGTTAGGGCGTCCATCTACCAAATGGGAGGTCCGCGGTTCAAACCCCGGGCCTCCTTGACCCGTGTGGAGTTGGCCCATGCGCAGTGCTGATTCGCGCAAAGGAGTGCCCTGCCACACAGGGGTGTCCCCCGCGTAGGGGAGCCCCACGCGCAAGGAGTGCACCCATAAGAAGATACGCCCAGCGCGAAGGAGGGAGCAGCCTGCCAAGGAATGGCGCCGCCCACACTTCCCGTGCCGCTGTCGACAACAGAAGTGGACAAAGAAACAAGACGCAGCAAAAAGACACAGAAAACAGACAACTGGGGGAGGGGAGGGGAATTAAATAAAAATAAATCTTTAAAAAAAAACAAAAAAAAACCAACTTGAATCTTAGCTGGATTAAGGTCATGCCAGAAAACATGTAAACTCCATTCACTGGGTCACTGACAGAAGCTCAGAGAACATGAAATGGGGCAAATGTGCATACTTCTAACACTACTACCAAAGCCAGCTCTTACTGCTTGCAGAATCAAATGCTTTCTATGTTACAGGCATTGTTCTAAGCACCCTAAAGGAATTCTCCCATGTGATCTTCACAAAAACCCTGGCAGACAACCAGGGGAGGGGGGGAAATTAAATAAATAAATAAATCTAAAAAAAAAAAAAAAAAAAAAAAACCCTGGCAGAGATATAAACATTAACCATATTTTACAGATAAAGAAACTGAGACCCACGTCCCGAAAACGCCTTCACATCTCATCTCTTCCTCCCGTTCCCTCATGGCAGAAGGGGTTCACTGCCATGACAGATGGCCCTTCTTTGGAGCTGGTGTCTCTGCGTGATGGAATTGGACTCAGAGGGGATCTCTTTTCACAAGACTTGCATGCTACTTTATTGGAATTGTAGTTGGTGCTGGGTTTAAGATATATGTAGGGGATTTGAATCTCTGGACTGATAATATGACACCCAGGCCCAGAGCCTCAACAGACTTCAGCTCCTACACTTTGATTTATTGGACTTACTCCACTCAGATAACATGGAGTTGAAGAAGGTCAACCACCACAACATGGAGCCTAGAGTGTCTACAACTAGAAGCGGGAGGAGTGCATCCAGTATCCATGTGGAATCTAAGCCCTCACTTGACATAGGTGTGCAATGGACACAACCAATGCAATGTCCACAGAGAAAATGTGGAATGGGTGTGGGAACAGTAGCCATGGGGGCTGCTGGGTGTAGGGAACGGGAGGAAGAGATGAGATGTGGAACCCGTGGAGTGGGGGGCGGGGGCGGTGGGGTTGAATGGGACCTCATATTTTTTTTTAATGTAATAATGTAATAAATAATTTAAAAAAAAAAAGAAACTGAGACCCAAGACCATACGGCGAATCATGGGGGCCCAGAATCTAAAACTAAAGCCGGGGCTGTAATCACCACACCATTCTGCCTTCCCATTATTCATAAATAAAAGAGCCAGCATTGGCCCAGTGAAATGGGGAAGAGGACATTCCCACCTGATACATTCTAAAAGCAGCCTGATAACACTTGTAAAGCCTTCAAGAGTAATACTTGGAAGGCGATTGTGGAAAAAGCATACTCACGGGTTTTCCTTGGCACTGCAAAATGATCTACTCCCATCAATCCAAAGGGCTTTCTCATTTTGCCTCTAGCAAAAAGATAATACTCTTTGCCTACTCTTTAGCGAGGCCAGTATCATTCAAGTGAATCTTTTCAAAGTCGAGATATGTGGCACATTTTCAAGCCAATATAAATATCTAGGTCCTATAAAATAGGGTAGGAAGTAATTGGAACTAGGTGGTTGTACCATTAATATAAAATAGTGGTAATTATACTTACAACAAATTATGGACAGGCTGTTTATTAAATATATATAAGATCCAAAGAACTGCTTTCAGAGACAAAAAACTAATTTCTTCACTGAACGATCTATCTTCTCTTTTGAATACCTAGGCCAACCAGCCCGCAGGTTGTAAGTGAGCAGCAGGGATAAATGGAAACCATTCTTCAACAAGATGCCTCTTTTCAAAGCAGCCATTCCAAATAGGCAAAAGTCACTATAAAGTCAGGAGTGCAAAGAACTAATACCACACATCACAAAAGATGGCTCACTTGCTGAATCTGGCTCTCCAAGCTTCAGAGTTGGGATAGCTTTGGGGGTGGGGGTGGGGGGATTCAGCAACAACGTTTGGACACCTGAGATGAGGAAGGCTGTGGAGTAATCCTTGTAAATAGGGTAGGTTGACTAGTATCTGTTGAACTCTGATAGAGACGTAGTAACTTTTGCAAGGGCTGAATTCTTAGAAGAATTTAAGTAGTGGATCCTTGCTGAGGTGAAAACTGAATTCCAACAGGGATCTCGACTTTGGCTCTGTGAAAGGCGATAGGTAGGAGTGGGCTAGAAAAGGAAGGAATCCCTGGCCTATGTGCAATTCAGAAAGGGTTATTTCCCCACCCGCCACACTTGGCTGATATTCCTCACTGGTTATTAGCATAGTGACAGATCCATAGGCGACTAGACCTGCCCCCGCTGTGGAGGTGGTGGTGATGTTTTAATTCTCCACAGCTCTTGTGGCTAGACTAGACATTATACTGGTTTCTCAGGTCCTGGCTCTGTGGGTCTCAAGTTCTTCCACAGCAGGGGGATGGGGCTCTCACCTGCTCCTGTGGGGGCGAGCGGAACTCCCTGGTCTTCCGGGCAGTCAGGGCGGCAGACATGTTCAGGGCCTGCATGAGCTCGTTGTAGCGGAACTTCTGGTTGGCCTGCAGCTTGGAGACATAGATGTCACCAAATGCCACAATGGCCTCTACTCGGTGCTGCAGCTCACAGTCGCAGAGATAGCTGAGGAGCTCACACATCTGCAATGCAAACATGTATGTGTGTTTATATATTCACACTTCATGCGTGTTGGTGAAGCAGCGATCGTCCTCATTTTACAGATAGTAGCACTGAGACTTAGACAATTTAAGTAACTTGTCCAGTGTCACACAGTTAGTAACCCCAGAGACCAGCTCTTAACACTAAGGCCAGGGTACAACAGGAAAAGGAATTCACTAAAGACAGAATAAATCTACCCATGGAAAGTGTACAGCATTTCCAAGAGAGTGTTTTCCTGGGGCTCCAAGGTCAGTACAAAAAGCAACCAAATGGAGCGCTTGCTCCTTCCTGAAATCTTCCAAGCTTTGGATAATGGAAATCAGAGACTTTGGTTCCCCTCCCCATCTTTCATTGTCTTTTATTTACCTGCACTGTTTTCTGTGATCAGGTCTAGTCTTATTTCTATTACAACTTATACCAACAGCAACAACAACCCTAACTTATGGAACCCTAGTTCTTTGTGAGACACTTGTGGAACTTTATCTCCTTTAATCCTCAGAGTATCCTTGATATTTTCATTAAAGCAGAAGTCCTATTAAACCATCTCCACCTAAGCACCACATGTGGTTAACGGACACTCCCTGGCCCATTCATCTGTGCCTGTGAACACTGTCCCCTTGCAGGATAATCTTTGGTCTATCTGTACACCTGCGTTCCTTCCAGGCAAATGAGGACCCAGAGCTTTATGCCTGACATTTGTTATAATAACTATACAATTTAATTAAATAATATGTGCACCAATGAAATATGAAAACTAAGTGGAACATCTGTGAAACACCTATAAAAGGCAGGTTGTTCTAAAAAAAATCATGATGATTGCATGTGAGTTAAATACAAAAAATTATGAGAAAAATCATAAACATCTAGAAGCATTTTTCACTTCAGCCACTTTCCAAGTAACTTTAAATCCACAGACTAAAAACACCCGAAGTACCAGTCGCAGATGGGGTTATCTATGCAAAAACAAAAAAAGTACCAGCCAGTGGACCTGCATTAAAGAAGAGATCTTGTGCTCAATATCATTAGCCATTGGGGAAATGCAGACCAAAACCACAGTGAGATACCACTTCACCTGTGTCCAAGTCCCAAAAATGTAGGATGTCTATTATTAAAAATAAGGAAAATAACATGTGTTGCTGAGATTACAGAGAAATAGGAGCCTTGAAATTGTTGGTGGGAGTGAAAAGTGGTCAGTCACTATGAATAACAGTTTGGTGGTTCCTCAGAAAGTTAAACAAAGAATTACCTTATGACCCAGCAATTCCACATTTAGCTATATACCCCAAAAGAATTGAAAACAGGGATTCAAACAAATATTTGTACACCAAGGCTCATGGTAGCATTAGTCACAGTTGCCAAATGTGGAAGCAACCCGAATGTCCATTAATAGATGAATGAATAAAATGTGGTCTATACATACAAATGGAATATTAGTCAGCCATAAAAGGGAATGAAGTTCTGATACATGTGACAATATAATGAATCCTGAAGATATCATGATGAGTAAAATAAACAAAATTATAGATATTGTATGATTTCACTTACATGAAATATCTAGAATAAGCAAACTGAAAGAGACAATGTAGATTACAGGATTCTAGGGGCTGGGAGTAGGGTGGGGAGAATGGGAGTTATTGTTAATAGGTATGGAGCTTCTGTTTGGGATGATGAAAAAGTTTCGGTAATGGATAATGGTGATGGTAGCACAAAATTGTGAATGTAATTAATATCACTGAATTGTACATATGAACATGGCTAAAATGGGAAATTTTATGCCGTACATAAGTTACCACAATAAAAATTACAGAAAAAAGAGAAAAAAGGTATTGGCTCTATCTCAACAGAAGACTTCCTTATGTTTTAATGAAATATTTAAAGTAGATACATAAAATTTGTTGCGCTTCTCTTGTAGACGCTATAAACTCTATATAGTTTGATGAACTAAACATCTACCAATTCTAGCACATTAGAGAAGAGCTTCTACTATAGATTACTTGTTATATTTTATAAATATATTTCATATTGTATTTTATGTAAACATACTTTAATATTATGCTCTATTATATTTTCATCCATGTTTTATAAATAATAAAGCTCAGGCTCTGATAGGCCACTGACTTGGCACCAAATGAGGGCAGCTGACGAGTGGGACCACCCGTGAGCCAGTTCCTGCTGGCTTACTCCTCAGCCTAAGGCTCCTCCCCGTGTCCAGACAGCTATCTCACAAGGGAGCCCTCTGGTCCCAAAGGGTACGAGATAAGATCTGGTGCCAGAAAAACAATGCCAAAGCATGTGCTTTACTGGTGAGGGTCAGTATTTTAATTTTGGTTTGGGGAGTAGGAGGGAGTGTATTCCATGTTAGAAACAAGCGCAGTAGTAGGTGCCTCTCTCTGAGCACCTCTGTGCAGTCTCTTAGCATTAGGTTTAGGCCAGAGTCCATGGTCCCCTCCTCACCACCAGGCTGCACTAGCTCCCTCCCAGGCCCTTTCCAAGGGCATGATCTTTGCCCCTGTGAGTTACCTGCAGCTTGACGGACTCGGGTAATCGGGTCTGCAATAAGCCTTTGACTGGAGCCTTTGACTCCTTGCTCGCCTTTTCCCCAGCCTCCACCGCCTTTTCCTCCACCTGGCTCACTTCCTCCTTTTCAGCTCCCTCCTCCGTCTCTCCCCCTTGCTCCCCAAACACAGAGGGATCAACCAAGAGAAGGATCTGCCGAACGTCATCATCATCAAACACCCCCATGACCATCAGGGTTCCAATGAGTTTCAGCACGGGCACAAACTGGAACTCCACAGACCCCCCAACAGGGTCTCGGATGTGAGCCCCACTGCACTGCACTGCCTCGGTCAGCATGCTCAATGCCTTCATCTTCAGAATCTCCAAGGGAATCTCAGGACTCTGCTTCTGGTGCTCCTCACTAGTCACCACAAAGCAAGGGGTAGAGAACCGGAATCCTGGCTTGAGGCATGTTCTCAGGCCCACTCCAGGCAGCCCATGCCTCTTGGACTCATCTGGGTACAAGCGGATTTTCCTGGTGGTGCTGGTAATGGGGATGATGTACTCATTCTTCATCATCAGCTTCCTCTCCTTAGCATGGGCCAGGTGGATGCTGATGAGCAGGTCATAGAAGCCAGATCGGAGGAGGCCAGGGAGGTACTTGTTGTCAATGGCATAGAAGAGCTGGGAGAGGTCCACATGGCTGCACAAGGCATAGGCTACTCGGTTGTTTCCCAGGGCGCACACGGCGCTGTAGAGTCTCAGTGTGTGGTAATGGAACTGCATCAAGTCCTCCTGCTCACAGAGCTCCAGGATATCCACACACCTGAGGATGGACAAGGAATCAAGCACTCCATGGGGAGAAGAATGCGCTAGAATTCAGTGCAGTTCTCTCTCTGCATCCCCTGGGATTTCACCCAACCCAACAAGGACAGAGGGGATGAAAGGAAGGAGGAGTCTCTGGCACACTTGCTCTTATAGGTTATCATTCCTCTCTCAGCTCTGGTCCATATCCCAGCACTGAAAATCTACCAATTCTAATGACAAGTCTCTCAACTGACTTACAATATCTGGAAGTCCCTGCTTATTAGGGAAAATACCAAAACTCCCAAACTGAAAACATCTGTATGTATATGGCACAGGTAAGCTGGTCCTCTGATTTGTAGGTTCAAGTGAATCCTCTGTTCCCTGATGTAAGAGTCCCTCAGAAGATGTAGCCCCAGGTATCTGTCAGCCTACTGTCTACCTTATCTGAATAATCTCCAATTTTCCATCATCCATGGGGCTTTCCCTTCCCTGAAAGCAAACACACTTGCACTTTTCCATCAAGGGAGGAAACACTTTGCATCCTGTGATCAGCAGCATAATCCATTTTGCTTTTTCTTCCCTGACTTTAGAGCTCTATTTGGCTGTGCTGCTTGTTTGCAGGTGCCCAGGACTGTGTAGTTCCTGAATTTGCCTTACTCTCCCTGATTTTTACCCATCCTGGATCTGAGCAACTTCAGGACAGGCTTACTCCACTGGGCTTCTGGTCTTCCCTGCTCCTTTCCTGCACCAGTCTGTCCTGCTGCTGCCCATATTTAGTGGAACATCTAAAGGGGATGCATACCTCCATTCTCCCCTTCATTACTCTGCTGTGTTAGTCAGAGAGATGATGGCAAAATAATATCCACAAAAAGAACATTCATTTAATTCTTACTGTATACAGAAACTGTACTAAATGTTTACCTCCTCCATCTCAGCTTTTCTTCCCAGCAACTCTCTGGGTGGGCATTTCTCTCATTGTATAGATAAGGAGACTGAGGCTCTGGGTGAATGAGCAAATCACCCAAGGCCACAGAGCCAGGAAGCAATAGAGCTTGGATCAAACTCAGGCCATAATCCAAGGGTACCTCTTAACAGGAGCCTGATTCTTGGTTCTCCAAGTCAAGCTAGGCATGCCTTATTCTTTTCCTCTTTGTCATAAATAATGTATATTGCTTTGCCATTACATTTTCCATTAAAGGTATAGAAATATTCCCTGAGCCCTGGAATTAGGAGCTATAAATGAAGGTCCTGTGGCAGGCACATCACAGTGAAATTCCTTGCTATTTCTAAGTGAATAATGAATGTGGGGAAGGAAAAGGATAGAAAGAGGCTTTGGGACAAATCAACAGTAGTCTTGGGACTAAGTAGGGCTTTGGGACAATGAGGATGCTTCTACTACTCTTCTGGGCTTGTTGGCCCCACCTCACCTGCCCCTCAGATCTGCCCTTTCCTTTCTGGGGTCCCTCCAGTACCTGTTCTCCTCTGGGATATGGAGCGCCATCATCTGCAGGGGCTCCAGGCACTGCACCACCCAGCCATGGCGCTCGCTCACCCGCTCCGTCTCCACCTTCAGGAAGCTGCTGGGCATGCGGCTCCACAGCACTGGTTGGATGGTTTGGACATCCAACCGAGGTGGACACTGGGGGACTGGGTTCTTCTCTTCACTCTTAAATATGGCCGCTGACAGGGGCATGGCATTCTAGGGCAAGGCAGAAAGGCATTAGGGAGGAAAACACATGCAATAGAGATGGTCAGTCATTGAACAATGTACCTGATTATCACTAGAGGCAGACATGCATCCAGGGGATCTCTAAGAGCTTTACCAGTATTACTTAAGACTTTGCATAGTGGTTTGTATGAATGTTATGGAATTCTTTCAGCACCCACTAGAGGAGGAGGGAGGAAGGAGAGATGAGAGCACAGGATTAGAGAGCATTTCATAGGCAAGTGTAGGGTACAGGGACACTAAAGCTGATTATGAGAAGGAATAGGACTTTTTTTCCCCCTCTTTTCCTTCTAATGGTCAATGCTGCCTTCTGTTGTCTGTTCAATGAGGAGACAGAAAAATACCTTCAGCTTCCCAAGTTCAAACTGAAACAAAGAAGTGCTTGTGGGTTGCAGAAAGACTGCTGGAAACACTTTGGTATTGGGCTCCACCTGGAAACCAAAACAAATCGAGAGGTTTGCCCAGAGTTATAAAACCATAGCTGGCTAAGTCACTGGGTGTTTTAGTCAACAACCTCATTCTAACCTGGGCTGAAACTGGACAGCTAGCTGGCTGGTCATTCTCCACTGCTCAAGAATCCTCCAAGACCTGGTGCCTATTAGTAGGTATTGTCACTGCTCCCCATCTTAAATTCTCTCTCCTTGGGGAGTACACTCTCACCACCTTTGGCTTTCTCTCTCAGGTAACTGCAGCCAACAGTTTTCTCCAGTGCTTAGGAGGACTGTCACAGGTGGGGAACTACTAAGTCACCACCCAAGGCAATGCCTGCTTAAGGTCACTGAACAATGGGATGTGCTTGCATTTCACAGAGCACTGGCATAAGTAGTGCCAACTGGCACAACTGGCACAACTAGGAGGCTGGCATCACCATCATTCCTGCCCAAAGAAGATGAATACAATCAAAGGTGGTCAGGTGACTCAGAATTATTTCTGAGGGCAAATGGACATCAGTCAGACAAGCACATGGAGAATGAACAACAGGATTTCTCAGGTTTGACACTACTGACATTTGGGGCCAGGTAATTCTTCATTATTGGAGGCTGTCCTATGCACTGTAGGATTTTCAGGTGCATCCCTGGCCTCTTCCCACTAAATGTCAAAAGCAGCACCCCCATCATCACAGTCATGGTTTCCAAAATGTCTCTAGACATTGCCAAATGTCCCCTGGGGGACCCCAAAATTGTCTCCAGCTGCTGTTCTATAAAGAGAGAATGAATTTCTCTGGGACTTTCCCTACACCCTTCTCTCTCTTTATAATTCCAGTTCTTGTGATAAATGATTCTGGAGTCACAGATTGTCTTCTAACTGCCATTTACATGGACCATTTGATTTAGTAAATTGTGACAACAGGGGCTCCACTTACCACTTTCTCACTATGCGGTAGGATTAAAAAAACTTTATTTTGAAATAATTTCAAATTTGTAGGACATTTGTAAATGTAATACAAAATCCATACAGAGAACTGCAACATACCCCTACCTCCTTATACTCATATCTACCAACTTTTAATATTTTGTCACATTTGCCATTTCTTTCTATAAATCTAACCACCTATCCAACCCATCCAACCATCCATCCATCCATCCTGCTGCAAGGCTTTATTCAGAATCAAAGCAGACTCTGGGTTATCTGCTATTACAGTGCTTGAAAGGGAAAGTGTTTCTTCATGGAAGAAAACATTTAGTCCACCCACACACTGGAACTTTGTCTTTAAGCGAATTCAAACATTAGGAAATGTTTGCAATTCTCTTTACCTCCCAAATTAGGGTGGATGCAGGATGCAGTTGCCCTAAGGTGACTCCCAATGAGCCACACTTGTGTATAATCCCCTTCCCTGGAAACTGTGACTTATTTCTAGCTGATGGCAAAGTGATGGGATAGCCACTTCTCTGATTGCGTTGCATTATATAAGCCACTTCTCTGATTGCGTTGCATTATATAAGACTCCACCTTAGCAGACTGAAGAGAGGGCTTCTCCTGCAGGCCTAGGAGAAGTAAGCTGTCATGTCATGATAGAGCCCTATGGAAAGGAACTGCGGGTGGCCTCAAAGATCTAACAGTGGCCCCTGATTGATGTTCAGCAAGAACATGGGGTTCAGTGTCACAACTGTAAGGAAAGGATTTCTGCCAACAATCATGTGAGCTCGAGAGAGGACCCCAAGCTCCCAAATAAGAATGCAGCCTAGCTGACACCTTGACTCAGCCTAGTGAGAACCTGAGCAGAGGACCCAGTTAAACTGTACACAGACTCCTGACCTACAGAAACTGAGAAAATAAACTCGTGTCATTTTAAGCCACCAGGTCTGTGGAAATTTTTTAGATGCAATAAAAATAGATATAGCAGATTTTCTTTTTGTAAGAGTGTTTTGTTACAGGCTTCCTTTAAATTATGAATTTCTTAAAAGTATTTAGATGTATGATTTATAAAAAAAAATTTTAGGCTCTAAATGGTTTTAAAGATTGCAGGACTAGAGTAATCATTAGCTCAGGATGATACATGGCAGACTGGTTAAAACCTACCTGCACCCAGTATATGGGTCTTAGTACATGGCATAGGGCTCCTATTTTGGGTATAAACATTTGGTGCTGTAACTGTCTGGCTATGCCTGACATAAGATTTGTAAGAGAAACCCAACAAATAATTATTTAGTACCTCTTAGATGCCTGCTTTGTGCCAGACCCCGGGTTTAAAGCAGTGAAAGACACAAATATGAAAATCTGATTTGGTGCTGTTCTGGGTCTTTGGCCATAAGGCAGGAGTCATCCCTGGTCTAGCCCCCAGATTTTCCCAACTGTCACTGTGTGACATCTAGAAGAGCCTGTGGCCCTCAAGTCACTGCAGCCTTCAGCAGAGGTCTGAGCTGAGGAAACTTCAGCAGGAAGCCCACGAGTGCTCAGTTGGGACTGACAAAAGTACTCATCTGAGGGTGGAGCCATTGCCTGAAAGGGGTGGTATCTTGTTTTTAGGTCCTTCATGACTGGTCCCTGCAAGTTTCATAAACCACCCAGCCAAACTCAAGGGTCCTCCTCGAGCCTCCCTACAGAAAGTAGGTGCTTTGAAGGCATCTGGGATTTCTAGGCTGGGTTTATTTATACCATGCAGCATACACTCCCACTGTGCTGAACCATGGGAATTTCTCTTTGATCGCTAAAATAAGAAGGAAACACAAAGTGTGGGCTCCTGAGGATGTCCATGTACACAGGGTAAAAGCAGCAGTTGGCAGTGTGGTAGGCAAAATTCTAGATACCCACACACCCGTTGCCCCTGGTGGTACTCTTGTGGGCATGTGTCATGTTACTTGGCAAAAGGGATTCTGCAGATGTAAGAAAGGTTACTAATCAGTTGACCTTAAGGTAAATTATCTGGATGAGCCTAATCTAAACTCATGAGCCCTTTAAAAGCACAACATTTTCTCTGGTTGAGGACAGAAGGGAAAGTCAAAGAGTATGTGAAGCATGAGGAGGAGTGGCCACATCCTTGCTGACTTTGACTATGGAGGCGTGACGTGAGAATGAAGGCGAAGGCCTCTAGGAGCAGAAAGTGGCCCCCAACTGACAGCCAGCAAGGAAACAAGGACTCAGAACTTGAGACTTATACAACTACAAGGAAATTGATTCTGCCAACAACCTGAATGAGTTGAGAAGGGGATTCTTCTCAAGCTTCCAAATAAGAGCCCAGCTGGACCAACACCTTGACTTTGGCCTTAGAAGAACCGAGTCAAGCCCCCATGGGCTTCTGACCTACAGAACTGCAAGATCATAAATGAATACTGTGTGTGGTAACTTGTTATGCAGCAATAAGAAAACTATTGCAGGTATTGCCTCAGTGCAGTCAGCCAGTCTGACAACAAATACTGAGCACTCAATACTCCATGCACTGTGCCAGACACTGCTCCATGCACAGGAATGTACCAGTGAACATGAGAGACAAGCTCTGCCCTCAAGGAGAGTACATTTTAGAAGGGAAGACTGCATGCTAACAGCATGTTCAGTGAGCCTAGATTTGGGGCTACAGTGATGGGCCATTTTTTCCTATTTTTTTCTTACAGTATCTTTCATAAAAGGCTGATCTCTTTTGTCCCTAAAATAATAGACATTTTATTTCTAATCATGCGTGAAGGTCAGGACATGAGTATTGGCCTGCACTGAAAGCCAACCCTTCTTGTAAATCTGTATCTCCTAGCTGGCTCAGTTTGCTGAGTGGTATGACAGGGGTAGCAATCACCAAAGAGTATCTTTTGATTATACATTTTATTTCTTATTTCTCCACTGATTACATTAAGTGAGACAGAAAAACAGTTTTCAAATTGCATAGTGGTATTTAATGGGGAGGTCTAGAAATATGGCTTGAGAGAATCCTCCTCTCATTATTTTGGTTGCTGGTCCTTTCTGAATAGAAAGCCAGTGTATAAATATTGCTGCCCTGCTCCTCTCAAGATAATTGAAAAATGAAAATGTCTACAGCTTCAGAATAACAATTATCCCACTGCCAGGAGCCCAGACGCCCAGCATGGACATGCTAATGTTTCCCATGGAATGAGAAGGGGGCTGGCTGGGTGTGTGCTTTCTGAGTGTCCATGGCATGGAAACCTGATACTCTCCCATTATGGCAATGTTCCCCAGGGCTGGTCCTGTGACTGGGTAGGTTGAGAAAAGTAATCAGGATTTATACACATAGGGGAGAGGAAGGTACCCTGGGAAGTAGGTGTCAATATGCAGCTCAGATAAGACAACTGACCAGCTCAATGTCACTCAGGAATTGGTCTGAAAGATGGGATGAAAATTGTTTGCAATGTCTTCATCTTTGTGGTAACATCTCTTCCACACTGCTGGCTCTTCCCGGAGGCAGACAACTCACTACTGCTGTGAATGCCATTTTTTTCTCTTAAAGTTTTTTTTTTGGACCTCCAAAGCCCAACTAGGCTTAAACGTTATTAGATGCTTTTGAGCTCTCTGCAGCTCAGGGAGGACCCTTCAGTCTAATTCATTTCAAAAGTTAATGGGAAAAGTTAATGGATTCTGAAGGACAGCAGCAATGTGTATAAACATTTTCTCAGGGGGCTGGGGGAAAATGGAATCAGGAGAAAGTACTGGAGGAATATACTTTACTTTCTTCCTCAAAGCCTGGTTTCTCAAAGACCTTTTACAGAAAATGGCTGTTTGAGCCCTAGCTGCTGGAGCAAACTTGCTGGGTAGCATCGATGATTGGTTAGACAGGCATGATGCTTGGTTAGACAGGCAGGCTTCTTCCTGAAGTATTTCTCAAACTCTTTCATGTATTAAATGTTACTAATATCACTGTAAAACTCTAAGAGGATGACATAATGTGACATTTTCCAAACTTACTTGACCACAGAATGTGCTTTTAAGGAGGAATATCTTGAAGATTTGTGTTCTAAGATACTCAGCCACGTAAACATTGGCTTTAATAGACTGGAATTATCTTTGTATCATCACATCATCTGGAAGAGCACTTTGCAAATAATTGGTTTGTGTTGACTGATGAGAAGTTTTGGGGGTTCTGAGTGGAAAGTCATAGCCAGTGTTTACTGGTCATTGTTTCCTCAGGGTCCCATGAATCATTTGGATTGCCACAATTCACACACCACTGTTTAAATGAGCAAGGCTCTTGACAAAGGTTTCCCATGGTTCCCTTCCTCCCAATTCTCCTTTCTCAATGGAAAAAGTAGGGACTCTTTGACTTGGTCTTTGACTATGGTCAAGAGCGGGCCTTCTAGTTTCAAATATAATCTACAAAACACTTTTCAGCCATAAGTTATTGACTTTAAGTCTTTACAAGTTAGGCAAGGATGGCAGCCTTGATTTTATAGATGGGGCAACAGAGTTCTGGAGCAGGGAAGAGATAAGAAATGGACCATGCTGAACGGTGGGCTTGAAGACTCGGTAGCTCTCTAGGCTACCAACCTAGGTTAGCAGCCTTCCCAGGGAGCTCTTTTTTGAGCAAATTGCCCTTCTCTGAGCCCACTTTCCTTCCCTATGGTCACAGAAACCAATGCTACCAAAGTACACATTTCCTGATGGAGTAAATCCCAAGTGCAAGCAATGGGCCACAGCCTGCTTTTCAGCAGCCCAATAATGGCTTTGGCATCCAGCAGAAGCAGAGTGATCGTGGTAGAAGAACCTTGGCCTCTGACCTGCCTGTCTATCTTAGTGGCCTGTTCCCTCCTTCTCACCAGCCTATTTCTAAACCATTTAATTGCCAGCCTGTTTTTGTCAGGGATGTAATTCTGAAAGTCACACATAATCAGCCTACCATGGGGGCTTTAGAAGATAAAAACCAAATTAAGGCACTTCTAAGACTCCGACTGGAAGGCCTAAACAAGGCAGAATAAAGAAGGGAAGATTGAAATTTTTCATCTCTAGAAGAAATGTTATTTTGTTTGTGTAGACACGAGATATCTATCATGGATGGAAATGCTGCTTAAAGGAGATCTGGCATCTCATGGTTAATTACAAGTAAATCTACCTACATATAATTGATGGGTTTCCTCAGTGTTTATATAGAATTTCACAGTCAATGAAGTAAACACCTTATTTACATAAACACAGTTTTTAAAAGATCTTGTAAAGGATTCCTAGGGAAATGTGAATAATATTTCTGCAAAAAGAATACCTCTGGAAAATTCACCAGTTTGTATAGAGCTATATTTTTTAATATATAAGTTACTTTAATGTGGGGAGTCTCTTTACCTTTCAAACCATAGCACTTTGTATAGTGCCGGCCACATGAAAGTTACACAAGAAATATTTATCACATAAATAAATGACCTTTCAGAGCCCACCACCAAGGAAAAGATTTTTCATCCTCTAGAATGATCACCTGCATATCTGATCAACCAATACAAATATGTTTTCCATTTTTTTCTTCTTTCTACAGTGTGAAGTCACATTCTTCCTTTCCCTTTTTGTTTTCCTTAATTGTTCTATGGACTCATCAACTTGATATGCCAACATGAGGATGTTGCATATGGAGAATAAGGAGCACAGCTGTAAACGTTCAGACCTGAGACTTTACTGCCTCTGCCCCAGAAGCTGCCCTACCTGGTAGCAGGTGCCGAGCTCCTTCCCATTGGCCGAGAAGGACAACATGCCCATTGCCAGGTCCACGAGGCAGCCAATTTCCAGGTCCACATTACTCCGACTGGATCTTTGGGAATTGGCCACAATGTCCCCACCCCAGACCATGTAGCAGTTGCTGCGTTTCACACTAGAAGCCAAAGAGAAAAGAAAAGGCATAGAATCTGGACTGGGGCAGTTTGGAATCAGTCTAAGGAATGAAATGTCCCAGAGACCTTCTGGAGCTTTCTGACACCCTCAATATATATATATATATATATATATATATTTTTTTTTTAAGATTTTTATTTATTTAATTCCCCTCCCCTCCCCCGGTTGTCTGTTTTCTGTGTCTTTTTGCTGCGTCTTGTTTCTTTGTCTGCTTCTGTTGTCGTCAGCGGCATGGGAAGTGTGGGTGGCGCCATTCCTCGGCAGGCTGCTCCCTCCTTCGCGCTGGGCGGCTCTCCTTATGGGTGCACTCCTTACACGTGGGGCTCCCTTACGCGGGGGACACCCCTGTGTGGCACGGCACTCCTTGCGCGCATCAGCACTGCGCATGGGCCAGCTCCACATGGGTCAAGGAGGCCCGGGGCTTGAACCGTGGGCCTCCCATGTGGTAGATGGACGCCCTAACCACTGGGCCAAAGTCTGTTTCCCTCAGTATATACTTTATCTTAAATGAATTCAGTCAGCTTCAACACAGCTTACCCAGGCATGAACCACTATTCAATTTAGTGATGTGGCAATCTATAAGACTACCTATCTTCAAAGAGTCCAATTCAGATAATAGGTCCCTGGCTCAATGTCAATTCACCTTTGTGAAACAGTTCATAGGGATGTTGTTATTCCCACTTTAAAGGTAGAAAATTGAGGCACAGGGAAGGTGACCACCTTAGGCAGAGTTATATAGCAATTTGGTATAAGAGGCAAGGATAAAAATCAATCTGGGTTTAGAGTCCCAGTCGAGTGTTGAGGGCAAAGCTATAAAATGCTTGAAAAAAAAAAAAACCACGTCCATATTCCCTAAGATGGCAGGCCTGGGTCCAGAAAGACTTGCAAAATAGACAAAGTTTGTCTCTGATACCCTCCCACATTCCTATCTATACCACTGTTTCCGTTCCAGCTCCCTAGAGTTCTGATCCTTGTATTTTTAGCTAATTACCACCTTGATGCTTCTCTCAGTTAGCTGTCTACCAACCTTCAGAATATAGAATTTGGTTATAGGCATTTATGTTTGAGAGCAAACCACTAAAACTCAAAAAGCCTTTAAGGCTCCCAAGTCTGCTCCTTAGCTGTAGGATTACAAACCCTGGGCAGGTTTTGAAGAAGATATGTAGGTAGCAGAGGTGATTCCTAGAGCCCCTCACCATGGGCTGTGGGTAAGGGGCTTCGGGTCTCCTCCTAAGCCTGGTCCTGGTGTACATCATCTGAGGGCTGGGTTTCTTGATTTAACAGTATGTGATTTTTCTCAGGGTGAAATGAGAGCATGATACTATGCCTAATCCTAGAGCAGCTCCTTTAAATTCTGAAGTCAATCTGACTAGATTCCACTTGGTTTCCTGCTGTGACTCTGTGTGGAGGGCATTCAGCACTGTTCAGTGGACAGAACCTGGAACTGACTCTGCCAACTCTCAAAGTTGCTTTACTTCTCTGGAGTGTTTTCTTATTTGGGGAGCAAAGGGATTGATTAGGATTCTCTAAGGTTCTTTGGGATCTGGAAGTCCATCACTTCCCCATGACTGAAAATCCTGTTTGTAAAGGTACATTTATCTCCTCACTTCTCTTTTCCTCTGGGGGCACTAATTGGGCTGTTTTCTCAGTATGAATAACCTCAAGCAGGGGCCAGTGCAAATTGCCTCTCCCAAAGAGTTATGGCCATTGTGAAATTTCCTTAAAGGTTAAACTCAGCTATACTACTGTTGCTTTTCCAGTGATTAAAGTACTAAACACATTTATGACTAATACAGAACCCAATTAATAATGCATTGAAACTGTGGGAGTGTGAAGTGGCATGCTTTGGTAATGTTTTAAAGGCTGGAATTAAAAATGCCCTAAAACATTTGAGGACAAAGACCTAAGAATTACTGGCCACCTATTGTATACTGGTCTTACTCGAGGTATTAATGGATTGGTTAATTTTCACAATAAATGCAATCACTAAGGCTTGGATATATCAAATTGTGTGTCCAGGGTTGTAGAGTCAGTAACTAGGGCAATAATCCCAGCTGGCACAATCACTTCTGGCTGAAGAGCAAATTCTGGATTGGTCAATTGCTTTTCCATGCTTTCCTTTACAACCTAACCCAGATATTGCTTACAGCATCTACTCTGGGTCTCTTAACACAATGGGCAAGCAATAATAACAATAACAGTAAAAGCTAATAGTGCTTGAGTCCTGTCAATTTTTTCCAGGCACTTTCCAAGCCATTTTCCACGTAGTATCTTATTTAATCCTCACATCCTCTGGTATTATGATCCTTATTTTATAGATGAGGAGACTGAAACCCAGGGAGGTCAAGCAACTGGTCCAAGTTCACACCCCTAGGAAGTACTGGAACCTCATTAAAAACCCAGGCAGGATGCTTCCAGAGCCTGCTCTTAACCACCTCCCTAGACCAGCCCCTCTGTAATGACTATGACTGACCCCTGGCTACTAGTCTTTGATGGGCGAGTAAAATCTCAAAAGCACTCTGATGGTTTGGAACTGTATGGACCCCTGAAAAGAATATTCTTAACACTAATCCATTCCTTTGGTTGTAAACCTATTTCAAGTAGGGCCTTTTGATGAGATTACTTCATTAAAGGTATGGCCCAGAGTGGGTCTTGATCCTCTAATGGGAGCCCTTTATAAGAGAATGTAATTCAGAGAAAAGAGAGAGAAAGCCACAGAAGCAATAAGCTGAAAGCAAGGAAGTCCAGAAGAGAAGGGAGAGACCAGTAGATGCTGCCCTGTGCCTTGTCATGTGACAGAGGTGTCCTGGATTGCCACTAGTCAATATTCAGGGAGAAAGCATTGCCTGACAATGCCTTGTTTTGGACATTTTTCTAAGAGGCAAGACTGTAAGCTTATAAGTTAATAAAATCCTATTGCTAAAAGTTGTCCCCTGTTATGGTATCTGCATTGTGGCAGCCCAGGCAAACCAAAACAAGCACTGATAACAAAACATTCCTAACTTTGCTGGGAGGAGAGGCCAGCTTGAGAAACAACTTATTACATCTCTCTTCATGTCTCTATAGGGAAAAGACTCTTTCATACCACATAGGTGGAAATCGTAGATGAAGATTTTTAGGCATGGTCTCCATGGTCACCACTGGGATACATCTGGCCTAGTATTCTCTCTCTGCGCAGTACCAGTGGACGAGTGGGAGGGTGGGTGTGCCTAAAACATGCTTCTAAAGATCCCTCATTTCTAATCAGTGATCATTATTCATGAATCTACCATGACTCTTTTATGTTCTTTTATTTTTAGCCATTAAGAACCCGTGGGATGAGGAGTTCTAAGGTTGCCAGTTGCTGGGTGATGCAGTACATCTTTATTTTTTATTATGAATCAACTGCTCTAAAGTATGCAGGAATTCTCTTGGTCTCGTCCTGATGTTGTAGAATTGAGGGCTTGCCAGATATCATGGAGAAAAGTCAGACAGGTGTCAGATGAGCCCTGGTCATGCTTTGTACACTGGATGAAATTACCCTCTTTTATTCACTAATAACACTCCTTCTCACTGATATAACATCCCTGTTGACCTAAGGATTTTAGCCTGTGCTTCATTTTCCCCATTTCAGACAGGTTGAGGTGTTTCCTTTCCTGAGGTAAGGGACAGTAGGGAAAAAGAGTGCTGTGGGAGGGAGTGGGGAGCCCCATGAGCAACGCTGCCTCTCTGGGGGCCCCTTACCTTTCGTGGACTCGGCCTCTCTCATCCCCCAGGGTCACGGTCACCGTACAGTTTTTACTCAGGTCAAACTTTTTATTGTACAAGTGATAGTCCGGGGTTACCCATCCAACCCAGACGCAGGAGGGGTCCTGGCCAGCGAAGATGCGGATGGCATAGTAGCACTGCTGTGGACAAAATAGACAGGGGTGAGCAGCCGTCAGTCGGAAGGAGAAATAACGCAGCCACTGACGAGGCCCTTATCTCTTAAAAAGACGCACTCTTTGAGAGAGGTCATGGTCACTCTAGACTTCATGGGCGGGCTGAACTGAGATTTTGGCTTCTTAATGTCCTTTTCTGTTTTGCTTCAGGACCTGAAGAAACAAGCATTCAATCCACCACTTTTGCTCAGAAGAGACTATGATGAAATCACTGGCGACCTTTGAGAATGGCCAGTGCAGAGTGCTAACTCTCTCCTGGGCACCAAGGCAGACGTGGTGTACAGGGAAGAGGTGGGTATTGTCCCTGCCCTCAGAGGGAACAATCAAGGGGCAGGGACTCCCTGTTACACTTTCTGCTTTTGTAGGAAAGTCTGAGGTATTTTGAGAAGTTCTTGAAAAAGAAGCTGCAACAGGAAAACCCCATGTAGGAGCCAAACATGCTTAGTGTGGCTGCCATGCCCAATGACAGGCAGTGCTGAAAGCATGGCCATTCTTGGCCGGTGTCACTGTGATTTGTCAGGTGTATTAGAAATACCATGCTAAAATAAAGTTGGTGAACGTGTCATCATTTTCTCTATGAAACTGGGAGAATTTATTCTTAGTGAGGTAAATCTTTTCTGTCTTCTGTCATATTTTCTTGCCCAGAGGTAAAAAGGGCAAGCCAGATAAATTTGGGCTTGAATCTTGGCACTTGCAGTTATTAATTGTGTGACCTTAGAGGACACATTTGACCGCTCTGTTTCTCAGAGTGAAGAATACCATCCATCTAATGGGGTTGCAGTGGGGCTTTAGTGGGAAAGTCACAAAGTGTTAATCACTGTGCCCTGCATGGACTATGCATGTGATATGCTGCAGTAAGTATCTTATTTCCCATGAGGGTTAACCTACAAGTTTGGGGTTGCAGGATGACTTTATAAAAGGGCTGACATGTATTTTTTTCCAAAGAAGTATTTTGCCAGGTGCTAAAGAAGGATGAGCGAAAGAAGTTAAAGATGGCTGACTAATATTTAGCTATGGAAAAGGGACCCAAAGCAGCTCCGATCTTCTGGGCTGGCTTCCTGCTCCTTCTTTTCATTCTAATTGCTTTCAGCATTATTCCTAGCACTACAGGGAGAGATGGGAGAACTGACTCATAGAAGTTTACATAAAAGAGTAAACAAAAGGATGAAATTAATTACACCCCCAACTGTTGTTAGTTCAAATGAGAAAGGCAGTAGTGGCTCCCTGGTGGTAAATGGGCAACAAGTATACAATGATGTCCAATTAGTAGCTCCAGGTAGAGCTGCCTTTTTTTTGCACTGAAAACTATTTCTTTCCCCCATTTGAGATATGCCATAGATGTGTTTTGGAAGCATCGAGATAGATATTAAAAGACAGAGTAATTGGCAATTAAAGAGGATCTCTGGACAGATCTTTGCTGGAAGGGGCATATTACCAGCCACAGCAAAGAATCAAATAATTAAAACCATAATTGAGCACATTTACTTACTGTTGTTGCATGAGAGAGTATTTCTTGCATCTGTTTCCTGAGGGAAAAATAACAAAGATTTTATTATTTGTTATTTAGCTGTATAGAGAACCCACAATTCTTACAGCAGCTGATGGACCTTTAATGATCAAGGAACATGTAGGAAACTGGATACTTCCTATACATGATCGACCCAAGTAGTCCTGGAGCTTGTTCATTTGTAAGCTGCTACCACAAGGCAAGGCTGTGGCTTACAACTCTTGTCCCACAGTGCAGATGGTAGTGGGTGGGGGGCAATTGTAATAAAATAGGCAGGGATAACTATGAATAGATAGATTATCCTGTTCTCTCAACCTGCTATGCTTGTTTAGGAAGCTTGATAGATAGTAAAACCAGAGGAAACCTGGACAAAACAGCTCCGGACAGGCTGACATACATCACTGATTATAAAAATAGACATCAAAGAAAAGACAGACATCAAGGTATGTAAGCCTTATCAGGAAGAAGACACATTATTTATGATTTACATAGCTGCTGGGCTGGACTTTGCCCATTATTAGGCAAAGATGGCATATTTGTAACTTTGTAGGAAGGCAATGACAACTGCGTACTTCTATGCACTCACATTCATTTTACTCCCAAAACATAGGAATTGTGGGTGGCAAGCAGGATAGAGTCTAAGAGCTCAAGAAGAGTGGAAAATTTTCCACTTGATGTGACTCTGTTTAATGCATTAGTCCCTTAATTATGCATCACAAATGCACATGCACGTTTGTGTACATGCACATCCTCATTTATTTACCTGACTGAAAGCAGAGAGAAACCCATCCACCTGAGTTCTTGTGATGAGGCAGAGTTAAAAAAAAAAAAAAAAAAAAAGAAGAAGCCAAAAGCCAACTTTACAAAAGACTCACCTTTTCTGGAAAGCATCGCTGTCCAGGCAGGGGCTGTGGCTGAAGGAGGAGTGGCACTCAACGGGCATGCTTAGGCGACAGTAGATCATGCTGGCGTTGCTGTTCTGTGTGCCAAATGTCCTGTGGGTCACCTTGAGGCATGGGGGGCTGTCCATGGTGCCGTCAATCCTCACGACCTGGAAATACCAGCCCTTATCCTGACATACCTGAGGGTCTGACCCCATCCCTCTATCTCTCTCTGACATAACCTATGGTAGGGCATTCCGGGAACCACAGCAGGAAGATGTCACCAATGAGAGCCCAAACTAGTTTTCTTTATTCTCATTATCACTTGGACCCTGCCCTACAGGAAACAACAGATGTGCTTCTAGCTAGAGAAATTAGAGATTTAAAAACACAGCCCACTGGGTTCTCTGCAAGGCCATGGGGTGGAGAAGGGTGCCCGTATTTGGGGGATGCAGTGCAGTATTCACAAAGACTGACCTTTATGGTCAGGGGGCAAGTAGCTAAAGAAGTCATTTCAAAGCTCTTCCTTGACACTGGGCATGAGATATCTAAGGGAAAGTGTCCAGAAAGCCCAAAGCTCGAAAGAGACATCAGAGCTCTCAGGGAAGGAGCCCTCCCCCCACCCAGATAATTTCCCATCTCTACAACACAGGCACAGCTCAAGGGCTGAGGCTCCCAGAGCCTCCTTTCAAAACACTGGGGAAAATTACAGACTCAGGACATGAGTGTTGCAAGGGGGTTAGGGAAGGAAAGACCAAAACTGGATTTTTAAGTGTGTGTGTATGTGTGTATTTGTGTGTGTATTAGGGGTGGAGGGAATAAACTGAGACTTTACTTATAAACTTTACTTATAACCTGAGCATTTCCCTTATTCTCAAAAGAAGAGTGCTTATCCTGGGATCCGTGAGCATGCTTAAGTATTTCTGCATGGTTCTAGATTCCATTAGTTTGTAAAAGGGTTCAGGACCTCCAAAACTTTAGGAACCACTTTATAGAGTAACAAGCAGCAAGGATTCAGGGAAATAAAACCTCTACTTTTTAAGAATGTAGGGGAAGTGGAGGATTCTTAGTTGATGCTTGTGGAATTCAGTTTGGGGCAGGGGGTGAGTTAAGGGAAGTTATAGTCAGGTTGAAGCAAGCTAATTTGTCTGGGGCCAATTTGTCTGCCACTAGCCCTCCCCTGCCCTTGAAAACACTGTGGTTGGCATGGGCAAAATAGAGGTGAGTAGATGTAGAACCACACACCAACTTAGCTTGCCTACAGTCTTTGGCTCCTCTCAGTTCCCCCTATAAGGTAAATGTTTCATAACCAACTATTGCATATCGGCTTAAAATACTGGAAATGGCATCAAATAAATTAAACAGGACACCAAAGACATTGTGTTATGAGCATATAAAATTCCAGAACATATCTTAAGTACAGGGACTGAACTTTTTAAGAAACAATGTTTAAAGACTCTGGAAAATGTATTGTTATATACCAGTATACAAAGGTCTGACAAAATACAGTAGCTTTTTTCTGGGGCTCTATCTGCAAAATTATTGTCCCTTGTTAGATGCAACTAAGCTGCCGCAGTCAGCTAAGGTGCTGCAATGACAACTCCGAGGACCAGTGGGAGGTGGCTAGCAGGCAGCCAGAGCATGGACTTAGGTGAGCAGCTGCCCATTGACAGAGAATTAGCAGGAGCTTTGTGTCTCAGCCCACCTCCCCTGCCAGGGCCACCCATGACATGTAACATTACCTCTATGTGTGGATGATCCTTTGGCACATTGACAAACGTTGGGAGGCGCTTGCTGAACCACATCGCAACATCACGGTTCATGTTGACAGCAAAAGGTTCAAAGCCCTCTTGGAGGCCACACATGGTGTAATACTTGAAGGTGCTGGCATCCATCCCAAGGTTCATTCGGCCTATCTGGGACAGCCCCAGGCAGCAGATGGGCACAAAGCCTGCAGGATGGTTCAAGAGGCCCTGCTTCAGCCAGCAGGTACCAGTCCCAGGAAGCTGCGAGGAAGCCAAAACTTTGCTTCCTTAAGGGTTTGAGCCCCAAAGATGGGCCATCACCCTTTGTCTTTCTTCCTTGCACATAAGCTCAACAATAGGAGGATACATGGAAATTGGAATCTATGGCTGCCCTTGGTATATGGAGAAGAAAATTGAGCTTGGTTTGAAAACAATCATCTAGATAAGGTTATTTTAAAGATGTAAATGAATACAAAATGGAAAAGTAAAACCAGTTAGAGAAAAAGGGAAACTCTTTATACCTTAGTTAAAACTTACATTAGGCCTGGGAAATTTTAAACACTACCAAAAGCAAAACAAAAACTCTAAAGAACAACTTTATATAAAAATCACTTAATTTTTCTGAGCCTCAGCATCTTTACTAGTGAAGGATAGACCAAAAGAGTCATGGTCCTGCCAGTTTTGAGAGTGTGGTTCTAAGAAGTTGTTTTTGAGTGCTAGCACTATGACTCCCCTCACTTATAAAATACAATTGACAAACTCCCACACTCCTGGCCTACTCTTCACCTCCCCACCTAAGCAGAAGGGAGAGTTAGGAATAGGAGTGGTAGAAAACTCCCCTTTTTCTTCCTACAATGATAGTCTCTTTGGACAAGCATCTGTATCCTGATCATGTTAAAAATTATCATTTGGAAGAGACTAAAGTGAATTCAAACTGTTTGGCATTGTTGTGTGTGGGCTATTTATAAGTCATAATTGTGAACCAACAAATTGGCAAAGCAGGGAAAGCACTAATTATCATGCAGTTGGGAGGATATGGAAAGTGGTAGCACTTGGGAGGATATGGAAAGTGGTAGCTGGCGGGCAACTGAGACTGCAAAGAACACTTAGAAGGGGAAGTACTGCTCCTTGGCCAATTGTTCACCACAAGGAGAACTGGTGACACTCCTAGGAAGGAGTGTTAATGTAAGAGGAAATTTAAAGAACAATTTTGGGAGAACTGACATTCAACAGCTGCATTTTCCTGCATAAAGACTGTGACAGTTTGAAGCTGGGTGAATTCTTGAAAATCATGCCCTTAGGACTAATCCATTCCTGTGGGTGTAGGACCCTTTTGATGGGATCACTTCAGTAGAGGCCCTTTGATTGGATTGCAGGACCCGGGGTGGGTCTTGGTCCTCTTGTTGGAGACCTTTATAAACAGCAAACTCAGAAAAAAGGGGTAGCAGCAGAGAAACCCTGAGAGACTGAGGAAGAGGTCTTGGAGGAGATGGCACAGATGAGCCATATGCCTGATACCCCACAGCTGAGTTTGGGGAGGAACCAAGCCTGGAGAAGAAGGCAGAGACCCAGACTAGGAAACCACCACTGTGTCTTGCCATGTGCCACGAGTCTAAGATCACGAGCAGCCAACCTTTGGTGAGACAGCATCTCCGATGATGCCTTGATTTGGACATTTTCACAGCCTCAGAACTGTAAGCTTTTAACTTAATAAATTCCCATTATAAAAACCAATCCATTTCTGGTATGTTGCTCCCAACTGCTGTTAGCAAACTAAAACAGAGGCCAAGCCCAAAGTGCTCTCTTCCTAGAGTAGGCTATGCTTCTGGCATGTTTGTGCTAGGGACTGTGATAGATGATACCATTTCAATTCTGTAAATGGAGATTTTTTAAAGTAATAAAGGATTGCTTGTCAGAAAAATTTCTTTGGTCTCTATGGGGGGCAGAGGGTTCTGCTATGTGCTGTGAGAAGATGTGAAAGGAGAAGAAATTCTCCAGGTCCTAAGTTGCTTATGGAAATGGGGAATGATGGGTAGAGTAGGAAAGAGAGAGTTCTGAGCTATAGACCATCCCCACTCTCCAGACAGTATTTTGGTTCCTCCTAAGCTAGAGTAACCTAACCCAGAAAACCACCACTATGGTAGTTTTTTCTTGCAGCCATGATTATGAAACCTGTCAGCCTTGACGTGAGCACATAAATGGGAGCCTAAAGGAAATCTCTTTCCTGGTTCTCTCCATGAACTTGGATAGTTGGATAAGTGAGTAGCAGGTGGAAAAGCATAAGTGCAAAGCAGGAGCAACTTTAACCTCAGGGCATATGTATAACTCCCTTGTTACAGTCTCACTGACAAGGTAAGATATACATGGAAGGAAAAAAAAAAAAGTGAAGCCCTTTTTATCTAAAGAACTTGGGCCCCTTGATATTCCTAAGCTATTAGCAGGAGAGACAGCATTTTCTAAGGATGAAACTGAGCATCTGAAGAGTAATGGACATGTCCAAGGTCATGAGAAAGCCTGGTGACAACATGGGACTAGATCCCAGACTGTCTGACTCAGACACCAGTTGCCAATCAGTGTGCAAGAGAGGGCGTGAACATTACAGAGGATGAGTGCCCCTGATTTAAATAGCATTTGGGTCCCAGGGCAGAAGACTGCACTTATGATAGAATAAAGTACTGTTCCTATGGGGACAGAGGCCCTCTCTGCAGGGGAGAGCTAAAGACAGCAGAGGAAAAGGCACAACATTGGAAGTCACAGATGTGAACCAACAGGAGATAAAGTGTGGAAGGACCTCCTGGGGCTGAGAGGGCATGGCTGGGGCCACTCTGTGAGGCAGAAGAGATGCTAAAACCATGCTTGAGTTAGGGAAGAGAAAACCCAGGAAGGACAGAGAGGCAAGATGCATCCTCCCGAGGCACTAGCACTTTCCTCCTGGGGAAGAACACTTGATGACTGGACACATCCCATTAGCTCCCTCCCCATGGCTAAGTGGCAGGAAGCTAAGGATTTCTGAAGCTTCTTTACTTGAGGCATTTACTCTTGATGCAACTTTATAACTTTGCTTGATGGATAGATGGAACAACAATAACACGAAAGCCCACAATAGCTGATGTTTATATTTGCGAAGTGCCAGGTTTAGGGCTATTTCACTATTATGTCCATTTTACAGATGAGGAAATCAAGGCTTAGAAAGGTGAGTGACCTGCTCAAGGCCTGTCACAGTGAACTGCTTAAGGAGCAGTGGGTCAAAGCCAGGTGGCCTATCTTCTAATTCTTACCTATACTGACTCGCTTAATGACAAAGTCTTCCTTTACTTTTTCAAATGATTTTCCCAAGTGCCATGTAGTTGATGGGTTTGCCTCCGGATCAGGCAAACAGAGACCCATGGCATAAAGCTATCAGGGCTCTTGGAGGAAAAGGGCTACCTGTACACATGCCTTCCCTTCAGGAAGGCTGCATGGCACTATGGTGAGCAGTGGCCCTTGTAATCAAGGATTTGCACTTTGGCACACAACTCAGCTGGTAGATTCTAATGAGATTGGAAAACTCAGAAGAAAGAAAAGTAAAGGGGAAGAGTAATACCCTTCTCTCTACATGCAGCCTAAGACATGCAATTATGCCAACATCTTTGAAGAGGGTTGAGGAGAAAATTTACAAATGGCATTGTCCTAAACCAAGATGTACATAAACAGAAAACTTGTCCCAGGAAAGGAATAACAAGAACACATGCATTTAAATTTTGTCGAAGGGCCCAGGTTCTGATGAGTTTTGTAGCCCAAAGTCTCATAACTGGTTTTATGATCAGGAAGAAGAAAAGCAGGGATGTCACATTTCTATACCTCAGGAGCTTGGCAAGAAACCAGTTTTCTCTAGAATCAATGGTTCAATAGATCAAACAATGGGTCTACTTTCAATCCATTTCAAAGCCATGAATAAAGCCATGAGAGAGAATCACGACCAGCACTGCAGATGGAAAAGCAGAGATCTCTGAGAGAAGTGGTTGGACAATTGTCCCCATACGATTTCTGGGGAGTTTTTGAGAGTCTCAATCCAGCAGCATGTGTTTTTACTCCTTAATTCTAATTTTCTGCTAAGCCTCATGAAGATGGGCCACACTGAGGCATTCACCAGCCTGGTAGAAAACACAGGAAACAAAAGGCCAAGCTCCCCAGCGGTAGCCACTTTGCGAAGCACACCACCCGTGGCAGAGGGTTCCTGCATACCAATGTCTCTGTGTGCAGATGGCAGAGATGCTTCTTGCAAATAAGTTTCATCTGCTGCCTACTGAGGAAGAACTGCCAGCAGAGTTGGGGCTCTGGCGAACCCCGAACCAAAGGGCAGAAAGAGCCTGGAAGATTGTCCCAGCAGACCCCAAAGCTGGAGCGGGGGCAGGCCGTCCCTCAGGGGTGTGCCCAGCAGAGGGGCAGCACGAGAGGACAGCACCTGGCTGTTGAATTCTGAAGGTCTAACGGGATGTTCAGGATTTCAACTGTCTTTCCTATAAATGGAATAAAAGGGAAGGCTAAAAGCAAAGGTTTCACCTTCGAGGCTTCTGAGCTTCCAGATGAGACAACATGGAGGGCTGCAATGGTCCAGGCCAGGGAGCAGGGTAGGGAACAGGGATTAGAACAAATTCTAATGAGGCAGGTGACAGTCTATTGTCTAAGATGCAGAGAGGTTAGAGATAAGAATTTATACATAATCCAGGGGGGAAAACTAGCCATGAATTGTAATGTGTACTCTCATTTCTCTTCCCCAAGGGCAAAACACTTCTCCAACGCACAACAACCCCCACTGGGTAAAGGCCGCAATTAGGGCTGGCCAGCTAGCAACAAGAACACCACAATCACATAGGGGAGTTTACTTTATGGGGGTGCTGCAAAGCATCAAATGTTTTATTTTCAACAGATGCTTTTCTTAACAGCTAAGGGCAAGAACTGTTGCCTCTTTCTACTTTATGCAAAGAGTAGAGGGATACTATATGGTTATCTGGGCCTTTGAGCTATTGTTATCAAAGAATGGCATACTGATTTCCTTTCAACTGTCCCTTCCACCAATTCCTAAAGCCATCACAGAACTGTAGGAGCTTTCCAATGATTTAGCCTGTGTTATTAAAGTGTGATACGATACTGAAGTATAATTATGAACGTATTGCAAAGCAATTCTATTATAACACAGCTTCCTAACAGACTTTGTTTCTCTGAAGGTCAAATCACAGTTATCCTAAAACATTCCTCTCCTTTAAAGCATTCCTCTGCTCAAACCCTTAACCAGAGTCCATTTCCTAAAGGGTGAAGTCCAAAGGCACTTGACCCAGAGTAGACAATAAAAGTTTCTCGAATGAATGGGTGTAGACCTGATATCAGAGTCTATAATCTATACCTAATCTATCTTTTAGTGTCTTTTCCCATAAATTCCCCCCACAAATCTTCCAGCCAAACAGTTCCAGCCTATCCTACAGTTTCCCAATTCCACACAATTAGTCCAGTAATACCCCTAACTGGAGTGCCCCTCTCCATAGCCAGTGGACATCTTGAGTTATTTATTTGACATCTAGCTCATATCCCATTCTTGTAGAATTTCCATTCCATATTAGTCATTTGCAATTTATAACTTACTGCTTTGCATTATTATTCACCTTTTCATGTTTTCAGCTTATTTAATATGGCTACTCCTTTGCATTTGTACATGCTTTTGACCACTTCTTCTCAAACTTTACAGTGCATACAAATTAAATCACCAGAGGATCTTGTTAAAAGGCAGTCAGATTCAGCAGTTCTGGTGTGAGGCCTGAGAGTCTGTATTTCTACCAAGTGGGCCACACTTAGAGCAGCAAGGCTTTGGATTTTGCAAAGCTCTCATAACTCTGCAAGTAGTACAAGATTCTTATCTCCTCCTTACAGACTCAGTTTGTAGATGAGTCTAGAACTCTTTCCTCCACATGCCAACAAACTTGTGGACCTATGAAGTTATGTAAACAGGAAATCATAAACACAAATTGCTCCTTTGTGTAGCAGAAAGCACTGCCCTGCTTGCAGTCCAGTCATGGCCATTCATAAGTGCAACTGTGCTTGGATCTCACAATTGTAAGTAATTGCAAAATAAATTATATTTCTTTCAAGGGAACAGCTAAGTCACAGTTTTGTGTTTCAATGTTTCTGATCAAAGCATCAAATTTAATTACACAAATATGGAGACTGATTATTCAAATCAGAACAAAGGATAATTCTTTAATTCACTGATTTTCTTTTCTGCCAAGGACATTAGTCCACGTATAATTAGTATTTCCTTTGTAATGCTAGGAAACCTGGAGAACTTTAAAATGCTAAGGTGCAGGGCAGGGAATTAGAGGAGAGACTCTTGGTTAATCAATCTAGAAGGTGAGAATTTATATTTATGCTGCATGCATGAACTACCGCTATTGTCTGTCTTGATTCTTCTAAATCATACTAGAAGGGCTAGTCTTCACTACTAGAGTTTCAGATACGCAAAGGGAAATAGTCTTAAATAAGGAGGTAGAACAGCTCATCCAGCTCTTTCTGGATTTTCCTTCAGCCTCATGGATTTTGGATGCAGGGAAGGTGGTAGATTTACCATTCTCAATCTCGTAGTCAGCGAAGGCCAGTTCAGAGCCTTTGCTAGTGATCAGCAACTCCCCATTCAGTGTGAAGATCATCGAAGCATCATCCAGGTTAATCATACATCCAACCACGTCTCCTGGCTGCCAGGTACGTCCAAAATACCCACTCCCTTGATGCCAGCGCTGGCCCTAGAAAGCAAGGTCCTAGGGCTTAGAAATATAGAAATCCTGAAAACTCCCTTGCAACTGGAGAAATGACCACATGAGCAATTTTTCCTAACTGGAGGTGGTACATCATTTCTATAGGACACTTACTTCTCCACCAGTGATGATTCACAGAGAGAACTGGTTTGTTTTACAGATGAATGAAACTGAGACATATAAGGCTCATCAGAAAAGGTGGCCCAAGTCTTCTGATTCCTAGTCTGCCATGAAAACAAACAGGATTCCTTCTAGGGTAGGGGTTCTTAACCAGGGGGCCATGAGCTTGAATTGGAATTTAAAAAAACCCCATTATTCTTGTGGGGATGTGTTGGTGTGGGTGTGATATATTTACAGTATAGTGTGGACTTAATAAGGGGCCCATGGTCTTCACCTGACTGGCAAAGGGATCCATGGAACAAAAAAGGTTAAGGACCCCTGCTCTAGGGCAAATTGGTAGGATTTCCCAACCTGTTGGCTCTATGTTGTTCTATGAACCTCCTCTGGCATGGAGGCAATGGGCTCAGAGGCAAGAGAAGATATGGAGATGACTTTCAACAGCACTCGTCTGTAGAGTCCTCCCATTCACCAGAGTAAAATAACAGCCATGAGAAGGTATTCATTCAATGATCTAAATTAGCCAGTGGTGGTGGCCACTCACTTTTGAAACCAGAGCTCCAGACACTCCACACACTGCTAGCTTCCTGAGAAATGCCTGGAGAAGAAAAGACTTGGTCTGAAGATGTGTAGACACTATCCAGACTCACCCTGCTGCCTTCAAACACAAAGGCTTGGTCATCGGCCCCCAGCTCAATGTCCGGCCGGCAGCCTGGCCTGGCCCAGCCGACCCGCATGTCTCCTCCGGTCACCACCTCAAACTCAAAATACCACTTTCCAGATCTCACTGCATAAGACCGCTCCACCCGGAAAAATCGGATCTTGTCTATACTGACTTTCTCCACAGTTGGGTCAGCTATTGTGAGAAGGAAGGGGAGTAAAGGGAAAGAGAGAACAGAGACCTTAAACGATTAGGTGGCATTCCTCCAAAGAATGAAGCTTGACAACACAGACTGACCATATCTTTCCCACCATCTAATATAGCATGTGTTCATAATATAACATTCATCATCATCCTCTTACCATCATAACAATACAAGCTATCACTTGCTGAGGGATTACTTTGTAGTAGATCTTTTAGATGTAACCACCTTGTAACAACACTCTGAGGTCAGTAACATTGTTTCTTTTTAAAAGAGAAGGAAACTGAGGCTCAGAGAGTTAAATCACTTGTTACAGCACTTGAACAAAGGTGACATATCCAATAAATTGAGGAGCAAGGATTTGAAACCAGGTGTATCTCACTCCAAAGCCATCCCCTTAACCACTCTATAAAACTGTTTCAGTGGCCTATGATACCTCCTAGATTATAGGATAAAAATGGCACATTCATCAGTTGTAAGTTGGTCATTTAAATCAATGCTAGAATTTTATTTGGAGAATTGTTTACCTGGTCCAAAAGTAAGACAATATTCACATGCTTGGAAAATAATAAACGTGTCCTGGTTTTGGGATCAGGTATTTCCAAAAAGGTTCAGTTACCCTGAGGATAACTTAATTCCTGTGGGGTGGATCACAGAAATGCTCACCATAGAAACACCTATCAATGGGACAAGGTTTTATATCCAACATGGTCCCCTTTTATTTTTAATAAATCATTTATTCTTTTAGTACTTATCATTATTGGCAGTATTTCAAACAGTACAAGTTAGACCAATTTAAAGTTAGTAGTCCCAGACATAAATTGGGACTGGGACCAGAATGAACAGTCTCAGCTCATTACCTAGTTCTTGGTCTGATGGCTCAATGTTATACCCATAACCAACAAATGTTCGAACAGCTTCACGAAGACTGTCCCTGTTTGACTTCTTGGTACGCTCATCCAGTAATGTATAGGGCACCAGACGGGGATTTCTTTTGTTCTTCAAATCCTATGTAAAGCCAGAGAAAAGAAGTGCTGAAAAAATATATTTTAACTTTACAAATAGCTTGTTCCACTCACATATTCCCCAGCACCAGTTCTAGCTTCCTGGCTGGCTCATACCAGTCTATTAAGTCTGTCCCCAGTGACTTGATATTTAGCAGTGTACATATTTGCTATTTTTCTTCAGGATCAAATGAGTATAAATGGAAAATTCTTACTAATGTTCAAAGCTAGCATTAAAATAAACCTATTTTAATAACACCAGCCTGTGAATAAAATGAATTGTCACAAAATTGGTTGGAGACCTCCTTTCCCAAGGCAAGGCAGATGGGGATTTGCATTACTATTCCCCTATGGAAGATCATGGCATGACTTAAATTGTTATTGCCTTTTCACAACAGCCTCTTAACAGGTCTTCTTAGTAAAACATCAGAAAAGGTGGCAGAGCCAGGGTGAGTCCATTTAATGGCACTGGGCACACATTCATGATAAAGCCTTCTCAGTTCCTTAGGGGAGACCAGGACAATAATGGCAATAACAGTGATAAGTCACCATAAACTGATATGTACAATATGGTCCTTTAACCCTCACCCCACCAGCCATGGTCTCCATAGTTACAGTTTTCTTGGCTTCCAGACACATGCAAGTTTGGAGGCTAAGGTATGAACTAACATATAGGCATACATACACCTAAACTTCCCTGATACTAAACCTCCCACTGGTGATCACAGACATGAGGGAAGCTTTTCAAAGAAAGAGGTGCATCAGATGTTTTAGGCACCTGACCCTGCCCAAATCCTTTTTGTGCTCTGGCTTCCAGGAGGCCTCTTGCTCAAGCCAAGAATCCTACTCTGTAATCCTTGGCCTGATGGACTGAAGTAAAGGGGCTGTTTTACCCCAAGCCAGCTTCCCCTTCTTTTCACCCTCACTGGTATATTTAGGACCATCCCAGAAACACTGCCAACCCGTGATGCTGATTTGTGTAAGCTTTACATTAGCTTTTGGTACAAAAGCACAACTCCACCATGTAAGAAAGATGACAGAGGATAAAACATAGGTAGTGAGAACAATATGAAGGTTAATACATGTGATGAACAAATCAGACTAATAAAGGTAAAGGTAAGTCTACCCTCTCTGTAAAATTGGAATTGTGCCTAGAGTCAATGCCAATGAGACCATTACAAATTCTGTTTAGTCCCATGATTCTATGAAGGTACTGAGGTGTGAGAGACAGAGTAAAAGGGCAACCTCCATCTTCCACTCTAATACCCACCTTAACAAAATGGCATTTTGATGGATGATCACATTTCCTAACTTTTCCAGCATGCCTGATGCAGCATTTCTCACCTGCTGAATGCCATAGGTCCATCCTTGTTTTATTCTGTCCTTTGCCCAAACATTATGTGCATTCTCTGCAAGCTTATCCACTAAAATTTCTTGAGGTGGTAATAGCTTCACATCAGATAAATCCAAAGGGGCTGGCTTATAGCCATTAGACATCATGTAGCTATAAGTAAATGGAAAAATACATATTTTGAACTGATCTGTACGACTCCCCAGTGATAGATTTTAGACCAATAGCACATTGTAAGAATGTTGTATAAATGAGGCTATAGTCATAGGTTCCAACTTTGAACAGAATGGATAATTCAGCTCTATTTCAAGTCCACACATAAAGTCCCTAATCTACCATCTTTCTTGTTAACGTGTGACCCAGATTTCAAGGGAGACTGTTGGAGAGTATGGGTGGACAGTATAAATCCATGCTTATCTTCAAGAAAACGATTTATGTGCCAGACAAACAAGTATATTTAGAGGGCTGCAACTTTACCAGGAGCTTCTTCAGCCCACCAAAGAAGTTATAACCAATTGGCAAGGACAGGACTTTGAGCTGGTGAGCCTGGAGCTGGATGGTTTTTTATAAATCAGTGTAGAAGAATCACTCAGTTTTAGAAAGCTAAAGCTTTATTTTTGGAATTAAAAAATCCCATCATGACATCAGAGCGCTTGTGAGCTTGCACGACCTTAGTGACTAGCTGCCCAGGCCAGGCATCACAGCCTCAAATGCCTTTAATTTGATAGATAATTTGGAGAGGTGTGAGTTTAGGGACAAGTATCATGTGAGTGGAGAAGACTGGGGCATGCTGTGGAATGATTCTCAGGAGAGCAGCAGATACTCAGCCTCTGCTGACGAGAGCCACAGGCAGTGTGCTTCCAGAGGTGCCCATGGTCACTGAGTCTTGGACTCAGAGCAAGACCAAAGTGATGATTCTTAGACCATGGCTCATTTCCCCAGGACCTCTGAGTGGCAAGAGATGTAGGATCTATGGTAGGACTTAAAACCTCCGATCCTGGGCAGAATCTACTGGGAATCTTGGACCCTAGGGCCAAGCGACTTCGGCCAGCAGTCTGCCACTCCAGCTGCTGCCTCTCAGATGTGCTTCCATCGGCACCCAAGATTGCATTTGAGAGTGGAACTTGGCAGCCTGGGAGTTACAGGAAAGAAGGGAAAGATAAAGCCGGCATTGCTGTGGGCTCCTAAGTAATTACTACACCGGTGTGTGAATGAATGTGCAGTGAAGGATGGAGCACAAGAGAGAGAGCGCTGAGCAAGGTGGTACCAGAGAGGGGTCTGAGTGAACCTGAAGGTGTGGGGGCATGTGACTCTATGTATATGGGAAGGAGAGTAGGACACATGTAGCTTTAGGGGGCCAAATTACATCTTGGCAGGTACATCTATTTCCACAAAGGATGTATTAGGTTGGCCTGATGCCCAAGCAGTGAAATCTTATCTGTGGCATTTTCAGGACCAAAGACAGTGCACCCATTTGAGGGCTCTGCACCTTCAGCCTCAGGATCACCTGAATAGTAACATGAGGCCCAGGCAGCAGGAAGAGAAAACTCCAAAATACTTCTATTACACACAGTGTAAGTAACCGGAGCCCCCCTGAACTGGTCCTAGTGAGTATCGAACTGGGGCCTTTTTTTTTTTTTTCACTCTTGTACATGGGTCTCCCACCCCCTTCCAGTGTGAAAGTTCAGGCTGAAGCATTAAAGCCTTGAATCATTAAAAAGATCACCTACTTTTTGGGCAGTTTGACCTTCTTGAGATCCTCCTCGGCAGCAGGATTAACGTGCGCAATGTGGCACCCCAGGGCCAGAAGGGTTCTGTGGTGGAACAGAGGGATAGGACTGAGGTCAAGAGCAGGAGGACGGCAAGCACCCCAACCCCATCAGAGGAGAGCGAGATGGCAGCCATTCGTCTAGACCAGGGACCGGCACACAGTTTTACTCAGGGACAGGCAGAAAGTATTTTAGGCTTCGCGGGTCGTATGGTTTCTGTCACAACTACTCAACTTTGCCATCATAGAGTGAAAGCAGCCAGAGACAATTCATAACCAATGAGCTTGGCTGTGTTCCAGTAAAACTTCACAACAGGTAGCCGGCCAGGTTGGTCTGTAGGACACCATTAGCCGATCCCTTGTTTAGACGACAGCACGCATAAGAACACACATGAGGGCATTTATTAGTAGCCCTTCTGGGAAAGATTTTCCAACTTATACATTCTCATGAGGATTGCATCCTGCTTCTCTGATTCCATGGAATAGATAGGATCCTAAAATCAAACCTGTGTGCCTTAAGTTGCACTTGACATTATGAGGTACCAAAGCTGTACCCTTGAGAGACATTTGGTATAACTGAATCATCACCTCTATGAGCCTATGAGAGAAGCCACTATTACTGAGCATTATTATACCAACAAAACCCAGTATTAAAATATTCTGCGCTGACAAGTAGGGAATAGAAAAATACAAAGCAGAGAGCTTATTGTCTGGAACAGGCAACAATCACAAAAGGAATTCAACCTGGAGAAAGAATTTGGGCCAGAAAAGTTAGGGTCTGAATTAGGCTGTTAATTATAGGTGGGATCATAGAGAAACTGAAAGTTGCTTTTTTTTTTTTTAGATTTATTTTATTTATTCCTCTCCCTTTCCCCCTCGTTGTCTGCTCTTGTGTCCATTCACTGTGTGTTCTTCTGTGTCTGCTTGCATTATCCTGCGGCACTGGGAAACTCTGTCTCTTTTTTGTTGCATCATCTTGCTGTGTCAGCTCTCCATGTGTGTGGTGCTACTCCTGGGCAGGTGGTGCTTTTTTCACACAGGGTGGCTCTCCTTTGCGGGGTGCACTCCTTGCACACGGGGGATCCCTAAGCGGGGACGCCCCCGTGTGGCACAGCACTCCTTGCCTGTGGCAGCAACACTGAGTGTGGGCCAGCTCACCACACAGGTCAGGAGGCCCTGGGGATCGAACCCTGGACCCTTCATATGGTGGATGGACGCTCTATCAGTTGAGCCACGTCTGCTTCCCTGAAAGTTGTTTTAAAATCGAATTTTAGTGACTCAAACCATAGTTTGAATTGGTTTTAGATATGAAATGCCTTCTTTTCTTGATTTAACTTGAATGTAAGAGGCACATGGCCTGTTGATTCTGTTTCTCTTCTTTTTCTTCTGCCTCCTACCTTTTCCCTGCCCTGGCAAATAGTGGATGGTCTCTACAAAATAAACACAATAAATAATAATGGTGGATTGGTTATTCACTGTGAAAATCCTTTGTGGGATGAATAATCACCATCCCTTCTAATTTATCAGAATGTGTCAGATTTTCAAGGTGAGAGACATACCTTTGCAGTTTAGTTAAAATGGACTAAATCATCCCCTCACTGTTTAGTCCAAATTCAACTCAATTAAACACTCACTTTAAGGTTTCAGTTGACATTTGCAGGTTATAATTCTTCTCAGTTTCAGGGAGCTTTGAAAATTCCACAAGACAGGGGTGTTGTCTTTTATTGTCATCCCGTATCTAGGTGACAGCATAAGAAATAATATAATTTAAGTTTAGACAGCTGGCACCGTCTTGAAAAACAAAAAAGAGCACATATTGAAACACAGCCCAGGCAATCCATACCAGCAAGACAAAGACAGCTATTTGCTGAAAGGCAAATAGACAGTCTCCTGTCTAGTAAATGAAAAATACAGTCCCTAAGTTACCAATGGCTTGTGCTCTGTGGTTTGTTTTTAGTTCAGTGCCTGCATTCGGAACATACTTTCCCAAACAATTTTACACGTGGTAGCCAATGCCCTTGCTCTTCCAAAACTGATGTAATGCTACTAAAGAATAGCTACACTTAAAGGACTACTGAATTTGGATCAGCATAGTCTAATAGAAATATGTGAACCACATTTGTAATTTTAAATTTTCTAGTGGCCACATTAAAAAAGCACACACAACAGCAGAAATTACTTTCAAAAATGAATTTTATTTAACCCCAACTATCCAAAATATTTTAACATATAATCAATATAACATTTATGAGCTATTTTACATTGTTTTTTCATACTAAGTCTTTGAAATTCAGTGTGCATTTTACTCTTAAAGCATATCTAAGTTCAAATGAGTCAAATTTCAAGTGCTCAGTGGCCACGTGTGGCTAGTGGCTGTCATAGTGGACAGAACAGATCTAGACCTTAACTCATTCATTCAATAGGTATTTGTTCAGTGTCTTCTATGTGGTAGGCACTGAGTTAGACATTAGGAGTTCACTGGTGAGCCTGGAGAGACAAAGTTCCCACTGTAATGAAGTGTACAGTCTAAGTGGGTGGGGTGGGATGATGTAGCCATAACATAATTATAGAAATATTAAATTGCAGTTGTGGTCCTATGGAGGTACTCTGTGGATGGGATTAGGACCTACAATCTGTTGACTTTAAATAAAGGAGATTACCCTTGGCAATGGACTTCATCCGATCAGTTGGAGGACTTAGGGTAAACATTAAGGGTTCCAGGAATCAGAAGAATTTCTGCCTCAAGTCTTCAACATTAATATTTCATTGGAATTTCTATCCTGCCAGCTTCCACTAAGGATTTCAGACTCAAGACTGCAACAACAAACCATTGCCAGAATTTGTCTGTTGGCCTGCCCTATAGAAATCAGGCTTGCCAGCTCTCACAACTGCATTATCCAATTCTTTACAATAAATAATATATATGTCCTGTTGGTTCTATTTCTCTGGAGAGTCCTGACTAATAATACATATACCTTGCCGAAAGTCCAACCAAGCTCTATTTTATTCATTCCCCAAAGCTCGTGTATATTTTCAGCCAGTCTGTCTCGGATCTTCTCTAGGTGAGGTGGCAAAACAACCTAAAAGGAAAAGAAAGAAGGGAAAAGTTAGAACTACATGTCACAATTGTGTTGAAAAGCTACCATAAAATCTATACCGGTCAAGGCCTCCAGTCGCATCACTGGCATGTCACCTGGGAGTGGCTGTACCTGTTCTGACCTCACCCTATTTGGTCCAGGTGCTTCTAGTCTCCTCTTACTCCAAACTCCTTTCCCACCTTGGCTTCCCCTCTGCTCCTTTCTGCCTCTCCGATGGTCCCTTCTGGTTCTGTTGCATGTTCTTCACATGTGAATGCTTCCTGGCCCTCATCTCTTCACTCCACGCTCTCTTCTTGGGGGGCCTCACCCACCAAGCCTGTGTACCTCTAGCCATGGTCTCCCCTGAACTTCAGACCCACAGTTCCAACTGCCTGTGGGATGTTCCCACCAAAATAAACTCTATGTCCAAAGCTGAATTTATCTTTCCTTCAAAACCTTTTTTTCTTCCTGTTTTGATTTTCTCTTTTTGCTGAATGGCCCCATCATTGCTTCAAGCCTGGAAGTCATCTTTGTGTTTTCACTTTCTCTCAGCAACAATCCCCCCCACTCCCAAGCCACAATCTAATCAGTCATGAAGTTTGTCATGTTTATTTCTTAAGCACCTCCAAAGTGTCCCCTCATTGATATCATTTAATCTCATCTTTTTTTTTTTAACCTGGATCATTGTGTACAACCGGTCTCCCTAACTCCCTACCAATCCATCCTTGACACAATGGACAAAATAATGAGTCTATAGCAAAAAAAAAATCACATCTAAACACTCTTCTGCTGAATGACCTCCCAGTGTTCCCTAACACCTCTAAGATACAGACTAGGTGTATTAACCAGGTATAGAGTGCCCTTCTTCAGTGTTCTCATCATGGTTCCTCCATAGACACCTTCTCCAAACTTCTTAAAACTCTCCAAAAGGATGTTTTGCAGCTTTGTGCCCCTGCTTATGTTCTCTTTACCCTTACTAACACCCCCTCCTTTATACACTTTATACAACAGACACAAACATACAACTCCATGCCACCTGGAAAGCAGCTTCATATGTATCCTTGTGAATTTAGTTCAAACACTACGTTTGGGAAACCTTCCAAGATTACCTCAAGGGAGCATCAAGAGCTTCATACTTTTAATTCTGGCACATTTTCCTATCTCTCCATGGAGGTCACAAACACAAAAGTTCCTCTCTTCTTTCTTCCTGTATTTATTATTTTCACACTTTTTAGTTACTTGAGCACTTCTAAGAAATGGGAGGGTTCATATAGAAATCCAGTTTCTTTAGACTCCTTGGAAGATCACCAGCCTGGACCCACACTTTTGCCTGGCAGCTATCCACTAAGCTGAGGGGCAGCTACCGCGTTAGAAGGGCCGAGCACTTGGCCATTTCATTTCTGCATCACCTGTCTGACTCCTGCGATTCTTAACCTATAGTAATGACTATTAACTTTCCCACTAATAAAATTCATTACCTGATTACACTTCTGGGTATACATACAAAAGAACTGATAATAGAGACTTGAATATACACCATTGTTACATCAATGTTCCTAGCAGCCTTATTTATAATAGCCTAAAGGCAGAAGCACCCCAGTGTTTATCAACTGATTAATGGTAAATGAAATGTGGTATATCCACACAATGGAATATTATTCAGTGATATAAAGGAACGAAGTTATGATACACACTATAGCATGCATGAAACTTGAAGATATAAAATTGAATGACATGAGCCAGACACAAAAGAACAGATATTGTATGCTTTCTCTTCATATGAAATAACTAGAATACGCACATTCTTAGAGACAGAAAGTAGACTAAATGTTACTGGGGGCTGGGGGTGGGGAGGAGATGGGAAGTTACTGCCACAACATGGATGAACTTCAAAAATATCACATTATAGGTCAGTCAGCTGCAAAAGGACAAATATTGCATCTACTTAAATGAAATATCCAGAATATGAACATTCACAGGGACAGAAAGCAGATTAGAGGTTATCAGGGCCTGGGAGCAGAGGAGGGAAGGGATGGGGAGTTATTAGTTAATGATACAGAGTTTCTATTTGGGATGATAAAAAAATTTTTGCTAACAGATGGTGGTGATAGTAGCACAACTTTTTTTTTTTTTAGGAGGTACCTGGATTGAACCCAGGACCTCTTACATGTGAAGTACTTAATCACTGAGCTACACCTGCTCCCTAGCACATTTTGAAAGCAATTAATACTAATTGAATTGTTCACTTAAAATGGTTAAAATGGGAAATTTTGTCTTTTATATATGTTACCACAGTAAATATTTTAAAAAATCATTCCCTGATTTTTGGCACATAAAAAAAATATTTTTGGAGAAAAAGTGTATCTCAAGTCATGTTAGGAGATCATAGAGAAAATTAGCAATAAAATATTTAAAGTATGTTATAATCACTACCTTTCAATTAAAAAAACTTAAGCCCATTTAATCTGATTATTAAAAAGCCAGTGTTAAGCACCAGCATGATGTTTTGATAAGGGACAAAATGGGGAAAATTATTAGCAAACAAGTTACACCTGTATTTGAACTTCAGGTCTCCTTAGTTGATTACAGCCTTGCGGCGAATTCGCATGTCCCAGTAACCACAAACAGTGAAAGGGGAAAATGCTGGTGCTAAGGAAAGAGACATCCACAGATAGCTCCAATTCATCATTTCAATGGCCTCAATTTGTGATTACCTGGAAGAGACTAAGTATGGCTTGATAAGTGGCCCCTGTGTGTCTGGGTTGGCCTTGGAGTCCAGAGGGAAGGCTGCTAGGAGCCGGGCTCCTTCTCCCAGCGCTCAGCAGGTTAAGCCTTCAGCACTCAGCTGCTGCTTAATGGCAGGGCCCTGGCTGGGCTAGGCATTAAGTGCATGCCAGGCCTCCGCTGTGCCTTAACAATACTTAATCTGCAAACTGGTTAGTGTGTCTCAGAGCAGATGGAGAGGTGACTTTGTGTATCTTAGATTAAACTTTTCCTTTCACAATAATTTCACAGAATGATACTGACTGAAAATTTACAAGATCTCATTCAAGACAATAAATTGCACCTTTCCAACAGGAAATTCCTCACTGTTTATTTCCCCAATAACATTTCTCCAATTACAGAGTCCAGATGAATTCAGCCTTTGATTCAGACAGTTTTCTGGCTTGTGGCTTTATCTCTGCTCTTTCACTTCCGGATCTTCAATTCTGAATGTTTAGAAAACCCTTTTCATCCTTTATCTATCCCTCCTTTCTTTCCTCATCAAAATTCCCCTCATTCTTTTTGAACTCTTTTTGAGGCCAGCTTCTCCAAGAAGACCTTCCAGAGTAAACACACACGTTTCTGATTATTAGTAAGGTGAGGCAGCAGAGAGAAACAGAAATCACCCTTGAGGAGGCAGGAGGACAGCTTGTCCTCTCCCTCCTCGGGTATAGCAGCCCTGTGTTCAGAGAGAAGCTGCTTTGGTTTTGGTTTTGTGGCCCTCAGGCTTCTTGTCTGGAACATATAGGAACCAGATGACCCAATTCCTAGGATCACTTCCATTTCACAAACTCCACCCTGGTTTCCTAGTAACATTCTCAACTCATACTATGTACAAGGTGCTAAACTAGACCCTGCAAAGAGGGCAAAGAAATGCCACCGTTTCTACTTGATGGGAATTCATCATCAACTACAGGGGGTATGAAGAAACTCATCCTCTTTCTTCCTCTCTCTCTTACCCTCTCTCCCCCTCTCCCTCCCTCCCTTTCCCATTCTGGCTCTTCTCCCCCCCACCCCCCAACACACACATACAGCTGAATGGGAGAAGGTCAAACGATATCATGGGCAAATATGTTGGAGACATTCTACAGACTGAAAGAGCTATATCCCTACACACTATTATCCCAAGTGCCTCAGTCACCTCGAATAGTGATTTGAATAGAACTGGTGCATAGGAAATGCTGAAAGTTGTTGTATTCCCTTTGTCACATCATATGAATGAGTTTTCCTCAGAATATAGGCCACAGAAAGGGAAAGAATGTGCATTTACCAGCACTTCCAAGGCCCTCTATGAAAGACGGTTTCTCCTTCCAGTTTTATCTCCAACATATCTAAATGTTTCTCCTCCTCCAGGCATCAAGCCATGGGAGAATATTCATTGTCACCTGCCTAGCTGTATGCTTCTACCTCTAGGTCCCATTCATCCCTTCCTGCTGTCACTCCTGGGCTCCCTTCCCCATTTAAGCTTATAGGTCCTATCTGAATTCCAGCCTTTCTACACAGATGTCCAGGTATATTCAAGCCTAAAGGATAGCACTAGCATTTATTTGTGCATAATATTCATTTTGTAGTCATCACATTTGGCCTTTTAAAAAATGATATATTTGCTTATCTCCTCAACTTAGTAGTGGATTTCCAGAGAATAACAACTGAAATAATTCTGCCTAGGCTTCTCAGAGCCTAGCACAGTGCCTTGAACATGGCAGGTCCTCAACACATTCATTGGTTAAGTAATCAATAAAGAACACTGTCTCTGAGGATGGTGGAAACATGAGGAATAGTAGTTGTTGACATTACATGACAAACCTATAGTACATAGGAATTGTTCAAAGGCAGCACAGAAATTAGGAAGAGTTAACACCCTATCGTTTCATCTACATGGGTGGCCTCTGGTTGGTGATTTGAACATACCTGACTGGTGTCTATGGGGAGTGGGATGAAAGAGGCTTGGGAGATAAACTGAGTAGTACCCAACAGATCTCTAACGCCTTCTGCATCGCGTTTATACTCTTTGACAGGCTCCAATTTCATCTTCTCTTTTGGAAGTAAGGCTTCATAGCAAGGGGCATAGCCCGAGGGAGGAAGGAACTTAAATTCTCCATGACGTCCACCCATCAGGAAACGTACTCTGTCATTTGGAGAGATCAGGCATAGAGAGGTTAAAAAATATATCAGCCCAAATAAGTGAAATTTAAAGATTGTCCCTTCCCCCCAATAGTTTTGTTAGGAATTGATTGAATTTAGATTCAGCACAGCAAACATCTTAAAGTATGCAATAAAGCAGTGGAGAGACAACCAGGTGTCAATGCATGTTCCTCAGCTGACCCCAATATTTGTCAGCTAAAAGACCTTAAAAATTAATTTATACATAAATATCAGATTTTTAAAATCAAGGTTATTCTTACTCTAGCAGGTAAATTAATACTACAGATATCATTACTACAGTATTGAAAAGGTAAAAGGGTAACAGTGATAATGATGATGAGGTTATTCTTTGTAAAGATTATATTATTGAAATTATAGCACGAGCTCTTCAAGTCTTACATGAGAAAGATTACGCACAGGTCAATTAAAAGAAATCATGATATAACTATATGGGGAATATAGAAAATTCTTATCTTAAGATGCAGGCAAAGATTAAGGGAAGCAATAGAATTAAACATAAATGGTATACATGTCACGGTGACAATATTTAACAGAAACGATACAGAGCGGAGGCTGCAGTTCCCCCGGGAGGCCATTTGAAGGCGACCCTGAGGAGCCACCTGCAGGGCAGGTGGCCACAGCCACAGAGTGCCAGATGGGTACTAGGGTTTGCTTACTAAGAGGCCAAAACCTTTCTCAGGGGCAGCATCCCCTGTTGGCATCCAGGCCTGACTCCCTGGCCCAGCAATGCTTGCCAGGACCTCCTAAAAAGAGGGAAAAATACTTGGGGGTTCACAGTAATGGTAGATATTATCTGCCACCATGCAGAAGTCTTCCAATATTTTAATTCATCATTTGGCTGTATATGTGCATCCCTGAAGCTCCCTCTGCTTCAAAGATTGCTGCCAGAGAGAGTGAAAGTGGAATATTTCCAAACAATACTTCAGATGATCATAAGTTTTAAAATTAGATATATAGCTTTAACAAATCAATGGCAACTACATTAAGTTGATGAGGAAAAATGAGCGCAATTTCAAGTAATTAAAACATGGCAGGATATGTAGCCTGTTCAACAATCATTTCAACCAGAAAAAATCAATACATTCACAAAATATCTACATACATTCATTCATTTGCTCCCTCCCTCCCTCCGTTTAACAAATATTTACTAAGCCCCTGCAGCTTTCATTGTTCTCTGGACTGGGGATTCAGCAATGGACAAGGTACACAGCATTCCTGGTCTCACAGGGGGGGACATTCTACTAAATAGGCATATGAATGAAACAGAGTATTATCAGTTGTGAGACATCTGAGGAAGGAATAAAGGAGATGTGAAATAACTTGGTAAAGTGGGTGGCTCTTAGAGATGGTGTCAAGGAAGGTTTCTGAGGAGGAGACATGTGAGTTAAAACCTGAGGGGTAGGACGAGCCAGTGAACTTAAAATCTGGAGAAAGAGCATTCTGGGCAGAGGAATACCAAGTGCAAGGGCCCTGAGGTGAAGAAGAGCTTGGGCAGATCAGGTAACAGGAAAGAGGGTAGCTTGGGTGAGAACACAGGAGCCAGAAGGGTAGGAGATGAAGTGAGAAAGAGAAGGGTCAAATTAGGAAGAGCCTGTGAGTCATGGACAAGGGACTGGGATTTTATTCCAGGTGGGAGCTTCTGGTGGGCTTTAAAGGGAAGACAAGATTCCTCTATCTTCTCTATGTGGATGGATCTGAGGATCAATTAGCAGGCTCTTGGGGTAGTTGCAGTGAGAGGTGATGGTGGGTTTAAAAAAGGTGATGACCACAGAGGTGGAAAGAAGCAACCAAATCCCAGTTTTTTGTTTGGATAGTGTTGTTAGGAACTGCTGATAGACTGGGTCAATGTGGGGAATGAGGTCCTTGGAGGAAGGGTTATGAATTAGCAAGCTCTCACAGCAGGACATCTTTCAAAAGGCCTTGCTCCACTCCTTTAACTGGTGGGGCAGCCCTGCAAGACAGTCTCATTGTTGACTACATAATTGTGATTGTGGAAATATACTAATTATGAAACTGGAAATAAAAATCTCTCCAAGTGAGAGACATTAGGGCTTTTTCCCCTCCAATCGGAACAAATACTTTTTCCAAACACCATTTTATATGTTTTAAAGTTGTAGAAATCATATGAAACCTCCCACTTTCCCATTTTAAACTACTAAACAATGACATAGAATTAGAAGCACAATTGTCCCTTGTGAATGTTCCCACATTAAGTGTTATGTAATAGGGCATGATCTATGTGTATTAAGAATATGAACAATGAGATTAAAACAAAATTAAGTCATTAGCCTGCAATGCTACTAATTTAGTGAAACTTCAGGAACTAATGACTAACCCTTGAAATTATTTGTTGAGAAGTTTCCAATTCAATTGCAACATAGCAGATTGTGTTACTGACATGTTGAAACTACGGAATAAAATTAGATCTTTTCAAGGAAAGAATTAGAGTGGGAAGCGTTTTATCTCTCTTCATTGAGCACCTTCCTGTGAGCAGCTGAATGTCCAGGAGCTTGGGGAGAGAGTGCATTCTGTGTTACTCACTAGTGTACGGATTCCAAGGACAAGTAAATGATCTCTTACGAGCACTTCTTGATGTACTTACTTATTTGAGTGCTCTCTTGCCAGTTCTGTTTAATTTTTAAACTTTCTTAAGTTTTAAAATCTGTGGTTGTCTTTTAGAAAGCTAAATCAAGAAAGGTGGAGTTATGTGCAGCTTTCTATTTTTATGTTCAGCTATTAAAAGGACAGTGATAATTTGGCTGTATATCCTAAACTTTTCTCATCTACTGGCCACAAAAACTGTAAAATGAAAAATTAACAAAGCCAGAAATCAGTGTTTATTGCTTCCTGAGGTATTCGTCTTCAAACACTCTTACACTGTGCTTCAGTGGATAGAAGAAAAGATCCTGGATTATTTCCAAAGCCCCTGCTCCTCAGCAGGTGGGACTGGCTGAGAGCTGATGCCACACACCTCCACCATCGGAGGCTCCTTCCCTCACTTTCCATGAAGAAACTGCCCAAAGAATCTTGGAAAAGGAACCAACAAACCACCATCAATATTGGTGGTTACCCGCATCACTTTCACTGGGCAATCCAGATGGATGAGGTCAAAGGAAATAAGTAGGGATAAAACATATGTTTTAATCAATAGAAGGAAATAAAATACCCCAAACCTACTTTAATTACATCAGGATATTAAAATGGGATCCCCTGTCTCAGTCTGTGCAGACATCCCAAGGACAGATAATTCATAGGATGCCAACTATTTCAACATCCTATAGTGAGATGGTGGCTCACCCACGCAGAATATACCAAAAAATTGTGAGACCAGTTCTAATAGCCTTAGCCTACCACACACTTCCAGACTGATAAGGAAAGGTAAAAATGATTTTGGAGAGACCTGCCAGGAAGAAAGGAAGGGAGGCGTGATTCTTTACCATCTGAAGTCAAATTATATGGGCTTCAAGGAACTACTCAGAAGCTTGACCAGTGTCCCCTGCAGTTCAGTGAGGGACAGGTTTTGTCTGATGACAAAGTAGAGAGAGATAAAGTTACATGGAAATAAGCTGCACTTCCACTGAGTAGGGCCAAGGACTGAGCTCCCTGGAGGAACAGAAAAAGGATCCAGGGAATAAGCCAGCTGTCACAGCAACAAGGGGCAGTTTTCACACAATTGTACAAACCGCACAAGGATGTGCTTGCCCCCACATCTCTCTCCCTCCTGGCCCAAGTCTAGAGGGGTCCAAAACAGAAGCTGGCTAACGCAGGAGGAGAGGCCAACCTCATACAGCAGACCAGAGCTGGGGGAGGGCTCAAACTTTAAATTAGAAACCAATGTGGAATTTTAATGTTCAAATAGATGGAATTTTACATCACTGACATGATTGTTGTTATTCCTAAAGAGTGCATTAAAAGCTACGGGATTTGCACAAGGACTTATCCAGGGGTCAGAAGTCCAGAGTATGGATTTGAAGGAATAAAAGGTGGAACTAGAGTTGCACCTACCTAGTCTACTATAAATAACTCCGTTATCTGACATTTAAAGTTTATCTTTTAAATCATTTGCCTCATTCATAAGTGAGAAATTTCCAATTAGAATGTAAATCTCTCTTTTCTGGTGTTTTCTTTCCTGCTCCTTGGGTTCCACTCAATCTTCCAGCAACAGAAAAATGTTGAATTTAAGAATTGGGTTCACTAAAATTAGTTCTTCTGTCTCCTGATATTTCCCTACATTAATGGATTTTAAAAATCAATTTCATTAATCTATTCAATCTCTTTCACTAAAGCACTTGTATTATCTTCTGGGGTTCTTCCTATAACTCAAACATTTCATCGTTCTCAAAGAAAGTTTTTTTTCTTCCTACAGTGTTTACAGAAAGTGACTGTGTGCTTAGATTCTTCCACCTCTGAGATGAGCAAAAGCTTCAGTCATAGCCACCGGGGAGTAAGTGAGGTTTGGGGATGTATAGGGGGATTTTTTATTTACTGGACTAATTTTGAGAGCACAGAGCAAATTATATTGAAAACTTCCCACTAGCATTTTCAATTTCATCTTTTGAGACTGCACATTTTTGCTTGCTGTATTTGCAGAAAAGATGAGAATATTTATTGCAAGTTCCCATATTTTAAAGACTGACCCAAGAAAAAAAAACACAGTGAAGATCAAAACAAAGCTTTACTGTGCTCAAAAAGGGTTACTAGTTTTCCTTTCATTGGGCTACAATATTATTATTCATAGCTTACTAGCAAAAACACGTGGAATCACTTTTGCACTACTCACTAGAGGTCTCATCACTTTTATCTGGTTGAATTCCTCTCAGGGAGCTAGGATAGTGTTCCAAAGAAGAAAAGGAAACAGGCAGTGGTTAAGAGGAAAATGAATTGGCAAGCCTTTTGCTGACCTGAACTCAACTCAGATGTCATGATTCATAATTGCATCTTTAGTCCATACCACTAAGACCAGAGAACAATCTGAGTTATGTACATTCCCACATTCATATTTCTTTCTGGCCAGGGTTTGATGAAAGCCCAGGGCAATCCAACCAGCGCTCATCATGTTCTCCACAGAAGTATATTTATCTCAGCAATAATTTCCACAGCATTGACCACAGCAAGCTGGAAATAGCTAAGTTGGTTACCTGAATTTTGGCTGAGTCTGGGGATACCAGCAGAACATAAACAGCAACCACAAATACCAACTGTCTTTGGATATTGTTGTTTTTATAAATTAGAAAGGGCTGGTAAAAGAGTTATGTAAGATGAAGAAATAGATCTATGGGGAGTTTAATGATTGCTATAAAACATATTCTTCTACAGTGAGTAGCTCATCAGTCTTCTGCAACATAGAAATTAGCACCCAGGTTTCACTATGTACTGTAATAATGCTTTTGATCATGCTGTGCGTGTGGTTCATGTTATGTTGCCATTTTGGGGGGTAGCCACCCTTTAACACAGGGCCTCCTGGCATCCTTTGGGTGGGCTCCACGGTGCATTTGTCTCATACCAATTCTGTTCTACAATGAAAAGGAATGTTATGCTGAGGGCTTACCGTACTGTGAATACAGTCCTTTAACAAACCACTCTGAGAAGAAAAGGAAAGAGGCACATTGCTAATAGAGAAGAGAGTACATATTGATTTGCATATTTTGTTAGTAATTACTCGTGTTGCCTTTGACTTCACGTGGATAGATCTAATTGAAAAAAAGCTTCGCTCTTCATGAGGCTTTGCTCTTGATGACTGCTGGCCATAACATTTTAATCAAGTATTATTAATAATTTGTAATTTTAAAAATATCTGTGGGGCCACAAATTCAGAACTATGACCAAAGTAAAGACCAGTACAGACAAGGGAATGAGGCTGTTAAAGCAAAATCTAATTTAGAAACCACAGAGAAGTAAAAAAAAAAAAAAGACACAATTCCAAACATCTTCTATGATGGGACAAGAAGAGCCACTGTTTATGATGCACACAGCTATGAGAGGCACTATTAAATCAGGTAAATATTCTGTAGTATTGGGTAAAACCAATGATATCTATTCAATTTCATTAGTAAACATTTATTTCCAAGGAAATAGTTTAACTTGGAATTATTATGAAAGCTTTTCTAGCTTTTTGTGCAACTGAGTAGTTCAAAGAGGAACTACTGAGTTTCAGCACGAAATCATACCTTACATCTGACTAAAAAATAAGCACTATATATTGATCACATGTGCTCATAAGTGAAAACAGCTGGTTGCTCTCCAACACAGGATCAGCAACAACCCCCCCAAGGATACCATGTGATGGACAGGGTGAATTTCAGTAAAATGTATTTGCCACCTAGGCAGGCAACTGTGAGTGCACCTCTCCTCAGATCACGTCACATTCTGAGAACCAAAGAGAGGAATATGTCAGAGCAGATATTTTCCTGAAAGGAGACACCAAACCCCATGGATTTGCTCTTTAGCGTACCACCTGCTGTTCAGCTACTTTAAGCAAGACATTCTTAGATCTAAGCTATTGACAATTTAAGTCCACATACCTGGGCCATTCAGTTTCTTAAATTCTCTCAGCAGTTTGTGCCTGATAAATGGCTTAGACATCTCATTTTTCTTATCATGCAATTTTGCTTTTCCTTCAGCTGTGTTCTCAGAAGACTGCATGATCTATTGACCTAGACACAAGATGCTTAGAAACACCTTTTACATGTGGCTATCTTTCAGACACTTACTTCTTCACCTGCTAGTTGCAGTTCTTTGTAAAGACTCCAAAACATCCTCACAATAAAGATTCACACACTGAAAAATCCTATTTCATTGCTCTGAGTTAATGATTAAAAATCACTATGTGACATCCGAGGGTGTATGTACTATTCTCTTAACACAGAATACATGGAGCAGTCCAATAGAACTTTCTCCAGAAATCAGAATTCTGAGTAGTTTACTCAGATGAGATGTTTGGGAAGTAGGTATAGTTTCTTTGAAAGAACGCAAACCCAGTGAAAACAAAACAAAGAAGGGATGGGCACTGATGCTGCTGACTAAAATCATTAACCACCCAGTTTCCAGGCAGATGCAGTCCTGGGAACTGATTGCTCAGAATGATCCTGTTTCTCTAGAGAAGGTACTGAGTTCAAGTGTAGATGATCCAATTGCTGTTATGTTGTATTTAGATTCCTACTCATTCTCTTTACTTCTGGAGAATGCAGCAGGGAATATGTACAATGGGCTTATGCTGTTTCCCCCTTGACTGCCAGAGGGTCTTTGCTCCAACCAGTTTTCTCTGTGCTTACAGTGCCCAGTGTCCTGTTTTTCATGATACCCCTTGTTTTCTACAGGTCCCTTATGGATATAAGTGAGGAATATGTTAGACTACACTTAAAATGGGATGTTTGGGATGAGATCATCCTTAAAACAGAGAAGCACAGGTAAAGAACTCTTAATCTTAAGAATATAGTCACTGGGAACTGACAAAGTTTCTCTAGCTTAGATTCTTGACAAGTTGATTTTTCAACCCTAGTAAAGTTTTACTGTCAAGGGTTTCCATTTGCCAGAATCTCAGATAATATTCATGTTTAATTTCTATATATTCTATTTGCTTACACGAGTGCACTCATAAATACGCATGTGTATATATACAAATACACACACACATCTGTCTCTAAATCCAAAGGTAGGGTATCATTTCCAGAGAATAATTTTTTTGAGCCTTCACAAGTCTGATATCTTTATTACTATTCTTAGCATTTTCCTTTACACTTAATTCATGGTTTGGTTCTATACACAATTCTAGCTGAAAATTATTTTCCCTCAGAATTTTGAAGCCATTTTTCCATTTCTTCTAATCTCCAGTGTTGGTGCTGAGTATCCCAATGATATTCTGATTTTTTTTATCTTCTGAGATCAACCATTTTTTTCTGTTTGGAAAAAAAAATATGTATGAACTTAATTTTGTCTACATAGTATTCTGATTTCTTCTTAATCATGTTTTGGGGTAGGTCTTCCTGTTTTTTGTTTTTTTTTTTATTTATTTTTTATTTATTTCTCTCCCCTTCCAAACCCGCCCCTTCCCCCCTCCCCCCCACCCAGTTGTCTGCTCTCTGTGTCCATTCGCTGTGTTCTTCTGTGTCCACTTGGATTCTTGTCAGCAGCACCAGGAATCTGTGCCTCTTTTTGTTGCATCATCTTGCTGCATCAGCTCTCTGTGTAGCGCCACTCCTAGGCAGGCTGCACTTTTTTTGTGTGGGGCAGCTCTCCTTATGGGGAACACCCCTTGCGTGTGGGGCTCCCCTAGGTGGGGGACACCCCTGTGTGGGACAGCACTCCTTGTGTGCATCAGCACTGCACGTGGGCCAGCTCACCACATGGGCCAGGAGGCCCTGGGTTTGAACCCTGGACCTCCCATGTGGTAGGTGGATGCTCTATCAGTTGAGCCAAATCTACTTCCCTCCTATTTTTTTTTAACAAATTTTATTGTATATATTAATAAAACATAAATCCCTCCAATCTGTACAATCAATGGTATTTGGTATAATCACATAATTGTGCATTCATCACTTCAATCATTATTAGAGCATTTTTATCATTCCAATAATAATAATAAAAAACAGACAAAAAAAAAGTCATCACCTCTCAATCTCTCTGCTTCCTCTGTCATACATAGTTGTTATTGTTTCTCTTTCTCCGGTTTATTTGTATTTGTTTTGTAAAATCAGTCTTATATATGAAATATTACCCATATTTGTATTTCACATGAGGTTTCATTATGTTATACTATGTTATATAGTCCCATGTAATATTTTTTAACTTTCCTTCAAGGAATATACATGTCCTTAGACTTTCCCTTTCAGCCACTGTCATACCCATAAAATAGCTCTACTAGTTACACACACTGATATACTTTCAACATTTCTATTTATTTCCAAAGATTTACATTCAACCTTTTTACCAATTCTGTATAGATTAACTCTCAGCTTTCCTTCTCCACCCTCATTCTATTTTCTGGTGAGCTATATTCTAATTATTAATTTCATGAATTTATACAATATATTTAGCTCATAATAGTGCAACCATACAGTATTTGTCCTTTTGTGCCTGGCTTGCTTCACTTAACATATGTCCTCCAAGGTTCATCTATTGTTGTCATATGCTTCAGGTCTTCATTTCTTCTTACAGCTGCATAATATTCCATTGTATATATACACTACAATTTGTTTATCTATTCATTGGTTGATGGACACCTGGGTTGTTCCCATCTTTTTGGCAGTCATGAATACTGCTGCTATGAACATGGGTATACAGATGTCTGCTTATGTCACTGCTCTGTTTTTCTGGATACATACCTAGTAGTGGTATTGTTGGGTAACATGGCAAGTCTATACTCAGCTTCCTTAGGAACTGCTAAACAGTCCTCCATATTCACTATACCATTCTACCTTCCCATCAACAGTGAATAAGCATTCTTATCTCTCCACGTCCTCTCCAACACTTACAGTTTTCTGACAATAGGTGTGAAATGCTATCTCTCTGTAGTTCTGGTTTGCATTTCCATAATCACTAGTGATGAACAATTTTTCATGTGTCTTTTCACCATTTGTACTTCTTTGGACAATCATCTATTCAGGTCTTTTGCTCATTTTTTAATTGGGCAGTTTGTCTTTTTATTGTTGAGTTGTATGATCTCTTCATATATCATGGATATTAAGCCCTTTCTGGATATGTGGTTTCCAAATATTTTCTCCCAGTGAGTCAGCTGCCTTTTTCACCCCTTTTCACAAAGTCCTTTGAGGAATAAAAGTGTTTAGTGTTGAGAAGATCCCATTTATCTGTTTTTCTTTTGTTGCTCATGCTTTGGGTATAAGGTTTAAGAAACTACCATCCACCACAAGAACTTGAAGATATTTTCCTATGTTTTCTTCTAGGAGCTTTACGGTTCTAGCTTTTATATTTAGGTTCTTGATCTATTTTTAGTCAACTTTTGTATAAAGTGTGATATAGGATTTCTTTCTTTCTTTTGGATATGTACACTGAATTCTTCCAGCACCATTTGTTGAATAGACTATTCTGGCACAGCTGGGAGTGCTTGATAGCATTGTTAAAAATGTGAGGGTCTCTTTCTGAGTTCTTGATTTGGTTCCATTGGTCAATCTGTCTGTCTTTATGCCAGTGCCATGCTGGGTTTGTTTTTTTCCTATTTATTTATTTATTTCCACAATAGTTAAATAAATTCAGGAAGTGAGAGTCTTCCAACTTGGTTCTTCTTTTTTAAGGTATTTTTGGCTATTTGGGCCCCTTTACCCTTACAGATAAATTTGATAACTGGCTTTTCCATTTCTGAAAAATTGGGATTTTTACTGGGATTGCATGGACTCTGTAAATCGGTATGGGTAGAATTGACATATAAATGTTACTTAGTCTTCCAATCTGTAAACATGGAATATTGTTCCATTTATATAAGTTTTCTCCAGTTTCTTTTAGCAATGGTTTTGTAGTTTTCTGAATACAGGTCCTTTATGTCCTTGATAAAGTTTATTCCTAAATATTTGATTCTTTTAGCTGCTATTATAAATGGAATGTTTTTCTGATTTTCTCCTCAGATTGCTCATCAGTAGTGAATAGAAATGTTATTGATTTTTGCATATTAATCTTGTATCCTACCACTTTGCTGAATTCTATTAATTCTAGTAGCTTTTTGTGGATTTTTCAGGAGGTTCCAGATATAGGATCATATCATCAGTAAACAGTGAAAGTTTTACTTCTTCCTTTCCTATTTGGGTCCCTTTTATTTCTTTGTCTAGCCTAACTGCTCTAGCTAGAACTTCTACCACAATATTGAATAACAGTGGTGACAGTGGATCCCTTGCCTTGTTCCCAATCTCAGTGGGAAAGCTTTCAGTCATTCATCATTGAGTACAATGCTAGCTGTAGGTTTTTCATACATGCATTTTACCATTTGAGAAAGCTTCATTCTATTCCTATCTTTTGGAGTGTTTTTTTTTTTTTCTTCAAGAAAGGATGCTGTATTTTGTCAAATGCCTTTTCTGAATCAATCAAGAGAGTAATGTGATTTTTCTTCAATTTATTTATGTGGTTTTACATTAATTGATTTTCTTGTGTTAAATCACCCTTACATACATGGGATAAAACCGACTTGGTGTGGTATATAATTCTTTTAATGTTCCTTTGGGTTTTGTTTGCAAATATTTTGTTGAGGATTTTTGCCGCTATATTCATTAGAGACATCGGTCTGTAATTTTCTTTTTTCGTTGTATCTTTATTTGGTTTTTGCATTAGGGTGATGTTGGCGTCACAGAATTAGTACGGTAGCATTCCTTTCCTGTTCAATTTTTTGGAAGAGCTTGAGCAAGATTGGTATTAGATTGTCTTTAAATGATTCATAGAATTCACCTGTGAAGTCATCTGGTCCTGGGCTTCTCATCTTTGGGAGGTTTTTGATGACTGTTTCAAACTCTTTACTTGTAATTGGTTTGTTAAGGTCTTCTATTTCTTCTAGGGCCAGCATAGGTTGTTTGCATGTTTCTAGGAATTTGTCCATCTCATTTACATTGTCTAGTTTTTGGTGTAAAGTTGTTCATAGTATCCTCTTATGATTTCTTATTTCTGTGAGGTCACTGGTAATGTACCCCATCTCATTTCTGATTTTTTTAATTTGCATCATCTTTTTACTTTGTCTGTCTCTCTAAGAGTTGATTTTGTTGATCTTCTCAAAGAACTACCTTTTGGTTTGGTTGATCTTTTTTTTTGTTCTTGATTTCATTTATTTCTGCTATGGTCTTTACCATTTCTTTCCTTTGGCTTGCTTTGGGATTAGTTTGTTGTTTTTCCAATTCCTCCAGGTGTGCAGTTAGATCTTCAACTTTAGCTGTCTGCTTTTTTAATGTAAGCATTGAGGGCTATATATTTCTTTCTCACCCCTGCCTTTGCGGTATCCCATGGGTTTTCATATGTTGTGTCCATTTTCATTCATCTCAAGGCATTTACTGAATTTTCTTGCATTTTTTTCCTTCAATCCACTGATTATTTAAGACCGTGTTGTTTCATCTCCAGGTATTTATGAATTTTTCCCTTTTTCATTTGTTATTGATTTCCAGCTTCATTCCACTGTGATCAGAGGAAGTGTTTTGTATAACTTCAATATTTTTAAATTTATTGGGACCTGTCTTATGACCTAACATATGGTCTACCCTGGAGAAGGATCCATGAGTGTTTGAAAAGAATGTATATCTTGCCGTTTGGGGCTGCAATGCTCTTAGATGTCTGTTATGCCAAGTTCATTTATCGTTTTATTCAAGCTCTCTGTTTCTCTTCTGATCAGATATTCGAGCCAATACTGAAAGTGATGTATTGAAGTCTCCAACTATTATTGCAGAGACATCTACTTCTTAGGTGAATAAATGTTTATTGTAGGTATTTCTTCTTGGTGAATTGTCCCTTTTATTAATATAGAATGGCCTTCATCCCTTACAACCATTTTGCATTTAAAATCTATTTTGTCCAATATTAATATCAACACTTTAGCTCTTTTTTGGTTACTATTTGTGTGGAATATTTTTTCCAAACTTTTACTTTCAACCTGGCTGTGTCCTTAAATGTGAGATGAGTCTCTTGCAGGCAGCCTATAGATGGCTCATTTTTTTATCCATTCTATCAGTCTATGTCTTTTGATTTCAGTGTTCAAGCCATTAACATTCAATATTATGATTGTAAAGGCATTACTTATTTCATCCATTTTGTCCTTTGGCTTTCCATTGTCATATCTTACTATTGTCTGCCTTTTCACCCTTTACTTTACCCTTCATAATAATTTTCATTTCTATGCTCTTCTCCAAGTCTCTCATTTTTTCATTTTATTTTATTTTTTAAAGATTTATTTATTTCTCTACCCTTCTCCCCTCCCACCCCAGTTATCTGTTCTTTGTGTCTATTTGCTGTGTGTTCTTCTTTGTCTGCTTCTGTTGTTGTCAGCAGCACGGGAATCTGTGTCTCTTTTTGTTGCGTCATCTTGCTGTGTCAGCTCTGTGTGTGTGCGGCACCATTCCCGGGCAGGCTGTACTTTCTTTCGTGCTGGGCAGTTCTCCTTATGGGGTGCACTCCTTGCATGTGGGGTTCCCCTACGCAGGGACACCCCTGCGTGGCATGGCACTCCTTGTGCGCATCAGCACTGTGCATGGGCCAGCTCCACATGGGTCAAGGACACCCAGGGTTTGAACCATGGACCTCCCGTGTGGTAGACGGATGCCATAACCACTGGGCCAAGTCTGCTTCCCACATTTTTTCATTTTAGGCTGTAGCACTCCTTTTAGTATCTCTTGTGATTCTAGTCTTTTGGTAACATACTGTCAGTTTTTGTTTGTGAAGACGTTAAACTATCACTTCTGAAGGACAATTTTTCTGGATACTGAATTCTTGGCTGGAAGTTTTTCTCTTTCAGTACTGTAAATATATCATACCACTTTCTTCTCACCTTCGTGATTTCTGATGAGAGATCAGCACTTAATCTTATTGAGGTTCCCTTGTGATACTTTGCTTATCTCTTGTTGCTTTAAGAATCTTCCCTTTATCTCTGATATTTGTCATTCTGCATGGTAGGTGTCTCAGAGTAGGTCTATTTAGATTTATTCTATTTCAGGTACATTGTCCTTCTTTCATATTGTTATTTATGTCTTCCATAATGTTTGGGAAATTATCAGTCATTATTTCCTCAAATACTCTTCCTACTGTTTCCATTTTTTTCTCCTTCTGGGACATTGATAGTACGTTTGTGTCTTTTGTATTATCATTCAATTCCTTGAGACCTTGTTCCATTTTTCCATTCTTTCCTCTTTCTGTTTTTCTGTCTTTTCCTGTTCCTTAATATGGGCTTGTAATTTTTTGCTGATGTCTAGGCATCTGAATACATTGGTGAATTCACTTTGATGGTCTATTTCTCACTCTTGCCTAGTATTTTTTTCCACAGCTCTTTGATTTTTAGTTCAACGTATTCTATGTCTTTAAAGTTTCCCAGCTTAAGTTATCAAAATTAGGTCATGGACTCACTCTCAGGGATGGGGCTAAAGAGAGAAGTAAAATCAATCTTTCTCCTTGTAAGTTCCAGGCCAGACAGCAGACAGTGCTCATCGGTGAACCTTTCCATGGAGGTGCTTCTGTCAACCTCTGCTTTCCTGTGCTTCTGGTCTGACCAGGGCCATGATTCGAAGGGGGCTCTGCTGGCTCCATTCACTGAAGAAAATCCCTCTGATTTACCCTTCATCTTCCCTTGTAACAACTGACAGGGAAGAAGACATCTGTTCCCCTCTCAGTAGGTTACAGTGAGCCAAGGTTTTACCCGAGCTTAATATCTTGGGGGGTGTATGAGCCATTACTGGCCACTGTGGGAGCTTGGCAACTCATGTTTGTTGTTTCAGGTTGTTCATCTCTTTGTCCCTCATCCTCCTGGGAGTTGTGCAGCACTGTCCTGGTTTGCTAACCCCCAAAGCAGGAGCCCTGGAAAGCTTTAGGCCCTTTCTATGTTGCTTTCATGAGACAGTTGATCCCTGCCTGTTTACTCTGACACCATCTTCCTGGAATTCCCCCAGAGAATAATTCTTTATCCCTAAACAGTTTAATTGATTGAAAAAAAAATTTTTTTTTAATCCCGTTTTGTAAATACATAAACATGTCTTGGTTTACCAAAGCACATTAGTGCTAATGGCTATCACAGTGATTTCACTCTGGAAACTCCATCATTTGGACACTTGGTCCTCTGAGATGGCTTCTTTGTGACCCAGCTCTAAGTCCTGCTTCACAAAAACTGTGTCACTACCAACTCTCTTCCTTCCATGGTCTTTTTCAATGGCTTATACGAAAACTAGCATGATATGACCGTGTTGGCTCATCTCCCCTGCTCACTTAACTGTGATCCCATTAAAAAACAGTGATGGAGAACGGCTTAGAACATTTTGGGAAAGAACACTAATAGTGGGATCTTGCCTTACAGATGTTAAAATATATTGCAAGGTTAAAATAATTAGAACAGCATTGAACTGGTGCAAGGAAAGAGGGGCAGAGCAATGGACAGAATAGTTGGCTGGATTATGTTTAAAACAAGAATGCATAGTGCATGCCCAATTTAATATAAAAATATTTATATGTACAGGTGAAAAGTTAACATGATAATCTCTGAGTGGTATGCTTAAGAGTTCCTTGGTATTTTCTTTGACTTGCTATGGTTTGGAGCTATGTACCCCAGAAAAATATGTTCTTAAACTTAATCCATTCCTGTGAACCTATTTTAAACAGGACCTTTTGATGAGGTTACTTCAGTTAAGGTGTGGTCCACCTCATTCCGGATGGGCCTAAATCCTATTACTGGAGTCCGTTATAAGCAGAATGAAACTCAGACAGATAAAGAGAAACACAGAGGGAGCAGCCAGAGGCTGAAAGTCAATGGAACCTGGGAGAAAATGGGAAGGCCAGGAGAGGCCACCATGTGCACTGCCATGGGACAGAGGAGCCCAGGATCAAGGATCACCAGCCACCAGCCCCAGAACACCAGTCTACAGGAAAGAAGCATTATCTTGCTGGAAACCTGACTTTGAACTTCTCCTAACCTCAAAACCATGGGCTCATAAGTTCCCATTGTTTAAGTCAACCTATTTGCTCTAAGAATGAGGAAACTAAAACACTTGCATTATTTTTGTAAAAGGGAAAAACAAAACAATAGAAAGAAAGCAAAAGTAAAAAAGTAAGTCACTGAGGAAAAAATTTTGACAGAAGCCTAACAGCTTTAACATATAATATTGTTTCCAAACAAATAAAAATTAATATTAGAAAAGCTGAGAACATAAAATTGACAAAAATATTAGATTGAATAAACATACAAAAATATTTCACAATATTGGGAATCAAAGAAATAGAAAATAAAAACTTTAAGATATAATTTTCTCAAATTGGCAAAAATTAAAAACAACTAGTAACAATAGAAGTTAATGGGGCACTATCTGGTTGGACAGTTCTATATATTGCTTTAATGGTTACTACTGGCCCACATCCTTTGTCTGATATTGTTGGAACAGATATGTTTCAGACTCCAGAATTCTTCAGATTTTAAAGAAGAAATAAGGTTATAGGTACTGTATATTAAACAGGGTGATGGGCAATACCCCATAACCAAATACATTAATATTCTGTACTTAATTATATAAATATTCACAGGAAATAGAATAAATGAAAGACTTAAAAGAGCCTCACATCTGTTAACATTAGTTTTTGTCACAAAATGAGTTCAGGTCAGATTTTGTGCTAAATTAATTATAAAAAATGCATGGTTTTCAAAGCTTTTGAGATTTTAGAATTCTTGATAGGGAATTATTTTGTTTTGTTTTGCTTTGAATTTTTTTATTAGAGAAGTTGTGGGTTTAAAAACAATCAGTAGAGTGGGTATAGCTCAGTGGTTGAGTACCTGCTTCACATGTATGAGGTTCCAGGTTCAATCCCCAGTATCTCCTGGGGTGGGGAAAGGTGGGGGGAAGAGAAAACAATCATGCATAAAATATAGGATTCCCATACACAGCCCTATTATTAACACCCTGCATTGGTGTGGAACATTTGTTATAATCGATGATAGCACATTTTTGTTATTGTACTATTGAAGAGGAATTAGCGCCTTACACATTCTTCCTTAAAATCAATGTGGCCACCTGATTATAAAGATGGACTTTTAAAAGTTCATATCCTTTGACCTACATCTAGGAAGAAGTAATGGGGAGGATTACTTAATGTCTGGGGAAAAGACTCATGACTTATGGCTGAATGAAAATTAATCAAGATATAAAACTTCATATTCAGTGTGATGCCAATTTTTAAAAATATATGTATAGACACATTTGTCAAAAAAAATGAAGAAAATACATCAAAATATCAATACAGGTTATAGCTAAATTTCAGGAACACATGATTTTTATCATGTTGATTGTAACTATATCTTAAATTTTATAATAAGCATGTACTTTTATAATTATTCTATATACAGTACTTATTTATCTTAATATTTATCTGAGTACATTATATAATGCCAGCAAGAGATAAATGTCTGGCAAATATTTATGGAACGAATGGCTCTGGATTGCTCTCCATCCTTCAGTATAACTTTCCTGGGGAAGTCTGACTTGTGGTGCTAGAGCCCTGAAGGAGATTCTCATGCTCCTCAGTTCAGACAGAAGGTGGGGAGGGGTGGGGTAATGGCTACTCTCCGTGAACTCACAGCCATAACTTACTTGACACCTGCTGAAAAGCTCACCGCAGGGAAGAAGAGCCCATCTGTGTTGAAGTTCTCAAACATCCCCTGTACAGGCTGCCCGTTGATGCGGAAGGAGATGCTGGGGACTCCGAGGTCGAGGCAGCAGCTGACCACGTCATCGGATTTCAGGAGGTGCTGGTTGACGGAGGCCACGGCTCTGGGTATCCGGCCTGGTGGGCAAAGGTCAGTAAGGAGGAGTGTGGGACTCCAGAGGGACTCGCCAGGCTGGAGGGGCACACTGAGAAATGATACTCTAGGGAGCTGGGAGCTAGAGGAAATGCTCACAGGCCCCCCATGAGAGGCTGGCTAGGTATGATGGGCACACAGGAGGTCTGCGTATGCTACTGCATTTGAAATACAGCTTTGCTTTCCCTGTGTGAGAAGAGCACTGAGAAATGATTTCCTAAGTGCTGGCGAGTGGGAAGACACCATGCCTGAGATGAGGTGAGTCTCACGGGAAAGTATAAAGCTGTCACGAGAACAAAGAATTCAACCTACTCAATGTGCGCTCAGACTCTGGCTGGTGCTTGAAGTAATGGACAAATTGTCTTTGCTAGGTGTAGGTTCTCTGAAGTATATGTGTTTAAGTATTTATAGGTGCCCAAGAAGTTGTTTTCCCCTTAACTTACTCTAAAAGATACAGCCACTGTAGCATTTGATACAGAAGCCATCAAAGGGAAGAACAAAGATCACCTAACCATTCAACTGGGCAGCTTATTTTTTGCTTTGATTTTAAGAATTCTACTGTTTCAGAGAGGCAGGGAAACACATTGTTAGTTATATACTGTATTGGTGATTTTTACACAACTCTTTCATAATATGATTTGTCATTTCCTGACCTAACTTAAAGTAGTGAGAAAATCACTTTTCTGCTTTTGTATCTCACACTACCCAATTCTGAACATTCTAAAAATAAATTATTGTAATCACTCCATCTATCCCCCTACAGGTTTGTAGTTCTAAATTTGGAGGCAAGCTGCAAAGGGGCAGAAGTCAGGTATTAAAATAGGATTTCAGGCCAAAAAAATTTTATAAAGAAATAAATCTTTTATGCTGAGAAAAAAATCTACCTCAATAAAAACATTTAAAAATAATCATCATTAACATTTTGATGTAAATACTTCTGGTTTTCCATATATATGTGTACCTATATATACCTTTCATCTATATCTGAGATTATTGTAGGTGTTATAATTTTTTTCCATTCATCATACTGCAAATGTTTTAATGTATAATATCATGTATATTTTTAGAAACTGAATTTTTAAACATCTTTGTAATACATCATCAAAAAAGTATTTTTTGAAAATCCCCCTCTAATGGATATGTGGGTTATTTACAAATTTTGTACATATATCTTCATGTAATATTTCCAATCTCAGCTTAGAAATATTTAATATTTTTAGTGCTTACTGCTATTCTAATAATGGAGTCTAAAACTAGGTGGTGGATTTTTAAAATAGTGAAACTGCTATAGTCTTAATAAAAGATTATTATTTTGGGTCACTGATAAAGCCATATTGTATTCCCTCTCATTCTTCTATAAACAATAATTAGGATGCCGTCCATTGCAAAAACTGTGCTTGAGGACCAGGGATCAAAGACAGCAGATCCAATCCTTAAGAAGTTCACAATCTGGTGTGAAATGAGCACTCAAATAAATTATTTCAGTACAGAATAGTATTGGAATGCAGGGGAACACTAGATGCCCGAAGAGAGAGGAGGAGGAGCCACATCTGCCTGGAAGCATGAGACAAGCTGATACTGGCTGAACGTAAAGTCTACTAGACAAATGAGAAAGCAACAAGCAGTACAGATAGAAAGCATAGCTTATGCAAAAGGAGTATATGGCATATTTGCATAATACCTAGTGTTTAGTAAGGCTGGAACTTCGGGATCAGATGGGGCTTCATGAGAGAGAGGAGGTAGAAGAATAAAGTTGGACAGGAATGTAGAACATGGACTACCTGAACTTCAGGAGTACAATAGCATGTAATACATTCAATGTATATAGGCAAATTAGTCTGGGGTAGCCTCGGGCTCTGTTTTTGCAACTTTGATACTGTCCTTCACTGATAAAAATGAAAATAAGTTCTTCATTGCTGGGTCTATACTCAAAAACATATTAAAAATTTTTTTGTCTATTTTTTCTAAAAGATAAATAGATCACACAAAACATTATGTTAAAAAACATAAGAGGTAAAAATACATTAAAAAAAAAAAAAACCCAAACTAAGTCAAGCCTGAAGGGCATGCTGGTTTGACATGTCAAATTTCTCCATTTGGAGAATGAGTGCTCCCAGCTCATTGTCTGGAGTTTAGATATCCCAAAACCCAGAACTTTTTTCTTCCTAACATTATTCAAGTCTGTTATGAATAATATGATATTCAAACTCAGCAAAGCTTGCTATAATTGCCTCACTTTTAAAGATTGTCTTATCTTCCCATTCTTATTTAAAATGTTTCTGTTTTCATTTGTTTGACTTCTGGAAAAGATCACTCTAGTCCTTGAAACAAATCCCAAGAGATTTCTGTGAACGTGAAAAAAAAAGAAACAGGAAATAACTGAAATGTATAGTTGGACAAATACCTTTTAAAGCATCCAGATTCTCATTGGATAAAAACACAAAGTATATCTTTACCTATCTGAGAATCATATAAACTAGGACAAAACTGACAGTGTTGAATTTTTTCTCCAGCACTGTCTTCCCATCCTCTCAGAGTTCCCTGTTGGTTTCTGTGCTGGCCTGAGCTTCACTAGTAATGATCAAGAAGAGCTTTCATGGGGGAGGCTCTTCATCTACAGTAGATCTTTGATGCCATCAGCAGCTCAGATCTTGACTTTATTTAGCCTTTAACATGCCATAGTTGCCAATTTGCCTTCCAGAGGAAAGGTGGCGGGGAGAAGTCCTGGTGTCTGGCCTGCTCTCTTGGTTAATAACAACCAGGACAAGCAATTACCTCCTTGTGGTGAACAACTCTCTTACCTCCCCTATTCTAATAGTTTAGGCTCTATGTAGGCATTCCTTTTGGAAAACTCACTAAAGATCATTTATAGGCAAATTGAAATGATAGGCTGAGCCTATTTTAAAACACATACAGTAGAGAATAGGGAATTGGGGCCAATATTATCTGGAAACGAAACGGGAGACCTGATAATCACTGGATGTATAGCATAGAGTTAGCAAGTGCTTAGAGCAATGTAATGGGAAGTCTATTTGAATAGAAGAGTCCATTTGTGTAATAGTCAAGTCATAAAAGGTCATCTGATAAAGTCTATCTAATTTTAAAATGTGAGTAGTAAGATTTTGGAATTGGAAAATGAAGAAGATATGTAGGTGCCTTTGTACATTCTTTTTTTTAAGATTTTAGTTATTTCTCTCCCTAGCCCCAACCCCCCGTTGTCTGTTCTCTATTTGCTGCGTCTTCTTTGTCCACTTCTGTTGTCAGTGGCACAGGAATCTGTGTTTCTTTTGGTCGTGTCATCTTGTTGTGTCAGCTCTCCATGTGGGACAGCTGTGTGTGTGTGTGTGGCGCCATTCTTAGGCAGGCTGAACTTTCTTTTGCACTGGGCGGCTTTCCTTAGGGGCGCAATCCTTGCGCATGGGGCTCCCCTACACAGGGGATACCCCTGCGTGGCACGGCACTCCTTGCGCGCATTAGCACTGCGCATGGGCCAGCTCCACACGGGTTGGAGGCCCGGGGTTTGAACCGCGGACCTCCCATGTGGTAGACGGATGCCCTAATCACTGGGCCAAATCTGCTTCCCATACATTCTGTTTAATAAATCAGTTCCTATCTAGAGAAAGCATTCTCTACTCCAGTGAGGGCTTTCATGGCTCCAAATGATTTGGAAGGGCCCTATACCCCACATCTAACCAAGATGCTGGTCCTTCCAATTACTTTGTAATGAGGTGGCCTGGGGGTGGAAAGGTGCCTTATATTCACAAGGCCTGGGTTCACGCCCCAACTCTTTACCTGCTCCATGAACCTGGGCATCTGATTTTAGCAGAAGATCAGCTTTACCACATATAAAATGGGCACAGTGAAGCCCACAGTGATGCTGTGAAGAGAGTTGTTACATCTAAGATTTTGATGAAATGAATGATGGATATCCTGTATAACACTCATGGGGCAGTAGAGTGTAGCAGTTAAGGGCAGTTTCTAGAACCAGTCTACCTGGGCCTGAATGTGGCTCTGCCATTTACTAACTCTGTGACCGTGGGCAAGTCACTCACCTTTCTAGACTCAAGGTTCTTCATCTGTCAAATAGGAATAATAGTAATATCTACCTCATAGTGTTGCTGTGAGTTTTAAATGAATTATTCCATGTACAGTGATAAGAATGCCCGAAACACTGTGAACCACCCTAAATGCCATTACTATTATTATTTTTCTAAAGAATCGTGAGTACTTCAAAAACCTTAATTACTGGCTAACAGTAGATAAACTTCCAAGAACATCACAGGAATATTATATTACTTGTGATATTAGGAATAAATAATATGGAAAATTGTTGCAGTGAGGGCCGAATCTAAAAATCTTTTATTAATAAGTAGTGCTTGCAAATAGCTGCTTCAAGTGTTTTTAACATATCTTGGCCCTTTTAGAACAATCAAGAGATGGAGAAAGGAAAAGGAAACTTGCTTCAGAGATTTTTTTCCAAAAGCTTCTGCAACTGCTTTTTAAGGTCTTGGGGACTCTGTCACTCTAGAGACCATCCACTAAGAGGGTGGGGAGTCCCATTGCCTCTGTTAGTCTGAATAAGAGAAGAAGCCTCCCCTGATTTAGAAGCTCAGGCCTATCTGAAAAGAAAGGGCATTCTAAATCTGGCACTTTAAGATAAAGGAAAAAAGCACTTAATCATATGCTACACGTCTTCAAATTAACCCAAGGATGTATCACTGTGGGATTTTGTCTCCTCTGATGAGTAATGCAGGCAACAGGAAATACTAACAGTCAGCATTCCCTAAGCCCCAGGCACTGCAGAGTTTGACATTATCATATAAAAACAAACATTTAGGCAGTTGGAAAGTGATAGGAGCCAGAGACTCAAAAACGCTATTCTGTAGTTACTCCTTAGATCCTCTCCATATAGACCTGGGTTGGAAAGGTCTGCGCCACACAGTGGCCACACACAGTGGAGCTTGTTTTTGATAGATAAACTTATCTTGGAGGGGAGATAGGTATCAAGACTCCTCATGCAAATTTGACTGTGGAGCTAAATTACCTTGATGGGTTAGAAGTCTTCATAAATGAGGGAACATGATTTTTTACTCCATTCATTTCCTTATCACTGCTCTCTTGGGAAGGTAGAGTTCTCTGCTTATTCCAATTGTTCAGGGGAAAAAGCTGTTAAAGGGAAGGGGAGGTATGATTTCCTCCTGTGAAACTGCCCCCCTAAGCAGTAATAGACTGTAGGTAAGAAATCTCTGCTGCTGCAGGCTTAGTAGGATGTTGTCTATTGCAGCTGGGACGGGAGAGTGGGCTGGTCTGGTCTGTTTGTGCTCTGAGCACTGTTCTTCCCCAAATGGAGGCTAGTCAGGGGAGGGAAAGAGACGTGATCACAAGAAAAGAGCCATTCTTCCAGAAAGGGATCGCAGGGGCCGAGCTCATGCAGGAGGGGTTGGGTAGGGTTGAAGTGGGGGATGTTTCTGTGGTTGATGCCTGAAAGTGACTCATAGGCTTCCATGGCTAAAAAACAGACCTATTAGGGATGTTCTCCTCCAATACAGAAAAGCAAAACTCATTCATACTCCCAGGACGTTACTTTGAAACTTCTTTTCTTTTTCAGGATGGAACTAGGTTTCTTTATTCCCTTAGGGATTACCAACATGGCTCTAACTGGGCTGCTATCATGCTCTTTACAATTACAACTGACTTCACAGACAATGAGAGAAGGAAAATCATATTTACTGGGTATCTAATGTGTGTTAGGAACTTCACGGTCCTTTTTTCACTTAAATTTCCCAAAAGCCTTACATCATGTCCATTTTGCCTGAGGAAACTGAGGCTCAGAAAGGTTAAATAATTTGCCCAGTAAGTGGCAGAGGTGGGATTCAAACCCAAGCATAATTCCAAAACTCTCCCTTTTTGACTCTTTGCAGTGACAAAGTATCAGGGCCACTGCAATTCTTTCCAATTACTGCAAAATCAACTGTACTCTAGTAAGTTATTAAAGACCAGTGCAAGGCAGTTGCTTAATTTGTGTGCACAGACAAGTTTAAAATTAATGGACCTGGGCATTTAAATCTCAAGGAAAGAGAGAAAACTTGTCATGACCGGTTTCCAATATCACTCCCTAACCACCTTCCTTTTACTCCCTTGGTAAAGTTGGGTTGGAGTGTCATTTCCATTGTATTCATCAGACAGTTACTTCGCATTTCATCAGATAGTTGGAAATTCACTGTGGTCTTGCTGAGGGTCATTAGCAGAAATATTTTCTCTTCAGTTGGAGCACATGCTGACATATATCCCTGCAGTGCCTTCTGCAAGATATATGTTCCTCATGTGCTTGCCAGTACAGAATGAAGCCCAGACCCAAAGAAGCCTTGGTTTTAGTGAGGATGAAAGGTATAAATCTTAACGACATTGATTTCTCCATCTCTCATGAGACACTTGAGACTAAGCGGGTCAACTCGCCTGAGTCAATCTGCTTTGGGCAGAACCAAGTGTTCCGTTAGCCACAATCAGCTTTTTAAAAGGTGAGTCACAGAGCCCCTTCCCCCAGTTCCAACCACAGGAGTCATTGCTAGTGGCGACCAGAATGGGCTTGAAACCCCCACCTTCCCTTCAGAGGAAGCAGGGGAGGAGGGATGCTGGGGAGGATGGTGCACTGGACACGCTTGTAACCATGCACAGTCAACCGTGATGTTCAGGTCCTGAACCTCGCAGAAAGCAGCCCTTTCAGGATCTACGAGTGGATTCTCTGCCTACTGACTTACTCATGTGTTCATTTACAAAGGGGTGTACCAAGTACCCCTGCCATGTTGTAAAGTCTGGAAAAGGCAAAGTGAATTTTTGTTATATTCTGTAGAGAATGGTTAATTTTTCTTTGAAATGAGGGTTGAATTTACTCCATCCAAAGGTCCAGGTAAGTTTCATAACCAATTCCCGTGGGCAGTACTGTACAGGTGTAACCTGTGCTCCAGAGAACACTGCCAGGTTATAGTGAAGGGATGGTGGGAGACGGGCAGTCATTAGCAGGCAGTGGGCTAATGGTTTTCACTGTCAATTTTGTTCATTCCCTCATGGATTCAACAAACGCCTAACAAACTCAGGAGGTAGAGATATACATAAGCATAACTCTTTATTCCTGAATCACATCCCCAGAGACAGCTTCCTGTGAATGATACGATATCTGATGATAACCAGAGAAGCATCTGGACCAGCTAAAGGCTGCTACTGCATAGCCACAGACTCGGTGGTTCCATGATGAGGCTCTAAGTACCAAGAAGGGCCGATCCACCCCACACAAAGACTGAACTAGAGAAGTTTAAGTTGACAGGATAAGAGAAAAATAAGACAAGACTAACTTCACGCTAACCCATGAGCCTGCCATTTTATGTCTGCTTTTGTCTATACCGTGCTGTCCCTTGGGACACACAGAATATGGACAGAGAGATTTTCTCATTCATTCCCTGAATGATTCAGGTTAAATAAATCAGTACGTTTACACCATTCCCAAAAGTTTCAAAATGTTTAAAATGAATGTAAACCAGCACAAAAATAAAAGAAATATATTGGCCAATTAAAAATAAAGACCACCAGCTAAACTAGCATTCAAAAATGATGGAGAGTTCAAAATATTCACAGATAAAGAGAAACTGAAAGAGTATATCAACAAGAAACCTCCCCTTCAAGAAATTCTTAAGGGAGTTCTGCAGGAAGAAAGGAAAAAACAGGACAGTCAGAGATGGAGGAGAGTGTAAGAGCAACAAAAAGGGGAAAATAAAATAATACAAACAAAATATAACAAACACAAATCCAACCAAAATATGGCTACCACAAATAATTCTCTGAACGTAATAACACTGAACGTCAACGGATTAAAATCACCAATCAAAAGATTCAGACTGGGACAATGGATAAGGAAATATGACCCATCTATATGCTGTCTACAAGAGACACATCTTAGACCCAGAGACTCATGGAGGTTGAAAGTGAATGGCTGGAAAACAATCATACAAGCAAACAACAACCAAAAAAAGGCAGGAGTAGCTATATTAATATCAGACAAAATAGACTTTAAATGCAAAACAATTGTGAGAGACAAAGAAGGATACTACATTTTAGTGAAAGGGACAATCTGCCAAGAAGATCGAACGATCATAAATATTTATGCTCCTAACAAGGGTGCCTCTAAATACGTGAGACAAACGCTGGGAAAACTAAGTGAAAAAATAGATACATCTACAATTATAGTGGGAGATTTTAATACACCACTATCAACTCTAGACAGAACATCTCAAAAGAGAATCACTAAAGAAACAAAACAATTGAACAGTATATTAGAAGAGCTGGATATAATAGACATATATAGATCATTACACCCAAACACAGCAGGATATACATTTTTCTCAAGCGCACATGGATCATTCTCCAAGTTAGACCATATGCTAGGCCACAAAGAAAGGCTTAATGAATTCAGAAAGATCGAAATCATACAAAACAATATCTCTGACCACAGTGGAGTGAAGCTGGAAATTTGCAAGGGACAGAGGCCCAGACTTCACACTACAATTTGGAAATTAAACAGCACACTCTTAGAAAAACAGTGGGTCAAAGAGGAAATCTCAAAAGAAATCAATGACTACCTTGAAACAAATGATAATGATAACACAACATACCAAAATTTATGGGATGCAGCAAAAGCAGTACTGAGAGGGAAATTTATAGCCATAAATTCATACATCAAAAAAGAAGAAAGAGCAAAAATTGAAGAACTAACTGCACTTTTGACGGAATTAGAAAAATAACAACAAAGTAACCCAACAGGAAGAAGAAGGAAGGAAATAACAAAGATAAGAGCAGAACTAAATAAAATAGAAAATAAGAAAGCACTTGAAAAAATAAACAAGACCGAGAGCTGGTTTTTTGAGAAGATCAACAAAATTGACAAAACTTTAGCGAGACTAATAAAGAAAAAAAGAGAAAAGATGCAAATACACAAAATAAGAAATGAGGAAGGTGATATCACCACTGACCCCACAGAAATAAAGACTATCATAAGAGGATACTTTGAAAAACTATATTCCAACAAAAATGACAATTTAGAGGAAATGGACAAATTCCTAGAAACACATAAGCAGCCCATATTGATGAAAGAAGAAATTGACGATCTTAACAAACCAATCACAAGCAAAGAGATAGAATCAGTCATTAAAAATCTCCCAACTAAGAAGAGCCCAGGGCCAGACGGTTTCACAGGTGAATTCTACAAAACATTCTGGAAAGAACTAACACCAATCCTGTTGAAACTATTCCAAAAAATCGAAACAGAAGGAACATTGCCTAACTCCTTCTATGATGCCAACATTACCCTAGTACCAAAGCCAAACAAAGACACCACAAGAAAGGAAAATTACAGACCAATTTCTCTAATGAACCTAGACGCAAAAATACTTAACAAAATACTTGCTAATCGTATTCAACAACACATTAAACGAATTATATACCATGACCAAGTGGGATTTATTCCAGGTATGCAAGCATGGTTCAACATAAGAAAATCAATGTGATACACCATATAAACAGATTGAGAGAGAAAAACCACATGACTATATCTATAGATGCAGAAAAGGCATTTGACAAAATACACCACCCCTTCCTGATAAAAACACTCCAAAAGATTGGAATACAAGGAAACTTTTTGAACATGATAAAGAGTATATATGAAAAACCTAAAGCCAACATTGTTTACAATGGTGAAATCCTGAAATCCTTCCCTCTAAACTCAGGAACAAGACAAGGATGCCCATTGTCTCCGTTCCTATTTAACATTGTCTTGGAAGTACTTGCTCGAGCACTGAGACAAGAACCAGATATAAAAGGCATTCAAATTGGAAGGGAAGAAGTCAAAATTTCATTATTTGCAGATGACATGATCCTATATATAGAAAACCCTGAGAGATCTACAACAAAGCTCCTAGAACTCATAAATGAGTTTAGCAAAGTCGCAGGTTATAAGATCAATGCACAAAAATCAGTAGCATTTCTGTACACCAATAATGAGCAAGATCAGGAGGAAATCAAGAAACAAATACCATACACAATAGTAAATAAAAAAATCAAATACTTAGGAATAAATTTAAATAAAGAGGTAAAAAACTTATACATCGAGAACTATACAAGACTGTTCAAGGAAATCAAAGAAGACCTAAATAAATGAAAGAATATTCCCTGTTCATGGGTAGGAAGACTGAATATTATTAAGATGTCTATCCTACCAAAACTGATCTACACATTCAATGCAATCCCAATAAAAATCAACACAGCCTTCTTTAAGGAACTAGAAAAACTAACTATGAAATTTATTTGGAATAGAAAGAGGCCCTGAATAGCCAAAGACATATTGAAAAAGAAAAACGAAATAGGAGGAATCACACTTCCTGACTTCAAAACATACTACAAAGCTACAGTAGTGAAAACAGCATGATATTGGCATAAGGAGAGACACACAGACCAATGGAATCGAATTGAAAGTTCAGATATAGAACCTCATGTATATAGCCATATAATATTCGATAAAGCCACCAAACCCTCTCAACTGGGAGAGAATGGCCTATTCAACAAATGGTGCCTGGAGAACTGGATAGCCATATGTAGAAGAATGAAAGAGGATTACCATCTCACACCTTATACAAAGATCAACTCAAGATGGATCAAAGACCTAAATATAAGAGCCAAGACCATAAAGACCTTAGAAAGCAGTGTAAGGAAACATCTACAGGACCTTGTAATAGGAAATGGCTTCATGAATATCACACCAAAAGCACGAGCAGCAAAAGAACAAATAGATAAATGGGACTACCTCAAAACTAAAGCCTTCTGCACCTCAAAGGAGTTTGTCAAGAAAGTAAAAAGGGAACCCACACAATGGGAGAAAATATTTGGCAACCATATATCTGATAAGAGACTTATAACTTGCATATATAAAGAACTCATATATCTTGAAAACAAAAAGATAAACAACCCATTTAAAAAATGGGAAAAAAATTTAAACAGACACTTCTCCAAAGAAGAAATACAAATGGCTAAAAAGCACATGAAAAAATGCTCCAAATCTCTAGCTATCAGGGAAATGCAAATCAAAACTACAATGAGATACCATCTTACTCCCATAAGATTGGCAGCCATGAAAAAACAGTAGAATACAAATGCTGGAGAGGATGTGAAGAAAGGGGAACACTCATCCATTGCTGGTGGGAATGCAGAAGGATCCAACCATTCTGGAGGACAGTTTGGCGGTTTCTCAAAAAACTATCCATAGATTTGCCATATGACCCAGCAATACCACTGCTGGGTATATACCCATCAGATCTGAAAACAAGGACACAAACCGATATATGTACACCAATGTTCATAGCAGCATTGTTCACTATCGCCAAAAGTTGGAATCAATCCAAATGTCCATCAACAGATGAGTGGATCAATAAAATGTGGTATATACACACAATAGAATACTACTCAGCTGTAAGAACCAATACACTACAATCGCACGTGATAACATGGATGAACCTTGAGAATCTTATGTTGAGTGAAGCAACCCAGGCATTGAAGGACAAATACTACATGACCTCAATGATATGAAATAAGTTAACTGCCTCAGAGAGCTAGAGTCTGGAAAAGTGGCTTACAGGAAATCGGGGGGTGGAGGAAGGGTGTGAGTTAATGTCTGCAGGGGTGGAATCTGTGATGAGCTGGCGGTAAGTATGAGCACAAAGAAGGGACAAAATGGGGGCAAGGGGTTACCTTCCAGTGGGGTTTTCTGGGTTTGAGGGGGGCTGGGGATGGGCAGAGGGGTAATATTGTCCAAGAAATAGGGGGGAGGGAGGGGCAACATACGAACATGGGAGAGTGTCAGATATTCGTTGAGAACAAAATGTTGAGTAAAACGTATCAAAGTATAAGTAGGAGGGTTACCTGGTTAGGATGCTCAGGGGGTATGGTCTGATGCGGGATGGAATCCAGAGGGAATAGTTGAAGGCTCATTTTGCCAAGGTGGGTTCTACCATTGGGTGGGGTGGACCCATATCCTGGGGAAGACTAATGCCATCGAATAGAGAGAACTGTATCTCTCGTGAGAAAGGACGGCTCCCAAGGCATTAGATTGGCAGGCATTGTGGGCTCTAAGGGGAGGGGAAAATGGATGTGGAATGGATGGAACAAAGGTAAAAACGGGGGCAAGAGAGGAGTTATGTGAGAGTACACGAGGATGAATATAAAACAGCTAATATTACACCAAAAACATATAGGGGACGACAGACTAATAATGAAAACCATAAGACAAAACATAGGATAACTAAAAAATTTAGAAAACTGTACAACCTAAAGTATGGACCACATAGTAAGCACAGATGTCACCTTGTTTGAAAACTATTGTTTCGGAATTCGTTCATCAGTTTCAGGAAATATGATATAAGTTACAAGATTATTGCTGTGGAAGGGAAAAGGTTTTATGGTGGATCTGGGGAAGTACTGTATATTGTATATATGAATTTCGGTGATCTAAGACTCTTCTGAAGCTGACATTTTGTTGGGATTCACTTTACAGGAAGTTTTGGATCACAGAGTAGTTCAATAATGGCAGCGGAGGAATACTGATCTGGGATGTTATTGACAGGATATATATGGTTGACAGGGAGTTATACAGGGCATATGCCCAGGGTATATGGTAATGTCTATATATACTCATAGTGGAAACAATTAAAAACAACAGCTGGGGGGGTACTGGGCTCCTGGCCAGGGAGTCACTGTTGTGGGCCCTGGGAGAGCAGCGGCAATCCTCCAGGTGCAACGGCAAGAACCAGGAAGGAAGGAGGGCCCAACAGTGGGCTCTTGATACTAATGGCTACACTTTTGAGCCTATACACCTGCAATAAGAACAAGGCCTAGAGTAGCATTGTGCCTGGGGGTTTCCTCCTGACAGCCTTCATGTTACTCAAATGTGGCCACTCTCACAGCCAAACTCAGCATGTAGATGCAGTGCATTCCCCCCAGCGTGGGACATGACACCCGGGGACGAGCCTCCCTGGCACTGAGGGATCACTACTACATACCAGCTGAAGATGCAACTAGAAAATGACCTTGAATTAAAGGTTCAATGCGGATCAGCAGAATATCCCTGTCTACATATAATAACATGACTTTGGGAAGCTGTTTGACCTAATGTAAGGGGGAAATGGAAAGGAGAAATGAGATTATAAGGCTGTGAGTCTCTAAAAAAGAGTCTGGAGGTTGTCAGAAGGAATACCCCTATGTACAACTGAACAGAGTCTAAGAGACAGATAAGGTAGATACAACCCCAGGTATTGGTTCTTTTGAGGGATAAAGAGACCCATGGGTTCTATGGTCATGGCAGAAGGGGTTCACTGCCATGACAGATGGCCCTTCTTTGGAGCTGGTGTTTCTGCGTGATGGAATTGGACTCAGAGGGGATCTCTTTTCACAAGACTTGCATGCTACTTTATTGGAATTGTAGTTGGTGCTGGGTTTAAGATATATGTAGGGGATTTGAATCTCTGGACTGATAATATGACACCCAGGCCCAGAGCCTCAACAGACTTCAGCTCCTACACTTTGATTTATTGGACTTACTCCACTCAGTTAACATGGAGTTGAAGAAGGTCAACCACCACAACATGGAGCCTAGAGTGTCTACAACTGGAAGCGGGAGGAGTGCATCCAATACCCATGTGGAATCTAAGCCCTCACTTGACATAGGTGTGCAGTGGACACAACCAATCCAATGTCCACAGAGAAAATGTGGAATGGGTGTGGGAAGAGTAGCCATGGTGGCTGCTGGGTGTGGGGAACGGGAGGAAGAGATGAGATGTGGAGGCGTTTTCGGGATGTGGAGTTGTCCTGGATGGTGCTTCATGGACAATTACGGGACATTGTAGATCCCCCCAGGGCCCACTGGATGGAACGTGAGAGAGTCTGGGCTATGATGTGGACCATTGACTATGGGGTGCAGTGATGCTCAGAGATGAACTTACCAGGTGCAATGGATGTGTCATGATGATGGGAGAGAGAGTTGCTGTGGGGGGAGTGGGGGGCGGGGGCAGTGGGGTTGAAAGGGACCTCATATTTTTTTAATGTAATTTTTAAAAAAATAAATAATTAAAAATAATAATAATAAGATGAAAAATATACCAAATGGGATGAAGATCAGATTAAAAGTGGCTAAAGAAAATATTAGTGAACTTGAAAACAATCCAGTGTAAACCATCCAAAATTAATCACTGAGAAACAAGAAATCAACAGAGCAGCAGTGAATTTGGGACAACTTCATCTGATTTAATAAAAATATAACCAGGGTCCTTGATGCTTCAGGAGATGAGAGTGAAGCAAAAATATTTTAATAATGCCTGAAGGAGTGCATCCAGTATCCATGTGGAATCTGAGCCTCCTCCTGACATAGAGGTGCAACGGACACAACCAATCCAAGGCCCACAGAGAAAAGGTGGCATTGGAGTGGGAAAAGTAGACATGGTGGCTGATGGATATGGGGAGTGGCAGGAAGAGATGAGATGTGGAGGCACCTTTGGGACTTGGAGTTGCCCTGGATGGTGCTTCAGGGGCAATCACCGGACATTGTAAATCCTCCCAGGGCCCACTGGATGGAATGTGGGAGAGTATGGGCCATGATGTGGACCATTGACCATGAGGTGCAGAGATGCCCAGAGATGTACTTGCCGGGTGCAATGGATGTGTCATGATGAGGGGAGTGAGTGTTGCTGGGGGGGGGGGGGGCGTCGTGGGGTGGGGGTGGTGGGGCTGAATGGGACCTCATATATATATACATTTTTTTTATTGTAACATTTTTACAAAATCAATTAAAAAAAATTAACAATGAAAAAAAATAAAAATAAAATAAAAATAAAGACCAAATCCAAGAAGCATGTCATAAGGACCTGCGCTGACTTAATTGGTGATTAGGTTTTAACTTGAAAGCTAAGGGATGGAGGAAAATGCGTTAAGTTACATAGTTCCCAATCACAAAAGAAAATACATAAATTTGTCTTACAGAGACACACTTCTCCCTCACACTGGATTTAAGGAAGAATATATGTCGAGGTTCCTTAAATAAGAGACACACAGTTCAGTAATTACATAAAGATCATTAACAGGACACAATATCTCCAATTGGAGTTTTGCAAAAACACACAGAAAAGATGTTTTAGAGAACAGACAGTAAAGTAAAGCTTTTTTCTTGTGTGAAAGCCCGAGTGTGTTGTACATTTCTCTCAGGCAGAAGTGAACTCATTCTTCTATGGATATGGATGGCTACAAACTTGATTGAGAAAAGCTTTGAGGCTTATCTTTAAAAAGGAAGCTTTGACTTCTTTTAAAGGGATTAGCACCTACTGTGAGTCAGGCACTGATCCAGCACTTTATAATTATTATCTTGAGCTAGCACGTTGAACTGATAAGATTATAGACTTGTAGTCTGATCTTGATGCCTCCCAATATGAGGTTGAATAAATTACTTATATGTTTTTCTGCCTCAGTTTCTACATCTATAACACAAGGTCAATATTATCTACCTCGAGGAGTTATTATGAGGATAAAATGAGAAAAAAAATGTATAAAAACATGTACCTTACTGCCAAGTAAATAAATGTTGAGTTTTTTCTCCTTCCCTGTTTGCTCATTTAAATCTAATCCTGCAGAATAAAGATGGTGCAGATACTGATACTAAGCTTGAGAACAGTGATCGGTACCAGATCATATAGCGAAGATGTGCCAGAGCCATGATTTAAACCCAGAACAGTCTCATTTCAGACCTGATACTCTTCTCACCGAACCATGTAATTAGTTGAGACTCTTGGGTCCATATAATGTCACATGAAAATGACAATTTCATTTTGAATAATTTGAGCTTTAATCACTCTAAGTGATAAGGGACCAAAGCTTTGACAAGGTACTCACCTGACCAAAGGTGAAGTCCATCAAAGCCATAGGAGTACAGGTCATCACCAACACCATTGCCTCCCCATCCTTCTCCACCTCCAGGGTACGGGGCATAGCCTGAGGAAGAGGCCCAGCCCACGCGGAGGTGCGTGGGCTCTGCTGTTAGGAAGGGGTCCACCTGGTCAATAATTAGCTCGAAGTACCACTTCTTGTACTGGGCTGAGCCCTCAGCAACTCCCAGGAAGATGTTTGGCCGGATACTGAAATTGAACATGGGGACAGGTGGCATCTATAGTCTCAAGAATGAAGAAAGCAAGTTGGGCCAGAGGACAGGAGATATTGGTCCAATTAAGCCTGAGGCAAGAGCAATCTCACATTTTTCATATTGTTCTAAAGTGGAAAAAGCTTTGAGCCTCTAATACCTGATCAAATTCTTAGTGGGAATCCTCTGAACAACACTGATCCCATTATAAAATATCAAGGGTATCTATCTATTCCATTCAATGCAATGAACATTTACTGAGTACAAACCATGGATAACTGAAGCTGAAAATACTATACAGAGTTGCCAGGATTACAAACCCTTGTTTCTTTCTATGAGTGAAAAAAATGACTTGCTCAAGTTCCATCTTCTGTTTCATTGGCCTAAGCAACCCCATTTTCATAACAACTTTGTCACTTAAACATCATTAATGAAAACAGCATCTTAAAAACATTGTTTCTATTAGGCAACTTCGGAAAGGGTTAGCTTTTAATTATCCAGTAGAGTGGTTAAACACTTGGGACACACCACTTGGCATTTTCCTGTTTGGATTCAGACTCTTACAGATCTGTTGTTACTGGGCTGGGTCTATGTCCCATTTGGGGTAGGTGAGGGAAAACCAGCTGGCACTGAGAAGAAAGGAAGCCTGTATGGATGGCACAGGTCTGCAGGCTTTCTAGACTAGTGAGGCTCTTTTCTCACTACTGTAGATTAGGGTGTGGGTCTAGGAGCAAGTGGCCAAAGAACCTTAGGCCTGCCTAGTCCAGGATTAGGAAATTCACTTGACTCTTGTGGCCACAAATATTGACCAGCAGGACAGGGCTTCCTGTTCTTCATAGTGGCTTTCACAGATAGTCCTGGGGACTTGTGGCCGTGTGCCAGAGGATACCAGAAACCACAGTATCAACAGGGAACATTCATCCTCTTAAAATATTTTAGAAAAAAGGTGTATCAAAATAAATATATTAGTATATTAAAAGGGTATAAGATCTGCCTTAATGCTTAGGATAAAACATGGTAAATCACTTCAGGCCAAAATCTCAAGCCCCTAGGTAGATGGTACTTATACTTCATCCTCGGCCCCCTCAGAGGAGGAGTTTGAGAAACTGCTGAGGAGCATAAGGCCTAGTCATAAAAACTGCATTTGCCTGGTTTCAACCTATGTGCCTGTATCTCTACAGAAACTATGAGTGGTCAGCTTTGGAGTTCAGATCAGCCCCCTCTCTTTTCTGTCTGGATACATGATAGGCAGAATGATGCTCAGTACTTGGGACAATGGTGGTGGCCTTACCTTGTCACATCATTAATCAGCCGTGTCTGTAGGAGCAGGTTTCTCTGGGGTAGCAAGTTGTCACAGATCAGATTCTGGTTGGCTCTCACTGCGACCCCATTGCACAAACAGAGGGAGCACAGCACATCCAGAACCTGCAGCAGGACACACCCGGCCAGACCTTAGGACCCCAGGAGGGCACAGCGGGCAGGGCCTGATTGCCATGGTACATGAAGGAAGTAAGAGTTGTGAAGAATAGGAGCTGGGTGATAGGCAAAAGACCAGCTCAGAGTCAAGGAAGCCAGACCTACCTTACCAGGTATTCTTGAGTGATGCTCTAGATCCTGCTGCCTCCTGAGGAAATATGAGACTGGTGCTTTCTTTAAATCCCCTTGCCCTAGTCTTGAACCCATCTTCCAAACTTTGCCTGCCACCTTGGTCACTGTTCTAGTAAAGTAAGAATTTAAGCTATGAAATAGTCTAGGTTCAAATTCCAGCCAGGGCCAGAACTAGGGTAAAGCAAGTGAGGTATCTAGGACACAAAATCCAGGGAGGGACGCACTCAGGATCATGAAAGTGGGGGGTGGGTAGAAGGCTCTGCTCAGGCTCACACCTAAGCACCATGCTCCTACTCAGCCTTTATGGTTCTCTGCATGAAGGACTAAAAGGCACCCATTCAGCTCTTCATGAAAGGGCATATGGATTCCCACTTGGCTAAGTGTCCCTTGTCTATATATTTCTAGAAAGATTTTGTGAGTGGGGTAGGGGTGAATGCAAGGCAGATTCTAGTTTTTGGGTCTTTTGCTGTCATATCATTAAAATTCATTAAGACACCTCTTACTCCTAGAAATCCATATTCAAACAATGTCATCTGCTTTTTTCTTCCTATCTAGAGTGAGTACAAACCTGCAAGGACACACATGGCCTTTAATGCTATCAGATCGGCCTCCAAACCTGCTCCCCTTTGTTTTACAGCTGCTTGAGAAGTGGGAACACTTCTGGCTGCCTTCACTGGTGGACTGGCCTTTCGTCTGCCCCCTCTCATTGTACTGCCTTCTCTTTCATTCATATTTTGTGTTCCTTTCATAGCAGAGCAAGCTGTGCTGGGCCAGGCACTGTGTCTGCCTCTCCCCTATAGGGAAGAATGTAAACAGACCTCAATAAATAACAGCAACGGCTTTGCAGGCTCCCAGGTGGGGAGGTAGGCAGCCCATGTTTCAGTCTTTCTAAGGGGCCACCGAAGACTTAAGGCTTAGTGAGGTTGGATGGCTTCGGGTTGTTGATGGCATTTGTATCCATAATTCTCACAAACCAATTTTCTACCTGACTCCCTGAATGTCATTTTTGTTCCAGATATATACAAAGCACATTTATGGGACAAGCAGAAAAGAATCCCAAAGGCAGTTTTATGGAGGACTCTTACTATTACCATGCCGTGAAACATATCAACTGTGAAAACTTGAAATCCTGAGGATGATTTCTCACTCTAAGAATGGAACCTTAGATGGCCAGGAAATTAAATACTTGTCATGTGGCCAATCAAACACTGTCAACCCTTTTGCCTTGGAGTGATGGCCACAGAAGCTTTGCTGCCACAGTCAGAGGGAAAGCAGAGCTTAATCCACACACAACAGCAATGAGAAAAGAAGGCTCTGTAAAAAGCACATGGCCTACTAGAGCAGTACCTCACCTATAAATAATTGATGACACCAAGAATCATGGTTAGTATTGTTTTGGCTTCGTTTTAAAGGCATTTCTTTGAGTAAAACTGGAGAATGGGGGCAAACTTCTGTTTTTGGAAATGCTTAAATGGATTCTTCTCTTTTAAGAGAAGGCAATATAGACAGGACTAGTCTGCAACAGAGGGCACAGCACATCATGCCCAGAGGTCATCTGTACTTCTGAACAGAGGGGGAGCATCTGCGACCTCTGAACACACAGCTGGGCCATTAGCAGACAGTGCCACGTGCTCACCAGATCCATTTCCTTCTCCTCTGCAGCAGGCAGAGGGTCTACATTTCCAAGCTTCCCTTGCAGCTTTGTGGGGTCATGTGACTGCATTCTGGCTCTGGGAAAATGGATGGACATGATATACATCACTGTCTGGCCTGGCTCCTAAAAACTCCCTGCACAGACCTCTACACATTCTCTCTCCTTCCAGCTGGACGTAGAGATCCAGTGAAGGACCCCAATGCCCAAGAGTGTCCTTACTCAGTTGTGAGCCCTGGACCAGCAGCCTTGGCATCACCTGGGAGCTTGCTAGGAATACAGATGTGCAGGCCCTAACCCTGAATTGCTGAATCAGAACCTGCACTTTAACAAGCTCCCCAGGGATTTGTAAGTCTGCAAAGCCTGGCCCTAGGGGAAGATGGAGCCATGTCTCTGAATGACTACGCAGATTGGAGCCCTCCCTCCTGACAGGTCTTGGACTGTGATGTGAGCAAAAAGAAACATACCTGTGCTAAGCCACCGAGAATTTGGGCTGGCCTATTACAGGAGTTAGGTTTCCCTAATCTATACACAGGTCCGACAGGAGAGTTTCCCTGGCCCATTTCGTGGAGTTCATTTGCTTCTGATTGTAATAGTTTTCAATCCTTTTACTACAATTTCATTTAAGCTCCTCTCATTTTACTTTAATCTCCTCTAGTCGACCCCAAACACAGGCTTAAGTGGGTATTCTACTTTAAAATAAGAAATTATTGTATACCATTTGGCGTTCGCAATTTGTCCTTGGTGTTTATAAAAGCAGCTTCATATATATATATATAAAACTATCTATATTTACTCTGTGACCTTTATATCAAACCCTATATTTAAGAAACAAGTGATCTACAGACCCCGAGAAATGGATTTTGTTTGCCCTAAGTAGGAGAAGTGGGTGTTCAGGATGCCTCTTCATGGCGTTGGCTGTTGGAAAACTCAGAGTTGATTTTATGGAGCTATTGTAGCAGCTGTGTGGGAGTTAATAGTCTACTGACCTGTGTTCTACTTCTTTACCTAACCCAGGCTCAACCTTTGATTGTGATTTATATTTTATAGTGACCAATGATATTACCATTATAACTACATTTTTTTTTCCACAATGGCACAAGGTCCTTTGTGAGACAAAGAGGTAATAAAAAGTATTTATCTGTTTCTACCATGAGAAGATTGGAGTGAAGTAGGTTGTGGGGCATGTAAAAAGGTTTTTATTTTATCTTATTTATTTTTTTGAGGTACCAGGGTTGGGGAATGAGCTCAGAATCTCATATGTGGGAAGTCGGAGCTCAACCACTGAGCCATATCGGCTCCCCCAAATTTTTCATTTTTGTTTTGCTTGTTGTTCACTTATGTTTTTAGGAGGCACCAGGGACCGAACCCAGGACCTCTCATGTGGGAAGCAGGTGCTCAACTGCTTGAGCCACATCTGTTCCCTATATTTTATTTTAATAGAAACACACTCCATTGGAAAATTATAGGATGACTATTATAATTTTCAGCAATTGTTCTTTTAACCAAACAGTGATATTATTGTTACTGACACAGTGTTTTTCTTATCACAGATAAGCTATCTGTTGGATGAGATGAGGCCTGTACATTTATAGAAGTCACCTTCAATTCAAGGTGGAGTGGATTGTGGCTTTACTCATTCATTCTTTCTAGGATCTATTAAACCTTCAAAAACATGCATTAAATTCTTAGTGTATAATATATGAACTTGGAACTATGGGAGTTATGAAGACTGTCCCTACTGTGAAGATATTCACTGTCTGTGAGAGAACACTGCAACAGAGGGCAAACTGAACACGGGTAGAGGAGAGGAGACAAGTTCCAACTGGAATCAGAAAAGGCTCCATGGAGGGGTGACATTGAATTAAAGTTCAGCAGTAGGATTTTATGGGTCCTGGAAACCTAAGAAGTGAAAGGATGCTCAGGGGTCAGCAAGAGCTACATTACTGAACGTTCAAGGGGCAAAGGGCATTCAGAAAATTGGGAGTGAGCTCAACAACTCCTGCCTTTCACTACAAAGATTACATTCTCCTATAACTTTTAACCTCAAATTTGATTTTCCTTTAGATAACTTGCAAAGCTTACCAAATAAGGGCAACAACTGACAGCTAAATTCTATAGAGGCAGAAGGGTACATTAATTGCCCCTTGTATATACCTGCTATTCTAAGCATGTGAATGGAGGTGGCAAACTACAGAAAGGGGCTTCTCAAACCCAAGAAATGCATAAATTCTTTTTAAAAGAAAAATGTCATGAACCCCAAAGACCATCTTTATGGACCCATAGGGGCCCTTAAACTCCAGTCTTAGAAATGCTAACTTAACTAACACTCTAAAAATGTCTTTTAATTTTGAATTTTTCACTGTGAAGGTTTAATAAAAATAAAAACACAAAATTAAACATATTCATAAAGAATGGGTAGACACTGAAGATGATGTTCACAGATCATGATTTGAGAAACCCTGGAGAGAACATTAAACCTGGAGTTGGGGGACCTAAATTTTGGTTAATGAGCATATGGCCCCTGGCAAGGTGCTTAATATCACGAGCCCATATCCAGGCTTTGTTTCTGCCTCTGGGAAATGGAGATAATAATAATGCTACTTCCTAGAACCATGATGAAGACTAAAAGAGGTACACATGAACACTTAGGCAATATCTGGCATGCAAGTACAAAATTAATATTAGCTATTGTTTTTTTTTTTTTTTAAAGATTTATTTATTTTAATTTCCCCCCCTCCCCTGGTTGTCTGTTCTCGGTGTCTATTTGCTGCGTCTTGTTTCTTTGTCTGCTTCTGTTGTCTATTGCTGCGTCTTGTTTCTTTGTCCGCTTCTGTTGTCGTCAGCGGCAGGGGAAGTGTGGGCGGCGCCATTCCTGGGCAGGCTGCTCTTTCTTTTCACGCTGGGCGGCTCTCCTCACGGGCGCACTCCTTGCGCGTGGGGCTCCCCCACGCGGGGGACACCCTTGCGTGGCACGGCACTCCTTGCGCGCATCAGCACTGCACATGGCCAGCTCCACATGGGTCAAGGAGGCCCGGGGTTTGAACCGCGGACCTCCCATGTGGTAGACGGATGCCCTAACCACTGGGCCAAAGTCTGTTTCCCATTAGCTATTGTTAATATTATTGTTTTTATTGTTGCAGCATTTCTAAGGTCTCTTGGGGCTAATAGATTCTACATATTTTGTGTCACTGTCATTATGAAAAACTAGGAGATTTCTGACAACCTAAAGCAGAGCAACCTGCATAGGAAAACATTACCTTGGCATTTTTCAACCAAAGGGAAAGCATTTCAATGAAACTCTGGCCTGCACATTCTTCGAGAAGCTACCACAAATACAACTGGTGATGATTTGAGACCAGGTTTCTCTTTGGAAACAAAAACTGTCCAACTGAATAATTTCTAAGGGAGGACTTCAATTCTTGGCAAGACAGCCTTTACCCCCAAATCTATCAGAAGACTAAAAGGAGCATCCTCGACGAAACAGGTACGTACTAAGATCACATTGCCTGAATTTTAACTACTTTGTCAGAATTTCCAAATCAGTGACTTGGGCTTTAAAATCTTAAAAGACTACTCTGCTAGTACACTTGGGCAAGAGATTTGGTGTTGATTTCCTGGAGAGTATGTCAGATTATTAGGCCTCAGTTTTCTCAACTGAGGAATGGGCTGGATAATCAACAACTTCCCACTAAACGGCATCTATTAAATGCTTTTGGCTTTTGGCTTTAAGAAGTCATAACGAAGATGGTTATTTATTAAGTGCATTATGTGGTATCATCATAAAGAAGCCTCTAGAGTAATCAATCGAGAGTCACTTTCCAGTTAAAATGCTCCTCTGACATCTGCACATAGCTTATGACTCAGGTACTTATCAATTATTCTCATTATGCATTGCAGACAGGATGGAATGTGTTGGAACATAGAGAAGCTGGACTGAACCTGGAGCCTCATGTCTGCTTTGATTTACCACATCGGGAAAGCAATTACAGACCCAACATATTTCTTTCTATTCTCTGCCAAGCAATTTCACAGGTGCTGAAGACCATGCCTTTTCTGCTTCCTAAGGGTAATGCATATGAATAAGCAATACTATGGAAGCTCATTCTCCTGGATTCCCCAAGATGCATCTCAAATCAATAGTACTCCCAAATATAGGTGGGTCACAAAAGCCAATAACCAAGCTGAGGTCCCTCCTTTGAGAAGTCAGGAGTGCAGCTGCTGTCCTTCATGTCTGCTTGTGCCATTTGCTCATGGAATACACTTCCTCAACATTTGATTACTTTGCCTGCCCAGTGCACTAGTCCCCACTATGGTGCAAATGTTGAAGGATCAGGCTGAGGCTTACCATACTTGAATAGATTTTGCCATAGGTCATTGAGTTTCTGAGACATAATCTCATAAAAAGATATTTTAGAATAAGAAACCACAAAAATTGATAAAGTATTCTGCCTTTAATAAGTAAGATAGTGTTATCTCTATTTTACAGAAGGAATAACTGAGGCCCTAAGTCACACAGCTATTTTGTATCAAAGGGAATGACCAGCAGCTTCAGTCCTCTTGCTTGCCTGGTACATTTGACTCATGGTACATCAGATTTCACTTAATAAGCTATGTAACCAAGACTTTCTACTTTTTTTTAAAAAATCTGATTCCTATATATCTTCTATACACAGGTTTCACTACTGTATAGCTGTTTCACTTCTAACCTAGTAGTCAATAAGTTGGAAGCCAGCTCTGTGCAGCTGACCTTGTACAAAGTGTAGAGCCTAGCAGAGAGCCCCACACCGTAAGCCAGGTGTTCATGGCCAATGACGGTGAGTAGAGATTGGGAAGCTGAGTGGAATCCGAGGGAGACATTCCTAGCCCAGTTGGCTGTCTAGTTTGGAGTGTCCTAGGCAAGGAAGGGTCTTTCAGAACCCCAGCTTCCAAGATATTTATCAAAGCCCAGAAGACACAAGCCAACAAGCTTTCAGTAATACAGAGTGAACTACTAAGTGTCAGGGAGGGAAAAGCCATATACAGTCAATTACTGCTTGGGTTTGTCTTTCCATACCCACCTTGTGATTCCGCCCATGCTTATCCAACAGTGAAATGATAGACTTGATGTGGCCTTCTGCTATCAGATTTAAGGCTTCTGGGCTTTCAATCAAGATGCAGTGCAAAACCTCCAAGATACCTACATGAATGCCACAAAAATCATTTGAACATTAAATAACATGAAGAACTGACCATAATTTAGGAAGTGGAAAAGAAAACACCATCCTGAGGGGATAGAAATATCATCAATTCTTTGAATCTGTTAAATATTTTCAGACAGATTAAAGATGCAGTCATCTCTGGTAGGCTTCAGGAGCCCCTGGGGAACCACCAGTCTATAATTTTGAGCTGTGATTAATTTAGCACTAACCTCATCTCCTTCCTCCTGGACAAAGAAACAAACCTTCTAATGGCACAATATAGAGATGCAGCCGGGAAACAGAATTCTTAATCAAACCTAACAATACTTAATTTAAAAAGAGTTACAAAAGCAGATGCAGTTTATTATAAACTGTGAAGGTAACTCAAGAATTTAGATAGTATTGTGTGTCCCCTGAACAAGAATTTTTCTAGAAACCTCTCCAGAGATCACTTTTATTTTAGCTGTGCTGGCATATCAAACAAATAACAAACTGACTCATGAAAAAAGATTTGGCATTGCCACCTATTTTTAGCAAGTTGGATGGTTTTCAGTTGTGAGTGAAAGCATAAGAAATTCTACCTGGTGACCAGCTTGGTACATAGAAAGGCTACACCATGATGAAAATCCAGGAGAATTAGCAGCAAACTATTGAGCCTTGTTGCATGGTCAGTTACCAATGATAACCACTCTCTTGGCTCAGATAGGATGTAAAGGGTGGATTTGGGGGATGAGAGGGGATCACAGTTTCCTTGTATTCTATGGTTGTCCTTCAGCCCTACTTCTAACCAAAATATTTAGGTGGGCAATGTCAAGAGAGGATTTAAAAATCCAGAGCATGACTAGAAGCAGCAGTTAGGAGGAGACTAGACTGAGGCAGGGGGTGTAGGGAACGATTAAAGGACCCAGGAACCAGGCAGTGAAGATGAAGGCACAGACTGAAAAATTAAACAGAAAAGGAAGGCTTGTTAAAGTCTGGGTTAGTGTTGTTAAATAAAGCTGAAGCCATGCCAGTCAGTTTTAGGACTTTATTTCTTTTTGCTGAATAATTATTTGAGGATTACTTGCAATCTAGTGGACAAGAATTCTTAAAATAGTTGACTTTTTTAAAGAATGGGCAAAAGGAAACACTTCACTTTCTCTAGTTATGTTTCCTATTAATTCTTACCTGAGGAAGATTCTAGTCTGTCCAATTTGCTGATTAGCCAATCAAGATTATTAGAGAATTGAGCACAATTGTTTCTGTTACCACGAATGAGAGCAGCTGAAAACAAGGAAACATTTGATCATGTAGGTTAAAGGACATAGCACTTAGGTCATAAGCACTTAGGAAGCTATTCAATACATCACTGCTTAGGAAGGAAAAGCATCAAACGACAATCTTTCCCTCCCTCACCCTTTGATACAATTCTGTCTTCAGAAGAGTATACATCTAGCATTCTCTCACTCACTCAAAAATTATCACTTCCAGAGAATCTGCTGTGTATGTACCAGGCATCCATCCTGTTGCTGGGACTAGAGCAGTGGGAAAGACGATGGGCAGATTCCCTGCCTTCATGAAACTTAGACCCAAGTCGGGGACAGAAACAATAAAAACATCAAATTGTAAAATTACTTTGGATAGTGATAAGCAAGGGAATAATACCTGTTTGATTACTGACTTAAGAACTCACCATCTCACAATGTTTTGTTAAATCGAGGCAGTGCTTTGCTATCCTTCAGTGCTAAAAGGAGGCATCTGAATGAACACAGCTGGAAAGGTTGGTTAAATTAGGTAAATAGCAGCTAAACATGCAACTCTGAAGTATCTGAAACATGAGTAGATGGCAGTGGTTCTCAAAGCATGGCCCCTGGACTGGAAACCTCAGTATCACCTGAGAACTTGTTAGAAATGCAAATTCTCAGCCTCATCCCAGATCTACCATATCAGAAACTCTGGAGCCCCACATCTGTGCTTTAACCAGTCCTCCAGCTGATTCTGATGCTTATGTTTGAGAACCACTGGGGACAATATGCTGTTATTAAATTTTCACCAATCTAGCCCAAGTTCCTTCCCTACACAGGACAAAATAGAGGCAACTCTGGAAAAAGTCCATGTATATTGATTGGCCCTAAGAAGCTTGCCCTTATGCTGTTGGTTTTTAGGGACTGGAGTGTAAAAGAGGCTAGGAAAGTATTTAGGATAAGGAAAGGTCTTCCCGGGGGCTTCTTCTTTCTATGTCAGCAGTGGAGGGCAGAATTCAGCCTGAACTCCTAAGCTGCTTTTTGGGTGGGCTGCAGCAAGGTATTGAAGTTCTGGAGTCAGACTGCCTGGGCCCAAACCACAGCTCCATCACTCACTGCATGCGTGAGACCTTGGGCAAGTTAGGAGCTTCTCTGTGCATCAATTGCTTCATCAATAAAATGGGGATAATAACAGTAGCTACACCTCAAAGTATTGCTCTGAGCATCAAAAAGATATTATCCTCTTTGGTACACAGAGCTCAATGAATGTTAGCCATTATTGCATTATACCAGTAATTAACATATTGCTTTGAATATGAGTCTTATCATTACCAAATATTAGAATTGGAAGAGACTTAACAAGATCACACACTGCAATTGTAGTCCGATCACTGAGGATGGATTCAGACTGATTTCTCTGGAGTCCCCTCTGGCCTGCTCAAGTTTCTATGGGTTTCCTCTCAACGGGACATACACATCAGAGCAAAGCCCTAAAGGGCTGCCTTTTCAGAGTGTCTGAGCAACTATGGTGGCCACATTCCAACACAGGCTGATACTGTCTTCACACTGTCTACCTCCCAACAAAGCAACTGTTTACAGCAGGCACGAAAACATCATCACACACTCAGTGTTGTGAGAAGAAAGACTGGGGGCTGAAATATTCTTACTTCCCCCTGCTTTCTTCTTTCCAACAAAATGGAATATCTGTCTGGCAAGTGAAAAGCAAAAGGGCACAGGTTTAAAATAGTAATCACCCTTCAAGCACAGGTGATATCTTCTCAGAAATTTAGAACTGAAGACTCCATAGACATGTTATTGTTCTGTCCTTCATTTTAAAGATAAGGACATTGAGGTTCAGAAAGCTTAAGTAACTGTCCAGGGCTTCACAGGGAGCTATGGCAAAATTGATTTCCATCTGCTTCCACTCACTGCCAGCTGACTTCTTGCTCCAAGTTTGGAAAGTACAATTAGCTACTAGTTAACAGAATGAATAGCTGAGTTAGAATCAAATGGTTAAGAAAAGGCTTCCAAGAAATGAGTCTAGTTGGTAACTTTGGTTTCCCATGATTCTGTACATATCACCCTCAGAAATCTTCCTAGGGAGAGGGTACCACGTGTACTTACCCAGCAATTTGTACAGGAGGTTCAGAATTTCTTTCCAAGCCATGCCACTTTCTTCCCTTGCAATTCCTGCAAAGTGCGCTACGCTATTGTAGATATTTAAGCGATCAATGCAATTTAACACAAGGGCCAACATTCCCTGAGAAGGAGAGTTAGGAAAAAGTAAAATTTCCTGATTAAGAAAGTAGGGTCCCTTTTTCTCTTTCCCCTCCCAAACCATTCACCTTTTAAAGCTGATAATGGTAACATGTAAATAGATCTTCATGTGCCATTTGTGCTTTGTTTTTGATTCTTAAAAACAAAATATGCATTTTTATGCCTCAGGACCATTTTGGGAGTGAGTCAGCAATCTCTTCCCATGGGTTTGCCTCCATGAGTTTAACTCAAACCAAGGACATACTAAGGAAGAGGATTTGTGAATGAGTTTCACAAAGCCTACTTTTGGTCTGGTGTGAATAATTCTGACTCATTTGGAAATAGTCCTGAATGTACTACCTATTTTTCTTTTAAATCTCAAATAAGCTCAAGAAATTCCATTCAGACATAGAAGACCACCAAGCTTGCTTCCCCCCTTCCCAAAAAAAGAAGGGTGGGGGTTTGGAGCTAAGACTCAAAGAGCATTACCAACTACCTTTCCAGCTAATTTACAATACTATGTCTGTGTTGAGCTGTTTTTAAACAGCAGCAGGGAGAAGATAAATGTAGTTTCAGTAACCTGTAAGGCATACAGAATGTCCCTGAGTCAAAGTTTACTTAGATCAGAAGACTGAACAGTGGGGGCCTGCATCCCACATCGCTAACTCTGCAAAGGCCCAAAGACAAGCCCTCTCCCCAGGCTTGGAGAATTGCAGAACCACCACCATGGCCTGTCAATGCCAGATCAACACATCCAAATCTGGAGGCGGCTTGTGACTCATCTCAGGTCACAGACAGCTAGGGATGGTGCCAAAACTAGGACCCAGTTAGTACTTCCTCCATGTCCAGGCTCCAACCCCAGCAACTAAAGAGTTCAAGGTCTAGCGTAAGACCTCACTGATGTGGAGATAGTGGCCACAGGAGCTGCTGAAGGCAGGGAGAGGGAAAAAGAGGTGTGATATTGGGGCATTTTCAGGACTTTGTGTTCTCCTGAATGATATCGCAGGGACAGATGCAGGACATTATATATCCTGCCCACTGAATGGACTGTGAAAGTGTGCAAACTACAACATAAACTATAATCCATGCTGTGTAGCAATGCTTCAAAATGTACTCATCAAATGCAATGAATGTACCACACTAACAAAAGAAGTTGTTGATATGGGAGGAGTGGGGGGTGTGGAGAGTGGGGTATATGGGAACCTCTTATACTTTTTATTGTAACAGTTTGTGTGATTTCTCTCTCTCTCTAAAAAAAAAAAAAAGATAATAAAAAAAGGCAAGGAAAAAAAAAAGGCCTAGTGTGATGTGTATATTTCAAACCCACATCCCAGGTATTTTAGATTTGGTGGAAACTGGGCTTTTGTATTTTTCTAATAGGTTTCCTAAGTAATTCTGATGTTTCCCAAAATTTGAGAACCACAGCCAATGACATGCTCTAATAGTTGAAATTTATTGGAACCATATTTTGGATAACACCCATGGCACCAAAGCTTTAAGATGTAACCTCGTTCAAATGTGCTAATCATTGCTAACATAAGCAGGGACCAATGACAGAGAAGGTCAGCTTCTAATTTATCCTTTTCTTCACAGCTTCCTCTCTCTCTCTTTCTCTGGCTCTTCCATAAACATGTGTATACATAGAAATGAAGATAAATTGCAGCTAAATTTTGACTCTGGACACACAGAGAATCTCAACTTTTAAATTTTTTCACTTACTTCTTCCTTGAAAAGATTCTGTCTGTTTTTGAGTGAGCGGAGCTTGTTCTGCTTATCTTCATGTTGCATTTCTTCCTCTGGAGGCTGGAAGTAGGCAATCAGGTCCTGTAGGGTCTGGAGGACCTCTTCTATTGGCAGGGTGACGGGGGCAGCTGTGCGATTGTTTCCACTAAAACCCAGGAAATTAACATGGTTCAGGCACAGAGCCTCCAGTAGGGGCCCTAAAAAGTATCCACTGTGTCCTGGTGCCTAGTTAACCACACTGGACACATGCACTGCTTCCCAGTAGTTGTGTGAATAGCTACAAAATGAAATTTGCCAACCAATGGAGCAATAGAAAAGACTATTCAGGTTTCATTTTAAAGCCGTTTTATAAGAAAAATTACTCTTTTCAGTTCTATTTTCAAGCAAATTAAAACCCAACCTTTGATATTTCAGCACTAGTGCCCAACAGACCCCTATTAAATGTCAAATGATGGCTTCTATGTAGCCCAAAGAGAGAATTTGAACTGTGATTAAGACACTGACTTTTTTATCTTTGGCAGATGCTTCTCTTGCATTTACCCTCAATATCTGCCACACACTATCACATCTTTCTTGGAATAAGTTAAACATAAGGCTGGGAAGCTTTCTGTAAGTCAGTCTTTCCTTCCATTTATATCTTTGTCTTCTCTCTGCCTCTCTTCACATGTTTTTCATATCCCTGCATGGACTTTTGCTTAACATTTCTATGTGTGCTCATGCACACACTTGCTTTCCCCCATCCCATTTTGTCAATGCCTCCTTCACCCTCTGTATCCACGTCCCTCCTTCTGACCCGTCTCTCCATGGGTGCCCTTCCCAAAGTCTGTTCCCTTCTGTTCTTTCTCATTGACTGCCATCTCTCAAATTCCTTATTCTCTGCCTCAATATTTCTTTTTCTTTGCCTTGGTGTTATCTGCTTTTCCATCTCTATGCCTCTCTGTTGTGTTCTTCCTATTCTGTAGCTCTTTCTCTCCAATTTCCCAGTCTTGTGATTAATACCTTTGATATCAAGAAACTGCAAACTCCCACAGATAGCAAAGTGAGCTTCATCTTCTCATTCACTTGAGGGGTACAATAGTGAGAACTCTCAGAGGGCAAGCACTAAAGACTAGGAGGAGGAAACAGACCAGGTCCCTGTGGAACTGCATTTTCAGGCCCTGAGTGATTGAGAATTGGATGAATGTGTAAATAACATTAAAGCTTTTCCTTAGTGGTGCTAAGAAAAAAATCACCATCTTGTCCTAAACCAAAAACTCAGTAAGCTCAGAAAACACCCAGGCTATGAGGAGAAAATAATTCCAATTTTGAAAAAAAAAAAAATGCCAGGTGCATGCAATGAGGGCAAAAGAGTACTGAATTATAAATTTATTATAGGCAGGAGTATATGTCTCTCATCAGTATGCATTCAACTTCTGGCAGTACCTGGCCCAGGTAGGTGCTCAGTAAGTGTCTGTGAATGATTATCTGGGATATTATCAGGCACAAAGATGGTGGGGAAGAGAATGATATGAGGCCATGAGGTGAAGGTTTATGAAGTACAAAATCCAATCAGATATGACTTTCAAATTCTAGATTCATGAATGAATGAATGCATTTTTCCACAATATTTTTATTTTGGGTTCAGGACCAGAATTTAACTTTTTTTTTTTTTTTTTTAAACATTTTTGAGTTTACTGGAAATACTAAATTTGGTTAAGTAAAGAAGTGTTTCTTCATGTGGTGGGAGAAGATGAATGCTTTATGGAAGAGCATAAGTGCTATACAAGGGGTTGGAAAACCCAGGTTTTAGTTTTGTCACTGCCATTAACCATGTGACATCTGGAGTGTCTCTCAGCTTCCTGTGTTTCAGTTTCACACCTAGAAAATAGGTAAGATATACTCTGATTGCCAGGGTCCTTCTGGGTCTAATTTCATGTTTGGTGAGTTCTCAGTGCTGGATCACTTCATCTTGACTCTTGTAGAAATATCAATATAATTGTCCTCTACTGTACTGAGGCAGATTTCTTGTTCCTTCAAAGCAGAGCACATACTACAAGCCTGACACTGGGGACAGTGGTGAAAATAGAGAGGACCTCGCAACAGCCTGATAGTGCTCACATTCTACTCTAATACCTTGGGGAGGAGACCTAACTGGCAGAGATAGAGAACGCCTCAGTTCTAAAATAACTAGTTCCTATCTCATCCCAGTCTTCTTCCACTCTATACAGTCATTGTCCCACTGTATTCTTAAAACTATCCTAGGGATTCCTTTTGTTAAATTCAAGTAAGATCCAGGATGATCCTGAATATTTACTGTAACCCCTTATTTATATATCATTTCCATCCTATGGGTAAACTCAGAGGGCAGCTAACAGTACCTTTTTTTTTTTTTTTTTTTTTTTTAAGTAGGATTGTTAAGATTCCTTGCTCTATCATTGTGTTCACTGGGACTATTGGACAGTTCCCAGCAATTGTACAGAAGATGATGAGACAATATAAGGAAACATTAACTTTTTCTTTTCCATTGTTCTTTTTTGTTCTTTCTATCTTCCTTCAACCTTAATTTTCTCTCCTGGAAGGCCATCCTCGACCCTTCTGGTTTCCATTTGTATGTAACATGCACTGTTTGTTTCTCTAAAGTAAGGGGAAAGAAAATTCTATATCTAGTTTCCTTTTTCTTCTTTCCCTTCTCAGTTCTTGCAAAATCCAGGTACTATGACTTTTGCAGCCCCTACCCATCACATTTATTTATTATTCATTAGCCCTCGTTTCATCTAAAATTTCCCTGTGGCTGGAAGAATTGAAGATTTTCCCTTCAAAGGAGGGACTTCGGAGTAGCTGAGTGAGGAGTTCAGCAAATCCCCTCTTCCAAGAAACAATGATAAAATTGGACAAATTATTTAAAAAAAACGATTTTAGGACTCTGAAAATTGACCAAAGTTATATAACAAATTGAGAAATATTTTTAAAAATGACTGAACCTTGGTAAGAACAGTGGGAATCTATGGTGTTTCAGTCTGGGTCCTATTCCTATCCCCTCTACCCCTACCTTAGTGGCACAGAAATTCCAACAGAGTGGGCAGGCCTTGTGTAAGACCACACACAGGCTCAGGAGGGATTGAAGAGCTTTCTTTTCACCTCTGGGTGAACATGAGTCCTTGTGCAAGCAGAAAGTAAAATCCAGGACAGACTTATAAACTGTGTAAACTTTGAATATGTTATTCAACTGTCATGTAGGTCCTTTGGCAAAAGGTAGAAACCTTAGTGGTTCACAGTGTTTAGGCACAACCACTGACCAAATACCGGCTGACCGCTATAGATCCAGGGGGAATTGAAAAATAAAACGAAAAGCCTCAGCAGCTTCACATTGTAGGAGAGAGAAAATTAGTCCAGGTAAGTTACTAAACCAGCCAAATAACCAACAAAAACAAAAACTCAGCAACAACGATACCTCATGGTGTGTTGCTAAAATATTTTATCTAAAAGGTGAAGATTCCAACATAAAATTTAAAAATGATTTCACCCTTACACAGGGAAAATAGTAGTCAATATAATATACCCCTGATGGTGCCAGATGTTGGACTTGGTAAATAAATACCTCAAATTGGCTATTATAAATATGTGCAAAGAACTAAAGGAAATCATATTAAAGGGAAGGCTATGATGTGGACCATTGACTATGGGGTGCAGTGATGCTCAGAGATGAACTTACCAGGTGCAATGGATGTGTCATGATGATGGGAGAGAGTGTTGCTGTGCGGGGAGTGGGGGGCGGGGGTGGTGGGGTTGAATGGGACCTCATATTTTTTTTAATGTAATTCAAAAAAAAAATAATTAAAAAAAAAGGGATTAAATACAACATGACAACAATGACTCAAAAAATAGAGAATATCAATAAAGAAGTTAAGGAACCAAATTGAAATTTGGAGTTGAAAAATATAATTATAATAGAAAAAATCACCAGAGGGACTGAACAGAAAATTTGAGTTGGCAGAAGAAAAAAATGTGTGAACTTGTAGATCAATAGTGACAATCCAATGTGAAGAACAGAAAAAGAAAAAAAGAATAAAAAACAATAACAGAGACTCAAGAGACTTGTGAGACACCATGAAACAGTCCAATATACATGTAATGGGGGTCCTAGCAAGTGAGAAGAGAGAAAAAGGACAGAAAACTTATTTAAAGGAAAATGGTTGAAAAATTTCATAAAATGTATTAACATACACATTCAAGAAGCTTGACAAATTCCTAGTAGGAAAAACACAAAATGATTTATGCCTAGACATATCATAGTCAAAATGTTTAAAAGGCAAAGAAGAGAGAAAATCTTGAAAGGAACAAGAGAAAACCAATGTATACAAGGGAACTTCAGTAAGATAAACAGCTGATTTTCCATCAGAAACAATAGAGACCAAAGGAAAATAACTGCCAGCCAAGAATTCTACGTCCCTCAAAACTATACTTCTATTCTTTAAAAGGAAGGGGCTAGCAGACTTGCCTTACAAAAGCTATTATATTCAGGAAGCACACTTGGCCCAGTGGATAAGGTGTCTGCCTACCACATGAGAGGTCCAAGGTTCAAACCCTGGGCTTCCTTGACCTGTGTGGAGCTGGCCCATGTGCAGTGCTGATGCGTGCAAGTAGTGCCATGCCACGCAGGGGTGCCCCCCACATAGGGGAGCCCCACACGCAAGGAGTGCTCCCCATAAGGAAAACCACCCAGCGTGAAAGAAAGTGCAGCCTGCCCAAGAATGGCGCCGCATACACAGAGAGCTGATGCATCAAGGTGATGCAACAAAAAGAAACACAGATTCCCAGTGCCACGATAAGGATAGAAGTGGTCACAGAAGAACACGCAGCAAGTGGACAACAGGGGATGGGGGGAAGGAAAAATAAATAAAAATAAATAAATCTTTTTTTTTAAAAGCTATTATACTAAAGAAAATCCTTGAGGCTAAAGAAAGTGACACCAGACAGTAACTTGAATCCACATGAAGAAATAAAGAGTAAAGGTAATTGAGAAGGTAAATATAAAAGATAATGTGTGTGTGTTTATCTTTTGTTCTTATAACTGATTCAAAAGAATGCATAAAACAGTAATTATAAACGAGTAATATAAAATACATGACAATATTAACATAAAGGAGGAAGAGAGGAATTAAACATTATTGAAGCAAAGTTGCTTTATTTTACTTGTTAAATTAGTATTAATTTGAAGTAGATCATTTTAAGTTAAATACTGAATTCCCTTAAGCAATCACTAAGAAAATAATTCAAAAAAGTAGTAAAAAAAAAAAAAAAAGCAAAAAGGAAATTAAAATGGTACATTGGAAAATATCCAATACAAAAGCAGCAGTAAAGGAGGAAGAGAAGAACAAAATGTACATGAGACATAGAACACAAATAGCAAAATGGTGAATATATCTAACCATATGATTAACTGCATTAAATGTAAATGGATTAAACATGCCAATAAAAAGGGAGATTGTCAGACTAGATAAAAACCAAACAGATTCAATACATGCTATCTACGAAAGATATACTTTAGAGTCAAAGACACAAATAGGTTGGAAATAAAAGGATTGAAAAAGATACATGATACAAATTAATAATAAATCTACACATAAGAGATCTGGAATGATTATAAAAAGATTTTAAGGAAAAAAATGTTCCAGAGAAGAACTTTTTATAATTGTAAAAGGGCCAATTAACCAGGAAGCTATAATTATTTAAAACATATACAAACCCAAAATAGAGCTCCAAATTATGTGAAGCAAAATCTGACAGAATTGAGTGGAAAATAAACAATTCAACAAAAACAGAGACCTCAGTTCCCCATTCTCAAGCAACTAATACACAAAACCAACTCAGAATTGATCACAGACCTAAATGTAAAAACTAAAATAATAAAAGCATTGAGAAGAAAACACAAAAGGAAATCCTTGTGACTTGAGTTTGGGCAAAGAATTCTTAGATATGACACCAAAAGCATAATACATAACAAAAATAATGTTAATTGGATTTCCTCAAAATTAAAAAAAAAATTTATGCCTCAAAAAACACCACTGAGAAAATGAAAAAATCCACAGACTAGGATAAAATATTTGCAAATCATAAATTGGATAAACGACTTGTAACTAGAAGATACAAACAACTCTCAAATGACTTGTAACTAGAAGATACAAACTCTCAAATCTCAACTAGAAGACAGACAACACTACTAAAAAATGTACAAAAGTCTTGACATTTTATCAAAGAAGATATATAAATGGTCAGTAAGAACAAGAAAAGATGCTGAACACTATTAATCATTTTGAATACGCAAATTTGACCCACAATGTGATACTATTTCATATCCATTAGAATGGCTATCATAAAAAAGTGAGACAATAACAATGTAGGAATGGAAGCAGATAAACTAGAACTTATACATTTCTGAGAGGAATATAAAATGATTCATCCACTTCGGAAAATAATTTTTCATTTCTTAAAAAATTAAACATGGATTTACACACAACTCAGTAATTCTACTAAGTATACACCCGAGAGAACTGAAAATGTCCAAAGACTTTTAAACTAATATTTATATCAGCACTATTCATAGTAGCCAAAATGGAAACATCTCAAATGTTCATCAATTAATGAGTAGATAAACCAAATGTGGTGTGTGCATGAGTATATACAAAGGCAGAATATGCTTCAGTAATGAAAAGGGACAGAATACTTGTGTGGGCTGCAATATGGATGAACCTTAATAGTAAGTGGAAAAGCGAAACTCAAAACCTCATATATAATGTGATTTAATTTACATGAAATATCCTGAAAAGGCAAATCTATTGAGAAAGTAGATTAGTAGTTTCCGAGGGCTGGGATAAATTACAATGGGCATAAAATCTTTTTGGGGGTGATGTAAATTTCTAAACCCGAATTGTAAAGATCATTGTAAAGATCTGTAAATATCATTGAATCTTACACCGAACAAGGTGAATTTTATGATATGTAAATTATACCTCAATAAACCTGTTAAATAATTTCCCCATTGTAAGGTATGTAACACCCACTGCCATTTTATTTTAATAACAGATTTATTGGGATATAATTCTCATACCATATAATTCACCATGTAAAATGTATAATTTAATGACTTTTAGCATATTCATGGAGTCGTGCAGTATCACCTCAATAAATTTTAGAACTTTCTTATCACCTCTCCAAAAAAGCCTCATACCCATTAGCAGTCACTCCCATTTCCCCCCACAACCAACCCAGGCCACCACTATGTTCTGTATTTCTAGATTTGCCTATTTTTGAAATTTTATATAAATGGAATCATACAATAAGAGGTATTTTGTGACTGGCTCTTTCACTTAGCATAATGTTTTCAAGGTTCATCTATGTTGTAATGTGTATCAGCACTTCATTTCTTTTTAAACAAATATTCTTAATTTCAATATGGTAATATATATAACAAAATTTACCATTTTAACCATTTTTACTTTAGTGGCATTAATTATATTTATATACTAGCATTCATCACCAAGCCTTTTTCATCACCCAGAGACGCTGTACCCATTAAGCAGTAACTCCCCATTCTCCCCTCCCCGCAGGCCCTGGAAAACTATCCCCTACTTTTTGTTCTCTAGAATTTGCTTAATCTGGATAGTTCATATAAGTGGCTCTTCACTCCTTTTATTGTCAAAAAATTTTCTATTATATGGACAAATACCATTTTATTTATTCATAAGCTGATGGACATTTGGATTGTTTACACTTTTGGCTATTATGAAAAATGTTGCTATAAACATTCATATGCAAGTTCTTTGTGTGGAATAATTTTATTTCTCTTGGGTATATACCTAGAAGAATTACTGGATCATATGGTAACTCTATATTTAACCTTTTGAAGAATTTTCAAAGTGGCTACGGCATTTTACATTCCCATCAACAGAATATGAGGGTTCCAATTTTTCCACATTCTCACCAACAATTTTATAAACTCTTTTTAAAAATTATTATTATAACCATCCTATTAAGTGTGAAGTGGTTTTGATTTGCATTTTCCTGATGGCTAATTATGTTGAACATCCTTTCAGGTGCATATGTTGAACATCCTTTCAGGTGCATATTGGTAATATGTATGTCTTCTTTGGAGGAATTTCAGGTATTGTTCCCATTTTTGAACTTTTGAGTTGTCTTTTTATTGTTGAGTTGTAAGAGTTCTTTATATATTCTAGATACAAATCCCTTATCCGATAGATGTTTCGCAAATATTTTCTCCCATTATGTAGGCGGTTCTTTCCCTTTCTTGGTGGAGTCCTTTGCAGCAAAAAAGTTCCTATTTTCTATTTTTTTTAAGGAGGTATCAGGGATTGAACCCAGGACATGGGAAGCAGGCTGTCAACCACTGAGCTACATCTACTCCCCAATGAGAGCTGTTCTTTCGTTTGTTTGTTTTTAAGAGGTACCAGGGATAGAAACCAGAACTCATACATGGGAAGCAGGCACTCAACCACTGAGCTACATGTGCTCCCCAATGAGAGAGTTGGTTTTTTCATGTTTGTTTGTTTTTTTAGGAGGTACCAGGGATCGAACCTGGGACCTTGTATGTGGGAAGTTGGCACTCAAATACTTGAGCTACATTTGCTCCCCTGGTCTTTGATCAATCTTGATTTAACTTTTGTATATGTACGAGGTAGGGGTCACTGACTTTTAAGAAAGGTGTAAGGGCAGAGGCTGAGAGATCTGGGGGCCAGATAAATCCTCCAGCTCTAGAGTGATGATGATGGTGCTAGGTCAGACCACATGAAGACTCGTGATTGCATACAGCCATGTTTTTCTGCCTATACTGAATCATTCATTCTGATTGTTTTTCTGTAAAGAAGGGGAGAAGGTTCTGGATGAGGCTGAGAAAGGAGAAAATATATTGCTTAGGGGTCATAGGAAACCAACGGCCATGTCAAAAGTAGAGACAAGATCATTGACTTGCAGGTCTGTAGCAGGAATACCTTCGCTATCTGATATAGCCAATCAGCCAGAGATTTATTTGGCAGCCTCTCTGCAGCTAAGTATGGCCAAGTGACTAAATTTTAGCTGATGGAACCCAGGAGAAATTGAGCTATGCCACTTCTGGATCATATCCTTTAGAAAAGCAGTTGCTTGTGCATCATTTCTTCTTTCTTCCCCTTCTTGCAGGACAGACCTTAGACATAGTGATAGTAAGCTATTTTTGAACACATGGGTGAAAAAAACATAGGGGGCCAGTAATACTCAACCAAGGGTGAAAGTACTATCACCTGGGGAGTTTTAATAAAATGCTGGCATCTGGATCCCACCCCCAGAAATTCTGATGTACTTGGTTTGAGATGTTAACCTGAGCATCAGGGTATTTTTTAAAAAAAGGTCCTCAGATGATTTTTACGATATGGTCACAATTAAGGCCTCTATCTATTCCAGAGAAGTGGTCATTAAATTTCAGCATTTATCAGAATCACCTGGAGATCTTTATTAAAGCAATTTTGGGCCCCATTTCCAGGTGTCCGACTAATAGGTCTGGGTGAAACCTGAGAATGTGCATTTTTAACAACTTCCAAAGTGATGGTGATGTACTAGTCCAGGGAATCACTTTAAGAACTACTGCTGTGGGAGATGACAAAGCAGTAAGATAGAAGGAACCTGAGCCACTTTAGCAGAGCTGTCTCTTTTCCCTAAACCACTGCCTACTATGTACTATGAATTAAAAGAAAAAAATTTATCCTGAACTGTATCCCAATTAATACACGTTGCTTGGATCAGTGTTTCAACAGCAAAAGGATATGGAAAAAATCTCATTTCATGCAAATTCACACATGCAATTTAAACCACTTGGCTTTAGGGATATTTTCTTACAAGAGAAGAATGACTTGGAACACTGCACTACTGCACTGTTTAAAACAGAATTTGTTCCCCATGGTAACTGGTGAGCACAATCCTATTTTGGCAGCATTGTTTAGGCTGGAGGGATTTTGATCCAAGCAGGGAGTTCAGCTACTTTTCTCATTAAGTCTCAGCCATAGTTGGGTAACCCAAGACTTCCAAAGGAAAACCTACTTTGATATAAGCCACGGCAGCACTTCTGAATGATGTAAAAGCCCTTTTAAAATAGTTCAGAGATAGTGGCTCCGTTTCTCCCCACTCCTGCCCTCCTTGCACAGCAATGCAAAAGGGAATTCAATCGCGTAGCTTTTAGTCACTTAATTTGCATGGGAAGACCTTGGGTATTCATTATACCAGTCTGAATAAACAATGGGGCTCGGACATTTGTATGTACAAAGTGATGACAGTAGATGTTCTGAAATACAGGAATTAAGTTTCAGTTCCAAACTCTCTCTGTAAAACTCTTTGCTGCTGTTTGATTGTTCCTAAAAAAACTCATAGTATTAGAAGGGGGTGATGTGGGGTTGGAAGGTCACAGAGAAGCAGACAGGTAGAGAAAGGGAAGGAGCTAGCTTACCTGACAAACTGACTGAACAAAGCTGTTGTGTTCCGGATGATACGTGCAGCCTGGGACTCCTCACGCTGGCATCTCTGGAGTGTTAGCCCATCATCCATGTGCCCTTCCTGATGGAGTATGACCTATCCACAGGGCAACAGACACAGGTCCAGGTTACACATTTCCTGGCGACTGGGCAGTCAATTCCCTACAGTATTCCTCTCATTCCTCTTCCTCTTTCCCCAATTCCTCTGGGGCCATTTTGAAAACAGAATGTTAACAAAGCTATTTTGCCCATATGCCCCATTACTACACAAGAATCATTCCTGAGATACATAATTCAATGAAATTGAAATTTTACATGTCCCAATGGTATAAGTTACAATAAATTCCTTGGGCCTAGATGGTTAATTTGAAATGGTGAAAACATTTTATAGTAGACTTTTCTCTTAACATGAACACAAAAATCTTACCCTCAGAGATGAGAAATATCATTCTGTTCAGACACGTTTTCTCCAGAGTTAAGTTTAAAGACAATTTAAAACAAAACCTACTAGGATCAGGCTTGGATTTCTCTACTAAAAGACATCTACATTGGTTTAATCATAAAACTGGGGAAACAGTTCAGGATGGTGGATGGCATATTTCTCATGGAGACTAGAGAGGGGACTTAAGAGCACAGGCTCTGGTATCAGCTGGCCTTACTTCCAGCCCTACTTTGCCACTTAGCAGCTGTGTGACATTGAGCAAGTTATTTACCCCCTCTTTGCCTCACCTTTACCGTCTGCTAAGGGACTTAACTCAGAGTAGTTTGGAGAATTAGATTATTTATATCTAAACCATTTAACATGGTTCCAAGAACGTGTTAGGTGCTCAATGAATTTTTAAATTTTATTATTTTTTGATGAGACAATATATTACTGACCTCACACGGATCAGTTTTCTGGAAGCTAAATATACTTAACTGATTCCCAAGGACATCATGACTCAAATTTGGGGTGGGGCTAGATTTGGTATGGAGGTCCGCAGCTTTTTCCCCTGAAAAAATCTAGCGTGTACAGATTTTAACTGGGATTATTTGAACCTGGTACTGATTGAAATTCTCTGGGATTGGGGTAAACAGAGAACATTTGTAGGGTTCAAGAGTTGGTCTCTCAGTGAAAATGGAACACATGTCTTCAAAAATATCTCCAGAATAAGGATCTTTGGTTGCTTTCATTTTTAGTACAGTTTAGTTTCCTTTCCATGACTTTACAGTTTGATTCATCAACTGTTACAAAACATTACTTTGTCAGAACTTGCCAGCAACTGGTTAACAGTGCTACATTTAGGCCGCAATACAATGCCACTTGGTTTGCTCTGACCTCAGTCCTAGATTTCTGGCCCCTAAAGACCAAAATTTTAGATTGTGCTTACTCAGATAACACAATCAAACTGCCAACAGACCAAGAAAGTAATGAGAACTGGGGAAATGCAGCTGTTAGAACTTTGTTATTATGCAGCCTATTGATCCCACAACCCAATTCCTAAGCTCTCCCTCCCTCTCCCCACTCTGGGAGGAATCCCACACTCCAAGCTCAAGGAAGCTCGAGAGTGGAGAGAAGCAGCCCAAGTGGGATAGGAAAGGGGGTGCTTCCTGTAAGGCAAATTACCACTCATGGGGATTTTTCCTTGTGTAGTTTTTCACTGGTTTTTCTAGGTTCCTGTTGTGTTTGTTTAAAAAAAAAACAAAACCCTTCCCAAAGATACGGTCATAGATTGTATCTTTAGGGAGGGAATTTAACTGCTGGAGCAGTACAATCCTGTTCTGAGCATTGTAATGTCATTTAGACAAGAGTCAGTCTCTGAAAGCACCTCCCCAATTCACACGCATTCCTGGAGTCCTGGAAGAGGAGGCAGGACCTGCATCATCAGCCACTGATGCCAGATGGATCTCTCCAAGCAAGCAGGATTCTCTGAGTGGCCCCTCCCCAAGTCAGAGCCAGACCTACAGATTCCACTCTCCTTAAACGTCATTATTACCTTGGTGACTCAGGCCCTGTGACATTTCACTTAGAATACAGTCTCCCAATGATCAGCTGCCCACACCCTCCTGACTCACATGGTGTCCTCAGACTTACCTTCATGGAGCAAGAGTTTATCATCATGACCACTCCCCACCCCATCCCCCCAAAGTCACCAAAAACTCCCCCTGGCATGGATTATATTTATTATAGCATTCAAAGATGTCTCATAACTTCCCTTGCTATCACGTAGAAAAACGGGACTATCTCTGCTTTCTTGCCTTTTTATCTTTGCTCCTGCTGTTTTGTCTTCACATAAAACCTTTCCCTGCCACCTCTGTCAAAATTCCTCCCACTTCAAGGCCCTCTTATAATGCCTCACCCTTCCTCTTCTGCACTTCTCCAGGAGGTCTGAGCTCCCCTCCAGTGCTGTGTAGGCCCCTGTATATTGCTAAATAAAAGCTGCTATGAATATTTATGCACATGGATTTTGATGCTCCTAGACAATCTTCTGTTGGGTATATACCTGGAAGTCAAAATGCTAGGTTAAATGATGATGAATATATTTGGCTTGATTGTTCTGTTTAAGTAATCCATTTGTCCAAAGGACAACAAATGTTATACTTGAAAAGCCTTATTTTATTGTTCATAGTCAGATGTTTAGTCAATCCGGAATTTATTTTTCTGGATGCACAGTAGGGCTTAAAATGATTTTTCTCTCTATGAGAATCCAATTGATCCAGCACCATTTATTGGAAAGGTCATTCTTTGCCTATTGGCATTATTTGTGAAAAATCAGGTGACTATATTTGCGCAGGTCTGTTTCTAGACACTTTTTTCTGTAAGATCTGTTTGTCTCTCACTGTATCAATATGACATTATTTTATAACTCATAGTGTAAGTTCTCTAATTCTTCAAAGTGATCTTGCTATTTCAAGATTATCTTCTGGAACAGTAGTTAATCTGTATTGTTCTCTATAGCCATGAGGAAGCTTTAAATATTTCACCATTGTATATAAGGTTTGCTATAGATATTTTTATAAAATTTTTTATTAAATTAAGGAAGTTCCTTTCTAGTCCTAGCTTAAACATGTTCATCATGAAAGTTCACTGAATTTTATCAAATGTCTTTTTTATAGTACAGCTATTGGGATTTTTCTGTTCACTTTCAATGTGGTGGGTGAACAACACTGAATTTTAAATGTTAACCCAAATTTGCTTTCCTTGGGGTGGGAAGGCTTGATTCAATTCAATTTTCTAATGTTTAGTTTAGAATTGTGCATGTATGCTCATGAGTGAGACTGACCGTAAGTTTTCTTTTTATGTCCTTACCAGGTTATGGTGTCACGATTATGCTGGCCTCATAAAATAGAGAAAAAAAAGAAACATTTTTCTAATTTATCTTCCAGAAATGTGTAAAATTAGTGTTATTTCTTCCTTAAACAAATGGAAGAGTTGGCTTGTAATGCCTTCTGATCCTATGGTTTTCTTTATTGGAGAGTTTTTAGTTACTAATTGGATTTATTTATTAAATATAAGGCTTTTATATTATCTATTTTTCATGTGTGAGTTTTGATCAATTTTGATATTTTTTCCAAATAAATTTGACAATTTCATTTAAATTGTTAAACTTACAGGCAAGAAGTTATTTATAATACCTCTTACTATATTTCTGATATTTTAAAGATCTGTAACAATAGTCTCTTTCCTGGCAATGATAATTTGTGTTCTCTTTTTGTTTCATCAATTTTGCCAAGTTTGCAAATTTTATTAGTTCTATCAAAGACCCAATTATTGACATGGTTGATTTTCTCTTATGTGTTATTAATCCATTTTATTTCCTTGATTTATGCTATTTGATATTCCTTTTCCAAGCTTCCTAAGTAATTTATTTTTCAGCTTTTCTAATATATGTGTTTTAGTTTACAAACCTCCCTCTAAGACTAAAAGCCTAAACTTAGGTATTTAATGCTATAAATTTCCCTCTAATATTTTAGTTGCATTCCTCAAGTTTTGACGGTATTGCATTTTCATTATCATTCAGTTCAAAAGTTTAAATTGCTTCTCTGCCCCACGAGTTATTGAAAAGTGAACTGTTTAATTTCTATGCATTTGAGTGTTTACTAGTTATCTTTGTTATTTATTTGCAGGTTAATTACACTGGAGTCAGAAAACACACTCTGGACCATTTCTATTATTTGAAATTTGTTGAGGTGTTTCTATTTTAGCAATTGATCCAGGTATACTTGAAAACCTTATTCTGGGACTCCTTGACTACCTCAACCCTTACTTCATAAAGGCTCTTCAAGAAAATGCCCCAAATTATCTTGTTCCTATTCAAAAGAAACAGTACTGAGGCAATCGACTTTCTCATAAAAAGACAATGTACGTATCTAGGCCAGTTTCACAATGTAGCAGGCTAGGATGGACCACTCAAATTTTGAAAAATTCTCTGTGGATACAGTGTCATTCCACAGGATCTCATCTTTCTGCATGCCGGCTCCTGTGAGCTTGTTATTATGCAATCTGCAGTTTCTCTGTAGAGAGTCTTATTAGGCTGTTATGAAAATTGCACAATAACTCAATTGTTCACCTAACTGAAGAGAGCAATGATATGGATAATCCCAAAACAGCATATTCAGTAAAACTCATTTAGATCAGATTTTAGAGTGCATTGTATGAATTTCCCCCCAAAGTTACAGTTTTTTGAAGTATTCAACTGTGTTTTGCACTGAGTACAGGGCCAAAGTAACCACATTGGGTTGATATCCCAGAGGAACTATGTTCACACTGCCACAGAACTCTTTAAGTAATAAGTACTTCATGTCCACCTAATTCTCAGTATCATTTCTACTGCCTAGTTGCTTCTAACTCAGCATAAAACGATTCTCAACAGACTTTCTGACTCCTTGCCTTTCTTCTCAGTGGTCCAAGTCGTGATGTTTTGGCATCTTGTGCTTTGTAGGTCACCCACAAGCCACTGGCTATATGCTGGACAAAGCAGATGGAATCTCCGTACTTGATTTCTGGAACTCCCATGCCTTCTATATCTCGCTTGTGACTTGAATCCAATTTCTCTTTGATTTCCTATTTCATAAAAAAAGAAACAAACATGGGCATGTCTGATTAAATAGATACTAGACCCAAAAATCAAATTACTTATATAGAATTTTTAAGACAGGATAACAGTTCCCAAAATAATTATGTGCCTGTCCAAGATAGGCTTTCAGAAAGGATTGCTTTTATCTGTTTTTATTTTTAAAAATGAATAGGCTACTTGTGATTATTTAAATCTATGGGAAAAGGAGATAGCTGGTAGATTCTCTCTTCTTTTCTGATTTTATGTCATTCTCCATTACATTTTCTACTTTCACATCCTGACCTGGACACCTTACTAATTAGCCAATTTATCTATCTTCAGCCAGTGGTTATCATGCATAAAAACCAGTTTAATGTTTAATACATATAAATCTTCTTCTTCAGTGACTTTACATATATCTGTTGATATCATATAAATATCTTTAGATATTTTATGTAACATTTTATGTAATCTAAGTATCTTTTCAAAATAAAAAACATAATAAATATATATCTCTGGAAATCAGCAGACTCTTTGAGCACACAGGGATTATTGTGCCTTAAGTCTAGTGCAGTAATTTGCATATTAGTCTCTTTGGACCTCCTCAATTGTGTGTTGCAGTAAATGGATTTCATTGTTCAGTTACCACTGTTTCACTAATCTATTCCCCAGTGTGGAAAAGAACAAGTTACCATGCATCAGGTGTCCACTTGGGGACAAACTCAAGTTCCTGTCACAGAGTGTGTCATGTAGTAGACTCCTAGTGCATGTTGTCCATTATTCTTCAATCAGGGCCCCTGCAGCTCTATTTTGAACTCTTCTGCTCTATTTCCATTTCTTCTCTACATCTTGCATTAAATTGCTCATTTATAAAAGCCATTAGCTAGGCATCACTTTGAATATTTTTGCAGAATAAAAAAATGTAGCCTGCTGTTCCCTCTGCTTGTAATACATTCCTTCCATTCTTAATGATGGAACAGCAACAGCACATGTACTGAGCCCTTGCCAGGCACATGGCAGTGTTCTAAGTTCTTTAACATATTAACTCTTCACAACCGCCTACAACGTACTGAAATATAGTATCTCTACTTTTACGGATGAGAAAATGACCACAGGGCAGTCACTTTGCCCAGGATCATTCAAGAAGTTAATGAGAGAGCCAGGATTTAAACCTGTGAATCTTGGCTCCAGAATCTGCTCTTCCCCACAATTTTAAGCTCCTACTCACCCCTCAAAGCCCTGCTCAGATGTCACCTTCTCTGTGTTAGTCTTTCCTGCTATATTTCCCCAGCAGTCTCATTCATTTATTGAGTACTTATCACATTAGAATATAAATGGGCCTGTTTATACAATATTTTTTAATAGACTATGAAAGAATCAAGGGCATGGGCCTGATTTCAATTAATTTTGGATTCCTAATACAGAGAATCCCGCACACAGAAGTTACTTAATAAACAAGTATTGAAGTTAATCAAGAGATATAGCTGAGGAATTTTTTTCTTCCAAATGTATTGTTTCATTTCATCTCTTCTTTTTCCTCAATCCTTCATAAAAACAAAATTAGTTATTTTGTGCTTAGAGAATTTTGATCACTTTAAAAAATGTGTTGAAAAATTGGCTGGTTCTTAAATATGATTTACTTCTCAAAATGAACATTGATAGAGTAACATTTCTGATTTTATAAGAAAACTCTTCAGGAAAACAGAATTTGATATATTAGGATTTTCTTAATAGGTGATTGATGAAGAATGCATTTATTCTATAAAATACTGGCTATTACACTTTCATTTCAGAAATATCCATAGATATGTAGATATGTAGATGCTGAATCCAGTAACAGGACTTAAAAGACGTCTTAATTTCCACCTCTAAACTGTTCTTAAACACAGCCAATACAGTGAAATAAAAATAATATACCCAACTGTAAAATATGAATAATATCACTAGGAACTTGATTCAAATAACACGTTCCCAAACTATCAGTGAGTTATGATCACTTCATTTTTCTCACTTTTCACTTACTTAACCATGGCTTTACCAACGAAAACAAATGCGGGATCTGCTTTTCTAGAGTAACTGAAATAAATGGATCATTAGTCTCTACAGAATGGAGTACATGTCTATGTCTTTGCTTCTACAAAGTGACATGTGTTATATACACCACTTTATAAACATTTTCTCTAAACCTTTCAATGGCCCTGTTTTTATCTCTTCTGCTTTATAGACCAAACTGAGGCTTACAGAGATTAAGCAATTTGATCAAAGCTACATAGTTAGGAAGCAATAGAATCCAAAATTAAGTGTAATTTCAAAACCCATTTGTCATTTGAATATAAGTAGTTCAATTTTTATATTACCATTACCATAATTAAGTAATTAAATGATTCAATGTTTTAGCTGTTTAAAGGCTATTTTCAAGATGAAGTTGAAAATGCTATTACTTTATGAAAAAAATGGCTCTGGGTTCATATACATTTTAAGAGTCATACTTACTGGCCAGTAATATTATTCAAGGTGCAATTGTGGTATGGAAGAGAGACCAACTTACTCTGCCTAGGGAATTAGGGACAGCTTTATACAAGATTGACACCTGATTTGAGCTTAGCTAGTAAGTGGAGGAGAGAAGTGGAGCATGAGAGGGCATTCTAGTAAGAAGGGCAGAGTATGGCAAGCAGAGCGGTGGAAGTCTAGAAAGGGACTTAAAACACCAGATTAAGGAATCTGAACTTTATTCTACAGAGTCATGTCTCTCAAACTCACAATGTTAGCAGACTTTCTGCGGGAAAAGAGGACTTTGTTTAAGAGTCAGAGTGAACATTAGGATAGCATAAGCTCTCACGAGTCCTAAAGTGAAAAGGAAGCAAGGAAGCAAGCAAGCAAAAAAAAAAAAAGGGAAGGAAAACCTGTTGAATTCTGTTTGATGCAGCATTTTGCCTCTTTTTTCTTTTCACGGAAATATTTTTTTAATATCTTTGGGAAAAAGCTAGTGTAGGTAATGGAAAACCACTGAGAAGTTCAAGCAGGGAGGTGACACAGGGATGTATCTTAGATCATTCTGGCAGCCATGTAAATGATGGATGGAAAAGCAGCAAGACCAGAGATGGGAAGTTGCAGGTTGTGGCATTAGTATGCAACATGATATCTGAAGTAGAGTAGGTCCTAATTAAAATTTATTGAGTAGAGAGAAATTTGTGGTTATTTAACATAATTAAACCCCATGTGCTCAGGGGTTAAGTACCTTTCCAACATGACCCAGATAACTTATCAGAGAAAAAGTAGATGTGTGAGAAGATGAGGGCCATTCATGAATACTGGGGTGAACCAGTAAGGAAGTCCTGGTCAGTCCATTCCTTACTAGGTGTCTTTTGAGAGACTGCCTTTGGTTTAATTTCTACACCAGAATTCCCTTGTGAATTTCTGATCTAGAATGAAAAGTCTTCGGAAGCCTTAAAAACACACACACCGCAAGACAGGGCTAGGAGCCTGGATGGCCCGGAGGCTGGCTGCAAGATCTCTACTGGGTGAGGGGAAAGAAGGTCCTCCAGGGCTTACAGTGTGCTGGGGACAGCTTTCTCAACTGCTTTGCTAGGGCAGGCACATTTCTTGAGTAGAAGTCGCTATGCAGGGTGAGCTCATTTCTGGATCTTTCTTACTTGATCCCTAAAACATGACCTTAGGTAGGCAATACTACCTACCTCAGGTTATTTTCCTTGTCTAATTTAATCCCCACAACAATCCTTCAATATACATATTCTTCATCTTCATTTTTACAAAAAGAGACATTGTGAGTGAACAGCAAATGGCAGAGCCAAGATTCAAACCCAAAGCCCAACTTCAAACATTGAACTTCAAAGTCCATGGTCTCCCTAGATTGCCTCTCTATTTTGTCTATTTTTAAACAATATAGACTTGGGAAAGCATGTGTATTTAAACTTTAAAAATACTTCACAGATTTTATTTAAAAAGAAATTGTAATGAATAGTCTCTACATATTTGAAACAATGTACATTTTTTTCTCCTCTCCCCTTCCTTTGCTTGCTCCAATCCATCTCTTTCCCCAAATGATAACTTGGTGAGGAAATGGTAATAGCAAGGAAAGCTACTGTCATAAATGGCACTACTTCAGTGCCAGTGTTTTCATAGAAGTGATACACCATGAACCCAGCTGCCATCTTGTTTAGGGATGCTGGGGGAGAGGCTGTGGTTGGAGAATCCCAGGCAACAGGGAAGCTCTCTACACACAGCAGAAAGGAGTTGGAGATTTCTGAAATGTAGGAAAAGAATTCACGTTTGGTCATGAACACAGTGCTTAGCATACAGTAGATGTTTGATAGATGTTTACTAAGTAGAACATAATAATTTCATGTGTTGAGGAAAATTTTCCTCTCTTTAGGAATAATGATAGTTCTACACACTTCTGCAGAGGCAAAATTTGAGATTCTATTTCAACCATCCAAAATTATTTTGTCATTAAAAATAGGCTATAAACTAAATTACTACATGTAATAAAGTTTGCTTTAATATGTTAATTCACTCTTTCCTAATGGAATTCAATCTGATAAAGTGACATTGAAACATGATTATCTAAACAGACAGCACTCCCATGCCAGAGCAAACATTAAATCACATTATCTGGCAATCCTTGGGGAATGGCCTCGCAATGTCAAGATCATGGGGAAATTACGTGAAATCAAGTTCATACAAATTTGACTTAACTGTTCAAAATAAAATGAATCTCCCAATGTTTGCAGAGATATTATGATAGCAAAATGATTCCACAATTATAATGGAATATTCCTATGAAGATGATGGGGGTGCTTTAGTTTCCTAGGCTGCTCAAGCAAATACCAATGGAATGGGTCAGCTTAAACAATGGGAATTTATTGGCTCGTGGTTTTGAAGCTAAAAAAAAAAATCCAGATCAAGGTGTCATCAATGTGAATCTTTTCCCCCAAAGAATGTGGCATTCAAGGGCTGGCTGCTGGCAATCCTTGGTCCTTAGCATGTGCCGAGGGACACAGTGGTATCTCCTGGTCTCTCTCTTCACTTCTGGATTCCATTGATGTTCAGCTTCTGTCTGCTCCCTCTGTGACTTTCTCTAAATTTCATTCTGATTATAAAGGACTCCAGTAATAGGATTAAGACCCATTCTGTTTGAGATGGGTCATATCTTAGCTAAAGAAACCTCATCAAAAGGCCCTATGGGGAAGAGACTCGGCCCAGTGAATAGGGCATCCGCCTACCACATGGGAGGTCCACGGTTCAAACCCTGGGCCTCCTTGACCCATGTGGAACTGGCCCATGTGTAGTGCTGATGCGCGCAAGGAATGCCGTGCCATGCAGGGGTGTCCCCCACGCAGGGGTGTCCTCCACATAGGGGAGCCCCACATGCAAGGAGTGTACCCCGTAAGGAGAGCCGCGTGAAAGTGCAGCCTGCCCAAGAATGGTGTTGCACACACAGAGAGCTGACATAACAAGGTGACACAACAAAAAGAAACAGATTCCCGGTGCCGCTGATAAGGATAGAAGCAGTCACAGAAGAACACGCAGCGAATGGACATAGAGCAGACAATGCAGGGCAGGGACGGGGAGAGAAATAAAAAATAAATCTTAAAAAAAAAAAAAAAAAGGTCCTATGTACAATGAGCTTACAACCACAAGAATGAATTATGTTTAAGAACATGTTTCCCTGGTGTACACCCAGCTCAAATCCACCACAATGGTTAAAGTGAAATGGATTTCACTCTTTTAGTATATGACCACATTTATGTATCCCTTCAACAAGCAATTTTCAGATTTACTATTTGCTAAATAGTATGGAAAGTGAAGGAGTGCAAATAAGGGGGGTTGTGGGTCCTTGTCACAGGAGTTCCTGGTTTAGTGAGAGTGAGAGTTGTATCAGAAGCATTAATAGGGACTACTAGAGCACTGAAACTGAGGGGTTTCATCCTGGATTATCATTTCCTGGCTACTAAATCAAATACCATGCAGTAGGTTAGCTTAAACAATTGGGATTTATTGGCTCATGGTTTTGAGGCTAGGAGAAATCCAAAATCAAGGCATCATTAAGGCAATGCTTTCTCCCAGAAGACTGAGGCATTCTGGGGCTGGATGCCAGTGATCCTAGGCCTTTGGCTTTTCTGCCACATGTCAATGCACATAGCAGCCCTTCCTGGTTTCTTTCTCTTCCAGGTTCCACTGACCTCCACCTCCTGGCTGCTCCCTGTGGCCTTCTCTATTAGGATTAAAAGCCATTCTCATTCCTTTGGGTCACACCTTAGGTGAAGTAACCTCAAAAGGTTCTATTCACAAGGGTTCAAATCCACAGGAGGGGATGAAGTTTAAGAAAATGTTTTTCTGGGGGTATATAGTTCTAGATACCATATCCTGTATGAGAAATTTGAAACTTATCTGGAAGAATAAGGGGTTCATTAGTGGAAATGAATGGGGACAAGGGGAAAAGGAATTCTAGGCAAAGGTTTGGTCGTGAAAATGAAAATAGCATGTACAAAGACTAATATTTAGTTAACTGGAGCTCAAGACAATGTGCCAGTGAGAATAGATATGGTAGAAGGGCAGGTAGGGGTCAGATCTTAAAATCTTTTATAACAGATTCAAATGAGGTACACCAAGATTAATAAGTGTGTTCAAGGTCTCAAAGAGAATGGATGGAACTCAAGGCAAGGTCTAGAAGACCTCAAGGCCATGCTCTATCTTATACCACATTGCTTCCAGAATAAAGGAATAAGGATGTGATATTGTGGTTTAGAGACAACAATACATCCCAAACCTCCAATTTGATTTGGATCATCCTGAAGGAAAAAACCTTGACCAAGATCACATTCTGCTCATTACTGTACACATTTTCATGAAGCTGGCTCCAAGACTTCAGTATGATTCCATCTGAGCCAGGCCAATAACTTGGCCCCCTTTCAGCAAGGCTCACTCATGCTCTTAATCTATCAGGTATATAGGAGTGGCACCTGCTATCTTCCTTGGGAGGGCAGCTTGCTAAGGCTGTTAACACACACCTGCAACTGTTCCATGGTCCCTGATTTAGTAGTCATAGCTGTCACAGGCTAATACAACTTGATGGAAAACATGGGGTGGGAAGACCATCATTATCAAGTAACTCACAGCTGAATTAACCCAGTGTCCTCCAGAACATGTGACTAAAACCCAAACAGTGCTCCTTTCTGGAGGCTCTTTTTCTTTTTTCCAGGTTCTCTAAGATACAGAGAGAATCAGATGAACCCTCCTTCCATGGCCCGTTCACAAGGGACAACTACTGGTCTCTCTACCTTCCCGCCAAGTCCTTCCAACTCCTGTGCCACCACCCAGGTACCTGAAACACTTTCTTGGGGGCCAGTGTCTGCCATTTACTCTATTACATGACACCTATAATGGATGAGAGCTGGCAAGATAATGCTTGCCTCATGTAACTGAAAAAAAGAGAGCCATAAGCCTCTTTCCACTGGAGAACATCACTACTTCCCAATGAAGGAAAGTACACTGGAGAGTGCATTTAAAAAGAGCCTGCACCAAGCAAGGCAAGAATGTTTATTAAAGAGGAGTCAGGGGGTGTTCTTCCTTCAATAGCTGTGTATGGTAGAGGTGTTTGCCCCATACATTCCTCCTTTTATGTAGCTTCACTGTCTAAGATGCCAAATATCCTGCCCTCACAACCTCTTAAGGGAGGCTCAATTTCCTGTGGGAAAACAGTCATAAGTTGGCCTGCCAAGGGGCCTAGGGTCATTTTAATTTCAGCTCCATTAAAATTAAAATGGATATGGCTGGGCTGAATACTACTGCACAGAGGGTATTTAAAACCTCTAACAGTGACTCCAGTGAAATGTAACCATGCTGCCAAATGCACTGGGACAATGTGACTCATGGGTGACTTTAACAATCAGCTCTGTTACACCAGTGGCCCCTATGGAATCACTATGACTTTCCAGCCATCAGCTGTTTATCTCCATGTACATGGACATGGAAAGACTTGGTGAGATAAGAAATGAGCCTTTTGGGGCTAAAACGTATTTGCAGGCCAGAACTGGTGCCAAGTGAAAGGAGGGTCTTGAGAATTCTCTGTGGTGCGCTGAGCTTTCTGGCTTTCCCCAGAGACCATGGCACAGTGCTGAGCCATGCTCACAAGGCTGAGCCAAGAAAGGAAGGGAATGGAAGAGTCTCCCTGGAACAGGATTCTGCCAGCTGCCTGTAAGCCCATTTGATTCCCCTCTTGTCATAAGAGAAGCCCCTTTCTGAGATGGTGAAGATCTCAGCATCACTGGTGTCCCCATGCAGCACATCTGGAGTGGGCAGAAGAAAAGGGGTAGAGAGTGTACAAATAAGGAAAGGGTCATGCTGGCATTCTTAGAAGGGTACTTGGTGTTCAACCATGATGAGTCTCTTCTTATTTCCCACCTCCTCTCCTGTCTCCCCACCCACTCCCCTCCACCTCCTGTCTCAGGTCCAAGTTGCCTCTTAAGGAAGAATGGGATCTTGTCTGTCATATTCTTAGGACTTTTTTGTTACTTTGGTTTATGCTTTTAGTTGAGTTGCACTGCCCTTAGCTACTTCTTGGAGGCCAAAATGTTTTACTCAATGGAAGTAAATTTGAATTTAAACTCCCTTTGTGGTGCTAAGAATCTCATGAACAGAATGGGGTAACAAGAAGAAGATGAGCTCAGAAAACCAGAACGAAGACAATGAGCCAACATGCCAGTTGAAGAAAAAAGGACGAGCTTATCAGGAAGCTACTGGTGGGGAGCACATTTCGTATTTTTAATGTTTACGAAAAGGTGTGGGAGAAGTCTCATTTTGACATAGGGCAATCTGGGGGAGAAAACCTATATATTAAAGCAATTCTATGCCTAAAAAGACCACCAACCATAAAAAGAGGGAACAAGAGATGCAGAGACCCCTGCGTCAAAGAGGGAACAGGGCTGAAAGACTGTTCTCTTACGAATTAGGATGCAGAATTGCCCCACGTAAAATTCAGCTGTCAGCTTCACACCTCGTCCTACATGAACAGAATCTTCAATAACCCTTCACTGAAATCATCCTGATAATATCAAGATCCATTTCTGGAAATGAACAAAGAATAATGCAACTAGAGATGAAACTCCCAAAGGAGTTGCCGAAATGTCCTTCAGAGGTGCAGACTTCTTGATAACTATGCAGATGTCTACGCAGAACCTTTCTTAGGCTTCAATGATCTTTTCAGAAAAATCAAGAAGTAACAGAGCATCCAATTATCTGTCAGAACTTAGTTCAGCATACAATTCTGATCATCCAAGTAGATCCAGCTCTGACTTATACAGTGTCAACAATGGGCTGAACTTCGAAGATGGAAGTTTTCAAAAAATTAGTTGTCTGTACACAAATTAAGTGGCAAAGTTATGTTTGGAGTTAACCTAACTACCATAAGAATCCACTTTTTTTTTTTTTTTTTTTTGAGGTACCAGGAGCCAGGGATTGAACTCAGGACCTCATATGTGGGAAGCTAGCACTCAACCACTGAACCACAATGGTTTCCCTGAGTTAGTTTTTCCATGTGTTTTGCTTATTGTTTGTTTTTCTCAGGAGGCACCGGGAACCAAACCTGGTACCTTCCACTTGAGCCACATCCACTTGCCAGGATCCACTCTTAATGAAGATTGTGGATGGATAGGTGAGAACTGTGAGGCCTAGGAATAAGAGATGGTCAACGAGAAGGACTAGTCACTAGTAACTTCGTGTAATACAAATTACTGCAAAATAGCACCAAGCCCACAAGTAGAATTTCAACTTTACTCTGCAGCTTTTTCAAAGAAATTAGTTCCTTGCTTTAAACGGCATTGACACTCATGCTTCCATGTTGCACCAATGCTTTATAGGAGTGAAACATGTAGTTTGCCTCCAGTTGAGCTTAGTTTCATGCAACTTACAAGTTGTGGAGAAAACAACAACAGCATTTTCCATTAGCCTCTGAAATAACAATACCTATTCCAGTGATCCTTTTGTTTTCTAGGGCTTTCCTCTTACTCAAGTCTTCAACCTTTATCCAAGGTACACATTCCTCTATGAACTCAGCTCAAAAATGAAAGAAGAAAGTATTTATCATAGGTCCAATTCCATTTTCTCCCACTTAATTTCTTTGCAGTCATAGTTCCTCCTAGAGGTTTCAGAGCTTTCACTTTTAGAACAAGGTCAAGGACTACTTCATCACATCTTACCTTTGATACCCGGAAACAGAAGGCTGTGGAGTTGGTGTCTGACTTTCCCCGGTCCTCTAGTATGAGGCCTTGGTCCTCTGTCAAGGCCAAGTAGTGGCCTGTGGTAAGATGCCGGAGTCGGAAGGCCTGGCCCCATCTGATGTTGCTGCCACTCCAGCTGGGCAAATAAAACAGACAAAAAAATGGTATTTACACAACAATAAGTGGCTTTCAATATGTATTCTGTGCTTTTTTTTGTTTCTTCCACATGTTACCATTCCTAACATTTATGCTACCATTCTGGGGCTCACTGTTTAAGAGATGATGTACCAGTCTTCTGGCTTGCTCTAAGATTTCATGCATGACTACAACTCAGCATGCATATGACATAGGGCACTCTCTTTTGGCTCCTTTTAAGGATAGCAACAAGAAGCAGATTCTGAGGGCAGGTCAATGTTCGCAATATAACTGGAAGTCCCAAGTTTCCAATTCTTCCTTCACTTCACTGAAGAGTCTTGATGCAAATAACCACAAAATGAATGGGGAACTTGCCTTTTATGGGTAAATATCTTTCTGGGAAAGCAATGCCTTTCCCAATGTGCAATCTGAATGAGAACATTTTACAACCACAGAGAATCCTAACTGAAAAATAGCAAAAATACTGTGCAGCTTACGTTTTGCAGAGAGAAGCAGATAATAAATGGAATAAATAAGTAAATATTACGGTATATAAGGTTGAGAAATTCTATGGGGAAAAAGGTAAAGCAGGATGAGAGGATTGGGAAAAGGGGGATCCCATGTTGAATGCCAATCTTTTTATGATCCTGTATGAATAGATTGGCATTCAATAAAAGTTATGGTAAGTATTAGAGGGTAAATTATCCACTGAATAATCTGGAACTCAAAATTTAACTTTTGTTTATAAGATGAATGTATCAAGTTTTTAAGTGATTCTGCACCTTATCCAACTCTTCAGATCACCAACAAACCCAAATCACATGGATAAAAGACTTAAATTCTTCATACTTAGGTCTCTGGGGAAATGCCCAACCAACCATAATTACTATTATGCATGCATACATATTTTGACTTTTTAAAAAGACCATTCAGCAAGCATCAAGGCCTAATACTATGAGAAAAAAGTATATTACTTTCAGAACTTTAACGGGGCTGTAATGAGAATGTAAATGCCCCAAGTCAGCTAACAAGGGAGTGCTCCTTAAAAGCACTGTTCTTTAAACAATCAGCCTCCAGTTTCCTTAGTAAAAGATTTGCATGCACCAGTGTTGTGTGTGTTGTGTACAAGAAAAGTTCTAATATTTTCCTCTGAATGCCATGGGGTTATCTATTTTAGGGACCTCCTTGGGGACAAACATTCTGCACGAGAGAGGTTTTTTATCTTGAACACGTGTTCAGGGAGCTCAGGGAGTGATGAGCAGAGAGAGCTGGGGGAAAGCAGAGAAGAAAAACCAAAGGTGGTTACATTTAATCCTCATCTCTGATCCCAAGCAACTGAACTCCCACCTAACTTGCAAATCCTCTCAGCAAAACAAAGTTCTTGCACGTAACTGGCCCCACCTTCCTTAGTTTGAAGTCAAGTGGTCACATCCTGTTATGACACCTCAGCCTTCTATTTCAACACTGCCTTTGAAACATTCTAATATTGCTTTCTTCACTGCTATATTTCCAGAGATGCTATAGTCTTCCCCACCCTGTGCCATCACAACCACCTGCTTGTGCCACTTAACACTGACTCATAAGATGACAGAGTAGGGAGAAAACTTATTTGGGTTCTAGAAACTCTATCTAAGAAAACAAATGGGACACCGACTTTGATGGCTCTCAGAAGTCAGGCCCAAGCTGACTTTATAACTCACACTGAGGGCAATAGAAGCCTAAGGATGGGCTCAGGATAGCAGACAAATCTGGCTTCAAGCTCAAAATAAAGGTCTTAGAAGTCATATGTGTGTGTGTGTGTGTGTGTGTGTTGCTATTTAAAAAACACAGAATTTTCATAGGATAATTCAGAAGATTTGTTGGTTTTGGGCTGAAGAACTTTTGAGTTTGCCAGATGATAGAGAATAAAGCCATTTCAGAGAACGGACTGTACTGGGAAAGAAAGTAACAGTCTTGAAAAGAACACCACTTGGACCCCATTACCTTATTCGAAGGGGTTCTACTCTCCACAGAGACCTGGCTCGAGTTCCAGCTCCCCCAGCTTCATAGAATATCCTCCTGTGAGTAGAGTTGGAGATTAGTGCCTACCATGATCAGCACCAGGCAAGGAACAGCTCCCCCGTAGAAGCTGCTCGAATCCTTCTGTTCTTCCAAGACAGTGTCAGCAAAAAGCAAAGCAACAGACAGGGAAGCAATTTCCCAGTCTCACTTTTTTATGATGGAAAAAAGATTTTAAAGGAATTGGACCTGCTTGTCATATGTGAACACATATCATGGACATTCTTGTACCATCAGGTAGTACAAGAATATCTCCATTTCCACATCAGAAGTCAAAATAGCAGTCACACACCAAGAGACAAGATACAGAAGGCTCCATTTCCTTCAGTTTAAGCTCCTTGATGTAGGTTTATATCTTTTAAAAGTTTATTTGTAGCTTTACAAAAGGTACCAGTACAATGCAAACTCTTTTCCATTGTTCTAGGAAGCTTGCAACAATGCTTTATGCCCAGTTGCTATATGTTTGATTTTATTATTCTACTTTGCCTTCTTTTCTGCATTGATATTTTAATGTGTTTTAAAATAAACTTTTAATTGTAGAACAATTTTAGATTTACACAAAAGTGTAAAAGATAATAGAGAGAGTTCCCATATCCTCTCACTCAGTTTCCCCTAATGTTATCTTCTTATATTATCCATGATGCATTGGTCAAAACTAAGAAACCAACAGTGGCACTTTTTTTTTTTTTTTTACTAACTATACTCTACACTATATTTGGATATCACCAGTTTTCACGTTGGTTTTTTTTTTCTCTCGTGTTCCAGGATCCAGTCCACAGTACCACATTGCATTTAGTTGTTACTCTCTCTAGTCTCCTCTGATCTGAGACGGTTTTCCAGTATTTCTTCGTTTTTCATGGTTTTGAGAGTCTTGAGGAATACTGGTCAGGTATTTTGTAAAATGCCTCAAACTTAGATTTGTTTGATATTTTTCTAATGACTAGCAAAATCCCAGTTTTTCAAATCTATAAAATGGTACCAACATACCTACATCACAGGTTTCATGGAATTAAATGGGACTGTCATAGTTTGAGTATATCTTGCCAGATGTCCTGATACACCAAATCCAGCCACTTTTTGAGAATCCCCTGACCTTGATTAAATCTGATCATTTAACTACATTTAATTTCACAAATTTAAAATCCTACCTCCTCCACAGAGGGATTTAAATATACCACAATTGAATAACTCAAGTCCCATAGAATCTTGATCTCGATTTTGAGATAGCAGGTCATCAATAGAGGTGAAAAGGAAACGTATACTCACTTGTTCCTTTGGAGAAGTAGTCTAATTGTAAATTAGTTGAAAATATGGGCATGGGAGTCAGACCTGAGTTTGAATCTGTTAGCTGAGTGCCCTTGGGAAAGTCCCTCCAACTCTCTGTGCCTTAGATTCCTCATCTATAAAATGGGTCTAATAAGGATACTTATATCACAGAACGGTTGTAAGAATTAAATATGTTTTTTAAAGTAATATGCAGAGAAATGTTTATGGTTATAAACCATAATGTGTATTACAGATTTATCCAAATTTTGTTTAAAGATGAATGTTTATAAACATGCATAGAAAAAAATATACTAAATGGCACAGAAATACACTGAAACATTAGCAGTCATTATCTCTGAGTGATGGAATTATAGAGGACATTTGTAGAACTACTTAAAATGTACATGTTATCAGTAAATACTCAGTCGAGATTACAGGAAAAACATCCTGCATTATTTTAGAGTTCTGATGCCCAGGTGTCTCTAGGCCTAGAATGAGAAAGAGATTGCACTGACCTCACCACGCGGGAAAATTTGTTGAGATTTTCACTGATGCTTCTCCCCCTTCAGTGAGGGCTGGAAGCATCTTTCAGGTGGAGAGGATGAAGCAGCTCAAATTAAGTCACAGGGGAAACAGCTCTGAAGCTGAGACCAGAGCACTCCCTACTTCTGGACATCTGAAGGATTCTTGAAGATTAGTCTTTCCTATCCAGGATGTTCTGGTGGCTTGTTCTGTTTAACCTCACAGGGTTAGAGAGGTTGAAACAAGCTGTTCCCATTCTCTAAAACAACTGCTCAAGGAAAGGGAGCAGAGTGGGTGGAGAGTTAAGGTGCTTCTGAAAGCTTGGCCGACAGCTTAGCCTTGGTTTCAATAGGTGAAGTGACTTTTCCTAGGGTGCTTGACAAGCCAGAAGCAGAGCCAAGAATCAGAGCTCAGAATGTTAGATTGTTGATCTTGGGTTTCCACCCGAGAAAAGTCAGCCTCTATACCCAGCCTGGCTTGCTGTCAGGCTTTGGAAGAATGAAAAAAAATATTTCCTCCAGAAAATCAATGCCATCACAATTGAATCACTTGCATGCCTTAGCAGCTGCTGAGACTTTTTAATATGTTCTCTATTTCCTATTCCCTCATGCTCCTCCAGATTTCAGTCTTCCTGGCCAGTTCTGAGGACTTACCTGATGACAGAAGACAATGATGAGGTTTATCACACCTTACCATACATGATATAACACCAAGACACCACTCTTTAAGATTGAGAGAACAAATGATGCAAAAATTCAGGGTATCAAATAGCTTCTTATTCACTCCAGCCTCATCCTATTTATTCTTCCTTATAAAGAAAAGGAGTAAGACCTCCTAATTTATCTGTGAATTTCTAAACAAAAATTAGAGTCCATGGACTTCTCAGTCATAAAAAGGTCACTTTCCCTCTCTTATTTCAATGATGGCATGCATACCTGCTTTGGTGTGCCTATTTCTGGAATTCTCCCTCTTTCAACTCCCCAGTACCTCCCTTCAAATGCTTTCCTGTCCAGGCTTTCCTTAAGCAGAATCTAGTTGAACAAGTCAACAGAAGGCCCATGAAATGCAAGCCTCTCCAAGCAGCACAGTTTCTGCCAGGCTGCTGTTAATTTGGCTCTAATTTTAATGACAAGTGAGGGGGTCATGTGCAGAGGCCATGGTTAGTATTTTAGCTTTTCCAAATTCCCACCCTTAAAAGAATAAGTTAGGATGAAAGAATTAGACATATTCTTGCGTGTGCCATCTTAGATGTAGATAATTCATCTTAGATGTAGTTTTCTGTAAAAACTTCTGTTTTTATCCACCAGGAACTTGATGGCTACAGATATTCCCCTTGATGCAGCAGAGAAAGATATTAAAGAGACGGTACAGGGGCAGCTTGTAGTTTTAGTGTAGGAAAGAAAGGAAAAGAAATACTACTGAATAGAATCACATGATATTCTTTAGGGTAAGAAATCTTTAGTTCTATGGGAAATCAGGACAGCCTAACTTCCCTGCTCAACATTGGACTGGGGCCAGGGAAACGAGTGAGCTCGTCATTGAACTTGCTTTGTGTGTCCCAGACACTGTTCTGGGTCACATTTGCTTCCCATGAAGGGTTATTCAGAGAACACAGCAGGAAGGAAGAAACTCAGAGCTATAAGGAAGCATGTTGCCAAGGATGGTTTCTAAGATGCACAATCATATTTAAGCACATTGCACATTAAATAGGGAACGTGCCCAAGATAGAGAGTCAGCAGCCCAGCTTCTAGGCTCCGGTCTGAAACACCCAGTTGTCTGACCTTTGGCAGGAGCCTGACCAGGATGATCTTTCTCCAACTGGTGAAGACATATGATCCCATGCTTCTAATGAAGTCATAGAAATGCATTTGACAAGTTTCCCATAAGCATAACTCAGAAAGGAAGTATAAACAACACTGCCCTCCCAAATTCAGTCTAGTTTGGATTTGAGGTTTGAGATTTTTATACTAGACTTCTATAGTTATTGGGGTCATAATTTTGAAATGATAAACAGACTAGAGGACTCTTTACTATTACTTTAAACCCTGGATTAATATCTTCCATCTTGTGGTGTTGACTGGAAAACATTTATTGAGAAGTCAACTAGAGGGCCAAAGAATGCATCAGCTTCAGCTACGCTCTCTAGTGTAGCCCTTGGCATGTCCCCTGTTAAACCAAGCTCCTGTTGGATATCCTGATGTTTGACTTTTCTATCCATTATTTGGTTTATCCAGCCCTATATATTAATAAGCAAAACCAAATCACCAAATTCTACCTTAATCACTTAGCATATGAAATAAGAATAGCTATGTTCTTCCTCTGAAGAGTATAGTGAATATTTGTGTAAGTGTACAGGTTCATTAGAATGATTAACATGATTTCCAGGACTAAAATGGGTGCTTCAGTCTACAGTTAATATTGCCAGAAACTCCTGAAGGAATTGAGAGGCATAGAACTACTTGCCTAAAAGAAGCACCTGCTTTTAGCTATTATATGAGAAAACTACCGAACTGCCACTCTTATTTTACAAACCGGAACCCATGGCTGGGAGGAAGATTTGCCAATTGACTAATATAGATTTCATCTGTGGCCAAATCCAAACTCTTTTGTCTGAGGTAAATGAGACTGAAGACAGCTAGGAGAAGGCTATTGCTATTGGCTTACCTGTGCTGGGAGTCATTCTGGTCTGTAGATGGTATCGTCAAACACTCATCATGACCATGGAAAAGACGTACTACATGCCCACCAAGTAGATATCCTACAAGAGAGTTATATTCTACAATTCACAATGGGAACTTTTATATGGAAAACAGCGCATATGTTAAAAAAAAGGTAAATGCATGCTGGTCTGAGCCAGTTATGGAGAATTCCAGTAGAGGCACATTTGGAAAAATACAGATTCATGAATTCAGGCATCTGGCAGAAAAGACAAAAAAGCAAAAATGATTCTAACATTACAAGTCTTATTCAAAGATGATAAGTCCAATATCAACAGGTAAGGTGAAAATATTGTCCATGACTATCATTAGAGGCCAAAGGAAAATCAAATTGCTACTCTTAGGAAGATAAGGGTTTTCTAATTGCTTAGGTTGTACCTACACAACACCAAATTCTTGGGTAAGCTACTATCCCGACACATATACTTTGTAACAAAATTCAAATTGAATAGCAGTCATGGAAAAAAGAGATAGTGCTGGGAAGACAGAAAACAAACTTCACAGTTCCTATCTTAGGAGAAGTTAGCTTCCAAATCCATTTAGCAAACAGGTCAAGCCTAGATGTTATTCCTACAGCACCAAAGGGAAGAGAGTGACTCTCCAGTATCCCTGAGTGGACAGTGCACATACCACTAACAACAGGCTCTTTGCTTTCAGGTAAGGAAAAACATAGTTATGAGTTCAGAAATGGAGAGAAGACTATAAATTTCAAGGACATGATGACCAATTAGTCGTCAAATAAATTCTGAGCCTTAACTCAAGGCTTGCAGTAGGAGAGGGGTCCTAGTCTGAGCTTTACCTTGCACAAAGAAACGGGATTTGCTATCCTTCCGAATTAAAAAATTCTCTAGGCTAGTCTGTACTCAGGAGACATAGACTTAATATGCTGTCTGTATTAGGATTTTTTTTGAAAAAAAAAATCACATAATTAGATCACATTAGGGACTCTCTTATACTATTTTGGTACTGGATTAAAACAGTGAGAATAAGTCATGCCAGAGGAGAAGAGTGTTATCAGCACACCTTGTACCGTGACAGTCTAATATTTCCTAGCTCATTTTTTTCTTCTAGGCAAATTTTTCTTAAACTTTTCTCAAATATTCAGAAGGCTTTGTCCAACTTTATCCTATTTTGCTGTACATCATTTGGATTGTATATTTTTGTTTTGCATTAAGTAATTCATGATCCATGTGACAAAATGGATAAACCTTGAAGACATCATGTTGAGTGAAATCAGCCAGATGCAAAAGGACAAATACTGTATGATTTCACTGATATAATTAGAGTAAGCAAACTCAGAGTCAGAATCTAGAATGCAGATTACCAGGAGATGGGTGGGGATAATGAATGGGGAGTTAAGGCTTAACATGTACAGAGTTTCTATTTGAAATAATGAATGTTTTGGGTAAAGGTTGGTGGTGAAGGGAGCACAACATTGTGAATGTAATGAAAAGTGTTGAAATATATACCTGAATGTGGCTAAAAGAAGAAATGTTAGATTGTATATTTGGTATTAGAATAAAAATGTAAAAGTTCATGGAATTGCACAGTGGACCTTAAGTTAAAACATGGACTCTAGTTAGTAGTACAATTATAAATATGTGCTTTCATCCATTGTAACAAATGTATTACACCAATGTAGGGTATTAATAGGGTAGTATATGGGAATCCTGGATTTTATGAACATTGTTCTGTAAAATCCACAATGCCTCTAATTAAGAAAAAATTCATGATATAATTCAGAGGAATTCTTAACAGACGACTATTTTAGAAAATCTAAACCCTCCATTTTCATTCTTTTGATTAAACACTCCATCATTTCATGACAGTGAAACTATGTCCTGTTTGGAGCCAATCATTTACAGTCCTCGGTCTCCTTCAATCAATATTCTCTTTGCACAGAGAAACTGCCGAGTGCTGGTACATCATAACTTTTCCTAATTGACTACATTGGGGAATTGAAAGGATAGAAGGATCATGATGAAGATCACTTACACTCTCAAGGCTGAAGTGGGTTTCTCACCAGTGAATGAGGAAGGGTATTTCCTACCGGGCCAGATGACTCAAGTGGTGAACTATCCAGGCTTTATTACAACAAGGGCTCTCAACACAAGGATCCTTCTGATGTGATTTGCAAACACTCCTTAAATATTCCCCACACAAGCTTTCTGTTGGGACTGGGAAATGCATTATTCCTATGGTGAAAATGAAAATTTTAACAAGGATAATATTGAGTCAAAACTTTCTTTGGGGAAGATTTAAACCCAAAGCTTTTTGATTCCTGATAGAGAGGGAATAAATGGCAATTGATTTATGGTGATAAGCTAATTTTGGCACAAAGGAAGAGGACAAAACAAATCTTGCCTTTTTAAAGCCTTCTACATGCTGCTGAAAGAGTTAAGAATTTGTCATTTCCTGATTATTCAGTTTAGTTATGGTGCCTTCTATAACTGGTGTATCACCTTGACAACCCTCTGTTTTCCTTCTATTTTCAAATATCATACCATAGAAGGGCACTCTCAATTCTAAACTACTAGGGTTGGGATTGAAAATAGATATAAAGCCTCTGATGAGTATTTCTGAAAATCCTGATTTGCTATAAAGTGCTAGATCATATTGTAATAATCCACTGGTCCTTGACATTTGATTATTTTACTCACCTGTGATTACCTATAAGGGAGGTAGGCCAGTATGTTTATTATTTAACCTGAAAGAGTGGATTGACTTTGCATGGCTCTAAGAAATGGTATATGTTGAACAAAGTTTGATGATCTTATTTCCAAGGGAAAATACAATACTTAAACTTCATTTATTATTTTTAAATGGCCTCCCATAAATACAACTACAACACAAATGGCCCAACACACTTTCAACATAAAGGAAGTCCTTCCCTACCTGTATGGAAAGAGGCATTGGGGAGAAATAGAAACAATGTCACCTTCTTGGCAAATAACCTCTGCAAACTGAAGTTGCTGAGGTCTGTACACTTGTAACTAATAACCATAAATAAAAATGAAGACTCAGCAGGCAAGGAAAGCTACATTTCCATGTCCTGAATGTATACAGTGCTAAACTAACAGTAGTAGGCTCTACAGGATTATAAAAATAAAGTGAGGGAGGCCCATGTAACCAGAATTCAGGGCAGAAAATAATCCATACCAACATCAGAGAAAGAAATTTGGGTAAACTAAAACCATGGTACCTATGTACCATGACATTCAGGTGGGAGCTGAGAAGTAGGAGAAAATGTCAATATATATGGCACAAGACAAACTGGGAGACTGAGAGCTGAATGCAGATTTAAGAAGCACACCTTCTTCAATGCTACTTCCTGAGCACGTAGGATGTACATTCCAGAGTGTTTGCATAAAGGAGGCGTCCACTTGTATGTTACCATTTGATACTGAGAGATGCTGCGGCAGAAAGAGAAACGAGACAATCTTTAAATCACCAGTCCAGTGATTAAATTAAGCATTCTTACTGTTTCAGGGATCAGAATTTCAGGGATTAAATGAAACAGTTTTACTGTCATCTGGTTCTTTCTACATAGCCTGTGGGTGATTTCTTTACCCAATCTAGCAGCAGCTTCAAAGTGGGACACTGTATTCAGTGAAGAGGAAGTATTCAGCCACAGAGGTGGCAGACATGTGTTGACTTCGTTCCCTCAGCGGGATCTCTGAGTCAACACAGTGTTATAAAACGTCTGTTCTTTGTAGGATAAAGGAACTCACAAACAGGAAAATTTACTCCAGCATTTGAATTAGGCAAAGTAAAACCTGTCAACAGGGTCAGCTATATGAGAAGCTGTTGAGAAACTTAAAAACGCCAACAACTTCTCTTTGACATTTCTCTGATCTTCAGGCACACCTACTCTTACCCCACCAGAGGTTCAGTGTCATTGATGTTTGTCTAGTACCCATCTCTCAGCTACAAAATGTCACCTGCATCTTCCAACCTCTGCAACACCTGTTACACTGAAACATTTTAAATTCTCTTTCTTTCCCAAACATAAATTTACTTTTCCTGCATCCCATTCTCTCAGGCTTGTTCTTTACTGGACAACAGTTAAGCACTGTGATAAATTCACAGTAATGGTAGCTAATGTGTAAATAGTGGTCCCTCTCATATAGTGTCTGGGGCACTTTAGTGGAGTTTTCTGAACACAGCATCATAATCCCAAAGAATAACTACTGAATTCCAAGTACCATAATCTGGCAGGGGAAGGAGTTAATCAGCTTTCAGATATATAGTATAGAAGCATACTAGCCTCCAGAACTGTTGTGGCTCAGCTCTCTTCGGCCATCTATTCCTCAAGGAAAAAATTATGGAAAGTTTTTGAAAAATGCATAAAGATGCCTACATTAGGAGGTACTTACAAGGTATCTTTCAGAGGATACACTGACAAGAATGAGGTCATCGCCAATTCGAACTTTCTCTCCCTCTGACCTCTGTTTGGAAGCAGGATGTATGGTCCACCAGCAGGCTTCTCCTACACAAAGATCCCTTTAGTTAGTCAGTGCTTCATACAAGCCCGTGTCCCTATTCTGCTTCTTGTTTTCTTCTTCCTGATAACAACCTTAAAATAAATACTCACACGTGCTCCAGACCTCAACTTCAGTCTAAAACCATTTCAATTGGGCCCACATTTTCTTTCTTCCTAGGGACAGAATGACAGTATTTGGAAAAGCCTGTTGGAGGCCTCAAAGACTAGAGAAACCTTTGAGTGTTCTTAAAACATAGAGAAAAATGCTTTATTCATAGTGTCAAATCTTTAAGAATTGACTTCATTGGTCAACTGAACACACATTTATCTTTGCTCCCCTCTTCCCTGTAAATTCTACTAAAATAACAGTCAAGGGATTTTTAAAAGGCCTAATCCCACAGGATTAAGACAACAGGGAAGACACTGACAAGAGAGAAGAGAAATCAATATTTTGAGATAAGGAAAGCAGATGGATACTTTCCTCTGGGAAAAGAGATGGGTGACAAGAAGAAACCACCAAAAAATAAATCCATTCCTCCTTCAGATTCCAAGCCTCTGAAATTGGAGGGGCAGTTACTTCTGAAGGCAGTGCTAGAAGACGGGGTTGAAAAGGTTACGCTGAAAGCTTTAAAGAAAGATTTAGCCCCGCCTCAGACCCTTTTCCCTATCTTGCACAGCCAGGTGACTCTTCTTCCCCCACCCTACAGCAGTTAGAAGTTTAATCCTCAGAATGGCAAACCACCAAGAGTCTGGTTCTGAAGATACCAGGCACTGTCATACAAGGAAGTAAAGCATCTTTCTGACAACAGAGAATCAAGAAAAGTTTACACCTGAGTAGTAAAACTCCCTCTGATTTCCCTCTGATTCCACCCCTCAGTTACCAGAGTGAACTCACCCCTCCTCCCAAATTTCAGGATTACTCTTTAGGGAATAGCTATCTTCCCTAAAGATAAGAGATATTTCCAGTTAGGGACACCCAGTGCAATACTTATGTCCATGCCAGATTATTCCAAGGAGAGGCTTATTAACAGATGACAAGGGACATCCATACCCTCAGGACTTCCAGATGGCTCTCCTGTCTTGCTCTTAAACATGAGTGGAGACCAAGATCACCTACATCTGAGGTGAGGAAGGACTCTAGCATGAATGAGTAAAGCAAAACAAAAAGGGGGAAAGGGACTTGAAGAAAACAAAGATCACAAAGAACAAAAAAAAAAAGAAACTTAAATAGTTAATAGTCGAGATAAGACAAAAGCATTACAGTCATGAAACAGTTAAGAAAGCATCCATGGAGCAACCCTTCAGAAGGAAAAAAACCCTTTTTGAACCTAAACATAAAGAAACAAGCGAGATGTGAGGTGAAGTTGAAGAATTCTCCAAGAAGAATGAAGAAAAACATTAGAAAGAGAAAAGAAAATTAGAAAATCAATCTAAAAGAATTCCAGAAAGGACAGAAGGAAAAAAAATAATATTAAAACTTTCCCAAAGCTGAAAGACACGCATTTCCAGATTGAAAGAGCCTACAGAGTGCCTAACACACTGAAAAATAAAGATCCATGCCATGGCCCATTCCTGTGAGACTTTAGAACAGGAGTTCTTAACTTTTTTTGTTCCATGGACCCCTTTGCCAGTGAGGTGAAAACCACAGACACCTTACTAAGGCTACACTATACTGTGTATTATCTAATATATATATCACATCCGCACAAACACATCCCCAAAAGAATTTTTTGAATTTCAATTCAAGTTCACAAACTCCTTATTAAAAACCCCTGCTTTAGAACAAAAAGAATCCAAGACAACACTGTGGAGTTTCAGAACCCCGGGGCAAAAGATTTTAGCAGCTTTCAGAAAATAAAAACAGGTCTTACACAAGGGATCAAGGATTAGACTGTAGAATTCTCATCAGACAGACCATAAACTAGGAAAAAAAATAGAAGAAAGCTGTCAGAGTGATGAGGGAAAAGTGTATTTTCAATGTAGAATTCAACTTAATGATTAATTACTTGTGAAGCTAGAATTAAGAAACTCTCAGATAACTATTTACCTGCATGTATCTTTTCTGTAAGAGGTATTGGATAATGTGCTCCAAAGTGACAAGATAGACCAAGAAGGAAGAAACATGAGATCCTGGAAAAATGGAACCTTAAAGAGAAGTAAAAGGAATTCCCTAGATGACAGTGATGGGAAATTCCAGGAGGCAGAATCCAGTACTGACTGAAACAAAGGAAATGAAACTGACAAAACTGCTGATGTGATAGAACCTCATCAGCAGAGATTTTCAACTCTGTGGGACAGTTTAAAAATGAACGAATGATTGGGTCAAAGAAATCTAAGTAAACCAGGCAATTTACAGGAAAACTCAAAAGTAACACAATAAAGTAAACCTGATCATAATCCATTATGTGGCTCATTTGCAAATAAGAGTTACAGTTATAGCAATGCAAGTAGTGAATATTGATAGTCACATAAAAAAGACAAATACATTGAGAAGGTAGGAAGAAAAGACAGGGAACAGCAAAATGACAGAGCTAAATTTTCATCACTTACTTAGGACATCAATAGATAACATGTATTTTGGAAAGAACAATGAAATAGCACTATACGTACATTATTCACATACAAGGAGTAAACAGTAATAACAGAGCAGAAGAGGGACAGGGATTTAGAAATGGAAAGGAGTAGGGCAGGAGACTGCCCTGTTTAATAAGCCAAGGAGCACTATTTCTCTCTTTAAAAGATTGATCACTTTGATTAAGTTTAAATGACAAAAGAAGTTGACCTTCACATTTCAGAGGGGAAATGATATGTATATTCCCTATGTACTCTGGGGCCACTGAAGCCGTCTGGGATAAAGAGGTCCTGAAGAGGTACACATGAGAGGAGTATATTTGTTCTCCTCTCATGTCCTGGTAATGGATCCATGGTCTGGAGCTCAGGGATGGAGCTGTTCCCCAAATCAACAGGATGGGCCAATCAGTGGCCCTAAAATGCACGATAGCACTTTTAGGGGTTTCTTCTTCTTCCATATTTCTTTCTTAAGTCTAAATTCTAAAACTCTGTCTAAATGCTTAAAACAAAACAACAAAAAACCTTTAAGAAGAGAATACAAAGAATTTGGTAACCAAAGTCAAGGTCAAAATGATAACTAGTTATGTTTAGTAAGTCTAATCATTTATTAGCCCATACATACGGGGAAAAAATAATTTAAGAACTCGCCCACTCCCCCAATTTCTTCTCTCACATTCTCCAGGAGATTCAATTCAATTATTGAGCATTTTACCTGTTCATAACTCTGAAGAAGTTTCTGAGCCAAAAGTGCATTTAGAGCATTACCTGGGGATGGTAGAAGGGGTGGGGCACAGGATGCTTGCAGCTGGAATCTGTGTGATTCTCCACCAGAGGTTAGCAGGCTTACCCTATGTAATATTGAAACCTTAGCTAAGCTGTATGTGCACTCTCCTCCACCCTAATATCAAGATAGCCTTCTTTTAGAAAAACATGAAATGGATTAGGGGTGAGGGAGGTAAAATAAAAGTAAACTATTTTGGGCTCTAGGTTTCCATGCATAGCTGGTCAACCTCATTCCACCAGTCTTCTGCCAAAGTCAGCTTTTGATTACTCAATTTGAACCTGGGTTGAGGTTGATGTGTTTGCCTGGTCAGCTAGCAGAATTCACACCAGGGAATTTAAAAAGTAGTGCTGGAGAGAGTAGTATTCTCTGCTGCTAGCTTTCCTTTATTTTTATTGGAGTCCCCCAAAATTAAAATAGATTTCCTGCACACTTGACTGGAAAATGGTATTGCTCAATTTCTTTCCAACTCTCAAAAAGTCTAAAGTCATATTACTGATATAAATAGAATGACCATATATATGACTTTTCTGATTATATGCTCAAAGACTGACAGCTGGTGTATATTTAGAGGCCAACTTACATTCAGAGAGTGTGGCACTTCACTCATTTTGTAATTTTCAGCAAAGGTTGACAAAACTTTAGAGGAAATTATATTTTAAGAATAACACTTTAGATAAAAACAAAGCAGCCTTAAATCAAATTCAAATATAATCTTATTTTAGAGAATATAAAAATGCAATGGGCAGAGACAGACCCATTGTTTTGCTTTGTAGGAAAAAAATGAGAAGAGGAAGGAGTGAAAAAGGGGTTCCCCTCAGGCCCTATTAGGATACCACACTGCAAAATGCAGGTGCAGGTGGCGCAGACTAGATTTTTTTCTAGATCATCTGCAAAATCAGACAATCTGGATCCAAGAGTAGTTGTAAAATAACACAGTCTTTTGTCCTCCTTTGGCTACCCAACACAAGGACCTCCTTCCAATTTGGAGGAAATGTTATGATATGAGAGACTGCATCCAAGCTGGACTGTTCTTGCAGTGAGCATCAGCTGTTTTCTCTTCCCTAGCCTCTGTTTCTGCCCATTTTCCAAGCCTGGGGGGCTCCAGCTTTAGAGCAGGTTATACCCAATATCATCCTGGTCACCACCTTCCTTAGGATCTACCTCTTTATGTCAATATTTTGTCTTACTTTTTTAATATTACATTTAAAAAAATATGAGGTCCCCATATACCCCCCACCCCCCCTCATCCCATTCCTCTGCCAATAACAACAACCTCCTCCATCATCATGAGACATTCATTGCATTTGGTGAATACATCTCTGAGCCCCGCTGCACCTCATGGTCAATGGTCCATATCATAGCCCACACTCTCCCACAGTCCACCCAGTGGGTCATGAGAGGACATACAATGTCCGGTAACTGTCCCTGCAGCACCTCCCAGGACATATTTTTGACAACACACATGGAAAAAAAGCCAGTGTTTCCCAAAATATATGATGTATACCACCAGTAGGAGAAAACAATGAAATGACACTGAATCAGAGTGAGAAATTTATTTTTCCTTTTTTTCTATTCTAAGCTTTCCAATTTCATCAGAGAAAGGTTTAATTTGGAACTAGTATATCTTTAACACTTTTCTAATATTTGTTAGTATCTCCTCAGTTATTTAACGACATGGTTGATATTCTTTTCATATTTACTTTTATGGAAAGTAATGCCAGTTTTCTACTTACAGCAGTGATATAAATTTTGTCTACAGAATTAAGTAAAAAAGTAAGTTTAAAGAATAATATAAAGTAAATGATAATAAAGCAGATATATTGGAATGACAAAAACCATGAAGGTGGACATCACTGACTAAAGTTTGGGAACTCCTATTGTAGAAAGAGCTGGTCTGTTACAGAATAACATTCCTTTGATCTAGGCACTAAATTTTATTCCCTGAGCCCTTATTATGTTACCTTTATTATTTAGCAGTCATTTAGTACATTGGTCTTTATCAGGAGCAATGACTTATCTACTAATTTTCCATACCAGATCCCTAACATATTGTTTTACTTTGACACAGCAGCAGACTGTTATTAAAGCATATCTTTCTCATTCTTAGCCCCTATGCTTCCATCACACATTCTTTCTTTACTTCATTATTCTCCAAAATTTTACCAGACCCATTTCCTGATCAGGTTTGTTTGGTCTCAAACTTTTTTCAGATGATTAATATACTCAGTGTCTTTCTCAATAGTCCGCAGGTCCAAGACCCCACTAACGAGGAGATCTGGAAATGCTTACTTACCTGTGGCATGTTCGCGCAGACCTACATCAAAGGCAAGTTTATCTGTCTGGGATCTTGATGTAGTCAAACATGTTAGATACTGTGAAACAAGAGCAGAAGCTAGTGAAGGCACAATCTTCCTCTGGGTCTCAGGGTCTCACCACTAATTGACTTCCAGTTGTCAATTTGAACACTGAGCTACTAGGAAAAGGGCTTGTTACTTACCTTACTCATTGGAAAATTAATTGGTACAACACTTTCAGAAAATGTAATATATTTAAAACCTCAACAATATACTTATCTGATGACCCAATAATTTAACTTAGAGTACTATATGTTAAGGAAATATGTTTGAAATTTTAAAGATGCTTTAGTGCAAAGATACTCCAAGAAACTTGAAAACTGAAAGCAATATAAATAGAACATAAATGGCCAAAAATAATGGACAGGCAAGATGAACTTTGGCACTTCAATTTGATGAAATATTATGTGACCATAGAAGGCATTTATCAAGACTGTGTAATAGTATGGGACATAATTTACAATACATTGAGCTAATAGGCTACATAAAAATAGTATAATTGTATAGTTAACATGAACACAAAAATTTAAATGCCTAGTAACTAGACTGTAAGGAATGATACCAAAATAATAACAGAAGTTGTTTTTGGATATGGGGACCATGGTTGATTCCCTCACTTCTATTATTTTCCATTTTACAACTATTTTATAACTATTCAAATAATTTACTTAATTATAAAATACATATGCACATAAAACTTAAATAATTTTACCATAACTCCAAAAACAAAGAAACCCCACAGCTTTTCCCCTGAGTGCCTGACATGGCAGGGCTTAGCCTTAGCCTGGGAGGCAGACAGGCACTGGGCATGCTTTTTGAGTTATCCTCCAGGTTCTCGGCACCAGGAAAACAGCAGATTATTTGCACTGTACAAAGTCATATCTCATAGGTGTTATGCCCAGAGCTGCTCTTAAAAGGAACTAGCTACTCTAGAGCTTAAGTGTGATTTGGTCTTGTTTTTATTTTTATTTTATTTTTTTGTATGGGGGAGGGTTTAAATCTAATCAATAGTATAAGGCTTCATATCTCTACTATGATGCTAGACCAAGATTTCAAAGCCCTGAGATGTATGCTGCTTGAGGTTTTGTTTATTCTATTTATGTAAAAAACAAGAGGTATTAGGATTTTATTTATGCTATGGATAAACACCATATTCCAAAAGACAAATTATTACCTTTAAATCCTAGAGGTTGTCAGAGTATAAAGTTTTCCCGTTTCCTAAACATTCCCATCACCTACTCTGATAATCTCACATTTGGTCATTTTTTTCTCTGTCTTTTACCATCAAGGACTACAACAGATGAATGATCAGGTTTAAAAGGTCAACTTCTTACCATAGCCCATGGGGGAAAAAAAGCTGTGATAAATTATTTAAAAAGCAACTGCTGCTCTTGCTGCCAAATTGATATTTCAAGCATTGAGATAAACTTTGCAGCAAGCTGCAGGTGTAAATATGTGAAAATAAAGTTTGAGTTAATGTAACAGTTTAGCAGGAGGAATAGAGAAAGAAGACAAATCTTCCTTACACTGATAGCAAATAAGGGATACACTTAGGACCTGGCAGTGAAAAGTATGGGGTTGGCACATATTATACTTAAGTTACATGTAATAGTCATCGTAATACCCGCCCCCACCCCCCCGACAAAAGATCTGTAAGTCTATATTTTATAAATTATTTTTAAAAGTTGAAATTTCTTTTTCAAGTTATATTGAGTTTTCACCATTCTGCTTAATTCTGCCCCTAGGTCCATGATTAGTTATAGCCTGATCAGTTTTTTGTGGCACCTTGCATCTTACATTCTCCTGTCTCTGGGTTAAAATAATACCTTCAAATGCCATCAAGACTGAAGGCAACGGATATCATTTCATTTTGTTTAGCTAGGCAAAAAGGAGACATTTCACAAAAATCCCATTTAATGGATTTTTCTTTTAAGCTGGTTATGCTTGTATACTAAAGAAATCGGTCACTCCCTGGTCCATTTGATCCTTCATCAGCTCGGCATCTAATACGTCTAGGTACTTCGCTTAGTGAGGTTAGGTTTGGTGGAGAAAAAGAAAGATAGGGTCTTTTTCCTCACAGGATGTGTGGGTCAGACATTCAGCAGCCACAAATACATAATTACAAATTATAATATAATGGTATGAAGGAAATGCTAAGACAACAATGCCCTATAGTTATTTATATTTACTCCCCCTGCTTTAACTTGGACTTGCTGTTTCCTTCCTCTCCCCCCCGCCCCCCCCAGCCCATCCTTCCCTCCTCCTCCAGTGGTGAGAGAGGGCCTCTGGGATGTGCTCACCATTCCACTGAAAGAGTGCCGCAGGAGAATCGCGTGGCCATAGAGCAGGGTCCTGTGGCCACCCCCTTGTGCCGCCTGTGAGGAATGAGGAAGAAAAACATGAGCATGTGCCAGCTGTGTCCCAAGAGCAAAGCAGCCCAAGAATTCTGGGACATAGGCTATGAGGAGAAAACCCATTGGAATTCATTCTAGAAACAAGTGACCCATCTATGGGTGGGAGAAGGCTTGTGGCCACAGCCATGCACCATCCTTGGGAGAAGGTTTGTCGGGGCCAAACCTCTTCTCAGACATGGCCCCTGCCAGGTGTCAAGAGATTCCCAGAGCTGTTCTACCACAGACGCCAGAAAATGAGATAGGTACTGCTTACCTTCCTTTGAAACTTCTCAGAAGCGTTCAGAGAGAGAGAAACAAATGTGAAGTAACTACAGCCTGGCAACAGAGGCAGCAGAGCAGGCGGGTATACGGCTATGTCCTGAGCTTTGTAGGTCTTTTCCCTTCAGACACTTGTGCTTTCCGCCCACTCCCTTAAATGGATCCTGTTTACACAGATCTTGCCAACAAGTGACTGCTCTAGATCCAGGACTTTGAAAGGGTAAGTAGTTATGCAGAAACAGATCCTCAGTTGAGAGATTACCTAGCTCTCTTCTCTGCCTCACCATGCAGCCCAATTTTGGCTACTCCCAGCTCAGTGGCAGTGCAAAAAGTGGGAACATGGGGCACAAGAAGGAGATACTACTCTACCTAAAGCCCCTTGGTGTCTGCTCCTTACTTTTTTCCTTAATCTGATTCACACATCATGACTCTGAACTCCTTAGTACATGATAGGAGGCAAAACAAATTTATTCTAGTTATAGGTGAGTATACAGCATGGATAGCTGAAATCTACAGAAATTTCTAGAAATGTCTGTAATCAACATCTTCATTCTCTTTCCCGTGTTGCTCCCCAAGGTGCTAACCTGTCCTCAGACAAAGTAATTGAACTCTTATTTTTAAAGGAGGTACTGGGGATTGAACCCCGGACTTCATTCATGGGAAGCAGGCACTCAATCACTGAGCTACATCTGCTCCCTAGCAGTCAAATTTTTTTATTGCACATTTTAGAAAAATTCTTTGAGCACAGACCCCTTTCCCCAAACATGCACAAAAAAGGAATTCAAAGCTTGAGACAAAAATTATAAATAGTAATTCTAATTTTTTTCTTCCATATGCCAAGGGTGTGTCTCTTACACACCCCATTTTATCCAGAGCTATAGAACAGCAGGCCAAGGGATTCGTTTGATGTCCTGCTCCTCCACCCGTCTACCCTCCAATTAGGACAACAAGCAATGAAGAGGAAGGAGACACCAGGTGGTGTGAGGAGAAGGCAGAGTTCTGGATAATCAGTCATGGAGTAATTTTATTTAAACTCTATTTGGATTAATAGAAAAATTTTTGTCACAGGGATGGTTTTTCATGTCATACAATAAGCCTAAAGAAAAGAAAAAAGATTAAATGTCGTATCATGTTAAAAAAAAAAGATAACTGTATGTCTATATGGCTGTTTTTTCCATTGCTAAAGAGATTTAAGTATTCTCCAGAGTATAATACTATGAAGAAATTACATTATTCACCATATTTCCAAATTTCTTGAAATCAATTGCACTAACTTTAGTTTCTGTATTTTCAAATGTATGTCAACAGCTTAATCAAAACTAGTCCTATTAAATAATTTTCACATATTGTCAGTCTAACTGAAATTCTTTATAAATCTAAGTCAACTCTTCAATTGATGGCTGCATATGACTTTTGTGTGGGTTTATACACCCAAACTACTTTTTTTTTTTAAGATTTATTTTATTTATTTCTCTCCCCTCCCTCCTTCCCCCCTTCCCCCAGGTGTCTGTTCTCTGTGTCCACTTGCTGTGTGTTCTTCTTTTTGTCTACTTCTGTTGTTGTCAGCGGCATGGGAATCTGTGTTACTCTTTGTTGCATCATCTTGCTGTGTCAACTCTACATGTGTGCAGCGCCACTCCTGGGCAGGCTGCACTTTCTTTCGTGCTAGGTGGCTCTCCTTACGGGACCCACTCCCTGCAGGTGGGGCTCCCCTACGCAGGGGACACCCCTGCGTGGCATGGCACTCCTTGCGTGCATCAGCACTGCACATGGGCCACCTCCACACGGGTCAAGGAGGCCCAGGGTTTGAACCACAGACCTCCCATGTGGTAGACGGACAACCCGTCCACTGGGCCAAGTCCGCTTCCCCCAAACTACTCTTATTTCAGATTGAACTACTGGCCAAATTTTATTTCCATAGGCCACACCTTCTTCCATTTCTTCTTTGTCCCTATCACTTCCATGGTTAGTCATATGATATAAAGAGTCAAGAGATGCTGTTGCCATTCCCCCCTCAGTCCCCACCCCACCCCAAAAAAAACCCTGGCACTTGTGGTCCTCTTATTCTCTGACCCTTCTGGAAACATCTTAGCCTTCATATCCCTAAGTGATAGCACCATTGGAAAGCAGAGGGACTTAAGTACCTCACTGGGATTGAAGTCACTATGTAGAACTCAGGAGCCTTTGCTGCCAGCCTTTACACCTTAATATACCTCCCTCCTCTAGGGCAGATGTTCTTAGATGTTAGTTACTTCAGAATCACCTGGAGGGCTTGTTAAACCACAGATTGCTGGACCCTCCTCCAGAGATTCTGCTTCAGTAGGTCTGGGAGTTTGAATTTTTAACAAGTTCCAGGAGATAATCACACTTCAGTGCTAGAACAGTAGATGAGCTTTCTGTGCAGAAATCTTTGATAATTATCATGGTGGTAGCTGCCATTTGGTATATCCTCTGTGTCAGGTGATTTATATATATACCATCCTAGCTTATCCTCATAACCACCTTTCAAGGCAGGAATTTTTTCCCCTTGTTTTGTGTTTGAGGAAGGTGAAGCTCAAAGAGGAGAAGTATCTTGCCCTGTGTCACACAGCTGGATGTGGTAGGGTTAGAATTGGTATTTGAGGTTACCTCCAAAACCTGTGCTTATTCTGTTCAACTTTTTATAATGCATTCATTTGCCTACAGAGTGCAAAAGAGTACATAAAGCACCCATACGAACAGGATAGAAAGACATTTCCTCATCTCCTTTGTAGAGGTGAACTCTAGGACTTACAGAGCTCTAACCTTATGGCAGGCACAGAACTAGTCTAAGCATTGTACATGAATCATCTCATTTTATCTTCTCAATTAATGGTGTGAAGTAATTATGGCTATCATCCCCATTTTACAGCTGTGGTCACTGAGGCTGAGAGAGGTTAAGTAACCTGCTCAAAGTCATACAGTTTCCAAGCGCAGAGTCAGGATTTAAGACAAAGGTGCTTAACCATTTATTATACTGTCTCCCTCCGCAGTCCAGTAGAGGAGACAAGATTTGTACATAAAATTATGTAATAAATACAAACAGCATATCCATTAAAGAGCTCTGGAACGGAAGGGTAAAAAGGCGATTGGGTATTAAGGAATGGTTTCATTGAAAAGGTTGATCATAACATGCTGATAAGGCTGTTACCCGTAACAGTGAGAGAGGAATGCACAGGAGCAAAGGCTGGGAGGAGGACAGCATAGACCAGTACACATGGGGACTAGCAGGTGAGTCACTGCTTAGTGTGTGTGGAGGGCTCAAGAAAGGGAGCAGGTGGAAGTTAGAAGTAGGTATAGGCCAACGGTTCATGGAGGTTTGTGACTCCCTGACTGGGTGGATGGACATTGTGCCACGGCTCATGGGATATTGGTACAACTTACGAAAGGAGTGTCATAATCGAAACTTACCTTAGGAAGGTAAACTTGACTGCAAAATGGAGGAAGGACCAGAGGGGTCAAACCCTAGAGCCAGGCAAGACCATTAGCTGTCAATTTCTACAATGGCGCGAGAAGAGCTCTCAGGCCAAAAATTGTAGAGTCATCTTTACATCGTATTTTTCTCCCTTTGCACCCTACATTCAATCCAAAGCAACTCTTGGCTCTACCTTCAAGATATATTCTGTCTCCAACTACTCAGCACCCCACTGTTGCCACTATGGTCTGATCAACTGCCATGTCTCACCTAGCCTAGAATTATGGTCTCCTAACTGTGCTCCCTGCTCACCCTCCCCCTTTACAGTCTGAGCAGGCACACAGCCAAAGCCATCCTTTAAACATAAACCACCCCAGGTGGCTTCCTTGCCCAAAAGCTCCAATGGTGACCTATCACATAAAATAGCAAAGTTCACACCATGACCTTTAAGGCCCTATGTTGGGAAACGTCTTTGCAGGTACATGTGGTCTCTGTCGTGTACATTTTTTAAGCTTTAAAAATTTTGAAAACCGTTCTTAACATGAGGGCTTTTCATAAACAGACCACAGGCTGGGTTTAGCCAGCTGGCTGAAGTGTGCCAATCCCTGCCTTACAGGACCTGGTTTCCTTCCACCTTTATGATTTCCTCACTTTCCTTCATGTGGTAGTATGAGGCTTTTATGGACTTCAGAAAAGATCATGTCCTTAGAGCTAATCCATTCCTGTGGATGGGACCTTCCTTGTGACTAGCTTACTTCAGTGGGGCATGATACAGGGTGGATCTTACTCTTCTTACTGGAGTCCTTTATGAATGGGACAAATAGGGAGAGAGGGAGCTGCAGAGACAGAAAGTCCCAGAAGCCATATACTGAAATCAACAGAATCTGGGAGAGGGGAAGCCAGAAGCTGAAGCAATGAAACCCAGAAGAGAAGCAGATACCTCCATGTGCTGTTCTTCAGGGAGAAAGCATCGCCTGATGATGCCTTGATTTGGACACTTTCATGGCCTTAGAATTGTAAGCTTGCAACCTAATAAATTTCCATTGAAAGAGCCAACCTATTTTTGGTGTATTGCCTTGGCAGCGTGTAGGAAATTAAAACACACTACAACTCTCCCCACCACCACCTCTGCTCCAGCCATACTGGTCTTCTCCCATTCTTTAGGAAAGCATGCTCCTACCACTAGCCTTTGCACTTATGTTTTCTTCTGCCTGCAGTGCTCTTCCTCCAATACTTTCAATGATCATTCCTGCCTTTCATTCAATGTTTGTTTGTGCTAAAACATCTCATTAGGCAAGCCTTCTCTGATCACACCCTGTAAAACAGGGGTTCTTAACAAGGGGTCAATGAGCTTGTATTTAAATTTTAAAAAAACATTCTTGTGGGGATGTGTTGGTACAGGTGTGATATGTTTATTAAATAATACATACTATAGTGTGGACTTAGTAAGTGGCCCATGTTTTCACCTGACAGGCAAAGGGGGGGGGTCTGTGGAACAAAAAAGGTTAAGAACTTCTGCTCTAAAAGAAAAATCACCCTCCATCACATTTTCTTCATTTATTATTTTTCATGACATTATTAGCTAATATGAATTCATACATTATTTCGTATATGATCTACCTTCTACCTAGGAGCCTACCTCCTAGGCTCCATGTGTAAGGGTCTTTGTTGTATTCTCTGCCATATCAACATGACTTATCAATGCCTGGCACATAGGAGGCACTCATTAAATATTTCCTGAAAAAATAAATGAATAAATAATTGCATAAGATGGTCTTTTGTCTCCATTTTATATGAAAAGAAAGAATTTGGGGAACTTTCCCAAAGTTAACTTGAAAATGGTGAGCTTGCATTTGAACTTGAATCTTACTACAAACCCTCTTTTCACTATTTGATGTTAATTCTAGAACATTCCAGGAAAGATGTGACAGGCTACAGAAAAAGGGGATCCAGACTTTTGAGACTTCAAGGCTTCATCAGGATGGCAGCCCTGTGCCTTCCACGAGTGACCCTGACATTCATCATTGGCAGGAGAAGATTCAGTACCATCGCACAGGATGGGCGTGGGGCAGGACAAAATTGGTAAAGGTCCTGATGTTGTGACCACAAGATCATTTGTTCAATTATTTCCCTATAATTTCAAAATTAATCTCCATCACTCACATTTCTTTTGGTGGTGTCCCAAAAGAAACTGCCACACAGTAAGAGAAACCAGATACAGCATTTGAGGAGAACCTCTGATTCTACCTGACATGCAAAAATATTTAAGCTTGTTAGATCTCTAAGCCATCTCCTTTTGTACACTGTAACCCAAAATTCCACTTTGGGGGTCCTGAGCGCTAAGAAATCTTCCAAAGCTCCAGGAAGGTTCCTTACTGAATCTAACATAACCTAAGAAATCTTTAGGGGCCACCTTCTTGGGAGGGCTTTTAGGGCATGAAGTCATTGATTTTCTACATGCACACGTGTACTTTAATTTTGCCCTTCCTTTCACACCCCACCTCTGGTCCACTCTTTTTTAAAAAAAATTTATTATTTAATTGTATTTTTTTGAAGATATATAGATCACAAAAAAATGTTACATTAAAAAAATAAGAGGTTCCCATATACCCCCCAAACACACACCCACTCCTTCCACATCAACAACCTCTTTCATCATTGTGGCATATTCATTACATTTTGGAGCACTGCTGCACCGTATGTATAATAGTTAACATTGTAGTTTACACTCTCCCCGAGTACATTCAGTGGGTTATGGCAGGATATATAATGTCCAGCATCTATCCCTGAAATGGGGGGAGAGAGGAATAGAATAGATGGAAGCAGGGTAACTAGGGGGCACTGGAAGTGTTCCACAAGATCGTGCAATGATGGATATAGAACATGTTAAATTTCAACAAAAATGTATAAAAGTTTATAGGCTAAAATGTGAACCATAATATAAAGCATAATGTAACTAAAAATTTAGAAAAATTGTACAGTCTAAAATATAAACCATATTGTAAACTAAAATGGAACCATGTTTGACAGCTATATTTCAATATCTGTATATCAGCTATAGCAAATATAACATGAACATGTGAAAAGGTCCACTCTTATTGGTTATCAAAGAGAAAGTTCTTTCTAGAAGGTTACAGAGCAATACTTCCTCAACATGCTGGAGATGCCTTTACATTGCCCAGGAAGTTTACATTTCCTTTGATACAGGTGATAACTAAATAACAAATATACCTTATAAGTAAAATAATAATAATAATACCTAACAAATAGACAAAACCAAGTAACACTAGTGTATTCAGTTAGAAACATAGTGAAAGATCACACTCACAATTGCTACAAAATATTAAATTTTTAGGAATTTGCTTAGGAAAGTGAAACCTTTAAAACAAACACACAAAACCTTATTCTATAATATAAAATTTGATTTGATGAAATGAAAATATATACTTTGTTACTAAGAATACTAATATTTTTAAATGCTTATTCTTCTAAATGTAACCTACAGACTTAAGGTAGTTTTAATTAAAATTCTGATAGCGTATTTTGGAACTCATCAGAAGTGCTATAAAACTAACCTGGAAATATAAACAGGTTAAAAAAACACTATTCAAATAGGAACCAAACTTTAATAAATGTCATGAAGCAAATAATTAATCTACTTTGGTGTTTATTCAAAAAAGAGAATGTAGCAAAATATAGGCAGCCCATAAACAGATCCAACTGCAAGAAAATGTAGAATGAGATAAAGCAGATTTTTAGTATAAGGGGGAAAGGCAGGATTATTAAGCAAATGTCTCTGTGATATCTGGAGAACAAAGCAGAAAAGCATCCAGTTAGACCCACAGGAAACATAAAAGATAAATTCTGGATGGATAATAGAGTTGAATATTTCATTTTAAAATTAATTTCTAGAACTATCATGTAACAGAATAAACAGTCCATGTTCTTTATAGACCTAATACTTATCCATGCTTTGAAGCAATAGATGCACTCAAAGGAAATAAAAGACATGATGTACCAAGATTACTGAAGTTCAGGACAATGGAAACACCAACATTTAATAGACTGCAGAAATGCTTTGTATCATTATGACAAAAGGGTTAATATCTTATTGAAGTGCAAGGGGCAAAAGACTCAAAGAAATAGGCAAAGGATATGAATAAATGATTCATATCATGAATAAAATGAAAACATATGGAAGATATTTTATCTTCTCTAGTAATGAAAGGAAAGACAATTAAAGCAACTTTGATATATCATTTTGTACCTACTAAATTTTCAAAAATGGGCAAACAAACTTAATGCTGTCAGAGCTGCAGCTTAGCTGGTATGATCATATGCAAGATGATACTATATACAACCCATCTGGAAAGCAACTAGGTAATATATAAAAACTGATGTAAAGTCGTCTATAACCTTTGCTGTAGTAGTTCTATTTCTGGGAATAATTCAAGAAAGGCAAAACAAATATGCACAGAGTTGTGACAAAAGCCTATAATAGGGAAAACAAAACAAAACCTGGAAAGAGCTAAAATACATGAAAGAAAAATATTGTCTAGTAGGTCATGCAATGTCTTCAGAATGTTCTGTCCTACAACCATTAAAGACGACAATATCAGAGGCTATGTGAAAACACAGAAAAAATATAAGGTGCCCACTTTGAGAAAAGAAAACAAAACACCTTCAACTATTACATATATGCAAGAATGATAAATCTATAAAAATGAAATAGCCATTTGGTTTGTTGCATAATCAGTGGGTTTTCCCTTTTCTCCCAATTTTTTTTCTTTAATACCTTACCACATCATTTAAATTAAAAGTGTGTGTGTAGGGGTGATAGCATATTGGGCGTCTAAAGAAATGGAGTGTTATGAAAAGGTTTCACCTGTTCACTAAACCTTCAAGGGTGTAATTGATTTTCCAGGAATCCACAGCAATCCACCTGCCTGAAAGGTGCTCCCTGCCCCATGAAATTTCAGGCCAGATGGCGACAAAGGTCGAGCATGCTTGCTTTTAGGCCAAACTGCAGAGGCCAGCCCTACCCTGGTGTTGGATGGAAACCAGAGAGAGGCAGCCTTTATCAATATAATCCTGGGCCCCTCAACACCCTCCTCCCAGGGTCAGCTCCAGACTCCATAGGGAAAACCTCTTGCCATAAGGATTCCTTTCCACTTAGGTCCCAAACTGAATGGTTCTTTTGACTGCCCCTTGCGGACTCTTCACTTTGGATCCTGTTCTTGTTCTTGGGGACTCAGTGTCTACACCATTCCACGCTTCTCGAGGCTGCCCTCGACCAGCCATCGGACTCTGGGTCTACGTGCCCTGCTGCTGCAGGCTAACCAATCGCCCTCTGCCCGAATGCCCTCAAGTCTGCTCAGGCATCCCACTTTTCTAGGAGGGGTACTCTGATAGCTGGGAAATACCCCTTCCACTCAGAATGATACCTGAGGAATCGATGTGGCATTTTCCAAACAGGTCTTGGATTGTAAACTCCCAATAACAGGGACATTAGTGCACAGGAACTGAGAAAGTGTGATGCAGGGGTGGGAGGCGCATGGACACAGATTAGATTGACCTGTGATTTGGAGTGAGAGCTGGAGAATAAGACAACAGGAATGCCATAAGCACACTAAAGCCATCCAAATCCTTTACTATGTGTGAAACTAGGAGAGCACAATGCAGGGCACTTCTTCCCTAGCTTTTCTGGGTCAGATACACCATTTTTTAACTAGGTAATTACCAAATTCTGCTTTTCTTGGGCTAAACAAAGATACCTCTTATATCCTATGGTTCCCAACCTTGGATGTAAAACACCACACAAATAGAAGGTATTGTTCTTTTAATTTGGCACTTTGACTATTTACAATGGCACGATTATTACGGATGTAAAACCTATAGTCAGAAGTGCCAGAGCCATTGGTTACAGAAAGGCATGACCTCATGACAGTGTACCCTAAAGAGGTTTCCCCTCTAAGGGGATTTCTTTAAGTGCATTCCCGGACAACTCAGCCAGGACAGTGCAAGCCCTTAAGATAAATGCACTTAGGGGGAGGCCATGTGGTTCTTGGCGTCTTTCATAGGCTTCTGGGGATATCATTAAAAACCAGACTCATGAAATGGACTTTTAATGAAGGGCAGAAAAGCAGAAGAAGGTGCAGTGTCCCACAGCCCTATGGCCCAAGTTCAGTGATCAGTGTCGTTTCTCCAGGTACCTTACTGAGGGATGTCAGAAACAGCGAGGCACGATAGGATATGCTGCATCTTGAGAAAAAGTGGCTGAAGAACTTACGGAAGTCACTGCATCTGCTGCTCTGCCTTGTAGCAACATCAGCAGGATGGCTACGACTCCAGGCAGTCCCATTTCACACACTCACTGCCATGGTCCTCATCTCCCCATATCACAGGGCAGAAGACAGGAAAGCCCCAAAAGCACTGTGCAAAGATGGAATATTCTCCTTTTCTTTCTTTTGTTTTTTAAGCATGTAAACTTTGCCACTGAACAAGGAAAATACACACAAAAACAAACATCCCATCCTCTAGCCCCAGCCACCCAATGTCAAATTTGCCATTTCCCTGGGTTATAATTTATTGATTCCAGTCAACTCTCGGAAGCTCCTAGAATTAATTTTCCTGGGAAAGAAGGTTTTGGCAATCTTTTTGCTCTTGTCATTAATTCTTCATGGAATTATTTCAAGACAAGAGGATGAAAGGCCAGGGCCTAATTTGAGAAACTTTAAATTCTGGGCCATGAGCATCATTTACAGCAAGCACCTTCACAGCAATGAGGCTTTCTTTCCCAGGAAAATACCTACTTGGTTTCTGTTTTAGAGATTTGACCCACTTGGGTAAGTCAAATCAGAGCGGTGCCTTGGCTGAGTCAGGGCCTGCAGGGGAGCTGCTCTGGAGACTCCAAGTGGATTCTTCCCTGTGGGCACTCACAGACGTAAGAAGTAAGAGCCCTGGACAGTGCACGACTACAGACAAGTGAGAAAATTCTTGCTTTGCATGTCTTAAAAAATAAGAGTTTTCAACCTAGGAGAATATATTTAAATATGTGCAACCACCCTCACCTCCACGCCAATCCACAAAGGTAAGGGAACTAAATGACTTCTTGAGGTTTCCATTAGCCCAGGAATTTTACAAACACTGATTCTGAAACAGAAAAACGAACATTTTATATTCAGGGATAAAAGATGGCTGTTGAGATGTTTCCAAATTGGGCAAGGGGTCATCCTGGATCCATCTGTGCTTTTCTTTGAACATAGAAGCTATGGGAAAACCAGACGGCTAAAATGGCAGTTCCAACACACATTTATTACAGTGCCTTCTAAAACAGCACATTGATAGGAGGCATTTTTCAAGGTATTAATGACATTTAGATTGATGACAAGTATACTTTGGAAAGAGGTAGTGATTTTTTCTTCTCTGAATTAGTTTTACTTCTTTCTCCTATAGTTAACAGATTTTTAAGGATCTGACATTGCCGAGTTCATTCTTTACATAAAAGGATCTTGTCAGCCCAATTTATTTTCCAGTCACTTGCTTTGGTTTTTATTTGAACCATCCACATACCCTCATCATTCATTAGCTCCTCCAATGAACTGATGTACCAGGGCTACTTAGCATCCAGACCAAGTACCACGCCCAACCATTTCCCTTCAGCCAATAAAACAAATTATTTTTCTATGAAGAATTTAACATTTGAAAGATCAGATTACCTTTGCATGAAACAGTGAACATTACTATTATTTCCTTAAAAAAATAAATCACTGGGATTTACAGAATACAAAATAGGAGTATCAACTACCTCTTAAGCAAACACTGTAACCAAATTAATTATATCGTGTTGTCTAATCCTCCTCCCTCTCTCTTACACTCCTTAATCCTATGTGCTTTCTCTAGGATGTCTTAGTTCCACACACCGTTTCTCTATTTCTTTCATGTCTCCATCCCCCTTGCACTGGTCTTGATTATGATCTCGCTGGATAGAGGTGGACTCATTCTGTTTGCTCTGCACTCACATAATAAGCCTGAGGGCCAAGTCACTACTTTGAAGCACAAAAACAGGCTGATTTTTCTTGAACTAAATGAAGTGTTCTTGATCCTCAAGGGTCTGTGTATGGGCAAAAGAACAGATGCTCCCTAAACCCTAATACCTACTACCTGTTCGTGGACCGTAAGTTTCTCGAGGGTAACAACATGATACTTCTAAACCAGGTGTTCTTAACCAGGGGTCTACGGACCCCCAAGGGGTCTGTGGAAAGATTTCAGGGGGTCTGTGAGCTTGAATTGAAAATTCAAAAAAATGTTATTCTTTGGGGATGTGTTGGTGCAGGTGTGATATATTTATTAAATAATATGCAGTATATTTTCGGGACTTGGAGCTGTGCTGGGTGGTGCTGCAGGGACAATTACCGGACACTGTATGTCCTCCCATGGCCCACTAAATGGAATGTGGGAAAGCGTGGGCTATGATGTGGACCATTGGCCATGAGGTGCAATGATGCTCAGAGATGTATTCACCAAATGCAATGAATGTCTCATGATGACGGAGGAGAATGTTGCTATTGGGGGAGGAGTGGGTGAGGAGGGTGGGGAGTATATAGGGTCCTCATATTTCTTGAATGTAATATTTAAAAAATGAATAAAGACAAAAAAAATAATATGCAGTATAGTGTGGACTTCGTAAGGGGTCTGTGGTTTTCACCTGACTGGCAAACGGGTCTGTGGAACAAAAGAGGTTAAGAACTCTTGGTCTAAATCTTTCACAGATTCATTCTAGAGAAGTGGCCTCCAATCCTAGCTACATACCAGAATTACCAGTGGAACTTTAAGAATGAAACAAACTAGCAATAACAACAAAAACAGCTCAGAGGCTCAGGGTGTTTCCTGAAAATTCCAATTTGGTGGGTCTATGGTTGGGCCCAAGGGAATTCTGACACAAAGGCAGGCTTGAGAGCCAATAGGATGGCCCTGTCACATGGGAACTGTACACTCAAATAATTTGCATGATGCTTGCTGTCAGGAAGTACTTCTGTTTAGATTGCCCTTTTTTCATTTCTCCAGAATGCCACAGAACAACAAACATCAAGGTTCAGTTCTATCTCCCAGCTTGGCTCCCATGAATGTGACACATGGTAAGCCGAAACTCCCTATTGCAAAAACTGCATATGGGAGGGACTCTAGATAAGTCGGTCTCAACAAAGGAAGAGTTCCTGGCCCTGGACTTACCTATCTTTACAACACTGACCCTTCATGAGCTGCCTCCTATGCAATCCTGACATTTCTGGACTCTGCAGGACCCAGGAAAGATGTTGTTAGTGGCAAGTAGCATAGCAGGTCAAGAGGAAAGGGACTTTCCTTATTTCTCCTCTTCTTGGTCACCTCCCTCCCCAGTGGGTCACCTGATATCCTATTTTTTCACCTAGGTCCTAGGTCCCCGGACCTTACAGGTGCACTGCAGCATATTACATTCTTATTTAGAGTGTTCTGCTTTTTTCTGTCTGCTGTGTTTGCGTGTCTGAGAGGTGTTTTGAATCGTCTAACACTCAGGTGGTGCTATTCACACCACTGTTTCTTAAAGTCCACCTTTCAGAGGCTTGGGTCCAAGTGTTCCTCCCGCCAACTATTTTTTATTTTAAAGAGCTCTTCCCTTAAACATAAAAATAAAAAGTCTCCTCTGCTGATCCATGAATGGAAGATGGGACCTGGATAGAGCAATCATCCACTGATCTATTTTTTCTCCATTGTACAGCGAGCAAATTCATCACACTGACAACAGGAAGATAACCTACTAGGGCTGATGGTAAAGCCTGACTTCCCCTCAGCTACAAGAAACCATGACAGGTTTTTTGGGAAGGGTAAGAATACATGTTAAAATTAGCAACTTCTATCTGTGAGAGGAGGAAAAGGCTGGTTCAAAAACAGACTATGGGTCATAATTTAGAGAAAAAAATTAACAAAAAACCCACAAAACTGCAATGTCATTTGTGCTGATGCTTGGGTTACAGTGCGTGAAAAGGTCACGAACGTACACTGAGCAGCGATTAGTTTGAATTATGATAGTCCTATGGTGATGCTATATATCAATCAATGGATTGTAAAATAAGGACATACATTAGAAAGACGGTTTGAAGGTGAGAGAATACTGGTAGTGTGATTCACCTCTGCCATCCAGTTTGTTAGTATAGTTACTAGGTTCCTGCTTATTGGAGAACTATCATCAGGACCACTTTTTTTTTTTTTTTTTTTTACCCTGTGTGAAAAACTGCAGGGGTTCCAGAAGGGTGCTGTGCAAGGCCTCGGGGGTTACACACTAGATTGTCGGGAGCCACTGGGACCTAGTCTGGAAAAAGTGCACCCACGCTTCAGGGAGGTCTGCAGCCTGGCTGTGTATCTTCCTTAGCTGGAACCTGCTGGGATTTGTAAGGGAAAGTCAGATTTAGATTTAGACATTTCCCCCAGATCAAGTGAGCACAGTTAAGGTAGATCTTACAGCTATGGATGCCTCTTGGTTTGGAGGGATACACACATGCATGTGTGTTAAAAACAAGATACTTCTAGGATGAGTATGCCTCATGTTCAAGCTAGAACCTGACAATAAATTAAGGTGGCCCTTATTAGATGGAACAGGGGGTAGTGTGGAATACGGAAATGTTTAATTTCATACAGTTTGCAAGAAACAGCAATTGGAATAGTCTTCAGAAGAAAGGACTGTGACAATCGATTTCTCTACATAATTTAATGCAAGAGATTAAAATAGAAGCTGATTTTCTAGAATGACATTTTAGTAGCGAAGTACAGGGGGGAAAAGAAATAGGATAAACACAAATAGATCCTTTTTTTTTTTTCTTATGGGGGATAAGTTTGGATAGACAAGGATAAATGTGGGAGAATGTTGAATGATATGTACAAGAAAATACCAAGTTAGTGAAGTGAATTAAAATGAAGTTAGTATATTTAGATAAAAATGCACATGTGAATGAGTCCTTAAGGACAGACAGACAAAATGAGGGAAGGGACAGGCAGAACTGTGGAATGCTTTCCCTTCCTGCCTGCACAATTAGGTTAAAAATAAGAACACAGTGGAAATTGACTTCATCAAGACCAGATTTCAGCAGATGAATTTACTGTTCTTGCTTACCCTGGTGACAGCCTGATCTAGCACAAGCTATGTAAAAACTGCAAATAAATAGTGTGAGAGGTAGAGCAACCACAGCTGGCAAGGTATCTACACTTGGGGAGAGATACATAAGGAGGGTACACACCAGAGAAAAAGACTGAGGTTATGAGAGGAGGAATGGAGTTCCATAGAAAAGGATTAGTTGAAGGCTGTATTTTTGTGAGCACCTGGGAACTGCAGACCTCTTGTTTCCCCACCAACTTTGAACCCAGCATAGTAAATAAACGATGGATTCGTAAGTCCGGGGCTGCTTCACTGCCCTACACACTGACGCGGGTGCCTTGAAGGGAGGCTCGACTAGGAAGCAGCAGTTGCTCATTTCCCTGGGAACCCAAGTCTGTTGCCTGGAGCCAGAGAATTGAGTCTCCTACCCCTTAGATGGCTCCCCAGGCCCTCAGCATCGCTGAGCAGAACAGGGAGTTGAGACTGTACTGAGGCGATATACCACAACATTTACAACCCTGGGAGGAGCAAGAAGTTCTGAAATGCCAGCATTTTGTTAAATATCCACCCTCCATTTTCCCCCATGTTGGAAATTTCTGTGTTGTAGTAGACACATGATATTGGAAATACTTAAAGGCTGAGAAAGAAAATATGAATTTGAGGTATATTACATCAGGGCATTATCACCAGACTGTCTGAATCTTAAAATCGGATCGGGGTTTGCTAACCATCCCTTTACCAAGCTGGCATGGGAAAATCCCCATGGGGAAGGGCACAAGGCTAAGGGGCAGGCAGTAGAGTATCGATGGGAAAGAGGCCTACGGACCCTGGGGCGAAAGGCTCCCTTATCTTTGGTGGCTGTGTCCTGAGGCACAGAGCACAAGGTCATGTTTTAGAGGAGCAGCACCACAACTCTCTGCTTGGATTCACTAAAGATGCCCCAGTAATTATAGTTCACTTATCACTACCCATTGATAAGAGAAAATCTGGAGATTTTTGTGTCCTAGGAGTAATTCTGAAAATTCCTGAAGCTGAGTCTTAAACTTTAGAAAAATAAACAGCTACTTAAAAATATACTCATTAAAAAAAAATTAATGAATTCAACTTACCTTTCTACCACCTCACCAAAGACATGGAAACAAGTATTTCCAGGAAAAGTGTCATCGTGAATGTCCATCACCCGCCCCAGCCCCATCCAGAGAGCAGGACTCAGGGGAGTTGACCAAGGGAAAGCAATTTTTAAAACACATTCCCAAAGGTTGTTCTTCAGAAGAAATCTTGCCCGTTTAGCACTGAAACATCTCTCAATCCATTCTTTCGAAAGAACAGCCTATTTCTCCTGCCCACTGCCCTCTACCTTATAAAACACATGAGCAGCAGATAAATTGGGTGAGGGACATACCCCTAGCTAAGCTTCATTAGCAAGACAGCAGCAGGTGGCTTTTATTAATGGGCTGCATCCAGGTTCTATCCATAACGAGAACAAAAGGAGGCCCAACTGGTGCCTATAAAATCATATAGCGTCCTTGACTGTCCAGCTTCCATTTAAAAATTTTTTTAAAGTAACAGCCCTTAAACAAAAGTGTCTGGTAACTTGTATAATTACTTAGATAATATGGATTCCAAGAGCTGTCCCACTAGACAAGGCCTTGGAGGTTAAAAACTTCAAGAACCAGCACAGTTTTAAGAACAGCAGCGAGAATAATAAAGAACAGAGGTGCCAATTCTACATTTTGCCCCAGAAGAGCATTAAAGAAAGAAAGGGGGGAAAAAGCTATTACCTACTATCACTATCGTTTCCAAAAAGAAAACAGACCAACTTTATAATTATTGTATCTTAGAATAGTAAGATGGATATAATCTCAGAAAAAAGACAGTCTTTTCTATTTATAAAGCTAGCTTAATCAAACAATTCTGACAATATCTTTCTTTTCCTGATTTTCCTACTGACTTGCAAATCCTTTATCATGGGTACATTTTGGTTAAGGCACAGATGTTTGGGGACCACTAATTTAGTTCAAAGCCCACATATTGAGAGAACAAGATCCAGAAAGTGACGGAATGAAGGCCGGAGTATCCAGGCCCTTCCTTACAGCCTGGCCCTTTCCTCTCACAGTGGAGTGACAGTTTGAGAGCAAAGGTCAGAGCCTTCCCTACCCCCACCTCAACCTAGGTACTAGCCACAGCTGAGAGAAGCCACCTGCCTTCAGCTGTCCTCCTCTTACTTTGCAGGAGGCCCCTGGAGCCCCACAGGTCCCCCCCTAAATCTTCTTGTTCTTATTTCCTGCTTTCTTCCCATTGATGTCACTCCATTATTCCAGCTCCTTCTATTCTAAAATCAGACATCAGTAATCAGAGGGTTGAGGCATTGATCATTGGGTTTTTACTCAGTTGAGGATTAAATGCCACTGAGATCAGGGTTTCTCTGGTACCAAGTTAACTCCCTCCACCCCAGAATATCCAAATAAAATCATGAAATCGAAATAAGTTGGCGTTTTCTCTAGTTCTTTGAATTCTCTCCTCAAATGTATAATTTAAACCTGGCGGCTATTAAAAGTAAGTTACATGATCAAAAAAGTCTAATAAATAAGCCTATAATGAAGGGTTTCTAATCTCCCAGGATTTCTTGAATTAGAGATGCTACTTTTTATTAAAAGGTAAGCAAGTATCTTCAAACAAGAGGCTTTCCCTAAATCCAAATGTCTTACAATTTAGGATTAAAGCATGTTCCTAGAAATGCAGCTGAAATCCATTATTATAGCCCCATCTGCACCCTGCCCCCACAAGTAAACGGTTATTTCTCACACCCCAAAAAAAAACCTTTTTTTCTTCAGCAAAATCTCTTGTCAAAACATCCTCCTTAAGAATATAACTAACTACATATTATGTGCTAGAGAAAGTTTAGACTCCTTGATCCTTCCTCACACTTTTATGAAAATCTTTAAATAAATTTAAAGAAAGATCTTTAAGCTTTTTGCAATTAAAACTAATTTAAAAATAACCGATTTTAGTCTAGCCATGGGGAAGAAGCTCAAGCTTTCTAAAATGACTGAAATCATGACAAAACTATTCTTGCAGCACATTCAGATGTCCACCAGCAAGAATGAAAAAGAATCCAGGATTTGTGTGACATTAGCAAAGCTAAGTGTTACCACAGTTGCAAAACACCAACCACAATCACACAGACATGTTTATTTTAAACATGAGGCACTGACTTCCAAATGAGCCAATTTCACCCAAGAAAAGGCAACTCCACTAAAGCTGAAGCTCTATATTAAAAAAGTGGAAAATTTGATAGAGTCTGGAGCTTTAAACATTAATTCTGTGGGTTCTTTCACTTGAAAATGCTTCTATTCAGCTATGAAGAAATGTAAAAAGCTAGTTAACCTTAATGGTTATTCTGAACTGTTGAAATCATCATTGGATTTTTCTGCTGTTTCACATATAGGACAAGGCCTGAGAACAGGATAATATTGAACTAGCTTTTTTCATTTTTATTATGAACTCCAGACTTATGGCAGATTAGAGGTGGAGTTGCATAATAGGACTGACATGATCTAGCTTGGATTAGGCAAGGCTGCACACTTCTGTCATGTCACCATTTGAGACTTATGTCCTCAGGCCATCTAGAACATATTCTGAGGAAAACAGATTTTAAAAATGATTTTCAGTGTCTTGAAGGGAAAAAAAAACAAGAGTCCACAGGCAAGTTATTTTCCCAATTACAGAGCAGTAGTTTAACAAGCTGCTTTGCAATGTGTTTCCAAGTGTGCAGCCACCTCTAATTCCACAAGATTGAAGTGTGAGGAGCAGTGGTGGTTTTTTAAATTGCAGAGGCACAAAAAATGGAAATTGCCCTGAACACTTACAAGTGAAAGGCCCAGTTCATAACAAATACAGCTGGAGTCAGTTGTCCATGCAAAGTACATGAATATTAAAGGAGTGAAAAACATACCCATTCGGAGAGGTCACTGAGCTAGCAAAGTCAAGAACAAAACAGTAAATGGATATTTTAGTATGCGCAAGTCTTGCTGAAAGCTTTCAACTAATTTAAGGAATCTACTGATGCTTACCATAGAGGAAAAAAAAAAAAAAAACCCAGCGAGAATGAAGGGTATGGATTTCCTACCTGGTGAATATTTGTTATTTTAGCTAGAAGTTGGCAGTGGCAATAGACTTGAAAGTTTGTTTTTATTTTTCAGTACGGTGCTGATATCATCAAGAAACTGGCAAGTAAGCAACATGCTATAGCCTAAATTCGGTTGCAGCACTTTTTCATAATTACATTTATACAAGAAAATCCACCTAAGGAAAATGGTCAGTACCTATGTCAGGCAATTTGGGATTTCTTTTGTTCTTAGAAATATTGCAAATAATTAATCATATTTTTCTTACACAAAGGAAGGCGCTTTCTTACCATAAAGGTCTTTGGGATGGCATATTTCATCTAAAAACTACATTATAAAAAGGCCACTGCAATAGTTGAATGTAGTTTAAAAGGGCGAATTTTAGATTGTATACATGTTACCAGAATAAATTTGTTTTTTAAAAAACTGATAGAACTGTACAACACAAACAGTGAACCCTAATGTAAACTAGGGACTATAGATAACAGTATAACCATAAAAATACTGTTTCATTAATTGTAACAAAGGTATCACACTTAAAATCTTAAAAAGAAAGCTGTGTATGGGTGAGGGGGTGCATATATGGGAACTCTGTATTTTCTACATGATTTTTCTACATACCTACAACTCCTCTCAAAAAAAGGCCAGTGCAAAATTTCATTTTAAATATGAGTTTATTTGCACACATTTTCCTAAATATCAACTTATCAGAAAAACATTAAAATACACAAGAACAGCATAAAAACCTAAAACCATGGCATAGGATGAGAAAGAACAATCAGGAAGGGAAAGGAACATGGGAATAGGAGAAATATGTTAAATGGTCATTTGACCTATGAAGAAACACATTAAAAACTTTGATTTGGAGGTCTTATGTTATTATTTAATTTCTCAAAGTAATCTGCCTGGCTCTTTAAGAAAAGAATCCTGTCAAAACTGTGGAATATATCCCATGTTCTTCTACAAGAAAATTTACAGGAGGGGAATCATGCCTCAAAAAAAATTTAATTTTACATAGTCAACACTTATTGCTTTAGGGTCTGGGATCTATGTTGGAAATTTCTTGTCTCTGACCACACCAAAGCAGAAAGAAAATAAGTCTATTATTCTGCCTAAAAATATGGATAGCCAAGATGTCAGGAATAATAGCTCACACAGACTAAAACTTCCACAGCAAATCAGTGATGGTGACAGCCAGTAGGTCACATCAGAGGAAGTGAGGTGGTGATACTTTTCCATTTTAACTTGGTGCATTACAACCATCACAGACAGGAGAAAGTGCTTTTGCATCTAAATGATATCATCATTTAGAAATGGGGAAACCAAAGCCCAGAGGCAGTGAGAGATGTGCCCAAGGTCAGATTTCCCGGTAATAGCTGAGCTAGGACTAAGTCTAACCCTGATTTCCAGCTTCCTCACAAAAACATGCTGCCTCCCATGAGTAAATGGGTAAAGTAAACTCTCACACAGGGCAGATTTAAAGAGTAATTTTTGACATATTAAACCATCCAGAGCTTTTGCAAATCAGGGCAGTTTTACTGAACAGATTTGGTTATTATTTTGTTACTACAAAATATAGCCAGGTGTGGATGATTAGACTTAGATTGAAAAAAGAGAATGAAGCATCCAAAATAGGAACATTTTTCTCCCTTTCAAAAGAAAGTAGGGTTAAGTCAAGCAAGTTGAGAATTTAATTTAATGGCATTCCATTCTTACCAGTTAGGCAATAGCAGATATAACAGTTCCAAGATGAACAGCTTGAAAGACACTGGCACTGGGGTGGGCAGGTCTTGGGTAAGGGCACCAGGGAGGTATTGCAGAGCTTGAGACAGTAGTTTGTTTGCCAACCAGTACAAAGGAATTCAGAATTTTAATGCCAAGCAAGGTTAACCTGGTGCATCCTGGGTTTTTCAAACATGAAATGTTTATTTTCTCACAGAAAACTGTTACCCGAGTCCCTTTCAGCAAAGGTGTGGCACTCAGGCCTGCTCCAGTCACGGGGCCCAATGCGGCCAGAAGCTTGGGCTCTCCTCACACTAAGTTCTGAGCAATGGCCAGCTCCTTGGAATACTCACGTTCCCTCTGGTGGATGCAGGTGGGAATGGGTGTCTTAATGTGCGTCACAACAAGGTCCTCATTGAGGAACACATTGCTGGAGTTGAAGCTGGGATGTATCGGTGCACCAGGAATGTGATTGCCCACAGTTGCTTGTGTCCTGGCTACACTGTCTTCAGGACCTTGATGAGTGTATGCGCACGGCCTGGGGCTCACATCACCATATGTGCAGCTGTGACTTTATCCCTTTTCTCCAAAGGAAAACATATGTACTATTCTAAAGGTATAATGCTTATTGTTAGACTTGCTCCATTAAGTGCTTTATTTAACTATCTTTAAAAAATGTAAATGGATATGCAATTATTTAGATTTATGTACATTCCTTCCATCAGTCTTATCTCCTCCCCACCAAAATCAATTCTCATCCTGGCTTTTTCTGACACTATGCAGGGAAGGTGAAAAGCTCAGATTGACAGGCTAAGACTGGATGATGGGGGCACTCCTTCTCTTCAATGATAAAGAAATGAAGGTGGGAACTCAGGGACCAGGAAGAAAGAGGAAAAGATCCCATTCGGCTTCCTCATGCTGGATAGGTTTGCAAAGACCTTCAAATCTGGGCACAGCCAGAGCTCAGACATCAGAGGAGGGGTTTCAAAGTCCCTTCATCAGTGTCTGTTTTGATGTGTTGAACACCTTAACAGTGTTCAGGGTAGATGTGTCTTTAGCAGATTCTTTGTAGTGATACCACCTTTCTGTGACTGGATTTTCTGTGACTTTACAAAGTGGATGAATGAACTTGGATGCAAGTTAAGTATCTTACAACATGTACTTGAATGACCATTACAAGGAAGAAAAGAGCAGCAATGTAAGATTATGGTTCACTGGCCATTTGTAAGGTCATGTAATGCCAGGAGACAACCCCTAATATCTCAGCTGGCAGGGCCACACCATCCTCAGGAAGCAGTAACACATGACAAATACACCATACCACACACACACATTTCTCTAGCAGTTGTGCTGTATGTGTTCTCCACTCTAAAGGCAAGGGCAAATGAAAGGAGCCTGAAGCTCCTTTTAGAGTTAATGAGATTATCATCTAAGTAATACCGGTAAGCAAAGAACCACTCAGTGAAGATATCTGTGATAAAGGTTCTTGCAGAAATAAAATCTGTCCAGGTCACATTTCCCAATCAGCATTAGAAGGCTGTGTCCTGGCAATCCAGATATTTTAACATCGAAATGCAAGCACATTCTTATGTTTTCTGGCAACCATAACTTTAGTTCATTTTATGTGAATATTTCATCTCTCTTTTTAGTTGTAAAGGTCTGAAGACAATTAAGTCAACTTCTAGAGAACAACCAAAGTCCTTTTCAGAAGGAATGGAGTTGGTAATTGTGTTCATCAAGGCTTTTCATTTTTAGAAGCAGTATACTAGTTCACTTCAAAACCCATGTGGAGTCATGCAGTCCTAGATTAAACATAAGCATAGAGCACAGAGCTCTCCTTCCTCTGGGGGAGCTGTAATATGCCTGAAGGATCTAAGACTGGAGGAAGCGGACTAGAGATTAAGAAAGGGAGCAATATTCATTTCTGCACCCATAGGCACTTGTTAAATTTTCATCATTTTAAAGATGTGGAAAGTAAAGTACAGAAAGGAGAAATCATTTGCCCCAGAGGCCAACTACCTAGTGAGCAATAGAGCCTGAATTGAAAAATCATGTCTCACTCCAAAGACTGAACTATTCTCAGTACAAATGCTGCTTTCTCTAAACTGGAAGTCATTTTTATAGGATGATGGGAATTGAGGGCTAAGAGGGAGATGATGATATCTCTCTTAGCCCCATGTCCTGCTCATGATTGCTGGACGTTCCATTTACCATATATGTCTTGACAAGCCTAGTCAATCAAAAATGTAAAAATACTCTAATATTTGGATATGAGGATTTTACTTTAAGCTCCAGCTGTCAACTGGTCACAGTGCCAAGCATCTGTACCTTGGTAATTTCCCCCGATGAAAATCAGATAGGGTTAGATCAGAGAGAAAGTGATCCAAGGATGAGCTTATCTAGGGTAGACTCTATGAGAGGCACCAAAATATTATCTGCCTCAGGTCCTACTGATCAATTTATTCTCCCTTTCAAAACAAAGCTGGCTCCTACATACTACTAGCTGTAGCTAAGGACATTTCAAGAATAAAAATCTCTGCTGCTAAACCTGGCTGGACACTTTTGTTTTCCTTGTTAGCAGAAGAAATTGCTGCAGAATTGTAAATCCTTTCTAAAACATTCCTGTACACTCATCCCATGAATGAACATTGAAGTCATTTTTAAAAAAAATGTCTAGTTGCTGCACAATAGTGAGCAGACATAGCATGTAAGGACCTATTTATGACTAGAAGGAAAAATTACACTCTTCAAAGCATCCTGTTGGGTAACAGTTGTGATCATTAGTGAAAGTAATATCTATTTAAAAACAGTAAATGCCTATTTCCAAACGGAATGGAATGGCATGCAAAAGAGGTGACAGCTCACTCAAACATCTACAAGCTCTCCAGAGAATCATTATGATTTATCATGTTAACTCACTTCTTTATTTTTCTTCTTTTTCTTTTTCTTCCTTGCTGACTACTATCTTCTAAAATCAAATTCAGTATCGATAATACATGTGTACTGCCATCACTTCAGAAACTCTAAATAATCAGACTTAAGAGGTTACATATAATTAGTATTTCTCATACTAAAGACTGAGAGCCCAGTCAGAACTGTGAGAGCATTAGAAAGGGGTTATAGTGACTGAAGTTGTTGTCTAAGTAACAGTGGAATCAGCAATGAATAGTAAAATAATAATAAATTTAAAAGAGTACCCTCTTCCATCTGTACTCCGTTTCTCACTGCAAATCCCTTCCTTGTAGCTCCAAGAGCTCTGTGAGTAATTATAATAACAATCACCATCAATAATAAGTCAAGATGGGGATTAACTCTCAGATCTCTCTTCTTTTTTTGATAAAATAAGACAGACACAAAGACAATATGATATGTGGGAAGTTTCATAGTCCAACCTGACATGGTGATGGTTATTACACAATGAATACACTATCATGGATCATTCATTTTGGATTCTAGTTTACAAAGAGAGTGGACACAGAAGATTTAATTTATTGGCATTTAAATACTATAAATTAAAGAAGCCCCTTGGAACATATATCTAGATTAAGTAAACTTTTGTAGTTACATGACTGGTCCTTAAGGTAGGTCTTATTCATATGTTTCAAAAGCAAAAGTTCCATTTTACTTCCCATTTCATTTGGAAGATAATTAATACTTATTCTTCTTTTAGACAAAGTTAAGAATATTATTTAAGTTCTGGACAATAAAGAAAAAGGATTATAATCAGAACTTTTGGATTTGCTTCCCCATCTATAGGACTCCCTATAGTCCTCAAGCTAAATGAAAACGAAAAAGAAATATGCTTTTTTAACAAAACAGGGTAAAAGAATGCCCAAGAGATGACTATCTAGTTAAGACAGCTTTTCCCTATCCTCCCAATTTCTATGTAGGGCCATACTAATTTTGTCTAACTAATCTTGTTTGACTCTGAAAAGCAGTGATATTTCAAATCACCCATGTCCCCCATCAAGTTTTCTATAATAATGAATTATTAGTCCTGAAGAAAGGATGATCACTTTTTAAAAATGTGTACCACTGAACTGAAAGTGTTTGAGGGTATACGCCTGTGGAGTATAAGTGTGGGGTAATAAGGTCAATGCAAGGGAAAACTGAACACAGACTTACGTAAACATCAAACAAAGGAACACAAATCTCATCTGGGTTAAGACTCTAAGGATCAAAGTAAAGCTATTCTCCGGGGACTGAATAAAGCATGGTGTTCTAAACCAAAAGAGCAAAGATTCACATACATTGGTGTTAGGGACACAAGAGATCTAATTAATCCACCTAATTTTTTAAATCAAGAGATTAGAAAATTTGCCTAAAATCACACTAGTTGGATGATGACCTAAATGAAAAATATTGGTTCTCTTGATTCTATGGCCATTGTCTCTTCTACAACAAAAGAGACACATCTATATTATGTATGAGTTTGTTCAAGTCAAGTAAGAACATTATGACAGCCGAGTGAAAAAATGGGAAATGGGGATAAGTATGGAAGAAAGCAAACCAGGAGGCTGCTGAAGTAACCCAGAAGATAGAGGATAGTCATTTAAAAGAGTATCTATGGGGGATGGAGAGAAGTGGTTGGATTTGTGATTTTCAGGCAGCAGAATAAAGTATTTGATGATAATAGATGTGGGTGTGGCCTAAGTCTGGCTTGGGAGACTTTCTGTCCATAAATATGGAGCATCGTTCCTCAGTTAAACATTTAGGGACCATTTTAATAACAATAGGAACAGAAGACAGATCTGCATTTGCTCATCATGAGTGAAATTGAGGGGTTTTAAGCTCCAAACTGCTATAACAAGGTTTTGTTTCATTGAGGCCATCAGGATTCCCCTCAGAGATTTCCCCAAGAAAGAAGAACCTGCCCAGCAGGCACCCTTAAATTCAAAGCCTTATCAGGCTCTCCACATTTCCTGGAGGATTAAAAGGTTGAGGAAGGGAAGAAGGTTGGGGCTTCTCAGGCAGCATTAATAGTGGCCTTTTCTATTTTCTAGTGGAAGCTGGTCCATCCAAAGGAATAGAGATTATGGTTACCGAGTAAGAGGAATCTATACCCAGGGAGAAAGTTTTACCAATTCAAGGGTTCTAAGGTTTTCCAGTTCAAAATTGAAGGAATGAACTATAGCGTGTGATTTGGGACTGTGGTGTCCCCCAATGCCCACCTAGGACAAAATTCAGGTACTCACCCCTTCACCGCCATTTTCACCCGTGTTGGCAAGCATTTCCTGCAGGGCTCTGACAGAGAGGGACTGTTCCAACACAAAATTGCAGACGCAGAGATCCGGAGGAACATACTGTGGAAATAAAACCAGAATGAGAATACCTCCTTATATCAGTCAGGGATAAGCTATGCAAAACAAACAAACAAAAACCAAAAACACATCTCAAGGGCAAAGAGCCTATGAATCAAAACGAAAGCTGGATGGATGAATAGGAATGTAAAAGGTGGATTTCCCATTTTCAAGTTGATAGTTTAAGCTGGATTCTTAGGAATTGGAAGAAGAAAAGCCCCAAGTTTAAAGAGTACCATGATGTCAGGATCAATTTGAGTGAGGGTTGATGACATGCACGGGAAAAGGACACACACAAAAAGCTTGCTGAAGAAGGGAAAGGAAGGGTAGGCTGACCTACATGGATATCTGGGCAGGACCAAAGGAAGAAGAGCACTGGGAGCTTACCCACAACAATTTGTAAGAGGGCAGTAGGCAGACCAGAAAGAGGCTCTAGACAACAGTGACCAAAATAGGGAAGTCATTTACTCATTAAGGAAACCTAGGTACCACCCTAGAGAAAGAGGCAATAGAGGGGTTAAGAACTATTTAAATAAAGTGAGCAAGGGAGTACCTATAACTTTAAGAATTGATGATCCTCTACAGCAATCATTCTTATCTATTACATGCTCACTTAACATCCTGAAATCCATGCCTATTTTGGAACATTTCAACAGTTAAAGACGGCCTTCTCTGCCTCCTGTCTACAGTAATAGCTAATACTCACTGAGCACTCTCTCTACGCCAGGAGCTGTTCTAAGTGCTCTGCAGGTGTTAACTCATTTAATCCTCAGAACAACCCTAGAGGATAGGGTCTATTACTAACCCAGTTTACAGACAAGGAAATTAAGGCACAGAGAAATTATGTCATCTGCTGAAGGTCTTGACTTATATTTGACTGAGTCAGGATTCAAATCTAGTCTGTCTAGAGTCAAATCAAATCAGTGTGTCTTCAAAGTCCATGCAATTAACACACATTAAATAATAGAGATTTTTTTCACAAATAGAACATTTTTATCAGTAAATGTTTAAGTATTACATTAATGTAAAACATGGTGCTTGGTATCGGATATGAAGATATGAAAAAAAGCAAAACATAATCATTGCTCTTCAGAACCTTCCAATTCAGTTTCATGACACACCGTTTTCCTTGGGAATACAGCTTGAAATCCCGTAGTATTCCAATCCTTTGTTTCCTACATGCTATTGGCAGAACACTGACACCATGAGAATAACAGGAAAGAAATAACAGGGAAGTTACTGACAGATATGTCTAACACTCTGAGATGGGTGAAGCTGTTTCCATGGTACTCCAATTGAAAATCAAAAGCAAACCTTCTACAAAGGAACAGATGACTTCTATGATATCAGCATTTTCTTTTTTAAAATAAAGATGGTGGAATTGGGTTTCTAATTTCCAAGTGTTTGTACATTTTCATCCATCTCCCCAACTTCAATGTTCTCAAAAATAAGATGAGATGCCACCTGCTGGATCTATTAATACCTACTTTAAGGCAGATAATTTCCCCTTTTGAAAAGTTTTAGGTCCCTGTATTAGTTTCTCAGCTACTAAAACAAATACCATCTAATGGGCTGGCTCAACCAGAGTAATCGATGGGCTCACAGTTTCAGATCCTCGAAGGCTGGATTGCTCCTGGGGTGTCTTATGGCTGGCTGGCTGGCAGTCTTTGGGGTTCCTTGGCTTTTCTGTCACATGGTAGTGCACATAGCAGCATCTTCGCCTTTGTCTTCCAGGTTCTATTGTACTTCCAGCTTCTTACTTCCGCCATGGCTTCTTTCTATATATCCAATTTCCTTTGTAAGGACTTCAGCCATACTGGACTAAGGCTCACCCCCATTCATTTTGAGCATATCTTAACTAATAACATTTTCAAAGGTATATTTACAAATGGGTTCACACCCACAGGACCAGAGGTTGGGACCTAAATATGCCTTTTGTGAGGGGCATGATTAAGTCTCCAACAACCCCTACCCCAGGAATTGATGATCCTATCCCTAAAAGTTACTTGCCTATGGATGACTTACATTGCAAGTACTTTTCTAGTAAGGGTTTGAGTACTTTTCTACTTAAATGGATTTCTACTCATGGTATCTATGGTCAGCAGACCTAAAAACCTAGTTTGCATAGAAGTCTGGCATTATAGGAATTTGCCCAGTTCTTTTTATGCAAATAATTTAATGGAGAAGAAACTGTAAAATGAGAAGAATACATGTAGCTTTTAGTTTATATGTTTTCTTGCATTGTTTTCAAATCCCATTCCTGCTGCAGGTAATTAACTTATTTGTATGGGGCTTGAAAGGCCAGGCAGCTGGTAATGAAGGGCAGAGTATCACATTGTTTTTAGAGTACATATAGCATCATTACAAGTAGCATACAATTATACGATAAAACATTTCCCTAAAGATTTTAGGCTGTAAACACATATCCTCCAACTCTGTCTTCCAAACTATGATATCATTATACCGTTTCAGATGATTTCGCAGAGATTTTTCCACTACTCCTAACCTAGTCCAGATCTCATGTCCCTAGAATAGAGAGCATAAAAACCAGAATTTAATCTTTTCCTCCTTCTCCAATTTATTTGGGGATTTTCTATTCAAGAATATCTGCAAAGTTGTGGTTGGTAATTTAAAGGGTGCATTTGGGCTCATCAATTGTATGTGCTCAACATTGGTGCCCACCTTTACAATAACCCTATTTAGCCTATTCTCTTTAAGACAGAAATCTTCACAGCTCCAGAGCCCTGCCCCTGCATGGAGTTGTGTGATTCTAAGTCAGATTTCTTTCCTCTCTGTGGGACAGGAAATCTCCCATCATTGCCATCCATCCACCCTGATGCGTTACCCAACAGCACAGGCACTAGGCATGCTACAGCTATATTTGTCCCTTCCCTCTAGGTACTAAAAGCCCCAAGGTGGTCAAGATTTAATTACTGGTATAAATGGGTACACTTAGGGAGATAGTGGGCATGGGGAGAAGGCAATTCAAATGTGAGCATTAAATCTGTCACTGGTTTATGTAGTTTCTTTCTAGGATAGTTTCTCTAACTGTGGCAGGTTGGTCCTTGCCTAAACTTTCTATATTGGAGATAAGATCAAGCCAAACCAGTAGTAGCACACAAAACAATATGTGGGCAGTGGCAAGGGAGGGAAAAGGCAACAGGAATATTTGGAGAAAAACAAAACATCTAGCAACTTCTGACAGGAATGGAGTGCAGAGCACAGAGCCATCTGACCTGCTATGCCAGCTGCCATCCTTAATTAAACTCCAAACAGGCCTGAGATCCCACCTCCACACTCCCTAAGAATGAGTAAAGGCCACTCGTCCATCAAAGCTAATTTGTTTGCCACCGTGAGAGTCCCCCAGGAGGCCATCTCATTGTTCCTGTGTTCGGGAGCCTGTGCCTCTGTCACTCTGCCTGGCAGGCAAGGGGCATGTGTTTGATGATTCTCAGCATGAAGAAGGGCTCTGTTAACATCTGGTCTAAAATGGCTCTTCATCCCTCTCCCCAGCACTGTCCTTTGCCTAGAGAAGCACCATGCTTCCATGTGTCCTTCAGAAAACCTTGAGATGCCAGGGCCCTGGAAAAGTCAGGAACTAGGTATTCATTTAGCCCCACTAGGTGGAAAAAGTGGGGTGGAAGGCTTATGCATCTTCCATGCTCCATCAATCTACACAATACCTTCTTCACTGCACTAAAAGTATTTTTCTGAGGCTTCCTATATCCAAGACGGTGGGAATTTCATGCCCCTATAATTGTAGTTATTTAACAATTCCTATTTAATACCTACAATGTGCACCCAGCACTGCACTAGCTTGTACTTGCCAAGCCCTTGGGGAAATAAAGTGGGTAGTTAGCTAAAAGGAGGATTGTTAATGCTCATGTATTACAGCATTAAATACAGTCTGGTTTATGTAGTTCTTCAAGCACTGAAGTCTGTCAGTCTCATTAGATTGCCGATTCCTTGAAAAATCTGTGTCTTATTCTACTTTTGGATACTTTATGCACAGAACAGTGAGTGCCCTGTCAAGGAGTTTGACTTTATCTTCAGAGCAATAGAGTGCCACTGGAGGATTTGAAACTGAAAGTGATATAATGAAATTTGCATCTTTGAAAGATCATTCCAGCTGCACTGGAATGCAGTATGTGCACTGCCCACTGTTTCTACTGAATGGGTCTGGGTGCAGAAAAGATAAGACTCAGCAGGAACAAGTCACACCTATAACAAAAATCATGTAGAGAGCAATTCCACTTGGCCATCACCCACCGGAGTCTCCCATTTGGGCCAGTAGGAAGGTGACTGGAGAGTGGAGAACTCTCTATGGCTATGTACAGGTATCCCTGCAAGGACAGCAAGGGCTCATCAGGGAGAAGAGGAAGAACCTGGGACTCAGCTATATATTCTCCACAGAGGGAGACTTCCTGGAGCCCTGGTCGCCAAAGAGCTCAATTAACCTCACTTTCCTTTCCCATGTCCATCAACCAGTCAGCACTGTGCTAGTTGCTGTGAGAAAAAAGAAGAAAAGTAAGGCATAGTTTCTATTGTTTAATTAATTTATAATCTATTTAGAGAGACAGCTCTACTATGCATGAGACTGTATAAAAGAATACGAAAGAGTACATTTAATGCTACACGGAGGGTTATGGGCTAGAAGTGCAGCAGGACCTGGAGCCCTTTCAGGGACATGGTTAGGGAAGGCCACCCCTGGCAGGAACTTGGCTTGAAAAGATGAGGAGGGTTTATGCAGGCAAGGAGGAGTCACTGGCACATAGTAAGAACTCAATTTTTTTGTTTTATAGATGAGCAAGAAGGGAAGAGTTAGTCTCTCCATTTTTTGCGTTGTATGTTTTCTTCTCTTCTTTTTAAAATTCCACTAATAGAAGGAGCATTTTTAAGTTATGAGTTTTACAGAACTTCTATCCCTTTGCTTTTCCACCCAACTCTCCCAGAGAAAAAGGTCACATGCATGGGGATGTCATGAATGGGTAAAGGAAGGAAAAAGTAGTGAATGAATCCTGCTTATTGGTTTTTCTACCTACTCTTTCCACTCCATTCCCAGAATCGAGGTGTTGTATGAATGCTATTAATGTTGTATCATACTATTATATGCTGATGGGTTTACACGGATTCAGTGCTACTGCCAGGGGTAGGATTCAGGTGAAGTAATTTCTAATATCAATTACATGGGGGAAAGGAGCGATTATGAGAATAGAGGACCAAACTGAGAAAGTAGAGCTGGGGTAGCTGGGAGACATGAATCACATGTTCTTGGATCCAGTTTATGCTGTTTCTGGAAATTCAGGACAGCCAGCCAGGTATTCTTGGCCAGTAAATGTTAGTCCAGAGACAGATTTGAAGCTAGGAAGTAAGGAACTTGCAGGTTTTTATTCCCTAGGGTTCCATGTAAATAGGGGCAAGACCAGTAAGCAAGTTAGTTGGGATAGAATTAGAAACTTTAAGCCAGCATGTTGGAATATATTGGAGATTCCAACTTTATTATTCTTGTGTAATCCCTTAGGGTTTAATAAAATCATTTTGGATAGTCTACACTGTTTCACTGGGGTTACAATAAATCAAGAGAAAAGTTTTGCCAAGACCTTAAAGAAAGCAAGTTGCTTTCCTATGGCCAAGAGGATGGTACGGGGGTAATCAAAGCAGGAGGACCACAAAAAGGCAGCAAATTCGAGGGCTGGGGTGGGGGAGAACAAAGCTGGGGAGCTTGTGTTCACTGTCATGCCTCTGGATTTTGAATTGAGTAGACAAAGGGAATCAATTTGTCCAGGGACAAATTGTCTGCTGGTAACAGGCATAGCTGGACCCAGTTCCCAGGTGGCCTGGCTTCCATATGCATTGTGTTGGTTCCAAATCACCACACTGCCTACCCAGAACTGATAACCATCTCCCTGTGATGACTCCATGCATTCTTTCTCAAAGACCATGGATGAGATTTCCCAAGTCCTCCTGGGCAGAAACCGATCTCTCTTCTAGAAAATGTTCGGGTCAGGTAAAGTACATTGGGTACAGTGGCATTGGATGAGTACACCTTCTCATGGGATACTATCAGGATAGCCAGAAGACAAATGTAGTTTGTATTTAAGCTTTACAGACATTATCTCATCCACTGCAGCAGACATGAGCTCATTTATAGACTTCCAATCTATTATTGATAAAATATAATTATTTGTATTGTGTTTATACTGCAAAGGCAGAGCCGGTCATTAACTAATCTAACACCTCCCCACCCCAACCACATTTTATTTAAGTATTTATATGCAGTTAAAGTGCTTTTTAAACCTATTTTTGTCCTCTCTGGATAGTTTACAGTGAATGCTGTCATATAGTGAATGTTAAACTTATCTGAAGCTGTAGCCAACTTCCAAGAAAAATAGATGGTTTTATAACCATTTTAGAGGAGAGTCAATTGAGACAAAAAAAGGAATAGGTGAAATTTACACTGGCAAATGTATCAGAATCCATATATATGTATCTATGTACTTATTGATACAATTAGACCAGGCATTGTGCTAAATGCTCATTTAATTCTTACTTCAGTCCTATTAGGAAGGTTATTATAGTCATTTCACAAATGTGGAAACTGAAACTCAGAAAGGCTGAATCACTTCCCCATGACTGTGCTGCTGGAAAGAACATTTAAATCCTGAGATTTAAACCCAACTCTTTCTGACTCCAATGCCCATATTGCACCAGCATCCCTGAACAGAGGGTTCCCATCCTAATTCCACCAGGCTACCTCCCTCCCAACTCCTGAATTTTAATATGAAACTAAGGATAGATTCCTCTTGACTATCTCAGAAGCAGTTCTATTTTGGAATTGCCACTGGAATGTAAAGACTAAGAACTGAAGTTTGTGGGACTGTCAGTGCTAAAGAACTTTAGAAAATCTTGATACCTGGCACTTATATCTTTATACAGCTCCAAAATCTGAGACAATTCACCACGTAAGCATTCTCTTCCCAAATGCAATTCCACTCTGGAAATGGTGGCACAAGTTTCCACCACAGACTACACATGTAGGAAACACGGATCCATAGTTTAAGCGTTTGAGGGAGGACACTGTCTCTTTGTGCAAAAGGCTATTATGGAACAAAGTTAAAATGCATAAAGACTTGCACACTTTTTTCAATTTAATATTTAGAGGTTTTTTCTGAAAACATATTTTGAAATTATTCCAAAGAGATACGCTATAATTTTTGCTTGGATATCATTGCTAACGAAAGCCTTAAACATCAAAGCACATGACATTTAAACTTTGAGATAGAAAACTTGCTTTCTGGAGGGAGGGGGAAGATGTCATATTCTTTTATAAGAATAAAATTTAAAAGATCCCTTCTAATGCCTGAGGAATCAACCATAGGAATGTAATGCTCTCAGCATACAGATAGCCTCTAGGTCCTTCAATCTAGCGTGAGTGAAATCCAGAGAGAACTGACAACAGCTGTGGAAAAACACTCCTGCAGTGCCAGGGGACTTACTAAACAGAAGTACTCAGTCACCAGCAGAGTGACTGCAGCATCTGACACCCTGCTGGCCTTAGAGTTTACTTCACAAGGTAAAGGAAAAGGATGAAATACATTGATCATGGGTAAGGAAAAGGGAGAAAGTTATCCACATATGGAAAAGTGTTGATTCTTTTCAAAGCAATAAATACAAAGCTTGAAGTTGGGAACTTAATTATTTACTGTATAAGGACACTTGCTGAATCTTTTCCTTTGTATGGGAGGCACCACTGTCACCTAGAAGCAGGAAACCCAAAATCCAGACAAATACCCTTTGACCAAAGTCTTGCTAAGAAATGCCAACTCAGAGTGATGAAGAGCTAAAAAACACCTGCAATCGCTGTTTCTTTGCCCCATCCCTTGAGTTTCCAGACATACTGGCTGTTTAATCAATACTAAGCCATAAATCCATTAAAGTCTAGCCTCTCCTAGGGAGACTGTTTATTAATTCAAATGAGATCAACACTGGCAACATCAATTATTCTTCTGATGTTGCTCAGACATTTCTCACAAGAGCTAACACATATGTCTTACAGGATTTAATGGAGAACTATGGTGGGTCCAAGAATCTTCTGCAGAAGACTGTTGAAACTTCAGATTCTAGACATCCTTCTCCAGGTGGGTATTTTAAGAGTATCCCATGAATGGATCGAGGGAAGGATATGTGATAAAATGATGAAGTAATTGTTAATGGTGGAATCTAGGTGGTAGATATATGGGCATTCTCCATACAATTCTTTCAATTTTCTAAATGTTTAAAAATGTTCATAAAATATGTGGGGGGCAAAAAAACCAGAGTGAATGCAGAAATAGAATCAAGCCTTCTGCTAAGTCAGAAATGGAAGATATTTGGGAAAACAAAATAAAATAAGGCCATTCTTTGTGCTAATTTTTCTTTTGGAGAATAAATTTTTCATAAAAAGTTGTTACATATGTGAACATTTAATTGGGTTATTATTGTTGTTTTAAAGTTGATTAGTAAACAACTATTTTTAAATATTAAAAAAGTATCCCAGGTGATCCCAGGTGATTTTGAAACAGGAGATCTCTGAGCCCTCTTTGAGAGGTACTGCAGAGCAATTAAACCAAACAAGCAAAATCAGGTCCCTGGAGACCTGGTTCTCACTCCAGATTTTTATTTAAAGAGCCCAATTCATCAAAATATGAGAATTGTTTCCATATGAATAACCTGATAATTTGAGAACTACATGATTGTTGTTTTTTATGAACTTGCCTGATATGGCCCAAACCATATCAGTAATGCTGACACCTCTATTCTGCTAAGCATCAGTTGCTTCTGGCATGGTTGTCAATGTTATCGAGAGCCTGGTAATACTCAGCACTGTGATGCTTGTATTCTTTAAAATAAGGAAGGGAGGGGAGGGGGGCAGCCAAAGGAGCAGAGACAAAGTGCTGGGCAGCTGGCTTGCAAAACTGCCTGTTGGGAAAAGGCATAACTGACAGGTTGGATGGTTGATTTGGTTCTCGACTGAGCCAAGTTTTTCTCCCTGCTTGGCAGTGTGCTGCTGGCATATTAAATAACTAAGGTGCCAATAGGTGGAAACTTGTCACACTCACACCTGGAAAAACAAACTGTGTTGATGAGCAGCAACTAAAACCTACTGCTTATGGGCAGAGATACCAGAAACACTGGCTCTTTATATGGTCCTAAAAAATATGGCCATAAATAAAAGCTTAGTGAGCAGTACAAGCACTACAAGGTGCTGTGGACATTTAATGGGAGCCTAGAATCTCTGGAACTGTAGCTTTCATTGGAAGCTATGATGAGAAACTGTGAAAATATTATTCTGAAGAGCCTGCGCAAGAAAAATAGCAGAGATGGGAGAAGAAAGGCAGAATGTCAAATAGGAGGTGAAACCAACCTAAGGGTTTCAGGAACGTGAGTGGTCTAAGTTGTCTGCTAGAGGAAGAACACGGGGTAAAGTACGGAGTCTAAAGGAGATGAGTTAGTCAGAAATAGGGTGAGATGGGCAAATACTGATGGTTGTGAGGGGAGGAAATCTACTCTCAAGTTAATGCTTATGTTTTAGTCTCAAGTTTGATTTCCTTTCATTTGTGTATGAGGCATGGATCAGCATTGCCCCTTCCACGTGTTCCTCTGCTGTTTCACTTACCCTTTCCTCCCTCTCCAGTGATACTGTGGTTGTTGTCACAAAATTTAGAGGTGAGACTCTTCTCTACTACCAAGGCAATGGTACCCAGAAGCTGCATGGTGGGAAAATTTGTGTGTCTTGGTCTTTTCATTGTGTAACTAGGGTAAGATTGGAGGAAGCATTATGAGGAACCCTCAAGTGCTGAAAAAATGCCAAGCTTGACCAGAAGGCCAAGAACAGAGATACTGGGTGCTAAAGGTGGTGATCTCCCCTTAAGTGCATTGTCATCAGCATCACTTAACCCTCTGTGAGCACTGCCAGTATAGTGGGCCCTACTCCGGCTACATTATTAGTTAAGTGGACACAAAGCTTGGGGATATGAAGGGCAAGGGCAACAGCTTGGCTTCTAAACTTCTTGAAATTTTTTCCCACTCTCACAATGAATTCAAATTCAAATGTGGAAGTGCAGTTTTTTTTTTCTTTCTTTTTTTTTTTATTTACTTTGTAATAATATTACATTAAAAATATATATATATGAGGTCCCATTGAACCCTACCTCCCCCACCCCACCTCTCCCCACCCTCAGCAACACTCCCTCCCATCATCATGACACAGCCATTGCATTTGGCAAGTATATCTCTGGGCACCCCCGCACCCCATGGTCAACGGTTCACACCATGGCCCACACTCTCCCCCATTCCATCCAGTGGGCCCTGTGAGGATTTACAATGTCCCGTGATTGCCCCTGAAGCACCATCCAGGGCAGCTCCATGTCCCAAAGACGCCTCCACCTCTCATCTCTTCCTGCCTTTCCCCATACCCATCAGCCATCATGTCCACTTTTCTCAATCCAATGCCACCTTTTCTATATGGACATTGGATTGGTTGTGTCCATTGCTCCTCTATGTCAAGAGGAGGCTCAGATTCCACCTGGATGCTGGATGCAATCCTCCCACTTTCAGTTGTAATCACTCTAGGCTCCATGGTGTGGTGGTTGTCCTTCTTCAACTCCATCTTAGCTGAGTGTGGTGAGCCCAATAAGTCAGACTGTAGGTGCTGGAGTCTGTTGAGGCTCAGGACCTGGCTATCACATTGTCAGTCCAGAGATTCAAATCCCCTAAATATATCTTAAATCCCGACACTAACTGCACCTCTAGCACATTAGCATGAAAGTCTTATGAAGAGAGATCCCATCTGAGTCCAGATTCGTCACACATAAACACCAGTTCCAAAGAGGGGCCATCTGACCTGGTAGTTAACCCCATCGGCCATGACCATAACTCCCATGGGTCTCTTTAGCCCTCGAAGGAACCGATATCTGGGGGTTGTATCTGCTTTATCTGTCTCTCTGACTCTGCTCAGTTGTGCATAAGGGCAATCCTTCTGACAGCCTCCAGACTCTTTTTTAGAGACTCGTAGCCATATAAACTCATTTCTCCTTTCCATTTCCCCCTTACATTAGGTCAAACAGCATTTTAAAGGTCATGTTATTTTATGTAGACAGGGATATTCCACTGATCCGCGTTGAACCTTCCGTATGAGGTCATTTTCCAGTTGCATCATCAGTTGGTAGTTGATAGTGGTCCCTCGGTGCCAGGGAGGCTCATCCCCGGGTGTCATGTCCCACGCTGGGGGGAAGGCATTGCATTTACATGCTGAGTTTGGCTTCGAGACTGGCCACATTTGAGTAACATGAAGGCTGACAGGAGGAAATTCCCAGGCACAATGCTGCTCTAGGCCTTGTTCTTATTTTAGGCTTATCAGCTCCCAAGCATAGTCATTAGCATCATGGGCTCACTGTTGAACCCTCACTCCCTCCCGGTCCCCGCCGCTGCACCTGGGAGACTGTCGCTGCTCCCCTAGGGACCACGACAGAGCACCACTGGCCAGGAACCCAGTACCCCCCCTGCTGTGGTTTTTAATTGTTGCCACTATGAGTATATCCAAACATTGCCATGCACCCTGGACATATGTTCTGTACAGCTCCCTGTCAGCCATATATCCCCTGTCAATGGTATCCCATACCAGTATTCCTCCATTGCCTTTGTTGAACCACTCTGTGGTCCAGAACTCCCTGAAATTTGAAGCCCAATATAATGTCAGGGTCCCTTACTAGGAAATGGCATATAGCTATGGGTTTAAAGGTTATATAAAGAATACGTGTTGACTTGGAAAAAATTCTACATCCTATCTTCCCCCCCCCCCCCCCCCTAATTATTGAGCTTCTCTTCACAGGAGCCCTAGACCACAGCAATGCATATATATAGTATACAGCAGTTTTAATTTTTAACTCCTACATGGAGTTTTGCTTTGATAAAAACAAGTACATCATTGCAAACTAAGTTCTGGATTTTTAAAGCTTGGCAGGAGTGCATGGACAGATGTTTATAAAGTTTGCAGATTTAAAAAGGACTTTGTGGAAATAAAGTTATGAATATTTTTTCTTCAAGAGGAAAGACATATTCCTTTCCCCCATAGAAAACTAGACTCTGTCTGCCCCAACTGCTTCATAGTATTTGAGCTACAGTACCAAGGATTAGTACTACATGGTCCCATTTGTTAGGGATTTTAAAACATGTATGGTGGGCAGGGATTTACTACTGCTGGTCAGTGGCTGTGAGAGATTTTTAAAATGTTCATCTAATAGTAAGCACCGCTCGAGTGGAGTGCTAATGGAGAGACACATCATCTCCTCAGGCCATAACGTCTTCAAAAGTGTCATCATTACCAGGTGATACTGTGAGCATAGAGAGGACAGAAATTAAAAAGCTCACTGAACTGTGGAGAGCTGTAGGACCCCCTGTTTCCCAATGCCTCCCTATTGAAGTCACTGATGCTTCACTCAGTGCATGAACTGGCTCTGACAAATACAAGGAAACATTAGGAGACTCAGTTTCTTTCTAATACTCAGTTTCTGTTGGGGGCAGCCAGGAACTACCATGTCAAATATGACCTCTGCCCAACCACCCACGAGCACATGTCTGGGTCTTTACCTTGCCTTCTCTTCCTCAGCTCTGCTAAGTAACTAACCTAGGATGGCTGAGGTTCCCCTCAACCATGAAGAGGGAGGGGTGTTTTACCTTTTCTTTCCCCTCCCAGATAACCAGAAGTTATCTCCAATACATAATGGTTGAATTGACATGGCACCACCAAAAGGAATGAACCCAAATAACAATTGACAGAGCAATGCCACACCTCCAAAAACAAAGCCCTTGGTCATGGTGACCTCAACAAAGTCTGTCAGACACTATGAAGATAAATGCTTCAAGTTAGCCAGTTGCTCTCCTGTGGCCTTCATCCTTATGTTCTCAGGGAGCAAGATGGGCACGAAAGCCACGTTTAGCTGCCTATTAAATGTGAACTTCTTTTTGGAAAAGGTAAGTTCATTCATTACTATAGCTACTGGAAACTTTCCATGGCAGGCTGTAGATAAGTTTGAATATGATACTACTGAAGTCAAGGTCATAGCTTTGCTCCATTTGGGGATGATACCTGAACACCTAAACTGACAAGCTACTTTCTCCATTAAGGTATCAGTCAGGCATCTCATTCCACAGCACACCCAGGGTCCATGTTTCGGACCATGTACTTTTCTTGTTTTCTTGTTTCTTAATGAATCCTTTACTGTCTTGCTGTAAACACACACACACACACACACACAGATATATATCTCACAACACACACACACACACACATATCTCTCACAAATGTAGGGCTGTTGACCGCAAATTTAGCCTTAACGCAATTTCTTCAAGTGTGGTCTGTGGGTCACCTGTGTAAGGATTTTGGGAGAGTCTGTTTAAAAAAATATATGTAGATTTCTGGGCCCCAACCAAGATGAGGATGGGGATTGAAGGCATGTTCGGTCGAAGTTTAAGAATTACTGGCCTTCTGGAGCTCCGTGTGCCAACTCCCATTTGGCCCATGAACACCAGGCAGGCCAGACTTAACCTTCTTTAGAGGTAAAGCATTCTTGACATAATTTACCTGGACATTCAGAGGTAAGCAAAACCACAGTGCTCATTTTTCAACGTGAAATGTGATCCGAGGAGGTTGTGGAAACATCTTATGAACATCAAAAAGTACTAATTTTTCTTGGCTACATTTTTAAAAATGTAACTCTTTCAGCTGTGTACGGGAAGTTTTGCTGAAGGATAATATTAAACCTTATGTTCTCTCAGTCTCACAGCTTCTATTAAATTCCAAAAACTCTTCCCATCTTTAGGTAAAAAAAAGTGAAGCTGTCTGAAACTGGTTTCCACAGCTTATGAGGGTAATAATTCAAATTTCAAGTCTGAAGTGACTTCTCTTGGGATTGAAGAGGTGGGGAAGAGATCAATTATTCCACCCTCTGTATTCTTGGTGCACCTGAACCACCACAAAGAAATGAAAATCTGTTCTATTTTGAAGTAGAAATAACTTGGGATGTATAGTAAAGCGTTAAAGTAGGGTTTAAGGAAAAATTCCTTGATGAAAGTACTCCAATAAAAAAAGGATCATTAGGTGAAGGGTTTTTATATTTTACCAATCACTAAGTAGCTGAAAAATAGTGTTTGAAGGAAGTGTGCAAACAGCCTTCTTGTACCGATTGTTCATATCTTCAGAAAGGCTGTGGATAAGCTCAGCTGTGTTTCAGTGGAAAGGAAGAAAAATGTTTTGAAAACCTCCCAGTAGAGAAAACAGTTAAATCCTGGGATGACTGAGTTACAAATACTTTATAATCATTCCCTGAAATAACTTGGATAAAGAAAAATAAGAAAATAAATTAAAAGAAAAATAAATTGATTTTGAATTATTTAAAACCACCAATTTGCTGTGCCATGAAATTATGAATAAAAAAGATAATGTTTGTAAATTATTCAGAAACAGTTTGAATTCATATAGTTTGTTCAGGTCATTATTAAAAAGAATGAAACTTTAAGGAAAGAAGGTAGCACATTATTGAAAAGGAGAAATTAAGGTATCAACTTAAAACAGTTTAAAATATTTCCTTTACAAAATGCTATTCACATGACAGACTTAGACTGCAGAGATTATTTTGCATCACATTTTATAGCAAGTTGGAGAGGGAGAAAAGCGAGATTTCTCACATCACCATCCAGAACACTTCACAGGCAGTAGTTTGATTAGTGAATTACGGATATGCATGGAATTTGAAGAGTTCACACAGAAGACTGTAATCATGACTTAAATTTTATCCCCCAGATTTTAGAAATTCCATGAAGACTAAACGTGATAGATATAACATGACTTGAATTCTTCAGAATCAAATGCTAACATAATGGCAAGGCATAATTTTTCTTCTATGTAAAAGCAACGACTGGAAAAGAGATGTTCTAATCGCAAAAAAAAAAAAAAAAAAAGTGAGTCTTTGTGATCTAATTAGTAAGTTCAGGAGTTGATGGAGGAAGAAAATAATACTGCTAATCGGGACCAAAATAGCAGCTATTAGGTCTGAAGAGCAAAGTACTAAGTGCGGCAAAGCAGCCCCTGTATGAATAATGCCTGCTCAGAATTCACCTGGGGCCACTTGCCTGCTGCGCACAAGTAAATGACAAATGAACAGCAGAACTTTGGTGCTACTTTACACACTGAATAAATTCCTTGTGAAGATTCCCACCACTAAGGTACAGACTATCTTTAAATAAAAAGCGGGGGCCAGTACTACTTCAAGCACATAAGTTATCACAACAGTATTAATAACTCAAATGGAAAGGAGGACAATATGGATGAGGAAAGATCTCAGGGTTAAAAGGTTAGACTTTTCTTTCTTTTTAGAGTATATGAGGTTTAAAGGAGATCCGGCAAATGACAAGGCCTTAATAAACTTGCCATAGGTCGCACTTGACTTTTATTCTACTTCTTTGCATATCTCTTTCCCTTCTCCATTTCTTGACTATTAGAAATAGCAGTGCATGGGGCTTGATATGCATATAGAAATTATAAGAAAACGTCCTGAAAGTAAACTTCTTAGCTGCTAATTGGGAAGAACTGGGATGTGGAACCAGGTTTTTCAGAATCTGAACATAGTTAGGATGGTGTCCCATCCCTTGGACTTGATGGATTCACATAAGAATCAATATGGAAATGAGCCTTTTTGTTCTGCCTGAAAATGACAAAAATAGTCCCTGCCCCAATTTGAACAATGCCTCAATGTAGAAGAGTTGCTCAATGCAGAGTACCTTTATTGGTTCCATAGGACCAAACCCACCTATGCACACAGAACCCACCTATGCACACAGAACCACACAGAATAATCCCAGCCACCTCTGTTAAGCCCCACATGTTGGGCAACAAGGCTTGGACTTGCAAACAGCTAACCACCACTGCCAGGGAGTCTGGCAACCAAGAGACAAAGAACATCTGGTCTTACAGCTTTACCTCCCAGCCTTCTTTTTTGGCTCAGTTGAAGTCTGCAAGACCTCCATATGCCCACTGACTTCCAGAAAACTGCAGGACTCAACCCATGAAGGCTTGTATCTTTGTTTCTGCTATATCAGTTTCTCTCTTCTGCTGTCTCATCTACTTAATGCTCGCCCCTGGCCCCTGGTTGTCGTTTGCCCTCCAAACCTGCTGGAACACCTATTCCATGACCAAGCCTCCCCATCATCCATCCCCTGCCTTCCCCCTGACACCCCCCCCCCCCCACTGCTAGCCTGAACAATGTAACCTGATTCTTCCCAGAGGACTCAGCTCCTTACCTAGTACAGGACATTTATTCTCTCACACCTCAAGCACTTCAGGCATAGGAGGTGGGTTCTGTGACCATCTCATGCCCAGGTATTAACCCCTTCTCCTGCAGGCCTCCTATACCACTCCCCTCCTCTTTGCTGGTTACACACTTCCTGGACATTCCCTTCCTTCACTGAACTTTCTGACCACTCCTCATAACTGCCCTTACGGTTTGAAGTTCATATGACAAACCCATCTCCTATTATGGGCTCTCGGTTATTTTGCTTCCTTGTCAATGATGTCCCTCACTCCACTTCAGCCACTCTCTCTTGTGGTCATGCACCCAGGGCTTGTCTGCTGAACCCTGGCACATCTGACTGAGGCACCCTCTAACCATCGACTCATTTTCCAGCCTGCACTTGCCACTCTACTACTCTCATTACTATTTATATCCCTTAAACCTTTTCACTCTCAGTCCTCTCCAATCTTTATTTCTTTCTTCATTCAGCTTAATTTCCATTGGAATCACTCTTGCCAGCATCCCAAACTGATTTTCCCCTTTATTGCTTCATCACACTTACCTGGTAACTCTTTGAACTCTGGCTGAATTTAACTATTTGCTTTCTTCATGCCTGGACTGCTGAGTGCTGCTATAAAAAAATGACACAATCTAGACATTATTAGGACTAAAACTCCAGGCACCAACCTCAGCTAGGCTCTCACACTGATCCACACCTTAGTGGTCTTCTCTAGGCAGCTCACTCTCCACACTTCCTGTATGAAATCTATAGAGCTACCACTAGCCTTTCCTTCTTTCTTCCCACTCAATGAAATTTGGCTTCCTCCTTTATTTGAAGGCCACCTTCTCAACTCTCTTCTTAATATCAGCCTTTTCTGCCATATTGGCAATTTTTCATGCTCAGTTATTCTTTCCCTTTCCCATACCTTCTCCCTTTTCTTCTCTATGTGCACCTTCCCATCTGCATTTAAACACTCTTAAGTCTTCTCTATTACAAGAATCCCTCCATCCTGAGACCCTCTCCAGACATCACAGTCTTTCAGAAATGTCTGCACAGGTTGTCTCTATTTTCTTGCTTTCCTCTTATTCTTCACCTATTCTAAGTTGGCCTCTGCCCTTATCACTCTTTTGAAAGAGCTCTCGCCAAGAGCACCATTGACTTTCATGCCACTACATCTAATGGACACATTCCAGTACTCTTGTTACTTGACCTCCAAGTAGCATTCTGCACTATTGACTATGTATCTCCTTAACACCCTCTGCTCAGTTCCTGTCTCTTCTGTGACACTACACTTGCCTGTTTCTCCTCTGACCTCAGGATGCTCTTCCTCATTCTCTGTGGTATGTTCCTCTTGCGCCACACCTCTTTAATGTTGAAATTTTCCAGGTCTTACATTCTTCTCCTTTTAATCCACATTTTTTCACTCACTCTCACAGCTTGTTTTACTGTCCTTAAGTCCATAACTCCTATATATTTTCTCTACCCTAGACCTTTCTACTTAATTCCTGATCCATTTTACTAAGTACCCATCAAAATTTCCATTCAGATACAGAAGGTCTTTGAATTTAATAACATTCAAAACTGAATTAATCAGATCCTTAACCACCCTCTGGACTAACTTAATTCTTCTCTTATATTGCCTATTTCACTAAATGATATGCCTCTTACAGGCAGCCAATGACTGTAACTCTAAAGTTATAATTTGATTCTTCCTTCCTTGGTCAATTTCTACCCTGTGAATTTCATTACACAGACATGAATTTACCTTAATTTCAGTTAATGCCTTTCCTTTTTTTTTTTTTCCCACAAATGAGGAATCTAAACAATTTTCCAAAGTACATGATTTCCTTCAACAATAGGCTCCTCTTCAAGTCTAATTCTCACCTTTGCTACTTCAAAATCTGTACGCTCAACTCTGCCCTTTTCTTTTCCAACTACCAAAGCTATACTCAATTTGATCCCCTCACCAGTAGTCCTATCTACTGGTTTTATCTCTTTTGCAACCACAATCTCTCCTTTTCTAGAGACTCTTTCCTCTCTGCTTAAAAATGTGCTTGTGTAGCTCTTATCATAAACCTAGATTTTAATAAACCTAGATTGTTTCAGCTACTATTCTGCTTACTTTCTTTTAATGTTTGATTTCTCCAAAAAGTATGAACACTCACTGATGAGGTTCTGGTTCAAGTAATGGAGATAATCCTATTTGTAACAATTATACATTTTGGACAGATATAAAAATAACTGCTTGAAGGCACTGGAGAGCAACTTAAGCAGACACAACCTAGAAGGAATATGACTCTTGAAAGAAGGGAATCCAACTAGGTGATATCCACATTTAATTGGAATTTCCCCTGAGGGTACTCCCAAGTTCATGGGATCCATTGGGCATAAAGCACAAACAAAAATATGCTGTAGAGTCAGAGGTTTGATTTTGGGACTGTCAGAATGGCTGGAAATTGAAGTGGAGAATGCTAAAAAAGAAGGAACCACTGTAGATAAGAAAAGCCCAAAAGCAGCATACAATGTCACCTCAAATTTTTGGCTTACTAATAAATGGTGCAGGTCAACATTCTAAGGAACCCAATGAAAAGCAGTAACTGTAATGCTAAATGACTGAGCAAAGGTATCAGCAGCTATGCAGTTCTGGAGTGACAGAATTTGGTGTGCAAGTCTTGTTTAGAAGGGTATGGACCACCTCTGGCTTTTCATTGAAACCCAGAAGGACAACATCCAAAGGCTAAGGACAAGCTCTAGAACTAAGATAAAAGTTAAAACAGAGAAACCCTCTATGAGATCAGTAATTTACTTGCCTGCTAGAAAAAATGATGCAAAACCCATCCAAAGATAATAGAAACCAGAATAGCTAAAAAATAACTCATAATGTCCAATATACAATTAAAAAAATAGTAGATATGCGAAAAAATAGGAAAATGTGATTCATAACCTAGGAAAAAATCAGTCATTAGAAACAGACCCACAGACAATCCAGATACTGGCATTCATAGCCAAGGACTTTAAAATAACTATTATAAATATACTAATGAATTTGGGAGAAGAGAATGAGAATTTCAAGACAATAAGTAAGCCAAACAAACCAACTAGTAGAAATTTTAGAATTGAAAAATACAATATCTGAAATAAAAAATTCATCAGAGGGGATTAATAGCACATTGACATTAAAGAATCAGTAAACATGAAAACAGGTGAATATAAAGTATTCAAATGGTAGAATAAGGAGAAAAGTAAGTTGATTAAAAAATGAACACAGTGACAGTGACCTGGAACAATATAAAGTAATCTAACACATAGGCAATTGGAGTTCCAGAAGGAGAAAAAGAATATGGCAGAAAAAAATGTATTTGAAGAAATAATGGCAAATATTTTCTAAACTTGATGAAAAACAATGACCAAGAGAACTAAGACATTGAAAAGAACTCAGGTGGTATAAATGCAGAGAAACCTACCCTAAAACACATCATTCACAGTACTAACAGACATAAAAAAAAAAATCTTAAGATCTTCTAGAGGGGAAAAAAAAAAAGGCTTGTTGCTTACAGGGAAATGATGATAAGAAGGAAGGCTAACTTTTAATCAGAAACAATGGAGGCCAGAAGATAATAAAATGACATCCTTAAAGTTATGAGAGAAAAATAAAAATGACAAGAAAAAAACAGCCTTCAAAAATAGGGACAAAGTAAAGACATTCTCAGTAAAGAGATGCTGAGAGGGTATGTCTCCAGCAGACCTGCACTGTAAGAAATGCTAAAGGATTTTTTGTTAAAAGCTGAAGAAAAATGCTACTAGATGGAAATCAGGATATAAAGGTAGGAATGAAGAGTACTAGAAAATGTAAATATGTGAGTAGTATAAAAGACATTTTTTTCCTTTTCTTGATTTTTTAAATGACAATTGACTAAACAAAAATAAGAATATACTGCACAGTTTATAACATGTAGAAGATACATGACAATAATTACACAAAAGATAAAAGTACAGTTGTATAATATTAATTCAAGGAAGACTGTTACATGAATTTATATTATAATTCCTAAAAGAACTACTAAAAATAATACAAAGATGTGTAGCTAGAAAACCAATAGGAGATAAAATAGAATACTAAACAAAATAGTTGAGATATCCAAAAGAATGCAGAAAAAAGAGAAATATAGGAATGCAAAACAGAGAGGTCAAGAAGAAAAACAGTAAGATGGTAGATAAAAACCCAAGAGTATCAACTATTAACAGCAAATACAAAAGAAATACTCCAATCACATAGCAGAGTGTATAAGATGGAGGAAAAAGTTATGCAGTTTATAAAGGGCATACTTTAAACATAAAGATAAAACAAGTTGAAAATAGAAGTATGAAAAAGGTATACAATGCGAACAGTAGGCATAAGAAAGCTTATAGTTATATTTATATCAGTTAAACTATAAAACGAAAGGATCAATTCAACAAGAAAAATTAAGTTTAAATGCATCTAATACCAGAGCTTCAAAATATTTGAAGCAAAAACTTATAGAACTTATGAGAGTCTTATGAGTCTGGATGTTAAGTTGAACCAAAGAAAACATTCCCTTCCCTGGGTAGGCAATGAAAATAGAAAATAGATGAGGTAAAATATTAGGGACCAGAGGAAGCATAGTAAAAGTCCAGGTGACTGGGAACAAATTATCCACTCAAAATTCACAGTGAATGAACATTTGCTGCTATTGATAAAATGAAGAAATGTTTCTTCTCCAGCTTATTGGTTTCTGATTATAGTTCCGAGTCTTTTCCATAAAACGAGGTAGATTTGTTTTTAAATGGATGGGGGCCATTTTTAAATTTAAGAAGTGATTCTATTTTGGGGGGGGGGGGGATATTTTTACATCCTAAATAGAATTTTTACCTTTTAGAAGACATATTAGAACTTTGGGGGAATATTTATTTACTTATTTATTTTAAAATCTATTTTATTGAAACATATTAATAAAGCATACAATCCAAAGTGTACAATTGATGATATCTGGTATATTCACATGGTTGTACATTCATCACTTCAGTCATTATTAGAGCATTTTCATTATTCCAATAATAATAACAGAAATCAGACAAAAAATTTCTACCCCTTAATAATCACCTCTCAGTCTCTCTATGGTAGCTTTTAATTCCTGGGCCTGTGCTCACATGAAAGAGAAGATGAGTGATGGTGCTTCCACAACTAATTTCAAGCATAGTATCAGGAGACAAAGGAAGAATGAACCATGGCATGCAGGAATCAGCCTCAGGAGCTCTCCCAAGTGCTGAACAGCCTCAGTGTTTACATCACATGTGGATATTCTAATGCTTTTCCCGTATATATTTTTTTAATTTCTCTCCCCTTCCTCCCCTCCCTCCCCCAGTTGTCTGCTCTCTGTGTCCATTCACTGTGTGTTCTTCTGTGACTGCTTCTATCCTTAACAGCAGCACTGGGAATCTGTTTCTTTTTGTTGTATCATCTTGCTGTGTCAGCTCTCTGTGTGTGCAGCACCATTCTTGGGCAGGCTGCACTTTCTTTCACACTGGGTGGCTCTCCTCATGGGACGCACTCCTTATGCGTGGGGCTCCCCTACGTGGGGGACACCCCTGCAGACACGGCACTCCTTGTGCACATCAGCATTGCGCATGGGCCAGCTCCACACCGGTCAAGGAGGCCCAGGGTTTGAACCTTGGACCTCCCATGTGGTAGGCGGATGCCCTATCCATTGAGCCAAGTCCACTTCCCTGTCCCTTATTTTTACCCTCTAACTTCTTGCTTCCTTTTGTGTTCCTTATCTAATTCTCTGAGGTCTTTCTTCTCCCTAGGTTTATCTCAATTTTATCTGAGTCTCAACAGGCTTGAAATACCCTTGGGTTATAGCAAGAGCACATCTGGTTCTCCACACTGTTCTGAGTTCCTACCTCAATGTCTCTCAGATTGGGGGAGAGTTATGTGTTAAACCTGTCCTGCTTTCCATTTAAAAAAATCTTTTCAAACATCTTTCTTATCACCCTCATTGCCCTCTCCCGGCAACTCCATCCCTTAAATGTGTGTTTAAAATGCCAAGGGAGGAAGGAGCAGGGTAGGCCATCTATCTCACCTTGGCTTCTGAAGTTGGTTCCAAGAAACACAGGCGATTCCCAAGTCCCTCAGCTGCCAGGCAGAACTTCCTCTGTTCCTTGTGAATGTTCGCAATGCACTGAAGTACCACTTCATCCTCCTACCAGGAGAACAGAGACACAGTGTCAGTGGTAGGGAACTACCTCCCCAGGATTAACCCACCTGCTGTACTTGAATCAGGTAAGCTGGCAATTTCTAATGACAGGCACATGCTCTTAAATATCATTAAGGAAGGAGAATTTTTTACTTTTTTATTTTTTACTTTTCTCCCTAACTTCACGTGGCATAGCCATGCATCTACCGTAAGAACTCTTCTGAATTCAGTGATGGGGTGAGTGCAGGTGAGTACATTAAATGAATATAATACATATATATATATAGCATAGGTCTCACTTGTGAGATGTATACAATGTATACAATCTAGGTGAGCAGATAATTTTAATAGTTGAACAAGTATAAAATCTAAGCAACTTCTCCAAATACAAAATAAAATACGTGATTGACAGGATGGGAGACTAGAGAAGAGGTAAGAGCGAGAAAGGATTAGTAGAAGGAAAGTGTATATTGCGTTGCTGTGGAGAGGCAATAAGCATGTTTTTTCTGCAGGGAGGGTAACATACATATTTTCCAGAGAACAGGAGAAAGATGTGGAAGGTAACAAGAGATGAGTTTTAGACATATGTGAAAGGAAGATTGAAAGAAGTCTTGAAGTTCAAAGAGGAGAACTGGTTGGGGCTTTCTCCTTAGCAAGCTCATCTGTTCCTCTGTCTCACCCACGCCCCTGAATGTTAATGCATGCCCTGGAGTGCTGTAAATGCAGATTCAATAGAAATGATTTCTCTTAAATTGAATCTTTCATGTGCCTTGTCAAATGGAAAAATTAAAATCCTACCACCTGTTGGGAGAGGGAAGAAATTCACTAATAACAGACCACCACAGAGATGTCTGTCTGGTGGTGCCCACAGACAGATGAGGGGCTAGAGATAAGTGCAAGAAGCCACAACTCATGGATGCAGGAAAAGAGGATTGAGAAAAAAACATAGGGCTACAGTTTCACTAGCACTGAAATGTCACTGTTCATCAAATCAAACTGAGTCACTCATAAATTCAGGAGCCTCTGCTTACCATGAAGTCAGAACTCATGACTCTGTATTTGAATTGAGACAGAAGTAAAGCCCAGAATATCACTGCTCTCAAAATGTGAGTTCAGTGAAGTCTCTGAAGAGAGTGAAGATTTTCCTCAGGTGGAGTTTCCTCCTAGATATGGGGTGATGTGTTCCCCCTAAAGGGCATTCAATGTCAGTATGGGGGCACTCAGTTGTCAAAATGACTAAGAGATGCTTGGAAGCAGAGGCCATGGGAGTTAAATGACCTATAAAGCAAGAGACAGTCCTAAAAGCACACAATTTTTCTGACTAAAATGCCAAGAGCACCCCCTTCTCACACTGAGAACTAGTTATTTAAATAACTCCCACCTACCCAAAGTTCACTGGGAAAATACAAAGGAGTGTGATCATGGACCACTTTTCACAAACCTGTGAAAGCTGAAGTATTCCTTCCGTGTGTGTTTCTTAAGGGTTTCTTTCCATGAAGTCCTTTTCCATTCTCTTTCCCCTCCATAGAGCCCAAACCACCCTAACTAGCTGCCTTAGAGTCCCTCTACTTGTTTTCTGAAATTTACTTGTCCTATAATTCACATTCTTCTAATTCATGCTGCCAATCAACTAATCTAATAAACTAACCTGTCTCAATTCAATAAACATTTGCTGAATAGCAGCCCTGGATGAGCACTTCCTTAGTTCGGCACTCTGGATGACACACAGATGAGTGTGGGAGTCTGGGCGAGAGATACCCTTCTCCAAACATGCTTCACTTTTTTCCACATTCTGCCTAGAACCTTATGCTCAGCGTTGACCTGGATGCAGACACCAACTGGCCCTGACAGCCTGTACCTGCCTTAGCTCCAGACAACAGCTAATTATCTCCAAAAACCTTGAATAGACAGACATCTGGAGCCCTCGAGTGCTTGACACTGAAATCTGTCTACCAAAGTTCCATTCAGAAACATGAGATGAGTTAATTCAACCCATCTCTCATGAATTCTCTCACTCTAATAAAACAAGAACACAAGCCCCCTAGCTGCTTGCCCTCCCCAGTTTATTCCTTCCTGTTCTGCTCTGCACTTTCTCACCTCTGACTTTCTCTCTTTACCCTGTTGCTTTAAATGAAACCTGGGATTGCCTGAGGATACCACTTTTAAGGAAGCCCCCTCAATTGGAAGTTGCAAATTCTTGTACACTTTTTATCTCCTTTCCCATGAGCTAACATTCTCCTAACATCCTCCAGTGCCCAATTCAGACTCTCTTCTGCTTGTGTGCAAAAACTCTCCTATTTTGAGGTATGTGATAGCCAAGCTCCACATCTTCTTTGGCAATCTACCAACATCCTACTTATTTCTCCCGTCATTTATCTGACTCTTAATGACAATCAGAAAACCTGATTTTAAAATGTTATACTAATTCAAAAAACATTTATTTACTACTTTCAAAATGACAAAGCATTCTGCTAGGATACTATGGGATACCACGTTTTTATAGGGCAAAATCCCATTAACACTGAAATAATGGAGCCAAGGGCTAAAAGGCAGGCTAACTGCTTTTCTCCACTCCACTTTAGCCATCATCTGAAGAAACTTCAAGGTTTATGTGGACAATCTATTCAAAATGAACACCTTGACCCAATTATTTCCACTCTGTTTTAGTGACCCACTTTGATGATCATTTGTTGGCATAACTTAGAATAGTTTCATTTCTAAAATCCATACCTAATCTATTCCACTCTATGAACCTAATCTTTTCTCCTTCTTGCTTTCTCATTCTCTTACTTTTCACAATACTTGCTCTGCTTCATCAAGATTTCTGGTTCCTAGAGGGCACCCCCACCTCCATTATTTCATCTACTCCAGGAAGGAGAGAGGTTGATTTTCTTGGAAGAAAAATATTTCAGCTATGGAAGTTTGTGTTACCATAAGTTTATGGTTTCCTAATAACCTATTTTCGGTCTGATTTCACTGGAACAAAACTATAAAATTTTCCCTTTTTTTTTTTTTTTTGTAATGAGCTTAGGTAAAGGTTGTGAATCTCTTAAGACTCTAGGAACAAGTATCTTTAAGATGGCATAAAGGTTCCTTGATATGTACAAAAAAAAAAAAAAAAAGGAAAATGTCTCTGCCTAGCTCTTAAGGTTTCCCACGGTTGAGTTCTACCTTCCACTTCTAGCCTTATCTCCTATTCATTCTTATCGTCTTACTTTCTCCAAAATAAGTAATGCCCAGGCCTCCATAAAATGTTCTTTTTTTGAAAACTTTCCATTTCCATACTCAGCTCTGTATTCCCTAGTTTCCTATCTTTCTGCTGGATCCTTTCCATTTTCTCTTTCTCTTGATACCCCCTAAATACAGGGGTCACCCATCAATTGGTCTTTGTCATTTTTCCTTGGCAATCTCATCCATTCTTCAGATTTCCAGGGTTAACTTTTAAAGAGTTGTTACGCAAATTTGAATCCACCTGGTAACAGTCTCAGGTTCCAAACTTCTACCAATTCCTAACTTTATCTGTAGACTTACCAACATCTTAAACTAAAGTTTAAGGCTTCCTTTACAATCTACTCCTCCTTCTATGTTCCCCAAATTTGTTAAATGCATCTCCAACCTCTGCGAAACTCTGGCTCCAACTTCATTATCTCATATCTCTGAGTCTTCCCTCTCTTCTGTTAAATGGTCAGACGAAGGAAAGACTGGAGGTCTAGAGACCAAGATTTGGCTTTTGCAACATCCAGTACTCATTTCCTCTGTTCTGTTACCAGACATAAGGCTCTCACTTTATCATTTTCCTACTGAGAAATCCTCGATGGCTCTCACTGTCCACAAAACTAAGCATTTCTAACCTATTTTTCCAACTTCTTCCTGTGGAGCTCCTGGAACTTTTCTACCTCCATGCCCTTGCTTATGCTTTCTCTAATAATAAAGCTGCCCTGATATGCCCTATTTTTCCACATTCATTTCCTACCTATTCTCCAAAATGTAACTCAAATACCATTCTTCTATGAAGTCCAAATAATTCTTCCTCTCTCTGAACCTCCATAGAAATATCACCATACTCCTTGCATTATGATTATTTTCCTGCATTTCTTATCCCCAACTATATTAAATATTTGTAATAGCAAATATTTATTGACCTCTGACTATGTGTCATATACTGTGTTTTATCCACAACTACCCCTTTAATGTTCACACCAACATTATGATGTATGTACTATTTTTTTTATGTTGAAGTTGTTTTTATTTTTTTTCCTTTTTATTATTATTTTTTTAATGACAGTGATGTATGTACTATTGTTATCTCAGTTTTACAAAGAGGAAAACCATGATTAGAGAACCTAAGTAACTAGCCTAAGGGATAGAGCCAAGTATCCAATCTGGACAGTGTCTATCTGTGATCCCAGCTGACTGTGCCCCTTGAAGGAAAGATCCTCATTTGATTCGTTTATACCTATAATGATACTCACTAGCATGGTACCATATGTATATTATGCACCCAAATATAATTTATTGAATGGGTGTTTTTTAACCTTGTATGCCCACTTAATGGTAAATTCTGTTAGGGAAGAAACTTCTGCTTCTCCATCTAAGCTGGAAACACAATCTGTATGGTAAAAACGTGTTGCTCCATTGGGATATACCACAAGATTAGAAGCAGAGAATTCCGTACTCCCAACCATGTAACAGTAGTTATTGTTGAAAGGATCACTTTTTCACTGATGAATCTAATGGAAAGGGAAGAGATGCTGACATAAAAACTAATAGGAAAAATAATGAGATTGTTGGGTTTATTTGCAAAGTTTTAAATTTGTTTTTTAATTATTTTGTTTGGTAATCTCAACTCTTCATTCAGCACTTCTATACCAGGCACCATGCTAAGATTTTCCCCTACATTAATTTAATCTGCATAACAAGCCAATCACTTTAAAATGAGAAAACTGAGGCTCAGAGGAGTTAGGTAACAGTAAATATTGAATGAACAGTTTTTATGTCACCACATGATGTAGGATCTCAATTTAATCCTTACAACTACCCTATAAAGCAGCTACTAATATCTCTATCTTATAGACAAAGAGGTTGAAGCATAGAGAGATTAAGAAACTTGCCTAATGTCACACAGCTTGTCAGTAACAGAGTAATAGAGACCTTGAAACTAGGACTTCTTATGTCCTCTTCATCATGGTGCCATACTGGCTCCCTTACCCTAAGAGAGTGACCTTGGCAATAGGTTTGAATTCATGTCTGCCTGACTGTAAGGATCATGATGATGGTGACTATAAAAATAGATATTTCCCAGCTCTCTCACATGGTTCAACAACATTGAAAAGTAACCAAATCACACAGCACAATGCCAAAGAGAATAACCAGAGGGCGAAAAAAGCAAAACAAAAAACAAACAAAATTTCTCTATGCCCGATAACAACAACACGGGAGGGAGTGAATATCAGCACAGAATTTGCAGCAGAGGGGGAAAATGATTAAAATCCCAGATATATCATATGTCACGATCCCTCTAAGCTATGAGGTTCACACTCACTAGCTATTCCTGTCAAGGATTCAGCTTGCGGTGGTGTTGAGTGATTGTTCCTGAACAAGGATATGCAGCCTTCAGTTTTTCTTTGCTTAGATTTCATATTTTCACAGGTCACCACTGACAAAGTAAAGTTCTTTCTATAGTCCTCTGACTAAAGAGTGTTGAACTTGAAAATGAATGGGACTTGCCTCTTCTATCCTTTTTGCTTCTTTCTTACACCCTGGCTCACAGCCCAAGGGCCAGAACAATAAAGTGCCACGTTTGCCATCTCCGAGTTGATGGCTGGGGGCACCTTGGCTCTCCCTCTTCTCTCTGGGTCATTTGCAGAGGACTCTTTGGGACAAAACAAAATGTCTGACAGCCCTATTTAAGGTAGATCATTAGGCAGCTGATGACAGACCTATAGTTAGACCTGCACATCACTGGTACCAAGAAGCTCGTGAGCAGAGAACATGTGGGACAGAGTGCAGGCCAGCAAATTTCATGGTCTCCATTTAAGTGCAGATTTTATTGCAGAGGAAAATCCATAAACATTTATTGCTTTAAAAAGGATGCTGTGTCCTATCCATTCAGCTTGAACATCAGACACTATTTTAGGGAACTAGAGCTACCTGCTAAATATATGCAAAGACATAAGTGAGAGCTCCTTCTACGGCTTTACCCAAAAGCATCTCTTAAATGGAAAATAAATAGGTTTTTGAATGGCAAGATTATCCGCAAATTATTTTATAAGGCTTAATGGCACATCTCTCTGTATGTTATAAATAGCTATCATGTTGACTATTTCTTTCCCTAGATGCTAAGCTCCTTGGGGGTAAGAGTCTCTCAATTACTCATGAATATTCAATTCCTAGCATAGTGCCTGGCATTGAGTAGAAAACACAAATATTTGTGAATTTAATAGAGTCATAAATTCTGAAAACAACTGATATTTAAAAAAGTGCTTACGCACAAAACTACATAATAAAGACCTTTCAGCATTTTCTTACTCTTGGTGCCTGGGATGCTAACACAGAAATAGTTGGAATTCTATACATTGACCTATGATACCCTGTTTGCTCTGGCAATGGTCCAATGAGGCATACATATATTCTTGATGCCATTTTACAAATTATGAAACTAGAGGCTATAGACTGAGGTCATACTAGATCTCTACAACGTATCTAGGGGGATTTTTGTTGTTGCTGCCTGGTTTTGGTTTTTGGTTTTTGGTGTTTTTTTTTTTTGTGTGTGTGTGTGGGGGGGTTGTTTGTTTGTTTTGTTTTATTTCTTGGATACTTTTTATTATTTTAGAATCTGCCAAACATTAAGGACAGCTCCTGTCTATTTCCTTAATACTTGATTGTTGCAACTGCAATAAAATGGAAATTTCAGGGTACCAGGAAATAAAGTTGTCCCTTTATTACTCATTCTGTCTTTAAACACATTCCTCATTTGGCTTCTTGGCTACACTTGCTCTTTTTCCTCCTGCTTCTAGACCCCCTGGCTGGCTTTGCCTCATAAACTGCTCCCTATTGGTAGAGTAGTGTTTCAGGAATATTCCTCAGAGTTTCTCCTCTACCTGTACTCTCCCCCTTGGTAATCTCATTTGTCTCATGAATTTAAAAAATATGTGTATCTTAATGACTCCCAAATTTGTACTATCAGCTTGAAACTCTCCTCTGAACTCCAGACTTATACATCCAACTGCCTATTCAGCATCTCATCTGGATATCCCATAGGCATGTGAAGCATAATTTATCCAAAATCTGACTCCTGATTTTCTTCCCCAAGCATTCTCCTCCTGTATTCTTCTCTGTCTCAGGGTGTGGCAACTCTATTCTTCAGGTTGCTCAGGACAAAAATAATCCTGGAGCCATATTGATTCCTTTCTTTCTTTCACCTCACATCCACACCATCCACAAATCCGCCCACTCTACCTTCAAATACATCCAACTGGACCACCTTGCATTCTCTTCTCTGCCACCACGTAACTCAAGCCAGCATTTCTTGTTCAAAGATTGCAATCGCTTCCTAACTTGTTTCCCATTCAAGGTCTTCTCTACACAGTAGCCAGAGATAGTCCTGTAAAATGTGAAAGCATGTTATTTCATCCTGAAAACTCTCCAGTGGCTTTCCAGTGAACTCAGAAAAAATCCAGAGTTCTTCCTGTGATCTACAAGGCCCTAGAAATATGCCCACTTCCCTATGATCTCTCTTCTTTTGCTTGCTTAGCTCTAGCTACAGTATTCTCCTTAGAAGGGCTCAAATTTTTTAAGCCTGATCCTGCTCTTTGTGCTTGCCATTCCCTCTGCCTGGAATGCTCTCTGCTAGTTACCTGCATGATTTTCTCCCTCCCTTTCTTTAGGTTTTGCTCAAATGTCGCCTTTTAGAGAGGTGTTCCTTGGCTACCCAAAATAAAGGAAAAACCTCATTCCCACTCTGCACTTCTCATCTTGCTTCATCTGTCTTTTTTCCCAACTAGTACATAATTATTTCTTTCTTATCTCTCTCCTTCATTATAATATAACCTTCATGGATATTGTTTTGTTCACCACTGTATCCCTGGCACAATGATAGGCACTCAAAGAGTCACTGAAAGAAAGATTAGTCATCTAGTACAGGGTCCACAAAAACTCAGGTGTTCATTACACTCTTTTATTCCCCTCTGGAAGTGTCCAAACAGCCCTTGGTCTCAGCTGGAATAATCTGCTTATGTTAGGGACTGAAACAAAGGGGGCAGCAACAAGCCTACAAGGTCCTTTTTGCTCCTGCAACTGGAAAGAGAGTTCTGTTCCCCTTTTACTTTTCCCAGTTCTGAGAAGGCAGAGTTTGGAGCTTGATTATAAAATCCATTCAGCTTCCCTCATGGCTTAGTCCCTGTGGAATCTGTAGGGGTGAGGGCAAAGGGGAAAGCCTTTCCCTAAATCAATCAGGGAGACACACAGGCAGTAGGGTTTATATGTGCAATTAATCTTCCCTTCGACAGAGTGTGATGCTGTCCAACATAGAAGAATGCAGTGACCTCGGCCATACCTTCCTAGGAATAATGGTCATCAATTTATTATGATTTTCTATTCTCACAGGATATAGAAGTAATGATCTAGCTGGTCCCGAGGGAACTTCAGAATGTTTTCTATAACATTCTTCATTGATATTTTGAGTACTGCGCTCCCACTCAATCAGAATGCTCCAGGGTGAGAGACCACACACAGGTGCATACACCTACTCCTTGGGATTCTTTCTGCTTTAGGCACATTAGCCAAGGAGAACAATGGCAGGAAAAAAGCCAGAAAACTAAAGCAAATCATGGTGTTCATTCGCCAACATCAGAATTAGCAAGGGCCAAGTACAAATTTACAGCAGGAACATGTAGGTTTCTCTATCCAACATTGCTCTGATTCTAATTTAAAAAGGGGATTGGACCAGGACACTTCAACTTTCCATGTTCACATCATAAATGCCTTTGCCCTCCCAGCTGTGTCTCCATCTTGGTGTACTCTAAGCACTGGGACCCCAGAGATACAAGAGCACATCCAATTCCTGCATTTGTATTAGACCTATTCCTTATTTATGATCCAATTTCCTTTGCTTTTATCATTGATTTTGAGATCCTTCACTTCTGGGCTGGGGCATAACACGCTCCTTGGGCCATACAGTTCACCTGCAAGAGCCCACCATCCACTTTTAGCCAGATCTTTTACTTACATAGCAATATCTATGCTCAGGGGAGTGGGCCACCATACCACCCACTTTTTATTTCTGGGAAATAAAATAAGTTATTTAAATTCTTTCTACTTGCATAAGGCAGTGCCTTACACAGAGTACTTTCTGGAATTTTCCACATTATGTTTTGCAGGAAAAATAAAACTAACATACCCAACATGTAGGACACATTCTTAACACTCTCTGTCTGTGCATAATCATGCTAATTTACTGAAAGATGTAAAATCTAAAAGCAAGAACAAAGCACCCAGTAATTTCCATACACAATCTAAAAGCTAAGGAACACTGTGCCTCTTCAGAAAAGATGCCTGATAAAGTTACTGGATTTTAATCAAGTTTATGGGCTGACATTTGGATGGGTACATCTTTGAAAACAGGTCATTTAAAAGGCAAAAAATTTAATTCATAATTTAATGGTGCATACAATCCTATGAACTATCCTATCCCGGACTAGCTACTAAAATAATCATCCATTTCTTTCAGCTCTATTTCGAACTAAGGCATACATTCATTCAAGAAATATTTGCATTCCTACTTATGTCCCAGACACTGTCTTATGGCTTGCATATAGTGGTGAACAAGGCAGGCAGCCCTCCCCACCATAACTCACATTCTAAGTAGTTAAATGTCTCATACTTTGACTCGAATAGGCTTTGGGTAACAGTAATTGACAGAGATGATGACATAATTCAGCACCGGAAGTATCTGAGTAATACAGAGACAAGAATACAGGAATGTTTGAGCTACTTCTCTCCTCTCCCGAACAATTTTTCTGCCCTAGGCTGAACTCCTGTGTGAATATGTCTCTCTTGGAGAACTTATCCCTTTGTGTTTTAACTAATGGGTTTCTTATCTATCTCCCCTCTCACCAGAATTTTTCTGCTTAGGAGGCAAGGATTACATCCTGCTCATTTCCATCTTATCTCTCATACCCCTAATACCTACCATACAGCAAATATGTCACAAATGTTTGTGAGGAAAATGAAGTTAAGAAGAAATAGATAGAGGATCAGAATGGTGGGTCGAATTTAAGTAAACTGTTATAGACAAAGAGTATTCAAAAGTCAGGAACTGAAACCAGACACTGTCAAGGATTGGAAGACTCCCCTTGCGAAGAGACTAAGCACCCAGGAAACTAAAGCACAGTCTGTTTCTGCTGACCCAAATTCTCTTTAACTCATTCTCCTGCAGCAGGACTTAGTCGCTGGTTCCCAGAACCTAGTCTGGGGTTCAAAGTCAGCTGCTGAGTAAAAAGTCCCCACCCCCTGGAAGATTTCAATACAGTGAGGCTCTTACTGTAAGGCAAGGGGTGAGCCAGTAGGTAAGCAGAATTTAATGAGATCCCTCTTTGCACCAGGCTCTGGATTAAGCACTCTATATTACATAAAATCCTTAAGGCCCCTTCAAATCAGTTATCATTATGCCCCTTTAACAGGTAAAGCCACTTAGACTTAGGCTCAGATGTGCTAAGTGACTGTCCAGAGTCAGATGGCTATTTCTTTTGTTCATTCATTATTCATTAAAGTATTAAGTATTTATTGAGTGTCTATTATGTGCTATGCCTTGCTAGGTCTGGTGAATTCAAAATGGAGTCAAAGCTAGTAAGTGATGATTTAAAGCCAGTTCTGTGTGACTCCAAAACCCAATCTCCTCCCACTATACCAAGGCTCCTTTGTGATGAAAGCATTTCAGAACCTTGCATGATTGACACTCATCACTTCCATGATGATTTTTTATGGAAAAAGATGCTTTTTCACTTTCTTACCTTATTGTGGTGGGAGTATGTATGCAGCAGGAATGCTTAAGTTGAACAGGCATATTCCCCTTTCTTGAATAAAATATGAATAACAGTTTCTCAATCTTATACCAAGTGAAAATACAACATCAAGCCACAGGGCCATTCTCTTCATCACCCTCCCCTTACACTCCCAATTCACCCAGTGAGCAAGCACATAGCTGCCCGTCAGCCCTACCATAAAACATTCTGGAGCAACCACTACATTCTTATCTACAGAAAATGCAAGTGTCCTCCTCAGAGTTCTTGGCAAAACAAAAATTCTAATAAAAAAACAATAAAACTAAAAGCATATGAGATGGGGTTATTCAATTTTTTAAAGCTTCACTGCTTGATTCCTTTTGTAAAAGGCTAGAATTTGCTCCACATCCCTCAGATGAGAGAGATACTATATTGCCTTCTTTTCTAAATATAGTGAAGTCCAGTTTTGAATCTTTACTTGCAAGAATCTCAGTCTCAGTCATGTTTGAGGAAGCTACCCCCAAGGCTATTTAATAATCCCAGGAGATGAATATAGTCCACAAAATTTGGAGAAAGGCAGCTGGTCTTCAGTCGATCACCACTGCTGTAGAGGGACCCATTGTCCAAGCCCGTGTGGCTCATTTGATGGAAGGTGTCCCCTGCATCTTTACCCATCATTCCACAGAGACTATGGCCCCCATGATCTCAGTGCTCCAGGTTCAGCATCCAAGCCTCCATGCCTCTTGGCCATTACAAGCCCTACCAATTCCCAGGTAGAGTGTATGGGCAGGACTGCAGGTCTCTGCCACCTAGGAAGCCCTCTACCACGTGCTTCCCTCTAATCTCCAGGAAGCAAGGGTCTCCCAGATTTAGCCACGTGGCTTCACCCTATCTAAGCCATAGGACCCCTGCTCCTGCCTAACATTTTATGTCCAAGAGGTTTTGGGAAATAAAAGCCTCAGTTCCAGATTAGCACAAAAAGAAGCCCCAGATCTCCAGGACACAAAGCCCTGCTTGTCCTGATGATAAAGGGAAGGAAGAAATAACTCCTTTTTATTCTACTTTTTTTTCATGAATTTTTCTCACTTTGATGACTCTATAGGAAAAAACCCCACAAAACACTGGCTCGGTGGAAAAACTGGGTCTCAACCCAGGTGAACATGAAAATCACTTGCAGCATTTTTAAAAATATACCAATGCCTGAGCCCTACTGTCCCCAGTCCAAAGGAATGGAAATCTCTGAAGAAGGGTGCTGGGCACAAGTACCTAGGAGCTCCCCAGGTGATACTGAGGCACAGTGAGAATGAAGAACTATGCCTCTACCACCTCAAGTCAGAGTGATAGCTGGGGAAGTTAGATGCAGTTGGCAGATATTCTGCTACAGGTGTAGAATCATAGGGGGAAATAAATGAGGTCTGGATGTGATAAAAGAAAAACAGTGGGAGTATGATCACATATTAGGTCCTCATTTCATTTCAAACAAGCATCTAAAGGTTAAGTCACTATTGATCCCAGACTCACTAATCACCAAAGGCTATCATTTGCGGATCCCTCATCAGGCGTGTTCATTTGAACAGAGTCTGATCCTCTTTTCTCTTTTTCTCCAGGTCTTTATAATATTGCCTCAAAGTACTTCTTCTTTAGATAAAGGAACAAGGAGATAATCTGTCAGCTTTAAGTGAATCACCAGGAGAAACCAATACTTCATGGGCTCTTCCAGAAGTAGGGAATCATAAATTTACAATGGAGTTTAAAACAGAAAACTAGCTGACCAACCAGCAAGTCTTTAATGAATTGTTTCAGTACATCTGCACTATTCATGCCATGATATTTCCTGATCCTTCTTCTCTCCCCAGTTGACTCCCAAACCCCACCCTTGACAAGTGTGAAGATTTTCTGGTATCTCCAAAGGAGAATGAGTAAAACTATTTTGAATAAATAACACTTTCCATTCCTATAGTTTGGAATAACTGAGCCTCAAAATGTGGACGTGCACTAGTCACAGTTGCAAAGTGGTAGATTTTGTATGACAATCGAGGTCTCTTGATATATCCACAATAACACATTTCCTTCTCAGTGGCAGGAGTCAGAATACCTAAACAACATTCTAAATTGAATATGGTTCCAGATAACTTTTCCTTTGGCACATTTTTCCACTTGGAAAGAGGGAAAACAATTTTAGTCTTCCTCTCAAAATGTGGGGAATATGTACAGTTGTATCATGTAAAACTAATTAATATTTGTGACTTAGAAGCAAATGTATTTTCTAAACATATTTTTGAAATATCTCATCTATTGGTAGCTATTGATGTGTTAAATACAAAATGCTAGTAATGATGTAAAATTTATTGTCCTAGGGGATTGAGACCCTTTCATTTCATAACTTTAGATTTTAAATCCTTGAGCAGGTTTATGATTAAGCATCGATGTCTACTCTTTTTTATATAAGGCAGATCAATGAAACAGAGAAGCCCCTATTTTATCCTACAGCTCCAACTAACTGTTGGTCTGATGATTGCTGATTCAGCTTCACCCAACTGAAACAAAATAAAGCAGGAAACCCCACCAGTAACAGCCCCAAACAATACTCATCTCTACCAGCAAAACCCTAAGAAGCATTAGTTCACGTGCTTTGTACTTATCAGGTTCCCCTGTGCCTTCAAACCAAGATAAGAGAAAGCAAAATTGTCTATGAAGAATCATAGGATGTTTAGAGGTGAAGCACTTCAGGAGTCATTGAGTCCAAACCTCCCCAGAGTTTATTCATACAAATGTCAAGACAGAAGCTCAAACCACCCTAGAGAGGACATTTTACACAAAGCTTCAAAAGATAACATATAAAAACCAACAGAAAGTTGTAATATTTTGCACACTTCTCTTTCTGATTAAAAACCTCCTATGTCACGAGCATGCCTGTTCTGCCTACAAATAGCGTGTCCATTAACTGGTTAATTCTCTTGACATTCAGGGAGATTGGTTCTTTAGGCTTCATTAGAATGACTTAGCCTAAGGAATTCCAAACAGAAAGGAAATTTATTATTGGTCTCTGCTAGTATGGAAAGGATTGATATATGAAAAATGGGAACCATTTGTTTTATTCATGGAGGTATGAATGGAATAGACTATTCCAAAAAGTATAGCAGAAGAGATTGAAATAAGATACGAGAAAGGATTTACTGCAAGTGAGGGTTAAACATTGCTGCAAATTATCAAGATTGGATTACAATTATTTACGAACAGAATACATAATGACCTTCTCTAGGATATTTAAAGTGTCTTGTAATTGGTATTCTGTAAGAACCCACTCAATGGAAAAAGATATTTTAAAAGATTATTTTTGGTCAATTTACCCAATTTTAGAGTCTTGGTACTCATGCACTAAAGGATTTGAGTTATGTGACTGTATAAACTGTGTTTAAACTTCCTTCTGGAGTTATGTGCAAATAAGTAGGTAATAAAGAGCTTTTGCTGCTATTTGTTTATCAATGAAAACTTCTTGCCTAACACTTTTTTCACTAGGACCAATATCCAGAAACCAGGATTCCTGTACTCTGTCCCTTGTGGCAATGTGACAAAGCCTCGCCCATTTGTTCAGCCCTGTAAGACAGTGTCTCTGTTCCTCACCTCCCTATCCAATTCTCAGCTCACTTCAACCAACTGCTTTCACCATGGCTGCCAGTAGCCTCCAGTTTTATCAAATCTAAGGGAAATCTCTCATTATCTTACTTGACTTCTCAATGTGCCACGAACACTAATGTCTTCATTCTTCCAGAAAGAAGGTTCTCCTTTGGCTTCTAAGACAATGCGCTACTATCCCAGTAGTCTTCTCTCTAACCTTTTAGTCAGCGTCTCTCATTCCTTGAGAGTTGGAGTTCCTCTGGCTCTGTCCTCACTCTTCTTAAAATATGTAGCGCTAGACTCCATCCAAATCAATGGTTTTAACTCACACTTAGTATAAATCCCAAATCTCTCTTACCTGAGCTCCAAACCTCTATGTTTAAATGAAGGATGCTAGCCATTGTCTGATGTATGAAGTCAGTTCATCCAAAATTCATCTCATTATCTTTTCTTCCCCAGACCAGTTCCTTCTGCACTCCTCAAATTGGTGACTGGTATCATCATTCACCCACATCCCTATGGCAGAAATCTGGAAGTCATCCACAGCTCCTCTCTTTGACACATGCAATTAGAATTTTCCTTACTCCCCTCTGCCACAGCCTTAGTTTAGGCCCCTGGTTTATTACAATTACTTTCCTACTGAGTTTTGACTTCTGTTTCACTCCTCTCCATCAACCCTTCATGCTCCTGATGAAATTATATCTCTAGAAGACAAATCTGAACAGTTCCCCCCATTGCTAAAAATTCTTCAGTAGTTTCTCCATAAAGAAGTTCAGGTTCTTTCTCACTGTCTCCTGCCTGCTTCTCTATAGCCTCAGTTTCTCTCCCTCCCCTACCAACTGTCACCCAAATGCTACACTTCAGCCTTGTGGAGCTACTCAGTGGAGTACCATGCCTTTTCTCACTTCTGAACCTTTGTACATACTGTTCTTTGGCCTAGAATGCCTATCTCTATTGCACTTATTTTTTAAGACTTATATGTGCATGGTCTAATGAGGAAAGATCCACAATTGTGAATCCACAGCAGCCTGCAGTTTATTATGCTGTACCCTAACTTCTGTGTTACTTGTCTGTCTCACACTTCAGCTATAAGATCCTTGAAGATGGAGTCTACGTCTGATTCACTTTTGTGTATAGGACAAGGCCTAGTACAGAGGAGGTGCTCAGTAAATGCCTAATGAGTGGATGACTGGACCAAGTTACTCAGCATATTACACCAATATAGTCACAGTTTAATTGCCTTTTTTTTTTTTAGTTCGGATCATTGGAATGGGAAGGAGGATGGAAAGAAAAGGTTAATATTAAGTGCAACGGAATAACAGGCTGGTTAAAGCAAAGTCATACATGCAAGTGTTTTGCCTGTCTTCTCTGGCCAGTTACTTTGATTTGAGGGTGTTCAGCAGAAGTGCAACTCCTCGTTTCTTAGCCTTCACGTTTTCTCTTTACTGCCAGCTCCTTGATGTCAGGAGCCGTGTTTCACAGTACTCTAGAATCTTCACGGTGCTTTGTCAGGCGAGCCCCCACCTCGGGAAGCACTGAAGGAACAGACTTGAGAGGATGTTCTCTGGTTGAGGGGAATTTCCACTATGTCTGTTCAGATAGGAGCTATTACCAATTATCAGGGGAAATTCCATCTCCCAAGCCTCAGCCTGGCAAGAACCCAAAAGCTCCTAATTCAAAATGATTCAATCATTTATCCACTGGATCCCAAGAAAGGACTCAATGAAAAGGAAAGTCTTCGTTTGACTCACTGTCCCTCTCCTACTGAGTCAAAGGGTTAATCATTCATTATGCAGTCTGGGTTCCTTTATTGTGATTGGCCATATGTTTTCCCCTCTGATGCTAACACTTCCCTCAGACACAGCTTTTTTTCTTTTTTTCTTTTAATAGAAAATCACAAACCAAAGCCTGTGTGCTGCCTATTGTAGAACCACAAAGACAATGCAACACCACCTGCTCGTTTTCTAAGTATAGCACAGTTTGTGGTATAATAATGTCATAGTCAACATTTGCATATAGATATACATTCTTGGGGAGGTGAAATTGTCACTATTTATACTATACCAATTGGTCTTTTTGCATTAAACCTACAGAATTGCTGTGTGTTCTACTTATATTTCTACCTTTTCATGGACATACAATTGATATATAGGACTTTCTCACCCTGGTAATTGTGGAAGCAGATGTTATCTCCTTCCATCAAGTGCAATGCCGAGCTTTATATGAAGAGATTGCTCTAGAGTATGAATATACAAAAACCTCCAAAAAGCCTAAGGGAACCACAGTCAAACCTGGAAAACTCTTGTGAAATCAGCTACCTCTGGACCAGCACCAGAAATTGATAGATAGAGAATGTTTAAAAGTTGTGTGAATAGTAATTAAGGTTTTCTTTTCCTAAAAATCTTGCAGTAGGATAGACTTACCCTTCTAACCTTTCTAAAATGTAAGTTGACAAATGGTTATTTTAATAAAGGTCTTAGTTCAGGTAGAGCTTAGAGCTAGAACTCAATGCCTGGCTCTATTCCCATTTGAAGCTAGGGCCCTCAATTCAGGTCACTGCTGCCTAGGGAAGGAAACCCTAGTTTCGGTAACAGCAAGTATTGCTGGAGTCCTGAAAGAGGGAGGAAGGGAGAGCCAGGGTGCTGTTGGCAGTGCTGCTATGGATATTTTCTCTCTGACAAGTTAAACATTCAGAGATATAAAAACTCCACTGGCACTAACATATTGCTGTAGGTTTTGTGTAATTATGGTTAAAATATTAAGATGTTCTTTAAGTCTGTCTTGTGCATTGATTGATTTTGTTACTTCAATTTTCATATAAAATCCATTACAGTGGAGTGGTGAAGAGTACCAGGCACTGAAATCAGACTGGCTGGCTTAGAATCTCATCTTGGAATCTAGCCATGCAGGCTTTGGCAAATTTTATGAACCTCTCACATCAATTTCCCAGTTGGAAAATGAGGATAATAATAGTAATCTCTTGATGCACTGTTTGAGGATTAAATGAGTTAGTAAATATAAAATCCCTAGAACAGTACTTGCACATAGCAAGCACTCCATAGATATTGGTATTTTATTAACATTGCTATTAGCATTATATTTAAGAAACCTAACATTCTGTGGCCCATGTCTCCTTATAAGTTCAGTATATAGATATATCATTGATGTTTCTAAAGTTACCTTCATGATTTAAGAGGATGAAGGATTTTTTTTTCCTTTTGCTGCTTTTCTAGCAACTGAAATGCTGCTTTAAATCTTAATAATTTAAAATCCTATCAACAGATCACTGATGCAAATGCACACTATTAGTCCTGCTTTTGGAAATGAGAGGTTAAAGGAGAAACATCTTCTTTCTGTTCCGGAATTAACTGCCAAAAGGAAACAGATTGTTCCATTCTCTACTTCATAATCAAGTTGACTATTTACTCCACAATAAAGGTTGGATCCTTCTCATTCTCAGAGATCAATTTTAATACCAGGAAAGAGGGAAGAAGCCATGACTTTGACCACAAAGTCTTGCCCACCTTCAAGAACTAACTTGCTGTTGGAGCATGGAGTCCCTTTCCTGTCTTTCAACCAGATTTTTGGTGCCCCAGACAGTTTGATTAAGTCTGTGATATAGGATTTAATAGAAAAAGCACCAAAATGAAATCCCAAAGTCCTAGGTTTGAGGTCTGATTAAATTACTCCCTGACTACATGGCCTTGGGCAAGTTCCTAACTTCTCTGAGCCTCATTTACAAAACAAATTGAACTGAATGCCCAAGTAAAAGACTAGGGTGGGAAAACTTGGTCCTCCAAGCAGATGTATTCCATAAACCAAAACAACACAGTATGAGCATAACAAATATTGATGACCCAAATTCTTGGCCTTTACTGTAATCTACCAAATTGCCTGGGACTTTATCTTCCCTTCTGTAAAACTCCTAGGCCCCTCTCTGGACTTGGCCTCTGGCCTCTAGATCTTCCAGGCCCTGCCATCCTGCCAAATTCTGGCAGGCTATGAAGATGTCATAGATGCATTAATAATCCTGGAATTAACGTAACATGCCTGGCTGCCTTACTGACAAGATAGCAGAGTATGTTTTCCCCAGTTTTGCTTTTTTGTTGGTGGTTGTTGTTGAGCTCCTCCAGGGCCCAGGTGATACCGTCTCTCTTTCCTGAAAATCCTGACAGCTTCTAACAGAGCTATGCAGGCAATCTCTTCCATTCAGTTTATACCTTTGAGCCTCTCCCAGGCAAATGGGGCAGTTAGTACCTGAGTGGCATATGGTAGGGGCAGGGGCAGGGAGGGAGAGGAGAATAGTGTGCAGGCTGGAGCAGCCATAAAGGCAAATATTGCTGTTCCTGGGGAGAAGGGAAAGGAAGCTACCATTTATTAAGTCCTGTTAGGTGCCAGCTCTGTGCTAAGCACTTTATAAAAACTATTTCATTAGGGAAGCAGACTTGGCCCAGTGGTTACGGCATCCGTCTACCACATGGGAGGTCCGTGGTTCAAACCCCGGGCCTCCTTGACCCGTGTGGAGCTGGCCCATGCGCAGTGCTGATGCGCGCAGGGAGTGCCCTGCCACGCAGGAATGCCCTGCCATGCAGGAGTGTCCCCCACGAAGGAGAGCTCCACGTGCAAGGAGTGCGCCCCATAAGGAGAGCCGCCCAGTGTGAAAGAAAGTGCAGTCTGCCCAGGAATGGCGCCGCACACACAGAGAGCTGACACAACAAGATGACGCAATAAAAAGAAACACAGATTCCTGTGCCACTGGCAACAACAGAAGCGGACAAAGAACATGCAGCAAATGGACACAGAGATCAGACAACCGGGGCAGGGGTGGGAAGGGGAGAGAAATAAATAAATAAATAAATAAATAAATCTTTTTTTTGAAAAAAGACTATTTCATTAAATGCTGACAATCCCTAATATCCATTTTATGGATGAGAAAACTGATAAGGCTCAGAGTCTATGCCATTTACCCAAAGCCACACGAGGGTAGAGATGAACTCAGAGTCCAGGTCTGCCAGAACGGATCATGGGAAAAGTCACTGCTTAGGTTTACTCTGCCGACACGGGGTTGCCTCAGACATGAAGGAAGCCTCAGGAAGTGTGGCAGGGTATCCTTTTTCTGCCTGGTTCAGTGGTTCAGTGATGGCAGTAGAGTTCAGAGGGGAAACGAGTAGAGCCTGGAACCTGTAAGTCAGAACATCACTAAACATGTCTCCTACCTCGGGCTGTGAAGAGCCACTGAGTGCAAGACACAAGAAACTGCTCTCTTTCCTGTGGTTCAGGCATGCCTTCCAGATGTCTTTTCTTTCCTGGCTTCCATCTACATGTGCACACTAGGGATGACCAAAATCTGTTTACTCGATATGAAGATCAGGGAGCCAGAACTTATCTGCAAAGATAAAGATCCTGCAGGACCTGCAGTCTAAATAAAGGCTACATACATAGTCTATAAGCTGACATGGTATGCCCCCAAGAAGAAGAAAGAAAAGGCTCTTCCAAATCTGATCTAAAGATTTAGCAGGGAGTGCAGGAGCTCTGCCCTAGAACAGACAATGCCGCTCTGCTCCCAACAGTTCTGTCTCAGAGCGCCCTGTGTGCTAACATTCAGGCTGTCCTAAGTACAATGTTAGCATTTACTCTAGCTCTGCTACTTTCTAATTTGGGGATCCTGGGCAAGTTAAGTAGTTCTCTGATGCTCCAATTCCATATCCTTAAAATGAGATTTTATAGAGCTGTACACATGGTAAGTGCACACTAAATGGTCCTTATTACTATTATCATTTACTGAGTAAATGACTAAAAGTTGCCATCTAAGCATTTGAACACTGCTGAACAACAGAACTTTCTGCAAAGAAAGAAACGTCCTCTAATCTATGCTATTTAATATGGTAACTATTAGCCACATTGGCTATCGAATATTTAAAATATGGCTGACCTAACTGAGGAACTGAATTTTTAATTATATTTATTTTAGTTAACTTAATTTACAATAACTACATGTGGCTAGTGGCTCCTCTACTGGACAAAGCAGCTTTAGAGGGATATCTTATCCCAGAAGAAGCCTGGCATTTTCACATCCTCCCCATAGGGAGCATAAGTAGCCTGCCTGGCCTGACCAGCTAGAATTGCGAACTACAACCTTGACCTTTTGAGGAGTCAAAAGCCCCATACTGCTCAGAGGAAAGCACTCTGCAAATGCGAATGGGAAGGGGAGGGAAATACTTTCAGGCAAAAGGAGCACTTCTGACCTACCATTAACAGGATGTTCAATTCCAGCTGTTCTGAGTAATGTGATCATTTTGTAACCAGTTATCATCATTCTCATCTAGTCACTCGAACGGCTATTGACTGGGTGAAGTCAGAGGTTTTCTGTGTGAAAAGTAATGAGAGTCTGGGAATTTACAATAATTAATAAATTCTAAGCAATGAACAATTGATTACCTTTACTGGCACTACAAGAAATGTAAGCTGTCTCCAAGCTATTATTAAGACATGTATATATTCATTTTCTCATTTATTAAAGGCTTCATATATGCCAGGGTATACTCTAGAATTACAAAGTTAAGCACAGCCCCTGACCCTGGTTCTCCCATTTTAATCAGGGTTAGAGATGTAAATAAAGAATTGGACAGCAGTGTACGAAATATAATAAATGACATAAAGGAGTCTGCAATCAACTGTATTTGTTGAAGGCAACAGAGAAAAGTTTTCTCAGAGTAGAAGGCAATTCAGCAAGATCATGAAACACTGTAAAACTTTCCACAGTGCGTAAGGGAAAGAAGGGTGTTCCTAGCAGAGGAGAGGCATGTGCAAAGCCTGGCGATTGAGATGCATCAATAGCTCATGATCGGTGCTTAGGTGGCAAATCTGGGAGAGAGTTGGAAAAGAAAGTGGAGTTAAATTATAAAAGGCCACTGAGTAGAGGCTATATCATAGAAGGAATTTAGACCTTTTCTCCTCAGAAATGGGAAACCACAGAAGGCTATCAAATAGGGTAGTGACATTGAGATGTGTGTTAGACCACTTTGAATATTGTATGGAAGATGGATTAGCAGGAGGGCAGGATTGGAGGTATGGTGATCTGTCAGAAGACATCTGTACTAATGCAGGAAAGAGGAGAGGGTGTGGCTGTAGTGGACAAGACTATGGATGGAGGGAAGGAACAGAGAGGATGAATTGACAACTCTTCATTCTGAGTTGCTAAAAGAAAGACTGTATGTTTCTACACAAGAGTTTTGTTGGGGTTAAATAAGGTTGAAGCACATAAAGTCAATTTGCACACCAATTTTCATCCAGTTGAAGAGATGCTGGTGTTTATTTTAAAGCCTCCATATTTGGGAGGGAAAAATCCCAGCTGACCTAAGTCTCAATTTAAAGAGAAAAAAAAAATGTTACCCCATCCTTTTTGTCTAGTTCTCATGAGGAGAGCACTAATTTGAACAAGAGAATCAGGAAAACAGAAGCTAATGAGGCCAATAGTACTTAAAGTAATTTTCCTTAGGTCATAGAAAATGTTAAGTTCCTACTTCCCATTCCAGAACTTTCCCATGCAGAAAATAAATATTAGGGGCAGGAATACTCTTAAGAAATTGCTTCAACTATCTTTAGGACTCTAATATGGACAACACACTTAAGCCACTCCTGAGAGCTCATTTAAAGGCAAGTCTACAGTATCTCACACAAAGATTCCAAAAACCTTTGGAATCTTAATGCTCATCTCTATTATCTGACTTGAAGCACTTTCTACTGCTATTTACAACAGAACGAAAGATTTTATGTGTACAAATCCACTATTCCAGTACCAAATAAGAATGAAGGATGAACTATGCTGACCTTTAACTTTCATCAAAACAACACTCATTGAATTCCTCCTTTACAGTTCTTTTTTGAGACACACACACGCATTTTTGTGGCAGAATGGTGACACAAAGAAGGTAAGAAATTAACATTCCCCATTTGAGATTGAAATGCTGACAGACAGATTTCCACAATGTCACAATATTTACTAAATCCAAGACCTACTTTGTGTTTGCCACCTTCTCTAGATGGGACCTTGATCAGGAAAAATAACTCACTTAAATGGCTGAGAAACATTTCCATGTAAATATAACAAAACAACAGATCTGTTCATCTCCTTCCTGGTATTCCCCATATCTATAAATACCACCATTGGCTCTTTTGTTCAAAGCCCAAACCTAAGAATCAATTTTGATTCCTCTCTCTCCCTTACCCCTGTATTCAAGCCATCAGCTTTCCCAGTCATTGCTACCTCTAAAACACATCTCATCTGTCCATTTGATGTCACCCTCCCTGACTCTCTAACCCAAACTTCTATCATTTCTGCTCAGACCACAACAGCATCTTACCTCATCTTCCTGTATCTCCAGCCCAGATTTGACACAGAAATCAAATGGAATCTTTTCAATACAAAAATCAGATCATTCCACTCTGCTGCTAGAAACTCTTCAACAGTTGTTTGTTTTTTTCCTAAGGATAAACCCAAATGTCTTATTGTGTCCCAAAGGTCCTCCATGAGTTGTCCATTGCCTTCCTCTCCACCACAACTACCACCCTTTGCCTCCAGTTCACTGGGACTCACACTGGTCTTATTTCAGTTCCTTGAATGTGACAAGCCTTTTCTCCCTCATGGCTTCAGAAGTCCCTATTCTCTCCACCAGTAATGCTCTCCCCCTACCTTTTGTTTGTGGCTCATTCTCCCACCCCTCCAGTTTAAACTCAAAGGCAATTGCCCCAACTGAGATAGCCCTTCAGCCTTACTCTTTTTCATATGTCTGTGAATATCAGAGCATTGATCACAATCCTTACTTACTCATATGCTTATTTGCCCTTCCCTATGAGTATATATCTAAGCTCTGTGAGGGAAGGAAGGTTCTGTCTTCTCTGTTACTGTCTCTCCAACACCAAAGTACTGGGCTATGTATGCACAGGGTGAGCGAGCAGTAAAGAGCTGCTGAACGCATGTGCCAATGGAGTAAGAAGAGTGGCTATTTCACGTTGAATCTAGCCTACTGAGGCACTTACATTTTCCTATCATTCAGAAGGTAGTAAGTGAAATTAGCAAAATAAGAAATGCTTTTTAAACCTTCCATTTTTCAGAAATCAAATTAAAATGCAATTTGCCATAACTTGAATGGATGCTACTAAGAAAACTTCCTTTACTAACAAGCTTGCTCCCAGAGCTATTTAGTGTCATTTGCCCATCTACGTTGAGTCTGTGATAGCCTCCTGTCCTAGTTTTGAGCTTGGACCCTGTTAAAAGCCCTGAAAACCGAGTAAAAGCCCACTCAAATTCCATTAATGGGTCCCAACTTAGTGCTCCTGAGTTAAAATTTAGTTTCAGAAGTTGCTAACCACATAGGCCTCACATTTGTTTCAGGCATACTGGCATCTGGCAATTATCACTCCAATATAAGTGATACTGTGTGAGATAACTAGACTTCATTCAATGGCTGCCTCTTCCAGAAATGGGTATGTTGGAATGGAACAGACTTTCAAGCTGTCTTACATGGAACCCCAAATAAATTGTCAACAACAGAGTCTGAAATTACCAAAGATGATAACAGGAGATAGAATGAAGGCAGAAAACAAGAGAGAATTATAAGGAAAATGTAATAATAGAGCATCCCACTGCTGTGTGCCTGTGGTGGAGGCATAGCCAGAACATTTCTGAATGAATGAGTAAGGAGGAAACATTTATTTTATGTCTGCTCCATTATTTCCAGGCTCCGGGGTCCCTGCATCTTGAAAAACAATAAAGGACTCAACAAATGGACTTGACAATTCCTGCTCTGAACAATGTCAAAGAAACATCCTCTTTGATATTTCAGATAAGTAACACTTTTAATGTAATACTGTCGCATTATTAAGGGCTTTCTAATTTCTTGGAAAATCTTGGGTTACTCTCTTTTTAAGTGATTTATAAATTTTTGCTTTATGATACTGCCTGTATTGAACATAATACATAGCCCATTGTTAATAACTAGGCTCATCTCAATAAAGTTAAATAATTACAGTGTGCTCTAGAACACTGATGCCCCTATAGGGTCTGGCGGTTTATGCTCGATGGCACCAGGGCACATTGCTGTTTGGATTTTTCTGATTTCCAGAGTTCAGTTCAATTTTTAGCTGTCAGCAAGAAAGGTTTTGCTGCTGTTTGTGCAATTTGTAACCCTGCCTTGTAATGTACTGTGGTCTAGAAATCCTAATTACCAAAACAATTAGAACTATTCTAATATAAGAATAAATACACTTTATGGCCCTTTTTGGTGAATAATTTCATGGATTTATTGTACTGGCTTTCTGACATCTATTTTGCCTGTTCAGAGGTCTTTGCTTATTATTAGACTACCAATTATATTTTAAATGTGCACAGATATTGTGTAAGTGACCTCCAGAAAAACAGAAGATTGCTATGATTGAGGTTTCTGTCTAAAGCCTACTTGGAATGAAGGCAGATATAAACAAACAAAATGTGACATTTTGAAGCCATGTGCAATCTGCTGATATGGTTAGTGGTCATAACCTGTAGAGTTAATTGTCATCGTTATCAGCATCACCATTATTGAATGTCACCTCCTTACAAAATCACTTCCCTTTTAGCAAACCATTTCACACCAAAATCCTCAAATCTAAGCTTCTTTAAAACTATTTTTGTTTCAGAAGCAAAGTAAAGAGACATTAAATACCTTTAAAAATTTAAACTACCTAATGTTAAGTCAAAACTAATGCTCAAAGGTAAGTTGCATGGAAATTACTAGCTTGGTTCTCAAAGAATATACAAATGAGATAGCACAGAACAATGTAATTCATTCAAGGTAGAAATGCCAACTACTTGGTGTCATATTGCTTTCACAACCCCTTTTAGTTACATTTTCTCTCTTGGATGAAAAAACAAATTAAGTAAAGGTTATCTATTACATTGATTGCCTTATCATTATAATTCAACTTTGAAATACAAAAGTTAATAAAAGGGACAGATAATACCCAGTTGAGAAATAAAAATTGTTTCTATTTGGTCATGGCATAATCAGAAGTCACTTAATAACACTAACACCAGTCTCTGGCTCTGACCTCTCTATGGCTTCATTGTACAGTCAACGATCTATGACCCAGCTGAGTGGCAGAGAAAATGATACTGAGAAATTCCTATAGATAATTCAAAAAGTCATAACTGAGAATTAATTTACTGAACGATATTCCAATCATCTGACAGCTACTTCCATTCTCCCCACCCCTTCCTTCCCCTCCCCTCTTCTTTCTTCTTTCTCTTTCAGGAAATAACAATCCAGTCTCCAGCAAGAGGTTCTCTGTGGATTCCAACATAGTGATCATGTAAGGATCTAAGCCAGGTGGTTCATATTCCACAGCGGTAAATTCCTTAGGGCATTTGTAGAAATAAAGTAGAAAAAAAATCTGAATGTATAAACTAGAGCATTCACTTAAAAGCATCTGATACAGATATCTTTAAACAATGAACTCCTAGGGTATGAGAATTTAGAAACTTAAAATTCTATGATCACAGAGTTTTGAGAAAACATCCCTGAGAGTCGGTTTGGCCAAGTGGCTGAGAGCATGGTTTCTGGAACCAGAATGTCTGAGTTTGAGTCCCTGCTTGTACTAGCCATGTAACCATGAGAAAATTGCTCATCCTCTTCTGCCTCAGTTTCCGCATTTAACAAATGGGGATAGGACTAGCACCTACCTCATTGGGTTGTTGTAAAAATTAAATCATCTAATATCTAAATACTTAAAACAATTCCTAGAAAACTGTAAATGCTACATAGGTATTGGCTAAAAAACACCTATTATAGAAAGATGGTCCCTACAAAAATGGCATTAGTTAATGCTGTTGCTGCACTAGATGGCCAGAAAACCAGGCTGAACAATTTGGCAAACAGAGGATAAAATTTGATGTGCAATTTCCTCTAAGTATTCCTAATCCTAACTGTAACTAGCAGCACAACAAATGAGTTTCTGTGAATAGTGCCATAAATTTAAGCCTTAGCGCTCAGCCTTGTTTGCAGCCTGCCTAGAATGATGGCAGATTTGCACCAATGAAGTGACCCTGAAGATGTGGCTGAATGCACACAAAGTGCTTGATAATGACAGAAGCCATTCAGCTGTGCTGTGCCTATAACTAGGGTAAGAGGCACTGCCACACAAGGGCAAGTGACTTGAGAAATCCTTGTCACCACCACAAGGATGAGTGGGGAGAGTCTGGCTTTAAGTACAAACAGTGCTGCTATTGCCCTACCATTCTTTCTTTTGGCCCTTTGTGTAACTGGCAAGAGCATTTAAAAAAAACGCTTTTACTACTTGTCTGTGTCATTTCTTGAGGTGAACTTCCTGGGCCACCTGTATTAGACTCATCTGGATGTTTAAAGAGGCTGGTTTTAGGGATCTACCAAGCGGAAATAGAATCTCTGCAGGTGGAGCCTGGAACTGTGGAATGTTAAACAAGGAACCCAATGCCATGTTGGAGAATCACTTTTCTACCTCCATGCAGGCTTTGAAGTTAGCACTCAGTAGTGCTAACTTGGATCTTTTCCTTTGGTGCCTTCCCTGGGGACTGATTGATACTCAGCAGCTTCTCTTTCACAAGATGCCAATAGTAACATGACTGCAACTCAGCTGAATGTGTAGCTAGGCATTGCCCTCGGGGGCACTATTCAGGTGGGGAACCAATGAACTAGTCTGTCCCTAAACACCTGTGGGATCGCGGAGGCGATGACTGCATTAGTGAAGCTATGTGGTCCATTCGTACTTATGTGCTCCCTAGTTTAAGTGAATTCAAGCCAGCAGTCCACATACCAGATCTCACACTTATTTGTATTTCCCATTGAACCTTCCATAGGGGTAGATTCAACTTGTTCTATGTTGAATTAAAATTGGATTACTTAAAGGGGCTTTGTTTTGATCTGCCTTTTGCTAGCTGCTTTGACATCCTACCAGAACAATGAGTTTTAAGCCAAGTAGAAAGCCCCTGTTTCTCTAGACCTGGTTTCTGATAATTCTCTGGTTATACTAACTGAGCTTTAGGAGAACAAATATGCATTTCATGGTTTTAAATACTAAGCTCATGTAATTACAACACAAAAAATTTCAATCAGTTTTCCAGAAGGAAAAGAGCAAGCTTATAGGTTTATGGATGAAAAGGGTCTAAAGATAATATTGTAATGTCTAGCATTCTTGTGTACTTACTATATGTCAGCCAATGAGCTAAAGTGCTTCATATGGATTATTTCAATTAATCCTCTCAAAAACTCTAGGTCATATGTTGTTATTACCCCATTTTATGTATATAAAGTAAAGTGAAGGATTAATGAAGTTGTACAACTTGCCAATAAGCACACAACTATTTTATCAATATAGTCAAATTAGTCTTAAAAACTTTTGAATAAAGGTAAGAAATAGGGAATACTCCCCAACTCATTTTATGAGATTTAAACAACACTAAGACCATATAAGAAATGATGACTAAAGACTAATCTCACTCATGAACATAAATTAAAAAATAACAAACTGAACCCAATAGTGTAAGAAAAAGATACTATACAGCATTATCTCAGAAATTTTAAGACTGATTCAACATTAGAAAATAATTACATATTTCATAGAAAATATATTCATGTAATCAACCATGTTAAAGGAATAAAGTAGAAAAACCATATGATGATATTAATGGTCAGAAAAGAACTTGGAGATATCCATTCACATGCACACATACATACAGAAACACACCAAACTTAGCAAATTAGGAAATGAAAAGAACTTCCTTAAGTCATATTCAATGATGAAACATTAGAAGTAGTCTCTTCAAAAATGAAAGCAAGTTCAAGTATGCCCACTAGTTGTTAGTTCTAGTCAATACTAGTACTATGCAATAGGGAAAGAGGAAAAAGAAAACTGCCATTATTTACAGACTATATAATTTGATGCACTGAAATTCCTAAATGAACACAAAGACAAATAGTTAGAAATATTAAGAATTTTACCAAGTGACTAGTTCTAAGATCAACATCCAAGAAAGCAAAAGTATTTCTATATCATGGCAGTGAAAAACTACAAATAAAAATTTAAAAATAAAAAGATTTAAATGCAATAAAATAATAAGGAAACCATTATAAATATTAACTTATATTAATATATAACATAGTAAACAAAAATTACAGGAACTTTTTTATTTTATTTTGTTCTTTAAGGTAATAATACTTGACAACTTTTGACCCATAAATGAACATGGGTACATTCCCTTCCATTTCTATTTTCATTCCACAGCACTCACAGAAAAACATCATAATGTGTATGATATGTATCCTTTTGTTTGTATGAGTTCTGTAAATGGTATATTACTGTTTTATATGCATGTGTATTTACATGACATAAATAGTAATGTGCCACGATTCCATTCTTTCTGTCATCATTTTATTTTTAAATCAATCAATTTAAAGAGAAAAATCACAAAGTTTACTAAAAGACACTAAAGAAGACCTGAATAAATAGATGACCAAAGATAAAAATAAAATACTGTGATGGCACCAAGTATTCTTAAATTAATCTATAACTCAGGAACAATGCCAATGAAAATACCCTAAGTGTGTAACTAGGTAAGGTAATTCTAAATATTATATGGAATACAAAAGGGCCAAGAATAAATTAAGACACCTGAAGGAAGAATAAGAATAGGGAATGGGACATGGGAGCTGGGGGAAGGGGATTACCCTAGCACACAAAAACCACACTTTTAAAGTTATAATAAGTAAGATAATACGGTCTTGGTGTAGAGAAAACATATAGACCAATGGAAAAGTATAGCCCAGAAACAGTCCACTGTGGCAGATGCTGTACTTTGGCTCATTCTCATTCAATATTCATTCCAACCCCATTCTCTTTGCTTTCCTCTCTAGAAGAGGCTACGTAATTAAATACTCTATTTTACTTCCCAGTCTTTCTCTAGCTATGAGTGGCACATTTCACAGTTTTACTGAATACGATTTAGGCAGAAGAGCTTGAGGGAAAAATCCCCTTGCTGAAAAAGTAAAAGTCAAAGCATCACAAAAAGCAGGCCTTTGTCCTTCTTCCTGCCTTGAAAACAGACATAATGTCTGGAGGTGAGACAGCCACTTTGCAGCTATGAGGAAAATGTTAAAGGTGGCAAAGAGAGCCATAACGTAAAAGGAACTTGGGTCCTTGATGATACTCTTGAACTGCTGTCCTACCCTGAACCACTTTACCATAGAATACTTATAGCATAAGACAAATACACTCCATACTAGTTTAATGAGTCTTTATAGTAATATTTTCTCTTTTTTGCAATCAAATGGAATCTTAACTGATAAACACACACAAACATATAAAATATGGATATTAAAAGAGGTAAAATTATAAATCATTGTGATAAATGATGCTAAGACAACTGGTTCACCACATGGGTAAATAATAAAGCTGTATTCCTATTTCACAACTCACACAACAATCAATTCCAGTGGATTAAATATTTAAATGTAAAAGGAAAAATTTTCAAAATTTTAGAAGAAGAAAAGATTATATTTTATATTGGAGTAGATAAGGATTACTTAAACAAAAAAATTGTGCATATTGGGAGAAAGATACTAATAAAATTTAAAAATGCAGTTTCATTAAAAGATAAAGTAAAAAGACAAGCCAAAAACTGAGAAATCTTTGTAATATAGAACAAACATTTTAACAGCTATAATGTTCAAAGAACTCATAAATTAATTAGGAAAGAAAGTAACCCAATAAAAAAGTGAGAAAAAGGCTTGACAGGGCACTTTCTACAGAAAAAGAGAAAACACCAATGTCTGAAAAATATATGAAAAAATACAATTTCCCATTGTATGAAAAGGCTGAAGACACACATGCCCCATTTGACAATCAATGCCACTTCTAAGTATAAACCCTGCAGAAATTCTTACACAAGGACAAGAAAGTTGATAAACAGTATAGTTGAAATAACATACATATACCCATATACATACACAAAAACCTAAATTATGCACTGAAAGGATTAAAACATTGCAATAAAAATTTACAACAGGACACCATAAGACAGTTAAAAATAAATTGACAAGAGCTACATGCTTCAACATAAATGAAACTTAGAATGTTAAATTATAAAAGAAATTCCAGAAGAACATATAAAATGTGATACCATATAAATAAAATTTTCAATAACAAGCAAAACCAAACTAATATTGTTTAGTAGTGTTCATGGATGCAACCATAGGTAAAGCAAATGCTAAAGAGAAGCAAAAGAATGATAAATAAAAAATCTTGTTCAAAATTTATCTCTGGGCAGGAAGGAGAAGAATGCAATCATGGAGAGATAAATGGTATTGATAAGGCCTTGTGGTTTAAGCTGAATGATAAGCATACAAGTGTTCATTTTATTTTTATTGTTTGTATCTTGCATACAAATGCTATTTATTTTATATATGTAAAATATTTTATATTAATTTTTTAACTTGACCAAGGTTCCACATCGAACTATTTTCAAAAAAGTTGCCATGAAATTGGTCGAAATTAGTATGAATTATAAAGAGGAGATAGTTGTAGAGACATGGCAATATGGGGAAGAATAAATGGATTCAACTTAGTTTGACACCTTCTGGAGGATAAAGTACATTTTGGCAACTTTAAGTGCACAGATGCCATGAAGCTCTTGAAGGTAATATTAACCATAAGCACTACAACTACCAGCACATCGGGGGTGATTTGCAGAGCAATTTTCTGAAGTTGTCTGGCAAATAATAAAAAAAGAGGGCTGTTGAATTTTACTGTGGGGAAGTACAAGACAATATTTTTTGCTCAAAAAAAAAAGACCCACACGACCTGTTGCCTGAAGAGCTTTCTCAGGCACAGCTTAGAAGAGAGGACTTGAGGTATTTGAGGCCTCACACGCTACTTTTGTCGACGCTGGCCCAGTGTACTACCGCCTAGAACAATGGCCAACAAAACGTCAACTACCATTAGAAAAGGACTGTAAGGCAAGAAAAAACATTATCCTAGGATTTTGGAAAATGAGGAAGTTTCTGCACCTGGAACATTGCGTGCAGTTTAAATTGCTGTACTTCAAGACCAATGATTGGAGCTGGAGAATAGCCACAAAGCCTTAGGTATAATGAACAGGGGGGTGAGTTTGTGCCAATGAGGTCAAACAAAAATACGAGATTTTGCTAATCTGGAAGATCGGGTTTGAATGGGAAAGTAAATGAAATGCATTAACTCATCGAGAGATTTGGACAAGGTAACCACTAACTTTCAGAATGAGACATCTCAAAGCTTGAGAGGAGGACAGGGAAACTAATATGTATAGAAATTCTGCAATGTACTACCTACTTACTAAGTGCTTTCATACATATTCATTTTTATTTTAAAATGCTAATTTTTAGAGATGACATTTTAAATTCATTACTCCAAAAGATACTAAAGAATCAACATATGAATTAGCTACTTGTCATTTTCACCTTTCCTTACTCATTTAGACTTCTGCTGCATTTATTTATTTACACATGTATCTTCACTAAAGTTCTTTAAACTCTTGAGAGTATCATTACTTCGTATCCATGTTATATTCCCAGCACACAGTACTTGGCAAATTTTTGGCACATAAGGTATGTTTACGAAATGAAAAGATGAGTGAACAAAATTACTTTGGATAAATCTAAAGCTACTCATGCCTCACCTTTAAAATTAATGTCTAAAAAAACACATAAATGTATTTTTGTAACAGCTCATTCTCCTGTGGGTTATAGCAAGCTGAGTAGTGTCAGTACAACCCCAGGTAGCAGTTGTATGCTCCCGACAAACTAACCAAAAACCGATATCTGAGCATATAAAAATAAAATACATTGCTATAGGCAAATATCAAGGATTTGTAGGGCCCCACTTCATCATCTACCAGAATGTTGGCATGAGTCAAAGAATGATGATGGAAAAGATTAACATAGGTTTCAGGCAATGGGAAAACCGGTTAAAGGTTTGATTAATGAACTAATTTGATGCAGCCTACACAATGGGCATTACTTCCAGAGTTGCAAACAGTTGTATTCTATCAATTTTTCCATCTTTACTTCATATAAACCAGACATTGGAAATATAAACTGAGGTAGAATTACAGGACTAGAAAAAAACTTTACATCTGGTGGAATATAAGTGGTTTACATAGGCAAAAAAAAGTTCTGGATAAATGGTTGACCCTGTCTCAAGACTATTTCCACAGTCACCTGAAAACACAATTTAAATGCATCATTGTTGCAAAGCTCAAGAAGGAGAATCTTAAGAGACAGGGAGCTTTCACAGACTAGAGGGAAGAAAAAGTCTTGGAACAGCATTTTTTCTTCAAGCAGAAGATAAAACTAGGATGAGGACTGGCAGGTTAAATGTAGGTGCACTGTTTTAAAAATTACATTTTGCAGTTCAGTAATATCCTTTGTGCTCTCAAGATATCAAGCTGTTTTTCCTTTTATCTCAAAGCAGACACTTAGCTCTTTTCTGCTTGTCCTAGTCATCTTTTACATCACTACCTATGATTTTTATGATCCTCATAAGCTCCTGCTCATGACATTCATCCCGGCTTTCTCCAAAAACTCACTCAGCCATAAAGGGAGCATGACCTTATTCTCACATGAACTTAGTTTCATCAGAAACAGAATAATTAATATTGAGATGCATCTATGAATTAAACAGGCAATAGCTGTTATAGTAGCATTTTGTAAGTGATCACAGCTGAAGTGACAGGTGGGTAAGCAACATGAGTGGAGGTAACCAGAGACTCCTCTCAGCAATAAGCAAGTAGTTGTTATCTAAAATATATTCACATGTCATTCGATGATGCAAAAACCTCTCCAGGTCCACAGACAACTATGTCCCACCACAAAAGGGACAATGCTCTCCCTTTTGTTTTTAAAAATTTGATAAGCAATATATGACTACATACTGTGGTAGATTGAATCATGTCCTCCACAAAGATAAGTTCAAGTTCTAACCCCTGGTCCTGTATGTATGAACTCTTTTGTAAGAAGGATCTTCAATTTGGATGAGTCCAAACTGAATCAGAGTGGGCCTTAATGCAATATGGCTGAAGTTCTTATAAGCAGAGGAAATTCAGATACAGTCAATTAAGAGAAACCAGAGGAGGAGACACAAGGACACAGATCACATGACAGAGGACTGCTGGAAAGCCAACATCAGAATGTGACAGACTTTGGAAAAATCATGGCTTGCCAACACTTTGATTTTGGACTTCTAGCCTCCAAAACTGTGAGACAATAAATTCTTGTGGTTAAAGTCAAGCCATAGTGTGGTATTTGTCACTGCAGCACTGGCAAACTAAGACACATACTCATTAAACATTTTGAAGTATTTGAAAAAAAAGGCTAAATCCTCTATAAATCACCCTCTGTCCCTGGCTTCTCCTTTCCTCCCCAGAGGTAACAATCAGGCTTGTCTCCTTTTCCAGACCATGTACACATGTGCATATGTGTGTGCATTATATGAAATGTAGTCACAGAAACTATACAGTATCACAAAAGGGATAAATATGTTTACTTTTTTTTTTTTTTTAATACAATGTGTCTTAGAAATTCCTCTGTGATGAGCTGGATACAGATCTAGCTCATTTCCTTTAACTGCTTCATAGTTTCCTGTAGTATGGAAATGGACATTCTTATGCTTACCTCCTGCTAGATACACTGCAGCAGAAATGCTAGGTTTGACAGAAACTTCCAAGTCACCTTCTAAATTGTTGGCACCAATTTATAGTCCCACCAGCAGCATGTGAGAGACCTAGTCACCCCACATCCTCGCCTACTTCTAATAGTGTCAACATTTTTAAGACATTTTTTTTCAACCCCACTCACATTAGTCATTGGACTCCTGACTCTAGTTATTCCTCAAGGCAGGGATAGGAAAGATGGGCCTAAACAATGGATAAGAAAGCAATTTAGATCTTCTTCTCTGAGGCTACCAGCAGTTGGTGAGTTCATTAGCAGTCACATTTCTCAATAAAAATAGTATACACCTCTTCCTCCCTGGTGCTCTCTTATGCTGGAGAGAAATCGCACTCGTTTACCTGTCCATGTGCTCTCTCATCTTAGACCAACTCCTGGGCCACAAAGCCGGATAACCCTGCGTGCCTGGAGAACCTCTGGCTGAAGGGATATTAGTGAGCCAAAGTAATGCCTTTATACTGTTGTTGCTATTCCTATTTCCAAAAGAAACACTAATAACAACCTATCCTTTGAAAAGAAATCTTGTTTATGTCATATAATATTTAACAGAGTTTTGCTTTTCCAAAAGCCAACTGTCAGAACTACCCAGTCATTTTAAGTAGCTTCCTAAATTATTCATTGGATTTTTGTGATTTTCATACACATGTTCAAAGAGTTCTCAATAAATCTATTTATGTAAAATGCACAAAGGAAGAAGTCCCTTTAAAATAGTGTTTTGGGAGGGGATGTAGAGGAGTGTTGGTAGGGAAGCATTCAGAATTTTGAACTTCCTCTCTTCAAAGAACTTCATTAAAGCCCAGTAAAAACCTTAGCAACATCAATGGCACATTTTAACCAGTAAATTAGAGCACCATTAAAAAGGTTCTCTGATAATCAGGGTCTGCCTTTTAGAAGTTAAGAGAAAAAAAGACAGGAATCCTGTGGCAAGCACTATATGTGAAATTTATTATCTCAGATTTTTTGCCTTTTTCAGAAAAGGCGACTATTGCTGCAAGGAAGGCAGTTTATAAGAAAAAATTAAATCTCTTTCAGTGTAGTGATTCTTACATTTTGCTAATGGAAAAAAATGTCTTCTAACTTCCTGACAAATTTCCATGCCAACTCATAATAACTGAGTGGAAACAATGATAATTTCTCTGAGAACCCTGGTGGTGAGACTCTTAAAAACACTTAATACACAGTGAAAGACTTGCCTCCTTCATCACCTGTTTCAAAGATTATTCTAAGGGAGTGTCAGAAAACTTGGTGGGTCAGAGTGGGTGAAAAAGAGAAACAAATTCTTACAGTGAATTGTCACTAAATCTAAAGTATCTGTGATGGTTAAGCTGAGGTGTCTGCTTGGCCGGGTTATGGTGTCCAGTTGTTTGGTCAATAAAGAACTGACCTGATAGTTATTGTGATAAGATTTTGTGGACTTAAGTCACTAGTAAGTTGGTCACATCTATGGCTGATTACATCTACAATCAACTGAGATTGCTTTCAGCAATGAGAGATGTCTCATCCAATCAGTTGAAGGCCTTAAAAGGAGAAGTGATTATTTCAGCCGTCAGAAGGGAGAATTTCCACCTCAAATTCAGCCAGGCAGTTTCTCCTGGAGGAATTCATCAAAAACCTTCATCAAAGTTCCTACCTTGTGGCCTGCCCTGTGGAATTTGGACTTGACCATCCCCACAGTCCTATGATCCAATTCCCATAAAGAATCTCATAATATTTACATTATGTATATCATGTCAGTTCTGTTTCCCTAGAGAACTCTGACTAATACAGATTCAATTCTCTCCCAGGATGTCCAAGTCACTGGCCCTTTGGATGGTTTAAGGACTAGGTTCTTTTGGAGGTGCTGCTTTTTGGAATTCTCAGGCTTAAACGTTAAAGATTTTTGGCAGCTTGAGAGAAAAGAAAGGATAGGATGTCCAAATTGCACCACAGGTATAGGGTCGCATTATCTCAGGTGTTTGAAAATCTTTAGTGAAAAACCTAACATGGCACCCTGTAGAATCAGGTTACCAACTTTGGCTTTTCTGTTTCATTAAAATGTTTTTTCTAAACTACATTTGATTTTTCATTACTCAACTAACAAAATCAAATCACAAAAAAAGTTGACTAACTTAACTGTATGTAAGTGGATGCTAGAAAATAACAAGGAATCAGGAATCTTAGAATTGGAAGGGACCTGAGAAGTTATCTCATTCAGCTTCCTCTTCAAAGAGCGGAGAAAAAACCTGAATAAACTTAAATTAAGTTTTTGCTTCCACACGAGCATTTATGTTGTCTTAAATGGAAAGAGGAAGACCCAGAAACATGGGTCTGAGGTATTTGGGGTTTTTTTTTTTTGTTGTTGTTAACAAGGTAGAGGATTTTGTTTATCCAAGATATTTGGGTGAGCATTATTAAAATCTTCAAAGTACAGATCTTAATATCTGCACACAAAGACAACTTTCATAAAGGAAATTAAGGGAGGAAAAGATAAATCCTTTGAGTTGAGCTTGCTAACCTTGAGATAAGCACCCATTATTATTAATAATGAGTGCTCCTACATTAAGTATCATTGTGTGATTTGATACGGAATCGGTTTATCAACTAGAATACAATACAAAAGGGAAGGAAGAACCTGTACCATTGTACTACCTGTATGATGGGAAACAGGCTTACCTAGAAATTCTAGATGGTTCAGGAGTTTCAGGCTGGCCTTCTACTACTACAAGCCAAATGTGGTGAGGAATACAAAGACATGAACCTTTCCCCGGCGATGTTTACTATACACCAGGGTTTCTTAACTTTTTTGGTTACACAGATGCCTCTGCCTGTCAGGTGGAAACCACGGACCTCTTACTAAGTCTGCACTATACTGTGTATTATTTATAAATATATCACACCTGCACTAAATGTCCCCACAAGAATAATGTTTTTTTGAATTTCAATTCAAGCTCACATACCCTTTGTTAAGAACCCTGTTTTACACAGATAACAGACAACACAAGAGAGCTTTCTATACTGGATGAGTGGGATAGTCAAGGGGAGGAGCTGACAGAGAGAGATCTCTGTGACTAGGGAAAGAATGGATTTCAGAAAGGCTTCCCAAGACATTTCCTAAATGAGCACGTCTAGTTTACTCTAGACTGGCACTTTGCTTTTCCCTTTGGATCAGAGCTCCCTATCCAGAACGATACTGCCCAGGAACAGGGAGAGGAATACGCAGCCATTGTTACTTATTTAATTTAAATGTTAGATCTCAGTTTCATGTTTTATATTAGACCTTTTCATTGTGATGGCACTGATTGTGGCCTGGGGCTGCTTGGAGATGTGAGGGGAGCTTTGCACAGATGCACACACATTCACTTCAGGGAGAGCCACAAATAAACTTGCAGTGACATACTAGAATACAACATCTAGTCCAGAAAATAAAGCCAGTTGTTTTTTTATAAAGTCTTTACCTCAGAAAGTATTATCCAGGGAGGAGGGACTCCTAGTCTCATAAATGCACCAAGGAGAATACTCATAAGATGCAAAATTGCAGCTGTGAGTAGAGTTTTTTATTATTAACTACCAATCATCAAAGTTTCCATCTTTTTTGACTCTTTATCAGAAACATCTTATAACATCTTCCCTATAAAAGGAGGTTGGGGCCAAATCCAAGAAAAAGTAGAACATTAAATTTTGATATTACTATAGTTGTATAGAACCATTCACACATACCAGGAACTTGCTGTGTATTTTCCTCTGAATCCTTGCATCCGTCAGAGACGCTATCAATTAATGACTATGGTATCCAGCAAATAATTGTTTGAGCATGAAGGAATGACAAAAACTAGGCCTGAGAATCCCACCCTGGTTTCTAATCTTGGTTCTGCTACCAACCAGCTGATAATTTACTTAATTTCTATGAGCCTTTGTTTTATCCTTCTAAAACATGGTTGCTAATAATATCTTAGAGGGTTATTGTAAGGTTTAAATAAATTTATTTGTGTGCAAAAATATTCTATAAATGTAACTTTTGTATAGTTTTGTACCTACCACACTGCCTCTTGTACAAAAATATTACATAAGAAGAGGATGGCAAGGTGCCACTTTCAGGGACAATATCTTTAATGATTACCTAAAAAACTTGATAGTGACTATAGCCTGCTATCTTTCAAACTGAGGAATAAATGCCCCTCCTCAGTTCCAAGACTAAAGTATATTTTTTGGATGCAACATCATTTCAAATCTGGAAAATATAGCTAAAGCACATGAGTGACCACGGTGGATGCCTTCATTTGTCACATTTTCTTAAAAAAAAAGGAAGAAAAATTGTCAACTAAGCAATTTCAAAGTATTGACATCAAAGGATTTCAAAGTATTAATTCACTTCCTGATATTTACTTTATTATTCTCTTTTGCCTTGACAGTTAAGAAGCTCAGAACTAAGTTTGATGAAGGTTTTAACAAGAATACTTGGCCTATGCTTTTTGCTAGAACTTTTCCCCTGACACACGCTTGCTTCCCCTTTCATTAATATCTTTTCAAAAGATGCTCCTGAATTTGTAGCTTTCATATTAAGATCAGAGAGTCAGCGAGGCAGGTTATAAAAATATGAAGGAACATATCAACACATTTTATTTAAAAATAAAAATTGACAAAAATGGTGAGTCACAACCTAGTAGAAGCTTTAAACCAAACAGTGGGCACCATGTAACACACTATGAACCACATAGGGTTATTTTGACTGTTTGTTTGCATTTCAACCTATTGAAATCATTCTTTTGATTTTTTTGCAAACAGTTGGATTTCTCTTGTCTCTCTCATTTCAGATTTCACCAGAAATTCAGGAACTAATTCAGGACTATGAGTAGTCACATCTGCCAATCATTAAAAGCATTTTGGAAATACAGTGATGACAGAGGTTGGAATTTCCCAAGACCTCTCCAGAAAAAGGATAGGGATTATACAATTTCTCTTACTAGTTTCATATTCCTCAAGGTCATAGGAAATGCAGGGCATTTATGTTGAGAAGTCTCATAAACAGAAACAAAGCATTCAATTCTGTGTCTCTCTTAGGGGGGAGATTAAGTGATTTACTCAAAATAGGTATTCAACAGAGTTGTTGAATAAATAAAATGCTGTCAAGATCAACGTCAGCAAATAGGATTCATCTGAGGCTCACTTTTAAGAGGTCTAATGTTCATCAGTGTATGGCAACATAAAAAGACAGACAGGTTTCAAGATGAGGAAACTTTACCCACAATTCTAATCAACCATATCAAGCTTGACAACAATGGAGTGGGACTGGTTTCTATAAATGACTTGCGTAGGTAAAATAACTCTCATATTCTCATCTTGAGTTTGCCCCTATAGTATGCATAATAAAAATAAATAAGACATGGAACTGTCCAACACAGAAACATCCATATGACAAAAGATAATCACAGTCTTGGAGGTAAGGGAGCTATAACCCAGACTAGTATGTCAGATAAGGCTTCAGAGAGAAGGGGACTTTTTTTTTTTGCCTTTATTTTTTTAAGGTTACATTAAAAAATATGAGGTCCCCATATACCCCTCACCCCCCTCACCCCACTCCTTCCCCCATAACAACAACCTCCTTCATCATCATGAGACATTCATTGCATTTGGTGAATACATCTCTGAGCACTGCTGCTCTTCATGGTCAGTGGTCCATACCATAGCCCACACTCTCCCACAGTCTACCCAGTGAGCCATGGGAAGACATACAAAGTAGAAGGGGACTTTTTACAGGCTTGAAAGTCAATGACAAATTCCTTATTTACTGCTCAATGACACAGAGGGAAGAGTAGAACAAACACTCCATTATGGTTACATAAATGTGCCTGGCCTGTACTGGTCAGTAGATCAGGAAAGCAGAGGGAGAATGGGCCAAGTAGCAGATAAGGTTAGTCAACCTAGGCTGCAAAGGGCTTTGTATGGTCTGCCAAACAATTTGAACTTTATTTTGTAAAAAAGAAGAAATTCAAAGTGATCCAGAGAAGCCCCATAACCAGGTGTTTAGAAAGATAAGTCTGAGGGCAATGTAACAAGACCCCAGACAATTACTAAGCATGCCCTATGTACCAAGAGTATACCAAAGGCTTGGCATGCATTGTCCTCCCAATGGTCCTATGCTTTTCCCCAGTTTTTTTTTTTTTTTTCCGGCATGAGAATGGGGGTTTAGAGAGTTTAAGGGGCTTGTTCAAGGTGTTAGGCCTAGTAGTGGCAGAGCTGGGATGCAGACCAGGGTCTGATTCTGGTGCTCACGCCCCTACCTGCTATGTTCTGTCCTAGGCAGGAGAGGAAATCATAGGCAAGAAGAACTGTGGGAAAGCCACTGCTGCTGTCCAGCCCAGAGCCGAGGATGGTCTGTACCACGGCAAGAAAGAGGAACTTGTACAGCTAAGCATATTGGCATGGCCAAGAGATGCAGTTTAGCAAATGAATCCTGAACGCATTAGAGGGCATTGCTGAGCAATGGATTTTCTTGCTTAAAATTTTTTTTTTAAAGAGTGATCCAACTATAAGCCTTCACTTAGAAACACAATTCTGCAATTGAACATCAATTTTCCATCGCAAAAAAAGGAAGCCTCACGCTCTTAAGACACCTCATTAGCAAATATGTCTTCAAGCTTGGTAGTATTCACTAGAAAACATCTTTGTATCTTTGTGTATCCCCAAAGAAATGTGCAGTGTTGCCTCAGTTACTGCCAGATATATAAATGTAGCCCTCCTTGTCTATAGGTTTATGTTAAGCTTGGTCCCTGCTAGGTGAGAATGACAATATATGCAAATGAACCCGTTACTGTATGCCATCAAAATATGCTATTTGAAATTATTCAATGACTTCCAACCACCTACAGGCTAACATTTAAAGTATTTGAGGGCAGAATACAAACGCTTCCATGACATGGTTTTTATTTACCCATTTGAGTCCAAGTTCATCTTCCAAAATGCCTTTGCCTTCTAAAACTTCATGCTTCAGCATTACTGAAGACTCCCTGGATAGGTCAGCTTTTCTCATACTTCTCTGCTTGCCCATACTATACTGTGTGCCTAGAAAGGCCTCACTCCCTACCTTCATCATATGGCAAATGCCTAATTCATCAAGTTTCAGTGCAATGAAGCCTTTCCCTATGAGGCTTTACCTGAGTTTATTTATCCCTTCATTATAGAAATTGTAATATTCTAGTCGTTTATTTGTGTATCTAATGTCTACTCTACCTAGACTGTTATTTTATTAAGAAAAGGAAATAAGCAATTTTATTTCTCTCTGCATGGCCTAGTATTCTAAAAATGGTTTTAAAATAAATGGACAAAAGAGTAAGGCCCAGCCTTCATCTAGGGAGGGAAAAAGACTCTAATCATCCAAATTCCAAGAAATCACTCATCGGTGTTTCCTTGATATCTTTCAGTGGACACTGAATTTCAGGCATTAAGTAAAAGGTAAAACGAAGTCCAAAAGGCTGGAAAAGATCATCTACATTGATGAGATTATAAGAAATCCATATACTTCGGAACCTGAGGACATTGTCTGAGAAAGCAGGTAAGAAGTAGTTTATTGAAAATGTCTTCTAAGTGAAGTAGAATGATGCAATTATAAAGATGACAAGTTGAATTGCAATGAAGGGAAGCAAAATCTGAAGTAAAAATGCTAGTAATCATCAAATATTACCAACCTTATATGGATAATCTGATTATTCTTGTCACTAAAGATATTTGTCCACATTTTATGCGACTAAATTGACCTTATTTATTTAAAATCTACTGACTTTCTTTGTTCTGCTTCAAAATGTATGTGATAATTGGATTTTGAAACTCTACCTAACAGATGGAAGTAATATACAAATAGGGGATTTTCTAGTCATCAGAAAGATATGCTTATGAATAAGAATTAACAAACTGATACTCTGATTGATAAGCAGCCATGAATTTGTCAGCATAAATTAGTTCAGGTCAAATCAACCTTCATGAGCATAGTTAAAAGTGAGAATTTAGTCCTTAGGGTTGAGAATTTTAGGGTTGGGAATTTGGGGTGCCTCATTATGACTCTAGCATGGAGTTCTATGAATCCTACCCCCCTTCCAAGACAACGCCCTTCTTTGTCCCCTTTAGAAGTCTGCACGGTTGTGATGCTCTCTAGATTTCTTTTTTCATCATTTAGGTAATTTCAGCTCTACTCAGTTTTGTTTATTTTATACAACCCCCATTTATGTCATCACTTCTTTTAGAAAACTCATTCTATATCCCCAACTGGCAACTTTAAAATAAACTATTGACCACTTATAAATTGGAAACTACTTAGTATCCATGATCTGAGTGGACAGGAATCACCACTGAAGACAAGCTTATTGAATTTCTACCTCCCCTGTGCTTCTCTGGTCCTTCTAAAAGACTTACACTTACCAGCATACTAGATCCTATCCGGAACAGAGAATTAGGCATGACGATCAAAGTTCCATTCTGCTTCTTCAGTGCTGCTTATAACCAGTCAAGGGTAAGCCTGAGCCATTGCTCCACTCTGGCAGCCACAGCCCTTCCTACTCTTGGAAGTGCCTGGTGTTCTGTGTCTGCTTAATGGAGGAACCACCTGATACCACCAGAGCAGGCACCTAGCTGGTCTTCAGAGGCATTCCAAAGACAGATGAGCTGGACTCTGTCATGATCCAGTCCCCAAAGGCCAAGCTGAGGAGTTTACCTAAAGGTCATGCCACATTTCATCACAACCTCACAGAGGCTTTTAAGGTGTGCATTTCAGAAGGACATGGCTTGGCCTAGTCCTAAATGCCCAGGGATTGAGAAGGCTCACATATGCCCTTCAGCAAGTACAAATTCTAAATCCTCACTCAGATGCTCCCCATTTCTCACACACCAGCAGGCCAGACCATGTTGCAGCCAATGCTGAAGCAGGATAAGGTGGTGGGGTCCACAGGAGGCCGAAGCCCTACGCTTCACCTCCTAAACTATCACCCTGACTTGATACAATGTGCGCACCTGGGAGAGTTAGTCCCTCCTCTGAGTCCCTGCATTCCCAGCTTTAATATATGCACATAAATCATTTGTATTTGAAAAGCGGGCCCCAAAACTAGTATTATTAAGAACTGATCATTACACCATAAGGGCCAGAAACTCGTACTTTATTAATGACTAAGATCGGCTCATGAGCCTGGCCTCCCTAATAAGCTGCCCACACCTGTTCTCACTACTGGCAGGGCTGGGCTGAGCAGCCTAAGTCCTGGGGCGTGGTCCCCTTGCTTCTCTTCCATTTGAACTCCCTGGGTAGTTCATGAGAATTGAGCACCAAAGAGACAGCAGCACAGCAGGGTCCTGAAGAGATTGAGGGCTGAGGCCAAGCCCACAGAAACAATAATGGGAAAACACACTCGTGGTTGAAGTTAAAAGATTTTAAATTGCCTTTTTTTTTTTCAAGAATAGGTTCTGTTTATTCTGTGGTAAATTGGAATGAAAAAAAAAAAAAAGATAACACTTCACTCAGGAGCAATGTGTAAACTAATGGTAAGTCAAAGCCCTGAATGTCTGTCTCCAAGTCTTTTTACACTCTGGCTGCTATCTGTCCATTGTAGCAAGGAAAATACTTTTCACAGTCTTGTGGTTTTGAAATGCCATGTCCTCCTCATGTATGTTTTTTGTTTAATTTACAGTATTGTAAGCATAAACCTTTAAGCACCACCAATTCTGTGAGAAGGGATGGGCTCAGCCTGACTACTAAAGGACTTAAAATCAGGAAAAAGTTGAAAACCAACGTACAATTTCCCTGCTGCCCTCCCCCATTCTGCATTAACCTTGCCCCTCTCCTAATTAAGGAAGTTCCTTTTTTATAGGGCATCTTTACTGAGACATACGTCACATGACCACATATTCCACCCTTTAAAAAGTGTACAATTCAGTAATTTGCAATATGTTCACATAGTTGTGCAACATCTACCACTGTCTAATTTTAAAATACTTTCATCACCTCCAAAAGAAACCCCATACCTATTAGCAGTGACTTGCCCCTCTACCTTCTCCCTAGCCTCTTGACAACTAATCTACCTTCTGTCTCTATGGATATGCCTATTCTGGACTTTTCATATAAATGGACATAAAATCTGGAGCCTTTTTGACTATTGCCGCTCCTTTTCCATCTTGCCTGCACACTCTTCTTCCTCTCGCCTTCCCTTATATGGAGCATGCTTTGGGGTTCTCTCCCTAGGCCCTCTGCTCATTCCACTCTACATTTCTTGCCTAGATAATCTCATCTGCCCAAATGGATTTGAACCTTCTGCTGGAGATTCTAATCTTTATCACCAGCCTCGATCTCTCAATTGGGCTTCTGACCCATATATCTAACTGCCTATTGGGCATCTTTTTTTTGAGTTTCTCACAGATATTTAAAGTTGAAGGTCTCTAAGAGCATGCTCATTGTCTCCTGCCCATCCCTCAAAGCCTCTTCCATTGTTCCTTTTCTCACCATTGACCTGGGTTTCAGAACCAGATATCATCCTTGCAGCCTCTCTGCTTTGCTTTTTTCTCCCATCAAATTATCACCAAGCCCTTCTAACTCTTTCCCAAACAATCTAGATGATCTCCATTCTCAATGTCATCCTAGTCCAGGCCATGGTTTTAAAATTAGCTCACTATTAGACACTTCCAGTCAGTTTCTCTGCATTCAGTCTTGTCTTCTTCCAGTCTATCACTATCTGATCAGATCAGCTCACTTGTGTAAAGCCCTTCTAAATACCTGGCACAGTCTACAAGATCTTCAAATATCTGGCCTCTGCTTCTCTTTCCAATGCCATCAACTCTAAGATTCAGCTTTCGTTCAGTTCCTCCTCTAACTCATTATGATCTCTCTTACCTCCAGGCCTTTGTTCCAGATAGAATGAACAACATGCATAATCACTCCTCTCAACATGCCAAATTGTTTGACCTTTATCCTGACTAACCCACACAGGTCTCACACATCTTTTCTTTGCAAAATTTTCCCCAACTAAGCACCATACCAAGAAAAGATTTGGTCTTCTGTGTTACTATGACACCTTTTGCTGTCATAGCATTTTTCAGATTATTTGAATCATCTTGTTTTCTTGCTTCTATTTTCCACCAGACTGTGAGCTCTGGGAGGTCACTCACTGTGTATCCCCAGTCTCTAGCACACTGCCTGGTACAATTCATGTGTTCAAAAAGCACCTTTATTATAGAATCACAACTTATCATTTGCAACACACAGGCAATGGGCATGGTGGAATTTCATCTTGCCAACAGTAGGTACTGATCCAGAATATGTTGCTTTTTCATTTCTCTTATCTGAGTGTATTTCATCATAGGTCATTACCAGAAGTGAATAGCTTCCTTTCTTAGGCAAAGAACTAGGCAAATAACTCAAGACATCAGTTCGATTTTAAAAATTTAATTCCTTTCTTATTTCTGAAGAGAAGGAAAAGAACATGCTGCAAATTGAGAGATCTGATTCCAGTGCTCCATCTGTCCCTGACATTGCTTTGCTTTGCTGAAACCGACTTCTTTGTGCCTTAACTTCCTTATCTGTAAATTGAAGACTATAAACCCTATCTTCTCAAGATGTTGCAAGAACTAATAAGAAGAGATAAGAAGGTACCACAACTCTGAAAGGAGTGCCTTACAAGAAATTCAATGGATCCACCTAGCTCTTCCATGTCGCTATAAAAATATTAGTCAAATTTAACTACCAATACAAGTAATGTCACAAGCACGAATTGCATGGACATATAAACATCATAGATGTGAAAGCCCAAGGTTGCTTGCTGAATGCCCAACCTCCTGAAACTTTGATTCTTTTATCTCTTGGTTGCTCAGCTGCATGAACGGAGGAAACCAATTCGATTTTTTTTTCAGACTTGTTAGATGAGCAACACAGCCATTTCCCCTCTTCCGCCCCTCCATGAAACCCAAATTCTTGAAAGCAAGGCTCTTTTCTAAAGGAGAAAGTGTGATTATAGTAACACGTTAAGGACTGCTGTGGAAAGTCACCTATTGTCTGATAAATTCATAATTACAGGTTGCATCTCCGTTCTCTTAGAAGCACCATAACAGTCTCTTAGTTTTTAATTCTGCTGGTGGAGAGGAAGACTTTAAATCATTTAGAAGGCCAGCTGTGTTGTACTTCGGCTGGGAAATATGAAAGTTCTCAAGTGTGCTTGGCATATATTCTGGGCTGAAGCATACGCTGCTTATGCAGGCAAAATGTCCTTGTACTGCAGATGCCTGGGGAAAGTTCCATGGGGATTTTATACATATATAATACATCAGCACCAGCTCCCTCACTGATGTATCACTTTTTCTTTCTGTTTCACATCTTGTAAATGGGCACCAATTCAACTTAAAATCATACCACCATAGAATTTTAGAATTAAAAGGAGCCTTAGCCATATTCAGATCTAATGCCCAAGTATTAGAGGTAAAAAAAATGAAGCCCAGAAAGCGTAAGAGAATTTTACATGTGCATGTTGTCAGGTAAAGATACTATTTGTCTTAAGTTTTCAAGAGTTCTGTACCAGGAAGATAATTTCTTCCTTTACATCTTTTCAGACTAAAGTCCAAATAAAAGCATATATATATTTTTTAAGAAGGACAAGTGCCTAAATACTTACTATTGCATGTGATTAGAGACAGTAGAGTCCCACTGATTGCTTCATAGCACAGAGCCCACCTCCAAGAGCTAGTACCAACCTTCCTACTTGGAAATGATTCCCTGCCTCTTCCAGGAAAGCTGACAGCAAGTAGAAATAGGACTGACAGCACTATGCTGCTCATTGCATGTTAAAGAACTGATGACCTGCTGTGGCCCTGTTACTCACCGAAAGAAATCCAGAACTGAGAGTTTCGGCAAACTTTAACTTTACAGAGCTTTTTCTAATTTAACTTCCCTCCTTTGCCTAATTCTTGGTTCCTGCCCCTGCCCATGCCTTCTTAGTAACCTTTCTCTGTTAATTATTCCCTTACTGTCATATCTTGTTTCTCTGCTTCTACTTTGTCCTTCACTCCTGCTCACCAAAGGTTTAAGCCTCCCTTATCTTAAAACACAGGGCAGAATGGCTGTGTGCCAGTTCCATGCCCTTCCACCAAAAACTACTGACCTTTCTGCCTTTTCCTGCACCTTCAAGCTTCTAGAAATCAGGAGTCATCTTTTCTCATTGCTGACTATGCCTTATATCCATTTCCTCCCTAACTAACTGCATTCAGGCTTCTTCTCTCACCATGCCCACCGGTGGCCCAGAGCCTTGAAGCAAGTCAGTTTCCAAATTCTGTTTTCTATACCACCTAAACAATTACTGAATGTGTCATTTTGTCTTCATCCTTATTCCCAGGCATGAGAAGTTCAGGGTCTCATACCTCTTGACAGTGCCTTCTGCTTGGCCTTCCTGCTCCTTCTAACTCTTACCTTTCAGAGTCAATTATACTGCTTCCAGAGTTCATTTTCTTAAAATACAAATCTGATGTTGCTTCCTGTTCAAACACCATCAGTGAGTTTAGGCTAACTTTATTCTCAAAATTATATTCTTTTGGATAAAGTCCAGTTTCCCCACTAATTTTCCAGTATCATCTTTCTCCACTCCCTCCCTACCTCCTCTCCCCTCAAAACTCTGGCTGGAACCCACTTTGCCCAGGCCTTCCATGATTTGGTTTCCCTTATGTTTCTTCTCTCCTTGGAATATTTTCCCCCATTTCCTCCCCTGGTATATTTCCACTCTTCCTTTAAAGTTGTAGTTCAAATAACTCTTTTCTGAAGCCTCTTCACTCCCTGGCTTACAGTAGTCATTCCCTCTCGCTCTCCATTCTCTGTACTCCTAAAGTTCTGGTATACTTCTCTATCACAGATAGTACTTAACATACTGAATTTCATTTATTTTCTTTTAAAAGAAGATTATCTCATCTACCAAATGGCAAGCTGCTGAATGTAGAGAACATACTGAAATTTTATTCATCTCTGTAACTTGGATACCCAAGGACACACAAATATTAAATGAAAGAGAAAACAAAAAAATAGAAATGTTTTAAAATATTTTACAAATGTATACACACATGAATATCTAGATTAGCTTTGTCTTACAGAAATCTAACGCCAACCACATATGTAATTTTAAATTTTCTAGTGGCCACATTAAAAAAGGTAAAAAGGAACAGTGGAATTATTTCAATAGTATATTTTATTTAAGCCAATATTTCCAAAATATTATCGTTTCAACTTGTAATCAATAAAATGTTATTACTGAGCTATTTTTCTTGCTATCTTTGAACTAAGTCTCTGAAATCCAGTGTGCATTTAAACTAACCACATATCTCAATTTAGACTGGTCACATTCCAAGTGCTCAACAGCCACATGTGGCTAGTGGCTACCATATTGGACAAGGCAGATAACCATGTGCATGCACATATTCGAGTGAGTGCCTGCATATTGGGCTGAAATTACCAAAGCACAAAATTGTTTGCAGGTATATTGGTAAACCACAGAAAACTGGTTATTAAAACTTTTAAGTACCTCTCAAGATATGGAAGTCCTATCACTGATTCTGAGTCGGTATTCAAATATAATCCATCTAATTTCACCCTTACTCAAAGTATTAGGTAAACTGTCTTCCTTAGTCTGAGCCAGAACTATTTTGTTAGTGATTTTGAATTTTAAGCAAAATATCTATGGGGATCTCCAGATCCTAAATACTTTGGGAATCACAGTCTTCCTTGTTCTCTTTCATCTCCAAGACTTTAGCTAAATGGACCCTGGACATAATGCAACTTTCTACCTCTAGCTTATCATAGCACTTTCCAAACCACTTTAAAAATCACAGCTCAAAGGCAGTATTTTAGGAAATCTTCAGTTGGTCAACCCCTTTAAGAACCCACTTTTTCTCTTTGGTAAGATTTTTGCAAATTTGTCATGTAATACTTTTAAATTAATGAAAATTTTTATAATTTTTTACTGTAATCCATTAATTTCTGTTGATTAGTGTAGGAGTAGAAAGAAATCTTGAAGATATCAATAATATATTTATGTATGGCAAATAGGTGATAGAGAGGCTCATTAGGCAAATTGGGTATTCATTTTAATACTAAACAAATATGGTAGAGTCCACCTTCAATACATATGAGAGAGGTATAAATGTGTAAATCTTCCCCAAAAGCTCCCCAATGGCCTATCCTGGTACTTGGAATTCCCTCTCCTGACTTTGCAAGAATAGCCAGTAAGAACCTTTTCAAGCATAAATATGACAACACTCTAAGTTATTAACACATTATTAACCACAGCATAAGTACAGGTGGAGAATCAATCCCAGACATATGGGGAACAAGACAAGTAAGTTTTGATGGGGATGTTGGCTGGAAACTTATCAGGACATCAGGAGAGGGAGGGTCTCATGGGGAGCGGGACACGAGATGGGAATCTTGGTCATCAGTGGAGAGGCACTTAAACACATTTTGCCTTTTTCATCATGTTGTGTGGGGCTGGCTCTGAAACAGACTGGAAAAGGATCTCTGGCCTGTCCAAAATCAAAGGTCTGTAGACCATCCTCTCTTTTCATCAGGACTATGGCCTCTGCCAGCTGCCCTCCTCCTGCCCCTAAATGAGGAGAGCAGTGTCTTCTGACCCTCAAGCCTGCCAAGAAGGCTCTGGGGGCAGTGCACAAGCTTAGAGGCATCGAGGGCTGTACTATCCGCTCTCCCCACTTTTCCACACATGGCTCTTCCACTAGGAATAAAACTGTTCTCTGCTTTGGTTTCAGAGTTCTTTCATATACTTTTGGAAATCACACTTGTTATAGTATCACTTTGTAATGTCAGCCTTTGAAAAAGTTGCTAAAACACAATGAACTCCTGCCCAAGACATCAGTCTTTTGAGAATCATCTAAATTAGCAAGAAGAGTTTCTAGACTATACAAGTGTGTTTTTACCAGATTTCCTGGGAAAATGTGTTAGTGCCTTTTCCCAAAGGGCACAAGACCCTTCCTAAAAACACAAATGCCAGAACTCAGGAGGTTACAAGAACACCTTATTTTTTCCCTTCAAAACAGGGGAATCATTTTATATATGAAACAATATCCTCAGTATTAAAAAAATCTTAATTGTCAAGATGTTACACATGTCTTCTAGGCCCAGAAATGGGTAGGCCATTCCTATGCTCTAGAAGAGCACAGCAACAGAAAGGTGAAAAAGCCAAGCTATGCAATCTTATTTTCTCATAGAGAATCCTTTTCTCATTATCAACACTCAACCCAGCTGCCATCCCCCAGGAAGACTGGCTTTCCTCCTCCTTTCTGCGACATAAATGCATACAAATGTGGTTTTTCCATTTAACGAGCAAATCTGTTTGCAAACAGGAAGCTGCAGAAGTGGGAGGGTGTGAAAAAGGCAAAGGAGAGGACAGTTCTGAAAAATTCAGCAGTGGAGTGAGAGCCTGATTTAGCCACACTACTCAGCTTCAGAGAGTTACAACCAAACCACTCCATCTCGAGGAGTGCAGGAAAAGCCTGAGTCCCATCCTCCTGAGCCCTCCTTACAACTTCTAGCCCTGACGGGAAAGCATGGGGCTTTCCTCTCCTCTCCCCAGAAGGCAGGAGACCTCTGCCAACAAACATGATTAGGGTAGCTGCAAAGTGATCCTACTGGTGACAACCAAGTTATTTGATGGAAATTCACACACCACCACCTGCTGCTTCTCTAAAGGCCTTAAATAGAGCCGGGGTTTCCGTTGTCAGCTCACTCCCCTGGGAAGAGAGGCATCAAAGCCCAGATCCAGATTGGGAACATAACTCTGGCACCCATAAGAGGTCACCAGCAAGTCAGTGCCCAGAACAGTCCGTGGCCTTCCGAGCCTCAGGCCAAAGGGGTTATTACATTCAAAAGCTGCATTCCGTTATCAGAAATTTCTAAATCTACTCAAACTACAAACACATAACCGTATCGGAGGGAGAAAAGTCACTTCCTTTCCATGATCATATTTATTATCTTTAATTTGCCTAAGTCACTATTTTCCTGAACAAAAAGTCTAGTGAATGGCAACAACAGGTGAAACTGACACATAAGAAACATAAATTTGATATTACATTCACAGTAATATGAGATTCCTTGACACACAACTGTGACAAATTCTTTCACAGGGGTTCATTTGGCCCTAAAATGTCTTCATAGAGATGATCAGTACAGAAAATATCCAAACGATAGGAAAGAAAACCTGGAAATTCATAAGGTATCTGACATATACTCCTTACTTTTTGAGAAGGGATGGCCACCAGCTCAGTACCTGAAAGCCATCACTATCTCACCACAGGGAAGAGATCTGTTCAGAGACACGATTTTCTAACAAAAACATAGGTGCCCTGAAAGCTCTAAAACCTCCCAAGTCTTCATGACCCTTTGTGTTTGAGCAGCAATAAAAATTAACTCTTAAATGAAAGTTGATGTTGTGGTAAGTTTTATAATTCAGATTTTGGCAGCTTTGCTGCTAATTAACTGGAAATTTAAAAAACCGTCTTCAGAGGACTTCAACAATAGAGCAGGTACTGAGAACAGGCAGCACTGCTTCTTCACCATGCCTACACTCTATTTAAACCAACACATCTTATTCTTTCTCATGTCCACATGTGGTCACATAAACTTTTCTCAGTATAGTGTAAATTTGAACAGAATTTATATATTTGTTTGCTTTAATACTTGCAATTACATATGCTTGCCTTCAGACTTCTTAAAGGTGGGGAGCACATTTGCCTGTGTCATTTAATACCCACAAGATCCCAAGACGGCAGCCAAGTGTTATGTAGACAGAAGAAATGTATTATTGAAAAATTAGTCTGGAAATCTCAGCACTTTTCTCAGGGGCTATGATAGTTTGGAGCTGTATGTACCCCAGAAAAATATGTTCTTAAACCTAATACATTGCTGTGGGTGTGAACTCATTGTAAATAGGACCTTTCCATGAGGCTACTTAAGGTAAGATGTGAACCAGCTGAATCAGAATGGGTCTTAAGCCTATTACTGGAGTCCTTTATAAGCAGAATGAAATTCAGAGAAACAGAGAGAAAGTCAGAGAGGGAACAGCCAGTAGCTGAACATCAATAAAACCTGGAAGAAAAGCGAAAGACCAGGAGATGCCACCATGTCCTTGCCATATGACAAGCTAAGGACCAAGGATCTCCAGCAGCCAGACACAGAATATCATAGTCTTTGGGGAGCATACATCTCCTTGATGATGCCTTGATTTGGACTTTTTCCTAACTTCAAAACCATGAACCATTAAATTCCTATTGTTTTAGCCAGACTACTGCATGGTATTTGCTTGAGCAGCCAATGAAACTAAAACAGGGCTGTTTTAGTTTGCTAGGTTGCCAAAAGCAGATACCATGAAATGGATTGGCTTTTAACAGAGGGGATTTAATTAGTACAGTTTCAAGGCTGAGAAGAATGTCTAAATCAAGGCATCATCAGACAATGCTTTCCGCTGAAGACCAAATGCCAGTGATCTTGGCTTCTTCTGTCACATGGCAAGTCGCATTTGCTAGTTTCTCCCTTGTCTTATGGAGCTCATTGTTTTCAGCTTTGTGCTTCCACAACTTTCTCTCTCTGTGTCTAAATTTAATTTTCTTATAAAGGACTCCAGTAAGAGGATTAAGGCCTACCTTGGGTCATGCCGTAACTGAAGTAACCTAACCAAAATGCTCTACTTACCATAGGTTTACACCCACAGGAATGGATTAGCTTGAAGAACATGATTTGCTCAGGGTACATATAGTTTCAAAATACTACAAGGGGTTTAGTAAAATAACCTCAGGTGTAGGTAAGCAGACTTTCAAACAGCTGAAAATACAAGAAATCCAGGCATGATTTGCTGAGAAGTCAGGTGCCAGCAGGAAGCCAGCTTCTAAGCCAGTGACCAAGGGTGGCAACAGTACCCTGCTGGCTCCCCACACACTGCAGTGCTGTTTGGGAGCCCAAAGACCACTCATATCACTTCGAGTGACTGAAACAACCTACAATGGGACAACAAACTTTTCTGAGAATGTTTACATCTCAATTCCAACTTACCCCCACATTTCAATTACAGCAAGACAACCAAACGCTCAACACTATTCATTGCTTTCTGAAAAATGGCTTTCTTCACCTGACAAGCTTTTCTTCTTGAATCTATTATGGATGGCTGGTCCTATGTTTGAATAATGAGGATGAACTTTAGTGACAAAAAAATTTTGTGTAAACCTGTAACAAATAATTTGCAACATCTTGACATGCAGGGAATAATTAATTTCTACTATGAAGGCTACCTGCTTTTTTATTCCAGTTCATCTTAACTGATTCCAAATTAGGGATCCCTGGGCCTGTCAAGCCAACTATTCTGAAGAAGCAAAGTCTCAAGTTCAGTTTTTTTAAAATACATAAGGAGCAATAATGTCAACGAGTCTGATGAACTGGTAGACCAGGACCAAATATCTTCTGCTTAATCAATACTGTGACACAGAATCCCTAAACTGTATTCTATTGGCCAGTTATACAATTCCTCCCACTCTCACTTATCACTTTACACAGTCCCAAGTCATGTGATACTTAGTTTTTCTATGTTCAAAATCAGACAATGAATAAAGGAAATAATCTCTTTGAACTTGAACTTCCACATTCTTTGGGGTTTATACCTACTTTGGACTGCCCTACTCTAAGGAGATGTTTTAAATCCTGGATCACTGATTACTGGACCCTGGTTCTTTCAAGAGTCTCCCAAGTTATGGGGAAGAGCCCAGTAATCATGTGGGCAGGCAAGGGTGAAGAATTCCCTCCCCATCCCAGGCCAGAAGATGAATGACGAGTAGCATTTACTGACACACTTGAACATCTTGTGCATTTTTAGTCTACAAGAGAAGTTTTTGTTTCCCTCTAGAAGGTGGGTCTTAAATGCAGGTATTTTTCAGGCTTAGCTAGAACACAAAGAACGAGAAATTCCCCACATAGTGTCTCTTGTACTTCACCTCTGGTCTAGATGGAATGAAAGGCCAGATTTACCCTCTCGTCTCAAACAACTAAAACAATCAAAAGGATAAAACACTTTATGAAACAATGATTTTCAAAATGCCAAACAGCTGACAATGAAGGAGAGTGAGACCCAAGAAATAAGAAACCAATGAGGTGAGCCCTACAATTATCCCAGCTTTCTGCCTTGCAAGGATTCTAGGCTGTGGCATGGGGAGCTTGAGTAGAGGCGGCAAGCTGAGGAGACCAAGGCAGCTAGTATTCACAGGACAGAGTACCAGAGAGGAGAGAGCTGCACAGAGAGAGGACTCTAATAGCATTTCTGTAACAAGAGAGCCTGTCTGATATTTCTAAGGAGACTATTGTTACCTAGGCCATTGGCCAAACCAACTGGGTAATGAGTGTTTGGATATTCTCTGACCATTAGTGGTCTCTGATAGAAAGGCCATTGGTAAGCAACCAAAAATTGAAACTTTCCTGCATTTTCAAAAGTCTTGTATTATGAAATTTAGGATCCATTTGAATGGCACACTGCATAGGAAGTTGTTTTTTCTTGATAACTTATCTCTGGATATGCGAAGGGTACCTTTCTAGTCATGACTCACTTTGAGTATGTAGATGACTATATATTTTAAAGATCCTTTTCTCTATTCTACAAGAGCAGCAACTAAGGTTGAGATCAGAAATGTTCCAAGTTTAAGTACTATGCTCCTAAGGAGGGTAGCCAGGACAGAAGAGTCAAGCAAGGGAAGGAGAGCGCAGTCCAGATGATATTGTCTAAATCCTCAGATCAAATGGGTCTGAAGCCAGCAGCATCACTTATACTACCCAGTTACTCGTTAGCAAGTAAGTTACCCTTTTTGCAAGCTCATTTGCGTCGGGTTTCTGACTGTTGTTACTGAAGGAACCTTGGTTAATCTACACCATTACTCTTTACTGGTAGGATCCACTTACTTATAAGGACCAGGGGTTTATCAGATGAACTGACTACTATGCTTTCTACCAGAGAAAGTATTTATTGAACACTCATTATACACTGGTTAAAGGAAAAGGTCAGCATAAAAGAGAGGCTTCATGGTTCTCAGAATTTGCTCAAGCCTTTTTTGTTCTACTATGAAGGCCAAGACTAAACCTCCCACAGTCCTAGAAACTTCTATAGCAGACTAGAATCTTGGCCAAATACCTCAGCAAAAAGTCCTAGGGAACTTCTCTGGAGAGGAGACATAAAAGACAATCTATAAGGTCACATCTTACCCAGGCAAACTTCAAATAGATCAAGACAGTGGTTTAGAGCCTTAATCTGATGCCAGGATCATGGCCTTAAGGAATGAAAACTAGGTATGGTTGCTGGCTCCTATCACAAAGCTGCCTCCTGCACTAAAAATACTGACCCAAGCAGACCAAAGTTTTCTTTTATATGTTTGACTATATGTATTTATATATCTCACCACCTTTGATTCAGAGAACATTTTAAATAGTTTACAATATTTTCTTAAACATTATTTCACAGGGCTCTCATGCTGGGAAGTAAGAGTTATCATTCCTATTTTCGAAATGACAATACCAAGGCTTTCCAAGGTTGCCATTTGCCTGGGGTCACACAGCTCCTTAGTGGAAGAACCATCACTTAAACTCAGGTCATCTGACTTCAGGATTCATGCTCTTTGTGTTATGCTTCTGAGTTTCTCCAGGAGATATCCCCCAGGATACATGACACCTGATAGCCCCCCCCCCCAAAAAAAAAATCTGTATTTTAAACATACAAATTATGTGTTTAGATTAATTGTATACATTCTATCTTAACAAAAATTAGTCCATAGCTTTCAAAAGGCAAATTAAATTCCATAGTTAGTTTTTCCAATTCAGTAAAAATGCTGTGGTTAACTTTTATTGGGATTGTGTTAAATCTGTAAAAATTTGGGTAGGATAGACATCTTAATGATATTTAGTCTTCCTATCTATGAACAGGGAATATTCTTCCATTTATTTAGGTCTTCTTTGATTTGCTTTAACAGTGTAGCTTTCTGCATATGAGTTGTTTACATCTTTAGTGAAATTTATCCCTAGGTATTTGATTTTTTTTAGTTGCTATTGTAAATGGGATTTTTTTCTTGATTTCCTCAATTTGCTCATTATTGGTGTACAGAAATGCTACTGAATTTTGCACATTGATCTTATAACCTGCCACTTAACTGAACTCATTTATAAGCTCAGGATTTATTGTAGATTTCTCAGGGCAAATAGTGAAATTTTTACTTCTTCCTTTCCAATGTGGATGCCTTTTATATCTTTTTCTTGCCTAAGTGCTTGAGCAAGTACAATGTTAAATAAGAGCGATTACAGTGGGCATCCTTGTCTTGTTTCAGATCTTAGAGGGAAAGCTTTTAGGATTTCATCATTGAATATGATGTTAACTGTGGGTTTTTCATATATACCCTTTACCGTGTTGAGGAAGTTTCCTTCTATTCCTATTTTTTGAAGTGTTTTTATCAAGAAAAGGTGCTGTATTTTGTCAAATTCTTTTTCCGCATCTATAGAGAAGATCAAGTGATTTTTTTCTTTTGATCTGTTTATGTGATATAGTTCATTGACTGCTTTTCTTATGTTGAACTATCCTTGCATATCAGGGATGAAGCCCACTTGATCATCATATATAATTCATTTGATGTGTTGTTGGATATGATTAGCAAGCATTTTATTAAGGACTTTAGCATCTAGGTTCATTAGAGAGATTGGTCAATAGTTTTCCTTTCTTGTGACATCTTCTTTGGCTTTGATCTTAAGGTGATGTTGGCATCATAGAATGAGTTAGGCAATGTTCCTTCCACTTCAATTTTTTGGAAGAGTTTAAGAATGTTAATAAGAAAGATGGGAAAGGGGAGAGGATGTTAGATGTATGGGAGTCATCTGTATTCTGTACGTGACTTTTCTATAACCTAAAGCTTCTTTGAAGACAAAATGAAAAAAAATAAGACACTGGGGGAATAAATGGAAGAAAATGTCACTGAACATACAAGACAACAGATCTTATAGTGATGAAAGACATAATGTAAATTTTCTAAAATTTTATATTTTTTTATTTTAAATATTTTACTTATTATTTTTAAAACTATCATTATTATATCATCTTCCTATTCATTTTATTCATTTATTTTGAAACTTCTATTTTGAAGAAGTTTTGAATCACAGAAGGGTTACAACTGTGGCAAGGGAAGATCATTGGTGCAGGGTGTTAGAGATGGGGGATACATGGGAAGAGGTTCACCTGGGGCATACCTATAAGGCATATGAATGTGTTCACATGTTCATGGGAGTTTCACACAATGACCAAAAGAATACTGAATTCCCACCCTGGTGAGCTCTACCACAATCTCTAATGGGAGAGCAAGAATCCCCTGAGTATAGGGGCAGTGACTAGTAAAAGAGAATGGACCATCGATGGGCCATTATTAGTGATGACTGTACTTACAAACATTTACTTTTGAAATTGAAACTTAGCCTAGTATTACAGGGTACCTAAGAGTTACCTCCTGAGAGCCTCCTTGTTGCTTAAATGTGGCCTCTCTCTAAACCAAACTCAGCATATAAATGTATTACCTTCCCTCTGGTGAGGGACATGACTCCCAGTTTGAGCCTCCCTGGCACCAAGGGATTACTGCCAACCACCAATTAGCAATGCAACTGGAAAAAGACCTTGACTAAAAGGGGGAAAAGATAAAGACAAATGAGTTTATATGGCTAAGAGACTTCAAAGTGAGTCAAGAGATCATTCCAGAGGTAATGCTTATGCACATCTCAGCAGGATCTCATGGACTGCTGAAGTAAATATTGCCTCAAATAGTGGGGCTCCTGAGAACTCTGGAGACATCCAGACCTTATAGGCAGGGCAGACAGCTCAGGAGTTTGGTGCCCTGCCAGTGGGCCCTATTTTGTAATTTATGCTCTCCAGTGTGACAGAGTTGGACTCAGCTGTGGTTTCCCTACATATGACTTTTCTGTTCCATCTATTTGAACCTATAGTTAGTACTAAAATGTATGGAGAGTGTAAACTACAATGTAAACTATAATCCATACTTAGTGGCAAAGCTCCAAAATGTGTTAATCAATTGTAACAAATGTACCACACTAATGAAGGATGTTGTTAATGTGGGAAAATGTGGGAGGGCTAAGGAGTGGGGCATATGGGAATCCCCTACATCTTTTATGTAATCTAAGTATCTTTTAAAAATAAAAATGTAAACAGTATATAAATTGAAAAAAAAAAAACAGGAAGAAAAAGCAAATTAAGTAGATGGAACTTTGTTTGTACTTTTCTTATGAACTTTACTTTCCAGTTGCATTAGAACTTTGCTATAGTGGTTAATGTCTGTCAGTATTTTATGATATCCTTGACTTGTACTTTTAACAGTGACTCAAGCATAGTGATTTTCAAATTTGACAGTTAAAAGTAACAAACAGTAGTAAATAGTCATCATTCATTAGAAATCATAAAGAGGTTCCCATTTCAATGATTTTTTTTATTACATGGATTGTCTATTTCAGTGATACTAGTTGTGCTATGAACAACCAGCATGTTAAAGAGAATGATAGAGTCCAAAGAACCTGAGCTTTAAGATCAGACAAGCCTGGTTTCCAATCACAGCCATCCCCAACCCATATGAACTTGGCCAAGTTACGAAGCAGCTCAGAAGTCCCAGTTTTCTCATTGGTAAAGCAGGAATCCTCTTAGGAATGGTGTGAAAATCAAATGAGCACACACATGCTTGGCACAGTAAGTGTCCAATAAAAGTGAACTTCTTTTCCTCTAACAGTCGCCAATGTGTTTCACCACTTACAGTCAATACTATAAGCTAAAAAACAATAGTAAAGCAATATTTTTATTTTACAGCCTGTCATCATTTCTACTAATAATAGGCGACTTTCCAGATGCATGCTAACTATTATTTTACTACTACATCCATCCCAGAAAGCAAGAAGCAAAGCACTTCTAAAAGAACGGGAACATATGGCATGCCATTATAAGAGAGAACTATCCATACAAAACAACTGTTTATCTCTGAGTTGACAAGGTATTCCATATGCTTTTTGGTAACTACATTTAATTTTTAAAACTCCTCTAAAATTATGGCTGGCTAAGAATCTCTTTCCTGGTCTTAAATTTGGAAACCATCCAGGATTACTTTTAAGGGACAAACTCATCCAAACCCAACTAGGACTATTTGAAGGAATTGGAGGAATCATAGATAATTTCACTTAGTAACCATTTAAAATCAGCATTTTGTGTCAGGTACACATAGAAATACTTAAATACAATCAAGAGCCATGAAACTAATGGGAGACAAAATCATGGCTACTTATTTACTTCACTGGAAAAGGAAACAATTCATTTTATGTTTTCTAAAATTACACTAATTTAAATCAATGTGTCATACTTTTATACTGAGAATTTTGTTACATCATTATTAACCTAAGTAAAACTTAGAATTTGACCTAGGAGAATCTTCAGAGATTTCTATTAACATTGAAAAGACTCATGTCTACATTTCTTGCATATGTGTGTGTATATATATATTTAAATAATAAGGCGGTTTATATTTAATATGTATCAGGCACAGACATTACTGGATAAAATGTACTACTGACACTTCACAAATATTTCAATCCATTTCTGTTTGATTACCAAAAACGTGTTAGCCACCAGCAGAGAAAACAAATTTCAGCATTTCTTATTATAGTCTTCATAGCTTAACTGTTTTAAGCACATATCTTATCTTTTGGGACCTAGATTTGCTTATCTTCACAAAACTCAAATATTTTATTTAACTGAAGATTTAGACTTAGAGTTTAAAAAAAAACCTGCATCATCATAAACTGGTTTAATATACTAGTTATTACATATGGTTAAAAAGTAAATATCAACCATAGATAAAGACATGCTAAAGAGAACTTCCATAATTTACTGAGTTTCAAACCTCTTTATAGAGTCCTGGTTCAGAAATGAAGTCTTTAAAATTCTCCATGTTCAATGCAGCTGTCCCGGCCACTCATTTATTTCTACACAGCTTCATATTAAAGACACAAACTAAAATAAAATACCAAAGTGAAATGCCATTAAATGCCTATTTAAATTATTCTGTATCCAGTCATTTGTGGGTGGGCTTGGCCACTCAAGAGAGGCCAACCCCACCCCCAACACCCACGTGTGGTAAACTCACTCACCCTACCACATCCCTGCAGCTGACACCATGTACAGCCTTATTAGTCCCAGCTCTTACAGGCATAGGATTTCACGACAACAAATAGCACCAAGTCCCACCAAGACTCAACAAAACACAAATTTGATCTCCGATCAGCAAGTCCTTCAAGTCCATGAGTAGTAGTCCCTGGGGCCTCCAGGCCTAGATGTAGTTCAGACTGATAAGCCCTTTGCTTAGGAAGGATTTGCCCCAAGTGACTCATCTTTACAGCTGGGGGCCTCTGTCTGGCAAAGCTGTTTAATATGTAAAGTTCAGGATAGTATTAACAAAATCAACAGCAGCCTAACTGTCTATGTTTCCATTGTAAATTAGGCTCTAAAACAGAGGGCTGGGTTAAGCTGATGAATAAAGAATATTTAAACAAGGCAGATTGTGCATCTACATGACAAATATTACAGAAACACCAAGCACCTGGTTAATGCCTTCCACATTTTGATTCAGTGGTTTATGAAAGCCTCATCTGTACTTTAAATATTTGGGGAGAAATAATCAAATTAGGACATGTAAATTCCATTGTCATTTACTAATCACACCACTTCAGCTGTGCTATCCTCATCTAAAATTCTGAAATTGTTATAGTCTCCCTGTTTCATTAAGAAGGCTCTTGTGAATGAATCAACCACAGATTCAAGTCTGAATTTATTAGTGTCCAATAATTCCATTCATATCTGATATTCTTACATTGTACAGAATTATATATGTGACCAAGAAAAAGCTCTTGAAGCATATCTAAACTGATTTCTATTTCCTTCCCCAAACTAACCTCTCCCTAAGCACTTCTGATAATTTCTGAACAAGATATGGGTAGATGCTTTGGTTCTCCACCCACTCACTACTTTGTAACAATTGTGGGGAATAATCACTTCATCTTTCTCTGTGAGAGTGTACGTCCCTGATTAAGGAGTCCTTGGGCACTGAATATTATTTTTAAAGTCCTTTTTAAAGTTAATATGTATTCATTTAGAATATTTGGAAAACACAAAGGAGGAAAAAAAAAAAGAAAGAAAATTAAATCATCTATGGTCCCCAAGACCCACAGATAATCATTGTTAACACTGTGGTGGGTATACTTGAAGTTATTTATGTAGACATCAGTTTGAGAGGGATGAAGAGAGAGATCATATTAATTGATTCCACGTTGCAATCAAATATAAAATTTACCATTTTATTATTATTTATCATAATAAATACCTTCAAGGGGCTCACACTGTAAGATGTAGCCTTAGTTCAAAATGTAAAATGATAGAAAAGAATTCATTTTAGTCTTAAGGAAATAGGACATTTTTTTCCATGTCCTCACACTGACATACTGTTTTGTAACCCATTTTCCCCAAGTAATATATTTTCATGTGAACATTCTTCTATGGAAAAAAAAAAAACCACTCTACAGTTCAGAACTTCCAGATTTCTACAGCATCATTTTAGCGGGTACATATTATCCAACTTGGGAAGGCCACAGAGCTGAATGGAATCTTTGGGGAGATTTTGTCTGGTTGCTTAAGTTCATTACATATTTATAGTTTGTGAAATTTGTGAAATTAGACACTGAGATAACAAGAAAATTAGCACCTATCCTGGCCAAGGCTATTGCAAGGATAAACTTAATCATTTTAAATGTTTTGAGACATTAAAGATGCTATCTAAGTGTAACTCAGTGTTTCTGTCATCACCTGAAGAAAAGCATCCGGGAATGACTTTTTTTTCCCCAGGGACTTCTTGACTCTATTTGCGTTCAGGATGATTGGCCTCCACAAGTCAGTACTGTTTTTAAGACCTCGTAATAGCTGAACAGGAGACACTCAGCTATTATAACGAGACTTTCTGGTGGCCACACCTCCCATGGTGCAGATAAGGGCATTTTTTCATATTTAGTTCAAGGTTGCTAAAAACTTTAACATGTCCTGTAACCAGAAATATCTATTACAGAACCAGCAGCTTGTTTCAGGTTGATGGGATCACAGTGGGTGACTGCGACACACTGCTGGCCTCCTAACAGGTAATTTAAAGTTCACCTGTCCAGACTGCCTTGACCTAAAGGTCAGGGTGACTGGCCCGAGCAGGAGTTTAGCGAGCAGAGGTAAGAAAAGAGTACTAAAAATGTACAGAAGAGGGTCCCCAGAGTACTCTCCTTGTTCAGTCACAGCTTTAATGTGTTTAGATTATGAAAAGGGGGAGGAAAGGTAAAGTGTGATGGCCCCCCACCTCCTAATGGAGACCAGCTCAAGCACCCTATTAAAATAGCCATATTTTAAAGTCTCTAAAAAAGCACTTACACTTATGCCACCATTCTATGAATTTGCCCCTTTTCCATCCCTTGTTCTGGACAGCTCAATATGAAGGATGTCAGAATTAGCGACAGAACTCCACCCTCTGCAGCTTTCACAGCCCTCTGAGCAGGGCAGTCTCTCAGGGCCTCAGGGCTCCCCCAGCACCTGCCTACAAAGAGTCAGCTTCAACCCATCATCCTCACCAGAGGGAGTGGGTGGAAGGAAAAGTCTTTACAAAAGGGCAGCCTACAGCGTGTGTGGGAGGAAGGATTTCAGCTCTCATCTTGGTGGTAAAGGAAGTTGACTGTTCAATTTAGTATACAAACTAGGATAGTCTGGAGAGTGAAAGGTACCCTATCAATAATTATTATCAATAATTACACCAAGTCAGGATGGTCCCAGTTTACAGAGGATTGCCTTACATTAGGGCATGCAATAATGTACTTGATTAGCACAAATAAAACACTGAGTCAAAGAATCCGGACACAAAGAGCATATAATGCATGATTCTATTTAAATAAATTTAAAAACACACAGAACTGTCCAAAAGGTTAGAAAATCAGGTTAGAGTTTTTCTTTGGGGAAAGATGGTGAGAAGGGGAGGGGATGACAGTGGAAAGGCAAGACAAAGGCTGTAGAGAATCCTATCACATTCAATTTCTTGACCTTAGTGTTGTATGGATTTTGTGTTAATTCACTAGACTGTACTTTTCTTCACAGTGTTTCAATTAAAAGTTTATTACAAAAGGATCTGATTGTTGAATCTATATATCTATTACCTATCTATCTAATCTTTATAGCTACAACTATAAATATACTTGGTAGATACATCAATCTTTCAGGTTTATTTTAGTATAAGCTACTCTATGACTTTTCTCCCTGCCATGGGGTTGGGAGGTAAAGCAGCTGTGCCCCAGGAAAAATTCAGGGTCTATTTTTTAATAAAATGAAAGAGTTTTGGTCCTGGCTCAGCCAGTTTATTAAATTGTAACAGTACAGAACTTAATAGTACTATAAATGCTGTCCTTAAATTGACTAGCAAGCAAACATAAGTTATGTCATACAACTCGCACCACAATTTCACTCTCTTTCACAGATGAAGAAACAGAGGCTTAGAAGATTAAGTCATATCCAAAGGTGATGTCAGGATTTAGCACCAGGTGGATGGATTCTAAAGCCTGTGCTCCTTACCACCAAGTCTGTATGCTGTGATGTCTCTTATTTCTTCATTCCGTCTAAATCCCATCCGTGGTACAAATCCAGGAATTGCATAATGATTTGCCTCGGTTTGGGAAAACAAATCCATTCAGGGAGGCAGGAAATGTCAGCATAACCCAGAGGCCCATGATTAGCATAATGGGACCTTGCTCTTCTCAAAGGAGCCAGGGTCCGGGTTCATCTCTGCCCCCGTGAGTCTGTGCTGCACCACCCACGGCCCCCTAAGCTGCCAGTCCCTTCCCACCTCTGCTGCTTCACCGTGCTCCTGACAACACGACGTCACTCCTGCAGGAGGCAATAAAATCTCCACCCACCTAGGTAAGAAGAACATGGCAAAAATCTCTCAGAAAATGAATTCCCTGAAATCCCATGCACAGAGCAATTTCTTGTTTTATGCAAAATGAAACTATTATAGACCCACACGTTCTGTCAGGATAGCACATTTTTGTACAAGCAAGCTTTTCAGGGACCTAATTGTTAACCCCTTTGACTCAAACCCCAAATTTTCTGACAGTGAGATTGCAAAACACCATTCAATAGCCCCAAACTGATTTCACTGCTTATGTTCTTGAGGGTAAAGACAGTACAAAATCAGAAACTCCTCCCTGCTGCTACTACAGGCATGTGCCTGAATCCCACCGGCCCTGTGGATGAATGGCCCTCTGACAAGTCTTACAGTTAAAACATAGCAAGTTTGCTTTGGCACTGGTACATTATAGGATCTATATAACTGAAAAAAATCTGAAAAAAAAAAAAGGTCGTTCCTTACTAGTTTCCATAAACAGTGCATGTTCATCACACATTTTATTTAGAGCTACTTTCAATGTATCCAGTGAGCCTCAAGTTGAATAGTTTATCTTGAAGGGATGATAAAGAAAGAGTTGAAATACACACACACACACACACATACACACTGTATTTCATATGTCAGGCTTTTGATATATAACAAAATTCAAATGTTTTACGTTCCCTTGTCTGGGTCATATCAACACCAATTTTTCTGCAAACATTATTCCTTGCCTGTTTACAGTAATATTAACAAAAAGTGTCTGGCTTAGTTTTTTCAACAAGAAGATAAAGGTGTAAGCGTTCCTCTTCTGGGTTTAATAGCTATAGAGGGGGTAGAATGGGGAAGGTGCCGACGTTTCCTTCCCTGTGGCGTGAGGCATCTATGGGTGAGAGGTAAGATTCTCTCTGGCGCTAGACCCAGTCACCTGTTATCGTGTTGATGTTGGTAATATCAAGGCTAGTCCATCACAGGTATTAATCTGTAGTTTTGAGGGTGGGGAGACAGGAGGGGGTGGGGGCCTAGAGAGACGCCAATGCACAGAAAGAGGTTCCTTCTGAGCAGAGGTCAGAAACGGCAGCCTGGGCCCTGTCTGGTTCACATAAATACGTGTCTGAAACAGAGTTTTAAAAACATGAATTTGTTGACAACAGGAAAAAATCAGGAAATGTCATATAAAACTCTAGATTTACAGTTTCTTAAAAGATTGAAGATCTGGCAATGTTGATCACAAGTTCCTCCTGCGTAACAACTGGCTGGAGCTGAGCAGTGGCTGTCCTCTTCAGAGGGTCACCTGTCCTCCAGTTCACCACCGTCCCAGCACCCCTTGCTGCATACACTGGCCTGGTCCACTCACATGTAATCTGGCTGTAATCTGGCTACTGAGATCATCTGGGTTGGAGAACTCTGATAAAGTCCCACTGCCATACCAAAGAGCAGGGAAAGCGGCTGTCAGGTAGCACAAACAAGAGGAAGACCGTGCAATGAGGACCTGACTGTCACTGTGGGGCACAAGTAGGACATGCCCCCCAGGGCGTCAGCCTCAGACCACAGAAGGGAAGGATGCCCCACTCCTCATCTGCAGAGGTTGGACACATTTCATGACTCTCAATGTAAATTAATGAGTCTTAAGGAAGGCCTGTGCAAGGTATGATGTTCCAGACCAGAATAAGTCCAGCTTACAGGAACGACTCGAGTGGGCCTACAGCTGGATCTGAGATCACTTTAGACAGCACCTGCATCCTTTCCGGCACCGTGGAAAAGTCACCAGTATACATCCAAAATGCCTGCATCCCTAAAAGACAACTGATTGTTGACTAAGACTCTCTTCCACTCGCTTGGGGCAGAGATTCAAAGGCACAGGAACAGCACGGCATATAAGAACGCCATTTCAGGGCAAGCAGCCCCCAAGATAAATCACTCAGCTAACCACAGAAGACTTAACAAGCAGGATCCTCAGAGTGAGCCATGTCTGCGTTCACCACGGCACTGAGCAGCCAGATATGATTTCTAGGATGTCTGACAAACTTGGGGCTCCAGCCACACTGGAAGGACTTAGCAGGGCTCCTGCCTCTGTCGCTGGCAGGCTGTCACTCACTAGGGTTGGCCCAGATTCTATCACCAGCTCAAATTTTATGTCCTGCCTCTCTCTCGGGTTTGCCTGTCACTCAACTGATAGCCTAGCCCGATGTTCAGAAATGCCCAGTGTCCAACTACTTCTGTGCATTGCATTCCATAGAAGGTGTTGGAGATAAAAGGGCCTTGAATGGGTTCCAATTTTTTTTTTTTTAAATTTGGTAAAGTAGAAACTATCACAAACATAGCAGTGTTCCAGGAGCTGTGAGTGAGAAAAAACAAAATAGGAAAATATCATCTCTGCATTTGAAGTGCCTATTTCCCATAATCTGTCCACTGATTAAAAGCAGTGCTCTAGCTAGAGCCCCAGTTTGTTACTAATAAAAAAAGTCACACCTTAATGTGCACACAGCTATCAGGGAGGGCACGAGTTTCTCACAATTGGGCCTTGAAACCTCTCATTGCGGTTGAACAAATTTTCTCATTTTTCCTCTAAAACTTACCTTGATATCACAATCCTTGGAAAAGTTAATTTCTAGGCCAGGAGTCTTCCACCTCTGAAGAACTTATAAAACCCCAATGCTCAGCCTGCACCCCACTCCGTACCAATTCAATCGGAATCTCTGGAACTGGAACCCAGGCATCGGTATTTTTAAAACTTCTCATGACTAGTGGCATACTATAAATCAGTCTGGTTCTCCCTACCATTCAAATTCCCAATTTATTTCCAATCATCTCTTAGAACTGGCTTTCAAAATCAATTTCCCTCCCTCGTGTTATTGCCCTAAATGATTGCTGCATTGTTTGGAAATTAGCTTAATTTGTGAAAAACAGAAGCACCAGAGATTTGAAGATGAGCTTTTCTCTACAGCATTATTTCAGAATCAAATCAGTTTGAGGCTTCAGCCAAGAGTCTTGTGGGAAGGAAGAAAAAACTCTTCCACTGAAATAACAGTTCTCTTCACAGGTTAACACCCCAAAGAGAGACTGAGGAGAAAATCAGCTCAGCAGCCAAAGTGACAACTTGTGACTCAACAGGATAGAAGAGCAGGGTGTCTCATACTCTCTGCCCCGAGGCCTGAAAACAAAAGATCAGTAGTAATTTACAGGGCCAGCCTAAACCACAAGGAATGTTAGAACATAAAATGTAAAATCTCTCTCGTTCTCATTCCCTAAATCCAGATGACCACATTCTCAGGTTTTCTGATTTTTCCCTCTCTCTTTTGGGTTCTGCAGAAAATATTTTAAACAATGTTGAACTTCACTGCAAAGCTTGTGCACCCTGTAATAGCTTCCTTTTTTCCACTGCCTCAGGCTTTGTTAGGATTGGCACCATGCTAACACTGAGGGTTATTTTGCTCTCGGAAGTAGACAATGCCATACAGGGTAAAACATATGGCCTTTGGGGTGGAATCCTGGCTGCGGGGTCTTCCACAGTCCCCAACACAGAAAACAAGAATAATAACAGTTCAACTGATTTCCAAGGTCATGGGAAACTGCAGAGATAACCTGTGTCACAGGGGACAGTACAAAGAACACAAACTTCAAACCAGATGGATCTGAGTTTAGCTCTGCCACTTACTAGCTGAGTGATCTTGGGAAAGTCGCTTGACTTCTTTAGGCTTCAGTGCCCTGATCTGAAAAGAAGATTATAGCATCTTATAGGTCTGCTGGATGCTTTCAGTGAGATCATCTGTTGAAACATCTAACAGTCTGGCACATGTCCTTGCTCAGTAGCTGCTTGTTTTATTTCCCTGGGATATATCTGGAAAGCCAACAGGAAATATGCATTGTGGTCCAAGGAACCAATCCTGTGATTGCCTGGCTTGGAATTCAAGCTTATCGTCCTGCATCATCACCCAATAGAGGCTCTGAGAAATTACCAAACTGGCAACATACCAAACATAAAATACCTCATGGAGACAGTTCCAGTCCTGAGTCTGACCAATCATCCTATATAGTTGAATTTTCCTCACCTTTCTCATAATGGGCTCGATTGGGTTCATTATCAAGGTTCACAGAACATACAACTGCTTCCCTCCCTATAAATAATTAACTTCTTAATTCCTGCCCTATTTTTAAATAGTTTCTTCTCCCATCCTTCCCAGAAATAGCTTAATGTTACATTTTCATACACGTCATTCAGTTCTCAGCATGGTTCCTGTGGTCTTTATAGCAACTTTGCTATAGAAACATCACCACCACACCGAGAGGAAGGTCATTCGGTGTGGAGAAAGTTCACTTGATATGTACACTTAAATTCTAAAAACAGGTCATGCTAATGGGACAATAATCACCAAGTTTCTCTAGTCCGGAGATGTTTCAGTTCCTCATTTAAGTCAGGTCCGCAGTTAGACAGATTCTACCTGTTGACTTCCACCTAACAACTGTTTCCTGAAAATGTTTAAGCAATTACAAAACCTGCTCAAAGACAAATGCTGTCAACAATAACCCTCTTGAGAGAGATGACACTTTAGGACAGAGGTGAGGTGGTACAAGCCATTCTTTCACAGTTTTTAGAAAAGCCTGTTTTTAGGACTTCTAACTCTATAGCCACTATTAGCTTTCTTACTGTCAAAGCTATATATCTACAGTGTTCTAGCCTCTCATGCATGTCCTTGTATGCTTCCTAAAATATACTTGAATAACAACTGCATATATATTTATAGGGATTTTTCTTTTTGTTTTCAACATATAACCCAATTATAAATTATCTTTGCTTCAGTTTCATCAAGCTGGGTTTCTGACAGTAGGAGATGCCCTTCGTGACCCACTCATATACTCTCAACACCATTCCAGTAGAGGATGACTTGCTATCATAAGCATTTTCTACTCTTTGCCCAAAGGGCTTCTTTGACCACAGGAGCCTGCTGGGCCCCCAAAGGGAAAGGCAGGAAGTGTCAGGGACTTAATGACTCAAGAATTAGCCTTCAAATAAGATAGAAGGGAATTGGCAAATAAATATCCAATTCCTCACCCTTCAGAACAACTCTGAGGCATGTTCTGTAGAGCCCAGAGGCTCTCAGCAAGACTGAGCCCCAGCTGCCCACAGGAGTAACCTGCTATTTACTCACCCTGGTTTGGCTTCTTCCCTTCCCTACCTACCTCCCTACTTCCCTACCAGTGTTTCCCGGGATCACCTTCCAGATAAACTTACCTGTACTCAAACTTTATCTCAAGATATGTTCCTGAGACAGCCCAAACTAAGACACTCACATGTGCAACAAGACCAGAAATGTTCACCATTTTGCCAAGACAGGTTTGTTTGTTTTTTTATTCAATTATTCAACATTGATTTAGTGAGGGCTTACTAGGTGCCAGGCACTGTGCTAGGCTCTAGGGCTGCAATAAGTTACAAAACAGATAACATTCCTTTTTCATTGAATTTATAGTCTAATGGCAGAGCCAGACATGAAGCAAGCAAGTATTCAATGGATGGGCACTATGACGACAAAATACAGAACACAGCTAGAGTATATAGGAGACCTGGCCCTAGGATCTCCCTTTCAAAGTGGCTTTTCAGCTAAGGCTAGGATAAGTAAGACTTTGCAAGGTAGACAGGGGTGGAATAGTGACCCAGGCAGAGGAAAGAGCAGGCATGAAAGCACTGGGGCTTAAGTAGCAGCACTGCAGAGAAGGAAAATGTGGCTGAAGCATCACAGAAGAGCTCTACACCCTTTTCCAATGTCCCATTAATTGTAAAATTGGTCAAAGGATCCTAAAGAAATTAAAAGGACTATCTAATTTCATTTGGAGTTTTGGGTTTTTTTTAAAGAACTCAACACACTATTATTTTACTTCTCTGATGAGTCAATAATTCTTCCTGTTTGGTCCAGCCCTCAAAACTTTGGTTACTTTTTTTTGCAAGCACATGAAGTTTTGAAGTTGTTCAAAAGTACAGTTTTTTACTACAAAGAAATGGAAACTTCAGTTGTGGCACACTGGTTCAAATTGTTGGAAAAAGATGTTTGTCAGATTCCCCAATGGAAGTGTATTAGTCAGCCAAAGGGGTGCTGATGCAAAACACCAGAAATCTGCTGGGTGTTATAAAGGGTATTTAGGGTAGGAACTTACGGTTACCAGGCCATAAAGCATAAGTTACTACCCTCACCAAAATCTATTGTCATGTGTTGGAGAGAGATGGCTGCTGACATCTGTGAGGGTTCAGGCTTTCTGGGTTCCTCTTGGCTCAGCGTCTCTGTTTCCTCCACAAGGTCAGCTGTAGATTATAAGGCACTCTAGGCTTTCCCTCTCTCCACAAAGTCAGCTGTAGACTATCAGGTGAATGGCTCTGTCTCTTTCCCTATATAGACTGGCAACTATGCTTATGAGCCTGTGTGCCTAAAATGTGAACTAGGCCTAGAGCTGCAGGGTGCCTAAGCATTACCTCCTGAGAGCCTCCATGTTGCTCAAATGTGGCCACTCTCTAAGCCAAACTCAGCATGTAAATGTATTACCTTCCCCCCAGCATGGGACATGACTCCTGGGATGAGCCTCTCTGGCACTGAGAGATTACTACCAATCACTAGGTGGTGATGCAACTAGAAAGAGACCTTGAATAAAAGGGTCAACTCAGACCAGCAGAATATCTCAGCCTACAAGTAGGATTGTGTGTTAAAAACTGCTTTTTGACTTTGAATAAAAGGGGGAAATGGCAAAGACAAATGAGTTTATAAGGCTAAGAGGCTTCAAAAAAGAGTTGGGAGGTCATCAGAGGGGTCACGCTTATGCACACCTCATCAGGACCCCAGAAAAAGCCAAACTAGATACAACCCCAGGTACTGGTGCTCCTGAGGGATACAGAGACCCACAGGTTCTATGGTCATGGCAGATGGCTCTGGAGTTCAGTGCCATGTCAGTGGGCCCTACTTTGGAATTTGTATTCCTGAGTGTGATAGAGTTGGTCTCGATGTGACCTTTCTACACACACCTCTTCCGTCACTTTTACTGAACCTGTGGTTGGTGGTAGGGTTGGTGCATACTCAGGAGACTTGAATCTCTGGACTGTCCATGTGCCATCTGAGCCCTGAGCCTCAACAGAGTTGCAACTTCTACTCTCTGGTTCGTTGGACCCAGGTCAGCTAACAGAGAGGTGAAGATCGTTAACCACCAGCACCAGGGAACTGAGAATGCCTACAACTAACTGCAAGAAGGAGAATTGCATCCATCATCCATGTGGGATCTAAGCCCCATCTCGATATAGAGGTGGAGTGGACATCACCATCCCAGGGTACACAGAATGGAGCAATAAAAAATGGATTAGAGTGGACTTACTGATATTCTACTATAGAACTATTGTGACTTGTAATGGAAGAAATTGTAGCATTGATGTGGAGAAAGTGGCCCGTAGTTGCTGAGGGCAGGGAGAGGGAAGAAGAGATGTGATGTGGGGGAATTTTTGGGACTTTGAGTTGTCCTAAATGATACTGCAGGGACAGATGCTGGACATTATATATCCTTCCATAACCCAATGAATGTACTGGGGGAGAGTGTAAACTATTACCATGCAGTGCAGAGTGCTCGAAAATGTATTCATCAAGTGCAATGAATGTGCCACAATGATGAAACAGGTTGTTGCTGTGGGAGGAGTGGGGTGGAGAGGGTGTGGGGTATACGGGAACCTCTTATATTTTTTAATTAACATTTTTTGTGATCTATGTATCTTCAAAAAAATGCAATAAAAAAAAGATGGGGTGGGGGTGGGGAGCGGCATATATGGAACATCATGCTTTTTAATGTAACATTTTGTGTGATCTATTACCTTTAAAAAAGATAATTAAGAAATAAATTGAAATTAAAAAAAGAAAAAGATGTCTGTGTTTGAGAGTTACTTTTAAATCTTCGATCTTCTAGAGCAGGGGTTCTTAAAACTTTTTTGTTCCATGGACCCCTTTGCCAGTCAGGTGAAAACCACAGACCCCTTACTAAGTCCATAGTGTATTATTTAATAAATATATCACCTGCACCAACAGGTCCCCACAAGAATAATGTTATTTTGAATTTCACTTCCAGTTCACAGACCCCTTGTTAAAAAACCCTGTTCTAGGGGATGGAGGCATGAAAGGAAGGGATCGTGATTAATACATTTCTTCCTGTTTCGGGTTCCCAAAGATCACCCCACAATTGGAAATTCACTAGAAGAATTCATAGGATTCAGCATATAGCTGTACTCATGACTAGGGTTGATTACAGTCTTGTAAAAAGGATACAGCTGGATCATAAGAAGAAAAGATATAGCTGGAGTCCATAGACATCTATACACAGGTTCCTTATGCTCCCTCTCTCTCCAGTAAGGGCCAAGCTTGAGCATGTTTCTTTCTCCAGCAACTAGAAACACATTAACATTGTGTACAACATTTCTGCTCAGGGAATCCCTTTAGAGACTCAGAACCTAAGGCTTTTATTGGGGATAGTCATAGAGGCACCCTCTGTCTACATGTATGTAACAAAATCCTAGACTCCCAGCAGGAAAGCAGGTGTTCAGCATAAATCGCATTGTCTGCACAAATGATCTAGGCATAGTGGAGTATCCTCACCTCTAAGAGAAGGGGATGAGTGCCAAGTTCCCGGATGTCAGCCAAGGGCCAACCTCAAGAGCAGACCCTTTTATTTTTTATTTTTTTTTTTAAAGATTTATTTATTTATTATTTATTTAATTCCCCTCCCCTCCCCTGGGGGTCTGTTTTCTGTGTCTTTTTGCTGCGTCTTGTTTCTTTGTCCGCTCCTGTTGTCGTCAGCGGCACGGGAAGTGTGGGCGGCGCCATTCCTCGGCAGGCTGCTCCCTCCTTCGCGCTGGGCGGCTCTCCCTATGGGTGCACTCCTTGCGCATGGGGCTCCCCTACGCGGGGGACACCCCTGTGTGGCAGGGCACTCCTTGCGCGCATCAGCACTGCGCATGGGCCAGCTCCACATGGGTCAAGGAGGCCCGGGGCTTGAACCGCGGACCTCCCATGTGGTAGACGGACGCCCTAACCACTGGGCCAAAGTCCGCAGACCCTTTTAAAGATAGCAGCCTCAGGCCTCTTGGGGTTAACCCTTTTCTGCTCTGTGAATGAGTTGAAAAACAAATGGACCAAAATTTCCCCTACTTTTAGCATGATAAGGACAACAGATAAAGATAGGCAATTTAGTAGGAAGTTTATTGGACTCTATCCTGGAGTGTCTTGGTCATGAGCAGTTTGGAAATGTCGCTTTCAATAGCTCAGCAGAAGTTTAAGCAGCCCCAGACATACAGGTATTGAAGCCCATCTGGACCCAGGCAAGAGTATAGACCAACTGAAAAAGCTCTTATTTAATAAATCTAGAACACATAATAGAAATAGTCTATATATAAATGACTGCTTTTGTTTGGAAAGCATATTAAAAACCAACACTTCATCCTGACTGCTGTCTCCCAACAGCAAGACTCCGCTTGGAATGAAAAGTACAGATTTTCTGCTGATGAAGACGACTCATCCAGTGACATAAAATCCATTTACCACAATCACAAACCATGTTTTCAGTAATAATTTACAAATTTGAAATGAGAAAACTTGGAAACTGATTAGCATACCTAGACTAGTGCTCCTCTTCACTGTAACTCTTTTATATCCAAAGTGACCTTACTTGGTGCCAAGGCAATAAATTTATAGGATGCTATTTTCTCATGTAATTCACTATCACATCACATTTTCATAAATATTCCTGAAAGGTAAAACAGCTGCATGTAATAACCCATAAATGTTGAACTGCATCCTTGAAAAAAGCAATGTAAAAAATATTAAATAGAAATCACAATTTTGCAAAAAGAAAATCATTCACAATTTCTCACAAAATAACTATTTATCCACATTTTACTTTTTAGCGTCTGTCCACATGCATATATATTTTATGAAGTTATTTATGATACTTTATATATCTATTTTCACAGCTTTTTTTCAACATCTGACAAATATTTTCCATGTTTTACCACAGATACTATAATTATCATTCCATTCCATTATTTGCTGTATTAGGATAGCAGTTTACTTTTATTTTTTTAAGGATTTATTTATTTATTTATTTCTCTCCCCTTTCCCCCACCCCCCAGTTGTCTGCTCTCTGTGTCCATTCGCTGTGTGTTCTTCTGTGTCAGCTTCTATTCTTGTCAGTGGCCCGGGAATCTGTGGCTCTTTTTGTTACATCATCTTGATGCATCAGTTCTCCATTTGTGTGGCACCACTCCTGGGCAGGCTGCATTTTCTTTTGCACTGGGCAGCTGTCCTTATGGGGCACACTCCTTGCTCATGGGGCTCCCCTATGCGGGGGACACCCTTGCATGGCAGGGCATTCCTTGTGCACATCAGCACTGAGCATGGGCCAGCACCACACGGGTCAAGGAGACCCGGGGTTTGAACCATGGACCTCCCATGTGGTAGGCAGGTGCTCTATCCATTGAGCCAAGTCCACTTTCCAGCATTTACTTTTAATATTTTTCTATTAAATACATTCTTAATCTTTAATCAAAGTAATCTACATGTGTTTAAAATCAAACAGTCATTTTCCAGTAGTGACTGCTTTTATTTAAATATTTCTGGTTTTAGTTTTCCTGCTGATTACCTCCATTTACCTAAATAACATAGTAGTATAATCATTCTTTTATTATTTTAGACAATATCATTTATTATTTTTAGTTTCTTTGCTGATTTTCTTTGTAATTAGGTGTCATACTTATCCCTTAATTTCTTCTTCCATCTACTACTAGTATTTTAACTCCCTTTCTGTAAGAATGGGTAGTTATGATTAACCTTACCTCCCTTTTATTTCTTCTCCTCAACTTCTAACTGAACACCTGTCATTGATACTTAAACTTTTATAAAGTAAAGGTTGGTGGCATTTGTACGCTTTCTATATTAACCTTTGTCTACAGATGAATTCTAAAAGTTTGAAATCAGTAAACAACGTCTATATAATGATAATTCTATTACTATTCTTCACTCAGAGCCAAATGGTACAGCATGTTTATATTTCCTTTCTGTATAGCTTTTTATTTTTCCTGGAGTTTCTCATTTCCTTTGTTTTTGTTTTTGCAATGGTTGTCTATATCATCTCCTTATATTATCTAAAGAATTAAGGTTAACAATGAATCTGTGGAATTTTTTTCCCCCATCCATTCCTACTCTCAGATACCTCCCTCCTGAAGTATCTTTTTTTCCTGCTCTAATCATGATTAACTGCTACCAATCATCATTACAAACCTGCTGTCATCATTTTGGGACTCTTCATTACTCTCCTGGGTTGAAATCATTTTTTCAAGGATTCCACCGTTCCTCTTTGTTAATTTTTTTTCTCTCTTCCGTTTGGAATATATCTAAAATATCTATATTCTTCCCTTAACCTGTGCCAGTAGTTTTCTGGGCACAGAATTCTAATTAGAAGAAGAAAATCTCTCAGAACATTAACAATTCTCTCCCTTAACATTTTGGATTCTTTGTTTCTATGGTTCTTGTTTCTTTGTCAGTGGCCTGTTTTTTGTTTGTTTGTTTGTTTTGCTGTTTTCTTCCTCAAGAAACACATAAAAGCTTCCATTTATTCTAGGTATTCAGAATTTTCAGAATGGTGTGTTTTCTCTATAGATTATGTGTTATTAAAGTGTGCTGGACATTCGATGAATTTTTCATTCTTGTGCTTCCATTCTAGGAAATTATTTTTAAAATATTTCTTTGATTATTTTCTTCTCTCTCTTTTCTCTGCTTTCTTTCTTGACCTCCTAGGTTGGTCCCCTATGACTTACCATTTCTCTCATATTTTCCATTTCAACTCTTTATTCTACCTTCTAAGAGACAGCCTCAACAATATCTTTCACTTCCATTATATTTCAGCTGATTTTTAAAATTTCAACAGTCATTTTATTTTATTTTTTATTTTTAAAAGGGTATTTATTTGGGCAGAAGCTTAAAAACAGTGGTTAGATGCCACAAAATAGGTGGTAATGCCTTAACCAGATATGTCTTGTACAGGCCCAAGGACATTTGAATTCTTGTCAAGGGTAGGATAACCTTCTCTCCTTGATCAGCAGTCAAATTTTAAATGTTTTGTCCTTTGTTCCTTTTTTAGAGCATTTTGTTTTATGGATGCAATATCTACTTAAATTTTTCTGAGAATAATAAGAAACAATCTGCTTTTCTGTTCTCTGTTTTATCTGGTTTTTTTTTTTTTAAGATTTATTTTATTTATTTCTCCTCATCCCCCATTTCCCCCATTGTCTGCTCTCTCTGTCCATTAGCTATGTATTTTTCTGTGTCTGCTTGTATTCCCATCAGGCAGCTCTGGGAGCTGATCCTGGGACCTTCCCGAGTGAGAGGGAAGTGATTACTCTCTTCTGCTACCTCAACTCCCTGTTATGCTACGTCTTCTTATTTTCTCTCCTCTGTGTCTCTTGTTGTGTCATCTTGCTGCACCAACTCTCAGCATTGGCCGGCACTCCTGTGCGGGGCAGCTTTCGCGTGCTGGGCGGCATTCCCACGCATGGCGGCACTCCTGCACAGGGCCGCATTCCAGCGTGGGCCGGCACTCCACATGGGCCAGCTCGCCACATGGGCCAGCTTGCCCTCACCAGGAGGCCCTGGGCATCAAACCTGGACCTCCTATATGGTAGACAGGAGCCCAGTTGGTTGAGCCACATCTGTTTCCCTTATCTGTTTTCTGAGGCCATATTTTTTCTGTCCAGTCATCTTGGTTTCTCTTTTTAAGTTTTCAGACTTTCTTCCACTACCTGGTGACCTTTAGTGTTCTTCATATTTAAGAATCAGGCAATGAGAAGCTGGCAGGTAGTTGTAGCAGAAGTGTTGAGGTTCTGCCCATTTTCTTCTCAGCAATTATTTCAGCACATGTTGACATGATTCTAATTGGATTGAAATGTACCAGTTTGTGGCAATTTTTTTCAATGTAGGGTACGGCAGTATTCAATATTATTACTGTACAGTTATGTAAGCATTTATCTCTAAGATGATAGGTCCCTGACACCTTAGAAGTTGTTCTGTTTTGGGAATTGGTCTGTAATTATGATAAAACTGAAGCATCTAAGAATGAAAGGCCTGTGGGTTGAAGAAACTGCTCAGAATTCAGGAATTCTAATTCTTGGTTTGCATCATCTGTCTAGGAAGATACAAAGCAAAAGAGAGATGGTGATGGAAGGGAGAGAGTTTAAGGCTATATGAATGAAATAAAATGAGAAAAAATGACAGAAGGAAAAAAAGATTTTTCTGAAGATTTCAGGTTTTTTTTTTAAACTCTCTTTTCCTGAAGAAGGATTGTCTCTATTTTACAATGGTAGGCATTTTTAGAGAAAAGAAAAGAGAATATTGTTGTCAGCTCATTTTATAAAAATCTTTGATATGGAGGAACGTCATTCCTGCCCAAGTCAGTAACAACATAGAGGAAGAATATTTGGCTTTGCCAGTCAGATTTTAAGGTCACTCTGAGTGTTTTTAATGTTGGAAGAGAGATAGGTGCTTTATAACTTTGGGGTCTCCTAATTCTTCATAAAAGCAATAGTAGTGGGAACTCCAGAAAATAAAAAAACAAGACTTGAATCATACTGCTCATCACTTAGCTAAAAATAATCAGTAGAGCTTAAGCATCCTAGCATTTACAGGAATAAAAATGAAAATTTCCTTTGTCACTGTTCTTAGAAGAGAACATAATTCTCCACTTTCTTCAAGAAAAAAAAAAACCATCACAGAGTACAAAGGAGAGCACCTGGCTCTAATTCAATTCTGCCAAGAGGCTCAGAAGTAATCAATAAACACTTATTAACTACTCACACAGTATCTGTGAGTGAAATGGTGAGTGCTGCACAAATTCAGAAAATAAACAACTCTAATATACATGAACAAGTAGGAGAATAAGGAAAAGGCCAAGGTGAATGGCTGGTTTTACACCAAATTTCCCAGGGAATTGTTCAGCTTTCTTCTTTCTTTACCTCATTGGGACCATCTAAGTAGGCAAGGGAAAAACATCACCATCATGTTTTATCATTCCCTCAGTGGTCACCCTTTACATTTGATTGTCTATGATATAGCCTTGGGAATTTCACACTATCCCCAATTAACCTTTGGGAAATCACTAGTCAAAAACAAGTGCAAAGTACCCAACTTGTGGCCACAAAACTAAGTTACAATCAGAGGATCAAAGAAATCATCCATATAATCTACACAAAGCCCTGTTTCCGAAGGCCTATGTTATTTAGTAAACTGCCCCTTCCTTCGCTTTATCCTTTCAAGTGCCTAGAGAGAGGCAGATGATCTAGGGAGCTAGACTCATTGAAAGTTTAAAAAGGAGCATGAGCTGTGAAGGCATCTTTTCTCAGGCTAGATCCCAAAACTCTGTATGTCACAATAACAAGATTCCCAGAGGAAGACCCAGGTATAAGACTTAGTGGATAGATGTTACCTCTTCCCTGTGCATAGTCAGACTAATTAGAGACTTGGGTGGACTCTGGTAAAACTTAGGTATTGTGGGCTCATGAAAATACTGAATGTTAGTGCAGGTTATTGAGTATGAAATCCAGAATCCTGGAGGACATCAAAAAGGACCAGCAGTCCTTTAAGTCAGAGAATACTAACTGCCTAAGAGAGGCATCTCAAATGTGACATATCCTAAAACTCCATTCATTATTTTTAAAAATACCTTCTTCCTCTGTTTCCTCTCTAGCTGATGGCAACAACAGAGAGCCAGTTGCTACAATAACACAAAGCTGGCCGCTATGCTACTCTCCTCCTTCCCTTTCCTTAGACTCTTGACCTGGACTTTGGCTGCTCCTACTTCACTTTTCCATTTCCATTTGTTCTTGATCCTCACTGTCATGTCCCCATCACGCCTCCCTGGCATTCCTGCATTAGCCCTTAATCACAGGGTGTTCTCCCTGCTTCCATCAGGCTCTTCCTCCATCTCCTATATCTCACTATTGCCTGATGAACTTTTTGAAACATGATCACATCACTTGCTATTTAAAATCCTTCAGGTTGCCCAGTTGTTCTAAATACAGAGATTTGTTCATTTTTTTACCAAGATTTTTTTTTTTTTAGTTATGGAAATACAGAATCTGGGTGCTGCCTACACACTTTATTTCCTCCACTTCCTCATATGCACTCTTGCCTCTGGCTACACCAAGCTACTTGCAGTTCCCCCAACACCACCCTGCTAGTTTAAACCTGCCTGTAACACCCTCTCTGATCTTTTCTGTTCGGCCAGCTCTTGCTGATCTTTTTAAAATACTCAAATTCTAGTCTAATGTTGATGCCTCTCTTCTGAGCTCCCTTGATTCCTGTGCTATATTTTGCTCCATAGGTTCTAGGAATCATTATTGTACCTATCACTGCCCCAGCACTCAAGGCAGGGATGCATGAAGGCAGGCATATAATTAAAAGACTTAGAGGATTGAAAAGAAGACAGGATGAGGCCTGTAATAGTCTGAATGACAATGAGCATAACACTTCCAGCATTGCCATGGTCGCTGCCAATATGCAGAAGCACCTGCGGAAGCCGACGTGGGCACACAATGCAACGTGCTCATGGGAGGAGAGTGCCCATGCAAGGCGGCATGGGTTCAATGAGTCGTGTGTTGAGAATACCACAGGAGACCCATTGAGGGAGAGAATGACGAGATCAGGGCTTTCAGAAACGATTTCAAGGAAGAGTAGGATTGGACTGAGCCTGGAAGGAAGAAATAAAATGAGAGGCGCTCTCAGGGTACGGAGAAGTCTAGAAGCAAACACCTGAGGGACACAATGTTGGCCAATTAGGTGAGGGCAGCAGAAGTTGTAGAGAACAGGAAGGTGGAAAGAGGGCTGAGTTGAGGGCTGGGTCTGGGGACTGGTGTCCTAGGCATGGTTCCTCAATGAATTAATTCAATAAATACATATTGAGCACCTACTATTCTGGGCACTGGAGACCAGTGAAGAAGATAAAAATCCCTGGCCTCACAAGGCTTCTCTCCTGTGGGTTCTGCTGTTAGTTTCCATGGCAACTGTGTAGATCACTACACTGCTGTGGAGCTGCCCCCTTCTCTGAAATGTAAGGGCCTTAAGCATTTCTAAAATTACTTTTTTCCCTCCAATATTCTAAGATTAATAAGAACAGTTTAGAAATGTTGGTGGAACCAGATGATAGCAAGCTAAGGAACCTGGTCTCCTTCACCTGGGCAATATGGAGCCTCTATATCTGTGAACAGAGAAACTTTCCATGTGGAGCTTTAGAAAGATATTTCTGATAGACTGAAGGCATAGGAGAGAGAGCTAGACGTCAGAAAAATTTATGGGATTTTTGATCCTTATAAGATGATGGAGGCCCAGACAGACATCCTAAAGGTCAAAAATCAAGGATGAATAGCACAGATTTAATAAACTGTAAATAAGTCACTTCTTCCTAAAAATACGAGCTCAATTTAAAAGCCTGTGAGAAAGGCTCATTGCCATGATAATGACCAAGATAGGCAGAACTGTGGGGAGTTTTGCAGGCTAAAGACACTTCTGGATCTCTGTATAAGGCTGGCTCAGTGTACGCACGCTGCTTCATGGGCTCCACGTGTGAGAGGGAGAGCATACAGCCCGTACCAGCTGAAAAAACGACCTTGGGTATGACTCGGCAACATGTGTACATAAATGCGACTGGCTACATTTTGTAAGATAAACGAAGCCCATGTAATGGGAATTGTCTCCCCTGGCATTCTGATAAGTTCTGCATGTGGAATTTGCTATCTTTAGCCCTCTCCCTAGAAAATTCTAGAGTACTTATCGTAGAAGTTAATTGCTCAGCCATCTCTAGTTCAGCCTTCCCCATGGTTAAAAGACCTTTAGAAGTCACTCAAAGATAAATGTTCCCTGCCAGAAAATGCTTTAAAATAGAAAGCTGAAGGGTTTCCTGGGGTGGCTAATAAACACCTACTTCACTATTCCCATCCCTAGCCCCACTGCCTGCCTCCAAGAGCAGGCTTTCTGGTCAGTCCCCTTTGCTAAGCCTCTTTCAGGTCCTCAGGGAGAGAAGTCACCAATTTAGAAATTGGAGCAGGGTTCAATGACTCAACCTCAGTTTCATTCTTTTTGACTTATGGAGTCCATGATTTGCTTCCAATGGGGCAAAAACAAAGTGGAGGACAATAAAATCTAGGGTGGTGGGACAGTTTGCTAACAGAATAATGACAAAGGGCAGTAAAGACATTAAACCAGAAGCAAATGTTCATCTACAGTGTCTATTCAGTTCCAATCCGCCCAGCATGGCCTTCACTCCACTCCCTCTACAGAGTACTAAGGAACAGCTATGTGACCAGTGTCACTTGTATCCTCATTTCAGATATTACATCAGGCTCCTCTCAAATCCTAGATAATCACAGTGTTTTATGATGTAATACAAAAGCATTCCTTCAATTTATCAATCAGTAACCAGAACCACTTATCATCCTTATGTTTTTCCTGATCAGAAGACTATCAGAATTTGTGGCCTTTTACCACATCCATCTTATGTGGGTGTGAAGAGACTGACATCTTGAGCGGTGAAGTGATTTTTCCACATCACTTAGAAGGAGGAAGGCAGGACCTTTGGTAACCAGAAAAGTCTTCCACTTGGATTAAATATAATATTAAAACATATTTTCCCTCTCCATTCTTTCCTAATATTGACTTCATGCAAGCTAAACAGATATCAGGTCACAAATACCTTTCTAGTTTATTCCATAAAGAAACACAGATTACTATCTTCAGTTGCTTCCCATTTAAACAACTTGGGTTTCATGGACTATAATTGTAAACTACACATTATTTTCTGTCGAAGATTAAAGGAAAGCCTCAAATATCTACAGTCCAAGAAGTTTGGAATTAGAAACCTTTAAAAAATTCTATGTATGGGCTCTGACCACTCAGCAACCTTCTTCCAGAAAGCACTACTGTAAATTTAAAAAGTGGTATGAGGGACTAATACAAAGTATTAACAGTAGGGAAAACGGTGTGTGAGGGAGGGTATAAGGGAACTGTATACTTTCTGCATGATTTTTCTGTAAACCTACAACTTATCTAATTTAAAAAACTGGTGTGAGGCTCAGAGACAGGCAAATGGGCAAAGAGTTATTTCTTTTCTCATATTCTGGTCCCCACAAGAAGTTACTAGAATCTCTGGAAGAAAACATTGACTAGAGTGGGAGGAGATGGGGCTAGACTTGCCCCAAACCCTGGTTCCTTCTTCACTGATCTTATTTAAATAGTACATGTGGACCTCTATGGCGGAACATGATAAAAACTACTATTTATAAATCTTTATTTTATTTTGTATTAGGGTTCTCCAGAGAAAAAGAACTAACTAACTAACTAACTAACTAACTAACTAACTATATGTGCACACACACATACACAAGAAGAGATTACTATAGGGAATTGTCTCACAACCATGGAGGCTGGCAAGTCTGAATTCCATACAACAGGCAGAAAGGTGGAAACTGAGATAAAGGTGATACTGGTGTCCTTGGTCTACTTCCCCAGGGGAAGTGACTGGCTGAAAATTCCAGCAAGAGCCAATGTTGAAGTTGAGGAGGAAATTCTTCTGACCTCTGAAACCCTCCATTCTGGCTTTAAGACCCCCAACTGATTGGCTGAGATTACCCACATTGCTGAGGACAATCTACTTTGTGGATTTTTGATGCAATTAACTGAATATAGATGCAAATTACATCTAAGAAATAGTCGCACAGTAACAAGCAGGCCAGTGCTTGTCTAAACAACTGGACACCATAACCTAGCCAAGTTGACACATGAAATTAACTGTCACATGGTATAATTCTTTAAATTCTCAAAGCAAACCTTCAGATAAAGATTATCAATAGCATTTTACGGATAAATAATCTGAGTTACCAGAAAATTTAGGTGGCACGCTCAAGTCACCCAGGTTTTAAGTGGCAGAACCAGAACATATGCATTTAACAGCTGTGCTATCCCATCTCCCACAAGTTCTAAAGTTATCAAATTCTTGCTTACCCCCAGTCACACTTCTTCCCAGGCTCAGTTGTAGCAAAGACAAAGTTTACATTTACCAAGACTACATTTCCCAACCTTCCTTGCAGTTAGGTTGAGTCATGTGACTGGGTTCTGGGTAGTTATGACTGGGTAGAAGTGATGTGAAGATGTCTAGGCTGGACACTTAAAAAGATCTTGTGCAATCATCTAGCTCCCTCTTCCCCATCCATGGGGCCTTCACACAGCTACGAGATTGAGGAAACTTGGGATTCTGACCCCTTGTTTGGAGACAAGCTGCTGAGGAGAGCCACCAACTCACATCAAGCAGCAATGTAGCAAGAAATAAACTTCTGCATTTAGCCACTGAACTGTCAGAACTTGTTTGTGACTATGGCATAGCCTAGCCAATTCTGAGCACTTATTACCCAATTTACTTCGGTCTTAACTACTAGGGTCCATTAATGTCTATATCTGCCTAAACAAATCTGTACGATATATGCTGTTTTCCTTGCTTCCTTAGCTACCAACTCACCTTCCTGATTAAAAAGGATTATATTGTTTCTGCCAGATTTCTTTCAAAACATCACTTCATGTAAGGATACATAAATAGATCAATGAAACAAAATAAAAAGTCCAAAAGCAGGCCCACACATACATGGTCAGTTGATTTTCAGCAAAGGCACCTGGGCAATTCAATAGGGAATGGAAAGTCTTTTCAACAAATGGTGCTAAAAACAACTGGGTATCTGCATGTTTTTAAAAAAACAAAATGTATCTCAACCCCTATCTCACTCCATTGGCAAAAGGTTAGAACCATAAACTTCTAGAAGAAAACACAGGAGAAAATGTGACCTTGGTTGGGGAGAAATTTCTCAGACAGGTGAAGCGGTTGCTGTGATAGCCACCAGGATCCTCTTCCTTTCAGGTAAAGGGCTGGCTCTTGATTGCTCACAGCTGAGTCTCTTCCGAGGTGTTTCCATCAGCAAAAAAAGGTGTCTGCCTCAGCCAAGGTTACACTGCCTCCCAGAGGCAGCCCCCTAGTGACTGGGCAAAGGGGGCTATAAACACATGGCCACCTGTCTCAATTTGGGACAACTCTGAAGTGTTATCCCATGAAAAATGAAATATACATGCAAAAAAAAATCATGAATGCCTGTAGTAGCCTTATTAATCACAGGCACCAAAATGGAAACCCAGAGGAAAATTAATTGACAAATTGTGGGAGATTCATACAAGGAATACTACTCAGCAATAAAAAATAAACTGATGCACCCACCATCATAGATATTTAAAAACAGGTTGAGTGAAAGAAGCCAGACACACAAAAAATACATATGGTATCATTCCATCTATATAAAGCACCAGATCAATAAAACTATGGTGCAAATTAGAAAGTGGTTGCCTCTTGAGATAAGAAAGGAGGCTGACTAACAAGGGGCAAAAAGGAATTTTCTGATGGAAATGTTCTATACCTTAATTAGGGTGGTAGTTACACAGATGTATGCAAGTGTCAAAGCTCATCAAACTGTCAATCTGTGCATTTTATTGTCTGAAAAATTATACCTCATTTAAAAAATATTGTCTCACACCTGTGCTTTGCTCTCTCACCCCCACACAAGGGTAAGGCTCCCTTGTCTACCTCACCACAGAATTATTTAATTCTTTAAATAATTAAAGAATTATTTACAATATAACCATGTTCGAGTTAGGAACCCTGAAACTTCCCCTATCTGGCTTCACTCCTCTCCTTTCATTCTCTTCTTTATTTTATCTAGCTAAATTTGTCTCTTTTCAGGAGTTTCAAGATTTTTTTGAGGACTGTTAGAACTTCCTTCCCATCATCTCCTCACCTCTGATTCTGCTCATTCCTGACAGCTAGGACCACTATTTTGCCAGTTTCAGAACTGACCTCAGGCCAGTCTCCAGATGAGTGGGGGATTAATAACAATAACAACAATAAAGACAGCAATAATAGTAATTGCCTTTTCTTGGGCACTTACCATGGTCAAGCAGTGTTCTAAGTGCTCTGTATACATTATCTTTAAAAATTAGGACAACACTTTAAGGTACATATCCCCATTTTGCAGTTAAGGAAACTGAGAGAAACTTTGTAACTTATCTATATTCATATAGAGAATAAGTAGGAAAACAGGACTCAAAGGCTGGATCATCACCAAACACTATTTGCTTTCTAGTACATGTTTAATAAAATATATATTGCTTGAATTTAAAATAGCTATACTATTAATGATGTAATAATTATAATACTCAACAAAGTTAAAAAAAAAAAAAGTAACAGCACTTTTTTGGTTTAGAGACAAGGAGCAATCAAATTGCAAGCTCCGAATAAAGCCCGCGGGGCTACAGTCATGGAGCAGCTGAACACAACTGCTGAGTGTCCTGGAGGCTCTGGGAGACTTCCAAATTGCCACAAACACATGCTATTACAATTACTTTTCTAGTCATTGAATTTTTAGTGCACTATATTTCACCTGTTCTCAATTATGACATTACCATTCCATTACCATTCAGAACACAAATTTGCTGTGGATGGAAATGTATGGTATGGAAGGATTTTGCTGACCTCAGTGAGATTCAATGTAGGCGACCAGATACAACTGCAACCTGTCCCAAAGGGACATGTTGGATCTCATGGGTTTTAAAAATCTTTCTTGATCCCATTTAGCCATGGATATATCCCACTTCTCTTTGTTGGGGATTCTCAGAGCAAAGAAGACAGCGATGTTGCTGGCCATGAATGAGAAAAGAGGGGATTTGGCTGGAATGTGTGTATGAGTGAGTGTGTGTGTGTGTGTGTGTGTGTGTGTGCAGGAGCTACAAAAAGAGACCCAGAGACCAAGAAAGCATAAGACCAGGATGCTAGGAAGGCCACTGTATAATAAGAGATAAGCTCAGAAGTGGTTTTACATCAGTCAAACTGGAAAGATAACCACAGTTAAGAGAATTATTTATTCAGATTGCCAAGGACCTGTTGTCTGAAATTGGTACTTTCTTCTTTTTATTTATTTATTTTTTTGCTATTCATCTTCCCCCATGTAGCTGCCTATCTTTTCAACATTTCACTACTGATTAGCTGCTTCACTAGAGATTGATGGGGAAAATAAAAAGATACCAACTTAAAACCAGCCAATTTTATTTTCTGACAGCAACTCTGATTCAAGGCATACTAAAATAAGATTTCTTTTCCTTAATTACCTGTAAATTTCAATTACCCATTATAGCTCCTGGCCCCTTATTCTCTATTCCTACAGCAACATACTAAAAATTGGTTTTACCTTCCTTTTTATCTGTCTTGTATTTTTACAACAAAACCATAAATGCTGGCAGTTTATGGAGAAAAGGCCTGAGTCAGGTCTTAAACTTGATTTTGGGAGTCAGAACTGTTACCATATAGGAGCAAATCCCTTGCCATGAAATAGCTGTTTGCTCAATACCTCGAGATGTATATTATACTTGAGAGGTTGTAATGGCAGAACTCTCAGCTATCTTTTTAATGAAATGATGCGTTTTCAGCCTCACATACCATTTAAGCTGCTTATAAATTAAGTCATTAGGGTACTTCAAAACATGCTCTCTGGCCCAATGCTGTTGATGTAGCACCCCCTAACTCACAGATGTGGGTCACGCTTATCCTGAAGAGCACACTTCCCAGCTCTGCCTGTCTCATTCTCCACGTAAGCCCTGGGGATTAACTGCATTTCTGTGCTGCCACAATGACTGTGAGACAAATGAGAAAACATGCTGTCTTTTTCTTATCCATGTTTACTACTTCCAATAGCCCTCAGTTTAATCACTTTGGAGCTATTAGAGGACACCGGATTAATTTGTTGTAGGTCTGCATCAGAACTAAGCATTATGATGACTTTTACTGAGATCATATGCAATTTGAAACATGCCATAATATGGAAATCAAGTCACTTACTGGAAGTTATCCTGGACAAAAACAAACACAGAGCAGCTTTTTGTTCATACCTAAAAAATCCCTACAAACACGTACTGATTTTCCACTGTGTATCACCAGCAACCATAGTTTTTCCTAAAAGTAGGTTGATCACCCATTATGCCAGGCCCTTTGAATACATTCTTTCATTTAGACCTCACAACAGGAAGTAGGCGTTACTCAACCCATTTACAGATACAGAAGTATGGTTTGAAGAAATTAAGTAACTTGTTTGGAAGTCTGTCATATGGTAGGTAAAGTAGGCATGCATCACACAATCTGATCTGTGCTGGCATTTATATCCAGAAGGTAGTTAAGTCAAGCAAAAACAAGTAGGGAATATAGGAATATTCTCGGGAGGTGTATCCTGAGTAAGGATGGAGTTGATGCATATTGGTGAATTCAAGGAAGTCCAGAAAAAAGAAGACCTGACCCACATAAATCCACCATCACGGAAAACTAACTCAAGTGAACAGATCACTCAGTAAATTCATTGATAGGAGCAATGGAGAGAGACATGGTGAGTATGAGACTGTATCCCTGCCTGTGAGCATGTGTAGCATAAACACAGGTGCCAACATAAACATGGAGACAAGAAACAATGCCAGGGTATCTATTGTTTTGTGCTAAATCAAAAGTCTTCTGGGAAACAGATGTGGCTCAAACAATTGGGCTCCCATCTACCATACAGGAGGTCCAGGGTTCAATGTCCAGGGCCTCCTGGGGAGGGTAAGCTGGCCCACGCAGAGAGCTGGCCTGCACGGAGTGCCGGCCCATGCAGGAATACCACCCAGTGCAGGAGTGCCAGCTGACACGGAGAGCTGGTGCAGCAAGATGATGCAAAAAGAGACACAGAGGAGAGAAAATAAGAAGATGTAGCAGAACAGGGAGTTGAGGTGGCACAAGAGAGTAATCACCTCTCTCCCACTCCAGAAGGTCCCAAGATCAGTTCCTGGAGCCACCTAATGAGAATACAAGCAGACACAGAAGAACACACAGCGAATGGACACAGAGAGCAGACAACAGGCAGAATGAGACAGGGGGAAGAAATAATAAATAAAAATAAATCTTTAAAAAAAAAAAGTCTTCTGACTGGAGAAGGCAAAGGTTAGCATACATTGCAGTAGTCGGGAAGGCTGAAGAAGGAATTGAAACCCTAGCAGAGCTTGAAAAGTGAGAAGAGACAAAAAAGAGAGGGACTTGGAGGTAGGAGGCTAGCAAAGGTGTGGTGATGAGAAAGGCAGAGAGAGAAAGGCTGCCCTTAGCCTCTCACCTGGGTCTGCCAGTGCACAGGGAGTGAGTGGCAGGAGGTCCTTGTCAAAGGTGGTTGTCCTTTATAACTGGGGGAGAGGGGTTAAAGGCCATACCTTTAAGCAATTTAAACTTAGTGTTTAGTGAAGAGCCATCAAATATTCCTGAGTCAGGCAGTGACAACATTAAAGCCTGAGTCTCCTCATCTATAAATTGGGAATAGCACTAGCACTTACTACTCCACAGTGTCACTGCGAGGATTAAGTAAATCAGCACATAGAACAGTAAGCACCATGCCTAACACATGGTGAGGACCACCAAGCATCAGCCATCATTTGCAAAGAAGATAACTGTTTCATGAAAGCAGACACCTAGTTGGCTAGGGTGATGTACAAGTCAGCCAAAGTGCTGATGCAAAATACCAGACTTCTATTGGGTTTTACAAAGGTTATTTATTTGAGGTAGAAGCTTACATTTACCAGGCTAGAAAGCATAAGTCACTTCTGTCACCAAAGCCCATTGCCATGTGTTGACACAAGAAGGTGGGCAATGTCTGTGAGGGTTCAGTCTTCCTCCTCCCAAGTTTCTGTGGTCCCAGCTTCTTCCAATCTCAGCTCCAGGCTGGGACAAGTCTCGTCTCTCTCCTAGGGCTTGTTTCTCTCAGCTGCTCTGTTTTCTCCACAAGGCCAGTTGTAAACTGTCAGGCAAGTAGCGCATCTCTCTTCCTGGGGCCTCTGCCATGTCTAATGGAGCCTTCTCTCTTTCCTCACATATCTGCTTCTCTGTGTGCTTACTTCCCAGGCTCCAGGATCAAAAACTCTGTCTACTCTGCCAAGTCATTCTCTCTGTGAGTCCCTGCCCACCAAGGCAGCAGAGACTCGACGTCCTCTAATATGGCCCAAACAAAGCCTTAATCATTATCTAATCAAGTAAAAGTGAAACCTCTGAATCCATTCCAGTCTGATATGCCCAGAAGAACAGACCAGTTTACAAACATAATCTAATATCTATTTTTGGAATTCATAAACAATATCAAACTGCTACAGGTGAATAACCTTCAACTGAAGCCCTCTAGTTCTCAGCACCTTAGCTGAAATGCCCAGTAAATCAACTGGCCAACGCTCAGGAGGGCTCCAGAAAAGGCAGCCCTGACTGCTGGCTCAGCCCACCAGGCCTCTGCAAACTCATCTCCCGGCAGACCCAGGGCTCGTGGGCAGCAGTCTGGCACCTCGGCAATGCTTGTTGTAGCCTGCAAGGCAAAAAAGAGTTGTAGCATTTCCAGCCTTGGATTGCCACAGTTGGAGAATCACTCACAAGTTCCCAGAAAAAGGAATCGAGTCTTCGTGCTCTGTGCCCATCTTCCCTACCTCCAGGCTGTCCTTCCCTGTGGCCTGTCTGCTGAGCGGCAACTCCAAGTAGTGAAAGGGACTCCAGACTTGAGGCAGAAGCCCCTTGATGCCATTTTCCAGCTGAGCAACCCTTAGCCCCTTTACCTCCATTCCTATTCCTTCACTTATAAACAAGATAATTCACTCCCTCCCTCAGAGTACTTATCATTAAGATCACAGGAGGGAAGTGGATGTGGCTCAACCTGTTGGGTGCCCGCCTACCACATGGGAGGTTGGGAGGTCCCGGGTTGAGTACAGGTGCCTCCTAAACAAGGCAAGCAGATGCTGCCCCTGCCACAGCCGCACAAGCAAGATGCCACCCACACTGCAACGAGCAGATGCCACAAACCAGCAGATGCCACAGCCCATGAGGAGTGGATATGGATCAGACTGCCCTCTCATGTGGGAGGTCCTGGGTTTGGTTCCCAGTGCCACCTGGAGAAGGTTAGCAAACAATGAGCAGACAGATGAAAGAACTATCTGGAGGAGGGGGGAGGATAAATAATGAAAAATAAAGTAAATAAACAAAATCTTAAAAAAAAAAACAAACAATCACATGAGGCAGGAGTGGATGTGGCTCGAGTGGTTGAGTGCCTGCTTCCCGCATAGGAGGTCCCAGGTTTGATCCCTGGTGCCTCCAAAAAGACAAACAAGAAAAAAAAACAATTCAGGGGAGCCAATGTGGTTCAATGGTTGAGTGCCATCTTCCTATATATGAGGTCTCAGGCTCAATCCTCAAGAAAAAAAAAAGATCACAAGGTAATGTGTATGAATATTGCTGCTAAACTGTAAGTTACCAAATATCCGTTGAGTACCAGATACTCTTCTTGGAACTGAGCATCAGGAGGGTACAAAGGAGGCCAAAACGCTATATTAAATTCTAGGGTCTATATCTCCCAGCATGTAGACTGTAGCCCGTGTGGCAATGCACTCTTCTCCAGCAGCTACTGCTCTAGCTAGGAGTATCTCCATTTCTAGTGTCTCATATCTATCTTCCCTACCTGCCTAAAGTGACCCTGAACTCTATTTTGCCTTGAGCCCTGCCTTGGTTCCTGTTTCCCCTCTAGTTCCTCTGGATGGCTTTACTTGATCTTCTCCATCCTGGCTCACAGCCTTACTTGTCTTGCACCGAAGCTGCCAACATCCTGGCATGACAAAATCCACTAACTGCCCAGCTGGAAGGTGGAAAACCATGTATATATAACAACTCCAAAAAGTTCATTTTGCTTTGGGGCCACAATAGTGATTACCTACGTGAAGATGAGAAACACTGCCAAGAATGAAGAGTCAGCAATCTTTTATGTCCAGCTATGTCCAGTCCGTAAGCAGCGCAACTTGCCAGCTGCTTGCTTTTCACAGCACACCTGGCTTAGGAGTTCTGAACCTGGAACTCTGAGCCAATAAGAGCACCGAGGGAATGATCACTGTTGATTTTCTGACGTCATGACTACAGATTTCAAAATAATTCACCATTAACTGGTTGAGAGGTAGAGATGGGGAAGGCCAGGTGGAAAATGTGACAAAGGGTGGAACGTGAAGGGTTCTACTTCTTCAAATTTGCTAAAATGGAAACGATAGCCTTTTGTTTTAGAAAATGTCTAAGTGCACGGTTTTAATAGTAGCAGGTAGAAGGAAAAGCCTTCAGCTTCTAGGACATGCTTCCAGATCAAATCAATTTGGTTGCCATGGTACCAAGGCTCCCACAGGAGGAAAAAAGGATACATTTTCAAATACTTGTTGGTAACAAAGAAACACTTGAATAAGAGGCGTGTGATGGCAGAAAGTGCGGAGAGGTTCCTTCAATTCAATGAATAAACATACATCGATGAGCACTTTCTATATGTTAGGTATATTATATTATGTATTGGATGGAAGCTAGGATGAATAAGATACTGTCCATTCTCTAAGCCCTAGAGCCTAAGGGGTTTATAATAAAGTCTTGCAAAGAAGCATTTTACAACAGAGAACTAAAACACAAGGCAGAGTGTGATAACTACTAGAGGAAAGGTACAAATGTCCATTTATTTACTCATTCATTCAAAAATTATTTGATCCCCTCCTATGAACCAAGCTTTGTGCTTGGGTATGCAGTGATGAGAAAAACAAACAAGATGCCTGTCTTTGTGGAGCTTACAGTTTAGTGCCAGGAGAGGCACAAGTAATAGATGATTAGTTAGACAGATAGATAGATGATGGATGATATAGATAGATAGATGACAGATGACAGATGATCAGATAGATAGAAATGGAAATATAAACTGAGTACTTGTCATGAAGTTAACAGATATGAGCCTATGATAAAAGGTTATTTGAGCACAGAGGTGGAGGAATTTTTATAGCTAGGAGAAGGAAAGGCTTCATGGAGGAAGCAGTATATAAGCTCAGCCATGGACAATAAGTAGGTTTGTAAGAAACGGAGAAACTGAACAAAGGCACAGAGATGGAACAGGTGAGTGGTTTGATCTGGATAAAAAAAAAGGAGACTGCTTTCATTACCACCAACATTGTGAACATAAATAACAGCAATGAATTAGATATTTGAATGTGCTTCAAAGGGGACATTTAGTCTGTACACGTTAGAATAAAAATTAAAAAAAAACAGGACTGAACAACATAAACAGTGAACCCTAATATAAACAATCGACTACAGTTAATAGTACAATTAAAAAAATGTTCTTTCATGAATTGTAACAAATGTACTGCACTAATGCAAGGTGTTAACAATAGGATACATATTGAAACTCTGTATTTCATGCCTTATTTTCTGTAATGGTACAACCTCTTTAATAAAAAAAATAAATTTTTTTTTTTAAAAGGAGAGTGTTTGAAGGGGGAATAAATAACTAGAAAGAAGATCGACTGAGGCCAAATCATGAATTCTTTGAATACCATTTCCAGGAATTTGAGCTTTACCCTGTGGCATACGGTAAGGAAGCCAATGGGCTCACACTGGGACAAAAGAGCACAGTGATTAGGACCTGGTTCTGGAACCAGCCTGCTGGGCTCTACCACTCCCTGGATGTGCAGCTTCCAGCAAATGACTTATCAGTGATTCTTTTCTGCAACCTGGGGATTATAGGGTTTTAAAGGATTAAATGATTTAATATAATTCAAATGTGTAAAGTAGTACCTGGTACACAGTAAGAAATGTTATTACTGAGCAGGGAACTAACGCCCTTTGCAAAGCACTTCTAACAGTGCTGGTGCAAAGCAAGGGCTCACTGAAGGCCCTCCCCAAAGTTTGGGGAATGTTACGAAGATGGCTAAAAAGCCCCACTATTCTGATCACTATTCTGATGTAGATTCAGGTAGGGAAAACTTGCAGGACACTGCCTTCTTTCAGATTTAAATCTTTTTCTTCTGGACCTTGCTGTAAATTTGGGTCTTACAGCTTGTTTCTCACATCCCAAGTCCATAGAAGCTGCCACAAGAAAGGCTCTCTCACATTGTCCCCATGCTGAAAGAACGACCACTGAGGACAGAGTGCCACAGAGGCAGCAGGCCAAGGGTCTCCTGGGTACCGACAAGGGGGCAAAAGGAGACCAGCCACTGCATTTCTTTTGGGAGCGATGTGCCTCACCTAGGAGGGGTGCAAGCATTTTGTATTGAACGTAATCACTAAATTGAACACAACTAAGACCAGCCACTGCATTTCTTTTGGGAGCGATGTGCCTCACCTAGGAGGGGTGCAAGCATTTTGTATTGAACGTAATCACTAAATTGAACACAACTAAGAACAGGCCCAGGAGGCCCATCCATTCATCTCACCCCACCCTCTACTCTCATCTTCAGCTGCCTCAGGAAGACCCTAATGGCCAGGGCAGCCTTAGACGCAGGCCACACAGACCTTTGTGCGAGCCGCTGAAAACTGCCCTGCTGACCGTAAAAGAAGAGAAACGATGCAGTTAGCCAGTCCTCAGGGTAAGGAATCAGCAAAGGGGAAAGAGACAGAAAGAATGACTTTAACACGGAAACAAAACTCTCATTCTCAAGCTGCAAAACCAGACTATGACCCAAAATCTAGTGCAGCTGCTACATATTTGGATGAGCCGAGGTGATTCAAACTCATCGGCATTTGTTTCTTCCTTACACTGAGTCCTTAGAGACTTTTGTGAGTTACCTTTCAGAATTGGTAGCTAAGTTGGTTAAAAAAAAAAAAGCGCATTATTAGGAGGCATGAGAGGAAAGGAAAAGGGGTTTTGCAACTTAGTGGCAGAATAACAAAATATGAATAAAACTAGAGTTCAGTGTAAGCCTCCTTTCTTCCTTCTCACATACACTGCTAACAATAACTAATCAGATATTTTCATTACAGAAAATATTTGTCACATAAGCAAGGTATAGGAGAAGTTCTGCTGTAAAAGATTATTGGTTGCAGAGAAACCACACAACTCAAATGTCAATTATCTCCGTGGGCCTCAATTTTTACACCTTCAGATAGGTGGGGCTAGACCCGGAGTTCTCCTAGGTTCCTTGCAAACTCCCAGAGCCTGCGAACTTTGGGGAATGTGCTGTCCACCAGATCAAGCAACAGGTGCTGCTGGTTTATTTTCAGGGATACGGAAGAAGTTCTGAAAGTTGTAAAAATTCTTCACTTATGTATATAAAATAGGCTTAGTTGTTTCATTTGTAACCACGGTGCACACAAGGCATTTTTAACTTTTGAAGCACAGACTCCTTTACTGGCAATCCTGGCAAACCCAACTAATAACTGTGCTTGTTAGAAATGATCCTCACCAGGACTAAACCTGGGGAGAGGTCTTAGGCTGTTTTCTCCTTCTCCTCCTACAGGGTTACTATATATGTGTGTGTGTGTGTTTGTATGTTCTTACAATGGAAAAGCTGAGTTTATTATAGAAAGCCATATTCAGACTTTTTTCATTAATTCAGTCTGATTTCTCCACTTATTGGATTAAATCAATTGCATCTCAAAACCTGTGAAGACTACAACAGAGTCAAGGAAGGATTATCTGAGAAAAGGGCAAAAGCAGGGAGGTACAGAGTAAAAAAGGAAGAAAGGTAAAGAGGGAAAAAAAGGGGGGAAAAAGAAATAAAAAGAATGAAAAGGAAATAAGGGTGAGGCCTCTCTATTTTTTCTTTGTTATTTATTTTCTTTATGCTTTCTGAACTTTTTCCAGAAAAGCAATGTGATAAAATGTAACATTTGGTAATAAACTGTATATTTGGTGACTTGATAACATAAGCACTAGGAGGTATCATAGCCTTTGGTAACTGATATTTATTTATAAAATTAAAGATAATGTTTTGTCATTTATTTCTCATAGTTCTTAAACATTTGCAATGCCTGTAGTAGCATTCAAATGAATGAACGAGGGAAGTGCATTTGGTTCACCTGAAAGAGCATCTGCCTACCACATGGGAGGTCCAGGGTTCAAACCCAGAGCCTCCTGACCCGTGTGGTGAGCCGGCCCACGTGCAGTGCTCATGCACGCAAAGAGTGCCCTGCCACACAGGGGAGTCCCCCGTGTAGGGGAGTCCCATGTGCAAGGAGTGCACCCCATAAGGAGAGATGCCCTGCATGAAAAAAGTGTAGCCTGCCCAGGAGTGGCGCCGCACACGTGGAAAGCTGATGCAGCAAGATGATGCAACAGAAAGAGATAGATTCCCAGTGCCACTGACAAGATTATACGTGGACACAGAAGAACACACAGTGGATGGACACAGAGAGCAGACAACTGGCCGGGGGGGGGGGGGGGGGGGCGAGGGAAGGGGAGACAAATAAATAAAAAATAAATCTTAAAAAACAAAAAACGAATGAATAAAATATTACACTCCAAATGCTAGAATGTCTTCTCTGATATTAATGTACTTCCAAAGTCATCCAGACATCCTTGTATCCTCTAGAGATGGAGGGCTTATTTGCTTCTGTGATATTCCATTTTATCTTAGCTGTTTAAAAATGCATCCTTTTGTTGGGCTTAACTCAGTTTTCCTTCTTTTCTACTAATTGGTTCTCTTTATCCCCATTTGGGCTATGTATAGCAAGACTATTTCTTTCATATTTCAAGTAGTAAAAGCCATCTACATACCCTCCAGGTTTCAAGCTTTCCGAGGCACCAACGGTTCTTTCTGGTACATGGTTCTCAGGCTTCTTACCACTGCAGTCCTTTTCCCACCCAACCTCTTGTCTATCTCAGTGTAGTCCAAATTTACATTTGTTCTTTTGCAGGTACCTTTCTGTTGACTCATATTGAGTCTACTGCCAAAGCACAACCCCTATTTCTTATTTGCATGCACCACTGCTACTGGTTCTCTCAGCTTTTTGGAAATAAATGCAGGGCCTCACATTTATTCCTATTAAAACTCATCATTTTAGATTAGGCCACCGTTCTTAAACGTCAAGTTCTTTTTTTATTCTGCCATTCAATATGTTAGCTATTCCTGAAAGCTTCATGGCATCTGCAAATTGATAAACATATTTTTATTACCTAAATCATTCATAAAATTGTTAAATGAAGACCACGAAGAAAACAAATGAAAAGTGACTAGAAAATGAATAATCTATGATAATCAATGGCAGACAATCAACCTATATTTTTCAAATTAACGAACTCACTAAAAAACATTTATTGATCATCTGCTCTGTGAAAGCACATACGTTGCAGAAATTGTAGAAACAAAAGATTCTGCTTTCATGGAACATACATACTAGTTAATAATAAATGATCAGTACTCTTTGAGTATGGTTCATAACCAAAATGCTGGTATTATCAGTTTGAATTTCTCAATTTGATCCACAACACTTTCATGAAAGACCTTCTAAGTGTCTTATGAACTGCAGGTGTATACATAAAATACTATCTTGAATTTCCCATATTTCTTTTTGTATCCTTAATAATACACTTAATTCTTTAAAATATTATCTTTTAAATCTTAATAGCTGCTCTGAGATGACTTATTTTTTGTGAGCCCAGACTGGCTCCTAGTGATAACTGATAGTTTTTTCTGACATTCACAGCCACCTTCTTAAGCTGTACTGCAGTCTTGCCTGGGATTGATATTGAGCTCACTCTACTAGTCTTTACAATCTACTTTCTTTCTTTTTAAATCTGGAAACTCTAAATGCCTTTTTAAATTCCACATCATTGACCTTTCTTGTCCTCCCAATTACTTAAAGATTCTGTCAGAAGTTGCAGTGATCTTATTGCTGGTTTTAGGCCAGGAGCCATAAACTCTCAATTCCCAGTTATTATTATGGTTCATTCTTCCAGTTTCAGGACACAGAGATAAACTCTGTGGTCCCAAGGAGAGGGTCTACCCAGATTGACTCTTCTTCTTACTTTTTGGCACCAACCTAACTAAAAAGGCTTCCAGTGTTGCCATTATTTTTCACAAGCACCAGCCGACCTGAACCCTCAGCCATCTGGGCACAGTTCTTACATGTTGCTGCCACTCTGCCAAGCTCCACTCAGTTATATGTCCTTTTATCCATCTTTGGTACATGTCCTATTTACCTCTGAACTCCGTGACAGCAGTGACAGCATCAGTTTATTTTGGAGACCTCCCAAACATTAACGGATATTCTTTCCTGTTGGGATTGTGTGCAATGGAATAACATCTACCACTCTTCCCCAGAGTTTCTGAAGCCTGCCTTGCTGAAGTCTAGGGTCTCTCTGCCTAGTCTCCGCCAATTTTGATCTAATGAACACCAAGGGCAGAATCACCTTCTAAGACTCCTTTCTTCTCCAGCTCATCAGCCTGGAAATTTTTTTTGTTGGGACAGAATTCAGTCCACTTTGTCAATTCCTCTACATCTTAGGAGATGACCTTTTAAACAAAGCATGTCAATCCATTGTCTGACACTCTGCTTTTTAACTGAACAAGTCTGTCTATAAAGGCCCAACTATTTGAAGTCACCCACCATTATTCTATCTTGCATTTCTGCCAATATTGTGCTCATGAATTTATAAACTGCTCACAAAAATCCTGATGTGGCTAAAACAAGAATTGAGAGCAAAGGTATCAATGGGGAGCAGAGGAGTGCTGCTCATGAGGTGCACATGGAAGGCAGCAATTTCACTTAATGAACCATTTATTTTAAGACAATTATAGGAATGCTTTGTTGCATATGGAACTCAAGGAATAGGGAAATTGAGCTGGTTTGTGCTGAGAAAATCAGTTAACCCATGAGAGACATTGCTTAGAGCAAAAATGCCCAAAAGAAATATCATGTGAACCACATATGTAATGTAAATTTTCTAGTAGCCACATATTTAAAAATGTGAAATTAAAAACATAATATAGTTCATTGAATTCATGGCATCCAAATTATCAATTCAACATGTAATCAATATGAAAAAATTCTAATGAGATATTATATATTTTTATACTAAGTCTTTAAAACCTGATGGATATTTTATCCTTATAGCACACCTCAATTTGGATGTTAAATTTTCCTTGGAAATACTTAATCTACATTTAGATTTCATAAAACTTATATTTGAACAAGCAGATTCACATATTCAAGTTGTTCCAAATGTACTTAAAAAGTTTTCCAATAGCGCAATCCAGTATCAGTTTTCAAATCTAAGTTCATTAAAACTAGATAACACTTAAAATTCAGTCCCTCAGTCACATCAGCTGCCTTTCAAGTGCTCAGTAGCCACAGGTGGCTGGTGGCTACTATACTGGTCATCATAGTCCACAGACACAGGGAACAAGTTTTTAAGGGTGAGAAACCCACCTTCATAGAAAATTCCTGGGTTCAACACAGAATAGTCACATTTTACATAAGCATCCTGTATTAGTCAGGGTTCTCTCGGGAAACAGAATCAACAAGGGATATCCATTGATAGTAAGAGATTTATCAGAGTCTCTCATGCAGCCGTGGGATGCACAAGTCAAGGTTCCGCAGGCCAGCTTCAACCAGGAACTCCGATGAAAGTCCAATGAAGATTCTTGATGAGTTCTGGGAGATACTGGCTGTTCAAAGACGAGCTGGGAAATTCTCTCACAATGCTGGAATCACTTCCCCTTTTGGGATTCAACTGATTGGGTTAAGCATCACTCACTGCTGATGGTAATCTCCCTGAATGATGTAATTATAACCAGCTATCTATGATTTACCTCTGCAGAGAAGTCAATGGTGACTGAAGTCCATAAATGCCCTTGCATTACAGTTAGTCCAGTGCTTGCTTGACCAAACAACTAGGCACAATTACCTGGCCGAGTTGACACACTAGCCTAACCATCACACATCTCATAATTGAGAAAATGTAAATCAACCAAAAGTATGTGCTCAGTAACCTTTAAATAATTTCAGTTTACTCATCACAACAAAATCTATAAATATTTGGAAAAAAACAACCTACCAATACTCCTATCTCAAGACTGTATTTTTTTAGTCAGCACGTACTTCTTAGTACATATGTGGATTTGAAAATCCACTGTAGAAACTCCTACCATACCCCACTGGTCAAATACCTCAAGCCACAGGCCAGAATCCAATGGCCAAAGGAGCCCCTGCTTCTCCACACAGAGCATTAGAAATCTGTACTGATTAAAATGGAAGATAAGGCCCTCGAATTATTTATCAACATTTAGCCTACTCACAAAATTGAGGTGTCAAGTGGTAGCAAGCCAAATATCTATCACAGAACCAAGATGTTTTAGATGGAGTGAGGGAAGATTTGGAGCATAGGCTACACTCACAATGTGAGTCCCAGCAAAAGATGAGGTGAAAGGAGGGCATTAAATACATAATTCACTCATTTTCTTTCTTTTGCCTAAGGCTGACAAGTGCACATGCTCATTGCAATGTTCATTGGTTTTTTTTTTTCCATTTAACCAATGTGCACAGAGAGGCCACTGTTGAACTGGGGAAGGGGCATTTAGGACAGGGTGAGGATACAAAGAAGTGTGTAAACCAGGTACATCCTAGAGCCACGGCCGTTATTCTCCAACAGGGAAGAGAAGAACCAAGAGCCGTAGATTCTATCACAAGATAGAAAGTGTTAGGTGCCATACGGCAAGGGCAGGCAAATTATACAGGTAACCCCATGTGATTTCAGAGGACAATATGTTAATACTGTCTGCGAGGGCTGGGGAAACTTTGGGAGATGACTTTTGTGTCTTGTCCTAGACAATGAAAGAAAAGTCATGGCGTATAATGTTCAGAGAAGGGCTTTCCAAGCACAGTGTCTGGTGTGAGAAGACAGGTGGTAAAGCATGAGAGGGAACAGTGAGCAATTCAACTCCATGCAAACCCTGTTGAAGAGAAAGCTGAAGCTGACAGGGAAGGCTGAGGTTGGCCTTGGCTGCTGGGCTATGGAGTGGGGTCCTACCAAGTCGAACAGCGGGAGCCACTAGAGGCATTTGAGCAGACGGTTTAAACATACGTATGTACTTATACAAACAGATGTTTATGCATGATGATGATGAAGACAATGATAACAATGACAATTAACATTTACTGAAGGATTACTATGTGTCAGACTCTGTTCTAAATGCTTTACATGCAGTAACTCATTTAATTCTCCCAACAGCCCTATGATGTAGGGAAGAGGAAGGAAATATCAGGCTGTTCACTTTGGAAAAGAGAGGGGCAAAGATAATAGGAAACAGAAATACCAAACAATAAATGCAAGCCCAAAAGAGAGTTCTTATTTCCAAGAGCTGCAGAGCCTTCAGTACAAAAAACAAGAGGCATCACACTGCAAGAGGCAAGGGTGATGTGTTATAAATAACACTGTTGGATTTACTCTCGAGGGATACAGTGAAGACAGTTCTGAAGAGGTCTGTACCTGGCCATGGCAGGCCATCTGCCAGGAGGCACATGGGAAGCCTCAGGTGGCCTCTAGTAAGTTAGCTGCACAGAGCTCCCACAGAGTCCTGCTAAGAGAGGAAGACTGGATTAGAGCTCCGCTTCTCTAAGCGGTTCCCTTACGACAAGCACCAGAATTATCTGGGTACTGCTAAAATGCAGATTTCTGGGTCCCCTCCCCTCTCTATTAGCTCTGAACCACTGGAAGTAGGTGCTGGAGATCTGTGTTTTTAACATACCACCAGATTATTACTCCCACACTAAGAATGGATACCACTGGGTCAGACACTGGCCAAGTTGCGACTACTTCACATGGGAGTGACATAAAATAAAGTGTCTCCTCTCAGCTGGGGAGCTGTTAGTGTCACACTGGAGCAAGTCCTCTCTGCTGCTTAGTTAGCCCATACTTTACATTTAGGATGTTGCCCGAGGCCTGTGCACCTGCAGTCCTTGAAGTTTCTTTAGGCTGTCACCGCTCTGACTCCTTCTAGAGGTAAGCTAACCTCCTTCAAATGCCCTCTTCCTCACCCTCTTCCATGAAGCCTATCCTACTGACACAAAATGTTTTTCACCGCCATGTGATCCCAACACAGACAGTACAGAGAAAGCCTTGTATGGGCAGGTAGCTTTTTTTTATTTTAATTTTAATTTTTACGAACACTCCTCTTTTCACCCTCCCCTTTCCCTAATAACCTCTAATCTACTGTCTATATCTGTAAATACGCTACTTCTAGTCATCTCTTTTAAGTGACATCAACAATATTTGTTCTCATGTACCTTGATTATTTCATGGAGTACAATGTTTTCACATTTCTTCCATGTTGTAGCATGTCTCACAACTTCATTCTTTCTTTTGGCCAAATAAATGTGTGTACATACCACATTTTGTTTATTCATTCTTTTGTTGATGGATACTTGGGTTCGTTCCACTTTTGGACTATTGTGAATGATGCTGTTATAAATATTGGTTTACAAGTATTTGTTTGAGGCCCTTTTTTCATTGGTATATACCTAGAAGCAGAATTGCTGGGTCAAAGGCTAATTCTACTTTAACTTTTTGAGGACCTGCCATATTGCTTTCCATAGTAGCTACACCATTTTACATTCCCACCTACCACGCACGAGAATTCCAGGCAGGTAATTTTTATACCTTTGATGTTTTTATAAAAACTGCATTAGTGTATATTTGTTTATCAGCCTTCCAATTAGTTCTGTGAGCTTGCTGATGAATTCCGTCCTTTGTAATAGTTCTCTACCTCACAGTTAGCAAGGACTCAGTGGGGAGTCCCAGGTGATATAAAAACGGGCTTCTTTATCAGTCAGGAGAACTGAGATCTAATAGCTACTTCTTGCCATATATATCACAGACGAAGTAGTGAAGCTATGCCAGCCCAGTTGATGAGCTGTATCCAGGCCCATGTGTTCAGCTGTGTTCAGGTTGAGACGCCTCTAGTTAGAGGAGAGCATGCCATGTGCTCCAATTGCAACAGGAGCTGAGGCAGCAGCTTTTCCCTCAATCCAGCCACTACTGCTCTGTGCCCAGAGAAGAAAGCTGGGAAAGACGAGCAGGAAGGGGAGCAGAGAGAGAAGGGAATCAAGGTGGATGTAGGTGTCCAATCTCTCCTCAAAACGCCAAGCTACTGTCCTGTCTCCTACAGCCCATTCCAGATTCTTAAACTGCACTGGGTTAATGAAACAAATTTATCTGCATGAAGATACCAAGTTCAGGCACTTTCCAGTTCAACCACTCAGGTTCAAATCCCAGCTCCACCACATATTGGTGGTGTTTCTCGGGAAGGTCACTTACCCTCTCTAAGGCTCCAATTTCTCATTTGAAAAATGTATTTAAGCCACTCCTCGGTATTTTCTAAAGAGAACTGAAAACATACATCCTTAAAAATATTTATACAAGAATATTCATAACAACTTTATTCAACAGAGCTAAAGACGGTAAACAATCCAAATAACCACCAACAGATGAGCTGACAAACTGTGACATATCCATACAAAGGAATACTACTCAGCCATAAAGAAGAACAGATTACCACGTGCAAAAACATAGATGAATCGCAAAAACACGCCAAGCAACAGACGCCAGCCACAAAAGAGTACGTATTGCCTGATTCCATTTATATGAAATTCCAGAAAATACAAATCTAATCCATAGTGGTAGAAAGCAGATCAGTGATTGCTTGGGGCTGGAGACATGGAATGGACAGGGATCAGTGGCAAAGGGGCAGGAGGAAACCTTTTGGAGAACCATCCTATATCATGATTGTGGTAGTAGATCCACGGGTGCATACATGTTTCAACATTAATCAACCCATTCATTTAAAGGGGTGTCTTTTATTGTATTTAAATAATATCTCAATAAAGTTTATTAATATATATAGCACTGTTCTAGGCACTGGGATACAGTAATGAACAAAATTAAGTCCCTGCCCCCACAAAGTGTACATTCTTAAAAGGGGAAACAGATAATAAATGCATTAAACTAGATGCATACTCTAATGCCACATAGTGATAAACACCATAATAAAAATAAAGCAGGGGGAAGCAGATGTAGCTCAAGCAGTTGGGCAGCCACCTACCACATGGGAGGTCCCAGGGTTCAGTTCCTGTTGCCTCCTAAAGAAAATGAGCAAGATAGCAAGCTGATGCTACAGGCTGGCATGGCAAGCTGATGCAACAAAATGGCACAATGCAGAGACACGAGGAGGAAAACACAATGAGAGAAACAACAAGCAGGGAGCGGATTTGGCTTAAGTGATTAAGCATCTCCCTCTCTCATGGAAAGTCCCAAGTTCAGTTCCTGATGCCTCCTAAAAAGACGACGAGCACACAACGAACAGATACCACGAGCAGACAGCAAGCACAAACAACAGTGGGGTGGGGGAAATAAATAAATAAATAAAAATCAATCTTAAAAAGAAATAAAGCAGGCTAAGGGGATAGAGAGTGATAGAGGTACTATTTTAGATAGGGTATCAGGTATGGTCTTTCTGAAGAGATTACATTTGAGTGGAGACCCCATTAAAAATGAGAGAGAGAAAGAGCAAGTACCATGAGGATATGTGGGAAAGAGAATTCCAAGTATAGGGAATAGCAAAGGCCCTAAGGCAGACTGTGTCTGGTGTGGTTGAGAAACATTAGGAGATTACTGGGGCTGAAGTGGAGTGAGCAAGATTGAGAGTGGGAGGCTAAAGACTAGTTCCTGTAGGAGTTTTGAAGACTGTGTAAGGAATTTGTAATTTACTCTCAGTATGTTGGAAAGGTATCGTAAGTTTTTATTTGTTTACGGTGTTGGGGTTATATCCTTTTTTTTTCAGAATTCATGTGCAACTAAAAATTTTTTTTAATTATTCAAGTATATCATTCATACATGAATATACATAAACAAACAATAAGTGTATAGTAAAAGTTGTGAACTTACAAAACAAACATACATATGTTCATACAAGGCTCCCATACATCATCCTACTACCAACACCTTGCATTTGTTACAAATTATGAAAGAGCATCATCAAAATATTACTACTACCTATAGCCCTTCTCATAATTTGCTGTATTTTCCCCCATCCTGCCCAATTATTAACACCCTTAGTATTATATATTTGTTATAGATATTGAGAGAATGTTCTAATATTTGTTCTTTTTTTAAAAGAAAGACTATTTATATATTTATTTCCCCCCTCTTGTGGCTTGTTTTGCTGACTGCTCTCTGTGGGATGCGAATCCAGGGCCTCCCATATGGTAGACGGGAGCCCAATTGATTGAGCCACAGCTGCTTTCCTAACATTTGTTCTTTTAATCACAATCTATCTTCCACCACAGGACTCCCTGTGTTATACAGTCCCATGTTTTGTACAAGCCATTCCAAGTGTATACTCAGAGGCTCTCATTTTCATCACAGGGGGTGATATCTTTTTTAATGAGAAAAAAAATGACTTGATACAAGCTGATTTATGTTTTGAATGCATCATGCTGCCTGCTGTGTAGAGAAGAGATGGCAGTGGGTAAAGATAGAGGCAACAGTTATGAGTCTACAGCAACATCCAAGCAAGGGATGACGGCATCCTGGACGAGGCAGTAGTAGTGGAAGTTGGGTTATGTGGTCAGGGTAGAGTTTGGAAATAAAAGAGTACCTGCCTCATAGGGTGTCTCTGAGGAAAAAATGAAAAGTACTTGGAATATTCTAAGCATCTGAAATAGTGCTTAGGATAGTATTTAGAATATTCTAAAGAAAATGGAATAGAAAGGTGCTTACTGTACTGCCTGGCAGAGTAGCACTCAGCTGTGTGAGCTATGGTTATCATTCCTCTTTGGTAAAAGAACACTCAGCACCTCTCAGGAGAAGGAAGCATTTTGGGGTTTTGTGTTTTTTTGTGTTTTTTTTTTTGCTCAAAGAGTAATGAGCGGGCCTCAGTTTTACAAGTCGAATGACTGCTAAGATATATGGCAAAATTTAAGAATGTGGGGTCAAGTTGAAAGGACTCCTGTTATTGCTACAATCCTATTACCCTTGTTTTATCAGTTGTTACAAGGAGGCTAATTCAGAACGTTTGTGAATGTTAGATTCAGGGCAGGGGTTAGGGACCTCAGCTCCACTGTGGTGCTGGGCTGAATCATGGCAAGTCAAGGACCATGTTTCTGCAGCCTCTTTCGCAGAAGCACATCAAAGTCGGTGCATGGGTGAGTAGACAGGCCTGAATTTGACGTGTTTTAAACTTGTCAAAATCCCTCTCTTTATGGGTCAGCTAGAGATGCTGTCAACCAATTTCCAAGTGAGCTGAATAGAGGCAGAGAGACTCTGTCAGTGGAAAAAGACTGTGGGCATGTTTACCATATTGTTGCTGGAGTCTGAGGTTTGAGATGGAAAGCTGTGCCCCAGGGGATGGTGCACCAACGGGGGATGGAGGACGAGCTCACAACCCACTGAGCACTTCCTGGGGCCCAGCAGCTTGACGCTGCCACTGTGGTGAATCTGAAAACACGGCTATGAAGTGGGCATTAGCTATTCTCACTTTCCAGAGGTGGCTCAGAGAGGATATGTAACTTGCCAACAGTCACACAGTCAAGATATGGATCCAACCCAACTCCAGACTCTTCTATTACCCTAACCTGCCAGCATAAAAGGAGGTAAGAAGAGATGTCCTCTGACACATGCTAATGGAAAAGGTGGTGATGTATTCTTTTGCCCCTGGCAATTTCAAATATCATTACTGACTATATTGGTATGAAAAAAGCTTGGACACCATCCTTCTTCTTGGTGAAGTTTTATTATTTGGTCCAACACAAGTTTGCTATTCAGGTAAAACAGTTCTCTTAAAAAAGACCCCACACATTATCAGGGCCAATGGAGAGAGGAGCTGTATGCTTATTTTTAAATGATAATTAAAAATTAGTGAAAGAAGAGGTTATTTATTTAAATATTCATAAACAAATTCTAAATTTTCCAGTGTATTTATAAAGAGTAGTGCCCATTTTAAAGCAGGCATTATAAGATTCAGCAAACTGGAAAATCAAAATGGTTTGGCCTGGACAACTAGATCCTTATTTTTAAATTGGAAGGTTTTTTAAAACTGGAATTCTTAAATGTAGGAAGGTCTTTTCTTCAAAATTTTCTCAGATTCATTCAAGAACAGAGCTGAGATTATGTTAAGGGAATCCAATAATACGTAAATAATTTTCAGACTTCTGTGTCCTGCAACCACCATGCACGTCCACTACCAGGCTGTGTGGGAGAAAGCAAAAACAGGTGGCACTCAGGCAGTTAAAGGCAAAAGGATGGCGCAGCACACTGTCTACATTGTAAAGACATTTCCAAGAGAGTCAGAGGACAAGCCACGGACCACAAGGAATCACTCCTTTGCAAAGAAGCATCAGGCTAGATTACTTAAAAGCAATACTGCACAAACTGTGGCCCCCAAAGTCGTCATTTTCCATGTCGTAACTATCACTATCTACCATTAACTGAATGCTAAAGATGTGCCATGTTAGAGGGAAGTTAAATGATACATTGGTCCCCAGCAAACAAACCCCAATCTTACCCACCTGGGTGACTTAACTCTGCCTTGGAAGAAATTCTTGCATTTTGGATGTCAGAGTTTGGGTGGAGGCTTACAGATATTACCTAAGATGCACCCGAGACTTCACCGCAGAAGCCCGGAGGCATTCTTCCCCCTTCCTTCTCTATCCTTTGATCTGACCTGTGTCTCTGGCCTCCATCCTGCATCTTGGTCCTCTCTCAGAAGCCTCTTGAGAGGGGCTGCCTGGCTTTTGGTTTCCACTGCACTCCCAGATCTTCCTAGTTTGCCTGGCCCCCTATTTTGTAGTCAGCCCTGCCTGGACCTGCCCCCAGCCCAGGACCTCAGGAGCCAAGGCTGGGCCCATGGCACTGTGATTCTGCTTGTCTAGGAGGAATGTTCTGCCAGCACTGAGAAAACAGAATCACAGAGGTCAGTGCTCAGCATTACAAAGAAAGCCTATGCTGCTATTATTAAATTCAATTTTAAAGTGACTCTCCTTTCTGTTAAGGCTAAACTAGAGCAAATAATCTAGTCCAAGGTGGCACTTCTTAGAAACAGATTAGGGTTTCAGTGTTGATACTTTCATCCTTTATTCAAGTCAATTCCAATGGCCTATTTCATACACTTAAATTTCAGAAGTCATCAAATCATCAGCTTTTAACAAAAACATTCTCAGATCTGCTAATAGCAGGCCCCCCAAAAGATCATCTTAGTGCTTCTAAAATAATGTATACCACTGAAGACTCTTTATAAAAACTTCTAACAATAGCTTTTGCAAATTGTTTTTGATGAACTGTGACTTACCGTAGATAGTCATCATTTTAATTACTGTTTTGGAGTTAACGGCTTTTGCTTTTGATAGCCTATGATGCTTACTGAAGTTAATGAATCCATAAGCCCATACATTTAATATTTTATTTGGCCATATTATTTCAAGTGAATGAAATGAACTAATCTCTCCTTTTCCCAACATAATTTTGGGCAGTAAATTCAACTGATTTTTGCTTCTACTTCTGGTTCTTATCTTTACCTATAAATATCTCACCCGTGCTAATTTCAGGTTCACTTGTCTTTTCTAGGTCCTTTGTCTCTAGCTCTGTTAAATACTGGAATGGAGAGAACCAGACCCTAAACCCTATCAGTCCAGACAACTGGCCCTAACTAATAGAAAAAAACAGATGGAAAATTCCCATTTGGTCTCATCTGCCTAAATATTTAGCTTTCATGGATTTCAAGTCCACCAACTAACTCATTATATAACCTCTCTGTTAATAATGCCTACCATTAATGGGAGGCTTGCTTATATGCTTGGCACTGTTATGATAAGCCCAGCTACAGAGAGGGAACAGAAAACCTGAGCAAGTGGTCAGAGCAAGAGACAGAGCTTATTCACTCTAACACTGGGCTGCTTCTAAACAGTAATGGGCCCAATTATCCAGGGCTTATTGTGTGCCAGAAACTATCATAGGAGCTTGGTGTGTATCTTGTAAGTTATTTAATCCTCACAATAAATATATGACATGTACATAATCATTCCCATTTTCCTAAGGAAGAAACTGAGATTCAGAGAAATTAATTGACTTAACCTTTGTCTATACATATTTTATTTATTCTAATATGTTCTTAATTATTGCTGTTTCTTCTGTCCTACCGCATCTGTCTCACACTGACAGGTCTACAAAGGCAATTCAAATTCAGATTTCTAAGCCCATCTCCAAAGTGACAGACTCTAGCCAGGGGGCCAGCTCCATGTGAGTCCATCCCCACTTTCTTTTGTTTTTCTCACTTGTATATAGTAGTAATAATAATACTAATAACCACTGAAATTTTGATAGCACATTACAAAGCATGTCAGCAGGCTTTATTGCTATCACTGTAACAATGCTATGAAATAGGAATAAAAATTACTCTGCTTTAAGAGATAGAGGGAACTTGAGTTTAGATGAGGTTAAGTAGCTTGCCAGAGATCATGCATCTACTACGGGACAGAAATGAGACTCCAACACAGATCTTCTCACCCCAAATTCTGGGCTCTTTCCAAAACACTCTACTGCTTCACTTAGATTCAGTGACCCTCATGATCTGCATGCCTCACAAATTTATACTCATCATCCTTACCTATCTCCCAAGTTCAGGTACAACTCCAATATCCATCTGTTGGATATCTCCATCTGGATGTCCCAGGTGAAGTTCTTGTTTCCCCATAGTGTCTACTACAAGGTCCTACATGAAATAACTTAAGAACTACACTTGAAGAAACAAATGAAGGATTTCAAAGGGAAAAAGTAAAAAAGGTCAAATAACTGAGCTAAGAGGTATGGTAGGCACATGTAGAGTGCAGGGAACAGGGATCCCTACCTTTCCTTCTCTCCATCCGAGAGGAGTACCATTGGCATCAGGGCTACCAGCCCAGAAGACCAGGTGAGGGGTAGCCATTTCCTTCTGGCAACCTGAGTGGCTAAAGGGCCCCCAGAGAGCCAGCTGCAGCAAGAGAAACACCACCATGGGAAGTTTAGACTTTCTGAATGTCATAGAGCCGGATTAAAGAGTTGTTTGAGATTCCATGAGAAAACATGGCAGAAGAGAAGCCTGAAGATAAACACCATGACTTTGACTGTCTTAAGGTATCTACAGCAGTAGCAAATCCATCTCTAATGCTACCAGCAGTATGATATTGCATATACACCTTTGTTTCCTCATTTGTTCAGTGAGGATAATAATAAACTCCTCAGAGGGCTAGTGGGGAAGGTGCTGAATGAGGTATTGTATGATGCTAAATATTATCTATTATTATAACAATGAGTCTTCTTTTCCTTACCATTATATAATGTTTGCAAGTTAGAAATCGTCACAATTAAATAGTGAAAAAACAATCTTTCCTAATCCCACACCTCACTTGAAAAAAATATATAAGGGTGACAAACCTGGTCAAAGCAGCTAATGACATGGTTTTAGTTTTTAGGGTATGTGGTGAATGCTGCCATCAGGTGGTTTTAAACTAGCCCTGTCATAGATGGGTCAATAAAGTACAACTACTTCTCTTGCAAATTGCCAAGGAAATTAAGGATCACAAAAAATGGTAAGTTCCTAGATCAGTCTTGCCATACTATTTCCTGAAAGAAAGAACTACTTATTTTATAAAAAATATAAAATAAGTATAATGAGTTAGCAAGAAACTACCCCCTACCCCCACAACTCAAATTCCCACCATGCACAAAAAGCTGATTAAATCAATACCAGAGAAGGCTTGCAAAATAGATGAAAGACCTAGCATTCCTGAATAATAAGTCAAGAGCTGCATTATGAAGTGATACTTGACACTTAACAGTTTTTCTTTTTTTTGTAAAGATGTTCTCATTTACAAGATTTTGAAAAGACTCTTGATATTTCCCCATGGGTAGATTCAAGGCTTTATAGATGTAGCTTTAGTCAAAATGTTTACACATGTGTGTGCAGTTTGCAGGAAAAAGAGGCCAAATAGAAGGCAATACTATATCAGGAGACGGGGAGTGGGATGGAGGGAGGCAGAGCAGATTCCAAAGAGGGAAATACAACTGAGTGGATAGGAACACTAACAGACACCTTACTATATGGCTCCTTTATGAGTGATTTCTTTTTTTTTTTTTTTTTAAAGATTTATTTTTATTTATTTAATTCCCCTCCCCTCCCCCCCGGTTGTCTGTTTTCTGTGTCTTTTTGCTGCGTCTTGTTTCTTTGTCCGCTTCTGTTGTCATCAGCGGCACGGGAAATGTGGGCGGCACCATTCCTCAGCAGGCTGCTCCCTCCTTCGCGCTGGGCGGCTCTCCTTATGGGTGCACTCCTTGCGCGTGGGGCTCCCCTACGCGGGGGACACCCCTGTGTGGCACTGCACTCCTTGCGCGCATCAGCACTGCGCATGGGCCAGCTCCACACGGGTCAAGGAGGCCCGGGGCTTGAACCGCGGACCTCCCATGTGGTAGACGGACGCCCTAACCACTGGGCCAAAGTCCGTTTCCCATATGAGTGATTTCTTTACGAGAGGTCAAATGCATTTCTAAAGGTATCTCATCAATGCTGCCTGTATCTGAGAAAATGGAATGTTAAACATTTATCTTGAGTAGTAACAATAAATATTATATTTCCCATTTGCTAACTTCTTTTGCTGTAGAACTCAAAGCATTTGCCAAAGAGTCACAAAAGTGACCTCAGGAGGTTATAGCAACCTTTCTTTTCATTCTGGGCAGCCTTCAGATGAGTGGAAGTCCAGTCTGCTCTTCAAAGTTCTTTCCAAAGGGAGGATTCACAGCCTTCCTTTTACCAGGGATAACTGGTTAGAATATTCTTTCTTTTACAGAAACGAAATCTCTCCTACAGGGAAAGTACTTACTCTCACACAGATGTTATAAAGATGGGAGCTGTTATTCTTATAGAGGATGCCATCTTCTGAAGTGTCTGCTTAGGCCCTGGCATTAAAAAATACTAAGATCACCATTAGAACTTCTGTCAGTTATGGAAAATTACTCTGCAGGACTGACTCACAGATTCATAGCAACATAGAAATTTAGGAATGAGCAGAACCTTCATGATCTGTAAATCCAATCCCTAATTTTAAAGAGTGGGTAATCACCCACTTGGGAGACCCATCCATCCCAGGTAGGGTTTCTGGGATGTGAGACTTTCAGTGCTAAAATCAAAACTGTCTTGGGCAAACCAGAACGGCTACTCAACCACCCTTTCCCCTACTCAGGTTCATCTAGCAGCAAGTATTGTTAGCTCTACCTCCCAAACACATTTCAAATCTGATGCCCTTGCTCCAGTTTCACTGCTACCACCTGGTCCAAGTAGACCAAGTGCACCTAGCTTTGCTTATTGCAACAGCTCCTTAATGGGTTTCTCTGCTTCCACTTTTCCTCTCCTTAAATCTCTTCTCTCCATACCATCAAGAGTAATCTCTTCAAAAAAAGAAATCAAATCACATCAATATCCTACTTAAAATCTTTATTGCTTCCCTTCGCAAACTGAATAACAGAAATGTCTTACCAAGGCAAAAATCAGAGTTGGCTGTACCTTACTACTTTCTCCACAGCTGACTTAAGCTGTTCTCATTGGAATCCAAAGTAAATATAAATAGTGCACTCATAAAACTCCTTACATGAGGGAAGAAGAAGAGGAAACAATACTGGGTTTGCTGCTAAACATTTTTACTTGATCTAATACATGTCAGAAGAAGACCTCATAGAGTAGGTCCACCATTTGGGAAGCACTTTAAAGAGTCCATGCTAGAAGTAGTGTAGATTTCAAAGCCTACAGTAAATACAGTATACAAAAAGAAGAGCAAATAGGGCCACGAAGTCTTCATTGTGTTGAGAGAGACATTTGGAATTGCTTGGACCTATTTTCCAGAAATGGTCCAGTTACAGCCTTAACAGTGACTCTAAATGACCACGTGAGTGAACAGAAGTGGGAATAGGCCTCTGCTTTCAAAAGTTCTTTGCAGTAGGAAACATTAAACCTTAGTGAGAGTAATCAAATGCTCTGACACTAAACTTTTGCTGGTGAATATTATGTCATATACTACTAGCTTTAAGAGTTATCAGATACAAAGTACCTGAAGCTCAGATAAATCTCATTATCTGTTTTAAAGCCACACAACTAGGAATGAGCAGAGCCAGAACTAAACACCAGGTCTCCTAAGGACCTATCTCCCCTTTGCTTCAACCTACTTTAATCAATAAGGGGAGGCTCCAAAGAAAGGTGGTCTTGGCCCAGCAGTAAGAGTCCAGACCAGTGGCTGTCAAGGTAGGCATGGGAGGAGGAAGACACTGGCTGCATCAGAATAACTGATCTCTTCTACACCCCAGAAGGCTTCAACTGTATAGCTACTATCTGACAGTAAAGAAAGGACAAAAAAAAAAATTCAGCAATAGAGGAAGATTGTTAAGAGAATGAAATGACAAGTCACAGACTGAGGAAAAAATATTTGCAAAACACATATCTGCGGTCACCCCTCGGGCTGAAGTGTGGTTTGTTGGCCTGGCAGGGGAGCGGCCGCGGTAGGCCTAATTCCGCTGCCCCCATAATAGGGTGGTTGGTCGGGCCCACCGCCACCCCTGAAGGAAGCTCGGCATGGGCGCAGAGTGCCCTCGGGTCTCCCCTTCTCGGCAGCCATGCTTCCGCGGCCGCCCCTCCTCCCGGATGGCGCCACCCGATGCCTTGTGGGGCGGCACCCTTCTTCCTTCTCCCTGCGCAGGCGCAGGGCAGAAAATTCCAGCCCGCCCTTTTCCCCTCCCCCGTCAGCAGCAACAGCCAGGCGTGGGCGGGAAACTCAAGTCTGCCCTCCACCCCAGCAACAGCAGCCACCAATCCCTAAACCCTGCCCCTTCCCCCAGCAACAGCGACAGCCAATCCCTAACCACCACCCCTCCCCCGTCCAGTACCGCCCACTGACCTTTCACCAGCAACCAATCAGAACAGGGCGTGGCTTGGACCAATCAGCCTTCCCCAGCCCCTATAAAACTGTTGCCTCTCCCTCAAAAAAGTTGGACTTGTGTGTTTACCTTGTCTCTGTGGTAGTTCTTCTGCCGTGCGCCCTCCAGTCCTGAGAGCCCCCGACAAGGGCCTGGCCTCCCTTGTCCCCAGTTCGTCGCCTGCTTCTCCGGGCGACCCCTTCGTCGCCGGCTTCGCCGGGCGACCCCGTCAGCCGAACCGCGCAACCCCTTGTGAGACTGATCCCTCGTCTGCTGCCGGACCGACCCCTCGTCCCAAGTGGGACCGACCCCTCGTCCCAAGCGGGACCGACCCCTCGTCCAGAGCTGGACCGACCCCTTGTCCGCAGCCAGACCCCACCTCTACCGACCGAGCAAGCCGCCGCACATATCCACTAAAAGATTTATATCCAAAACATACTAAAAAATCTTAGAACTCAACAATAAGAAAACAGCCCAATTATAAATTGGGCAAAAGATTTAGACACCTCACCAAAGAGGATATACAGATGGTAAATAAGTGTATGTAAAGATGTTCAACATTATTTGTCATTAGGGAACTGCAAATTAAAACAACAATGAAATACCATGACACACTTATTAGAATGGCTAAAATCCAGAAAACTGACTATACCAAATGCTAACAAGGATGCTGAGCAACAGGAATCCTCATTCATTGCCGGTGGGAATGCAAAATCATACAGTCGCTTTGGAAGACTGCATGGCAGTATCATACAAAGCTAAACATAGTCTAACCATATGAGCCAGCATTCACACTCCTAGGTATTTATACAATTGAGTTAAAAACCTATGTTCACACAAAAACCTGTACATGAATATTATAGCAACTTTATTCATTATTGCCAAGAACTAGAAGCACCAAGATGTCCTTCATTCAGTAAATGGATAAACAAATTCATGGTAGAGTGGAATATTATTCCATACAATTGAATATTATTCAGCAATAAAAAGAAATGCACTACATGAAACCAGGAAAAGACATGAAGGAACCTTAAATGCGTGTTGCTAATTGAAAGAAGCCTGACTGAAAAAGCTACATACTATATGACTCCAATTTTATTACCTTCTACAAAAGGCAAAATTATAGAAACAGTAAAGGGCCAGTGGTTTCCAGAAATTTGGGGGAGGGGGAGAGGGATGAATAGGTGAAGCACAGGGGATTTTTAGGATGATGAAACCATTCTGTAATAATGGATTCATGATACCATACATCTGTCAAAATATACTGAATTTTACAGCACAAAGAGTGAACCTTATTATATGCACATTAAAAAAAAATCATTTAGGCTGTCAGGGAATCCCAGGGCAGAATCAAGAGTGATAAGAGAATCTAACTTTATTGCAAATGTATGAAACACTCTTACGGAAGGGAATGGAGAAAAGGTGCTGACCTATATAACTATGGCAATGACTAGAACCTGCAAGAATAAAGGCACATAAGCACTGTACTCTAGATAATAAAGCTGTTTCCCACCAGGGCATGGGTTAAAATTTCTGTTACCACTATATATGTATACTGGAATTGAACAGTTAAGTAAATGGATGCCAAATTTCTTACTGAAGGAGTAGGACTTTATGATAAGCAGGGGTAGGAAGCTACAATGACCCATGTGGAAAGGATTAGTGTTGGAGACATCAGTAAGAACTCATATTTAATTTAATATAGATACAAATGGTTACATATAGAAATATTCATAAATATGTGTAACCCCTGTGGGTAAGTATGCACACATATACTTTTTTGCTCTATCAGCTAGAAGGGCATAACAGAAATATGCCCTAAGAGCAACAAGTACACCTAGCACTTGGAACTTCGTTTCTAATACCATTTTCCAATATAAGGAATCAGGGTTCTTTGGAGAAATGGCTAGTTCTAAGACTGGGGCAGGAAATATACAAGATGAGCCTGAAGCATCATATAATGTCAAAAAGTAAATAGTAAAGAAAAAAATTGATGGGGCCAACTGAAAGAGTTCCAAATGACCAAAGTAGGAACAATGTGAGAAGCAAAATACATAAACTGATATTGCATTATAACCAATTGTTTTATATAAGTATAAAATAAATATGTACGAGTCCATACTGATATAAATGGTGAAGAAGAGTCAAATCTCCCATGGAGAAGAATTCTAAATAGTTTGTGTAGATACCCCACCCTTAAGAAGGTGGAGTGTAACCCCCCACTTCTTAAGTGTGGGCTGTGCATAGTGATTTCCTTCTAAAGAGTACCGTATGGAAAGGGGAGGGCAGGGAGAGAGTAACTTCACAATAGTGAAAGCAGACAAACACTGTGTCAGCCAGGTGGTCAAGGTCAGCAACAACAGTCATAGATCATACTTCTAGTAAATATGCTTGTGATGACGTGATGAAAGTGGCCCTCTTTACATCTGTGATCTGCCTCCCCAAAACCCATAACCCCCAGTCTAATCATGAGAAAAATATCGAAAATATCCCAATAGAGGAATATTTCTACAAGATACATGACTAATACTCCTAGAAACAGTCAAGGTAAAAAAAAAAAAAAAAGTCTGAGAAATTGTCACAACCAAGAGGAACCTATGGAGACATGAGGACTAAATGCAACTTGGGATCCTGGGACAGAAAAAGGACATCAGGTAAAAATGAAGGAAACCTGAATTAACTATGGACTTTAGTTAATAATAATGTATTGGTATTGTTTCATAAATTATAACATATATACCATCCTAATGTAAGACATGAATAATAGGGGAATCTATGTCCCAGGGTAGGAGAGAGTAAGATATACTATCTGCTCACTTTTTTTTTTTTTGAAATCTAGAACTGTTTTAAAAACTAAAGCGTATTGGTAAAAAAATTCAACACTAATTTATATTATAATGTGTTTTCAGGACCTTTACAAATTAAGCAAACACAATTATACTTGATGTCTCTTACTCTTTCTGGTGTCTTCAAAAGAGGCTGGGTTGGGGAGAATCTTGCACACCATTTTTTAAATAAGTTCAAGAAGGTTTTCTCATCTGATAAGATACTCTGAAAAATAGACCACCTTGAAGAATTTTGAACTTCTGCTATGACTAGGACAGAACCATGCGCAAGACAGAGTTTGAATCTGAGAATATCTTAGTCCTGTGATTGGTCTAGAGATACACAATAGCTATCCTATAATGCGCCTATATCTGAAACACTGTCATGTAAACATTTATAGAAGCTTTTCCAGGAACCACAGGACTTTAGAGCTGTAAAGAACCTTAGAGTCCATCTCACTCAAAACCCCATTCATTGTAGAAATCCTCTCTGCGGAATCCCTGCCTGGTGGTTATCCAGTGACTGACTGGGTGTAGGGACCTCACAACTCACAAGATAGCCATTAAATCCCCAGGAGTTGTTTATATATAAAAACAAAACAAACAAAACCACATTTTAAATGGCTCTTTGAAATGATGTAATGTTTAATGGCATTCTATGTAGCCATTTTTAATGCCATACCTAACACAATGCATGGCATAATGGGTACTCAGGAAATATTTATTGAATGTATACATTAGTCATTTGAAAGTAGGCAGGCTTACTCTTTGCTCTATTCTTATTTTACCTGAGTTTGCATTATATATTTTGGCAACTACATTGCACAGTTATTTCATACTGAACTTGTAAAAGGGAAATGGATTAGAAACCAGGAAACGTGAGTTCTTGTTCTGGTTGTGCTATTTATCAGCTGAGCAAATTTGGAGAAGTCATTTCATGTTTGTGAACTCCCCTTTCCCACTGTCAAATGTAGAGAGAATCAGAGAGGTGGATTTGAGCAATAAAATTCTGAAAATATGATACAGCCTTGGGAATTTCACCATCCTATATGAGCAGTCACGCACAAGCCCATGGCATTTCAATTATATTTATTAAATAAGATCTTGTTGATTTGGTCTCTTACTTTTGTATATTAAATCGCACTCCTTATTCCACCACTTCAGCTTCGTACTGACTAGAGATTTGATAAGCTAACCTTGTATGAATTGAAAGTAGATCTTGGTTGTTTAAGGAAACAATCCTTAAAATGTTAGTAGCATTAAACTCATCAAGACTCTTTCACTTAGAACCAATCTTTGAAGTTAGAGTCAAGAGGAAACATTTGAAAAGTTTTGAAGGGGGTAATCTTAAGAACCAACCTAGAAAAACACTCTTCCTGGGAAAATAAACTCTTTTTCTATATGAACTGACTGATTTCAAAACTTCTTTTAGGAAAAAAAATTGTCCACTAAGAATTAATATATAAAAAATGTAAATGGGAACTAAAAGCATTATTAGGACATAGTGACTCCAGTGGTGGATGAAGACTGTGGTTAATAGTATAAATAAAAGAATGCTCTTCTTTTACAACGTGCTAAGATTATGGTGATACACAGGAAAATTACAACTAATGTAACTTATGGATGATAGTTAACAGAATCTTGTAATATTTTCAACAATGGTAAGAAAATATTTTTCAATACTAAGGGACAACAATAGGGGGTGAAGAGGGTATGGGATTTTTCCTTTTGGAGTAATAAAAATGTTCTAAAACTGAGGTGATGACAACATAATTCTGTGATGGAAATGAGAGTCACTGAGTATACAGTTTGAATGGGCTGTACAAAGTATGGGGCTATATAACAGGGAATCTGGTGGTAGATGATGGACTGTGGTTAATAGGGCAAATGTGAGAACATTTTCTTCTGAACAATAACAAATACATAATTCTAATGTAGAGTGTTAATCATTGGGTGGATTGGGGGAAATACACCAAATGTAAGACATGGGCTATAGTAGTAATGTTCTGGAGATGCTCTCTCACAGTTTGTAAGAAATGCTTCAAAATAATGGAAGGTGTTGGTGGCAGGGAGACATATGGGAGCCTAATATTTGTGTTGTAAATTCACAAATTTTACTCTACATTTATGGTTTACGTATGTTCATGTATGAATGATATACTTCAATAAAATTTAATTTAAAAAACATCATTAAGAAACACTTGCCATAGTGCATACAGCCATACTGAAGTCTAATTTTCCTAATTTTAGCTTGAATTTTGGTAAGGGGTCAATAACAGGAAATATTTTCTAGGAAGAAATTACCTTGCATTATTCCACTCCACATTACCAAAACACATATATTTCAGTACTTGTTAAGCTCATTAACAAAGTCAACAGGGGAGTTTCCATATACAGTGCAGATAGACTTGTATGGGTTGAAACCTCACCTTCGCTAAGGGCAAATAATGTTCATTTTCTTTGGCTGGTACTTACAGGTAGCTTCTCATAAATCTGCAGTTATACTGCTTTGCAAAACAACAACAATAAAAATTCCAAGTGAATGCACGTTTTTGAATTTAAGTTTGTGACAGACAATACATCAGGGTGCTTCCACTGGCAGGGAATTTTCTCAATCTTAAAATAAGATTGCTAGAAGCTGCCAGCTTTAGAAATCTCCTGAACCTTTCTCCAGTCAGTAATCGCTGCTCCAAAGCCAGAAGATATCAAGCATTACTACTTTATAGAAAAAATTCAAATGCCCAAGGCATCTTTTTGAATCATGAAGTAGTCAAGGACAGATAATCAGAAACTGAAGTAAAAGCCTGCTTCTATTCCTGGGACAGGACTACTATCACTTTGTTCTTCACTTCCTTCATCTGATAAATAGAAATGGAACGAAAGGAACTGAGTGTAATAATAAACGGCAAACCATTTTGAAAATATCAAGATGTGTAGACAGGAAAGGAAAATAAATGTTTTTCTACTGATGGGAACAATCTCTTACCCTGAGAGAGTGAAAAACAGGAGAGAGGACAAAACACTCTGAAAATGGAAAGGGCAAGAAAATTCAAAAGACAGTGAAGTGAGAACATCTGTGAAGTCAAACAGGATGGAAGGGGACACACAAAAGAGTGACAAAATAACCCAAAATAAATTCTCTTGTGTGATTCAGCAGGAGGATCCATTAAGAAAACAGTATAGAGAGAAACACAAAGGGAGGTTTGTCAGACTGCAAAAGTGAAAGAGAATCAAAGATGAGGGTTTTTTTTTTAACTTTCCATTTGACAATGAAGGACAAGTTAGGGAAATCAGGAGCTTGTGGGGGAAGGTCAGGTGAACAAACCCGGGCGCAAAGAGCCACCCACAAGCTTTTAAAGAACTCAGAACTTTTAGAATCTGTAAATACAGATTCTCTTTCCTTACCATAACAATGTTGTAAAATACTGTACTTGTGGTAAAGAGACCTCCATGCATTAGCTCCTTGGCTGCTTAATTTTTTATGATGGGCAGGTGGAAACGTATGAAAATCTTGTTCCCTGACTCCAGTTTCTCATTTCCATTTTTAAAGGTAGATTTGGAGATGTTCATTTCTGTTTTAAACAACTGCAGCAAGACAGAACATTGAAAACAATCACCTCTGCAATTCTTTTAAACCTTACACTTCTGCCCCTCTAGGACCTTGTGAAAGACTGATATTGAGATACCCTGACACATATCACAATTTGCCCACTAATACTGCCCTTGAGGAGGGACCCGGAGGACAGGGTTTGAACAGAACTTCTGAGCTGTAACAAAGTACCACAAACTGAGTGGCATACAACAAGAGATTTATTGCCTCACAGTCTGGAGGCTCAGAGTCTGAGATCAAGGTGTTGGCAGGGACGTGCTCCCTCTGAAATCTGTAAAGGAGGATCCTTCTTTGCCTCGTCTAGCTTTCATGTCTTCCAGCATTCCTTGGCTTTCCTTGGCTTGTTGATGCAGCTCTTCATTCTCCCCTCTATGCCTGTCTGTCTGTCGCTTATTTTCTCCTAAGGACACCAGTCAGATGGATTAGGTGCCTGCCCTACTGCAGTATGACCTCCTCTTAATTTATCTAATTTCACCTGCAAGGATTCTATTACCAAAAAAGGTCACCTTCTGAGGTACTGGGGATTTTCAACACCTCTCTTTAGGGGGACACAATTCTACCCATAACAGTCTGCTCTCTGTACCGCTAACCCCAAAATTCATGGCCTTCCCACATGCAAGATACATTCACATCATCCTTTAAAATCTTAATATCTCTGCACGTTTAGTCCAAAATCTTATCTAAATCAATCATGGGTGAGACTTAGAGCATGGTTTGGGGCAAAATTTCTTTCCATCTGAGGATGTGTAAAACCAGAAAACAAGTTATTTGCTTCCAGAATACAGTGGTGGGACAGGCATAGGATAGACATTCCCTTTTCAAAAGAGAGAACTGGAAAGGGAAAAAGGGGTCATGGGTCCCAAGTGTCTGAAACCTAGCAGGGTACTTCCATCAATTAAAAATGTCTTTTTTCTCCCTTTGGAATGGTTTTGAGGTTGTCTCTGGGGTATGGCAGGGAAATTTATAGTTTGATTACAGGAGCAATATAAACCAGAAATCTGAGATGTAGATTCATATAGCTGGAGTAAATTGTTTTTAAAAAATGAAAACCATGCAATTTCAAAGAGAAGTATCTTGTTTCTGATTTAAAGTTTGAGGGGTGGGAGAAGGATCTCAAACAATGATATTGACTGCTAGAAATTCGTGTCATCTGTATTAAAAAAAGACGATTGGATAACATTCTGTATATGAAACTGGAGACCTACTTTCCTTGAAATTGAAAATAATTTCTTAGTCAAACTATTCCAGGTAATGGAAATCCCACTTATTAATATGTTTTCAGTAATTATTTAATGGATATCAACTCATCAAGCAGATATGTAAAGGAAAACTGCCAGTAAGGATTTGTGATCTTAGCATAAAAAATTAACAACTAAAGTCCAATTCTTTTGAGAAATAGACATATCTCAACTTTCAACAGCTATAAATTAATTTTATCAGCACAACTTCCATCATGCATTTTATTCCTAAATTGCAAAAATCGAGTTTTGAGGCAATGCAAAACTGTCAGTTTTCTAAACCCCACACTATGGAAATCTGCAGATGGCAGGGGCCAGAAGTCAATGAAAGGCTTCCAGCAGGAGTGCTTATGTAACATATGCCGGCATCCTAAATGCTGAAATAATCCACCCCATCACATCTGCAAGGGCAAGACCTGCTGCTCCTGCGGGAAAGCAGAAATCCTGCCCATCCACTCCCATGCTGATTCCCTACTTCCCCTGCTGTATCATTCATTTATCATGCAAGAGTCAGTACGGAGCACCTGGACTGCCCAGGGGATCATTAAGGCCTAAATTCTAGTTCTTGCCCTGCTGTGCTGTGTGGCTTTGGGTAGGTCATCCTTGAACCTTACCGTCCTCCTCTGAAAAATTACAAAACTGGTCTAGAAATTACTTGCAATCTCTTTGAGTGCTAACATCTTTTGATGTTTTTTTTTTTAACCTATTTGTCAAAAGAAAGTGACAGGTAAGATAGGGTTTCTGCCCCCAGCTGCAGACTGTGGTCACCAACTTGTAGGAAAATAAATTTCAATACCGGAGTCCACTCAGCATGCTTGGGCCTCTAAAATCATTCTTGTTCCAAAAGGAACCCACAAAAGAACTGAGCTTCAATGTGACAGGACATCCAATATCTGATGGTGAATTAACATCCCTCCAATGCATCTAATTGGCACTGCTTATGTACTATCCTTGGGAGAACTGAGAAAGAAAGCCGTGAGCCCAGTCATTTTCTGTCTTGGGTATACATATGAGGAACCACATATGTATTGTTGAAAAAGGCTGCAAGGTATTACTTCCCAGAGAGTCATTATAGAATGCTAAAGTTAAAAAGACTGTGATTCCAGTGGTTCTTAATATGTGGTCCCTGAACCATCACACTCCGGAACACAAACTCCAAAGTAGGGCCAGCTGACATGGCCCTGAACTCCAGAGCCATCTAATATGACCATTGAACCTGTGGGTCCCTTAGCCCTCAGGAGAACCAGCACCTGGGTTTCCATCTACCTTGGTTGTCTCTGGTACCCTGCAGAGGCGAGCATAAGCATCACCCCTCTGATGACCTCCCGACTCTTTTTTGAAGACTCATAGCCATATAAACTCACTTGTCCTTTCCATTTCCCCCTTTTATCCAAAGTCAAAAGCAATTTTTAACACCTGATATTACCCGTAGGCTGAGATATTCTGCCAGTCTGAGTTGACCCCTTTATTCAAAGTCTTTTTCTAGTTACACCATCAGCTGGTGCTTGGTGGTAATCCCTCAGCACCAGGGAGGCTCATCCCTGGGAGTCAAGTCCCACACTGGGGGGAAGGCAATGCACCTACATGCTGACTTTGGCTTAGAGAGTGGCCACATTTGAGCAACATGGAGGCTCTCAGGAGGTAACTCTTAGACACCCCACAGCTCTAGGTCTAGTTCATATTTTAGGCACACAGGCTCCTAATCAGAGCCATCAGTATCAAGGGCTCATCATTGGACCATCCATCTTTGCTGGTCTTTGCCATTGCATTTCGGGGATTCCTTCCTCACTCTTGATGACTTTGAGATTGTGATGCCCACTCTGCTTCAGATTGAGAGGGGGCTTAGATCTTATGGGGCAGATAAAAGGAACTGTCTTGCCTATGGTTGTAGATACTGTTTTTTGGAATGGGCATTGTCCATCATCATCATTTTGTTAGTTGTCCTGGGCAAGTCCAATGAACTGTAGAATAGGTGTTGGCTGCAACTCTACTGGGATTCAGGGCTCATATTTGGTATATGAATAGACAGAAGACTTAAGTCTGGGGTATATATGTAAAGGGTTAGTTATAGGTTCAAATAAAAGGGGTAGAAGAATCATGTGTAGGGAAATTACATTGGGGAAATAGTTAACATATATTCCAAGGTAAGGCCCACTGACAGGGTGCTGATTTCATGGGGTTCTGTGCCTTGCCTATAGTGTCCAGATGTCTCTAGAGCCCTTGGGAACACCCTGTTTGAGGCTTTGTTTACTGTGGCAGTTAGTAAGATCCTTCTGAAACGTGTAACCTCTGGAATGACCTACCAACTCACTTTGAAATCTCTTAGCCATAATAATTCCTTTGTATTTAATATTTCCCCTTTTGGTCAAGGTTTTTTTTCAAGTGCATCACTAGTTGGTACTTGGCAATAATCCCTCGGCATGTGTAATTGTACCACATGAGCCAAGGGGGTGGGGGTGGGAGGGTAGAATGTAGTGTGTGTGTGTGTGTGTGTGTGTGTGTGTGTTTTTATTTATTTATTTATTGGTAGTGTGTTTATATGCTGCATTTGGCTCAGAGAGAGGCCACCTTTGAGTAAAAAGAAGATTTTTAGGAGGTAACTCTTAGGCAATAGATATTACTAGGCTAAGTTTCAATTTTACAAGAATAAGGTTGATAAGTATAGGCATTAATATCTAGGCTTGGTGTATTGGTCTTCTTTTATTAAGCACTGCCTATGTACTCTCTAAGGTGCTTGCCATTCTATTAGAGAATGCAGCAGGAATCTCCAGGATGGGAATTTAATATTTTGTTGGATACTGTGTGGGTCTCCACCCACTAAGATTACCTCCTGTGAGCACATGAACACATTCATATACCATAGAGGCATGCCCCAGGTGCACTCTTCCCCACACATCCCTCCACCACTGACACCATGCACCAGTGATCTTCCCCTACTATAGATGTAACTTTTCTGTAATCTAAAACTTCCCCCCAAACAAAGCTAAGTATGATTAAATAACAAGGTTAATTTTATTTTCTTTCAAAGAAAAGCAGACAATAATACCGGGAGAGTATTCTAGGAAGGACAGTGATCAAAAGACCTTTGGACAGTCCAACCCTGGAAAAAAGTGCCCATGAATATCCAAGCTCCATCTGTCATCTTTTCCTCTCCTCTCTTACATCATGCAAGCATTCCTCCTATGGTGTTCCACAACTCAGGTGATGGCATTTTTAGCTCTTTGATTATGTCAAATGGAATCCTTGAGGTCACCTTCAACTCTTTTCATTTCTTCATCTCCCATGTCCAACAAGGATCTAACCCTGTTGATTCCACCTCTGAAATTCCTTTCAAATCCTTCTTCTCTCCTTTATACAGTCTGTCACTACTTTTGATGACACACTTGCCATCTCTTGCCTGAAATCTTGTAATTGTTCCCCTAGTCACTGGTCTTACTCTCTCAATGACCTCTCCAAACTATTGTCAGAAGTCTTCCATCTAAAACACTGTCAAGCAAGGCTCTTCCTAATCCTAGCTATGCTTAATCTCACCTTTACCTCTGCAACCTGCAGCAGGAGTCATGTCTCTGCATTCCTAGAACCTGTGGGTCTGAATATGTGGAATCCTTCTGCCCCCTGTCGCAAAATACCTATTATCTATTTTTTTTTATGAAATTTCATATTTGATATAGTAATAACTCCCACCACTAATTCAAGGAACAGAATATTACCAGTCTTTGGAAGCCCTCTAACTACCCACCTCTTCTATCTAACAGAGGCAATTATCATTCTTAATTTGAGGTTTATCATCTCTTGCTTTCCTTTATATTTTTACTATATGTGTATTTACCCATGAATAATACCTCATTTAATTTTGTTTGTTTATAAGAGAAGACTATTGTTTATATTTTTTAGGACTTATTTTTTTCACCATTATTTTTGTGAAATTTACCCACATTGTTGCAGTAAACTTAGTTGATTTATTTTCACCACTTTCTCTATATAACTATATGTAAATATACATACAAAATGCACGCTACATCCATTTTATTATTGATAGGCATGTGTGTTGTTACCAGTTATTTGAGCTTTTGAACATACTTGAACATAGACCTGATATAGCTGTGCACGAGTTTAGAGGCTATATCAAGAAGAGGAATTCCTGAACTATAGGATATTTGTATGTTCATCTTTATCACATTATCAAGTGATGTCAGATTGTTTCCCAAAGTGACTGTACAATCTGATTGTCAGAATGTATTAACTTTTTCCTCCATTGAAAAATTCAATCTGATAATATTTTATTTGGAATTTATATACCTATGTTCAAAAGTGTACTTGGCCTCTAATTTGCTTTTTTTAAATAATCCTTGATTAATTTAAATATAAGGGCTGTTTTTGCCTCATACATTAATTTGGGAGTTTTTCTTCTTTTCATACTTTCTTTAAAAAATCAATTTTATTGATACAATATTGTTCGAAAAGGTTTTGCAAAATTGGAATTATCAGTTGCTTATTTCCTTTTTTTTTTTTTTTTTTGGTAGAATTTGCCTACAGTAATATCTAAGCCCTGTTTTAGGGAAAAGTTTTATTTATAATCCACTGATTCATTTTATTTATTTAACTGTTTATAGGAGCATCCCAATTTTCTTTTTCTTCATAAGTCAATTTTTATACTTTAAAAAAATATATATTTAGATTACATAAATGTTACATAAAAAATATAGGCAATCCCATATGCCCCGCTATGTACCCCTCCTACATTTTCCCATATTAACAACATCCTTCATTAGTGCAGTACATTTGTTACAACTGATGAACACATTTTGGAGCATATGTAAACTCTAGTTTATACTCTCTCTGGCACAATTTTGTGAGTTATGACAAGATATGCAATGATCTGTATCTGTCTTTGCACTGTCATTCAGGACAATTCCCAAGTTGTGAAAATGCCCCCTTATTACACCTATTTTTCCCTCTCCCTACCCCCACAATCTCCAGTGGCTACTGCCTCCATATCAATGTCATAAGTCAATTTTAATCATTTATAATCTTCTAGGAATTTGACTGAACACCTAAGTTTTCAAAACAGCATAAAGTGGTTTGTAATATTCTCTTCTCTTTCAAATCTCTGATGCATTAATTATGTACTCTTTTCATTACAAATATTGTTTACAATGTGTTCTTTAGGTCAGTCTTTCCCGTGTTTCAAAAGCTTCATTGGTCATTATATTGCAACACAAACCTTAAATGCACCCTCAGATTCCCTTGACTGCTTCTTTCTTTCTCTCTCTTGCACCTCTGCAGGATCCCTCCTTGAATAGCAGCCCCCCAAAACATATGTTCATGTCCTAACCCCTGAAACCTGTGAATGTGACTTATTTTGGGAAAAAAAGGGGTCTTTGCAGATGTAACTAAGTTAAGAATCTCAAGAAGATTGTCATGGATTATCTAGGTGGGCCCTGAATCCAATGACAAGTGTCCCTATAAAAGAAAGGCAGGGAAGCAGATGTGGCTCAAGCAATTGGGCTATCGTCTACCAAATGGGAGTCCTCAGGTTCGATTCCCAAAGTCTTCTGGTGAAGGCAAACTGGACTATGGAGGGAGCTGGGAGCAGACAGCAAGTGCAAACAAGAGAGAGGGGGAATAAAGAAATAAAGTAAAATAAATAAATCTTTTAAAAAAAAAGAGAGAGAGAAAGGCAGAGGGAAATCTGAAGCTAGAGGAGGCAATGAAGGATTCTCTCCTAGAGCCTTGGGAGAGAACACAGTCCTGCTGACACCTTACTTTGGACGTTGGCTCCAGAACTGTAAGAGCATACACTTCCGTTCTGTTAAGCCACCCGTTGTGTGGTACTTTGTTACAGCTCCCTAGGAGACTAATACACACCTCCACTTTTAAACTAGAATTGTGGATCATACTGCTGAGTGAAAGTACTTGCTGGGCAACATGCTGTGCCTCTTGACAGTTAATTGGGCAGCTCTTTACTCTCACTCTTATGGCCCTGTGCTTGTATCTCCCAAACAAAAATATCAGAAACCTTAATCCTTGGCTGGGCTCTTCTTTCTGGAAGACCGAGGCTAACTCAGTCTTTTAGAATAATGAGACTTGGGCTTTAAATCTTTTATTTTTACTCTTGACTTTCTTTCCTCTTCCTTTCTTCAGGTTTATTCTGTTCTTTTTCTAAGTTCTTGCCTTGAATGACTCATTCTCTTATTTCAACCTTTCTCTTTTTCTAATATAAGCCTTTAAGGCAGTAGTCACAAACCAAGACCCATGGGCCAAAACTAGCTTGCTAATTGTTTACACAAAGTTTTATAGGAACACAACTACATCCTTTCATTTATATATTGTCAATGGCTGCTTCTGTGCTACAACAGCCAAGTTGAGCAGTTGTGACAGAGAACATAAGGCCAAAAATATTTATCTGTCCCTTTACAAACAAATGCCAACTACTGCTTTAAACGTATAGATTTTCCTCGAAATATTGCGTTAGTTGTGTCACACAAGTTATGTTGTGTAGTATTTTCACGACTTTTCTTATCAGTGTTTTCTAATATCTATTATGATTTTTTTGACTTGTGGGTCCCTTAGACAGTTTTTAAAGGTATCTTTTTGTTATTTATTTCTAATTTAATTTTTTCTCTAATGAGAATATGGTTTGCATGATACTAATTCTCTAAAATTTGTAGAAATTTGATTCATAGCCTAGTGTATGATTACTATTTATAATTTTTATGTGTGCTTAAAATTACTATGTATTCTACAATTGTTGGGTACAATATCTATAAATTTTCATTCAATCAAACGTTGTTTTTGTATCTTTCACATCTTTAATATCTTTACTGATTGCTTAATCAATGAATTACTGAGAAAAGTGTGAAAAATCTCCCACTAAAGAGCAGATTTATCTCTCCTATAGCATTGAGCATTTTGCTTTATGTTTTCACATATATACCAATATATACCAATGTTTTATAGGGAAGCAGACTTGGCCCAGTAGTTAGGGCATCTGTCTACCACATGGGAGGTCAACAGTTCAAACCCGGGGCCTCCCTGACCTGTGTGGAGCTGGCCCATGTGCAGTACTGATGCGTGCAAGGAGTGCCGTGCCACACAGGGGTGTCCCTATGTAGGGGAGCCCCACGTGCAAGGAGTGCACTCCATAAGGAGAGCCGCCCAGTGCGAAAGAAAGTGCAGCCTATCCAGGAATGGCGCTGCACACACGGAGAGCTGACACAGCAAAATGACGTAACAAAAAAGAGACACAGATTCCGGTGCCGCTGACAACAACAGAAGCAGACAAAGAACACGCAGCAAATGAACACAGAGAACAAACAACGGGGGTGTGGGGGGGGGGGGTAGGGAGAGGGGAGAGAAATAAATAAAATAAATCTTTAAAAATAAAAACAAAAAAACTTTTATAGCTTCCTGGTGACCTGAATCTCTTATGAAGATCAGTGTTGCTATTCATTTATAATAATAAATTTTCATTTCTCCTAATGTCTTAAGTTTGTCTCCCATAAATAGCATATCATAGGATTTTGTAATTTATCCAACCTGAGAATTATAGTCCATTTAAGTAATTATAATTTATTGTTATTTCTGAAGTATTTCAACCACCTGATTTTATACTTTGCATTTTTCCCAGATTTTTCTCTTTCTGCTTCCTTTGTTTGTTTGTTTTTTGTCTTCTTCTGGATTGATTGAATCTTACCCCACTATATTTTTTCTCCTTTACTTGCTTTCAAGTTATACACACTCTTTTTTTTTTTAACAAACTACTCGAGAATTTTAGCTTGCACATTTAACTTAAAGTCTGAAGTTAATCAATATCTTTACCTCTTCTTACGATAAAAGGACCTAAGAATTCTTTATCATCAATCACCTCACTCCTAATTTATATATTATTATTGTTCAGAGTTTTGGATATATATAGATTTTTTTAATCCTACAATTTAAACTTATTGTTACCATTTCATGTAGATGTTATCATTTTATTTATGTTTTAGTTGAAATTTTGTTTTGTTTTTCTTACCATTTCTTGATTCTTCTCAGACCCTCTTTCTGGGATCTTTTTTTATTTTTTTTTCTCCTGAAGTACATCTTCTGGTTAGTTCTACTAGTGGCAAACTGTCTTGGGTTTGTTTTTCTGAAAATGTCTTTATTTAGTCTTTATTCTTAAAAGATAATTTCACTGGATGTGTTATTTTCCCTTGGCACTTTGACAGTATTGTACCCCCTTTGATTTCATTTGCTACTGAAATGCCTTGGAGTGGATTTCTTTTAATTTAGTCTACTTCAATATTAATAACTAATTCTGAGGACTGGTATATATAACTAATTCTGGAAAACTGTCTGCCTTTTTTTTTCTTCAAATATAGCCTCCTTCCTATATGCTATTCTCTCATTTTTAAATTCTGACTAGACATGTACTGACATTCTCACTCTATCCTCTCTGTCTTTCTTTGATAGTTTTCTTTTCTTTATTTTCTGTGCTGCATCCTGGATAATTTCTTTGGCACTATCTTCTACTTCATAAATTCTTTCTTTAGCTGTCTAGTCTGCTGTTTAATCCATTCATTGGATTTTAACCTTAATATAGTTTTAACTTCTAGACATATATGGAAATATATTTAAAGTGCATGTCTTCAGAAAAATAGGACACCACCAAACTAAGACCACTTTAAACTAAAAATGTCCCTCTTAGAGTTTTCTGGTCATACAAGGAGTGTGAATTTTGTCCCTAAATCCAGATAAGTGTAGGCTTATAGTTAGACTCCTCAGGAAACATCTTTTTCATATATATATGAAAAGAATATATATATATATATATATATATATATATATATATATATATAAAGAATATACATAAGAAAAAATATCTTTTTCATATATATATATCCAGAGCCAAAGGTGATAAAGGAATCTACCCCTGTTTGGTGGGTTCTAGTTCACCAAATGAAGTTGTCACTATTTGGGAAAAACAGATTTTCACAGGAGTCTCTGATTTGACTGCCCACCTTATTTTGGGTCCTAGGCTCTGTCTCAGATTCCAAAGTTCTAGGCCACTAGTATAGGCAGATACCTCCAGGCAAATCCAGTTGTAGGGCTAGATTGAAGCTCTAAGTCTGGATTGTGGTTTGGAGCTTGCTTATGATGTCAGCCTCAAAGAAAATCTCATACTTTCCTGACAGGTGAACCCTCCATGAAAGAAGATTCTTAAAAAAGATCTTACGTAGTATTTTTAGTGTCCTCTATCTATTAGCAGAGGGAAGGAGAATGTTAATTCTTACTATCTAGATAGTGCTCTACTTTATCAGAATATGAACAAATTAAACAGCTATAAAGTAATAGGTAGAAATCACAGAGATGTTTTCTAGAAATTTCATATTCATTTTTCAAAATACTTAAAAATAATATTTACTATTAAGCCTTCCCCTACCATGCTTATTAAAACACTGCTCTCTCTTCATTGTGTGCCCTGAACTTTATACCTCTCTTCATTATTGTACCTACAGCCAGGTATCATAAGTATCCTCTCCATCTCTAGGCTATGAACTTCTTGAAGGCATGAACTATAGATTAGCTATCTTGGATTTCCCCTTATTCTCCATACTTCTAATGCCTTGTCATTCCTGACTCATAATATGTTCTCAATAAATGTTGAATGAGGGAAGGAAGGAAGGATGGATGGATGGATGAATAGAATAAAGAATAAAGATAAAATTACAGTGATTCCTCATGTTGTACTAGTAGTCCCAAGTTTGAAAAAAGTAGTCTTGTTTCCATATCTAAAGCCATGGTACACTTTCTTTAATCTATAATCTTAAAATTTTATTATATATAATTATACTATACATCAGGTATAATATAATCGTGTTAACAATATGTATTATTGATCAATATATAATTGTATGTTAATATACTTTATATTAATACATAATGCATAATATGTAAATACATGTTGTATGTATATATATTTTTGCCACAGGAGAATAGCTAGAAGTATTGTCATTACCAAGCTAAACAAGGAAACTAAGAGTCTATTCCTAGTTAAACAACTTAATTTGCTATCAGAAATTACTTAAGACTATGCTTTAGTATATCTTCCTAAAATTTGGAATTAGCTATTGATCAACTTTACAAGAACAGCAACAAATTAAACAGTTATAATAAGTGGAACGAATTTAAAAACAGGTTATTTTGCCTTCTTCACTATATAAATGTACCTTTATGTGCTGAGGCACCAAGAACATTTTAAAATTAATATTTAAAAGAGAAAAATCTACTGTAAAAGATTATTCTTCCAAAGTATGTTTTTCTAGAAAGAATTTAACTCTAACATATTTTTAAAATATACAGTAGGATAAAGAAGTTATATTCTGAAAACCAACCTTAAAATAGTTTCTCTCAAGTCTGCTCATAAAACTGTAAGAAGGGCTCTGTCACTTGAGCACATGGCTCCAGAGGAAACAGCTACCTGGAATGGAGGCGAGGTCTTCTGCATTTACAAAGTGCTGATGAGTGTGACTGTGCTTTATCCATCAAACATAACCTGCTATACCCCAAATAAAGACAAAGCCAAAACAGACACATTAAGCACAAAAATACATAAGCAAATCACTACATGGACCCGTCTCTGACATAGCTCAGTGTTCCACTGACCCTTGGTCTAACCACCACCATCTCTCACCTGGACTACTACAATCACCTTCCAACTAATCTACTTCCACTTTCCCCGTTCTACCCGGAAGCTGGAGTTCTTGACCATGATCCTCCATCTTAACACCTCCCAACAGCTTCCCTTCAGAATATCCTAACTCCCTAGTACTTAAAGACAGTAGAATACAGTAGTCAAGGGTGCAGTCTCAGGAGCCAAACTGCCTGGCTCTGGCTTGTCCAGAGTGTGTGAACTTTAACTAGTTAACCTTTCTGGGCCTTAGTTTTCTTAGAGTAAATCAGGGATAATAACAATGCCCACATCATAGGGTGATGTGAGGATAAATGAGTTAATGTGTAAAACACTTCAAATAGTGCCTGCCACATGAGAGCATCTACATGGTTACAAGACCCCATTAGATTTGACCCCTGCCTACTTTTAACTTTATGTCCTGCAGTCTTCCTCTTGCTCATTCCACACCAACCTCTCCAGCCTCATGGTTTCTAACTTGTTCTCTCTCTCTCTCTCTCTCTTTTTTGCTCCTTACATTTTTTCTGTGACTTCTGCCTCATATCATGCAGAGCTTGACTCAAATGTAACCTCCTGATCTGACTTAAATGCACAGATCTCCACTGGTACTCTCCATCCCCTAATTATGCTTCATTTTCCTTCACAGCTTGTATTGCTCTATGAAACTAAATGTAACCATTGTGTATATGTTTATCATCTGTCTCCCTGACGGGAATAGAAGCTTCATGAGGGAAGGATTCATGTTCACCACAGTATGCCTAGTGCCTAGCACACTCCCTAATACATAGTATGCACTCAAAAAATATTTATTGAATACAAGAAAAAGTGAAATACTTAATAGAGTATCCTGTTCTCCACAAATGAAATGTTCAGTTACTGTTATTGTGAGGGATTATTGGAACTGGAACTGAACTAAAAAATAATCTAGTCCCATTCGTTCATTTTAGAGATGAGTGAGCAAGAGCCCAAGACTGCAGAAGTAACAGCAGAGTTGAGACTACAATGCAAATACTAAGCTTTCTGAAAAAAAGAGTTCTGAGAAACCAAATATCTCACTTCTCTTAAGCTTAAAGTTTAATTCTATGCAACTATATCCATAAGTCTGACAAAGGGGGTCAGATAACCTTGAAGCCAGGGTGGCTCTGAGTAGCTATTCTTATCATAGGTACAATATACACCATCCCATTGAAAACGGAGGGAAAAATACTTAAGGTAGCAAAAGTAAGAAAGAGGGGAAGCAGAGTTGGCCCAGTGGTTAGGGCATCCGTCTACCACATGGGAGGTTCACGGTTCAAACCCCGGGTCTCCTTAACCCGTGTGGAGCTGGCCCATGCGCAGTGCTGATGCGCTCAAGGTGTGCCCTGCCACGCAGGGGTGTGCCCCGCATAGGGGAGCCCCACAAACAAGGAGTGTGCCCTGTAAGGAGAGCCACCCAGCGCGAAAGACAGTGCAGCCTACCAAGGAGTGGTGCCGCACACACAGAGAGCTGACACAATAAGATGACACAACGAAAAGATACACAGACTCCTGGTGCCTCTGATAAGGACAGAAGCGGTCACAGAAGACCACACAGCGAATGGACACAGAGAGCAGACAACTGGGGGGTGGGGAGTGGGGGGAAGGGAAGAGAAATAAATAAAAAATAAAAATCTTTAAAAACAAAAGTGAGCAAAAGATGAAAGAAGAGAAATAAATAGGAATAAGAAGAAAGAGAAAGAAGTCTTACAGATTTAGAAATATTTGACTAAATGCCAAGTCCGGGTTTATTAAAAGGGATTCAGGCATTTGAATGAAAATATTAGGCCAACAACCCAAAAAGCAAGACAACAATTACAACTCAGTCACATCTGGAAAGGAAGGTTGCAGATCAATCTTACCTAAAACATGGGATTTCTTAATCATAAGATATGCATTTGTAGTTGCTTATATGTAATATCCCCCAAGCTACAATGAAGTTCTTGATGGAAGCAAGAGCATTACCCAGGGCACTCACTTTAATGACACCATGCAGATTAGTGATAGGGAAGGGGCTCACCTGACAATTTAGCTTAGGTCCTTAGACCTGAAGAAAGGAATCGGAGAAGGACTAACTGAGAGTTGGAGAAAGAAAGAAGTTATGATGGCTAGTCCTCTTAAACACATCTGTAAAAGAGCAATGGGAATACGAAAAGAGCCAGGCAGAGCACTCAGAGATACAAGGATGCTTGCAAACAGAGCTGTAATAACAGCTCACACCAGGGAGTCGATGATACTGCATAGGTGAGCACCAGAGATAGAGTTATGGTTGGGATGTAAGGTATCAGATTTTTTAAAAAGGCTTATGTTTCCTTTCACTTCTCCATTTCATTTATTTAGTTGTTTTCCACATGTTTATTCAGCACATGCAATAGGCTACAGCATTGTGTGGGCCACTGGAGATACAGCAGAAACAACAAAAAAGCCAGAGTCCCTGATTTAATCGTAGTCATAAACATGTACTTCTTAAAATTTACGGGAAAAAAAAGTCAATTCCCATTAGAAGTTCACATTGTCTAATTCAGAATGGATCCTGTGATTTATTTCTGAATGCCAAGTATCTTTTTCTAAGTAATTAAGAAAGAGCATACCATTTGGAAGGATCTGATGTAATACTTGCTGTATACTCTAAGATATGAGGTCTGGCAGAAGCAATGAGTGAAAACTTATTCAAGTAATCACTGAGCCACTGTGTACCCAAATAGGAACACTGATATGAACACTGTAAGAAATAAAACTAAATAAAGAAGACTTTGCCCCCAGGAAGCTATTCAGTCCTGTGTGTCCCAAGGATTAGAGATGGCCCTCTGGCAAAGGTGGGGGAGGCCATACAAGCTTATGAGGAATGAGGTATAAGACCTATAGTTGATACTTAACTTTTAACAGCCAGAGTCCTTGATGGGGTCTATAAGAGGGCTACAGACCTTCAGTGCTAATTAGTTTCTATTTTCTACACCTTCTGGAAGTACTGACTTCACTTTCAGTCACCTCAAACCCCTTGTCCTGAGCCAAGGTGAATAAGAATAATCTTCTACAGTGATAGAACAGCTCTCATTCCATATCTCTTCTTTCATTTCCATTTAAGAGGCAAGACCAATTTCCTGTCAGTGGAGGTTATTTCTATTAGTTTAAGACCTCTAGAGTTCAGTCTTTACAGATGCAGTTGCTCAAATGATCTATTATTTGTCCTTAAAAGGCCAACTAGGTTTTTAAAGCACCAGATATACAACTGTGAATTGAAGAAACCAATATAAAAGCATCTTAATATAATCTATATTTTCTACTTTATCAAAACCATGCACTAGTGAACTAACAGCATGTATTTTGAATCATTTAGACTTAATTGTATTTATGTTAGCTAGTTCTCAATTACCTAAAGAATAAAGCCAGATCATCTTTTTTTTAAAATGTTTTTAAAAATTTTTTTATTTTTAAAGAAGTGTTAAATATATAAATGTTACATCAAAAATATAAGGGATTGCCATATGCCCTACCCACTCCTTTTCCCACACTTTCCCACATTAACAACATCTTTCATTAACGTGGTACATTTGTTACCATATTGATGAACACATATTGAAGCATTGCTACCAACCATGGAATTTAGTTTACAATAAAGTTTACACTCTGGCCCACATGATTTTATAGGTTTTGACAAAATGAATAATGGCCTGTATCCGTTATTGCAAAGTCATCCAGGACAATTCTTATGTCCTGAAAATGCCCCCACGTTACACCTATTCTTTCCTCTCCATCCCCTCAGAACCTCTGGTGGCCACTGCCTTTATATCAGTGCTACAAGTTGGAAGAATAGCAATAAGTCTATAATAGAATAATAATAAATCTACTTTAGTCTATTGTTTATTCCCCAATCTTGAGGATATTGGGATGGTGATGACCACTCTGTTTTTATTTGAAAAGGAGCTTAGATCCCATGGGGCAGATGGATGCAACTATCTTGCTTGCAATTGCAGACACTCTTGATTTGCTTTCAAAACATCTCCCAATACACTCTTTCATGCACCCCTTATGCCTTAGATTTTATATTTCCTTAAACAAGGCACATACTTTCACACCTCTGGATTTTTCTTTATGATGATCCCTCTGTTTCGAATGTCCTTTTAACTCTATTTCTATCTACCAACACCGTACGGCATTCATCTAGTTCAAATGTTCCCTCTCTTTTCAAATCTTCCTTTATTCCCTAGTTGAAATTAACTATTCCTTCTATAGTGCATAACCCTTATCATTATTTAATAAGTCCTTTGTCCTGCTTTATAATTAGAGTCCTTTAGATGTCTAACTCTCCTGCTATACTTTAAGATACTTGAGAATGGGGCACATATCTTACCAATCTTTCATTAATCCCTAGATGGTAGTATATGCCTTTTACATAGTAAGTACTCAACAAATGCTTGTTGAATGGATGGATAGATAAGGGGTAGCATCTCAGTTTCCTCAAACAAAAATAAAGAGATGATGGCCAAGGACCTTTATCTATCTCTAATGGTCTTAGGATTCTTTGAGAACGAGCTTTGGTTTGCTCAATGACACCGAAAAAAAGAAGTCCTTAACAGAATCATACAAGAAAGTAAGACCTCCTCACAGTCCCACAGGAATTCAGGACCCTACAGGAGGAAATATCAGAAGAAGGGACATCAACAGGATACCTCCAGGTTCCACAGTGGGCCTAGGACAAGGAGGAAATAGGGCTAAAAATGGAAACAACCCAAAAAAGTAAAGTATATCTCAAAGTTAAACAAAAATCAATTTTAGATTATTCAATAACTTGAACTATCAATCCCTTCAACTGTAGAGATAAATGATGGCTGAATTTATGCTCTAAATCTGCATGTTCACAGGCCAAGGGAGGATGCTGGTATCTGCTGTCAGTAGTGCTCAAGAATCTCATAGACTAAAAGGTCCATACAAGTTGGTTATTTGTTTGTGTCTGGTAGAGACGGATATTTTTAAAGCAAACAAAAATCTTTTCCATGTAGACTGACATCAAAATAGCTTGCGATATTTTTCAAATAAGGATTAGTTTGCAAACACATGGAATCACAAAAGCTACAAAAATATCAATAGTCATCAAACTGGTATCAATAAAACCCAGAGCAGATGTATGTCTTATGCATATGGAATTGTCCCATATCCATTTCCCAATACCCTATGGAACTACAAATGTCTCATATATGTGCTTTATCCTGAGACTCGGGCACATATATATGTGATGTCAGAGACATTCTCATTTTTCAGTCTTCACAATTGGCTTTCTATGACTCAGAGATTAGAAATTGAGATATTGGTCCCCTTATTCACCTGGATGATTATATGATATGCCTGGGTTTTTTCTTCCTGGAATCATGTGTTTCACTTACATTAGTCTTACCATCCATGAGGGCACAGAGTGCGGGGACTAAGAGAGAGCTCAGTTAAGTAAGGACCTGAGCTACAAGGCCAGCATATGAAAATTTATTCATTCATTCAATAAATATTTACAGAGACTACTATGTGCAAGCACCATCCTTAGTACAGAGAACAAAATAGACAAAATATTGGCCCTTGAGTTGTGGGAGAGAGACAAACAAGACAAACAAGTAAAATAGGTAGTATGTTAGATGGCAATAAGTGCCACGGATGAAGAAAAGAAAAGCAGTGAAGAAAGAGACATTTAACAACAGAGTCACTATTCTATTAATGGAAAGCACTGATGTCCACCTAAGAGCTTGGCATCTACAAAATAAGACTAGGGGGAAATTGTGAAATTGGTGCTGCTTCTTGTCGTCTCTGCTACTTGTCCTTACCCTTTAGGTGCCACCTTTTTTTTTAAGCACCCTCTTCCCACCCCCATTACCCCCAGGGGATCTACTATGGAATCTTACCTGCACGGCCGCTTATCTTTCAATCTCTAAATCCCACAATACCAGACCAAAGTCTTATTCCTAGATAATCTGATAATCCAACAGGAGGTATATCAATATCTAACTCCACTCACAAGGTAATACAATTGTTTAGAGATAATGCCTTAATCCAAAGGACTGACTATCTTGAATAGCAGGAATTTCACACACCTTGTCATATGGTAAGAGAAAAGTTTGGGGTTAAGATGCTATATCTTCCCCAATGATGCATATACCTAACCTACTGGCCCTGGAGAGAGTAATATCTTTTACCTTTACACCCCAACAAACCTGCTTTTTAAATTATCATTTAATTTGGGGAGTGTATATTAGATCTGGGAGCCCCTTCTGGTTTTCTGTGATATTTGCCTTCTTACCAATATTCTGGAGGCTTCACCAGGACTTGAACTTAAGTGACATGCAAAGCCCTGGGGTCAGTCAGTGTATTTATTGTCACCTACCAAACAACTGGGAGTCAGGCATAGGTTGCTGTTGTTTGTTAAAAGCATGACTTGGGACCACAATCTTCATGTGTTCAGAAAATCAAGCAGGAATGCATGTACACCCACAGGTTTTTCATTTGGCTAAGCCTTCTGGGGAGCAGGTGGGAGAGTTATTTAGATTTTTTTCAATTAACTGAATAAGGAATTATAGTAAATAAACAGCTTAAGTACATCTTCTACCCCCAAAACAGTTCCCGTATCACTGGAGAGCAGCTGCTTCAGGATCCCAGGTGGCTTGTAGAAGTATGGGCTGAGCATGGCATTGGAGCTGTGACAAAGGGAATCCCCAGCCATTGGGGAACAGGAGCTAGCATTATTAAAATATGATACTATCATATCACATACTAAACAAGAAAATATGCATACTATGAGCCAGGCACTGTATTCATTACAGCTTTACAAGGAGTATCACATTTAATTATCTCAATAGCCACATGAAAAGTTATGAGGAAACTTTGTAGGTCTCATAACTAGCAAATGACAAAGCCATAATTTGCACCCAAGTCTGTCATACTTCTATGATTTTTAACTATTAACACCCTCTTATCAGAGACGGCCCATGATAGCAGTGTTGATGCTGATGACAATGGTGATAATGGTGAAAAATACCAGAAAAATACCAATTTTAAGGTTGATAATAGGAGAAACCTAGGACAATCAATGAAAAAATAATTAGTCTGGCTGGCTAGTAAAATTAATACTAACTATAGTCATCTATGTGAATCATGTACAATTATGTCTAACTATGAGTCAGTCCAATATTTGGGTATAAAAATAAAGACATCAGAATAACTTTGATGAAAGTTTTATTTGATTAGAACAGTGAGTCGTACATGTATAATCAGACTTAATTGTTGCCCAGATTCTACTGTGCGTGTCCATCATCTTTATACCATTTTATACTTTATAAAGTATGTATTTTGAGGACTTCCTAAGTAACAGGAACTGTCAGATGCTTGGAGCAAAGGGGCAACTACCAATAATAAATTAGGTTCTTGCTCTGGAGACTCTCAGGGCTGGTCATTTCATCTTGACCCCTCCCTAAAATTATTTACAATTCTCATCATTTTATAGCTTAGGAAACTGAGACCAGAAAAAGTGAACAAGATTATCCAGATAGTCTAGTTTTCTATTCACAACTTGAAAAGTGAAATGAATTGCTAGCTAGTGAAAAATCCAATTTCAGGGCCAGAGGAAATCTCTTTTTTTTAAAGGAAATAAAAAGCCCACCCATTCTCCATTATTTGGGGAAGCTTGTTTTAATTTTTTATTATGATTAATTATTATGATTTCATTAAATTTTCCACCTACTCAATGCAATTAAGCTCTAGGTGTTGGGGCCAAGTTTATGTATGAGGAAGAATAGCTAATTAGGGTGATACAACCTAATCAGAAACACAATGCCACCAGCATGCCTATGTACTTAGACTTTTTATACACCTGCCACTCTTAAGAAGCAGAGCATTTAAACTAGGAGACATCTACTCTCATCCAGGAATATTCTTAAATGGCTTAGTCAACATTATCCAATTTAATTCTATGGAAAACAGAGAGAAAAAAGATGACAGAGGAGGAGCAACAATCAGAACCTTGGTCTCCTCAGCAGAGAGGAACTGAAGTATGTTACAAGAATCAAGCATTAATTTAGGTTCATCATTTGCATCCTTGGAGATAAGTGATCAGAGAAGGTGCATAACTGAACCCTTACAGGGAGGTGACCCTGTGTTATTGGGAAGACAGTGAATTCCTAGAAAGATGAATCTCCATACTTAATAGGTTTTAAAAAATCTTCCCAACTGAATGAATTGTTTGTGGTTTAGGATTCTCCAAATCACATTGTCCATCCAATGACAAGGGTAATCAAAATTGCCAGTAGGAAAAGCCAATCAGCATTTGCAAAGTAGACCATCTGAGAACTGACCTGCCTGTGTATCTTTCTGAGGTCACATCATTCCGGGCTCGTTTGCATCCACAAGGTCAGGTCATATTTGTAGGTAAGCAGAATATCATGACTCAGGACCATGAAATAATCACAAGGTATTTGTCCCTTTTTACTTTTCAACTATAAAACACATGTCTGGTGACATTTGGAGCAATTAGTGTAAACAATGTCAATGTCCACACTGTTATTGAGATAAATATTAATAGCTAATATTTCCTGAGCACTTACTATGTGTTGGGTACTGTTCCAAGTACCTTACATGGATGAACTCATTTAATCCTCACTACAAACCTATGAGATTGGTAGTATTATTATCCTCATTTAACACATGAGGAAACAGGCACAGAAGCCAATAAATTCCCCCCAGGTTACATATTTTAATAAGAAAATGTTTGCACCATAGCAACACACAAAATTTTGATCAATTGCTATAAATATATCTGAAATGACTGATATCCTTGCTAACTCAAAACAAGACTGTGAGCTACATCTTGACATACAACAAGGAGATATCTTGGTCATCTGCAGAACTCTCAATACTTTGTTTAGGGCCAGGCATACAGTAGTTGGTCAATAAATGTATACTGGATACTCTGTGTGGTGGTTTGAAAATGTATGCACCCCAGGGAAGCAGACTTGGTCCAGTGGATAGGGCGTCCGCATACCACATGGAAGGTCCACGATTCAAACCCCGGGCCTCCTTGACCCATGTGGAGCTGGCCTATGCACAGTGCTGATGCACACAAGGAGTGCCTTACCACGCAGGGGTGTCCCCCGCATAGGGGAGCCCCACGTGCAAGGAGTGCACCCCATAAGGAGAGCCGCCCAGTGCGAAAGAAAGTGCAGCCTGCCCAAGAATGGTGCCACACACATGGAGAGCTGATACAACAAGATGACACAACAAAAAGAAACATGCAACGAATGGACATAGAGAGCAGACAACTGGGGGGGGGGGGGGCGACAAATAAATAAATAAATAAATCTTTAAAAAAAAAATACAGATAAGTTCATTTAAATAAAAATAAAAGAAAAGAAAATGTATGCACCCCAGGAAAATATGTTCTTAAATCTACTCCATTCCGTGGGTGTGAACCCATTATAAGTAGGGCCTTGGGTGAGGCTACTTCAGTTAATAAGGTGTGGCTCAGCCCAATCAGTATCGGACTTAATCCGACCACAGGAGTCCTTTATAAGGGAATGAAACCCAGAAAGAGAGAGAAAGCCACAGGAAGCAAGAAGCTGAAACAGAACATGGAAAAAAGGAAGAGACCAGCAGATACCATCAAGTGCTCTGCAATGTGACCAAGGGTCACCAGCAGCCAGCTCCAGAATGCCAGTCCTGGGCATTGCCTTGATGATGCCTTGATTTGGATATTTTCCTGGCCTCAAAACCCTGAGTGAATAAATTCCCATTGGTTTACCTGACCCATTTCATGGTATTTGCATAAGCAGCCTACGAAACTAGAATACCCTGCTTATTTTAAATTTCGTGATATCTTTACCTATAGGACAATTTTAAAGGGTGTTTAAAGGCTAGCACAATCTGAATTCATTTTGATGGTAGAGTCTATCATTTTTTAAGCTCTTTCTATCTGTCTGCCCGCCAATCTCCCTCTAATACACAGTGATAAATGATATCTCGTCTTTTATGTTGACATTTTCATCCAAGGACCTTGATGTGTATTATAAGCCTCATCCTACTCATAAAAATACATGCACATTCTAGGGAGTGAATTCATTCAAACAGAATTGGAGGGTTCATCCACGGCTACAACTGGCAGGCAGCTCAGAATTCTGCTGCAGATGTGTTTTGCTTGGCTGGCAGTGTTTAAGAATTTTTTATTTAAATGTATAGACCAGGCCTGTCTCTTTTTTACTGCCAAGCAAATAAAACCCAATTTACGTGTGTACTTACTTGCCTGATCCCAATATTGATCCCTCTGATCTACAGGTGCCTAGGCTCTTCGAGTAGATGAAATGTAAGACCCTTGTATTCCTGGACTCATGCTATAGGTTGATAGAAACCTTTTCAGGCAAAACAGGTTAACAACTATTATCTCAAGATACTCCATACATCCATATCTAGTTCTCCTGTAGGAGATTCAGGATCCCTTCACTTCTATTTTCAAGACAATATAGTCATCATTACCATGCCTTTATAAGTAGATGAACTAAAACCCAGGAAATGGCCAACAACCCTACAGGTATCTGGTAATAGAAATCCTACACAAATAGAACAAACACTTTAGTTCTGCCTTTTCCCACTAGAATAGTATATTCTCTGTTAGGTTCTCTCAAACCAAAAACGTCTCACAAAGAAAGGAGATTTGTTCAAGACATGATTTATGGTTTATTCTGAGATTCTTCTCTTTTGGCCAGCCTGGACAGAAGAGAGGACAACTTGGAAGTCAGCCATTGCTTTAGTTCAGAACTATATATCCTAAATGAAGGAGATGCAGGGGCTTACACAGGGCTTATACTCCTCTGGGATTAGCTCCGATTTTGATTTTCTACTTGGACAGATGGAGCTTTCAGTTCAATGTGGGGGTGTGGTCAATTGGATCCCTCTTACTGTTTCACTATTATTTACAGTCTGGATCTAGTCCATGGCATAGAGTGCAACAGTTCTAATCAATACCTCTTACACTGTGGACATTTATGTGCCACTGATGGAGAACTTTCCATTTCTTCCTGTAGTCCCTCTGACAAGCTCTCTCTGCTCAGGCCCATTAGAGAACTCAGCTGTGAAATTATCAGAGTTAATGCAAGACTCTGTCACTGGGCTATCTAGATGCCTGTACATTCCAGTAAGTCTCTTTCTGATTTGCTACATTGAGGGAAGACAGCTCCCCTGGGCACTCTCCTCTTTTTGCAGTAGGATCTGTTCTAAATTGGTTTTGGGGACTCTGGAGCATTTGTTGGGGATTATAATAAGTACTCTATCAACAAATGTAATAACTGATAATAGACCCTTGTCACTTTGACACTTTCCTATTTCAGGAAGGGGGCACCTTAGTTCTCACTTTGATGTACAGCCTTCCTGTCTTATGAAAAGCTGAGACTTCCTTTTTCTTCGTGTTGTCTCTGATTTGGAATTATCTAAAACAAAGTCTTTATTAGCAGCAGTACTGGCTGCAAAGAGTATTCTTCCCAGTGCCTGAAATGAGCTTGGCCACTTTCTTCCATGCAGCTCAAGGTTCCTCTGATCAAAGGCCATAGGTAGGTAAAGATAGAGTTTCCTCTGCTACCGCCCAGGCCTCTGTTCCCTGATGCTGCTTCTGCCTACTCAGGGCTCTGCAAGCACCAATGCAGGGCCCACTCAACCTTGCCCCTCTCAGTAATGCTCCCAAGTCCTCATCATTCTCCAATCCAATCCCTACACCTTCAGGAACTGACTGCTCAGCTGTTAATGATGATAATCATTAATAGTACCCACTTAGCTAACCATTTTGCATTTTAATACTTTGATACAAGGAATTTCTTGAGGCAATGTCTTCTCTCAAAAGCAGACCAGGTGCAATGCCTGGGACCTCCTGATCCCTGAAGCCATTTCCTCTATTTGACTAACTGCAGACCAACTGGACAAGGGATTTGTCTTTAGTGAAAAGGCATAGTTCATCTCAAGGGTGAATTAGTTTCCACCTCCTCCTTCTGAGAGCAAATTAGGATAAAGGGGAATGTCAGTGCAAGAGATATGGAGGCTACCAGGTAAAAAAAGAATATGGGAAGGTAATCCTACAAGACTAGAGACTCCAAAAGGTTTTGTACACCATGTTCTGCCATCACCTACATGCTCCAATGGCTTTTATAGCGAACAGTAGCATAAATTCCAGAATAAAGTACTTAAAACCATTGCTAAATCAGTGGATTTTAATACCTTCTCCTCCACCATCCCCATCTTCTCCCATCAAAGCTGAGTAGTAAAGGATATGGCTCTCAAGTTATATGATCTAGGTTCTTTAATTTATCAGCTCTGTGACTCTAGGAAAGTTATTAACCCTTCTGCCTTCTTGCTTTATATCAGTAAAATTGAGATTATAGTGGCTATCTCAAGTACTAAAAAATGACCCATGCAAAACTAATCTCTGCTATTGGAAATCAGGATGATGGTTACTCTTGGTGAGGAGGTAGTGATTAGAAAGGGCCTTAGGGAAACTTCTGGAATGCTGATTGCATTCTATTTCTTTATCTGGATGCTGTCTCCATGTATGTATTCAGTTTGTGAAAACTCATCAAGCTATATTATATGTGCACTTTTACTTTACGAAAATAATTTATTTAAATATTTTAGAAAAGCAAACCAGGGAGAAAGATAACCCTCCTTGTCACAATGACACACACACCAACCCAGATTTTCATCTCTAAAGTTTCCTTAAAGCTGACTGGTTCCTACAGCTTAAAACCACATACAAACTGAACTCAGCAGAAAAGCTGATGGTGTCCTGTAAGATTCTGCACAGGCAGCAGAGGCACTGTCTCCAACAAGCATCTGTCACCCTGGAGGCGAGTACTCCACACTCAGGGAAATTTCTCAATCTCTCTAATCTGTGTTGAATCCAATAAAAATAAGACCTCTTCAAGTAGACAAGTCTGCCTGTGATCCGGGAGACCTTAAATCAATAAGGAAGGAGTTCACTGTCTGGGGAGGTGGAAGGGAAAAAGAAATGAAACAAGACTTGGTGCCTCAGCATCTCCTTCCTGTAATGCTATGTCCCACCTCAAAGGACAAGAGCCCAATAGGTTACTATAGAGTCAGCAAAGTGTTCTGAGTTAGAAGATGGAGGAAGAGCGTGTGAGGAGGAGTCACGGCTCTTTTATTTTTGAATACTGCATCATCAGTCTCTGAGAAAAAAAAAAAAGTCTTGGCACCTCAGGAGGCTCATCCCTGTAGCAGGATCAGGGCTGAGGTGCCAGCACTTTTTCTTCCCTCTCTCTGAATTGAAGAGGTGCCATGACAGCAAACTCACTGACCCAAAGGAAACTGCAGAGGCTGGAAATGTCTTTGTCCCTAAACTACCCATTGGCTCCCAAATAAGAAGATGGCTCAGTGGACACCAGCCTGAGGCCTGTCCAGAAGACCTAACCTGGCTCCCTGGAAAGAACTGTTGTCCTGCAGTGTCAGCATTGGCTGTGCTCTCCACCACAGCAGGATCTGCTTCATCCAGGTGCTTTCAAAGGCTTCAACTCCCCAAACAGACGGACCTAAACAGCAAAATCCCTGGGAGGAAAAAACTGGGCTGGTTTCACAGGAAAGCCACTTTCCATTGTTCTAGGGAAAAGGAAAAAGGGGTTCACAAAGGAAACTCATGGTAGGGAAAAGGAGGGATAGCTTTGAAAGGAAGAGATATGGGATTTAGTAAAAAAAGATTTTTTAAAAAATTATTTATTTACTTAATTTCCCCCCCTCCCCTGGTTGTCTGTTTTTGGTGTCTATTTGCTGCGTCTTGTTTCTTTGTCCGCTTCTGTTGTTGTCAGCGGCATGGGAAGTGTGGGCGGCGCCATTCCTGGGCAGGCTGCTCTTTCTTTTCACGCTGGGCGGCTTTCCTCACGGGCGCACTCCTTGCGCGTGGGGCTCCCCTACGCGGGGGACACCCCTGCGTGGCACGGCACTCCTTGCGCGCATCAGCACTGCGCATGGCCAGCTCCACACGGGTCAAGGAGGCCCGGGGTTTGAACCGCGGACCTCCCATATGGTAGATGGATGCCCTAACCACTGGGCCAAAGTCCATTTCCCGAAAAGGTGTTTCTATGGGAAAGAGTAACTTTGTTCATTTTCTGAGAAGGGAGAAAAACAGCTGAAATCTCTATTTGGTGGCTGACATCCTGGACACCTACCTGGCCTTTTGAAGGCCAGTTCACCAACTGAATTGTCTCAAGACTTTTAATCAAGTATTTTGAGAAAAGCTGGGTATTGCTTTAGTCAGGTAAGGACCCAGATATACTGGGGCTAGACCAATACTGAAAACAGTCCAACAACTCTGGGAGGGAAGTGAGCTGTGGCAGAGACAAAGGGGGCAACTCAGGTGCTTTTTCATCAACAAGAAGATCCAGTCACAAGCAGAACTGATTTCCCAGTGTGGGAAATACACACAGTGATAATACCTTAAGCTGTACGCTTCTTCTCTCATTTGGAGTATTGTTGGATTTACTGTTGTCTCCTTCCGTGAAGCTGCAAAGGCAGCATCTAGCTCCATATGACGGGAGAAATGGAACTTCCACTTTCTTAGTGACTTGTTCAAGGTTACAGCGTGGTCTAGAAATGAGAATTTCTGCCTCTAAGTTAATTTTATTTTTATTACATCATTCCACTCCTACTGGATAAATCTTGTATTAAGGGTAGCTCTAAGGACAGAGCTAATTTAGAAGGGTTTATCTGGGTATGGAACTGCGGGAAGTGAGCTAAAGCTCTGAGTTCTTAGGTCACAAGAACTCCTGGCCTACATAAGAGATTGGTAAAAATCGTTCAGAAGGACACCAAGTCAATTTGAACATGATGAAGCATGGCTTCTAAATTTATGAACCCATTAAATAGTAAAAGGGAAAGGCAAATTAGTAAGGAAAAGTCAAATTATGAACTAATATGAAAAAAAAAAGCTTCCCAAGAAGTGAAAACAACTTATCACAAAACAAGAAAAAGAGGCCAAATAAACATAGATACAAGACCTATTTAAATACAAATCTTCCAAAAATAATTAGCAGTGTAACTTTCTCTCAAGATAAATTTTTCCCATCCTTTTGTTTTTTCAACGTTTTATTTCTCAGATCAACCCTAAGGAACCAGAGAAACATATTTGTTTTTCCTTTAAACCAATGGTAGAAAAGGAATTAAAAGTTGTTTAACATGTATTTCACTTACGTGTCCCCATCCTGGCTTAATAATCATATCAGCATGAGAAAAAACTAGGCACAGACATCAGACACACCTCCTTCGACTGCAGACCTGGTCTTGCTGTACTTAGGGGCTATGCTACAACACATTGCAAATATTTCCAAGTTTGTAACCATGCTCACCTCCTTCCTCTGCAGCTCAGAAGCTTGAAACCTCTCATGAGGTCCCCTGTCACGGGCAATCTGTGCCTCCGCATAGGTCTGAGCTGCCACCTCAAGCGCTGATGAGACTTCCCCAAAGCAGGTTAATTCCTTTGCGAGAAGGACCCAGCTCCCTTCTCCCATTCACCTCAGATATTTCCTTGGGAAAGAGGCTATATTGGGCATCCAGCTGGGCCAATATAGGTCATTAATCAGATCAACTCTGTGAAGCCAAGGGTGAAGAGACTGAGAAGTGGGAAGCCCTGAAGTGACCTTGGGAGGCACAGAGTGTAGGAATATTCTGAGCTTTGTGGTTTTAACCATCAAACATAATTGAGCAAGAGTATGTCAAGCCCACCTCCTGCAACTCCACACACCTGGGTGTCTGGGGTCTCCTTTCTCACACTTGCTTTAATTTCTACTCATAGGTCCTGAGCCACTGTGACCTGAGCAAGAAGGTGCTCGAATCCACCTCCTCCTCCTTACTTCCTCAAGGAAAAGCTACCAAAAGCATGACACGGGCACCATGCAGCTGCTATGTAAATGGATTCTGCTGAGGGGAAAAGCAGGAAGGAATCTGTAAAATACCAAGTGCAAGTTCACTTGGTTCAACCTAGGACAGCATGCTCTGGAGGGACATGTGCTCACTCACATTCAGGGATTGGTCCTGGTCACTCTGTGGAAGGGAACCCAGGACAATGGGAGCAGTCCTTGATTGCCATCCCAGTACCCTTATGCCTAGAGAGCTGCAAATTTAGATGAAGGGGTGCCACTTTCTACAAGGAGGACTAAATTACGAGTCTATGACCAATCTTTAATTGAAACTAATGTAAACTCATGTCTATCTCCACTTGATTAATTTCAATTAACTGTGGTAGAGAGGGGGTTGGCAAGGAGAAGCCTGTGCTATTTAAAAAACAATAGGCTAAGGCTTCAATTTTTTTAAAAAAATGGACACTGTAGTTTCAGGGGGAACAAATAAGGGTAGGAAACATCTTCTGCTCCTTGGCACTCTCAAAACATGACGCAGTGCCAACTGCTCAACCAACTGTCTGGGGGATAGGGTAATTGTCACTCTTCTCACCACAACTTCTGGCTTTCAGATCAGCGGTTGGCAGGTTTATCTGCTTCTGAGCAGCCTCAGAGCCACGTCAGTGACACTGGCTATGTCAGCAAGAACAATCGGAAGGAAGGATGATGCCACTGCCAACGGCAGTAGAAGGAAAAATGTCAGCCTTGAAGACAATTCTTAGGTTTCTTTGTCTCACTGATTCTCTCATCAGCACAAATGAGTGTTAATGATGTTAGAAGGCCAGAAGAGGGCATGCCCCTTTATGGAGCCATCTGAAGGGTTGGGGTACAGGAGAATTTAGTTAATGTGATGGGCTTAAGCCTCCAAACCCCTTGTTTAGGGCCCATCCCAACTTAGGAGGGGGTGGCCTTCAAGTGTGCCAGAGGACACAGGATGAACACCACCACCTAGCAGTTGTCTAAAGCCCACCACACATACCTGTAGTGATTACTGCAGTAATCCTGGCCCATTTCACATCATGGCTCATTCTAGCTGTGCTCATTATTGTCATTATAATAAACATCACATCATAACCATCAACAGTTTGATGTAGGATCCTTGATATCATGCTTCTGCAGTTTATTTTAAAAGGAGGTTTAAAGGCACCTGCACTATGATGGCAATTCTCTAAAAGTTCACAGTTTCAGAGATTGGATTCTATTCCCTCATCATTTATCAGCCACCTTCTGGTCCAGGACAATGCTGAGGAAAGGAGGCATTATACGATGAACATAAAGCTAAAACGATTTTTAAAATATTGTTTGGGGAAAAGAGAAAAGCCCTAAGGAAAGAGAGGTGAGGGAATTCAAATGAAATACCCTCTCAAACCCAGGTATATTCAAAGGTGAAAACAATATCACTACTGGCACACCTCACTGACTGACTCCCTTAAACCATCAGGATAAAGTAAAAAATTCATGCAGAGGCCAAAAGGTTATGGTAGTTGGGTTCCAAGAAATTGCATTGTCTAATTCACAAATATAGAGGGAGGGTGTCAGAGTTCAGCCTTAAGATGATAACCCTTGGAATAATGCTCAGTGCCAGGGAATTTAATTTAATATTATGTCATTGCAATTACCAGTAACTTACTGAACAAACATGGCCAAGTCTTTTCATTTCCTATGTCTGGGTTTCATTAGCTATTTTCTCCCCAGTAAGCCAAAGATGAAGTTAAGCTGCTTCACAGGGTAAGTGAGGAACACATCTAAAAAGTACTTAAGGTGATCACTAGAAGGGAAAGAATCAATAATGCCACATTTGGAGTCAATCACCCCCTTAGCCACTTACACCTCTCCAGCCAGGGGTTCTTAGCAAGGGGTCTGTGAGCTTGAATTGAAATTTTAAAAAACATTATTCTTGTGGGGGCCTGTTGGTGATGTATTTATTAAATAATACCCTGTAGTGTGGACTTAGTAAGGGGTACGTGGTTTTCACCTGACTGGCAAAGGGGTCTGTGGAGCAAAAAAAGGTTAGGAACCTCTGCTCTAAGCCATAACATACACAATATCCAGCAGCAGGGGTTCCTAATCTGAGTCCTTGAATCCCACAAGGGTACATGGACGAGCTTCAGAAGGAGTCCACCTGCTCTGATCTTGGAGGCAGGAAGCCCAGGACCCAAATAATGTTTAAGAACTATTGCTCTTCCAGTAAGCCTTAGCTACAGGTGTGTGCCAAAAAAAGTTTCAGTGCCTGGTGGAGAGGGAAAGTCAGGTGCCAAGAGAAACACATAAGATGGGAATCTCAAGAAAACCAGCAGGATCCTAAGCCTTTGCCTCCTGAACCTCCTACTCAAAACTGGCCCTGTCTGTGAGAAGGGACTCTCCTCAATCAGTGGTGCCTAGAAGGTCACTAGTAATAAACAGAAGAACCCACTGACTGGAGAGGGTACAAGCTGCCTCCATCCACTACTGAGGACACCTGTTGGAGGGAAAGTCACAGGCTTCCCCAGGGCTTTTGGGAGGGGGGTCGCGTTGGGGAGACAGTTTTATATCACAAAGGCTGAAATGAGTTCCAACTATGTTCTGAAAGCAGGACCGTCTTGTGTACAGTATAAGAAATGAAAATGGGGTCCATGTCTATAGATCACACTCACAAGAAACAGATGAATCCTCTGGGCCCTCAGTAGTATCAAGTGGAATTTCGGTCCTTTTCCTATTCCCCAGATATGACCCAGGTCCTATCCCTGACAGTGGAACCATGTTTGGAAGAGCAGCTGAAGGGAATTCAAAGGAAGCACCTCAAGAACGAGAAGGAATGGCCCAAAAGATGGACAATAACAAAGAGGTGACCTTCACCAGGTCAGTATGTATGGTGTTTGTATGGGGGCGGGGAGGGGGGGGTGTTACTTAAAAAGAAGTGAGGGAGAACGAGAGAAAGAATTTCATTTTAATTCCTGAGAGCTAGACAGTACAAGTAAAAATTATCTAACACTTATAGAGCAATTTGCAGTATACAAAGCACGACTTTCACTATCTCATTTAATCCTTCTCACCCTGAAATGCCAATTATATTTTCTCCATTTTGCACATAAAGAAACTGAGACTAGGGGAGGTTGATTATGCGACTTGCTCAAGGTCATATGGCCCAAATCAGAGGTAGAACTCATCTCAAGTCTCCCCTGCTCCCAGCCCTTCCTCCCCTCCCTCCCCCCTCCCTCCTCCTCCCCATTTCCGCACCGCAAAATGTTGTCCACCTTTAATAACAGGCTTCACACCAGCTCCTAAGGGGACAAGGTTGATGTGGCTGCAACAGTCTTCGCCCCCCTCCCTTCCCTAAATCTGGGGCGGAGCAGCGCCCCCCGGTGCCAGAGAGCACCTGAGTGACGCGGAACCTCAGTCAGGGGTTTCCCGGTCCAGCTAGGAGAAGCGGAGCCGGCAGCTGAAGAAGTCACGGCTCTTGCACTCAGAGCAGTCAAGTAACGCCCCAGCAGCAGCTGATGGCTTGGGGCTTAAGGTGCGAGGGGTAGCGCTGGGTGAATCCCCTCCCAAGCGATCCCAAAACTGGAACCCGGCGCCCGCTTCTCCGACTCGGCTGCCTAACTAGCACCAGCGCCTCCCCGGCCCCGACCCCTGCCCCACCGGCTCCTTCTCTCAGGTTCCCCAGTGCGTGAGGCGCCTGGAGGAGGAAAGGGGCTGGGGCGGGGTTTGGAGATGTCAGAGAGGACAGACTGTGGGTATCTTCCACCTCTGATCCTCTGGATCAGTACAAGCACTAGCAAACCCGGCTGCAACTTTGGGTATCAGAGATTTCAAATCAAGTAGCAAGTTGCCTGGAGAGCAAGCAGCCTGGGGTGGGTGTCTGGGGGTAGGGATAGCAGTGGAGGAAGAATTGAGAGGCAGGAGAAGGTGCCCCTTTCTGCACAGCCCCCCAACTCCGCGGGAAGGGGGTCCTTGCGCAGCCCGCCGGGTGCGGAGAACGTCTGGGCACCGGTACCCCGGAGCGCGGCTCCGCACAGTTGCTCCTCACGGTGCTCCGCGCTCCTCCCCACCTGCCCACCGCCTCACCCACGCCGCGGAGACTCACAGTCCGCAGAAACTGGATCTCGTCTTCGCCTCCTTCTCCCCCTTCAGCCATGGTTCCCGAGGCGTCGGCGGTGCCCTAGCCTCCGGCGCTTCTCCTTCCCCCCGCAGCCGCCCCGCGTGCGCTGACTGCTGCTGCGCTTTCTTTCTCCTCCTCCTCCTCCTCCTCTTCTTCCTCCTCCTCCTCCTCCCGCTCCTGGCCCAGTCTCAGCAGCGCCGAGCTAATCCCCGACCATATAGGGAGCTGGGCTAACACTCCACTGCACTGCAGAGCGCCAACGCCAACCAAGCAGCCCGCCCACCCCTCGCGCCTCTCCCCGAAGCCAAGTGCTCCGCGGCCGCGGACTCGGCGGAGAGCGCAGCACTGGGTGCGCCCAGCGGGCGGGGGCGCGGTAGGGCCTCCCCCGCGCTGCACCGCACCGCACTCAGGAGGCGTGTGCTCCCCGGCGACAGAAGGATGCCCCCTACCCTGCCCAGATTCACAAACAAAGCCCAGTTGCTTAGCTCCAGCGCGCCAAGACTGGACACCAACCGCCCGCTCTGCCCACGTGTGTGTGTGTGTGTGTGCGCGCGCGCGCGCGCGCATCCGGCTCTATTCTTGCTCAAACCCGAAAGTCTTGCTCGGACTCAAATGCCTTGTTCGGACACCAGTCGTGGAAGGGTGAGCTGGGTGTGCCTGCAGGTCTTCCAATAGGCAGGGAAGGAGCGGTGTAGTGAGGGTGACAGTCCATTCATAAGAAAGTTTGCAACTCCCTGGATAGTCTTTTCTGCACTTTAAGAAAGACCCTTCCCCTCGTCAAAACCCAGCAAATAAAATTTACCAAAACCCTGGATTGTCAAGCGTTGCAATAACATCCACAATTAGGAGGTCAAATGACGTCAGAATCTTTCCTCTGCCCACCCCTCACAGCTTCCCAAACTTACTCTGCATCTTCAGGTGCCAGCGTTCTCTACTCTAAAAAGGGAAGTGGGGACTATATGCAGTGACCTGTCAGGACCCGGGGCTGCTGATATTCCACCCTGCCTTGCAGCTTACCGGGGTGTGGGGTCAGTCGGATTGGTCCTCACTGAGGCTGAGGATGCAGGGTGCCCCCTTCTGTCTGCTGACCGGGAAGCTCTGGGGCAACAGAAGCATTCAAGAGAAGAGGCAGTAGGAAGGCATGTGATCTAGGATGCAGAGCGACCTAGAAGGGGGGAGGGGGCGGGGGGGAGGCAATCCTGGGCTGATGGTAGCTGAGGACACTGAAAACCCCGACCATTTTCACAGTTTCAAATATGGCCTCACTGTGGATGAACTTCAAATATGGCCTCACTGTGGATGAACTCCAGCTCCTAATTCTGCCCTAAGACTTTTTTCCTTAGCTCTAGGCTCATTTTCTGTTGGACATCAAAAATGCTAACAAAAAGTGTTAGTTCTCAAATTGGACCAAAACTGCCTCCCTGCAGAGTCTGCACCTTAGGCCCTGTGCTCCTTTCTGAAGTCTGCCCTAAACCAATGTGGTCCTTCACACAAGGGAAAGCACCTGTGATGTTCACCTGCCACCCACTTCCACTCTTCTCTTCCTGGCTAGAGATTCCTCTTCACGCCACTCTTTCCGGTAGGGCCTCCATCATCTTTGATGCTCTTATTTATAAGCATTCCAGTTTACTTGTTTCCTCCTAAATTGTGTTATTCTCCTTGTTTTGGACAGTTTTCACTTGCAGCCTGATACTGGGTTGACTTTGGAGGCAGCACTAGTGACACCTATTGTTTTCCACTTAACCAGAATTCTAAGGTTGTTTCCCCTCCCCCCACACCCACCATGAACTGCTAATATCAAGCCATCCCCATTTGGACCATGGACAAGTACTTAAGTATCAGCTTTTAAAAATGTTTCTTCCTGTTATATTTCATTGTATTTATTTCTGTCTCTAGATGGTACTTTAAGATATTGTTGACTATATTTAACCATCAAAGTGCTAATTATCACTAAACTATGGCATACCTTTGGCCTAGAGGCCTTTTCAGATTAATTTTTCTGCTCTTTTGTTATGGTTGTTTAATAAGTTAAGAACCTGCCTAAGTTTTCACAAGGAAAGGGTCATAAATACAATCATCAGCATCAAAGGCCTGGAGTAATGGTCTGTCTTCCTTCCCTAGGCACTGCCCTTGTACTTGGGGGATTCTTGCTCTCCTATTTGAGAATGTAGCAGAACTCCTCAGGATGAGATTTCAATATCCTGTCGTTTATTGTGTGGCTCTCCACCCACCCAGACAATGCCCCATGAGCATATGCTTTAGAGTCATGCCCCAGGTAAGCCCCTCCCCATGTATCCCCCTATCACGGACACCCGGTACCAGTGACCATCCCCTGCCACAGCTGTGACCCTTCTGTGATCTAAAACCTCTCCAAAAAGGAAGCCAACAAAATAACCAAATAAAATTAATAGGAAAATGAAATAATAATAGTTTTTAAAATAAATAAAATACAAACAAAATTTTAAATAAATTGAAATAATAAATTTAGACATTGTATCTTTCATCACTGTAAGATCTGTTATCTTATATGTACAGTGACATTTTCTTCATTGTATTCCCCCAGTGTCTTTTTTTTCCTTTCATTTTATGTTCAAAGAAGCTTTAGGTTACAGAAAAGTCACACAGAAAATATAGGGTATCCCATATACCCAACACCCTCCCCCCTTTCCCCCTCCCCTATTAATAACATTTTATATACAGATGGCACATTTGTTACAATTCATGTATAAATATTGAAACATTGCTACTAACCATAGTCAATGGTTTACATTTGGACTGCACACTTTCATAGGCATTGATGAAATTTTAAATGGCCTGTATCTGTTATTGCAAGATTATGCAGAACAATTCTAATGCCCTAAAATGCCCTATGTTCCATCTATTCTATTTTTTCCTGCCCCTCCCCTCAGAACCTATGATAACCACTAAATTTCAATTTTTGAAGAGTAAGATTCATAGTTACTTGTAATAACATTGATGGCTTGATATATTGGGGCAGTCATCTCCTGAGAGTCGATTACTGCTACATATGGCACAAGAATTCTTGAAATGGACTAGATGCTTTATTGGTCTGCTTATTGTGTCTGAAGGGTATCGGGAATGAAACATATTGGTCTTTTTTCTTTTATTAGGCACTACCTACATTCTCAAGGGATTCTTGTCTCTCTAATTGAGAACATAACAGGACTCCCCAGGATGGGAGTTTAATATATTCTTGATTATTGTGTGTGTCTCCACCCACTGATATAACACACTATGACAAGATGAACACTTACATATTCCACAAAAGCCTACCCCACATGCATCCTGGCCCTTATGCCCCACCCCCCATATCCAACACCCTACACCAGAACCTTACCCTGCCATATTTGCCAAAAAAACTTTCCCAACATTGTAGTTTTAACCAGACCTGCAAATCCCCAGAGTTTACCTGCTTCTTCCCCTGACCCTTCCCCCAGTTCCATGGATGATAGTCCAACCCAACCCTCCCCACTCTCCCTCAAAGACCAGCAGCACTGAACCCAATCACATCACTGCACCACTGTCATGCCCATCCACTGCACAATAACACCCTATCTATTGCCTAAGAGTTACCTCCTGAAAGCCTCCTTGTTGCTCGAATGTGGCCTCTCTCTAAGCCAAACTCAGCATATAAATGCACTACATTCCTCTCCCTGCCCCAGCCCCCCTCCCCATGACGTGGGACACAAATCCTGGGGATGAGCCTCCCTGGCACCGAGAGATATTACCAAAGTGCCAACTAGGAATGCATCTGGAAAAAGATATTGACCAAAAGGGGGAAATGGTAAAGACAAAAGAGTTTTTATGGCTAAGAGATTTCAAAGTGAGTTGGGAGGTTATTCCAGAGGTTGCCCTTATGCACATCTCAACAGGATCTCTTTGACTGCCACCGTAAACAGTGCCTCAAATAGCAGGGCTCCTGAGGGCTCTAGAGACATCCAGACACTCTAAGCAGGGCAGACAGCTCAAGAATTCAGCACTCTGTCAGTGGGCCTTACTTTGGAATTTATGCCCCCCAGAGTAACAGAGTTATATTCATTTATAGTTTCCCTACACATGGCTCTTCTGCCCCTTTTATGTGAACATATAATTAGCACTATACTTAATAAATATATGTCCCAGAAACCTAAATCTTTGATCCATCCATGTGCTAGTTGAGCCCTGAATCACATTATAGTTGCAAAACCTACTCTCCAGTTCATTGGACTCACCCAGTACAACTAAAAAGGAGATGACAATGGACAACATCCATCCCAAGGACCAGAGAGTGTATGTGTATACAACTACAAGAAAGATAGTTCCATCCATCTGCCCTATTGGATCGAAGTCCCCGCTCAATTGGAAGGAGAGTGGGCATCAACATCCCAAAATTCTCAAGATTGGGGAATGAACAATGAACTAAAGTAGACTTATTATTATTCTACTATAGTCTTCTTATTATTCTAGCAATGGAAGAACTCTTATCATGGATATAAAGGCAGAGGTTCTGAAGGGAGGGAGAGGGAAGAATAAGTGTAATATGGGAGTATTTTTGGGACATTGAAATTGTCCTGCATGACAGTGCAATGACAGATGCAGGCCATTATATATTTTCTTATAACCTACAAAATTGTGCAGGACAGAATATAAACTATAGCGTAAACTACAGTCCATGCTCAGTAGTAATGCTTCAATATATGTTCATCAACTGTAACAAATATACCACATAATGAAGGATGTTCTTAATGTGGGAAAGTGGGGGAGTGGGAGGAGGGTATATATTTATGTAAAATTTATGTAATCTAAAGCTTCTTTAAAAATAAAAAAAAATTTAAAAAAAAGCAAAGCCCACAGAGCTAGAACTATACAACACAAAGAGTGAACCCCAATGTAAACTATAGACTTTTATTGCTTATATCAATGTTGTTTCATCAATTGCAATAAATGTAGCTCATTGTTGATGGGAATGTAGCAAGCTGTTAATGGGAAAACTTTGTGTTGGCGGAAAAGGGGAGGGTTAATTTTCAAACTCTGAAATGTTTCTGTAAACCTAAAATTGCTCTAAAAACTAAGTTTGTTATTAAAATTAAGAATCTCTTTCTGCTTGGGGGAAAAAAAAGAATCTTCCTAAATATACTATGTTGCAACCCAAGAAATGTCTTGTCCGTGGGGAGACCATGAGTGCCTTTTTCATAAACTTTACTGAAATCAAGATATGTGAGGGGGTTCACACCTGCTTCTCTTTCAATCCAACCACAAAAGGAAGGGAGAAAAAAGGACCAAGACTCACTATTTGTGGATCTACTCGGACTCCTGGTGATCCTTGTGTTCCTGTAGAGGTGCTAAAACATGTTTAATAACCTGATCTAAGATTATTCTGGGGTTCAGCCAATAGTTTCTTTTTTAAAGATTTATTTATTTCTCTCCCCTTCCCATTCCCAGTTGTCTACTTTCTGTGTCCATTCCCTGTGTGTTCTTCTGTGACCGCTTCTATCCTTATCAGTGGCACCGGGAATCTGTGTTTCTTTTTGTTGCGTCATCTTGCTGTGTCAGCTCTCCGTGTGTGCAGCACCATTCCTGGGCAGGCTGCACTTTCTTTCACGCTGGGCGGCTCTCCTTACGGGGCACGCTCCTTGTGTGTGGGGCTCCCCTACGTGGGGGACACCCCTGCGTGGCACGGCACTCCTTGTGCACATCAGCACTGCGCCCGGGCCAGCTGCACACAGGTCAAGGAGGCCCGGAGTTTGAACCGCAGACCTCCCATGTGGTAGGCGGACACCCTAACCACTGGGCCAAGTCCACTTCCCCAGCCTATAGTTCCTTAGAGTGTAGTTTCAGACTGAGTTTTGGAAAAAGTGGAAACTTTATTTCTCCATCTAAAAGTTACGGGTATCTAATTCATTCTCTAAGAGTTCCCAAAAATCATCAATAATAATGCTCTAACCATGTGATCAAATTATTTCACCACTTTAGGGTTTAATCTATCCAGGTCAGCAGACAGAAGTTTGAACATGACAGCCTAGATCCTTGTCCTCAGGGGTGATGGAAAGAGTGAGAGGAAAGGAAAAAGACCATTTTTAAAACATATATATATTTCAGGCATTGTACTTTGATGTATATTTTGCCATTAATCCTCTCATCATCTGGAAGAGAATAAACTAAGATCAAGGTATTTATTTAAGGTTATATAGCTAGTATGCGGCAAAGCTGGGATTCAGAATTACATTGTCTGAATGAGTCCAAGTCCAGTACTTTTCAGCACTTTCTATACTACACCTTGCTTCTGGAACAGCAAAGTGGAAAATGTCAGGTTCAGCTTTCTTTCTCTCTTCTCCCACCCCCCATCAGATTTGCTCCCCCATACCCTGTATTTTAAACTAATTCTCTCCCATAACTAGTTACTTTTAGTAGAGAGAGAGCCTGAGGACTTGGGCTTTAGGTCTTAGACAATATAATTGCTACTATATTCTGGAATTAATAAACATTCTCCCAGGCTTCCAAACCCCTGGAGAGAGCTATTAGCCATTATTAGGACTTCAATGATGTGCCCGCAGAACAATAAAATACCCACGGGACTTTCAAAGCCAGCCCTAAAAACATTTGCAGCATTCAAATATTGAAGCTCCGTGCACTGATATCAACAGCAGCTGTAATACCTGTAGCAGCAACCATAAGCCTGTGAGGCCAAATTACAAAATTTTCTTTTTTTTTCCCTTTCACCATCTCTATGCTGTGATAGTTTGAAATTCTTTTATGAATCCCCAAAAGAGAAAGATTATGTCTTTAATCCAATCATGTGGATGTGAGACACTTCTGATTGGACTGTGTCAGTGAGGTGTGACTCAGATTGATTTTCCACCCTCCTGCTGGGTCTGATATAAATGGAGATACAGAGAAAGACATAGGAAAAGGGACCTCTGCCATTTTTTATCAGCCACTTGAGAGAGACTTGGGGATTACTAGCAGCCAAAACTTAAATGTGAAGTCCCCAAGAGGCTGGGGCCACGGAGGTGGTGAGCCCGGAGGGGAAGGCAGAGACCTCGGAAGAGATCACCTGCCCTCTTGCTTCACCACATGGCAGCACGCCAGGATCACCAGCACTGATTTTGGTGAGAAAGCATTTTTGATGGTACCTTCATTTGGCCATTTCAAAGCCTCAGAACTGTAAGTTTTCACCCTAAATAAAATTACCATTTTAAAGTCAATCCATTTCTCTTAGTTTGCATTGGCAGCCCTTTTACATATGTATCTTAAAAGGCCGGGCAAAACCCCAATTCTGATCATTGAAACAAAATTCATGTATTTATTTTATCCTCTGGCAGATTATCAAATCAAGTATTGGACTTGAGAACTTTCTCACTTAACAGGGTCTCTTGTATGTATTTTATCAACAAGATCGATATATGTTTTAAAATACTATTGAAAAATAGTTATAGTCACATGATTCAGCATCTTATTTGCTGTGCTTTATTATTCATGGTAGCCAATTACCAAAGTAGTATTAATTTGACCAGAGTTGTGAATTCAGCTCCAAGAGGGCCAGTTAGCTTCACTCTGTTTGCTGGCCAAAGACCCTGGCCCATTTCATTCTGGCAGAGAGCCTTGTAAATCTGTGCTTGTTTAGCCTTGGGAGAGGCAGGTCCAAGCTTGGTGACTAACTAGGACCTATCATGCTTGGGGACATAGAAGCTAGGAAAATACATGATACAACTAGCTTACACCCATAATATTGGAGATACCCTGTATTCTACACAACACTGAATCTGTCTTCAATATCCATTTCAGCCTTCCTTCCTAACTACAAGCCATCCATTTGTTGAAAATGCATTTCTCCAGTTAATTGCACTCATGACTTTAGTCTGTATTAACTTGGATTCCACCTAGGGAAAATATAAAAGGCAATGATGGAAGTACTATAGAGTTGAGGGAGCTGACCTCTCCTAGCTACCATCCTTTTGAATATCTCTTCGTATACATAAGTACGATCCATATATTGACTCAAGATTTACTTATTTTACAATTAGCAAATAGGAAATAAAACAAAACACCTTTCTATACTTTTTGTTCAGGTGTTAAAATGATGAAACTCTTTTATTTGTGGTAGGAAAAGAAGATATTCTCACTAATTAAGCCTACGGACAGAAATAACTCCCAGAAGTACATATGCTTTTGATTTGGTACCAATAGGAAGAATGTTATGCACATTTTGAAGTCTTTTATTAATTTTAAGAAATTGATATTAGTTTCCAAGATCTTCACAATAAATTGTTAGGTTGATGTATCCCTTTGGTCAAAGATTGGGAAGCCATGCTAAAAAGCCTTTACTCAAATTCCTTTCTTCATTTGGGAGGGGGCAGATGCAAGGAAAACATACATGTTTTCAAATAATGTCTGCTTTATCTTTCTCATAAAAGCCACAGCCATGGCAACTGCTAACACAGGCAAGGATCCAAACTTATCAATACCTCCTGCAGCTGAACACATGGAAAAGTCATTCTTGTTTGTTTTTCTGACACTACGATCAGATGATTACTTTAAAATGTGAAAGTTAGCAGGCCATGTCTGGTGATAGTCTCCTGAAATTAAACCATTCATAGACAGGCCTCTGTGCCAAGGAGGTTGTGGCAGCCTCTGAGCCTTAGCAGAGAGGGAGACAAGCTGGGTATACCTGCAGAAGCTTGGGAGGTGGCTCACCGTGGCCATGTGCTGCTTCATCTTCAGGGAGTTTCTAGCAGGAACCCTTTGTTAAAGCAGTCGATTAAGGTACCAGTGGTATCACAGCTCACTTACATTTGCCTCCAGATTTACTTAACCCACAACTTTCATTCCCTTTAACTGAGAACTTTCACTCTCGCTAATGTAACTTTGATATTGGACAGACATGGGTTTAAGTGCTGGGACAGACTCTACAGTTAGAGTTCGTGTGATCTTGAACAAGTAATTTAAACTCTCAGAGCCTGCTTCATCATCTGGAAAATGGAACTGGAAATACCTACTTCTCAAGGTCATATTAAGGATTAAATGACTTAGTACATAGAAAATGTTTAGCAGAGTGCCTTGTATAAAGTGCTCAGTATAAAATCCTGAGTTATGGCTTACAGAGCTATCTCCCTCCTCTCCTCCTTTTATTGGTTTCCAATGCCTGCCCTTCAGTTCTGTTTGTGTTCTTGTCTCCAAGTTCCATTTTCATTTGACTTTTGTAAGGCCTTTATTCACAAAAAAAGACATGCCTCTACTTTTAGGAAACAATTTCCTGCCCCAATAAGCAAAACATTTTCGGCAGATTCAAGCATTGCAAGTTGAACGGATGAAACCAATACCATTTTTTGGTGCTTTTTCCTAGGGAATTTTGTTCTGAGCTATGTTATGTTTGCATCTTTAATGAGAAATGTATTCTGTTGCTATGGTGTATTGAAATTAACGGTTTCCTTGGAAAGGCGGAATTTGTCAGCCTGCCCCCTCCCCCATGTTTTCCCCTGGTCTTTATGAGATTGAGATCTATCTGTTTATGAAACTAAACTTAATCAGATAAATCTCACTTACACTAAACCCAATGCCTTTGATTTCTAATTTCTGCATCTTAATTCTTCCTGCAGTTCAGTGGCACAGATTTATTAGGGCTGCTGCCAGCGACAATTTGCTCTGACTCGCTGCACTTTTAATAGTCCCCACTGTAATAGGAGGGTACACAGTGGGAAGGAGGCAAATGGAGTTTTGTGCCATTTATTTCAGGGGACAGGGTCAGGTCCACATTTAAGTAGGTGAAAATATAGGCAAATGACTTTTGTTCTGATTCTAGGGTAGCTATTCTATGGCCAATCCCCAGGCTCAATTTGTCTCTACAGCAAGATCTGTAGACCTCACTTCTGATATACCTGAGCTGGTGAAATTTCCTTTAAAATGATCCAAGGAATTAAACAAAGCAAATCTTTCTCTCTAACCTACAAGGATGCACAGTTTTCTGTTGGCCTTCAGGGTTTCCATGTCCTGGGATGTGAGTGCTGCTTTGAAATTTCTTCTCAGTAAGTCCAGTCACTGTTGGCAGACAGAATGGCAGAATGTTTCTAGACTAAGAGTTTGGGAGACGTGCAGTGTGACTGGGTGACAACTGTTGCTCTCACCTGAAGTCCAAATAAAAGTTGGAGATTTTAAAGTCTACCTGCTACATTTGTACCTTATCTTACAATCTAGAATTGAAGAGGAAATAAGTATTCTCATCCAGTGGGTCCATAGACCTTTAAAAATTTACAGAAATTTTTCAACAGAATCATGGGGTTGCCAACATTTTATGTTGCCAATTTAAGCACACTAAAAATCCAACTGCTAACAAATATTACCATGGTTTTGTGTAAAGAAGGAAACATTTTAACACAAAATGGTAGAAAGGACAAATCTCAGAATGAAAAATAAATTTTACTTTATGAATAACATATTATTATATTCTCTCTTTCCCTCTTCCCACCCTCCCCCTTGCTCCCCCTTCCTTTGCTACAAAGGTAAGGAAATCATCATCAGAGACCAGCACTAATCTGGGAATCACAGATCAAGTCAGCCTGCCTCATTTCAAGATGAGGAAACCAAGGCCCTGTAAGGTGAACTCAATTGATGGAGGCTGGGACTAGAGCCCAGATCTCCTGGCTCCTCATCTAATATTTATTTTCTCTGCCTTCTTTGTAATCGACTTCATGCCAATGGCCAAGAGGTACAGCAAGATCCTGGAATGTCATCCTAATCATCAAATAAAATGATTTTGTCTTCTATAAAGATGTAATGGTAAGTGAATTTATTATGGTCTAATCCTTTAAAATTGGTAACCAGTGGAAATTCTCTAGTGTAACAATATTGAATTATCCAGAGAGTTTGTTCCTTTTGGGGTTATTTACTAACCTTTAAAACCAATAACAATAATAATTTAAAAAGCCACCAAATTAAGATTTTAGTGAATCTTAAAATTTTCTAACTTGAAGACCTATTACACATTAAAACAGTATGTTGAAGAGATTTGGGGGTATGTTAGGGTAGTTCTAGGATAGCCCTATCACAAAAGCCAAAGATTAATTTACTAAATTGCATGAAATAAGCATTGACATTCACTTTTCACATTTTATATACCCTTCCTCTTCTTGGTTTCTACCTCAACATTATAGGCTATGGCCTCAAAACTAACAGATACTTCCTAAGAACCCCATTTTAATTTTGATCTTTATTCTCTTTGACCCATGCAGTATTCAATGCTGCTGATTTGTTACTATTCCTTAAAACTACTCTCCCGCTTTGGGGTCCATGTTGTGGCACTACCCTGGCTCTCCTTTTACCTCTCTGACTGTTTCTTCTTCCTCTCTTTTGATGTCTGCTCTTATGACATCAGAACTAGGTATTCCCCTAGATTCCATCTTTGAATCTCCTTCATTCTCTGTAAACTCAGATCTTTTCCTCTCCTATGACTTCAGCCACCAACTCCAGCTTTTCTAAGTTTCAATCTCACTCTTCTACCTGCTTACTGTATGTTTCCCACTGTATGTTTCACCATTTCTTCAAACACTACATGACCATATTGAATCTATCCCATAAGAAAAGGCCCTCACACAGAGGAGAACAGAGTTTAGTTTTGGATGCTGGAGCATAGGAGAAAGACAAACTGTTTGTCTGATAGTTTGCAGCTGAAAAGACCAGTGCGCTGAACAACTGATAAAGTCCAGAAAGAAACGAGCCCCTGGGAAAGAGACAAGCCTTATGCTAACCTCCAGCTGAGAGCAGAAGTTGTTGAGACCATGGAGCCTTAGGAGGAAGAGGAAGGCTGAACCCTCACTGAGACCAGCAGCCATCTTGCTCCAACACATGGCAACAGACTTTGGCGAGGAAAGTAATTTACTCCTTATGGTCCTGTTACTGTAAGTTTCTACCCCAAATAAATTCCCTTTATAAATACCAACTGATTTCTGGTACTTTGCATCAGCATTCCTTTGGCTGACTAATACGTAGGTCTCTGTGAGCATTTAAAAAAAAAAAAGCAAGAAAGGGCCCTCCCCACTAACTCTCCTTTTCCATACATACTGACGTCTCCTTCCTTCCAACATCTCTATCTCTCTTATTGGCCCCACCACCTTGGAGGAATGATGGTTAGAGCCAAGGCCATAACTCATCCTGTGACAGTGGCAAAAGAACCAGCAGGAATAGTGAGCACCTTATGCTTATATGGCATATGCATGTTTATTTTGGTGAAGTATCTGTTCATATCTTTTGCCTTATTATTAATTGGATGTTTTGGGTTGTTATAGTTTTTATATTTCTTTACATATTTTTGATATAAGTTTTTATCATATATGTTCTACAACTATTTTCTCCCAACATTGGAGAAATTAAAATTGCCTTTCACAGAGCAGACATTTTTAATTTTAATAAAATCCAACTTATCTTTAAAACAAAGAAATAATGAGCACCAATCCATCAAGATATCAGGACTCCCTGTTCCACAGCCTCTTCTCTGGCCTCCACAACTGAGTTTGGTTTATAAGAGACAAAACTAACACTTTTAATCAGGGTCCCTTTCAAATATCAGACCAAGGTCATCTAGACTTAAAACATTTAAAAGCAGAGATTCAGGAGTTGAGAGAAAATGAGCTTTGTCAAAGATTTCTGAAGGAAGTTGTGATCCTTATACAAACAGGCAGGGCATCTTCCTGGATCAGCAGTTTCCAAAGTCTCTTTATGGGGCCCTATGCTTCAACTCCTGGCACCAACACATTTTAGCTCTGTGAACTCAGTTAGGATGTTTAAGTTTTCCTTGCCTCACTGTCCTTACTTTCAAAATGAAAATAACATAAAGCATTTTAATGGGGTGATTGAAGAATCAGAGGAGTCATAATCTATAAAGATTTTAGAACGTGGACTGGTGGTGAACAGGTGCTGGCTCAATTTCTGGTTTCCCCAGAAGCAGACCCTGAGGCAAGGATTTGGGAGGTGACCCAGGAAATACCAGTAGGAGAGCAAAGAAGTGAGGAAGGGAAAGGGGGAAACCAGTAATGGGGTAAGTTATCACGCCAATTGCCCCTGTTTGTAAGTGGAAGCAAATCTCACTGGGAAACTCTGAGTGTAGGGAGGAACACCCAGCTCAGAGACACCCAAAAGGAGGGCAAGGAAGCAGGAGCATTTATATAATAACTCCGGTCAGTCAGGGACTGAAGCCTCCTCCTAGGGGTGTTAATTCTCTGGCACTTTCAGCCTGCTCCAGCTGCCAGAGAAAGCCCTCAAGCAATTGGAAACTGGTCTGGCAAATACCTTAAATGGCAGGGCCCAAGGGCATATGGTAGGGGAATAGTTTCCTGCTGCAGTGCTCAATAAATATGTATCATCATCTCCACCACCAAAGCCCAAATGCAGAACAGGTGGGAACAGCCATCCTGGCTGAAGCTGGTAGAAGAGAGTGGGATTGGTGAGTCTAAGATTTGGCCTGGGGGCACAGTCCTCTCCTCGCAGTGACCTAGGGAGCCACAGAGCAGTTTGTGGGACACAGTCGAAGGTCTTACTCCTCTGAGCGATTCAATGAAGTTAAAAATCCACTTCCTGCCCTCATGGAACTGCAGCTTAGTTTCGGAGGCAAAATATAAACAGCACAATACTGCAAGCAGCAATGGAAGTTAGGATTTGCAACCAACCGTCAGGTGAGGGGAGAAGACAGGAAGTACACAAGTCGTTTGGAGGAATAAAATTGCCACATGTTGGGATGGCCAGAATGGGTTCCATTGAGTAAGAAGGATGATGTTTACCCAAGAGTTTCTCTGATTCAGAAGTTGGCTGTCAATGTGGAAGGCCTGCGGCCTAGAACTGCTATTCTGGTTATTCGAGAATATGCTAAATGCTTTATGCTAGTGGCTATGTCCATCCTCCTAAAGCCACCACTCCTGGGGGCAGACCCGGTTTTCACTGTCTCTCTTGACCCTTGTGTTATGGGTTAAGTTGTGTTCCCCAAAAAGGTACACTGAAATCCTAATTGACAGTACCTCAAAATGTGACCTTATTTGGAGATAGGGTGGCTGCAGATATCATTAGTTAAGATATAGGGTGGGACCTTAATCCAATACGATTGGTCTTGATAAGAAGGAGAGAAGAGACACACAGCAGGGAAGGCCCTGTTAAGATGGAGGCAGAGACTGGAGCTATGCAGCTACCAGCCATGGAATGCCAAAGTTTACCAGCAACTACCAGAAGGCAGAAAGAGGCAAGGAAGCGTTCTCCCCTAGAGCCACTGGAGATAGCATGGCCCTGCAGACACCTTGGTTTCTGATTTCTAGCCTCCAGAACTGTGAGGGAACAATTTCCCTAGTTTGTTATGGTAGTCCCAAGAAACTGATACACCCTGCATGGACATTCCACCTTAAACATCCTCTCTCATATCAAAATAATAGGTTATCATCACCTGTAAAGTAGGTATTTTACCCCATTTTACAGATGAGGAGACTGAGAGTTAGATATTAAATAGTTAAGGGTAACTGCAAAGTTTCATATCTCAGCTAGGATTTGAATCCTGGTCTATCTGATTTCAAAGCCAAACCAAATCACTATGCTTTGATGCCTCCAGTTCTAGCAAAGAAAAGAAAAGGAGCTCTTTTAATTACTTTAAATTTGAGATTATCCAATTAGATTCTACAGGTTGATCCAAAGCACTCATTTAAAGAATATTTAGACTCTCTCAATATCAACACAGCTAAGGGGACTATTTCGAAGGTTACTTCTATCCCAGCAGCTGCTGCAAGCTTATGAAAAACAAACTGGGAAGGGACAACGGAGAATGGATTGAAATTCCCTTGAGTGACAGCTTCCTGGCCTTGGTCAACAGATGGTGCATTTGTGGCATTTGTGGCATTTGTGGCTCTCTGAAAGAATTCCTTAAGATCTTGAGTTCAGCTCCATTTCTTCAAAATGGCAAGGCTCATTCAGCTAGTACTTAACATTCCATCTGTTACCTTTTGAGAGTTAGTTTTTTAAATCAGAAGTGCTCATTACCTGAAGCTTCCTTTCACTGTAACAGATGTGTTAGAGATACCATTCATTCACTCATTCATTCCTTCATAATAAGATAGCTTAGAGAAGTAGAGAGGGTAAAATATTAGCTTTGCTCTATCGCTAAGGAAAGGGAGATGATCAATAATGCCCCTTTAATTTGGTCTTTCCCATTTGCAGACAATCCTCTTTCCACATGTAGTCAGAGTCATGATGGAAAAGTTTCAGCAAGATTCTGAAGCAGATTGCAGCAGGGGGTGTGTAGGCTTTGCTCAGTGTTCCATCCTAGTGATGGCTCACCCATTCTAAGGCCAGAGGTGCTCTGCATTTCATCAGCAAGGAACTCCATAACTGGAGGACTGAAAATTCTTGGGTAAAATAATAACACAACAAAAAGAATAAAAATAAGAAAAGATGTCTGTGGAGGATGTTTTTCAAATACTTCAGAAATCTTTTTGGATATTCTGTGCTCAGTGAGGCACTGGCCTCTATGAGGCCCCCTGTGTTTGTGGACAATCCATTCCAAGTTTAGAACCACATCAGCTGGCAGGAGCTTGGGAAGCTAATGTTGAAAATTTAAAGCTAACTCCCAAGGGACAGCATTTAGCTTTAACTGCCTGGTGATGACATGGTGCTTTTTTCCAGAAGGCTATACACAGTGATCATTCCCTGAACTTTCAATGAGAATAATAACAATAACAATTACTGTACATTCGCTGTGTGCTAGTCAGTGTTCTGTTTTTTGTTTGTTTTACATGCATTAAATCATTTAGTACCACAATAGCCTTTTTTTTTTTTTAAGATTTATTTTATTTATTTCTCTCCCCTTTCCCCCATGGTCTGCTCTCTGTGTCCATTCATTGTGTGTTCTTCTGTGTCTGCTTGCATTATCCTGCAGCACTGGGAAACTCTCTTTTTGTTGCATCATCTTGCTGCATCAGCTCTCTGTGTGTGCAGTGCCACGCCTGGGTGGGCTGTGCTTTTTTTTCACACAGGGCAGCTCTCCTTGCGGGGTGCACTCCTTGTGCGTGGTGTACCGCTACGTGGGGGCATCCCTGCATGGCATAGCTCTCCTTGTACATGGCAGCACTGCGTGTGGGCCAGCTCACCACACACATCAGGAGGCCCTGGGGATCGAACACTGGACCCTCCATATGGTAGATGGATGCTCTATCAGGAGAGCCACTCCACTTCCCAACAATAGCCTTATATAGTCATTATTATTATTATTATTGACATTTTACAAATGAGTTAGCTGAGGCATAGAATTCAAATTAGTTGCCCAAGATCATGCAGCTAATAAGGGGTAGGATTTATATTCAGGCAGTTTGGATTGGTTATCTATTGCTCTATAACAAATTATCCCACAATGCAGTGACTTAAAACAACTGTATTAACTCACAATTTCTGTGGCTCAGGAAGAATTCAGATGTGGCATAACTGAGTTCTCTGTCTCAGAGTCTCTCATGAGGCTGCTAGTTTCCTGGGGCTGGTCATCTCAAGGCTCAATGGAGTAAGGATCTAGGGCCAGCTACACTCTGGCTGTTGGACTGAGACTACTCTCAGTTCCTTGCCACATGGGCCTCTCCATAGGGCAGCTCACAACATGGCAGCTTGCAATGTCAGAACAAGCAAGACAGAAGGTTGAGAGGGGAAGAGAGCTCTCAAGATGGAAGTCACAGATTTTATACTCTAATCTCAGGAGCAATAGCCCATCACTTTGCCATCATCCTTTAGAAGTGAGTCACTAGGCCAGGCCCACACCTACAGGGAGGAGGTTACACAAAGGGTGTGAACACTGGGAGGCATAGATCACTGGAAGCCATCGTAGAGGATGCCTAACTTATGGTCTGACTGCAGATTCCCGGCCTTGACCGGGAGAGGGACATGTCACACATTTTCCCTATGGTCAAATTTGGAAGAATCAAACCCAGCTCAACAAAGAGTGCAGGGATGGGGAAGCTCTAGCCCCAACAACAGCTCCAGTCAGGACCTGAAGTTTCAGGACATTTGAACTTGAAGAATTACATTGCCCTGCCTGGCAAACTGTGATAGCTTCACCATTCAGCTCTAAGGATAAGAAAATGAAGAGTTCTGAGTAATAATTGTTCCTGTAATTAATATATTAAAAATAGTGATAGGAGCAGTTTAACTCTTGAACAGTTACTCTTCCTTCTTCCTCTCTCTTCCTGTCCCTTGCTTTTCCCCTCATAATTGTATGTATCTTTCTGTGGCCATCTCTGCTTTTATTCTGTGACTCTCCTCCATTTTCTCATCTACCCATCCAACATACTCTTCCTACCTTCTTCTTAGTTGGTACTTTTCCTTAGTCTTTCTCAGCCCCTTGGTTGCCTTTTAAATTTTAATCTATAAAAGTTTTTAGGAAGAAAAAAGTCGATCAGCCAAATTTGCAAAAAGGCAGTGTGATGGTCAGTTTTATATGTCGACTTGGCCAGACTGTAATATCCAGTTATTCAATGAAACACTAATCTTGGTGTTGCTTTGAAGGTATTTTTTGTAGATATGGTTAATGTCTACAATAGTTGACTTTATAAGAAGGAGATTATCCTGGAAAATCGGGGGTGGGGTGGGGAGCACTTTATCTAATCAGTTGAAAGTCCTTAAGAACAGAACTGAGGTTTCCTTGATGAAGGTATCTGCTGTGGTCTAGAGCTACTACCTGAGAGTCTCCAGCCTGCCCTTCCTGACAGCCTACTCTACAAATTTCACTTGTGCCTAGCCAGCCCTCACAATTGCACAAGCCAAATTCCTTGCATTAAATCTATATATATATCCTACTTGTTCCATTTCCCTGGTAGAACCATGACTGATATAGGTGGAAATATCCAGTAGTTCTGATAGTAGTATTTATGGTGGATGGGAGTGAAAGGAATTATTTTCATTTTAAAAGATCAATTGAATAGCTAAAAAAAAAAATGAGTTTTCAGAGGCATTTTCTTTTCCAGGTAAGAATTCCAGATGTCCATCGAGTTGTGCCATGCTGGCCACCTCTACTTTGGACTGAATCAGGCCTTGATAAAATTTCTTTGTCTTTTTCTGGCATTCTTCTCTGTCCCATCAAACTTGTCCCAGTTTCCACTCACTTAGGGAACTGCTCACTAATAGATTGCTCTATTATTCTGTTTTATTTGTATTTATGGTCCTAGTTCTAGGTCTTGTACATTTATGCCACTTAATGAAGTTTTGTGTAAATGATGATTGATACATTTTTATGTTAACAGGAACACTCAATGTGTTAACTCAAAACTAAGACTAAGGATCAGGTTAATGCCCCAAGTGGGATCAGAGAAAGACCTCTTCATGCTTTTCTCTTCTCCTACCACTTGATTGCTGCCTACTTGGCCACTCATAGTCATATTACATTTCCATATTTGTACCAGTACTTGGTCATAGAAGGCTATTAAGTCATGCAAGACTGCCTGCATCCAAGCCTTAAACAGATCAGTGGTCTCAGAATGTGGTCTGAGGACCTCTAGACAATTTTAAGGGTCTTCCATGCCCCCCTGTATGAGGCTGAATTTTCTTCCTATACTTCAATCAAAACAGTATATTACAGTGCTAATTACAACATGGATGAACCTTGAATATGTCATAGTGAGTGAAACAAGTCAGACACATAGGATAAATATTGTATAATCTCACTTATATGAAATAAGCACAATATGCAAAATCTGAGTCAGAAACCAGAATATAGGTTACCAGGAGCCAGCTAGGGTTGGGGAATGGGGAGTTGATGTGTTGATTGCATGGAGTTTCTGACTGGGGTGATGGAAAAGTTTTGGCAATGGATAATGATGATGGAATCACACTTTGTGAATATAATTAATATCACTGATTAAATGGGGAATATTAGATTGTAGGTAAGTTACTAGGGGGAAAAAGCCATGGAACTGTACAACACAAAGAGTAAACTCTAATGTAAACTATGGACTACAGTTAACATAACATGATCATAATATTATTGTTACATCAATTGCAACAAAGATATCACTCATCTAAAACATTAATACTAGGGAAAAATGTGTGTGTGACAGGGGTATATGGGAACTCTGTACTTGCTGAATGATTTTTCTGTAAACTTACAACCACTCCAATAAAAAAAAATCACAACAGATTGAATGAAGACTCAGATATGAGACCTCAGCTGTATTTTACTAAATAACCTATTAAACAGATTAGAAACAGATTAGCCACTTTCCTCACTAACTTTAAAAGAAACATATTTTTCTTTAAAAATACTACATGCAATGGGTTTATTTTTAAAATATTAATATTTAACTTATCTATGATTTATAATATGGTAAATAATGTTTCTGAATAACCTCAGACCAAGAGTTTGAAAAATCGCTCCTATTAGTCATTGGTTTTGTTCCAGCCAGAACAGGAACAGTGTGCTCCTAGGGGTGACTGGCTGTCCCCAGGAACTGGGAACAATTGAGAAGGGCCATGGAAATCCAAGTCCTGTCCCTTTTGCTAATGGGCAAATCCAGATTAGAGGCCCTGTTTCACATTCCTTCTTAATCTTCTACAGAGCCCAGTGAGTCTGTGCACATACTGTACACACTCTATAAATATAAATTGACTGATTTTTATCTGTAATTGCGCCAAAATGTATTAATTTAGAAAAAGGACCATACATCTCAAGAAGCTTAATGTCAAACTCAAAAGCTAACATCTGAGTCATTTGGGAGACACACACTCGCTCTGACCTGGCACTGCCCTGTTACAGCTGCTGTGAGAGTCCAAGGCATGAGTATAGAAACAGGAGAAAGGTCCATTCACTACTCAGGAAGCCAGAACCGGATCTCTTGAGCCCGAAGACTTTCCTTGCAGCCACAAAGTCCAGCAGATTCTGAAGCTTTCCATTGGTCAGAGGAATTGGCAAGCAATAACTATTTTTACAGCACAAGATTTTAAATGACCTATAGATTAGTGATATTACAGAACTCTTGGCCCACGACTGTATACATGCTGTATTCTAGCCGACTTCTTAAGACCAGACTCCAGGGTGGTTATGAGCACAGGCACAAAGCTCGTCTCTGTCGCTTACTGGCTGTGAGATCTTAAGCAAATTTCTTAAGCCCTCCCAACCTGTTTCCCTACTATAAAATTGGAATAACAGTAATACAGACCTGAAAAGGTTGTAGTGGAAACTAAACGCTAAAATGTATGCCAAGTGCTTAGCACAGGTATCTGTCATAGCAAAAGATTTGGAAAAAAAAAGGGTTTACTGCTCTTCTTATATATCTAATACTTGCTTGAGGCAGGCAGAACAGAGGGCCTGGAAAATGGATTTTCCATCTTATTTGGTAATTAATATTTAATACGCTAAGCTCTAGAGAAACCAGTTCTCACAGTCTTTCCTGAGAATGTAAGGGAGTAACAGATTTTGTATTGCTTCTTTTTCATTCTCACCAAAGTCCAAAGATAGAGGAAAAGGAAGGGGAAAGAGGAAAATGAGGAAGAGAGGAAGGGAGGAGGGGGGAAAGGACAGAAGGAGGAAAACAACTTCCTTGACTAAAGAAAATGTAGTTGCACTTTGACCTTCTGCTGAGTGTGAGTTTGGGACAATCCCCTTCAATCCAACATGATCCTCCTTGTGTTTGAACAGGAGCTTCTCTTGCTAGAGCAGAAAGGACACTGCATGGCCCAGGCAGCATGTTTGTTTGCCATGGGTCTTTGGGGCGACTGGTTAAGTCTCAGCAGAGTTGGTTTTTAGGTCTGGAGCCAGGAAAACATGCTCCTTAATGCCCACATATTTTTAGTGTGGCACATGGTTTGGAGGCTCCTCATACCGATTGCTGAGGCTGCCTGATTTATCTCCCTGGAAAGGTTGTCTTCATGAGATATTATTAGGGATGAATGCCATGGGCAAAGTGCACCACTGAGGACAGCAGCCACCTAACCTCCAAGACTCCTCCCTTCACCGGCCCCTGCAAGCTGGGCTGTATCAGCTGCCTCCAGAGGAAAGAGCCTTTCTCAGGAAGAACACTGTGACTTGCCTGGTGGATGCATCTGAGAATCAAAAGGCTGATTTCAGGCAATGCTATGTTGCTTGTCTGAAGACAGGCTTGGGTGCTGCTTTTATGTTCTGCTAAAGGAGTAGAAAGCAGCATGAAATCAGACTGTATGGCTAGTTCTAGTATGTATTTAAATTGAAACCAAGCAAACAAGAAAACACCCACCACATCACCAATGGCCCACAGATGGACTGGGACATTAGAGCAGGGACTTGGGGTAGGGGGTGCTGAAAATGACATCAATGAGAATAATATTTTTCTTCTGCTTATTTAGAAGAGGGTGGTAAATAAGAGGAAAGTTAGAAAGTAGGAGTGCCATGTCATGACTGAAAAGAACCAGAGAAGGAATCCATGTTATTTCATTAGAAAAGTAAAAGTCCAAGGAAAGGATATCACAAAACTTCCTGTCTATGTAACAAACTGTTTTAGATTTCTATGGAAGACAAGAGAAGGAAATGAATTCTCCAGTGTTAGGAATTTGGGTTAGACCATGAGAACTATGTTGCTGTAATTACACTGGGCAGAGGAACAGGGAAGATATTGAATGGAACAAATGCTTCAATGAATCTTTAAAACAGGAGGGGTCCCTATGTGTTAGGGATGGCTCAGGGCCACCTTTCCATTTTAGGCAATGAGTTGCAAATATCGTGATGCACTGTTTTCTACATTAGCTTTGAACCTAATGAAGCACTTCGGTTATTGCCTCAGACAGCAATGAGGCAATAACAGGGATTAAAAATAGCTAGGGAAACCCATAAAAATATAGAGAACAGTAAATATGCCCTTGATGAATGAAAGAGGTCTTTTCAGAAGCAAGGAATTATGGATAGGAAAACTTGGAAGATTGTGGACTCGTGTGCGCTCATTTTATTTTTCCAGGTATATTTCTTTTTTGTAATGTTTTTCTCCTCAGTTTTAGGGTTCATGCCAAATTGTAATTCACCCTTCCTGAGACTCACATATCCACATAACTAGGTTAGGTCGCCCTCTGGTGGCATGAAGCTAATCTAGCTTCAGATAAAGCATAACTATCCTCTGGGGTCCTTCAGATTGGAGTGAATTAAATACTCAGGTAAATAGAGTTTTCATATTATAGCAAATCCAAACACACAATTTCTTTTTACATAATTAAAAAACAATAAATACCTAACTATAGTTCCTGTTTAATTTCTTTTAAAGAATCAGAAAGCAATTTGGGATCTTAGAAAACTTAAGTAATATTCACTGTACTATTACATCAAAAGAGGCACCATTTTGTTACCGAGTTTAATAGAATGGCTGATGAATAAATTTTTGCTGTTGACAGAAAAGGAAGCACTCTGATTTATAAATATACGATCTCAATGAGGACAATCTTCATAAACCTACTTGAAATGGACCTGAAAGAAATAAGAATAGAAATTACTGAAAATATCCAGCAGAAGATAAGAAAAATGAATCATTGAATTTACTGTCACTATCTTGTTCTTGGATTTCATTACTTACTACTGATATACTAAAATAAATTTCCTATTTTTTTCTAAAGCTCTATCTAGTTTACTTGCAACCCAAAGAGTCTCGACTAATACTTGTCAGGAGACTGCAATCAGCAAAGACCCCATAATATGTGCATCCACATAATAGAGAAAATTAAAAACAATGAACACATATTGACAAATACTTCTGCAGATTATTTGGAACACCCTGGCAAATATGGCAGAATCGAGCATCAAGGTTTAGTAAGTTATGTGTGCAGCTTCCAGGAGAGAGACCGACATCTAAACTTCAAGATTGGACTCCAGGCTGGGGCTATGACAGATCCATCTTTGGTCAGGGACACACCCATCTCTTTATAGCTGTATTTGTGAATAGGATTAATAAGGGGCTATTGGGGTTTGGCCATATAACCCAATAGATATCTACTGCAAGGGCAAACTCTAAATTTGCTTTATTAGTCTAATAAAGTAAATAATCTCATGCTCTGAGTCTCACTAAGTGTATTTTTAGCCTGCTGTTTCTGTTGCTATTGTTGATAATTTTTATTTATCACATTGAATTTAGGTGGCATGACTAAAGTCATATTATTCAGTTGATGTATTCTAACCAATGCTGCAGAAAGATTTTATGGCTCTGTAAAGATTTCTTAGGAGGACTATGACATAATAAAAAATATTAATCTCTTAGATAAAAATACAATTGAGCCTTAAAAGTTTGCTATAAACCTCAATAATTAGAAAAAAGTCAAGATATAATAGAAGGACTTGAAACAGGAGCAAAGATCATTGAAGAAGTACTCTTTTACTGTATTTTTATATAAAATATTACTGTTTTACCAAATGTTTTAATGTTTCCAGTGTCTTTAAATTAATATTTATCTCCTCCAACATTTCAGGTTACAGCATCATTAGTTAATGTCCATTTTATTAATTTGGGGGAAATGATTAATTTCTCAAAATCATAGAAAATCTCCTGGAGGAACCCACAGCATTTTTGCTTGATCCATCTATTCATCCATCCATCCATCCATTTATCAGATATATATTGAGCAGTTCTGTTTATTGTGTATACAGTGTAGCAAAGTATATAAGATACAATATCCCTGTATTCAAGGAGCTTTAATTTATTAGGGTCAATAAAATAACTATATGGATAAATACTATAGAGAATAGCTGGAATGGGTGCTTTAGAAGTTCATAGGATCAAAATTTCAGATGTTGAAAGGACCTTGGAAATATGTAGTCCAACTTCTCTTGCAGTACATGAATAGCCTACGGAATATCTGGTATCCAGGGCCTTTTCTTAACACTTTTTTAAAGGTATGAATGTATATAACAGTGTCTACCACCTAAGAGAACAGGCCAGTCTTCATTTGAATAGTTCTAGTTGAAAGGAAGTTTCTCCTGATGTTGAACAAAATTCTTCCTTTAATTCTTAACTTAGAAATATATGCAGACTGTTTCTAAAATCTTTTTTTTCCCATGACAAGTATTCTGATACTGAACCCCTGACATCTAGGTTGTATATTTTCTAGGAGAGTGCCTGGAAATCCTTCTGCATTCTGATTTGCTTCATCTGGAGGGATTAAATTTGTATTGTCTTTGTTAAACAGGATGCACAGATAGAACCTTAGAGTTCAGATTGGATCTGGGCTATTCAGAGTGTAATGGGTCCACTCTATTTCTTAATATTTGTTATACTTCTACTGAATTGTACAAAAGCAGATGCTTTTGTAACAGCTGTGGCACATTGGTGACTTGTATTATACTCTTAATCATCTAAAGCCCCAGATTTTGCTGCTCTAGCATTATCCTACCAAGGAAAGTATGGTGTTGGGGAGGGGGGATGGCAAGAGCTAGTTAAGGAAATGCCTCTTGTAATTACTGGAGCTCAGAACAGAAACTGGACATGTGGAAAGAGGAATCAACTAGGCTGGTCCTGGTGCTGGGCTTAGGAGCCCAAGATAAGAAAATCAAGGGAAACGGACTTTGGCCCAGTGGTTAGGGCGTCCGTCTACACATGGGAGGCCCGCGGTTCAAGCCCCGGGCCTCCTTGACCCGTGTGGAGCTGGCCCATGCGCAGTGCTGATGCGCGGAAGGAGTGCCCTGCCACGCAGGGGTGTCCCCTGCGTAGGGGAGCCCCACGCGCAAGGAGTGCACCCATAAGGAGAGCCGCCCAGCGCGAAGGAGGGAGCAGCCTGCCGAGGAATGGCGCCGCCCACACTTCCCGTGCCGCTGACGACAACAGGAGCGGACAAAGAAACAAGACACAGCAAAAAGACACAGAAAACAGACAACCGGGGGAGGGGAGGGGAGGGGAGGGGGGGGAGGGGAGGGGAGGGGGGGGAGGGGAATTAAATAAAATTAAAAAAATAAAAAAAGGTGTTCTGGCTGAGGTCAGTCTAGAACACCAGGAAAATTAGAAACAACATCCCAGAAATGACTTCAGGAAGGGACAGGCAAGAATGAAAAACAGGTTTCAGGCAAGAATGAAAAACAGGTTTCAAAAGTAGAACCCAGAAAGATATCTTGAAACAACTTTAATTCTTCTAGGGTGAGCCCAAAGGAGAAGTGGGAGCTGTTAAGAGTACCAAGACTGTTCCAGCATATTCATCTTCCCACATTTATTGTTGAATGCCCTGAACTAAACACTAGGTATAAAAGATGACTCAGTCTCAGACCTCAGAGTTCTCACAGCTTCCTGTAGGAGATAGAGGACATTTATCTATATCACATATAAACCTAAAGTGTTCAGTACAATGATGGAGAAATGCAGACAGTCCACAGAGAAGGAGCAAATAACACAGGACAGGTGGTCCAGAAAGGCCTTTGGAGAGGAGATTACCCAGGTAGAGTCTTCAAGAATGTGGAAAAGCAAGGCAGATGAAAGGGGAGGGGAAAGACTCTCTAGATGGAAGAGACAAGTTAAGGCCCAGAGAATGTGAAGCAGCATGATATAAAAAGATGCTGCATGTAGGTCAGTGTTGCTGGATTGTCTAATGTGAATCACTTATGGGAAGTCAGATCTTTCCTTTCCTGTAGTCAAAGAACTACAAATACAAATACAAAGGGCTTTGCGCTTATTAATTTTAGTTTTTATCTTATTTGTTTCATCCCTTCATAGGGGTTTTCAAATATTCTCAAAGTTAGAATTATATTCACTCTCTCTCCAAGCTAAAGATTATCTGAAAATTTGATAAACTATCTTTTTCTTGCTTCCTTTCAGGCCTTGATTTTTTTTAAAAAAGGTTGAACAGCACAGAGCCAAGTCCAGAGCATTCCATCTTCTCTAGAGAGCTCTTGCTGAATTGACATTGATCCAGCCATCAACAGCCCACAGTATGGCTATTTAATTAACTAACCCTCTGCAGTAATGGGAGCTAGTCTGGCCAGAAATGGCAGCTTAGGACAATTTGGAAGGGATCTGGAGATGAAGCCAAAGGGGAGGCCAGGCATTAGGAAGGAATACAGATTCCCATGGATATAAAAAAGATGAGCACCAGGGCATAGAAGACAAATAAGCAACCAGGTCTTGTTATCTGAATTCGGATGCCAAGTGGGCATTTGGTTTCAGGAGCAAGAAAGCAGATTAGAAATGGAGCAGAGTCAGACCTGGCCTGGCCACAGGTGTGACCTGGGCTAAAATGCCTGATAGTCTCCTACCTGGAGACAGAGGGAGGCTGAGCCTGAGCCTGCAGGTGGGGGAGTTGGGGCTCAGGTGGGAAGATGAGAGCTCCAGAAGTCAGGAATCTATTTGTCAGTAGTAACAAGTAGCGCACATTCCTGCACCTGGTCCACACTGCAAGTCTTAGTCACATGCCTTGTTCCCTTGGAGCTGTTATTTCCCTGATCCCTCAATCTTACAAGGAATCACAAAAGGAAATGAGATTACGCTGATGTAGCTTGCCCTCACTGTGGGAGGCTGCCTGCCAGTGATTGAAGCTTCTTTTTAAGTGCCCCTATATAGCCTTTTGTTTCACCATCCATTCTAATTGTGCTGGGGATCAACATATAATTCGAAACAAAGCTGAAAAAGGCTTAGCAAAGGGAGAGATGATTTCAAGGTTCGGGAGGAAATATGGGTAGTTTCAGTGGTATTTGCATTTGTCCTTGAGGAATGATGTGTAGATTTCAACTAGTGAAGATGCAAGTGGTGAGAACAATCCAGTGTGAAGAAGTCAGAGATGATGTTAGACTGTGGAGTCCAATCAGGCTGGGGTATTAAAAATTAGGTTGGGAAGAAAGGCAGGGTGAGATCCTTGAAGCCAGTGATTATGAACTTTGCTTGGGAGGTGGTAGGCAGTCACTGAAGGTATTTTCTGACCATAGTGAGCTTTAAAATGAGTGATGTTAATTGTGAAAAGCTTCAGACAAGCCCAAAATGAGGAACACAATTAAATAACTGGCCTGTACTCTAAATATATCAATGTCATGAAAGATAAACTAAGAAATTGTTCCAAATTAAAGGATGGCAGTTAAGCTCATGTGTCAACTTGGCCAGGTGATGGTGCCCAGGTGTTTGGTCAAGCAACTACTGGCCTGATTGTTCCTGTGAGAACATTTCATGAACTTAAATCATCAGTAAGTGGTTGTTTCATCTATGGCTGATTACATCTACAATCAACTGAGGAGATGGTACAAAGTTTCGTACCATCAATGGAAGCCGTTAAAAGGACAAGTAATGATTTCAGCAGTCAAAAGAGACTTTCTGTCTCTGCTTTAGCCAGCCAGCTTCTCCTGGGGAGTTCATCATAAACCTTCTTCAGAGTTCCCATCTTGTGGTGTGCCATATGGAATTTGGATTTTCCCATCCCCACAGCTGTGTGAAACAATTCTTACTAAAATCTCATAATATTTACAGTTACCTCATGTCAGTTCTGTTTACCTACAAAATCCAAGTATACTTCCTCACTCCATTGGACTCTAGACTGGGGTATGCAGAGAAAATGACAAGTATGAGTCTGGACAGAGGACTTGCCTGTTTCTGCTTGTTCGTCTGTACTCCTGTCCTTGGGCTCAAGAACCGCATGATCTAGCTAATGGCTGTTCCTTCAGTCTGGCCCATGTGGACCCAAACCCTGGAGCCAAGCCTAGACAAGCCCAGCCAAGTTCAGGCCAGCCAAGCAGAGCCACAGCTGATCTAACAGATTTCGGATGAGGAGATGGGTTCTGGGGTTGTTTGCCACACAGTGATATCAGAGCAAAAAGTGATGAAAAATGACAGACCTCTTGGTTTACAGCTTTTCACTCATCACTGGGGACGGATGCTTATGAAGCCTTCTTCAGAACTGACCTCTGGCTTTTCAGACCTTCTATAAAACACCCTTGTGCTGAGGATCATATGGTTTCTGGTAACCTCACCTGCAATTTTGAACAAGCAGGTCTATATACTCGTACTTACACCCCCTTTGGATGTTTACAAACCCACAGAACAGGAAATAGATATGAGGTGGGTAGTGTTCAGAGTGCAAAGGTACTCACCTATGTGAAATTCAATGATTTAGAAAGCAAATCTCTTTAGAACACAACAGAAGAGGAGTGAAAAAATCTGAGAATAGTCAAAATCATAAATGCCCCAAACTTCATGCCCAAGAGCAAAATTACAGCAGTCAGATGAAAGTTCCCAACTCAAAAATTATATGCTTTCAATGAGTTTATATGGCTACAAGTCTCTAAAAAAGAGTCTGGAGGCTGTCAGAAGGATTGCCCTTATGCACAACTGAGCCCAAGAGCAAAATTACAGCAGTCAGATGAGAGTTCCCAACTCAAAAATTATATGCTTTCAGACTATGGTCTTATAACAAACCTTATAACAAACATGGTTATAAGGTTTCCACACCTGTATCTAAATGGGAGAGAAGAAAAGGAGTGCTATAGTCAGGAACACCAATTAGTGAGAAGGGACAACTGGCATTCTGACAGCAAGAAAGGAGACAAAAATCTATTAAAATGGGACAGTAGAAAGCAAACAAGGCAGACACAAAATAATGGTAGTGTAAGAAGTTTTACACATTGCTTCCTCTACAGAAAAATAAATGAATCGCAAAAGAAGACTAGAATTAACTGGGTGATAATCCTGGAACCAGACTGGACATTTAGAACAACCATGGGCATTCTGGATGAAGGGAAAGGCTGCCAAGATTTCAGCTTGTGTAAGTGACTAGCCCTCATTCCTCAGCCTGCAGCTATGGATGTGAAAATGCAGTGACTGTGGAAATATAACCCAGATTCTGGGAGCAGGTGGCTAGGATCAGGGCAGGCAGAGGAAACTGCATCATCCAAAAGTTAGAGTTGGAAGTCAAGGTTGGTCTGGGGAATCCCTGAGGAACAAGCTCATATGTAAGCCTTGGTTCTGGCCCTCTGGGCAGCAGCAACTTCCAGTTTTCCACTAGCGAACAATGGGACATAAAGAGTCAGTGCACTTTTTTTCCGTTGGCTTTCTTCCTTTTTTATGTGGGTGTTTCTTGCTCTGGAGGATCCCTGAGGGTCCAGTGTGGATGCTAGCCTTGGTTTTAGCTCTCTGAATAGCAGTGGCTTCTGGTTTCACATTTGTACCTACTATGGCATAAAGGATCAGTGTATCTCTTTATGAAAGGGCTTTCTTTTTGTCTTTCTTGCATTTTTTTCCTCACCTGGCATAGACACTAGCCTTAGTTTTAGCCCATTTGCCAGCACAGGTTCTGACTTCCCACCAGCATCTACCAGGATATTCCCTTCCCTTCCCCTTCCCCTTCCCCTTCCCCTTCCCCTTCCCCTCCCTTCCCTTCTTCTTTCCTTCTTTCTTTCCTTCTTTCTTTCCTTCTTCTTTCTCTCTCTTTTTCTTTCTTTCTTCTTTTTTTCAAAAAAATGTGTTTTTTGTTGTATGTGAGTATATTTCTTAGTCTGGAAGGTGCTTGAAGGACCCACACCGACACTAGCCTCAGATTCAGCCACCTTGGCAGCAAAGGCTTCTGTTTTCATACCAGCATCTACCAGCATGTAAAGAACCAGCAAGCCAGTACACTCCTATTTTGGTTGGTTTTCTTTTTTTTCCCTCTATTTTAAAAAAGAGATTTATTTACTTTCTTTTTCACCCCCTCCTCCAGATGGTTCTCTTGTCTATCTGCTCACTGTTTGCTCACCTTCTTCAGGAGGCACTGGGAACTGAACCCAGGACCTCCCACATGAGAGGTGAGTGCCTAACTGCCTGAGCCACATCTGCTTCCCATGGGCTGTGGCGTCTGGGGCTTGTGGCATCTGCTGGGTTATGGTGGGGGTGGCAACTAGCTTGTTGCAGTGGGGACAGCATCTGCTCATCTTTTTAAGGAGGCACCGGGACCTGAACCCCAGCAACTCCCATGTGGTAGGTGGACACCCAACTGATTGAGCCACATCTTCTTCCCTTCTTTATATATATATATTTGACATTGTTTTTTAATTTATTGAAGTATATCACTCATACATAACAGATATAAACAATAAGTGTATAGTAATATTTGTGAACTTACAAAACAAGCATACAAAACATCATACATGGGTCTCATACCTCACCCTACCACCAATACCTTGTATTGCTGTGAAACATTTTTAACTAATGATGAAAGAGTATCCTCCAAATATTACAACTAACCAAAGCATCCTACATTTAGTGTATTTTCCCCAACCCACCCTGTTATTATTTTTCATATTGTTTATACATGAACATACATAAACACTAAGTGTATAGTAAAAGTTGTGAACTTACAAAGTAAACATGCATAACATCTTACAGGGGTTCCATATGTCAGTCCACCAACACTTTGAATTGTGGTGAGATATCTGTTACAAATTATGAAAGAATATTGTCAAAATCTTACTACTAACTTTAGTCCATATCTTACATTTGGTGTATTTTTTCCCCAACCCCTCTATTATTATTCTTAAAAATATACTTTTATTATAGAAGGTATGAACTTATGAAAGAATCATGCACCTGTGCAGAATTCCCATACAACACCCTTCTATCAACATACCACACTGTGGTAGAAAATCTGTTACAGATTATGAGAATATCATCAGACTACTACCATTAACTTGGCCCATTGTGTACATTTGGCACACTTTTTCCATACTCCCCCATTATCAACACAGTACGTCTTTGGCCTAGATGCATGAATATTACAGTATTGCTCCATGAATATTACAAAATACTCCAACTGTATTTTTCCTATGCTTCTCCACATTACCACCACTTTGTAATAAATATGTACACCTCCTCCAGCTCACAAAGGACACTTGCATCTGTACCATCAGCCACAATTCTTATCTTCCTCTGGGTTTACTGTGTTATTCAGACTCTAGATTATTCTCTAGATTTCTTTCAATTGACATTTACATCCCTAGACTACCCTTTCCAGCTACTTTCCCATTTATAAACCAGATGTTACTCACTATAATGTATTACCATGAACTCTTTATACTTCCACACTTTTACTTTTAATTAAAACTTCTTCATATGTTAAGCATCAGTAGTCCATCTCAGTTCTCCTCTTATCTCCTTTAAGAATCCATCACCTACCACCAGTTCTTGAAGATGTCTTCCTACATTTTCTTCTAGAAGCTTTATGATTCCTGCTTTTATATTAGGTTTTTGATCCATTTTGAGTTAATTTTTGTATAAGGTGTGGATAGGGGTTCTCTTTCTTTCTTTTGGCTATGGATATCCAGTTCTCCCAGCACCACTTGTTGAATGGTCTGTTCTACCCAACCTGGATGGGTTTGACATACTTGTCAGAAGTCACTTGGCCATAGATGTGAGGGTCTGTTTCTGAACCATTAATTTGGTTCTATTGGTTTATGTGTCTGTCTTTATGCTAGTATCATGCTATTTTTACCACTGTAGTTAGGTAATATGATTTAAAGTATAGAAGTGAGAGTCCTCCAACTTTGCTTTTCCTTTTTAAGATGTTTCTGGCTGTTCAGGACCCCTTATCCTTTCAAATAAATTTGATAATCATGTTTTCCATTTATTTTTAAAATACTGGTGGGATTTTTATTGGGATTGCATTGAATCTGTTTATCAATTTGGGTAGAATTGACATCTTAATGATATTTAGTCTTCCAATCCACAAGTCAGGAATGTTCTTCCAATTATTTAGATCTTTCTTAATTTCTTTTAAATATGCATTGTAGTTTTCTGAGTACAAGTGCTTTACCTCCTTGGTTAAGTTTATTCTTAAATATTTGATTGTTTTAGTCACTATTGTAAATGGAATTTTTCCCCTGACTTTCTCCTCAGATTGCACATTACTAGTGTCTTTTAAGTCTATTTCATCTAATATAAGTGTAGCTACTCTAACGTTTTTTCTTGTTGTTGTTACTGCATGTGTGGAATATCTTTTTCCAGCCTTTACATTTCAATCTATTGGTATCCTTGAGTCTAAGGTGAGTCTCCTGCAGACAGCATATAGATAGCTCATATTTTCTGATCCATTCCACCAGTCTGTGTCATTTGATTGGGAGTTTAATCTATTAACATTCAATGTTATTACTGTAAAGGCAGTTCTTAATTCACCCATTTTGACTTTGGGGTTTTATCTGTCATATTTTATTTTTGCCACTCTTTTGAGAATTTTAATTACTTTTACTGATATAATTGTCATTTCTAGACTTTCTTCCAAGCCTCTCTCTCCTGTCTTTTCTTTTTAGATTATAGCACATCCTTTAAATTTCCTGCAAAGCTGGTGTCTTGGTTATAAACTCTCTCAGTTTCTGTTTATCTGTAAATACTCTAAATTCACCTTCATTTTTGAAAGACAATCTTGCTAGATATAAGATTCTTGGCTAAAAGTTTTTCTCTTGCAGTATCTTAAATATATCATACCACTATCTTCTTTCCTCCATGATTTCTGATGAGAAATTGGCACTTAATCTTATTGGGTATCCCTCATATGTGATGCATTGCTTTTCTCTTGCTGCTATAAGAGTTCTAGTTCTGTCTTTGCATTTGACATTCTGTTTAGTGTGTGTCTCAGAGTTGGTCTATTTGGATTTATTCAGATGGGAGTACATTGTGCTTCTTGGACATGGATATCTATGTACTTCAATAGGGTTGGGAAATTTTTTTACCATTATTTCTTCAAATATTCCTTCTGCCCTTTTCCCTTCTCTTCTTCTTCTGGGACACCCATGACACATATGTTTGCATGTCTCTTACTGTTGTTTAGTTCCCTAAGACCTTGTTCAATTTTATTCCATTCTTTTCTTCATCTGTTCTTTTGTATGTTTACTTTCAGAAGCCTTTTCTTCAAGATCACTAATCCTTTCTTCTGCTTACTAAAATCTTCTGTTACAGGATTCCAGTGTTTTTAAGTTTCATTTACTGCATCTTTCATTCCTGTAAGATCTGCTATTTTTCTATGTATGCTTTCAAATTCTTCTTTGTGCTTATCCAATGTCTTCTTAATATCCTTAATCTCTTTAGCCATCTCATTGAATTTATTGAGGAGATTTGTTTGAACATCTATGATTATTTGTCTCAACTCCTTAAAGTCATCTGGAGGCTTAACCTGTTCCTTTAACTGCGCCATATCTTCTTGTTTCTTGGTATGGACTGTAATTTTTTATTGGTGGCTTGGAATCTGGCTTACTAGGTGTATTTATTCTGGGTGCAGTTTCTCTCTTTAGTTTAGGGCTTTCTTGCCCTTTCTTCCAGTCTCATTATGTCGTAGGGGCCAAGGATGTAGTTGGTGATGTAAGCTGTGGAGGTTTAAACTGCCCACATTGCTGTGTGTAATAATCCAAGTCATTCAGACCTAGACTGTAGTTGCCCAGTGAGACTCATGAAGCCTCATGTCCTTTCATCCCCTCCCTGGGGCAGGGATGGAGCTGCAGGTGTGGGCAGCAATCTATGCTGTGCAGCTCCAAAATGACCACAGTTGCCCTGGTAGACTTCTGACTATTCAGTCTGTGCCAGCTGAATGTACCTGCAGTTACCCAGAGAGGCTGGTGCATTTCCTGCCAGCTTCCTCCCTGCAAGAGGTGGGACTGAAGCCTAGACTAGGGCTGCAGTCTGATCTGGGTGGGAAGAAGCCAGTCCCTACCATCATTGACAATGACCACTGGCCTCTGTGGCATGGTCTGTAGTTTCCCAGAGAGGCTTGTGCAGGTCCTGCCAGCTTCCTCCCTGCCAGAGGTGGGGCTGGGTCTTAGGCTAGAGCTTCAATCCAATCTGGATGGAAAGAAGCTGGTCCCTACAAGCTCTGTGATTTTTAGTCTGCCCCACTTCCTCTCATACTGAGGGCAGAGTTAAAATGGTGGCTACTAACCTCTTTCTGATTTGGACAGGTTCAAACTGTATCTGTTCTTAGGATTATACTTTAGCCCACTGAATTTACTAATCAGTACCTGAAGTTGGTGACCACCCATCTCTTCCTCCCATTTTGGGAAATGGAACTTCCAATTCCAGCCATGGAATAGCCCCTGAGGTGACTTGTGCTGCCAGTGTAGGAGGGATACCAGCTTTTACAGCATAGAGAGCTCTACTCATGAATCTTCTCTGCAGATGGACAGTCTCCTCCTTCCATTCTTTCAAGGATGTTGCAGGATGCTCTTCTGATCTCCTGGAGGCTCCAAACAGGTGCTTTAGATAGCTCTGGGTGATTACTAATTGCCCTATAGAATGAACTGGAGGTCCTTACTCTCCTTACTCTGCCACCATCTTGCTAATTGTCCCTCCTTTTTTTAAATTTTCAAGTCTGGCAGATCCATGAAGGACCAATGTGGATGTTGGACTCAGTTTTGGTCTCAAAAGGAGCAGCTTCTAGTTTCCCACCAATGTATGCTGAGAGACTTGGAAAGAGGCAGTGCACTTTTTGTGTGTATGGGAGGGGATATATTTTGCTTGTTAGTATTGTAGTTTTCTTTTTCTTTCTTGCTTGCTTCCTTATGTTTTTCCTCTATATTGCCTTTCCTTTATTTTTTCTTTCTTAATGACCATAACATAATACTCAGCATGCCCAGTTCTTGAAATATACAAAATGGCCAACTCATAGGATAAATAGTATCACAGAAACTATCCAAGAGGACGCCCAATTGCTGAAATTACTAACCAAAGTTCTTGGGTCAACTCTCTTAAATAGAATAAATGAACTAATGGAAAATATAGACAAAGAATTAAAGAAAATTAGGAAAACAGTATATGAACAAATAAGAATTTCAAAATGAGATAGAAATTATAAAGAGGAACCAAAAAGAAATTCCCAGTAACCTTATGAAAAACTCAATAGATTGTAACAGGCAGAAGAAAGGATCAGTGGACATGAGAATCAGACTACTGAAATTATTCAGTCTGAGGAGAAGAAAGAAAATAGAATGAAAAAAAATTAACATAGCCTGAGGAACCTATGGAGCATCATCAAACATAACATTATATCTATCATAGGAGCTCCAGGAGAAGAGAGAGTTAAAGGGGCAGAAAAATATTTGAATAAATAATGGCCAAGAACTTGCCAAATCTGATGAAAGATATGAATATACAAATACAAGAAGCTCAACAAACTCCAAGCGGATAAACTCAGAGAGTTACACATCCGAATTTCAAAACAGCAAATCTTGAAAACAGCAAGAAGGAAGCAACCTATCACACAAGAGATCCTTGATTAGATTTACATCTGATTTCTCATTAGAAATCATGGAAGCCAGAAGAAAGTGGGAGGACATATTTAAAGTGCTGATTAAAAAAAAAAAAAAGTTGGCCAAGAATATTAAGGCCAGCAAAACTATCCTTCATAAATGAGGGAGAAATTAAGACTTTTCTGGATAAACAAAAGCTGAGGTAGCTCATTACCACTAGAACTGCCTTAAAGAATATTAAAGGAATTCCTTCACATTGAAAGGAAAAAACACTAAAAATAAATCAAAGCTGTGTGAAGAAATAGAGACTTCCAGTATAGGTAACTATATGGGTAAATACAAATGCCAGTTTTATTGAAATTTTATTTGTAATGCTGTGATGGTTTGGAGCTCTATGTACCCCAGAAGAAAACATGATATTAAGCTTAATCCATCCCTGTGGGAGTAAGTAGGACCTTCAGTTAAGGTGTAACCTACCTCAGTCAGGATGGGATGGGATCTTATTGCTGGAGTCCTTTACAAACAGAAATGAAACTTAGACAGGGAAAGAAAGCAATAGAAAGCAAGAAGCTGAAATTGAATAGAACTGGGAAGAGAATGAAGAGGCCATAAGAGACTGCCATATGCATTGCAATGTGACAGAGGAGCCAAGAACCAAGGATCTCCAGAAGCCAACCCCGGAACACCAGAGTCTTTGAGGAAAAAGCATCTCTTTGATGATGACTTGATTTAGAGAATTTTTCTTAGCCTCAAAACCATGGGCTGGGAAACGGACTTGGCCCAGTGGTTAGAGCGTCCGTCTACCACATGGAAGGTCCGCGGTTCAAACCCCAGGCCTCCTTGACCCATGTGGAGCTGGCCCATGTGCAGTGCTGATGCGCGCAAGGAGTGCCTGTGCCACACAGGGGTGTCCCCCGCGAGGGGAGCCCCACGCGCAAGGAGTGCGCCCCATAAGGAGAGCCGCCCAGTGTGAAAGAAAGTACAGCCTGCCCAGGAATGGCACCGCCCACACTTCCCGTGCCGCTGACAACAACAGAAGCGGACAAAGACAGAAGATGCAGCAAATAGACACAGAGAACAGACAACTGGGGGGGGGGGGGGGGGGAATTAAATAAAATAAATAAATCTTTAAAAAAACAAAACAAAACCATGAGCTAATAAATTCCCATTGTTTAAGTTGAATTATTACATTGTATTTGCTTGAGCAGCCTAGGAAACTAAAATAAATGTCAGCTCTTACTTCTTATATGGCTTAAAATAAAAATGGACCAACAAAAATATAAACCTTGGTTACTAGGTATGTAATGTATAAAAATGTAATTCGTGATAAGAACAACATAAAGAAAGGGATGGAGGGATATAGGAGCAGAGTGTGTATAGGCTATGGAAGTTAAGTTGGTGTCATAAAGTATAATAGATTTAGAAGTTAAATATAATCCAACAAAGGAAATTATTTAAAAATCTAGGCAAAAAGTAATGAAAAGTGATTCAAAATGGCTCTATATAAAAGATCATTTAATAAAAAAGGAAGGTAGCATTGGAGGAAATGAGAAACAAAAAAGGTAAAGACAAACAAAAAGCCAAAGCAAATGGTAGAAGCAAGTCTTGTCTTATCAGTTAATATCTTAAATGTAAATTGATGAAACTCTGCAATCAAAAGGCAGAGATGGGCAAATAAAGAAGCATGATACAACTATACGCTGTTTATAAGTGATTCATCTTAGATCTGTAGACACAAATAGGTGGAAAGTGAAAGGATGGGAAAAACGATTCCATGTAAATACTAACTTAAAGTTAGCTGGTTGGCTATACTAATATCAGACAAAGTAGACTTTAAGTCAAAAACTGTTATGAGACAAGGTCAATATATATTGATGAAAGGGCCAATTTAACAAAAACATATGATGATTATAAATGTATATGCACCTAAAAACAGAAACCCAAGATATATGAAGCAAACATTGACAGAATTGAAGGGAGAAATAGTTCTACAAGGAAAGTTGGAAATTTTAATACACCACTTTCAAAAACAATGGATAGAACAACAAAACTTAAGATCAGCAAGGAAATAGTGGACTTGAACAACCTATTAACTGACTATAACTAATAGCTCTTTATAGAACACTTCACCCAACAAACAGTAGAATACATACTCTTTTGAAATGCTCATGGATCATTCTCTAGGATAGACCATATGTGAGGGCATAAGACAAGTCTCAATAATAAAATTTAACAATATTGAAATTATATAATGGAATGAAGCTAAAATCAATAACAAAAGGAAAACTAGAAAATTTACAAATATGTGGAAGTTAAACAGTACACTCTAAAACAACCAATAGGTCAAAGAAGAAATCACAAGGGAAATTAGAAAATACTTGGACATAAATGAAAATAAAAACACCAAGGTGTAAAATGGTGCAGCCACTGTGAAAAACAAAATGGCAGTTCCTCAAAAAGTTAAATATAGAATTGCCATATTACCCGGCATTTCCACCCTTAGGCATATACACCAAGAAAGTGGAAATGGGAACTCATACAGATATTTGAGAAGAAATAACCCAAGTATCCACCAGCAAATGAATGGATAAACAAAATGTGGTACATACACACAAAGCAATATTATTTGGCTGTAAGAAGGAATGAAGTTCTGAGACATGACCAGTTATGCTCAGTGAAATAAGCAAGGCACATAAGGACAAATATTGTATGATGTCCCTTGTGTATGAGATTTCTAGAAAGAGCAAATTCACAGAGACAGAAAGTAGATTAGAGGTTACCAGGGAATGGAAAGGAGGAAAAGGGAAGTTTTTGCTTGGTGGGTATAGAGTATTTGTAAATAAATATTAATTTTAAAAAATCTTTAAAAAACCACAAACGAAACAAAAAAAGCCCAGTGGCAAATATCCCAATATACCATATTTCTTAGTAGATCAAAGTAATTGCTGGGATTTTCTTTTAAACAAACATGTAGTTATCTGAACTGTTTTATGAAAAAAGAAAACAACTCAAGTTAGCAGTGTTGTATTTGTCAGCCAAAGGGTGCTGATGCAAAGTACCAGAAATCTGTTGGCTTTTATAAAGACTATTTATTTGGGGTAAAAGCTTACACTTACAAGGCCCTAAAAAGCCCAACTCAAGGTTGCTTTCTCACCAAAAATGATTGCCAATCTCTGCGAGGGTGAATCCTTCCTCTCTCTCAGCTGCAGGGCTGGCATAGGGCTCGTCTTTCAGGATTTCCTCATCCTCTTGAGGCTCTGTGGGCCCAGCTTCTTCCCAATCTCAATCTCAAGTAGAGATGGCAAATGGTTCATTTCTCTTCCCAGAGCCACAGGATCAAATTTCTCTTTTCTGTTGTGTCTGTGGAAATCTCTCTCTTCTTGTGTCTTCTGTGTGTCTTCTTGGGTCTGTTTCTATCAGCCCACCATGGGCGCAGGGACTCGACCCTGAGTCATGCCCTACTGACAAGGTCAAATCAAAGTCCTAATCTTAATATAATTTAATCAAAAACATCTCAGCTGAATCCAAAACAATCAAAGAGTATCACACCCAGAAAAACAGACCAGTTTACAAACATAACCCTTTTTTTTTTTTTAATTCGTAAATAATTTCAAACTGCTACAGGTATCAACATGTGAATGTACAGTTAAACTTATAAGGAGTGTTATAGGGAAAACCTTTCAGAAATAAAGTTCAGTCAAATGCCTACTAAGTGACAAGCACTGCATGCTTTATTTCCTGATTTAAATGGCAAGGGGTAGACTAGGTAAACATTTGTAAATACAAAACCAGAAATATATAGTTTTATTAAATAAAGGAAACTCTGAATTATTATCATCTTTCTCACATGCCAATCCCTCCACTGTAATATCTGCCCCCAGTACCTCCACCCCCTGTTTTTTTCTCTGGTCAACCTCTAATCATTCTATTATGAGCCTATCCACAATACTCTGGGGCACTTTCTCTGACCACCTCCCCATGCCCAATTTGGATTAAGTGTCTTCCCTGTTACTCACACAGCACCTTCTCCTCACTCCTGCCATGGTATTTATCATGCTACATTGTTTTCACTTGTTTAGATGTGTGCTCCTAGAGGCAGGTACCATGTCTGTCTGGTGTACTACTGGTTCCTTCAGACCTGACAATCAGCAAACTCTCAGTATATACTCACTAAATGAATAAGGCACCCACACAGATGGTTGTCAGCATCAAGGAATCTGCATTACAACCTTTATAACAAAATTAAATACCCATGGAGTATTATTCTGACCGAAAGAACATTGAGCTACATTAGATCAGCTGGTTGGCAGTTCTTCATGGTTCTAGAATCAGTTCCAGAATACAGCTCTGTTCTGTTCCAGGGCCACAGACCTCACCTCAGGATCTCTGAAGGTCCTTCTCACTCATATCACTGATCTCAAGGAGGGCTATTTATGTATACAGTTTTGCATTTACTACTGGGTAGGCAGGACTGGATTGGGCAGGAAGAAAGGAGGATGAAGATGATGCAATCTGGCAGAAAGGGGCCTGTGTACACACAGAAGATATAATGACCCTAAAGGGACAAGGAAACACTATTAAGCCAAAATAATCACCAAAAAGGAAGGTTTGTGTAGAGTAATCCTCTTTCAGTCCTGGATCACTGGACATTTTTCTGGACAATCAAAATGGTTTATGACCATTGCTGATCACAAGTCAAGTAGTTCTGTAACTATGTGATTGGGATTAAAATGATAGTTGACCATCAATAACTATATTGGTGCTTTGAAGCAATAAAGTGAGCTATAGTTTGTGTAAGTAAAATGCAAATCATTTCCTATTCTATTCCAAATTGTTAGGGTTCAGGAACCCATAAGATTTTGAGGCAAGCCACACACAGTCTGAAGTTTAGTGACTCTGCACAGACTTTAGAAAGGGGATTGCTCTCCTCTCTCTTCCAGAGAGCTGATGTCTATGGTGCTTATTTGTAAACAGATCCCTCTTCTTCCCTGTCCATTGTTTTATCCTTTATATTTCCCACTCCTGTAAATACTTAACAGTTAGCATGACAGTTTGATCCCAACACCAACCAGCTTCAATCAAGCTGGTAAGTACCTTTGATTCTCTTCTTTTTCTCACAAACCTAAAGATTTTGAAAAATTCAGGCTTCTCAATTATTTCACAAGTCTCTAAGGTCTTGACTCTTAAGATCAAGGCATTGATATGATAAAATAGGGAGCTTTGGAATTTAGAAATCTCTCTTCTATCTCCATAAAGTTTTGCTATTAAGACTTCCATATTTACTAAATTGCATCAGCATCCCTTTGGTTGACTAATACAGCTCCATTGCAAAAGGATTAGGGATAGAACAACCCCTCTCCATCTGCTCATTTGGGCATCGGATGTTTAGCCTGGATGAATGGTAGGGAATGAACGGAAACCCTTGCTGGGGAGGTTATCCCACCACTAACCACTACTCAGTCCTTCTCATCTGCCACAGCCCCATTGCCAAGATGAGAAATGCAGGTTCTCAGGTCCTAAAATGGTCAGCTCTAAATCCCTCTTGAATGAGCTAGTGAATAGCAACAATTAGTGTAGGTTTCTATTTCTCTCCTCTGTACTCCTCCCTCCTATGAGATTAAAAATGTTACCTATAATCCTTGATTAAATACTACTTAAATGAAAAGGGGTCTGTAACCCTCCTAGTTAAATCTCAAATCAAGTCTAGAAAATAAGGAATGCCATGGTTATCAGAGAATTGCAACAGAGCAGATCCAATGTCAGAATCACCACCATAGGAACAAACGACATGCTTCCTGAACTTGAGATACTGTTGGCCCAGTACAGTGTATGATCATAAGAAAGATAGGGAAAAAGCAAGTACTTTTCCAGAGTGGAAAGCAAAATCAGCATGTGGCAATGAATATTCATGTTACTGTTTCCTGATTCTATCCCTTAAATCAGTCTTTTTTTTTTTTAATTTCATCCCATAGTAAGAGGTACTTTTCATTTCCTGTGATGCCTTCTAACCTATTACATTTCGTTCTAGTCTGTTCTGTTTAAAAATTACTGGTGGTGAACCACTAAAGTTATTTCATGGGCTGCTTATGGTTTATGACGTATAGTTTGAAAAAACTCATACTACCTTAACAAATGTTTCTCAAAATGTTTCTTCCCTATGTCATAATCTCCTAGATTGCTTTTAAGTGTAGATTTTGAGGCCTTTACTTCTCTCTTGAACTCTGAGTGAATACATTTCCTTATGGCAATGACTCCTAATCATTCTGTAACTGCTACAGTTCTAGGATCAGGATGGGGATGATCACAAAGTGTGTGCTCCAAGGACTAAGGGTGGATGAAAGGACACCAGAGCTCAGTGCTAATGAAGTCTTAATACCCATCAGATCCAGGGGGTGCACAGGAGGCTGCAAACGAAATGGGCCTGAGATCAGTTAGAGAAGAGAAGAAATGTACTGAGAGAAGCAGAGCATGGGGAATGGAGCTGAGCCTTGCTGGATTTGAACTTGCTGAGCAGAGAAGACAAAAAAGGTTGGGTCAAGGCCACTCTTTGGCTACTGGCCAGAATCCTGGGGTCTGACCATAGGGCCAGGATTCCAATTTAAATAAGCTCCCCCAGGTGATTTTCATGCAAATACAGTTGTAGAGACACTGCCTGCTATAAATTTGTCATTTACTCTTCATGAAGGAGAAGATTAAAATTTGTGGCTGCAGGCATGAAAAAATTGTTTAACATGCAGCCCTTCACCAAAGTGAGGTTTAGTTAATTCACTATCCTTATAAGGCATGCTTGCTTCTTTCAGTGGCCTCTTCCTTTTATTCTCTCCCATAGTTTCAACAAACTTTGGATTTCTGCTAGGACCCAATCATTGCTTACAAGTGTATAACTGAAATTCAGATCCCATTCTCATCACCAGGTGGGAAGCAGAGGTCCCACGGCCACCCCTGGACATACTAGGGCAAACACTTCAGCTGGATCGGAAACAGAGTTTTTGAATGGGATTGTTTTGAGGGTAGGTTATTCTCAACTGAGATCTTTTTTTTTTTTTTTAAAGCCATCATCTTAAAACCAAAGCCAAAAATAAGTGGGGGTGAGGAAAGAAGGAGACAGAGAATCCAGAAAGCTAATATATTAATCTTTAATGAAAAACATGTAGCTCTTAGGAGGACAGATGCTCACGGTGAGTGTACACTCTCCCTGTAAGCAATTTTCCTGGGACACTAAATTATTACTAAAAGGTTGCATTGTGAGCATAACACACCATCAAGTGGACCCCAATTGCCAGAGATCCCAATGTCCATTGTCACTGGGATGGATGGGTCCCGCTCCTGGGTCAAGCACTCTCTATGCTTGAGGTTTTAGAGACACACTGCTGGCATAAAAATCTCAGAATCTAATTTTTCTTGCTTATATTAAACACAGTTTTCAAACGTTTTCAATCCCTTTGTTTATTACAAAGAACAATAAGACAAGCAAAGTACACAAACTAAAAAATGCCCTTTCAGAGACAACCACCGCTATTAACATCCTGGTGATTAATCCTTCCAGACTTTTTTGTTTTTACCAATTGTTGTTCTGATCTTTCGTGAGCTCACTCCACTGTCCCCGAAGCCTGGCCCTCACCACAGAATGAGTCCCAGTTCTATGTAAGGCACTGGGGACAGGGCAGAGGGGCCAAGCTGAGTACACAGTTCAATCCCTTCTCAGGGCTGGATTTCAGATGTGCTAAATATGACAGCAGCAGTGTGCTGCCCAAAGGAACACAGTTTGCTTTGTCCATGTTCCCCTTACAGCTGAAATTGTCCTGCTCAGGGAAGAACTGTTCTGTTCCTTGCACAAGGAGGAGGGGAAAGGACTGATTAGGTCAGGATGGGCAACTGCCCCAAGGGTAGCCATTTATGGGATGGTTGACAATAAGAAATGTCTGCTGGAATGAGTCTGCCCACAGGAGATATAGTGGTAAAGCCAGTTAAACCAACTCCCTCCATGATTTAGACGTGAATATAGAGAAGATTGCCAGCTGAGAAAAGGGTAATAATAATTTTTATTGGTATTTGTCAGGTACTTACCATGTACCAATGATAGCCCAAATATCGTTTGAGTGCCTACTTTGTCAAGAATTGGAGATAGAGGATTATTACACAAAAATACTTGTTTCTGTGAAATTTCAATTCTCATGTGGGAAGGCAAGCACTTTTTAAACAAATAAAAAAACAGAAAATTAAGTAGTGATAACTGCTTGGAGAATAAGGCTGGAAGGGGGAACAGGCTGGAGGAGAGTACAATTTTAAGTCTAATGGCCAGAGAAGTTCTCACAGGGAAGGTGGCATTTGAACGAGCACCTGAAGGAGTTGAGGGGCTGAGCCATGTGTCCACCTCGGAGACAACCATCCTAGGCAAAGGGGACAGCAAATTCCAAGGCCCCGCTTAGCCAGAATGGCTGGATTGGAGTGAGCAGGAAGCTGGAAGACAGGAAGTGGGAGGTTAGGTAGTGGAGGGAGGAAGGAGCCAGTTTGTGTTGGGCCTGGTTTATAGGCTGCTATGAGGAATTCAGCTCCTGGGAATTAAGAAGGAAAAGAGCAACATTTTCTGGCGTCCCTTTTAACACGCTTCCTCTGGCTGCTATATTAAGAGTAGGCTGTTGGGAGCAGGGTAGATGGGAAAAGAAAACATATCCTCTTAAAAGAGAAAGGCGGCCTTGGGAAACGGACTTTGGCCCAGTGGTTAGGGCGTCCGTCTACCATATGGGAGGTCCGCGGTTCAAACCCCGGGCCTCCTTGACCCATGTGGAACTGGCCATGCACAGCGCTGATGCGCGCAAGGAGTGCCGTGCCACGCAAGGGTGTCCCCCGCGTGGGGGAGCCCCACGCGCTCCTTGCGCCCATGAGGAGAGCCGCCCAGCGTGAAAAGAAAGAGCAGCCTGCCCAGGAATGGCGCCGCCCACACTTCCCGTGCCGCTGACGACAACAGAAGCGGACAAAGAAACAAGACGCAGCAAATAGACACCAAGAACAGACAACCAGGGGAGGGGGGGAAATTAAATAAATAAATAAATCTTTAAAAAAAAAAAAAAGGGAAAGGCGGCCTTGATCAATGCGGTCGTAATGGAAGTGATGAGAGTGTTTGATAGGTTTTGGATATTTTTTGTAACAGTCAGGATTTGCTAACATTGGAAGTGGGGCTAAGAGAAAGAGAGGAGGCAAGGGTAGCTGGGCAACTGGAAGGAAAGAGATGCCAATTCCTATGGTGAGGAAGACAATGGAAGAACCAGCTTATGTGAGGAAGATGTGTTAAGTGAGAAATGCCTAATAGACATAAAAGAGGAGCTACCTGGCCTGAAGGTGTGTATTTGAGAATTGCCAGTGTGTGAGCTGGCAGGAGATCACATGGGGGTGATTAGGTAGAAAAGATCTAAAGAGCCTTTAGACTCTGGGTCATTTATCATTTAGAGATGAGGGAGATGAAGAGAAACCAGGATAGTAGACTGAGCTGAGAACCTAGTGAGGAGGTAGGAGGAAAACTAGGAGCAGAAGGTGTCCTGGAAGCCAAAGTGAAGGAGGACAGAGCAGCCAAATACCACATGGTAAGTGGTCTCAAAAATAGCAGTGTTGGTGGTGTGGTGGGGATGACAGCCTGACGGGAATGGTTTCAAGATAAAATGAGAGAAGAGGAATTGGAATAATTCTTGCTGTAAATTTTGCTGTAAAGGTAAAGAGAGAAATGGATGGTAGCCAGAGGTGGACCTGAGGAGTTGAAAGAGAGGACTTTTTTTCTTTTTCTCATTAAAGGAGAAATTGCAGCATGCACATGTGCTAATGGAATGATCTACTGGGGGGGGGGGGGGAGGAGCAAGGAGAGATACAGGAAGGAGAGGAACATGCTTGGCGTGGTGACTTTGTGTACAAGACAGAGGAGGGGGCCTGGAGTATGAGCAGGGGGGTTGGCACAGACAGTTAGCCATGGTTTAAAGAGGTGGGCAGAGTACCTGGACACAGAGGACAGTCATTGCATTGAAGTTGTGGAGAGAGCACGTGGAAATTCTCTTTTGATGCTTTTGTATTCTCAGCAAAATACAAAAGAAGTCATAGGCTGAGAGTATAGGGCAGGAAGGGTGGGAGGTTTCAAGAAAGAGAAGCACTTTGAGGAGAGTTAAAGAAATGCAGACTTGCTCTAAGTGCTTTGCATTAATTCATTCATTAATACTTAAAATAAGCTTATGCAGTAGGAACTAGTCTTCCCATTTATAAGTGAATAAATGGGATGGTGAAATGGATACACCCAGTAGAGCAAGACCTCATGCGAAGGACCCCACCAGCCAAGTGCAGGAGCAAGTAGTACATGGTCCAAAACCCTGCCCTATATCCTGAAGGCTTTCAACTGTTGGTTTCTGTGTATCTTTATGATTCGACTTTTCTTCTTAACTCATTGACTGAGCCTTCATTCTGTTTAAGAAAGATTCTAACACTGAGTTATAATTAAAATTTGAAAATTGACCCAGGCCTCTCTCTGCTGGTGAGAGGGTGGCAGGATGCAAAAGTTCCACCTGCAACTCACAGATAACGTCTGAGCCTTGCTGCCTCTGGTCTGAATCTAGTTAGGCTTCCCATGAACTACCACACTTCTGGTTGTAGCTCAAGAACTGGTTTTTCCTTAGAGTCACTACACAAAATCTTTGCATGAGAATGACAAATATGATCTCTTAAAGACTGGAACCTTTTCTAAGGGATGAAATAAGCTATTTTAATGAAATTAGAGAGAATTGGGATAGTTAGCATTTTGGTCCTTCAAGCTAATTGTGTTTCCATGAACTACGTCTCTGACTCTAAATTTTGGAAAGTGGTTGCTCAGTACAACTCAATTTACCAATCAACAAAAGTATTTTCCTAACTGTCACTATTCTTTTGTGACTCTTTCTTGATCCCAGAAGAATAATTTTACCTTGATGTGTTAATAAAAATGACAACAACTGCTGGTTTTGTTGGCATTCTGTCTGGTTCCAATTACTTTAATCATAAATATGTGCAGCCACATGTATCTGCCAAGTGTTAATTAAAATAATTTTTTTACAACATACCCCATTTCAATTACCAATTATGACTTTGGCTTATGTCTTCATCATAAAAAGAAATATTTAGTTTCTTGTTTTTGGAGGACTACATGAAGAAAGATAGCATGTTGTAGCTTAAAGCAAACTCACTAAAATTTGACACCGTAAACCCCATTCAGATTCTAGTTTTAAGACGTTGACCCAAGTCATCCAAATTTAGTTCGGAAGACCTTTTCCTGGCTCACTTTGGTCTAGAGATACAGAATCTGAAGGTTTATAAATAATGTGTGAAAACTTGACCTGACATGCTCTTTTGCGTGAACTGAAAATCCTCTTCCTTTCTCTTCATTATCATCTATTTTCTGGATTCCAAAGTTAAACCGACAGTAAGAAAATGATATCTCAGCGTTTTAGCTGACTTCTTTTGGATCCATGGTCTTCATCTCTCCTGCAAGAACATGTTTTCTTTTAATTAAAAAAAAAACCCTAGTCACTGTTTAAAAAAAAAGAAAGAAACGTCAGCAAACATAATATGCTGTGTAATGATATGAAGACACAAGCCAAAAAAAAAAAAAAACAAAACTAGTTTTATTTAATGGGTGTCATTGCTGCACAAATAGTTTTATTATGTAATTTTTATTATTGCTTTAGTTCCCTAGGGTTGCAGTACAAAGTATCACAAACTAAGTGGCTTAAAACAGTAGTCATTTATTCTCTCACAGTTCTGGAGGCTAGAAGTCTAAAATTTTGCAGGACCATGCTCTCTCCGAAATCTGTAGGGGAGCATCCTTCCTCACCTCTTCCTAGCTTCTGAAGGTTTGCTGGCAATCTGTGATGTTCCTTGGTTTATAGCTTTAGCACTTCGGTCTCTGCCTCAGTTGTCACGTGGCATTGCCCCTGTGTGAGTCTGTGTCTCATCTGCCCTTCTGCTAAGAACACCTGTCATGATAAATTCAGGACATACCCTACTATGGTATGACCTCACTTTAATTTAATTCCATTTGCAATAACCTTATTTCCAAATGAGGTCACAATCATACGTACTTGGGATTAGGACTTCAACAAGTCTTTCGGGGGAACATAATTCAAACCACAACAATTATCAGCAAGATGGATTATGGACCCATCATTTTAAAAAAATACTACTTCACTTTGGGGATTTAGCTGAAAGGAGCTATAGCCAACCTGTATTCACTTATTCCTACAACAAATATTTATGAAATGTCTTACTATGTATCGGTCACGATACTAATAACTGAAAATACAAAAATTAGTGAGAAAGAGTGTTTGGGGAGGATATAACATACTCAGAAATATACCTTGTTAAGGAAAAATTATATAAGGAAAAATTATTACCTGCTAAATTCGTTCTGTGCACTCAAATCTTGATTGCATTTGCAACTTTGGATAGAGTTGAATTGATTCAGGTTGAATTGATCCAGCTATCTATGATATGCTAACACTTGGGAGATTATTTCTACTTTTTGTAAATTAATTCCCAGGGATTGGAGGGTTCATAGCAGGCTTCAAGAGGTGGCAAGGTATATGCTAAACCTGACAAAAAGACTAGTTTACCAGTGAAAAAAGTGTAGAAGGACTTTCAGGAAAAGAGGAAAGACATGGAGGGAATAAACTTTCATTATTTTTTGTTCATGAATTATTTTTAAGTAATTGCAATCTACTTTACCCTGAGTTGTACTACCACAGAAGGAAGTGATGGAAGATTGTCCTTCCACTTCGACTTTATACATCTATTTCATCCCACACAAAACAGTCTCCTGAAAAGCTACTGAGCTCCTTTTCCTACCACACAGTCTATCCATCCTGCATCTTCATTCACTCATGGTTTTTCCCTTAGCTGTTCAAGGCAACAATTCTTTATTCCAAAGGTCCAAGATAAAATTTTAATAACTGATTATAATTGATATAGAACTCTTTCCAGTAATAATATTATTTTACATTATTAAAATAATGCCAATATATTAAATAATATCTATTTTAGCATAATCTTAACTGAAAAATACTTTATTGCAAATTAATAAATTTTTACTTGTAGAATTTTAGTCATTTTAGTAGATTGGTGGGGATATATTAATATAATATTTATTATATTTGATATAATAACTTTAATGTCTATTTTCACAATATGGAGAGAACTGTGTAAAATAGTACACCTTCTCTGAGTAATCAGAAGTTAATGTCGTTACCTTAAAAATTGCCTCTTAGCCAAGACACTTTTAGTTCCATTTGCTCCTTATAATCAAGATAGTATTTCTTCCAATCTATGACAAACTGTTTTCATTGGAAGCGGAATATCCTTTTGAGTCTTACTTTGTTTAAAACTAGGAAGAGGAGTGGAAAATTTAAAAAGTGCAAAGAAGCAGTTTTACTCATTTAGCTGAGCAAAATTGCATTAAAAGATTTTTTTCTTTTATAATGAGGCTTAAAAAATGGTGCTATGCCTAACTTTTTTCATTTCCATGAAAAGCCTTTCATCACCTCCAGCCCCAGTAAGTAAAAGTGTAATGGAAACACATTAATTAAACTCTCTAATAAGATTCTGTAGCTCTTGGTACTAAACTCTAGGGAAACCTAAGTCCCTAATTACAGTTTATCAATTGCAATTAATTCTTCAGACTATTCCCTAGTTGTACTTGAGAAAACGAAAAAGAGTTGTTAATAAATTTTAGAGAAGATTGAAAGCTCTTTTTATAGCTGTCAAGGGACTGCTATCAACGTAGGAGAAAAAACCCTAACCCACATTTGGGGAGTCTTTACCATAGAGCAGCTTTTATTTTCCTGAGACAGTCTCAGGGCTTAGGTTTCTCAGACAACTAGTCACATCCTCTGGAGCTGGGATGCTTTTGGGAAGAATGACTGTGACCGTGACTGTGTCTTTGTTGAGGTTAGGTCTGTCCCATGGAAGTTCCTGCTGAGGGTTTCATATTTTCAAGTGTGCCGGTTTCCATTACCTGGAGTTAAGAACTGAGGACAAGGCACAGAGAGGCCAGAAGATTGCCGCTATAAAATGAGAGAAGCAGGACAAAGATGAGATGTAGTCTGTAGTGTGAAGGATCATCCAGGATAGTATGCAAAAGGTGGAAGGGCTAATCCAGTTAAGCTCGTTGGCGCCAATTGTCTGAGCCTGCACTGACAGTCAGGAGCCTTTCAGGTATGACTGTTCTTTCTTGCTCAGGAAGACCAGTAGATGCAAAGGGCCCTCTTTAACTACTGATCAGGAGCATCTTGAGTTGTAGTATCCTCTAAAGGGAACACATTTTCCTTTTTGACAGACAAGAGTGCCTGAAAGGATTTTGAGCACTTTTCTCCTGGCTTCCTTGCCTCTTCAGTCTGTGGCCCTGAGGACTGGACAACATTCTCATTGTCTACTGCTATGTAACAGCAAACCACATGCAAAACATAGAGGCTTAAAACAATTATAATCTCTCCCCATCCTACTCCACATACACACACACACCTCACAAATATGCAGTATAGGCAGGGCTCAGTGGGGACAGTTACACTCTTCTTCATATATTGTTGCCTGGGGCTGTTCTATGGGGGCCAGGCGGACCTAACTTGGAGACTTTTCACTCACGTGGCTGTTGACAAGGAGCTCAGCTGGGCCTACACTGCTAGCGTTTTGATTCCCCTCCGCATGGTCCTCTCCACTGACTGCTGGAGTGTCCTTTAAGTATGGTGGCTCAGTCCCAAAAGAAGCTGTGTGGTCTTTCCTAACCTAGCCTCCGAAGTCACTCAGTGTCATTTCCACCATAATCTATTTGTGGAAATAGACACATTTTGCCCAAATTCAAGAGGAAGGGATTTGGAAACCTCATCTTAATAAGGGAGTGTATGTAAAATAGGCATTGTTATTGTGGCTGTCTTTGGAAAATGTAGTCCACTAAAGGTAGGGACCCTGTGCAACTGTGCATAGGGAACCAGGCACTGTACTCTGTCTCTCCCAGATCTATCCAGGCTTCGGTCTCCATCCTTCACGGAACCTTCGGAATATACTACAACCCTCGCCAAAACTTCCTTGATTTGCTAACTTCTTAATGAAGACTTAGTGCTTGAATTACTCTTTTTAAATTAATTTTAAATTACTTTGTAGACTAGTTTTCTCATCTGCACAATTAAGCAACATGGGATAATTTCACATGTCCCTTGAGCACAATGACTTTTTTTTCCTTCTTCCTTTTCTTTCCTTTTCCTTTCCTCTGTGCATGTGTGTGTGTATCTTTTTCAGTATTAAAAAGCATATATATATACAGCAGGGGTTCTTAACCTTTTTTGTTCCACAGACCCCTTTGCCAGTCAGGTGGAAATCATGGACCCCCTTATTAAGTCCACACCATACTGTGTATTTGTGTGTTACTTAATAAATATATCATACCTGCACCAACATGTCATCACAAGAATAATGGTTTTTGAATTTCAGTTCAAGCTCATGGGCCCCTTGTTAAGAATCCCTGATATAGAGTGTATATTATGTACTATGAGGTACATTCCATGAAAGAACAGGCTTGTACAGTTCTAAAATATCAGTGTCATGAAAGACACTGAGAAGGCACTAAGAAGACACTAATAAGACACTGGAAGGCAGAGGAACTGGTCCTTATAAAAGGGGACAAAAGAGACAGAGCTGAATGTAATGTGTTAAGTTGTGTCTGAATATGGGGGGAAATTGCTATATAAAACATTATTGGCACAGTTGGCAAATTAAAATACATTATAAACAATAGTCATTCTATAAGTATGTATTGAATTCAAATGAGCTAATTTGAATATATTTGCATTAATATAATCAAATATATTTGCATTACTGCTTAGAGTACTATGATTGACTTTATGGCAATCATAAAAATCAACACTTACATTCCAAATAAATGAGTGCACATTGGTCAGCAGTGGGGCATGGTCAGGTCACCATTAGACAAATAAGTGGAAAGTGTTTAACCAAATAATCTGCTTAACGCAGTGAGGACCTTTCCTTGATTCTAGTAGCAACTAAGCTCAGGATTGGCCTGCTTTCATCCGACATCCTTCCTTCCCATGTAGGTAGTAGGGAAGGGAGCAAGCGTGCACCCAACCTCTGCTTTAGCTCTGATTGCTCACACCACTGCTTGCAGGGTCTTTGCTGACTCCCTTTGGATTCAGGAGTTGGCCTGATTATTCACTACATACTCTCAAGTCTTATCTGTTGCTTTGAGATTTAACCCTTTGTCTGCCCAGTTCTAAAGTTGGACAGGTCCATTCCTCTTAATTAAAAGCCCGCTCTTTCACTACAGAGTCTGAATTTGTTGGATTCCATACTATGGGGTAACTTTTATGAATCCCAGACCCTCATTATCTTGTTTCTGTAAGCATCTGGATCAAAGAAACACAATTTAACCAATATCCCCTGACAAACAGCAATTCTAATTTTTAACATGTGTTTGTCAAAAATATTAAGGGGGTCCTACTTAATTCTTGACAAAGTGACCCTTGTATTCCTCTTTCTGTCCCCAACAACACTCTTACTCACCATCTAACTCCAGAGGCACTTCATCTTTCGACAGCCTCCCAGCATCTTTGTGCCCATCTACTTTCCTCTCCCCTCCCCTCTTTCTCTGCTCTGTATTATATGGTTCCATTTGGCATTTTACCTAAATCTTGCCCCTCTTCCTCAAGCTATAGGGAGCTTTTTTCCCTGCCCATTTCCGATCCTGCTTTGGCATCTGCAAGTACAGGACTGTTCTGGCAGTGATCCATTAAATATGGGAAAGAGAAAGAAGAAAAACTGGCAAAGACAGTATTCACCTTTTTGGCTGGGAGGAGAAAAAGAGACTGAAAAGACATATATATTAATCTTTTTTTTTTAAAACTCTCATCAAACTGGTAATAGTAAAACACCACATAACAGGTCTGAATTTTTCCACCACAATCAAGGTGTCAAAAAGATAGTATTTTTTTTCCTCTCTCCATCAAATCAAATCTGTTTCTGAGCCCCCCTTTTCAATATGGGCTGATATGCCCACTTTCAGTATGTTTCTATGACACCTTCTCTCACCACTGACTGCTTCCTTTCTGTTATAACAGGACCCATTCAGTAAAAATGGGAGAGAAGAGTTAGCCATCTATCATGGACTCTGCTGACATTCTAACTGTCCACCTCGATGGGCAGCTGTGTCGCTCCACTGCCACATCCACCCCACTACTCTTTCCATGCCGCTCTAGGCCAGGCCAGCCCCAGGGGCCCTCACTGCTGCCTCAGAGACCACGTCACTTGGTGTTCTTCCTCCATGAGCAGGCCCTTGGGCTCTTTCATTCACACTATTGCTTCTGAAGCACCAGATGCAATGCAGCCACATTTTGTGCCACTCACAGAACCCACAAAACAGGTGCTGCGTAAGTCTTCAGAGATCAGTCCATTAATGTAAATTAGTATCTTGGGTATTAGCCAATAGGGATTGATGGGGACTGTGCTAAACAGAAGACTGAATATTCCATCTAAATATGGGTCAAAGGCTGGTCAGAGTTAATTTTTCAGGAGAGACTGAAATTCAAGTTTTCACATAAAATCTCCTATTTTTAAATTCCTGCCAAGTAACTTAAAAAATTATAAACATGTGCAGGTCAAGCCTATCATGTCTATCGCCAATTTGCACTCCACACTGCACCCCCACCTGGCAGTTTGCAAACTCTGAACCCCAGAACTGAGTCTCCCTCTTTGGAAATGATCTCCTTCCTACTTCAGCTTAGAGCCACAGCTGCCATTACTTTCCCATCTTGGCAAATCCGGAGTGATTGTTTCAACAGGATTAGATTAGACTTGGACTAAGGGAAAAGTCTGTTTGGGGTTGTCTCTTATAGTTAACTGTGAACTGCCCTCCTACAGTCCCTACAGCCCCTGGGGTATATGGAATTCAGAACCTGGGTACCTTTCCTCTCTCATGAAAAGAGAAAAGCACTACCATCTTAATTAGTTTAAATTGTATGTTTTATTATGAAGTATAGCATAAACTGTACAGGAAAAGGTTAATTTGGCAGCCTGGGTTGCTCAAAGGAAGTTTCTAGGACTGGCCCTTGGTGGACTCTGGGAGATGAGCTCTGAACTCTTAGAATATTCTGCCTGATAAGAGTGTTTTTGTACACCTGAGACCTTGGGTCATGCAGTACTAGTTTGATCAGATCATTTATGGTCACAGGTGGGCTCTGGCGGACTGCTCCAGGAAACTGGAGTCTAAGTAGCTGAGGTTAGTCTGATAGGCGCTGCATGCCTACATGACTGATGCCCAATAAAATTGAGGCTTGGGCAGGCTTCCCTGGTTCACAACACTGTGACGTTTTGTCATATATTGTTTGCAGGAGAATTAAGCATGTCTTTGTGACTCCATTGGTAGAGGATATTTGGAAGCTTGTGCTTGGTTTTCTCCTGGACTTCACCCCATATGCCTTCTCCTTTTGCTCATTTTAATCTATTTCTTTTTGATGTAATAAACCATTACAGTGACTATATCAGCTTTGCTGAGTCATGTGATTCCTTCTAGTAAATCATCCAACCTGAGAGTGATTTCTGGGGCGTCTGACACACAAATGTAGTATAAAAACATGTGTTTGGTGTTCCACAAATAATAATTAAGTCAATAATCATGTACTCTGTTCAGAAACAAAATATAATCCAGACCTTTCCTATAACCTACCCTGGTCTCATCCCCTTTCTCCTCCAGAATATTAACTATTAGTATGAATTATGATAATCATTTTCTTGCTTTCCTCTATCACCAACACCTGTACCTGAAAATATATTGTTTATTTTTGCCTATTTTGTCCTTTGTGTTTAGTGAATTAGGATGCATACATTCTTCTAATTGCCCTTTTTGGTCAACATTATGTTCAGGGATTTATCCAAGTTTTCTTGTTTAATTGAAAATGGTTTCTTCTGCTGTATAATAGTCCATTGTCTGAATTTATCACAACTTAGTTCTCCATTCTGCTGTTGACAGACATTGAGTTGCTTCCAATGTTAACAATTATTAACAACAATGTGTAAAAATCATTGTATATCCTCTCCTGGGGTTCATGTGCAAGAGTTTCTTTAGGATATATTGTATAATAAGATTGCAAGCCTGTGGGATAGATGCATGTTCTATTTTCCCAATTATTGTTTTCTAAAAGTGTTTTTTGCCAAGTGGTTGTTTTCTTTAACTTGTTTTCCACAGTTTTTTTCCAACTACCTGCTACTGGCAGTTTATGAAATTTCTTGTTGCTTCACATGCAATATTAAGACATACCTAATATTGTCCAACTGAAATTTTAAGTTTTCAATGGGTCCAAGCTCATATGAAGGAAGGACACCAACTAACTTTTTAAATAACTCATTCTATTTTAGGTGGCATTACAGAGGAGGAAGCAGATCTTGGAGTTTTCAAAAACCCAATGTTGTCTTAATTTTTATCTTTGTTGATTCCATTGCCCTAATAATAATCCTGGGTTCTTAGAGTGTACGTCCTTACCAGGTATTAAGAATACCATGAGAAGAGCTTTTTATCATTATGGATTAGGAGATTTTTTTCTTTTTTGGAATGAAGCCATTCATTATATTTTCCTCCTGGTAATATAAACTTTGATTATAAATTGTACGATTCAACTATTACCTTTTGAACAACCCTCTCCTAATGATAATTGATTTTATTCTATCACATTTGATAATTTAGTCTAAATGTGTGAAGAACTATAGAAAATGCAAATAAGTAGATCTTTTCTAAAATCTCAAAAGATTTAGTTATTCACTTATTTTCACTTATTTGTTAAGTGGAGAATGCAAGGTATTTTGCAACATGGATTAAATCTTCATTTTTAATCTTCTTTCATCTTCTTCAACCTAATAACTGAAAATTAATTCTCCTTAATCAGAAGATAGAGTTAATTCCTAATACTGCAACAATTTGTCTTGCTATAATGTGATATTTGTAGAGAACTAAAATAGCATGACACAGATGCTTCTGACTTGTGGGAGTTCTAATAAAAAGGTTAAAACTGCATTCTGAAGCAGTTTTGCACCACAAAGAACAGAGATCTCTATAGCCTCAGGTGTTGGAACAAAACAGGATCAGTTCTACATAAAACTAAGCTGTTGAAAATAAAATATCAGAACTTAAAACAGTAAACGGGAGCCTTCAATTCTGTTTCTCTAAGCTGCAGAGGTTGAGTTCCTTGATGCATCATTACAAATATGCAAATATATTGGTGGGGTGGGCATGGAAAGTCCAGAGGACTGATTGTTTTTAGACTCCTCTAAAAAAATTGAGATGTTAGTTGAACTTTGTCATCTCAATATAGAAGGAACTGTTCTTTCCATTTGCTTGGATGACATGAATGGAACTATATTAAGCATATGAAATATATATTTCTTCTACTATTGAAAAAAATTCTACTTACAACATCATTTGCTTAGGAAATATAGAAACTAAATGCTGTATCACTTCAATTAATCCTAACCAGCTGAAGCTGTTAAAAGACAGTGACTTGACCAATTGACTTTTGACAAAGGTGCAGAAGTAATTCAATAGAGGAATGACAGACTTTCAGCGAATGGCGCTGGAACAATTGGACTTCCATAGGCATAAAAAAAAAAAAAAAAAGAACCTAGCACCTAACATAAAAATTAACACAAACTTGATTATGAATTCAAATGTAAACTATAAAACTTTTAGAGGGAAATAGAAGAGAAAATTTCCTAATCCTAGGAACTTGTTGAATTGTTCTAGTATGACTCCAAAAGTGTTATAAAAAAAATTCTATAAATTGGACTTAAATATTTAAAGATTTTACTAATGTATATTCTGTTTAGAGGATGAAGAAACAAGTTACAGACTGAGAGAAAACATTTGCAAACCACATATCTGACAGAGGATTCATATCTAGAATATATAAAGAACCTCAAAATTCATCAATAAAAAAAATTCAGTTAGAAAATAGGCACTCAAGATGAAGAAGTGTTTCACTGAAGAAGATATATGGATGGCAATAAGCAAATGAAAAATGTTCAATATCTGTAGCCATTATAGAAATGCAAATTAATACTATGATGAGATATTATTAAAAATTTACCAGAACAGCTAAAATAAAAACCTAGTGACTGTACCAAATGCTAGCAAAGATATGGTAAAATTAGGTCTTTCATACATTGCTGGAGGGATTGTAAGATGGAATGTAGCTGAGCGAGAGGGTTTCATCCTCGCTCAGGCCCAAGAGTCGGGGGCGCTTGCTCCTGCCGAACCACCGGCGGGGGGGTGCCCCAAGAGGGAGCACCGGTTCTCCAGGCGTGGGGGACGCGCGGTTGGGGAAAAACCACGGAGACCGCTTGAGCGCAAGAACAGGTCTGCTTTATTACGGAAGTACACTTAGCTATATAGGGTTGGGTAGAGGGAGGGGCATGATGAAGGGAGGGCTGGCTAAGGGGCGGCTGTGGACAGGCTGAAGCTGATGGATAGACCTGAGGTAAGCAGTTACTGGGGAAGAGGGCAGATTGTGGGTTGGCAATATGGGCGGGACTGGCAGGAAGGACGGCGGGGGCTGGAAGGGGAGGAGGGGTGGAGAAAGGCGGCAACAATTGCTCCTTTTGTTTTTAAAGGGAAATAGAGGCAACAAGTTTTGGTGCGCACTGTGGGTGTGAATAACTCGGCGTGCGCAGCAACAAAAGACAAGGATTATGAGGAGGAGGAGGAAAAGGAGGTTATAAGGACGGGTACTGGAATAGGACGAGGGGTAGGGGGAGACCACGAGGACCGGCTGGCCGTGAGCGGACGACGTAGCATCTGGCCAGGACACATGTGCCCGCCATTAGGGTCGGCGCACGCCGGCGCCTGGCGCGCGCTGAGCCTTGCCAGCGAAACGGGCTCGTGATGTCCCCGGACCCCCCGCCCGAGGGGGAGGAACAGTTGGGGAGAAGTGAGGGGAGGAAGACAAGAAGCTATAGGCGTGTGGTCTGGAGTAGGTGGTGCAGGCAGAAGGGGCGAGGTGGACGGCTGGGGGGGGACTCAGCGGTGGCGAGGCGTTGGTGGTGGACTTGTACAAAGGAGCTGAACACTGCATTGGCTTGATCTTTGGCAAGGTGGACTATCCTTCTGATGGCCCAGGGGCCCACAGTGAGGGCTAAGAGGATAATGATAAGGGGGCCTAGGAATGGGAGCAGGTACGGGAGGAGAGAGATAGGTAATATCTTGATCGACCGCCTGCCGGAGGGCAAGGGCGGCGATCCCCGTGCCTGCTCCAGCGAGACCTAAAAGGGTGGTGACGGGAGGGGGCTGGGGTACAGAGTAGGGGGTAAGCGAGGCTTGGGGTTGTGGGAGCTGAGGGAGGCAGTGGCGAGGGGGGTGCCGGGCGAAGGAGCGGGCGAGGTGGAGCGGGGCAGAGAAGGGGGCTGTGCCTTTGGAGGATTGAAAATCTGATTTGGGCCCACTGGGGTGGAATGTGTGGGAATTGGCTCCTTTTTTATAGTGATAATGGTGCCGTAATCGTAGCCTACTGCATACAGGCAGGCTCCCCACATGCGGCCTCGTAACCAGAGGTCAGAGTTGGGGTCTTTGACTGTGAGTGTGATGGTGTTCCATCGAGTAGCATTACGCTGGAGAGTGAGGTATGGGTCTTTGTTAGGGGCGCCGGACCATCCGTGGGCGATGGTTTCGCACCCCCAGGAAGGACAGTAATAGTGCGTTGGGTCATGGCATCCTCTGGCCGAGGATGGGCACATGTAGAAACCTGTGGCAGCGGGGTTGTGTCCCCCCCACTCATAAGACGGAAGGTTCGTGCGTCCAGTGAGGTTGGCGACATCAGTAGTGAAAGAGGGGGCGGAGGCGGTTACGTTCGAGGCGAGGAGCCTTTTTTGTTGCCAGAGGGAGAGGGTCCAATTGAAGGGCTGGTGACTCGGGTTGGCAGCGGCTGGGAGAGCGAGGGAAACCAGGACGAAGAGAATGGCTGCGAGGCTGTGTAGAGGCATCATCTGACGGTGCGGCATCTTGATGATGGCTGGTGCTGGATCCGGGTGAACGGGGCGACCTCTGGGCCATATCCACTGTCAATGTTATCTCTCACCGAAGGCATAGGGTGCTGATCGTTCGGTGGAACTAGTGGGTCAGTGGCAGGCCGGATGCAGCGCCCAGGAATCCAGAGTGGCTGCAGCTCAGACTCTGGAAAGACACAAGCAAAGCCCCTCCCCTGTGCTAGGAGGGGAGCTGGATCTTGCCAACGATTTGTGGCAGGGTCTTTCCAATGGACAAGGGGAACTTGCGAGGGCTGCCACATGGGTCCCCAGTGCTTATGGGTAGGGGAGAATCCATTGTCATAGAAGGTCAGGAGATTGTGGTGAATGAGGCAGGCAGTCACGACGTTGGCTGGGGCCTTGTGGGGAGAAGAGGCCCTTTCTTTTTTAATAAGTAGCTTGAGCTGTTGGTGAGTGTGCTCGACGATTCCTTGCCCCTGTGGATTGTATGGAATGCCAAAATGATGCGTGATGTGATACATTTGCACGAAGCTGGCGAAGGCGGCACTGCGATATGCTGGTCCGTTGTCTGTCTTGAGATCCCATGGAATTCCCATGAACAAAATAGCTTGGCGAAGCGCCTGGACGCAGTGTTTAGCACTTTCTCCCGCAAGAGGGACTGCATAGCACAGATGCGAAAAGGTGTCAATTGCCACATGAAGATATTTGAGGCGGCCGAATGCGCTGACATGAGTGACATCTAATTGCCACCTTGAGTTCGGGCGGAGGCCGCGGGGGTTAACACCCTGAGGCTGCAAAGGCCCAAGTGGCAACAATGGCGCGCAAGTCCGGCACATGCGCACAAGGTGTTTGCAAGTTTCAATGGGAAGGTCTGGGAAGAGCTTCCGGATGGACCGCGCAGAGAAGTGGAATTGGGAATGCAGGAGCTTGGCTTGATTAAGAAAGTCTCCAAGCCGCGGCCCGTCGGCAGGGTTTTCATGTAGGAGGACCGGGTTTACCTGGCGGCTTGACACAGAAGCATCAGCGAGGTCATTCCCTTGAGCCAGCGGTCCTGGTAGGCCAGAGTGGCTTCTGATATGAGCAATGAACCAAGGCTGCTGCCTCGCCTCAAGCAGTCGCTGTATGAAGGCGAGCGCCCGATCGATGTTTGAGTCACCTGGTAGGAAAGTAGCAAGTGGGAGGCTGCGACACACCTGAAGAGTGTATAGGCTGTCAGTAAAGATGTTGAGAGGCTGGTCTGGGTGGAGATTGAGGACTGTAGCGACAGCTAGAAGCTCGCCCACTTGAACAGAAGAGTCATTTGCGAACAGCAGTTGCCGTGGCTCAGGATTCTCAGGAGTGTATATGATGGCAGCAAACGCCGTTTTTGAGGCATCCATGAAGGCAGTGATAGCAGAAGGGATCGTGTTCCATGCGGGCAATGGACGGAATGGGTTGGAAAACGCCAATTGAGACATTCCCTGCAGCAATCGGTGATGAGGATAGTGGTTGTCAAAGGAGCCGCGAAAGAGCTCTACCAGGCTCTGCATTTGGGCATTGTTCATGATGAGGGAGGTAACTTCCTTGGCATCTAAAGGCCAAACAATAGTGTGTGGCAGGATGCCATACGTTTGTATGGAGAGAAGTACTAAGTCAGTGGCCAACGTGATCCAGGCTCTTATGAAAGGGCAGATTTTCGGGAGTTTGCTCTTTGACGTATGCAGAAAAAGGAGAGGGCCATCTTGCCACAAGAGACGTGTGGGAGTGATTGGCGTTGGCAGAACTAAAGCCAAGATTGGAAGGGTGGGAGAGAACCGCTCCAGGCGACACTGTTGCAGGGCGGCGCTGACTTGTTGGACGGCTTCTCGAGCCTCTAGAGTGATGATGATGCTGCGAGTGGTCGCCGTTGGAGGGCTGTCCCTTGTCTGCAAAAGCTCAAAGAGAGGCTGCATTTGCGCTGTTGTGATGGGAAGCGCCGAGCGAAGCCAATTGATTTGCCCGCAGAGCTGTTGGAGCTCAGTTAATGTCATCCTCCGAGAAAGGTGGATTTTTGGGCTTGTGGGCTGGATAAACCGATGAAAATGAAAGCCTAGGAATTGAAAAGGAGGCTGGAGGTTTATTTTGTCAGACTGCACAGTAAGCCCGAGGCTGGAGAGGTTCGTTATTCTTGCCGAGAGCAGATCATTGAGGAGCGCACTGGAGCTCGCTGCTAAAAGGAGGTCGTCCATGTAGTGGAGGATGTATGTGTGCTCCGGATTGAACTTGGAGCGCAGCGGCTCAACAGCATGGTTGACATACAGTTGGCACATAGTCGGGCTGTTGCGCATGCCTTGAGGCAATACTCGCCATTGAAATCGCTGAGCTGCGCCTTGGTTGTTGATGCGTGGAACCGTGAACGCGAATCGTGGACAGTCCCGGGGGTGAAGAGGAATAGAGAAAAAGCAGTCCTTGATGTCAATGGTTGCCGCATGAAAATGCTGGGGGACTGCGGTGGGATGCGGGCATCCTGGTTGAGGTGATCCCATTGGCTTAATATGTTTGTTGATCTCACGGAGGTCGTGGAGAAGGCAGTATTTGCTGGTGTTCTTTTTGCTAATGACAAAGACTGGTGAATTGTAGGGACTAGTGGACGGCTCTATATGCCCTGCTTGTAGCTGCTCTTTGACGAGGGCAGAGAGAGCCTGCAATTTGTGAGCTGGCAAGGGCCACTGCTCGACCAAGATGGGCTCCTCTGTGTCCCATTCCAGAGGGATAGGGTCAGGTTTTGAGATGGGAGCAATGGCCCCTAGAAGGGGGGGGGCAGCGCAGCTGAGAAGGCTTCTGTGGTGATTCGGGCCTTTAGCTGGCTGAGGACATCTCTCCCCCATAAGATGGTCTGGACTGATGAGAGGACGAGTGGACGAATTTGGCCTTCGTGGCCTTCTCGGTCGCTCCAATGCAGAGGCTGGGATGTTTTCCAGGAGGCAGCGGCTCCTGTGGCGCCGATGACTTGAGGGCCGGTTTCGAGGGGCCAGTGATTGAATGCGGCGATTTCGAAGGGAACACAGGAGACTTCAGCGCCAGAATCCAGAAGCCCATCAAGCCATTGCCCATTAATCTTAAGCTCTAATGAGGGTTTCTGGCGGCGTGTGATGGGCATTGTCCACATTATGGCTTGGGAATTTTTCTGGGGGCCTCTTGGGGGTGGGGCTGAGGCCTGCCCCGCTGGAAGTTTAAAGGCTGCTGGGAACCTTGGGCGGAACGGCAGTCGCAGGCCCAGTGATAACCTTTCCCACAACGCGGACACGGCATAGAAGGGCCCCTTGGCCATCGCATCGGCGGGTCTGAGCGAGGCGCTGGGCCTGGCTGGGAGCACTCGCGGACGAAGTGGCCAGGCTGGCCGCACCGAAAGCAGACGGAAGTGGGGCTGGATGAAACAGCCATGGCAGAGGCAAAGGCAGCGGTGAGTATTTTGACTTGTGGGTCGACGTCACGGCAAGCAAGGACCCATTCGTGCAGAGCTTTGTCGCGTATGGGAAGGATTACAGCCCGGAACGGAGCAAGGCACCCGTCAATGACTAACTCTTTGGCTAACGCAAATCGGGCATCCTCGCTGGAAATTTTCCGCTGACAAGCTTCCAGGACGCGGGCGACAAATGCTGGGAAGGTCTCATTGGAGTCCTGAAGCAGCTACGTGAGCTTGGTGGGCTGCTTGGTGGAAACTAGAGAGAATGACCGCTGGACGAGGACCTTTACCCGGTGCCAAAACCCTGGGTCAATTTCGAGATAAGAACGAGGGTTTGCATAATTGTTGGTGCCCGTGTATGCATCGGAGGGATCGAGGACGCCAGCCTGGGCATTCTCCACGATTTGCCGGTCAACAGCCGCTTGGTAATGGGCACACCATTCGATAAATTGACCGGGCGTCAGGATGGCACGTGTTAATGCAATCCAGTCATATGGGAGAACGAGTTGGGTCCCCAACTCCTCAAGTAGTTGCTGCGCATAAGGGCTGCCAATTCCGTCTTCCTTTACAGCTTTGCGGAGGGTCCTGACCTCTTCCGCTGTAAAGGGTAGCCAAGTTTGGGGTCGCTGCGGCGTGGGCTGCGGATTCAGCGGATACAGCTGAGGGGTTTGAGGAGGCGTGGCACCGGGGACCGATGGAGCAGCCAAGGCAGGTGAAGGGCTATTGCCGTACGGCGGCGGCAAGGGATAAGCAGAACATGGGTGAGAAAATGGCGGCTTAGCGGCTTCCGGGCGACAACAAAATGGCGGCAGGACCCTTCCGGGCGCCGCCCAAGATGGCGGAGCAGCTACATCCGGCGGCGGACAAAATGGCGCGGGGGGCGCTTCTGGTTTAGCGGAAGATGGCGACCCTGCAGTTTCCGGGCCCGAACCGGATGCTGACTGGGCAGGAAGAGGCGGGTAGAGGCGGGAGGAGGAGGATACTGGCGGAGAAGAAGCCGGATGCGCGCCATCTTGGGCAGAAGTGGGGGAAGAAGGCGGAAGTCCGCCATCTTGGGGAGTGGCAGGAGTGGTTTCTGTCTGCTGCAGGGAGCTCGGGCGGGGAGGTTCGCGCTCGAGAGCAGCAGCAAGTTGGTTAGACAGAGAGTCAGTGTCGGCGGACTCATCGGGATCACAGTCTAGAGGCCGTTTGGGAGAAGCTTCATAAATGGCTTCGGTCGGAGCGCCAAGGAGACAAGCGCGAATGGCCACGAGAACAGGTAAGAGGCCTGCTGGGAAGGTGCGTTTCTCGTGCTCCATGGCAGAGGTGACTCGATCTATGAGTCGCGAGTATGTGTCCGGGCTCCAGAGTTGGCAGGTGGCGAGCCACGGATTAAAAGGGAGCAAGAGATCCCAGTACTTTTGGAGCTGCCGCAAGGAGACGCGGACTCCATTGGCATCGAGCAGGGCAGCGAGGGCCCTGACTTGCGGTGCCTGACGCAATGACAAAGAGGCGCCCATGACGGGATAGGGACGGGACGACGGCGAGGGGTCCCTTGGGGCTTGTCCGGGCGAGGGGTCCCTACCTGGAGAGGAGGACGATCACAGCAGCAGCAGCAGCAGAGAGGGGCCGGGGGAGGAGCTGCCACGTTGGGCGCCAGTTGTAGCTGAGCGAGAGGGTTTCATCCTCGCTCAGGCCCAAGAGTCGGGGGGGCTTGCTCCTGCCGAACCACCGGCGGGGGGTGCCCCAAGAGGGAGCACCAGTTCTCCAGGCGTGGGGGACACGCGGTTGGGGAAAAACCACGGAGACCGCTTGAGCACAAGAACAGGTCTGCTTTATTACGGAAGTACACTTAGCTATATAGGGTTGGGTAGAGGGAGGGGCGTGATGAAGGGAGGGTTGGCTAAGGGGCGGCTGTGGACAGGCTGAAGCTGATGGATAGACCTGAGGTAAGCAGTTACTGGGGAAGAGGGCAGATTGTGGGTTGGCAATATGGGCGGGACTGGCGGGAAGGATGGCGGGGGCTGGAAGGGGAGGAGGGGTGGAGAAAGGCAGCAACAATGGAACAGCTATTTTGGAAAATAATTTGGCAGTTTCTTTAAAAATAAACATATATTTATGATACAATCCAGCAATTGTATCCTGGGTATTTATTCCAGAAACATGAAAATATATGTCCACACAATATCTTGAACCCAAATGTTCACAGCAGCTTTATTTGTAATAGCCAAACCTGGAAACCTCCAAAATGACCTTCAGTAGGTGAATGGTTAAACAAACTGTGGTACATCCATGCCATGGAATACTTCTCAGCAACAAAGAGGAATAAACTACAACAGCTTGGATGGATTTCAAGGATGTAGAATACCTCTTCTGATAAAGGGCATAAAATGAGTCATTTATTCATTTATTTATTCTAAAAATATTTAGCATATGTCATGTTTAAACCTCATTATGAGGCACTATTAAATGGAATATTAAACATGTATTGTGAGAAGAAAAAGTTGAGAACTTGGCACCACAGTACTGCATTAGTAATATGGCCTGTGCATAAATTCAAACTTATTCTATATCCAAGTATGTCTAGTTCCCTGGAAAGCCAACTGAGAGGTATAAACTCTATAGGCTTTGGACATTCAGGGAGGATGCAGACTAAATGTGTTAATTCAAGCTTATGTGGAGGATATAACCTGTCTGATACTCAGATAAAACACTTGAAGAAACTGACAAAAAAGTCCTTTTGTATATAAGCACCATTTAACTCTCCACTCCTACATCCTCTGTATAAAAGGGACCCAAAAATCCTATTCAGGGCTCAGTTTTTATTAGGACAGGAGTCTTCCAAGTCCAGCTGGTCATAATAAATCTTCCTTCTCAGCTTCCCATGTCCTGGCCTTCGATACTGCATACACTCAACTTCTCACTGCTACAACGTCTCTGGGGGCTTGTCTGGGATACTCTGAGAAGGCCAGTGGCGGCAATAGTTGATTGCCCCTCCTGGATGTCTCCAAGAAGGCTGGAAGGGTCTGGGTGAATCCCAGCCCTGGGATTCCAGAAAGAGGTTGTGGACTCTGCCAGAGCCCTCCTGGAGAAACTGGAGGCACCAGAGGGTTCAAGAGACCCTGAGAATGAAGCAAGGATCTCCACACACCAGATGGGTAAGAACCCCCAGGGGCATAGGGCAGAAAAAGCCTAATTCTGAAAAATAAGGAGGGGAGCCTGATCAGCTCTCAAAGGAGACCTCAGGACTCCTGAGGAGAAGGGAGGAAGCCATCTTCTCTAGGTCTGAGAAAGAAAAGAGGGCGGTTGTGTGCATGTGATTGTGGAGACTGAGTGAGATGCAGAAACATACTTCTGCGGGGTGAGTGTGGAGTCCCAATCTGCAGTTCTGGGGTGACCTCATCTGGTCAAGGGCAGCCTGGGGGGGCCTCCCTGCAAAGGGGCTCTCTTCTGAGTCAGGGAGTTATACTGACCTGCTAAGGCTAAGAGGTGCTGTAAGCTCCCATGAGGGACGTGGCCAGAAGTGGATGAAGTGAAAGGCTGAGTGAATGTTGTGCAGTGTTGACACAGAGTGGAAACATGGGAAACATACAAAGTAAGACCCCGTTAGGTTGTATGCTGAAAAACTTTCCCCGAGCAATCTGTGGGGATGTTTACAGCATAAAGTTCCAGCCAGGAAAGCTTAGAATGTTTTGTGAATTAGAATAGCCAACTTTCAGTGTGGGCTGGCCCCAGGAGGGCACCTTTGACCCCCGGATCATTCGTAAAGTCCACAACATAGTAACCAGAAAAACCAGGGCACCCTGACCAGTTCTCCTACATCAATGCCTGGCAAGACACTATAAGTCAAAGTTTGCCCTGGTTAGGGAAATGTACGACTAAAGAAGTCAGGATTTGCCTGATACAAAAGCCCAGAAGTGCTGTCCCAGGAACCAGGCCAAATAAGTACCATGCAAAGAGTCCAGAGGAAGTGAGCCCCAAATCCATTGTTGACCCACCCATTCTAGAAGGACCAGAAGAAAATGACCTTCAGCCACCCTATGTGATTGCTCCTCCTGTGCCAGTGCTGAGGAATGGGGATGAGCCAATTTCCCTAAGCAGTGCTGCCCCGTCACCAGTCGTGCTGGGAAGTGCATCCGCACTGTCCCAGCAGCTGTCTTTGTCACCATCCACAGCAGGAAGTCCATCCACACCATCCCAACAGCTGTCTTTGTCACCATCCACACCAGGAAGTGCATGCACACCATCCCAGCAGCTGTCTTTGCAGCCATCCGCACTGGGAAGTGCATCCCAGCCACCCCTGCAGCTGTTTGCCCCTGGCAGCATAGTCCCAACCATCAGTCAGGAAGGAGTCCCTGAAAAACAATAACTCGGATCACAGGGAGCCCTGGAAGCAGGTGGAGCAAGGAGAAGGGCCACCCTACAGTTACCTCTCCGTGAAGCCTGAGGTCCAATTTATTATGATGCAGATGACCAGATTCAAGTAGGAAATGGAACATTCATGTACCAGCCCTTCACTACAACCAACCTTTCTTTAACTGGAAAAGCCACACCCCACCATACTTGGAGAAGCCTCAGGCCATCATGGACTTCTTCCAGTCCATTGTACAGACCCACAAACCCACCTGGGCTGATTGTAAACAACTCATCATGACCTTACTCAACTTTGAGGAGAGGATGCAAGTCACACAGGGGCTCTAACCTGGCTCAAAGAGCACCTACCTGAGGGAACCCTGGACAGTGACCAACATGCCCACACACAGTTCCCAGTCGAGGACCCCAATAACACAGTGGGATCCCAATAACACAAACAGGCTTAACCGACTAGGAACTTTCCATAGGGCCTTAATCGAAGGGTTCAGAGCTGGGAGCTGAAAAGCAGTAAACATGGCAAAAAAAAACATCCAAATCCTACAAACTCTCAAAGGAAGTCCAGCTCAGTCCTATGAGAGGCTGTGCAAGGCATTTTGTGTATACACACCCTTTAACCCAGACACTCCTGAAAGCCAAACAATGGTCAATGCAGCATTCATTGCCCAATCACAGGCTGACATCTGAAGAAAGCTACAGAAATTAGATGGGTTTGCTGGTATGAGATTTCTCAGGTCATGGAGGTAGCCACCAAGGTTTGTGTCAACCGCGATGTAGAAACTAGGAGGGAGGAAAACTGCAAGATGGAAGAAAAAAGGAGAACTTCTTGCAGCAGCAATAGTCGAAAAAAGCAATCCTGTGTCAGGAAAAGTAAAATGGGAAAACCCTGCCCCAAGGAGGGGGAGGGGCCCACCCGTAGGGCGAAATCAGTGCATATACTGCAAGGAGGAAGGACACTGGAAGCAGGAGTGCCTCAACAGGGCACTTGACCGCTTCACCACCAAAAAAGCAGCCAAAACATTAGCCAGGAGAGTAAGCAGTGTGTCACAACCTAAACCCTGGGTTCGCAGAAATTCAGAAGGAAAACATGCAAATCAGCTCATCAGACTTGCGGGAATAGAAGACTCTGATGGAGATTATTAGAACAGACCAGGCTCCTATTCTCTTGGCCTCATGGAGCCTATGGTCGGAGTCCAAACTGGGGGCTGCACCAAACATATGATGGTCGACACTGAGGCTCAACACTCTGTAATGACCAAGCCAGTCAGGCTATTATCAAAAAGACAAGCCACTGTCGTAGGGGCAACTGGTAAAAGCACATAGCAGCCCTCCCTCCAAGCCAGGACCTGTAACATTGGGAGTAAGGAAGTCACTCATGAATTCCTGTATCTCCCAGAATGCCCAGTCCCCCTCCTGGGTCAAGACCTGCTGTTTAAACTATAGGCTCAAATGACCTTTAACACCACGGGGCAATCCACATTAACGCTGGGACCACCAAACCCTCCAAATATAGTACTAACCCTCCCTCTGCAGGAGGAATGGAGACTGTTCTGCCTCAGCGAAGCCGGCCAATCTATGGCCACAAAGCTCCCCTTTGAAGTATGGGCAGAGGGCAACCCAACGGGGATGGCACATGACATTCCTCCAATTATTATTGAAATAAAGCCCACAGCCAGCCCAGTGAGCATAAAGCAATATCCAGTTCCATGGGAAGTACGAGAAAAAATCTGGCTACATATGCAGAGATTGCTGAATGAAGGCATACTAAAGGCATGCCAGTCTCCATGGACTACCCCACTCTTCCCAGTTAAAAAGGCTGATGGGGATTACTGCCTGATCCAGGATTTGCAAACAGTCAACTCAGCAGTAGTAACCCTCCACCTGGCGGCCCTTAATCCTTACACTCTCCTCAGCTTGATACCCTCATCCTTGATACTCTCATCCACAATCTACTTTTCATGCCTGGATCTTAAAGACACTTTCTTCTGCATTTGGATAGTGCCCCAGAGTCAACTGATTTTTGCCTTTATGTGGAACAATCCAAGCTCCGGCAAAAAGCAACAACCTACACACAGTTCCCTCAGGGATTTAAAAATGTGCCCACTATTTTTGGGCAAGCCCTGGCCAGTGATCTCAAATCCGTTAAACCAGAAAGCCATAACTGTTTTCTTCTCCAATATGTGCATGACCTCATCCTTGGAAGTCCCACCTACCAGGACTGTACTAGTGGAACCCATGGCCTCTTAAAATATCTGCAACAAAGGGCTATCGGGTGTCCAAGAAAAAAGCCCAAATCTGCCTACCTCAGGTCAAATATCTTGGTTATAAAATAGCACAAGGGCTCTGTGAATTGGGACCTGAAAGAAAGGAGGTAATCTCTAGCCACCCTGAACCCAGCACTTGCCAAAAGTTGCGAGAATTCCTGGGAGCGGCTGGATTCTTCTGCATTTGGATCCCCAATTTTGGGGTACTCACGTGCCCTTTATATGAAGCCACAAAGTGGGAAGATCATGATCCCCTGCTCTGGGAAAGCCCACAGAAAGACACTTTCACTGCTCTCAAGCAGGCTCTGATGGAAGCACTGAGCCTTGGTCTTCCAGATCTCAGGAAACTATTCTACCTATACGTTCATAATCACCAAAGCATCGCAGCAGGAGTACTCACTCAATACCTGGGTTCCTGGCAAAGACCTATGGCCTATCTATCTAAACAACTGGACACTGTAGTCCAGGGATGACCCTCATGCCTGCAACCTAGAGCAGCTGCAGCAATGCTAACACTTGAAGTCATAAAATTAACTCTTGGGCAGCCTATAATTGTTCAGGTTCCACATGCAATAATCACAATCTTAGAAGCCAAAGGAACACATTGACCCCCATCAAGTTGGGGGTTCGACCCCAAAACTGCCTGGAAACTTCGCAAGAAGTACATCCCAGCCAGCTGGACCTGTAAGACCAGCCACTACCAAATCCCGACATGGAGTTCTTCATGGATGGAAGTAGCTTTATTCAGGACAGTGACTGGTGAGTGGGATATGCTGTATTAACCTCTGAAACCACAGTGAAGGCCCAGCACCTCCTGGATAACATGTCAGCACAAAAAGCTGAATGCATTGTCCTCACCTGAGCCCTATAACTTGTGACTGGGGCCAAGGTTAACATCTACATAGACTCCAAATATGCCTTCCTTTCCCTGCATGCAATGGAGCCTTATACAAACAAAAAGCACCCATCAACTCAAGAGGAAAGAGCATTAAATATGGCACACAAATTCTGGAGATATTAGAAGCAGTTTGGAAATCTATCAAAGTGGCCATGATGTACTGCAAGGGACACCAGACAAGCCACAGCCCCATTGCTCAGGGAAATCAGAGGGCAGACACTGAAGCAAAAAAGAGTGGCACAGGAAGGAGCCCTATCTGTAAACCTGGCCACTGCCCTCATTCCTCAACCTCTTAATTATCAAAAACTCCAGTATACACTGCCTGCTCTCAACCCACAGCCTCTGAATCACCGGGAACCACAATATATTCAAGCCAAGAGAGAGAGTGTATACTTTCTGAGAGCGGGACACAAGGAGCAAATGGGTGGTGGACATTGCCTGAACACAGAATAGTCATGCCTCAAATATTAGCCACAACCGTAGTTCAAGACTACCATGAAAACACACACTTGGGAAAAACCCATCTCAAAGAAGTGTTAGAAAGATTCTTCTACATCCCAAGACTAGCTGCTATCACCCATGCCATATGCCAGTGGTGCATGATATGTGCAAAGAATAACCCTCACCAGGGACCCACGGGAGCCCCAGGAGTCCAAAGAATTGGCAATATTCTTCTCAGATCTAGTAGTTGATGTCACTGGAATGTCACTATTCGGAAGCTATAAATACCTCCTAGTCCTCGTTTGCACCTTTTCCAGGTGGGTGGAAGCCTTCCCCACTTGAACAGAAAAGGCTGAAGAAATGGCCAAAGTTCTCCTCAGGGAAAGCATTCCTCAATATGGGCTACCCCTCTCAATCGGCTCTGACAACGGACCTGCCTTTGTCTCCAAAATCGCTCAAAAGATTGCCAAAGCACTGCGCATACAATGGAAAATGCACACTGCTTACCGTCCTCAAAGCTCAGGAAAAGTAGAGCGAATGAACCATACAATAAAAACTTATATTGCCAAGATTTGCCAATAAACTGGGCTGACATGGGTTGCCAATAAACTGACTGTGCCCTCCTCCAAGCTGAAAGCTAAACCCAATCCCTTATGAAATCCTTTTTGGGAGCCCCCCCCCTCCCGTTAATCTGAAATACAGAAGGGGATCTCAGAGAAAGAAGAAACTTATCAATAACTCAGCAAATGATCAGCTTTGGAAAAACCCTACAAAACCTGCATCACTGGGTCCAAGAAAGGGCCCCCATTAGCTTAACATCTCCATATACCCATACAAGCTGGGAGATACAGTCTGGGTCAAAGACTGGAAATCAGCTCCACTAACCCCTCAATGGTGAGGACCCTACATTGTCATTTTGTCCATCCCCAGTGCAATTAAAGTAGCTGAAATCACCCCATGGATACACCATAGCTGGGTCAAGCGAGCTGCCCCAGAGTCCTGGACCTATATTTCAGATACCCACAACTCAACCAAACTCACCTTGTGAGAGAACAAAACACTGAACTCTGCTCCAATGACACCCCGGAAGCTGATTGGTCTACCCATAGCTGAAGAATGGGAATCTGGTTTAATCCCAGTTACAATGCCCCTTTGATTATTTTCCCTACTCCTAACCCTGACCCTTCCTTGGTCCCAGGTCAGCACCACAGAGTGTAAGCCATGTATCCAAGAAGTGCAAACGGGGGCCCATGTCAATACTACTTTACTATATTATAGTATTACACCTGCAAGGGCCATATAACCACCTGCCAGTTTCAGGGAATCTCCTATAGTGTCTGTAATATATCTGAGCAAATAACCTGCTATGACCCCAAGCCCTCAATAGTCCCCCGTAGATGAGAAACAAGAGTGTTTAATCAAAACTCCATCCCAGTCACTAGCCAGAAGCAACAAGTGTCCCTCCTATCTGATGCATGTTAAGTTATAGACTCCGGGATACTATGGAACACCAAATGTGAAGGGCTCAGTTGGGAGCAGAAATAAACTCATAACAATAAGTATATGTGTGCTCCAGAAATGAAAAGTGTAGCCCAAGGAAGGAGCTTCTGGTGCAAATACATAGGAGCATACTACTGCCCCTCCTGGTCCTGCACCACCTGGGCCACCTGGAACACAGACACAACTAAACAAACAGCCATCCTCACCAAAGGAATGGCCCCGGTTAACTGTCCATGTGGTCAATGTAATTCCTTAAACCTCACTATCCTTAACCCTGAATCCTGGCAGACTTGGGGAGTCCAAATGGCCTCCACATTGATGGTAGAGGAATAGACCCAGGAACCTACATCTGGGCTGGGTATCGGGAACACCCACTCACAAGTAAAGCCCACTCTGTGTTCCACTCCTTCTATGAAGAAATGGAAAAGCCCTTTTCCATTCTGCAAGCAGCAAAACACCTCTTTATAAACCTAGCTGATGGAGTAGGGGCAGCCTTAAATGTTTCCTCATGCTATGTATGTGGAGGTACTAATATGGGAGACCAATGGCCCTGGGAAACTAGAGAATACAATTACAGCCAACCATATAATGAAACTGGCCTCCTGGCCATCCCCTGATATAGTACGTGGCCCTTGCAAACTTGTCTTAGGAAAATATTGTGCTTCTTCAAGGATCTACCTAAACTCCTTCACATTTGTTGGAAACCTAACATGTACAAGGGAAAATTCCAAAAGTACACCACCAATACAATAGAGCCTTTGGGAACATGGAATGAATCTGACCTCATTCTCATAAATCCTACTTTCCCCAAATTAATCACAGTGTGGAATTCCACCGCAAAGGGCCCCTTTACTGCCGCAAACAGTCTGTACTGGATTTGTGGAAAAGTCGCATTCCGAGGACTTCCCTGAAACTGGTGTGGTACTTATATGCTCGATACAATAAAACCCTCCTTCCTCATTCCCTTAGCAGAAGAGAAAGAGCTAAGCCAGTCAGTATATCAAAACATAAGAGAAAAAAGGGCTCTTATTACCTGGGGAGGTGAAGAATGGCTCCCTGAGCATATAATCCAGTACTATGAACCAACAACTTGGGCAGAGGATGGCAAGTGGGGTTTTTGAACCCCTATCTGTATGCTAAACTGAATCATCCACTTACAAGCCATGGTAGAAATAATAACTAATGAAACTGCCCATGCTCTAAACTTACCAGCCCAACAGCAAACTAAATTCAAAAACTTTATCTATCAAAACCATCCTGCCCTAGACTATGTCCTGGCAGCTGGAGGGGGAATTTGCAGAAAATTCACTCTCTCTAATTGCTGCCTTGAACTAGACAGCACTGGAAAGGCTATCAATGAAATTACAAGCAAAATGGTAAAAATTGCTCATGTTCCAGTGCAGAACTGGAATGGTTGGATTTAAATAATACCTTTGGAAACTGGCAGTCAATAGCAGACAATTTCAAGCTTCTAGTGGGAATAATTAATTGCCTTCCTCAAAGGAGGATATACCATTCTTCCTTGCCTCCTCCCTTTAATCATAAACAGGATATGTTCCCTAATAAATGGTAGAGTAAAAATGCTGACAGCTGCCCATCTCCTGGCTCTATATACATACCAGTCAATCCAGAGAGACTCTGACAAAAGTGATGCCAAAGCTTAATAACCTTAAGCAGTCATCAAAGTGGGGAATATGGCCTGCGCATAAATTCAAACTTATTCTATATCCAAGTATGCCTGGAAAGCCAATTGAGAGGTTTAAACTCTATAGGCTTTGGATATTCAGGGAGGATGCAAACTAAATGTGTTAATTCAAGCTTACCTGGAGGATATAACCTACCTGATACTCAGATAAAACACTTGCAGAAATTAACAAAAACACTGGAAGAAACTAACAAAAATATCCTTTTGCATATAAGCACCATTTAACTCCTCACTCCTACATCCTCTGTATAAAAGGAACCCAAAAATCCTATTCGGGGCTTGGTTTTTATTAGGACAGGAGTCTGCCAAGTCTGGCCAGTCATAATAAATCTTCCTTCTCAGCTTCTCATGTCCTGGCCTTCAATACTGTGTACACCTGACTTCTCTCTGCTACAACATTAGAAACTTAACATGTATTATTTCTTCTATTTTCCAAGAGAAATTTGTGAAGTAAATGTAAAGTCCATTTCATAGCTTAGGTGCTCAGAGAAATTAAGTAACTTGCCCAAGGTAACCAACAACAAAGTACCAGGGTAGAATAAAATTCATAGGTTTCTATATTTAACTCGGACTGCTTCTACCCTCCATTTTCAGGGTCATCCCCTCTTAAGTCACTCCCAGGAGCACCATTCCCATTGCATTCTATGAAAATGATGTCCCTGGAGCACATCTGAGGGTGGGAATTGAAATGGCTTTGATTAAAACACACTTTCTGAAAGGACTTATGGTCTAACTCTGGAATGAAGACCAGTGTGCACATATTCCTAAAAATTATATAAGATTCCAAGAGAGGAACACAGCGGCTGGAAGGATTAGTTCTGCTCTAGTTGGAGGCTTGGTATCTGGGAAGGTATAGAAGAGGCAGCATTTGAGCTGAGCTGAGAATGATGGATATGCTTACAGCAGATATTGCTGCATGCAGAGACATTCCAGGAACAGTAGTGTGTTCTACAAGGCTGTCTTAGTGTGCCAAAGACTGCTATTACAAAAATACAAGAAATGGGTGGGCTTTTATAAAGGGAATTAATTTGAGGAAAATCTTAAGTTCTGAGGCCATGAAATGTCCAAATCAAGGCAACAGCAGAGATATTTTCTTACCAAAGTCAGCTAATGGTGATCCTGGCATCTCATCACATGGCAAGGCAAGATGGCAGCTGATCTCTGCTGAGATCCCTAACTTCCGCTCAGGGCTCACAGGCTCCCTGAGTCTAACTATGGGCTACCAGGCATATGGCAGGGCTGTCTCCTCAGTCTTGAGCTGCTCAATGGCCCAGCCTCTTGGGGACTTTGTGCCTCAACTTCAGCTGCTAGCAATCCTTGAGTCCTCTCTGACATGGCAGCATCAAAATGTTGGCTTCCTATTCTGTGTGTCTCTGTGTGTTCTCAGTTTATATAAGACCCAGTGAGAAGGTAGAGACCCAACCTGAATCATGTCTCACTGAAGTAGTCCAATCAAAGTCAATCTAATAAAGTGATCTAATCAAGGTTTCTTAACAGAATCTAATACAATCAAAGGGTCTCACTCCCACAGGAATGGATTAATTCAAAAACAGTCTTTTCTGGGATTCACCAAAGAACTTCAAACCATCAGAAAGCCTTTTTCAGGGACTCCAGAGTAGTAAAATTTAGCTGATTAAGGTCAGACTTAGATCATGGAGGAGTGCATTAAGTGTAGAGAACACAAATGGACAGATTTGCAAATCCAAGCACACACCTTTATTGACTTCTTTCCAATTTTCTGTATTGCCTCATCTTCTTAGTCATCACTTAGAAGATTCCAGAACTGTTTAGTAAAGTGCATTGACATATAAAAGTTCCATCTATCATTCTAGTAATTTAAGACCTCTAAAAATGAAGGGAAATTCTGAAGAAGTGAGCAGAACTGGGTCTCTGGGCCTTACCCTCCTCTTTTCTCCCTCCTGCTCCACCTCCACATACTTCTTCCATCTTTGAAATATTAATGCTTTCCTTCCCAAAGATTTGGCTGTACCAACTCACGGAAGATAAAGTATTCCATTTTGAAGCTTTGAGAATCCAACTTGGTAAGAGTGATTGCTTGCTTGGCTCATGGATAAAATATTCCTCATGGCCTCAAGCATTCATACCCCATACCCCTGGATGCACTGAAGAGAGAGGCATGGTTTAGATTTGGAGTACAGCAGCTTACACACATGCCACACAGATACCATGGAAGAGAAATTAAAGTGACCTCAACTACCCCCAGGTCTAGAGACTTGGAAAAATCAAGAAATATGTTCTGTAGGTCTGATTGCTGCTTTAGAAGAAATTTAAAACATGTTCAGAAATTTGATCCATAGATTTTAATGCTGTTTCAGAAGTGAGCTAGATTGTCCAAAAGTCCTGAACTCTGCTTCCACTCTGTCTATAGGTCTGACTGTAAGTTGTTGCTGCCCCACCCACCCCTTCCCACTATGACATGCCACCACACCCAGACAGAGAAGACAACTCTGTCTGTAGAGGACTCAGTAGTAAGAAGATGACCTTTCTGCAACTTCTGAGGTTCAGTAGGAAATCTTGATCTTGATTGGCAGCAGTACCAAGGAAGAGAAGGGTGAACTCAGACAGTCTCAACATAGGCGGGAGCTAGTTGTGTGTAAAGAGAGTAAGTAGAAAAGGAAAAGGAAAGTAGGAGACAGGGGAGGGAATTGAGAAGGGAATGAAAACAGAAAAAAAAGCTTCAAAAGGAAAGGAAAAGAAGAGGTGGTAAAATGTAAAGGAGAAGGAGTTTGGGGATTCCATTTTTCTTAAATTGGATTTGGTCCTAGACCTTCACTTTTGGTGCAGTTGTTAGATACCATTCCTGAGGAAAAGTTGTTGCTTCCTATCAGGGTTGTATCCCATCGCCCATGCTGCTGATTTCTGCTGCTATGTTAGGATCAACTCAGCCTGTAACATCTAGAGTTCGTTGGAGAGTAGGATGGCAATAGAAGAATAGGCATCAGGCAGCCAACCTTTTTGGTACCCTCTGCCTGTTCCTTCTTCTTCTCCTTCTCCTTCTCCCTCCTAAGTTTGCCTAGGGATTTCCACTGGTAATGAACTTCCCAATAGAAATACACTTGAGTACCCTTAACACTTTACCTATGACCAGGCAAAGAGAGACAAGGAAGGGGAAAGGTGGTCATAGTGTGAAAACCATCACAATTTGAAAATGAATAAGTTAGGGAAAAATCATTCATATCAAAAATGATTCCTTATGCTTCATATATATTTCAATATTTTAGTGGGTTGTTTTTATGATATCTTAAAATACGATTTGGCCTGCTTAAATTTAATTTATGCAAAATATTACAACTGATCTTGAAAAGTGAGAGAATATAGGAAGCATAGGTTTTTTTCTTGGCTTTGTCTAGCCTAAAGAGTAAGTCCAACTTTTGCCTGCTCCTTCTTTGGCCAAATGCTTTATTGGGCATTAGGGGCCTCATTTCCCTAACAAATGTTTGTATTAATATTTTAGGAAATCTACAATGGAAGCTACACAGGTCCCATTGGATGATGTGTAAGTAATGGGAATATTAAGACAGTTCAGTAGACAAACTACTATGGTATTTACAGCCAGTCCACTCAGGAAGAAGACATTAATTTTGTAGGACATCACCTCCTCAAGCCTAGGAGGATTCCTGGAGAGAAAAGTCTTTGGTTTCAGTTCTGTGTATCTCATCAAACTAATGGTGAAGTTTTTGGAGATAGCTAAAGTTGTAAACAGCAGATCAATGTTGTTAGGGAAAAAGATATACCTGGCCTCCCTTGCATCTACCTAACTGGGTTAGCAGATAATAAAGCAGATATCAGAAAGAGGCTGAAGAAATTTCCCTCCCTTGAAGATCTTTAAATGATTTACAAATGTGGCTTGGATTATACACACTCCATATAAAATTTTTTTTTTGAAAATTAGTAAGAGTATAATTATTCACATGAAAAATATTCTTTGCTTCATAAAAAATGTTAGTGTTTTAGCAGGGTCTGCTTATAATATTTAAAATTAAAACATGATTTGGCTCTAGAAATTTAGTTTATGCAAAATACTGTAGAAATCAATGTATCACAGAAAGTGAGAAAGTTCAGCCTGGTTAGGCACAGTAGCAACAGAAGTGGGGGAATAATGAAATTACGGGGGGAAATCTTCTTAGAACTCGTATGTTTTCCTGTTTTGATGTGATATTCCTGTAGGTATGATAAGATGGAAATACGAAAATTAGAAGTCACAAAACAAAACCTTGACTACTTGAACTCAGACCTTGAAAATGACCTGCAGAGACTTGATGAAGCAAATCAGGTTCTTCTTAGAAAAATTCAAGAGAAAGAAGAAACTATTCAAAGGTCAGACTTTGGAGTTGGGAAGGGAGGGGCTTCTCCTCATCTGAAGGTTCCTTGGGGTGGAGAAAAGGTGGGAAGATGGTTCACTTGTTGCTACATCTTTGTATATTATTTAAATCTTGAAACAGGGAACTGCAGTGCCCTTGAAAAGCTTTATTTACAGAGGTTTGCCTTAACTTTCCATGCTAGGTCAATACTTTCTTGCGTTTTTCACTGAGACTTTGGCAGCAGCATGTCAAGCTGGGGCCCTGGTGCTGGTGCAGCTTCTTTAGGACTGATCCATACCTGGGTGACTTTGTTTTTCAGTCTGGAAAGAGAGATCACACTGTCACTGGGCCTAGTTAAGGAGGAGGCGGAGATGAACCACACCATATCTGCGAAGGAAGGAGCCCTGAGGAACCTGGAATTAGAGTCAGCAAAGTTGGTAAGGAGGCAGCTAGAAAAGGACCATCTGATGCCTTTTGCTTGTGTTCTGCCATGCTTTCTTCCCCAGGGACTCATCAGTTTTGTAACTGTAGACATTATAGCTGTTTAGGAGAATGTTCTGGGAATGAAGTGCTCAGCATGGGGACCCCAAGGCCTGGGCTCTGTTCCCAGATCTGCTGTGTGGGGCTGGAGTGCACTTTCTTCATTATCCACTTATACCCAGATATAATTTCAGTGGCCCAGTGAGGGGAAGGGTGTGAGATCAGAGCTGGTGTGCCCCCTTCCTTCTTTCTGCAGGAAAAAAGTAATAATATTCTAAGCAGGAATGTGGTGGAACTTCAGAAAAAGGTAAGATGGGCCTGTTTTTTATTAAAATTCTCTGGATTGCCAGAACATTCCCTTCACCAGAGAATGGCTGGTGGGGTGGGCTGAGAGCGTGAGAGAGACTAATCATATTAGAATGAAGACATTTATGTACACTTGTGGGAGGGCTGTTTTTTACACCACAAAGTCCACTCTTGAAATGAGGTTCATTTCCTAGGAACCTCATAGACTTAGTATCTTCCTCAACTCAACACTCAGAAAGACTGGAGAGGAAGCATCCAGCAAAGTTTGTCTTCTTCTTCTGCTACTGTTGCCTTCCAAATCTTTTAGTACAGACTCTGACTAATACCACCATTTGTTCTCTGAGAATTACAGATCTGTGGTGAGAGTGTTTAGGAACTGTAGAAGGAGAACAGAACTGTCCCTCCCATCCTCAGCTACTCTGCTCCATTCTCTTTTTCTTCCTTGTTCTATTATTCTTCTTGCCTCATTGGGCTGCAGTTTCCATGGGCTATGGGAACAAAAAGGTCTGTCCAGCTAGCATGGAGACAGGCAGTTTACGTGTGCATCAAGCTACCATCCAGGACCTGAATAAAATAGCCCCATTTCTGCATTCCTGTGACCCCCACGCCAGCCATTATCCCGGGTTTCCATGTCTGTGTGCCTTACTAAGTTCATGACTTTTGGAATGGAATTTTAGATTTCAAGGAGAGTTAAGAATGTTGGCCTTGATAAAGGAACCCTAGAGCAGCTGTTGGCAGAATCAAAGGTGAGTAGAAAAGCAAACCTAGAGATATTCTGGAAGATATTGTGTCAATTCTAGATTCCCAGGAGAATAGCTAGATATGTTTTCATGTTTCTCAGAGGTAGCTCATGTCCTTTTTTCCCTTGAATTGTGGGGCATTCATAACATTCCTAGTCACACTGGTAACAGAGATGGCTACATTGGCCTCAAAGCAGAGGGAACTGCTCTAGAGACTTTGTCATCCATTAGTCAGTAAACCTAACATGTGGTTCTGAATGCCAAAGGAACCTTCCCTCAAGGAGCTTATGATCTAAATGAGAAGAGCATATAAATAGAGATAAGCTAGCACAAAGAAAATCCAAACCTCCATGAAATATGGGAATGTGTCCACGATTGTATCTGATTTTCTATCCTATGACTCACAGGTCAAGGAAGTTTTGTTTGTCTTTATTATCTACTAGAAGGTAAATCCAAAAAGGGCAGAATTTTTGTCAATGTTGTTCACTATTATTTCGCTACTTTCAGGCACTTTGTAGATGCCCAATAAATAATGAATTAATTAATGGATGCCAAATAAGGGACAAAAATGCTTTTGGGAAGCCCTCTGCAGGGGTATGTGAATAACATGGCAGTTTGGCTGAGCTTGGCATGCAAGAGCGCCAACATTCTATTTTTTCTCTTTGAGAAAGAGGAGCAAGGCTTATCTTTTGCTGCCGGTTATTTAGCAATAACAGTGCATCCCATGGAATGTGAATGGGAGGAAAGCGCTGGTGAGCTTTGGTCAGTAGGATAGGAGAAGGGAAGACAGTTAGGCCCAGGGACGGAGCGGGGGTGGGGTGGGGTGGGGTGTCAGGTTTAAATCTGAGCTCTGCCACTTTGTGACTTTTAAACAAATCACTTTACTTCCCCATGCCTTTACTTGCCTGTGAAATGGGGATAAGCATAGTGCCCGCCTAATAAGGTTGTTATGAAGATAAAATCAGATTGCTATTTTCATACAGTCTCCATATTCGAAAGCCACTACTTTCATGCTCCCTACTTGTCTGAAGAGAGTGATAACTGCCCATTTATCTTCCACAAAAGATTGCTACTAACTTCCCAGCTGTCATCACTGTCTTCCTTAGGTGAGACTACAAAGGACAGCAGAGTCCTGTGAAAAGCAAGAGAAAGAACTGGTCAAGGTAGGGCAATGTCTCTTCCACCAAGGGTCTATCTTGGGGTGTACATGAGAGAGCGTCCCAAAGGTTTTAGAACTGAACCGCTTGAGGAATGGGAGGGGAAGGAGCAAGACTATCTGGCAAATAAATCTCTGATTCACATGCAGGTGAAGGAAAAGAAATTTTATCTTAAAAGTACTGGCCTTATCATTTTGTAAACACTCCCTACCTCAACTACTACTGTTGAATCCCCAAATCCTAGGGTCCTGAAACCTCCCTGGTGTTTCACCTGAGAGCTATATGGTAACCTGGCCAAACAATTGCCCGTTGCCACAAATTAGGCTCTGCACTTGCATAATGAGATCAGTGCTTTGTGATGTGGTTGCTTTCCCTTCAAGTTAGGAGTTGCTAGGTAACCAGCCAACATCCAGTGTACCAGATAGGGGCCCACAGAGTTCAGTCTTGGCTTGGGCAGAAGCAAATGCTTTCATAGTTCAGATTTAACTCGTGAGATTTGTTAATTTTCTACTCTTTCTAGATAGAGGGTGACTACCAATCTGTGTATCAGCTCTGTGAGGACCAGGCCCACTACATAAAGGTACAAAGTCTTTGGGGGAGAAGTTATAGTAGAGGGACAATTTTACAAGGCCATGGATTGGGCAAGGGGTTCCTTGGTTTCTCCTTAGGCTGAAATCTGCCACTGAGAGGACATACCTTTTACACAACAGCAACAAAAACAGAACAGATGCCAGTTAAGCTTTTACTTTGTGCCAGGCACTATGCTAAGCACTCTACATATAGTAGTTTTTCCCAATTTGCCCAGCCACTCTATGAGGACAATACTGTTATAATCATGAGAAAACGGAGACTCTGAGGAGTTAGGTAATGTGATGTGGGTTGCACAGCTAATAAGTGGCAGAGCTGGGATTTCAATACACGGAGGGGCCAGAGTGACACTGCCTAATTTTTTTTCCATATAAAAATCCATTCTGGTGGCTAATATCTCCTAAATTTTTATTAGAAACTTCCCTACCTCTTTTTGCACATCCATGCTTTTGTGCATGCACACAGACACCGTTCAGAATTTTAGGAGTTGAAAAGAAATTTGTTACATTTTAAAAAATCAATGTCATTGTAATGAAATAGATGGAAATTCTTGATTATGACTATACTTTTTAATCCCATGAGAAGAAATACCAGGAAATTCTGAGGCAGATGGAAAAGGAAAAGGAGATTCTGTTTCTTGAAAAAGAAGCGTAAGTTTTAAAAAATGACCTCCCTCCTGGGCTGAAGTGACAGTCTTGGGACAGTCTTAGAAGGGCAGAGCACTTGACAGAAGAGTTTCTATCGCTGTGGGAACAGCCCCCAACAAGTCATCCCTGTCAGCCTCCACTCCATGTTCCAGTCCGAAATATCAACATTCAGGCTTCCCTCTTGCCTTTCTCAGCAGGCAGTGTTTAAAAGATCTCTTTGTATGTTCTTTTCATGTGTCCTCAGGTGGAGTGTCATTCCCTGAAATGGACTAGGATTATGTTCAGAGACTTAGAATCCTGGCGAAAAGAGGCCCAGGGTGGTTCCTCCATATGCACATGATGGCCCATTCCTCAGGAGACTGTGGCCCTCCAGAGTGACTGGAGCCCGGGAGGCCCCTTTATACTCTGTGCCTTCATAGACTTGTGTGCCTCAGAAATCGATACACATTCCTCCATTTATTAATGCTTTTAAAGTTTTTTTGTATTATATAATATGGAGAGAGTGCACAAATCATGAGGGCATAGCTTGATGGATTTTTGTTCATGTTAACACTACCCAAATCAGGATAGAAATATTTTGAGCACATCAGAAAGCTCCCTTGTGTCCCTCTTCAAGTTAACTCTCCATACAAAGGTAGTCATTATTATGACTTCTATCATTTTTTATTAGCTTTGTTTATTTTTGAACTTTATGTAAATGGAATTATTCAGTATATTTTCTTGGTGTCTGACTTCTTTTGCTGTGAGATTGATCATGTTACATGCAGCTGTAGTTTCTTTTTTATAGCCATATAGTATTCCATTATATGAATATGGTATAATATCTACTTTGTTGATGAATATTTAGATATTCACAGTTTGGGACTATTAAGAATAAATCTGGTATGAATTTTCTTGTTCATTTCTTTTGTTGGGCAGATGCACTCACATCTCTTAGGTAAACGCTTATGCCTGGAATTACTGGGTCATAGGGTTTATGTATCTTTAGCTTTACTGAATAAAGCTAGTTTTCCAAAGTTATTGTACCAGTGTCCTCTCCCACGGGCAATATTTGAGAGTTGTAGTTGCTCTATATCCTTACTAACACTTGATATTTTAGTCTTTTTAATTTTAACCGTTCTGGCGGGGGTATAGTGGTGTCTGATTTTGGCTTTAATAATGCATTTCACTGATTACTAATGCTGATGTATATCTTTGGAAATGCCTATTGGGAATTTGAATATTCTCTTTTGTGACATGTCTTTTGCTTATATTTGAGAGGTTGTTAGACGTATTTGTTTGTAGGAGTTCCTTAGGTTTTCTTGATAGGGTCCATGAACAGGTCTATATTTTGTAGTCTATGCTGTGAATGGCCTTCTCTTAATGCCATCTTTTGATAAATAACTGTTCTTAATTTTAAGGAAACCTAATTCATCAGGTGTATCAATATTTTCCTTTTTGGTTAGTGATTTTTTTAGATTGTAAAACTATTCTCCTGTTTCCTTATCGAATTTTTAAATTTTTGCCTTTTACTCTTAGATAAAACTCTGTTCAGTTTTTATAGCTGCTTTTGGAAGTGGGCTACTCCATCATAACCAGAACCCAAAGTCTCTTCCACTTTTGCCTTTTCTTCTTCTTTTGATGAGTACAAAACAAGACTTCAAGGAAAGGGCTGAGGGAGATTTTTATTGGATCTGACCATCTAGCAGAAAACATAAAATCTGGACAAGAAAACAAAATAAATGAACAAATAACTATCATAAAGCCCTGGAGAGTGAATAAAAGCAGGCAGGTTCCGGAGGGGAGTTTATCGCTGGAAGAAGGTAATAGCAAGAGAGTGAATTCCCCATTTTTATTGCTTTTTGACTAGGGCAGGTCAAACTTGGTGCTGTGAGGTATGGTTAACACACTGATAGAAACACCTGTAGTGTTTCTGGGCTGAAATAAACAGAGCACAGAGTTCAGGGCAACGAAAACTGCTAGAAAGAAAGGAGGGAGCCAGAGATGGAGAATCCCAAATTCTGTATCTAAACTCTGCCCAAATCTCTAGCTGAGCCTTGACCCCTAAACCACACATGCACAAGACATTCTGTAAGCAGCTCAGCTGAAGAAATAAGACATGAACTGAGATTTGAGCTGCCACAAAGAGACAGTCTTTACAATTTGAATCACGGGTTGGTCTCCATAATTGTCTTTTCTCTTGGGAATGGGTTATATTTTCCTGGTTCTTTGTCTTTGATTTTTGAATATTGAGCACTGTGAATATTACAAAAATCTAGGCAATAAATGGTGGCTGTTGCATGACTTAGGAAGGCACCTTTCATCAGCCTCTCAGATTATGTTACATGATTCTTGACTTTGATCTTTTTTACCCAGATCTAAAACTCAGAACAACTCCTCCCCAACAGTGAAATCTGGATTAATTCTGGTAGAGACCATCCAGAGGAAAATGGTAAGTATTCCCTGTTCCAATCTAGGGTCTTCCTCTACCCCTTCCCTTCCCGGAATTCTCTGTCTCTCTCTCTGAATACTAATGATAATCCTAAAGCTAGGGAACAATGCAGTTCAATCACTTGCTCTATATCATGGCAGCTAGGAAGTTGCAGAGCCAAGATTTAAACCCAGGCACCCAGCTCTAGGGTCAATGTTCTATACTGCCTCTCTGCGAGCACGCAAACAGGCAAATTGTGGCTTTTATTGTCTCCCACAGGAGAAGACCATCATTAAGAAACAGAGGAAAATCTTTTGGTACAGGTAAGTAGTATAAACTGTAGGAGAAGGTAACCTGATGCAGAAGGATAGAAGAAATAATGATAAACACATCCACCAACCAGAAAACATCAGTAGTCCCAGATTTCCCCAACCCTTCCTTCCTTTCTCAGTACCAGTTATACAGGACTTGGTGGCTGGAGAGAGTGGTGGCTATTTTTGAGAAGTTCAGGATGAAGGCTTTAGACTGCATTTCACTTTCAATTTTCATTTGGAGGACGCTTGGTGTGGTCTCTCTATTTTTCAGATTCTGAACTTAATAGTCTTTTTTAAGGGATAGTTTAGACTGCATTGATTTTCTCAGTTCTTTGACTACAGGCTAAGACATTTTAGAAAAAATGCTTCAACTCTCCACACATTTCCTTTTTTAATTTTTGAAACTCTGATGTGCTCCATGTAGCACTTTAATGAGAACCTTCAATTTACTGCATTTCAATATAGTTGAAGACTGAAGGTCTTATCAGGTGCCAAGAAGGGGTTTTCTTGAGGGTACACAAGAAAATACACTTCTGTACCCACTCACCCACTCATATACATACATACTCATCTTTTATTGTACGGGTTGGCCTCTCTTGGCCTTTGATGTTTAGAAAAAGCCAATCCTATTCATTTTACCTGGATCTTAATATTAATATTAGAGATGGTATGATCTTGTTTCAAATTCTATGGCTGCTTGCTACAGAGGCTCTAAAGATGAACACTGGTCATGAAGCACATGAGTGTAATGATCCTGAATATTTTCAGATAACTCTCCAAAGGCCTACACCATATATCATACTCAGAAAAGCTTTCTCCTCCTGCATCTTCAAACTTCTATATGGAGGTCTATTCTGTTGTATGACTTAAACATTATAAGGGCCGAATTCAATTTCTGATCACTACATCATTTTTTCCCCTGTCTTCTACCCTCACCCTCTGTGTCCCCAACCCCTATTTCCCATCAGTTTTGTCTGAAGAAATCTGGAGACCATGGCAATTCACCAGCCATGCCCAAGTGTGACATCTGCCTCTTATTCTATGATGCTAGGCTCTCTTTCCCCTGTGCTAATGAATATCCCTTTGCAGGCATTTCCGGTGTCTTGTCTTCATGGTCATGATCTTCATCAGGCTGCTGGGTTATGTGCTTTTTCATCTGCAGTACATAAACCCAGACCTTCTCGTGGATGCTCTGCCCGTGGTCATGAGTAGGAGCACCTTGAAGAGGCTGAGGGAATTCCTTTTCCCCTTCCTCACTCTGGAGGTGGAGGAAATTCTGCCACACTAGTTCGGGTGACCTGGGGGCCTGGTCATACTGCATGTGTGGAGGGGGCCCAGGGCAGGAGGGGAGCTGGAGCCTTTGATTCAGAGCTGCTACCCTGACATCATTCTTTTGTTTTATTTTGTTTTCCCACTGGAATGTCTCTCTTTCAAATAAAGAATACTTGGCAGGAGACTGTTATTTTGGTTTGAGTGTCCTGGGGTCCAGACAAATGAATGGGCTTAGAGACTAAGCACCCACACATGAGAAATCTACATTTAAGGTGAGATAATAAATCCCCCCCCTGAGAACTTCCATCCAAAGCTCTATATTAAAGAAAGATAAGAAAAAACTGTGTTCATTTAATAGATACTCCAGTGACTTTATGGGCCATAAGGGGCATTTAATTGAGGAACTGGTCAGGTAGATTTAAAGCTTGTTCCCTTCTACTATTTTCATGACACATTATTCCTCCTTCAGCTCTTTTAATTTACGTTATGCTGTGTTTCATAGGCATAGGATGTCCTGAAAAGCTGACATTTTTCATGTATACAGGTAGTTACTCATTCTCAATGGTGAAGCAACTCAACGACCTTAAAATTCAAGTGCCATGTAAAAGGCAGTGAGTGAAATCAGAAAGTGTTTTAGATCTAGCTGAATAAAATTACGCATCTTATTTATTGTTCAAATCGCAATTAAAATGTCATCTCTTCTAATCCCTCATGAGTGGAGACAGCCTCTCTCACCTTCACCTAGTACATTCTATGGGCTTCCTTTACCTTATTTCTGTGTCCTCACTCTTGGCCCCCCAGCACAATGTCTTTCAGAAATAGGTACTTAATAAAAGAGGGAATGATTCCTTGAATAGTTTGTGATTCTTTTCCAGAGTATTTTGAGGGTGACAAAGTGGCTCAGGGACAAGGAGCCATGACCCTCTATTGTGAGAGCTCACACTTTTGCAGGTACAACCAAATGGACATTGGTGGAGAAGGAAAGGGGATATAGAGATGTGCCACAAAATACAAGGTCATCTGGCCAGCTGGTGGCATCTCCATGGCTACCAGAGCTAAATGGTGGTGGTGACTTTCTTTGGCAGTTCCTTCCTCCTACACATTCCTCAGGCTTTCTGGTGACTTTTTCTCAGACTAGTTTCTTTTTATTTTATTTTTCCAAATTCTACTCAATTTATTCATTTTTTAAAAAGATATTACATTTAAAAAAATGAGGTACCCATTTGCCCCCACCGCCCCCACCCCACCACTCCCCCCACAATAACACTCTCCCCCATCATCATGTCACATCCATTGCATCTGGTGAGTACATCTCCGGGCATCGCTGCACCCCATGTCCCATGTTCCACACCATAGCCCACACTCTCCCACGTTCCATCCAATGGGCCATGGGAGGACATACAACATCCGGCAATTGTCCCTGGGACACCACCCAGGACAAATCCAAGTCCCGAAAATGCCTCCACATCTCTTCTCTTCCTCCCATTCCCCACACCCAGCAGCCACCATGGCCACTTTTTCCACACCAATGCCACATTTTCTCGATTATTAACCACAATAGTTCATGAATAGAATATCATTAAGTCCACTCTGATCCTTACTGTATTCCTCCTTCCTGTGGACCTTGGCTTGGTTGTGTCCATTCCACATCTATGTCAAGAGGGGTTTAGATTCCACATGGATATTGGATGCAGTCCTCCTGCTTTCAGTTGTAGGCACTCTAGGCTCCATGGTGTGGTGGTTGACATTCTTCAACTCCATGTTAGCTGAGTGGGGTAAGTCCAATAAATCAGAGTTAGGAGCTGAAGTCTGTTGAGGTTAGGGCCTGGCTATCATATTGTCAGTCCAGAGATTCAAATCCCCTAGATATATCTTAAGCCCCAGCACCAACTACAATTCCAGTAAAGTAGCATGAAAGTCTTGTGCAAAGAGATCCCATCTGAGTCCAGCTCCATCACGCAGAAACACCAGCTCCAAAGAAGGGCCAACTGGCATGGCAGTGAACCCCATCTGCCATGACCATAGAACCTGTGGTTCTCTTTAGCCCTCAAAAGGACCAATATCTGGGGTTGTATATACTTTATCTGTTTCCATATTGGTTTTAGCTGAATTTCACCAAGACAACAATGTTGGGATGGAAGGGACACAATCGTTGTTTACCTTGGCCCCAGACATGACCCTGCCCCACCTTTTCTTTTTGAGGTAGCCAGGAGAGAGTGAAGGGTTGCTGAACAAGTCTTGAAAAAGTGAAAAACTGATCAATACCACCCTCTTGTGGCCAAATGAAAGCTCCATGTGTTTCATCTGGCTTCACTCAGAAGGGAGAACATGCTACTCCTGGACAATTTTCCCTATGAGCTTTAATAAATTCAGCTAGTCTTCATTCTTTCAACAAATATATATTGAGCACCTTCCTTGGTCATGCAGTGTTTTAACTGCTGGGATTACAACAACAAACAAAACAAAAATCTCTGCCCACATTCTAGAGAGTAGAGACAGACAATAAAGAAATAATTGGAAAATACAAATATCAGATGATACTAAGTGATATAAAGAAGCAAGGAACAGTCCAGAGAGTCAAGTCTCCTGAGCATACATCAACCCCAGCACCAACCACAGGTTCAGTAAAAGTGACAGAAGAGGCATGTGTAGAGAGGTCACATCTGAGTCCAACTCCATCACACTCAGGAGCACAAATTCCAAAGTAGGGCCTGCTGGCAAGGCAGTGAACTCCAGAGCCATCTGTCATGACCATAGGACCTGGGTGTCTCCATAGCCCTCAGGAGCACCATTACTTGGGGTTGTATCTACTTTAGCTGTCTCTGAGATCCTGCTGAGACATGCATAAGTGCAACCCCTCTGATGACCTCCTGACTCATTTTGAAGCCTCTTAGGCATAAAAACTGATTTGTCTTTACCATTTCTCCCTTTTATTCAAGGTCTTTTTCTAGCACCATCAGCTGGTGCTTGGTAATAATCCCTCAGCACCAGGGAGGTGCATGCCTGGGAGTCATGTCTCACGCTGGGGGGAAGGTAATACATTTACATGGTGGGCCCTGAGCCTCAGCAGAGTTGCAACACCTACTCCTTGGTTCATTGGACTTACCCAGGTCAGCTAACAGGGAGGTGAAGATGGTCAACCACCACACCAGGGAACTGAGAGCATCTACAACTGCAAGCAGGAGAATCCCATCCATCACCCATGTGGGATTTAAGCTCCCTCTTGCTTTAGAGGTGAAGTGGACATCATTATCCCAGGGTCATCAGGATGGAGGAATAAAATATGTATTAGAGTGGACTTCCTGCTATTCTACTATAGAATTATTGTGACTCTAGCAATAGAAGAAACTGTATCATTGATGTGGAGACAGTGGCCATGGGAGTTGCTGAGGGCAGGGAGAGGGAAGAAGAGGTGTAATATGGGACTTGGAGTTGCCCTTAATGATATTTCAGGGACAGATGCAGGACATTATATATCCTGCTCTAACCCACTGAATGGATTGGGAGAAAGTATAAACTACAATGTAAACTATAATCCATGCTGTGTGGCAGTGCTCCAAAATATATTCATCAAGTGCAATGAATGTGCCACACTGATGAAAGAGGTTGTTGATGTGGGAGGAGTGGGGGTGGGTTGGGGAGTGGGGACATATGGGAACCTCTTATATTTTTAATGTAATATTTTTTTTGTGATCTATGTATCTTAAAAAAAGATAATTTTAAAAAATGAAGGCATCATCTTGCTGCATCAGCTCTACATGTGTATCACCCCACTCCTGGTCAGGCTGCACTTTTTTCACGCTGGGTGACTCTCCTTAGGAGGCACACTCCTTGTGCATGGGGTTCCCCTATGTGGGGGATACCCCTGTATGGCACAGCACTCCTTGTGTGCATCAGCACTGCACGTGGGCCAGCTCACCACACGGGTCAGGAGGACCGGGGTTTGAACCTTGGACCTCCCATGTGGTAGGCAGATGCTCAATCCATTGAGCCAAATCCACTTCCCTTCCAAGTCCTTTAATCAGCCCTCACATGACATGGCTTCTAGATCTTGTGTTATCTTGGTTACCCTCCCCTTTATACCCCCAGAGCTGAATAGAGCACTACAGATGAGGTCTGAAAGGCAAAGTACAGTCAGTCTATTTTATTCAGAACACTATGCCTTTATTAATGCTGCCTGAAATTGTATTAGCGGTTTTGGCAGATGTACCATACAAATATACTGTGCTTGGAATGAACCAAGATTCCCAACCCATTTGAACATGAATTGTTCTTTTTTTTTTTTTAAAGATTTATTTTTATTTATTTAATTCCCCTCCCCTCCCCCAGTTGTCTATTTTCTGTGTCTTTTTGCTGCGTCTTGTTTCTTTGTCCGCTTCTGTTGTCGTCAGCGGCACGGGAAGTGTGGGCGGCGCCATTCCTCGGCAGGCTGCTCCCTCCTTCGCGCTGGGCGGCTCTCCTTATGGGTGCACTCCTTGCGCGTGGGGCTCCCCTATGCGGGGGACACCCCGTGTGGCACGTCACTCCTTGCGCGCATCAGCACTGCGCATGGGCCAGCTCCACACGGGTCAAGGAGGCCCGGGGCTTGAACCGCGGACCTCCCATGTGGTAGACGGACGCCCTAACCACTGGGCCAAAGTCCGTTTCCCATGAATTGTTCTTAAGCTACATCTTCTTTGTTTTGTATTTGTACACAGGTTTTTAAATATACTAAAGGCAGGACTTTTCTCTTGCTCTGTTAAATTTCATTTTTTTGGTTTGGGGTTCTTCATTTGAATCTGTTGTATTCTTTCAAAACCTGATTCTGTTGAGGGAATTAACTAGACCACTCCATGACCAGAGACACCTGGTAAAGTAGAAACTGCTGAACTTTGGAAGTACAGGGCTGGGTGTGAAATCTCCTGTGGCCTTGTAGTAGTTGTGTGAGCTCAGGTAGCCAGTTAACCCTTCTTTTAAAGTGGTTAATAATACTGTCCCCCAGGGAGTCTGTTATAACCTCAGCAAGTTGTCAGTATTCTGAAGTGGAATTTCCTTGGGTATGCAGACTTGAATTCAATTAAATGGATTAGGCACTGCCTATCTTCTCACCTATTTTAAAACTTAATTACCTGCTAACTATTTAAAGCTATCTTTTTAATTGTTCTGAAGGTCAATTTCCTTGATAGAGAAAGCTGGTGTGAAATTGAACTCTTATCTATTAACATTATACCCTGTGCCCTAAGGAGTAGCCTATCCCTTTCATTTTTCCTTGTTTCAAACACAGCCTTTGTTGGTTTGTTTTTTTTTTCAATTGTACACAATCCTTGGATCCTGGTCCCAGCTCTTTTGTGATTTATCTGATTTTATGTAAGCCACATCCCTTTTCTGAGTCTGGGTTTGATTTCTGAGTGGTTTCTAAGATCATTCATGCTGACATTCTTTGATTCTATGAACTAGTCCGTTCAGGTTCTCCATTGAGTGAAAACAGCCCTCTTCCTAAGGTTTTCCAAGAACGTCAGGCTTCAGCCTTCCCAGAAATCTTAGCCTTGACCTGGCCTCTATTTCCCAGAGGATTCCTCTGGAAGGACTAGAAGTGCTGCGACCACTTCTTTTCAGGAGTCTCAATGTGTGATGCATATATAATTACTCTTTTCTTGAGAAGAAATAGCATTTCTTAAGAATGGGCCAAGCAGACCAGTTTAAAAGCTTAGTTCAACAACATTTATTGAGTTCCTGCTGTGCCGGGCACTGCACAATGAATGTACATGCATGGAGTGGGAGGGGAGCATTGCTCAAGTAATAAACAGTCTTCCTCTCAAACACTTACAGTTTTGTGGTAGATCTCAGCTCTCAATATCAAGGTTAGAAGCTTCTCTGAGATATAAATGCTCACATAATGGGGACTCAGAAATCTCAGTAGTCACACATTTATTGATCAGATACTGTGTTGCAGACATTTTGTTAGCTATTTTCATATGTTGTGTTTTTCAGACTCCAGAACATTGGGTATTTTGGTCTCCATATTATAGCTGAGTGAACTGCTTAAGAATTCCCAGCTAATAAAACTAGGGCTCAGAGGTGTCCCACCTCTAGAATCCCACCCGTACACATAATTTTCATGTTTCTGATGTAATAAAGACCTTAGAAGACATCTTCAAATCCAATATATTCTGCAACCTAGTAGAACTAATTGAATCAGTAATTTTAGTTACTTTTCTAACACTTATTTCCCTCTCTATAATTTACATTTAAAGTGAGTATACAGATTCAAAATCATTCCACTTGCTGTTTTAAATTTGGAGCTTAATTATTCCTCTAGTTTACTGATTATCATTAAAATAAAAAATGCCTTGGATAAATGTTTTACTAAGGCCTTACAGGCCATTTACACTTTAGTTATGAATGAAAGGGGAGCGCTGAATTTTATAGAGGACCTGAAGGGCTTTTTTTTTTTTTTTAAATTTATCCCCTCTCTCCCAGATGGTTCTTTCATTTGTCTGCTCATTGATTTTGCTTGCCTCCTCCAGGAGGCACTGAGACCTGAACCCAGGATCTCCCACATGGGAGGCAAGTGCCCCATGTCCTCAGTCACATCCGCTCCCTGAGGGCCGTGGCATCTGCTGGCTTGTGGCATCTGCTCGTTTAGGCGTCTGCTTGCTGTGGTAGGTATGGCATCTGCTCATCTTCTTTAGGAGACACTGGGACCTGAACCTGTGATCTTCCATATGGTAGGTGGGTACCCAACTGGTTGAGCCACATCCACTTCTCCTGAAGGACATTTAAAGTCATATGAAGGTCAGTAATGGGTGTTGAGTTCAAGGCATAACAGAGAAGCTGATGTAATTGTTAAGATAATGAATCCAAGAGAAGTTTTGCTTGAGTTAACTCTAGGGAACCCATGTAAAAACTTTAGTTCTCACACAAAACCATGTCCCTCTAATGCTTCTAGTATAAAATAATTAGACTTGAATGGATTCCAACCCATCCCAGGGTGATTTCATTCCCTTCATGTTGCTCTCTACCAAGGCCCAGTTGAAATGTTTATGGTAGGTCTTTCTTTCACATTCTATATATGCTCACCACTTACTTTTTCACTAGCTTCTCTGAAACCCTTGCCTTGGTCCTCACTCTTGTATGGGTGTCAGATTGAAAAAATATCAGTTGCTCCATCTGAAGGTTCAGTGAGTTTGAAACTTGAAGGGCTCTGTGGTCCTGCTAGCTCAAGAGCCACTAGCTCTGTAGCAGGGACCATGAATGGGTAGGTGGTGCTCCCTCCATTTGCTTAGGCTGACAGAAAGCTTCTGGGATGCCATCCTCATGGCTTCAGCTGGCACAGCTGCCTCATGTGGGGTCATCTATCCTTTGCCAGCAGAGGGATGATTTACCAGAATTCTGGGGAAGCTTGGCCCCCTCCTTGGAGCTTAGGATTTGTGGGTTTTTAAAAAAAAATTTTATTGAAGTTAGATTTGTTTTTCATCATCAGGTGCAGCCTGGATCCAAAATGTGGCTTTTCAGATGTTTGATTTCTCAACCCCACCGAATAAGTTACAGAAGAGTGAAGGAACTATGTCAGCAGCTGTCAGGAATGTAGGAGAAATAATACACGGAATTGGGAACTACAGTGAGGGTGAGGGCTAGGGCAGCATGGGTGATAGGGAAAGTCCAAAAGGGTCTGATGGTAAAGGGAATGGGTTTCCTGGATATGGGTTCTTCCCTTTGCAAGAATGTTTCTTCTGCAAATATAGGTGGTTAGGAGATTCCTACTTTCCAGGTTAGCTAAACCTGGAACTGCATTTTCAGTAATCTTTAAACAGAGGCACTTGATAGTTTAAACTCTCTACAGTCCATATTCAGTATTGCAGTCTGGAAAGAACAGAGAATTCTGAGACTAGATGTTGAAAGATCTGGACTGAGACTCTCAGGTCTAGAAAACTGATGAGACAACACAGGCTTAGTCTACCAGCGACTTCCTTTGTAATGGGCAACCCAACCTCTCCCTAAGGTTTAGTGCTACTGGGAAAGTCACCATTTACTGGTCTCACAGAGGGGAAAAAAGTCAACTCAAAGACTTCATGTCCCTCCTACTTGAAAACTACTAAGCTAGGAAAAATAGGGATAACAGAATTGTATACTTTATTATATAATCCCTACCATGAAAGAGTTTAAAATCTACTAGTAACTAGTAAAGTGTAATAACTATAATGCAAGGAAGGGTAAGGGAATTACCATTAAGAGAATACAAAGTGCCAAGGAGTCTCAAAGCAAAAAAGAAACCTCACATCTAGAACAGCAAAGAGCTAATGGAGGAGGCGTCATTCCATACAGTCATTGAAAGAGCGATAGGATTTCGACCCATGGAGATGGATGAGGAACAGACTGCTGAGGGAACCTGAGGGATGGACATCTAAATACTCCCCCAGGCCTTTAAATAAACTAATCTAAAAATTGCCCCAGGGGAGATCAGAGATAACACTAATCCTTTGGATTTTAACAGAAAATTCTCCCAGCAGAGAAAATCAGACCTAAAGAAACCCTTTTAACAGCTAACTTGATCACTAAATGTTCAAAAGACTTCATTAATTATTCACTTACATTTGGTATGCAAGAAAGATTTCAAATGGAATCAATAAACTTTTTTCCTAAATGGATTAGGTATTGAAACAAAAGACAATAAAGTGAATGTACCAGATAATCTTGAGGGTCCTTCCAGGTTGAACTTTCTTCTAAATTCTTAAACGTCCATGGCCAATGATTCTCAGAGACACTGAGACCAAAGTGCATCCTTATTTAGTAAATAAAAGAAATGAGAAGAGACGAAAAGGAATGGAAAGGGGAAAGAACAGTTTGAGGGCTGAGGACGAAAAATCCAGTTACTTGCCATATACGAGAGATTCTCAGCACAGCACTAGCAGCACATTAGAACCACCTGAGGATATCTTAAAATATTGGCAGCTTGGCTTCAAACCCAGATAACCTGATTTCATTAGGGGACATTGGTATTTTCAAAAAGCAACCCCTTCCCAGCCCAGGTGATTTGAAAGTATAGACAAAGTTGAGAACTGCTGCTCTAAAAGCATTTACGGTAACTTCCAAATCATTTATGCATAGATTTGAAAGAGATGGGAAGAGCTAATTCCAAATGGAGACAAGTAAGGGAGAAGATGCAGGTATGGTCTGTATGGTGGAAGAGAACTTTGACCTCATTATGAAGCCACCCTCCCTGATTACTCTCCTTTCATTTCTACAAATGCTTTGGCATCCTTGGTCTTGAATTCCAGCTGGGTCCACATTTGCTCCTACCTACTTCACATTGATAAGAATAGGCTCTAATGAATTGGGTCCATTTCCAGTCTATGGGGAAAGTATATGGAAATCATGGTAAAGCAATGACTTACCTCCTTTCATATGTAATGGGCTGAATAATGGACCCCAACGATGTGTCCACATCCTAATCCCTGGAACCTGTGAAAATGTTATTGTACATAGCAAAAGGGACTTTGCAGATGTGATTAAGTAAAGGATTTTGAGATGAGTTATAAAGGTAGGCCCAATGAAATCACCATGGTCCTTAGAGAGGAAAGAGAAAGGCGAAGAGTCAGAAATGGAGATGTAACCACAGAAGTAGAGGTCAGAGTGAGGTGAGTACTGGCTTTGAAGATAGAACAGAGCCACAAGCCAAGGAATTTAGGCACCTCTAGAAGATGGAAATGGCAAGGAAATGGATTTTACCTTAGAGCTTCCAGAAGAAATGCAAGCATTAGTTTTAGCCCAGTAAAAATAATTTCATACTCTGACTTCCAGAAATATAAGATAATAAATTTGTGTTGTTTTAAGCTACTAATTTTATGGTAATTTATTCCAGGAGCAGTAGAGAACTAATATACCAGAGGTTAGAGTTAGTTTCTAAATGAATATAAAAATAGTAATTTATTTTTTATTTTTCTACTTTAAAAATTTTCTCATTGTTTGGAGACTTCAAAGTCATGCTCTCCAGTATAATAGCCCCTAGCCTCATGTGGCTAGGCCAAAATGAGATGAGTAGCAATACATCAGATTTTAAAGATAGAGTGATAAAAAGAATGTTAAGGGCGGCGGACTTGGCCCAGTGGTTAGGGCGTCCGTCTACCACATGGGAGGTCCGCGGTTCAAACCCTGGGCCTCCTTGACCCGTGTGGAGCTGGCCCATGTGCAGTGCTGATGCACGCAAGGAGTGCCCTGCCACGTGTGCAAGGAGTGCGCCCCATAAGGAGAGCTGCCCAGTGCAAAAGAAAGTGCAGCCTGCCCAAGAATGGCGCCGCACACACGGAGAGCTGATGCAACAAGGTGATGCAACAAAAAGAAACACAGATTCCCGTGCCACGGACAAAGAAGACAGCAAATAGACACAGAACAGACAACCAGGGTTGGGGGGGGAAGGGGAGAGAAATAAATAAATGAATAAATCTTAAAAAAAAAAAGAAATTCCAAGGGAGGATAGTTTAAAAAAAAAAAGTTAAATATCTCATTACTAAACTGCTATATTAATTACATGCTGAGATGATAATATTTTGGATTTTAGGATTAAAGTGTATTGTTAAAATTCATTCGTTTCTCCTGTTTCTTTTAAGTGTGGCTTAGAGAATTTTAAATTATATATGTGGCTTGAATTATATTTCTGTTAGCACTACTTCAAAGTATGTGGTAATTTGTGTATTAGGTAAAACAGCACAATTCTGGAGTTAGGGTCTATTTGTGGCTTTTTTTTTCAGAGGAAAACAAGAATCATCCTCAATCTACAGAATTCAGGGAGAGTTGGCGGGAGGGATGTGGGGAGTATTGTAAGTGGAAGGGATCATCTGACAAAATGTCCATTTTGGTATTCATTTTAGAATCTGTCACTTTGCACTTGTTTTGTTGCTTTATTTATCTCCTTTTCATTTATAGTGTCTACTGGAAAGCTTATTGCATAGAAATGCTTGATAAATCGCTCTGCGATGAATTGGTCTCAGAGCTATTTACAAATTGCACTATTTTTTTCAAAGAGCCAGGTATACAAATTCTCTACGCCAATGTCACTAAGTTTGGACAAGTTAGAAGAAATTTGTTAACAAATTATTTGGTAACAAGTCACCCATATAACCATACAAGACAGTCCTATTGAGTTACTAGGTTCTTTTTTTTAATATTAAGACTAGGAACACATTTGTTATTCCACCATAATATTTATCCAGTGCCATCTGATTAACAGCCATGGAATAGTTAGACATTTTATAAGGTCACCTGACTCTAGAAAATCTGTGTGCTCAAAAATTTTAAAGACTTAATTTTGAGACAGTTTGTTGCCGACTTTTAGCTCAGCTACTTTTAAAATCATTACTAGAAAAGGAGACCAAAATAGGAAAAAAAAAAAGGGAAAATCTATGGTTTGGATTCAGCTAATATGTACTGAAAGTTAAGTCCTAAAACATATTACTTCTTTTATCCCTTACACTCAAATTTTTGTATTATTATCCCTGTTTTAATGACAGGGAATCTAAGACTCAGAGAAATAAAATAAATGCTCAAGGAAAAACATAACTGGAAAGACCAGAATTACAGCCCACTTTTTCTCATTCTAAGCTTAATGATCTTAATGATCTTTCTTTTACCTCTTTTTTTTTAACTTTAAGAAATAATTTGACAAATAGAAAATTGTCAAAATAGAAAAAAACCCTGAATATCCATCAGCTAGATTCCCTAAATGTTGTTTCCCTACATTTATTTTATCATTCTCATATATATTATATACAGTATATATGTATATTTCTCTCTAAGCCATTAGAATAAGTTACAGATGTGAAGCCTCTTTATTCCCAAATACTTCAGGGTATTAACAAGTGTAAAATATTATTATGTAATCTATAACCCTCATTTTAAAATCCACCAATTCTTCCACTAAAGACTCTTACTTTAAAAGGAAAAAAAATTTTTTTCTTTTCCAAGATCCAATAAATGACCACGTTAATATACATTTAGTAGCCATATCCCTAAATCTCCTTTAATCTGGGACAGTTACTCAGACATTTTTATGTCTTTTATACCCTTGAAACTTTTGAAGTAATTATGTAGAAGAAGATCCTTTAATTTGAGATTGTCTGATGTTCTTTCTTGATTATTTTCAGGTTATGGATTTTTGGTAGAAACAGCACAGAAGTGATTTTGTATCCTTCTCAGTGCATTGAATCTGGAGGCACTTAATATCTATTTGACCCACTGCAGTTAATGATAATGGTAGTTGACATGATATCTGCCTGGTTTCCTTAATGTATACTTACTGTTTTCCTCTTTGTATTATAATTGAGTATGATAGGGGGGAGATTTGAGACTGTGTAATATCTTACTTCTCATCAAACTTCTGTTTACTAGTGTTAACATTCAATGATGATTCTCACCTGAAAGAATATTACATTGATGTTTGCCAAAAAATGAGCCTGGTGCTTTTCCACTGCACCACACTGAGTGACATGTCAAAGTATCAATCTGAGTCCAATCAGGAAAGAGAAACCACACAGTGGTTTAAAAAGTAAAATTCAATGTGAAGACTCTAAAAAGATATTGGAATAATGAATTTGGCTAGCATATTAATTTTCTTTTGCTATGTAGAAAATTATCACCCATTTAGTGATTGAAAACAATGCAAATTTATCATCTCACAATTTCTGTGCATCAGGAGTCTGGATGCAAGTAAGTCAGATCCTCTGCTCAAAATGACTCCAGGCTGACGTCAAGGTGTCAGTAGCATGCCGTTCTCATCTGAGACTTGGGGTTCTCTGCCAAGTTCATTAGTTTGTTGGCAGAATTCAGTTCCTGCTAGACATCAGCCATGGGCCCTTCTCAGCTATGTAGATATTGCCAACGGTTCCTGGCACATGGCTCCCATAGGAAGTTCACAGTGTGGAGTTTGCATCTTCTTTGAGGCCATACAGCACCCATTTCCCTGACTTCTTTTAAAGATCCCTCTTTTTAGGGAAGGTCTGGACCACCCAGGATAATCTCCCTTTTGGTAAACTCAAAGACAATTAGTTGGTAACCTAATAATGGGAGTGATATCCTAACATACTCACAGGTTCCATCCACACTCAAGGATTGCACATGATGAATACAGCAAGGGGCAGGAGTCTTGAGGGCACTTTAGAATCCTGCCTAGCATAGCTAGTCAAAAGTAAAGAGAATTCTAAAGAGTAATAGGAATAGCAGCTATAATATATAATAGCAGAGATGTAAGTGGGCTTAACAAACTTTTTCTGAAAAGTAATTATTTTACTTTTCTGAAAAGTAAATTATTTTAGATTTTGCACACCAAGATGGCACATACACTGCCATTGTGGCAGGTGAGTAATGAATGAGCTAGGCAGTGTGCATGTATACAAAAAGTCAGCTGGTTGGATTTGGCCCTGGGCCATAGTTTGCTGATCTCTGTGATTATAATACAATGCAACGCAATGCAACACAACGCAGCACAGCACCACACCACACCACGTAACATAACCGTAACATAATATAATATAATGTATAATATAAAATGGCCGCTACCTCTAGGGCTCACATAGGATTCCCAAGGAAAAGGCAGCTCCCAGGACTGAGATCCAGACCTTGGTGGAGCGCGTATGGCTATGACTCACCAGGTGGCAGAAAAGTGGTACAGCACCAGCAGAATTTGCTGGATACATATCCTCTGGAATTTTCCAGATACATGTCCTCTAGGGTGCCAAGGAAATTTGTTCATCGGGAGGTGTCTCACCCGAAGCATTCTGCAGCAAAACCACTTGAGTGGGTGCTGGGGGAAGTTGCTGGCTGCCAGACAAGCTGGCCACTGTGCACTGCAGGAGCCAAGCTAGGGTGCCTAACCAGGAAGCAAAACCCTTTCTTGCAATGTCTCTCCAGCGCCCTCTAATGACAAAGATTAACACCATGCTAGCTGGCAAAGAAATCATTTTCACAGAGCAGACAGAAAGGTTGAATTTGAAGCTTAAAGACAATAAATCAGTATCTGGCACAACAACTAGATGAACGGAGGGCGGGGCGGAGGGGTGGAATTTACAAGCCACAAAGGGATAGGCTGAGCAATCCTGCTCTTACAGAGTTTGTTGGGAGTGAAGGATAAAAGAGCAGGTAGTGGAATATTTGTGTGAAAGTATAATTGTTTTTTTAAAGACCTCAGAGATGACTTGGTGAACTGGAATGAATAAACAGGAAATCCCTGGCTGCTATAAGCAAAAGAGGTGTTTAACAGCATCACATAAGAAGGATCATAGAATCATATTTCCTGCCCTATAAGTGGGACCATGTATGTACTTTTAGCAAATATTTAATGAGCACCCACCAGGTACAAGTACTATCCTAGTTACTGAGGGGACCATAGTAAACAAGATAGGTGTGGTAACTGACCTTTTGGCCCTTAAAATAAACTAGATAATAACGAGAAACAAAACAACAAAATATGTACAGTTTGTGAAAGGTGATACATAGGAAACAATCTGGATGCTATCATAAAAAAGTAACTGAGGGAACAGGGCAGCTGACTTAGGTTCAACTCGAAAGACTGCCTGATGAGGTGACATTTGAGATGGGAACAGAAGAATGAGGGGAGTTAGGCAAGTGAGGACCCAGGAGAAAAGCACTCCAAGAAGAGGGAATAGCAATGACCAAGGCCTTGATTGAGAGAAAAACAGGCTGGGTGGGAGGAGCAGTGAGGCTATGACTAAAGGAGAGAGGAGTAGACACTGAGGTTGAAAGGAGGGAGAGGGAGTTCTTGTAAAGAGAAGGAGTGTGTAAAGGCCAATTCACATCTTTGCGACAGATGGGTCCTGATAGAAAGAATAAAATATCTAGGGCCTCTTCAAGGAAAAGAGAAATCATGTAGTTACAACGTCTGTAGATTTCCTTGTGATTTTTCAGCATAGACTATGTGATATTTGTGTCCATAGGATTAGGTTAAACTATAACCCAGCTTAGCTGGTATTCTAATCTTGAATGCAGCTGGCCAAGATGGTCAACCAGCATCCGAATAAGAAGCCCATAGTCTAAAGGCAAACACTACATGTGTTTCTCTTATCCATAACTCAATCAATACTTGTGCTAATAAAATGAATCTCAAAAATGAGTTTTATCTGTAAAATTAATGGCTAATTATATTTGGATGTTAGAAATTTGACTCACTGGTGAAAGTAAAAGTATGAAATTTTATGTATTGACAAAAATATTTTAAATTCACTTCTCACTCAAGCATGAACAGAGGGTTTAAGAATCCAGTGAGGCATGTAGCTTGAATGTTATGGATGGACTCCAAGGTTCGATTGCAAATTGGTCCTGTTTCCAGCCACCAAGGATTGTCCTTTCTTTATGCTGACAATGGGGGTAATAATACCCTGCCTCTGAAATTTTGTCACTCAACCTGTGATCAAAGGTCCTAAAAAACATAGACTTGGGACTTCATCAAATTTATACAACAGATTGTTTGAACTAGTTTACTTACTTGCAAATAAATGTTTGTTTAGTAAAGGCATGTGTGGAAGAATTCTGAAACTTGCTCTCTTTAAAATCTGGTTGCAAGTTTGGGGGAGATATTAATCCTCAGCCACCCCAAACTTTTAGTGGCTACCATTTGTTGGGCAAAAAGAACCAAAGATATTTTTCTTGACCAAACTGGCATATATGTATTTGCAATACATTCCCAGAGTGACAAAACCTGGCAGCAGGAATTTAACAGCACTTTGGAGGAAAGCATCTTTCTCTAAATTTGATTGATGAGATCTCTAGATTTAAAACCTGGACCACAGGTAACTGCATCAGAGGATGCAAATTTTTCTGCAATTAGCAATGAGGTATTCAAAAAATCTAAAGTCCATCCCAGAACAAGAGGGTTATGAAACAAGAACACTCAGGATTTAGATAAGAGGACCTAACACCCTTTGGATGAGGTTTCCTTCATGTGGCTAATTGACATTTGGGAGGGCTGGGCACTCCAGAAGTATACACATGGGAAGGGGTGTCCTTTCCAATTATTCCCATGAGGTTTCACTATCTTCACTGTGGCTTCTATGACTTGGAGCTGCGAGCAAAGACCAGGCCAGACCCAACTCTCAAGATAGGCAAGAAAATATTACCTTAATATTCAACTCCCTTCTAATCTACTAAATAATTAAGAATATATTTATGGTAATTTCTAAGACCTAATCAATTTTTATGAGCTTTTCTACAAGATGTCTCCAGTTATGTTTAACAGTAATTTATTATAAGATAGACTGATGAGAGAAATCGAAATTATGTGTGGAGAAAGTTAGCTCCAGAAGGAATAAGTGCAAATTACAGAATTAGAATTCATAGTCTTCTTTTTATTCTTTTTATTAAGAATGCCAGTAAAATGATAACTGGGATGTAGGACAAAAGCTTTCTAAGATATTGGTAATTCAAAGGGGACCCTTTGTGGAGATCTTGAGAATATACCTAGGAGATCCTAATTAAGGGAGCTTATTGACAATGTCCCCAGTGCTTTGGAATCCGTTGCCACATTTGCCTGAAGGCTTGCTTTACCCTGTCCCCCACTCCCTGAATATAACAGAGATACTAAGGCAGGCCTGTTCTTGGAAATGGAACTCTTCTGATGGACAGTTTTGGCTCAAGGACCCCAGATGGCTCACTAAGCCTTCAGTAGACTGCTTGGCAGTCTAGAACATTTCCACCTAACCTTCCTTCTTGCTTTCCTTTAGTTGTGGTCAAACTGGCATTGCAGTCTGATGACTCTTCTAGCCTTTCCTGGCTCCCTCCCCATTTTCACTCAACAGGCATTTCATAAATCTTTATAAATTTGATCACATCTTGGTGTCTGTTCTTTGGAGGACATGGGCACAGAATTATTTCTACCATTTTTTCCAAATATTTTGAATGGGAAAATAGTCACAATTACTTTGCAGTGAATTCCTTCTCTCTCAGTCCTTGGGATCACTAAAATCTTTGGGTGAAAACCTACTAATTTTGAAAGAGAACATATAGTAGTTTTGGTGATGCTGATCTGATGTTATTGAAGTCTATTAAGTGTCCCTCTTTTAGAAATGAGACTATAATCCACTTAGGTCATAGGTTGTAATTCTTAGAAATGCCTTTGAAATTCTATAGGGAGATTTACAAAACCCTTGCAGATAAAGGGCAGCCACATCATTCTTTTCATAAAACAAAAGTAAACTCAAGTTTTAGTTTTGCAAAATTAGTTGTGAACAGGTTGTGAACTTAAGAATCTTTTGTTCTAACTCTCCCCTTCCCTCTTTTTTTACAGAAGGAGAAATTTAGCAGATGGGTGAGAGGGTCTACCCAAGGCACACATGCTGTTGGTCTTTGAGACTGGATTATAACACAGGAATTGGAGTGCTCAGTGCTGCCTGGCATGAGCCTCTTTAAGCTGCTTACAGCTGAAGGATCTTCTGGGGGGATGGAACAGCATTTAAAGGAAGATTCACGCCACATTTAGAACTGCCCTTTGCAAATTCAAAGGAATAGAAACAGCATCAGACTTATTATTAAGTACAAAGGGAATCTGAACTCTTGTCTTGTCTTGGCTCTCTTAATAACTGCTGCCTGGCATTGGGAAATTCCCATAGCATCCCTGGATCTTAGCTTCATCTATAAAATTTGGTGTTAAGCTCAGTTATCACGAAGGTCCTTTTCACTCTCACATTTTTATGTCTGTCCATGGTGTGTAAAGGTAGGGTGTTATCAAAAGGTTAAATTCAGAGTAGAGCAAAGCAAAGGGAAATCACGAGGTCAAGAAATATCTAACTTTTCCACTGTAAGATAAATATTTAAGTTTCTAAGGCTTTTCTACTACCTCAAAACAGACAAGTAGATGATGGAAAGAGAATCCAAAAATGACCCAAATAAGTTAACCTGTAACTAAAAAAGATTTTTTGCTTTTCTCTTCTTTATGTAATAAATTACTCAACAAATTCTGTTTGAAGGTCATTTATTAAAAGTAACTTATTGGTTTAGTAGCCTCTTCAAATATCAACTCCTTATGTAGTAACACTTGATATCTTATGATGATTTAAGAATAACATTGCAGTTACCTGGTTTGAAATCATCTTTGAATTTTAAATGATGCTTTAATCTGTACTAATGGAGAAAATCTAAAGCCATTTATTTCATCTGTAATTTTAGTTCTGTGTCATATTTTGTTTGCCATCTATGCTGCCTTCCCTTTTCTTGTTTCCAGAGATAAGAAGAATTTAAGTCATTTATTAAAGATTTGAAAAAAATATTGCCAAGACCTTCTCATACAATGCGTTGTGCTTGGCGCTTCAGGGGTTATAAGGTATGTATGACTCCACTTGTGCTGTATACCTTTCATCTTCCTTTCTAGTCAACTCTCAGTTTTTTTCACCCTGCTCTCTTTGGCCCTGGGGGTTGACTTTTATAGATTGCATAAACAGGGCTCCCTGCTTCCAGTTGGGTTTGGCCAATAGGGAGCCCCAGCAACAGATGAGAGGAAGGGAGAAGAGCGAGATCAGGGCATTTATTCTCAAGGTTGCTTCCTGGGAGGCTGTGTTCCTGGGAGGCTCCAGGTGTGTTCCTCAACCAAATGACCCTTCTCCTCCAAGGGTCTCCCTTTGTCACTGTGGCCTAGGTATGTCAAGAAGAGAGAGAGCCACTGGGCAGTTAAGAGATTCTGGTTGAATTTTGTCAGAACAATTCTGTGGTGCAATGTCAAGGAAAGCCTGTTAGAGGAGTGTGGGGCAGTGAGGAACTGAGAAGGACTAGTCTTGGCTGTGAAAAGGAGAAAGATGGCAGAAGTGGTTCCAGAGGAGAGTCCTAAGGAAAGCCTTGTGTTTTCAGACTAGAGAAATTTGAGAATGTTTATAGGCTGATGAGAAGGACAGAACATAATTGGACTGGTGTTTGATGTTCAGAAACTAGGTCAAAAGCACAGGGGGAGAGAGGGAAACATTTAACCTGAACAACTCCGGTTTTTAAGAAGGAGGTTATGAGGGGCATGTTCATAGATGGACCTCTAAGACTCTTTGTGTAGGGGAGTTGGTGAAGTTATTTCCTGGAAATTCCTATGCTTTCTATGACACAGGACATTGGAACAAAGGAGTTAGAGGAGAGGCTTTCAAGAAAGAGTGATCATTCGGACTGTGAGGAAATGGGAAGAGGAACTGACAAGAAAAGGGAAATCATAAATGGTATTGGAAGCTCAGCTGAGATCGGTTGTTGTGAATCTCAGTGACTACAGACATAACAACCTCTCTCAACAGTACAGGTGCAGAGAAATTTAACTGGATCCGTTTAGCTTTGTGGTGTTTATCTGGTGGATGCAAGGAAAGCATACGGAGTCAAAGGTGCTGACAAAAGAATTGATGATGGGATCCTGACTTAGTAATGAAGAAATGTGTGATCAGTAGAGCATCGATTGTGAAAAGAGGAAGATAAAGTTCTCAGAGAGGTTTGTTTGAAGACTAAATGTGATAACCAATGTACAAAACTTTCTCAGTGACTGTGCAGGGTCTGTGACTTTACACTACTTACAAACTAACAAATTAGCTTGCCACAGGATGCAGCAGAAGATATGAGACTCCTGGGTCAGAAAAAAAAGAACTTTATTACTCACAGCAAGTACAGTAGCCAGGATTTCATGCTCATTTGCATGGGTTTTCTATGTCTTCCAAGTCTTACACAGACCTATGTTAGATGTTTGCATGAACAATGGATTATAGTTACTGAAGGGGAACATTGAGCTTGGAAGTCCACCACTTATTTAGTAAGCAGAAGCAAGCCTGCTCATTGTCCAAGGGGAGGCATTAACTCATTCCTCAAGATGTCTTGATGCAAACACAACCCAGACTAATGGCCTGGCTTAAGTTTGGTCAGGGTCTCACATTCTTGGTATACCCAGCAAGATCATGCAGGATGCTCAGGGCCCATGGCAGATTGTTTCTTCCAAAAACTTAGCATGGTATTCAGCAAACAATAGGTTTTCTACAAATAGTACCTGTATGTTGATGACCAAGTTGATATTAATGATTAAGGTAAATTCAGTGGAGATAGAGGAATCAGAGATCCACAGTCAGAAGTATACATATGTTACTAGTGATAACAGTTATGATATTAAACTCCAGCAAAATGAACACTCGGGAGTGTCTGACTTATTTGGAAATGAAATGCAAAGAAAATGCGGTCACCCCTCGGGCTGAAGTGTGGTTTGCTGGCCTGGCGGGGGAGCAGCCGCGGCAGGCCAAGCCGCTGCCCCCATAATAGGGTGGCTGATCGGACTCACCGCCACCCCTGAAGGGAGCTCGGCATGGGCGCAGAGTGCCCTCGGGTCTCCCCTTCTCGGCAGCCATGCTTCCGCGGCCGCCCCTCCTCCCGGATGGCGCCACACGATGCCTGTGGGGCGGCACCCTTCTTCTTCTTTCTCCCTGTGCAGGCGCAGGGCGGAAAATTCCAGTATGCCCTTTTCCCCTCCCCCCGACAGCAGCAACAGCCAGGCGTGGGCGGAAAAATCCAGTCTGCCCTTTTCCCTCCCCCCGACAGCAGCAACAGCCAGGCGTGGGCGGGAAACTCCAGTCTGCCCTCTACCCCAGCAACAGCAGCCACCAATCCCTAAACCCTGCCACTTCCCCCAGCAACAGCAGCCACCAATCCCTAAACCCTGCCACTTCCCCCAGCAACAGTGACAGCCAATCCCTAACCACCACCCCTCCCCCTTCCAGTACCTCCCACTGACCTTTCTCCGGCAACCAATCAGAACAGGGCGTGGCTTCGACCAATCAGCCTTCCCCAGCCCCTATAAAACTGTTGCCTCTCCCTCAAAAAAGTTGGACTTGTGTGTTTACCTTGTCTCCGCGGTAGTTCTTCTGCCGTGCGCCCTCCAGTCCTGAGAGCCCCCGACAAGGGCCTGGCCTCCCTTGTCCCCAGTTCGTCGCCTGCTTCTCCGGGCGACCCCCTCGTCGCCGGCTTCGCCGGGCGACCCCGTCAGCCGAACCGCGCAACCCCTGTAAGACCGACCCCTCATCTGCTGCCGGACCGACCCCTCGTCCCAAGTGGGACCGACCCCTCGTCCCAAGCTGGACCGACCCCTTGTCTGCAGCCAGACCCCACCTCTACTGACTGAGCAAGCCGTCGCAAAATAAGAGAATAAATTGAAAAAGTTTGTATCAGAAAATTACCCTTGAAACTACTGTGCATATTTGAAAGAAGGAAACAACATACAATGAAATGTCTAAAGTAAGTCATAATGTAATTACATTTTTATGAACACAATGGATAAATGTGAGGTGCAGAGAAAGAAACACAAATGTGGCTGAGAAGGTTAATTTTACGTCTTATATCTAAGAATTGAAAAGAGGACAACTGGAAATACAAAACTGGAAAAAAAAAATTCAAGAATGGTTCTCAAACGGAATGGAATAAGTTACCTTCCCCAGACTCCCAAATAAGATTTCCTTGTATGATCTCATTTGAAGGTTATATGAAAACATACACAATACTTTTGAATCTAACCTCCAGCTTCCTCCAGTTGGATTTTCTCTCCAACTTCACAAAGAGGATAGGGATCCCCTACTCCCTTCCCTTATGAACTTATCCTGTCTTTACTTCTTGTCCCTTACTCTCTAATCACAAATCTTTACGAAATTGAGGCAGCTTTCCCAACCAGAGACAAGGAGTTTGGCTTATAATTGAATACTGAATAAAACCATTATCCTTTATGTGCTCTGATATTAATCTCAATTGAGGGGCTATTTTCTCAGGCTCTCTTGATGAGAACATTGGTTTCAGAGGGTCTTAATACAATTATTTTATTAATGTCATATGATTATTCCTCATTCACCCAACAAATATTCAGTGCCTAAACCTTTGTGCAATTAGTAATTACTGATCTAAAATTATTCAGGGTTTTTCCATTCTGCTAAGATTGAAACACCATTTTTAAAAAAACTAAGAACAAAACCTAAACAAAACTGAGCTCAAAATTGAGTTGAATTGTGGCACAGCTGTTATCTTATATTTATCATCTGGCTAATAGGTTTTCGTCCAAGTGACTTTATTTCAGATTACCTCAGGAGGGCCACCTTTGGAACCTGTTTGTGTAGGATTTGGGACAGTTGACTTAAATTTCAACTGGATTTGCTGGCTCAGCTAGGGCATGGATTGTTGGTGTGGTTAAATCCCCTGAGTCTTAGGGCCCAGGGTGCAGTTTTACCAGGTTTATCTCCAGGCAGATCCCAGGTTCCCGGGAACCCAAAAATGAGATGCCACACCATCCCTTGTACATTATTCAGAGGATGAAGGTAAAAGGAAAGGGTGTGATCCAGACTTTATAAAAATTAAAATTGTCTAGTGGTAAAGTTCAATGGTGGAACTTTCTAATTTCCACATATGCATTATATTTTTTAAGTTTATTTTTAAGAAGTCTCAGAGTACTATTAACTTTATGTAAATGAACGAAATTGATTTTTTTAAAACTTATAAAACTTCCCAGCTATTTCCTCCAAGAGCTCAAATCCCAAGAACTCTTTTTAAATAGCTTAACATCTTTAATTTTTCCAGTAATAAGCCAATTGGCTCATTGAAAGTACTGGACAAAAAACAAGGAACCTCTTCCCCACCTCTCCTGTTTTCTTAAATGTAAATATATTTCATGTAGTCTTCAATATAAAAGTATTTAAAGTTTCTATCCTTCATCTTTTATTTATATAATCAGAATGAACTAATTGTAGAATATTGCCCAAACTGATGATAATTTACAGATCTCTAAAGTAAAATTTGAAAGGAAAGGAAATTCTGCGGGTGAAGGTCATCTTCTGATCAATTTATCTCCTCCGCTCTCCACTCACATTCTAGAATTGTGTAAAATATGGATATTCAAGTCATGTGCCTTTGGGCAAAGGGTCAATAAGTTTCTACTCCAGCATGGGAGCCAGATGGCTAGACTATAGAAGCCAATAAATTGACCAGAGACATCTGGTCACCTTAGTCCTAGTCCTTCTCCAGGTGTGAACTTAATTTTTTAAAATCATTTGAGACATGACTTGAGAGCTGATGTCACAAAATGAATTGTAGTTTTGTTAATGATCACATTTAGTAAAACAGCTGGCTTTTTTTTTTAAGAGTGAAATTTTTTTTCTCTGTGTTTTTAAAAAAATGTTACATTAAAAAAATATGAAGTCCCCATATACCCCGCACCCCCAACACCCCACTCTTCCCACATCAACAACTTTTTCATCATCATGGGACATTCATTGCATTTGGTGAATACATTTTGGAGCACTGCTGCACCACATGGTTAATGGTTTACATTGTAGTTTACACTCTCCCCCAGTCCACCCAGTGGGCCATGGCAGGACATACAATGTCCAGCATCTATCCCTGCAGTACCACCCTGGACAACTCCAGGTCCTGAAAATGCCCCCATATGATCTCTTCTTCCCTCTCCCTACCCTTGGCAGCTGGCCTTTTAATACTGCAAAAGCAAACTCTCCATTCACTGTAATGGAAAGCTATGCCACCTGCTGGCATAGAGGTAGCAGTACCCTGTAACAAGTGTGGCTAGAAGGAAACATCACATTCCCTTTCAACACTGACCTGAACTTAGGATGCCCTGAGGATAAGGGAAAACAGGATCAAGAACAAAGCACACAAAGGGTGCACCCAAAGGGTGTGTGCTTTGTTCTTGATCCTGTTTTCCCTCATCCAGAGGGCACCCTAAGTTCAGCTCAGTATTGTCTTCTTCCTGGCTGGGAACTTTCTCACGCCTCACATGACTCTAGTATCTAGGCATTGGAGGCTTCTGTGTTAGATGAGAAAAACTAAGCTGAACAGTTTGTCCTAAAGACGATGTGTTGTGGAATCCATCCAAACATCCAGTAAGATATCTGTTGGTGAATGAATTGGGTTATCTGAAGTGAAACTGAGTTGCAAAAACAGTAAATACAATCAAGAAGCAAGATGAGTTACAAAACAGTAAATATAATTAAGAGGCAAGCAACCTGGAAGGATTTTAATGTTGGGGTCTGGTCCCTAAAAAGAGCAGGATTAGCACTGAAGAGAAAAATCTGAAGGATATTGGCCCAGTAGCCTTCTAATGCTCTTTGGGGCAGCTATGGTGTGGTGTGCTGGCCTTGGAAATGAAAGAACACTGCTCAAGTTCCAGTTCTGTGGCCACATGACAAATGTTCTCTCCAAGCTTGAAGAGTTGGCATAAGATTAATTGAAGTAATTAATGTTAAAACACTCAAAATATTGCCACCACAGGACGTGTGACAATGTCTAGAGATATTTTTGGTTTTCACAGTTGAGGTGGGTGGTGCTCCTGGCATCTGGTGGGTAGAAATGAGAGATACTATGAAGCATCCTACTATGCACAGATCAGTGAGACAAAACGAAGACTTATCTGGCCTCAAAAGTCAATAGTGCCAAGGTTGAAAAATCCCATTTAGGATGATCTTTCTGCTTTTGCTTGACTCTGATAGGGAACATGATAAATGAGAGCCTTTACTAAGATAGTTTTCTGGGTAGGTAGGCGGAGGTAAGTGGGGTTGACTTGGTGGGGGGAGGGGAGATTGGTGCTATGTAGCTTGTGGGGGGAGGGGAGCTTGGGGAATGCAGATTCAGGTGATAATCTGGGTCCCTTGTGGTTATATATCAGCCTGGTGGTTAGTTTTCACTGACCTCAGCTCCCAAGTTGGTGGGTGAATAGGGTGGAATGGCACTTCTATGTAATTTACAGTTAGTTGGTACCTATTTCAAAAAGTAGTTCCAAGTGTCTGGGTTATTACCATTAACTTTAGATGGTGTAATATATTGGAATCATAAAGTTTTTGGACTTATAGACCCTTCAAGGTTATTTAAGTATAGAAAAGTCACATCTTAAATTACAGTGTAAATTTAAAATGTAAGTTCTTCTAGTCTTGGTTCTGCTACTGGAATAACTGAAAAATCAATTGCCTTGAACTCATCACCTACACATGACTCCAGACTGTGACTTTTATGGCTGTGCTTAGATACAGTGAGGCTAGAAGTGACAAGATAGAATTACTCAGAGGATTTCCAGGGGCAGAATTTGAAGGTTTAATATGGCAAGGAAATCAGAAATGGAGAGATGGCAAATATTAACAGTGAATTGAGGGGTATCTCATAGCCTGGAAAATTGTTTATAAGAGATCTATGTGTGGATGTGCTACCTGGCACTCCCTACAGTTCCCTCTTTCCTACGAGAAGCTTTTGGAGCGCCTTAAAGAATCTCTCTAGATTCCTGCTTCTGTCTTCCATCCAGGCACTTCTACCTTCTACCTTGCTCTGTTTCCTAATCATTTTCTCCCTTTCTTCCCATGACCATGACCTTTACTAGACCCTGATTGTGTCCTTCTTTCTGTGCCTTGCCTCTCCCATAAACACACCTACCAAACCCAGGCTCCAAAGAACTCTGAATATCTCAACTGCCTGAGCAACCCCATAGCTGTGAGGCAGTGACCAACACCAGTGAGAAAAGGTTGTAGAAAGGACCCCAAAAGAGCAAAGCTACACTAATAAGAAAATTAAAGTTTTGATAATACTTTAAAACTCTTAGTAAGAAGTTGTATTTTTAATATTATGGACTCTTAAAAGCTTTTTTTGTAACATACAAACAAAAGGCAGTAGTGCTCACAGCGAATGTTCCTTGCACATAGGGATTGAATCCCACTTGTTCTAGCCTCCAGAGACTTGCACATTGCAAGAAATACGGTAGGTCCCACAGTATGTTTGTTGAATGAAATTCATTTCTAACTTGTGCTTTTGTTCACTCAGAATTATAGAAAGATCAGGCTGATGGAAGAATCTTTTTGAGCATAAAAAGTAAAGGCAAATACTTTTAAGGATTATTTCTTCTTACATTCTTGAAGTGAGAAAGAGATAAGTGAGCAAGCAATAACTTAGAATAATTAACTATCACAACTTACACAAATCCCAGGAACTCTTGGAGCAAGGCTGAAGGGGAAGCAAGGTACTGCTGGCCATTCTTAGAGACAGGACTTGAAGTGGAGAGGCAGAAAATTCTGAACTGTTACCATCTAAGGTATGATTCAGCAAAACACTTTGTTAGAACTGTGCAGTCCTAAGACGTAGAGCCTCCTGGAGAGTACCAGCCCTTATGTATGCACATGCACATGAAGTAGGCTTCATAGAGGATGTTTGGAGGCTATACACACGTTGATCCATCACCTTCAGTAAATCCCACCTTAACTTCCAGGCACACGCACCACACTCACTTGCTCACTCACACTCATGCACACAGGCCCCTGACTCATTCTGGTTCGGAAAGGGGAATGCAGGTGCCTTCTCATCCACTAACATGGCTTCCAAGGTAAAAGTGTGGGAAGGGACTTAATGGCATGCCTGATGAGTTAGGTGGAGATGGGATTTTTGTCATTTGAATCATTTAAAACATATTGATATAGCTCCTTAGCTTATGGCAATTCTTAGTTATTCTGATTTATGAATATCTTTGAGAATCTAATGAAGATATGGACTATATTCCTAGGAAAAATAAACATAATCTGGCACTGAATTTTATCTAGGTTCTTGGCTATGCTGCAGAAAAGAATTTTAAGAACACGCTGAGTGAGTTAGGTCAGTAATTTATTCAGGTAGGGAGGGAAGAGAAATGGGAGAAAATAACAGAGCAGGGGTCCCAGGTAGAGAGGAAGGGGGTGAAAAGGGATAAAGAGAGCTGATTTACAAGCTGTATTTCCCCATTATAGATTATAAATCCCCAGATTTACTTGCATGGCCACATGGCAGAGAAGAAATGGTGAGGGCGCTGCACAGAGGACACCAACGAACCCAGAAGCAAGAGAGCAGGGTGAGAGAGAGCGTGCTCAGGTCTCTTGGTTTGCTTTACAAACTATTAATTATCCCACCCCTTTGCTAATGGCAGGGGAGGGGTTCCAGCTGTTTGCTGTTTTGATTGATTACTCCACCCATCAACCCCCTAGAGAGGACCCAGTGATAAAGTCTGCAGGGAACATCCAGGGCTTTTCTTTGCATCCAGAAGAAGTCTTTGTTCTGGATAGCAAAATCCTGGGGGTGGGTGTCTTCCAGCAGCCATCTTGGGGGTTACTGATGGTCACGTGGACTCTCTTCCAGGTTCTAGATCCGTCTATTAATTCCCTATCTTACTAGCCTGCTTCAATAAGGACAGATACAAAATTTTATATATCATTTCAGAAAATTTATAGATTCTTCTGAGGAGAACCTTAACAGCTCCATGTTAAAACAAACCAACAAAAACTCTGGCAAGGGAATTGTGGGGTGAATAACTTTATGAAGTAAGCAATCATTTCATCATCAGTCCACTGACACGTGTATATTTATGACAGAGTTTGCAACTCAAATGTCTGTGATAGGCATGAAACCTAACTTAATGCCTTATGGAAGACATAAAACAATAGAATAGGAAGTAGTGGGGATTGTGGAGAGCTAGTGAGCTGTTGCCCCTTGCAACCACTTGTTGCTCCAACCACTTGCTGGCAAGCGGGCTCAGTATAGCCAGAATTAGATTTTCACAGGAAGATAAAAATCTGGATTTTATTATATTTCCTGATTTTAGCAAACTATTCAAGCAAACAAAACATGACCAGCTACCATTCTTCCCCCAGTAATTCATTCTAAAAATTTTCAAACACACAGAAAAGGAGAAAGAATTATACAGTGAACACCCAGATACTCCTAGATGATACAGGAAACATTTTTATACAGAATTATACAGTGAACACCCAGATACACCTAGATGATACAGGAAACATTTTTACTGTATTTCCTTTCCTCATATGCATCCATGTCTCTATCCCTCTATCAATGCATCTTAGTTTTTATGCATTTCAACATGAGCTGCTGACATCAGTACTCTTCCTCTGAAACACTTCTGGCTGCCCTTTTTTGATCATTCTATTGACACCTCTTTTTATTTAACTGCATGTGTGTGAGCATTTGTGAGTGTTTCAAGTGCGGCTTCGAAATCCTGAGCTTACACACTTGGGGGCATGAAATGGTTACCCAATAATTCCCCTGCAGGTAGGACTGATGCTTGAGGGTGTTACATAGAAATTGCCCTGAGATGGGTGAGGGTAGGAATAATTGGGGAGTTCAGAATCCATTTTTAGCCCAGATTCAAATCCAGGGTGCTATTCTTCTTTTCTAAAGTTATAGAATAAACACCACTCCGTCCCCCTATGGCCCCAAAGAGAATGAAGAATGATGAAATACACTGGACACTTAGTACAAAGTACTGAGCAGCAGATGACCAGATAACACTGTGCAGATTAAGGAGACAGGAGAAATGGAGATCTGAACGACCACAAAGACAACCGAAGGGCCACATAGACAATAAAACAGGCTTTTACTAAGGAATCAACCAGTGGCAAATATTTTTGATGATCATGTTTGAGGGAAGCAAAGTCTTCTTTAAATACCAAAATAAATGCATGCAATAGAGGTAAAATGTGTATATCGCCGTGATGTTATCTTTCAGGCATTCTGCAAGGCAGATTGCTAAGTGCTTTACTACATTTAAGTTACTAAAAAAGAGAGAATAACTATGAGGTAGGCACTGTTACTATCCCCATTCAAAGATAAGGGAGCTGAGGTTTAGAGAAGTCTTTTCTCAAAGATCACAGTTAGGAAGTGACCGAACGAAGATGTGAACCCAGGTCTGTCTTGTTCCAAGCACATTCTCTTAACCATATGATTAGCTGTGAATCCTCTAAACCTTTTCAATTTTGGAACCAAGAGTTTTGTTAATAGGATATGCCTTGGACCAGCTACATAATTTGCCAGGTGTAGTGCAAAATGAAAATGTGGGGTCCTTATTTTAAAACATTAAGAACTTCTAGATGGCGACAGCAGAGCTTTGAACCCAGTATGGGGCTTCTCTAATGCACATCACTCGCCCATAAAGCTGCCTGGAATATGACATTACAACATGGAGCTGAGACACAGAAATATCTATAAAACACGAGCCAGACGCAAGAGGAATCCAGCTCAGAATAAAAGAGAGAATACATTAGCCCTGCCAGCCTCTTCGGTATTTCAGAACTGGAAATTTATTTTTTATTTTTATTTTTTATTGACTTTGTAATAATATTACATTAAAAATATATACGTGAGGTCCCATTCAACCCCACCCCCCCACCCCCCTCTCCCCCCCCCCCCCCAACAACACTCGTTCCCATCATCATGACACATCCATTGGATTTGGTAAGTACATCTTTGGGCACCTCTGCACCTCATAGACAATGGTCCACATCATGGCCCATACTCTCCTCCATTCCATCCAGTGGGCCCTGTGAGGATTTACAATGTCCGGTGATTACCTCTGAAGCACCATCCAGGGCAGCTCCATGTCCCAAAGACGCCTCCACCTCTCATCTCTTCCTGCCTTTCCCCATACCCATCGTCCACCATGTCCACTTTTCCCAATCCAATGCCACCTCTTCTATGTGGACATTGGATTGGTTGTGTCCATTGCCCCTCTATGTCAAGAGGAGGCTCAGATTCCACATGGATGCTGGATGCAATCCTCCCATTTTCAGTTGTAATCACTCTAGGCTCCATGGTGTGGTGGTTGTCCTTCTTCAACTCCATCTTAGCTGAGTGTGGTAAGTCCAATAAATCAGATTGTAGGTGCTGGAGTCTGTTGAGGCTCAGGACCTGGCAATCACATTGTCAGTCCAGAGATTCAAATCCCCTAAATATATCTTAAACCCCAACATTAACTGCACCTCCAGCACATTAGCATGAAAGTCTTATGAAGGGAGATCCCATCTGAGTCCAGATTCATCACACATAAACACCATTTCCAAAGAGGGGCCATCTGCCCTGGTAGTTAACCCCATCGGCCATGACCATAACTCCCATGGGTCTCTTTAGCCCTCAAAGGAACCAATATCTGAGGGTTGTATCTGCTTTATCTGTCTCTCTGACTCTGCTCAGTTGTGCATGAGGGCAATCCTTCTGCCAGCCTCCAGAGAACTGGAAATTTATATAGGAGAACACACTTTACCGTTTGGAGTTTGTGGCATGTAGAGTCTATAGTAAAATGTATACCAGACTCAATGTGTATACAACTCCCCCAGTGTTGCTATAGCACGGTCTCTGAACTGACTCCTTCCTGATCACTGTTGTCAAGATTCTGGTGCCCCACTGGGTAAAAATAGGTGAGCCCCCGCCCCACCCCCACCCTTCCCTAGTCCTCCCTACAGAATAAGGCTTTGGCCAGCCTTTTTGCCTTTCTGTTCCAGGGATACCAGACACATCACATAATCTATTCATGAGCCGCTGAAGCCCTCATACACCTTCAGTCACAGTCTTGAGATCAGAAATCCATTTGTGCAGGACTTCAGAATAGATGGGAGGTTAGTGAATCTTTCCAGGTGATGTGTGCTTGATGTGTACAAATGAACACAGTTCTCACTAGGCAGAATAGTGAAGTTGTCAAACTTGTTAAAACCACCTCTGCTACTCCATCCTCCCATGAGTCATCCCTTTCGCCTTGGTATGACTTCTGCTCATAGTGTTCCTCATTTGGGTCCCAATATTCCTTACCTCATTCAGATTGGCCCATTTCCCACCCAGCCCAGACCTGACCTTTTTTCCCTTCTCAAAAAGACTTAGCTGACTCATCACTCAGGACTGTCTTATGTGATTGGCCAGAAGGAGATTAATCTCATGCATTAATTTGAGCTAGGAGTAATGGTTAACACTAATTTGACAGGTGGCTTTCATATTTTAATACCTTAGCTCAAGGATGAGTAATGAGGCAACTTTATGCACCCAAGCTGAGCCTCTGTGAGAGTATCTCCAGCAGAGGGGTTAGTTCAATTGGCTTTTTTAAAAAAAATATTTTATTTCTCTCCCCTTCCTCCCCTCCCCCCCCCCCCCCAGTTGTTTGCTCTCTGTGTCCATTCACTGTGTGTTCTTCTGTGTCTGCTTGCATTCTCGGCAGGCACCAGGAATGTGCCTCTTTTTGTTGCATAATCTTGCTACATCAGCTCTCCGTGTGTGCGGAACCACTCCTGGGTGGGCTGCACTTTTTTTGCACAGGGCAGCTCTCCTTGCGGGGTGCACTCCTTGCATGGGGGGGAACCCTACACTGGGGTGCCCCTGCATGGCATGGCACTCTTTGCGCGTGGCAGCACTGCACATGGGCCAGCTCACCACATGGGCCAGGAGGCCCTGGGGTTTGAAGCCCGGACCTCCCATATGGTAGGCGGACACTCTATCAGTTGAGTCACGTCTGCTTCCCTACACCAATTGCCTTTTAACTCGCATTAACAATATTGTACTTATTTCACTGATAGCTCTGATCTCTGTGAAACAAATGAAAAACCAATAGGCAATAAAATATTTGTTCACTATACAGTGTAAACATAAATGATAGTTTTTTTGCTTATTAAATGTTTAAGTTAAAGAAAAGATCATGAATGATGAGGAGGAAGTGCAACAGACTCTCATAACTTCAAGAGTGAGAATCGATGCATAATTTCTGAGGGCCATTTGGCAGTTGGATGGTAATGATTTATACATACACCTTATGTAGGCACACACACATATATACATAAATAACATATTTGAAGGACTTCCAGGAGAGGTCTGCAGTGCCCACAGGGTCTGCCCTGCCTACCCCTCCATCCTCACCTCCCGCCCTGCCCTGCCAGCTCCATGCATCTACCCACACTGGCTTTTCTCAGCTCTTCAGCCCCCTTCACTTCCCTCCTGCCAGCGAGCTTTGCCCATGTACTCCCTTTGGCCTGGTAGGCTCTTCTTCCTGTTTTGGTTAATAAATTCCTGCTCATTCCTCAGAACTCTGCTGAAGAGCCACTTCCTCATGTAGCTTTCCCAGACTACCACCCTTCTCCCCTTCCTCAACTCCCAAGCGTGACCCAGTTCCTTTACATCCCGCTACTACAGAACTGCATTCCTTTCCTTGTAGCACTTAACTTAGTTAAAAATGATACTCACCTTTGTGTGATTATATTATTATTATTAACATCCGTCTCCCTTCATGTCCTGTCAGCTCCAAGAGAGCAGGTTTGTATTTGTCTTTACATCTCCAGTATCTAGTAAGGGGCCTGATATTTACAAGGGGCTTAAGAAATACTGGCTAAGTAAATAAATGAATGGCAAGAATATATTCAAATATATATTTTCTCCTTTGTGCTTTCCTGTATTTTTCAAATTGCAGTGATTGTGTAGTACTTTTTTAATCAGGAAAAAACATCATTAAAGAGGGTTTTCCTTTCCGTTGAGGCTGCAGTCGTTCTCTGCAGAGCCCGTTACTTTTGGCACCAATTCCTCTGACTGCTACTCTCCTAGGCTACTTTGTGCCATAGAATGTGGTTAGGCTGCATTGTCTGAAATTCTTTCCCACCTGGGGATATTCTTCCATGTCCATCACTTTTGGGTTGTTGGCCACAAAACAGGTGCCTCAGAATCTTATCTCCTGCCCTCAGGGCTGCCTTGCCAGCTAGTGACGAGTTGGTGGGATTTCATTGAGTGGAAGTTGTACAGCAGTGTCTGAGGATATATCTTTAATGAAACTCTCACACTTCACTCCCCTCCACTCCCTTACATTCAAGGGAACTGTAATCACTGTGACCTTTCCTGTTGAATCAAACCTAAGCTTTTTCAGAAAAGTAAAGGAATGATTTAACGGTTTCAGTTTGAAGCTCAAGTTCTTGCTTTCTTCTTACAAAATGACAGCATAAGTGCAATTACGGTTGTAGCAAAGGGAGAGAAATCTCTCCATATGGTGGTTCAGGTGGCATTTAAGATATTTTTAATACTTCTGGACGCAAGTTAAAAAAAACCTTTTCAGTCTGCAAACATTTTACCAGCTTCCACATTGTTCATCTACACATTTCAATGTTACAAGGATAATTTGTCACTTCAAATCCTTTTTGGAATGAGTTGGGAAATAAATAAATATGGATGATGCATCAGAAGCAAGTGAGCCCACTCATTGAAGAGGTATCACTTTGGTGGTCTAAAGAAGTATTTTTAATTGTTAAGCTCTGACTTTTTCATGGCAAGATTTCTCTCCTCAGGCTGTGAACCCACATTAAGTGAAAAAGGTTGCTGCGCAGAGTCTTGCTTTTCTGCATCTTAGGTCTGTGAGTACGTTGCAGAGATCGGCATTTTGATGCCATTAAGTATACTCAGAGAGTTTGGGGGATGACGAATAGTTGTTGATCGATAGAATAGCACCTATATTAGTGCAAATGTGACAGCAGGCTTGTGGCATTTATCTGATGTTGAGATGAAAAGCTGATTACAGAGCCAAGGGCAAATGAGGTGGAAACATCTTGGAGATTAGGTTTGCTCCCAGTGTCCTACATTTCAGAGAGATGTGAAGAACATTGGTTTTATGTTTAATGTTTCCCATGGATGGCCTCCTCCTTCCCCTAGATTGTTTGTCTTGGGGTTGAAATAAATGCAAAATCTATCTTGGAGGACGTTGCATATATAATTTTAGCTCAGAACAAAGAAGAACAGTCACATTAGTGGTCCTGTGGTGAGGGCTCTCTGATAATTTTATCCCCAACAATGACAGAAGAGCAAACTGAGGTGCAGGGAGGTTAAGGTGATTTGGGCTGGGCCACTTAAGTTGTGGGATGAAATGATGGGCCATTTCTAGAGTTACCTGTTTTGCTGTCACATCCTGTCAGGGCATAGTCCTCGTCTGTGGGGGAGCAAAGCCCATTTCCACTGGCGTGCTGACTGGGATGACCATCCTATTTGTGCTCCCTTTACACCTCCCAGCATGCACTTCAAGTGTCCAGTCCCTGTTTTCATTCCAGCTGGTCCCCCTTTGACATCCATACACAGGTTCTACAGATCCCCTGTCCCTGACATCAGGTCTTGGGTAAAAGGAGCTCCTTGCTCCTGAATGGTCACCTAATAGGAAGTGGGGACCCTGAGGCCACAGATGACATCACCTGTCACATTCCATCTCTCCTCTACTTGACCATTTTGGAGTTCTTCTAAATGCAACCACCGAAGTGCTTTTGTTCTTATCTCTGTGTTGGGTTTCTCGTTGCTTTTTAACCTCTTCTGATTTTCTAGGTCACATACCGAAAGTTACCTCCATCAGGGAAGGACAGAGATTTGATGCAACAAAGTAGATCATTTATTATATGCAAGATATTATGGGGGACAAAAGTGACCACATAGGCAATCCCTTCTCTCAAGTTGTTTTGAATTCAGAAAAACAAATATACGCACAGCTTTATGAGGTACAATGTGATAAAAGGACTATGAGCAATATGCTACAGGAGCACAGAGCAGGAGATAAACTGACAAGGAATGGCGGAAGTCTTCAGAGAGGAGTGGCATTTGGGCTGGAGCTTGATGAAGGAAGGACCCATTTCTTTCTTTCTTTAGAAGGATGTAGTGATTGAACTATAATATCTGTGGTTTTTACTGTCTATGAAAAACCCTCAGCCTAGAGAGTGGGGAGGATGTTAGAAGAAGGTAACAACAGTAGGACCTGGGAGCTTCAGTTATGTTATAGGATATAACTGAGTCTAAAGCCTGGCCTAATAGTCTCTCCCCTCCCTCCCCCTCCTCCCAACTCATAGGATTTATATTTTGAGGGAAGTAAAAATTTAGTGATCCGTGGGTTCTATGTTCCTCACTATTGGAGATAAAGGTAGAAGCGTAAGTGAATGTTTGCACTGCAGATCTTTCTCCCCTCCCTCCCTTCCGCCCCCCCCGCCCCCCCATCCCATTTCCCTGTTTTCTGCCTGGTTCAGGGTCAGGAACCAGCCTCATGGAGCAGTAAACTGCTGAAGTTATTAAACGCATTTCACACAGGCTAAACAGTCCTTCTCAAACTTTAATACATAGGAATTATCCCAGGATTTGATTAAAAGGCAGATTCTGATTCAGTAGGTGGGACTGAGATTCTGTATTTCTAACAAGCTTCCAGGTAAGGTGAGTCCTCCTGCTCTTCTGACCACACATCCCAGTGAACGTCATGATCTCATTTTACTAAAAATGAACAAAGAAGACAACTTGGGAATGGATGGGAAATTATATGAAATCCTTCTATCTACTTCTAGGGTGCTTAAAAAGAGAGCATGTAACTAGTACATTAAGTCTTAGGTGGGCAGGAATTATCTTTTCATTTTCTTGGTTCCATTTAGAAGTAGATAGCAGGTAGTTTGCTTTTTTTTTTCTTGTTTATTCAAAAAGACATTTATTGGGAAGTGGGTGTGGCTCAAGCAGTTGAGCTTCTGCCTACCACATGGGAGGTCCTGGGTTTGGTTCCCAGTGCCTCCTAAAGAAGACGAGCAAGACAGCAAGGTGACATGACGGGCTGGCATGACAAGCTGATGCAACAAGATGATGCGACAAAAAGACACAAGGAGGGACACAACAAAGCAGGGAGTGGAGGTGGCTCAAGAGATTAGGAGCCTCCCTCCCACATGGAAGGTCCCTGGTTTGGTTCCAGTGCATCCTAAAAAATAAGAAGACAAGCATACAATGAGCAGATACAGCAAGTGCAAACAATGGGGGATTGGGAATAAAATAAAAAAAAAAAGACATTTATTAATTTTAAATGTCCTTACGTCCTGGGAAGAGGCAGAGTGGATGGAGCAATCAAAGCCAAGAGGGGTTAATCCCCCTGACTGCCCTTTGGGCCTCCTTTCTCCCCTATATAACCTTTACTGCCAAAAAGCACCCTTATAAAACCCAGATCTAACATTGCTCCTCTGGGCTTCCCTGACTTCACCACCTGGCTCAGTGCCAACTCTGGACTCCCCAGCCTCTGAAATAGCAGGATAGTTTGATAAACACCTTGATCAAATTCAGTATTTTAAAATTCATATGGACTGCAGTAGCTATTTCAAGAAAGGGTAGATTTCTGGAGGGATTATTAGAACTAGGTTCTTCAAGTCTACAGTGAAAATGAGGGCCTCAAGGTCAGAAGGATTTGTAATTAAGACTTTTTCTTTACTGTGCAAGCTCAGTAACTCTACTCTCAGTCTCCTCATCTGTGAAATGGGGATAAATACCTACCCTGCTAGGTGATTGCAAGGACTAGTAATTATGTTTTTAAAGCCGCAAGTCTGACACAGACTGTGTGACCTCAACTAGGCTGTACTTCATCAAGGTCAGAATGAGTTTTTCCCAGAGTCTAGTACAGCACCTAACATATATTAAGCCCTAGTAACTAACTGTTCATTAATAAGGAACATTTACAACATATACCACCAACCTGTTAATTAGTGATAAACTGTTGTATTGATTGCCTTTAACTTATTTATATTTTATTTTTATAAATAGCCTCTTTGAGGGCAAATATATTTTCCTTCTCTATTTTCTTTAAATGACATTTTTACCCACTCCCACCTCCCAAGTTTATAGCAGGTACACATATTTCTGAGTTTGATTGATTAAAGGTCAAAATAGGATTTATGAATCCCTTCAAAAAGCTGCTGAAACAATGCTGGCATAAGACTCAGTTATCATGCTTTTTCCATTCTAGGACTAAACTCTCAATGCCATGATATTTTCTGTTTGTTTACTTGAAAAGATTTCTATATCAATTAAAATCTCGTTAGATTCAAACCCTGGAAGAAAATTACTTTCTATCGATACCAAATCACAGCTCCCTTCTAAGGTGACTTACAATTGCTCCTAACACATTTCAGAAGTGATGTTTCACTCTTGGAAGTGCTTGTGATGCTGCAGTTTCAAGAACTCTGTAGTGAGGAAACTGCATCCTTCTAGGACAGGATTTATGTTTTTAAAAAAAGCTTGAAAGAAATAAGAGTTGTATTAATGCTTTTTCTTCTGCTTCGAATTGATGATGAGTTTTAGAAATACTGACCTAGTATTGACTCTATTCCCTATGTGACTGGGAATATTACTTACCTTACTGAACCTCAGCTTCCTTATCCATAAAATGAAATTCACACAGGGTACATGTGAGGACTGTGGAAACAACATATAAAAAGTGCTTATCAGTGTTTGGCCAATATTATGAATAAGGCTAAAACCTAGTTCTCATAAACTCTTTTATAACTTGAAAAACAATTTTTGAGGAAAAAATAATCACTTAAAAATACCTTCCCAATTTTTTTCACATTTATTTCTTGAAAACAGAATCTGTTCATGGTAGAATTCTATTTTAAAGTGCCAGATGGATGATAAAATTTGCATTTACCAGGGAGCAGATTAAAGGCAATGCCCTTTCTTGCCTACCTATTTGGACCAGAGCTAAATGCCACCCAAACCAGACTCCACTGTATCCTTAAGGCCTCAAAACAGCTTATGAAAGGTTGAAGGTAGTTCCTTTCAGTTACTATTAAACACTTCTCTGGGGCAAAATCATTCTCAACTCAGGGGCCAGTAAGGGAATAGTGGCAGCAAGATCTTGAACTCTGGTTTTCCAAGTAGGTAACGTCTTCTGTGATGCCCAAACTCTGTCTTCCTTTGTGGGATCGCCACGACTCTTATTTTTTTTCAGCCTAAAACCCACTTAGGTTTTAACTCTAACTAGACAAAGTAATTTATCTGCCAGCAGCGCTGGTTAAACAGTGATGGGGGCAGGAGTGGCGACAAACGAAAGGGTTTGGGCTAAATTGTGTATCCTCTTTCCTGAGCTTTTCTCCTTTGCTCCATTTAACACTTACGACAGAAAATGGCTGGGCCGCAGGGGCAGGGGCAGGGGTCACGGGCCAGATCCCCGGCCCCTGGAGCCGCCCAGCTCTGCGGGCTCTCCGAGGAGTAGGAATCTGGGGAATCCTGGTAGTCTCGGACCCGCTCCCTTCCCTATCGTTAGAGCGCACGGGAGTGGGAAGGCTAAAACACGGATGGCGCCAGGGATTTGCCGTCGCCCTGGCTGGCCGCCTCGGACCTGGCTCAGCGACCGCCGACTCCCACCCAGCGAGCGGGACCTCGCGCTGCGCAGTAACCGCTTGGCGCCCGCGCCGGGCCCGGCAACTCCGCGGCTGATTGGGCGCCGCCGTCCTCGCCGAGGGCGCGCTCCCGGGCCCATTGGTCGTTAGCCCCGCGGATCAGGCGCTGCTCTCCTCCCCCAAACAGCCGCGCCGGCCGCCGCGTGCTGCGAGGCGGGGCTTCGGGGCCGGGGCGGGGCCGGGCGGGGCCGGGCGGGGCCTGGGCAGAAGCCGGCGCCGGGGCCCTTCGGGCTCAGGCTCTGGACTGGAGCGCAGCATCTTTGCTGCAACCGCTACGGGCTGCTGCACCTGGCCAGGTAAAGAGAGCCTTGTGTGTCCTACAGGCGGTCCGCCCGGCCTCTTCTCCCACCCGACCAGAGGCTGCCTGCTCCGCCTCCCCGGGCTTTAGGACTCTTAGAATGAGGCATCAAAGCTATCTTGCCCAGCGACCTTGTCTTCCTCCCTTCCTGCGACGGTTCCTCCAGCTCTTCAACCAAGCTGCTCCGAAGTGTGTTGGAGGGGCCTCTCGGGTCCCCGTCCCCGGAACGCTCCTCACTACCGAACTCCTGCCGTTAACTCTCGGGTCCCAGCCCTCTTGACCGGCCAGTGCAGACTCATTCCCAGCTTGGCACAGGAAGGGTGGAAGGGCGGGCGGGGGAGGGGAATGCAGCGCTTTATTTTGAAGCTGTCTCTGTTGGGCAGAGAGAGGGAGCATCGCAGTGGGATTTGATCTGGAATGGAAGCTGCTTAATTATAGTTGGCAGTGACTAGAAGGATATTTGTTACTGCTTTGTGCTTATCTTTATAGGTGACATTCACCATCACCATTTTCTTCTTTTTCATCATCACCGCCACCACCACCACCACCGACAGCATCTTTCTTCCTTCATCAGAGCTCTTCAAATTCTGCAAAGGCACACTCTGTTCAGGCATGTAAGTGCTGCCCTTCCAAATAACAAGCAGTGCCCTTGCCTCCTGAGGCCGGAACCAAGCCCTCATTTAACTCTACGACAGGTAACTGAGAGCAGGACTGAGGGGCGAGCAGGAGGTTCCTTATGCCCATTTGCAGTTGAGATTGCCAAAGAAAACCTTTGTTTTAATCACCCACACTGCTCCATGCTGACTCTTGGAGAGTTTGAAGTTGACACTCACGCCTGATGGGCTGAATGCAAATTCCAGGGCTTGTGGTACTGGTCATTCTTTTACAGTAGGTGGGCTTCATTTGTGGAGAGGTGAACATCCAGACCAAGCCTCTGAGTGGACCGGGTTAAGTAGCAGAGCATGCGACTTTCTTTCACAGTGACACCAACTGTACTCAAATATGCCCAGTATTTGCATATGGGGCATGTGTCATCCTGTGCTGGGCCACCTTGGGGAATCTAAGTTCCTGGGAGGGAGAGAATTGGGTTGTATAGTCTACAGCGATTAGCACCTTGTGGGCACACCATTGGGATTCAACTGCCAGCATTCAGCTGTTCCTAAGGCTTAGCTGTTGTTTAGATTTCAGACTTTAACCCCATTTCAGGAGGTAAAACAGTAAAGCTAGGAGTTGCATACCAGATTAAGTAAAATTATGGAAGTTATTGCTTTAAAATTGTTATGAAAGTCTAGGTCTTCTTAATCAGAGATATCTATTAGTCTCCGTTGTCTAAACTATATTTATAGTTCTGTAGCAGGACTAATGAGTAAAATGCTTGTAGATATGCTACGGACACTAAGAAGTAATGGCCTCAGTGGAGGGCAACAATGGATAAGGGTTGGGAGGCAGTGTGTCATAATGGTTAGACTTGTAAGTCTGTCAGACTTAAATTCTGGCACAGCCACTTACTAACTGAGTGATTTTGGCAAGTCACTTACCCTCTTGAACTATAGTTTCTCATCTGTAAAATGGTGATAATATTACCTACCTCAGAGGGAAAGTTGTGATGATTAACTGAGTGATATAGGTAAAATGCTTAATAGTTCTGGCATGATTGAGTGGTGAGTGAATAATAACTACTACTAATAATACCAGCCAATGAGAATAATAAATACTAGTGTTCTGTCCCTAAAACATGTGCGTTCTTTCCCATTTTTTTTTCCTCATCACACTTAGGTCTCAGAGCTAATGCTAATGGGGGGTGGCAATCTTCAGGCTTCCTCATAGGACTACATCTTAAAGGGGTAGTAGCAATGATTGAAGTCATCTGTGTTTGGATTGACATTTCTCTTACCAACGTGCACAAGTGCTTACCAAGTTCGGATGTAATGCATTAAAGATGCAGTAGAGAGGTTTCTGGGCTTCTGGGCCTGTTCTGGACTGCCTCTTTCTCTCTGGATATTCAATAAACTGACTTGGTAAATTGTGCTTTTTGCAGAATCACTAGTGAATGCATTGGCTTCTGCCCAAGAGAAGCAAAATTGCTTTTCTTCAGATGTCTCTGGGAATTGAAGACACTCGAACTTGCCAGTAAAGAAGGACTTACGATGTTTTATAATACTTTTCTTCTCTAAGAATAATATGCTTCTCATTTCTTATGTAGAAAACAGCAAGCAATTATTGAATATTATATGGTTCGATTTTCCTCATCCAAAAAGCGAGGTTAACAGTCCTATCTTCTCTTTTGGGATACTTTTGAAATTAAGAATTCCAGTTATATTATTTAGGATCCTTTCTGTTGTATGGGATGGAACCCAACAGCAAGAATCTAAGGAAAAAATGAGCATTTTTGGCTTACATTAGTGAGCCACAACCCCAGGCTGTAATGTCTTGGCGAGGAACCTGATCTATGTCTAACTGCATCCTGCGAGTCATATGCTTTTGAGATTGTTAACTTGTTTTCTGTCACTTTGTCTCTTTTGGTTCTGCTCTTCTTTCTCTGTGTTGGCCTTGTTCTTTCCTATCACAGACTCTGTCTTTTGGATGCCTTCATAAGCTCTGGAATCACATCCTCATAGCTCTGTAACTCATGGGCAGCTACCTTCTGCTACAGCTCCAAAGTGGGAATTGCCAGCAAAGAACTGTGATCTGGCCTTGATCACAGGCTTACCCCTGCCTAGACTATGCTGTGGCCAAGGGAATGGGTCCTCTAAGTCCTGTGATTTTTCTGGAGGTTGCTCATATATCTTGGCCTTCTTTCTTTTCCAAACATAAGATTGGTAGACTTATCCTCCAAGGAAGGAGAGTGGGAAAGGACTGGAACTTCATTGATGATGATAGGCATCCTTGATAGAGGATTTGGAAACACTTCTCTCCTACTCATACGCCATGACTCAAAGCCTAGTTTAATGATAAATCTTTGGACTTACGAATATATTATCCCAGGCAGTCATATGTTTTTTATTATCTTGCCTTTGGTAGTTTTCTTATTATAATTTTTATTTTTATAGTTGTGAAAATTCATCAGAGATAGTTAATAATATGCAGTGATTCCACTGTTGTTAATTTGATCTTGTTTGGAGGTAGGGGATACTGATAATCTGTTGTTGAGATCTAGTTTTAATAGGAGTCATTATTTTTAGATTCACATAGTCTGTCTTAAAAATCAGCTTTATTCTCAACAGGTCCCAACCTGTGTGTTGATGGAGTTGCAGCCATTAATCTGATTTGCTTGATCTTGTAGACATGCTAAACCATGGGTAGTGCACCCTTATGGATCAAATATGAGCTTGTACCAACAGGCTCGCCTTGTGAGGGAATTTAAACATCCCTGTATTTACCATCTGCACTGAAGTGCTAGCAAAGCAGTCATCTTATGGCCTGTAACATAATACTTACCAAAGTAGGAAAGTAGAAAGAAGACTGCAAACCTCCTTACATTGTCAACATAGAAACACGGGAGTCTCATCAATGTCCTATTCCCTCTTACTAAGGTTACTTAGGTCCTCTGGCTAAAAATAAAATCTGTTCTAGGGTAATCTGGATTTTTGAATTCCTTTAGGCTTTGAATATATAATGTCATAGAGTATGTATGAGAGTGACAGAGGGGAAAGAGAGTTGGATCTTCCTTTTGGGCCTCCTCACTTTACCATTTTCCTGCAATGACCCAGACCTCTGTAATTCACCTCTGGATGAAGCATATTACTAAGTTTCTTCTGTTTGTTTTAAATCAACACACATTTCCTTTTCTGAATCAAAATGGCCTGTTTTATGTTCTACCTTATTAGGACAATGCCTTTTTCTGCTTTGTAGAGTGTTGTAGATCATTGTTAAAGACCAACACCTTTCAAATTAAATCCTATTTTTTTTAACCTTGGTCTTCTGAGTGACAGGCTGTGGGGGAAATATTTTGGAGGTAGGCATGATGGTTTAACATTTTACGTTGGTCCTCAGGATCTGAGTATTAACTGAGAAGTAGCACATGCAGGCAGAAGGGGAGGGTGGATTAGGCTGTAGAAACAGGGCAGGAAACACCATTATATTGCTCTTGCCTGGGGGTATTACTATAACCCCTGCCATGGACTTTCTATTACACAGTAGGAGGGCTCTAGTGCATATTTTTTTGTGAAAGAAGCACAGAGAACATGATATGAACTCAGAATGATCTTTAAAACATCTGTCAAACTCAACAGCACTCAGCGGCTGTTCTTTAGCCATAGTTGCCCTGTTTTACCCTGATGAGTATTTACCCAGGCTCAGATACTTTCTCCAATGATTTCCTCTGTGAAATACAGAAGGAAAAATACATATATTTCAAAGAGAAGGATGACCTTTCTGCTTATTAGGAGAAACCCACCTGGAGAGTCATTGACTGTGCCAATTTTGGGGAACCACATTTTTTTTACTTTTACATTTTAACAGATGAGGTTCAAATGAACTTAACCGAATGGATGGCCTCATCTTTGGGTGAAAGAAAACTCTTCTATGCCATCCCAGGGTCCACAGAATGGAGGAACAAAATATGGACTAGAGTGGACTTACTGATATTCTTCTATAAAACTATTGTGACAAGTAATAGAAGAAATTTTAGCATCGAGGTGGAGAAAGTGGCCACAGTAGTTGCTGAGGGCAGGGAGAGGAAAGAAGAGATGTGATGTGGGGGCATTTTTGGGATTTTGAGTTCCTTAATGAAATTGCAGGGTCAGATGCTGGACTTTATATATCCTGCCATACCCCACTGAATGTCCTGGGGGAGAGTGTGAACTACAGGGCAAACTATTATCCATGTGGTGCAGCAGTGCTCCAAAATGTGTTCACTGAGTGCAATGAGTGTGTCGCAATGATGAGGGAGGTTGTTGGTGTGGGAGGAGTGGGGTGGGGGTTGGGGAGTATGCAGGAACCTCTTATATTTTTTAGTGTAACATTTTTTTTGTGGTGTATATATCTTCCAGAAAAATGCAATTTACAAAAATGATGTGGTGGGGAGTAGGTTATATGGGAAGCTCTTATGTTTTTTGTTTTTTTATGTTTTTTAATGTAACATTCCTTGTGATCAGTTAATTTTAAAAAAATTAAAAAGAAGCAAAAACAAAAACCCTTCTGAATAGCCCATAGATGATCTTTGTGCTGCTTGTGCTCCCCAAGAACCCTCTTTATAGTTTTAACTACTCTTTGTGGCATCTCAGTTTCTCTAATTAATAATTAATAAATAAATTAATAAAGGAGCAGCTCATCTCCTTTACTGCGGTAGCATGGAGAAATTATTTTGAAGTGGAAATTGCTGCATAGTGTTTCATGGTCTTTCTCCTCTGTGACAAAGGAGGTATAACTGGGCAAATATTGTTATATTAAATGTGTGCAGTCCCCAGGAGGCAGTAAATAAAATCTGTATTTGTCGTCATATCCAAAGGGTACATTGCTGCTTCGATGTGTTCACTGTCTGAAAGCACAACCGCAGATGTGCCCATGGTCTTAGTCCTGCGAGCACTAATAACGCTGACTTTGCATGGTTATACCACAGACTCTTTGTAATTTGAAAGTCGATGTTCCATTCTGAGCACCATGTCCTATTCCAGGGGCAGACAGTGAGCAAGAGTTGTATGTTGCCATTGTGTCCATTCCTGGGCTTAATATAGAACATTTAAACTCCTTCCTTTGTGACCTAATCTGCCAGTACCTCTGTGTGGTAGGTAAATGGGGCTGTAGCTCTCCTATAGCTGAGGAAATCAGGGCTTAGAAACGTCACCACTCTTGCTTAAGGGCATGATTCTAAGTGGAATCTGGGTAGTGTTTTTTCCACCCGTTGGACTTAAATTCTATCCTCTATCTGTGCCCTAGTAAGCCACAAAAGGACAATTAGGACTTCTAAAATTTTTAAACTTTAAAATCATGATAAACCATAAGTGTAGTACAGTATTCTGGGCCTGGATTTAATGATAAGAGTTGCTTTTATAGTCATTAAAATGATTATTCTTTCTATTTGAAGATGAAGACAGTCACTTTAGAAAATTTTCTAAGTCTAGCTCATATTTGGGAAGGCTCGCAAATAATTTTTTAAAAGCCCACAGGTCTGCAGAAAACAGAATTCATCTACAGAATTGGCATCGATCCTGTCCCTATTTGCCAATATCCCGTTTCTCTCTATTTCTATTGTGCTGTTCTCTATCATCTACTGACAGGAGACTAGCTGGGCATTTGAGTCTCTTCTCTCTTAGCTATCCAAACCACATACAAATATGCACAGAACATATCATTATAATGTAAGGTACAAGTCTTTGTGTTAAGATCACTTTCTGATTTATCTTAAGCTGGTCCTGATTTTTCAGGTTCTGACAACATAGGTTAATCCTAATTGTCATGATTATTTGAAAAACTGAAACTCTATGATGCTCCAAAATCATAAGGGAAATTATGGCAGGTTGGAAAACTAAACTTAGTGATTTTTCAAGCAGCTTTTTCTTATTTATTACCTTATAATTCCTGTACCCATATTATTTCTCTAGGTAACTGACAAGATATTTTTCTAGCTGGGCAGTGGAGAAAACTCAGATGGGGAGATAAAAAGTGACTTTTCCAAGGTCATTCCTGGTCAGTGGCACAGTGCAGAATAGATCCAGGTCATCCGACTCCCTGGGCCTTGTCCATTACATCATTCAATTTCTCTTTAGGAAATAGCCCCAAAATGAAGAGGACAGTCAACTCTCAGGCTCAGTTTTGGGGACTTGGCTTTTTTTTTTTTTCATTTTTGGTTAGAATGGATCAGTGGCTGCCAAATTGCAGCATTGTCAGCTAAATCAAAGATCTTAACAAACATAGAATTAGTTACTAAGAACAAAATTCTTATATCATAGTCACAAATTGCACAGTGACAAAGCACAAGGGAGAGGTAGTGGAAGACTCCAAAGGGGTTGCATAGGAAGTGTATGATCAAACCACATCTAAGAAGGAAAAACACACAGAAGAGGGAAGAAAGGATATATAGTCTAAAACTACATAAACATAGATATGACATGGACCCAGGAGAACAGCATCAGGGGAGCTAAGGTCGTGAATAAGAAGAGGATTTGAAAAAAATATTAGGGCAAATTATTTTAAAAATGGGTGCTTTTAACATTATAGTCAGTGCATGACCTTTAATCCTGCTGCTTGAGAAAGATGGGGTCAAGTTAGCAGAAGGAGAGAAAGCACAACTATTCAACTCCCATTTTGCTCCTTTCTTCTCCATTCAAGTATAGCAGATAAGCCATCTCTACCTAGGTATGTAGGAAGTATCTCATTTCTTCATGTTATGTAAACTGTATTCATTTCTGTTTCAAGGCTTTCCCTCTGGGAAGGTGGAAAACTTAATCTCAGTCCTCAGGGTCATATCCCACCCTAGGATTGTGCCAGGTTCCAGGACTGACTTGGTGGCACATCACTGGGAAAGGTGACCCTCTAGTCCTTGAAGCAGCCAGTTGTCCTTGACTGTATTAATTTCTTGCTTGGTTCACAGAAATCTTTTGGTGACCCTGCCTGTGGTTCCTTCTGTCTAGATGTACCAAGCGCAGCAGTGGGGTCTTGTGGGAGCACTGCCCGGAAGCAGGGCCTGTGTCCCTCTGCTCCAGGGTCCACAAACCTCTCCCCCCACCCCACTTCCAACAATTGTGGAAATCATTCTCCCTTCTTGTTTTCTCACAATGCTTTATGTCCATAAATCACATTCCTTTTTTATATCCCACAGGAAATTCCCTATGTTCTTCTATAGCTTTAAGATTTTGAAAATCAAAATCTAGAAATATTTACAGGCCATTTCGCTTTTGCTCCTGGTCACATACCTCTCTTGATGTAGTGAACACTGAATCTGAACTTACCTTATTTGGGTCAAGCAAAAGGGAAAAATACAAGGTGACATAAAAACTAAAACATAGATTGATATCTCAGACAGTTACTTCCCTTCAGAAGTAGAGTAATTTTGGATGTCTGTTTTGCTCACATCCATTTTACTTTCTCTGGAAATAGCCTTGATAGATAGGAATGGGCATTTATCTACTGTCCATCCATCTGTTTATCTGTCTATATCTATCTATCTATCTATCTATCTATCTATCTATCTATCTATCTATCTATCTGTCTATCATCTATCTAACTCCCTGCCCCTGGCCAGAGTTCCTTGAATAGTTGGAACAGGTATAAAAATCTGACCAATTGGACCAATTGAATTCTCTTTCCAAAGCACTGGAGTTTTGGACTGAAGGACTAGTGACTAAGTATTATTGGCATTATGTCATGGTAACAGAAGTGCTCCAGGAGGATGGCCAATGGGCCCAGCTGCAGAGGTCCCTGGAAGGCTCTACTTCACTCTCTTCCTGCTCTAGGCTTTTCAGCTCTTCCTTTGATTTCATGAAATTTCCCCAAATCCTTCTAATATAATTCCATTTTTGCTTAAAGGTAGCTGGGATCAGTTTTGGTTGCTTGCAACAAAGAGTAGTTTAAGAATGGTCTTCAGAATTGAGAGGCAGAAAAACATAACTAAGAGGAAATGAACCTCATGATGAATGAAGAGATAGCAAAATAAAATCTAACCATTAAGATGTGTTCATCTAATGGTTTAAAGTGACAGTTGCAAGAATTCTATTTGTGATCCTGAAACTTTTGGCATTCTTTTAGAAAATGTATTTAATTGTGGGCACTGCTTTGTAGTAGGACCATTGACACACTAGAGAATGGTCAGATGCTATGCAGGAGTTTTGAGAGATGAACACTTTTCCATTTGAGGGTATCCTGAAGAGACTGGGATAGGTTAGCTTCCTAAGATGTCCTAGGAAGCAGACTTGTTTTCTGGTGTTTAAAAGACTCAGTGGTAGAGGAGTGGGATTTGATCACTGCTGCTCTGAAATGAAGAAAAATAACCAATAGGAAGAAATTAATGTGTTCAAAATAAGGGCAAATGTTCTTTCTCTTAGAGCTGTCTGAAATGTCATGAGGTTTCCTTGTGGGGTAGAGAACTGTTTGTGATGGAAAAGTTCCACGAGACTGGGTTGCCATTCCTAAATGAAAGAGCATGTCCACTACTGGGAGGGAGACAGGATGGATTGGAAAACTTCTAAGTTTTCTTTAAATTAAAATTCCATCATTTCCCCCATGAATATTGTTTACTCCCAGATTAGCAATGCCAATCCATATTTTGAATTAATGTAATAGGAAATTACAAATACAGTTTTCTGAAATTTTTCCTCCTTCTTTTATGAAAAACGTAGGCTGTAAGCTTTCACTGATATAAGACATTTCAAAAAATTAAGAAAGACAAAAATGTGTTATGTTTTCTCTAAATTGGAATTAACAGTGATTAAAGTTTCACAGTTAGGTGGTTCAGTGAAATCAAAAGCATTGTCTAATATTAATAGTAATATGGACCCCGGAAAACCAAATTCTCTTGTCCCTGAATTTCTGGACTACATGAAAATAAATGGATTTCTTGAACTATTTTAAAGAGATCTTGGCATCCCAATTTCTCTCCCAAATTTTCCCTCCCAGAATGCTGCTATGGTCCCTTTTGCCAAACCTAAACAGGTAGGTCACATATTTCATTCACACTCCCCAAAGGTAGTCCTTTTAACATTTTATGTGGCCATTATGTATTTTACATTATTATTAAGAATTGGATTACTCCACTTTGTCACATACCACACCAAGTAGATGCTGACATTCAGTAGTCATATTTTAATCCAGTAGGGTCAAGGAAAGATGCTTAATTTGAAAAATCTAGTCTTAAATATTCCCTGAAATGTAGTCTGACATCAGGATGCTTTTCATAATCTCTTACTCTTCATGTTAAACTTAGAGAATATAAGCATTCCTGTAACCATTCATTAGCTCTACTCTTTTTATTTAAGTCGATTGCATTTATAAAGAATACTCAAAAGAATCCAGTCTTTCTTGCTTTGCAAATTAAATTCTCAACTAAATTTAAGGACAGCATTTACAACATAAGTCACAAACATGCTTTCTACCTTTTTTAGAGTCTAAATTAAAAGGAAAGAAACATAATAATAAGTGTGGAGTCTGATGTTAAATTCTTTTAGAGATCATTTTTGGGAATGTAAAGAATAAAAAGGTGCAGAGAAGAAGAGAGCAACAATGAGCTGTATTCCTACCATCAAAATTAATTATATCTTGGCATATTTGTTTGCTCCTTCTATTTTCAGGAAACACCTTCTTTTTAAAAAAATAATTGGGAAACGGACTTTGGCCCAGTAGTTAGGGTGTCCGTCTACCACATGGGAGGTCTGTGGTTCAAACCCCGGGCCTCCTTGACCCGTGTGGAGCTGGCCCATGCGCAGTGCTGATGCGCGCAAAGGAGTGCCATGCCACACAAGGGTGTTCCCTGCGTAAGGGAGCCCCACGCACAAGGAGTGCACCTGTAAGGAGAGCCGCCCAGCGCGAAAGAAAAAGTGTAGCCTGCCAATGAATGGCGCCGCCCACACTTCCTGTGCCGCTGACTACAACAGAAGCGGACAAAGAAACAAGACTCAACAAAAAGACACAGAAAACAGACAACCGGGGGAGGGGAGGGGAATTAAATAAATAAAAAATAAATCTTAAAAAAAAAATAAAAATAAAATAAAAAATAAAAAAAAATAAAAAAAAATATATGTAGATTATCAAGAATTCAAATAAGGTAGAAACTTATGATGATAGTCATCTCAGATACTATTTATAACAAAAACAATAGATTAATTTTAAAAATTTCAAGCAATAAAAAGAAACTGAATTGAAACTGAAAGGATGGTTGAACTTTAAATAAGCCTACCTCATCTCAAGTTATTTTATTTCTTTTAAATATTTCCTCTGTGACTAAAAATAGTATCACAAAGATTATTAAGAGGTTGGAGTCATTATATTGCTGTTTTTGTGAACTGTTGTCTACTTTAGGCAGTAGCAGTTGACTGCCTTTTTTTTTCCCCACAGAAATGTTTTTCTTATTTTAGGGTAGAAGGGTGACACCAATTCAAACCATAAAGAAAACAAATTGACAGATTTGAGAATATAAATAATTATAATTGGTTTTACATTAAAAAGTTCTGTATTGTTTTTATAAGTTCGAGTTATATGCACATTCTATTTTGTCCTGTAAATGTAACTGGAAAGTTGTTTAGTAATAGGTTTATGCTTAAATTGATTTAATGCCTACATTAAATATTCTCTGGGTGTGATATTTTTGTGCTTTACTTTCAGTTATTTTACCTACTGTCTGATAGATGTCAATCCACTAACTTGGTGTAATCATCCAATACTTAGGATCCCTGAAATTGTGTAAACCATTTTCATTCATTCATCAAACAGTTGTTGAGTGTCTACTTGGTGCTACTAGGTGTTACTGAAATCTAGAAATTCAGTGTTGAATAATGCATAGTTCCTGCACTCCAAATGAGAATTACCCAGCATATATTGAATTCCTTTCCATAAGAGTTATTTTAATCTTTCTCTATCTCCAGTGCCCATGAAAGGGCCTGGTATTTCATAGACTTCCAGCTAATACTTATTTCATTGAATGGGCCTTTATGTGCCAGAATCTGTAGTAAGTGCTTTAAAAATGATATCTAATTTTTCTTGACAGCAACCTTATTAGGTAGACATGTATTGCGCCCATTTTATAGATGAGAAAGCTGAATCCCAGTGAGTAACACCTCAAAGTTATAACACAGGGTTTGATTGTAAAACTCATTCTTTCTTCATGACACCAGGCCTGGGTGACTTATGTTGGAAGTAACAGAGGAAGGAGGACATGAATTGCTAATTGTAATATGATAGGGTATATACAGTCTAGAGGCTAAGAGGCTGCTTGATGTTGGATCTTCACTCTGCCATTTGTTAGCTATATACCATTGAACAAGCTCCTTTGCTTCTCTAAGCCTTGGTCTCCTATCTGTAAATGGGCTAACGATGGAAGGATTAAATGAAACAACTCAGGTAAAATGGTTAGCGTAATGCCGGCTATAAGGGAACAAGGAATAGACATTACTAATATTATTTTTACCAAGTTCTCTGGATACCTAAAGGGGGGGATAATTTTCCCTCTGGCTTTCCAGGAGAGGAGGAGACATTTTTACTTGGTCTCTGCTGGCAGCATGGGAATTCATCAGGCAAAAGGTAGATGGAGTTCAACAAAAAAGAGCAGTATGAAATACAGGACACTAAAGATCCTGCTGAGCTATACAATTTTTGTATTACCCCTTTGTAACTCCTGAAAATTCCTTCCTTCACTTGTACGTGTTACATCTCGAGAGTGTCCAAACAGGATAATTGTGCTTCGAGAGGCTGGCTGGCGAAAGGACTATCTTATCTTACTGGACCATCTTCCCATTGAGAAGGTAAATTAGTTGTTGTTTGTTCAGCTCTGAGGAAACGTGAGGCAACGGAGCTTTAGAACTATTGGTCCAAGAGGCCAAGGACCATACCAGGCCAGCTTAAGGGAAATTGATAGCCCTAACAAGGAGCCTACCTCCTGTCAGATAGTCTCAAATTTTATTTTTCCTTATTGCCTCCCTTATAGATATTTTTTTCCCTAATTGCCTCCCTCATGAAATTTTGATACTACAGATGTACCATATATCTGTTTATGTACTATATGTTTATCCCTGCTTTATACATAAAAAGAGGAAGATTTTTAACTTCCTCCCAAGAACCAAATTGAATGAAACAGACTTCAGAGGGCCTTCTCAGGTAAGCTGCTCTTCTGGTGCTGACCCTAAACTTGAAGGCTCCAGCTGCCATGCTACAAATAGCCACTTTTCATTATGCTTTCAGTTGCACTTTTACAATGATTCCTTCTATGAAAACAATCTGAGCCACTGCACTAACCTCCTGGCTGGTTTTTCTCTGTATCTACGCCTGCCCTTTCACAGTTTGTTTTCCATATAGCAGCCTGAGTGACCTTTTAAAAATGTAATTGGATCATGTCTCTCCCCAGCTTAAACCTCTTGAATAGCTTCCCAGTGGATTTAGAATTCAATCGGGATTCTTTATCATAACCTCCAAAGTTTACTTGGTCTGGTTCCTGCCTACTGCCCCAATCTCATCTGAGAACAGCCTGTGTGTGGATGAGGGTGATCTCATAGAGAAAAAGCCACTGGGCAGAAAGGCACAGGTGTTTTCAGTGAGTAGCTTTCGGTGTGTGGAGGTGACTGCCAAGAGGATTTGGGTGGGCAGCGACAGCACTGGCTACAACACCAAAAGGACAGATAAGAGGGATTTGTGTGCTTGGAGAAGACAGAAAAATCTCTAAGTGACAGTGATGGAGCAACGACCTGAAGCATGTTTAGGAGTTAACTGTGTGAAAGAGGGATGGGAATCCTGTTCCCTGCAGTGGGAGGAGAGCAGAGCCCTTAAGGGAGGAGGGAGTGGCATGCATACGACCCATTGAAAGGTAAGGAAGTGGTGCAAAATAAGGCTGGAAAAATAGGTAGAGGCCAGATCACTTAGAGCCCGTCAGGACATGTTAAAGGCCAAAGTCTTTATCTTAAGAGCAACAAAGTTGGTGGAGGGTGATTTGATTGTGAGGATTAGCTGAAGAGGTGATATGGTCAGATTTTTTTTGATAGATTGCTCTGGATGCAGGGTGAACAACAGATGGGTGGGAGTCAGCCAGTTTTGAGTCACCATAGTGGTAAAGGTGACAAACTGGTCCTGGTCTTCCTAAGACTTTGCAGTTTTAGTACTGAAAGTCCTGCATCCAGGGAAACCAATCCCAGGCAAACCAGGACAGTTGGTCATTGTATGCAGTGGAGAGACACTGATTGTCTCATGGAAGATGCAGGAATTGTTTCTTTCTATGCTTAAACCAGAAGTAAAAAGGGTCAGCATTATGAATCCTTATTTCTGAAAGCCCCTTGGTATTTGCCTCACTGTAAATGCAGGAAGCACACACATCCCTGTTGTGCAAGCTGCTTCAGGTAAGCCTGGATTATTTCATCTACACAGGCCTGATAGCATCATGTTTTTACCGTCCCAAGGTCTAGTGCCCAGTTGCAGCCTTGTCTAGGTAAGAAGGTGAACTAAATCATTGCTGTACCTTGTACTTCTGCTTTTGGTCAGGCTGCACGCTGGCCCATTCTGCACTCATCCACAGCTTCCCAGATCCAGTCTTGCTTGCCCTCCCATCTACACCATGTTATAGCGCCCAGTTCCACAAAGCTTGCTCTTTGATCATACTGTCCTACTGAGTTTTAGTAGCTCCCAACAATAAAAACGAATTGAGGGAGGAATAATGCCTTCTCCTAGTATAAATAGCTAATAGTGCACACTATTTGCCAAGCACTATTTAAAATATTTCACATATATGCTTACGATTATTATTTCTATTGATAAATGAGTCATTACCTGGCTTATTTTTACTGAGCACTCACTATTTTCTTGTTAATCTCCCAAGCACAGGATATAGCAGTGAACAAAGTTCCTCCTATCATTTTGTAATATGTAGGGGAAGACAGAGAGCAACCAATAGATATATAATGTGCAGGTGACAAGTCCCATTGAGACAGATGCAGCAAAGTAAGGGATTAGAGTGACACTGGTCATGGGTGCTATTTCATATCTGGTGACCAAGGAAGTATTTGTAATGAAGTGTCATTTGAGCAGACACTGAAGGTAGCCAAGATTGAGCTGTAAAGATTCAAGGAGAGAACACTCCAGGCCAAGGGAACAGCAAAATACAGATTTTTATGTTATTTTGGAATCCTGAAATCACATCTTTCTTTTTTGTCTCGGGTTGGTTGGTTAAAGTTTCATAAATCCACCCTCCCCGGGGTTCAGTATGCAGAAACATTAAGAAAAAAATTCTTCAATTTTCACATTCTCTACTATCATTTTAATCTGTTATTTAGAATCCATGTAGTCTTTCATTCTTTAAGCTGACTTTTTGTATTTTCCATATTTTTTTCTTCTTGATATATGTTCTAATGGTAGAAAGTCAATCTATGATTCTGATAATGATTTTATTGTCTACTTTAATTGTCAGGTCTGTTGGAAGTCAAATCTTGAGCCTTCATTAATCAGTAATGCAGACTACAAAATAATAATATGCTTGAATTTTTAAGCAGAGACACAGGTTGGATATATTTTTTCAGATAATAACACTTCATTCTCTATTTACTGAATATCTACCATCTTTAAGGCATGTGCTATAGGCAATATAAAGATGGTGATGGTGATGACAGTCCCTCCCCTTAGGAAGCTTTTGATCAAATAGGAAAAAAATGTTTCTTGAGAGGTAAATTGGCAGTAGGAGACAATATGTTGGGACTGTATTCCTGGATAACAGGGTCTAGGATATATAATAATAACAGCGGTTATTTAAATAACCCCTACTTACTATGACTAAACACTGTTCTAAATACCATTAGATCTATCTGGTATCATTGTTATTACTTATATTTGAGGGGTAAGAGATTGAGGAACATAGAGGTTACATATTTATCTATGGTTACCACGGTAAGTGGATGAAGTAGGATTTGAACCCAGGCAGCATGGGGCACATGCTTTTTAAGGGCACAATAAGAATTGAGCCAAACATTCTGACCCAAAACAGGAGTGGAAGGCACCATAAGCTGATTTAGACTAGTGGATAAGAGCCTCAGAAGTCTCTGGTTGAAGATCTTTGCATTTACCCATGGGACAGGAGGAAGCTATAAAGACATCTCATCAGGTGATATATATTCAGTTCTAGATAAAGAACTTGGACCAAATTAAGGAGGAAAAAATCCATAGAAGAATGGGGTTTGCGGATCACAGTGTCCTGGGTTTCACTTAAGCTTACAATGAATTATCTTTCACAATTCCTTTAATTGGCTTCACAGCCTATCATTCCCCATTGAGCGAGTAACCCTGAAAATGAAAGTACTCCTGTGACTACTAACATATAGTCAAAAGTTAAATCACTTCTATCTATCCTATTTGAGAGCATAGTTTTATAGGGATAGGAGAGAGAAAGTACCATTGAGGGGAAGGGAAGGACAAAGGAGCTGGTTAAAAGTACTAAAGACAAATTATCCATCTAGAATAGGGGTGAGAAAATATATAGTGGGTGCTCAAGAAATGATTTTAAATGCAAAATACACCATTTGCTTTGGTGACCCTCCAGCCAGGTGTTTCTCTCAAACCTGTCTCAACTAAGTTTGCTTGTGTATCACATGTTTATATATTGATCTTGCCCTCTACAATATTGAGATAACTCACTTATTTAAATGTGATTATGCATGTGAGTTTCCTTAAAATAGTGTGAGGCATTGTGGAATTGTGAAGTATAGTAATCACAGCACAATTCTGACAATAATAAATATTCCAGCTTGGGCAGAACCCCTCATTTAAGGGGAATGGCATATGGGTGAGAATTTCTTGGATTTTTTTTTTAAGATTTATTTATTTCTCTTCCCTTCCCCCTCCCCCCCCATTGTCTGCTCTCTATGTCCATTTGCTGTGTGTTCTTCTGCGTCCGCTTGCATTATCATGGGGCACTGGGAATCTGTGTCTCTTTTTTGTTGCATCATCTTGCTGCATCAGCTCTCTGTGTGTGCGGCGCAACTCCTGGGTGGGTTGTGCTTTTTTCACAATGGGCAGCTCTCCTTGTGGGGCACACTACTTGCGTGTGGGGCTCACCTACACGGGGACACTCTTTGCGTGTGGCAGCACTGTGCATAGGCCAGCTTACCACATGGATCAGGAGGACCTGGGGATCGAACCCTGGATCCTCCATATAGTAGATGGATGCTCTTTCACTTGAGCCACACCCACTTCCCTCTTGGATGATTTTGACATCTAAATGAGAGTGATGGTCATGGTTGTATTTTCAGGGTTTCTCTGCTTTGATGTGAATCAAATTTCGATGTCACTGGGGTCATACTTGGTTTATGGTTCCCAGTTCACAGATCAGCAGATATACAAATATACATTTACTGTGGTAAGTGTTTTAAACTTTTGAGAGCCCACTTTTTTATTGAAAAGCAAGGGAAGGGGAGGAGATTTGGAGAAATTGGGACTCCTACCTTCTGGAATTTCTTGTAGAAGAAATGTAGTAGAAGGAGAAAATAGACTTGAAAGACTGAAGGAGTTTTCTTCCAGAAGGTCAATTCCTTCTCTAGAAATAACCTAGGAATTCTCATGACTAAGACCCTAGTTCTTAAAGAATAGTTCCTTCCTTTGGAAATCTAATTTTACTAATTAAAGTGACTGTTTGATAAGAAAAATTATTTCCATCTGAAAGGTTTCCTTAGTGTTGTGGACTTTCCATTCAGCCCCATTAGGTCAGTACCTGAATTTTGAAGGACAAATCCTGACCTAATCAAACTATTAAAAGGTGCTTTAGGGGACAATAGAATGTGGAATGTGAAAAGTTCTGATTGCTTTAACTCGAGAAGTCCAAATATGGGTTAGTCAATCATATACAGGGAATATGGAAAACTCATTTAGTAGTTTTTCCTTCACTTTTATCCTATACTCTCAAGAGTCTGATGGTCTAAATATACTTGATTGATTTTAAACATCAATTAATCAAATTCTGGCTGTTATGGGGTGGAATGGTCTAATTAATGGAATAAACAAAATGTTAATTGTTATTTGGGCTGCTTTTTTATTTGAAATGAAAATTTTATGATTTATAATGTTATGGAATATAGCTTAAAAGAACAAAGTTTCTTTGCCTTTCTAAGGATAGTACATATGCCACAACATATACAAAAAATACCAGCTTAGATGGAAGTGGTTCTGAAGGCACCTCATCAAGCACCTACCCATTCAAGGAGGTAAAATCATCAGGACCTGATAATGAATTGGAATCTGAGAGGGTAGGGAGGTATTAAAGAGAGCTTATCAGATTTATAGAACCAAGTGGATAATGATGTAATTTCCTCAAGATCTCTACTAAATAGCCATTCAACAGGTACTTGGAAATGTCTAATAGCAAGCCTTCCAAAGACACCCCCTCTATTTGGGTGACTTTGATGTTCCCATCTTTGGGATGAGAGCCATACTAATCATCTTCCAGAGTGTTGGTTTTCTTCTTTTTTATATCTTTTACTATGTCACTTGTTTCTTCTTTATCCTTATATAACCTTAATAACCTAAGAATTACTTGTTCCTGGGTCTTAGTGAATCCACATTAATATTAACACCTTATTATGTTCAATTTTAGTTCTTCCCTGTTTACAAAAACCCTCAATTCCCATTCAAACTCCCTCTCAGTATTTTCCTGGAACTCCTATGTGCTTAGCAGTCCATCTAGACATGCTCCGCTTTGGCCTCTTTCTCATGGTACCTTGTCTAGGGCTTTGCTCTGGTGCCCTCCATTCAAATGATGCCCAGCTTGTTATAGCAGGATTATGTAATGTCCTTTTTGAGTTCTCAATGTACTGAAGGACATGTTGTGTGGGAAAGAACTGCTCCTTCTTCAATCCTGGCCATCCAGACTTTGCATGTGCGCCCTGAAGCAGCACTGCTTGATCTCATGATCTCACAAAGTCTTTTATGAGCACAAAGAATCCTTGTCCCTTCTTTCTACAGTCTGTGTCATTAACTATCCCTTTACCTCCATTGTCCTCCTCCCTTTCTCTTCTTACCCTTTCCCTTCAACTTCCCTTCTCTTTCCAGATCACTATTAGCAAATATCTCCTCCTCCTTCTTCTTGTGCCTCCATTTCCCCAAACACCATCCTGTATATCTTCTCATATAATAAACTCCTGAGAGATATCTAGTCCATCAGTTTCACAAAGAGGTGGACTGCATACTCCAGGCTGGGCTCAGGTAGGTCACCCTTCTACACAGTAGCTTTAGATCGATGTTTTTCAACTGCTCCATCAATATCCTGTGGAATATAGGATGCTGCTTTTTTATCAGAAAACTTCTGGGAAGATCATCCTCATACTTGCTGGATTACTTCAGTGAAGTGACTCTTGCTCCTTCTATTTTCTTCCTCCTCAGAGTCACATTATTTAAATCTTCATCCTGTATATTTTCTTCAATTCTATTGAAATCACATGCTTTGGGTTTTCCTTTTTCCCATTTTCTTATCCTTTCTGATAAGCTAGAGTGTTGAGAGATGTCCACAAGCCCTTTCTTCTCCAGTGTGCTGTTCTGAGGGGACTATTGACTTTCAATTTAAACTGATCTAATTTTGAAGCTCAACGCTGCCAATTCCTTCTTGTGACTCTCATCATGACATGTAAAACGAAGATAACCTTATGAGTTAAGTGGGATAACAAATGTAGAATTTCCTACTCAGCATGAAACCACATAAGTGTCATTGTCCTCTTCTTCCCTTTTCTATCCCATCCCTTGGTGACCAGGTTGCATTTAGCATACACCTGCCTGTGGCTTATCCCTTTCTGCATGAAGGAACATATAACACACTCACAGCATGTGCTGGGCCTTTCCTCATCGTCCATTTTTCTTCCAGGTAACTGAAGAAAAATGTCCTCTGCCTCAAATTTATCATGGAACCTCGAGTTAGTATGTAGTTCATCACTTAGTCATAAATTCACATATTCCACCTCTTTGTACCTTAATAATGATCTCAAATTTTCATTAATACTGTAAGATCTCTGATTACCTTAAATTGATTTCTCTCATTTTAATCATTGTGTTTTAAATCCCGTGCATGGTCTTACATTATAATGGCAGCTAGTGACATTAACACACAGTTGTATAAATGATCACATTTCCAATTGCATTTGTGAATATTGCATTCATTTTATACATTTACTTAAACATATTAGAATTGAGAAAGAACTGACTGTAATTACGGTTATAATAGTGATATTTTGGGTCTGGGAAGGCAATTGAGCTGAGGAGAAGGGATAGGGAAATGTTGAATCCTGTCTCCTAACATCACAACTGAAGAAAACCCCCATAGTTCATTTTCTCTCTACTAATATATAAATAAAGTCTGATATCTATTGGTGGAATTAAACTTGCATTCTGTGGTTACTTATACTGAAAACGTTGATATTTATTGAAATATTTAATGTTTTAAAATACGTATTTTGAAATGAAATGAATGCAGTAAATTTATTGGCTCAAATAGACCCTACTTGAAGACAAATCAATGCTTCTTCTGATGGCTTCAGACTCACTGGGAAAGATTTTCTGGAAAATCCTGATATCTCTTTTTTAAAAAGTTTTATTGAGATATATTCCCATACTATACAATCTATCCAAAGTGTACATTGACTTTGAATATAATCACAGAGTTGTGCATTCATCACCACAATCAATTTTAGAACATTTTCATTACTCCAAAAAGAAAAATCCTATATCCCTTAGCAGTCACCTCTCAATCCCTCTATACTTGCCTAGCCCTATTAACTGCTAATCTATTTCTGTCACTATAATTTTTAAATTATTGTAATTTATTTTAATTAGAGAAGTTTTAGGTTTACATAAAAAGCATGTAAAAATACAATATTCCCATATACCCACGTATTATTGATACCTTGCATTGGTGTGGTACCTTTGTTATAATTGATGAAAGAATATTAAAATATTACCATTAACTTTAGTACATAGTTTGTGATAGGTATATTTAGCCATATATACCACCCTATTATTAACACCTTGTAATAGAGATACACTTTCATTACAGTTCATGAAAGAAAAGTCATATTTTTACTATTATCAACAGTCATTGGCAATAGCAGTGTTCACTGTGTTATACAGTCCCATATTTTACCCTCTAGCTTCCTTCTAGTGACATAGATGACGAAATTCCCCTTTCAATACATTCACACATAATATTCAATGCTGTTAATTACACTCACAATAATATGCTACTATCACCTCTATCTGTTTCCAAACATTTACAATCAACCTAATTAGAAATTCTGCACAAATTAAGCATTAGCCTTCTCTATCCAGTTCTATCTCCTGGTAACCTATACTCTAGATTATGACTCTGTGAGTTTGCTTATTATAATTAGTTCATATTATTGGAATCACACAATATTTGTCCTTTGTGTCTGGCTTATTTCACTCAACATGTCCTTAAGTTTCATCCTTGTTGTCGCATGTATCAGGACTTCACTCCTTCTTAAAGCCAATATTCCATTAAATGTATAAACCACATTTTATTTATCCTTTCATTTGTTGATGGACACTTGGGTTGCTTCCATCTTTTGGCAATTGTGAATAATGCCAACTATGAACATCAGTGTGCAAATTTCTATTCATGTCCCTGCTTTCAGTTCTGAAAAATTCCCTAGTAGCAGGATTGCTGGATCATGTGGCAATTCTAAACCTAACTTCCTGTGGAACTGCCTAACTGTCTTCCACAGTAGCTGTACCATTTTACATTCCCACCTGCACTGAATGAGTATTCCTCTTTCTCCACATTCTCTCCAACACTTGTAGTTTTCTAATTTTTTAATAGTGGCCATTCTAGTAGGTGAGATAAGATATCTTATTGTGTTTTTGATATGCATTTCCCTAGAAGCTCCTGACATTGAGCATCTTTTCATGTGCTTTTTGGCCATTTGTATTTCCTCTTTGGAAAAAAAACATCTATTCAAGTTTTTTGCCCATTTTTAAATTGGATTGTTTGTCTTTTTATCATTGTGTTGGAGGGTTTCTTTATGTATTATGGATATTAAACCCTTATCAGATATGTGGTTTCCAAATATTTTCTCTCATTGCATGGGCGGCCTTTTCACCTTCTTGACAAAGTCCTTTGAAGCAGAAAAGTTTTTAATTTTGACAAGGTCCCATTTATCTATTTTTTCTTTCATTGCATGTGCTTTGGGTGTAAAGTCTAAGAAACCATGCCTACCACAAGATCCAAAAAATGCTTTCCTATATTTTCTTCTAGAATTTTAATGGTCCTGGCTCTTATATTTAGATCATAGATCCATTATGAGTTAATCTTTGTTTAAGGTATGTGGTAGGGGTCCTCTTTCATTCTTTTGTATGTGAATTTCCAGTTCTCTCAGAACCATTTGTTGAAGAGACTGTTCTGTCCCAGTTGAATGTACTTGGCAATCTTGTCACGTAATAATTGGCCTTAGATGTTGAGGATTTTTGCGTCTATATTTATTAAAGAAATTGGTCTATAATTTTCTTGTCTTGTAGCTTCTTTGTCTAGCTTTGGTATTAGGATGATGTTGGCTTCATAGAATGTAAGGTAATGTTCCATCCTCTGCAATTTCTGGAAGAGTTTGAGCAGAATTGGTATTAGTTCTTGGAATGATTGTTACAGTTCTCCTGTAAGGTCATTTGGCCCTGAGCTTTTTTTTGGGAAATTTTTGATGACTGATTTAATCTCTTTACTTGTAACTGGTCTGTTGAGGCCTTTTCTGTTTAAGAGTTGTATAAGTTGTTCATGTGTTTCTGGGCATTTGTCCATTTCATCTCAGTTATTTAATTTGCTTTTTTTTTTTTTGTTTAATATTTATTTATTTCTCTCTCTCCCCGCCCCCCGCCCCAGTTGTCTGTTCTCTGTGTCTATTTGCTGTGTCTTGTTTCTTTGTCCGCTTCTGTTGTTGTCAGCGGCATGGGAATCTATGTCTCTTTTCTTGTTGCGTCATCTTGTTGTGTCAGCTCTCTGTGTGGGTGGCACCATTCTTAGGCAGGCTGCACTTTCTTGCGCGCTGGACGGCTCTCCTTACGGGGCGCACACCTTGTGCGTGGGGCTCCCCTATGCGGGGGACACCCCTGCGTGGCATGGCACTCCTTGCGCGCATCAGCGCTGTGCGTGGGCCAGCTCCACATGGGGCAAGGAGGTCCGGGGTTTGAACTGCGGACCTCCCCTGTGGTAGACGGATGCCCTAACCACTGGGCCAAGTCCGCCGCCTCAGTTATTTAATTTGTTAACCTATAGTTGTTCATATTATCCTCTTATGATCCTTTTTATTTCTGTGTGATTGGTGGTAATACCCTCCTCTCATTTCTGATTTATTTTGCATCTTCTTTCTTCTTTGTCAGTCTAGTGAAGGGTTTTTCAATTTTATCAATTTTCTCAAAAAACCAACTTTTGATTTTGTTGATTCCCTCTATTGCTTTTTATTCTCTATTTCATTTACATCCACTTTAATCTTTGTTATTTCCTTTTGCTTGCTTTAGGTTTAATTTGCTCTTTTTTCCTAGATCTTCTGGTTGTGAGGTTAAGTCTCTGGTTTAGGGTCTTTTTCTCTCTTTTAATATAAACATATAGAGCTATAAATTTTCCTCTAGCACTGCCTTTTCTGCATCCCATAGGTCTTGACATGTTGTGTTTTTGTTTCCATTTGCCTAAATATTTCCTAATTTCCCTTGCAATTTCTTCATTGATCCCTAGGTTGTTTAAGAGTGTATTGTTTAATTTGCACATATTCATTATATTTTTCAAGTGCTCTGTTTCCTTATTGATACTCAGTCTACATGTTTTGTCTGTTGATAAGAGTGGTATATTAAAGTTTCCAACTACTATTTTAGAGACATCTCTTTCCTCCTTCAATTTTGCCAGTGTTTGCCTTATATATTTTGGGGTATATCCTGTTTAGGTGCATAAATATTTATGATTTTTACTTCTTCTTGGTGGATTGTCCCCCCCCCCTTTTTAAATATATAATGTTCTTTGTCTCTTATAACAGTTTTGCATTTAAAGTCTATTTTGTCCTATATTAATGTAGCTACCCCAGTACTTTTTTGATTACTGTTTGTGTGGATTATCTTTTTCCAGTCTTTCACTTTCAACCTATTTGTATCCTTGGGTCTAAAATTTGTCTCTTATAGATGGCATATAGAAGATTCATACTTTTTTATCCATTCTGTCAGTCTGTGTCTTTAGATTGGAACGTTTAATCCATTAAGATTCAATGGGGGGAAGTGGACTTGGCCCAATGGATAGGGCATCTGACTACCACATGGCAGGTCTGCAGTTCAAACCCTGGGCCTCCTTGACCCATGTGGAGCTGGCCCACACACAGTGCTGATGCGCACAAGGAGTGCCGTGCCTCGCAGGGGTGTCCCCCGCATAGGGGAACCCCATGCACAAGGAATACGCCCTGTAAGGAGAGCCGCCCAGCGTGAAAGAAAGTGCAGCCTGCCCAGGAATGGTGCCGCACACACGGAGAGCTGACACAACAAGATGATGCAACAAAAAGAAACACAAATTCCTGGTGCCGCTGATAAGGATAGAAGTGGTCACAGAAGAACACACAGCGAACGGACACAGAGAGTAGACAACTGGGGGTGGGGGGAAGGGGAGAGGAAAAAAAAATCTTAAAAAAAACAATAACAACAATTCTCAATACATAAAGCACAATTAAAAAAAAAGATTCAATGGGTGCTATTTCCTTTTCTTAACTATCAGCCTTCCTTCTTTCTCTTTGAAATACATTTTGGTGTTCTACTACTCTACTAAAATTACTCTCTAAAACCCTGCAATCTTCTAATTTATTTTTCTTTTCCCCTTTGCAGAATTTGATATTGCTCTCAGCTCATTATTCTTTTTTTTTAAAGATTTATCTTTTAATTTATTTCTCTCTCCTGCCCTTCCCCCCCCCCCCCACCGTTGTCTGCTCTCTGTGTCCATTCGCTATGTGTTCTTTTGTGTCCACTTGCATTTTTGTCAGCAGCACCGGCAAACTGTGTCTCTTTTTGTTGCATCATCTTGCTGCGTTTGTGTGTGTAGTACCACTCTTGGGCAGGCTGCGCTTTTCTCGTGCAGGGCAGCTTTCCTTATGGGGTGTACTCCTTGCATGTGAGGCTCGCCTACATAGGGGACACCCCTCCATGGCAGGGCACTCCTTGCGCACATTAGCACTGCATGTGGGCCAGCTCACCACATGGGTCGGGAGGCCCTGGGATTGAACCCTGGGCCTCCCATATGGTAGGCAGATGCTCTATCAGTTGAACCAAATCTGCTTCCCATCAGTTCATCATTCTTTACTTCCTGTCTGATCTCTTTCTATTCCGATCTTCTCAGAAACTACTATGAAATTAGTCTTCTTGGAAGTTTAGTGCTGATCATGGATTTCCTTGATCAAAACCTGTCCATATCTTCCCATTTGTCTATGAAGCTAGTGTTGATTCCCACCAACTTGAATTTGAAACTTTCTACATGTAGTTTCATTCTGTCTTTCTTGATTTATCTTTCATAACACATACCTAAAAACTCTGCAAAGAGAATAACTTTCTGCTTTGTATACATTAGCTGATTTCCCAATGTTGTATAATGTTCTCTCCTCTTATAATTCCTGTTCCTTAATCTCTACCTGTCAAGATTTTATCCTTTAGGGAAGGGTTATTTCAAAAAGTTTGTTCTCTCCAAAGGATTTTCTGATCCTTTAAGGATGATGTGGTCACTCCTTTCTTTGAACTCCTGTAATTTGTTCTTTGATCTCTTATACAGTGGGTCTCTTTCTGCTTTGTATTGTAATTTCTTGTAATTCCTATGGTTTGTAGATTCTTGGAAGACAAAAAACAATCCCTTCAGGGGGAAAAGAGGCAGAATATAGACCTACCTTTTTTCATATCTTTTCTTTGAAGAGCAGTAACCCTGCTCTCCATCCCAGGGTGGAAATGAGACAAGCAGGTACTAACGTCCAAATTCACACATAAGAGGCAGAATTAAAAACCACATAGTCCTGAATGAGCAAGGGGAGGGAGCAGCAACTGGAACCCAAAGAAAACATCTGTAGCTGAAGGAGTTGTGTCGTAAGGAACATTATATAGTCAGGTGTGAAAAGGACAAATGATGCCAGAGATGTATGAACAAAAAGTTTATCAGTACCTGCAGGTCCTAGAACAGAGAGGAGTGATAAACCTAACCGGGTTACAACAGAAGCACAGGCTCAGCCAACCAGGTTGGGAGCAGAGGGTTATAATGGACCTGGGGACTATGCCTTTATAGTATTATAGGGATAGAGTTCTTGCCAAGTTGGTCAACCAAGGGAAGAGAGTGGGTATTTTATATTTTACTTTTTGGGGCTGTGAACCCACGTAGGATGTGGAGAGGAGAGGGAGGAGCTGTTTATCTTATATAAACTGATGGCCACTGAGCGACCTGATGTTAAGATCTAAGATGCTGAGGCATTATAACAATGCACAAATCTCCTTATATTACTACTGATTGGCAGCATTAAAGTATGAAATTATGAAAATTTCATACTTTAAAGTATGAAAACTCACAATAAAAAAAAATCCACTACAGAGGGCTACCCAAGAGGAGTTTGGTCTTTATTAGAGGATATACCTACTGTCAAACTGTAGCCCAGGAGAGAGGGAACCAGAGGAATAAATACTCTGATCCCTCTTCTGTCCTACCTTTTGATATTTCCCTATGGTTAAGCCCAATGCAAGGCAGGAGAAGGAATTCATTAAGTCCATAAAGAATGTTTAGAATGGTGTGGAGAAGGGTGCAGAATGAATATGAACAGACAAACGTGAAATTTCCAGTTCCATAATGAAAGCTACAGATCATCTATCTTAGCAGTAATGGGATCAAATGGAGTCCCAAAGCATGAATGTGCTAATGCCTGAGGAAAGAAGCCTCTGTGTTAGTCTTTTAGGGCCAGAAACAACTGGAAAATTTATAGTCAGCAGACTATAGTTATCCTTGGATCTTATTTTAGGCATTGGTGAAATATGTTTCAAGCATTAGATAGCATCTACTAAAAGGCAATAATTTCTCATTATGATGAGGCACAATAGATAATTCCATTTTTGGTAGAATGAAATAATTTACTTGCTTGTTGGAAAAAAGAGGCAAAAAAAATCACCACAGCGTTGTTGTAGAGAGAATGTCTGCCTGGAGTTTGCCAGAGGAAATAGAAGACGTCAAGACTCCCCAGGAAACAAAAGACCTTCTACGCTGAGCATAACCAGAGAAGGTGACTTTATAGGCCAAATTAGGATGTATAATTTAGTTGTTGCTCCTGTAGAGCCACTGAGTTTTAGTCAAATTAGAGTGAGGCAATGCTGCTTGAAATAGTCCTGTGAACTCAGAATAGAATTGCAGTGCTGGTGTATTTAATCCCACTCCATATTGCTTTCCTTATTTTTTCTTTTTTTCCTCCTAAGGCTTACAATTCTTTCTCCTCTGGTTTCTTGGATGGAAAATATGTATGATGACTTAGCTCTGCACTCTGACTTTCTTATGAATTGTCTCAGAAGAATGTTTGCCTTGCTCAGAAACCTTCTTTTGTCATCTTGTACAGTTAGAGGGTTTAAGTTGAAGTTCATTTGCTCAGGGCACATGTTTTTCTACTCTAAAGAGGAGCACTTTTACAGTTTCTTGGTCGTATAGTAGATGTCACTGAATAATATTTTGAGCTCGTGTATTGGAAATGTAGAGATTAAAATTGTCAGTCCATAAAGGACTTGAAATCTGAAGGAAGCAAATGATTGTGGTACACTGGCAGAGATGTCAGGGATGCTAGGCTGATGGCTGAATCCTGGCAGTCTTCTTTAGTTGAGAGAGTGGATTGGGGGTAAACTGTGGACAGTTATTCCATGCTTGTAGAGGCAGCTCTATGAATATTCATTGATGATAGTGGAGGATGTATACAACTATTCTGATAAAAATAATTTCAAACGATGAAAGGGAAAGGAAAGTAAGAGGGTTTGAAAAATGTTTTTGTTTCTTTGTAGTAATCCTTCTGAAGTTGTTTGAACTCTTGATGTCCAAAGTTGTAAAAAAAAAAAAAAAAAAAGGAAGCTAATTCTAAAATTCTAAAAGCCCAGGACAAGACAACTTAAAATAGTCTTCTTGTTCTATAAGTTTCTTCTGAGATGACCTGTGATTGCCAGATTCAGGCAAATGGAATATGTCTTTGTGCTTCTGATGTATTAATACATGTGCTCTCAGGCATTCAGAGGAGAAACTTGTTTTTGTCAAGTAAACCCACCTTATAATTAAAATAACTCATTCTACTTCCTACTTCCTATCTTTCAATACAGATAATGTCTTTTGCTTGAATTTTTTTGTTAAATTATAAGGCCTAGATAGAGAGGGAGGTCCTGTGGGGACCTTCCCTGTTGACTTGCATGACCATTTGAAACATAAAATTTATGAGTTCATAGCATGAGGAAGCCCATTTGCACCTTGGTTGGGACCTCCAAAATAAATGGAAGCATTGTACAATTCTTGGAATGATTTCTTTTAATTTCAGAATTCCAAGAATGGGACACTCTTCTTTCTCTCATTTCATTTTCTACAATCTATGGTCTGATCCCTACTAGAAATGATTTTCATTATCTATCATTACACCACTATTGTTGATACTGTTTTTACATTATCCCTCTACAAAAGAAAATGTAGCAAAGAAAATAACAGGATGGAGATATGATGGCTCTCTATATAGGGTTGCTGGAAGAGGCGGAAGCTAAGAATTTTGGGATATAACTGGGTATGTGACTCCTGTTACTGTCAGGGAGGAGAGGAAGAAAGGCTTGCTTGCATTATGGAGGCCCTTTGGTTTAATAGAATATTGGTTTTGAAGATATGGCTTCTAGTATCAGCTTGGCTACAGACTGAAAGATTTTGGGAATAGGGTTTAGAGAAATAAGTTGAACCATTGGACCTTAGTTTCCTTAGCTACTAAATATGGGAAATAATTATTTTCCTGCCCATTTTTTTCCCTCAGTCTCCTCTAAAATCTCTTTCCTCCATTCATACCTTAAATATCTATGTTCCCATTACTATATTCTACAAGCTTTCTTTTTCTCTGTATACTTTTGAGTAATTTCAACCAAGCTGATGCCTTTAACTATATATTGTACGTATTCTGATGACCGTGGCCTTTAAATTGATGTGTTAGACCATTTACATTTAATGTATTAATATTATTAATATTATTTGATTATTGATATGTTTGGATTTAAGCTGACCATTTTTCATTTATTTCTATTTGTTTTTGAGGGTTTTTGTTTTTTGGTTTCCTCTTTCTTACTTTATTTTAGGTTATTTTAGCATTTTTATTATTGCATTTGAATTTACCTATTGTTTTTTATAATGTGTTCGTATGTGTATTTGTGTTTTTGTGTACATTTATACCCATATATACATTTTAGTGTTTGCTATAGGAATTATAATACTCTTCACCTCTTCATGCTGTACTTAGAATTATTATTTTACCTAATTACCATGTAAGTCCCTTTACTCATCCCCCGCTTTATGATGTAGTTGTTTTGTGTATTATGTGTACATGCATTGCAACCTCACCAGACAATATCATAATTTTTCTTTTTGACTATCAAACATTCTTTAAAGAACTTAATCTATTCTCTTTACCCACATATTTACCATACCTCTTTCTTTCCTTCATTCTTGATATAACAAGGGTCTTTTGTGTATCATTTCCTTTCTGTCTGAAGAACTTCCATTAGTGATTTCTTTAGAGTAGGTCTTCTAGCAATGAATTCTCCTAGTTTTCCTTCATCTGAGAATATCTTTATTTGATCTTTATTCCTAAAAGATATTTTTACTGGATATAGAATTCCAGGTTAACAGGTCTTTTCTTTTAGCACTTTAGAAATTTTGTTCCATTTTATTCTTGTTTCCATGGCTTCTGATGAGAAATCTGTAGTTTTTGGAGTCATTTCCCTATATATAATAGGTTTTCCCCCTACTGGCTGTCAAGATACTTTCTGTGGTTTTAGTTTTCAGCAGTTTGCTTAAGATTTTAGCTAGATATGGAATTATTGGATTTATTTATTGGATGTGTCCTGTTTGGGGTTCACTGAGCTTCATGAACTCTGAGCTTCTGGAATTTGTCTTTAACCAAATTTGGAAAATTTTTGGTTTTCAGTTCTTCAAAAAAATTTTTTTTTCTGTATTGAATGCTTTTCCTCTCACTCTGGAACTCTGATGACATAAATGTTAGTTCCTTTGTTTTTGATCCATGGATCCTTTAGGCTCTGTTTATTATTTTTTTCAGTCTCTTTATCTTTGTTGTTCAGATTGGGTAATCTTCTGGATTACCCAATCTGAACAGTGATCTTTTTTTTCTTCTGCATCTCCATTCAGCTATTGAATCATATACTGAGTTTTTTTTTCTTTGTTTAATTCATTACCAGATTTTCAGTTCTAAAATTTTCATTTTCTGTTTCTTTGTTGAGACTTACTATCTTTCTACTCATTTAAAGAGTGTTCACCCTACTTCTTGGAGAGTTTTTATTATAGCTGCTTTAAATTTTTTGTGTGGATAATTCCAACATCTGTGTCATCTCAGAGTTGTCATTTTTTGATTGTCTGTTCCCAAGTGAGTTGTGAGTTTCCCAATTCTTTGTATTCCAAGCAATTTTGAATTGTATTCTGGATTTGAGTATTAAGTTATAAGACTCCGGGTCTAATTAAAATCCTATGGAGAAGTGGACTTGGCTCAATGGTTAGAGCATCCGCCTACTGCATGGGAGGTCCATGGTTCAAACCAGGGCCTCCTTGACCCATGTGGAGCTGGCCCATGCGCAGTGCTGATGTGTGCAAGGAGTGCCGTGCCATGCAGGGGTGTCCCCCGCGTAAGGAAGCCCCACGCACAAGGAGTGCACCCCATAAGGAGAGCCGCCCAACATGAAAGAAAGTTCAGCCTGCCCAGGAGTGGCATCACACACACGGAGAGCTGATGCAGCAAGATGACACAACAAAAAGAGACACAGATTCCCGGTGTCGCTTGCAAGCATAGAAGTGGACACAGAAGAATACATAGTGAATGGACACAGAAAACAGACAACTGGGGCAGGTGGCAGGGAAGGGGAGATAAATTAAAAATAAATAAATAAAAGATATCAAGAGTAAAGAAGGAATGCTAGCATAAAAAAAAAATCCTATGGACAATGTCAATTTTTAATTTTTAGCAGGCAGTTGACCTGGTTTGGTTCAGGGTGCAGGTATTAGTGAGCCTTTTATTGGTCATGGTCTTAATGTTAGTTTTTGTTTTCAAAGTCTTTTCAGTGCTTCTTGGATTTTTCCCATGTACAACCAGGGACCTGAGCAATGGTCTTCTCTTAGTTTGGTTTTCAGAATCCTTTGTATACTCTTTAGGACCAGATTCATATAAGAGGGTGAATCCAGGAATTCATAAAAACTTTATAGGATTAGTTTCCAATTTCCCTCTTCTCCAGAATCTACTCATACTTTTGGGCTCCTTGAGGATCCCATTTTCAGACCTATAGCCCAAAATCTTGGACATTAGTTACCCTGTTCTGCCACACACTTCCTGCAACTTCATCCATGTTTGGAGTTAAACAGTGGGAAGACAAAGACAGGAAATAAACAGTGGGTTTTTTCCCACTCAATTATAACCGATTCTTCTAATCAAAAAGAAATGTTCCCCTTCCTCAGAAATTTTAAGTGCCTGCAAGCTCCTGATCCCACTGCTATCACTGCCAGTCAACCTGTTCCTGCTCCTGAGCTTGAAGTAGAGGACTTCTCCTGAGCTTGAAGTAGAGGACTTCTCCTGAGCTTGAAGTAGAGGACTTCTCCTGAGCTTGAAGTAGAGGACTTCTCCTGAGCTTGAAGTAGAGGACTTCTCCTGAGCTTGAAGTAGAGGACTTCTCCTGAGCTTGAAGTAGAGGACTTCTCCTGAGCTTGAAGTAGAGGACTTCTCCTGAGCTTTCTCTGCTGATACTCTCTTCCATATTCTGGACAGCCTTGAGTTCAAACTGGGGGAAATGTTGGATGAAAAATTCTGGTCTTCTTCACCAATCATCCTTCTACTATTTACTTTTCAGGGTACTCAAGTGTCTGCTTCATGAATTCCATGTAGGATTTATAGCTGCATTCAGTGGTAGAAATAGGATAGGGTGTGCTTACTTCATCTTACCTGAAACTGGAACTTCCTGCATATTTATGATTACTTTTAAATATGTAATTCAAGTCTTGATTTCCTTTCTGAGCTCTAACACCTTCATCTAAAAGTCTACTTGACATACCTGCTAGTCTACTGATACCTCAAATACAGGATGTCAAACACTAAATTCGTCATCATTCCCCAATCCTATTCCTCTTTTTCTATTTCTTATCTTTGTGGATGGCACCATGATGTGCCCAGTCACCTAATTCTAGAAACGTAAAAATAAACCATTTTCTCTCACACACATGGTCAATTCTATTTCTTAAATTGATGGTCTCTTCTCCATTCACATTGCCACTGCCTTAGTTCAGACCAGAAACACTTTTTTTATCCCAGACTAGGAAAAGGGCTTTCTAAGTAATTTATACCTAAGCCTCAAACACTACTTGTCTATTCTCCACTTTGCTACTGTGGTTTATCTTTCTTTAATTCAAATCTAAGGTAGTGACATTCCTTGCTTAGGATTCTTCAGTGGCTTCCAGTAATTCCTGGGATGTTCAAGCTCTTTATCCTATGTTCAATCCATATTCTGTTACTACACTTCTGGGTAGAAGAATCAATAGTGTGGAGTGGTTTGTTCATAAAAGTAGCTTCACACCTTGCATTGTGGCTTTATTGTCATAAAAGCCAATGTCATAATTTCTGAAAACTTGACTTTAATTTCCCAACCATGAATACTATATATAGTACTAACCATGAAATTTTCTCCGTTTATATAACAAAGAACTATAAAGACCAGGAGAAAAATATGCTTAATCCTATAATAGAACGTGACAAGTTTGGCATAAATATCTCTGACAAAGGATATAACCTTGACTTAAGTCCCCCCTGCCTTTAATTTCTGAATTATAGTCTTTTCAGGGTCCCATTTTATGAAATTACGTGAGTAACACAAAGTTAGCAAAATAAAGGAACTCCTCTGCTCAAATTTCCTGGAAGGCCTGATGGAAAATCAGTTAATCAGTAGAAGACAGTAGATAGGAGAATATCTATGAAGCAATGGAGTGAGATGGACCTAGATGAAACTTGCTTTTTTCTCTGCTGTATGATTATAAGCAGATCCCTTAATTTCTCTGAATTTTAGTTTTCTTATCTGTTAAAGGAGATGTGTTAATGAGATAAAATGAAAGCACATGCACATGTGTGCTCAATAATTAAGAATTTCCTTTCTTAGAGAATTAGGCTTTTAGAATAAGCAGTTGTATTCTTGTTTGAAATCATGGCATGAACTTGTGCTGCTACTTTGAACAGATTGTGAAAAATTTAAAGTCTACCTTCCACTCACATTACATACTTCTAATCCAGGGAAACTGAGCAGGCAAGAGGAGCTGGAGGAGAATGCTGCTTGAACAAAGAAGAGGGCATCTCCTTTGTTTCCATAACCCAGTATAGCACTTCTGAGGCTCCCTTTTAGTTTTCCCAAGCATTCATAGATTGAACTCTTGATACTTCTCGGCATCATGTAGCGGGGATGTTGACAGATCTGCAACTGCTTTTCTAAATGCTGGTTATAAATCATACAATAAAAGACCATCTTCCAAGTGAATTCTTGATACATCTAGCAAGATTTTATCAATAGTTATTAGGTATCTCTCTATATTTCTATCTTTAGAAAAGGCCGGCAATGAGCATTTAGAAAGGTTTTAGAAATATGAGTAGGTGAATGGCCCCTTAGAAAATTGTGGAAGAGGCAAAGGCTGTGCTGGCTTCCCATCTGTTCTTGTGTGCTTCTTCTCTTCATGCCTTTATAATCCTTTCTGTGGGTACTCTGGGTTCTTCTGGCACTTTTGGGTTGACAAGATGTCTCTATTTTTTACCTTTATTTTATTACTCTCAGGTTCTCTCACTCACAGATTGTTTATTATAAAAACCTTCCTTTTTTCTCTCTTCTTCTCCTCAAAATTTGTTTTTATGTGTTCTTTTCCTGCTTAGAACTAGCTGGAAAAAACCTAAGGAAAATAATTCACTTAGGATAACTATGGTTAATAAATGGTTATTGTGTTGTCCTTCTCAAGGGAATTTATTTTAAGGAAGAAAGTCTTGAAGATTAGGCAATACTTTAATTTATAAAAGTGTCATGAAGTAGAATTCTAAGTCCCATGTGTGGGTTGGGTGATGCTAATATTTAAGGCTGTAGAGATTTTCCTGCGATCACTCAGATTACATGATAATCACTTTCATTGCTTATTTGACATTTAAGTCACTTTCTGTGGTAAAATGATTGAAAATCCATATAGGGCCAGCAGTGATTTACAGAGATTTGTTTTCCCTCTGCCATTCCATTTAACATCAAAGAAGCAAGAAGTAGAATAAAACTTGATTAAGACTCCCAGTGATTGAAATATTTGAGGCCTTTTTAGTTTTTACTTTTAGCTCTGTGGGGAAAATACAAGTTATGTTTGGAAGAGATACCAAATCTTTGGCCTTTTACCTTTGTATCACACTGTGCCATAAGTTAAATAAATAATCTTAAACCTTAGAAGGTAATTTTTGGAGGGAAAATGGCTTGACTCCTCTTTGTAAAGTAATATTACAAATATGATTTATTAAATGGCTATATTTTCTAAGCTCTCAAAAACCCCTTTCCTCAGGATTTCTGGGAAGTATGGTAGCTCTGTTTTATGGAAGAATATAAGCGAAGGCCAAGAGTAGATGAGAGATATCCTCTAGGCTATCTAGTGGGGGCATGTGGGGAAATGGGGCTTTTGCCCTGGCGTTAAAATCAGAGCACTCCTCCATTTCTCAGCTGTAGAAAAACTGCTAGTTAAGGGTGGGGTGGGAGTGGGAAAGAGATTGAAGCCAACCTCTTGGCTGATGCCTTGTTGGCTGAGGTCAGTCAGAGAGGAAGGGTAAGTCGTGGTTTTGCTGTGATTTATGTACTCTGTTAGACAAGCTGCTTTCTTCCCCTGTTACTCTAACAGGCAGACTCATTGCTTGGAGATGACTGTCAGCTGCTTTCCCTGCGTACCTACCATCACGTGCCCTACCACCAGAGCCTGGGAAGCCTGACCACAGACTGACATCTCCGAGGCATGAATAATTAGGTAGGCATAATGGAAGGCACTCACTGCACCCTCCAGTTGCTTAAGCCCATTACTGAACTCTGTTACATCAGCTTCTATCTTCCATGGGGGGAAGTCAGAGGATTTTCATACAAGGGCACTGTAACTCTAGACAAATCCAGTAAAGGTTTTCATACCTGCTACCAAGTCAGGGAGGGGTCAGACATCATCAGCCTCAGCCAGCAACCAAATGAGCATCCGGGTGACATATTTTTCAAGCAGACTCCCACGAAAGACATTCTAACTGAGCTGTACAAACTCACAGCAGAGAGGGAGAGACTGCTGGCCAATCTGCTGAGCTCACATCACATCCTGGGAATTACAATGGGGAACCAGGAGGGGAAAATGTCGGCGGTGTCTGTGAGCCTGGCTCTGGAAGACGACTATTCACAGGGTGCTGATGAATGGCAGGGGGAACCCCCAGGGGACTCTGTCAATAAGAAGAGTGCCCATAGGAACAGAAAGCCCCAGAGGTGTGGTGGGAGGAAGGAAAGCTTTGAGGTACTTCTGCAGAAGAGGACAAGAAAAAAAGGGCGTGGGGACCAGGAGTCAGCTCTTCAGATGGGGAAGGATGAGATCTCTTCCAACCAGTCTCTTCCTCATTCTCAAGCAAGGCCTCATCTTCGTCTCCTAGAGGAAAGGGGGAACTTGCCACCAAGCGGGGCACTTAGTACATCTCTGCAGAGGACAGACAGTCGCCCCCCAGGGATTCCTAGCAGCCTGGACACAGACCCTGGCGTTGGGAGCTTTGGGATGGCTTCTGAGAATACCAGGCTTGGAAGAGGAGTGTTGCCTCCTGATTCCAGTTCCACAGAGGCAGGAAATGATGGCTTTCGGGGGCCACGGAGGAGGACTCACAGACTGGAGCAGCATCAGTCTGGAAGTCACGAGAACCTTGAGAAGCATCCCTCCGAGAGGGGCTGGAGGGAGAAGTCTGCTGAGCAGACTTGCAAGAAGAAACCTGTTTCCAAAGTGGTGGCCAAAGTCCAGGATCTGCCCACTCAGGTGAAAAAAGTAGTTAAAACCCATCCTGAGGGTCAGGAGAGGGTGGCCATTTGCCAAGCAGACCCAGCTGAGTTTTCTCCCAAAACAGACCTGCTCACGGTCCCAGGAGCCGAGGCTGGGGCTCAGCATTCCAGGTGGCAGGTCAAGGTGCAGCAAGGGGACAGGCCGCTATCACTGGCCAGAGCAAGAACCTCTGCTTCTAGCGTGCCTGCCAGTGCCGAGGGAGCTGTGAACAAGGTCCTTCTGAAGGTGATAGAGAGTGAGAAGGTTGATGAAGCCAGTGAGGGGAAAAGGCTGGGCTTCCCCCTCAGCACAAAAACTACCCACGTCCTCCCGGAAAGAAGAAACAAGAGAAAAACTGGGCTGCCTCTGAGTGACCACAAAGCCTTGTTTCTGGATCTGCCCCACGGTGCAGGCCCTGACTCATCCCAGCCCAGCGGTGATGGAAAGAGGCTGGCCCTCCCAGAACTGGCAGCTGTCGACGTGGTATTTAATAATTCATCCTCGCAGTCCGACTCCCACAAGCGGATGTCACCTGTTCCCTTTCCTCTGTCTCCAGGGCTCCCCAGCCCTCCGCAGCATCACAGGATCCTCCGGATCCCTCCACTGCCTGGGGAGAGGGAAGCTGCTCTTAATGACTCCCCTGGGAGAACGCGTGGTGCCTTCTCTGGGTCCCCCTCTGCTGACGCCTTGGAGCCACCATCATCTGCAGAGGTCACGGAGACCCAAGGAGCCAGTTCCACCTCCCTCAGAGCAGACCAACCTCGGTTGGTGCCTAGGGAACCTTTCGAAAAGAGCTGGGGGTCAGGGAAGACCACAGCTTGGCCCCAGCACCAGTCACCTCCAGGTTAGTCCCTTTTTAAGATGCTTTAAATCTGTTCTTGGGTGCTTCGGGTACTGTCAATGCATATGCTAGGTAGAGGCAGCTAATTAACAGTGAACCAGAGTTCCTAGGCCTGCTAATCCACCTTGCAGCAAGAAAACTGGAAGTGGTACATGGGAGTGAGGAGATTATGATGATGGTGATGTTGAATAGGGGAGTAGGGGGTGCAGTTGCTTCTGGAAGCAATACTTTGTAAATATCTCTCCCTCCTTCCCTCCCTCCCTCCCTCCCTTACTCCCTTCTCTTTCCTCCCTCCCTTTCCTTTCCTTTCTCTCTCTCTCTCTCATTGGAGGATTTTTTTTTTGGTTTTGTGCTTTTTGTTTTAGATTTAGTTTTTGTTTTAATAATCACCTTTATAAACTTCATTATTTCATGCCAAAAATTTTTTAACCAGAACAGGGATGAATTCAGTCTTATCTGAAAAAGCTTGGTTCAAATTTTTAAACTGTTTTTTAATTCCCAAAATAAGCATGAAGTAATTGTTTATTCTTAAATTATGTTTTATTTATGAGTTAGTACTGTTACTGGTATAACATAGTTACATACAGAAGGCACTGCAGAGCTAATCCAGATTATTTGCTTAATGTGATTTAAAATTTTACATGAAAATAATTTGGGAGGCTCAGTAAGTAGCCTAAGGATCAAGAAAGACAGTGTGTAAGAAGTGTCATTCCTATATGCATTATATTTTCTGGGCCACTGTGGCCAAAAGGTCAGTGTTTTATATGTCCCTGGGTGGGTAATCTCTTCTTTTCAGTGATCCCTTAACAGCATATGGGCAATGCTTTGTTTTGCAAATAGATAGTAACATGATATGATCTCTTAAGGAAATGTTTCTTGGGGAAAAAACATGAGATGATTTAAGATAAAAACTTTCTGTTCATTTTGAACTCTTGACATTTTAGACATTTCAATCATTGATCTGGGGGCATTCCTTTTAAAATGAGGTAATTTTAGATGTAATTCTGTATAAAAAATTGTTTTTGGAATATATTTATCATAGCTTGGTAAGACTTGCTGCTTTCAAAATATAGCCAGTTTGCTTCACCAGTGAAGTCATAGAATTGTACATTTTATGTCATATATCACAGAATTTTAGAGAGGAAAATTCTTTGCCTATATGATTGTTGAAGCTTTGGAAATATTTGGAAAGGTAGCCCTCTGGAATTACTCATTGAGAGGCTTGGGGAGGCATGGGTGTGGAATAGGTGGCCTTAACTCCTGAGGGTTCTTTTTAGAAATCACATCAGATTCTAGGATTGTGTCCTCCTTACCCTGAAACTGTGTTGTAAATATATTGATCTTTGATAAAAATTTTTTTCCTGATTTAGGAGTAACTTATTATTTTTTTCTCATGTTTCTCTATAAAAATATGCAAACTCCATTGTGTTTGGGTGAACGCATACACACAGCAGACATTCAGTTTTACTTGGTGGCTCTCCGTGAGGCCCCCAACGAATGACCACACTTTGCCTTGGCTCTTCTGTACAATTGCCCGTCGCCGTTCCCTTTACTTGGTTTTCAGCCTTTCATGGGGGTCTTCAGGAGCACTTTCAGGAGCCAGCCATAAGGATCATAGGATTTCTTGCCAGGGAGACTTCCCATGCTTCTACCCATGTAATAGGAAGGATTGAGAAGGCGAAGGAAAGTGGGAGCAGGGGGTATGGGTGGGACACTCCCCTTTCCGGCACGTTTAACTTTTCTTAGGTAGAGACCTTCCTGTAGGACATCCAAGAGTGATCTCTCATCAGCCTGTCCTGGAAAGACTTTAATGAAGAGTTCTCCAGTTAGTGTCTTTGATCTGTATCCAGATTTCTGTGTCCTGTATTCTTGTCCATTTTCCTCCCTCTAATTTCTCTTTTCTGTAGTCATGAGTCCCCTCTGTATTCTGGATCCTTCAGTGACTTCCTATAACTGGTATATCCATAGAGAGAGAATTCTCCTGCTTCTCTGTCTTTCATGTAGTTTCTCCTCATACCCAAGCTCAACAGAGATGCCAGACAGGCCCAGCAGCCCACAGAGAGGGGGCTATAGTTCATTTACCATCACTGTACACTGGCCCTTTATCTGAATACAACGCCTACCTTCTCTCATGTTAGCTATTAACCAGGTCTAGTTTATGGTCTGTGAACAGTTATTTCCTTTGGAAATAACATCTAGGTATTTCATTAATGTGCTGTGATTAGGAGTACTGAAAGCTCTCATTAACTATTCAAGTAAGAGATTTAAGTCTGGCAAAAATAATTAGATTACTTTCCAATTGGAAGACTCTTTAGTGCTATAGGCAAGTGGTAATTCCCAAGAAAGCATGGAATCCATTTCTCCTTCTGAAGGGACCAAGAGTTAAAGCTGACATTACCATTCACACAGGAAATAGGATAAAGGTATCACAGACGCTTTTGTCCCACCTACAGTTGGCATTGTAACTTGCCTAACTTCATTCAAGGGCTGTACATGGGAATGCCTTGTCTGGGGTGATATGATCAGAAAATATACTAACGATGAGTAACAGCCAGATTTGTCTCCCATGGGGTGGTTTTTCCCCTAACCTTGGAATTGGGTAATTTACTGTGGTGATGTGCCTGCTGCAGAATGTTCCCAAGTCTTGGTGGAATGTGATATTTTATCAGACCTTTGAGTAGTTGTGCTAACTGGCCTGGAAGTGTCCTTGGGACTTGACACTGGACTTACTTCCCTCTTGGAATACGAGAAGAATCACATGGATCTTGGTTCTCTATAGTCAGGAAAATGTCCCGTGCTTTAGAGTGCTTTGAATAATCTCATGATCTTTTTCATCTGATGGAAGTCACTGAGGGGATGACAGAAGCATTTTGCCCCAGGCATAGTTCTTCTTGATGCTGTGAACCATTTGCTCAGTTCTTGTTCTCATCAAGAGATGTAATGAATATCATCTGATAAAGGGTTGAGAAGGAATACTTGTAATAGACTTTAGTGTATCTAATTCTGCCTTCAAGCATTGATTTCTCCCTGGGCACACATCAAGGGAGTAGATATGCATTCCAATTAAAATTTTAAGAAGTTTCACAACATTAATACATATATGCAGTCATTTAAAATTATTACAGAAATTATATAGTACATAGAAAATAATCTGTAATTAATGTTGGGAGAAAATAGGATTCAAAAATTACATATACTATACTATAACCATATAAAATAGATATAGCAATTACATTGACAAGATATACATTGCTATAAGCATTTTCCCCTCTTTTAATTGGAGAAGTTGTGGATGTACAGAAAATCATAAAGAAAATACAGATACACTCCCTCACATAGTTTCCTCTCTTAGTAACACTTTGAGTTCACATGGTACCTTTGTTACAAATGATGAAAGAATATTATTATAATTGTAATATTAACAGTGGTTCATAATTTACATCAGGGTTTACTCTTTGTGTTATACAGTCCTGTGCTTTATTTATTTTTACTTTTTATTAGAGAAGTTGTAGTTTTACAGAAAAATCATGCAGAAAATACAGAGTTCACATATACTACCCTATTGTTATTCTCTTTCATAGTGTGGGACTTCTGTGAAAACTCATGAAAAGAACATTTTAAAAATTGTAGTATTAACTATAATCCATTATTTTCGATAGGGTTCACTGTTTGTGTTGTACAGAACTAAGTATTTTTAAAATTTTTATTCCAGTAGCATATATACAACCTAAAATTTCCCCTTTTAACCTCATTCAAATGTATAATTCAGTGGTGTTCATTATATTCACAATAGTGTGCTACCATCACTGACACCCATTAAAAATTTTTTCCATCACTCCAGACAGATTCTGTGCCAATTAGGCTTTAACTCTCCATTTCCAACCCTGGTCCCTAGTCCCTGTTGCCTTATATTCTAATTTCTTAATCTATGAATTTTCTTATTCAATTTAGTTTGTATCAGTAAGATCATATAATATTTTCTGTCTGGCATATTTCACTTACTATGATGTCTTCAGGTTCATCCATGTTGTTGCATGTATCATAACTTCATTCCTTTTTACAGCTAAATAATATCCCATTGCATGTTTATGCCACATTTTGTTTATCTGTTCATCTGGCTGTGGACACTTGGGTTGCTTGCATCTTTTGTCAAGTGTGAATAATGCCACTATGAAGGTCAGTGTGCAAATATCTGTTTGAGTCTCTGCTTTAAATTCTTTTGGTTATATATCTAGAAGTAATACTATATTTAATTTTCTGAGGAATTGCCAAAATGTTTTCCAAAGTATCTGCATTGTTTTGCATTCCTGCCCACAATGAATGAGCCTTCCTATTTCTCCACATCCTTTATAACACTTGCTTTTTTCTTTTTTTAATAGTAGCTATTCTAATGGGTGTGAAATGGTATCTCATTATGCTTTTGATTTTCATTTCCCTGATGGCTAATGATGTTGAGCATCTTTTTATATGCTTTTGGCCATTTATATATCTTCTGTGGAGAAATGTCTGTTCATATCTTTTGCCCATTTTTAAATTGAGTTGTTTATCTTTTTGTGTTGAGATGTATGATTTCTTTATATATTCTGGATATTAAACCCATACTGGATATGTGATTTCCAAATATTTTCTTCCATTCTGTAGATTGTATGTTTTTTTAGGAGGCACCAGGGACTCAACCTTGGACTTTGTACGTGGGAAGCAGATGTTCAACCACTGAGCTATGCCTGCTCCCTCATACATTGTCTTTTTACTTTCATGATGAAATCCTTTCATGCTCAGAAGTTTTTAATTTTGATGAAGTCTCACTTTTCTATTTTTCTTTTGTTGCTTATTCTTTTGTTGTGGAATCTAAGAAATAATAAGTTACTGCCAAACACAATGTTCTGAAGATGCTTCCCTAAGTTTTCTTGTAGGAGTTTTATAGTTTTAGTTCTTATACTTAGGTCTTTGATCCATTTTGAGTTAATTTTTGTATATGGTGTGAGATAGGGGGTTTATCTTTATTCTTTTGCATATGGATATACAGTTTTCCTGGAAGCATTTGTTGAAGAGACTGTTCTTTCTCAATTGTTTGGAGTTGGCACCCTAGTCAAAAATTAATTAGCCAAAGGAATGAGGGTTTATTTCTCAATGGTCAGGTTGATTCCATTGGTCTGTATGTCTGTCTTCGTGCCAGTACCATGCTGTTTTGATAACTGAGCTTTGTCATAAGTTTTAAAATTGGGAGGTATAATTCCTCCAATTTTGTCATCTTTTCAAGATTAATTTTGGCTATTTGGAGTTCCTTACCCTCCCATATAAATTAAAAAAAAAATTTTTATTGTATTTTTTTGAAGACATAGATCACGAAAAATGTTACATTAAAAAAATATAAGAGGTTCCCATATACCCCCCCCCACTCCCCCCACTCCTCCCACATCAACAACCTCTTTCATCATTGTGACATACTCATTGCATTTGGTGAATACATCATGGAGCACTGCTGCAATGCATGGATCATAGTTTGCATCTTGTAGGTTGGCTTTTACAATCCTGCAAAGAAGTGTAGAATTTTTTGGGGTTTGCATTTAATCTGTAAATTTCTTTGGCTAGAATTGACATATTAACAATATTTAGTCTTCTGATTCATGGACATGGAATATCCTTATATTTAATTAGTTCTTCTTTGGTTTATTTTAGCAATGTTTTACAGTTTTTCACATACAAGCCCTTTACATCCTTGGTTAACTTTACTCCAATATATTTGACTACTTTAGTTCCTCTTTTAAAATGATTTTTTCTGCTTGATTACTCTTCAGTTTGTTCATTTCTAGTATATAGAAATACTACTATTTTTGTGAGTTAATCTTGTATTTTGCCACTTTCCTGAATTTGTTTGTTCTAGAAGTTCTGTTGTGGATTTTTAAAGATTTTCTATATATAGCATCATGCCATTTGCAAATTGGGAAAGTTTTACTTCTCCTTTGGACATCCTTGAATGTCTTTTATTTCTTTTTCTTGCCTAATTGCTCTGATTACACCTTCCAGTACAATGATAAATAACAGTAGAGACAGTGGGCATCCTAACCTTTTCCCTGATTTTAAAGGGAAATCTTTCATCATTGAGTATGATGTTTTCTGTGGGTTTTTCATAAATGGCCTTAATTATGTTCATTCTGTTCCTAGTTCTCTGTTTTTATCGAGAAGTGGCACTGGATTTTGTCAGATGCCATTTCTTTGGCAATTGAGATTATCTTGTTGGGTTTTTTTCCCCTTTGTTCTATTAATATGGTGTCTTACTTTGACTTTCTTATGTTAACACCCTTGCATGTTTGGGATAAATCCCACTTGATCATGGTATATAATTCTTTAAATGTGCTGTTGATTTCAATTTGTGATTATTATTTGTGCATCTGATTTCATAAAGGATATTGGTCCATATTTTCTTGTTTTTTGTAGTATATTTATCTGGCTTTGCTATTAGAGCGATGTTGGCCTCATAGAATAAATTAGGTAGTATTCCCTTCTCTTCACTTTTCTGGAAGAATTTGAGTAGGATTGGTGTTAATTCTTTTTATAATTTTTGGTAAAATTCCCCAGTAAAGCCACTTGATACTGAGCTTTACTTTTTGGGAAGTTTTTGATTACTGATTCAATTTCTTTACTTGATATTGGTCTTTTGAAATTTTCTATTTTGTTTGAGTAGGTTTAGGTAGGAATTTGCCTATTTCATCTAGGTTGTCTGATTCATTGGTGTACAGTTGTTCATAGCATCCTCTAATGGTCTTTTATTTTGTGGGGTTGGTAGTAATGTACTCCCTTTCATTTCTGATTTTAGTTATTTTCATCCTTTTTCTTTATAAGTGTAGTTAAAGATTTGTAGATTTTATTGATCTTTTCAAAGAACCAAATATGATTTTGTTGATTTTCTCCATTGCTTTTTTATTCTCCAGTTCATTTATCTCCAGTCTAGTCTTTGTTATTTCCTTCCTTCTGCCTGCTTTGGGTTTAGTTTGCTCTTTTTTTCTGTATCTTCTAGTTGTGAAGTTAGGTCTCAGACTTAAGATCTTTCTCTTTTTTAACGTAAGCTTTTAGAGCTATAAACTTCCCTCTTGCACTGCCTTTGCTGCATCTCATAAGTTTTGGTATGCTATGTTTTCATTTTCATTTGCCTCAAGATATTTCCTTATTTCCCTTGTGATTTCTTCATTGGTCCATAAGTTATTTAAGAGTTTGTTGTTTGATTTCCACATATTTGTGATTTTTGCATTTCTCCCTCTTTTACTGATTTCCAGCTTCATTTTACAGTGGTCAGAGAATATATATTATATGATTTCCTTATTTTTGAATTTATTGGGACTTGTTTAATGACTTAACATATGGACTATCCTGGAGGCTGGGACCGGGGGTTGTACTCAGGACCTTGTATGTGGGAGGCTGGTGCTCAACCACCGAGCCACATCGGCTCCCCTGAGTTGGCTCCCTTGTCTGTTTGCTCATTGATTTTGCTCATTGTTTGCTCGTTGTTTGTTTTCTTTAGGAGACCCTGGGAACCAAACTCCCATGTGAGAGGCAAGCGCTCAACCACTTGAGCTACATCCACTCCCTCCCTCTCATTTTTGAAAGACATTTTCACTGGATATAAAATTCTTGGTTGGCAGTTATTTTCTTTCAGCCCTGTAATTATTTCATCCACTGCCTTCTTGATTAGAAACTGGAACTTAATCTTAACTGCACATAATGCGTTGCTTTTCTCTTGCTGAATTAGAATGCTTTACTTGATCTTCCCATTCCACAGTTTGACTGCTATGTGTCTGGGCATGATAATTTTCATGTTTATCCTGTTTGTGGTTCATTGGGCATCTTAAATGTGCATATTCATGTCTTTCATTAAATTTGGGAAGATTTCTACCATTGTTTCTTTGAATATTCCTTCTGCTCTTTTCTGTCTTTCTTCTCCTTTTGAATACCCCATAATGCATATATTGGTATGCTTGTGGGGGCCCACAGGTCTCTTGGGCTCCGTTCACTTTTTTAAAAATTCTTTTTATTCCACTCCTTAGCATGAATCATTTCGATTGTCTTGTCTTTTAGTTCACTGATTATTTCTTCTCCCAGTTCCAATTTGCTGTTGAAAGCTTCTAAGGAATTTTTCACAAGGACTTTTGTTTGGTTCTTTTTAAAAATTCATGTCTTTTTATTGAGATTTTCATATTTTTCATACACTGTTTTCCTGATATCCTTTAGTTCTTTGTCTTTATTTCTTTTTAGCTCCTTGAGCATATTGAGGATCATTTTTTAGAAGTCCTTTTCTGGTATCTCCAAAGCCTGGTGTTATTCATTTATGGTTTCTGAATTTTTATCTTTTTCCTTTGGATGGGCCATCATTTCCTGTTTCTTTATCTTGTATTCTTTTGTTACACACTGTACGTTTTAATATTTTATAGCATTAACACTTAGATTTAGCTCCTAAACTGTCTGTTCCTTAAGTTTGTATCCAGCTAGTAACATGACAGAGATTTCCAATTTATTGGTGAATGGATGTAGAAAGGTACAATGATATTTTAAATGGGCAACAGGGTAGAGAAGACTCTGTGTGTGTGTGTGTGTGTGGTGTATGTTGTTACAGAACAGTGGTTATGTTTATAATAAATCATTATTACCATGTTTCATTTCTTTGTATTATGACCTTTCTACTTCTGTATTTAATGAGGTCGATAATCTCTTTTATTATTGAAAGTTCAAACATATATGAAGTGAAAGAGTGAGAAGACCTTGTAACACAGTTTTCATTTCCTGGATTCAGAAAATAAGATCTAGTTTTCTAAAACAAAGCTCTTGTATTTAATGACAATTGATATCACATTGTGGCTTTTTGTGAAAGGCACAAAAAGGAATTATAAATATCTTCTATTATTTCACATTAAGAAGAACTAATTAGCATATTAAATACAAAATATTTTCTACTAATGAACAGTTCTTATTTTTTTTTTTTTAATTTTTTTATTTTTTATTGACTTTGTAATAATATTACATTAAAAATATATATGTGAGGTCCCATTCAACCCCACCCCCCCACCCCCCCTCTCCCCCCCCCCAACAACACTCGTTCCCATCATCATGACACATCCATTGGATTTGGTAAGTACATCTTTGGGCACCTCTGCACCTCATATACATTGGTTCACATCATGGCCCATACTCTCCTCTATTCCATCAAGTGGGCCCTGTGAGGATTTACAATGTCCGGTGATTACCTCTGAAGCACCATCCAGGGCAGCTCCATGTCCCGAAGACGCCTCCACCTCTCATCTCTTCCTGCCTTTCCCCATACCCTTTGTCCATTATGTCCACTTTTCCCAATCCAATGCCACCTCTTCTATGTGGACATTGGATTGGTTGTGTCCATTGCACCTCTATGTCAAGAGGAGGCTCAGATTCCACCTGGATGCTGGATGCAATCCTCCCATTTTCAGTTGTAATCACTCTAGGCTCCATGGTGTGGTGGTTGTCCTTCTTCAACTCCATCTTAGCTGAGTGTGGTAAGTCCAATAAATCAGATTGTAGGTGCTGGAGTCTGTTGAGAACAGTTCTTATTTTGAGGTTGATTCCTTATAAAATAAATGATTCCTATTTTTCACATTCACATTTTGTTTTTCAAAAAGGAAAATGTTTAAAAGGCCAAGACTGTGGCCAAGAGCTGATGTTTTTCCAGGTGGAATCTGACCCTCCTCTTGACATAGAGGTGCAATGGACACAACCAATCCAATGTCCACATAGAAGAGGTGGCATTGGAATGGGAAAAGTGGACATAGTGGACGAAGGGTATGGGGAAAGGCAGGAAGAGATGAGAGGTGGAGGCGTCTTTGGGACATGGAGCTGCCCTGGATGGTACTTCAGAGGCAATCACCGGACATTGTAAATCCTCACAGGGCCCACTGGATGGAATGGAGGAGAGTATGGGCCATGATGTGAACCAATGTATATGAGGTGCAGAGGTGCCCAAAGATGTACTTACAAAATCCAATGGATGTGTCATGATGATGGGAACGAGTGTTGTTGGGGGGGGAGAGGGGGGGTGGGGGGATGGGGTTGAATGGGACCTCACATATATATTTTTAATGTAATATTATTACAAAGTCAATAAAAAATAAAAAAATTAAAAAAAAAAAAAAAAGAGAAGGACAAAAAAAAAAAAAGAGCTGATGTTTTAAAATGCTACTGCAGCTCCATGCATGTGATTTTTTTCTAGGTTAATGTTGAATTGGGCCTTAAGAAGAACACCTTCTGTCCATTTTTCCTTTATGTTTTTTCTGTTCTTAGATTCAGTAGCACAAAATTTAAAGCAAGGTGGCTAGTCTGTGGTTCTAGGCCATACATAGCCATCTAAAGTAATTCTAAAGAAATTTAAAAAAGGGCAGAATTAACATCACAATGAAAAGAAATAGCATTAGAAAATCTAAAGGAAAGAACCGTTTTTAAAATTTATAGATGTTAAATTTTGGGGAAAGATTTCATGAATATGTTTGCTCACATAACTCAGCCATTCTACCTCATAGCATATTTGGTTGGGGCAGAAAAATACTTACATTTAAAAAAATATTTTATTTTAATTTAATTTAATTTTATGTAAGCTTTAGATTTCATAAATGATACATCACTAATATAGCAGGATTCTCATATATCCTACCCTCTCACTTTCCCACAATTTTCCCTATTAACAACATCTTTCATTAGTGTGGTATGTTTGTTTCAATTTATGGACACATATTGAAGCATTTCTATTAACCATGATCTGTAGTTTACATTATAGTTTATACTTTGCACCATACATTTTTATAGGTTTTGTTTGTATCTGTCATTGCAGTGTCATTCAGAACAATTCCAGTATCCCCAAAATGTCCCCATGTTACACCTATACTTCCCTCTGCCTTCCCTCTGAACCTCTGGTGGCCACTGCTTTTATAGCAATGTTATAAGATCTTCCACTCTAGAATAATAATTAGTCTACTTTAGTCCATAGTTGCATTCCCTCTTATGGTTGTTCATTCCTCAGTCTTGAGGATTTTGGGATGGTGATGCCCACTCTGTTTCTGATTGAGAGGGGGCTTGGATCCTGTGGGACTGATGGATGAAACTGCCTTGCTTGCAGTTGTAGATACTCCCTTTTTTGGGGGATTGTCCATCATCATCATTTTGTCTGTTGTACTATGCAAGTCCAGTGAACTGGAGGGTATGGGTTACAACACAGCTTAGATTCAGGACTCAACTGGCATATGAACAAACTGAAGATTTAAGTCTCTGGTGTGCATATTTAATGAGTATAGTGCTAATTATAGGTTCTAAGAAAAGGGAAGAGGAGCCATGTATAAGGAAATTATAAATGACTCTTAACTCTTAAATTGGGGAACATATATTCCAAGGTAAGGCCTACTGACAGGGTGCTGAATTCCTGAGATTGTCTGTCCTACCTATAGTGTCTAGATTTCTCTAAAGCTCTCAGTAGCACCGCTGCTTGAGGCACTGTTTACTGTTTCAGTCAATGAGATCCTTCTGAGACTATGCATAAGCATAACCTCTGGAATGACCTCCTGACTTACTTTGAAAAATCTTAGCCATTAACAACTCATTTATATTTAATATTTTCCCTTTTGGTCAAGGTCTTTTTCCAAATGTATTGCAAGTTGGTACTTGGTAATAATCCCTTGGTGCCAGGGAGGCTTGTTCCCAGGAGTCATGTTCCACACTGGGATTGGGGGGAGGGGTAAGGTAATGCGTTTATATGCTAAATTTGGCTTAGACAGAGGCTTCATTTGAACAACAAGGAGGCTTTCAGGAGGTAACTCTTAGGCAATATATAATACTAAGCTAAGTTTCAGTTTCACAAGAACAAGGTTCATAAGTATAACCATCAATGGCAAGGGCCTGGCATGTTGGTCTGTCCTCTTCACTAGGCACTATCTTTGTACTCTAGGGATTCTTGCCACTCTATTAGAGAAAGTAACAAGACTTCTCAGTATGGGAAGACAATATTCTTTTGGTTATTGGGTGCGTCTCCACCCCACTGAGACAACACCCTATGACCACTTGAACATATTTTGATTTGTATTTCCCTAATAGCTAGTGATGCTGAGCATCTTTTCATGTGCTTTTTAGCCATAAAAAATACTTAAATTTGAAAAGGTGGTGTGATATGGGGGCATTTTCAGGACTTGGAGTTGTCCTGAATGATATTGCAGGGACAGATGCAGGACATTATATATCCTGCCATAACCCTCTGAATGGACTGGAAGAGAGTATAAACTACAATATAAACTGTAATCTATGCTGTGTAGCTGTGCTCTAAAATGTATTCATCAAATAAAATGAATGTACCACACTAATGAAAGAAGTTGTTGATGTGGGAAAAGTGGGGGTTATGGGGAGTGGGTCATATGGGAACCTCCTATATTTTTTAAGGTAGCATTTTGTGTGATCTATGTATCTTTTAAAAATATATTTAAAAACAAACAAAAAAGACTTAAATTTTAAGGTGTCATGAGATTACATGCATTTTATTAAATTGATAGAGCAAAGTCGTGAATTTTGAAGGTATACATTTTGTTTGTTTGCTTGCGAATTTTTCTGGAGATGCATAGGTGTGGGGGAGATTTGTGGAGACAGTAGACACTACCCTGGCCCACCCTCTTTTGATAGCTGTTATCAGGTAAATGACTCTGTATTGCCTAACCACTTTTATGGTAACTTCTGTGAACCATATTTAATGCACATTTGTGGCCTTTGGGCTATGGTTTTGGGTCAAATCTCCCTAGAGTTCTGTGTGCCCTGGCAGCTCAGTCTCCTGTCATATCATGCTCTGGAGTTTTTTTCACTCTTACAGAACGTTCTAGGAGGTATTTTTTTCAGTCATAAGTTGTTTTGAACAATATGCTTTCCATGAGTCTCAGAACCTTATATAAAAGAAATTGAACCTAGGTCGGTATTGGGAGTCAGACGTGTATGGGAGGCAGAGGGATTCATGGGGGTCCTTGAAGAATATTGTGCAATAGGGCAGACAAGTACCAGCAGAGAACAAATCTGGGCCAAAATGTCTGTACACAAACATCTTCCCATCTTCCCAGGAGTCTCTCTACTCTAGGCAGAAGGGGCTTGGGAGAAGGGGCTTGGGCATGAGAGGAAGATCTTTATCATTGGAGCCCAGAAATTTTGCAGTATACACGAGCTGTTCAAGAGAAGCAGAAACTTTCCTGCCAGCCACAGGGAGAACAGAGTCCAGCTTCAGTAGTCTGGAAGAGGCTGGTAGCAACCTAAGGGTAGTGAAGAGATTGAGAGCAAAAGAACAAGATGATGGCAAGAACAGCAGTCTCCAAAGCACAGAAACCTTATGAGGAGTCTTCCCACATTCTCTTGGAACCCCTGGAGCCTTTAGGTGGGGAAGAAGATTCTAAGACAAGACTGGAATCATGCAACGCAAGTGAGTGAGTGTTTTGAACACTGAGATACAGGTTTTTGTAAACCCTGTAATACAGTTTTACTGGTAATAAAGCGTTCAGTTGGGTCGTCCAGGTTACACTTGTTTTTCCTAAAATGTTATGACAGGTTTATTTTTTAAGCCTAAATTTGGAGTTTGAGTTTGGAGTTTGAAGGGAGAATCCAGAAATAATCTTGTGAACAATTACAGTTCTTGGCTTCCAGGTTATATATGGGCAGGTTAGTCAAGGGGAATTATGGAGGGAGTAAATAAATGTACCGCTTGAGGCCACACTCTTTTCTCCTTTGGATTCAGACATGTCTGGGCATGTCTGGATAATTAGGTGGTTGGGCCTGTCAGGAGTCTTTTGCTTGAGAACTCAGAGGATTGTCACAGGAAAGAACTCATCCTGAGGAAAGCAGGACTTAAGGCACATTGGAGTGTGCCAGCCTCAGAGGGGAGGGGCAACACTGAAAATAGCATTATGTGTATACTCCAGATTTCCTCACTCACTCAGCCCCCACAATCTCATGCTTGGATCCTAGGGAGAGAGAACTGCGATGAAAAAAGCAGAGTGAAAATTTGAAAAGTATCTCTACTAAAATTTCTTTAAGACATTGAAAGCAAGACTGTTTGCTATATTCTATGTAGCAGAATATAGCAAACCCATGGATAAAGAGACGCTCTCCTACCTGAGGTGCTCTTGAAGTATAACTTGATAGGATATATTGTGGAATAAACCTAGCAGGACTAGACCAGATTTTATTTAGTTCTAAGGAGAAATGGGAGAGGTGGGCTGGATTATCAGGAGGCAACTTCAGCTGCCAGAAACAGAGAAGAGAGTGGTGATGGTGGGGAGAATTATACCTATGAGCACGTGTGATTCCTAGAATGACTGAAGAGAGATTGGTGTGTTGGGGGGAGGGAGCATCAAAATTGGTAAAGCAAGAGAAACCCTGGTGTCGTACCCTGTTCTTACTCCCTCTGACTGCCGCAGCTGGAGGGAATAATATCAAATCATGGTTTTCTTGTAAGAATTTAATAAAATAATGTAATGAAAATACTTTATAAAACTCTAGGGAATATTAGCTTTGTTATAATTACAGTTTGATATTAGTTCATGGGGCGCAAAAAGATTCAATAATCTACTCTTTGTTTTCCAGTGATGAGGTGATGGTACAAATAAGAGTTCACAATTACTTATTCTATGTGGATTTCTTGGTTTCCTCTTGATTAAAGCTGATATATTTGCTTCTGTCTTTTAAGGTACTTCCTTAAATAGCATCTTTAGTGTTCTCATTGTTTTTTGTAGGTTAATTTTATATTTTTTACCCAATTTAAAAAAACCTTGTAGGGGTCATATACTATACCTCTGACATACTTCAATGGGGTCTAGACTAAAACTGGTTCTCTCAGTAGCTCTTAGATTTAATCAGGGTGTTTTTATTTTTAAATTAATTGAGTAACAAAGAAATTGGAATTGCACGTCTGATTACTGAAATATTACAATATGAAATCATAATTAAAAAATGAAATGGCAAAAGGAAAAGATAAACATCTCCTTTCTTCCTACCAAGTCTTTCTAAACCACCTCTAGCTACATCTCCCATTTATAAAGCTTTCTCAGTTTCTGCAACTAATAATATTCTTGTCTCTCTGATTCCTATACCATTTATTGTCAAACAATAGGTTTTGAACCTTAATTGTCTACATTTTATCATATTTATATATTTAAAAGTACTTTCTCTCATTGTTTCATGTGTTAATCCTGATCTCCCAACAAGTTTTTGAATATAGGACCCTATCTTTAACTTTGGATGAACCATTTCTAGTTCCTTCCATAATTTATCACATGGTGGTCAATACGTGCTGATATAATTAAATATTTGTGGCTGTTGACGTTAATCAAATACAACCTCCCAATTTAGAGACAAGACAGTGACTGTGAGTGGCAGATTGCTCCAGGGTCAGTCAAACAGGATGATTGGAAATTCCTTGAACTTGTGTGCTACAGCCGAATAAAGTGGATTTGTCCCTGTCATACACTTGGTATCCCATCTTCATTTGAAAACTGTTTCTGCTGGTGATAAACCACATCAGAAATGAAACAGAAGTTTATTTACTTTTTTACTTTTGGAAAAAGCAGTATAAAAGCCAGGAGTGATGTCTCATTCATCATTTATATATCTAGAATCAGTTTCAGTAACCGGAAAATAACATGTACTCAACAAATATTTAATTGAATGAATGAATAAATGGATGGGTGAATGATGAGAAAACTTGGTCTGCAAATAGGCAGCCATGACAGATTTTTCCCAATTGTGTTAAACAAAATGAAACTAGGTTCATGCAATATTATGTGATTACTATCAATATAATCATTATCAGTGCTAGATAATGTTTTATTTTTAACTAAACTTAAAACTATTCATCTCTGCATAAGTTTAGGAATCTAAATGCACTCAGAGGACTGGAATGAAGTTAAATGAAACTTGGGTCCTCTAAGCCAAACATCTTTGTGAACAAAGAAACTGCTTTTTTAATTGCAATAACTTTGCAACTTGACCAACTTAAACAGAGCTGACCTTTTTTAATCTTAAAATGAGACTTGACTTTATTGTCAAAGCTATTCACTGAGGGGTAGCCCAAGTAATCAAAATCAAAATAAAAACCAGAGGCGGCTTACCTTTTCATGTGTTTTGCTGGTCACAGATTAACCATGTTGCATTATGCATGATCAAAGGCCAGCACAGCCACAGAGGTGCACTTTATGACCCAACACATCTGTGAACTTGAGAACTCTTCCAGGATGTGATTCAGGGGTCCTGCAAGGCCCACCAGCTGAGCGGCTGATGCCCGCCATTGAAGTTTACCCTCTGTGTGAAAGCACTGTTCCTGGAAAGCTTGTGTACAATGTAAATATAAGTTGAGGCCATGAGATTGATTTCCAAAAGGTATACACAAAACTCCTAAGTCATTATACTAATTTTCCCATAAAGCTCCTGCTATTACCTACCAGTGCAGACTCCTTAGGGAATGAGTTGTAGGACAAGTGGACGTAGAAGTCAAGACCAGGAAAGAACCTGCAGACCTAGATAATGGCATAAGAATTTGAAGCCCCTAGTCTGTGGAGCAACGTGAGAGTACCTGGGACCTTAATTACATATGCAAAATTTGTTCTCCTTTACCATATAACATAACCTAATCATGGAGTGATATATTTTCATAGTTACAAGTCCTGCTGTCACTCTAAGGGATGAGATTTTAAAGGGAGGGGAATCTTGGGGACTACCTTAGAAATTTGCTTGCCTGTAAGAGGGTTCTCCAGAAAAACAAACGTGTGTGTGTGTGTGTGTGTGTGTGTGTGTGTGTGTGTGTAGGCCGGCTGGCAGGCTGGAAACTCAGGCAGGATTTCTTCTTTGGGAAACTTCAGTTTTTGTTCTTAGAGCTTTCCACTGAAATGTGGCTTTCCCACATTAAAGAGGCTAATCTTTATTTAAGGTCAAAGGTAGATGTTAACCACATCAGTACAATACCTTCACAGCAATACCTAGATAGTGTTTGAGTAAATAACTAGGAACTATACCCCAGCCAAGTTGACACATAATAGTGACCATTAAACCACCACAGTATTGTACCCTTACATTATCTAGGACTGGCCTCTTCCTTCTCTGGCATTTTCTTCTGCTACCACTCCCAGAACCCCATCCCCCCAACATTCCCTAATGTAACTTAATCTGTATCCCCAAGAGACTTTTCTCTATTTCTGGGTCATACTATTAATAATCATAGTATACTTGTTAAGAGTGTGTATGCACTCTGCATCAAACCCCAGTTTGACTACCTATCAGAAAATTGGCAACTGCTTAATTTCCTCATCTATAAATAGGAGTGATAGTATCTATGATGTAGATCTTATAATAAATACTTAATGGAGTTGTTGTAAGGATTGAGTGATAAAATATATTTAAGGTGTTTGACACAGTATCTGGTGCACAAAATTCCAAAAAGTTTACATATTACTTTTACTATTTCATGTCTCAATAGTTTTATTCATGCATTATCTGTTGGCATGGGATACTCTGATAAATTCTGATGCTTCCTTCAAAAAATCCTAACTATGGTTATGGAAGATCTTAAAGTTAGGGGAAGCGGGGTGAAATGTATATGAGTAGTTTCTGTACTATTTTTGAGCTTTCCTATAAGTCTAAAATTATTTTAAAATATAAAACAAAAAAATCCTTAATGTTATTTCCTCTATAAAGCCTTCTGATGTCCCTCACTTTAGAATGAATCACTTCTTCCTCCATACTCTCATGGAATATTACATGTGATGTTAATTGCATTGCATGGTAATAATAATTTTTTTAAGATTTATTTTTATTTATTTCTCTCCCTCCCCCCCCCCAGTTGTCTGTTCTCTGTGTGCATTTGCTGTGTGTCTTCTGTGTCCACTTGCATTCTTGTAGGTGGCACCAGGAATCTGTGTCTCTTTTTGTTGTGTCATCTTGCTGCATCAGCTCTCTGTGTGTGCAGCACCACTCCTGGGCGGGCTGTGCTTGTTTTGCATGGGGCAGCTCTCCTTGCGGGGCACACTCCTTGCATGTGGGGCTCCCCTATGTGGGGAACACCGCTGCATGGCACTCCTTGCATGTGGCAGCGCTGTGTGTGGGACAGCTCACCACACAGGTCAGGAGGCCCTGGGATTGAACCCTGGACCTTCTATATGGTAGATGGACGCTCTATCAGTTGAGTCACATGCACTTTCTGATGATAATTATTTGTTTACATGTCTGTCTGGAATATGAACTTGATGAAAAAGAGACTAGCTTCATTCATCTTTGTGTCTCTAGTTGGCAGCATATACTACATAAATGCTGGCTCAGTAAATAATTGTGGGATAAATTTTTGTTTGTTATTCACAAGGGATTTATTATTTGGAAAATAGGGTGTGATTACAGGAAATTCTAACCTGTGGGAGAGTCAGCATCATTTAGAACTGTGGCTATCAAAGTGTGGTCCCTTGGCAAGCAGCATTAGATTCACCAGGAAACTTGTTAGAAATACAATTTTTTAGGCTCTGTTTCCCAGACCTTGAATCAAAAATTCTAGGGGTGGGGCCAAGCAGTCTTTATTTAACCACTTTAGTGGAGGCCAGGATAAAAACATAAATTATTATATTGAAGTATTGAAACATTAGTATTATATTGAAATAAAATCATTTTTTGAAAGGATTTTAAATAAACCTGAAATCCTTTAATCTCAAATGTTTTATTTTAGGTAAATGATATAGTTATCCTTGAGAGAGAATTTAATTCCCACATAGCCATTTTTTAATGATTTTGAATAGTTATTATAGACCTATCTACTTGTAAACATAAGTAAGTTTCTTAACTTTTTAATTTGCCTACAAAGAACCAGTTCTTGTGTATCTCTTTAATAGGGGAAGGTAGAATGCTGTTCTTAAATATTCCCCTCTCTGACATATGTTGCTGTGATCACAACTTTTTTACAGTTAATCATAATATTAACTATTCTGGTCTCAATACAGATGTCTTCAAATAACTCTCAGTGTCTGCCAAGTGCCAGTTGCTATCATGTGGTTCAAGAGGCTGCTCCCCAAATTGTATTTAAGCATCCATTAGTCTTTCAGTATATAGATTTTATAACTGGTTTTCTGTTATCAGCAAATATTGGTTGAGTTATAGGATTTCATCTATAAAGTAAGATATACCAATCACACATCTGCAGCTTTATTCTAAAGAATAGAACTACGTTTTTGTTTCCATCTTTCTAATTCCTCTAAGAGCAAATGTCTTGGAAAATCTTATGATAGTGTAGGACTAATCTCACAAAGAGCTTGAGTTACAAAAGCATTTCCTCCAGCCTCTTTGCTGCAGAAGCTCTTAAATCTTGGCTTGTGGGAAGCGGTTGTGGCTCAACTGATAGAGCATCCGTCTACCATAGGGAGGGTCTAGGGTTCTATACCCAGGGCCTCCTGACCCATGTGGTGAACTGGCCCATGCACAGTGCTGCCACACACAAGGAGTGCCGTGCCATGCGGGGGTGTCCCCCATGTAGAGGATCCCCATGTGCAAGGAATGCGCCCCGTAAGGAGAGCCGCCCCGCATGAAAAAAGCACAGCCCACCCAGAAGTGACGCCACACACAGGGACAAGAATATAAGTGGGCACAGAAGAACACACAGTGAATGGACACAAAGAGCAGACAACGGGGGGAAGGGTAGAGAAATAAATAAAATAAATCTTTTTTAAAAAGCTTGTCTTGTGTGGCACTGGAGAAAAACCACTTTTCTATGTCAGTTGGACACTATTTTCCTTCCAGAGAATTTTGGGCTGCCCCCTGAGAACTCATCAGCCCTTTGAGGGCTTTTGTTTTTCCTTTTTGTGATAAACACTATAATTCATACAACTGTTAGGGTGAGGTGGATTGGGCTAAAGTCCCTGCCTTTAAACTAGTAAACCCAAGTTCAAATGCTGCCTCTGTCAATTATTGGCTATATAATTTGAGCAAGATACCACTTCTCCTACTCTCAGGTTTCTCATGTATAACCGAAGGTAATATTACTCTTTCAGAGTTATCATGAGAACTAAATGGGAGTGTACATGTGAGTGGTTTACAAATGTAAGGAATTATTTTTGTCTTTAAAATGGGAGCCTCAAAAAGAACAATATTCTTTCACATTCCTTAGAGAGCCCAATAGCATCTATATTAAAGGAGCTCAAAGTTAACTGGATATTCTCTGCAGACCACATCCTTTGAAGCTGCATCTACTTTCTCATTCTTCAGGGGACACCATTTACTGTCATCTCTTCCAGGTAGGAAACCAGTAAAGGGAAATACACCTTATCATTTTTGTCTATCAAGACAAATAGTTCTGGCAATGAAACATGAGAATTAAAATGGGTAAGGATTAAAAGGCTCTTTAATTATCTTGGTGTTGGGGGTAATAAAGGCTAGTTCCCAAAAGTTGCTGAACTCAAAACTCAATGAATTTGGGATGGAGATGTGGCTCAAGTGATTGGGCTCCTGCATACCATGTGGGAGGTCCAGGGTTCGATTCCCGGGGCCTCCTGGTGAAGGCAGACTGGCCTGTGTGGCAAGCTGGCCCACAGAATGACACAACAAAAAGAGACACGGCGGGGAGACAATAAGAGATGCAGCAGACCAGGGAGCTGAGGTGATGTAAGAGATTGAGCACCTGTCTCCCACTGTGGAAGGTCCCAGGATCAGTTCCCAGTGCTGCCTAAAGAGGAGACAAGCGGACACAGCAAATGGACACAGAAAGCAGACAAGAAAAGGGGGAGGGAGAGGAAATAAATAAATAAATAAATAAATAAATCTTTAAAAAAAATACCTGCGAAAATTAAAAAAAAAAAAAAAACTTCAATGAATTTGACTGGATCTGTAGTTGAGGAAAACGGAGCCAAGGGTGACTCTATAAGGTGCCTGCCCTGAGTGGCTGGAAGATAGTGGCTGCATTAAAAAATGCTGGGTCTGCAGCCCGTTGAACATTTGTACTTGGACTGTTGATGAATGATCCTGTGCCAAAATGTAGAAAGATATCATTGGCATGACACAATATTCATCACCACCTACCTGGTGTTCTATTTAAATCTTTTCTTTTCAATATCTTATCATTGTTAATCAGATTTAGAGAAAAACTGAAATGGAGAGAGGTGTTAAATGATAGACTCGACCCTTGTTAACTTCTTCCTAAGGTAAATGGAACACAATTAAAGTTAAGAGGATATTGGAAACATACTGCATTTAGATTTAAAATACCCATTTTCAAGTGAAAGATATAGGATGTATCGGCTTTCAGTTTAGTTGACAGCATACTGATTTTGAGTCAGTTGGGCAACATGGCTGTTTTGTTTGTTTTTTTAAAAAGGCCAGTCTTATTAGTAATAGATCTGCATATCAAGGGTGAAAATGTGCTAATGTACTCCATGTAGTCTGATGAATCTAGAGTTTTTGGTCTGGTTATAGGAATATATTTGAAGGGGCTATTGATAAATTAGATTACATGCACAGCAGGAGACCAGGTTGGACATCTGTCTGGGAATCATTTCCTAGGAAAAGGAGTTGAATATAATAGTGAGTCAAAAACTAGAGAATTAATAAATGACAAAGGCAGTGTAGTGGACACTGTGCGTGCTACCCAGATACCCCTCAAGACCAAAGCACTCATTGCCTCAGCTGCTGAGTGATGCTCTCCCCAGGGGTTGCCCACTGCCAAAGGCAACTGCCTTGCCAGAGGTTACAACCCCTGCTCGGGAGCAGCGCCATCCAATGACTGGCGTGTGTGAGAGGGAACAAAGGCTAGCTAGGCCCCTGTCCTGCCTGTGCCCAGCTGAGGCCTGTGCTCCATTTGCATATCCTTCTGCCCAGTCCTGCTTCCCTCACCGTCCTATAGGAGTTGTTCCCACTGACATTCCGCCCTTAATCTTCTGCATGAAAATCTCTTCCTCAGTCTGTTTCCTAGGGAATCCTACCAGTGACAGTTGACTTCACAAATTCTATGAAAGGATAAATTATTTAACATATGATGCTGGGACAAGTGGTTATTCCTATGGATAACCTCACATTATGCACAAAACTATTTCAGATGGCTTTAGAACTGAAATGTAAAAAGCAAACCTTTATAGATTTTAGAAGAAAATATGGAAGAATTAGAGAAGAGTTTCTTAAAAGCACAAACCATAAAGAAGACTATTGGTAAATTTGTCTATATTAAAGTAAACTAAAATTAAATTAAAATGATTTAATTATAAATGATATTTAAAAGTAAAAAGAAAAGTCGAAGGGTGGTAGGAGGTATTTGCCACACTTATGACTGACAATGAATTAGCATCCAAAATATATAAAGAATTCATATTGATAAAGAAAAAGCAACTACCCATGAGAAAAAAATTGGCAAAGAAAATAGTCAATTCACTTAAGAGAATGTCTGCATGATGAATGAGTATATGCTTGTACAGCATATGAAAATATGCTCAGCCTCAAGAGCAACAATTAGGGAAATTGAGCAAGTAGAACAAGTATTAATAAAATACTTGTATTTCATACACATTAGATTGAAAAACATCTTTATTTTATAATGCCTTCCTCCTTCTTTCCTCCCCTTCCTTTTCCTTCCTTCCTTTTGTTGTTCCTGGCCTTTGCACCTGCTATTTCTTTGGTGAACTTGTACTCCTCTCTAAAGACTCAGCACAAATGTCAACTTTCCCATGAAGCTCTGCTAAACTCACTGGTCAGCATTAAGCATTTCCTGTTATGTATTCTGGATAGTACTTTGTTCATGGTCATTTTAACGCACTTACTGTTGTTGTTTTTTGTTTCCGTTTGAGTCTCTGACACGAGATTGTGAGCCCCTGGAGAGCAGGAATCATCTGTTGCCTCTGAAATTTATCTTAATGTCTGGGTCTTGACTAATTATATATATATTGAGTGGCTGAATGAACCAGTTCCCTCCCCCAGTGGCTATTCCCTAAGACCAGAATCCCTTCAAAATATAAAGTCAAATACTCCATAATGGTTGCCTTGTTTTCCTTTTAATGTATCTACTAAAATTAGTTTAAGATAAACTTTATTTTTGAAAAGTTTTAATTGCTTATCACTTGCAGTGGAACATGTAGTTCCCACTCTTAATTGAATTGAAGGTGGTGAGTGGATAACCTGATTCTTTTTATCTTAGGTGGAAAGCTGCATAAGCACAAAAAAGTTGTGTTTATATGTTATTCATTGCTTTTCTTCTAGGTGTATTTCTCCCTATTGGAACCATCAGGATTTATTTTAATCCTGGAAAAAATGAAATAAGTATACTTTGCCTGGAGACATAAAATACATTTACACATTTAAAAAACAAAAAAATCTTCCATAGGAAATCTAAGTCTTTAGAAACATATACATTCAAGGCATTTGAAAATTTTCTAATTTCCTTTTTACAGTTTGTACTTCACATGGGAGTATATGATTTAGTTGTATTTGTCCCATCTTACAGTAATTATAAAATATTAAAACTGGGAGATCCTTTGGTCCGGTGCCTTCATGTTACAGATAATGAAAATGAGGTTCCATCCACTGTGTCCTGTTCAGTGATAGAATAGTCCAGATTTTCTAACTGCAGTTTCGCTCCTTTCCTTTTCTCCATATACTGTTGCCACCACTAATTTGAAGATAATGAGAAACTTCTGTAGCTCTTTAGTGACTTTGGATTAAGGTTACAATAGCTAGGTAGTTATTTGGAGACCTTGAAACTTCCCCAAGAGGCAATTGCCTAGTGGATTTTGTACCATTAACAATTAATTTTCACCAACACCTAAACTCAAAGTGATAAGCAACTTTTCCAGAGCAATATAATAATTTAGACTCCTGGTCAATATGAAGTAAGCTATAAAGGTTTAAAAAGTAAATTAAGAATTTACTTGCTCATTAATTAAGCAAATAATGATAAAGATTCTATTAAATAATTGTGTTATATCCTAAGTAAAAGAACATTAGTTTTATCCCTGAACTTCTATTTTCTCATTGGTAAAATGAGAAACTTAGAATACATCTCTGAGTTACTAATCTTTGAGGATCTCTTGGCACTAAATATTCTGATTCTGTCATTCTAAAAACAAAATATACACCCAGGCTTCACTTGTCTTCTAAAGTTAACCTGTGCCTGAAGTGTTGCTTAGCAAACAAAGAAGGTTTTCTTCCCTCTGTAATAGATGCTTTATCTTTTTTTTTTTTTTAAAAGAAAGCTGTGATTAATGCTGTTTTGTCTCTCTGAAAGGTTCGTAGGGATCTCATCCATTAATCTCTGTATATATGTTTTCTCTTCTTCTTGGTGAGACTGTTGATTTATTAAAACTTAATAAATTATAGCTTTTCAAATTATGTGGTTTCTCTGTACTTGACTGCATGGATGTAAGGTTGGAAGCGGGCATCAGGGAAAAACATGGGGAGTCAAGTTTATATCTGAATCTAAATTCTGCTGCTATGATCTAATGCAAGTCATACAATCTCTGTCTCAGTTTTCTATTCTCTACAATGGGAATAACAAAATATACTTCACCAGGTTATTATGAAGAGTAAGTAAGAGAGCTCATTTAAAGTATCAGGTACGGGGCACTGTAAGTAATTCTGTCATTAGGCTGTGCGAAATCAAACTGCAACTGCTAGTAACACTTCTCGTTTGAGTGCTGATACTGCACTTGCCCTCTCAATCTCATTGAAGCTTTAAGTGCTTTGCTGTATTGTCCTAGGATATGTATTTTCAAAGAACCTACCTTTTGATTGTATATTCAAAACAGTTGGGCATAAATTTGATGTACCAGTGAAGATAGGAGTATGTATTTCTGATTTCCACAACAAATTCCTCTGCTCATTTCCCACCATTCTTCTCCATAGAAACTGCACAGGAAAAGAATTGCTGGATTTCAGTACAAGTATTCAGATAAGATCAGTGGGCAGATTTCATAAAAGCTGGTTTCAGTAGTTTGTGAATTAATTAAGCAAAGGATATTGTTATCACTGTCTTCATTTGTCAGTGTGTTGTTGCCTCATCCTCTCCTGTTCTCTCATTTCACCAGGAGAAGAGATTAGAAGAATCTGCTCATCATTAATTAATTGACTGCCAGGACACACAACTTCTTTTCTCCCTTCCTCAATATAGGATTGTAGAAAATCACTAATAAGCTTCATAAAATATAGTGACTGAGACATGGGGAATTGACATTTATTACAAAGTCCCCAACAGTGTTAGGCTAATTGTATGGAATTTCCTTTAACCCTTAGGAATCTGTGTTTCCTACCATCTCGTGGTTTGTTTTTTTTTTGTGTGTGTGTGTGTGTACAGGAAAAGAAATGAGAACACCTGTAAGAGAATTCTTTGGCAATATATTATAGTTTATTATTTTTGAATTTTCATCCTTTGAAGTTTTAAAAAATTGCTGAGTTAGGTAAATGTTCTTTTGTGACTGAGAAGGTAATTTTGCCATTATAAAGCATTTTCATGAAAGTCTAATCTGTCAAAATGACTTAAACTGTCATCCATAGGGAGCAGATTTGGCTCAAGGTGTTGAGCTCCCGCCTCCCACAGGTGAGGTCCCAGATTCAATCCCCTTGGTACCTCAAAAAAAAAGTCATCCATACTTTTTAGATTTTAGGAAGTGGAATTTATAATTATTCTCAAGGAGAAATTCTACTTACTGGCTTATTCTTGTCACTTTTATCCTTTAGGGACTATTTCATTCCCGAACAGCTTGGTTTTGTTTTTTGGGGTTTTTTTTTGTCTTTTCATTTTTTTTATTTTTTAAAAGATACTTAGATTACATAATTGTTACAGAAAATATATAGGGGATTCCTTTTTCCCTCTGCTTCCCACACCTCCCACCTTTGCACACATTAGCAACCTCTTTCATAAGTGTGGTACATTCTTTGCAATTGATAGACACATTTTGGAGAATTGCACTAAGAGTGGATTATCATTTACATTATAGTTTACACTCTCTCCCTATCAATTCTGTAGGTTATGGCAAGATTTATAATGGTCTGTATCTGTCGTTGTAATGTCCTTCAGTACAATTCCCAAGTCCCATATTACACCTATTTTTCCCTCTCTACCCTCAGAAACTCCAATGGCCACTGCCTCCACAACAGTGATACTTTTTCCTTTCCAAACAGCTTGTTTTGCCTCCATTTACTAGGCACCTTCTGGACACCACTTCTGTACTTGGGGAGTTGTGCTTGTTCAAGAGGTAGGCTCCTGTTTAGTGTGTGCTAGAGAATGTTTCTTTTGGGATCTGAGTAGCTTAGAGGTGGGTTTCAAAACAGCAATAGCTGCAAATAACAGCCTTGGTGGTTTAGAAACCAAGTCATTTTCCTCATCAGTTGGCAGGTATTTGCCTGGAAAGAAATCATACTTTCTCATTGTTCTCTTCAAGGCTATGATCTTTGAGGGCAGAGCTGAGGAAGGAGGAGGGGATGATCCTTTGGTCAGATTTCATTGAATAAATGTTAACTTGCATAGAACTTCATTATGCTTGGGGTGAATATGTAAAATGACTAGAGTGATCAAGAACTAGGGCCCAGATGCATGGCTTACTAGAGGAATCTGGGAAATTATTTCTTTCTTTGGGGAAGAAAAGGGATCTATAAAGATTCAAGTGAGGTGGGTGTGCTTTAGTATAAAGGGCACAAGTTATTTGGAAACAGTTTAAAAATAGGTGGTGTTTTAAAAATGTATGTAACAATCCTTTCCCTTCTAGTTAAAGACTTTATAACTTGATTTTGCTACACACAGCCCCACCTATTGAGCATTCTTGCCAAAATCTCTGAATCTGTGTCTAATCGGGCACCTGGGGCTAACTCCCAGTTTACAGGAAATACGCAAAGTAGAGGAATACATTAAGCAATGCCAGGAGCAAGCAAATGGATAAATCCATAATGTGGGGCTTGCCTGTTTTCTTCAAGTCAAAGGCATTTTTTTTTTAAAAGAGAAAATGGGTACGGGGGAAACAGATTGGTCTAAAAATATGTAAAAGAAACTTTTAAAAAATTTTTTAGTTAGGTCAGTAATTTATTCAGTTAGGGAGGGAAGAGAAATGGGAGAAAATAACAGAGCAGGGGTCCCAGGTAGGAGGAAGGGAGTGAAAGGGGATAAAGAGGCTGATTAAAAAGTACAATTCCCCATTATAAATTATAAATCCCCAGGTATACTTGCATGGCCATGTGGCAGAGGAAAAATGGCAAGAGCAGTGCGCACAGAGGGCAGGAGTGAGTCCAGAAGCAAGACAGCAGGGCGAGCGCATTCTGTCTTTATAAACTATTAATTATTCCACCCCTTTGCTAATGGCAGGGGAGGGATTCCAGCTGTTTGCTGTTTTGATTGATTACCCCATGCATCAATCCCCTAGTGAGGACCCAATGATAAAATCCCTAGGAAACATCCAGGGCTTTTCCTTGCTCCCAGAAGAAGTCTTTGTTCAGGATAGCCGAATCTTGAGGGTGGGGTTCCTCCAGCAGCCATCTTGGGGGTTCCTGATGTCCACATGGACTCTCTGCCAGGTTCCAGATCCATCTATTAATTCCGTATCTTACTAGCCTGCTTCACAACTGTTTTCACTAACCCACCCTGGGCTCAGGCCCAGCCTCAGGCACAGTGCTCTCGTAGTCCCCAAACACCCACAGGTGGAGGCACCTCTGGTGTTTCACCAATCGGGGTGGCTGCGAGGCTGGCTGGCTCCTTCCATACCCCTGGCTTTGCCTAGCCGAGGTCCCTAGCTGGGAGACCGAGGGGCCTCCTAGGTAAGGAAGGCATCTGGGAGTTGGTGGGGGGGGGAGGCAGGGAGCTGCACATGCATGCCTCCCTTGTTCCTCCACACACGTGCAAAACACTGTGCACACATCTGAATTTATTCTTGCTCAGGGCTATAGTACCGCCCCTCATGTCTCATCCAGTACTGCTGGCAAATGGTGGAGTTGTGATTCCTGATGATCCCATGGAAATTGGGGGCAGAGGAGATCCTACAGGCTGGGGTGGTGGTCGGCATCGGGCCCTGCCTCTCCAGGTGTCCAGTGGACTGGCATGCTGGTTAGAGCCTCCAGGTTCCATCGCACACAGACCGGTAGGTTTCTGGTGTCAGGGGCTGGAAGACTTGGGCTCAGTGATCCAGTATGAACAATGGGTCAAGAGATGGCATCCACGTTGAAGCCCTCATGTGCCAGTCGGGATTTCACCAGCTTGAAAGTGCCTGTGACCTCCAGGACGTCCTGCCAGGACAGTGCCCATGACCCAATGACCATGTCTCCCCCAGGCCATGACCACCCACTGCCCAATCCCACCGACCTGGGCTCACCTGGATACGGATGAAATGGGGAACAGCCTAGACAGGAAGCCACACATGGATGTGCCGGTCCAGCTTCTGCCCGTCGAAGGTGTGGCCGGGGACCAGCTGCATGGCAGCCTTGCCCACCTTGCCCTCACATCCTGGAAAGCAGACCAACCATGCTGGTCCCTTCCCTGCACCCACCCACCCTACCTGACCCACTGCCGATGCTGCCTGGCCCAGCTCTGTTCACAGGCAGTGCCCCTGGGCAAGTCTCCACACCTGTCTGTACCCCCAGTGTCCCCGCCTGTTTAATGAGGTACAACCCACCACCCGCACGGCTGATGTAGGATCATGAACAGGTGTCTCTTCCACACCTGGCACAGACACTCCGTAGACATTCCCACCTGGGGGAAGTCCATGAGTGACAAGGCGCCCTCCACCTCTCGGGTAGACACCTGTAAAAGAAACTTAAGGAACAAAACAATCAAATGCAATATGTGGGCTTTGTTAGAAATATGATTGAAACAAACTCTAATGAGACATTTTTGAGACAATCAGGGAAAATGAATATGGACTAGATATGAGATGTTACCGAGGAATCACTATTAAATTTGTTAGGTGTGACAGGGTATTGTGATTATATAGACAGTGGTTCACAAAGTGCGGCCCCTGACCTCATAGAATCTCTGTCTCCTGGGAACACATTAGAAATGCACATTCTCAGCCCGACTCCAAACCTACAGAATAAGAAATTCCATTGGTGGGGCCCTACAAAGGTATGAAAATCACTGAGGGGAGAAAGTACCATATTTTTAAACAGCTGCATGCTAAAGCATGAAATAATATGAGGTCCAGGAATGTTTTAAAATGCTTAGGTTAAAAATAAAGGAAAGGGTTTGATAAGCAAGTGCTGTAAAATCTTCACAATTATGTTGGGTAATGGATATGTGGGACTTACATCATTGATTCTATTTTTGCATATGTTTGAAAATATTCACTAGAAGAAAATTTGAAACCTTCCTTGAAAAAAAAAAAAGGAGGACATATCCTCAAAGAAAACAAACAAAAACTTGATTTTAAATTTTATAAAGCTTCCAGTTTTCCCTCAGCTCTCTAAGACCTGGGTTGTGGTCCTGGCTCTGCCACTAACCTGCTGGGTGACCTTGATAAGAATGATGAGGTTCCTGAGAAATGAACTTAATCTATGAAATGAGGATGGGTCAGTAAGGAATCTCTGGGCAAAGTTCTTTCAAGCCTGAGCTCTTTGAGTCGCTGGGCACTCCACTGAACCATTTCTGAGGTCTGGAGTTGGATGTAGCTGTGAGTGCACTCTCCCTCTCCCCCCTCCGTCCCTTCCTCCCCCCTTCTCTCTTTCCCTCCCTTTCCCTGGTTTTCCACCCATTTCCCATCTCAGAGGACAGCAATGTTTTCTGCGATGCCTAGAGCTCAGACACATTGCTCTCTGACAGAATAGATGTGGGATGAGATTTCATGAAGATCTCTGGGGACTTGAAATATGAGGTGACTTTCACGCTAGGACAGAGGTGGCAAAGGTCCAGAGCAGAGTTTGGGATAGAGTTGCTCCGACCATTCATCCTGAACCCTTCCTCTTGCCTCTGCCCCTGCTATGGCTGCCATCTCCTCCCACATGGGGGAACATACACATATAAAGGGATATCTGGGCAGGTTTCAGAGCTCGAATTCATAGTCTTCATACTTAGAGAATCCTACCGATTTGCATAATCAAAACTGTGTAGGCAGTGAATCCAAGACAAACAGTGATGGTGTCCTGCTAGGAGGAGATAGCTTTGAAAATGGAGACTGGCAAGGCAAGTTCAAGCCTCTGTGTGTCTGTGTTGAGAGGTTAGAGAAAAAGGCAGAGAGCCTCACTGGAAAAGGCTTGGGGGTTCCTGCCAAATTGTGCTTGGGGAAGGCATAGCAAAGGAGGAAATCAGGAAAATAGGGATACCCACATAGGCTATGCACTGTATTGGCCACAGGAAAGAAAAATGAAATGGGTAGAAGCTAATAGGAATAAAGAACAACAGCTGCAGAGTCCAATGGCCAAGAGTTGGTGATGTATCTTCAACCTACTCTCTTTAGGATATCTGAGAGAAATCTAATCCCCACAAGTGTAAGCAATCAATTATAATGTTTCAGCATTTCTTGGGGGTCTATTCCCAGAGTTGGCACTTGCTTCTTTCCTCTTCTCATATCCCTTTATTCTGTGTATTTTCCATATATTGACTTTGGTCCTTCCAGTGCTATAGCAGACAGGTTGTGCCTCTGGTTATTGGGCCCTAACAACTGATAATAACCGCAATACATCATTTATTATTTATTATGTACTAGGCACCAAACTAGATACTTCAATAATATTATATTTAATTTGAATCATAATCTACAATGATATTCATCATTATCTCCATTTTACAGATGAGGAAATGGAAAGTCAGAGAATTGCAGTAAATCACCGAAGTCACTCAACTAGTAAGTGTCAGAACCCGGAGTCAAGCCCCCCTCTAACTGACTGCAAATATAGTCCCTCATCTCTCCATTACTTTGGCTTAGTTCATTGTTGAGAGGGAATGTAGTGAAAATCTGGAACCAAGGCAGTAAGGCAGTCTGTTGAGTAAACCATATGGTAGAGGTTATTTTAAGAGGCTGTAGTACCTGGACTCTGCTAGTTTCTGTAAGGCCTGTGTAAAGAAATGTACATGCATTTCACTTTGTGTGTTGCAAGGAAATATATTTCTTGCATTTGGAAGGAAAAGTGATTTCTTGAATGGAATCTGAACTGAAATCAGAATCTTCCCCTGGGAAGAAATATGGATGCCAGGACACTTCTTGGTGATATCATTAAACACTGTCCCTCAGGCTCATTAATTGGGGGCTTTACAGATTAGTCTTGTCATACCCACTCTTGGTGAACTACATTTGTTTGGTTTCTTTTTTCTTCTTAGAAACACATACGAGCTTGCAGAACTTCCCCTGCCATTTTCTTGCCATTCAGCTAGAAGAGGCAAATGTGGAAGATCGGCCCAGCTGCCAGAGTGGTGGCAGGAATAAAGGGTCCTATTGCAACAAGGGAATGGGGCAGGGGCAGCTCTGGTGACACTGGCTGAAAGACAGCTGTGGATAAGAACCACCAACTATGATGACATCTCTGGGTATATAATCTTATTGCTTACATGGAATTTTCACATACATTGTCTTCATATCCTTACAAGAAACCTTGTGAGGTGGATGGATATATTTTTGTCTGCTTCGCTTATTTATGCCCTGTCTTGTTCCAGAAAACATTTAAGGGACTTACATTCAATGTATCAGATAAAAGAAATTTAAAATAGGTGACAAAAATTAGTGAGAAAACATTCTTTTGATAGGGCTATACTGACTAGCACAAGGTTATCTTTGATTGATAATATATTTTGGAGCCAAAAAAATCTATGGAACCCTTAACATGACCCTTACTTCTCTTTTCAAGAGGAAATAACTAGAACATTGTTTATCAGGAAAAGCACTTGCTTTGATATTTTCATCTTGAAATCCCATGTTATAAAATTAGGGAGCAAGAACTTGAACTATTGCATAGACATAGGAAGTGAGAATTCACTTCCCATTCTTATTTGAAGCTATCTCTTATCATTGTGCTAATGTTTCTGTCCTTGTCTATATGGACAAAAAAAAAGTGTTTTTCATATTTCTCCAAGGGATTTAAACCTCTTCAAGATCAAGTACTGTTTGCGCAATTCCTAACAATTCTGTCCCTGAAACAGATTATATCATCTCAATTTGAATGAGAATGAAACTAAGCCATAACCAGGATAGGAAAGGAAAGACTAACTTAGGGACTTCGTTGTTAGATCACCTGTCCTCCCCTTTATACCATACTGCAAAGACACCTGTGGCCATGAAATGACATTTTCTGAACCTTGTCTGTAAACATAGTTCTGCCATTGTCATTATTTGTGTTTGTATCTGCCAAGCATGGAAGTCATTAATTCATTTAACAAATATTTATTGAATACCTATCAAGTATTAGTCATTGTTCTAGGTTCAGTGGATACAGCAGCCAGAAAAATCAATCCCTGAACTCATGGTGCTTATATTTGAGAGTGAGGTCCAAAAAATAAAAAAGTAATCCAGCAAGTTATAATATGTTAGCAGAGCATAAGTGTGATAGGGAAAAGAATGCTTCATGGTTTTATGGTTCATAGAATAGGAAGTTTTTGTTGGTGTACAATGCATAGTGATAATTCTATCCAGTTTTAAATAATGTATTTTAAGAATATTGCATAATTCTAGGGAAGTAACCTAACTGATACAAGTGGCATTATAATGGAGAGAGGCATTTCTTGACCACAAGTCTTACCACCTAAGCTTTTGGTCTCTTATGCTTTACTCACCCCTGCCATGAGGCATCCTTCTTCCTGAGAAACTGCTTTTCTCATATTTCAGAAGCACAGTGCATACTTCTATCAGGTGTAAAAGGGATCTTTCCTACTTGAAACCAATGAGAAGCAGCACTGGGAAAGGCAGACTGACAGAGCAGATAGTCTCCTTTTAAACTGGGTTATGTTATTGTATCTGACTTTTACATCTTCAGGGGTTACAATTGGTGCCAATATTTAAAATCAATATTCTCTTCATTTCTAGGGATGTATTACATTGCTACAAAAGATAACTCTAGAAAAGGGGTCAGGATTCTAAAGGCTCTCAAATCTTTATACTGGCCTTTCAGGGGAAAAAAAATGGTAGAGAAATTTTGGGGACACATCCTCAAATTCTACAATTAAACATTTAAAGTGCTTGTTGATCTTAGTGTGTGAAGGTCAAGCAGCACTTCATTTGAATTTTTCCCTTTAGACTTTTTATTTAGAAATAATTTCAAACTTATAGACTTCATTTGCATTTTTACACTTTTCTTAATTTCTTGAGGGATCAAAATTATGAAGGACATTGGAAGATAATTTGAAGATGAAAACTCAGTAATCAAAATATTTCAAATTTATCGACTATTTTAGCTGCAAAAGATTGTGACTCAAATTTATTTTCTTTGATTTTTAAAGTTTTAAAGGAAAGGTGAGATAGTTGAATGTCAGAGTGGTTAAGCAACACTTCTAAGGCCTTAGTTTTCTTTTTCTTCTCAGTTCAGTGCTCTTTCCACTTGACTTTGTGGCTAGTAGTTCAACAAGCAGTTGTTAAGCTATCCCAAACTGTTGCTGTTTCCCCTTATGTCAATAGCAGCTCTAGAACTCCTGCCTAGTGGCAGCCTGGTGGAAGGTAGGATGGTAATGCAGCTAGAGAACTTGTCTTCAAACTGTATCTGTATGACACGCATACTTTTTGTTTATATTGTTGTTTATTGGGTAGTTTAAAATGATTAGGTCATCACCCTTCTTCCCCACGGCCTCCTTAGCCATGCTTGGCCTCTACCATTATAGTGTCTCTTCTTTTAAACTCTATGTCGATTCCTACAATCTCATTTAAGCCTAGTGGAATGAATTCTCTCATTTGGTGATTTATTAGGTCCACTAATCATCATGTAAAGCAGTGGTCATGGCATGGTTTACAAAAGGTTTGTGGCTTGATGGTGATACGCTAAACTAAAAGTCTCATGCATAGCACTGGTTGGAAGTAAAAGGGTTTACTTGTACTCTTCTGAATTGTGAGCAAATAGTTTGGTTTATTTACTCTCAGTTATACTCATTGCAAAACAAGTAGAAAGGTTAATTCTTCCTACTTTGCTCCAAAGGTGTATGAATATGCTCCTGTGAAGAGAGCATCCATATTCACAGTTATCATTTGTCGTAATTATAGAATTGTAGGGGTTGAGAAGGGATCATCTTCCTACCTAGAAAATTATCTCACCCTATCCCTTTTCCTATGGTGAGTTTCAGGGAGATGACTTGACTTTTCTAAGGGGTAGAGCTGGTCGCTAACAGAGCCAGGATTTGGGGGCCCGTCTCCAGTGTTCCAGTTAATGGTCATTCTTGTTTGCGGTATTTGTCCCACTCATTGTGAGAGGTCCCCTTAGAGATCATCTGTTCCAACTCTTCTGCTCCACAGATGGGGAAATGGAAGCCCAGCCTGTCTTGTCCAGAGTCACACAGGTGGTAGATGCTAGAACTGGGACTTAGAGCCCAGGTCATCTAACTCCCAGCCCAGTGTTCTTTCAGCCCTAACACCCTCCTTTTTTACAGATGGTTAGAACTTGGAGAGTGTCTTAACTCATAACCTAAACACTCCTGTAAGCACAGATACATAGTCCTCTCTTCCTTCTGAGTTGAACTATTGAAGGACATTCAACTATTGAGTTTTTCCTGTGTGATGACGCCTAACATGGGAGGTGGAAAGACACGGTGCTCCTGTCTCCAATTCTCTTCGTGATTCTGTTGATTCATTGTGATTCTCTGGGCCTCAGTTTCTCACCAGTGAGGTGAGGTCAGTGATACTCCTTTCTGTTCCAGAATTCTGTGATCCTTTCCCAGATGTGTCTGTTCCCATGCGCTTTGTCCAGTAGAGGGGGCTGTGTACACACAGACTAACAGCCCCTCTGAGTTTATCCTCCAGGTTGGGTTAAGGTAGAGACACGTGGGGGGTGTAAAGAGAAGCAAGTCCAGGTAGTGACACTACCTGAGAGTTGCTGGAAACTGTGGTGGAACAGGTCAAGTGGTTTACTGATTGGAATTAGCAAAGGAAATTAAAAGTATTCCCAGAAAACAGAAAACCAGCTCTCCAGAAACTTCTTTTGGTTGATGCCATGCCAAGGAGAATGACAGACTGGGAAACTGCAGGTTTGTATGCTCCTTTTGCAGTTTTTCTCTCTGCTTGCAAGTGTGAGTATTGTGGGTGTCATATATGTATAAAATATTAATAGGGCAAATGGTCTAGCATTTTTCTATGGCTTATGAAGCTTTGCTGCATGTTGCCATGCTAGTCCTGATCTGGAGCTCCTTTTCCAAATGATATAAGGTGGCTGCATTAGGAAGAAATAGCTCCTTTTGGCATACAGTTGCTTCTTTCACACCTGAGGTCCAGAAGAGACAAGGTGATTGTTTCATAAAGGTGATAGATCACGGTGGATCAAGACAAGGTCCCATTTAAAAGAAAAAAGGTAAAGCAAAGAAATATGTAGTTCTCCTGCACAGGGTATTCAAAGTGTTGAAGAGAGCTAAAGAAGTACTGTTAAAGTCCTAGCTGGGGAAGCCAAACCTGTAGAATATTTTTGGAAATGTGCTGTTTCGTTGAAAATATGCAGTGCTCACATTTTAGATTATCAGAATTGAAACAAGCACTTACTGCCAGAAAAGAGGGAGACAGGGGGAGAGGAGGAGGGGTGAAGGAGGGAAGGACAGAAGGCGTTTGCAAGTTAGTTATGGGGATAAAGATAGGAAGAAAAACAAAGTTCTTGGATTTTCCCTCTGGCCCAGCTGTGAAAAATATTATTTCATGTCCTTTGTCTACCTGGTCTCAAAGATTGCCCTGGGTGGTGAGGAAGGCGTGGGTCATTTCAGGGCACATCACAGGACCTGGACATCCCTATCCCCATTCTTCCCTCCTTATAGAAGGGGTCAATGCAGGCATGGGAAAATACGGATAATATGCTCTATCTGATCATTATCTTTTATCCAGGATCTTAGAGAGCTTTTCTCACATCTGTTTATTTAAATAACATTTAATAACATGTTTGTTAGAGGTACTTCTGTCACTCGAGGCTGGACTATCCCCAGAGGGCACTTACCTAGTTAGTATTAATTATATTTTTCATACTTTTCCAGTACTGTGACCTGCCCTCCTCATCAGTTTCCTGATGACTTGCCCTCATGGCTGTTCAGGCAGGTTGCTTTAAGGAGGTAGTCTACGATGATGTTATCTTCTCTCTGTATAAAACTCACAGTGGGGTAGATGTGTCTGTGAAGGCTATTTCCTGACCTGTACACTTGACATTACATATTAAGCTCACAATCTGTGAGAAATCATGTCGGATATACAAGTGACATGATCCCTGCCCCATAAGAGCCTGCCTAAAAGTGATCTGGGCCACTTAGACATGCAGTAAGCAAATATATTGGTAACCAGTTGGGATTAGAGGTTTTTCAGTACTTATTTCCATCTTCAACTAACATTGACTTGCTCAGAAGGAGTGCCACATAAGCCAATAAAAATAATAACCATCCTTATCCTCATTTTAATATGGGTCTTTCTCGTTTGCAGTGTACTTTCACAGACATTAACTTATTTGATCCTCCCACCTACTTTCTAAGGGGCATCACAAATAATTATTTGCTTTATAGAAAATGGAACTGAGAGTCAGAATTTGAGTAACCTCCACTAAAGAAACATAGCTAGTAAGAGATAGAACCAGACCTCTCTCGATTTTCTTAGTACAAGTATAATTTTAAAAAATTATCACATCTTATTAATAAATGATAGTGCTAAAGTGTGTAATTTGGCTATAAAAACTGAAAGAACTCGAGTGTGGTTGAAAGAATCAGGTAATATCCCAAGCCTTTTGGAAAAAAAATTTTTTACCTCATTGAAAAAGTAAATATGTCTTTATATGTGTGTGTGTGTGTGTGTGTGGTTATGTATGTATTAAAGAAAGCATTGGTAACACAAATTATTTTAAGAACTAAAAATAAAAACTGCCCCAAACCCTACAAATATGAAATAACCACTTAATATTTTGGAATTTAAAAATGCATTTTTATATTAACAAAATGATATTAACTTTATTATATCACAGCACTTTCCTATTTCATTAAAATTTCTTAAAATCAGTTTCAATGTTTGCATATATTCCATTGTATGAACTTACCCTAATTTTTAAAACTACTCCTTTCTTGCTGCATTCTTAGGTTTTGCCAGTCTTTGCTATCTTAAACTTCAGTGCAGCACATAACTTTTCATCTAAATCTTTGCTTCCAGTTTTAAATATTTCATCAATCTGAATTCCTAGATTTAATAATCTGAAAGGTATATGTGGATTTAGTTTTTGAAGTGTACGTATTATGTACATTGAAATATATCATTACATAAATGTAGGGCAATATTTTGAGTTCTGAACAGTCTTCTGTTTCTCTTTAGTGATATATATAGATAACATAAATAAAGGAAATAGAAACAAAATGGTAGATGCTAGTAGAGTAATTTTAGCTGACTGGCACAAGAGGAAGGTTTTCTGAATTGGAGGAAATTTGAATTAAGTAAAGACAGTTGGTAAATGGAAATTGGAGGTATTTCCCTTTAGATTCCAGCTTAAACTTCATTTCCTTTAAAGTTTTCCTAGAGACCCTCTCTCACATATATACCAAATATTGGGTTATACATTCTCCCACATGCCCCCCAGCACTCTGACTTGCCCTTTTGTAGTATGGATCATGCCATACACTAAATGCCTGTTTACTTCCAAGTGACTCCTACAAGACTGCCAGCTCTGGAGAATAGGGACCATGTCTTATTTACAGTATAAATATATATTGTATAAATGTATAAATATACAATGTATAAATATACATTGTAGCTGATGGGTAGTCTGTGGACATAAATGTCAACTGAAAAGAAGTTAAAGAAAATTCTAGTGACTGTATAACCTAGTGATTTCGGTGGTGGATGAAGATTGTGGATAACAGTATAAATATAAGTATGTTCTTTTACAAAGTATTAAGAATATGGTGATATATAGGAAAATTCCAACTGATGTAACTTACTGATAATAGTTAAAGGTAATGTATTGTAGCAATGGCAAAGGAGATGTTATATCAATTCTAAGGGACAACAATTGGGGTTTTTCCTTTTGGAGTAATGAAAACATTCGAAAATTGAGGTGATGACAGCACAACTCTGTTGTGAAAATGAGAGCCAATGAGTGTACACTTTGAATGGATTATAGAAAGCATGTGACTGTATAATACAGTGAATTTTGTGGTGGTAGGACTGTGGTTAACAGAACAAATATGAGAACATTCATGAACTATAACAAGTATGTAATACTAATACAGGGTGTCATTAATTAAGTTGGGGGAAAATACCCCAAATGTAAGATTTTGGCTATAGTTAGTAATAATATTTTGACGATGCCCTTTCATAGTTTGTAACAAACGTTTTACAACAATACAAGGTGTTAGTGGTAGGGTGATGAATGGGAGTCCTATATAATGACATGCATGTTTGTTTTGTTAAGTTTACAAATTTTACTATATACTTATTGTTCGTGTATGTTCAAGTATGAATAATATACTTCAGTAAATGTTTTGAAATAAAAAAAAAAGCAAAGCAAAAGCTCTCTTTTTCCAGGGCAAGTTGTTTAGTTCCCTGCTTCTCCATTCCACTTTTGTTATGCTTCTTTTCTGGTCCCAGTCTCATGTTCCCTCATCCTCCTTCTTTCCCTGCTTTATTCCTGGTTCATGTTTCAACCTGCCTGCAGCCTGCATCCCTCCTTTACTGCTTTTTCTTCTAGTCTCCCAACCTGTCTCCAAGTCTGGGCGTTCTGCCACTTTTCCCTCTCCCCCTCCCCCAGCCCTGTTGCTGCCTTTCCCCTTCTCTCTCCATACCCTCCTGTGCAATGAGCAGATGCGTGAGATCCCTTGGAGTCACAGCCACCGTCTCTTCCTTGATACCCTCTCTTTTGCCAACAGAGTTCTTCAGGAAGATCTAGGGATAGGGTCTTGGATGTGTCATGTCTCATTCTCCACAGACACTGCCAGTTGATGTGCCATCAGTGTTCTCATAAACATCATTACAGTAAAACTGGCCTGTAATTATCCCAGGCTCAGCACTGCCCACAACAGAGGAGGGAGTTTCAGAGCCCTAAGACAGAGCTGGATAAAATGAATGAGAAGGAAGCTTGGTTTGGATGGAGCTGGATTTGATTGGAAAATATATTTATTTCAAGTTTTATCCTGACTAAATAGTTTTAGGACACTTATAGATTTGTATTCTATTTTAAAAGGTTCACCATTGTTCATAAAATCTTGTTTCAGTTTTCAGTTTACTAAAGACAGTTATACTTGGTTTTCATTTAGTAAGTGATAGTGATCTAATTTTATTGTCTTGTTTATACTTAGTTCTGAGTCCACTTATTAACCCAGTTTATTGTCCTGGCCTATTCTTTGAGTCTGTGATTAATAGGGGTTGGCTTCAGGACAGAATTAAGTTGGTTATGAGGTTTTAGGCTTCAGATTGAACTCAGAAGAGCATTAACCAAAGCATTTCTTATTTGAGTGATTTTTGTTCTGAAAATTAGCAGGGAAGGATATCTGTGGTTGCGTTATGATGATCCACCCAACATTTGGTTCTTTTCTTTTTTTTTTTTAGGAGGTACTGGGGATTGAACCCAGGACCTTGTACATGGGAAGCAGGTTCTCAACCACTGAGCTACATCCACTCCCTAATGAGAGTTGGTTTTTTCATTTGTTTGTTTATTTATTTGTTTTTAGGAGGTACTAGGGACGAAATCCAGGATCTTGTACATGGGAAGTAGGCACTCAACCACTTGAGATACATCTGCTCCCCCATTTGGTTCAATTTGGAATCATTATCCCAAAAGGAAACAGGTCCAGCCTGACCGCCTCTCCATTTGAGGGAGCATAAGATGTGACAACTTCTCCTTGCTCCTCATTAACAGGACCCTGTCTCATTTATCTTTAGCAGACACTAACATGTCTTTTTGCAACATGCATTTGTAGTTGTCTCAAACTCCCATATGTAACCATGATAACATCTTATAAACCTCTCTTCAGAGTAAGCCGGGCATAGTTCCTTCTCAGAAACTACCTTGCCTTTAATCAAGATGAAGCATTTATCCTACTTACAGTTACACAGCCACAATTACTTATGGGTGTCAGTTTTCCTTCCCAATGTTTCAGAGCTGGAGGACTCACCAGGGAGGCAGATCCAGAAGATTTTAGATTTATGGTGTTGTAAATTGGCTATTTTAGCCATTTGTCTTCCCCCTTAGCCCTAGTTTCTGCTCCAACCTGCCTGCAGCCTGCATCTCTCTTTTATTGCCTTCTCTTCTCTCTTCTGTGCTGCCTCCCTTTCTGGGCATTCTGCCGGGATTTGTAGCTAGCTCTATCTTTTCAGCCCATTTCCTGCTCTTCCCTTTCTCTATCTAGCTACTGCAGAAGAGTGGGAAGTGTTACAATCCTTGGCTAAATCTGTAGAAACTTTCAGTGAGTTTTGGAGGTTGATATCTGATGACACTGAATGTAAGTAATATAAATACTCAGCAAATAAAAGAATAGATGTGGAGTTGGCCTGTCCTGAAAATATCTGATAATATATAGGCTATTGTTACTTCTTTTTTTAATGATTCTCCACCACCTGTACCTAGCTTTCTTCTGAGCTCTATCTCCCTCTCTGATTCCCTGCACAAACCCTGTGCCTCAAGGCTCCTTGTTATTTGTGAGTACTCCATGCTGTTCTTCTGGCCCGCTGGCCGATGGTGGCCCTGCGTCCTGTCCATTCAGCTCTTGCCCATCTGTGAAGCCTCACTTGCATCATGCAGCATACATGGTGGTTCTTGGTCACTCTGCCCATCTCATCCTCCCCTGAAGTCTAGGAGAAGGCTCTCTGTCTCTTCACATGGTACTTAATCACACACCATCTCTATAATGAGGATATATCCTTCTCATGACCATAAACTCCTTTTAGTCAGCAGCTGTGGCAGCTGCAGCCAGCAAAGCATAACATTTACACAGTGCTTTATCATTGCCAAAACTCATTCACGTATGTTATATCTCATCTGATTGTCACAACTGCACTGTGAGGTTGGTTTTATTATTATCTTGTATATAGATATTTAGAAGCCATAGTCCTGGCTTAGTGACTTATTGCAAAGAAGAGCCTTTAGCCATGAATTATTAAAAGGAAATGATTTTTAGAAATAAATTTTGTATTTTTTCAGTAGTATATAAATAATCAATTGTATTTATGATGTTAAACATTTAGGGATTTAATATTAATGAAATACTTCCTTGATAAACTCAAATATTGATAAGGCCTCATTAACTTTGTGAGATAAATTTCTCACCAAAACTGTGGGATTTTCACAAAATTTCACCATACAAAGTTGGCCATTTGTTTTGTTTTGTTTTTAAAGATTTCTTTTATTTATTTCTCTCCCCTTTGCCTCCCTAACCCCCATTTTCTGCTCTGTCTACTCGCTGTGTGTTCTTCTGTGTGCGCGTGCACCCTTGGCAGCACCAGGAAACTGCATCTCTCTTTTGTTGTGTCATCTTCCTACGTCAGCTCTCCGTGTGTGAGGCACCACTCCTGGGCAGGCTGCGCTTTTTTCATGCAGGGCAGCTCTCCTTGCAGGGTGCACTTCTTGCGCGTGGGGCACCCTCACGCAGGGGCTCCCCTGCATGGCATGGCACTCCTTGCTCGTGGCAGCTCTGCGCGTGGGTCAGCACCACATGGGGCAGGAGGCCCTGGATATCAAACCCTGGACCCTCCATATAGTAGGCAGACACTCTATCAGTTGAGCCATGTCCACTTCCCCAAAGCTGGCTATTTGTGGACTCTATTCTTAAATTTTATTATTTAGATATCATAACTGGAGAAGTGTTTGTTCAAACACCAAACATTACTAATTTGTAAACTCCAATAGCTATTTCCTTTAAATAATTGTCCACATGTACTGTCCTAGTGCCTTGGTACTTATGATCCAGGAGGAGTCCAAATTTCTTTAATTAGTACTAATCTTCAGGATTGGATTTTTTTTTAAGATTGGATTTTGAAACAAGTTTATTTTCCTGAATAGTAATAGCTAACATTTATTGACAGCTTACTATGCATTACCTCTAAACCTTACAGCATCTTTGAGAGAAATTATTTATTGCCTCCGTTTTATAGATGATAAAAATTTGGCTTAGAGTTTATCCTGCTTTAAACTGAGTGCTCACTGCTAGTAAGTGTGGATCAAGGATTAAATCTGCATTCCACTATACATTGTGGCCTCCCTGAAATGATCTAATTGTAAGGTATCATTCTATTTTGGGGATTGGGGGGTGAAAGGAGAAACACAGTCCCTTTAAATCTTTATCCCAAAATTCCATGGTAGGATAGAAGTAGGCTTGAACAGAGGCTTGGTATATTCTAGGGAATTAACCTCATTAAATCGCAACCTGTGATTTCAAAGGAGTCAAAGGCTCAGAAGATAAGAGTGGCACAAGGCACCTTTTAACTTTGCCCTTGTGGCAAGCAAGATATTACAATTTGTTCCTCCCAACCCAAATTAAAAAAAATAGATATATATTTATATATAAAAAATGAAAAATAAAAATTAAGTGCTTTCTTTTCCTTCTAGTATTGAATTGATCCTGTGTAAAGAACATATCATAACAAAAGAACAACTCTTTTGTTCAAAAGAGTGCTGTTAGGTCTTGTTGCTAATTTCTGGGTTTTACAAATGTGGCAAATTTTCCAAATCATGCTATGGAGAGTGATTCCAGGGTCTTTTGCTGGAAAAGTTCGGGTACTCTCTTAGTAATCATGGTTACTAAGCCACAAGAATATGATTCTGAAGCTGTGGTGGCCATCCTGAAACCACAAGAGGAAAGCATAATCAAGAGAGGCAGAGAGATTCCTTATGATATCACTTGAGCCCCTGGATCCAGCTATGCTGGTAACCCTGAACTTTGTAGTTATACAAACTAATAGAGTCTCTTTTGCTTAAGGCAATTTAGTCAGATTTCTGTCACTTGCAACATAAAGAGTTCTAATTAAGTAATTCCATCTCAATGGTCCCAAAAGGCCAAATGGAGGGAGCAATGTGTTGACATTGGGGTGTAGAGTCATAGAAGGGACATATGTTTCTTGGAAATCTAAGTCTGTGGTAAAGCACAAATTCCCCCAAATAGCTAGCTCTGTTGGGCCAACAATCTTCAACATATCACCTGCCCCTATATATAATAATAACAATAGTAATATACATATATATGTACCTTTCTTCTTTAAAAACACAATTTCTTGGTTATTTGAACTTAGAGAATGTAACAGTATTTTAAGAAGGACAGAAATAAATAGAAATTGGAATATAACTAGAATAAATCAGGCTTCTCAGTTTATTCACATTTTTGGTGAGGAGAAGCCAGGGTTTTCAAATTCTTCATATGACTAAGAACATTGCACTTCAATCTTTTGGCAAGGCAATTTTGCATTTTTTGTATTTCTGTAATACTTAGCTATATAGCTCTCAGAAACCCTTTCCTGGTTTCTTAAATATGTCCTGTTATCTTTTATTTGCCTGTCTATTGTGCTGACTGGACTGTCAGCTTCTTGAAAACAGTGACTAGGTCTTATTCAGATTGTTTGCTTGCAGTACCTATTTATTAGGTGAATAAATGGATTAATTAATGTTGAAGACGTAGTTAAGTGTTAGATTTTTTTCTTGTGGCTCCATTGTTTTCTTTTCCTCCTTCAATTCTTAAAATAGGAAAGTAATGCATGTCAACTGTACTTTATTGGGATAGTAATATAATAGACACAGGATAACATGTGGAAATAAACGTGATACCCACTCAGAATGAGGGAATAAATTGCTCTCATTTGGACTCTCAAGTCATAAATAGTCCAAAACATCATAAGTAATATTGGCATTTTGAAGATGACACTGAAGCTCCCATGTGGTCTAGTTCTCTGCTGTTTGACCTTGGAATTTGTAGTTGAAAATGAGGGAGCAGAGGCACAAAATAATCAGTCATTATGGTACTCAAGTCAGACTTAGGCATATACTTTAAGTCCTGATTCCCAAGCTACTTTTTGTTCCAAAAAGGGCACAACTATTCTGACTATTGGTAAATGACAAGGATCAAATTTTTTTTTAACTAATACGCTTTTGGAGAAAGTGGGCTGTAAACTTTAGATGGGTGATTGCATTGTTTTTTTAAAAAGATTTATTTATTTATTTATTTCTCTGCCCTCCGTCCCCCCACCCCGGTTGTCTGTTCTATGTGTCTATTTGCTGTGTCTTCTTTGTCCGCTTCTGTTGTCAGCGGCATGGGAATCTCTGTTTCCTTTTGTTGCGTCATCTTGTTGTGTCAGCTCTCCGTGCATGTGGCACCATTCCTGGGCAGGCTGCACTTTCTTTCGCGCTGGGCGGCTCTCCTTACGGGGTGCACTCCTTGCGCGTGGGGCTCCCCCCCCACGGGGGACACCCCTGTGTGGCAGGGCACTCCTTGCGCGCATCAGCACTGCGCATGGGCCAGCTCCACACGGGTCAAGGAGGCCTGGGGTTTGAACCGCAGACCTCCAATGTGGTAGACTGATGCCCTAACCACTGGGCCGAGTCCGCCACCTGCATTATTTTTATAACATCATCTAGCCATCCTTCCATCTGTTCCATGCTGCATGCTCTACAGTTCACATATTTGGGTCATACAGATAATGTCAGGATAATATTCATATTCATATTAAGCCAAAACCTCTACCAGGAGTGACAGGAAGAAAGAGGTGAGCTGGTTTTCCATCCAAGACTACAGGCTTATTTACAGTGCTACAAGCTACGTGGTGTATAGGACAACTAAGAGCAACAGGTTTATTTTCAGATGCAAGAGTTCTGAATCATTTAAAGAAAAATGGGAAGCAGATGTAAAAGAAATACTAAAAAACACCCATAAAGTTAAACAAAGAAGAATGTTCATTGCGGATAGGAGGGGAAAATATAGGCATTACTAAAATGCCCAGTAAAAGGGGATTGCGTAAAAATTAATTTCCCCATACTCTGTATATATATACATCCATAAAATGGCTATGTAATCACTTAAAAGAATGGTGTGGATATATATGAACTGACAAAAAAGCATTGTCCAAGGAATAATGGAAAATGAAAAGTCAAACAAAATAAGGTGAAGAACAGCATGCTGGGCGTCACTGTGTATATGATACATTTCCATATATACCACTGGTAACCTTGGGGCCTGCAATGTGTGATCTCTCACTTTCACATCGCACAGTTCCATGATGTTTGAATGTCCCACAATGAACATGTATAGGATGGCCAACTTAAAAAAATGTGATTCAGGAGATCTGACCCCTGTCTGCCAGTGGGTGGAAAAAGGTGCATTGGCTGACCACACTTTCATAGACAGGATATGCATGATCGTGGCCATTCCATTGATGGGCAAGTTGTTGGTCACCCATGAAAAGGGAAGGAAGTGGAATAAAGGGACTGGAGTTAGAGCACCTGCTATATTTAGCATTGTGCCATAAATTGTGAATATAAAATAATTTTGCTTTGTTTTTATGGTATTTAAAGCCTTGGAGTGGAAGAACAGATTCTTTCTAAGAAATGAAGCATAAATCTAAATTCTACATGATTCTCTTCATTGGTCAGTTGGGTATGTTCTTGGAAAGAGGTCAAAATTCTGAATCAAACTGTGCCTTTAGCAAGCATTGTGACCTCAAATTGAGTCATTTAGTTGCTAATCTCTCGGTGTCCCCACCTGAAAAAATTACTAATAACAATCTTTACCATCTTATTCTTAAGTAGGGAGTCGTGAAGCTTAATAAGATGATGTTTGCAATGCTTTGATCCCTTTAGGTAAAAGACACAATGTAAACACAAATTCTCATTAAGATAATTATACAGTTATTCTTCATAGTTCAAGTTATATCTGAGACCAGTGTAGTTAGGGATGGAGGTCATTTTATAGGGGCGATGAAGAGATTGTATTCAAAATTTGAAAAGAAAATCCCTGACACTTTTTGAAGATGGCTATAGTAGAATGATTAGTTTTTAGAATAGAACTTACTTTTGAGAAATGAACCGAAGGATGAAAGTTAAGGAAAAAACTATAAGTTTCTGTGTTTAATTAAAACCATCTTTTGTGAAAAGAAAAGAAGTGATTACTTCTCTTCTCTAAAAAGGAAAGAAAATAAAATGATGCATTCCAAGAATATTTTAGGTTTTTTTCTTTTTGTTTTATCATTCATAGGACTGTTAAAGTGGTGAAACCTGTCTGACCCACTGTACATACCATACAGAAGGTTGACTCATGAATGTTTGTCAGATTCTTTTCCCAGGTGGCATTGTACCAGTCGCTCCTCTGATGGAGCTGGGGAAATACATCCTCTAGACATTCCTTCTTCTCAGACTGTCCTATAATCTATCATGTTTGCCGCAGGTTCCCCACCCTTTGGCACCATGGCATGCTACCACTATAACCCAAAACATGGGCAGTCAGTTTCAGTTCCCATGGTTTGGAAGTGCCGACACAGGAGGTCACTGACCCCAGAGGAAGGTAAGCTGATGGGGAAAGAAAAATTTTTATCTAAAGCAGGGATAAATCTACTTAGATTATCAAAATGGAAATTCCTCTTTATTTAATAAAGACTTTTAATTTGCTAACTTTTATGGACTGATTCTGAAAAAAGAATTCTTGGTGAAGGTCATTGTTTGGCAAATGACAAGTTGGTTCAGGTGTCCTCTAAGTGTAACCTGCAGAGCTGCTGTTCTCAATTAAAAAAAAAATAATATCATCTAAATATTATCATATTCATTCCATTTTCTGGAACCTCTTTGGAAATAAGGATTAGTTTGTTTAATTATTTTCTAAAGATATACTTAGGAATAATTTTCTTTTAGAGAAATTATTTCCATAATAAGGATTTTGGAACATGAATGTAACTTTTTATTTTTAAAATGTGTAGCTTTTATAAAGTTCATTAAACACAGTTTGATATAATAAAATGCTATATCAATATCAATATATATTTGATCTCAATTAAAAGCATGAAGCACTTTGTATCTAATATTTAATATGTAAATTGTTTAAATAATGTTATTTGTATTTAATATCTAATATGGACATTATTAGGATGTGAGACAAAGTGATTTTCTGATTTCTTATTAAAACTACCCTCCCTCCCTATGAAATAAGTTTTTATGGTAGTGAGGTAGATATTTTATAACTTTACATTCAAATTAGAGAAATTACCCAAGAAAATTGTGTAAAATAAATTTATTTCAGTCTTAAGGGAGAAATTTACATTTTTACTCTCCTCTTTCTTCCTGTTTGTTGGTACTTACCTGAAGTCACTACCTATATTTTTCTGGTTTGTTCTCATCTATTAGAGTGATTTATTAATATGCCCTTGAGGATCTCTGTGCAAATTATATATGAGTTCCTTAAAGAGATACATGCATATGTATCAAATTTGCTCAGAATTCATGATTTCATCTTATGAAAAAATTAGAATTAGTTTTAGAAAAAGCCTGTCCACATTCACAACTTATTATATCATTATTTTGATTTGGGAAAACAAAGATATTCTTCTTAGGAACATGAAGGACAGTATTTTTCTTCTTCCCTACTACCACCCCATCACCAATAACCTAAAATAGATGTAGAATAGGCATTTGATGCCTGGTAAATCAGGATCTCATTCCTAGTTCAACATCAGTTTGCTCTGTGACCCTGAGCAGGTTTTATAATCACTGTTTGCTTTAGTGGTTCTTCCTTTAAGGAGGTACTGATCTTTTTCTCCTTTCTCTCTCATCAAGATGGTAAAAAAAAAAGTTGTTTGCAAGATGTTGACTGTCTCTAGGAGAGACACATACCAGAAATCAATATTACTTATAGGAATCACTGCAGAACTTTTATTATTAATTTTATTTTCTTACTCCATGTATCTATAAATTTTTATTTCAGAAGTGGACTCAAGTTTGCTGAGTCTCAAGGAAAAAACATTCAGCTCAGTCCATAGTTAAGATGATCCAAAAGTTATTATTATTATTTTTTAAAGATTTGTTTTTTATTTATTCTCTCTCATTCCCCTCCCCTCCCCCTTGTCTGCTCTCTCTGTCCATTCACTGCATGTTCTTCTGTGACTGCTTCTATCCTTATCAGCGGCACCAAAAGTAATTATTAAGGTTAAATAATTTGTTTTGGGGAAAAGATGTGCAATAGCATATCCTACTTAAATAAGAATACTCCAAGATATGACTTCTACCTTGTAAATCTCACAAGCCCAGTATTTCTCAGAATGCCACTAATCAAAATGTAGCTATGGTTTCCATACCCTCCAGATTTCAAATCACAGTGAAGTAGATGCAAGATTTGTGCATTGTCTTCTTTATGGCAGGAAATTACAAATACTTTTGTGGTTATTGCCAAAATGTGAGGGCGTATATCTTCCAGCAGTGGCACCTGGATTTGTTTTCTTTCTCTTTTGTGGTGGGGGTTGGGGGTGTGTGAGGGTTAGTGGAGGAGAGTACATTCTTTGCCAACATACAATAGTTAATACATTTTTCCAATATTAATCATCCAGAAACTCTACTAGTAAAGACCTGCCACTTTGACTAATGTAACAGACAGAAAAATAGATCTTTTATTTTCTCCTTACCTTTTTCATATATATAAATGATTTACCAGGATCTGAGACTAACTTTGGTTTCAAATAGATTATTTCTGTGTCACTGCAGGATCATCCATTAGCTCATTTTAAAGTTGGGTCTTTGACCTCAGTACCATACTTTGTTGGTTGTGCTGGTAATAGTGGGCATAGTAGTAGTAGTGGTGGTCGTAATAGCGATAGTGCTGGCAGTAATGATTGCAATAACAAACATTTATAGAGTACTATATAAAATACTTTAGGCAGTTCATCTTGGTTCATCCTACAATACTCTTAGAGATCAGTATTTTTTCCATTTCGTAGATGAAGAATCTGTCCAAGGTCAGGTAATAGTAAACTTTCTGAATCCAAGGCCTATACTTTTTCTAATATTCTACATTTTTCCTGAGAAAAAATTTATATCTGGGGATTTCTTTTTTCTTTGTGGCATGTGATCATGTCTGGGCTTCGATATGAATTCCCCCTGTACAACTGCTTTATTATAGGCCATTTAACTGGGAGAGGTTGGAATGGAATGCCAAACTGTGAGCAGAAGTAACTCAGTCCTGGAAGGTTGGATGTACATTTTTTAAAAATACAAATGGGTCTGCTGATAGATGGCCACAGGTTAGGGTGGTGGAGAGTGCCTGTAATCTGAAGCTCCTAAGGTCGTAAAATCACCTGACCACAAAGAGTTAATAGTCAAACAGTAATGCAGAAAGAGAACTTCTAAGTAGTAACTAAAAACATGACCTGAAGCAGCAATGTGGGAGCTGAAAATAGATTGAGGGATTTGAGAGGCAAGGAAGAGTGAGGAGGAGCAACAGGTCTAGAGGAAACAAAAAAGCAATTCCAGACAATTACTTGAAGCAGGTGTTGTCCATAGCTGGATTTTATGTGCTCAGTGGGAGAAGCACCTGTATTAAAAGGGGGAAGGCGGAAGGGGGAAGGGGGAAGGGGGAAGAGGGAAGGGGGAAGGGCTGACAAGCCATGAAGTCCCTCCCTGATCTAGATGATTTTGTGACTTGAGGATGAAATCCAATTTCTTTAGAAAGACTATCCCCAAGGACCCTGATGACATGGCCCTTGCCTGCCTCTTCTCTAAGCACCCCAAGTTCCAGCCATTTGAAACTTATGCCATTGGCTGAATATGCACATTCTTTTAATACGTGCACATGTCTCTTCAGATTTGCCAAGTGAAACCCTATCCATTCTGCAGGTATCAGGTATTATGTCCTTTGAGAAGTATCATATTCCTCACCCTCCTCTCTCCTCCCAGTACCCTTAGGTAGCCCTGCCCTGTATTTCCTTAGTATTCTCCTTATAACACATTGTAAGAATTCATTTACTTCTTCATTTTCTCTGTGGCACTCAACTCTTGAAGACAGGAGCTCGTCTTAGTTACCTTTGTGTTACATAATTCGGTGCCTGACATAGTAGGTAGTTAGTCAATATTTTTACTAAATGGATAAATGAAGCTTTGATGACCATGTTAAATGATATATGGATTACACATCAAATTAATAGATGAGGATAGATCACAGTTTATCTTCTAAAGTCTGTTCAGCAGCCAGACCCCTCAACTTTTTATTAATTATGGAGATGTTTGCATCTTTGCAGTCAAACCCAGTTGTGCAAAATGAGGAAGAAAAAAGACAAGTTCCAGAAGTCATTGGTCTTCCTAGATTTATCAGCTTAAGTAGGATCATTTTCATTCTTCTAAAGTTAGTACTTTAAGGGCATTGGGGGGTCCATTCAGTGAGATGATGAGAAAATCCAGACTTTATAGTTCATGGGAGACATTGCAGGACCATTACTCTTTATTTACTGGCTCTCTCCAAGAAAGGAGCATTGTTGGTCATTTGGCAGGGGAAGGAAATCCTAAGTGCTTTTGTCATGAGATGAGGAGAGAATCACGTTTGCGTGGGGTTCTTGTGGTGTACATAAAGCAGTAGCTGGATGATTCAAACAGGTGAGCCAACACTGACTTGTTCTAGAAAAGGAACAGATGTAACAGAGATAGGCTTCTGGGAACCCAGTGCCACACATGATGTATATTCAGCTCTCTCCTGGAAAATATTTCAATTTTCATCATTTCTTTATATATATATTTAGGTCTAAACGTCCAGGAAGAGGTCACTTATTTCTTCTATGTCATTGTACTCAAGTTAGATTCATAGGGAGCTTTGCTTACTATCCTACATTGCTTGGTTCTTCCAAATTGGACAAGCAGGAACTGGCAGGAGGGATGCCCTTAGGCCTGGACTGGGCAGAGGCTGTGTTGCCTCCTGTTCACAGCTGCAGAGTGTGGAGATGAAGGGCAGGCACCAGCAATAATGTCCTATAGGACTGTAGCTCAGAGCAGCTTCAGAGTTGTTTCAGATTGACATTCTGAGCAGAGCTGAGCAAAGAAAAGACATGAGGTAGGAAGCCAGATTAGGAGACTATGGAGAGCTGCCAAGGGAGGAAGTTTGACTTGGACTTAGGAAACTGAGCCTGGAGCAGAGCCTGAGCTAAGGAGCAGGCAGGTGACTGTTTATCTGGTTTCCCACACTTGTGGGTAAAAGCATAATGAGAATAATTAAAGGGACGGACCATGGAAGCAGTTGTCAGCCAGAAGACTGCTTTGAAGTATGGTGGTTCCTCAGACACCTGAACTATGAGGGTGTGTACAGAAATGAATCAGGGCTAGAGGAACTGACCTGGCCATAGAGCTGGCTTCTGACGTGGAGCACAAAAAATCCAATACACAATGTTCACAGTAATTTGGTAAATATGGAGTATGATTTTGGCTAGTACTGTTTTCCAAGGGGGAATAATAGTAGAAGGTAGGCAGTGGTGTAATTTAAACTGGGGTGTTGGGTGGGCTGTGGAGGGAGGTGCCTTAGTGAACTGGTTCTGGGTGATTTATCTGTTTTCTGCAGGAACCCAGGTATTGTCTGAAGGTGGGGAAGCAGGGTTCTGCTTCTTGGAGGAGCCAACTGTCAATGGAGAAAGGAGCCTGCATAATTGTGTATACTTTATCTCTGCAGCTATATTACATAATGAAATAATACGTGACCAGCAACAAAAGTTGTACATAGAAAGTTAAGACTGGAATGAAATCCACTGAAATATTTTAATAGTTTATTCTGAATTTTGGGCATATGGCTGACTTTTTTTCCTCCTAGTCATATCACATTTTCTAAATTTTCAGGAAGGAGCAAATTCTTTTATAATGAAGAATAAAACAAATTTTTCAAAGGGTAGATAGGAGCTTAAAACAAATTTTACTGACTTCACAGTTTTGCCTTATTTTCATTAACTACATTAATTGAAGGAGTAAGAGGCCTGGTAGCTTAAAGGAAATAGGTAATCCAGTTTGGAGTGCACCTACTCATAGGCAAATACATGGAAATTCTTGCTTTCTTTAATTCCTACCTTGATAGAATGCATGTCAAAGACCCAGTTGATCTTTGGGGAAGAATATTTCAGAAAGTTTGTAATCCATTCACAAATGAGCACACAGGTCAAGGTCTGGGAGTGAGGCATTCAAATTATAGCAATAGATGCCGACATTTGAAACATAACATATTCAGTATGTTGATTGTACTTTGCCTGTAAGTATTTTGTTCCCATGTCCCCTGAGGCATTCTGAAGAAAACAAAGAAGATATGCTCTCTTTTGCTAGTGTGCCAAATCATAAAGGTTCTATTAACATCCCTCTGCCTTCAACCCATTCTTGCATACCAGCATTGCCAAGGGCATCCGAACCAGGCAGCAAAAGCTTTTGCAATATGAACACTGTTGCTGTAGGCCTCGAGATTTGCTTAATTCTGCTCTGCATGCCCTTTCATTTCTTGCCGGTTTCCTCTCATCACTTCCTAGTAAACTAAGATTAGGGTAGCTGTAGGCAAACACCTGATGCTGTAAACTTTCAGGTGTGAGCCTATTGGAGAACAGGGTCACTATCTTAAACTTCTTTCATTGAGCAGCAATGATTGTTGCCAGGTACTTAGAAACAGTGGTGAAAAAATAGTCTAGATATACAAGGAGAATATGTGCCAATAACCTAATGTGCTGGAGTTTTTGTAACCTCTGTAGTGCCTCTAATATCACCAGAGGGGTTTTTGTGATAGAATTTAAATTAAACACTGGTGCCTGAAATTCTTCCCTACATGAACCCAATGATCTTTCATTAGGTGTCTCCAAGGAACCTTGTGATTTTATTAAATTCCTGTGCTTACTACTGGTTTAATGGGGCAATAACAATTTAAATTTTTTTTAAATTAAAAGGATTATATAAGAAAAGTACTACAAAAAACCAAAAAGACAACAATAAGAATCTTCTTAATCCAACCACCTGAAGTCTTTCCATAGACATGTGTTTTAAAATTACTAAGATGGGTCTATTTTATATTTTGTATACTGCCCTAAAATTATTTCATACTTTTTCTGTTTCAGTTCAAATGTCTTAATTATAGTTTTATAATTTTAATGGATGATAATATTTTATCAAGTAGATGAACCATTGTATGTAGATAAATCCATTGTTGGACATTTGAATTATTTTCAAGTTGAGACTAATAGAAAATGCTCTGGTTAACATCTTTATTCACATAGATTTTGTTTCCATTAAATTATTTCTTTAAAGTAAATTTGTAGAAATATGATAAGTGTATAGAAAAGATAAGATTATCTTGTTAGAACACAGTTCTTTCCAAAAATTTATTCTAATATATAATATTACCAATTGGTATAAAATTGTAACTCATGGGTCCTTAAAAAAACAAACCAGCTTTGTTGAGATATAATACATCTATCATCCAGTTCACCCAATTGAAGGGTACAATTTAAGGTTTTTAATATATTCACAGAGTTGTATCATCACAATCAGTTTTAGAACATTTTCATTACCCCAAAAATAAACCCTGCAACTATTAGCAGCTCTCCCCATTTTGAATCAGTACCCCCAGCCCTAGGTTAATACTGATCTTTCTACCTCTATAGGTATGTTTATCCTGGACGTTTTATACAAATGAAATCATTCAATATATGGTCTTCTGTGACTAGGTTTTTTTCATTTAACATAGTGGTTTCGAAAGTCATGCAAGTTGTGGCTCTATTTTATTGCCAAATAATATATAGCACATTGTTTTTATTCATAAGTAGATGGACATTTGGGTTCTTTCCATTTTTTGGCTGTTATGAAAATGCTGCATTGAACATGACTGTGCAATTTTTTTTATGGACATTTGTTTTTATTTCTTTTGGGCATATACCTAGGAGTGAAGGTTCTGGGTCATATGGTTATTCTATGTTTAATCTTTTGAGGAACTGCCAAACTGTGTTCCAAAGCAGCTGCACGATTTACATTCCCACCAACAATGTATGTGGATTCTAAATTTTCTGCATTCTCACCAACACTTGTTATTATCTGCCATGTTTATTATAACCATCCTAGTTGGTATGAAGTGCTATATCATTGTGATTTTGATTTGCATTTCAAAAGTTTCTTTACAATTTTTTTTCATATTTTAATTTACCTGTGTAGGATTGAAAGCCTTTTACAACGTTACATTTTTAAAAATATTCAATATAATATGTACAAGATAAATGTGAGGCACTATGGGAAACACAAAGAAATGAAACAGTTTATAGACTGTGAGGGAAATATGCATCAGAAATAAATATAAGTCAGAAACTTACATGCCATAAAAAATGTAAGACTAACATTCAAATAGCAGTTTATAATTATATAGCACTTCACTTATTCACATGTGTTACCTCATTTACTCTGCATAATTATCATCTTAGGTACCATACAAAGACAACCTTAAAAAAATGGATAGGCCTTGTTTCTAGACTTCATTAAAGTCAATAAAAATATACTGCCTGCCATAGCATAAAAATTTATTTTAAAGTGCAAAATTTTGAGTGAAAATACCAACAAGCTGTCCCTATTTTCACTAATAGCAAAGAGAAAATGGCCAAAAGAGTGGAAGGATTTTAATTAGATTTAATAAATTTTATTATTAAAGACTTGCTAATTTAGACTTGTTCATCATCAAAATGCTTTATTGACGTGTGCTTACAGAAAACTCCTATCCTGAATATAGATAAACATTAAAATGAAAAAAGAAGGGAAGGGAAGGGGAATGGAGGGGAAGGGAAGAAGAAGGAAAGGGAAAAGAGAGACACCAACGTGAGGTGAGGCTATTTAGTGCGTGTGATGGAAGAGCCTTCTATACAAAGTGTGCTTTCTGCTTCATTAATACGGAATTTTATTTATTTTTTTATTACAAAGTGTTCAAGCCATTAAAAAATACAGAAAGAGTTATAAGGACAGAAAAAGGAAACCTTCCATAATCTCCACTTGGAGAAGAATCATTGTAAAAATCTACATTTCTGCCCAACCTTTTTACTATGCTTACAAAAAAACAACACACTATATTTTATACATAAAGGGTATTTTTGGCTTATAAACACTTTCCCACATTATCAGGCCTTTCATGAGTATGTTTTAATTATCATGAGCTATTCTCTAGAGAATGGGCCATTATTTGCTATCATTTACCTACTCCTGGACAATTGGCTGGTTTACCGTTTTAGTAATGTGATCATCTTTGCGAAGGTTATTTGCATTTTAAAGAATTTCTTCATGGTATATTCCTAGGAAAAGAATTGCAGGGTCAAAAATATGACCATTATCTGGCTTTCAATATAAATTATCATGTTGTTCCTCCAAAGTTTACTCAATATATTCTTAGCAGCAGAGTATTATTCAACAAATATTTAATGGGAACTTCCTAAGTTCCAGGCACTGAGTGAAGTGCTGGGGCTAAGTTAGCGAATGTCATGGCACTGTCCAGCTGTCAAAGAGCAGAATGCCTATTTTACTGCTCTATTACCAACATTGCATATTTTCAAGGTTTTTTCCTTTCTAATTTGATGGAGGAATCTTGTATTTTATTGCTACTTTAACCTGCATTTCTTTCAATACTAGTGATTCTGAACATTCCTCCATATTCATTTGGTCATTTATCCTTATTTACCCTTTGACCATTTATCTGTTAAGCTATTAACAACAATATAGAAACTGACATGGATTTGTACCTTATTCTTGCACAGGGACCTCACATATCTTTTTTGCATGTTAGAATAAAGACCTTTGCTAATTTAATAAAATATTACTATATTTGTTGCTCACATGAGTACCCATGCTCTCCTTGAATGCAGATAAGTTTGCTAGATTGTTGGGTTTCTTCTTGGGCTAATTATGGGTCTTGGGAAATTTTCAGTATTTGGATAACTTCCTGTCCTGGAAACCGATGGATCATCTGAAGGATTCATATTGGAGGCAGAGTGATAATCAATATTGTAGGCTGAGGTCACTGACACAGGCCAAAAACAACAATGTGTAGATTTAGATGAATTGCTTTTTGGTTTTTGTCTGGATTTACTAAGACGGGGGGATGTTTGGGCAAATGCTGTCTCTGTGGGGTCACTTTGAAGTGACTGTCTAATGAATCAAGAAAGGGCAGTTAAATCCCTCTTGGTGAGAACATCAAAAGAGGAGTTGGATATAGTTACATTTTAGGAGTCAAGGGCTATCAGTTGACCTTTCTTAAGAGTAAGGAGAGGAGTTTAGATGATTGGGAAATTTTTATGTAGTGACTTTTTAAAAATCCTCTCACTTTTTCCCTTTCTCTCCCTATCTTCATTTTTTCTAGGCCTGTCCTTCCTTAATTATTTGACAATAGGGTTAGGGAATTAGAAAATAAAAGTCATGTTTTACCAAAGGCAGAGACTCTTCAATAGTCTTCTGAACATATTCTCATAATTTCATAATTTAATCAGTCTTTTGTTGAAGGATCTTATAAACAGATCATTAAATTTATTTTCTTTTCTCTTGTATGGATTATCTCCTCTCTCTCTTCTTGGTGGTAAGAGATACATAGAGAAAATTCAAACCCATGGGTTATTTCAGCACATCCTTTAGCCTTAAGTGTTTTTTCTTCCATCAAAACATTTACCAAAGCAATAACTCGTCAGGTTGTCTGACTGAAATCCGTATCTCCTATTTTCTTGTCAAACCCACAAAGATACCAATAAGAAAGAACTGTCAAAGAGTGAACAGACAAGAGAAGAAAGTGAAGGGCTTCGTCAAAGGGTAGCAAAAACATGGCCCATACACCAATACTCATCCCTCCTGTGCCCAAGAAGACCTTGCTGATAGATGACACTTCCCCACTGAATTGAACATGGCCTCAGAATTCTTGTCAATATTGCCTCCTAGTCAACCCAATAGCATGGCATCAGGGTGAAACCCATCATCTTTTCCTGGCAGAATATCTACAAACATATCTTTGGGGCATCAGGAGTTGACTATGATTGAAAAGTAGCCTACATGAAATAGCAGAAATATACTAGCATTTCCCATTTCTTTCTCTTAAAAGAGGGAAATCATAACGGCATCTATCTAGGAGAAAATCTCGCCTGATATTCTGAATTGCCACAGGCTTTGTCTATTTCATTAATTACATAATTTCAGATAATGACAAGTACTCTGGATAAAATAATTCAGAGAGAAAGCATTGGCAGAGAGGTAGTATAAGAATGCCTCTCTGTAGGAAGGACATTTGAGCAGAGGTCTGAATAATGTAAAGAAATCAGTCATGTGAAGATCTGGGGGCCAGTTTACTGGCAGAGGAAACACCAAATGCAAATGCAGGAGTGAGTTGGTGTGCTCACACAACAGCAAGACGTCGATATGTTGGTGTAAAGTGAGGGAAAGGGTAGGAGATGGGAAGAAAAAGGCTTGAGTCAGATCAGATGAGGTTCTTTATGGCTATGATAAGGAATTCACATTTCATTTTTATTGTGATGGGAAGCCATTGGAGGATTTTTTTTTTATATTTATTTTTTATTTATTTCTCTCCCCTTCCCCACCCCCCCCCCCCAGTTGTCTCCTCTCTGTGTCCATTTGCTGTGTGTTTTTCTGTGTCCGCTTGTATTCTTGTCAGCGGCACTGGGAATCTGTCTCTTTGTTATTGCGTCATCTTGCTACATCAGCTCTCTTTGCGTGCAGTGTCACTCTTGGGCAGGCTGCACTTTTTTCTTGCTGGGTGACTCTCCTTACGGGGCACACTCCTTGCACATGGGGCTCCCCTATGTGGAGACACCCCTATGTGGCATGGTGCTCCTTGTGTGCATCAGCACTGCGCATGGGCCAGCTCACCACACGGGTCAGGAGGCCCTGGGTTTGAACCCTGGACCTCCCATGTGGTAGGTGGATGCTCTATCCGTTGAGCCAAATCTGCTTCCCCCATTGGAGGATTTTGATCTGAGGAGATGATGTGAATACGTATTTAATATGTTTGTACTAGTGTGTGATTTTTCTTAATATTAGTCTTAATGCATATGCTGTCTCCATAATCACATAAAACTCTTTTATTGTGAAATATTTCAAACATAGAACTTAATGAATTATTCAGACCACACACTGATGCAGCCACCCATACCTATGGAAACTTAAATAAAAAGGCAGCCTCCGCCCCCCCCCCCCCCAAAAAAAAGGAAATGCTCTCTGTAACAATGAAGATATGGGTTACTTTTTATGGAGGCATAGTTGCTTGGAGTGGCCTTGGTAGGGTGGGTTCATTAATGAACATATTTTTAAAAGGTCTTTTGGATGGTTTATGGGGAATATTGTGGGAGCAGAAGTGGAAAAGGGAGAGGAGCAAAAGACAATTTCAGTTGCCAAACAAGAGTTGAAAATGGCTTAGACTGGGTGGGAATGATGAGTGAAGTGGCCTGATTTGGAGTACTTTTGGTGGAAGAGCAAAGAGGCCTTGTTAATAAAATTTATGTGGAATGTGAGAGAAAGAAGATTCAAGGATGACTTAGGCTTTTGGTGAGAGAAACTGAGTGAATATTGATGCCATTTGCTGAGGCAAGGAAGACTGAGGGGAGGAGCAAGGTAGGGAAGGAAATCAAGAGATTGGGGTGCATATTAGCCAAGCAGTGAGTAGTGCGGGTGCCTATATATAGAGGTTGATGTGGCAGAGGTTATGGCTAGATGTATTAATTTGGGAGTCACTAGAGTTTAGATGATATTGAAAGCTTTGAGACTGAAGTAGATGACAAGGGAGTGGGTGAAGATGGAGAAGAAAAGGAGGGCCCAGGACAGATCTTTTGGGTGCTGAAACATTTACAGTGGTGGTTCTCAAACTGGGGAGATTTTGTCTCCCAGGGGACACTTGGCAATGTCTGGAGACATTTCTAGTTGGTGAGGTAAGAGACGGCCCTGGCTTCTAGTGAGAAAAGGCCAGGGATGCTGCTAGACATCCTACAGTGCACAGGGTGTGATCCCACAACAAAGAATTATCTGGCCCAAAATGTCAGTAAAGCTGAGGTTAAGAATGCTGATTCAGAAGTAGGGAGCATCAGGAGCCAGTGAAGATGACAGAGAAAGAATGAGCAGTGAAATAGGAGGAAAACCTAGAGGGTGTGCTGAATGTGGTTTTTAGAAAGGTATTTTAAAAACAAAGTACTTGTTTACCTATGCCACACGTGCTGAGAAGTCCAATGAGATGAGAACTGAGAATTGACCACTGGATTTTGTAAGATGGAGGAGTTTAGGATGCATCAGTAGGATTCAAGATTCCTTTAAATGCTAATATTCAACTAATGAGGTTTATATACATCTTTCTAAAATCCTGTACAAATTCAAGAAAGATAACCTTTTTTTTTCTTTTTTAACAACGGTGAGTATACCAAAGGAAGTTTTTGGTATTCTCATTGCTTAGCCTTTTTGTGTTTGTGAAACACTGGTTTAAAATAATGATTCCGGTTAGCTTAAGCAAAACAGAAGTTTACTTGTAGGACCCTAAAGTATTTTATGATGCAAGAAGGATGGGATCACTGAGTCTTGGGTCAGGTGGCAACCAGGGAGCTCTGAGGACCCCATAAAACAAGAGTTTATGTATCTTTTCTACCATTTACATAACTTAGACCCAGGGACTCTCAGTCTCTTTGAGTTCGTGTTCCCACTGTTTTGGAGTAGACATCTGTTAGCATTATTGGTTTGGGTCAGGTTCCCATTTTTTGATCAGTCAGCTCTCATAAAACCAGATCACAGTAGAGACAAAGCAACTTAATCCCTCTCCTTAGGTACTGGAAGCAGTTCCCAGAGAAGGGGGAGTGGTAATGGGACAGACAGCCACTCTGAGCAATACCATCAAGAGTTCACCCCCTTATCCTATACCTCCAAATAAGTCCTTCACAGTTGTGCTACAGCTCTACCACGTACAGTCACAAACACTTCCTCCCAGGCACGAGACAACACAAACCATACAGTTACTAAATCCTGGAGTTATGTCATAGGGACTCTGTCCTTTGAGTCCATGGTCTCCAGGCAGTGTTTATTTACTCTTCTTGTTTCATCATGATGCATTTCTTTTTTTAAAGATTTATTTATTTATTTATTCCCATGCCCCCTCCCCCACCCCAGTTGTCTGTTCTCTGTGTCTATTTGCTGCGTCTTTTTTTGTCTGCTTCTGTTGTCAGCGGCATGGAATCTGTTTCTTTATGTTGCGTCGTCTTGTTGTGTCAGCTATCCATGTGTGCGGTGCCATTCCTGGGCAGGCTGCACTTTTCTCTCGTGCTGGGTAGCTCTCCTTACGGGGCGCACTACTTGCACATGGGGTTCCCCTACGCGGGGGACACCCCTGCGTGGCACGGCACTCCTTGCGCACATCAGCACTGCACATGGGCCAGCTCCACACGGGTCAAGGAGGCCCGGGGTTTGAACCGCGGACCTCCCATGTGGTAGACGGTCGCCCTAACCACTGGGCCAAGTCCGCCACCCCGATGATGCATTTCAATAGTTTGCAACTTATTAAGTGAATACTTTACTACAATTAATATTCCTTATATATAGGAGTGAGACAAAAGAAAAAGGAAAGAGAAAATAAGTAATGTTGATTTAAAAAAGAAGACTATTCAATCTTTAGCTGTTCCAACAGTATGGAAAAATATAGGTTTAGTCAAGATTGTTTGTCTTTCTGATTCACTGAAAGGCCTTATATTGCATCCCCATTTATTACCTATTGCAAGTTGTGCTTACCTTTGACTGGCATTTAAGGTGGTCTGGGTTTCCTTGGGGGATAAACCTTTATTTCTGAGAGGTCTGAACCTTTGGCAATGCAGCCTAGATAACATGAGTGTCGTCTGTAAACCTGTCATCCAGATTCTTTTTCTATTGCACTCAATTCCCAACAACCTCATTTCCTTTCAATGAAGTAAATCATGATAGCTGTTAGTCATCACCCCTACGCCTTTTTTGCCTGTTATTTTTATGGCAGGAGGTGCTCACAATGGCCTGGACAGACAGAAGTCTCTGTTCCCAATTCAAGGAAATGATTCCTCTTCCCCTGGGCCCTGAGCAGTGGGAGTTTAACACTTTTGGTAATGAAACACCTGGAGCAGTAGATCATGGAGCCTAAAATCGTTAAAACAATAAACATTTTTAATATTAACGCCTCGGTTTCTGGACTCCATATCCCGGTGGTGAGAGAGATAGGTCAGAGCATATACTTCATCTTGGGAGTAGCTCTCCAGCTTATAAAATGCTGCATCCCAGTGCAGCTCTGCCATCTCTGAGAACCTTGGAGAGATTTCAGCACTCTCATTGCTTTTTTCTTTACATAGTGCAAATATTAGGACTTAAATTAGCATTGTTTTTTTTTAAAAAAATCAAACATTTCTGTGGAGAAAAGGGATCTTTTCAGAAAAATAACACCTTTGCTAATTTACATCAAATTATCTAGTTTATCCTGTACTATTTTCTCTTTTTCAGTTAATTCACATTATCCTTCAGTTAATTCACATTTTCCTTAATTTCATGGCAAATCACAGAACTATTTTAGACTTAAACTAGCTGGTAGAAGACATTGCTGCAGGAATAGTACTTATTACAAGTTTTCCTTATAACCGTGTTTTCATTTCTTTTAGCTATTTGGTTCTCAATGGCTGGCGTCGTCTTGGGGACATTTCGTGTTTTAATTAGGTGGAGTCTGCTGAGACATCATTTCCCCTGACTCATACCAGGGTTGTTGTGGTGTTCCTTAGGAGTTTTCTGCAACCCTACCATTAATATATATGCGTGTCATTTCAAATAAAGGACAAGAAAATAGTTTTTGGAGCTTCCGTTCATTAGCATTGAGTTACCTGCTGTGCTTCATACTATTATTTTAAATGATCAATTGTGAAAGCTTGGCAAGAAAGTCCATTTCTATGTATGTAAATAAAATGCAAGCCCACTGTGAAAACCTTACTCCTGAAATACTTCTTAGCACAATACAATTCAGTCTAGTCCTCTTTACTGTTCTGAAGTCATTGTTGACAATCTTGCGCTTATTTAAATTTTCTGAGGTAATAGTATCCATGAGAGCTCAAAGTTTCCTGTTACTTCTTTAGTGAAATTGTTCCACAGATGTTTGTCATGAGCTTGAATATATTGATAAGTTCTTCTCAGTTGAAAAATGTAAGTTGAACTCAATTCTATTCTTAGTATAGATTAAGCTCACTTTATGGATCAGTTGCTTTCCTGAAAATTTTGCCTATGAAGTTAATTTTCTTTTAGTAAATTGATTTTTCTATTGATGTGCATTTTAAACTGGAACTGTGATTTCTGGTAAGACAAGAGCTCCAAGATATAGTAAAATCACATTTGAGATTATAGCACTTTCCTCAGAAAAAACAATAGTGATAATGTGCCAAAAAAACAGGTCACTAAATTGAAGATGATTAAGCTTAATTTTATGTTTGGTCAAATAGATTCAAGGTATAAAGGAAAATCAATCATGATAGCTTAACAAAACTTTTTGAAAAGACCCTGACTCTCAATATTTCATCTAATAGTCTTCTGCTTGAACACATTAGACTCATGTTGATGACTTAGACTTTGTTACCTTTTGTGTATTATAGTTTGAAGACAGGATGTAAGAACAACAAATATTTCAAAATGGAAAAAAAATTTTTTTGAACTATTCATCTGAACTTGAAAATGAACTCTTTGTAGAAATGGAGCTCTGTCCCATACTTCCTTTTCTGCCTTCCACAGGGTCTAATATAGTACTGAGCAAAGGGTAATAATTCTAATTGCAAGAATTTATATAGTGTTCATGAGGTGCTAGGCACTCCTCTGAGCATAAAGCATGTATTAACGCTTTAATCTTTACAGTAACTCTAAAAGATAGGAGCCATTTTTTAAAATTTATTTTTAAAGATTTATTTTATTTATTTATCCTCCTACCCTCATTGTTTGTGCTCGCTGTCTGCTCTCTGTGTCTGCTCATCTTCTCTTTAGGAGACACTGGGAACTGAACCTGCAGCCTCCCATGAGGGAGATAGGTGCTCAGTCATTTGAGCCACCTCCGCTCTCTGCTTTGTTGTCTCTTTCATTGTATTTCCTCTTAGTGCCTCCTTTGTTGTGTCATCTTCTTGCGTCAGCTCGCTGCACCAGCCTGTCATGCCATCTTTTGTCTTGCTCATCTTTTCCAGGAGACACTGGAAACCGAACTCAGGACCTCTCATGGAACTTAAAGGAAAGAAGGAATTCATAGTTTAGGGACAAATTAAGACTGGACTACCTTCCATCTGATGGCACTGTGTAACACTTATTTAAATTTTAGTTTTATGAGAATAATCCAGCTCTGGCATTTGAAAGGGAATTTCCATCTTTCTGCACCTAATGGTTTACTCCTGTGGGTATGCGTTCACTACATCTTCCCATTTCTCCTACAGCTCCTTTCTTCATTTGAAGTTAAAGGGGAAACTACTTCTCTGAATATGAATATGCATGCTTCTAAAACTTGCTCTATATTGCTTATGAAGGGATATGCCCTGATATAGACATGTAGTGGGAAAAGCCTCAGAAGTCTCAGCCTCAAGGTAAAGCAGGCATGTATGAAATAACCAACACACAACAGACTGTAATTAGGGTTATATATGCATGTAGTACCACAAAATGACAGAAAAGAGGGGAGATAATTTAGTCTGAAAACACAGAGTAAACTTGGAAGAGGAGTTGAGATGCAACGAGGGCTCTGAGGTTGGGTAGGACTTTATCTTTCAACAGGTGGGTGTGCCATTGGAGGCAAAGTGGATAGACATGACAGTATGATATGAGGAATGGAAAGCAGCCAGCACAACTAGACAGAGGAATACATATGTGGGGTTACAGAGGGACATTTGAAAAGTATGTTGAGGCCATTCATAAAGGGTCTTATCCAACCAAGTAATTTAGGTTCTATTCTTTAACCAGAAGTTGTTTAACTATGAGGAGGAAAGTGTCATAATTACAGAACTGCAGGGATAGGATTAAAGGAAAATCTCTTGTTAAATCTTATGATACTGGAGAATGGTAAGAAAAGACAGCTGTGTTCCTGGTTTAAAATAGAACATATTCTATGCTTTGTATGTGACATGAGGTAGGGGTCAGTGTTTCTGAGAAGGATTTGGAAAATAAGTATAGTTTTAAAATTAGAATGCATTGATTGACTTTACCAAATTGATAACCTTTTCTACCGTACTTAGTTTACACATCCCAAAGAAATGCATCATTGGCAGATAGTGGTTTTGAACTAACCTGCCTGATTTGGCTCACCTTGTAGCTTCAATTTACTAGATAATTTTCAAGGTTTCACCATCTTTTGGGTGGTTAAGGACTGTTCAATCCAATTTTCTACCTCTGTATTTACTTCCAAGTATTTTTTTCTGATTATAAAGGTAATTCTTGACTTCTGGGATGATGGCAGACTAGAAAGATATGGGACTCTCTTCTCTTGCAGAAAAATAGCTATAGGACAGGCAAACATGACCTGGAAAAAAATCTTTTAGGGTAGGCTAGACATGGCCCAGACTCTAGAAAAAGGGGCAAAGGAAAAGAATTGCGATGGCAAAACTGTGAGATAAAAGTGCAGCTGCAACTGCCAGCATCCTCCCTACCCATATAGACACTTTTGAATTCTAAGGCCTCAGAGCTGGCAACTACAGACAAAGAAGGCCCCAGGGATCCACCTTCCCAGGAAAGGGGAGAGAGAGGGGCATAGCCTCAGACGGACTCAGCTTTTGACCTACAAATTTGGTCTGCTGTGTCCCACGAGCCCTTCTAGGCCCAGGGGCTGCACACCATTGTTTACCTTGGGAGCCAGCAAGGGACTAAAGAGATCCAACCCTCTAAATTTCTCTCTCTACTGACTGGGACTGGTTGTTGAGGATATAGAGGGGAATGGAATTATATCCTACACAGGAGAGGGAGGCATCTGCCAGCAAAGGATGAAGAACTGTCTCTGAGAAAGTTTGAATTACAAAGCTCTTAGTCTCCAGGCAGAGTCCTCTCTCACACTGATCTGGTCTGTGTTGCAGTGAACACACTCTGAACTGAGAGGCCTGCCAAAGAATGCCAATTGCTGCTGGACGAAGGAAGAGCACACGAGGAAAATAAAAGTAAATAAGTAAGAAAAGCTTTTTTGGGCCTTTACAGCCTCCCTCCCCTAGGCCACTGGATCCAGGGCCCAGATTTGAGCAACTAACAGGGACAGTCCTAAAGACCCAGTATATTTTAAACCAAGAATCAAAGAACATCAGTAACACACAGCCTCCCACCACTAAATCCCTATGAAAGAGAGAAATTGAGCATCTGAATAAGCTCACTATCCTAGTCAGATGCTAGACATCAGCAAAAAATTATAAGCCACACTAAGAAAATGAAAGAAATGGCCCAAGAAAAGGAATATATCAAAGCCCCCAAAAGACACAGGATGCGAGACAACTAATCAACAAGATGCACACAAATTTCCAAAATTAAATTAATGAGTTGAAAGGCAATATGGTTAAAGAAATAAAGGACATCGAGAAGACACTGAGTGAGCACAAAGAAGAATTTGAAAACCTGAATAGAAAAGTAACAGAGCTAATGGGAATGAAAGACATGATAGGTAAGATAAAAAACACATTAGAGGCATACAACAGCAGACTCAAAATGATAGAAGAAAGAATAAGTGATAAAGAAGACAGAACAGCTGAACTAGAAGAAAGAAAAGAATGGAAAAAATTGAGCAGGGTCTCAGAAAGTTGAATGATAACATGAAACACAACAACTATGTGTTATGGGAGTTCCAGAAGGAGAAGAGAAGGGAAAAGTGGCAGAAAGACTATTTCAAGAAATAATAGCTGAAAAATTTTCTAACTCCTATGAAAGAAATGAACTTACATGTCCAAGTAGTGCAGTGTACCCCAATCAGAATCAATGTGAACAGACCTACTGCAAGACACATACTACTCAGAATGTCAGATGTCACAGATAAAGAGAAAATTCTGAGAGAAGCAAGGGAGAAGCAAACCATCATATACAAGAAATGCCTAGTAAGACTTAGTGTGGATTTCTCATTAGAAACCATGGAGACAAGAAGACAGTGGTATGATACAATTAGGATATTAAAAGAGAAAACTGCCACCTGAGAATTCTTTATCCAGCAAAATTGTCCTTCACATATGAAGGTAAGTTTAAAACATTCACAAACAGAAACTAAAAGAATTTGTAAAAAAGATTCCACCTTTGCCAGAAATATTACAGGAAGCGGTAGCAATTTGATATTATTTGTGAATTCCAAAAAAAGGAATATATATTGTGTTTGTGATTGTGCACATGATACTCTTTGATTGTATTAAATTCAAAGGTTTTATGTTTACCTAATTAAATCAAGATTAGGGATGTGATTCAACCACATCATTACGGTGACTCAACGTTGAGTCCCTGCCCATTTGCTGGGCTATATAAATGGACACACACACAGGAGAAGATACATGGGAATAGAGAGAACTCCATAGACATGGCAGAGGAGAGACCTTTGATCCTGGGGCCCCAGAGAGAGCTGAGCCATTCATCTAGTAGTTTGTAACTGAAGAGATCAGAACCCTGAGCATCTGAGAAGGCTTAGAAAGAAATGAGCCCTCCAGCCTAAAGCTGGGATTGGAAGAAGCTGGGCCCAGGGAGCCTTAAGAGGGAGAGGAAGACTAAACCCTCATGGAGATTGGCAACCATCTTGCTTCAACACGTGGCAATAGACTTTGGTGCAAAAATACCTCTTCTGGTACCTTGAGTCGGACTTTTTATGGCTTTGTAACTGTAAGCTTTTACCTCAAATAAATACCCTGTATAAAAGGCAACAGACGTCTTTGGCTGACTAATACAGAAGCTTTATATAGCCTAAATGATAAACAAAGGAGAGAGAGGCTTGGAGGAGAGTATTGAAGAAAGAATAGCTGAAAGGATAACCAAAAGAGTAAAAAGATGGATGAAAATAAGATATGACATATGAAAACCAAGGAATAAAATGGCAGAAGTAAATAATGCATTTACAGTAATATCAACTGTGAATGGATTAAACTCCCCAATCAAAAGATATAGGCTGACAGAATGAATAAAAGAACATGAGCCATCCATATGCTGCCTACAAGAGACTCACCTTAGATCCAGGGATATAAACTGTCTGAAAGTGAAAGGTTGGAAAAAGATACCCCATGCAAACAATAACCAAAAAAAAAGCAAGTAACTATACTAATATCAGACAAAACAGACTTTAAATGCACAAAAAGTTATAAGAGATAAAGAAGGCCATTATATATTAATAAAAGGACAATCCACCAGGAGAAAGTAAGTCATAAATATCTAGGTACCAACCAAGGAACCCCAAAATACATGTGGCAAACTCTGGCAAAACTGAAGGTTAGTAGTAATATTTTGATGATATTCTTGCACAGTTTGTAACAAATGTATCACAACAATGCAAGGTGTTGGTGGAGGGGTGATATATGGGATGCCTGTATGATGTTATGTATGTTTATTTTGTAAGTTCACAACTTTTACTATATACTTATTGTTTATGCATGTCCATGTATGAATGACATACTTCAAAAAAAAAAAAAAGAAAAAAAACTGAAAGGAGAAATAGACATCTCTGCAATAATAGTTGGAGACTGCAACATGCCACACACATCAATCGATAGAACAACTAGACAGAAGATAAAAAAGGAAACAGAGAACTTAAATAGTATGATAAATGAGCTAGACCTAACAGATATAGACAGAACATTGCATCCCAAATCAACAGGTTGCACATTCTTCTCAAGTGTTCATGGATCTTTCTCCAGGATAGACCATATGTTAAGTCACAATGCAGATCTCAATAAATATAAAAAGATTAAAATTATACAAAACACCTTCTCAGATCATACAGAAATGAAACTGGAAATCAATAATAGAGAGGAAAGAGGTAAATTTGCAAAAGTGTGGAGGATGAACAACACACTCCTAAATAATCAATAGGTCAAAGAAGAAATTGTAAGTGAAATTAGTAAATATATTGAGATGAATGAAAATGAGAGCACAGCTTAACAAAACTTATGGGATATAGCAAACGCAGTCTTGAGAGAGAAATTTATATCCCTGAATGCCTATACTGAAAAAGAAAAAAGAGCTAAAAGCAAGAGCCAATGAAACAGCTGGAGAAACTAGAAAAAGAACAGCAAAACACTCCCAAAGCAAGAAGAAGGAAAGAAATAATAAAGATTAGAGCAGAAATAAATGAATATGAGAAAAAAAATAGAGGAAATCAACAAAACCAACAGTGGTTCTTTGAGATGATCAATAAAATTGACAACCCCCTAGCCAGACTAACAAAGAAACAAAGAGAGAAGATGCAAATAAGTAAAATCAGAAAACGAAAGGGGCAAAGTTAGGTCTGACCCCACAGAAATAAAAAGGATCATAAGAGGATATTATGAAAAACTGTATGCCAACAAACTAGACAACCTACATGAAATGGACAAATTCCTGGAAATGCACAATCTACACTGACACAAGAAGTACAAGAACTTAACAAACCTGTCACATTTAAAGAGATAGAAAAAGTCATCAAAATCTGCCAACAAAGAAAAGTTCAGGATCAGATGGCTTCACAGGTGAATTCTACCAAGCAGTTCTAGCAGAATTAGCACCAATCCTGCTTAAACTCTTCCAGAAAGTTGAAGAGAAGGGAAAATTACCCAACACATTTTATGAAACAACATCACCCTAATACTAAAGCCAGATAAAAATAATACAAGAAAAGAAAATTACAGATCAATCTCTTTAGTGAACATAGATGCAAAAACTCTAAGCAAAATACTTGCAAATAGTATCCAACAGCATATCAAAAGACTTATACATCATGACTAAGTGGGACTTATTACTGGTATGCAAGGGTTGGTTCAACCTAAGAAAATCAATTAACGTAATACACCACTTACAAATAGAAGGGAAAAAAACCGCATGATGATTATCTCGATCAATGCAGAAAAGGCATTCAACAAAATCCAGCATCCTTTCTTGATAAAAACACTTTGAAAGATAGAAATAGAAGGAAAATTCCTCAATGTGATAAAAGGCATATATGAAAAACCCTCAGCCAATATCGCACTCAATGGGGAAAGGTTGAAAGTTTTACTTCTAAGATCAGGAACAAGACAAGGATGCCCACTGTCACATGGTTATTCAGCATTGTATTAGAAGGTCTAGCTAGCACAATTAGACAAGAAAAAAATAAAAGGCAACCAAATAGGAAAAGAGGAAGTAAAACTCCCTATTTGTGAATGACATGATCCTATGTTTGGAAAACTCTGAAATGTCTATGACAAAACTACTGGAGCTGATAAACAAGTTCAGCAAAGTGGCAGGATAAAAGATTAACTGGCAAAAATCAGTAATGTTTCTGTACACTGTTAATGAACAACCTGAGGAGGAAATCAGGGGAAAAATTCCATTTACAGTAGCAACAAAAAGTCTCAAATACTTAGCAATCAATTTAATCAAAGAGGTACAGGACCTATATGCAGAAGACTACAAAACAATGCTAAATGAAACCAATGTAGACTTAAACAAATGGAAAGACATTCCATACTCATGGGTTGAAAGACTAAATATTGTGAAGATGTTAGTTCTACCCAAACTGATTTATGGATTCAATGAATACCAATCAGAATTCCAATAGCCTGACTTTACAGACATAGAAAAGACAATTACCAAATTTGAAAGGTAAAATGCAAGTGAATAGCTGAAAGCATTCTGAAAAGGAAGAGCAATGTGGGAGGAATTTCACTGCCTGACCTTGAAACATATTACAAAGCTACAGTGGGGAGCAAATGTGGCTCAAGCATTTGAGCACCTGCCTCCCATGTGGGAGGTCCCAAGCTCAGTTCCCGGTGCCTTCTAAAAAAGACAAACAATGAGTAGACATGGAGAGAAAACGATGAGCAGACAACAAGCAAAAACAATGAGCAGACAATGAGAAAAAAAAAGACAGCAAGCAAGAACAAATGAGCAGGGGTGGATGTGGCTCAAGCAGTTGAGTGCCTGCCTCCCATATGGGAGGTCCTGGGTTCCGTTTCTGGTGCCACCTAAAGGAAAAAAAAAACAAACAGAGAAGAAGTAGAAACGGGCAAAAACAACAAGCAGATGAGTGCCAACAATGAGCAAACGGATGAGGGAGCCATCTCGGGGGAAAAATACAAACAGCATTGTATTGGCGTAAAGATAGACACATTGATCAATGGAATAGAATTGATAGTCCAGAAATAAACTTTCATTTCTAAAGCCAATAGGTTTTCAACAAACCTTCCAAAGCCATGTTAACAGGACAAAATAGTCTCTTCAACAGATGGTGCTGGGAGAACTGGATATCCATATCCAAATGAATAAAATAGGATACCATTTCACTCCCTCTAAAAGAACCAATTCAAAATGGAACGAAGACCTAAAAACCAGGACCATAAAACTACTAGAAGAAAATGTAGGGAAACATCTTAAAGACCTTGTGGTAGGTGGTGGTTTCTTGGACCTTACACCCAAAGCATGCACAATGGAAGAAAAAATAGATAGAGGGGACCTCCTTAAAATTAAATACTTTTGCACCTCAAAGGACTTTGTCAAAAGGGTGAAAAGGCAGCCAACCCAATTGGAGAAAATATTTGTCAATCATGTATTTGATAGGAGTTTAATATCCATGGTACACAGAGATGCTACAATTCAACAATGAAAAGACAAAGAACCCAATTAGAAAATGGGCAAAAGACTTGAAAAGACATTTGTCCAAAGAAGAAATACAAATGAAAAAAAAATACATGAAAAAATGTTCAACTTCACTAGTGATTAGTAAAATGCAAATCAAAGCTACAATGAGGTATTTCCACCTATTAGAATGGCCACTATTAAAAAGACAGAGAACTGTAAGTGTTGGAGAGGATGTGAAGTAGGAACTCATATTCACTGTTGGTGGGAACCTACACTGGCTTAAGAAATACAAGAACTTAAACTGTGGAGGTCTGGCAGATCCTAAAGAAGTTGAATATAGATTTGCCATGTGACCTGGTGATACTACTACTGGGTATATACCCGGAAGAACTGAGAGCATTGACACATACAGACATCTGCGCACTGATAGCAATGTTCATAGTGGCATTATTCATGATTGCTGAAAGTTGGAAACAACCCAGGTATCCATCAACCAATGAATGGATAAATAAATTGTGGTGTACTCACGCAATGGAATATTATGCATCTGAAAGAAGAAATGAGGTCATAAAGCATATGATAACATGGATGAACCTGGAGGACATTATGTTGTGTGAAGCAAGCCAGAAACCAAAGGACAAATACTGCATGATTGTGGTACTATGAAATAAATATCTTGCATAATCTCTTGGAGTTAATAACTTGAATATGGGTCACTGGAAAATAGAATGAGGTTAGATAGTGGAAAGCTGAGAGTTAACTTGTACAGAATTGGTAAAAATGAAATGTGTTAGTCTTTGGAAATAAATAGAACAGGTGAAAGCACAACATAATGTTAGTAACTAGCAGTAATATTATGTGGGTATGAAAGTGGTTTAAAGGAATGTCTAAGGTAATGTATATTATTAAAAGGAAAGCTAAAAAAATGTAACTTGGGAAAATGAAAAAAAAATTAAAAAACAAAGCAAAAAATGTTACATGGTACTAGCATACTAAAACTGCATGTGAAATACAAATATGAGTAAAATTACATATGTAAGATCATCTTTCTTCAAAACTGAACAAGTGTATGTTAATACTACAAGATGTTAATATAATACAAAAGATTATGGTAAGTGAAAGAAACCAGGCACAAAGTACTACATATTGTATGATTCCCTTTATATAAAATATAAATCAATTTATAAAAATGAAATTAGGTTAATGGTTATGTAGGACTGGAGAAAGACTGCTTAGTGGTGTGGTGTTTTCCTTTTTGGAGTAATGAAATGTTCTAAAATTTTTTGTGGTGATGAATGCACAACATTGTGATTAACTAAAAACTATTGAGTATACACTTTGGATAGATAGTATGGTATGTGAATATATCTCAATAAAACTGCTAAATAAATAAATAAATAATTGTGCAAGCATAGCTAGCAAAAGCAGCTGTGTACAGCAGGGGAAGCATAGAGGGATTGAGAGGTGAAGAATTTTCTTGTTTGTCTGTTTTTCAGTTTATTATTATTATTGAAGTGCTGAAAATGTTCTAATAATGATTCAAGTGATGAATGCACAACTGTGTGATTATACCAAATACCACTGATTATACACTTTGGATGAAATGTATGCTTATTAATATATATAAAATTTGATTTGTTTTAAAAAAAGGTAATACTTGCTCATTGGGTAAAATTTAGGAAGGCCATTGGTAAAACTGTGGAAGGTATAGAAAAATGTGAAGAATAAAATGAAGAATGTTGCTGATATTTTTATGTATTTCCTTTTACACACTAAAACTGGGTAAAAATAATTGCATTTCACATTTTATATCATGACCACTGTCCAATGTCATCAAATATTCTTTGAAACATGATTTCAAATAACTTTATAGTTATATTTAGCTATTCTATAATTTATATATGTATATATATATTAAATTTACACCTTTAGGTTCATGCTTTTTAGCATAAATCCTACGTTGTTGGACATCTTATATCTTTGTAATACATTTTGAAAAACAAAGGTGATTGTTTTTAGGATAGATGCATACAGCTAAATATTTATTGGTTAAAAGATAACATGCTTAATATTTTAGAATAGTGGTCAGGAAACTTTCTGTAAAGAGACAAAGAGTAATTATTTTTTACTTTGTAGGTCATGCACTTCCTATCGCTGCTAATGCTTCTCCTCCTTTTTCTCCCACTTCTTCGCTACCTCCTAGTCTATTGCCCCCTCTTTAAAATTGTAAAAATCTAACAATCATTCTTAGTTTGTAGGCTGTACAAAAACAGGCTGTGGGGTGGATTTGGCCCATGGGTCAAATATTCTAAAATATTCTAAAGACATTCATTTTGTTAGGCACTGAAACCAAATAAATACATCTCTAATGTCTGAGAGCCTAAAATGGCCAGGGAGCATTCTTAGCTCCCTATTTAATGAAACCATGACTTTTTACTCTAGTAGAAGCATTCCTTCTGTGGAGGCTAAAACCTCCCAATCTACCAAGCTCAAGGTTGCAAGGATAGGAAGCAAATATTCTGCAAATGATTTATTAGGTATAATAACCACCCTTTGGTTCTCAGACCTGGGTATTCTGGGAGAAATAGTACCATATTTTTGCTTCTTGTTGAAGGCATATATATCCCTGGAGTAACTGTAGAGATTTGAGTCATCATCAAAGATTTGAAAGATGCAAGCATGGCTGTTTCTGTCATATTCATTTAAAATTCCCTTTAGCTAGTGAGAAAACCAGATGACTCTTAGAGAATAGCTATATTATTGTAAATTTAATTACATGGGGATGCCAATTGCAGGTGTTATTTCAGATTTGTTATCCTTACTGAGTATATCATCACAGTGCCTGGGACTTAATATGAATTTATTAATTTAGAAAATGCTTTATTTTCATACCAATTTATCTTCATCTGGAAGGGACAGGAATTAATGATTGGTGCCTTATTTTAGGGCTATGACAACTTTCTTATTCTCTGTCATATATAATCTGAAAGGACCTCAATCATCTTGCTACCTCACAAAAGTTTACCCTGGCCCATTACATTGATGCTATTATGCTAATTACACCTGATGAGCATCAGGTAACAACCTTAGATGCCTTAGTAATACACAGGCAAGCTAGAGAAAAGGAAATAAACATCACAGATGACTATATCACTCAGAGCAAAGTGATCCACCAAAGAAAATGTATACTCTTTGTTTTATTTTTTTAAATATATTGAAATATATCACTCATACATAAACATACATAAACAATAAATGTATAGTAATAGCTGTGAATTTACAAAACAAACATATATAATATCATGTAAGACTCTCATAACTCACCCTACCACCAATGCCTTGCATTATTGTTAAACCTTTTCAACTAATGATTAAAGAGCATTGCCAAAATATTACTACTACCCGAAGTATTTTTCCCCCAACACACCCTATTATTATTATCTTTATATCATTTATAATGAACATACATGAACAATAAGTATATGGTAAAAGTTGTGAACTTACAAAGCAAACATGCGTAACATCATACAGTGGTCCCAAACATCAACCCTCCACCATTACCTTACATTGTTGTGAGATGTTTGTTACAAATTGTGAAAGAATATTGCCAAAATCTTATTACTAATTACAGTCCTTATCGTACATTTGGTGTATTTTTCCCCAGCCCACCCTATTATTATTTTTTAAATATATTTTTTTATGACAGAAGTTTTAAACTTATAAAACAATCATGCACATGTGCTGAAATCCTAAAAAACATTCCTCTATCAACATATCACACTGTGGTAGAACATTTGTTACAGATGAGATAATATCATCTGATTGTTACCATGACCATAGTCTACATTTAGCTAACATTTTCCATACTGCCCCATTATCTACACAGTACATCTTTGGCATGGATGTAAGAATATTATCACTGCTAACCACAGTCCATAGGTCACTGAGTTGTATTTTTCCCATGCTTCTCCACATTCCCACCACCCTGCAGTGTTGATGTACATTTGCTCTAGCTTTTAAAAGACACCCTTGCATCTGTACCATCAACCACAATTTTCATCCACCTCTTGAGAAGAGGTGGATGTGCTACTAAGTTCCTAGATTCTTCTCTAGCATTCTGTCAGTTGGCATTTACATAACTAGACTACCATTTTCAGTCACATCCCCATTTACAAAATAGCTGATAATCACTGCTTGTTACCATCCATTCTATACTTTTCCACACTTTTACAGTAAAGCTAATTAAAACTTCTACATACATTAAACATCAGTAGTCCACCTCAGTCCTCCTCTTATCTCCTTTACGAATCCTTCCCCTACCACCAGGTCTTGAAGCTTTTTTCCTACAATTTCTTCTAGAAGCTTTCTTCTAGAAGCGTTTATTTTTAGGGTTTTGATCCATTTTTAGTTAATTTTTGGATAAGGTGTGAGATAGGGGTCCTCTTTCCTTCTTTTGGCTATGGATATCCAGTTCTTTCAGCACCATTTGTTGAATGGACTCTTCTGCCCAAGCTGTGTGAGTTTGACAGGCTAGTCAAGAATCACTTGATCATATATTTGAGGGTCTATTTCTGAACCATCAATTTGGTTCCATTGGTCTATGTGTCTGTCTTTATGCTAGTATGATGCTATTTTCACCACTTGCTAGGTAATATCATTTAAAGTCTAGAGATGAGGGTTTGCTTTTGCTTTTCCTTTTTAGATGTTTCTGGCTATTTAGGGCCCCTTACCCTTCCAAATAAATTTGATAATCATGTTTTCAATTTTTAAAAAATGCTGGTGGAATTTTGATCGGGGTTGCATGGATTTATATATCAGTTTGAAGAGAATTGATATCTTAATGATATTTAGTCTTCCAGCCTATCAGCATGGAATGCTCTTTGAATTATTTAGGCCTTTTTTGATTTCTTTTAACCATTGAGTTGCAGTTTTCTGAATATAAGTGCTTTATGTTTTTGGTTAAGTCTATTTCTGACTATTTGAGTTTTATCTGTCATATTTTATTTTTACCACTCTTTTGACATTTTTAGTTACTTTTATTGATATAATCTTCATTTCTAGACTCTCTTCCAGACCTCTCTCTCCTGTCTTTTATCCTCAGGCTCTAGCACACCCTTTAGTATTTCCTGAAAATCTGGTCTCTTGCTTAGAAATTCTCTCAGTTTCTGTTTATCTGTGAATATTCTAATTTCACCCTCATTTTTGAAAGACAGTCTTGCTGTACATAAGATTCTTGCCTGGAAGTTTTTCTCTTGTAGTATGTTAAATGTATCAGACCACTGTCTTCTTGCTTCCATGGTTTCTGATGAGAAATCAGCACTTAATCTTATTGGGTATCCCTTATATGTAATGCATTGCTTTTTTCTTGCTGATCTCAGAATTCTCTCTTTGTGTTTGGCATTTGACATTCTGATTAGTATGAGTCTCAGAGTTGGTCTGTTTAGATTTTTTTGGATGGGAATAGTTTGTGTTTCTTGGATATGGACATCTATATCCTTCAGTAGGGTTGGGAAAGTTTCCACCATTAATTTTTAAAATATTCTTTCTGCCTCTTTTCCCTTCTCTTCTCTTTCTGGGATACCCATGACATGTATGTTTGCATGCCTTTTGCTGTCATTTAGTTCCCTGAGACCTTGTTCAATTTTTCCATTCTTTTCTTCATCTATTCTTTTGTATGCTCACTTTCAGAGGTCATTTCTTCAGGCTTACCAATCCTTTCTTCTGCCTCCTCAAATCTGCTGTTATATGATTCCAGTGTTTTTTTAATTTCATTTATTGTACCTATCATTTCCATAAGGTCTGCTATTTTTCTATGTACACTTTCAAATTCTTCTTTGTGCTCATCCAATGTCTTCTTAATATCCTTAATCTCTTTAGCCATCTCAGTGAATTTATTAAGGAGATTTGTTTGAACATCTATGATTAGTTGTCTTAACTCCTTTATGTCATCTGGAGGCTTATCTTTTTCCTTTAACTAGACCATATCTGCCTGTTTCTTGGTGCAGATTGTCATTTTTTGTTGGTTTCTTGGCATCTGGCTTCCTAGAGTATTTATTCTGGGTGCAGTTTTTCTCTTTAGTTTAGGGCTTCCTGCCCTTTCTCCCTTGCTGGTTGTGCAGTAGGAACCAAGGACATAGTTGGTGTTATAAGCTGTGAAGGCTCAAGCCACCTTCATTGCCCCAGGGACCAATGAAGCTTCTCCCAACTTCTCCTTTGCCAGAGGTAGGAAAGAGTCATAGCTGTGTGGAATAATCCAAGTCGTGCAGGTCTAGACTGTGGTTGCCCAGAGAGACTGATGAAGCTTCACGCCCCCTTCTCCCCTGCCTGGGGCAGGGATGGAGCTGCATGTGTGGGCAGAAAAATCTATGCAGTGTGAGTCCAAGATGACTGCAGTTGCCTCTGTAGACTTCTGATTATTCAGTCTGTGCCAGTCAAAGGTACCTGCAGTTACCTGGTAGGCTGGTGCAGGGCCTGCCAGCCTGCTCCCTGCCAGAGGTGGGGCCAAAGCCTAGCCTAGGGCTGAAGGCCCATCTGGGTGAAAGTAACCAGTTCTTGCCATCACTGATTTTCAGTCAGTGGGGCTTCCCCAGGCTGGGGGTGGAGTCAAAATGGTGGCCACCAGCCTCTTTCTGACTCAGACAGATTCTCACCCTTGGCTCAGCCAGCCCAGTCCACCAATCAGTAGCCAAAATCAGTGGCCCACCGTCTCCTTCTCTCTTGTTTTTGGGAAATGGAGCTTCCAATTCCAGCCACAGAATAGCTCCTGGGACCGCTTGTGCCGCCAGAGTAAGATAATCAGTGGCCTCCACAGCTTGGCTCATAATTTCCTGGAAAGGCTGGTGCAGGTACTCCAGATTCCTCCCTGCCAGAGGAGGGGCTGGGGCCTAGACTAGAGCTTCAGTCTGATCACCAGCACTGTGATTTTCAGATCGCCCCACTTCCTCTTGTGCTAGGCGTGGAGTTAAGATGGCACCTACCAGCCTCTTTCTGACTTGGACAGGGTCAAACTTTAGCTTGTCTTATGAGTATACGTTAGCCCACTGAATTTACTCATCAGTAGCTGAAGTTGGTGCCCAACCAACTTCTTCCTCCCCTGTTTTTGGGAAGTGGAGCTTTCAATTCTAGCCGCGGAACAGCTCCTGAGGTGGTTTATACCTCCAGTGGATTATTGGCACTTGCCTCCGTGGCTTGGAGCGCTCTTCCTATGAATCTTCTCTGCAGATGGGCAATCTTGTCCTTCCATTTCCTCAAGGATGTGGCAGGATGCTCTTCTGATCTCCTGGAGTCCCCAAGCAGGTGCTTCAGCTAGCTCCAGCTAGCTCTGGGTGTTTACTAACTGCTCTGTAGCAGGAGCTGACTCCTGGAGGTCCTTACTCCACTGCCATCTTGCTGGTTGTCTCTTTGTTTTATTTTTATTTTTTATTAACTTTTTTTGTTAGGGGAGTTGTAGGTTTGTAGAAATCATGCATAAAATATATTAAAAACAATGTCCCCCCCATACCACTCTATTATTAACATCTTGCATTAGTGAAGTACCTTTGTTATAATTCATGAAAGAGCATTTTAATAATTGTACTATTAGCTATAGTCCATTAAACTATTTCTTTTTATTAGTACATTCTTACAGGACTAAAATCCTAGATAAAGATTTAGTAATAAATAGATGAAGGCACTTTTAAAAAGGTACTAAGGAAAGAATGACTTTAAAATTTGATTTTATCAACCAGTTTTATTTATAAAAACTTTATTCTAATAATTAAAAAATATAAAAGTGCAGAAAGGAATAAAGTGAAAATGTCTCCTTCCTCTCCCAAACACCCCATTTACCCTTCCCTCAAAAACGAACTATTATAAATATCTGTGTACAGCTCCAGAAATGTTCTATGCATGCAGAGGTATGTACATATGTATAGAATCATAAACTATATTGTAACTTCCTTTTTTAAATTAGCAATAAATTTTAGGTTTTTTTTCACATTTTCTCTAATAAAGTTTAATTTACTTTGGAAGTATGAACTAGTATCTTAACATTTTAAATTATGAAATGTATCATCCATACAAAAAGTGTATAAAATATGTATGAACCTATGTATAGTTGGTATATAATAATAATTAGATGAATTAATAATATTAATAGGAACTAATAATAATTAGATGATTATCAGTGAACCCACCACCATTGTTAAAAAAATGCTTTTTAAGCTCCTCCCCCCAGTGTGCCTGTCTACCTCACCGCAGAGGTAAACATTATCCTGACTTTTCGATGAATCATACCCTTGTTTTTATTCATTTTAGCATCTGTGTATGCATTCCCAAAAAAACATTATTTAGTGTTGATAATCTGAGAAGTAAGTGCAAACCTAGACAGGTACAAAAAAAAGTCCAATATAGGCTTCTGTTTGAGGAAAGTTTTCAGAAGAAGATAAACTGACAGCGTCTCTGGGTGAAAGCATAATTTCATCTTCCTGAAACATTTATAAGTTGAGGGAAAGCCAGTGGGCTTTCCTAATATACAGGAGAGCTCAACACAGTGAGTCCAGTGACATCACAGGCAAAGCTGTGAGGGCCAGATAGTGGACATCTGGCCAGAATGCATTTGGGAGATGACCTGTAATTTCATTATGGCTTCCTCTTCTGTGTTGGTCCAAGCAGCAGGGAGCAGAGGGGAGAGCAAGAACTTTAGCACAAGATTAAAAATGTTAGCTTACCCAGGCCTTGAGTTCAGATTAAAAAGGTAGTATAGGACTGACAAGAGGCTTTTCTGTTTTTGAGAACTCCTGTCATCTTTCTCCTGTGTATTCTCTTTGCCACTCTCCTGTGTTATACTTCCTAAAATATCTTTCTCTTGGCTTACTTTCTCTATTTGGTGGTGCATAAATTCCAGTAGCTTCTTAAGAAAGGGTACATGAGAGGTTCACTTTTTAGATATTTCATGTTTTAAAATATCTTTATTCTAACCTCATACTGAAAGTTCGTCAGAGTATAGAATTCTACTGAAAACACTGCCCCATCTTGTTTCCAGTGTTATTGTTAGGAAGCATAGATTTGATTCCTGACCTTTTATATGTGGCTTTTGCCTTCCCCTTGAAGCTTTTACAGTCTTTTCCTTTTGTCCCCAGTTCAGTAACATGTAATGATGGTGTGCCTTGGCACACTCAGAATGAAAACTCATGTTTTTATATTATTCTTGTTCTGGGAAATTTTCTTGAATTATATTGTGGATAATGTCTTTCCTTCCATCATCTCTATTCTCTTTTCCTGAAACTCTTATTCTTATAATGTTGAACTTCCTGAACTTGCTCTGTAATATTCTTAATTTTATATCCAAATAAAACTTTTTTTTTGTTTTCTTATTTTATTTTCTGTCATCTTTCCCTGAAGTTATTTTCCAAATCTTTTACTTAAAATTTTACTTCTGAGATAAGGCTTTTAATTTTCTTTTCAGTTAAGTTCTATTTTTGTTTTCTGAATGTTTTATAGTATTCTTTCTTTCCTTTTTAAAAATAGATGTATCTATTTTATTATTTTTATTTTTTTAACCCCTCCTGCCCCAAGATGGCTCCCTTGTCTGTCTGCTCATTGTCTGCTTGCTGTGTCTGCTTATCTTCTCTAGGAGGCACTGAGAACTAAACCTGGGACCTCCCATGTGGGAGGTGAGTGCCCAACTGCCTGAGCCACATCCTCTCCCTGCTGATTGTGTCATCTGCTGGCTGAAGCGTCTGCTCATTGCAGCTTCTGCTCGCTGTGGCATCTGCTGGCTGCAGTGTCTACTTGTTGTAGCATTTGTGGCATCTGCTTGTGGTGTCTGTAACATCTGCTCCTCTTCTTTAGAAGGCACCAGGAACTGAACCTGGGACCTCCCATGTGGGAGGCGGGCACCTAACTGCTGGAGCCACATCTGCTGCATAGCATTCTTTCTTTACTTCATGGTTGCAGTATCCTTTCTTGAGTATCTAAGTATATTAAAAATAGTTTAATTCTCCTATATCCTTATTGATTTTCTGGTCAGCTGTTCTATCAATATTAAGAAAGGAGTGTAATCATATATAATTGTGAATTTATCCATTTCTCATTTGTTATGATAATTTTTGCTTCATGATATTGTGAAGTTCTGTTGTTACGTGCATACAAATTTAGGATAGTTATGTCTTTTTATTAATTGATTTCTTACTTTATTGTGGAGTTTCTCTCTTTATCCCTGGTAACATATTTTGTTTTTAAGTTTATTTTTCTCTGATATTAACACAGCCACTCCAAAACTCCTTTGATTAGATTTTTTATTATATCACTTTCCCCATCCTTTTACTATAACTTATCTGTGCTTTTATATTTATGGTGGTTTCTTCTAAACAGGATATAGTTGGATATTGCTTTGTTATTCAGACTGACAATCTACCTGTTAATTGGAGTGTTTGGATGATTACATTTAATATAATTATTGACAGGGTGGAGTTTTGCTTTCCATTTTTGTATTTGCTTTCCATTTTTTCTCTGTTCCTTTTTTTAAAAAAACTTTTCCTGTCTTCTTTTGGAGACTATTAGATATACCTTAAAAAATCTGGTGACTCTAGAGTTTATAATATATAATTTACTCAGTCTATTTTCAAACAATATTATGCCACCTTACATAAATATATGAACCTTACTACAGTATACTTTCATTTCTCTCTCCTTGTCTTTGTGCTATTGTTATTCAATATTTTACTTCTATACTGTCATTAACTCTATAAAACTTGATTGCTGTTAAATTTAATTTTCTTTTATAATTACTTCAATAATGAGAAAAAATATCTGAAAAAAAGTCTATATTTTTCTTTCATTTTTTGGAAGATATTTTCCACTGCATGTAGAATTCTGGGATGACAGTTTTTTCATCTTTTTCTTTCAGTACTTTAAAGTTGTCTTTCCATTGTTTTATGGTTTGCATAGCTTCCGATAAGAAGTCTGTAATAATTATTTTCTTTGTTTTCCCATAAATAACATTCCTTTCTTCTCTGGCTGCTTTTAAGATTTTCTTTTCATCCCTGGTTTTCAGCAATATATTTTAAGAAACTTGGTGTGATTTTCTTTTTGTTTACCCAGCTTGGGGTTGTTCGTTGAGGTTCTCTGATATATGGACTTAAACGATTTTCGTCAAATTTGGAAAATTTCAGCCAGTATTTCCTTAAATATTGTTCTGACCTCTTCTTTGCCCCCTGCCTCTTGCTCCCACCTCCTTGTACTCTAGATGTGTTAGACTGCTTGATAATGTCCCAAAGGTCATGTGGACTCTCTTAATTTTTTTTTTTTTTCAGTCCAGGAAGCCTGGGCAAATTATAAGCTCACCTCATTTGTTTCACCTCTCTCAGGGATCACTGTATTGTGCTGCCTAATACAATGTCTGAAAATAGATGTTTCCTATGTTTTGTTCAGTTTTTAATCATTTATGGCAGGAGGATATTTCTAGGCTTTTGGGTTCCAACAAATTTTGGTCTAGAACCCACTCCTACCACTTACTATTTGACCCTAGGGAAAGTTAACTTTTCTAGGTCACAGTTTTCTCATCTACAATATAAGGTTATTTTATACTTAACTTGCAGGATTATTATATAGATTCTCAACAATGTTTCGAGTGTATAAAGTGTATGGCAACTAAAATATTTGTGGGATAAAAAGTGAGAAGTCAGGCCTCATCTAAGGTGGCTTAGATAAAGTGAAGGGCTCCTCTTTAGGAAATATGCTGGGTGGAAGAAGGGAGAAAGAAAAACTATGGTATCTGAGGCACATTGGCAAAAGGGCATTATTTGGCAATCAAGATAATTTCCAAACCTTTCTGGTTAGAAAGACAAAGGTTATTGGTAGACAACTAGACCAGCTCACTTGGCTCTAGGATTGGCAACAGGCTCTGTGATGATAGCTGTTGGTCAGCATAGTTGAAATGGAGCTTAGGCTAAGGTAGAAACTAATTCTGCTATACATTTACTCCTCTCAGAATTTAATATCAGAAAAATTTTGCTCTGAGGAACCAGTATGTGTCCTCCTTTTGATAACAGGAATTAAATAACTGAATGAATTTTCTTTCTCATGGGGATACTTAAAGCCATATCACATTCTTGATTCCAGAACTATTTACCCTTAATACTGACAAAGATTCCCTCTCTTTTTTCTTTGTATTTGTCTTCTTATGTGTATTTGTGAGTCTCTTAAGAACATTTGTTTTTTCAAAGAAGTATAAATTTTTAAAAATTATACACTTTATAATCTGAAGCTTTGTATTTTGCTGGGTTTTTAATTTTCTCTTTCCTAAATCCTTAGCTATTAAGATTATTAGAAATTACATAATTTCTCTCCAATTCTCTACCAATGCAACTCCATAGTAACTGGAATAATGGAATATAAAGAGTAAAAATGTTATTCAAATATATTTATAATGGATATTATATGATATGTTTTCTGTATTCTTATTAGTCCTTTACTTCTTTAATATTTTTGTTACTAAGAAAATATATTACTTATAGTTAAATATACCAAAAGTTTTTTATACTTTAGGCATTTGAAGTCACTAACATCTCATTTCCTGGGTGTTTATTAACTGAGAATGGACAAATACCCTTAATGTCTTAGTGAATCCTATAATCTATGAAAATGGTTCCTTTCTGAGCTTTTTCTGCACCAAAAAAAGCTCACTTGCCCTTAGATCCACCTGCCCCTATCTTCTGTCAATTCTAGAGTGACTCAACATCATTTTTGCTACTTAAACTATGTGCCCTTTTTTTCCAACTGTTAAAATATTCAGTATAAATATAGTCAGAAATGAATTTTCTGTTTCAAGTAATAATTTGCCTTCCATCTACGTCTGCTTTCTTCACAGAAGACCCTGGAAGGAGGTTAATGTGGAAAATAATATAATTTACTGTAATAATATAACAATATATGTTTATATACCTCTTTAAAATGTGACTTCATTGAAAACTATGACTATGAATAATTTCATTCACGGCTCTAGGCTTATGAGTATGACCTTTAGAGAGGATATGCCATAGAATGTCTACGAAGGACTCTGAGGAGTTGATTTTTAGTCAGAGCTGATCACTTACTTGGAGCTCTTGCATCTGATGACATTAAATCTATTTTTAGGACTTGAGCAGATTTGGGATTTGCTGCACTAGAGAGCTACTGTGAATCCTTATGAGCTTAAATATTTTTCTCTTTATCATCTTTGACTAAAAATGATGCTTAACGTGAATCTGTGATATTTAATAATCCTTCATTGTATACAGGTTTCTTTAGTTAAACAGGGACTCACTTACATCACCCTTAGCCCCATCCACCCCCAGCTCAAGAAAAGTTTTCTGGAAGAAAACAATTTTGAGCAGAGTTCAATATCAGCCATACTCTTCATTTTATTTATAAGAAAATAAAGACTCAGGGAGGTTTTGTAACTCACCATGGTCAAAAAATTGGTAACTATCATAGCAGTATTTTAGTCCACTGCCAAATCCTCATGTCCTTGCTCTTAACCATTCACCTCCCTGACCTCAGTATTCCCATCTGTGGATTAGCAATAATGTCCTGCCTTAAGTCATGTAAAATGATTCTCTAGAACCTGGGTTCTAGTCCTGCCTTTGTCACTAGCTGTGCATTTTTGAAAGATCACCATCTTCTTGGATTTCAGTTCTTGCAACTATAAAATGAACAGGTAGATGGGCATAAGTAAGATCCTTTCCAACTCTAATTTCTACTATCTTACAGTTAAATTTGCATGTAAATTTAGAAATTATAACATTCTAATTATTTGATGGATATGGGTGCTTTTGTCATATATTCTCAAACTGATATAGCCTGCTCCCAAATCCTTACTATTTTCTGATCTACTAACAGCTGCTTTCCGTATTTCCACACCTCCATCTCTCTTTTCTTGCCCATAATTTCTCTCCCCACATATTTCTAGTGAGGAAAGTTAGAGGCTGTGATGGATAGATAAGATACCTTCTCAGAATTTTATCTACCTAGCTGGTTTAGTGACATTGTATCATTGAACCTCACTGGGAATGGAAATGAGAGCAGTGGCATAGGCAGGCATTGATCTTTAATTGACAGATAACAGCCATTCGACTACACTTTTGCAAAGCTCTGTCTTCCTGGATAGAGATATGAATAAGAAGACTCACAGGCACACCCACACCCACAAGTGCTTAACAATGTCACTTTCCATTAGCTACACATCTAGATTGCTGTCTCTCTTGCTTGTAAGTACATATCTGAATAACCTAACAGAACACAGCCTGTCTCCCTTAACATACCAGTGCTGATATTTACAGTTGAGAAAATTTCACCTTTCTGGATTTATTTTAAGTCAAACTTGATGGATGGCCTTGGGAAATACAGTATAGGAGCTAAAATTCATGAGAATTTCAGGCTGACAATTGTTTTTCCCCCCTTCTCCTTTTAAAGGCATAACCACTTAATCATTGCTGTCAAGCAAACTTGGCATGATGAGAAAATTAGAAGAGAATGCCCGAAAGGCACTGTAATTTTGTTCCTTAGGAACATTTGTCCAGATCTGATTATTCAGTATGTTTACCAACATCTCCTTGGAAAAGGATTTAAAATTTATATATATATTCTATAGATGATTAAAAGACAATGTCCGGTAAATAAGATGACTTTTTTAAAATGAAGTGTGTATGGATTTTGGTATGCATGAGGTAAAAAGTATGCCATTATTTCTTGTTTGATTTTTTAAAAGTCTGTACACTGAATAATTGTTTTCACTACAAATTACAAGTCGAAAATATTGTATTCTTTAAGCCCTCTCAGCTAAAAAGACCTAAAGCATTTAATTGTTATAGTGCTTCTGGTGGGGACAGATGATAGAGAGTTTACTAGGCTGTTATTACAACAAATAAACCCTAAATCTCAATGACTTACAACAAATATAGATTTTTCTCACTCACTGGCCTATGGGTTGGCTTCTATTTACTTGATCTTGTCCGGGTTCAGCCAAGCTTGGCTCCAAGCTGCAGGACTGTGTTTGGGTCTGTTCCATGTGACTAATTCCAGGCTACCTAGGGCATGCTTTTCTCATGGTGATGGTAGAAGCACAAATTGCGGAGTGAAAACACACAATTCCTCTTAAGACCTTGGTTCACAGCTGGAACACTGGCACATTCAGTTGGTCAAAGCAAGCCACAGGGCCAGGTCCAACATCCATGGGGCAGGGGAACTATAGCATACCTACAGCTAGTGGAAGGAGCTACAAAGGCCAATGGAAAGGCTTTCTGTGCAAAATCACTGTGCGGGGAGGAAGGGAAGAAGTGGGAACAGTAATCCAGTGTACCACAGGCGCAGAGAGATTCCACTTGGAAAGATGAGCTATAGAAAGTTCCAGTTTTAAATGGCGTATTATGTTTCCTTTCTGTCTGCTTCCATTGTTTTGATAATTGACGGCAGAACCCCAGTCTGATGTTATAGGTTAGCATCAGGAAGTGCAGCTCATCATTTGAATGCTTGGAAAAAGCACAGACTTTCAAAATGGTCCCAAGGTAAGTCACCCTACCTTTCCTGTGATGTGCTATATGTTTAACAATGGTCAGCTGTAGAATTAACCAATGTGTGTATCTGTGTGATCAAGGTGTTGAAATGTCTTTGAGAAACAAAAACCAATAAATATATATGTAGTAAAAATTATATTTTCATTATTATTTGCACTTCAACAGGATAGACATGTGATTAAATTGATATTTTTTAAAGTTTTTCACAAAATGGTCAGTGAAAATCTAATGCCCCCAAATCTGTCTGTATCATAGAATTAAATGATATTAGACTGTTTTGACAGAATATAGTTACCTAATTTCCACCAAGTGTATTTTCTTCTCTATTAAATTTATTCAGTTGAAGAAAGTAATGTGGGGAAGTAGACTTGGCCCAATGGACAGGGCATCTGCCTACCACATGGGAGGTCACAGTTCAAACCCTGGGCCTCCTTGACCCATGTGGAGCTGGCCCACATGCAGTGCTGATGCGCGCAAGGAATGCCATGCTGCGCAGGGGTGTCCCTGCGTAGGGGAGCCCCACATGCAAGGGTGCGCCCCATAAGGAGAGTCGCCCAGCGCGAAAGAAAGTGCAGCCTGCCCAGGAATGGCACCGCACACACGGAGAGCTGACACAGCAAGATGACGCAACAAAAAGAAACAGATTCCTGGTGCCGCTGATAAGGATAGAAGCGGTCACAGAAGAACACACAGCGAATAGACACAGAAGAGCAGACTACTGGGGGGAGAGAAATAAATAAAAATAAATAAATTTTTTAAAAAAAGAATGTGGACACTACCTACAAATACAGACACATACTCTACTTGTGACAGTTTAAAAAACATCTGTTTGTCTTATTAAAATTCTCCATTCAAAAATTTACTATATAAATTCACTTACTCTGTATGTTTATGTTCTTTCATATGGTGAATACATCCTATGTCCTAAGTCTTAACTTACTTTGTCAGACTTTTGAGAATAACAGCTTTATGTTACTTATTTCTGCCCTTGTCCCTTTCCTGTCATAATGATGCTTGCCAAAATTATTTTATGTCATGATTTTACCTTGTGTGTTTCCTTCATAGGGATATTGTCTGGTTAAACATGAGATATCAGAAATGGCTCTTTAAATTGAAACCATTTCCAAAATGAAGTTATTTTACAGTGTTTCTGCTTAAAATTTACATTGTCTTTCCTTGATATAATGAGTGAATTGGATTGTAGGCTCACCTCATTAATGCTGGATAGCACTGCAGGGTGTGTGTGTGTGTGTGTGTGTGTGTGTGTGTGTGTGTGTGTGTGTGCAAGCTCGCATGTATATGCATATGCAAGCCTGTGCGTATATGTTATATCTAAGGATTCTAAATATTTGTTGTTGTGCGAATTTATTACTCTCTTTCACCTAAATGATGAATTTTCACTCACCAGACAATGTGCCTTTGATGATTAGGTGTCTTACATTAAGTGTTTTGTTGTGCATTGTATTCTTTGTGATGAATGTATTATGTTCTGTAAAGTTTTATTAGCCCGTGTATATTTAAAAAATGAAAAATGGAGGGATTTAAAGTGGGGGACCTGGTTATAAAGTAATACATTTCTGAAGAGGAGGTAGCACAGTGATAGTATACCATATATATAAAAAAGTTTATTTTTTCTTTTCTTGCCAAATATGATTAGAAAGTTCTAGAAGGGGGATGAGACATATAAATAGAAATTAAAAGGGGTCTGAGCTTTAATTTCTTCATCTATTAAAATTTGCTTAGCACTACCTTCCTGTCAGGGTCACTGTGAGATAGGCTGGAGGTGCTTAGCCGAGCCCATGGTTCTTTTAGGCTTAATTCCTCTTCTGTGTCTTCTGAGAAGGGCAGGGGATACTCAGCAGAACATGGGACCCTAAAGAAATGCCCAAGAGGTGTCCTGTGTGGAGATAGCAGGTAGCATATAGCACCAGATAGGCCAGGTGAATGAAATGAAGGTCATTCTGATGCATCTGGCCCCAGTGAAGGAAGAGCCTGCCTCTTGCTCCTGAGCACCCTGTGTCTGCAGAGGCAAGAGTAAACATGTGAGGTCATGGACCCTCATTTTCTCAATGCTGCAGAGAGGTGTTTTGTGGACAGCGTGCCTGAGGGCAACTATAGAGACCTATGACTTGCCTCACCTTTCACTTCCAAGTGGGATTAGAAACCAAACTAGCCAACAAAAAGCAAAACCTTGACTCTTTCAAATTTCCTGTCATCTGAAACGCTGCTCTAATACAAAGGAGAAACATGTTATCCCATAGGCCCTTTGTTAGTGAACTTATTTTCAGCTCAGGTTACTTGTAAGTCAGATATTCAGCATAGTAGAAAGAGTTGTCTGACTCTGGGTCACTGCCAAAGTGGCACTATTACAGGGATTATGTATAATAAACACCCTGTCATACATCCAGCAGTGATCTCTATTGCAAAGGCACACTGAGCCTAAACCCTTAACTTCTTCCTGGTTGCTTAATATTTTGCCAAGTTTGCTTACTAGGAATTAAAAGAGGACTAGGAATTTGAGAGCTATACGGGGCTTTAGAGATGACCTAATTTAATGTTCTCCAAATTATGTTCCAGTGGAATATTAGTGACCTGCAACATGTTAATAGGTGCTCCTTGAAAAGTGGGTTCTGTGGCCAATAATTTTGGAACGCACTCTTGTATGGTGTTAGGTTTCCTTACTAAAGGACATCCCAAGGGCTTTAATATGCTATCATGAACAGTGGTTCTGTAAGCATACAGCTTTTTCTCACACTTATTTGGCCTTGCCGTCCTTTTTTTGCCATCAAGGGGAATTCCAGGCAGAGGCCTTGCTGTGTTACTAGGAGCATCATCACCTCTGGTGCCTAGCCTCCCAAGTTCAAGTCCCGGCTTCACTATTTACTGACTTTATGACCCTGAGCAAATTGCTTAACCTTGTGTTTCAATTTCACCATCTAAAATTGGACCACTAACCCACTCTGTGGGGTTATTTTAAAAATCGAAGAACAGGGCTAAGAGCAGTGCTTGGCATATAGTTATCATCATCCTAACAGTGTAGGTAAGAATGAGCTAGCCTTATACCCTCATTCTGGAGATGAGAAAAGTGAGTCCCAAGTAGCTTACTCACAGTGCTCACTCATTCAACACATTGACCAAGAGCCTAATATGCTCCATGCACAAGATTCTACCCACTTAAATGACGGTGAACAAGGCACAGTTCCTGCCCTTGAAGAATGCACACATTAGTGATGTGGCTGAGATGACGCTATTTAGTAGTGAAGCCAACAGCCCAGCCCTCCTGACTTCTGTCCCCCAGCTCCTCCTGTGATTTCATTCCAGATGAGAATGATCCTGCTGCCTGGCTTGGTAAGCCAGAATAGGGAGTGCAGAGGATAGCTAATACTTATCTTTTAAAATTGGGAAGGAGGGCATATGTCTTTGCTAGTGTGATCCAGAAAGACTAATTGAGAGAAGTACTTTGGGAGTAAAAGAGACTCTAAAAATATGGCTTAGAAAGAGAAGTAAGAGGTAGTAAGAAGAGGTCCCTGAAGCAGCTTGATGTTTTTCAAATGTTGTGTCACTGATGTTCTTCCGTGTGTTTGTTTAGGCATCTCCTCCGAGTGCTTTCCCCAGGATGGCTACAATGAGCAAACGGCAACTAAAGACCTTCCCAAAAGGGATGGAAGTGCCTGGGCTCTGGGCTATAGATCAGGACCAACCTATCCATTTCTGCTCCATGAGGAGAGAGAGAAGCCAAACAGAAGTGAATTGTCCTTGGATCTCCATGTAAGTGGAAATCTTTTGTGTTTGTGCTGTGATCCTTTGCAGTCAACAGAGGCTCATTTAATGTAAATCTATGTTTGTGAAGTTACTAAAGCTGCAATTTGTGTTAGGGTGGGGGTCTGTGTTTTTAAAAAGCAGTCCTTGGCAGAAAACAGATACACTTTTGGTGGTTTGAAATTTGTGCACTAGAAGGTGACTGTTTATGATTTATGCTTTTGGTGGTTTGAAATTTGTGCACTAGAAGGTGACTGTTTATAATTTATGTGAGTGCTTTCAGAGTACTCCACTCACATTGGCTCCACTGCCTAGACCTCGTTGTGGGAGTACCCACGTGCTACTGATCACTCTTCATATCATTTTAGCAAAACTTTGTGAAGACGATGTGCCAGCAGGTTGATATGCTCTGAATTCTCAAGTGAAATTTAAGTGGCCTGTCTTCTTTATATTCTCATAAGTCTTCCTTTCTTTCCAGCGGCTTGAGTAACAAGTGAACAGGTCTGCAGGACCTCTGCTGAATAGAGGAGGGCCTTTTTTAAAACACAGCCTTCTTTATCATTCATTGATGTATTTATGACACAGAAGCATTGACTAGCCTGTACAAAACTAGGTTTTAGCTACTTTCATATTGTAGATGGCTTGATAGAATTGAGCAGACTCAACAATTTTCACCACTTCTCTTTGTGCTCCCAATTTCCTGTCAGAAATGGGCTGGGGGTGAAGGGGGAATGAGTATTAGGAATCCAAGAAGCATATGTGTCCCTGATTTCTTTTAATATCTTCCAATTTATTACTTTCCGATCTATGTGTTTGCTGAGTTAGGTATATAATGTTCATGTGGGTAAAAATTTTCTCAAGTAACCCAAAGCAGAAGAACCTTGTGCTTTTCATAACCAGAATGCCATACTCACTGTTTGTCATTTTAGGAAAGCATTTGAGGGGAAACAGATATGGCCCAAGCAATTGGGCTCCCATCTACCATATAGGAGGTCCATGGTTCGATGCCCAGGGCCTCCTGGTAAAGTCAAACTGACCCGCGTTGCGAGCTGGCCCATGTGGAGTGCTGGCCTGTGCAGAGTGCTGCCCCATGCAGGAGTGCTGTACTGTGCAAGAGTGCTGGCCCAGGCAGAGAGCTGGCACAGCAAGATGACAACAAAAAGAGACACAGATGAGAGACAATAAGAGATGCAGCAGATCAGGCAGCTGAGGTGGTGCAAGAGAATGATTGCTTGTCTCCCACTCCAGAAGGTCCCAGGATCGGTTCCCAGAGCTGCCCGATGAGAATACAAGCAGATACAGAAGAACACACAGCAAATGGACACAGAGAGCAGACAGTGGGGCAGGGAGGAGAATAAGTAAATAAATAAATCTTTAAAAAAAAAAAAAAGGAAAAGAAAAGCATTTGAGGGGAGCAGATGTGGCTCAAGCAGCTGAGCTCCTGCCTCCCACATGGGAGGTCCCAGGTTTGGTCCCTGGTGCCTCCTAAAAACAAAACCAACAAGCAAACAAATGAAAAAACCAACTCAAGGGAGTGATGTGATTCATTAGTTGAGTGCCAGCTTCCTACTTAGGAGGTTCCTGGGTTCAATCCTCAGCTCTGTTACCTCAAAAAAAAAAAAAAAAAAAAAAAAAGCCTTTGATATCCCAGTTATTTTAAAGGGAGGTCTGGAATGATTGCAAACCTATTCTTCAGGAGATGACATGGAAATTTGGAAATTTTTAGTTTTCATTCATTCCCCCTACCTGAAACCAAGATTATACAACTTGAGAGATGTACTCGGGAAACGGACTTTGGCCCAGTGGTTAGGGCGTCTGTCTACCATATGGGAGGTCCGCGGTTCAAACCCCGGGCCTCCTTGACCCGTGTGGAGCTGGCCATGCGCAGCGCTGATGCGCGCAAGGAGTGCCGTGCCACGCAAGGGTGTCCCCCGCGTGGGGGAGCCCCACGCGCAAGGAGTGCGCCCGTGAGGAGAGCCGCCCAGCGTGAAAAGAAAGTGCAGCCTGCCCAGGAATGGCGCCGCCCACACTTCCCGTGCCGCTGACGACAACAGAAGCGGACAAAGAAACAAGACGCAGCAAATAGACACCAAGAACAGACAACCAGGGGAGGGGGGGAAATTAAATAAAAAATAAATAAATCTTTAAAAAAAAATAAATAAAAAATAAAAGAATTCTTAAAAAAAATAAAAAATAAAAAAGAGAGATGTACTCAAAGAAGTGTAACAGTGACATCTATTGGTCAAATTACTTGAACTTTAACTTGCTGAAAACAGCAAGCCTAGAGGTAAAACTGCTGAAAAGAATTTTAAAAAGGCTACTTTCTTGCTTTTTCTTCTGTATATTGTGTATTTTTATTCTGCGTTCGTGTTTTTTTGGATGTTGGGCAGTGGCTAAACTGTATTTCTGGTTTTCTTTTTCCCCTGTGAATACTTTATACTTGAATTATTGAAATCATATATAATTGTTATAGAAAATTTGAAATATATAGTTAGATTGGAAAAAAAATCTCATAGTCTCAGCAGCCAAAAACAGCTGTTAAAATTTTTTTTTAGTAGATATGATTTTTTTTTTCACTAGATATGATTGCTTTTCATTGAGGGATTTTTTAAAAATATAGGTTATAAGCATGCTAGGTTTTGTACCCTTCTTTCTTTTCTTTCTCTTCCTTATTCTTTTCTTTTCCTTTTATCAGTTACCTATAAATTCTTTATCCATGTTGTTATAAATTTTTATACATGTATTTGAAGTGATTGCAGAATATTCCATTAAATGCTTATGCCAAAAGTTAGTCATTTCTCTATCATTGGATTTTGAACTTGACCTCAATTTATCACTGCATTAAATAGTACTGCCACATATGTTTTGCCTTTACCCTTCTTTGTTGAAATTTTTTTAAAAGATTTATTTCTCTCCCCTTTCCCCCCTTCCACTCCCCTGTTGTCTGCTCTCTCTGTCCATTTGCTATGTGTTCCTCTGTGTCTGCTTGCATTCTTGTCAGGTGGCACTGGGAACTGTGTCTCTTTTTGTTGTGTCATCTTGCTGCGTCAGCTCTCCATGTATGCTGTGCCACTCCTGGGCAGGCTGCACTTCTTTGCACAGGGCGACTCTCCTTGTGGGGTGCACTCCTTGCGCATGGGACACCCCTATGCGGGGGGCACCCTTGCCTGGCATGGAGCTCCTTGTGTGTGGCAGCACTGTGCATGGGCCAGCTCACCACATGGGCTAGGAGGCCCGGGGTATCAAACCCTGGACCTTCCATATGGTAGGCGGATGCTCTATCAGTTGAACCACATCTGCTCCCCTATTGTTGTAATATTTAAGATTATTTCCTTAAGATAAATATCTAGAAGTAGGATTTTATAGAAATATTTTTAGGCTTTTAATACACATCAACCCATGTAAAGGCCTTCTTCATGAACCAGTCTTTAACAACCACATATACACACATACATACACACATATATTTATACATATATACTTATATGCACACACATATATACACAAATGTATAACATTTACTTCTATGTTTCTTAGTTTTCCATTAATGATACTTTTTTAAAATTGGGATAGTTTCTTCTGATTATTTCCTGGATCAACAGATTTTGCACTGTGATCTTTGGGCCCTAAGGCTCCACATCATCTCCAAGCCTTTCTCCCCTCTTCAGACAGCATGATCTGGCTATTAGGTGTTTTATTTATTGATATTCTAAGTAAAATTTGTTTTGAAAGAATTCTGATCTACAAAACGTTTGCAATCTGCTAATGGTCACGGCACCAGCTTGCAAGCACATCTTTTTTCTGGGGGCTTTGAACACTAAGGTCAGGGGAGAGGAATATTGCTGTGCAATATTTAGTCAGCCTTAGATGTTGGACCAGGCCTGCTCTGTTTTCAGTTTTGATCCTACAATTTTGACTGTAACTGTCAGGATGTTACTCTCTTGAGCCTTTTGCTATGAGCTTGTTGCCTCTCACTAGTTTGCAGGAGTGATATGGAAAAGCATTTAATAGTTGGTGGGAGTTTGGCGCCCACGAATCAGAATGGACATTGGAATTAAGGTTGGAGCTGTGACCAATCCTGTTGTTTAGCCGCGCATTCCTCTTTTAGTTAGGGAATTGTGAGAAGATCCAGGGGGTCCTTGGGAGAAAGTCAGGGGGTGGAGTCAGTGTAGGGTAAACACAGGGCAGTGTCTGTTTACCAACCAATACACATTTCCTTATTTACATGTCTAATACTGCTGTCTTGGTGCCATCTGGTTGTATTTGGCTAATTATCCTTCATCCCCTATGCAAATACTAGGGGATGCTCTTAAAAGTCTGAACCTAGTGCTCTGTCAACTCCTGTTCTAGTTCATGAGGTTGCCGTATATTGCATGGGATATGCTTATACTTAAAAAAAAAAATTGTGTTTACCTGAAATTCAAATTTAACTGGATATCCTGTGTTTTATTTGCTGAATCTGACAACCCTTTGTATCATTTTTGGAGCAACATCCAAATGCACCAGATACGTGAATTACCCTAGGTAGTGTCTACATACTATAAAATCTGAGTCATACCAGAGTGCCGTTAGAGCATGAACATTAAGAAGCAAGCCTTAAAGGGCAGCTTATGTTCTACCGAACTAGGAGCCACCATTGGTCATGCTTCTCAGTTTTCAGTGCACTTTTGAACCAGATTTGCCAAAGGCAGCTGAGTAAAATCAGAGATTAGAGAGCAATTGGGGTCTAACACCTTATAACAAGTTCGGTTTCCATAGGACTCCACTTGAGAGGAAATTAAATACTGCTGACCATAGAGGGTGGTTCGTAGAATGCCTGTAAAGAGGGTCATAGGTGGGAGAGAAAAGAAAGGGATGAAAATCACTGAATGATTCCTTAGTTCCTGAGAAAGTGACCTGAGATTGGAAAAAAGTCACAGAAAAGCAGAAGTGGTAACTAGTCATCAGGGTGATATATTGGCTAGATAAATCTCTGGAAGTTGGACTTACATGCCAGCTTTTAAAACCCAAACTTTGAACTCTTCCTGGTGATTCTGGTTTCCAAGTATCATCACGTATGAGGCCTGAATGCTCCTTACTGAATTGGTTTAACTAGCTAGGGAGGACAGTTTCAGGTTCCAGGTAATTGCATCTCATGAACAGATGGATATAATTTCAAATCCACACCCAGCTCTAATGTCTAAACCAGTAAGTAACACGAGCTTCCATGTATTGATCACCTCCTAAGTGCCTGGCACCCTCCCTTGAGGCATTACCATCCCTATTGTACAAATAAGGAGAGGCTATCAGTGAAGCCCAGGGGCTGGATGTGGTCTGCCTGAGTCTAAACCCAAGTGCTTAAATTAAGCACAGCTAGCTTTCAATACCTCTCCACTAATTTGGATTTTTTTCTTGTTTTATTTTAAATTTAAGAACAACAGAAATTCTTTTAGAGGACATGGGTTAGCTTCCATAATCAGTGAGAGGTATTGAGAATCTGACTCCTAAGCAGATACCCAGAACCACAGCCATAATGCCTCCCGCAAAACTCATCCAGTGAAGACTCCACTGCTGCTAATGTGAGGCGCTAGATGCTTCAGCTCCCATCAGTTACCCTGAGTCTTTAAAATTAATGATGAAAACATGAACAAATTTTAATCCTTCAACCTTCCTTTACTACGAAATGGCAAACTCTACAGCATAAGTTAAATTGAACATGAATGAGTGCACAGACTACTCTCTGATAGAGCAACATCCTTGTCGTATTTTCATGGAAACCAGTGAGAACCTACTACTCAATGCTAAAGCCCATAGGATTGTCTTGTCCACATCATTAGGATAGTCACGAAAACGGGGCTTGTACTTAAAAATGAAGTGAACTCAGGAATATCAAAGCAGTGTATTGCAAAATAACTTAAAAAACTTGTGCCACCAACTACAATACAATTCTGACTCTACCTAGCGTTAGGCCAGACATTACAGTTAAGGGCTATAAATTCAGTTTCCCACTGGTTCCTCAGGATTGATAATTCTCTAGGATGGCTCACAGAACCCAAGAAAGGAAATTTATAATTATGGTGTTATTATAACAAAAAAAGGATACAGGTCAGAAGAAACCCAAGTAAGAGATACATAGTGTTGATTCTGGGAAGGCCTCCAACACAAAGCTTTTGTGTCCTCTTCATGTAGAGTCAGAACAGGTCTACCTACTAGTGCAGAGATGTGCATTATCAATCACAGAAGCTCTCTGGAGCTTCAGTGCCCAAGAGTTTTTATTGAGGCTTCATTGGTAGGCATGGTTGAGGGAATTAATGCCCATGTAGTTGAACTCAGTCTCTAGTCCACCTTCCCTTCCTGAAGGTCAGCTGATAAGACCTGGCAGAAAGCCCCAGCCCTCCTAAAATAATCATATATGGTTGGACTTTCTTGTGTGGCCTGACCCCATCTGAAGACTACCTGGTGTGGTCCCCCCACCCCCAGTCATGTCATTTCAGTCATTTCATTAGCATAAACTATCAGCTGGTGGGCCCACCATGAATAACAAAAGATACTCCTGTGGAAGGAAATTCCAAAGATTTAGAGAATATCTGCCAGGAACTGGGGGAAAAAAACAGTCAAGTGTTTCATTACACACATTTTCTGAAGGAGTGTATTTGTGTGAAAATGTGTGTGAGTACACTTTGAAGTTAACAGAAAGAGAAATTATGTGTCTGTTGGTTGTGCGAAAAGTGATGCAGAAGTGATCAAGGTGAAAAGAACAGTTGTAAGTGAGGAATTATTGATTGATTTGGAAACTCACCCTTCCTTCCCCCCCTTTTTTCCAAACTTTTCATTACTTTATATCATGATAAAGCAGTTGGAAAAAGGGAATCTGGTTTTATTCCTAAACCCTATGAAATTTAACCAGTATCTCAAATTAGCTCCAATTTTGGAATTGGTATGAAAGGTTTTCACCTTTATATAGAAATGCTCTTTTATGCCACAAAATTCAGCTCTCATGCCATTTCCCACGTTTCTTTTGACATCCATTTGCCTTCCTTATGTGCTGTAAGATAATGACAAATTTGGCAACATCTCAGATTTCTTTATAACAAAAAGAATAATAACCTTGGCTTAACCATTGAACCACTTAATGGTTAATAGGACTGTGAAATTCAATTTTTCTGTTTCTTTATAACACCCATTGTCTTTAATTCCTCTTTGTCTATTTTGACAAGAAATATAGTAGCTGTTCATGTAACATTTGGACTGTTGAGTGTGTACTTTGTATTATACACTAAAGCCAGAGTATAGCACTTAGTCGTACAGAAATGGCGAGAAATTTGTCTAGGAATTTGTGAATTGGAATTTTGCAACTGAAATATTTTATTCAAATTCCCTAAAGTTCAAACGGTTGTGTTTCACCCCTTGGAATGAGTTCCTCTCTCTCTCTCTTTTTTGGAAATTATGCAATGTATATTCTCCAACCACAATGGAATAAAGCTAGAATTCAATAACAGAGGGAGAAATGGGAAATTCACAACTATGCAGAAATGAAACAACATACTCTTAAACAACCAAGGGGTAAAGAGGATATCAGAAGTGAAATTAAGAAATATCTTGACATGAATGAAAAGGAAAATATAACATATCTAAACTTATACAATGAGATTTCTGCAAAGGAGGCAGATTGGAGACAGGCGGGGCTGGCCTCTTTTTCAAAAACAAGAGGAAAGGCAGAAACTTCCTGAACAAAACTGTTCTAGAGGTCTGCACACCATGGGAGCACTGTCCACTATGCAGGAGGGATGGGATGGAAAACAAAAGCAAAAACCCTTAAGCCTCCCTTGTCTCTCAAACACTGCAGTTCTGCCTCCACTCACAATTGGAGTGCCACAAGGTTCACACAGTCACTTTTTACTGTGGTATCTTTCTATGTTTATCCTTTGTGTCCCATGTATATATTTCAGAAAAGCATTTTCTTTCTTCTCTTTCCAGGATAAAGATGGAAAATTGTGGCAATAATTACAATCCCATATGACCCGTTTAGAATTTGAAATGCAGTTGCTCTTGCGTAGAGGATGTTTGAGAACACTTAACATAAGGTTCCTATTTTTATGGCCTAATTATTTTTCTGTTGCCTTTTGACTTTTACAGACTTTTAATTAAGCCATCCTGATTTATTAGTGCCATTATTTTCTAATTGCATTATACTACTACATAAATGCCCTGTATATATGAACTTCATAAACTTCCCTCTCCAGCTATAGAAGGTAGGTGACCTGGGTTCTGGTAACTCTAATAATATTTCCTTAGAATATTTCATGATAGTTTTTTAAAGTACTGGAAATGATAATCATGTTAAGCATAATTGCTTTGCTAAAATATAAATTGAAGTGTTATGCCAAATGGAGGTAATGGTTAATACATTTCAAAACTGTGGAAATGTGATTCCTCCTCACCATCCATGCTCCATAATAGTGACAGTCACCATTTATTGAGCATCTGTTGTGAATCAAACAAGCACTGGGTTAGGAACATTTGCATATTTAATTCTTAGAATAATCCCATGGGTTAAGTATATTATTTTTCCCATTTTACACACATTGACACTGGCATAGAGAAGTTATGGTACTTGACTAAAGTGACACAGTTACTGTGTGACTAATAAGTCATATCTCATACATCCCATTTCAACGCCATAGCTTTGCCCTGTCCTCCACTTACTCTTACTTTCTCTTACCTGTGTTCAAGAGTAGGGTCAGAGCTGTGGCAACAGCTTATTTTTCCTTTGTAATTTTAATGCGTTGACATTTATTCCCATATTTTTCCATTAAAATTACTAAATTAATCATCTAGGTATTAAGTTCAAAGAATTGTTTTTGATCAAACCAGAGCCCTTTGTGCTCTCTGTAAATTGCTTCTAATTTCAGTAGCCACTTGGTTTTGGTAACCAGGTGATCTATTTTGCTTCCTTCCTATGTTTCAATATGAAAGAGAACTATTATGAAAAAGTATAATTATTTGACTTATTGTAATGAAAAGAACACACATTTAGTATCCAATTGCTCTGGGTTCAAATTTTGGCTTTGCCCCCCTTTGATTGTATAATCTCGGAATTTACCTCATTTCTTTGAGCTTCTACAGTGGGGTCCAATGCAGTAGCCACATGTGACCATTTAGATTTATATTAATTAAAATTAAATAATTGAGAAGCTAAAGCAGCAGAAAAGATAGATAGATAAATAAATAAATAAATAGAATGAAACATTTAGTGCCTCTGCTACAGTTACCACATTTTAAGTGCCCAAAGGTCACATGTGGCTAACATCTACTGATTGTATGACACAGATAGAAAGCGTTTCCATCTTTGCAGAAAGTTCCACTGCACAGCACTGATCTATAAAATGGGGCTCATGATACCTGCCTCATGGAGCGATAGGGAAGATGAAGTTACTCAGGAAGGAGAACAGCGGCACCCTAAAAATTACTAGATCTCTCTCCCTTCTCCCTTCATGCATGTTCTCATTTTGTTTTAGGCAAATCCTGCCTTCTCTGACTTTTCTACTGCCCCCTTTAAATTTAAAAATATTTGAAAATGATACCTGGATCTTTGAAGATTGAACTGATTTTCTCAAGATAACTTATATAAGAAAACAACAAAAATAGGATACCCAGTTATAGCAGTAGCCAATAGCTGTCTGTTTTACTACTTGGGAAGGAGAGTTCAGGCATAAACAGGAATATATGGTTTATTCGATTACTTATCTTCATCTAAAACTTTTATGAGGAGTAACTTTAGCCACAATGGAATTCTTTCTCCCTGGCCTCTGTGCCTTCTGTTGTCATTATCCACGTGGGATATCACTATTGTTCTCTTCATTTTAGGAAAGCTTAAAACCCTTCAGAAATATGTCCCAGGAAAATCTGTATCTTCCTTCCCTCCCATTCCCTTCAGCTTTACAAGTTAAGTCACAACCTCTCCTTTTCCCTTTTGCATTATTTTAAGTTGTCATCTACGTTGACCCTATTTCCAAAGAGCCTTTAATATTGCCTGGTGGAACCCAGTCTCAGAAATATTTGACTGTAGGACCCTAACCAGTTAAACAAAAACTATTTCCAACTTGATTTTTGTATTTGTAAGGATAAGAAAATTTTTAATGAGGTAGCACCTTTGAAGTCTAATGGATTGGCCTGAGCACCAATAAATAAATAAATAAATACATAAATAAATAAATAAAAGTCACTGCTCTGTTGTTGAGGACTTGGCTCTTTCCTAGGCCCAGCATTGACTATTTATGATATCATTATCAGTGTGCTCTGAATGACTCTTGAGAGAAGGATGGTGACCTTCTCTCCCCCTCCCCCTCCCCCCGCAAATGACTGAGTTGGTTTAAAAATCATCTTGGAGACCAGAAAAAGTAATAATGAACCGGGTGAACTTTGTCACCTTCTACAATGGCCACCTGAGAAAACTTTAAGCTAATTACTCTCTTCAGTGACACAGATGGAAAAAAACAACCCAGAGAACACTGGCCCTGAAAAATGAAAGGGATCTTTGAAAGCATTTTCTCTGGAGCTTAATTCACTCTTGGTGTGGATGTGGCTTGGGGAGACACTGTATTTAGTGGTCTTTCTATAATGAACAGTCCTGATGTTCAAACCAAAAAATCCCTCTGCCCAAGTGTGTATGAGGTAGGGGACAGCTTTCTGCTTGGACTTTGAGCTGGTGAGTAAATATTGGCAGGGTCTTAAAAAGATCCTCTTAGATCTTATTGATGCTCCTAAGAAAGTTGTTTCTTTCCTATGAAACTTTATCACAACAATATGGTACTTACCATATGCCAGGCTGTTGATAAGGCCAAATGTGTTAGTTTATTTAATCTCCCAAAACAACCATGAAGTAGGTACTGCTCCTATCCTCAGTTTCCAGGAGAGGAAGCTGAGGCACAGCTTCTATAATTTGCCCAACGTCAAGCTTCTTGTAGTGGTAGAGCAGGATGTGAGCTGAGGCTTCACGAGTATGCCCCAACCTCTCCTCTTCCCTTTTTAGACTCTTCTAGTTTGTGATCTACAAATGTTTTGATATGACTTAGTGGAATCAGTCCTAGAAATATTTTACGCTAAGACTGCTCAGTAGAAGGCCTTAATCACTGGGGCCTGGCCTTGCAGAAAGCAGGTGCAGCCTGCTTTTGTTTTCTTTTTTAACCAATTATTAAAACAGTTGCTGGCTTTTGATAGGCTAACCTGAGGGGCTGTTGTAAGTCTTGCAGTAGTTGATGGGGAAACATCACACCATGGAGGCAGGGAAAGTACTGTAAAACTAGATTAGAAGATGCACACTCAGGAAGGTTCTGGCTTTTTCTTTCACTTGGCCTTATAATGTTCCTATGACCTGGGCAGGAGCAGGTGATGTCTCATTTTGAAGATGTGGAAAATGAACATAAGGAAGATGCTGACCAGGAAGAGTGTGAGATCACAGGTCGTGCCAGTAGGGTGAGGTGCTGTGGGGTGAACAGAAGCTGGTACAGCTCATTTCCAATTTTGATGGCCCACCTGGGCAGTGTGATCAGGGACCAGGTTTTAGTGTCTTTAAACAAAATCTCTTCATCTTTAAAAGAAGAAGATTAAGCTAGATGACTTTTAATATTTCTCAGATCACATTAAGGCTCCAAACACCTTAGTTCTACCCAAATTCTCCCATAATTTTACACTCATTTAATATACTATGCCTCATTAATTTAGCAAATGTTTTTTGAGTACTTGTCATGCCTAATTTCTCCACCCATGCCTTCTTGTAGGGGGCTTCATAAGTTAAAAACATTCCCTGAGCCAAAAAAGCCCATCTTTGCCCATTACTCCATCTTTACTTTTAGCCATAGTTTATTTACCATTTCATGTCTCTAAGCTTTTTATCCCCCACAGAAAGTTTTCACGCTCTTGTAATAATTTTAATTCCACTGTCTACTTGTTGTATCATACAATCTTCACATGAATCTAGTTTAACTGTTTTTGGAGGCTGGAAGAAATCAGTCCTTAAATTCAGGCCTGCAACTTGAAATAAACTGAACAAGGAGAAACATTGAGAATTAAAAAGCCTGACAAAGTGAAACTTAATCTCACTTGCCTTCATTTTCCCCTTGCCTGTGAGGGCAGGAGGCATGTGAAAATGTAGGCTGAATGACATGAAGGAGCACTGCAAAAAATAAGGGTGGCTTTAGGAAGTCTTTAGGAAGTGGCCATTTTCTGCAAACTTATTTTAAAAATGTGGTTTATGATGCTGACTCAAGAAGCTAGGCTGTACTGCCCCCAGGAGGTGATGTCTTTTGTTGCAGTATCTCTTTTAGGCTCGTCTAATCGGGTATCTGCTTGTTTGGCCCATGCTCTTATTGCAAAGAAGTGCAATTGGCTCCAGCCTCAAATTAGAGGCATCTGAGAAGATGAAGAGTTGGGAGGAAGATGGAGAGTTGGGAGAAACATCAACATAAATACTATGTTCAGATTTTAAGTAACTGGGTACTGATTATTTTTAAGTTATAGAGAACTTCATGTGGGTCACATCCTTCCTGTTTATCATGTGCATTTTAGGTTAGTTGTCAAAGGTAAATGATTTTCAGGTGGCCTTTGCACAGGTATGGGTGTTAGAGTTAAGTGTCTTCAGGTTAGAACAGAACTGAAGTAGCAGTTGTTAAAGATGAAGATCTTGACTTTCACTGCATTTGTGAAGTAGGTGCATTTCAAGCTCAGTTGTGTGTACAGTCCTGTTACGGCAGGAAGTGGATACTCTGGGTTTTAGATGAATGGTTATGAGTGTGACTTCTGGAACCTGCCTGTCTGGATTCAACCTACCTGGCTCTTTGAACATGGGCAAGCTCCTTAATCTCTCTGTCCCTCAGTTTCCTAATAAATGAATGAAAATAATACTGATCTCATAATTATGTGGTTCAAATCAGTTAACATAGGTGAAGAGCCTTGAACACTGCTTCACACATAATGAACAGCCAATAAATGTTCTAATTACTCCCCACCTACTAGCTATGCAGCTTTGGTCCGTAGCCTTCTCTTGGCCATGGTTGCTTAATTTTTGACAACCCAGAACTGGGGAGCTGGGATCAAATAATTTCTTCCAACCAAAAACGTGCCCTACTTTCCCAGAAGTTGTGTTGGTGTCTGTGGGTTTGAGAAGATGCCAAAACCTTTATAATTCTGCTACATGCCAGGGTGTAGGAGGGCCAAGAGTCCCTTCCATCTGTATTCCATTTTGTCCTAATCTCTTGAGGGTACCTGGAAACTTACTCTGGAAAATCAGTAACTAGTTATGTCTGAGAAAATGGAGACTTCTCAGTTAAAAATCTAAACTAAACTAAATGTGTGCCATGTCTCCTCTTCACTTCTATGTTTGATAGTCTGCATTGATTTTACAACTGATCATGTTTAATCTAATTTGATGATTCCATCTTCCTGCTTTCTTGAAAAAGCAGAAGTTGTCTGATTTCATCAATGGGTATTTCCTTTAGACAGGAAGCTTGTTCTGAAAGTTAAAATGATTCCACTGAGTATTTCTGCAGTATCCTTGTAGCCTTTTGATTAAATATGCACTAGTAAATAATCCCAAAATATGCTAGGATTAGGTGTGAGCAGGAAAGTATCCATTTAGACAAAAGTTCAAGTCAGAGATTTGGAAGTGTTCTTCCTGTTAACTCTTTCATAGGAGTTGGTGGGATGTAATAATATGTGCCCTGTTTTTATGTGTGAGGGTTGCTTTGGAACACATTGCTAGGGATGTATTGCAATCAGATTTTGTCAGCATTAGTATTTACAGTAATTGTTTTTAGTGCTGGGGAACGTGGCTCATTATCACTGTGCCACAGCCATTCTCTGATGCAGATAAAGCAAGTAACTACAGCTTCAACTTTGCAGAATAGATTGCTGTGTCTGCTTAACACTTGGCCACAATCTTCTTGACACTTTGCTTAAAGATAGCTAGTAATTACTCTTAAACAAGGTTGATTCTCCTCCCAACTCAGCACAGTGCCTTGCCCATCCCAGATCCTTACTAAATGCCTGCTGACTGGGCTCAATTTGAAAAACACAGATCTTCAGGTATGACAGTAAATCGTCCCGAGAGGCAGCTATGCAGCTAGGAAACAGAGCTGCAATTTTTCTATGTCCTTAGTTGCCAGGTTCCCAGCATATAATCAGAGTGGTGGGAACTACATTGAGGTGATGTTTGGTGGTGGTTTTATCTTTCTGCTTTTGATGTAGGCAAATTGGGTCTGTGGTGGAGACCAGACTGATAGAGACCTTTCAGGTGGGAATGTTTAGGGGAACTTGGTTCCTTAGGGACCTTTGATGAATTGTTTTGCTTAACAAGGCAGGTGTGTGTTACTTTGTGTCATCCCAGGTTTCATTTAGTTGGTTGGAACACTGAAGAAGAGAGGTGCCTTCTGCCAGGATTTCTAAAGAAGCCAGGAAGTCACAGCTGCTAAGCAGAGCCTGAGGTTGGCACAGGGAGCATGGCGGGTAATGGTTGCGCTGGGCCAGGCTGTTTACTCTGCCACCCCTATGGCTGGTGGTCATGGGCGGGGTGGGTCTGCTTGCCTAAGTACTTGTTTGTAGAACACTGAGACAGCCAGGGCAGAGCTAAAATAGCAGTAATCTGAAACCAGTCATGTTGGTTTTCCTTCCCGGGCCCAGCAGCTAAAATCTGCATTCCAGATGAAACCTGCTGGGAAGAGGAAGAAAGCAGTTTAAAAAAAAAAGCATCTAGGGCAGCAAATAAATGACTGAGAACTCTGGACGTTTTGAGATGATCTATTTCTATTTCTACTTTTATTTCTTTGCTTTGGGCTTTCTAAGAGGCTGTTCATCTAATACATGCTGCTGGATTTTTTAACTGGACGGCTCACAGGACACTGATCAAATCCCAGACGGACAAGAGGGTCCGTGAGCATTTCATTAACTTTCTGCTGATTCACTTTTGAATCTCTTGAGCTCCTGGTATGGGGAGGGAGTGGTCAAGGGCTGTCAGGATCAGCTTGCGGGCTCAGCACTTTCAGGAGCCTCAACTTGCTCACCAATGAGGAAGTTGAATGCAACCAGGAGAACAGCAGGCACTGGGGCGGAGCTCCTGGTGAAGTTCTCGGCTGGGATTACCAGGGGCAGGCTGACTTTCCCTATGACAAAAGGCTTTTGTCCACGGGAATAAACACGGAAGTCTCAGAAGAGCAGCCTCCCCGGTCCATGTGTAGTAAGGTGCGCAGCCTCGGCTAATTCTGGCCGTAAAACTCCCCAGACTTTTTACTGTTGCCCTGGGCTCACCCGTCGTCAGGCAAACCGGAAGGAGGGGCGGTGATCTGAAAGAGACCAAGTATATTCTCTGTGCAGCTGAGGAGTCTGGCTCCTGGGTCCTGTTGCTCTCTGTCCTGTAAGTTAAGAGCAGATGGAGTGGATAAACTGAAGCCAGCAGGGGAGGGTAACAAAAGTCAGAAATTCCATCAAGGACATTGCTGAGACATGGAGGACATTGATAATTCTCTGAATGGCAATGATGTCTCAGAACCAGAAAAACCTGAAGCTGAAATTGAAATGGCTCAGTCGATCCTGAGCAAGTTCTCTATGAAATCTCTGTTTGGATTTACAAGTAAATTGGAATCTGTGCAACCTGAAGAGGAAGATGCTGTGCTGAAAGCATTCCACAGTTTGGACTTGGATTCCACCCCTCCACAGGATGATCCCAGCAGTGGCACGGATCCACCGGAGGTTGAGGCTCAGGTTCCACCTGACCTTGGAAATGATGGGAAGACTGCAAGGGTGGAGACAGAGTCAGAGGGTAATCAGAGAGCAACAGAAGCGGAGACTGCTCTCCCTGGTGAAGAGTTTCTTCCACTTGCTACTTTGAGTGTGAGCAGAGATGATGTCATTTTGGTTCATGGGACCCTCATCCACACCACAAGTGACTCCGACTCTGATGGTGGCCAGGAGCCAGAAGAGGGAAGTAACCCCAACATTCCAGAGCCCCCCAGTGTTATTCTACTCAAGCCATCTACAGAGCCCGAAGACAAACCAGGATATTCTACAGAAACTATTGCGTCTGGGGAATTGAATGATGCCGAGCTCTGTGCAGAAGGCCCTTGGCGCACTCCACCTGAGATAAGGGACAAATCAGAACCTGGCGATGGAGGCCTTCAGACAGAGCATAGCCCCAGCCCTGACCAGGCTGGAGAAGCTCCCCAAGTCCTTCCGGTGGCAGCAGACCAGAGCTCCAGTGTTGGTGTTGCTGAGGGTGCTGCCTCTAAAAAGGAAGTCCCCGGAGAGAAGTCTTTCCAGCTCCCCACTTTCTTCAGTGGGCTTCGTGTGTTGAAGAAGGGGGCTACTGCTGAGGGAGGAGAGACAATCACTGAAATTAAACCAAAGGATGGGGACCTGGCTTTACTCAAATTGACCCAGCCTGTTCAGAAGTCCCTAGCACAGGCTAGGCCATTTACTGTGAAAAATGGGGAGAAAATGACTGATCCGAAGGCCACTCCCACTTTCCTGGAGCAGCTCTCTCTACTGCTCAACATTGACTTGCCGAAAACTGAGCTGAAGGCAGAAGACCCTGAGACGGCCAAGGAAGAGGAGATGGGCTGCAGTGCTGACCAGGAGAAGCAGAATGGCCCTGCAGAAACCCAAACCCAGGGTGGAGAGGTCAAGCCAAAGCCACCAGAGACCGCCCTGGAGGCCTTTAAAGCCTTATTTATCCGTCCCCCTAAAAAGGGGACCACGGCCGACACCTCTGAGCTGGAAGCTCTCAAGCGCAAGATGAGAAACGAGAAGGAGTCGCTGAAAGCTGTGTTTGAACGGTCCAAGTCAAGGCCAGCGGATGGCCCCTCTGATCCCAAAAGCGTATGTAGACTTGGGTTTTGCATTTTGTCATAACATGAAATGCTGCTGTATTTCTTCTCAGGTTTTCTATGAAAGCCAACCCCAGATATTATTGTCAGTGGCTGTTTTTTAGATGAAAGATCACAATGAAATTAAATTGTACATGTAAGGAGTATGGAGTTGGACAGAATTTTTTTCTTCCTCATATTTTTCTGGATTGTAACAGAAGGGATAGATGTAAAGTACAGGTGGGTTATTCGTATGGAAACAGCAACATTAGGAAACTAGGCAATGTGGAAGTATAGGCCAGACTTACAGGAATTTCCTCATCACTTGATTATATGTCTGTGAAAATTTTATTTTTCCTTCGAAATTCAGCCATTTGAAAAAATATGTGTATGTGATGTTTAATAATGGTGACGAGGAATCTTGGTTGTGAGGTGAGTTTAGAAGGACACCTGGGTTTTAATCCTAAATCTGTCATTTGCTGGCTGGGTGACCTCTGAGCCTCAATCTTCGCATCTGCAAATTCAGGGAAATAACAATTTGTATGGTTGTTGTGAGGACTAAATGAAGCTAGAACGTGGTAAACACCTAAGTAGTGGAAACTTATTAATATTCAAAGAAAACTGAATCAGGTAATTTATAAAGACTAGCAGACACCTGTCTAGTATATCTTAAAAGATTATTAAAGCAGTGAATAGAATTTCTTGATTAAGATAAACCAAGTGTAAGACTGTCATTCTCTAGCTTTTTTTTTTTTTTTGAGGGAGCGGGGACTGGGGATGGAACCCAGGACCTCGCATGTAGGAAGCTGGCACTCAACCACTGAGCTACATTGGCTTCCCCGAGTTGATGTTTTTCATTTGTTTGTTTGTTTGTTTTTAGGAGGTACTGGGAACCGAACCCGGGACCTCGTATGTTGGAAGCAGGTGCGCAACTGTTTGAACCAAATCTGCTCCCTCTCTTTTGAATATATAAGTTAATATATTCAATTACAATGTTAAACTGTTTGGAAAATTTATCTTGGGCTGTACTTTAAAACTAAGCTAAATGCAATATAGCATCCTCCCAGGTGTAAAAATCAACTCCTATAAAAACAAGTTGAAGGTGAGGCCTGTCTCATTCATTTTCTATAAGAAAGAAAGAGAACTGAAACTAGAAATGTGGAGTACTTAGAAAAGCATGTCTTGTCTTACATCTAATGTTTATGGTGGTGTTTAAAAATTTTCACTCCGACTGATCACTCTACATTTTTGGAAAAGGATCATTCTGTAATAAGACATTTTCTTAATTAGAGTGAATGAGAGCTATACACAACTGACCACTAAAGTTAATTTTTACATTAAATTCAGTATGTGTTTTCAGGAATTGATTGGTGCCGGCCACCTTTCATTTCACTTCTTTTCTTTGCCCCCCCATAACAGCCTGACCAGAGCCCCACTGAGCAGGACGACAGGACTCCAGGCAGACTCCAAGCTGTCTGGCCGCCCCCAAAGACAAAAGACACAGAAGAAAAGGTGGGATTGAAGTACACCGAAGCAGGTAAGGTGAAAAGAAGGCAGTACCCAGGAATGAATCTCTTACTGCAGTGGTTTTTAGTTCTAGTTCAGTAGGCTCCCAGGATTTGGGTCTTTGTTTCACTATGAAATGTTAGGCTGAGGGCTCTGCTGCCATTACCGTGAGCCTTTGCACATTTATCATTAAGGCATCTCATAGAGATGAAAGGTGAATACCGTGGAGTGAATGAAGGGGGGCACATGTGTAAAGTAGGAGAACCTTTTGGGAACTAAGGGAGAGGGTAGATTACAAATTCCTTAGGAAGCAGGTGGCTGGCCCTCGTCTATCCTTGCATGAGCTGGTTGTGTTTCTGGAAGAGGCAGAGTGTGATTCTTCAGAGCTGTAATCTGATTTGTTGTTTGTCTCTGAGTAATGCTTTTGGGCTAAAGGAACCTTGTACAGAGAGAATGTACAGATACCGTATCAGTTACTCTTTCACTTTTGCTAGACAAAGCTTTATTTAATGCATGGCCAATTTTAAAGCAATCTAACTCTCTGGAAACCGCCCCAGGAACTTTACTTGAACCTATTTAAATGGAATCTAGATATTTTTACTCAAGTGAAAGGTTTGCATGAAATTTAAAAAATAATAAACTGAAGAACAGAAGAATGGGGTATATCTTAATTGCATACGTATCTCTGAAACCTCTTTGCTGTCTTCCTGGTCTTTGAAGATTATCTGTACATAGCTTATAGGTTGTTGGTTGTCTTAGGTATGTGTGTATATTAAGTCAATCTATTTGGTTTTAGAAAGATACTTTTTTCAATTTGTGGTCACTGGTAGACATAAATGGATCAAAATTTGGGTGGCTTAATAATATATGATTTTCTGCAATATAATCAGATTCTTTCAGTAAAATGCAGAACATGTTGGCAGTTGAATCTCAACATCTACAACCTGATCATTTCAACAGTTCACACTGTTGTGAACTCATGACTTCCCTGAGACATTAACTACTTCACAGCGTTTTTTCTGCAATGCCTTAATTATAGAATTAAAAGTATATCCTTAGTGAAAATTTATCTTGCTATTTATCATCTTGTCCATATTATTGATTTTTCCAAAATTAGAATGCTTGCGCTTGCAATTCTGAGCCACACCTACCAAATTATTGTTCTTTTGATCTTGCATAGTTTGAATGATTAAAAGTACTAAAATTTGTTTTAATAAAAACCTATGAGTTCTTATTCCTAGTGTAAACTGGTGATCTTAGCCTTGTCCCTACCAGTGTGTCGGCAGTTTTCCTTGTAATGATAGGCATTTGGGTAGAGAAGGAAATAAATGTTATAAATGGTTGTGGCACCCACTTTGAATAATATTGGGGTGTTTTTACCTTTTTAGATATTCTTTAGTCTTTGCTTCTGTCCTCTTCCATTTTCAGAGGCTCAGAGGAGCACTGTAATTTACCTTGGCGCAGCAGCTTTTACCATCTTGTGTTTCTTGTTTTGTTTTTTTGTTTTTTAAATATTATGAAATACGTTTTCAGAATTATTAAGGTCTTGGATGAGAGGGGTCAGTAGAGAGTTCTAGGTGGGCCCTCATGGCATGATTGCAAGGTAAGACAGAGAGAGGGGTGGCCATTGTCTGGAGATGGCATGTAGCTCCCCAGCCAGTTCCTGTGGGTGGCAATACCATTGCACACTTACCATGCCCTCAGGTCTGGTGCCCAGCTTCTCAAGATCCTTCTAGGTGCTTGTTGGTCTTCCAGTGCAGTTTGGGGAGTACCAAAGGAGAATAAGATACCCAGTCCCTCCAGGAATTTTTTTTATTTGTTACTCATTAGCTAAATTTGAGGAAGAAAATATATTCCCTGTCATTTTCTTAAACTTAATTGTTTAGGAAAATGGAGTCTTAAAAGCATTTGGTTTTTAACTTGACACATTCTGTGGTAGTTCCATTGGTTTCTCAGCTGTTAGGGAAACAAAATTGCTACTCTACAGGGATCAGAGATGGAGAAGAGAGTCAAGATAGTTCAAGGTATTTAAATTCTTATGCTTTCACGTCTTTAGTATTCTCTTTTTTTTATATAATATACTTTTTTTATTTTTTTCAAAGATACTTAGATTACATAAATGTTACATGAAAATATGGGGGATTCCCATATACCCTGCTCCCTACCCTTTGCACACTTTCCCTCATTAACAACATCCTTCATTAGTGTGATACATTTGTTACAATTGATCAACACATTTTTGAGCATTGCCATAAGTGTGGATTTGTAGTTTTACAATGTAGTTTACATTGTAGTTTACACTCTCTCTTGCACAATTTTGTAAGTTAGGACAAGAAATATAATGGCCTGTTTCTGCCGTTGCAGTGTCATTCAGGACAATGCCCAAGTCCCCCAAATGTCCCCATGTTATACATATTTTTCCCTCTCCCTCCCCTCAGAACCTCCTTTGAGTTTTCTAGCTTGGCCTATTCATTAAATTTATGAAGTGGGAAGTCATGACTCTGGCATTCATTTTTCAGGTGCACTGTTGGCTTTCTGTGCTCTAGACATCCAAGTCCAGGCCTTGGCAGAGCTGGGAAAAGGATGGTGTTTTTCACCATGTGCCCCTACTATTCTTGTGCTGCCCTAGGCCACCTTGGTCTTGCCACTGCTCTGATTATCCTCTATTCTGAAAGTATCATTCAGTACTCCTTTTTTTCTCTGAGGGCCTAAGAGATCACTTAATACTGTAAATTCACTTTTGTTCAAGGATTGGAAAAAAAGAGCTGATACATAAGATGCTGTCCCTTTACACTATGGCTCCTAGAATCCTCTCAGCCATGTGAAGGGAGCTCACCCCTATCCTTGGTGCCTCCTGCTATTTCCAAAGCCATCAGCATCATCTGCAGCTACTGACACTACAATGACCTCGCTTGGTAGCTTAAAGCCTTTGGCTCCCTCTAGAGCCTCTGATACCATTTTGCCCACCATCTTGGGGACCCCCACTGCCAGCCTCTGAAGTCTCGGAACCTTGGTGATGCACCATTTCAGGCACCCCTATTCCTCCCCGCCCCTCCCCGCCTGGAGCCGTCACTCAAGGAGCTGCCACAGGTGCTGGCGATGTTCAGGGATGTTCATACTCTGCTGTGCCTGAGTCGCTTTGCTGAACTGAGAGGACTACATTCCTCTATCTCCTGTGCTATGCTTTTATATTATTGAAGCAGTTCTGTCTTGGGTTTAGAGTGCGTCACAGCAATTTTGAGTGGAAAAAAGGCAAGGCCTTTTCTCTTCTTTTCCCTGTAATTGGACTGGAAACAAGATAAATGAAAGACCCCATGTTCTCCTCAGAATTGTCTTTCCCCCTCTGAATACATGATTTTGTTATTGAAACAAGTTTTTGTGATGGTCTTGCTTTTATAGGGGTAACATTTTATAGTGGTCTTCTCAGGTCCTTAAATGGTTAATACATTTACGGTGAGTCCATGCCACACCTCCTGTACAGTTTACCAGATGCATCTGAATCCAGAAAATTTGATTAGCAAGTGAAGCGTGGGGCTAAAGCAGAAGCCATCCACAGACAAAATGAAAAGGTGTTTTCTGATAAAATACCAAGAGGACTTAAGAAGAGTTTCTACCTTTGGAGCAAGAGTGATTTGTCTCAGGAGATAATGAGGATTTGTTCATATTAAGACTAGTAGTGTTCTCTTCTAGTCCTCTTCTAAATATAATATTCTGCATGTGGTGTGGTTAGGTTAGTAACTCGCCCAAATTCTTAAAATGACTGGAAAGCATAAGGGTATTCGAGGTAATTGACTAATAGAGTTAACATAGGGTTAAACTCCCCTGCAACTTGAATGGAAAAACCTTTCTAAACTACATCAGATCACTTATTTTTCCCTTTTCCCTTATTAAAATATACTTAAGACCTTATTTATTCTCTCTTGGATAATTAATGTATATTAAGTCAACCAAGGATCAAGTGGCACACTCAAATTGGATGATTTGAAGAGAGTTATTTGGGACTCTTCACAAAGTTGTGGGCAGGGCTTAGGAATTAGCAATATTCTGAAGCAGTGTTCTGGAACTAGTAACAGAGAGAAGCTCTACTACCTCTAGGCTAGAAGGGCCAAGAAGAAGGAGAATCCTGGAACCTCAATTTTAGAGGGAGACTGAGTAGTGTGGAGAGGACTGCCTGACGGCAGCTGTGGCCTTAGTAGAGGGATGCTGCCAATCCCTGGTGATGTCCCAGGGAGGAATCTGGGGAAATACATACCCTGGCTCATCTCCTGCTCTCTGGGTTCTTGTCAGTGCACCCACTGGCCAAACCCAAAGAGAAGCCAGGGGACTGGGGAGTCACTTGGTGCTGTCAATTCAGGCCAACCAGCAAGAGCCAGGGCAGGGCCCAGAAGGAGGGAGAATGCATCTGGAGAGGCAAAAGGAAGAGACCAGCACAATTACACAGCCAGCCATGTAGCAACCAACCAGATCCTAGACCAGGGGCTCTTTTTTTTTTTTTTTTTAAAGATTTATTTTGTTTATTTATTTAATTCCCCTCCCCTCCCCCGGTTGTCTGTTTTTCTGTGTCTTTTTTTTGCTGCGTCTTGTTTCTTTGTCCGCTTCTGTTGTCGGCTCGGGACTGTTGTCGTCAGCGGCTCGGGAAGTGTGGGCGGCGCCATTCCTCGGCAGGCTGCTCCCTCCTGCGCGCTGGGTGGCTCTCCTTACGGGTGCACTCCTTGCGCGTGGGGCTCCCCTACGCGGGGGACACCCTTGCGTGGCACAGCACTCCTTGCGCGCATCAGCACTGCGCATGGGCCAGCTCCACACGGGTCAAGGAGGCCCGGGGCTTGAACCGCGGGCCTCCCATGTGGTAGACGGACGCCCTAACCACTGGGCCAAAGTCCGTTTCCCTAGACCAGGGGCTCTTAACAAGGGGTCCGTGAGCTTGAATTTAAATTAAAAAAACATCATTCTTGTGGGGACATATTGGTGCGGGTGTGATATATTTATTAAATAATACGCAGTATTATGTGTACTTAGTAAGGGGACTGTGGCTTTCACCTGATTGGCAAAAGGGTCTGTGGAACAAAGGTTAAGAAATCCTGTCTTAGACTATAGAAGGTTCTAAAGCCCCTCAGCCTGCATATAGCCTTACAAGACATCTGCACAGAGAAGATGCGGCACACACTTACCTTCGTTGTTATTCATGACACAGGATTCTAAGGCAGTGGTACAAAGGAAAGCTCCTGTTTTTATCATCCTATGGGAGAATTCTATTTCTACTCCAATCAGTTCATAGAGAATGTAATTGGCTATTAGTCAAAGCCCTGCTCTGTGGTTACTACTTTACCTTAAAGTAGAGGACTTGGTTTACTGATCGCAGAAAATCTTCCATAAGTTTTTAAATGTTTTCCTCTATTACAAAAAAAAAAGTTTGGAAATATCTAGAAAAATCACAAAGCAAAAAGCAAATAAGTTTTCTATAATTCTCTTTTACATGGAAACCATAATCAACATTTTGAAATATGGCATACCTACGTGAATTTAATACTTAAAAAAAACTTGATCATACAGCAAAAACTGCTTTTCTCACTTGAAAAAAATTTGACTGCATCTTTAAATGACTTTTACTACATTTTAACAATGATTGTATCTATAGAAATTTAGCTTCCTAGTTATTAGAAATACTACAGCAATTCTGGAAATACGCTTGTTCATAAATTTTCTTTAATTGTTTTAGGATAAATTCCTAGTGGTAGAATTGATATATAAGACTACATGCCTGTTGGTGTACATTACCAAATTGCCATGGCATTTTGTTGTTGTTTCTTAACGAATGTCTTTAGATATAGAACTAAAACTTTTGAAAATATTTTTCCTTTTTGTCATCTGCTTTTAATTTTACTTATGTCTTCTGTGTAGACGTTTTAAGATATGTAGTCAAATCTATCATTATTTAAATTATTATATAATATATATATTTTTTGGCTTAAAAAGACCTTCCCTCCTCCAAGATCACCTATGTTTTCTTCAAATTTCTTTGATTGTTTCTTTCCCATCCCTTCTCTTCTCTCTATCTCCATTTCATAACAAATTTATTGTGGTGCCTAGCCTGAGGATAGAGATCCAAGATAACGTCATTTTTTATGTTGCTGACTCATGTTTAAGGCAGTCTTTTGGAGTAACTGTTCGTGTTGAACAAACATAAATTTGGGGCTGTTTTGGGCTTTCTTTTCTTGTTGATATGTCTGTATATTGTAGCAGTGTATTAGATATTGTAGCATTACAATATACTTCATAATCTGGCAGTCAGTTCAAGTTCTTAATATTTTTAAAATGTTTTTTGTCCTTAGATTTATTTATTCTTTCAGATAAATTTAAAGTTGACCTGAGTTTCACAAGACTCCCTTTGGAATTTTTATTGGAATTATAGTAAATTTATAAATTAATTTGACGGTGGGAATGAGAATTGAGACCTTTAAAATACTTAGTATTTCTATCCAGAAACATACCTTGTCAAAGTCTTCCTTCAAATATTCTCATATGTCCTTCAGTAACCCTAATATAGAGATATAGATATCCATACTGTATATCTGAGCATACTTGAATAAGTACGTAAGTGTATATCTAGGCATATTATTTTTTAAAATAGATATGTGAATCTATTTCTTGTGATATTTCTTTTTAATCTAGTAACTCAAATGTGCCATCTTCGCTGTAGATGGTTTTCCACCCTAGGCCAGGACTTGACTAACAGGCATGTTTGGACTGATAACCTCAAGGGGTACCTTCCCTCTGTTTCACTTTGGTTGTTAATTCTTAAGACTCCCTTAGAAGTCTGATAGAAAACTATGGAAGGAAACACTGCAGACAATTTTGCATATGTCCCTGACCCTCAGCTCTCACCCCATGTTCAGCAGTGGACCCCCTGGTTCAGAGGAAGAGGCTCTGTTCCCATCACTCAGCCCAGAGCATGGCCATCCTTTTCCTGTTCTGCTATTTCATTTTATGAAGGATTGCCTGAAACTTCTCATTCTTTCTTGAAAAACTTAATAGGGATTGTCATGGCATGTGCCTCAGAACCCTGAGGGAAAATGAGGTCAACATGTGTGATTAATAAAATGGTACCTTTTAGAGAATTGGCAGGGACTTAATTACCCACGGAAAGAGGGAGGAAAAACGTACAGAGGAAAAATTTTTATATTTTGGGAAAGCAAATGAACCGTGTGTATTTGTTTTCTAATGTGTATCAGGAAAGGCGCTTCTCTGCTTGCTGTACCTCAGAGTTGGCCGGGGACTGGGTGTAGACTGCACATGGATTGCCCTGGTGAGTGTAGAAAGAGCACAGGGCATTGTGGTTCTCTTTAGTCACAAGCTGTCAATACATGTGGCATCTCCTGGGGCTTATTTACACCTACCCATAAGCCTGGAGCACCTCAAAAACATCCCCATTTCCAATATTTTGGATCAGATAGAGAAATGGCCCATCCCTCAACTTAGTAAGGATCTGCCTGCTTTCTGGTTTGTTTCTAATTTGAGTTACCATCATTGTAAAGCGATAGATCTGTTCACCACCCATCCTGGTGAGTCAGATATCCTTGCTTCACCAGACAGGGAGAGATATAATTATCTCAGAATACGTTTTTGGTCTGCTGTACTTTGAGTTTTAATTTCTCCATTCATAGCTAACAGGCTGCATTAGCCATGAATGGATTTTCCTTTAGAGTCATGTGTCCAGACAAATTATACTGTGTCGTCTTTCACAGTCTAGGAAATGAATTTGTTCATTGTCTATTTAGGGGCCTCTGTGACATGCTACCTTCACTTGCATGGAGTGATGGTTATAAGTCAGGAATTGGAAGTTGGTTCAGACTGAAGACAAGGGAAGCCTTGCACTTTGTGGGTGCAAAAAGACAGGTATACTGTCTTTTTGGGAAATTAAAGGTGAAGCAAATGTGCTAAGCCTCATCTTCCTATCTAGCTGGGAGCTGTGGAGAGGAGTTAGCTAAAACTTGATAGTAAGTAGAGGGAATCCTTAAGTATGGATTAGTAATCCAGGAATCTGGAGGCCACTCTAATGGACTTGTTGAGTTTTTCAGTTATGAACAGAATGTGAGTCATCAGAGATTTGTGCTAATCACATGTTATGTTCTAGGAAGTACTGGTAAAGTCTGACTCAGGAGTGCTAGAAACAAGAGATTTAAAATACAAAATCTGAATTTTTGGAATCTTAAAAATTTAGAGCTGCAACTATCTTAGCCATCATTTAATTCAGTCTTTTCATTTTACAGATGAGCACCAAAGAGGTTAGGACTTGTTGGAAGATACACACACATCCACACACACTTAATAAATAAACTGAAATTACAATTGAGAGAATGGTAGCTCCAAGTGAGGGTAAGGTTGAGAAAGGAATGAAAAGTGATAGATATTTTTCTACCAATGTACTGGTATTTAAAGATCCAGCAAGGAAATCACAGAAGAATAGGAGCATTTAAGAACTATGTTAGATATGAAAAAAATGATGGAAGCTGAGTGAGTCCATTAGAATAATGAAGAAGAGCCTTTGAGGGTCATATCAGGTTACCAGACATAGCTGCTGAAACTGACCTCGTCATTAACTGCTGCTTTTTTGACTCGCATAAGAAAAATCAAAGAGGGGAGTTTTAAGGGATTTTTAATGCTATGCAAATTCACCTAAGGAATTTAAAGCAAATAAAAATGCTTCTAGTCAGAGGATTGTCTTTGCAAGGTGGAGTGTAAGTGAACGTTTGTTGAGCCACAGCTTATATTATAAAATGCATGTTGTACACGCACCTGATTTTAGGAGGTACATGAACCAACACTTTTAATGGATGTAAAATTTCCCAGTAGTTTTGTCTTGCAGACCATTAAACTGGCATGTAAAATCAGTCCACTTTGAGGCCCCTTTTAGGAAGATGATAATGAGGTTTGATATGCCACATCCTATGCTATATATTTTTTTTAATTTTTAATTTTTTTTTATTTTTTTGAATGTTACATTAAAAAAATATGAGGTCCCCATATAGCCCCCACCCCCTCACCCTACTCCTCTCATCAACAACCTCTTTCATCGTCGTGGGACATTCACTGCACCTGGTGAATACATCTTGGCGCACTGCTGCACCACATGGACAGTGGTTTACATTGTAGCTTACATTCTCCCCCAGTCCCTCCCTGTGGAACCTATGTTATATTTTTATGAAATTCTCCTTTATTTTTGTTCTTACTCAAAATTTCTATCCAAGTGGCCCTATTTTTCTCTCTTCCAAATCTTCACCTCTTGCCAGCCACCAAAACTTCCTTCTCTGGATCTTCCACCAAACAACCTCTCCACCTTTCCAGAGTCACCATTCTCCCCTAGAACCTCCCACCACAGCCTTTCATTTGCAGACCAATTTAATTATTCCTCTTTTAGCTCAGCAAACAAAGGGAACTCCTTAGGATCCTCTCTCCCTAAAAAGCAGCGGGGGGGGGGGGGGGGGGGGGGGGGAAGCAGGAGGTAAATAATGTCATTTTTTCTTTTTCTGAAGAAAAAACAAATTACTCTTTCTGAGAAATATCCATACCCAAAGTGTCAATATCTACACTCTTGGGTATCTTCTCAAAATAAAAAATAAAAGGAGGCAGTGAATGAAGAGGTGAGAACATAAGATGAGAAAGGTAGAAAACTATCTCAGAAGGAAAGGAAAGTAGAATCATGGAAACCCAGAGGACATGATTAAGTTTGGGATTACCTCTGCTGAAGGTATCATGGGCTACAGGTCCAAATAGACTTGACTTTGAAGCTAGGCTTTGTCATCTACTAGCTGTGTGACCTGGGGCAAGTTGTTTAACTTCTCTGGGTCTGTATCCTTATCTGTTAAAAAATGAGAGTGATGATGGTAACTTTAAGAATTATCATGAAGATAAATTGATATATGTATGATGTGGAACTGCTTCATAATTGACTTTCTTTTTATTTAAACCAGTTTTTACTTTAGTATTACATGTAGAAATTTCACAAATTATATAACTCTATGAATTATAACAAAGTGAATGTACTCATGTAACCACCAGACAGGTCAAGAAATCGTATATTACCTGCCCCTTCCAGCCACTGTACCTTCCTTTTTCTTCAAAGGAAATAATTCTTCTGATTTATAGGCCCATACATTAGTTTCACCTGCTCTTGGACTTTGTATAAATTGACTCATTTTGTGTCTGACTTCTTTCCCTCAATATTATGCTTGTCAGAGCCATCCATGTTGTTGCATTTACCTTTTTTCATTTAATTGCATTACTGTATAGTATTCTATTGTGTCAATATTTCACTATTTATCCATTTTAATATTGGACATTGGTGTTTTCCCCAGTTTGGGGCTCTTATGAATAATGCTACTATGAAAGTTCTTATACATGTTTTTTGGTACATGCGGAAACACTTTACTCTTGGATGATATATGTGGGAGCAGAACTGGTCACGGGATATGTGTCTTCACCACCAGTAGATGATACCAAACAGTTTACTACAGTCATTGTATCAATTTACATCCCCACCAACATTTTAAGAGAGTTCTGGTTACTCCACATCCCTGCCAACATTTGGTATTGTCATTGTTTCTAATTTGAGCCATACTGGTGGGTTGTAGTGGTTTCTCACTTGGTGTGTTTTGGTTTTGTTTTGTTTTTTTAAAGATTTATTTATTTATTTCTCCCTACCCCCGCTTCTCGTTGTTTGCACTCACTGTCTGTTCTCTGTATCTGTTCCTTATGTACTCTCTGTGTCTGTTCATTGTGTGCTGTGTCTGCTTGTCTTCTTTTTAGGAGGCACCAGGAACCAAACCCGGGACCTCCTAAGTGGGAGGGAGGTGTGCAATCTCTTGAGCCACATCCATTCCCTCCTCGTGGTGTCTCCCTGTGGTGTCTCCTCACCGTGCCAGCTCACGGTCTTGCTCCTTATCTTTAGGAGGCACTGGGAACCAAACCTGGGACTTCCCGTGTGGTAGGCAGGCACCCAACTGCTTGAACCAGATCCCTTTCCCTCACTTGGTTTTAATTGACATTTCCTTTATTATCAATGAGGTCAAGCACTTTTTCATGTTTATTAGTTATCTGGAGTTCCTCTTTTATAAAGTGCCTGTTTAAGTCAGTTCCATTCTTTTAAAGGGTTTTTTCTTATTTTATGGAAGTTCTTTTTATATGCTAGATATTTGTCATCTGTTGCTTAAACATGTTGTGTTTTCTCCTGCTTTCTGGGTTGCATTTTCACTTTTAGTAGTGCCTTTTGGTGAACAAAAGTTAAATTTACTATAATCAGTTATTTACAGTAACTCCAGGAAAGATAATTAGCTGTCTGTGCCACAGGTTCCTTATTTGTGTGTTTTTTCAAAAAAGTTAGTCTTAATAGTCAATGAAATAATTCATCATTTTCACATAGTGAAAAAATAATGTAAAATAATGTAAGCAGCTATTTATAGTTTTGCTTTTCCCAGATTGATAATAAATTTCCCCAGTACCATGTAATATTTATTCTTGCTGTGCAGATACGGAGTGCCACCTCTCTCATTTAAATCCCTTTATATATACTGTTCTACTTCTAGGTCCTTTATTTTCTGTTAATATGCTTATCTAGACCTTGTGCCAAATCTATCCCTTTGCAATTAATGTAGTTTTAAAGTTGTTTAAATATCCGGTGATTCAAATTACCTCAATTCTCTTTTCTTCCAAATTTTGCTTAAGTAGTTGACTTCAAAGTGGGTAAGTACATCATTTGCCATTAGGGAAATGCAAATTGAAACTACAATGACCTGCCACTTCACACTCACTAGAATAGGAATGGCAACTATTTTTTAAAAATTACATATGCTGGAGAGAATGTAGGGAAAAAGAAACACTCATTCATTGCTGGTGGCAATGTAAAATGGTGCAGCAGGTGTGGAAGACAGTTTGGCAGTCCCTCAGAAAAGTGTAGAATTACCATATGATCTGGCAATCCCATTCCTATACCCTAAGGAATTGAAAGCAGGGACTCAAACAGATATTTGTACACAAATGCTGATAGTGGCCTTATTCACAGTTGTCAATAGATGGAAGCAACCCAAATGCTCATCAACACATGAATAGATAAACCATAAATGCGGTATATAATATAGTAGAATACTCTTCGGCATTAAAAAGGAATAAAGTTCTGATTCATGCGACAATGTGAATGACCCTTGAAGACATCATGTTGAGTGAAATGTGCCAGCCACAAGAGGACAAGTATTGTATGATCTCACTGATATGAAATAATTAGCATAAGCAATAGTTAGAATAGTGTCAGAAATTAGAATATAGGCTACCTGGGGCTGGGTTGGGGGTAGGGAATAGGAAGTTAATGCTTAACACAGCTTCTATTTGGGGTGATGGAAAAGTTTTGGTACTGGATGGTAGTGGTGGTGGTGGTAGCAAACGCTGTGAACATAATTGACAGTGCTGAATTATATCTGAGAATGACTAACAAAGGGAAATTTTGGCGTGTTTATGTTATTAGAATAAAAATTAAAAATAAAGACAGAGGACAGTAAACCAATGAATTCCTAATATAAACCATGGGCTATAGTTAATACATTGATGATACTCTTTTGTCAGTTATAGCAAATGGAACATACTATCGTAAGGTGTTAACAGTGGCGGGGGTATGTGTATGGGTATTCTGTATTTTCTGCATGATTTTTCTGTAAACCTATAACTTCTCTAATTAAAAAGTTTCTCAAGATCTATGAAATACTATTGGAATTTTTATTTGATTACATTGAATTTATAGATCAATTTTGTGGAGTTTGATGATCTCTTCTTATCTGGCTATTCAGGTTTTCTTTTTTTAAAATTTTATTTATATCTTCCCCCTGCCCCCAGTTGTCTGTTCTCTGTGTCCGCTTGCTGTGTGTTCTTCTATGACCACTTCAATCCTTACCAGCGGTACTGGGAACCTGTGTTTCTTTTTGTTGCGTCATCTTGTGTCAGCTCTCCGTGTATGTGGCACCATCCGTGTGTGTGGCACCATTCCTGGGCAGGCTGCACTTTCTTTCACGCTGGGTGGCTCTCCTTACGGGGCGCACTCCTTGCATGTGGGCTCCTCTGTGTGGGGGACACCCCTGTGTGGCACGGCACTCCTTGCGCGCATCAGCACTGTGCATGGGCCAGCTGCACACGGGTCAAGGAGGCCCGGGGTTTGAACTGTGGACCTCCCATGTGGTAGACGGACGCCCTATCCATTGGGCCAAGTCCTCTTCCCCCAGGTTTTCCTTTAACTTCGGTAAAGTTGTACAGTTTTTTCTTAGAGTTTTTATACATATAAATTTATTTCTAGATACTTGGTAGCTATTATGCACAAGATGTTCCCTAGTTTTTCTAATTGGTCTCATTGGTATAAGAAAGTTCACATTTATGTTTATGACTATATAATTTTCTACTAGTTTTTCAGTTGGTCTGTTTGTTTTTTTTAGGTAGACAAATCATGACAATTTGTGCTTTCCAATATTGTTACCTATTTTTCTAGTCTTTTTAGGTTGTTTAAGGCCTCCAAAGCAAAGCTAAAAAAATAATAGTAGTCATCCTCTGCTATACTTGATTTTATAGGCTTCCTTCTGTTTCCCACTTAAGTGTTGTTTGATACAGATTTTTTTGTTCAATAACCTTTGTCCGGTTAATATTTTTTTTTTTTTTAGACTTAGACTTCTAAGTGTTCTTAATCACAAATAGTAGTTTGAGTTTAATGCTTTAGGAGTATGTTTATTGAAATTACTATGTATTTCATGTGTGGGTGTTGTATTATGTTTTTTCTTGAATCTGATTAGTGATTGATATTTTAAATGTATTAGTGTAGAACCATCTGTACATTCTTGAAAAGTCCTATTATTTTATCATGAGGAAGCACTGTGGATTTGATTTGCTGTGTTTCTGGTCATTTTAAATAAGAAAAAGTCTTAGTAGAAGTAATCAGCTTTGAATTCAAGATGAGGGAAACTAAAGGACGCTATTGGAGACATTTTCTGTATCTTAAATAGCAGTGGATACAATGTACTCAGTAGTCAAGCTCTAAGTTTGTGAAAATAGAAATAACCAAATGGTTTTCAGATCTGTCCTCTGTACAATTCAGATGTTATTTTTTCCTTAATGATAAGACTCTGTCAGTAAACCATCATTTGAGATAAGCAGAAGTGAACTTGGATAAAAAGCTGCTGTTGTGTGTTGAGCTACATGGCAAAGCTAGAATGACTCCTAGGGGATTTTCTTTGACTTAGTTAGAACACATACTCTATCTTATGTTGTAATCTTAGAAGCTGCAGGTAAATGGCCATGACATCAGAGTTACTGGTTTGCCTAGATTGTCTCTAACTCTTAGTTATTAACACCTAGCACACTATTAGTGTCTAATTCATTGGTGCTGTTATTAATTCCACTATTACAAATAATAACTGTTCATTTGTTCACTTAGCATGTATTTACTGAGCATCTGCTATATACAGGTAAGTGTGTTAGATGCTTGGGATACAGAGATAAGACAAGATACTTGCACTCAAGCAGTGCACAGTTCAGTTTTTTGTTTTTTTTTTTTTCAGGGAGGTTGAGATGTAATGTGTACACAGTTGAGTGCAATAAAAAAATTCTAGGTGCTCTTCTAAAAGAAGGAATAACATAATGAAGCACAATGGAGGGTTGTCATCAGTCCAACTTGAAATGATTAGGACAAGTCTCCTAAGCTGACTTGGAAGACAATGGTCGGAGTAAGTTAGATAGTGACAAGGTAGAGCAAACATGGGGAGAAAGAAAAGAGCAGGACTTGTTTGAAGAACTGAAAGTAGTTTATTATAATTGATACATCAGAGACAAGTGGGTGTTTATGCCTGGAAACTTGAATGAGGCCAGGTCTTGGTGAGGGAGGGGGTTTATGTTACATGACATCCTAAAGACCTTGGGCTGTAGGTAATGGGAGGGGGGTCCTGATAAGTTTTAAGCAGGGGAGTAACGGGACCAAATGTAAGTTTTGTAAGACTGCTCTAGAGGTACTGAGTATAAATATAGGTCAGAGTGGGGAAAGTGGCTGCTCTGGGAAATAGGAAGATCAGTTTGAAGCTCCTTGCAGTGGTCCAGAGGATAAATGATGAAGGACATATTTTCTTGAAAACAGATACATTCAAAATCTTTATGCATGGTACTGAGTGATAGTGGAATCAGAATAAAAATTACTAGATACTCTTAGGTCATTTTTGTTGATGGTTCATATTTCTCTTCTTGTTAAACATATTGCCAGGACTATTAGAAGAATAAAATGAAATAATCTGGATTTAAGCTCTTATTTATCTGCTCAAATTGGGATGAATGTGTGACTTAATAGTGATATATATTAGTCTTTATTATGTTTATGAATTATTCCATTCTTGTTTGGCTCTTGACCAATTTGCCTGAAACAAACTCACTCATATAAAGCCAGTTGTTTAAACACAATTTACCTAAAAAATTAATTTCCTCAATCTACTTCTCCTTTTAACAGTAAGTATTTACTGTAATTGCAACACTTAGGCCTTATGGCTTTTTGACAGTTACCCGCTGCCGTTCCACCAGGTTCCCTCCATGCTGAGCCACTTACTTCTAAGGGCGTCAGTGGTCTCACCACAGACAGTAAAATCAACCACACATAACTTTCAAGCTTGGTAAATTGTTTAGCTCCACCTCTTGATTGCCCCAAATTCTATCCATCTTTCCTTCATGTCCAGTTTTTTGTACTTCATAAAACCCTTGACTACCCCCCAATTCAGAGGAGAAAAAATACTCCGTCTCTTATAATCCACATATTGGGATGGAACCCATGAATCTGCCTTTTTAACAAGGTGCCCAGGCATTTTGGATATAGTAGGGTTCTAGATCAGCAGTCTTGGACACAGAAGGACTGTCTAAGGGGTTCAATAGAGGCATAAATAATCTTGAGCAAATTAACTTCCAGATCCTCAGCTTCCTTTAGTATTCTTAATTAAAATGTATGTTTCACCCAGTTTACGGGGGAATATTGCTAGGATATTCACCTTTCCCAAATATTGCTAGGATACCTTACTCAGGTGTAACACCTCCAGACTGACAAGGAAAGGATAATTTTTGGTATTACATCACTGAAAAAAACTTTCCTGTCCATTTCAAGAAGAGATACATTTCCAATAAAATTTTAATTTTTGTTTGTAACTATCAAATTTTAGTGTTGTTTTTATAGATTAGGTATTAATAAAGAGTATGATCACTCAGTCCAGAAATAAACTTAGTAAAATTCGTGATCACAGGAAATTTTTAAAAATCAAATTATTTTTATATCTGTTTGGCATGGAAATTAAGAGGGTGATTAATAAAAGGCATTCAAGCATAAAACTGTTACTTTAGGATAAAGCCTTTGAGAAAATGAAATCAATATGTGTTTAAAGGATAAAAAGGATCCATGTAAGACTATGAGTGTCAAAGCAGAATTTTTTCACACCCTTTAAAAATTAACGATGCCTAGTGGCAATTTATGGTGTCATTCGATATCATTAGCTACATTTTAGAGTGATGTAATAGTTTTATTTCAAAATATCCATATATCCATATTCATACATTTCCTCGAAATTTTCCTTTGCAACTACTTAAACTTATAATGAAACATTTTAGATGGCAATTAAAAAATGTATCAGGGTTTTTTTTTGTTTTTTTTTAAGAAATTTTAGTGGGTGTGTGAGCAAAAGTTTCTAGTTTCTTTGAAAAATACTGCATCGGAATCACCTGTGAACAAGATAAAAATGTAGATTACTGGGTCCTATCCAGGAATCATGTGCGTAATAGCTGATACTTATTGAGCTTTTGTATTGCCAAAGCAAGTGAAATTGGCTGGTTCATTTCTACAAAAATGTCAATTCTTTCCCACACCCTCCCCATCCACCTCCCACACCCCAGAGCATGGCAAAGCTCCTTTGATTCAGTAGCCTACTGCCTGGTTTTCATTGGTTATGACGTGAGCCTAAGGTTACCATGGACACAATCAATTTCCTCAAATATGAGCATGTTCAGAGGACTCCCTAGTTCCCTTCCCCTTCTCTACACCTCTAGCCTTTACAGACTCTCAGAAGAAACTTCTAGATTCTCTCCCCCCTCACATCTCTCTCCCTTCCTTATCCAAATTCAGAGGCAGCTGAAGGGTGTTTGGAGGGATGAGACTGTGCAGAACAGAAGCACGGCCATCTCTATCCAGTCCTGTTGGGCTTCACCCCAAGTTCTGTCCAGCTTCTGTGTCTGGGGATGAGATGATCTAGAACTGTGAGGATGCTCTCTGGGAGGTCAGCAAGAAAGGAGTGTGGTTTCTCTTATATTTATTTGTTAACTTTTTTTTTTTAAGATTTATTTATTTCTCTCCCCTTCCCTCCCACCCCACCCCGGTTGTCTGTTTTCTGTGTCTATTTGCTGCGTGTTCTTTGTCTGCTTCTGTTGTTGTCAGTGGCACGGGAATCTGTGTTTTTGTGTGTGTGTGCGTCATCTTGTTATGTCAGCTCTCTGTGTGTGCAGCGTCATTCCTGGGCAGGCTGCACTTTCTTTCGCGCTGAGCGCCTCGCCTTATGGGGCATACTCCTTGCGCGTGGGGCTCCCCTTCGCGGGGGACACCCCTGTGTGGCAGGGCACTCCTTGCGCGCTTCAGCACTGAGCATGGGCCAGCTCCACACAGATCAAGGAGGCCCATGGTTTGAACCACGGACCCCCCATGTGGTAGATGGACGCCCTAACCACTGGGCCAAGTCCACTGCCTTTATTAACTTTCTATAAAGATCAGAAAGTAGTCAGCTACTACTGCAGAGTTCAAAATCACTTTTAAAATCAGATGTGAGTGGTGACCATCCTGATAAAGATGTACAGGAAAAGAACAGGAGGAAATACAGCAAAATGGTAACTGGGTGTCCGAGAGGAGTTGGTTTGCCTTTAGTGTCCTAAGTTCTATAGCATGTTTTTGTTGCTTTCACAATTTAAAAATCTTTTCTACATTAAATTATCCATTTTGATAGAAGGGATGTTAGGCACTCATAAATTATTGAAAACTCTGCTAGTTGAACTACCAGATGGTATTTCTGTGTCCTGATAATAACAATAACAACAATAATGAATAGGATGTTTACATCTGCCAAGCCCTTTGGAAATGAACTAAATGTGGTTCATGAATTAACAAATTAAATTAAAATTTAATCCTCATTATAATGCTCTGAGGTAGATAATTATCCATATTCCTGAGAGGATACTGAAACCTTGAGAAGCTATGATTTTTCAGGGCTACAATGCTAGTACATAGAGGAGCCAATATTTGAACCCTGGTAGTTGGTTCCAAAACAACTACTTTTCACCATTAAACTAGACAGACTAAGAGATGTATCAGTTCACACCAGGAGCCATGCTAACTTCTTTCAAAATGAATTTAGTGGTATTTCTGAGCACTAATATGGGGATTTACTTTGGAATAAATGGAAAGAGGTAAGTTTGGGTTATGTAGTGATGACAAATGGGTAAAGTCTTATAACACTGTTACATGAATCTGTTGTATTTGGAGGAAGTATTTGACTTACTAGGTACTCAAATATCTGATATATGTACACTTATTTAAGAAGTATTGTCCAGTGTGACAGACTGTGACAGACTGTTCAAGGCATTTGAGTTACATCAATGGACCAAAAGAGAAAAAGTACCTGCCCTTGAGGAGATTGCACTGGGGCTAGGGAGATAGGGTGGGAGGGGAATATATACAGACAGAAAGAGTAAATAAATTCAGTATGTTAGCTCGTGATAAATGCTATGGGAAAAATAATTAAATCAGAGTAAAGGAAACTGGGAGTGTGGGGTAGGTTAGGCCTCATTAGAGGCTGACATTTGAGCCAACTGAAAAGATGTGAGGGAATGAGGGAAAGAGAATAGCCGGTGCAAAGGCCCAAGGTACAGAGTAGGCGTGATGTGGTCTGTGTGATGGAGTGGTGCAGGAGTTAGTAAGGGAGAGAGTTCTAAAACATGAGGCTCAGGAAGTAATCTAAGGCCAGGAGCTCTTCACTTGGAATTTACAGACCTCCAAGGAGTCCAGGGATAGAATTGAGGGATCTGTTAATTTGAAGGAGCAGGAGGACATAATTTTTATTTTTAGCATTTCTTTCAATTACGAATGTAAGCCACAAACGTCATCAATTTACCAGCACCTATGACTATGCCATTAGTAGGAATCACAGATATTATCATATCACATTATAGTTGTTGCACACATCTTGAAATATTTGTTATGTTCATCACCACTTCAGAATTAGATAAGGCCTCCCAGTGACTGGATAAGGCCCATCCACATTATCAAGGGTAAATCTCTTTTATTTTGAGTCAACCACTAAACCTGCCACTAGATCTAGTTAGTTAATGTGCTAATAATGAAGTACATTTGTTACTATATTGTAATTTTAAAATATTGGAATTTCAAAAAAAAATTGGTTCTCTGTAATCCATTGTCTTTTACTTTGCAAATTTAAAAACATTATTCTGAAAAGTGGTTCAAAGAATTTACCAACTGCCCAAGGAGTCCATGGCACAAAGATTGAGGAATCCCTGGTGTGGAACCTTGAGGGCTAACGAGAATCTTGGCTTTTGTGCTACACAAAATGGGGAGCAATTAAAGAACTTTGAGTGGCGGTGTGGCATGATCTTCCCTGTGTTTTTGAAAGGCTGCAATGTTGAAATACAGACTGGGGAATGGACAGCTGGGCTCAGTGTTATCAGCAAAACCTGTTTTTAAATTATTGTGATTCTGGCAAGAGATAAATAGCAGTTTGGACTATGGTTGTAGTAATAAGGGCAATAAAATGTAACTGAATTCTGGATTTATTTTGGAGGTTGAGCTGTTGGGATTTCCTGAGAGTTTTGATGTAAATGAGAAGAATCAGGGATGACTTCAAGGTTTTTTAACCTGAGCAGGAGAAGGATGAAATTGCTGTCAACTGAAGAAGTCGACCCTGGGTGAGTGAGTTTGTAGGCAAAAGATCAGACATTGTTTCTGATACGTTAAACTTGAATTGGTGATTTGACATACCAGAGGAAATGTTGAGTAAGTATTTGGATATGAGTGTGTAGTTTAAGTGCTTCTGAATCATTTGCACATGTGAGTTGGTTTTTAAGGTTTTGAGACTGAATGAGATAGTGAGTGTAGGTGGAGAAGGGGAACAAGGAATGATCCTAGGGAGAAGAGATCGGTGTATAGAGGAGGAAATCAGCAAAGTAAACTGAGAAGGTCCCATGAGGTAGGAGGAAAACCAAGAGATGGTGAAGTCCTGGATGCCACGTAGAGTGTGTATCCAGGAGGGAAGGAGAGATTGTGTCAAATGATAGAACAAGTGCAGTAGGGACTGAGAATTGACCTTTGAAATGAGAAGCATGGGGGATATTATTGACCTTCATATTGTAAGGTATTGGTGGAGTGATGGGAGCAAAAGTCTAATTTGGAGTGAGCTTAAGGGAGAATGAGAGTTGATGACTGTGACGTTTAGTCTTATGTGTCAAATTGGTAGACTATGGTACCCAGTTACTTAAACTCTAATCTAGGTGTTGCTGTGAAGTATTTTGTGGATGTTGTCAACATCTGCAGTCAGTTGACTTAAAGGAGATTATCCTTGATGTGGGCAGGCTTCATCCAATCAGTGGAAGTCCTGAAGAGCAAAACCTGAAGTTTCTCAGAAAACATTCCGACCCAAAACTTTAAAATAAAATCCTGAGTTTTCCTCCTGCTGCGCTGGCCTATGGATTTTCTGATTTGCTAGCCTCCACAATCACATAAGCCAATTCATTCAAATAAATCTTAATTATGTATGAGTGTTTTTGTGTACCCATACATACATATATATCCACACACATCCTATTGGTTCTGTTTCTCTGGGGAACCTTGACTGATACAGAAATAGTATGTAGACAACTTCTATGAGGTGTTTTGCTACAAAAAGGAACAGGAAAATGATGTGCTAGCTGGTGGGGCAAGTCGGATCAAAATTTTTTGTTTTGATCTGATGAGAAAAATAATAGCATTTTTTTTTCTATCTGGTTGTGTCATCATTTTTTTGGTGCATTGCTTCACTGCGTGGGGGCCTGCGCCTCTCCATGCCGTGCAAGTCTGGGATGCTTTTTTCTTTTTCTACCAGGGGGTCCCAGGGATTGAACCCAGGTCCTCCATATAGTTAACAGGAACTCAATTGCTTGATCCACAGCTGCTTCCCTAACAGCATTTTTGTATGCCACAGAGAACAATCCAGTAGGGAGGGAAAATGCGCTGACTTAGGAAAAGGGAAGGCTTCCTGTCTTCCTGTATTTAAGAAAATCAGAGGCATCCAGATCGTGTTTGCTAGAAAAGGGATTGGCTTCGATAGGAGCAAAGAGAGTCATCTCTAGTACGAATTCCAGAATATGGAATAGGTGGGGGAGTACGGTGGTGGGAGTCTATGTGAGTTCTGGCTGCTTCCGTTTTGTTAGTAAAGTAGGAAGCAAAGTATTCAGTTAAGAGTGGGGATTAATTGGCAATAATAGCAATAACAACAGCTAATAATACATAACAACTATATACCTATGTGTTGGCACTGCTCTATGCTCTGGACAAACGTTAAATCTTTAATTTTTACTTCAGCCTTCTGAGGTAGGTATCATCTCCGTTTGCAGACGTAGAAACAGACACAGGGGTGAAATAACTTGCCTGTGGGCCCCTGTTAGGAATTGGCAGAGCTGAGATTTGAACCAGGCCTTTTAGGGTCCAGAGTCTGCTCTCTCATTAATCAAATTGCTATACTACCTCGGATCTGTGACTCTGTCAACAGGAGTGATAATTTGTTCATCAAGTGAAATCAGCCTTTAATTGGAACCAGAGCCCCCAGACCTGCAGGACTTTTTATGTTATTTTAATTATACAAATAATGCAAGTCTGTCATAGAAAAACTAGAAAATATGTACATGCCAACAACAAATAAATTCAAAACCATTTATAAACCATTTTAATGATTACCGTTACCAGAGAGGCCGGACATTTGTTCATGTTTGTTGGACACTCATTTCTTTTAGACAGAAAATTATGGAAACTATGACTGTGACTTTGTATTTCTAGGACATCTGTTACCACAGTAACCAAGGCAGTGAGCTGTAAAAGGAGTGCGTGAATTTCATCAGCCTGGCCTCCAGCTTACTGATTACGTGAGCTGAAGAGGATGGAGCAGCCTGAGGCTGTATAATCTGATGGCTGGATGCATCTGGGTGCTTATTCAGCTGTGACTTTTCTATTACAGGCAGCTGCAAACGTGGCGTCAGGAGTTGTCTTCATGAAATGAAACAGACTATAACTGGAAGAAGGGGAGAATAAAATATTGCTAGAAACATAATGGATATAGTAATGGCCTAGTGGAAAAAACCTGTGGCCACGTGGGATGAGTTGGCGCTGACTAGATGGTGCCATGAAGGGTATGTTTCAGGAAACCACTAATTGGGTAGAAAGAACCAACCCTGATTTGGTTTGTCCTGTGGATTGCAAGTCCATGTCCACTGGCTGCTCAAGCAGCAGACACTCTCCACAACATGGGCATCTTCCAGTGGTAACTGTAGAAAGTTTTGGTTCATGTATCATGATGTTTTTATCTTCCTCAAAGAATAACTAATTGAGCTGGAGTAGTATGGTAAGGACTCTAAAAACAGATTCTGGAGTTACTCTGTCTGGGTTCAAATCCTGGCTCTCTTCCATATTAACTGTATGAGCTTTGGCAAGTTACTTAACTTTTCTGGGTCTTGTCTTGGCTTCTTTACAGATATTATGGGGCTAATACCTCCACCTCCCACATAACTCATTTAATCTTCTAAAAAATCTAAATATATGTAATCTAAATTATGAAGCACATTTCCTACATATCTGAAATTATGATGTTTTACGAGTGATGGCATTTACAATTATAATTGGCAACGTTTTCTTTTTTAGTAGTACCTAAATATTGATGTGTCTTAGAATCAATGATGTCTTACATTTGAGGAACAATGGTGTTAGTCAATCATTAAAACATGGCTTGGCAGTAGAAAATGCTACATAAGTAAATAAGTGTTGGTGGTAATTGCTTTGATCTTATAATCACAACAAGATCTAATGACCATAGCAAATAGACAGGAATCTATTGGAAGCCCCTAATCCTTATATTGTGAGAGGTCAGCAAAGCAAAACAAACATCCAATGAATCAGAACATGGAACCATAAGGAGTCACATGGTCTTTTTGGTCTTTCAGCACTTTAGGGATGATGTATTATGTATCTTTCAGTGTTAACCTTTTCTTGTTATTCTTATCTCTTGACCTCCCAAATCCCAGGTTCCAACTTCTACTTGCCCCCAATGACTATGTGGATAAGGTACTCCAGATCCTGGTCTCCTCACTTCCAGTGGTGTATTTCCCATTTCAGGCTGTTAATACTATCTGTGTCTGTATCCTGGACCTTCTATTTTCTAAAGAAGGCTCCATTTTGAAATAAATTACAACATTCCAGTTCCTGCCTACTGCCTTGCGTTACTTCAGCTTTCTCCCCCAATTCTCCAGAATCACAGGTCCTGAGTATTCCTCAGGGGGCTTGATGCCATTCATGTTTCCCTGCCACTATACGCCCCTCCTATCTTCAGTTCCTGCTCTGTGGCATTTAGAGGCAGTAAGGTATATCTCTCTCCAGTCACATTCTGGGTAAAGCCCTTAATTTCTTTACCTCATTGCTTACTGTAGCAGCCATCTGGCAAACCTAAGACCTGGAGAGATCCAGACATCTGCCTTTTCCTGTCTTTCTGTAAAAGCTCTGCACAAGGGATTGGTGGTTTCCGTTTACAAGGGGGCCTCAATGCTGCCCAGCCGCTCTAGTTTGTGTCCTGGTCTGTCTCTTCTGTTCTCAGTAGCTGCTATTTCAGATATATTCCACTATAACCCCCTTAAAACTTCTCTCCCTTTCCATTTGCTTTGAACATTCAACCTCATTTAAAAGTGATAAAGAGGCTTCAAAGTACGGTAGAAAATATATTAGACTGGTAGAGCACCTGCACACTGCTGAACAGCCACATGCTTTTTTTCCTGGTCATAAAATCTTTCCACCTGCCTGTGGAGCTGAGCGTCTCCATGCTATAAAGCAAATGAGTCACTTTATTTTTTCCAATGTACTTTGAGGGGGTGCTGACCTACATGAGCTACAAGATTTGTGATTTTATCACTTCGGTATGTTTTTTCAAACTAGTTTTAATTTGAAGATTGAAATTATTTCTGACACCGTCACTTAAGTGAAAGAGGATAATTCTCTCTTAAAACCAGGAAGACATTATCTTTTGTGATGGCACACTTATCCTTTTTCTTTTTTTAATTACTTTTTAACTAGTTAAAATGACTCCTTTAGGTTCTGCCTATAATAGGAAGGAGGAGGCACTGTTGAAACTTAAGGAGTAGCTTGTTTCTATAATAGAGCTAATCAAGACTTTGCCTTATACCTCAGACTGGGCCTTCTGGGGAAGAAGGAGTGTTTCCTGACTAGGTTCCTCTGTGAAGAGTGGGTAAGGTGTGTAGGTGGCAGCACCTGGAGCTTTACTGCCAGTTTAAATTGAACATTCCTATGACATGAGCCTCTATCTCTTGCATGCTGCCCAGATGGTGCATTTTCAAAATAATCTGGCAGGTTAAATTGGGATTTGCCAGTAAAGTGGAATTGCCCTCAAAGGTTTAGCCTTTATACTTTTTCCCCCAATCTGTAGTACTTTTTATATCTTCCCCACATTTGAGCATTATCTTTGGTTGGTAGAATTTCAGCTGAATTGCATTCAAGGATGATCCCAGCCAGTACCTTTATATTGGCTCTTGGCTCCAAGCAAAGTTAGCTTTTGTGGCTTCAGCAGCTTGGCTAGTGGAGAGTTTGAAATTAGCGGTGAATGGAAGATCACACGCTTTACAACCTTGATATGTGCCTCACTAGACATCATTGTTTGGAGATAAAGACTAACAAACAACAGTGGTTCTCAACCTTGGATGCATGTTAAAATCATCTGGAAAGCTTTTAAAATTCCAGATGCCCAAGGTATGTCTCATGCCAGTTAATCTCTGGGGTTAGTACCCAGGCATAGATTGTAATCTCCCCAGGTGATTCTAATGTGTAGCGAAGGTTGAGAATCACTGAAATAAAGGCTTTATATGGCAGGATTTAACTGTTGGATCAAGTTTTGGCTTTCACAAAATAGCTGGTTTTATCTCCAGTTTCTTTTCTCATTTTGACTTTAGTAATACTATAGTAAAGCCTAAAGGTGGTCTGATGTGAATGCCTGATTTTCAGTGGCGTATTATTATGACCTTTGATTATCAACTGTGCTTTGCCTGTTAGTGAATCAGTGTATGCTTCTCTTCACATGCTCCCATCTATGTATTTCTAACTTTCTACCGGAAGGTAAAGTAGTTGATGTGCATTGTTCGTGTGTATGTGGTCTCCATTTCATTTATGTTTTATTGGTGTCTGTTCACTCTGAAAACTAGATGACTGACTTCCTCATAACTGTTTCAGGGAGGATTTGTGGAAGATCAGATTACTTAGGGAAAAAAAAAACCTGAAACAACTACCACAAATTACAATAACAAAATCCAGAAGATTAAACAAACAAAACCATGTTAAACCAAAATATTTAAAATGGTGTTTCTGTCTGTCCAAAGAATTCTGGTATGACTGTTTCCACTTGTGTGCATATGTTGTCCCCAGTTTTATTATAAAGCTCTTCTATAAATTCCTGGCCCATTGTATACAGTTCTACTAAGAATGACTCTAGATTCTAGAATAACGGACTGCCAGCCTAAATACAGGACATCCAGTTAAATTTGAACTGTAGACACGTTTTTAGCATGGGATTTACTTACACTAAAACATAATTATCCATTGTGTATGTAAAATTCACATTTAACTGGGTGTCCTATGGGGGCATGAGCTAGACCAGAGGACAAGGACACTGTCCATGTTATCTGAGCTGGGGTCCCTTGATGTGACCCTACCTCTTGCCATATTCTTGCATAGAAACTGCTACTCAGTTTTCATCCCCAGCTTTCATTTTGCTGTTTCCCCTATATTGCTAATAGGTTTTCTCATCTTTGTGTCAGGATTGAGAGAAGAGACTTTGAAAATAGCCATAATATAAAAGTATTCAATTCTTAAATTCTGAATGATAGAAGCAATGTGAGTTAAGACTTTATACTTAAAACACAGAGGCAAGCAGTAAGACCAATGGCAGGTGCTATATGTTATATTTTAGAGTACTTTTCCACCACGTGAGAGACTCAAGCAGTTCTGTTTCCTTTAGAAATCTGGGCAGGTGGCCTGACCTCCTGGGTACTTGTCTGGCCTGGTTTGTGGAGAAAATTCCACTCTCATTCAAGTTAAAGCTGGCTGACTTTCACCTGCCTCTCTAGAGACTGACCTTCATTTCTCTCTCCTGAGGTTCATTTTGTTGGCTTTAAATGAAGGGCTCTGTTAGTTATTGAATCAAGGCACAAGCCAAAGAAAGGAAACTTCTAAGGTTTTTGATAAAGGCAATTAATGCTTATATGTGCCATGTGAAGATTTTTTTTCTTACTAGTACTTTATATATTCCTTATGTTTGAGGTAGGAAATTTTTCTCTCAACTGTAACCTAAACCTAGTCCTAGTCCCAGGTTTAAAAAAAAAAAAAAGTGTATATATATGTGTGAAATTTGGAACATCCTGTTTGATGTTCAGGATTTTCAAACTAATAGAAAAGTAGAGAGAAATAGAATGAGCACTTGTATATTAACCACCTATACTTGAACATTTTGCCATGTTTTCTTGGCATTTTAAAAGCCAGTGTTGTGGCCCATTTAGAATTCCCCTTAATCCAATTTTTCTGCCTCACTCCTCAGAGGTAGCAATTCTCTGACATTTGTGTGGGGTCACCACCAGGTGGCCCCATTCACAATAGACCTGAATATGTATTCCCAGACAAGGCATAAAATGGTTTTCCTGAACTCTGTACAAATGTTATCATAATACAAATTTTTGGTAATCTTAAACATTGCAAATAGCACCAGCTTTGTGTTTTCCATTTCTTATATCTCATTTCTTCTTTTACTGCATTGGCTAAAACCTCTAGAACAGTGTAGAAAACTGTGAGCGACAGTGGGCATTGTCGTTCTTACCTTCTGAAGTTTCACCATTAAGTTTGATGTTTGCTGAAAGTTCTTGGTAGATACCCTTACTGATTGAAAATATTCCCTTCTATTCAGATTACCTAGAGCGTCTTCCTTTTATTTTTAAAATCAAGAAAAAGTGTTACACTTTCTCAATATATTTTTCTCTATTGAAATAAGCTTCTTTAGTATATTAATGTGGTAGATTTCACTAATATATTTTATGATGATAAATCTTTTGCTCTTAGGACAAATCATATGTAGTTACTTGGTTCATTTGTTTTCATAGATTGCTGAATTAGATTTGCTGATTTTAACTTTTTAGTTTTGTTTTTAGTTTGCACTTTAATTTTTGTTAATTTAATTGTAATGCAGAAGAACATGGTCGGTGTGATAGTATTACTTTGAAAATTTGGGCAAATATTTTCTTTAAGAATCAACTTAACATAAATATATCATACTGCATGTAAAGGATGCACGTTGTCAGGTTGCTGGGTTCAGGGATATTTAATTAGCTGTTCATTGTATCGGTCACTGTTTTTATTTGCTTGATCTACTAATTTCTTACATAGAGGAATTATTGAGCTATATCATTTATTAATTTTATTATATATCTGGCATTTTTTGTACTATGTGTATTCAGTGTAAGGCACTGAAGTTTATGATTATGCCTTACACTTAAACATAACATCATAATACTATGATGCTTGGGAATGAAGAGACTTCCTGAGCAGAAAAGGGCAAACTTCAGTCTTACTGTGTTTTTGCAGTATTCTATATATAATTTCCTTAATGTGCAAATTTAGTGACCTTTAGCTGATGATCATTTAATGAACAATAATTCAACAGTGCAAAGTTCACAGTGTTCTATCCTTAGCCTAACATCTTCCAACTGGATGTGAAAGCGGGGAGGACAATTTATTGATCATTATAAAGACTTGAAATTGTTTTGTGCTGAAGTAGCCATATTTTTAAAGGGTTGAAACATGTCTGAGCAAGGAAGGCAGTCAGTCATAGAACTGGAATGAGACCATTTGGGAGTGATATCTTTCTAGTTAGCTGAGTACTGCTGTCCTGTGTGTACTGTGGGGTCCTTCTGCTGAGGCCTTGTGAGGCAAGCCAGCCATGCCTTGTTGGAAACTGGGCAAGGGACGCTAGATAGACAACTAAGCTTTTAAAACAAGGTAACAATGATGCTCCCTAACTCTCTTAAGGCATACTTTTCTAGCTGTCTTTATAGCTTGTGTCTAGCACCTACCTCCATGATAATTGTTTTCTTGATCCATTCTGGATTAAAAAAACACAAATGTAAAAAACATTTTAAAAAATTACAAATATGATGGAAATCTCCTATATTTCCTCTATCTTCCTTTTAGGTGAAATTGTTCATTAATTCCATGTACTTATTTATATTTATGTCAGGTATGTGTAAAACTCCAGAATAATACATAGTCTTGGAGTCTTTTTTTGTCGTAATAGTCTATAAAACTGTCATCCTACTATGTATATTTTTTCTGGAACTTAATTTTGTCTCAATTATATTTGTGAGCACCATCTGAAATTGGTATGTATAGCTCTAGTTCATTCATTTTAATGTCTGTATAATATCGCTTTGAGTGAATATATCATAATTTGCCAGTTTTCCTGTTTATGGCAAAGTAGGGTTATTCCTGTTTTTCACTGTTAGAAACAATGTTTCCATAAGTGTTCTTTTTCATATTCATGTTTATGTGTAAAAGTTTCACTAGAGTTAAACTTCAGAGTAGAATTTCTGGTTTTGTGTGTACCTTCAAATTTAATAGGTATTGTCAAAATGACCTCTGAAGTGATTGTAACAATTGACACTCCCTTTAACAATGTATCGAATTCTCACTCCGATTTATTCTCACCAGCAGTTAATATTAGCAGATTTTTTGATATTTCCAAATCTAATGAATATGAAATGGTATCCCAGTGTAGTTTTTAATCTATGTTGTCCTGAGGACAAGTGAAATTGACTATCTTTTTGTATATTTATTAGCCATTTGGAATTTCTCTTCTATGAATTTGCTTTCCTGTCTCTTGCTCATTTTTCTATTGGGTTAATTTTCTTATTTCTAGGACTTGTTTATAAATTCTCGATGCTAATCTCTTATTGGTTATATGCTTTGCATTTATCTTCTCCACTGTACGTGGCTTATGTTGTCCCTTCCTAATGGTATCTTTTAACATATATAATTTTGGAAATTTTAATGTAGCTGAATTTATAAATGTTTTCCTTCATGGATTGTTTTATGTCAAAATTAAGAAATCTTTCCCTCTCCCAAAGTCATAAAAGTACTCTTAATATTCCTTCAAGAGTTTTACTGTTATTCTTTTCACATTTAGATTTTTAACCCCCTGGAATTGATTTTTGGATATGATTTCAAGTATATATTTTTCTTAAATCTGAATTTTTAAAAAAGTCCATCCTTCCTCCACAAATTTCAGTGCACCCTCAGGTCACATTAACTTTCTAAATATGCATACATCTATTTACAGGTTTTCTATTTTATTTATTGGTTAATTATGATTCATATTATACTTTTGTTCTGTGCTGTAGTTTGTGAATTACTCAGTATTATCTTTTATTTTTACATTTTTACATTTCCAATAAATCTATTTTATATCCAATGATCATTTTCTTTAGTTTTTTTTTCCCCCATAGTATATCATTACTGTTATTTTATGATGGTTTTTCTTTCATTTCTTTGTGAGGATTTTAAACATTGCTAAAATGTTTTAAGTGTTTAATATTTCAAATTTGTATTGGGTGATTTCATGTTTCAAGTATTGATTTTTGTTGCCTGTCTTGGCATTTATGTTTTTCATGTGCTTTGGAAGTTCAGTTTGAAGGCTTATGATTTGTGATTTTTTATCCTCATTTCCCCTCCCCGTTACCATTTTCTGTTTTGCGGTTGCCTTTCCTGGTTCTTGCAAGACCTCAGACCAGAGTTGGTCTTATAATGGTATTTCAGGGCTCCTAGCCCAGGGTGATGGTATGTATGTGTTGGATGTCTAGGACTGAGGATGAAAATGGATGGGGTTTTGAGATTTGGTCTTAATCCTTATCTATGTTCTGTCTAGGTCCCCAGGCAGCAACTGGCAGCACCTTATCCCAGCTTCCCTCCTGAGAAATCCCACCTCAATCCCTTGTTCCAAGGAGCAAGCCTGGCCCTGGTTTCAACCCTTGCTGGTGCACAGCAGCCGAACCCCGTGCTGCCCTGCTTGCCGGCCTCTGGAACGACGGCACAACAGGCCCAAAGTGCCACTTTCCTGTTTTGTTCTATTTCTGCTCCTCTGAGACATTATTCTGTTTAGCACTTGCCTATGATTTTTAGCTTTCTTTCTTCATATTTTGCATTACATTGCTATGTGTTTGAGGGTAGCCTAGGGAGGGAGCTACAAAATGTGAGCCTGTAACAACTAAAAATCAATTGGATCACTTTAAGCTTTTTTGAAAATATTTCCCAGATAGTTTAGCCAACATTTTTCACATGAAAGAAAAGTCATAATTCCACAGCTTTGGCCCACCCTGGTCTCTCCCTCTACCTTCCTACTTATTACCAAGCCCTTCAGTTTAAAGTTTAAATTATGAGAAATATTGTGACTGCCACCTAGTGACAGGAATAGGGTAGTTTCCGTTATAGTCTAAAGTTTACTCTCCCAAGAATATGCCTTTCCAGATTTGTTTCTTGGTTATTATTTTTTTTTAAGATTTATTTTTATTTATCCATCTCCCCCCCCCCCCATTGTCTGCTCTCTTTGTCCATTTGCTCTGTATTCTTCTGTGACTTCTTGTATTCTCATTAGGCAGCTCTGGGAGCTGATCCTGGGACCTTCTGGATTGTGAGAGATGCGATTACTCTATTGCACCCCTTCTGCTTCCTGTACTGCTACACTGTCTTATTTTCTCTCTTCTGTCCTTTGTTGCATCATCTTGCTGTGTCAGCTTTCCGTATCGGCCGGCACTCCTGCATGGGGCAGCTTTCTTGTGGCACTCTTGTGTGTGGTGACGTTCCCTGCATGGGCCGGCACTCCGCATTGTCCAGCTTGCTGCGTGGGCCAGCTTGCTCTCACCAGGGCATCAAACCCTGGACCTCCTATATGGTAGATGGGAGCCCATTTGGTTGAGCCACATCCGTTTCCCTCTTGGTCATTTTTTAATTGTTAATATTGATATTGAATATGGTTTTTAAAATTACATAGGTAGAAATGGGAATATTAGTTTTAGGTGTCTTGTATTCCTGGAGTTCTAAACTGGTTAGGAACACCATCCTAACAGAACAGAAAGTAATGGTAAGAGAAGACAATGTTAAAAAAAATGTTATCCAAGCATTGGCATCTATCACTTGTTTTAGTGACTGGTTTTTCCATGATAATCTGTCCATCAAATGACCTCTGGCCATGAATACTTACCTTGGGAATCCAAATAATAAAAGTCAGAGAGACATAGGCCCTGAATTTCCTGAGCTCTACATCCATTTTACACCATCACCCTAGGATATAAAGACTCAGTTGCTGTTCTGAGATCATTTGAAGTATTGAAGGATATTGACATTTCAGTTTCACCTTTATCTTCTTTGAGACCCATTTCTCTATATATTGGTTGATGAGACTCCATCCCAGTTATTGTATGAGCCTCCAAGTAGTAAACTTGACTGGAAACTTATAAGTATTCGTCAACTATTCCTGCAGTGATGCTGTGCCAAAATTCTGTAGATTTTAGTGACAGGCATTTCTTCCCATCGGCCTATAGACCAACTGGGGTTCAGATGATCTAGGTTGGGCTCTTTCGGGCTGTAGGTAAAGTGAGCTTGGCTGCTAACTGCAGCTAGCATGTAGCTCTGTTCCGTGTGTCTCTTCCTGGGATCCAGCCTGAGAGGGTTGTGGCTATCCAGCTTATGTTCTTCTCATGTCAAATCACAGGAGTGCAGGAGGAAAGACAAACTGTGTAAGTGAACTTAAATCCTCTTCTTGCATCTTGTTCACTTACATTCCATTAGCCAAAGCAAGTTGCATGGCCAAACCTAAAGTCATAGAAAGTATTTTCCATCCAAAGAGGAAGGGAGAGATGAAAGTAGATAAAACGTTCTGAGCAGTGCTATGGTTTTTCACACCTACATATGAAATGATTGGATGAAACCAAATAGTCTTTTAAGGAAACAATGGCTTAATAATTAATACTGAAGCATAAATGTCCCAAGCTTTTTAGGCTTTGAAAGATTCTGGGAAGCCTTTTGAAGCCTGGATATATAGCGATTCATTGTATATACTTAATGTTTATCTCAGTGCTTGGCTTGTAGCATATGAATGAAAGAGGCTGCTAAGCATAGTGAAAAGTGGCTGCCTTTGGAGTTGAGAGTCTGGATTTTTAAAATTTATATTTTGTCCCATAGTTTTAATATCAGCATGTTTATATTTTTGCCTGAGAAAATTCTAAATATTTTTGAATAAAAAAAGATTTTGATTGCTATAAATGCCAATACAGGGGATTTCTCCCATTTATTGCCCGTTTTTACACATTGCTGATATGGGAATTAGTCCTCTCCTTTCTATACATATATAGAGCGACACAACAGATAACTTCATTGATTAGTCATCTGACTTCTCTGTGGCCTCATCCTTCTTTGTTTGTGACCATCCTGCAGTGACAAGATTGATCACAATCAAATTTTGATTCAGATGTCAAGACTGATAATGCCACAGTTACCAAGAGGGTATGAAAAAGACTCACATAATGAGGTGGTTGGGCTGAGCAGGGCAGATCCCCCACGCTGCTCTGAAAAATGCTTTGAGCGTGAAAGGTTAGGAGACTGGCTTGGGGTTTTTATGGTGTTTAGTGAGTGGAGTCAGACTGAGGGTTCCTGAATATGAGCCGGGGCTTGTGGTTTGAATGTCCCACCAATGCCCAAGGAGAGAACAATTGGCCTTTCTTATTAGCTTGCTCAGATTGGGGATGAGGGCAAGAGATAGTGGGAAGGCTTAAAAACAGTCAGCAAACATCAAAAAATGGTGCCAGACTCTTTATTACACTTTGCCTATGTATGATTGTTGAAGGCCCACTGATAAAAGGTGTTAGATCAATATTGTAGGTGGTAGCCTCTCACCAGCTGTTAGGCTGAGTCACTCAGTTCAAAAGCCCTACTGGCAGCTGTTGACTTTGGTTACACTCAACCTTTTTCTCTGGCATTACTCACTTTGAATCTTCCCCTACTGTGTCCAACAGGAACAAAGGTAGCTACTTTGCCTTTTCCAAGTTGCTTTGAATGGGCAATAATGGAAAGCACATTGTTACTGTGGACTTATTGTTTATAGGCATCTGGCAGGAAAGCAATCATAGAGAACCTATGTGCACCCTCTGCTTTCACTAATTCATTAAATATGATATCTCAAATTTGACTTTATTCTTAAGTTTTGGAGCAAGTCGTTTGTGATTTTTGCCTGCTGTGATCGTCACCATTTTTGTCATTATGATCGTTGATACAATTTTTGCATTCACTCAAAAATGGGTTTGCTTGAGTGTGTATTCCTCAATTACAAATTTAGTGTGTTTTCCCAAATGTCATTTTTTCCTTTCTTTATTTCCTTTAAATAAAATAATCCTATCTTAATGCAGTGGTTCTCAAAATTTAGCATGATCTGAATCACCTGGAGAACTTACTAAAGCATCCTTGGAATTTGAGTCACTAGGTCTGTGGTGGGCCTGAGAAGTTGCATTTCGTAGTGATGCTGCTGCTGGTCCAAGGACCAACCTCTGGTCAACATTATCTTAAAGCAGTGATGTTCACGAGATCATCACGAGTTGTATGTGTGGGTTAAAAAACAACAACAACAAACCACACATTAGAAAATACAACTATTAAAATTAAACCCAGGTGTCTGTCACCAAAGAATGACCTCACACATTCTCACTGGTATGCTGTTACACTGATGAGTATTCTCCAAATAGATTTGAGGTTGAGTTCTTTTTCTTTAAGGCTGAAGGTATGTACATACGTATGCTTGCAACAATGTGAGACAATGTGGGTGAGGCCCAAGAGACACAGGAAATGCAAATCAGGATCCACGGGTGTGAATAGTAATGGTTCTCATTCAGTTAGGAAATCAGAAATTTTCTTTTGGTTCCCCAGCTGTGTGCATAATCCTGTTTTGCCGGTGTTAAGAGAATGAGTGCATGTTTGAAGGCTGGAGTCTGGTATCTATGCGTGAGAGAGAGAGAGTATAAATAAAAATCAGATTTCATCACGGAAACTGGTGACTATAGGTCCGGAAGTCTTTATAGTGAACAGACAAATCATCACAAAACTTGATGGCACACCACTCATTCTTAACTCAGGCTCACCAAACTTCCCTGTGATTATGCAGTTATCGTTGAACAAAAGTATCTTATCATCTTGATAGTTATATTTCTTTTCCTAAATTACTACCTTGGTGTTCGGTTTTGTTTTTCTACCTAAATGTACTTTATAAATTGTAGTGCTTGGAATAATAGAATCTTAGGTTTAGCTGCAATCTTAGACACCAGTTAGGTATCTTGCCAAATCCTCGTGACCTGAAGGTTTTGGCTTCCTTATATGACATTGTCATCTTTTCTTTTTAGCTGACTTGTCTGGTAAGTTAGGACAAAACAAAATTGCTTTAACCAATAGATCCGAAACCAGTAGATTCAATCATGACAGAAGTTCACCTTTTCTTATGAACCAGTGTTAAGTGAGCAGGTTTGCAAGGTAGCTGTCCTTTACCTTGTGACTCAGGGATGTAGGCTGTCAAAATCTCTACCTTCTTCAACACAGGCCTTCTAAACTCATCTTGATTGTCTCTGTCCTACCTAGCAAGGAGGGAAAGAAGCATGGAAGAATATGTGTAGGCGGTTTATATGTGCAAGGCCTGGAAGTACCATAGGTAACTTTTACTCACACCCCAGCAGTTAGAACTTAGTTATTTGGCCACACCTAAATTCAGGGAGAGTGGGAAATACAGCCTTGCTATATGTCGAGGAAAAAGGAGAGAACCAGATTTTGGTGGACAGTAAGTAATTTCTATAACAATGGGTTTCTATTATCCTTTATCAAGGGCTTTAAATTTTATTTTTATTTTTTTGATGATTATTTCTTACAGGTAACATGCATTTTTGGTTGATAACTTGAATTGTGTCTTTGTATTGAAACAACTTCTTGGCTAAATAGTGTTTATAATTCTTTTACAGTGCATTCTTTTTTATATGAGTGCTTTAACTATAGCTACATCTTTCTTCTGTTTTTACTTTTTAGCTCCTCATATATCAACACTAAGAAAAACCTTAGTATACAAGCTTGCATGTGTGAGTGTATTGAATGAGAGCTTCTCAGGAGAACTAGCCTTGCGTGCCACCTGTGGTCCCAGCAACTTGCCCTGCTGTGAAGACCAGTGCTCTTGCTTGTGGACATCTGGAAGGGAGCTTAAAACCAAGGAAAGTGACAGATATTTTCCCATATCATAACTCAATTAAAATTTTTATTGACATAGCACCTGTATATATTAATAGAAAAGTACACATATCTTAAGTATGTTGCTCAGTAAATTTTCACAAAGCAAACACGCCCATGTAGCCAGCACTCAGATCAAGAAGCAGAAGGCTCCCTTGTGCCCCGTTCCAACCCCAGATTCTTCTGCAAAGGTTACCAGTATCTTGACTTCTCACACCACAGAGTTTGTCTAGTTTTGAAATCCATATACATAGAATCAGAGTACATATTCTTTTGTGTCTTGCTTTTGTTCAACACTGTAAGATTCATCTTCATTGTTGTATGAATATACCATATTTACTTATCTATTAATTGACAGTTTGGTAGTTTCCAGTTGGGGTTATTATGTTAGAATTATTCCTGTGTGTGTGTCTTTTGGTGAACATACATGTGTAGTGAGGAGTGGAATTCCTGGCTTGTAGGGGAGGCAGATATCCAGCTGTAGCTGTGACCAAATGGTTTTCCAGAGTTGTACCAACTAATGCTCTCCCCAGCTGTGCTTGAGCATTTTGATTGCTCTACATCTTTCTACTGCTTGCTATCCAGTCTTTTCTTCTTTTTTTCATTATATACATGTGCCTATGTAGGATATTTATTCAGAGATTTTGAAACTGAGGCTCTTGGAGATGAAAGAAAAAAATTATACCTATGCATATCATAGTCATACTGATAAGGAAAAAGAATATCTACAAGAACTTACAGATAGCATCACACTTAATACATATGTGTGAGTCTATGTGTGGGCTATTTGTGTTCCATTTATATTTATGTCTATCTTTATGCCACTGCCAAACTCTTGTTGACACCCTCTTTAAGTCTTGAAATCAGTGTTTCAGTCCTGTCCATTTGTTTTTCTTTTCAAGTTGTTTTGGCTCCCGGGACTGTCCATTTTATTTTAGAATTGGATTGTCAATTTCTACAAAAAGCCTGCTGTGTTTTTGATTGGGGTAATTTTGATACTATAAATCAGTGTGGGGAGAAATGCATCGTATTATAGAAATGGTATGTCTCTTCTTGAATTTTTCTCAGCAATGTTTTGTGGTTTTCAGCGTGGAGGCCTAGCACACTGATCACTGAATTCTTAGTATTTTGTTTTTGAGGTTATTGTAAGGGTATTTTAAAAACACATTTCATTTTCCTATTGTACATTTTTAATTATATAGAAATACAATTGATTTTTAAAAAGTAATGACCTTGTATTCTGTGATATAGGTATATTTACTTGTAAGTTGGTATTTTTTTTTTGTAGGTTCCCTGAGGATTTTTAAACTGCAGAACCATGTCTGTGACTAGAAATAGTTTTACATGTTCCTTTCCAATATTTATATCTTCCATTTATTTGTCTTATTGAACTATCTAGGACCTCCAGGACCCTACTGAACAGAAGTTGTAAAAGCAGTTTTCTTTTCCTTGTTACTGATCCTAGGAGGAAAGCGTTTACTGTTTTTTTTGTTATTTTTTTAAGTACCTGGGCCAGGTATCGAGCCCAGGATTGTGTATGTGGGAAGCTGGTACTTAAACCACTGAGCCAAATCAGTTCCCCTGAGTTGTTTTCTTCGTTTGTTTGTCTGCTTATTGTTTTTGTTTTTAAGATTTATTTTTATTTATTTCTTTTCCCTCCCCTCCACCCTAGTTGTCTGTTCTCTGTGTCCATTCACTGTGTGTTCTTCTATTTCTGCTTCTATTCCTGTCAGCAGCACCGGGAATCTGTGTCTCTTTTTGTTGCTTCATCTTGCTGTGTCAGTTTTCCATGTGTATGGCACCACTCCTGGGCAGGCTGAAATTTCTTGCTGGGCAGCTCTCCTTATGGGGCGCACTCCTTGTGCGTGGGTCTCCCCTATGCGGGGGACACCCCTGCGTGGCACGACACTCATTGTGCGCATCAGCACTGCGCGAGGGCCAGCTCCACATGGGTCGAGGAGGTCCTGGGTTTGAACCATGAACCTCCCATGTGGTAGGCGGATGCTCTATCTGTTGAGCCAAGTCTGCTTCCCCTGCTTATTGTTTTTTATTGTCATCATCCTTTTTTAAGAGGCATTGAGGATTGAACCTAGGACCCCCCCCCCGTGGGAAGCAGGCGCTCAACCGTTTGAGCCACATTTGCTCCCCAGCTCTGAACTCTTTTTTTTTAATTTATTTATTTCTTCTCACCTCCTTGTTGTTTTTCACTTGCTTTGTCTGTTCATCTTCCTTGTTTCTTTCGGAGGCACCAGAAGCCAAACCTGAGACCTCTGATGTGGGAGGGAGGTGCCTAAGCTCTAAAGCTACCTCTAAGGCTTCCTGCTTTGTTGTGTGTCTCATTATGTTTTTCCTTCTTGTGTCTCTTGTTGTGTCAGCTTGCTGCACCTGCCCATTGTGCCAGCTCACTGTCTTCTTTAGGAGGCACTGGAATCCAAACCAACAACGTCCTGTGTGGTAGGCAGGAGCCCTATCCCTGAGCCACATCTACTTCCCCAGCCCTGAACTCTTGATCTCTGCTTTTAGCTCAGTAGAACCTTCATGCTCTGCTTATGTTCCAGTTTCCTGTGTCACTAGGAAGTTGTCCCTAGCCAGAGAGCCAGGGCAAGCATGTAGCTCACTTCATGAGTGTCCCTTCTCTCAGGGGTTACAGTCTACACTGTCAGTTGTCTTTACCCTATTAAGATTCTTTATGATGGCTGAACTCATCTGAACCTCTTGCTCTGTTGTGGCCAAAGCAGTTTTAAAAACAGGATTAAGTTTTCATTATTATTGGAGCTAGGGAGACTTACAAGAAAAGGTACTTAGAGGACATGATAGTGCTGCATTGGGGACCTTGGCCAAGACTAAGTCTCTGAGTGGCGCTGAATCTACATATTGCCATTGTAATCAGGAGCCAAGGCTGCTCTGGAAAGTGGTTATACTCTTAGCTGCCCTCTTTCAGATTGTTTCCTGTATTGTCTGAGATGATCATATCTTTTCCATTCTCCTCTTTGGATTTTATTATGTTTTCTAAATTTCAGAGGAATCTAATCTGATTAGCTTAGCTCATTGCCATTGCCCCTATTGGACAGAGACTTTTGCAGGGAGTACCAATGGGACCAGGAGTTCCCACACCTGCTCTGGGCTTCCCACACCTGTCTAAGATTGGTCATACTAGATTAAAAAAGCAACATCTGCTATTTTTATAAGCTGTGTGCATAGATGGTTAGCCAAAAGAGGATATTGGCTGTGGCAGGTGCTGTGATTCATGTGTCAAGTTCAATAGTAAATTCCCAGTTCTAGAATCTGCCTCCAGAAACAAATGTCTTAAAATATCCCATGTACCTTTTAAAGAGTTATGAAATGATTTCACAAGTTTACAAATGATTCTAGAGATGGGATAAGGCCAGCACCTTAATTTTCCAGAGATTTGGAAATTTAAATATGCTGCTTACCCATCTATAAGAACAATCTCTACACCTCTGTTTGCTTATCTATAAAATGAGCCTTGCTATAATAGGCTTCACCTTATGAATTTGCTGTGAGGATGGCATGAGTTAATCTGTATGAAGTACTAGCAACAGTTCCTGGTATGTTATCCTCAATGGATCTATGTTCATATATAATTAAAAGAAATTCATTCAGTCAGTGATCAACCACAGCAATAGTTACTATGTGCCCTTCATGTTAGCAGAATCATCCTTAATTCTGCCCTTAGTGAATTGGAGAACACTGACCCTGTTATGGCACTTGGCAGAAAGGTTGTTTTGTGGTCATGAGTTGATCAGAAAGGAAGGTTTGTGTGATGAAAGAGGGAAGGAACCAATTAGACTAAGCACTTGACTAGAAAGGGTTTTTGTTTTTGTTTTTTTTAATGGAGAAAAGTTCTTTTATTTATGTAAGATTTTTATTTATACATATTTTTGTTTATATATTTTATATATATATTTATATATATTTATTGTTTTTAATGTAAAGTTCTTTTATTTGTATTTGTATATATATATTTATATTACACACATATACATAAAATCCCCCCCTGCCATGGTGAATTTGCCAGGAACATTTTTCCTTTTTTCAGGAACATTTTTCCTTTTTCTGTCTTTCCATACAATGTTCTGTTTTCTTAAAAATTCTTCAGGTGTTTTTCCTGTGGGCTAGATTATTTGAATTCATTCATTATTTTCCAGTGAGGTTAATATGATTGCAAAGGAATCTGCCCTTTTCAAGTCCTGATGTTCAAAACCTCTTCCTCCTTTTCACACATGTACAGGGTCCCAGAATTACTGAAGACCAGGACCAATATCTCTTTCAACAATACTAACATCATTGGTCTGTAATCAGTATTTCTGTCTCATTTGCTTTTGAACCACTCTAAGGCATTTGCAAACCTAAAAAGTGGGAAAGGGCATTACTACAATATACATTTGAGAACCAGCAGTCTAACTTTGACTAATGGACATTATTCTTTAGCCTTTTATATTCTGTTATTCTATTGTAAACGCTGAAAGTGAGCATTTCATTTGTTGAGGGTATTAACTTCTTCCTTTTACATGCTGTCTGAATATTCTATTTTATCACCCTTGTCAAGGATGGCAGTGTATTTTTCTGCCACTTGTCGCACTTGCATGGATGGCAGAACTATTTGTTTAAGGAGGAGATGAGTCATCCTTCCTGGGGTGTTAGTTTGGCAATGATCTCCATCAATTTGCTAATGGATTAGTCATAACTGTGCCTGACACATAGTATAGGTAGAGTTTACACAGAATGAGCCATTTAAAAAAATAGATTCTGTGTAATTTCTACTTAGAATGTAGATTTATTCCCAAGGAGCATCAATTTTAGCAAAAAGGTGGTTTAACTAGCCTTCCTTTGACTATTTTGTAGAGGCATAGAACTGATTGGGGTTTAGATATTCGCCATCACATGAGTTAGGACTCAGCGTCTATACAAAACTCAGACTTTGTAAATTATTTTATGCTGCTGCTTTTATGAATCCAGACACTTTCTTATGCTTTATATAATTTTCTTTAGCATAGGAAAGAACTAATAGAATCAGGGCAATGTTTTTTTTCTTGTATTTGAATGTTAGTTGTACATGCTTTATGCAATTTTCTTTATGTGTAAGAGGATAATTTTTCATTGAACACCCATGTAATAACACCTTGCTCAGTAGCAGCCCCTTCCTCTTCTCCTGGAGGGCCCGATTCCCCTGGTGTTTATTAATATCATCACTTACTTTCCTTTATAGTTCTAGGATTTATGTGCATATCAGATTAGAAATACTGGATAGAGTGTATGAGTTATCAACTTTATTTGGAAAATGTCAAATGGCTTTTCATAGTAATGTATTAATGTACACACCTACCATCAGTGTGTGACAGTTAATCCACATATTCAGCCACACTGAGTTTTGTCAGACTTGAATATTCCTGATTACTAATGAAAAGGAGCACCTTTTAATACATTTATCCATTATTTGTTAATCCTACTTTTTTTCCTTCAAATTTTTTTGTCTTTATTTTTTTAATATTACATTAAAAATATGAGGTCCCCATATACCTCCCACCCCCCTCACCCCACTCCTCCCCCCATAGCAACAATCTCCTCCATCATCATGAGACATTCATTGCATTTGGTGAATACATCTCTGAGCACTGCTGCATCTCATGGTCAGTGGTCCACATCATAGCCCACACTCTCCCACGTTCCATCCAGTGGGCCATGGGTGGATATACAATGTCCAGTAACTGTCCCTGCAGCATCACCCAGGACAACTCCAAGTCCTGAAAATGCCTCCACATCTCATCTCTTCCTCCCATTCCCCGCACCCAGCAGCCACCATAGCCACTTTCTCCACACCAATGCCACATTTTCTTCGATTACTAATCACAATAGTTCATGAATAGAATATCAGTAAGTCCACTCTAATCCATATTCTATTCCTCCATCCTGTGGACCTTGGAATGGTTGTGTCCACTCCACATCTATATCAAGAGGGGGCTTAGATTCCACATGGATGCTGGATGCAATCCTCTTTCTTTCAGTTGTAGGCACTCTTGGCTCCCTGTTGTGGTGGCTGACTTTCTTCAACTCCATGTTTAACTGAGTAATCCTACTTTTAAAGTGCCTTTTAACATTTTCTGCCCATTTTTCACCTGGGCTCTATTTTCTATAAATTTGTAGGAATTTTTTGTACATTTATACTACTACTTTTTCAATTGATGTGTTTCAAATGTATTCTCTCCGTGGTTTATCTTTTCCTCTTTTTTATTTGTATTTTGATGAAAAGAATTTAATTTTATTGTACCTAATTTGTCAGCTTTTTCCTTTATCTTATTTAGAAAATTCTTACCTATCCCAAGGCCTGCAAAAATATTATGTTGTGCTATCTTCTACAAGATTTATAGTTTTGCTTTATAAAACTTAGTTTTTAATAGATTTGGAATCGATTATTATATAAAGTTGCAATTCAGTTCCATGTTTTTCTTCATGAGTATCAAGTTTTACCAACCCATAGTCATTGAAAATATCTTTTTTTACAGCTCTTTAGTGCTACATCTATCATATCAAGTGTTAATAAAGTCATAATATATTTCTGGGCTTTCTACTATATCCTTTTAGTCTTTTTGCTTTCCCTGTGTCAATATCACACTACTTTAATTTTGTTATAATAAATAAAAATTCTTAATGTAGTAAGGCAAGTCATCCTATGTTAGTCTGTATTTTGAAGAGTTTCTTGGCTTATATTGGCTTTTTGCCCTTCCATGCTTCCATATAAATTTTAGAAGAATGGTCATCTTATGCTCAAACAAAACAAAAACTCTGAAAATTTTTTGAATGGGATTGCATTGAATCCAGAGATCAAATTGGGAAGAATTAGTGTCTTTACAATACAGAATCTTATAAATCAAAACCATGGCATCATCCAAATAGCCAAAACCATCTTGAAAAGAAAGAACAAAGTTGGAGGACTCGCGCTTCCTGACTTTAAAACTTATTACAAAGCTACAGTGGTCAAAAAAGCAGTCAGGGTTCTCTAGGAAAACAAAACTGAGAGGAGATAACTGTAAATAGTATGAGAGTTTATCAAATTGTCCCATGTGACCATACAGTCCAATTTATCCATTTTCTTGTATGGATCATAGTTTTGCTATTACTTCTAAGATGTTTCTGTCTAACCCAAGGTCAAAGATTTTTTTCCTATTTTTTTTCTATGGTTTTATAACTTGATGTTTTATACTTAGGTCTATGATTCACTTGGTTAATTTTGTGTAAAGTTTAAGATATAATCAAGGTTATTATCTCACTTATAAATGCCCAGTTAATTGTTCCAACACCATTTGATGAAAAAACTATACTTTTTTCATTGAAATGTTTTCATATTTGTTTAAAAAAAAATTGACCGTGTTTGTATAGGTCTATTTCTGGGCTCTTTAGTTCTGTTCCATTTATCTATGTGTCTAGCCTTTCCCTAATACCATGCTGTCTTGATTACTGTAGTTTTATGGTAGGTCTTAAAATTGGGTAGTGTGAGTCCTCCAACTTAGTTTTTTTTTTTTTTAATTTGTTTTGTCTGTTCTTGTTCTGTTGCTTTTCCATAATTTTCAAGCCAATTTGTATATTTTACCTGCCCCCCCCCAAAAAAAACCTTGCTGAAATTTTAATCAGAATTGCATTACATCTATAATTAGATTGGGGAAGTATTGACATCGTCACAGTATTGAGCCCTCCAGTCCATGAACTGGTCTTGCCATTTATTTAGATCTATTTTTATTTCTTTCATGGCATATTATGGATTTTAGCATATGGTTCTTGTACATTTTGATAGATTTAACCTGAAGTATTTCATTTTTGGAGATATTGTGAGTACTGTTGTTGTGAAAGTCAAGAGAGGTTCAATTATTTGTGTATAGAAAGGCCAGGGCTCAAGAATGATTTTGAGAAGGAAAAAAATGATTTATTGACAGCTGGCTGGACTTGGGAGTTTTCTGTTTCAAACCTGGGCCCTGAACAAGATTTTTGAGTTCCTTTTGTACAGAGAGGAAGGTCCAAGTGGTTCTTTTGTTTCAGTGTTCAATAGGCTTGAATTAGCATATATCTTCCATATCCTAGGTAAGCTTTTAGCATGGACTTCATACATTCTAGGTAAGTTTTTAGCACATTTAGTCTGCATTTTTATAGAGTTTGCATTGCTAAATTGTTTCTCTGGGACTGGAGTTGTTGTCATAGTTACCAAGGGCGGGGCTGCAGTTCTCACTGTCCCAAACACACTGCACAGAAAACATACAGCTCAGGTTATCTACGAATATATGAACAGCCTCCCCACCCATAGCCTACATCACTATCTTCTTAAATTTTAGTTTTCAATTATTGATTGCTCCTACATAGATATACATTTGATCTTTGTTGACCTTATGTCCAGTGAATATGCTATACTCACTTATTAATCTAAGACTTTTTTTTGTAGATTCCTTGAGATTTTATTCATCGATAATCCTGTTTTCTGTGAATGTGGACAGTTTTATTTATTTCCAATCAGTTTTCCTTTTATTTGTCTGCCCTTATTACTGCCTAGGATATCCACTATGTTGTTGAATTGGAGTTTTAAGAGTAAATGTCATTGTTTTGTTCCTGATCTTAGGTAGAAAGCATTCAGCATTCAGTTTTTCAAATTGTGATATTTGCTACAGGGTTGTTTTTTTTAACGCATGAGTGCATGTCTTTTATCAAATTCAAGATTTTCCTTTGTATTTCTAGTTTCCTGAGAGTTATTATCTTGAATTAAAGTTGTATTTTGTGAAATGCTTCAACAATTTATATGATCATTTGGCTTTTCTTCTGTAATCTGCTAATACAGTGGCTTAAAATGATTGCTCTTGAATGTTGAAACAACCTTGTAAATTCCTGGGAAAAATGCCTCTTGATCATGATAATTATTCTTCTGATACATTGCAAATTGATTCAATTTGTTAGTTTATTTATGACTTTTTTGTCTATGTTCATGAGGACTTTTTCTTTTGTATTTTTGTCTGGTTTTGGTTTCAAAGTAATTCTGGCCTCATAAAACGAGTTGAAGTATTCCCTTCTCTTCTGTTTTTTCTGTAGGAGATTGTGTAGAATTTGTATTACTTTTTACTTTAAATGCCTACTAGAATTCACAGTGCAACAGGTTGGGCCTGGAGGTTTCCTTTTTGGAAGGTTTTTTAAAACCATGAGTTCAGTTTCTTTAATAAATACAGAACTATTTAAGTTATCTATTTATTCTTAGGTGAGTTTTGGTAGTTTGGGGCTTTCAAAGGGTATGGTGAACTCTATGTGTTTAGAGTTGTTATAGTATTCCCATATTATCCTCTTAATTTCTGTGGAGTCTCTGGCAATATTTCCTCTTCCATTCCAGATACTGCTGACTTATGTCTTTTCTCTGTTTTTCTTACCAATCTGCTAGAAGTTTATCAATTGTATTAACATTTTCAAAGGTAGATTTGGTCTTATTGTTTTCCTTATTGATTTATCTCCAATTTTATTTCTGCTCTTTATTGTCTTTCTTCAGCTTGCTTTGTTTATTTTGTTACTTCAAGTAGAATATAGAAACTTTACCATCATATAAAATCCTTTACCCTCCCTACTTTGTTGTGATTAAATACAAATTATAGTTACAAACATTGAAAATCCCACTAGGTGTTATAATCTTTGCCTTCAGCTATCATGCATATTTTAAATAACTTAAGAGGGAAAAATTAGTTTACTAGATTTACACAGATATTCATGTTTTTGTTGCTTTTCATTTCAAGTTTCTTGCATTTCCCTTTTGACTGAAGAACTTCCTTTAGCCTTTTATAGAGAGTTCTACTGGTAATGAATTTTCATATGAGTGCCTTCATTTCACCTTCATTCTTGAAGGATCTTTCTTTATTTCTTTTCTTCTTTTTTTTCTTTTCTTTCTTTTCTTTCTTTTTTCTTTTCTTTCTTTTTCTTTTGCCAAATACAGAATTTAGATCCCCCCAGCACTTTAAAAACTGCTGCCTTTTGGAATCTCTAGTGTCTGATAAGATATTCACAGTAATTTGAATAGGCATTTTCCTCTATCTTTAAAGTGTTGCTTTTTTTGGCTGCTTTCAAGGTTTTTGCTTTGCTTTTGTTTTCAAGTTTGATTATGATGGGTAAGGATTTCTTTGAGTTTATTTTGTTATGGGTTTGCTGAGCTTCTTGAATCTGTAAGTTTAGGTCTTCCACCAAATATGGGAAATCTTTTTTTTAAATTTATTTTTCTCCCCTTCCTGGCTGCCCTCCCAGTTGTGTGCTCTCTGTGTCCATTTGCTGTGTGCTTTTCTGTGACAGCTTCTATCCTTATCAGTGGCACCGGGAATCTGTGTTTCTTTTTGTTGCGTCATCTTGCTTTGTGAGCTCTCCGTATGTGCGGTGCACTTTCTTTCGTGCTGGGCGGCTCTCCTTATGGGGCGCACTCCTTGCGTGTGGGGCTCCCCTACGCAGGGGACACCCCCGCATGGCAGGACATTCCTTGGCGCTCATCAACACTGCGCATGGGCCAGCTCCACACGGGTCAAGGAGGCCCCGGGTTTGAACCGCAGACCTCCCCTGTGGTAGACGGATGCCCTATCCATTGGTCCAAGTCCACTTCCCTGGAAGTATTTTTTATGTATCACATTTTCTCCTCTTTTTCTGAGACTCCAAAGACATGAATATTATTATAGTTCAAACAACTGAACTCCCATAGGTTCCTGAAGTTCTGCTAATTTTTTTTCAGGAGTTGATGATCCTTTCATCCCTCATCTTCAACTAACTCTTTCCTTTTTTCTCCCCATTGAGCCCACTCAGTGTTTTTAAAATTTCAGTTATTGTATTTTTCAGTTTTAAAGTTTCCCTTTGATTCTCTTTGTGCAATGTTCAACCTTACTTCTTGGTACATGATTATAATAGCTGTTTTAAAGTCCTTGTCTGATAATTGGAATATCTTAGTCATTTGGAGTTGGTATCTGTTGTCTTTTCCCTTGAGAATTTGTCAGATTTTCCTGGTTCCTTGTATGAAGAATAACCTCACCAAAGATGTTACAGAATATACTCAGTTCTGACAGAAAGAGCCATGATCAGGGAGTGGTTTTCTTTAAAAAGCAGTTTTATTAAGAAACAACATAGAAATAGAAGTAATTTTATTTTTATTTTTTTAGATTTATTTTTTAAATTTATTTCTCTCCCCTTCCCCCCCACTGCCCCAGTTGTCTGCTCTCTGCGTCCATTTGCTGTGTGTTCTTCTGTGACTGCTTCTATCCTTATCAGTGGCACCGGGAATCTGTGTTCCTTTTTGTTACGTCATCTTGTTGTGTCAGCTCTCCGTGTGTGCAGTGCCATTCTTGGGCAGGCTGTACTTTCTTTTGCGCTGGGCAGCTCTCCTTACCGGGTGCACTCCTTCCACATGGGGGCTCCCCTAGGCAGGAGACAGCCCTGCGTGGCAGGGCACTCCTTGCACGCATCAGCACTGTGCACTGGCCAGCTCCACACAGGTCAAGGAGGCCTGGGGTTTGAACCGTGGACCTCCCATGTGGTAGGCGGGTGCCCTATCCATTGAGCCAAGTCCGCTTCCCAGAAGTAATGTTTGACATATTCAATGCATGAGTGTGACTCCAAATTGCCAATCAGTATGTGTTGTGTTATAGGATATAAAAACTGTCCCCAACCTAGGGAATGCTAAGTTGATATCCAAGACAGTCAAAGTCTCCTGTAATTCATTATCCCACTATCTTCTTGTACCAAAAAATACACAACCAGCAAATGATTTCATATTTTAAAATTTACATTTAAAAAATGGGATAAGATTAGATTCTAATCCTTTTAAAAATGTTTACTAAAAGACTTGGATTTACAAAATGGTTGATAAAAATATTCGTCTTGATTGTACACTAGGATAGATATGGGACCACTGATAAGACAGATACACTACATTAATCAGACTTGGCTTTTTTCTCTCCTGCTTCAACAGAGACTGGACTTTTGTCATATTTCATTTCTTTATTTTCTTCAGGTAAGTCTTTAGTTTCTTGGCCAGCCACTTTGACCTGTTTTCCATTTGGTCCTCCTTTCCCCTTTGGTTACATGTTTGTTTGAAAATATATCCTTTCCTACTTCCTTTTTTTTTCTTCTTCATTTCCACCTGCAGGAGCAGTTTTAGCTGACAACCTCATTGATCTATTCCTGAGCTCCTCCTTCAGCTGAGCTGACCTTCTTTACTGGCATCTGGGTGACCAGATAAAGGGGAGGGCGTGCTTCAAGAACATTCACAAAGCTGGGCTGTCGGCCCCTGCCACTCCTCCTACTCCCTAAGCAGCTGGAACCTGCCTGTGTGGGGTTTTTTTGAGACACCGCTAATCAGATGTAGATCCCCTTCTGATTTTATTTGCTAGGATTTTAAACATGAATAGCTGTTGAATTTTACCAAATGATTATTGTGCATCTATTGAGATGATTGGATGCTTTTTCTCCTTTATTCTTTTGAAGTAGTAAATCACATTGATTGCTTTATGAATGCTTTACATTTCTGCATTAGTACTTGAACTTTCTTCTTTTCAAATATAGTCAAGTAAAGTTATAAATTTCCCTCTAAGCGCACCTTTGGATGAATCCAAAAATTTTGGTGTATAATATTTTCATTATTCTGTTCAGAATATTTTCTAGCTGCCATTGTACCATTTTTTTTAGCCAGAGTTATTCAGAAGTGATATTTCAAAACATAAGTATTATTCTAGCTATTGCTAAATTATTGAGTTCTGTTTCTGTTCATTGTACTATGGCCTTAGAAAATACTCTGTTATTTTATTTCTTTGAAATTTGTTGAGATTTGCTTTATGGCCCCTGCATACAGCCAATTTCTGTAAGTGTTCCATGTATGTTTGAAAAAAATTCATATTCTGCAATTTTTGGGTACAGTGTTTTTTTCCTCTGTCACTACATATATATATATATATTCGGTCAACTTGACTAATAGTTTTATTCAAATCTTCTATATCTTAATTGTTTTGGTTGTGTGTCATTCAGACACTGAAAGAGATGTTAAATTGTACTATAAAATTAGACATATCTATTTCTTCTCTTAGATCTATCCATTTTATCTTTATATGTGTTTAATGCTATGCTATTACATGCATATGTATTTAGAATGGTTTTCTTGGTAAATTGAACTTTTTATCGTTATGATATTTTATTCTTTAACTCTCAATAATATTGATTTGAATGTCTAAATTTTATTAGTATGACTGTATGATCTTTCTTGGGATTGGTGTTTATATGGTACATGCCTTTTATCCTTTTTTCCACTGTTCTGTATCCTCAAAATTTAAATTTATCTCATAAACATTGTACATGTATGCATGTCTGTCAGTATTTTTTGCTTACAATATTTAGTACATTTACTTTTTTTTTTCATTTTTAAAAATGTATTGAAGTGTATCAGTCATATATAAACAGAGGTAGACAAAAGGTGTATAGTAAAATTTGTGAACTTACTAAACAAACATACATAACATCATAAAGGGCTCTCATACCTCATGCTACCACCAATACCTTGCATTGTTGTGAAACATTTCTAATTAATGATTGAAGAGCATCCTCAAAATATTACTACTAATCAAAGTATTTTCCCCCAAACCACCCTATTATTTTTTTAATATCATTTATACATGAATGTACATAAACAATAAGTGTATAGTAAAAGTTGTGAACTCTCAAAGCAAACATGCATAGCATCATACGGGGGTCCCGTACATCCACCACCAACACCTTGCATTGTTGTGAGACATTTGTTACAAATTATGAAAGAATATTGTCAAAATATTACTAGTATTATAATTATAGTCCTTATCTTACATTTGGTGTATTTTCCCCCCAACCCACCCTATTATTATTTTTTAAATATATTTTTATGGCAGAAGTTGTAAACTTATAAAACAATCATGCCCATATGCAGAATTCCAATACAACACCCCTCTATCAATATGCCACACCATGGTGGAACATTTTTTACAGATTATGAGTATATATCTTCAGATTATTACCAAGTCCATAGCATATATTTGGCACACTTTTTCCATACTCCCCCATTATCAACAGAGTACATCTTTGGCTTAGATGCATGAATATTACTTTATTACCGTTAACCAGAATCCATAGGTCACTCCTGTTTTATTTTTCCTATGCTTCCCCACATTCCTACCATCCTGCAATAGTTAGGTACATCTGCTGTAGCTCACAAAGGACACACTTACATCTGTACCATCAATCACAATTCTCATCCACCTCTGGGTTTACTGTGCTATTCAATCCTAAGATTATTCTCTAACTTTCTGTAAATTAGAATTCACATCCCTAGACTACCATTTTCAGCCACATTCCCATTTATAAAGCAGCTGTTACTATAATGTGTTACCATCAACTCTGTACATTTCCATGCTTTTAAATTAAGTTAATTAAAACTTCTACACACATTAAACATAAGTTGTTCATCTCAGTTCTTCTCTTATCTCCTTTAAGAATCCACTACCTACCACCAGGCCTTGAAGATATTTTCCTACATTTCTTCTAGAGGTGGTTGGTTCTTTTGTATTTAGGTTTTTGATCCATTTTGAGTTAATTTTTGTATAAGATGTGAGATAGGGTCCTCTTTCCTTCTTTTGGCTATGGATATCCAATTCTCTCAGCACCATGGACTGTTCTGCCTGAGCTGTGTGGGTTTGATAGGCTAGTAAAAAATCACTTGAGCATAGATGTGAAGATTTGTTTCTGAACCATCAGTACTGTTCCATTGGTCTATGTGTCTGTCTTTATGCCAGTACCATGCTGTTTTTTACCACTGTAGCTAGGTAATATGATTTAAAGTCTAGAGATGAGAGTCCTCCAACTTCATTTTTCCTTTTTAAGATGTTTCTGGCTATTCAGGACCCCATACCCTTCCAAATAAATTTGGTAATCATGTTATCCATTTATTTAAAAAATGGTGGTGGAATTTTTATTGGGATTGCATTGAATCTATATATCAATTTGAGTAGAATTGACATCTTAATGATATTTAGTCCTCCGATCTGTGAGCATGGAATGTTCTTCCAATTATTTAGGTCTTTTTTGATTTCTTCTAACAATGAATTGTAGTTTTCTGAATACAAGTGCTTTACTTTGTTAAGTTTATTCCTGAATATTTGGGTTTTAGCTGTCATTTTATTTTCACCACTCTTTTGACACTTTTATTTTTTTTTTTTGGTAAAATCTTCATTTCTAGATAAAAATCTTCATTTCTAGACTATCTTCCATGACTCTCTCCCCTGTCTCTTCTTTTCAGGTTGTAACACACCCTTTAGTATTTCCTACAAGACCAGTCTCTTGGTTACAAACTCTCTCAGTTTCTGTTTATCTGTGAATATTTTAAACCTACCCTCATTTTTGAAAGACAATCTTGCCAGATATAAGATTCTTGACTGGAAGTTTTTCTCTTGCAGTATTTTAAATATACCACTGTCTTCTTGCCTCTGGTTTCTGATCAAAAATTGGCACTTAGTCTTATTGGGTATCCTTATAGTGATGCATTGCTTTTCTCTTGCTGCTGTAAGAATTCTCTCTTTGTCTTTGGCATTTGATATTCTGATTAGTATGTGTCTCGGAGTTGGTCTACTTGGATTTATTCAGATGGGAGAACATTGTGCTTCTTAGATACAGATATCTATGTCCTTTAATAGGGTTGGGAAATTTTCTACCATTATTTCTTCAAATACTCCTTTGGCCCCTTTTCCCTTCTCTTCTCTTTCTGGGACACCCATGACATGTATGTTTGCATGTCTTTTGCTGTCATTTAGTTCCCTGAGAACTAAATGACAATTTTTTTCATTCTTTTTCTTTATCCATTCTTTTGTTTGTTTGCTTTCAGAGGCCATTTCTTCAAGCTCACCAATCCTATCTTCTGCATCCTCAAATCTGCTATTATATGTTTCCAGTACATTTTTTATTTCATTTATTGCACTTTTCATGCCCATAAGATCTGCTAGTTTCCTATGTATGCTTTCAAATTCTTCTTATGCTCTTCCAGTGTTTTTTAAAATATCCTTAATCTCCTTAGTCATCTCATTGACTTTATTAAGGAGATATGATGACCATCTTTTATTAGTTGTCTCAACTCCTTTATGTCATCTGGAGGCTTATCTTGTTCCTTTAACTGGGCTGTATCTTCCTGTTTCTTGGTATGGATTATAGTTTTTTTGTTGATGTCTTGGCCTCTGGCTTACTAGAGTATTTATTCTTTGTGTGGTTTCTCTCTTTAGTTAGGTCTTTCTTGCCCTTTCTCCCTTGCTGGTTGTATAGTAGGAGCCAAGGATGTAGTTGGTGCTGTATGATATGTTAAAGCTCAAGCTGCCTGCATTGCCCCAGGGACCAATGAGGCTTCTCCAAACTTTTTCCTTTACCAGAGGTTGGGGCAGAGCCACAGCCATGTGTATTAATCCAAGTCATGCAGGCCTAGACTGTAGTTGCCTAGAGAGACTGATGAAGCTTCATGTCCCTTTCTCCCCTGCCTGGGGTAGGGATGGAGCTGCAGGTATAAGCAGCAATCTATGCCAGGCTGGTCCAGAATGATTGCATTTGCCCTTGTAGATTTCTGACTATTCAGTCTGTGCCAGTCAAATGTACTGCAGTTACCCAAGAGGCTGAAGCTGGAACCGCCAGTTTCTTCCCTGCCAGAAGTGGGGCTGAAGTCTAGGGTAGGGCTGCAGGCTGGTCTGGGTGAAAGAAACTGGTCCAATCACTGTGGTGTTCAGTCAGCCCAGCTTCCCCTTATGCCGGGGCCAGAGTCAAAATGGCAGCCACAGGCCTTTTTTCGACTTGGACAGGTTCAAACTTTAGCTGTTCTTAGGGTTTTGCTTTAGCCAGACAAATTGACTATCAGTAGCTGAAATCAGTGGCCAACAGTATCTTTCTCCCCTGTTTTTGGGAAATGGAGCCCCCAACTTCAGCCAGAGAATAGCTCCTGAGGCGGCTTGCCACAGTAAGATGATTGCTGGCCTTGGCGGCATGGCCTGTATTTTCCTGGAGTGGCTGGTGCAGGTCCCCCCAGCTTCCTCCCTGCCAGAGGTGGGGCTGGGGTTTATGCTAGAGCTGCAATCCGATCTTGGATGCAAAGAAGCCAGTCCCAACCAGCACTGTGATTTTCAGTCTGCTCCGCTTCTCCTCATGCCAGGGGCAGAGTCGGTACATTTACTTTTATTGTAATTATGAATATATTTGAACTAATACCTACCATAGTTTGTGCTTTTTATTTGTCTTGCCTGTTTGAGTATCTTGATTTTTCTCACATCATGCCATTTTAATTGATTACTTTATTTCTCTACAAATTTGATACCGTGCATTATTTTTTTTCTATTTTAGTGGTTTATTCTAGAAATCATACCATGCATGCTTAACCTGTAACAATATGAGGTTATTCACTATTTTTACCCCTGACCCAGAAAATATAAGTACTTCCGAACACTTTTTAACTTTATACTCTCTCCTCTAGTATAGGTGCTAGTATTGTCACATATTTGAATTCAGTTTCCATTTTTAAATGCCAAAAAGTGTTGCTATTCAGTGACCCAGTAAAATTGTTTTTTTAGATTAATTAAGTATTTATTGCTTTCTTTGATTTTCTGAAAATCATTTCCTGACATTTAGGCCTTCCATCTGGGATCTCTTTCCTTCTGCCTCATGGATAACCTTTCAAATCCCTTAAATGAGAGTCTTCAACTGTCTTTGATGCCCTCTGGAGGATGGGTGAAACAGGCTTATTTCTTGGTCAGGTTTACTTTGAAGGAATAGCCCTTGGCGTTCTAGATTTAGGGTAAAAGGTCTTTTTGTAGGCTCACAATTTTTAGAAAGGCTTTGCCTCTTGCCCCTCTCATTCGGCAACTTCATTAAAACCAAATCACACTCCCCAGCATCAGCACATGCCGTCATGGCAAAATTACCTCTAGGAGCCCACTTACCCTTTGATTTTCCTGGGTAATTTTTTATGAGTTGTTTTAAATTATTTTAAGAAGCTTTTTACAAATACATACTTCATCTAATTTTTAGCTAAGTAGAAGTAGCCCAACCTGCTATATTCATAGTAACAGATATTACTCAGAGAAATCTTGAAGGAGATGCAAACCTTGTACAAATAAGGATATCATTCTTTACACTTCCTCTTACTCCCACTCCCATGATGCATGTTTTCTAGATCTTCAACTTATTCTGCATCCTAAAATAAATTACTTAACCTCTCTACACATCAGTTCTTCTTCTCTAATGAGGATAATCAAAATACCTACATCATAGGGTTATTGTGGTGACAAAATGAGTTAATACATATGAAGTGCTTGGAATAACACCTGCTGTATAGTAAGGGCTTAATAAATGCAGTCCACTATTATTGTCTCCAGTAATAGCAAAGACATTGTGGAAAAGAACTTAAGTTCAAAGAATGGCAAGAAAGCCAATTCGTGAGTATAATGAACAAAGGGAAAGTGTGGCATGCAGTAACAACATAGGTATTGGGAGCCAGGTCAGGAAAGGCCTTATGGGCTGAGGTAGGGAGTTTCAATTGCACACTAAGCGCAGTGGAAAGTCAGGAATGAGACATGATCAGGTTTGTGATTTTAGCAGACCACTCAGGCTTCTGAATAGATTATAATGGAGTGAATGTGAGCAGCCACAAAAGAAGGATACTGAGGTGGTCTAGGGCAAAGATGGTGGTGGCTTGAACCATGGTAGTGGCCAAAGGTGAGAAGTGGTTTGATTCAAGATACTATTTGGGTGTGGAAACCACAGAACTTGCCAAGGGATTTACAGCTCAGTGGCCCGTATTCCCCACCGGAGCAGCAGTGTGGCAGGTCATATAGCAATAGTAACGTTCCTTTTTTGTTATAGCTTTACCAAAGATTTCCCTCATTTTCGCTGTTGAATTGGAACCTAACTTTCATGCGTGGTTTCTGAAATCTACTTGGTGAAATAGCTTGTCTTTTCACACATTTTAAAATGAGGTCTGACTGACAGCTTTCTTATTCATACTTTCCACTCCAAATATACTGGTTAAAAAAAAAATTGGCTTATCCCACAAAAAAAAGTGTACTGGTAGATCTTGCTTTGTGGTTCACTGCAGCTTATACAGTTTTGCACACCCCCTGTTCCCCACACCCCCTCCCGCTAGTGCTTAGCTGTACTGTTAGAAATAAAGTTGTCTTGGCTGCTTCATGCTTGGCTGGGAGGATAGTAGTTTTAGTGGTTGGCTGGTGTTCCTGTGTACACTTGGGACTTATTGTTGGAATAAACATTGTTAGACTTAGTCTAAGATTGGACCAGAAATTTATTTCTGTCCTCCTTTCAGCCTCAACTCATCCTAAAATCTCTTATCAAAATGACAAATGGTTTTAACTTTCTGAGGTGATCCTCAAGATTAAAATCAAGTCCTGGTGCTTGCCTGGCCTTGAATTCAAATGGAGATTTTTTTTTCAGAAAGTGAGTTAAAAATAGAGCTCTCTAATCTCCCATACAAAGTTTTCTTTACTTCCTGTGTGTCTGTTCTAGTAACACACCTGTATTTGTTCTCTGTGGGGACTTTAACTTCCATCTCCTCCTTGAAGACAAACACCTGAACCAGTGTTACTTGGAACTTAAATCTTTTTTTTTTTTAACCCTATCCTATCTACTTAATTTGGGGGGCTTCTCATTATTTAGGATTTGCTAAAAGGAAGGAAAGCTCCCTTCTGCTCTGAGTGACTTGTCTTATCTTACCCCAGTTTACAACATCTCTTGTCAGGTTAATGTCAAATTGTGTCATTTATTTACTCAGTTTACATGTAGGATGACCTTTGGAATCCTGTAGAAACTCACGTGAATTTTGTGCAAAATTTTGTGCTTCTTTATAATTGGCTTCTTTTGTGATCTTACAGAATACCAAGCTGCTATTTTACATTTGAAGAGGGAACACAAAGAAGAAATTGAAAACCTGCAGGTATATCTCTTTGCTTCTATTGAACTGGTTATGTGAGATGACATTTTGTTTTCTCTAGAGCTGAAATAAATATTCCCCTTTCGTTGAAGTATTTATCTAGGCAGCATCTGGAGCTTGCACCTGCCAGTGGACACTGAGTTTATCCTGGAGACAAGGGCCTTGGACTCTACTTTTAAAGAATCCCATTACTAGTTTTGAAGAATCCCACAAATGAATTTGATTTGATTGGGACAGTGATTTGTTTAAATGATTATTTTTAAAGCAGGAATGACGGTAAAGAAACAGTACTTAGACGTGACTGTTTGTGTGAAGTATTTTTAAAGATACTTTTCCTGTGAACGGTATGAACTATTTTGTTCCACTTACTCCTGTTCATGCTGCCTGCCTGTTAGCACATCCCTGCAATGAGATGACATGCAGATTAGGGACCTAAAAGAAGGGGCCCTGGCAGGAGGAAGCCTTGTATTAGCCATTCAGTATCCCCAGGGAGTACCTGGAAATTACCTCCTTGACCCTCCTTTATGAAGCCCAGAAAGGCTTGATGTATCATTTCCCATATCCTTCCATCTAATTGTTATTTCCTTATGCTTGGTGTTTTTCTTACAGTGCCTGTGAAAGGAACATCTTAAATTCAAATATTGAAATAGGCATGGATTCTAGCTTACTGGTAGCAGGGGTGAGCCAATACCTCAGGAGAGAGCAATAGCAACATTTAAGATTTAATGTCCATTTAAAACCAACTCATTGCTTGCCAATTTAATGAATTTGTGGATTTTTTTGAATAGTGATACTGTGCTTTTATCTTTTTTTCAAACTGCGACAGTGAGTTAGATTATACTTGAAGCCATCGAAAGTGGCAAAAGATTATTAGTTTGTGTCTGTGTTCAAGGCACACCCATCCAGCTTGGGTTAAGTTTTTAGGAAGAGGGAATGAGCGCATCTCCAAAAGAAACAAAAAAATGAAAAAGTACCTCTCTCCTTTGTTGCAAAATGCCCTACTGAGACTTTTCTTCATTTCTCTCTGTTGTGGTACCCAAAGATGCTCAGGTGTCTCAGAGGAACTGAAATTGATGGAAAGTAATTTAAGAAACAAATTGTTCAAGAGAGTAGTTGTGGCAGGAGTGGGGGGTGTGGGGAATGAGGTATATGGGAACCTCTTATATTTTTTAATATAACATGTTGTGTGATCTATGTATTTAAATAAAGAACTATAAAAAAAGAAAGAAAACAAAAGAAGGTAGTTATAGAAGTGATTCTGTAAGGAGAAGTTTTATATAAGACCTAAGTTGTAAGATTTAACACTCACTTTCCCCAAGTTGTAGGCAAGCCCTGTGAAGGCTTTGACAGCAAATTAATTTTCACAGGAGCAGTAGGCACTAATAATTTTTGAGTTCTTGCTACTTCCTAGCATTGTTTGCAGTGTACTACATATATTATCTCATGTCATCTCCACAGAAGTCCTATGATCTTACATCCCAAACTAAGAAAGCAGAGAGTAAATGGAAAGAAAAAAGTATATTGTAATCATGATCTACATTTAAAATATGGGTTAGACCAAGGTATGATTGGCAATAGAAATGTTGAAATGAAAAGAACTACCTGCTTTTTTGATACTGTCAGTAAACTTTCAAAATGTTTTTTTTGTGTGTGGTACTATATTTATGATTTATTCCTAATTGCTAGAAACCTGTGGCCATGGCACACAATTGCCATCTAGGGATGGGAGTTTGTACACAATCTGTAGAGTTAACTCTATGTTGGAACCATTCCAGAAGTCACAGACTGATAACCCTTGGTAGAAAACTGACAACTCTTATCCCTGATCTGACCTGGAGAAGTGTTTTGTTTGACAAACAGCATTTTAAAAATTGAATTACAAATAAATATTTTCAAATATGGAGTTTTTACATAAAAATCTGGATTTCTAACTGCTCCTAAAGAGCAGAAAATGTGACAACAGCAGGCTTATTTTTCTGTATGAATATGACCTGCTGGAGTAGCAGGTGTCCCCTTCAACCAGGACACACAGTTTGCTCTTGTCCGAATTCTGGGCCATTTCCCTGACAGGACCCCTGTGTGCTTTAATTAACCCCTGTTCTTTGGGTGAGATTAAAAGCAACAACAACTAGATGGACAGCAACCCCAACTAATGACAACACAGGCAGTTCATAAAATAAACGAACAAAACCCCAGCATGGCGGTACCTGTGAGTATTCACTAAATATCATTGCTGCCTGTTTCTTGCCGTCAAATCATAGTCACATATATTATCACAGGACCAGTGGAATATAATGGACAGGAGAACTATTTTGTTTCTTATTTCTTTGTATGTAATTCCCATTGACAGTCTTCATTGCCTTTTAGATTTTCTTTCTCCATCGACAGGTTACAGAGAAGTCAGATGAGTTTCAGGACCTTTTTTAACACGCATTTCTAGAATAAGAGGGATTTAACATTTAAAACACTCAGAAAAAGTGATTCTGTCACCGTAAACAAGAATATGTGTCACATTTCGCTTTCTTAAAAGGATTTTGTAGAGTTTAAAGGAGTAGCAAATATAAATAAACAGAATCTAAAACCAACCTCCTATTCCCTTTTGACCATAGATTTGAGAACTGGGTTTTCAAAATAAGTTGCAGTTTACATACATATTCCCTTTATAATGCAAGGCAAATATTTATTGATGACTTGAATGAATCAATTCTTTGTGCCTTTTATTTGTACACTGTATATACAACCTCAGAGCACTTGACTGGTTTTTCTATTCCTATCTCCAAGGGGGAGAATGATAGCTGGTCAAATATTTTCTATGACTTCACTATTTTTATGTCATTTATAATGTAACCACAGCAAAATTCTTCTCCTTTAATTTGTCCAAGTGTACCCTTCATTTAGTAAACTCTGCCAAATATCTCTTGAGCTTTATGATCAGTTCATAAAACTTAAAACATTTGGTTCATTTTTCAGTCCTGGATAATTGTGTCAGCCTCAGTTTTGAAAAGGTAACACCTTACCTTTACATTCTCACTTATTTGAAGAATCTTTTGCATGTGATAGCCCTTGCATAGTAAATTTATGACCATTGGGTAGAAATGTAGTTCAGACCTGCCATGCAAAGGCATATGGTAAAACTACCTCTTCCATAGTACAAAAAAAGAGCTGCTGCTTTGTTATATAGGAGCAGGGATTTTAAAATCACTATCACATCTGTTTTACAAGTGTTTTCTCTGTAAAGCTTTTCCCTTATTGTAGTCAGGGTAGCAGCCTGACAACTATGAAAGAACTTGAGATTTGGGGTTACAGTCCTTGCACAATGACTTTGCACTGTGACCTTAGGAAGTCAGTCAAGTTCTCTGGCCTTATTTGTGTTACTTTAAGCAATTCTACCACAATAACAATCATGCTGATCTCTCCTTTCTAGGGTTGGTGAATATGCTATATACCCAGCAGAAATATATTATATATGCTCAATAAATATTTTTCCTCACTAATTCATCCCTGTACAAGTCTCTTTTTATAATTAGGCAACCTGAGTTTAGAGTGGTCCTCAGGCATTTTTGGTTGAGGACTTTTTTGGAACATTTGGCTTATTCTTTGAAGATGACGATCCATCAATCTCCCATTCTTCTGCCTTGGTGCTCTTATCAGAATGGTCTAAATCAGGCTTTCCTGAAGTTTGGCCCATTGGACAGTGATCCTTTGAAATGCTCTTTGACAAGAAGGTCTCTTGGTAAAAAAAAAAGTATGAGAATATCCTGTAGTCAATCCCCTCTTAGATATTTACAGTGTATAGAGAAGAACTACAGTTGAGAAAATTGTGTGTTTCCTGAATTTGACCACATAATTTTTTTTAAGAAACCCATTTTTGGAATATTACCCTATGTTGACTTGTAATCTTATCTTAATGTATAACCCAAATTCTGAGTTCAAAGTTAAATTCTTGACTGTTTCCATTAACCTTTTAGGCTACCATGGTCCTACTTATTAATCTGCTGATTTATTCTTTCAGTAAATCAGCATCTTGGTTTACATTTGCATCTTACAAGGAGAGATGGCTTTGTTGGTCTCCATGTCCTTAAAGTACCTAGCAAAGTGCTTAGCAAAGTTATTCCCAAATATTTCTTTGTGTAACAACCTATGATTTAAAAAAAAAATAGTACCTAATTTTTTACCAAATCCCTGCTATGTGCCATTTAGTATTAGATTTATAAACAATAAATGTAACAGTATAAGAAAAATAATAAAATTTCCCCATTTTACACATGATAAAAATGAGTCTCTCAGAGGCTGTGACTTGTCAGAAGCCTTAGACTTCTGGGGGGGATCTTCAAGTTAAATCCACTAGGTCCAACTGATTTTAAACCCCATTGTCTTTCCATTACGCACTTCAGTATTCATGGAAAGAACATTAGATTGAAAATCAGAAGATCTGGATTCAGGTCTCATGTTTAACACTATGAGCAATGTGAACTTAAGACAATGCTTTGGACTCAGTTTCTTAATTTCTAAAATGAAGGAACAGACCATATAACCTATAATATCTCCTTTCAATTTTATGATTGGCACCATCAACTAAAAAGTTTGATTTATCTCCATATTGTACTTAGGATTATCTAACTCAGAATTTCAGAATCCCTATTATCCCTACCCTCCAACCTTAAAGTATATTATACTTCTGGAGCTATTCCTTTCAAATCGGGGCGGTCTCTTCTTCATTCTGCTTGCCTTTGTGGAAAGAGTTTCAGTTACACTAACCCTCCAATGGTTTTCAGATGTCCCACTCAGTGAAAGGATGCAGATCTTAGAATGGTAGAGTTTCTATAGGAGGACATTCATATAGATAGGAGGAAAGCCATCATGATGGGTAGGACTTCTTTGACTCTCTACTTCCTCTATTTTGAAAAGTGAAAACAAAAATTACATGCCCTTTGTCTGGCTTGTGAGGAGCTTACTAATTTTAAAATATTGTTTTATACCAGTGCTTTGAGCCATTTGGGAGTAGGTGCCATGGAAATGACAAAAGGTTTTACTGTTTTTAGCTAATATTCTTTGTGTGGTAGGATAGAGTAAAAAGAACCAGCTGTTTCCTTTACAGGAACCATTTTCATTTACCCCACTCATCACTTATGCAGCCTTTAACTGAGAAGAAGCTTCACTGAATGATCATGGCCTCTGGCAGGCCCCTGCTCATTGTGCAATGCAGTCATACTTATAATATGATAACTCCCACTATGAAATGAGCCAGGAATTAATGCCAAACTAAAGATTTATGTTGTACCTTGTTGTCCCCAAGAGAACCAAATGGTATGTCAGCCTCCATGAAGAAAAACTTGTAGACTTCCTTACTTTTCTATCTCCAACTTACCCTGACTTGTTCATTGCTAATAGATTACACATTGCTGATGAAAAAAAAGTTAAATATAAACTGGACTTGAACTGATACAACTGAATTTATAAGGATATATAAATTGTAAGGCCTTGCCATTTGTTATGCTCTTTGTTATCAACATAATTCATTTAAACCTATTCCTGGAGAGTACTGCAAGGGGTAATGGAATAATTTGTAGACTAATAAACAAAGCTTTCACAAAAATGAAATATAATTTCATAAAATCCCCATGGTATTCCCCTTCAGTGCTGATAATAGTATAATTCATAAATGAGATGTCTTTAAAAAGTTGAGAAATGTTTTAACTCATTTCATAAAATATTATGAATTCAGTAGACTTGCTGACTTAACCGGTGTTGAGTCACCTCTTAGGCCTCTGTTTAACTAGATCCCAAACATACATTTGGAATTGAATTTTGTTGGAAACCAAAGCAGTTAATTACCCAGTCACTTCGCAGCCCAGGAGGAGCAACTTAAAGGACTTGGGAATTCTTGGTCTCAGTCTTCAAATGCTGTCTTTTCCTATGTAATTCAGGTATTATTATATCTCAAGCTGTGCTCACTGACAGAGGAAAGCTGGTTGTAGAATAAAGAATATGTTCATTACTTATTTGCAAAACTCCTTTATACATCATCAGCTCCAATCATCCCTGCTGAGTTTTTTTTCTGAGAATTATCTTTATTTTTATGTTCTTCATATATGTTACTTAATATAGAAGGGAAGGTATTCCATTCTGTATCTTTTTTTTTTTCACTTTATTTTTAAATAAGCTTTAGATTACACAAAAGTTACATAAAAAATATAAGGGATTTCCATATACCCCATCTCCCCTCACATTTTCCCGTATTAATAACATCTTACATTAGTGTTATATTTGTTAGAATTGATGAACAAATATTGAAGCATTGCTACTAACCATGGTCTGTAGTTTACATTATGGTTTACACTTTGTACCGTACAATTTTATAGGTTTTAACAAAATGTATAATGGCCTGTATCCATTATTGTAACATCATGCAGAACAATTCCAATACCCTAAAAATGCCCTATGTTCTACCTATTCTTCCCTCTCCTTCTCCTCAGAACCTCTGGTAACCACTATCTTTACATTAGTGTTACCAGTTCTTCCTTTACTACAATGATTATAAGTCAACTTTGATCCATGTTTGCATTCCCCCTTATGTTTGTTCATTCCTCAGTCTTGAGGTTTTGGGAATGGTGATGCCTGCTCTGCTTCAGATTGAGAGGGGGCTTAGTTCTTATGGGGCTGATGGAACTGTTTGGCTTGCAATTGTAAATATTCTTTGCTTTTGGGGATGGCAGTTGTCCATCAGCATCATTTTGTTGGTTGTCCTGGGTGAGTCTTATTAACTGGAGAATAGGTGTTGGCTGCAACTCTGCTGAGATTCAGGGCTCCACCGACATATGAATAGACCAAAGATTTAAGTCTCTGGGACATATATTAATATTTAATGGATATAGTGCTAATTATAGGTTCAAATTAAAGATATAAGAATCATGTGTAGGGAAATTATAAATGACCTAACTCTGTTACAGTGGAGAAATAGGTTATCATATATCCAAGATAAGGCCCATTGATGGAATGCTGATTTCGGGGGGTGGTTTGCTTTGCCTATACTGTCCAAATGTCTCTGGAGCCCTCGGGAGTACCTGTTTGAGGCTTTGTTTACTGTGGCAGTTAGTGAGATCTTCCTAAAACATGTATAATTGTAACCTCTGGAATGACCTCCTCATTCACTTTGAAATATCTTAGCCATAAAAACTTTTGTATTTAAATTTTCCCCCTTTTGGTCAAGGTCTTTTTCCAAATGCATCATTGGTTGTTGCTTGGTATTAATTCCCTAGTCCCAGGGAGGCTTATCCCCAGAAGTCATGTCCTATGCCAGGGGGAAGGTAATGAGTTTATTTGTTGAGTTTGGCTTAGAGAGAGGCCACATTTGAGTAAGAAGGGCGTTTTCAGGAGCTAACTCTTAGGCAATAGATATTATTAGACTAAGTTTCAATTTTACAAGAATAAGGTTAATAAATGTAAGCATTAATATCAAGAGCTTGGTATATTGTTTTCTTTTATTAGGCACTGCCTGTGTACTCTAGAGAGTCTTGACACTCTACTAGAGAATATAGCAGAACTCCTCAGGATGGGAATTTGATATTGTGTGGGTCTTCACCCACTGAGATATCACCTTATGACCACATGAACACATTCGTATTCCATAAAGGCATGCCCAGGTGCACCCTTTCCCATACATCCACCCACCACTGATATTCTGCATCAGTGACCCTTTCCTGCCATAGTTGCAAAAAGGTCACTCCCACAATTTTATTTGCAACCACAGTCATATTCCCCAGAGTTCGCTTGTTCCTTCCTCCAGCCTTCTCCCGAGCTATATGGATAGGCCAACCCACCCATCCCCAGCCCTGCTCACAGTCACGTTCCAGCATTGTCGACCCCATTTGCATATATTGCTGTTCCACCATCACCCCATTCACTGCCAGTCTTCCCCCATAAACCTTATCATAGATTCTGCCCAGAATGAGCATATTGAGCATTGGCTCACCACTCTCTGTTTGTTTTCTATGTCCTAGTAGCATATCTTCTGGACTCTACCTCTGTAAGTCTGATCAATATCCTTACATATCAGTGAGCTCATGAAATGTTTTTCCTTTAACATCTGGCTTATTTCAACATAAAGTCTTTGAGATTCATCCATGTTGTTACCTGTATCAATTCTTCATTCCTTCTTACAGCTGGGTAATATTCCATCATATGTTCATACCACATTTTGTTTATCCATTTATCTGTGGATGGGCACTTGAGCTGCTTCTAGCTTTTGGCAACTGTGAATAATGCCACAGTGAACATTGGTGTGCATATATCTATTCTCATCCCTGCTTTCAATTCTTCTGGGTATATTCTTAGTAGTAGGATTGCTGGATCATATGGCAATTCTATTCTTAGCTTCCTGAGGAACTGCCAATCCATTCTCCACAATGGCTGCATCATTTTTCATTCCCAAGAGTAGTAGGTGAGTGTTCCTATTCTTTCACATCCTCTCCTTTCTGTTTTTTTTTTTTTTTTTTTTTAATGGCAGCCAGTCTGGTAGGTATAAGATGATATCTTATCATAGTTTTCATTTGCATTTCCCTAATAGCTAGTGATGTTGAGCATTTTTTATTTGCTTTTTAGCCATTTGTATTTCCTCTTTGGAAAGTGTCTATTCAAATTTCTTGCCCCTTTATAATAGGGTTGTTTGCCTTTTTATTTTTGAGATGTAAGATTTCTTTATATGTGCTGGATATTAAGCCCTAATCAGATAGGTGGTTCCCAAATATGTTCTCCCATTGAGTAGGCTGCCTTCTCACTTCCTTTTTTTTTCTTTTTCTTTTTTTAAGATTTATTTTATTTCTCTCCCCTTCACCCCCTCCCACACCAGTTGTCTGTTCTCTGTATATTTGCTGTGTGTTCTTCTTTGTCTGCTTCTGTTGTTGTCAGCGGCATGGGAATCTGTGTTTCTTTTCGTTGCATCATCTTGTGTCAGCTCTCCATGTGTGCGGCGCCATTCCTGGGCAGGCTGCACTTTCTTTCGCTCTGGGTGTCTCTCCTTACAGGGTGCACTCCTTGTGCGTGGTGCTCCCCTACATGGGGGACACCCCTGTGTGGCACAGCACTCCTTGCGCGCATCAGCACTGTGTATGAGGCAGCTCCACATGGGTCAAGGAGGCCCAGGGTTTGAACCGCGGACCTCCCATGAGGTAGACAGATGCCTTAACCACTGGGTCAAGTCCGCTTCTCCTTTTCACTTTCTTGACAAACTCCTTTGAAGCTCAGAAGTTTTTAATTTTGAGGAGGTTCCATTTATCTATTTTTTCTTTCATTGCTCATGTTTTGGGTGTAAATTTTATTAAATCATTTCCTATTACCGGATCTCATAGATGCTTCCCTACCTTATATTCTAGGAGCTTTTTGGTCTTAGCTCTTATATTTAGGTCTTTGTCCACCTTGATTTAGTTTTTGTATAGAGCATGAGATGGTGATTCTCCCTCATTCTTTTGGTTATGGATATCCAAGTCTCCAAGCCCCATTTGTTGAAGTGACTATTCTGTCCCAGTTGAGTGGGCTTGGTGACCTTGTCCAATATCAGTTGGCTGAATATGTGTAAGTCTATATCTGAATTCTCAATTCAATTCCATTTGTTAGTATGTCTATCCTTGTGCCAATATCATGCAGTTTTGACCACTGCAGCTTTGTAGTATGCTTTAAAGTTAGGTTGTATGATTCCTCCATTTTTTTTCTTTTCAAAATATTTTTGGACCTTTACCCTTCTAAATAAATTTGATTATTGGCTTTTCCAATTCAGTAAAACATGCTGTTGGAACTTCTATTGAGAGTACATTGAATCTGTAAATCAATTTAGATGGGATAGATAGCTTAATGACATTTAGTCTTCCATACCATGAACATAGAATATTCTTCCATTGTTTTAGGTCTTCTTTGATTTCTTTTAGCAATATTGTATACTTATCTTCTGTGTATAGGTCCTTTACATCCTGAATTTTATTCCTAGATATTTGATTCTTTTCGTTGCTATTGTAAATGGAATTTTTTTTCTTGATTTCCTCTCAGATTCCTCATTATTGTACAGAAATTCTACTGATTTTTGCATGCTGATCTTATATCCCATAGCTTTACTGAACTTGTTTAACAGCTCTAGCTTTATTGTAGATTTTTTTTGGGACATTCTATATATAGGGTCATGTCATCTGCAAATAGTGAGAGTTTTACTTCCTTTCCAATTTGGATTTCTTTTCTTTTTCCTCCTTAGCTGCTTGATCAAGTACTTCTAATACAATGTTAAATAAGAGTGGTGACAGTGTGGACATCCTTGTCTTATTCCAGATCTTAGAGGGAAAGTCTTTAACCTTTCACAATTATCATGTTAACTATGGGTTTTTCATATATACCCTTTATCATGTTGAGGAAGTTTCCTTCTATTCCTATCTTTTGAAGTATTTTTATCAAAAATTTTAAAAAGTATGCTGTATTTTGTTGAACATCTTTTCTGTGTCAGTGGAGAAGATGGTGTGATTCCCCCCCCCCTTCAATCTGTTAATTTGGTATATTACATTAATTGATTTTCTTACTTTGAACCATTCTTGCATACCTGGGATAAAACCAGCTTGATCATGGTGTATAATTTGATTAATGTGTTGCTGGATTCAATTAGCAAGTATTTTTGTTGGGAGGTTTTGCATTTAAGTTCATTAGAGAGATTGGTCTGTAGTTTTCTTGTAGTCTCTTTATGTGGTTTTGGTATTGGGTGGTTTGTCTTTTTATTATTGAGTTGTAGGCCTCTAGTGTATTTTCACTCTCCACTATTGTGCTTTTCATCCCTAGAATGTCTGGTATATTTCTTTTATACTTTCAAATTTTTCATGCTCACCCATCATTTTCTTAATGCCATTAACTCTTTATCCATGTTTTCCTTCATCCCCTTTAATTGATTTTTTAGATTGTTTGATTAGTTGTTCCAAATTTGGTTCCTCCTCTGAAGTTTTAATTTGTTCCTGTTTCTTAGTATGGATTATAATTTTTTGCTGATGTCTGGACATCTGATTATCTGATGAGTTCTCTCAGAGTCAGCTTTTCCCTCTTGTCTATGGTTTTTTATTGTTGATTGGCTTCTTTAATGCTTGGTCCAACTTTTTTAGTCCTTTAAAGTATACCATGTCTAACTCTTCAGATTTTCTCAGTTCTTCATCTGATCCTTGCCCCGAATATTTGGTACAATTTTCAAGATTTCACTTTTTCTGCAGTTGTTTCATCTCCTGGAGAAAGCTTTCTTTCCTCTGTTCCTTCTTCAGGAATCTTGACCTGTTCTATTTTGTTCTTTTGCAGAGTTTTCTTGTCAGCTCCTATGTTTTGTTTAAAGTCCTTCCCCTTTTCCTTGTATTTTTAAATTCTGGGACCTGGGTTGTTTTCTTACAGCAGCTCAGTTTAAACCTCCCTTCTGTTTTGTTTTGTTTTGTTTTGTTTTTCTATGAGGCTTTTATGCCTCTAGTTTGTTCCCCACTTTAGTGTATCCCACCCTGGGGAGCAAAATGGATTCAATCCAGACAAGTGGGTCACCCTGGAAAAGTCAGTTTTGTGTTCAGGTGGTCCAGCCAAGAGAAATTGGATTGAGAGAACACACCTCTTTCCAACAGTTCTGCTGATGTCTTTCTCTTTCTCTTTTCTTTTTTTCCCCCTCTTTTTCCCCAAGGGACCATTTTTATACATTACTTAGCAGCTTGTACTCAGCCCTGTGTTTCTGCAGGCTCGTGTCCCTGTACCTGGATATGTGTGGGGTTCTAACTTGCTTCTGTGAGTGGTTCTCTAGTCTGCCTCCACGGGGGGGAGGGACCTGGGTTGTGCTGCCTCTGCAAGACTCCCCAGCTGAGTGGGACTGAGGGGGATGGGCGGTACAGAATGGTGGGTCTGGGATGGGAATTTCCTACTTTCTCTAGGAGATTATTTTTCTTTTTCTTCAATTCAGCATTTGTGGATTCTTTCTCCAGTTTCTTTCGTCCTCCCGAATTCTAAGCTAGTGGGATTTGTCCTTTTATTAGCTGATTCTATGGGCAGACTTTTTCAGGGTATGTCTTCTATGTCGATGGCATCATTCAAGTTCTGTCCCTGTTGAGTTTTAACTCTGAACATGAGTTAGAACTGTGGGCCAAGACAGTTTTTATTCAATAGTTTCTAACTTTAGGCAGCAGGTTGATATTGGAGCAGATGACATTTGAATGTTGTCCTTTGCTTCTTTGACTCTTTATGAAATAGGAGAAAGTGAATGTGGTAGAACACTGTGGAGTGTTCACTCCAGATATGTCCTGCCTCGCCCAGTAATTCTGTGAGTTTTGGGTAGTCATGTATCATAGCTAAAGATTAGGTTCTTTAGCTATGAAGGAAGCAGGACTAGGTTGTCTAAGTTTCCTTCCTTCATCAAAGTTCTTTATTTCTGGCCTGGGGAGAAAGTAGGACCATGCATTTGTCTTGACTCAATCCAAAAGTCTTTGGAGTCCCCTTCTCCCATATCAGTTGGAACAGTGCTAGGCAACTAGTTGGAATTTAGTGAATAGTTGTTGACTAGTCTGATTGGATGTTGCTAGAAATTCTTTCATGACACAGTTTCCTGATCTTAGAGGAAATCTTTGAGGATTTCATCATCGTACATGCTGTTAGCTGTGGGTTTTCTTATATACCCTTTATCATGTTGAGGAAGTTTCTCTTCTGAATAATTTTGAATGAGCATGTATAGTCTAGTTTGTCACCATACTTCCCTACTTTTCCTATTGTCTTACATCTGAGCTTATTTATGTTGCCTGCTTGGCCTCTGTAGCCATGTGACTTAGTGATCTCTGGTGTAGAGGCTAGAGAGGCTAGAGCGATCATTCACTTTTCTCTGTACTCTCATGGGTACCAAGCAAAAGACCATGGGCTTTTAGAACTTGAAGAACTTTTGCTTTTTTCCCTCTTCTTTTTTTTCTTCTATTCTTCCTCCCTTCTTTCCACTTTCCTTCATTCCCACTGCGAAAGACCTATTGATGGGATAGAGAAGGCCAGCAGAGTTTTAAGAGTGAATGAAAGGTGAATTCTTAGTGCAAAAAACTGTATATGGTCTATGTTCTCAGATATATTTACAAGAGGATTGAAAAGAGTTTTATTGATTTTATACTTTACATGCTGAGTCTCTTTTGTTTTCTGTCTTCATAGGTGATATTTGTGATTAGAGTTAGCAAATATAAAGTACCAACTCTGTCAGGCACTGTGCTTGGTCCTTCATGTAGATCATCTCTAATCAACTGAGACTCAGGGAAGTGATGTGCATTCCTGAGGCTACAGAGCTGGTGATGGAATGACTATATTTTTTAACCAGGTGTGCCTGGTTTCTATTATAAATCTCCTTTCCTATTGTCAATTTGTAAACCCATTTGACTCACAATTTCTAGTGTATTGGTCTATAACTTTTAATTTTCATCTTTCCCTCACCTTGTAGCAAAGACCTCCACACACCATCCCTAATTCTTAGCCTACACAAGCTCTCTATAAGATTTAAAAAAAAAAAAAAAAAGGTGGTGACATTTCTTTGGTGTTAGGAAAAAGAAAAATAGAGTCCTTTTGTTTTATTAAAAAATGACAAGGTGCTCTTCCTACTTAAATGTAGAAGAAAGGTGCAAGCAAGAGATAACAAAGAATAAAATGGGAAAGTTTAGAATAGTGTGTTGGAACTTTCTCTCTTAAACCTCCTAGATGTGTGGTCTTGAACTAATTATTGAAACCTGCCTGTGCTTCAGTTTCTTGTCTGTAAAGTGAGCATGGGGGACATGATGATATTCCAGGTAACTCAGTTGTTATGATTCTGATTATAACTATTGTTGGGATAATTTTGAGTCTGGAGAAACAATGGCATACAGCAGATAACAAATGGTGACTATTATATTTGTTCTGAGTAGCTCATTAGTTTACTGTAATCAATTAGTTTATATTTTGTTTACTGTAGGTCAGGGGTTGTGAAAGTGCATTTTTAGTGGTAAATTCATTTGATATAAACCATGTGCCTATGTAAAAGCAAAACATTCTGTTTTTAATATTTTATGTAATGCTCCAAAAAACATTGCTTTTGCTACTTTTGTTTATTTTATTTGGGGAGGGTTTTTCTTTTTCATGGTTAATGCAATGCATTTGAACCTTTAGATTTTGCATTTTCTTTATGGCCTTCCTCTTGGAGCACATGAATTGATGAATTTCAGAGCTATTTTAAAGTCAAAATACAACAAATCAAATCCTCACCAGTTAGATGCAGCCAAGTTCCATAAGGACTTTAGGCTGTCTGCTTCTTACAATGTTCTTTTGATATTCTGTAAGCAGTTATTCCTTCATGGTTTCTGCTTTAATTATGCCTTTGAACAGGTGACAAGTGCATTGTAGTAGGGTTTGCTTAGAAAGAAATCAATAGTGATAATGTTTTTTTATACCTAATATATATTATAATTCACAAGGGCTTTCTTATATACTTGCTTAAGCCTCACTACAACCTTGTAAAGTAGGAAGGTCATGAAATTCTAATCCTGTTATACAGATGAGAATGCTAAGTGGCAAAATAGAACCCAGATTTTGTGGTGCATAATCTGAAGTGCTTTCTTCCACACTGGATTTGAATACTTATGGGTATTTACTACTGGTTTATCACATGAAAGCAGACTGGGCTTGGACAACAAGAGGTAGAGGGTAAAAAAGCATTTTTCCATGAATATTCTTTTAAGAGGTAGTACCTCCCAACTGGTCTTGGGGGCCAGTTCAGGAAGAAGTAGACTTTTCTGCTTACATTTATAGCTAAACTCATTTGGGGAAACGTAATAACATAGTAATGGTAATGTGATACTTTGACTCACTTGTCTTTTCTTCTAAACAACCACTAAGCCCTTGGTTCTTGGGTGAACTATTGTATTTCTCATTTCTGGTAAACAGCAGTTTGTATTCCTACTGCACACAGGCAATAGCAGTATTTATGAAGCTATTTATATGTTTTTAAATTTCGAGGTGACCCAAAGAGTCAGGAGAGGATAGTTCAGATCAGAGAGTAGGATGCTGAAGTTATAATAGGTCAGTGAAAGACAAGTCTACTGTTTTCTCTAAAGACTTCTTCTGCCTCCACCTCAGTGGGCAATGTTCTACTTGTCCTGTCTCTCTACTGCTCCACTGCACGTACATATCATTCTCTGTGTTACTCCAAAGTTGAACCATGTACACAGTAAAAATAATGAACTAGATGAGTCAGAGAGCAGAGTGTGTCTATCTGGTAAGTTAGCATTTGTGACATTGGCTGTCTTTTTGGAGATGGGTGATATCTCTGGAGATATGGTATGTGATGGCATGTGAATGATATGACAACAACTTTCTCTATCCCTCTTGTTGGGAGGACTTTGAGGTAGAAGGAATGATCTCTTCAGCAGAAGGAAAGCCATTATGAGAGTAAAGCTGAACCTCAAATAGGAAAGCATTCTAAGGTACGTTAACAACTTGGTCAAGACTCGCCCATCTACACAAAAGGAAAGAGAGAATGTTAGAGACAGTCCAAAAAGAGAGAAATTCAAATATTTGTAGCATGGCTTTGGCAACATAATGCTTGCCTCCCAAATTGTTTTTACCCAGGCTGTTATTAAATATGATTTGCGTTCTCTGAATTTCCAATAAATGAAGGCAAAGGGAAGCAACCATTCTACCCTGAGATGAAAATAGTTAAGACTATATGGAATTCCTCACCCTGTTATAAAAGTGGAATCTCTTATTTCCACTACTGTCTGTTAATGGAAATTACACTGCTGTTACAACTTTATGAAACATTTGAAGTAAATGAGTTATAGCTTATGTTTTGAGGGGCCCTTTAAATGGGATGTTACATTTCAAAATTGTTTTTGTTAAAAAGACATATATCCTAAAATACAACTTCATGTGCATAACCCTACTTCCTATAGTTTATCTATATTCCAATCAATAAATACTTACGAAGCCCTAATAATAAGAGATATGTTGAAGATAAAATCTCAGTTAATAACAATGGTGGTGGTGAGCATGGTAAAAAATACTAGCCAGCTGATGATAAGGACTCGTGGCTAACATTTATTGCATATTACTATATGTGGGATACTGCACTGGCACTTAGCACATTCCATGGATTTTCTTATTTACTCTGACGTAGATTCTGCCCTCAGAGAATTTACTGATTAATTGAGAAAAAAGAATGTATTTTGTAAGAGACAAGTAACAATAAGTAGCTTAAACTAAATGCCTAATGTTACCAAGAGATTAATGAAGGAAAATATTGTGTGCTAGCACTTTTACATTATTTACTTTTGTGGAATTTGTTTATTTCAGATCTTAAATCACAACTAAGTGGCTTGTCAGTGCCTTAGATAGTACTATTATATCTATATGCATGTCTATTTTTTAATCATTTTAGAAGTCATTCCCCTCTCTTACCACTGGAGGTCAGCTTGATCTTTTTTTTCTCTGAAAGCCACAACTAGATTTTTTTTTTTTAAGGAGGTGCCATGGATTGAGATGGGGATCTCCACAGGGGAAGCAGGTGCTCAACCACCGAGCTATACTTGTCCCCCTAGATTTTCTCTTGATGAAGGAAGCAGCATTCTAGTTTTATGCTAAGGAAATAACTTTGCTTTAAAGACATGGAAAAAAAATCACCCTTGGGAGCAGATGTGGCTCCACCAATTGTACTCCCATCTACCATATAGGAGGTCCAGGGTTCAATGCCCAGGGCCTCCTGGTGAGGCCAAGCTGGCCTACGTGGCAAGTTGGCCCACGCTGAGTGCCAGCCCACATGGGAATTCTGCCCCACATAGGAGTACCGCCCTGCATGAGAATGCCGCCCAGCACAGAAAAACCGCCCCCCGCAGGAGTGCCAGCCGATGTGGCGAGCTGACACAGCAAGATGCAACAAGAGACACAGAGGAGAGAAAATAAGAAGATGTAGCAGAACAGGGAGTTGAGGTGGCGCAAGAGAGCAATCACCTGACTCCCACTCCGGAAGATCCAAGAATCAGTTCCCAGAGCCACTTAATGAGAATATAAGCAGACACAGAAGAACACACAGCAAATAGACAGAGAATAGACAATGGGGGGGGGGGGGAGGGGAAGGAGAGAGAAATAAATAAATCTGTAAAAAAAAAAAAAAAAAAAAGGAAACAAGAGGCCTCTCTAGCATTCATTCTTTGTTTCTTTCAACATTTATTGATTTAAGTACCTACTGTGTGCTGGTCACTGTGCTAGATGCTAAAGAGGGCAAAACAGCCATGGTGGCTACTCTCCTGGAACTTGTAGTCCAGTCAAAGTCAGATATTGATAAAATAATAATTCAGTAAATATACATGATAAATGCCATGGAGAAAACTGCAGTGCAGTGTGCCATTATGGTAGGATAGAATTTAGATTTGGCATGTCAGAAAAGGATGCTTTTAAGAAAAGATACTTAGAAACCTGAAGGGTCAAGAGGAACTCTCCTTGTTGGAAGAACTTTGGGGAGGACAATTGACTTGAACACAGTGAAGGACAAATAGAAGAAAGGTTGGGGATAAAGTGCTGGGGTAAAGTTTTCCACATATTTTGGACTGTGACCTAGGGTAAGGAAAACATTTCACGTTGTGATCTAGATTACGTGTTCTTGGCTGTGTATGTTCACTAAAACAGAATTTATGTCATGTGATATACTCTGATCAATTTTCTGTTATCTTAAAAAATGCAGTAAAGCATAAATTGATTTACTATCCCACTAATGGATCATGGCCTACAGCTTGAAAAACACTGCTGTGGACGAAGGCAAGGCATAGGTCCTTTTATGCTTTCCCAATTTCATCCTAAGAACAATGAGAATCTACTAACTGTGAGCAGAGGAGTGTGTGACAGGAACAGATTGCAATTTCAAAAGACTTCTCTGGCTTCTGTTGTACAGGATCGATTGTCATGGGGAAATAGGACAGGTAGGAGGTAAGGGTGACTTGAACTAAGGGAGGGGTATAAGAGAGAATTCACAGCCTAGAACACTGCCTGGCACATAGTAAGGTCTCAGTAAATATTTGAATTAATTAATAGGGAGGGAGAAGGTGCTGGCAATATTCTACCCTTTTGAACATCTCTCATCTTAACTATATAGGCATACCACCAGGGCAATTATTTCCCTCCATAGGTGGCAGTTTTTTATACTGTGTCTGGAAGCAGTTGGAGGTGTTTGCTTAATATACTTTCCTCTTTATTTTGTTTTAATACTGTATATGGCATGACCCTATCTGCTGCAAATAAATATAATACACATAATTTAAATTGAGAGAAGGGATAATGGTTTTTCAAATTTGGATGGTGTTTATAAATCAAGCCATATGAAGCTGATGGTATTTGACCTATTTTGGCTTATAAAATGATAATTTCATATGGCTCAATCTAATATAGTCACACCAAGAGACAAGGAAGTGGATAGATGATGGAATTATATTCCTCTGTATTGATCACCCTCTGAAATGTTCACTGGGGCCTTAAGCAAGGGATAAAAATATGAGGCACTGCCCATAGGAGAGTGAGACATAGAGTCTGTGGGGATTCTCTTTTCAGATTAGCGTTGTTGAGGAGTGTGGTGACTTCTGTGCCCCATGCTGCATATAGAACAAGCTTGGTGAGGTAAAACTGCATGAAAAATGAAATTGGTGAAAACTGTTAATCCAACTTAAATTAGTATTGCCTAGTCTGATAAATAGGCTAATTATATCATCCTTCTTTCTGAGTTCAAGCTGATGTTTCACTCCATAAAAAATAATTCAGACCCACTATTTTTTGTTTTAATGAAACAGGCCTTCATAAAATTAATAGTATTATTGTTCCCTAATAGGCCCTTTATAGTACAAATTCAATTTCTCTTCTGTTAGTCCTGCTAGAAACTTATAAACTCTGAACCTGACCATATTTCTCCTACTTCCTACTCATATTATTATTCTTAGCTACATCATCTTCTAACCACCTAGAATAGTAAAAATCTATTTTTTAAAAGTAGAAAGGGGATTTTGTTATTGATATTTTATTTCAGCACATTAAATAACATTGATTCCAATGTTGAGGTGTATAATACAGTATCATTGTTTTTCTGTGGAATTCCTCCATTCTAGATAAATGGCTTAATCTTGAAGCTTGATTGCCAAAAACAAATTGAAACTCTTTTCCTCTTGCTATAAAACTGTGGTGGATGGACACAAAAATGAGGAGGGGAGAAAACAAGATTGCATTACAAATCTGGCAACATCAGCCACAGTAGTAAAATCAAATCCAATGTTGTTTTATGACCCTGAATTTATGTGAGTGCCCAGGATCAAAGGGCTGGAATCCCACTGGACTACAAGGTCCATAGTTCACGGCAAAAACTCATCAAAAAGAACATTTTAGTCGTTTAAGCTTTTCATTTTAATCAGCCACAGTAATTAAAGAGCCTTTAGGTGTCCAAAAACATTTTGTGAGATCAAGAGATTGTTTTCTCGCTCATAGAAGCAGCTTTCTTATTGGATCCATATAACGCTTGTGGCCTTAGAGTGCCAAGAGGCCATCGCCTCTGCATTATTTGCCCTTCTAGGATGGTTTCTTTTGGTTCTTCTTTGTATTATGGGATAATAAATTTTGGTGTCTGATGGAAGGACCATAAAATGTTTACACAATTTATCAAGCTATTTCAGCCATTTAAAATTGGGTCTCTGACAGCCACCCAGCTACTTTATAATGTTTAGACAGAAACTCTCTACTGCTTGTATATTGACAAGTATCCAGAGACAGCTCTGCACAGTAGAGAGAATACAAGACTGAGAATCAGAAGACAGGGGCTTGAGCCATTGCCCTGATACTTCCTAGGATTATGGTTTTGGGCAATCCATAAAATGAATATCCTACCTTTATCACAGTGTTGTTTGGATTAAATAAGGTCATATTTGTGAAGGTACTGTCTAGTGATTACCCTTGACCCAGATTATAGATGAAACCAGGCTGAACAGTCTAACATTTTCAGCAGAAGACCTGAGTACGTGGAGGGTGGCAGCCAACCAGAGAGGAGTAAATGGATAAGGAAATGTTCCTGAGAATGTGGAAGAGGGTGAAATCATGGAACCATCCAGGAGGTTATATTATCCCTGGGAAGAAAAGGAGTATTTCTTTTGAGACAAAAAAGAAAAAAATAAAAATGCATGTCTTTGTCAATGAACTATTAACACCTTTATTTCTTTACTTAGGTTTTAGCTTTGGCTCCACTGCATAGGAAAAGAAAGTAAGGGACTTAGTATTTTTCCACACTGTTTCTTTGATATCATTCTCTACTGCCTCTTCTGTGCTTTTTCTTATTCATGGTTCTCTCTGGCAGATGCCTTTTTCCATTTCTAATAGAAATTCAGCTTCCTCGAGCTTCTATCCCTTCTCTGTCTTCTCACTGGCAAAGTTCTCAAACACTTGCATGCATCTGATTCTCCTACCATTTCCCTTCTGTTACCTCCCTACTGAAACAGCTCACAAGACTACATATAAAGTAATTTTCAAATGGTTTGGACCCCTTTATAAGTCTTCAGTGGCCCTGATTCTAGAGCTTGTGACAGTGTTGAAATCTTCAATCTCTTGCCTCACCATCTAGGACACTGAACTATCCTGTTACTTTTCCTCTTCCTCTAAGTGTATGTCTCCATCTTCCTTGCTGCCCTCCCTCAATCCTGCCTCTGTAGCACCCCCAAATGTTGGGTCCACTGAAACATGATCTTGAGACCTTTGAAGATTTCATTTTCTGCTACCTCTTTATACAAGGGCTTTTATCTTTATATAAAGGCCTTTTAGACCTATTTATTTGGATTCTAACTTTTTCCTAAGTTCCAGTTCCACATTTCTAACTTTTTGCTGGAAAACTACACTGGGATATATTTTTAAGATCCCAAACTTAAAATTTTCAAAGCCAAGATCATCAGAAAATTCTTGTTTCACAGTTGAAAGGACTACGATCTTGTATAGTTGACTTCATGTGACCTTCATGTGACCCCACCCAATAGAAACACAATACAAAACTTCTTATTTGCCCTGTGTATTTAAGGTCCCACTGTTCTTTTAAAAGTCCAGGCCAAATACTTCAGATGTATTTTTGACAACCCTTATACCCTTGGCTTCTGCTTCTAGTTGGTTGCCAAATTACATTAATTTTTACTCCATGATTCCTTATGTGCATTTGCTCCTAGGCACCCTCCTGCCATCATCCTAATCTAAGCCTTAATCATCTCTTGCCTATATTGAAACCATGTTACAAATTAACTACAGATTGTTGCTCCTGTCTCTTGAACACCTCTAAGCAGCTCACTATTGCTTATTAAGTCCAAAGACCTTAGCATGGTAATTCAAACTCTCAGTCTAAAGTCAGACTGCAACTCATCTTCCTAGTTTTCTCTTCCACTCTCCTTTCCATGTACTTTCCCATCTCCACGACTTTTTCTTTCACTTGCACTGCTCACAATCAGCAAAACTTCTGCTCATACCACTTCTTTGTGGTCTAGCAAAGATGCCACATTACCCATGAAACCATCCCTGATTTCCCAAGCTCCCGCCTTTGAAATCTCAGACTTTATGTCCAATTTAGGCATTCACAGACTCTTTCTCATGTTATAATTATGAGAGCAAAGGTACCCTCTCCCTCACTTCTACCCACTTTGCTGAGCACATGATGGACTTTCAATTGAAAACACTTTCAATTGAAAACACTTGAATCTGTCATCACAGTAGTACATATATTAATGCATAAATTAAACTCTGGTTGGTTTTCTTTTTTATTTTCTTCCCTTTACAGCATCTGGGTTTAAATTAAGTGATGTTAAAGGTATGTGGTGTGTTTCAAATTCAGAGGCATAGGAGAACTGTACTAGAAAATCTTTGTTCTCAGAAGATGCATAAAAAGATATTTTGCCAGTTTATTTTCTCCTGGAGAATGTATTTATCTTCAGTTGGCTTAGATGCATGTTTATCAGATATTGCATGTTCAGACAGCTTATGTTGAACGATCATTTGTATAAGTTTAAGTGAAAGCAACATGGACGCATAAGAATTTGAAATAACTCGTAAATGCTTTCATTTTATAGATGAGGAACTGAAGGGTCAAAGAGCTGGTCTTAGAATCTAGCTTAATGGTTCTCAACCTTTTCTTCTTCAGTGCAACTAAGGGAAGCAACATGCCCCCAACAGGAATGGAGTTCAGGGTTCGTTATGAGCAAGGATGGTCACTTGGGGTGAGAGTGATGACCACCCATTGAGAGTCACTGTCTGGTTACCCCTAGATCTCAATAACAGAGCCCAAGAGCATGTAGCATGTAGCTGATAGGGGCACCATGGCTGGGAGCCAGGTCTCCCATTGCGGTGCTCCATTACTTACACTGTGTGGGAAATTGCTCTGCCAAAGATGGAGGAGTGTAAACTACGTGATTTAAGTGCTGGGCAGAAAAACTGTCAGCCCATAATGGTGAGTGGTGCTGAGAATATACTCTTTGGGGTTTAAAGTGGTATGTTTATAATAAAAATCTTCAGACATATGAACACAATTGAACCTTTTTCTGTTACACATTTACAAATAATTGGGGGAGAAGAAGGCTACCTTTTTCAAGTATTTAATTCAGTTTCAACTTTGTTGTTTTTTGAGGTCAGAGTTATCTAACACTTTCCTGTTTTTCTTTTCCTTGCTCTTTATCTGTGCAAGTTTGGAATTGCATCCAAGATTTATAAATAGGACCTTGGGAGTTGATTTTATAATACTCAGACCAGATTTTCTAGATTTGTGAGATAAGCATTAGTGTCTAGATTGACTGTTCTATTGTGACCCATACTCAAACCTTGGATTCCAACATCACTCACTCCTTGATGATTAGCAAACTACCTAAAAAGAAAAAGAGAGAGAGAGAGATAGAGAGACATAGAGGCTGCCAGCTCTCAGAAATACCTATTGGAGTGATTTCATGTTTTTCTCCCAGTCCTGCGACCAATTACCACACATAAAGGATTTTTAAAAACACTGCTACTGAGAAGCTGCAAATGGTATTAGAAGATTTTTGTACAGCAAACCAGAAATAAGCTTTTAAGACCAATTATACCTAGAGATGCTGAAAGACAACTATTTCTCCCTCTATGGGCTCCAACTTTTAGTACTGGACTGCTAAGTGTTTTCCTGACAGATACACCATGTTTGGATTTAGTTCTACACTTTTATTCTTATCTGTATTACGTTACTATGAATCTGAAAAACACATAAAAGAAAAATATAAAAAAATGGTTCAGAAGAAAATAGCATTTGTTTTCACATTTGGAAACTACAATTGACATGGGGGGTGTGTTTGAACAAGACAAATTTGGACCAAGAAAAATAATCTCCATGCCTATCTTTTTAAAAATCAAAAGTCCTTTCTTTCAAACACCTCAACTATTCTAATCAGTTTCATATGTTATATTAATATTTTGTCCAAGGACATGCAGTCAGAAAGCCGCCTGCTGCTCTCATGTGCAGGAGGGGAAAGGTGATGTTCCAACACTGAGATTCCTAGTAATCTAAATATTTAGAGTGTAAGTAGTTGGTAATTATTTAGAATAGATGACTGGAGTGGGATACTTGAGCCAGTTCATTTTTTCAAGAAGGGTACATGGAACAAAACTGGCTCATAGAATCTCTCATCTGACAAACACATTCCATAAAACAGCAACATGTTGATGGTGTGAAAAACTGAATCAGTTGTATGGTTTGATTTTGACATTATACAGCTGATTCTGTGTCATCATTAACTTATATACTGAGTTATTGCCATCGACCTTGAATGTCTTGTGAGAAATCATGCATCAGTTTCCAGGGAATGTGCCTCTGATTTTTCACTTTAATATGTGCAGCGTTAGAAAAATTTCTGAAGAGAAAAAATTATAGCCATCTATAACTGTCTCTGGAACTGAATTAGAAGTGCCATTAAATGTTGCATAGACTATTTACACACTCCTTTTGAAAATATTTCATGAATTATATTCCATATTTGATCAGTTAGGAAATAATACTGATTTAAATTCATATCTTCCAATTACTGGAAGAAACTAAAATATGTAATTCCTGTAACAATTATCCTTTGAAAAGCACAAATTATAGAGATGACTATCGATCAAAAGTAATATAGTTTATTCTGAGGGGAGGGGTTGTGGAAGAAAAACAAGAATGTGATTTGTCTTTATTCCAGGGGAAAAAAAAATAAAGTCAGAATGAGATCTGATCCTTTCCAAAGTTATTCTTTGTACATCATATGAGGCTATAATTTCACATGCATCTTCATGTTCCAAGTATCATTAAACATCTAGTAATCAGAACAAATGTTCTGCCAAATTCCATTTATCTTAACTGCTGAAGGCATTGAGCACCCAAGATTTATAAATATATAATTAAAATCCCTATTTTAAAAAAAATAAACTAGTTGGGGGATTTACATTTTTCTTAATCCCTGTTTACACAAAGAAGATATCTGTTTTTTTAAATATTACACCAGATCCTGTGAGCTGAAATAAATCAATGTGATGCTTTGCCAAAACTGTTTAAAATATGATGGGTATCAATGCCCTGTGGTCAGGGAACCTTCTTTGTGGAGGTTTTGGATTTCTCAGGTTTCTCAGAAAGATCATTATGCCAAGTCCCACTGTCATTTCCAAGAGGATGAATTTAGGTGGTGTGGATGTACTTTATCACTTGTACTCTGTCAACCCATATACATCCTGAACTGCAAGTATTCCAAATACTCCAAAAACATTCCTGCCTCTTCCCTAGATGAATCCATAACTGGAGATGTTCAGTAAGCTTGGTTGCTTATGTACAGAAAATTTGAAAAAGAGCCTGTCTACCACGAAAATAACCCACATTATCACAGGTGTCTTTTCAGGGCTCTTTTTTGTTGCTCATTTCCATGACTCCTCTTCCAATCACTGTGAGTTAATTTGAAAGTTAATTCTTAATGCTTGGGTACACATGGAATAAAACACCTTCATAGGTGCCTTAATGATATTGAAACAGATATTTATTTAGAGTACAAAATCCGCACCAGGAACAATGTGGCATGTATTCACAAAGATGACATGATTCATGTCTTTAGTGTAGGGTGTTAATTTTGACTCATTTGGGGTCAGTTCATTTTTCAGCTCCTTCCAAGACCCTGTGCATATCTGTTTGTTTGTTTTTTTGTTATTGTTTTGTTTGTTTGTTTTTTAAGATTTATTTATTTCCCCCCCTTCCCCTCCTCCCACCCTGCTGTTTTTGCTGTCTCTGTTGTCTTCTCATTTTCTCCCCTCTAGGATTCACTGGGATTCAACCCTGGGGACCTCTAATGGGGAGAGAGGTTCCCTGTCAATTGCACCACCTCAGTTACTGGTTTCTGCTGCACTTCACCTTGATTCTCCCCTTGTCTCTCTTTTTTGGTGCATCATCTTGCTGCATGACTCACTGGCGTGGGGCACTGGCTCACCACACAGTCACTTATGTGACCACTGGCTCACCATGTGGGCATGTTCTCTTCTTCTTTTTCACCAGGAGGCCCAGGGATCAAACCCAGGTCCTCCCATATGGTAGGTGGAAGCTCTATCACTTGAGCCACATCTGCTTCCCCCTGTGTGTACTTGTAAGTGAGCTCAATCAGGAGGACCTTTGAATAGAAAAAAAAAAAATGGAGACTGACCATAGCTGTACACTTATGAGCACTAGGGCTTCATGAAATTGTAAAGAACATGGTCTCAATCTGTTATATACCTATCAGCTATGACACCCCTGAGCCTGATTTCCCCCTCTGTAAAGTGATGATAATAGCAATAATCATACAAATCAGAGGGTTTTTAAAAATCTATATGAGAGGCCTTATGTGGGAGCCACTCAATAGTTTCTTCCACCTTCTTTTTGCTAACTGAACCCAGTCATCATAGGTAGGATAGCTTTAAAAACTTCTAAGTGGTCTGGGAGGGACCATGGAAAATTCATTCATTTATTTAACAAATATCCAAGGGCTTGCTATTGGCCAGACACTCTTTGTAGTTCTAGGGGTACATCAGTAGACAAAACAAAAACATGGGTCCTCATAAAATTGACATTTATAAGATGGAAAGAGGAAGAGAAGGGAAGGAGCACAGTAGGTAGGAAGAGGACCAGTATGCATTCTCTCAAAGAAGCCAAGAGAAGTCATTCTTAGGTTGCACTGCAGAGTTCCACAGGAGAATGAGGGAAAAGCCACTGAATTGGGTAATTTAGAAAGCCATTAGAGATTTTCATGAACATCATTTTCACTAGAGTCGTAAGGACCTAAGTCAGCTTTCTGAGAAATTGCAGAGGGTCTGGCAAAGATGCAAAGGTAATAGGTAATTACAAATATTTTGAAACGGTGTTTGTCATTGTACATAGTGGAAGATGTTATCTTGAGGAAGAGGCAGAATTAAAATGAATGTTCTGGGTTTTGTGGGCAGATAGAAGGAGGACTTGAGCACTTTTTAAGTAGGATAGAAAAGCAAGAGAGAGACATGTCAATGAATATGTAGAAAATTGCTTGAGAAAAATCTCAACATAAGCATCATTACATTTCTTATGTGTGATATACTAACTTATTTCTTTTGGGATACAGTGCTAGTTTAATTTTGATGTGTTTTCATGGTATGTGGTTCTTATGAAATACAATTTATATGGAAGAAAGTTTGAATTTTATTTCGCCATAATGTGCTCAGTCTTTTCTCTATGGCTACCATCTAAACATATATATAAACTTATGCATAGGGCATGTATGGATTGCACTGATAAATTCTGACTAACAAGGCATTAGAAACTCAAGCAGTTGCTGTTGGTAATAGTCAATATTACATAAATTCTCATGTTTTCCAGTCTGTGTATTTTTTAATTTGTGCTGAAGATGTTACTTCTGATTTTCTTTCACTTTTCATGAAAAATATATTAAGAAGCAAGACAAGGGAACCTGAGGGAGAATTTTTAGTTTATTGTCCTAATAGAGTAATACTCAATATCCATCTTGGATACCCCATATTTATTGAAGGAAACTGTTCTAACTGCACTATGGAACAGACTTTTTTTGATTGGTCGTATTCTCTATAATTAAAAAAAACAACCGTGAATCTCTTGTTTAAAGAAAACCAAAAACCCAGGGCACTCCTTTAATCTACTACTCTGATCCTTGTATTGGAGACTGGTTTAAGAAAAGGGATTACTACTCAAGAAAACCCTTTAAAAGTTTCTTGACTTAGGAATAGAAGGATACTAGAATATTAGAATCTTTTTTACTTAAAGCATTTAATAATCAACTACTAAAGAAAATCAGATTTATCAAAAATAATGTGATAGAAAATAGATCTTGAGAAAGTGGAGGGAAGGAGACATCATCGTGTAAAGGCAGTGTAGCATTCTAACACTGAGTTTTTCAGTCATTCACTCACTCCCCCGGCCATTTTTCCACAGAGCTGCAATGTCAGAATGATGCTGAAAGTGGTAGCATCATCTTAGGTGATTACCACTCAGCCCATTCCAGCCCTGCTCTAGAAAACAGGGGCTCTGGAAAGTGGTACAGAGGAGTAAAAATGTAGTTAGCAATCATAAAGGGAAAAGGTAAATGTTTACCTCAGGAAATCTGGATGTGTGTGTCAGAGCTCTAAGACACAGGGACTTTTAAAAATGTTTTTGGGACTCTTATTTTACGGCAGTTTGTTTTTTCAGCAAAGAAAGATTTTGTGCAACCAAAATCTTGCTTGAAAGCTGTTTTAGTTTGCTTGAAGGCTGCCAAGGTAATTGTATTAGTCAGCCAAAGGAGTACGATGCAAAGTACCAGAAATCTGTTGGCTTTTATAAAAGGTATTTATTTGAGGTAGAAGCTTAGACTCACAAGGCCCTAAAGAGTCCAACTCAGTTACCATAAGAGGTACTTACTTACCCAAAGTCTGTTGCCATGTGTTGAAGCAAGATGGCCCAGGACATTTGTGAGGGTTCAGCCTTCTTTCTTCCTCTTAAGGCTCTGTGGTCACAGCTTCTTCTGTCTCAGCTGTAGGCTGGCATAAGGCCAGGGGCTTGTTTCTTTCTGGGCTTAGCTGCTCTGCTCTCTTCACAAGGTCAGCTGTTAGACTATTAGGCTCATCTCTCTTCCAGGGGCCTCTGCCATATCTGATGAGCTGAGTCTCTTCCTCTCTGTTGTTCTTCTCTGTGTATCTACTTCTGTGTGAGACTCTGTTTTATCAGCCCAACAAGGGAATTGGCACTTACTACTGAGTTGCACTCTAATGACATGATTGAATCAAAGCCCTAAGCTTAACATAATTTACTCAGACATCTCAGCTGTGAATCTATTACAATCAAAGGGTTATCACGCCCAGAGGAACAGGCCAGTTTACAAACATAATCTATATCTCTTTTTCAAATTCATAAATAATATCAAACTGCCACAGCAATATACCAGAATGGATTGTCTTTTACAACGGGAAGTTATTAACTTATAAAGTTCTGAGGCCATGAAAGTGTCACAAATCAAGGCATCATCAGGAGATGCTTCTCCCCAAGCTACAGCTGTGGGTGATCAGGACACAGTGGCATCTTCTGGTCTCTGCCTCCTTCTCCAGGTTCTGTTGCTTTAGCTTCTGGCTTCCAGGACTTTTGCTCTCAGCTTCTGGAGGTTTCTCTCTGTTTCTGTGGCTCTGCTTATTCCAGTTTATCAAGGAATCCAGTAAGAGAATTAAGACCCATCCTGGGCTAAGCCCTACTGGAGTAATCTAATCAAACAGGCCTAACTGGATCTAATCTAATCAAAGGTTCACAATAGGTTCATTCCCATAGAATGGAGCAGTTTAAGGAAATAATCTTCTGGGGTCCATAAAAGACTCAAACTACCACAGAAGCCCAACTGATAAGTAGCATTTTATTAGTTTGAATTTATTTTAGTTTTAAATTTAGGTCTCTTACTTATTATTACTTGAATCCTTAAGAAGCTTTTTAAATTGAGATATAATTTTACATACAGTAAAAAAATCACCTTTTTAATATACTTCTGAGTTCTAATAAACTCAGTTACATAACCATACTACAATCAAGGCACAGAGTCATCCTATCACCACAGAACATTTCCCTGAGTCCCTTTAACATAATTCCTCCCCTGACCTTTGGCCCCTGGCAATCAGTGATGTATTTTCTATCGCCATAGTTTGAGTTTTCCAGGATGCCATATAAATATAGTCATGTAGTGTGTAGCCTTTTGAGTCTACATTCTTATACTTAACATCGTGCATTTGAGATTCATTGTTGTATCTACCAGTAGTCATAACTTTTTATTTCTGAGTAGAGTTCTACAATATGCATACACCACAGTTTGTTTATCCTTTCCTCAGTTGAAGTAAATTTGGGTGGCTTCCAGTTTTGAGTGACTATTAATAAAGCTGCTAAATACATTTCCATATAGATTTTTGTGTTAATGTAAGTTTTTATTTCACATGAGGAAATACCTAGGAGTGGAATTGTTGGGTCATATGGAAAGCATATATTTAATTTCACGAGAAATGGGCAAATGGTTTTCCAAAGTTTCTATACCATTTTTAATTCCCACCAGCAATGTAGGAGAGTTTCAGTTGTTCTACATCCTCTCCAGCACTTGGTTTTATCAGGTTGGCCAGTTAGTCTTTCCATCCCTCTCCCATTCACTCCTCCTTCCTCCATTCTAATACATGGGTACTGGTATCTCACCGAGTTTTTGTTTTTTTTTTATTTATTTCTCTCCCTACCGCCCCCCCCCCTCCCTCACACACACACCAGTTCTCTGTGTCCATTCACTGTGTGTTCTTCTTTGTCCGCTTCTATCCTTATCAGCGGCACCGGGAATCTGTGTGTCTTTTGTTGTGTCATCTTGCTGTGTCAGCTCTCTGTGTGTGTGGTGCCATTCCTGGGCAGGCTGCACTTTCTTTTGCACTGGGAAGCTCTCCTTTTGGGGTACACTCCTTGCGCGTGGGGCTCCACTACGCTGGGGACACCCCTGTGTAGCAGGGCACTCCTTGCGCGCATCAGAGCTGTGCATGGGCCAGCTCCACACGGGTCACCAGAGGCCCAGGGTTTGAACCGCAGACCTCCCATGTGATAGATGGATGCCCTATCCATTGGGTCAAGTCCTCTTCCCTCGCTGAGACTTTAATTTTCATTTCCCCAATGACCTATGATGTTGAATATCTCATCCATATATCTTCTTTGGTAAATCATATGATCAAAGTTTTTACCCATTTTGGAGAAGCTGTTTTCTTCTTATTGTGTTAATAGAGTTCATTCGTTTGTTTACAAGTCCTTTGTCAGATACATGTTTCGCAGATATTTTCTCCCAGTCTGTGACTTGGCATTTCATTGTTTTAACTGTGTCTTATAAAAAGCAAAACATTTTAATTTTGATAAAGCCCAATTTATCAATTTTTAAAATAGATCATGTTTCTAATGGCATATAAGAACTCTTTGCCTAAACCAAGGTCATAAAGTTACTCTGTATTTTCATAAAGATGCTTTATAAATAAAAAGCATCTTTAAAAAATTTTGAAGTTAGGAGTTTTGTCGATTGGGTCTTAGATTAACCACAATATCCAATTCATTTCTGTATTATATTTTGGTAACAAAATCTCTGAAAATCACTTTTTACAAATTACATAGTTACATTAAAATATAATTTCCTTCATAACTCAGAGTTCTGTTCAGTTAAAATAATTCCTAAGATAGAAACATAAATTTCAGGAAATTTTTATGTTTGATTAAGTAACAATTAAAATTGCTTAAATTTTAAAATAATCATAAGCGTTACTCTGTCAAAAAGTACCCAGTATGAAATTAATGCTAAAATCATTTTATTCTACATAATGATGTGTTTATTTGTTGTTACACAACTATTTTGCCGTAACTGGGGCAAGCAAAGAACAAATGAGCCTGAGCCTTGGTGGTGCCCAAGAGAATATGGTACATATGTGCTAAAGTAGTATATTCTTACAGGGATATGCACAAGCCTGAACAAAAGAAAGAAAAAGAGAAAAGTTGAAGTAAAAGATCAGTGCAGAGTTAATACTTTCTTAATCAATGAAATAGCCTTCAAGACATTGAAATAGATCCAGAGAGATGGCAAAGGAAATGTGTTATTCCAGAAAGGCAAGTTACCCTAAGAGTAGTTGTGCTGGTGGTATCCAAATGTGTAAACTTTTGGTATAACAGTTGAGTGCATTTTTTAAAGTCAGTTGTTTTTAAGCTTTAAATAAATTAAAATTGACAGATAAAGTAGATACAATCCCAGGTATTGGTTCTTTTGAGGAATAAAGAGACCCACGGGTTCTATGATCATGGCAGATGGGATTCACTGCCATGGAAGATGGCCCTTCTCTGGAGCTGATGTTTCTGCGTGATGGAATTGGACTCAGAGGTGATCTCTTTTCACAAGACTTGCATGCTATTTTAATGGAATTGTAGTTGGTGCTGGGGTTTTAGATATATTTAGGGGATTTGAATCTCTGGACTGATAATATGACACCCAGGCCCAGAGCCTCAACAGACTTCAGCTCCTATACTTTGATTTATTGGACTTACCCCACTCAGCTAACATGGAGTTGAAGAAGGTCAACCACCACACCATGGAGCCTAGAGTGTCTACAACTGAAAGCAGGAGGAGTGCATCCAGTATCCATGTGGAATCTAAGCCCCCACTTGACATAGATGTGCAATGGACACAACCAATCCAATGTCCACAGAGAAAATGTTGAATGGGTGTGGGAAGGGTAGCCATAGTGGCTGCTGGGTTTGGGGAATGGGAGGAAGAGATGAGATGTGGAGGCATTTTCGGGACGAGGAGATGTCCTGGGTGGTGCTTCACGGACAATTACGGGACATTGTAGAGCCACCCAGGGCCCACTGGATGGAACGTGGGAGAGTGTGGGCTATGATGTGGACCATTGACTAGGGGTGCAGTGATACTCAGAGATGTACTTACCAGGTGCAATGGATGTGTCACGATGAGGGGAGAGAGTGTTGCTGTGGGGGGAGTGGGGGGTGGGGGCGGTGGGGTTGAATGGGACCTCATATTTTTTTAATGTAATTTTTAAAAATAAATAAATAATTTAAATTTTAAAAAAATAATAAAAAAAAAACTTCTTTTAAAATAAAGCTTTAAAAAAGAGAAAAAAAAATTGTGTTTGCTGAAATACCTCCATGGGTCTCTAGAGACACTCTTCGTAAAACTCCTGGTCTTTTTTAATTTTACAGATTTTTTAAAAATGAGAGCCAGAGATAATGAAGCAAATTTAAGGTCAAACAACCACCTCAGGCTGAACTAAATCCAAGCACTCTGACCCTTATTTTAGTGTTTTCTCTATCAACTGCCACCACCCCCCCCCTTGTTTTCTATTACTTGACCCAACTTTTCAGATTATAGCAGAATTGTTTCTCCTTTGGTTCATTATTTAGGGAATGAAGACCATACTCAATTTTGTGAGCCTCTTCTGGACTCTGAACGTATATATTTTACAATGAGTATGCCTTTTGGCTGCGGTGAGCAATTTTTTGGAAATTCAAGACTTCCTCCTTCCTAGCTTCCACTAGAGGAGGTGTCCTAGGCCAGAGCCCAGATCGTAATGAAAACCATGTAAACCCTCATGTTTGTTGATTAGGCTGCGATCTTAAACCCAATCAATGGCAGATTTATCTAGTGACTCATCTCTGGGAAGTCTTGAAATGGCAAGGAAGAGGTGGTTGTGGCCTAGGCACACATCATTGGTCATTTGTTCAAATAATGAAGAAAGGATGACAAATACCATCTTGCTTACTCATGAAAACACATTCAGCAAGGTTGGTTCTAAGTGTTTGAATCTGGAGTGGCTTCATACTGGAGTGTGATGAAGCAACATGGAGGATCTGGGATGAACTTGTATGGTCCTTGGTTTTCTTCAGATGTCAAGAAAAAAGTGATGTCTGAATAATAATTTTTAAAATAAGATAATAAAATAAAAGACTGTACAACCTACACTATCTCAGCTGTCTTGAAAAATAGAAGGAACCCACAAATATATCGCTAATCTCAATTAGAATGTGAGCTGCTCAAAAACTGGATTGTTTCTTATTTCTGATACTTTTCACAAGTTTTGGTATATTCTAGATGCTTAGAAAATGCTTGTTTGAATTAGGTAGAGAGGCTATAATCTCATCTTCCTTTGATGTAATAAAGACCTCTTCAGAATTTACCTGGTTTGTACACCACTTCTCTGAAGAGTATGCCCATAAGCAGGGAATTTGTCACAAGCCCTTCCCTAAGCTTCTCCTTCCTACCATAGTGCTATATCATTTGTAAATATATAGAGACTGTTTTCTAGTCAGTAATCCTGGAATCCTATTGCATAAAATTTCATCGTAACTTTTATACCAGAGCTCAGGAACTGGCCCCTGCTCCTTTGCTCCCATTTGATAATGTTATATAAATGATCTAATATCTACCCATTTTTAATAAAAAAAAAAAAGAGACTCGGGAGCTATATGGAACAAACATAATTGAGGAATCCACATCATACCCTCCCAATAGTACTGTTGGACATTTGGGCTTTAGCCATAGGTAGTGGCCCATTATAAACAAGTATGTGAGTAATTGTGAGGGAATTATTAAAATGATTACTATAAATACTAGGAGAATCCCAGTTTGTCACAGTACTAAGGATCAAGGTTTAACATCTGTTGCTTGTAAGCTCACACATACTCTGGAAGGGGTCCTAACTTGTTGGACTAGTTGTAGATTCAGTAGTATAATAGTAATACAGCATAAAATTCCAAATTCTCTTTCCTGTTAGAGAAAGAATTATATGTTGGCTCATTGCCTAAAACTGTGTAGTTCTGGGTTTGCTTGTAAGATTTAGGATACTTTTTGGAAAAATGAACTCAGAAAATTATATCCATGGTGTTATCCCAAGGTATATTCATTCTGTGAATTCCACTATATGTGATGATATTAGTAGCTTAGAAACCTTATCAGAGTTCCCTGTGTGACTTCTTTTATTTCACAAAATTCACCCTGGCTACAGTCATCTAACTCCCAGCTTGTTCTTGTTTTGTTTCCCAAGTAGGAACTTCAATGCAGAGTCCAAAGGTTTTTCTATTTTACTTTCCACATACTTCCTTGGATGATTGCCTATAATTTTATTTGCTTGGTTATTTTCAAAAAGTATATTACTGAAAAATTAGAATAACTCACTTTCTGAAAATAACGTACAATTTTATCTGACTTGCATATTCAACTGCTGGTGTGTTTTCAGAGCACTCTACTGAGTCCATTTGCCCTTGTGTGAACATTTGCATTAATAATGATAGCTGGTTCTCTTTCTTTATATGGCTTAGATAATACTGTGCTTTAAGCCCCTAGGAAACTTTCATGAGGTAAGCTGTATTCAAGGATGATTTGAGAGAAAGATATGATAAAGTCTTAAGGGTAGAAATTTTAAAACTGGAGGAAACACTGTTTATCTAATTTAAACCTCTCATTTTCAATATTAATAAAATGAAGCTCAGAGGAAGTAAATAATTAAGGGCAAATATAAAGGCAAATGGCTAATGACTGGGATAACTGGAAATAGAAACCAGGTCCAATGCTTCTCCTATGACTTACGTGGGAACTAAATAACTTCATATCTTTTAATTGTCGAGTGACTCCAGTTATTTTCTAGAGGGTGGAGGACAATTTTAAAGCATCTTTGAGAAGGTATATCTGTTTTTGCATTGACGTTCGAATTTCCTAAAGAGTATAAAATGTGAAGAATTATTAATTACTGAGGATCTGTAATAAGGTGAGTGAAAGAGCACTAGACCTGGACTGAGGTCTGAAGCTAAGTCTTCTCTTACTGGCAATTCACTAAATTTTTTAGTGCCCTCCCTTACCTCATTGGGAAAGCAACCACAATACCAGAAATCTTACAGTTTGTTGCAATAATTATATGTATTAATGTGATACAAATGCATTGGAAGTAATAGGTAGTAAATAATTTTATTAGTCATTAATTATAATTATGAATTACTGTGATTTATTTAGCCATTATCACGTTGAGGGTCATTTGATATCAATTAAAAATGTTAGTGAAATAAAAAAATGAATTTATTATCAAACAAACAAGATTCCAATTCTCTCGGCATTTTCTAGCCATAGGGACTTCTGCAAGTTACCTCATCCCAGAATATCTAATTGACAAGAGTTGCAAGGTTTAATTGAAGGTACTTAGCACAGTGCCTGGTACCCTCACTCAGTGTTCCATTTCTTTCCTTATCGTCACTGAGCATCAGCTGGGCATGTAATTAATGAAGAGAGCACCATTTGTTACTTGTGTGTAATTTTTTGTACTCTCTAGCTTTGCATGCCTTGAGTTTTGTTTCAGCATCAACTTACACACTATTTTCTCATTTTGATTGCTTTTTACTCCTTCTCTTCCTGCCCGGTTTCTGTTTTCCCCCTTCTAGCAAATTCTTACTATAGCAATGTGAAATGTGCTTCATGTTTGAGTGTCCTTGAGATGGCCCCTTAGTTTTAACATGATGTGCTTTTACTGCTGATAAGGGCAAAAAAAGTATTGCTAATAGTTAATTAAAACCCGTTATTGTTAATTTACGGCATTTTCATCAAACCCAATGTCATTTTCATTGATATAGAATGTTTTTCTTTTACAGTAGCAAATGTAAGCCAGTTATATAGGGGGTTATTGAAAACTTTGCACAACCTTCCAAAATAAAACAGTAAAACCTGAGTGCTCACATCCAAAGTTACATAATCACCATCTACTTGCCTTAACTAAGCACTCTGTAAGTACTGAATCCTATCCCTTACAGGTATTTCGTGATCTTGGGTGCCCTTTCCTTTTCCTTCCCTTTGCTCACAGTGCACTCTTCTGAAGTGGTAAGGCTTTGTTGTGTTTCCATACAACCCCAGGGATTGTCTAGCTTTGCCTGACTTAAGGATGTAGAATTGGGAAGAGTCCCTGGAAAAGGGACCTGCTCAAATTGTGCAGCAGATAACCTGAATTTTTACTGGCCTTGGCAGCACCACTGGAAGAGAATGTTCATAACAACAAAATGCTAATGGATAGTTTTCCCATAGTGCTTGGCACCGACATGATGTCTTTCATCAGCAGACACTTTTCCACCTTCTTTCTGACAGACATGCTTGTGGGGACCAGACAAGCAAAATTCTCTCTGTTGCTTGGGTTTCATTATTACATTGTGTTCTTTCGATGATATCTCTGTGCAGTGGTAATGTGGAGGATATTAAAAAATAATGAGGATTTGGTAGAGGAAGGAAGGAGCAGCCCCCAAGGAGACTAAGAGTTCCTAGAGCCCAATTCTTAATCAGATTAGAATCACAAATATGGTTCCATTCTACTGGATAGTATATCACACTTATGGGAACAACCTTTGAGCTTTCTGTAGAGGGAACACTTATCTGCATTAAGTATTTTGAATTGCTGAAACCAAACGGGATAAATATCAACTTTTTAGAAATACATTAAAAAAATACCCGGGATATTTTATCTGAATTTTCTAGACAATAACAATTATGAAGCCCTCTAGCTTAGGCAGTACATGGGCATATCACAGAGGAAGAGAACCACGTCTCTCATTTATTTGTTCCTTTTGAAACTTAAAGTCAAGATGAATGGATGAAGGTAAATAAAATAAATTCAGTTCAAGAGGCCTTTGTGGATCACTAACTAGCCAAGCAGTATGCAATGTTTTGGAAGTTCGAACATGCATATGGTATGGTTCCCAACCTCCTAGAGCTTTTAGATTTGCAAAGAAGATAAACATAAATAAGCTAGAAAGTTCTTTGGCAACAAAGACAAGAGAGCAGTTTTGTCAAAAAGAAGAGTTAAGAAAAGTTTAAGCCAAAAGGTGACGACTGTAAACTTGACTGAATTTTCCTTCAGGGCTTTCAGGTGAAAATGGAGAGAAAGGATGTTTTAGTAAGGGAAACAGCATGTGCAAAAGCATAAAGTAGTGGGAGTCAATCATATATTTAGTGTCCGTAGTCGCACTGCACAGGCAAAGTGTGGGGAAGTGCCTGAGGTGAAGGCTAGAATAGGAGGGAGTGCACAGGTTTTCCAGAGCCGTGAATATTTTGCAAAGGATTTAGGATTATCTCCTGTGTAGAATAATTGTTCTCAGTATGGGTGATGAAAGGATACTCCCTTCATGGGGCCATATCAGAATTGGGAAGGAGCTTTTTCAGATAGCATATGTTTCCTTGAAGGGTCATTGTAAGAGTCATTGCCCAAAGACACTGCTGTGTTGGAGCAGAATAAAGATTAAGAGTGGTTGCTGTGGTTTCAGCTCTGGCTGCCCACTGCAATCCCTTATAGGGAGTGTTAGGGTTACCACTGCCAGAACACCAACTCAGACCAGTTAAATCAGGATCTCTGGGTCTGGGCCTGAGCATCACTATTTTTTTTTTTTTTCCCAAAGTTCTCCAAATGATTCTGATGGAAAGCCAAGGCTGAGAACCACTGCATTAGACAGATATGTATAGTGCTGATGAAGAAAAAGAGTGGTTAAAATAGAGTAGATTTAATTGAAATGGCTCTTTTAAGATCATGAGCTTGAATCTTGCTTAAAAGGAAATCAATACAGATTAGTAGACTATTGCAGGTGGAAAAAGTATATAAGTAAGAATGAATACAATAGAAAAACAAGCTATGAATAAAAGAAGGTAAGAAAAACCTTCCCAAGAAGGAAAGACTAGAAAGATGTCAAAACCTTAGTGCCTCTCTCTTTTCAAGTGATGTGTTGGGGTAAATGCAGGAAAACAACAGATTTCAGGATGGAGGAACTCATTACACTCCATATGTCCTAAAGAACATTTATCAAAAAAAAGAATAAAGTATTTGTAATTGTTTCATCTCTCACTTATAAGCACCATGTTCAATGTGAAAGTAAAGGGGAATCAAAAGAGCCAATAGGGTTTGAAAGCATTATAATTCTTCTGACCCAACCTCACTTGTAGATTTGACTACAGAGAACTAGGCTTGCCATTTCATAAAGATTTCCAGGATCCTGGGCTAAGATTATCTGAGAGTACGTGATTATCATACAGAAAGTTCTGGCTCTTTGTGTGTGGCTGACCCAAATCATTACCAAGTCTTTCCAGCTATGGATTCTGATAAAGAAGGGAAAACAGTGCATTGTTTCATTTTCAAAGTCAATAGAGAGAAGATAATAGGAAGAAGAGTCAAGAGTTGGCTTAAAAACTAGCTTTCCCAAAGGTTTAATTCATGTTATGCATGGACTTGCTATGCTTCATTTTTCAGTAGAGCCAGGCACAATTTGAAATAATTGATAGGACATGGACAGATAGGGAATGAATCAGGTGCTTATTACCATAATTACGCTGAGTTACTCTGTCATGCCAAGCTAATGAGCACAACCGGGACAAAACTGGAATGATCAAGTAGAATTGTGAAACAAAAGGACAAAACTGTTTTTATATTTGGGTCATTTAAATTTCAGTGGTCAGAGGGTTTCTTACTATAATATCAGCATATTGGTGTGGAGTTATGGAAAGTCATTGTTTTCCTTCTTATCCGGTAGTTCTCCATATCAGTGAATCTAGTTTGCAAGGAAGCCATTAATGGAATCTGTGCCTGCCATTAATGGAATCTGTCCCCTTACCTTGAGTTTTTGCCACAAAGATAGGGTATTAAGACAAAGCAACATTTGGAAAGGCCCAAATGCATGTAAAACCATGGTTCTGGGGGGAGTGAAAAAGTTATGTAAGACTGGAACCCAGGGTTTATCTGAGGGAAATGTATGAGCCAAAGTGTTGAGAAAGGAGGCAGAAAACAGATCAAAGAGCGTTCAGTGTGTCTCTGATAAAAAATTTTAGTGAAAATCTGTAAGTAATGTGTAATTATTGAAGTGTTCTTAAGGAATAAATATCTACATGTATTTTTTAAAAGTCTCCCTGGAACCTTTGAGACTAAACTGTGGTCAGGAGGATTAGGTGGCTCTTGCCAATGTCCAGGAGAAAAGAACCCAACACAAGGTCGAGGCAGTGGGAATGTAAAGAAATGGATGGATCAGAGAGACTTAATGAATTCATTGGCAAGTGGAATGTTGGGAAGGAGAAAGTGCAAGGAACTAGTATGATATCTAGGTTTGTGGGAGGATAGTGCTGTAAACTGCAGGAGAAATTTCAGAGGAGGAACAAATTGAGGCCTGCAATCATGAGTTCAGTTGCAGATGGATTGAGTCTGTGTTAGCTATCTAAGGATATAGGCAGGTCAGTTGGAGTTTTGGTCTTCAGGTACCAACTTGGAAGTAACTAGCATATAGTAAACAGAGTCACCCAGAGAGATTGTTTTGTATGAGGAGGAAAAAAATGGTGAGGAAGATGCCTGGGGAACATTTGAGTTAAGTGGAGGAAAAGGAGACCACAGACTGACTGGAGAGGGCAGAGAGCAGGAAAATCAAGTAGCAAAGGGGAGTATTTCAGAAACTTAGTAAGGCAGAGAGAATTTCAAGGCCTGGGCAACAGTCAGCTTTAACAAATGTGGCTGAGAAGGCAAAGCCACTGAAAAATATTGAGCAAATGTGAAAATGTACCTCCAGTAGGACAGCGGAGGGGGAAGCCAATCATACTTGACTGAAAAGTAAATGAGAAATTAGACTTTATCTCAAAGCTCTGCTGTGAGGAAAAAGAGACAGGGTGAGAAAGAAAGGGTGACAGCTGGAAGGGGTTAAAGGAGGATTTTGATATTTGTTTTGCCAGAAACAGATAGAGCATGGTCCCGGAAAGTGAGAAGAGAGATCAACACAAGCTGATGTGGTCACTGGCCTTTGTGATCTGTCAGGCCATAAAGAGACAATAATTATGATAGCAGAGTTATATAACATTTTTTCTGTATGTTGTTTCACTTCTATTAATGCCTTAAGTCCTCAGGGCAGTTACAACAAGCAGATTTTACTATTCCCATTTTACTTATGAGAAAACTGAGGTACAGAGACATTAAATAACCCTCCAATTTGTGCTCTACCCACTACATTTAAACAAGCTCATTAAATCAGAGCCACCCAAATGACACATAGGTATGTGCTTCAGCTTCAGCAGCTTAAGCAAATCAATGGTTGAGAGGTGGAAATGACAGTATGTGGAGACAGAGTCTTCACTGTAGATGAAGGTGTCTGATGAAGAGAATATTATCTCTGTGCACTCTTTGCAACTTTTTCATGTCTTTAAACCAGGGGTTCTTAACCAGGCATCCATGAGCTTGAATTGAAATTTTTAAACATTATCCTTGTGGGGACATATTGGTACAGGTGTGATTTATCTATTAAATAATGTGCAGTATAGTGGGGACTTAGTTAAAGGGTTCATAGAACAAAAAAGGTTAAGAACCCTGCTTAAGCAATCCAATAGGATTGGGCAAAATTATTTGAGTATTAACATTCTTAGAAGAAGTTTTAGTTAGAAAAACAGCAGAGAGTTTGTTGTGGCGGAAATGAACAAGTCATTAATATGAACTTAAATTCTTGGCCAGTAATTTAGGTGAAAATCAAGGCTAGGTGGATGGGGTGGGGGACAGCAGGAGGAGAGAGAGGGCTGAAGAGAAAGAGATTACTCTGACTACATAGTTGAATGAAGTTTGAAATTACTTCTAGTCAGTTGGTGTAGAACTCATGAAAGGCTGGATAAATGCTTGTTTGTCATACATCGATTATTCTAATTGCTTAAATGTTTCCCGGTTTTATGCCTATCACTTAACATTGGTGGTCTTATTTAAAAACTTATTAGGAATTTGTTAGTCTTTTACTCTAATAATATCAGTAGCAACAGTAACTCAAAATAACATGTATTCAAAATTTACTATGTTCCAGATATTAGAGCTAATGCTTTCCACGAAGATTCTCATCTTCCCTTTATAAAAGCCCCAAAGATGGTTCACTATTGTTTTCATTTTGTACTTGAGGAAACTCAGGCTTGGAGAAAGCAAGTTCCCTGCCAAGGTCTTAGACCCAGCAACTATCTAAGTCAGGATGTAAACCAGGTAGTATCCACAACTCAGACCCTTTACTCTCCACACCAAGAAGAAACAGACAATGTCCTGAACTCTCTAACTCTCTTCAGGGTTGGCTCGGAGCTGCTGTGTCCCCATATGATCAAATCAGTCAGGAAAGACTTGTCTCTAATATCTCCTGACTACAGCTGATTTGTGAAAATGAATGTTGAGGAAAAAGCAAACCTAAAGTTTAGGTTGTATATGTATTACTAGAATAAAGATTTTAAAATATAGGATTGTTCAACACAGTGAACCCTAATGTAAAACATGCACTGTAGTTTATAGTACAATTATAATCTTTTATCAGTTGTAACAAATGTACCACACTAATGCAAGGTGTTAATAATGGGATATATGCAAACTCTACTTCCTGCATGACTTTTCTGTAAACCTCTAACTTCTCGAATATAAATAATAATAATTAAAATTTATGTTAATGAAGGCAGGGATGCTTCCTATATCTTCACCTTGTCTGACTAGGCCACTAACATTTACTTCTTCAAAACAAAAGGAGTCTGCACTTGCTTATGCTTTTGTGTTATAGGTATTTGTGGGCTGAAATTGTAGCAGAAGGAAGTCTTGGTTAGCCACAGAAAAGTTCTTGGGATAATGAAGGTGAATATAACTCTTATCTTAGAGTGTTGTTTTTTTTTTTTTCCCATCCTTCTATAACAACGGTATGGATTTGGGTATGCTAGATGGTGGAATACAGCAGTAAAGTCAGATACTGTTGCTTTTATCTCATGAAATTCATCATCTGATGGGGAAAGCAGAAATTAAATTCACCAAAAATATTTTCTGCTAAATTGAATTTTGGAAATTTTCATAAAATTATGAATTCGATTGATTCCTAGCTAAACCTAATAGACTAAATAGCTTTAAATACTGGGAATTAGATAATTATTGAGGGTGTATTAGCTCTGTGCTAATAAATATAAACCCATAGAATCAAGTCATTAAAATAACTGAGGAAATAAGTATCAAAAAGACTAGTGTCTTGTAAAATACAGTTTAAAATGCTAGCTATGTAGAAGAGAGAAATAGCAGATTTTTATATTCCCATATTTTCTGTGCATTTATCCGGCATATTACTAGATTGTGAATGATGATGACAAGGCATGGCTACTGATTATGGGGAGCTTTGTTATAGAAACTTTTTAAAGTGCATGTGTGTGGTTGTTCCTCCTTTGCAGCTGGACTTCTGCTGTATTCGCCTGGAAACCCCGTAACTGCCGACATTGAAGGACGGCTGTGGGAACAGCAGCACTGAGCCAGAAGGACCTCCACACCTAATTTTTTCTTAGAGTTTTCTTTTTCCAGACCAAAACTAAAAGTTTTATCTATATAAAAACATATTCAAGCATGCCCAAACCTTTATTAAAAGTTTTGTTTTGTATTTGATATTAAAACCCGGTGAAAGTTCTTAGGTGACAGTTTTATTTTAAACCTTAATCCATGGTAATTATTCCTTGTGAACTCACATTGGATGAAATTTCACTTTTACTTCAACTGTTTAAATCCCTGGAAAATTCATAAAGTGAAATTTATACCCTTTGGAATTCTTGAAAGAATGCCTCTGTATGTTTCTGCATTCAGGTGGGCATAGGAATGGCATTGCTTTTTGTACTTCTGATATTTGTTTGTTTGTTTCTTAAAATAAACTCTTTGCTTTCTTTCCCATTGATTTCCCTGCAGGCCCAGTTTGAACTTAGAGCCTTCCATATCCGGGGTGAGCATGCAGTGATAACAGCAAGACTAGAAGAAACCATTGAAAATCTCAAACATGAGTTAGAACATCGGTGGCAAGGAGAATGTGAAGAGATGAGAGATGCATGCATCTCCACCGATGATGACTGCCCTCCAAAGACCTTCAGAAATGTGTGCATCCAGACAGACAGAGAGACCTTCCTCAAACCATGTGAAGGTGAAAGCAAGACAGCCAGAAGTAACCAAATAATACCCAAAAAGCTGAATATTTCATCTTTAAGCCAGCTTTCTCCCCCAAATGACAACAAAGACATCCATGCATCACTTCAGTCCGTGGAAGGCATCTCATCTAATCAGCAGAAGACATCGCCTCCACTACCCCCTCCTCCTCCTCCTCCTCCACCTTTACCTCCTCTTTCTCCTGCACCTCCTCTACCAGCATCTATCCCTCCTCCTCCCCCTCTCCCCCCTGGACTTGGACCTTTGCCACCAACACCTCTGACACCACCTGTGAGTGCCGGGCCTCCACCACCACCACCTCCACCTCCTCCTCTGCCTCCAAGTGCTGGACCTCCCCTACCTCCTCCACCACCACCACTTCCCAACTCCTCTCTTCTGCCTAACAGCGGAGGGCCTCCTTCTGCTCCAACACCCCCAGGACCTCCACCTCCCCCCGGACCCTTCTTTGGATTTGGCTCTTCTTCCAGCCAATGTCCTCGAAAGCCAGCCATTGAACCCAGTTGTCCTATGAAGCCCTTGTACTGGACTAGAATACAAATAAGTGATAAAAGGTAAGCTAAACTCTTGACCCTTCCTCAGCTTGTACATTCCCAAGCAACATTTTATCCTCTACCAGTTCAATATCTGTTCACTGTAGCACTAATTCTCAAATATAGTGTTGTGAGTGCCTTGGATGAACAAGATTGGAGTATTTTAGGAAGAATGTTTGTCTCCATAAAATCTCCTTTGTAGTCTTTCTGGATTGATGATGGGAGAAACCATGCACTCAGTCTCAGATATTTCTCTAAGATAAATGTTCCATTTTACGAACTAGAGAAGAGTCCAAGTCTTAGTTAGGGTCTTCTCCAACATCCCTGCAATTAGTGAGTAATCATGGAGAAATCAGCCGAGAGTCTCTACTACAGATTCACTGAAGAGTTTTAGAATATCTTTTATGATTCATTGTCTTGTATGTTGACAGTATCATCAACCCCATGATCTGGATATTTAACAGCTATGCATATTTTTCATTTTTGTTAAAAAAATAAAACAAACAGACATAACTGAATCATTAAGTCTTCAGGCCAGAGTGAGTCTTAAAACATAAACTCTTTCTGCTTGAACTCTAGCTCCCGTAACTGCTAAGTGCCCACATGACTTTATCCTTTGGTGATCTTCAGAGAAAGTGTCAGTGTGTGGATAGCTAACAAGCATCTTCCATTCATAGAGGATGAGTTGAATGGCAGCAAGATATGGTTTCTTGAAAATTTCCATCCAAACAGATTTGAATTTGACTTTTTCTGCTACATTTCTGAGCTTGTCAGGAGGACAATGAGAGAGATTGAATTGCTTCTTGACTGCTCTCTAGTTTTAAGGTTCATTTGTTTGTTATGAATAGCAAATATAGAACATGTTTTTAAACTTAAAGTTTTGCACTTATTCCCCAAACCAAGGTGTGGTGGTGAATTTTTCAGTTTGTATAGCATTTTGCCTGTGGAAGGGGATTACTGAACAAAAATAACATGCAATTCACAATTATAAAGCAACCAGAAATCGTTGTAAGAGTGGAAACTACTTTAAAACTAAGCATGTGGTGAACTAAGTTAAATATATGCTTCATAACCTCCCTTTCCTCTCACCAAAAAAAAAAGAAGGGCCAAGAGTTTATTTGGGGAAAATCCTGATACTTTTCACTTTCCCAAATGAACTGTTAAATAAACATGAGATGATCCTGAAATAGCTCCTACCATTAGCTAAAGTATTAGTATTCCCCTTTTCCCATTCAAAACTCAGATGACATTTCCTAAGAAACAATTTCCCAGAATATTTATTTTGAGTCATGTTCCCTTATTAGAGTTTTCAAATTAGTGTGCAGTCATTCCAGGATGATGAACCCCACCTGTGAGCCCTGGAGCAGCAACTCCTACCGCATGCGGAGCTGCTCTCCACCTGCATCTCACTAGCTGCCTCCACTTCATCCCTGGCAAGACTTCATGAGCGAGGAACACCACGTACCATAGCAACCCCAATGGGAGATAGTGGGCCCTCCTCACACTGTGTTGGATAAAGGCAAACTGGAGCTAATCACTGTCTGCAGTCTTTCCTCTGTGTGTAGTTTGCCATTTTGAGAAGGAAAACAATTGAGTACTCAAGCTCTATTTCACCCTAATTCTAGGGATTCAGCTTTTAGCAAAATGAAAATAGATGAATGTGCTTTCCCAACTTGGGACATGAGACCCCTGCTTGGTTGAACTTGTCAGCTTTGAGCTTGAGTTTGGGGCATAAGGATAGGGGCCTCCCACTCTGGGATGTGTGAGGACTTCAGCATGGCTGATTCCTGATGGTACCACGTAATTAGTCTCTGGTTTATTATGGGTCCCTTGATTTTTTTATTTTTAAATCTCTGAGCATTACCACATCTTTTAAGCTAAAATGGCCTGAAGATTCTGTGTAGTATTCATTTATGGACAAAAGTAAAGGTATTTTGAAAGTGGTCTTTAGAAGGAGATGAAATGGCATTTAATATTTCATGCAACTAAAGGGGTAAGCACTTTGCACAGTGTACACATGGTAAATTTTGGTTTTCTGGGAACCAGGAGCAAAGTATACATTCTCTCCGGTATATATGCACTGCTTCTCATCCACCTTAGATTGCTTTTCAAAACTAGCATGAACTACTATTTTCCTTTTGCCATTTTTTGCCTTCTTTTGTGCCTGTTTTCTGGTTTCTGGACTAGGAAAGAGATATTTCATGGAAGAAAAATAAATGTTCCTCTAATTACCTTTTTTACTTCCTAAGAAGTGTTTTCCACTTCTTTTCTTTTGAGCTGGAATTGTCTTTTCAGTGGACAGAAAAAAGTTGACCTTTATGACAGATGGTCCATTGCAAGTGAGGCCTTGTTATTGCCCCACCAAATCTCAGCTGCTCCCAGCTCCCTGAGAGGTGGCGTTCCAAAATTCTTCTGTTCAGCATTGGAAATTCCTTTCCCCCAAAATAGTGTTATAAATGGTGATGAAGTTCTCAACCTGGCTCCCAAAGCCAATTTACTCCTGAATATGAGTGAATTATAACATTAGTCACCCTGGCCTGAGTTGATTTCGTGGAGCTGGAGCCAAGCACTGGAGGTGCACGAGGTAGGGATACCTCTAAGCAGTTTGTCTTACACACTGCATCACCCCCTCTAGGTACCCTTTCCTCACCTGTCCAGAATCTTCCTGAGGCCCAAACCAGCAGCCCTTAAAATGCTCCAGAATTACCTGGCTCTTTTCTTTCCTTAGTGCAGCTGAGATGAGTATTTAATACTCATAGTGTTTTGTGTTTAAAAGTGAAGTTGTGAGCAGGATTGTGAGCTGGCTGAGGAAAGAGCACATAGTTGCTCTACACTGGAAACGTTCTAGCCCTTGGTTTGGGTGATGGTTCCACAGGTGTTCATTATATTGTCATATTTCATAAGCTAAAGGTGTGCTACATATGGATATGTATGCTCTTAAATGGCTCAAATATTGTATTAGATAAAATAATTTTTTTAAAGTGAAGGGGAGAGAAAATGAATGGGATCAGAACCAAAATGTCATGTTTCATGGGAAGGATAGAATTACAGCAAAATGTGAATATGCAGACCTACCTGAAAGTCAGTGTTGCCAACTGTTTTTAATGTGAAAATCACTGTTTGATATAAATTTTGTGAGCTGCACCATATAATAATTTGTCTTTTTTGTTTTCACTAAGAAAAGATATATGGAAAAGAAAGGTAAACATGTTTAGATATAATAGATAACATACACATGTTTGAAAAACAATAAATGTGTAGATGATGCATTATTTTTTTCTGCCTTTGGGCATTAAGCCATTTTTGTTTTTTTTTTAAATAGAAATTAAGAAAATAGGTATCTAGAAGATGCTTTCTAACCACGGGGAGCCTGGGCAGCCGTCCAACTGCATCTGTCCTCAGAGACAGCCCTTCTGCACCCACATCTTCCCTTTCTCTTTTACAAAACTAGGGTGCTTTGTTCCTTTAGGAAGACCAAACAAGACAGTCTCCCCATGGCTTCTTTTAGTCAAAATCCCCATGTGGCTGGTGCTATGAAGGAGTTTTTTGGTTCCTTTTGTTGTTTTTGGTATTGGAGATGGGTGATTATAAACCAGGTTTTATTTTTGTTTTTGTTTTTCAAGTACCGGGGGCTGGAGACTGAACCCAGGACCTTGTATGTGGGAAGCTAGTGCTCAACCACTGAGGCACTTCAGCTTCCCTGAGTTGTTTTTTGGGGTTGTTTTTTTTTTTTGGTTTGTTTTGCTTGTTTGTTTTTGTTTTTTGCAAGAGGCACCAGGACCTCCCATGTGGGAGGTGGGAGTTCAGCCATTTGAGCCACATCAATCTTTTTTAAATGGGCATAACCTGTTCCTATATTAAGGGTCCTCTGCCAAGTTTATCTGACCTAGTCCTGAAAACTATATTTAAAATTAGTAGAAAAAAAAAGCAAAGAGGGTTAAATCTTCACATTAGCATACTATTTTCAGTCCGTTTAAGAATATCCTGTCCATAAAAATTGGCTACCTTATTGTCTTCCGATGATGCCCATCTTTGGCAGGCACAGCAACACCACCGGATTAAGGGAGGAGCAGCTTGCGTGGCCTCAACACTGAGACTCCCAGGAGGTCTTGTCCCGCAGGGTTTCTGCGGGTCCTTGATTGAATCAAATGGTTGCTTTAATGTTCTATAGTATATTCTGACTTAAAAAATTTTGTAGCATGAAAAGAAGCTTTTCTCCAAGATTTATTAGGCTTTTGTGTGTGTGTTTTTTTTAATGAATTTGGAAAGAAAATGAATTAGAAATTTCTTTGTATTATATTTTCTTCTGTTTTGGTTCTTAGGTTTAACTAGTCATTTTCTTTTTTAAGCCAAAATGCTACACCAACCTTATGGGATTCCTTAGAAGAACCTGATATTCAGGATACTAGTGAGTTTGAGTATTTATTCTCCAAAGACTCAACTCAGCAGAAGAAAAAACCCCTGTCGGAGACCTATGAGAAGAAAAACAAGATTAAAAAGGTATGGAGTGATTATAGTAATAGTTGTAATTGTATATTTTGTTGTCATACATGGGAATTCATTATGTGCTGCTGGTTTGCTTTCTCTCCATTTTCAGAAGATGTTTTGCAAGTTTTTAAGTCACAGATGGCAAAAAGGAACCAGTAATTTGCAAACGCTGTGCTTGCTATTTGATCATATCATCTGAATTTTCAAATATTTTCTTAAATTTTTTAAGTTATTATAGTAACACGTGTGTAACAAATTTTACCATTTTAACCATTTTCAAGTTTTAATTCAATTTTAATCCAGACTTTTTTGAGCTATTAATTCTGTTGAAAAACTATAAATTTGCATTTAGTGAAAGTAGTCCATAAGATATATGGAAAATAGATCTTATTCATTTATTTACCAATTCATTGACTTAATAAATATTTATTGGGGACTAATTTGTCATAGGCGTTGTTTTAAGCTTGTATTGTTCAGTATGATAACCATTAGCCACTTGTGGCTATTTAAATTTAAATAACATTTTACTAAAAATTAAAACATTCAGTCCTTCAGTTCTAGTCACATTTCAACTTTTAGTCTTGTGGTTAGTGGCTGTCATACTGGATAGCACAGATAAAACACATTACCATCATCACTCCAAGTCCTACTGGACAGCACTGTCTAAGCCTTTGGGATGTGTTGATGGGGGGTGGGTAAAACCCAGGACAACAAGATCCCTGCCCTGTGGAGCTTATCTTAACAATCCACATGAAAAATAAAAATAAATCATATGGTAGAGAGGATAAGGTGGATGAACCCTAGCAGGGTGGGCATAAGAATACAATTTTGCACTAAGTGTTCACGGTAGACCTCATGCAGAAGGTGACTTCTGAGAAAAGTTTTGATGACTTGAAATCTGAGAGCCACTGGCCAGCTGTCAGTGAACAGATTCATGGTGCTCCTAAAAGAAGCCTTGTCAAATGTGCCTTTGGAATCAGACGGGCCAGAGGTTGAATCACAACTCTGCCACTTAGATCACTTCTAAGTCAAACCCTTCTTCTCTCTGTGTCTCAGTCCCCTGACCGTAACCTGAGCTCATATCTACTCATCATGTTTTCCTAAATGATTATTAAGTGAGGTAATGTATGTATCAGGTATCATCTATGTGTATGTATAGAGCCTGGCACACTCAAGTCTTCAGCCAATGATAGCTGCTCTTGCTTTTTGCTATTGTTGCTGCCACTGCAGCTCTTTTGCTGTGTTAGTGTTTTGTTGGTAGCATAGATGGTGTTGTGACTTGGTTCTGCTTTTGATTTGCTGTGTGACCTTGGACTTGCTGTCTTCCTTTTCTAAGCCACATTTTCCCTTTTTTATAAAACAGGATTAACAGTATCTGAATCTACCTAACCTTCCAGGATGTTGTGTAATTTAAACCTAAAAGGATTTGAGGAAGTGTTTTGAAAAATAGGTATAATCTGATGATACTGTTTCCTCCTAAATTAGACAGTGGGATGCAATGACTCATCCATATCTCAAATATTGTTATGATTATTAAAGCAGCTGTACCTAGCAAGTGGGGGAAAATACCAAAAAAGTCTGAATACAGTTTTCTGTTAAATCACATCTTCCTACCAACTTAAATTATGAATGCAAATTATGAAAACCTTGATTAGTACTTCTTTTACCTTCCAGTACCTTGGAATTGTATTCTCATGAGAAAAACATGATCCCCAATAATAATAGAGAAAATCTTCAAAGAGTACATTTCATGGAACAATTTTAGTTTTTCTAATAAAGCAATAATTCCCAGTCAAAAAGTCAACTAATATACTATGAAACGTCGTTAAAGCCAGCCTGGCTATAAGGTGGCACACTCATCTCCATCTCATATGAATCTAACTGCATTTCATTCATACATAGAAAAGAAGACTATTGTTCCATACAAAAGGCAAAAGGAGAATGTCTGTATTCCAGACAGCCTCAATTTGCCTCTTCCATGAAGGTGTTTCTGATTAACCAGAAATTGCACTGAATGTTTTTTAAATGCAGTATCTTATTTAACTTGCTTTTGTTCCCTATTTCTCCTTTGATTGCTATTACTCCTTTTGTTTCTCTCTGAGTGCTTGGTAACAGTTGTTTAATCATAAAACTAATTATTTCCGTTTTGGAGAATGAGTTTTTTTGGTACAACATCAGAGCACTTGGATATTTATTTTTATTTCTTATCTCATAATTGTTTGTGTATTCAAGAAAGGATTTTAACTAAGGCAGTTTGTACTTGATGTGTTTATTTCTCTGTTGGAGGGGGGGAAAATACCCTTCACTTGAGCTCTTTAATCTTTCTGAACCATGAGGTGTGGATAGTGGTACCTCTCCATAGAATTATGCATATGTGCAGTCCTCAGTTTTTTTCTTTAAGTGGAGGCAAAAATGTAGATCTACTCAGCTTCAGAGTCATGAGGCTGCTTGGGGTTTTTAGTGAGCTTTGTGGCCTACCTTAAAGCTGACATTTTAAGTTTTAAAGAAAATGATGAGCCGTATCAATGCCAGATAACTCAAAACCTGTCTCCTGACAAACTTCCATATGTGCCTGTGGCCAGATTTCCAAGATTTCAAGATCGATCCATGGGTCTATTCCAAGAGTCAGATATTTATTTTCTTTTCTCCTGAAATGAAAGTGAAAGTGAATTTTAGGTTTTTTTTTTTTTTGAGCAGCTAAGGAGTTTCAGCATTGAAGGCCAAGTCCTTCAGCTTAACCACAGAATGGTTCCCATACTAGATGACCTGGAGAAGACTTGCTAAGTGAGTCTTTTTATAATGACTGCAGTAAAGAAAGAACCATGTATGTTGGAGGGTTTTTTTTAATCCTGCATTCTGAATCTTGGATATAGGGACTAAGCCAGCATTGAGAACTATATGTGAGCATCTCTTACATGGAACTTATCATCATCCCTCCATGTACCCACATTCCTATCTCAGGAATAACTGTCAGAATTGTTACTGGTAGTCTCAAGGTTTGGCTGAAGTAAAATACTAGTTTCAGCTCCTATAAAAATATCTAAAGTTCCCATCATTGGCACTGGGTTTAGAGTAAGAATATATGTCACACAGGGCAGCGATCCTATTCTAAAATATCATGAAATCTAAGAAGTAGAAGGAACTTTAGCAGTCATCTGATTTACTCTGCTCATTTTGCTTCCAAGAAACTGAAATCTGGAAAGATCAAGTGACTTATAGGGTGCACACACTTTTAATTGGGAAGATGTTGGTAGTGACTGATGCTCGAGGGGGATACACAAGAGCCTCAACATGTGTGAGCAGTTCTCCTTTATTAAAACAATTTGTCACAGGGATGATAACTACTTTTATTGGGCTGATTGATTTGAAGTTTATGAATGAGAGTAGCAAATATAGCTACACTTGTGTGAATCCAAAATATTTTCCAGAATTATCCAGTTTTCTTCAGTGTCTTTCGAAAGGCAGGCAAATCTTTGAATAAAATAACTGCAACCAAGAAACATTTAGAGTGTCATGATGATGGGAACGAGTGTTGCTGGGGGGGGGAGAGGTGGGGTGGGGGGGTGGGGTTGAATGGGACCTCACATATATATTTTTAATGTAATATTATTACAAAGTCAATTAAAAAAATTAAAAAAAAAAAAGAAACATTTAGATTGGGAGCTGCTGTTTTGCTTTCTGTCTATCATCTCCATTTTAAATATTAGCTATAACTAAATGAATACTAGTTATGATAAATTTGTTTCACACACTCTGGCAGCTGCCAGACTGCTCTGACACTACAAACCGAAGTTTTTGCGGTTACCAAATTGAGAACCAGAGTTCAGAACGTCAGCGCTCGGTGGCACTGCCAAAACTTGGTACTGTCTCCAGTTATCCCCTCTTGTATAGCTTCCAGAGCAAGTCATTTAACATCCCTATGCTGGTTTCTTCTCTGTAAAATTTGAAATTACAACTCCATACAGCATAGTTAAGAGAGTAAAATGAAATTATGAACCCATTTGAAAGCTTTGGGAACAATTTCTTGATCACCATTGATTCCTGAGGTTGTTAGGGTTCTTAAAATATGTTTATCCATTCATGAAGCTATTCACAAATGGCTATCACTAGGCCATTCCGATTTTTCAATACTTAGAGGAAAAGATTTCCACAACTTCCCTGATGACACCTTTAGATATCTAGTAATCCATCTCGCTTTGGTTTCTGTAATCTTGCATTACAAAGTCACGGTTTCTACTTTCCAGATGCCCATATTTATACTGTCTGTCACATTTGTTCCTGGGAAAGGTAGGTCAGTACCTTGATAAGGAGCCAGAAATCTACTTTCATTGTCTGAGATTCTTTTTTCCTGGTGTCTGTCAAAGAAGTAGCTAACGTAGCTACTCTGATAAACTTCCCAGTTACATTCTAAACTTACCCAAAAACTTTCTGAAAATCAGCATGACCTGCCAATATTTTCCCTTTCTTAGAGTCCACATTCTCACTTTGAATTATAAATCATCTCTATGCTTGTTTCCTCCTCTGTAAGATATAGAAAAGAATTCCTCTTTCTGCCTTTTAAGTAGATATTTCTTAAGAATTAATGAGATAATGGCTATTCCCTGAGCACTTTGGAGGGAGGGGGGTGGTGATGGTTCAGCAGACACTAGTCTGTTGAAACTTCCTGGAGCCAGAAGCATTCAGCATTGATTGTAATTTGGTCACTTTGGCCAGGATCATAGCTGTAATTCTTGAATCCCAGACATCATGTCTCACTTTATTGGGGAGGGGAGAAGGGTGGAAAAAGAACATTGTTTGGAAGCCTGAACATAAATTTATTGGGGTTTCATAACCTGTTGCTTTCCAAGTTTACATAATTTCAGTTTTTGTATACAAGGATAATTCTTCTGGACTGTCTTGGTAAGGTATGTGCTTTGCATTTAATTTTTTTCCCAGGGGTGGGGATGAGTTTGTCAACCCCTTCACAATTTTTGTGTGTTTGTAAGATGAATGGTGGGATGAGGAGATACCTTCTATAGAAGGTAGGGAAACAACTAGACACTGTGTTGATTGTACCATTATATGACCTTGGGGCAATTGGTGCTTTGCTCAGATTTCTTGAGTGACATCTGAAATGATTAGGGCTTTTCTTTCTTCAGCTGAAAGTCGTCTGGCTTACACTGAATTTACCAAAAAGAAACAGGAGCTTCTACTCCATGACAGGCCCAGTTTATTATACAAAAAAATCCACCTTGTAAACTTTATTTGGAAAAAAACCCCAAAAAGTTAAGTTGTACTTTTGCTTTATTTGCTTATTTAAAAAATGATGGTTAGAATTTGTCAAGTATGGGAATCAATGATTCTTTCAGAATGTTGAATCTGAATATTATTCTTGGAGTTCAGCTATGTTTCTCTTTTTGGCTGTTAAACAGGAACTTAATCTGGATCTGTACCTCAAGCCCGCTGCGGTGTCGTTAGGGCACTCATTACCTGCCCCAGACCACAAGAGGGCACCTTAGAATGCTGAGCTACAAAGCTGGCTTCACTTCTGTATTAGAGTGCGGAGAAAGAGAACCTAGGAAAGAATAACTGCCCCTCAGCATGCTCTTCAGTCTCATTAACCTCTTTACTGTGGACCATGTGGCATGTGACAAATTATCCATGCAAAAATATTAGGAACCAGATGAATATTAGTAGAATAGAAATCATTTAGTAGGCACAGTTCCATTGCTTAGAATGAAGGACTGCTGTGTAAAAATGTATGAAGTATTAGACCTAGTCCCTTTGGGTCCGATTCTGGAATCCTCCCTTCCTCCAACACACACACATACACACACACAAACTCGCATTTTTTAAACCTTCTATATTAAAGAGAATGAAAATTTATTTGATATAGATTTGACGTATCTAATTGGAAACCATAAGTATTTAAGATATGAGAACCATTCTAATATTTGTATTTTTAAAAAGTATTCCTCCTTTCCTCCTAGTTGAGGAAAGTTTTTGAAGCCTTACCTGTATTTTCCTTAATAACAGGACCTTTACTAAGACATAGACTGGAGCTCTGACAATGGGAGAAGGACGAGTTCTTATGCCCCTAGCTGGTGGCAATGATATGGCAACTACTTAGACTATGATCTAAGCCCGAAGTATGTGAGGATATAACAAGAGCAGAGTATCATCCGAGATGTATACTAATACAGCCAAAGTTTCCCTTCCACTTCACCAAACCCGGGTTAAATGGGTGCTCTTGCAAAGGAACTCATAAATGCTTTGCAAAGTGCACACATCTTCAATATAAAGAGAAGTCAAAACAACCCCTGCATATAGTACCCCTCTTTTCCAATTAGGTAAAAACAAACACAAAAACTAGCATGAATTTTTTTTTAAGATCCTTTCTAGAAGCAAAATTCATATCATATCCATATGTGGACACCTGACATGTACATTGTAAAACTGAATATATAGAAGTGTGTGCATTTGGACCTTGCTTAGTCAGTCCATCAGTGGGCTATCCTGCAAACCAGCCTCACAGCCACAATGTTTTTTCCTTTGTAGCTACACTATTTCCCTTCTTACAGTTGTCCTTCCCTAACAAAAATGCATTGATGGCAGCAGTCATTGATCAGGCCATCACCACTGGATTGATGTAGCCCTTCCTTCCATCCCTCGACAGAGTTTCTAGCACCGCCAGGCCAAGGCAAGAGTTCAGGTTACACCAGATAAAGCTGTCCACTTGCTTCCTAGGATGGTCTGGCTTGACCCCACTATAGCCACACTTTCATTTTTTATAAAATACCTTTGGCCTGGAGCTTGATTTCTTGTGGGCCTGACCTGATTTCTCTCCAGCTGAGGCTAATTTGCATGGCTGTAAACACGGGCCTTACAAAGCTCACCAACTGTGATAAAAGCAAAAGAAACCGGAGACCACTGGAAACTCAAAAATCCACCTTTAGTATCCAGGCCTGGCTCTGAGTCACGCCTCAGCCCAGGAGGCTGCCAGCATGCAGCAACTAAAGAAATATTATTCTGATTGATCTGATTAGGGCAGCAAGGTTAGCCATGGTCAATTTACAAAGACAGTATGAGAAGAAATCATGTGTGTAGCCACGTTATGGGTCATTGAGGCCCCTGCCAGAAGTTTTGAAAAGCCACAATTCTGCCAGGACTATTATCAGATCTCCTCAGTGGGGTACAAACAGGATTGGAGGGTTAAGGGCCCCTCCAGTGGAATGAATGACAAAAGGGATGGTGCTGTGAAGTTAGTGAATCACCACGCTTGTTTCCAGCTGGATTCCTGAGCTGCCAAGCCCCTTACATGCGAGTGGGAGAGCCAGGTTTTCCCCAGTACAGTGTGAGGACTGCTCTTAGCTCCTCATTGGAATGGAAGGAAGAGGGTGGAAAGGCTAATTTGACATGGAACTCTGAGGCTCTAGATTGACCCACAGAAGCAGCCAGATGGAACCTATTGGGCATTTGATCTCTTCCTTTACCACAAGAGTGGTTTAATTGAGATCTGACCCTAGGCCCTGGTTACTAAATAACCTGAGTTTTAGTGTTTTCATTTTCATTAATTAACTTTAATGCTAGGTAGCCTGTTAGTCACTTTAGGCATTTTGCATGTGCAAAATATCCTAGGAGGTGAGAAGGGGGTCTTTAAAGAGAGTATAGAACTGCAAGTACCAGGGGGTTAATTCATGACCTAATTATCACATCATGTTTTACCCTCTTGTAGACTTTTTACAACTTCCATACTTTAAAACAAGCACAGAAAACAAACTTTTTAAACTTTGCTTTCAAATGGTTATTGCGTTCATATTGATTCTGAAGATTTTGGATCCTCCACTTTGGGTGTGGCTCTCATCCTCTCTGTTCTATTCAGGCACATAAATGTTACTTGCAACACTGGGACAAGGTACATTAATTAACAAACATTTATTTAAAATGAGGTCAACTGAAAGCCCCATTGCTTGAGCTGGGGCTCATTATAAATAGAGCACTCTGTACTCTAATCATTTTACTAATGGGACAAAAATGAGGCATGGAGATGGTTGCTTAGAGAAGATGTGATTCAAAATGTAGCAGGAAAATGCCTAAAGCATACTATGTTTTAGAATGCTTTAGTAAGTCATTGGAGAACCTGGGCCATGCTATTGTTTTTGTAGTTCTTATGTGTACATATACTCTTTGGGTGTAGAGAGGTCATGAATAGATATCAGGAAAATTCCAGCTCTACAGGATGCAGCCATTCAGTTGCAACCAAAGGAAGGAATGAGCTATAAGGCTGTTGGTAGGGGAAGGAGGGAGGGGAAGGCTAGGACTAATAGACCAGCACAGGATGTTCACACTTAGCAGCTAAGACCTTGGTGTTTTCCTCAGAGTCACTCAGAAGCCAGTGACCAGGCTGTGGCAGACTCCCAAACTCCAGGTTTCTGATCAGCTGCTTCCTCCAGCACTCCTGGTGCACCAAGACTCATACCTAGTCTAGGCAGAGAAGCTGATAGTGCAGTGATTCAGCAAGGGGTTCCTGGGGACCACACAGGCCTGCCTCTTTCTTTCTGAGCCATCGCTTTATCCATGGGGTACTTTCCTTCATTGCTCTGAGGTTCCTCTGTATAGTGCCGCATGTGTAAAGGGAGGATAATCATAGTATCTATTTCAAAGGGCGACAGCGAGGATTAAAATAATCTATGTGAAGGTTTTAGCTTGGTGCCTGTACATAAATGTTAGCTGCCCCCACCAGACTGTTTATACAAAAGTGATTAAAAATCCTCTAGTTTGTCTCTAAAGTAGAAAAGAAAGCTGGGTTATAACCTGAAGCCTCATCTCTCACTCAGTGATGGCTCCTGGCCCCCAGAGATGTTGGGAAAGTAAGAGTGACCATAACAACAGATGCAATAGAAAGGTGAAAGATGTAAGAATGGCACCAACAAACCCTTGCTTGTCAATAAATGAAAAACATGAAATAAATACCTGGAAAAATGTGAAAATTACTAAAAAATATTCAAGAAGAAATAGGACACAGAATGAGTGACCCTATAAATTTTAAGGGAATTGCATCAGTAGTTTAAAATTCTTCCCACAAAGAAGGTACCAGGCCCAGATGGTTTTATTACACCAAATATTCAAGGAACAGATTATTCAGTCTTATACAAAATAAGTTAGAGAATAGAAAATGATGTTAATCTCAAGGCAATTATGTAATCTTGAGAGCACTTCCAGACAAGGACAGAAAGTAAAAGAAAAATTGCATACCAGTTTTTCTTATAAATATAGGTGTAAAGGTCCTAAACCAAATATGAGAAAACGGAATCCAGCAACAAATAAAAATAACACCTGATGATTAAGTAGTGTTTATTCCAGGCAGGCAAATTTGATTCAAAATCAGGAAATCCATTAATAATTTAATAGATCATTAATAGATTAAGGGAGGCAAACTAATTATTTCTCAAAAGATAATAGAAATACGTTTGCTTAAATTTGATGATTCATGATGAAACTTTATAGCCCACTAGGAATAGACGAGAACATCTTAGCCCCATAAAGCCTGTCAACAACAACAAAAAAAATCACATTTCATATCTGATGAAAAATTGAAAGCATTCTCTGAGTTCAGGAGCAGTTAGGAGAACCCACTTCTACCTCTTCTATTTAATTTTGTAGTAGATTTCCCAGCCAATGTAATGAAGATTTTTCTATTTCAGAATTATATTTTTTAATTTACAAAAGCTCCTTTTCCTTTCTTTTCTTTTTTTTAAATTTTCTTTTACTTCTCTTCCCGTTTCCTTTTTTATGTTTCTCGGTTTTGGTCTTTGTCTTTCATGTTAGAAGAGTTCCTCAACTATTTGGTGGTCCTTGGCTGCTATTTTACAGATAAGATGGAGGCCCTTTGAAGCTCATGATGGATCTCACCATGGGGGAAGCATTTGCAGACCAGCCATTTCATATTGGGGGCCCCTAAATGACAGAAGCTGCTTGTCTGTGCTCTTGGGCTGATCATATTTTCCAGATGGGATTCCTCTAGTAATCTGGCTGGGGCAGAGAAGTAAAGTATCAGCCTGACTGCTAGCATTCTGAGAGAAAAGCCAAGGAAGGACGCAAATTTTGTTTAATCACCCCATTCCAGAACAAGACCTCACCCACACCCTCTTCTGTGTCTGATGTCCTTGAGTCCAAAGAATATTGGTTAAATTTCGCTAGAATCTGTGCTTCCTGATCATGTGATATGTGGGATAGTAGATCAAGCACCTACTGGCTCCATGCACAAGTTTTTAAATAACCCCATCCTTTCAATTTACTACCTAACCCTTGTCTTCTCTAGCACATGAAGTCATTAATTCATGCATGCCCAGGGTGCTACCTTCCTCTGCAGGTTTGTCCTTCCACCCCTCTACCGAGCCGTTTACCACTCCAGCTACTGTATCTGCCTTTACGCTCTCTTGAGTTGAAGATGTCTCCTAATTTCTCTGAATTTTGTGTTTGATTCTCAGTCTCGTGCTTTTGGGCTGATGTTGTAGGAGAAAAGGAAGTGGAAAGGCTTCTTACTCTGCCATACTAAAACTCAACTTATTTTTGATTTTCACAGTTTGGGGGCTGTTTTGTTGTAGTGACATGACTAATTAGGAATGTACATGCTTGCTTATGTGAGACAGTTTAGTAGCAAGAAATCAGAAATCAGATGTCCTATGTGATTTTTGGCAAATCTCCTATATTTTATTTGTTATATTCTGTTATCAGAAGGTGGTTTGTCTATATGAGAGAATATGTTTTCTGTAATTCTAGTCAGAATGGATGCACATACTTACTCTCCATGGTTGGTGGTGAGTAAATGTTTTAGATCATTGTATTATTCCAGTCACATGGAAGGAACATTGAAAATAAGAATATAATATACTCATGTCTCATGATAGACGTGCTGTGAGACTAAGGAGGGTAATAAAGACTAATCATGGGGAAAATGTGCTGGGATATACACCCTAGGCATTAACCTGCTGATCTTTCTTTTCTTACCACATTTCCTGGGATCTTTATGTTTATGGAAGGAACTCAATGAGCCTATTAGAAAAAGTGTGTTACTTTTGTCAACCGTTGTTATCCAGGAAGTTAACAGAATAGAATGCCCTAGGTTGTTAACAGTATATAGTTTATAAGCCAGATGGATCTCTTATGGCAATGCCTGAAAATTAAGACTATGTGAGAGCTTGTTCTAGGTGAAGTATGTCCATGAAAGGAGAATACAAAGTTGCCTTAGTTATCCTTAAAGAAGGAAGTGGTTTCCTTTGAATTCTGCCACAGATTTTGTTGCCTAGTGGCTTGAGGCCCAAAGCAAGGAGTGCTCACTGTTGCTAGTTCTTCACCTTCCAAGCAGGAATGGGAAAGAGCCAGGTAATTTGCATCATGGGTATACTCTAAATCAAAGGCCATCCATCATTTCTGATATCTTGAACGCAATGATTATCATATCAAAGACATTCGATGACATTGAAGATAATAACTTTTCCGTTGCCCATTATCTCTAACCAGCTTGGAGTAATTATTAGCATGTGTTCTTTTCAAAAGCTGAACTCACTCTAAATTTTGGAAAGAAATCCCCATTTGAGCTACCAAGGATATATTTGAAACTGGGATCACAGTCTTTCTATTAAATGAGAAATTATATAGACAAGACATGAAGTCCAAAGGTCATGCAAACTTTGTTGTTTAGAGATTTTAAGAGTCAGTTTGGCTATCTGTGTACTTGAGATTGGGCTAATACAGGAACGTCATCCTCCTTTACTGAGCACATAGTTCTAGGAGAGGACTCCATGTAGCTTGAAAGAAAGGGGCACATACCCGGCTGGTTAGCATTAAAAAAACAAACAACGAAAACTCTGAGAATTACTGAGAGAGTAATACATATACACCTATACACTAGGTACTATGCTAAGTTCCAGTGATAGCAAAATATCTGTTCACTTGTAGTCACCTTGCTACTCAAAGTGTGGTCCATGGACCACCAGCATAATCATTACCTGGGAGCTTATTAGAAATACAGAATATTGGGCCCCACCTCATTGGAATCTGTGTTTTTAACAGGGGCTGTAGTAATTCACATACATATTAAACTTTCCTGCAAATGTTAAATTGCCTTATGGACAAATTGCTAGTGTTTCTACATGCTTCTTTAAGGGCTTTGCCTCCAGTATATATGAGTATGTAGGATGGGAATGTTGCCCATGCAGATTATGAATAATCAAGTTAGGGCTTTGATTTTTTTTCCTCCTCATTGATAATCCAGTAGGGTGAGAAGGGGAAGAGAAAGAACACTACATCTACCAGTCTTTGATAACCATGCAGATTGATGGAACAGAAATTTAAGGTGAGACTGTGCTATAAAAACTTGAAACAAAAAATCAGCATGACATGGCTCAAAGATCCAGTGACATTTTGCTGCAGGTATATCCTGAGTGATGAGCAACTGTATTTCTGTCCCTCCTGAAGTGGAGAACAGATAAATCCTTCATCCTGTTATCACAGGTTAAAGATTGAATTACATGTGTGGAAAAAGTTACTGAATTGGGAGAATTTTAGCCATGGTGTTTGAAGGCTACCTTAAGTTAGGGAATCATTTTTTCTAGGATATTCTGATGATATTAACATCTGTCCCAAAGAAAGTCCCTCTCTCTGCTCACTTTCTGACCACCTTGGCTTAACAGCAACATCATCATTTTGAAAGAAAGAGTCTTGGACAGTTGGCCTGTGGTTTTTTTGTTTTTGTTTGTTTGTTTGTTTGTTTTCACCACCGGAAGTTAAATCTTTTCATACCACTTAGTCTTATGTTCCCTCTTTCATTTTTTTTTTTTTCTCTGCCAGATAGCCCTTTATCTACTTGCTTCTCACCAGGTGAGTTGTCAGTGCTTTAAGACCTTTTTAGAACCATATCGTGTTCATTCCAGGCAAATGTTCTCCAAGGGGCCTTGTAACTCATAATAGATTGATGTTTATCATATATACCTTTGTACCTTAGTCCTGTCTGAAGGTAGTGTAGTGATTACACTGATATCTCCTAGTCACTTCTGTCCTAAAAACTCTGTGATCATGTAGGAAAATGTATTTGACTTTTGGGGTTTGTTTTTTGCATGACAGAAAAGTTCTGAAACCATCAGGAGTATCTCCTGCTCATATCCCTCACCTCACCCCATGGCGTCTCTTACCCCAGTCACAGTCACAGCCTTCGCCTGCTGTGGCCTCCTGTACATTTGCTTTCTGAACGAGTTCATTAGCCTGAAAACCAGTGAAAGGGTTTTCTGTCTCATTAGTATGGAAACAAGGTGCCAAACATGTTCTCAGACTCAGGACAGGATGACAATTTACCTTTTCACATTTCTTGGTGAAGGGCCTAAATCCTTAAAGTAAACTTCATCTGAGCAATTTTATGTGTTCCCAAAAATAAGGCCATGGAAGAGATTCAGACCTAGCAGTTCAACAGAACAGTGAAGCTTAGTTTCCCTTGAAACATTTAATGGGGCAGATTATCAGGCTGCATGCAGAAAGCTTATTTTAATAGCATTATCAGGCCAGTTGACAGAGAACTCTGCCCAGAAGTGTACCAGGCCATGCTGGCCATCAGCAACGAGGGCTTGTTTGTCTCAACTCAGACGACATTTCATAATATGGCACCATGGAGCCAGCCAACCAGCTCCTGTGGATGTGATGCCAAAGAGTGGCAAGGGAAGGAGCACTGGAGAAGCAGGAGAACAAGGAACCTGAGTCAGCATTTTTATTCCTGGGCACCCACCAAGAAACAATTGCATGTTTCCAAGGAAGTGTTCCTTCTCCCTCAGGAGAGGAGGCAAGATGGCTGCCAGCTCTGGTTCTGCTGTTCCCTTCCAGATGGCACTCAGCAGGAGTTGTTACTTACCTGTCCCATCTCCAGTCACTGCAACACTAGAAATGGCCAGGAGCATACAAGAATAGCCACAGCTATAAAGTGGTGATTATGTCGGTTGTTTCCTTCCACATATTTTTGTGAAAGGCCTGAATCCATGGTTAACATGTCTCATTGCTTTGCATCGTCTCATGTGACTTCTTGGAATTTCTGTTGGGAAAATCTCACTGTTTCTAAATTAGTTTCCTATTACATAGAAAATAGAATTTTCAATATGGGGTGGTAGGTATGTGGCAGTTAAATGTGAATAAAAGTTAAAATTAAGGGTTCTCTGATTCTGTAACTCATCCCAAGAAGATACTGTTCTTGAATTCAGCCAACGTTTGGAGCCCCATGCTAACTTATATTTATGATTTGGAGGTGTCAAGAGTAAATGATGAGCTCAACCTCAGAGCCTACAGCATATTAATTTCTGTATCTCTAACACAGGATTCTGCCTGCTTTCAAACACAATCTGTAAGAATGCTGTAAATTTAAATGCATCAATGTATCAGTCAGGATGAAGGCACCTTGATTCCTTTGGAAGCCAATGGCTTAGAAATGTAAAGGATTACTTTTAATAAGAAAAGCTCACCTGTCATCAGTAGCACATGTGCTTTTACACCAACCTCTTAATGTCTATAAGTTTGCCAAATAGCAGAATTTAGTGAGTGTTGATATAACACATGAGCAAAAAATATTACCAGTCTGAAGGCACAAAAATAGAAGTGTTTTTTAGAATTGTGTTATGGAGAATCAAATTCTGTGTGTTCCCCAAGATTTTGCTAAATCTTCCTGAGAGGCAAGCCATGTTCCCGCTTGTGCTATAGAGTTACAAATGTGCTAATACTTGGATATTTTATATATATATTGTGTTCATGAAGGTAAATTTCTACCCACATATGTGGGCCTTTCATTTATGTGCTTGTTTTTGATGGAGGGATGGTGATTTGGACAGGAAAGGCAGCAACTATCATAATGCATTTATTTGCCCGAAGTGATCAGAACATGTTTATTAGTGATAAGCCCTGTGGCTATATTTAAATAGACATGATACCTGTTCTTCATTCTTTTAAAATAAAACAGACTCCACTGGAGATGGAAATTGAAAAAAAATGCAAAGACTAAGCCAAAGAACAAAATGCCCAGTTGATCTGGTACAGATTAGAATGTGTTTGGCTGCTAGCAAAGATGTAGGTGTAGAAATTAATCATTTTCCTTTTCAGACAAGGAAGTCTACCTGGAAGAAGGCGGCTTCTTCTATGCTTCTCTTAATGCCATGGCTATATGGAACTCACTCAGCTGAGCTTACTTCCAGCATTCGTGGTCTATTCAGAATCATTATTTTTATTTTCATTTCTGGCCACTTCTCCCAAGCTCAGGCAGAAAGCCAAAGATACATATGGATTTTCTGTACATGTGAAAATCTTGCAGGAGCTGGAAGGAATTATTTCCGCAGTCTGTCTGGCAAGACTTTTCTAGCTGAGCGGTCAGGGTGTGGTTTTTCCAAGTGTAGCAAATCTATCGTTCCACTTCTGTCTTAATTCCTATTCAAAGAGGGAGATATTCATGAAAATCCGCATATGTGAGAAATAGTGATTTGGGTTCACTGGCTCAAGGTACAGGTTTAGACACTGTGGGGTATGGGCCTGCCTTTCTCCCCTCTGGTAGGGTTTCTCAGTATCCCTTAGGCAATGTAATAGTACACATGTGTGAGGTGCTCTAATCCTGGCATGCGGTGGGAGTCTGGAAAGGCTTTGCCTTAAACTAGGCATGTCTAATAGGGTTTAACGCAACCTGTGAGTTTGCCCCTGCACAAGGTCAGCTTGTAGGTCAGTGGAATGCTGCACAAATTGCATTCTCCTCCAGACTGTAATTATACCTAGGAGAAGTCCATGTGTTGCCAAGTTCAGCTGACTTCAGATAGGACTAAGATAAACTGATTGCTTGCTAACATTGCTCAAAAGTTGATTTTTAAGGATTTGATGTAAAGCATCACTTATTAAACAAATAATGGTCTTGAGGTTTACACAGGGGATTTGTGTAGGGGATGGTGACCAGCTGTTATCTGTTTTTACTGAGAGCAGAAAAGATTGTTTGAAATGGAATCATGAGGAATTTTACTCAAATAAAAAGTAAAATACTCCAATACCAAAAATTGCTTAATACTAGAAAATGTTTAAAGGATTATGACAAAACAAGTAATATGCACATGAAGACAAAGACAAAAATGTAAAATTGATATCAAGAGGGATTGTAGACTAGGAATTGGATGAAAGTTTAATTTGTGTAATAAAACTTATTACACAAAGCTTAATTTGTGTAATAAGTAATAAGCTGGGATAAGACTATGTTTTAATTTATTTGATAGAAAATGGTTGTAAGTATGTGTGCATTGTATGAAGGTAGACTTAATAATTTCTTAGAAAGTGTGAGCTTTCTTCTAACGGTAAAGACCATCTTTATCTGGGCTCCTTGGTCGGTCCAAAGGCTGAGGTATAAAATAAGTGAAACATTTGCAGACTCTTCAGTGCTAAAGGTTATATCATCCCAAACTCCAGTTCTATTAGAGTACACAATGGATGAGCAAAACTTTGCAAATACTCATACTATCCAATAAATGTTCTCTGAAACGCATTCCCTGAACAGCTTGATGTAGGGACTTCTTTCCATAAACCCCATGGAATGAAGTAGGGCTGGAAGCTTCAAGGTATAACTTCTGCCTATTGATCCATATAAACTCGGAAATTCACTAAGTTGACATTCATATATATACAACATATAAAGCCTGTGGACTAATAAACTCAAGAATCCCACTCGTCTCCAACAATAAAATAGGGAGGACTGATCTCATTGTCCTCTACCACGTGAAAGCCCCTGCCGATGGCTGGTCCTAATGCCTGGAAGAACCTCCAACAAGGTTTACTGACGGTGTGACTGGAATTTTACTACAGGAAAGGGGCACTGATAAATATATCATTCTTGTGGGGATGCTTTCAGGTTGCCAGAGGAAGACTGCCAGGAGCAGCCATCTCATTCAGAACCCTCACTTTCAATAGGAGTTCCGGCATGTTCAGGGGTCTTACACCTAAGAAACAATTAGACTCTTTATATTATTAATCCCTGTAAATAGCACCCTTGTATCAGGGTTATTATTTATGTTCCTCCTTTTACCTAGTCTTTGAATTCCCATGAATAGGTACATATCTTTTCTTAAAAAAATCTTTACATCTCTCACTGTAAGGTAGCATAGAGGTCAGTGTGTCCTAAGTGCTGTTATATTGAACTGCATTTCAGCATCGGTACAGTGATGAGTAAGGGCAGGTTTAGAAAAAGAAGGCTGGGCTTCTGAGTTTTCTCCTGAATAGCTTGTCCACCAGAGCACAGTGCTGATCACTTTTCAAAGCCTACCAAGGGGCAGTGACAGCTAGAAGGAAAGATTGTTATACTTATGGATACAGTTTCATTTGTATTTCTCCTTCCGCTATTATTTTGTTAGGAACCTTTGACTTAGGCCAGACTCCTAAAACAAGATCGTTAAAATAGCATAAGATAATAACAGTCAGAATTCTTGAAGAGTGGGTTGGTATTAATTGAATTTTTGAGTTATAAACCATTTGATATGATTTTTGTGTTTGTATTCTATGGTGGCCTTTTAAAATGTATTATTAAAATTCCCTACTAATAAAAGAACAGTATATTAAATATTACAGAATCTCAGGGAACTTAGGATTCTGATTACAGGCCAAAATGTTTAGTTATTCAATTTGCAAATATGAAAGGTGTAGGTGATTGAGTTTGAGTTTTTTCAAGCCCAAGATGTATTAGAGAAGCAGGCAGATTTGAGAGAATAAAAACCCAATATTGTCCTCTTATCATATGTTCTTTCCCTAGAGAGAGGAAATTCACTTCATCTATTTAGAAGTTAGCTTACCAAGAAGGCATACAGTGCAATAAAAGAAAAGCAAGTGGACTGTGCCCTTAATTTAAAAATCTATGTAAATTGGTTCTGATTGTTTGAACCTTTACAATAATTCTAAAATAAAATGTAACAATTATTGGTGGACAACTGAGCATCTTTAAAAATTGTCATATTCCAAACCTTTGCTCTCTTCTTTTCCTTGATCTTCTTCAGTTTTTTTCACTCTTGTCTTTGTTTGCCCTAATGTTCGCTTACTACCTCCTCTGCTCTAAAGAGAAATGCCTCAGATAATAGGTTTATATTTGGACAAGGAGGTTGTGAGATTTGATCACAAAGATCACAACTGAGAATTAGTTTAGCAGAACAAAGTGTTCTTCTAGTCTGTGGAACATCACTGTCCTGTTCCCTTACATTAATGCTCTAGCAATGAGGTGACCACTCTAATTTTTAGGACTCTTGAGAGTGAGGTATTGTTGTCACTCTGGCAGTCCACAGGAGGCCACTAGAGGAATGAAAGTTTACAATATCATGGTGTTCACTGCCCCAATTCAAAACTGTCCATTTGGATTGGCTGGTATGAAAAGGGGCACAATACCTTTTACTTAAGTGGAAGTATAGGAGAAGGTAGTCCTCTTCCTTCTGCTTCCCTTAAACACTCACAGCAGTTTCTTTGTAAATCTCTTTCTTCCTCCTACTCGGCCGTGCTCTTATTTAAATTCCTTTGCACTGTGCCAGCCTAATAGATTTAGTAAAGTGTAAAATGTGGAAAAGATACAGACAGACAATTGGACGTGAGAAGATGTGACCAATAAACCATAAGTGACCCTTACTAATAAGTGACTTAAAGTAAAAAATAAAATAGTGGAAAATCATTTTAGCTATCATACTGGCCAAAATTATAAAAATTGCTAATACCCGGTGTGGGAAATAGGAAAAAGATGCATTGTCAAATATTTGGCAGAAATATAAATTAATAGAAATTAGAAACAATTTGGCAATATTAATTAGACTTTAAAACAGACAAAGCATTTGACCCACTTCTAGAAATTGACCCTGTAGAAATACATGCTCAGATATATTTGCACAGGTGCTCACTGCAGTGTTGCTAGTAATTGACAACTTTTAGAAAAATTCTAAATGCCCATCAATAAGAAACTACTTTAATTATGTGACATACTTAGAGGTGACTCTGCCTATACTGACATGGAAGGATGTCAGCAATATATTTCTGAAAAAGAAAAATAATTTGCAGAGCAAAATGTATAGCTTCCCATTTTTATAAAGACCCTATGTACATGTGGGCTTACACATGTGTTCAGGTCTGGAAGGAGATAAGCCCTGTTTCTGCTGATGATGTATCTGCCAGGTGGGATTGGAGGGAGAGGGAACATTTTCACTTTTTACTTTTTTGCATTCTCTATAGTTTATATTTTTATTACAATAAAAATGTATGGCTTTTCGTAATTAAACATAATAAATTCCCCAGAAGAAAAGAAAAAATAGCAGCACAAATATTTCCATAAACTTGACAACTCTCCAGAAGTAGAACTTTATGCATCTTCAGTCCCCAGCTCACTACCTTGGCTAATGGGACTCATATGACAATTAAGTCTGTGTTGAATGAGTTGAATGTTGCTTATTCCAGTCTGTGCTCCTATGACCAGGTTGTGCATTGGGCAGAAGATAATAAAATATGGCCAGAGATAACACAGAGCATGTGTCTTCTTATTTCTCCCTTTCAGTCCTCAAGTTTCCTTTTTTCCTGCTACTCCCCACGCTCCCTACATCTCTCTGCATGCTGCAGGACCCAGTCCCTGTCCAATTCCAGAAAGATCTGACTATATGAAGTCTTGGGTTAAAATGTCTTTTTAGCGGATAGAGCCCTTGGTCTATTTATTAGTCTAAGGTGTTATTTTTCTCCATGTGTTTCCTTTTAATCATTCTGCATAGCTGGACTTGATTAGGATGTTTATATATGTAATTACCCTTTCTTTTAAACTCCCTATTCACGCCTGACATTTTTCCCTTTGTAATTTATTTGGTAATAAATATCTTCTATGAGAGAGAAGACAGGAAATCTTGCAGAAGACTACCTCAGCCCCAGATTGGTCTGCTCTCACTCTGGTGCCTCCTGTAACCTGGTGAGTCAAGGCTCCGAGGACCGAGAGCCTGTTAGGTGGGACCCAGAGCCTTCATGGCCTCCCTCTCCCACTGATGATGTAGGATCTGCCTTTCAGAAGCTAAGAGGGGCTAGAGCATATATCTATTCAGTGCCCATTTTCTTCCTACCAATTTTAGAGAAACCTGGTATTATCCCCAAATTAATGAGAGGGTACCTGGATACATAGAATGATATTTTTTAAGGTCTAGTCAGAGGTAGGCAAGGACTTGGCACAGATAATAGAAGAGAATCAAGTGCTCTCACTTCTCTATTGCCTATCCCTTTCTTAGGAGGCGGTTCCACATTTCAGGAAAAAAACTTAACTTTTTATTTTATTTTTTATTTATTTATTTTTTATTACATTCAGAAAATATGATGTCCCCATATACCCCTCACCCCCCTCACCCCACTCCTTCCCCCATAGCAACAGTCTCCTCCATCATCATGAGACATACACCACATTTGGTGAATACATCCCTGAGCACCGCTGCACCTCATGATCAATGGTCCATATCATAGCCCACACTCACCCACATTCCATCCAGGGTGCCATGGGAGGACATACAATGTCCCGTAATTGTCCCTGCAGCACCACCCATGACAACTCCAAGTCCTGAAAATGCCTCCACATCTCATCTCCTCCTCCCATTCCCCACACCCAGCAGCCACCATGGCCACCTTCTCCACACCAATGCCACATTTTCTTCAATTACCAATCACAATAGTTCATGAATAGAATATCAGTAAGTCCACTCCAATCCACACTCTATTCCTCCATACTGTGGACCCCGGATTGGTTGTGTCCACTCCACATCTACATCAAGAGGGGGCTTAGATTCCACCTGGATGCTGGATGCAATCCTCCTGCTCTCAGTTGTAGCCACTCTTGGCTCCCTGGTGTGGTGGCTGACTTTCTTCAACTCCATGTTGGCTGAGTGGGGTAAGTCCAATAAACCAGAGTGTAGGAGCTGAAGTCTGTTGAGGTTCAGTGCCTGGCTATCATATGGTCAGTCCAGAGATTCAGATCCTCTAGGTATATAGTAAACCCCAGCACCAGCTATAGTTCTGGTAAACGTAACAGGAGAGGCTTGTGAAAAAAGATCACATCTGAGTCCAGTTCCATCACACAGAAACACCAACTCCAAAGAAGGGCCAACTGACATGGCAGTGAACTCCATCTGCAATGACCATAGAACCTGTGGGTCTCTGTAGCCCTCAAAAGAACCAATACCTGGGGTTGTATCTACTTTATCTGTCTCTGGGACTCTGCTGAGGTGTGCATAAGGGTGACCCCTCTGATAACCTCCTGGCTCTCTTTTGGAGACTCATAGCCATATAAACTAATTTGTCCTTTCCATTTCCCCCTTGATTCAGATCAAAAAGCATTTTTAACTCCTGGTTTTATATGTAGACTGAGATATTCTGCTGGTCCAAATTGACCCTTGTATTCAAGGTCATTTTCTAGTTACATCATCAGCTGGTACTTGGTAGTAATCCCTCGGTGCCAGGGAGGCTCATCCCCAGGAGTCATGGGGCGAAGGCAATGCATTTACATGCTGAGTTTGGCATCGAGACTGGCCACATTTGAGCAACACAGAGGCTCTCAGGAGGTAACTCTTAGGCACCCTGCAGCTCTAGGTCTTGTTCTTATTTCAGGTGCACAGGCTCACAAGCATAGTCATTAGTATCAAGGGCTCATTGTTGGACCTTCATTCTTTTTTGGTCTTTGCCATTGCACTTGAGGGATTGTTGCTGTTCCTTTAGGGACTGTGATAAAGCTCCCCTGGCTAGGAACTCCACACTCCCTCAGTTGTTTTTAATTTTATCCACTATGAAAATATCCAAACATTTTTATGTACCCTGGATATATGCCCTATAGAACTCACTGCCAACCATGTGTCCCCTGTCAATAACATCCCACACCAGTATTCCTCGGCTGCCATTGTTGAAACTCTCTGTGATCCAAAACTTCCTGAAAAGTGGAGCCCAATATATTGCCAGGTTCCCTTATTAGTAAAATGGAATATAGTGATGAGTTTAAAGGTTAGATATAGAATACATATTAACTTGGAGAAATTAAGGTAAAAATAAATTGGGGTATCAAAAAATTTAAAAATGCAAAAGCTTTGTTTTTGATGTTTTGCCTTCCATCACTGCAATAAGTGTTGCCCGGTATGCAAATTGGCAAGGGAACTACTTCCATCTTTTCCTCAGTGTCTACATCCTATCTTTTTCTTTTCTTTTTTCTAATTATTAAGCTTATCTTCACAAGTGTTTTATTTTTATTTATTTTATTTTATTTTTTTAAAGATTTATTTATTTATTTATTTCTCTTCTCTCCTCCCCCCCCCCCCCCAGTTGTCTGCTCTCTGTGTCCATTTGCTGTGTGTTCTTCTGTGACCGCTTCTATCCTTATCAATGGCACCAGGAATCTGTGTTTCTTTTTGTAGCGTCATGTTGTTGTGTCAGCTTGTTGTATCAGTTCTCCATGTGTGTGGCGCCACTCCCGGGCAGGCTTCACTTTCTTTTGCACTGGGTGGCTCTCCTTACAGGGCACACTCCTTATGCGTGGGGCTCCCCTACATGGGGGACACCCCTGCGTGGCACGGCACTCCTTGCGTGCATCAGCACTGTGCATGGGCCAACTCCACACGGGTCACGGAGGCCCTGGGGTTTGAACCGCAGACCTCCCATGTGGTAGGCAGATGCCCTATCCATTGGGCCAAGTCCGCTTCCCCACAAGTGTTTTAGATCACAGTAATTCATATATACAATATACAGTACTCCCACATATTCAACATAAAACCTTTTCCCTTCCATAGCAGTAATCTTTTTACATATTCATACTATATTTACTGAAACTTATGTACAGATATTGAGACAGTAGCTTTCAAACAAGGTAACATTTGTGTTTACATTGTGGTTTATATTTTAGACTATACAATTTTCTAAAATTTTAGTTATCTTATGTTTTACATTATAATTTACATTTTAGCCTATCAGCCCCTACATATTTTTGGTGTAATTTTACATGTCTTATATCCATCCTTGCGTACTCCTGTGAAACACTTCAATTGCCCACACAGTTACATAGGTTCCATCTATTCAATACCTCTTTCCCCCTCTCCTTAGGGTCCACGGTGACAGTCAATCTTCCTTGCTTGAAGGGCCATGTTCAGATATAGTTGCAACAATGTTGAGGGCTTGACATGCTTGACTGCCCTAATGCCCTGGAAGCCACCATTTCTCTTGAGAGATACAGTTCCCACTATTTGATGGCATCAGTCCTCCCCAGGATGTGGGTATACCTTCACTCTCATTATATGGGTCTCTATCCAATGATATAACCCACTATGGCAAAATGAGCATTCACATATTCCTAACTTTTTAATCCAGCTCAAGGCAACACTGTTTCCAAACTCCTGTAAAATTAGGGGTTATAGGCAAGTGAGCCTTTTTAAGTAATCAGTTCATCCTGGCACAGCACTCAAGTTGGGATGGCTTTGTTTTGTTTTCACCCAAGGACAGACTCGCAGTTCCCCACCTTTCCTGGATCTCTTGTGATAGCTCACGTGCTCACTCATTCTCTTTAATTAGCTTTAGGACAATCTGCATTTAAACATTGTTTTTCCTGTAAGCAGAATGTGTTACTGCTGATTTTCGAAGCCCTCACTACATAGCTTGGTATGGGTTCATGGAAAACACTTGCAACCCAGTTGCGATCTTGTCGTGAATTTGATTTCTGTGTCTATCTTCTTGACATCTATGTCTGTGCCATGGTCATGTCTTTCACCATCCTGGACATTAAAAATAAATCCAGTCAATTCCCAAAGCCCTTCTTCTTTTGAATTTGCTCATCAGTTCAGACAATGATTTTATTTCCCTTTTTGACTCTTTACAGTTGTTTTATCAAAGTGATACTTTAAAGCACTAAGCTACAAAGTTCTTGATGGCAAGAGTTTGGACTGTCTCAGTTATCTCTGTATCCTCAGAGTCTAGAATGGTGCCAGGCACAGAATAAAGCAAATATTGAACGAATGCATACATGGCTAAACATCTATCTAAAACTTATCTATGTGGGTTTCCTTACTTTTCTGTTGGACATATTAAATAATTTGACTTTAAATTTGGATTCTCTACTAAAAATTCGGAAACTGTATTTTTAAAGACGATATTTGATTATACTTAATCTCTTTCTCCTTTGCTTTTGCTTTCACCTAAAAATAATAATAATGAAAATACCTATGGGAAGCAGATGTGGCTCAAGCTCTTTGGCACACACCTACCACATAGAAGGTCCTGGATTTGGTTCCTGGTGCCTCCTTTAAAAAAAAAAAAAAGACGAGGAGACAGAGAGCAAACAGTGAGCACAAACAATGGGGGAGGGTGTGGATAAATAAAGCAATCTTTTTAAAAAAACAAAAAACAAACCTAGTACCTTTTTAATTTCTTTTTAAAACTCCTACAACTCTGATTCCCAAAAAATATTTCTCTAAGACTAACATTGAAATGATTAAACACAACTGAAAAATCAAATTTCCTTTCATCAGGATTAAAGCTTAGTGTTTACTATGTTTGATGTCTGACAGATATGAAAGTAGCATGCTGAGCAGGGAAAGGAAAGATAAAGGGTTGGCAGTAATCAATTCAGGATTGATAATTGGTAATTAGATAATGGAGAGTTAATTAGATAGTCTTGGTTGCAACAGACTCATGTTATCATTTTATTGTCCAATTGGCAAACCACTTGGATAGTCTTGTACATAGAAATATAGATGTTTTGTCTTCCCTATATTTTGGTAAGTCTATAGTATCCAAATGGGAGGTTCTTAAACATGGTTTTTTAGTTCAGTTTCTTTTTTATCCTGCAAAGTTCATTAAAAACATTTAAAAGATTTGGCAGTGTTTTGTATGAACTTCCTATTGATGTTTGTAGCCCTGCCACATGGGAGGAAAGTTGACTTCTAGGAAGCAGATGTGGCTCAAGTGATAAGACCTCCACCTACCATATGGGAAGACCCAGATTTGATCCCTGGGGCCTCTTGGTAAAAAAGCAGAAGAGAAAGCATGCCTGTGTGGCAAGCCAGTGCCCATGTGGCGAGCCAAGTGCCTGTGTGGTGAGCCAAGTGCCCATGCAGCGAGCTGAGTAGTGAGCTGAGTGCCCATGCAGTGTCCGCGTGGAGAGCCAAGTGTCCACGTGGCAAGACAAGTGCCTGTGTGGTGAGCCGAGTGCCCATGTGGTGAGGCAAGTGCCTGTACAGCAAGCCGAATGCCTGCTGTGCAGTGAGTCAGTACCCGTGCAAGTGAGTCATGCAGCAAGATGATGATGCAACAAAAGATGATGAGCACAGCAGACACCCGGAACTGAGGTGGCACAATTAACAGGAACCTCTCTCCACATCAGAGGTCCCCAGGTTCAAATCATGGGGAATCCTAGAGGAGAAAGATGAGAAGAGAAGACAGAAACAGAAATAGAAACAGAGGATCACACAGAAATGGATTCAGACAGCAAAAACAGCATGGAGGGGATAGGGGAGGAGGAGGGGGAGGGGAAGAAAAAAGTTGACTTCTCTGTGATACATTATTGGGAGCTGATTTTGATAGGATTAGAAAAACACAAAACTCTAAAAGCTTGCCATGGAATATTCATAAAAGTTGAAATAAAAGACAATGAGTTGTTTTTATTTATAAAGAGCACTTTTAAACAATTTAAAAGTAAAGGTTTATGCACAAAATATTGTTTTATATTAATATTAGTACAAATAGGAAGAAATCCTATTCCCCAAACTGGAAAATTTTATTTAAATCTATGTCAAAAATTATAATGGGTGCTTTGCATAAATGATCATTTAATTCCTAAAATAAAGGTATAAACTAAGAACAGTTAGTCCTACTTTATGATGAATGAAGCTGAACTGCTAAAGATTAAGTCACTTTTCTAAGGTCATGTGACTGACAAATGGTTGAGTTAAGATCATAATGTTCTTTTCACTCTGTTGAAAATCAGTGGCTATGAAATGACTCAAGAAGAAGCAACATGAAATTATGCTTATGATAATTTAAAATGTTGAATATGAAATTGCATATGTGTTGCAATGAAAACTGATTAAGATGCACTTGATCAGAGGAATACATTATAAAGATTGTAGTGCTTGTATTAGGCTGAGGAATTTTGCATGGCATTTGTTTTTATTTTCCAAAATATCTGAATTGTGGATAAGTTACTTTCAAATTAAAGTATTATTTATAATGGAGTGTCTGTAGCACCAGTTTAGTTCATCAATAAGGATATCTAAAAATCTTAGTATTTTTGGTATGCTTTCTGAAAGATTGGATAGCCTTTTGAGCATGTATTCATTTTTGCTGTTTCTAGATCATCAAGTTATTAGATGGAAAAAGATCTCAAACTGTGGGAATTCTGATATCCAGTTTGCATTTAGAAATGAAGGATATCCAGCAAGGTAAGTCTTCATCATTTTTCCAACTTTTAAAATTTTTACTTTTTTTTGTGAAAAATATGAACGTATGCAAAATTAGAGGGGATGCCATAATGAATCCCATATACCCATCACCCAGCTACAAATCCTTTAACTCTTGTTTCATCTAAAGCACCCACAGCCCCAATGGATTATGATGAAGCAAATCCCCAGCATTTTAGGATTTCATCTGATAATGTTAGTACTATCTCTAAAAGATAAGGACAATATTTCAAACATAACTGCAATGCTACCTACTCTCATGTATAGTAATCATTTCTCAATATCATCAAATACATAATTTTAGTTTCCCTGATTATCTATGTATTCATAATTTATCTATTCATTTATAGTTAGTTTGAATGGGAATTGAGACAAATTTCACTTATTACCTTTGCCTGATGGGTCTCTCAAGTTTCTTTTAACCAAGAGGTTTCCATTCTCCATCTTTTTTTCCTTTGTAATTTATTTGCTGAAGAAACCACATCACTTGTTCTGTAGAGTTTCCTACATTTTGGATTTTGCTAATTACATCACCATGTTGTTATTTCTGATATTCCTCTGTTCCTCTTTGTTTTCTGTAAACTCTTAATTTGGTCTAGACACTTAATCTGATTTCTGTTTAATTTGGGGAGTAAGAATACCTCATAGGAGCTACTGTATTTTCTATCAGAAGATACATATTATCTGGTTGTCTCTCTTTGTGACATTAGAGGATAGTGACAATCTTTGCATTGATCTATTATTTCATTTGAAGTTTGCAAAAGAATGATGTACTAATTCCATCTTTTCTGCTTCATTAGCTGCACTACTTCTACAGAGAAATGCTTTCCTTCACTAATCATTTGGTTATGTCATTGTCTTTTTATCCATTTTTTTTTTCAAATAGGACTTTATCTACTTGGTTATATTTGGCTTGATTTTAAATGTTAAGCACTTAAAAAGAGGAAATTTTGCTTGTGTATATTTTTCTTAGGCTTTAGAGAAATGGACCATAAACTGTCTTCCCTTTTTGAAATCTGTGCCTTACATGAAAACATAGTCCCCTTTCTTTGTAATCAATTAACTGTTAGTCTCTTTTTAACGTGTCACTTACAATATGTTCTGAGTTGTGGTATAATCTCTCTTAGGTGGTGTCAGTAGCATTTAGAATGGGCTTAACAGTGGAAACACTCTGAAACCATGTTGCCCTGTAAGTTTCCGTCTGAGTTGTCTCAAATTTATTTTACTCTGCTACACATGGTAAGACTCTCATAGCCTCAGAATTAAAAGACACTTAAGATACTTTAACACATTACTTTTCCTTGAAGAGGATTTTGTTGGGGATTTAATATGTTATTGCCAGCACAACAAATTCCACACAAACTAAAAATATCCTAAATTAGATGATAATCACAAAGTATTCGAATAAGCCAGTTCTCTAGGTAAAGAGAACTGATGGAGATATCTGTAAATACAAGATTTTTAGTGAAAGTTGTCACGGGTGACTCTGGCGATGCACAAGTCCAAATTCTGTAGGGCAGACCACAAGCTGGGAACTTTGTTGAAGGTTTTTGATTAATTCCCCAGGAGAAGCTGGCTGGCTGAAGGAAATGGAAATTCTCTCTTCTGACTGTTGAAATTATAACTTTTCCTTTTAAAACCTTCAACTAATTGAATGAGACTTCACTCGTTGTTGAATGCAATCAACTTACTGATTATTTAAGTCCTTGAAATTTCCTCACAGTAACAATCAGGCCAGTGCTTGCCTGACCAAACATCTGGGCACTATCACCCAGCCAAGTTGACACATGGACCTTACCATCATACCTAGACTATTTTCAATATGTAAACTCAATAATAGAATTGAGTGTTCATAGTAGTCTATCTAAGTTTGGTAAAAGTTCAACCCAAATCAATCTTCCAGTGGGATCTTGCATAGAAGAATTGAGTTTCTGGTCAATTTGAAGTAGGAGAATATGGTGCTAGGACAAAGAAAAACTTAGGAAAAGAGACTAAAATAAAAAGTAATCTAGGCAGGGGAATGTACAGTCTTATGGTGAGGAGATTAACTTTTTTGATGTAGTCATTGAAGTTAGAAAAGGATTCTTAGGGTATGGTGACAGGGGTTTTTTGTTATTTTTTAAAGATTTGTTATTTATTTCTCTCCCCTCCCCCACTGTTGTCTGCTCTCTATGTACATTCACTGTGTGTTCTTCTGTGTCCGCATGTATTCTTGTCATCGGCACCTGGAATCCATGTCTCCTTTTATTGCATCATCTTGCTGTGTCAGCTCTCTGTGTGTGTGGCACCACTCCTGAGCAGGCTGTGTCTTTTTGTTGTTGGACGGCTCTCCTTGCAGGGTGCACTTATTGTGCATGGGGCTCCCCTACACGGGGACACCCCTGCGTGGCAGGGTATTCCTTGCACGTGGCAATACTGCGTGTGGGCCAGCTCACCACATGGGTCAGGAGGCCCTGGGTTTGAACCCTGGACCTCCCATATGGTAGGCAGATGCTCTATCAGTTGAGCCAAATCCACTTCCCTGGTGACAGAGTTTTAACCAAAACAGTATTCTTCAAGAGCTTGTTGAATCACAAATGTGCTTGCTATCATTACCATGACATGTAACACCATGGATATGAGTCTTCACAATGGTAGCATCACTTTAGAGTTTATTCAATTCTGTTTAGGCATGTCCTGCTGCAGTATGGGAGTCTTCCACAAAGCTAAGAGTAATCTCAGTTATATTATAGTAACTAAATCAGGACCATAAACCTTCTTCCCATGGCATTCCAGCTTTGTTGGATTGTATGGTCATTGTGAGTTGATTAAAAATTCAGACCTTTTCCAATATTCTTTTCTGCCTACAAGAAGAAGTGATCTCTCATGTCAGCACTGAAAATGTTAATTTTAGCATCATAAACTTCTAGGACTGTGGGTACCATTTTAGTTCTTTGTCCTGCCTCAAGCACCTCTGTTATCTACCACAGAAAATTTCCTAAGTTCTAGCACTTGTCTCCCTTCCATTTCTTCATTTAGTAATGTGTTCCAGATGAATATGACAATACAACCAGAGCGTAATCTTCCTTTGGAATCATCTGACTGGCACTGGCATCTGAAGGTCACTAGGAGCCTAGCTGTGTCAGTTATATTTCACTCTGAATCTGTGTCTGGTGGTGAATGGAATGCACTTGGCCTTGTGTTGTCATCCAGATGAAAGGACTCCCTGTGCTAATGTCATCTAGGGCATTTACATTAATGTGAGAAAGGCTGCAGAGAGATGGGATTGGGGGAGGCCAGCTGGCAGCGTAGGCAGGATTTCTCACAGCATCTCAACCCTGGTAAAATCACCACAATTCAGATGCTTTTCTTCAGCTCTCTGGTCATATATTCACTTTTGTCAGTGTACACAGACAGAAGCACTAGCTTATACTTTCCCAACTCAGATAAGCTGATATGTGAGCCAGAAAGATTGTACATTTAGAGAGGAGAATATTTCTTTCATGTGACTTAAATATTTATCAGGTGTTTTTTTTTTCATATCATTTATCTCTACATGACATTATGTATCTATTACTTATATCATTCTCTCACACTAAAATGTCATTTGCCTCACTCAATCCCAGCAGAATGCTACATATATAGTAGGCACTCAATAAGACATTTCAATCCTGGCTTGCTGTGATTACAGTTTGGTTTATTTTGATAAGTTTTTTGGATTTCAGTCCACAGTTCTGTCTGTGTATAATCTGACCTTCGCTGGTTTAACTCTTGAATAGCAACCTCATTTTCCTCATATAAAGATAGACACTTCATTGCCCCACTGTATGTGCTGCTACGATGTACATTCATACAAAGAAACAGGCATAATCAGGTTTGGAAACAAAACACCTGATTCTTGGGAAGCATACTACCCAGTTGGTAGGAAGAAAAGTATCTATTGTACAAGCCTCCTGGGAACACAAGCATTCCAGTGTTCTAAATTACAGTGACATTTCAGTCCTGGCTTCAACAGAGAACAGCCTCTTCCCTCTTCTTGTAGGTTCAGAGACCATCTTCATAGTGGTCATAAGACATAAGATGGGCTCCGAACTTAACAGGATGGGACAATGGGCATCACACTGAGAAGGAGCATTTCCATTCCAGAAGGAACATGAAGGGAGGCACACAAAGAGGAGGCACAGCTAGAGTATATAAATTGCATGTGGATGTGGGAAGTTTCAGAACACAAAGCTAGACACATAAGCAGCATCCAGACTAGGAAGTGCTCTGAATATCATGGCAACAAATTTGGACATTATCCCATCGGTAACATGAAGAAGACATATATTTTGAGTATAGAAATTTCTCTCAGGCTACTGTGTGGGGCACCAGTTAACCTCCAGGATCTTCCATGCTCTGGCCACAGCCTGCATCTCATTGTTCTCATCTCATTTCTCATTGTTCTAATTTTCCCCCTCTCACTACACTGTAGTCTCAGTAGTTGTCTTTGAATCCTTAAAAAGGCCAAGCTCTTTCCTTCTTCCATGTCTTTAAATGTGTTGTTCCCTCTGTTTGGAATACGTTTTCAGCCTACTCTTTAATAGCCAGCTCTTTCTCTTGCTCAGGTTTCAGCTTAAATGTCTCCTCAAAGAGACCCACCTCACTAATATATGTCCCTCTAAATTAATTGTCTTATTTTTCTTCATAGCACTTATTTTTTATTAGTTCATCTACTTTATTTCTACTACCAGAATATAAGCTGCAAGAGGGAGATTTCTAACTGCTGTATTCCCAGCACTTTGTACTTCTGCCTGCCACATAGGTGATGCTCTACAAGTGTTCATTGAATGATAAATGAAAATAGGACTGAGGGAAGATAAATCTATTAGAGAGTGATTGTCATCATTCAAATGATAAATGAAGAAGGCCAAAACCAAGTCTGCATGTATAGAAACTTAGAGGAAGAGACCCATGCAAAGATATTTGGGGAGAGAGTTGCTGGAATTAATCACTTCAGATACAGTGGAGATGTCTTGGTTGTACCTCGGGTTTCTGGCTTTGCGTAGAATGATGCCAAGAACTGAAACAGGAAATAGAAGAAGAGACGCAGGGATAGGAGTGGACAGATAAGCTCTGTTTCGGATGATTTGAGTGTGAGATGACTGGGGACTGTTGAACTGAAGTGTTCAATAAACGTCTGAAACTTTGAGTCTGGTGCTAAGTGGATAGAGGCTAGGTTAAAGATATCATATCCCTGCAAAAGGAACCTTCTTTCTTCTTTTCTCTCTATCCAAGATGGTATTTGGCATCTTGTGGGCAAAAGTCAAATCCCTACAGTGACAGGAGTTTAAGGCACACTGCATGACTACAGGAAAGACCTTGATTGTGGAAGAAGAATGCTCTTAGGAAGCTGACCATAATTCCCACAGCTCTTCTATTTTTTTCTGGGAGAGATTCTGAATAAATAATATACTTACTGCTGGCTTTCCATCTCCTGAAATGAATGACTTATATTTAAAGGCATTTTTACATCCTTGAACACAGTAACTGCCTACATGATTGCAAATTAATGTTTTCATTCCATGTTAGTGATTTCCTCTTATTCTTTCCCCATGAGAAATGGAAAATTGCTGTTAACTATATTTGATATAAACTTCCATATGCATTGCAACAGACTGGGGGCCAGAAACCTCGTGGCCTTCATTTGGAATTTCCCGTACACTCAGAATTCATATTTATAATATTTAACCTAAGATCAAAATAAAACATTTTTCACTTTAGTTCCTGGTAGTTTAGAATCTGTTTGGGAGTTCAGTTGCACCAAAGACTTTCTTTCTGTTGAGGAATCTCAATACAAAATATGAGAAAGGGATGCCAGTTAGTTACATCCAAGTCTTAAACCCAGTCTCCCAGATCAGAGAACACCCACTGGACCTTGCTAACTCCTGCCTTAATAATTTCCAGAAATCTCTGTCTAGGTTTATGTTAGTTGTCTAAAACATAATGAATTTGACCATGCATCTGAAATTCACCATGAATTGTCTAGGACTTTCCTGAAGAACAATCTCCCTCTAGCCTAGACGAATACATATTCAAAGGCCCTGGTCTCCAAATTTTTTATTGTGTACTTCCAACAGTAAAAAGTTTGAGAGTGTGTATCTCAATATGTATTTTCTAAAACATACGAGTTATATAAATGTACTTTAGAACTAGTAAGTACATTATAAAACATGTGAAAACCAAATTTAAAACTAGATTAATGATGTTTTTAAATGTCTTGCTAATTTTGATGGTTTCATGTTCCCATTAGCTAATACCTTAAGACTTAATATACAAATAGTGAAAGGCTCATTATTAACAATAATGGATGTGTACCCACGTTTCAAACAGTCTTCTTGATAAATTCTATTATTCTGATGGGGGCCAACCTCTTGGAAATCTGATTACACTGTCTTTGTTTTTACCTCATTCTGTAACTGATGGAGAGCCTGTGTTAGCAACAAAAGTATTAGCTCTGCCATTTTCTTATTTTTCACATATTATCCTCAATCTGGGGTTCTGTGAAAGAATCCCTTGAAGCCAACTTGTTTATTTTATGAAGTTTAGTTTCATGAAAACCTGATTTTATAATTAGAAAAATTCATTTGACTGGGCACCAAAAAAAAATCTGCAATATGTTGAAAGTAAATGAAAGAGCAAGGATGCCATTTCTGAAGGAACTTACCCACCAAAGGTGAATATGTTTCTGACCTGCTGGCATATCCCTGAATGAGGTCCGGTGTCAATGCTAAATTGTTGTCAGGGCACAGCTCTTTAAATTGTTAAATAAAGTAAATGTAAATAATAGTTCTTATACTTCCCTTTCCTTTTCCGCCCTCTTTTTTTCCCTCCTGCTAAGTCTAAAACACCTGAACAGCAGGAATCCCACCCATCTCTTTCTAAACCGCTGCACATTCCTTCACTCTCAGAGCTGAGTCCCAAAAGCAGAGGGTGGCTTTTCTTTGTATTTTACCTTCAGGCAACTGGCTGAGACTATCCAATCTGCCTGGAATGTAATTTTGGCTCTAAAGAACCAGAACTAATGGAAGAACAGAAGCAGCTTAACTAAACTGTTTCTCATTCCACTGCCCTGGAAGGAGAATAGAGGGGATATAGGAGGGGAAGCTTTGTGAATTCTATGCTGTGTGACCTTTGAGGTTTGAACCATGGACAATTTTAATTATACCTATAAAATGGTACCTTGGGCACCTTCAGGCATAGTACATGCCTGGACTTACACAGGAGGTGGGCTTTTTGCTTTATAAGATTGATTTGGGGCTTTGGGAATAGATTTAAAAAGTGTCCCTTCCGTGATTGTCATTTCTTCTGCCTCCCAGCCAGCTCCTACTAAATGTGTCATTTACACTTGCTTCCTATTCCTTCGGAGTCCAAATTAAGGTCTTTATGAAGTATAAGCCCAACAGGTATTTAGTAAAGCAGATAAAATTGTAAAATATATTCCCTTGATATTTCTTATTCTTTGTGTGTCTGGAGGCAACTTTTGCTTGTGTCTTTTCATTTTTTGAGTGCTTTTGCTATCCTTTTCACACAGTTCCATTGAGCAGTGTAGAATTGCACTTGTTATCTTTTCATGAAAATTAGACTATTACTATAGATTTTATTTTATTTTCATTCAAGGTAAACCTTTTCAAGTTCCAGGTTTCCTTTTTTTCTTTTAGAAATTTTTTGCTATGACTTCAGCTGTAATACCCATTTCTTTGAATAGCTGCAAATAATTAGCAAAGACTGATCATTTTATTACATATGTCAGACTAGCATGTTATAAATGAATTAAGCATTAGCAGTAATTAGATAATGGAGTTATGGATATGTTTAATACTCAAATTTTTTATAACTTAAGTTATGCATGGTTCCCATTTGGAGACTACTGATTAATTGATTAATACAACTGCATGTGATACTCTGTCACGGGCAAGGTTTCTATGTAGACTCTTGTACGTAGTTAGCTTATTAATCAGTTCATTAATTTTTTAAGGTGATGAGGAATTGGTGATTACTTATAGCCTAATGCTTATACAGAATGGAAGAATTAGAATCTTAGTCCAGTAAATTCCCACTGCCTCGGAGGAGCATGTGATGATTAAGGAACTGAGCTTGGGAAATCAAGCTGTGCGACTTTGTGCCTTGATTTCGTCATCTATAAAACTATGAACAACAGTAGTACCCATGTCATGTGACTAAACATAAAACACTTAGTCTTAGAACAATGGCCTGGCACAGAGGGCACACCTAATAAATGCTAGTTATTGATTATAAGAAATTAAACTCTAGTAAGGTCTGCCTGCTGTGAAGCATCCTGTGAAGCATTGGACAGAGTTTCCTTTAAGCTACTTCAAAATTGGTGCCTTTCATCATTTCATTCAGATACATAACATTGAGTGAGGGCATGTGTATCTGTGGGTGTATAGGTGTGCCCAGTGACCAGTGAAGGTGGAACATAATGGCCAGCAGCAGAAAAGTGGGGCTATTGAGGAAGAGTTATAGGAGAGCTTTGACTTTTGTGAAGAGATACGGTGACCAAGTGCATCTTGGAGGCAGGTTCTGTGCAAGCTCCTGTCCTGACCTCTGAGTTATTCTTCCATCTCCCTCCACACTGCTCCCTGCCCACGCCATTCTTTCCCCGTCTTACCTAGTTCCTGTCTTTGACTTGATCTTTTTTTCTCAGAGATGGCCTCATTGTTGGCAGGTGAAACTGTAGGAAGATGTCCCAGCTCTCTTTCTTCAGCTTTCAGATGCTGCCACTTCCTCCTCTCATTCCCCCTCCACCCACCATATATTTTCCTTTTCTTGGTAGAGGGTAGATGATTGGTTCATGGGACTCTTGTAGGGTAGGTTATATGGGAGCTTTTTAAAACCCAAGTTACTTCTGTGTTACTTTCCCCATTTCCATTCCCTTTTCTTTCTAAATAGAGTTTTTATCAGGCTCTAAAAATATCAGTAATTTGGGCAATACAATGAAGTTTATGTATACATGGTTTTTGGAAATTAACATTATTTACCAAATTATTTCTACTAACAGAGAAAAATTATCATATTAACCTTTGCTTTTTTGTACTGGGAATAAATCCAGTCAACTGGAAAATAATCATTAGACTCCTTTGATCCAAGGTATCCTGTCAACTTCTTAAGGAAATTCTTCAGACTATTTGGGGCTTATTCTTAAAAACAATGTTAGCCAACCCAACTCCCAACTCTGTCTGTGACATCCTCTACACCTTGTGTGGCCAAATTTATTTCAGCTACTCCAAGAGACTAAGGAGTGTGCCTTTCCTACCTCGAGGTGCTCCCTCAATCAAAAAGAGCAGCTCCCTTAAATAACTGCATGTTTTTTATGAATTAGAAGTCCTTCAGACACCAAGTTCAGTCATTCTTTGTTCATTTGGGTGTGGTGTACTTGGGATAAAAAAGTGTTATGGGTTTTTAAAAATGGCTGTATGGTGAAGTAAATTCCTCCATGTTCTTTCTATATATTCTGGTCTTGTGAAAAGCAGTCTCCATGCTGGAAAGGGAATTTACCTATTCTGTAATACCCTGACCCTGTACATGTGCTTGAAGCAGACACATCGTTTTTATGTGCCCCTGTTAGTTTGAATTTGTGATACTGATCTGCTTTTTGTCCCTGCTGACGGTTATTATATCTTAATGGGCGAAACACTCTAATGTTCCTTGTTATATAATTCTTGTAGTACAGAGCAGGCACCAGAGGACCACATAAAAATGTTTGCCTCAATTTCCCTGCAAAAAAGGAGCCCAGAAACCAGACTTGACCATGTAACAGATTTTTAAAGGTAAAGGAACCCAATAAAATTACCAGCTTTTCACAGCATGTGTCTACTTCCTTTTGACATATTGTGAGGTGTAGGTGAAATATTCTAACTGAACTGACAGTGTGAGCGGGGACAACTAAGGAGAAAGGGAGATAAAAGTAAAAACCACCAGCAATGATTGATATTGCAGTAGCAATGAGTTGTTGAGGTCTCCCCTTTGTGGATTTGACACTTCACCTTTCTGACACCATCTGCAGGAGTGTTGCTATAATGAGCTCTATACAGATGGGAATGAAAGCTGGAATTACAGTATCTTTGTGGCTTTGTGGCTTGCTATAGAATTGTGTAGGCTGTTACTCAGTGAATAAGATAAAAGATGTGGGTGTATGTGTTTGAGAGAGAGAGATTTTAAAAGTATAAAATGGCTGTGACTACCTGATGCTAGGAAATGGCCAAAAATATTTTCATCCAAAATGATTCCTTGGTACATTGTGATCTCCAGTTAATTAATGAAATGAATTTATGTAATAGCTTATAAGTTTAATACTAAGTACCTTTAAGAATGATTTAATCAGAGAGAATTTTTTTATTCTCTAATACAATGTCTGTATTTAGTATTTGGGGGCTAGAAATATCAAGTACGGTGCTCTGACATTTTAGAAACTTAAAATATATTTGGTGAATAGGAAATAGAATTATGTGCATGCAAGATAACTTTCCTAGGAGTCGTGGGACTTACAACCTTTTTTTTTTTCCTTTACCTTTCAGAACTTAGGTCCAAAACCTAACCTTCCTTGGCTATTCTGTAGGGTAGAAATAACAGAAATAATTCAATTTCCTTAGACTGCTAGGCTCAATCAGATGATGTTTGCTTCTTCCACCTCTGAATTTTATTTTACTTTTTTATTTTTAATATCCCTATATAGAAGAGGATAAATCTCAGTGGAATATTTGGCATTGGCCCTAAATTTGCCTCTTCCTTCAACATTCCTTTTCCTCCACCCCACTCCTCTCCCAGGTCCTGGGGGAAAGATCAACAGTCTTAAGCCCCACTGCCTATTACTGTGGGGTGGCCCAAAGCTCTTCTCCCAAATCTAGGCTTAAAACCTTAGAATGATTTTAGACTCCAGTTTCCTCAGTCCCCCTAGCTAATTAGTGTTATCATTATATAGTGCTATATAGTGTTGTCTTCTCTGTCCTTTCCTTTCTGTCCACAGTATTCCGGTTATGCTACCTCTTACCTGCTGCCATACGTTCCAAAATGGGTTTTTCCAGGTTTTGTCCTATCCTATGTAAAACAACAGTTTACTCCCCTCCTCAAAACTCCTCAATCACTGTCTACCATAAATCAAATGCTTTATACGTTCTTATTCATGTCACTCAAAATTCTATAAGATCTTACCCCAAACTATGTTTGGACCCTTATCTCCCTAATCCCCTCAAATAATTCTCTCTTCAAGCCAAATTAGAACTACCTTCCATTGCCTGAAGGTTCCATGAGCCTTTTGCCTCAGCTTCTTCCTCTTGGAATGTCTCACATTCTTCATTCTCTGGCACTCATTATAAATTTACAAATTGTCATTGCTTGGAATGATTTTGTTGTTATTAATGGAGATTAATAAATGGATGTTTCAGGTATATGCCTTTTACACTTAACCTTTTTTCCTAATGTGAGACTGCTATTTTAAAACATTTTTTGAAGAAAAGATTGGAGAGAAAGATATTTTCCTTATTCATTCCTTAAAAACAAGAAAATTCATTTGTTACACTTAATTATTTTTTCTCTATTTTTTTAAAATGTTACATTCAAAAAATATGAGGTCCCCATATACCCTCCATCCCACTCACCCCACTCCTCCCACATCAACAACCTCTTTCATCATCATGGCACATTCATTGCATTTGGTGAACACATTTTGGAGCACTGCTGCACCACATGGATAATGGTTTACATTGTAGTTTACACTCTCCCCCAGTCCACCCAGTGGGCCATAGCAGGACATACAATGTCCAGCATCTGTCCCTGCAGTACCACCCAGGACAACTCCAAGTCCTGAAAATGCCCCCACATCACATCTCTTCTTCCCTCTCCCTACCCTCAGCAGCTACCATGGCCACTTTCTCCACATCAGTGCTACATTAATTATTTTTTATATGGACTATTCAGGCAAACAGGGCCATACTGAATTGGAGTGGGGCACAACTAGTCAACTTTCCTGATTAAACCTTGATTTTTTTTTAAACGGGAAAAATAGGGGAAAGGGGAAATATTTAATTCAGATGTGCCCTTCATAAGATATTTTTATCTGTCAAAATACTACCCTATTTAAAGTACCCATGTTTTTTTTTTCCCCAATATATCATGTTCTCTTTTTTAAAGAAACTTTCCCTGAAGAAGTTGCTCTTCAGGACTCCTATGACATCTGTCCTATCCACAGACAATTATTTTTGCCTATTACACACCAGGTGGTACTATACAAAGTACTGAAGTTATCGAGATGCATAAGGAACAGTTCCTGACTACAACAAGTCTGACATGGTCTAGTTGGGGAGGGAGACTGTTGGACAGGTTGCTATAATATAGGTTCTTAAAATATATTATCCTCGCCACATGCAAAATATGAGTGAGACGCCATGGCTGAAGAAAAGAGTGAGGACTACGTGTCTCCAGCTCAAGGAGTTCCCTGTAGGGAAACCTTTGACCTGGGTCTGGGAGTGTGATATGTGGGAAGAGAGGAAGCCATGGCATGCTCAGAAATGGGGAGTTGCCCAATACATGCTAAAGCACACAGCGCATGGAGGAAGTGGTAAGATATGAGGTTGGAAACGTTGCTTGGGGCCAGACAAGGAGTGGCTTAAAACTCAGACTAGGAGTTTGGACATCACCTGGTATTTAAAGGATAGCTATCTAAGGTGTTTCAAACTACAAAGTAAAATCTTGAGACCCGCCTTAAAAAATAATAACTTTGGTGATACAGTGAAGGATGGATTGATGGGAAAAACTGAAATTAGAGGTGAAACTTAGGTTACTTTCTCAGTGGACCCAGAAGCATGTTGCATTTCCCTTAGGACAGGTCATTTATATTTTTTTGTAATTAGAGTTATTTGTTTATTTACCTTTCCTATTAAAAATGCTTTCTGAAAGTGGGCCTTGAGCAGGGCTCAAAGGATGGGAAAGGTTCAGTAGGCTCTTGTATGAAACACTCAAGAATTCTGGAAAGTTGCATTGTTAGCACAAACTACTTTAGCTGCAGTAGTCTTTCTCTTTCCCAGGTGTTAAAAGGAGCTAAGGCCTTAACAAGCACTAAAACACATTAGCAGTGTGTATTTTAAAATCATTATATTCATAGTTCATAGGTATCATTTTGAGTTCTTACCTTTGTCCACGTTCTGTGCTAAACTCTTTATATATATAATCTCACTTAGTACTTTGAGTAAGTGGTACTAGCCGCATTTTACAGATATGCTGAGGCTTGGTTAATTTAACCTGCCAGGATCACATAGTGAATACATAAGAGATTTGGCATTCTCCTGAGGACTTCCTTACCTCTTTGCTTTTTCCATAATAGCCATCTTGGCTTTTTACTACAGAAATCACCTAGCTTGTTGCTTCATCAGAAAACGACCCTTCTTTTTGCCGTTACCTCTGCCTGGAATATTCTTCTCCCAGATTGTCACAGAACTGATCTCTTCATGTCTTACCTTAAATAGTACCTTCTAAGAAGTTGTCCTTGCTCATCCTATCAAATGCTGCACACTTCTCTGTTCTGCGTAGTTTATCACTATCTGAAATTTATTTACCTGTTTATTTTATGCATTCCGAGCTTCAGTATAAATTCCACGAGATCAAATACTTTGACCATCTTACACACTTCTGTATCCACAGTTTGCAGACCTTAGTACGTATTCAACAAATATTCATTCAAGGGTTGGATGTGTGAATGAGTAAATACTTCCAAAACCCCTGCTTGTCTCCAGTCCCATTCTCTCCGGGCATTTTCTTTCTGCACCTAGCCCACTGGAGGGCAAGTGGCTGGCCTGTCAAACTGTGTATCTGAGAACCAGACTGATTAACTTTTTAAACTCAAATATTTACTTAGTGGAAACTAAATCCATAGATCATTCTCTTTTTCATTAGTTCAGATTACTTGATTATATCATAAGCTTGTGTTCATGTGTAATTCCTAGGATGAGTGATTAATTTAAATGTGGGCATTCCTGATAAATTATTTTTAGAATTTTACCTTACTGCATTCATTTTGGCTAATTTTTGTAGGAAAATATTGGTATTTTCATAAAACAGAAATTGTCCCTGCCTATTCTGTTTTGATTTTGATTTTTAAAGCACCAGAAATTTAAAAATACTTGAGCTATCTGATAAATTAGTGAGTTCATATTATCTACACACATAAAATAACAGTTCTAGGAGGGCAAATTCTTTCTTTCTATCCTCAAACTGTTTTGTGGTATTTGTGTAGTGGTTTCAGATTGGCCTTCTTCGAAGTGTAGTTTTCCTTTGGTCTTGATGGAATCTGAGACAACTTACTTTGTCATTAGCATATTAACCTCTTCTTTTCTCACAGCCACACTTATACGGGAATAGCTTGCTGATTAGCACCCATCAGAGAAGGTAGTCTGTGAAGGAATTTTAAGTCCCTTTCTCAGTGTTGTGATCATGAAGAACATGATATTAGCTCAGTTAACTAACTTTGTTAAAATTGCATGAAGGAGTTTATATAATCCTAAAATATAGAAGAAGCAAAACAGTTCAGAAGCAACCTGCCTTGGTCTGTACCTTCTCCGAAAACTGTGGAGTAATGCCAATGAACAGAGTAATGGTTGACGAACAAAATGTTAAGGCATTCCAAGTATCACTGGTTGATTTAATAAAATTAATTAGCCTGCCATGGAGAAAATTTACTAGCATGCTGGTTAATTTCACAATGTAATGTCAGGGAAAGGGAGGTAGGGTTAAGGGAACCAACCTTATTAGTTTTGAATAATTATTTAAAGATGTGGAGCTTGCCTATTTTAAACATCTTTGATAGCCAAATCCACTTTAAAACCTCAGTGTCTGTGCCCTAGTGCATATCGGAAGGAATCTCCCTTGATGAAATCATAAGTATATTAACTAACAGCTAAATGAATTTTTTAAGATACAGAACAAGAAGTCTGCTAATAAAACTGGGGAATGAGAAGTTAACTTAACCCTGGTTCATGGGAGGTTTCTAGAATCTTAATTTTCCATTGATGCAATTATTGCTTTTTCTTATCTTTTTAATCCAAACAAGATGTTTGCAGTGGCCATGGAAAGGTGCCTGAAATCACGTGCCTGAATTCATTTAATTTGCTAACACTGTCTTTTTTCTCTCTCTCTTCCTGGTAATAGGCAAGAGTCAGTTCTGGTGCATTAGGTACTAAATCTCTTCAATTACCAGCCGGGAAGAAAGAAAAATTGTGTTTCAAACCTACAAACTGATTTAGTTTTAAAGCACAAACACTTCTCCTGTGGAGCCTAAATTAAACTGCATAAAGGACACAGAGTTTGAGGAATTAAACAAGGCAAGGCCAAGGCTCAGGCTAGGAGTGGGAACCATTCTGCCCCCAGTGGGAAAGAAAGGGGAGCAGAAACTTGCTGAAACGCACAACTTGTGTAACAAAATGCGATATTATATTGCTTGGAAGCTGGATGTGGAGTAAGGGTCAGTGCAGGGGCTTGTCTAATCAAATTCCTTATCCTCTTTTCCTTTTTCTTTGCGGATGCTTGGCAGCCATTTTTAATGTGGATGACTCTGTGGTCGATCTGGAGACTCTGGCAGCCTTATATGAAAACGTGAGTGTCAAAGACCTACAGAGGAGAAGTTTACATATTTTCATAGCTTTACTGACTAAATAATGTTAAGGTCTTAAAAACAACTGAGCCATTCATGTCCCTTGCTGCTAAGAATTTTTGACATTGCATAGAAGAGATTAAGGCACAGAAAACACGTGCTTGAATGCGAGCAGGCTTGAGAAAACTGCTGGTATATCTGTATTAGGATATCTCATTGCACACCTGCAGGGGAGGGCAGTTCACTTACATGCCATGGAACCCAATCCTGTGGCCTGCTCTCCGAGTGAAGTTAAGCTACCTGCTTAATGTTGATATATACCAGTATCTTCCTTCCTCTGAGGAGCAGGATTACTGAGATGAGCTCAGATGATTCTTCTAAATCCAAACAAGCCGATGATGTTGATCATGGGACACAGTATCGGAGAAGAGTGGGTATGTATTGGGGATTTAGAGCGAGACAGTCTTAGGTTCCAGGTCCAGCTCTACCACTGAATGTCAAATGACCTTGGGTCAGTTATTTAAACTCCCTAAGCCTGTTTGATCACCAGTGCAATGGGGGTTATAAAGGGCTCTCCCTAATTTTTTGTATTAAATGAGATTTCCATTTATGGCACTTTATACAGATAAGGTCTTTTTACTTGGGATATATATGGAAATAACCAGCAGAATTGGCAGATTCTCTTGAGAAGATGACACAGGAGAGTTAGAATCCCCACAATTGCTAGAATGTTCTGGTATACTGACTCTGTTAGGGTGGGAAAACATGGTTTGAAACAGATCCTCTTCTACGAAAGTATGGGTATTTCCCAGGAAGCTGCCTGTGGGGGCAGGAAGGGGTAATACAATTCAATGGTCAACAAACTCTAATTCTAAAAATAGTTCATTTCAAAACTTATGGTCCCCTGGGACCTTAAATCTCTTATAGAAAATTTCCATAGTCTAAAAATCCAAGCATGGTGTAATTGCTAATTCCCTGTCCATTTCCACATCCTTTATATATTCCAGGAGCTATTTAGTATGCCAAGATGGGAACTTGTCAGGTTTCCATCAATACAGTTTCTGTTAATAGACAGGGACACAAATATCTGGCCATTGAGGGCTAATTATGTATTTATTGAATATCTAGGGGAGAACATTGTAAAGTAAGAGAAAGAAGGATTTACCAGTTACGTGGTGCAGGCCCCACTGGACTCATCTGTAAAATGACAATAAGTCAGTAGATGTTAAAGGACTTTGTAAAAGGCAAGGTACCTTCTAGATGTTTTTTGTCATTACCTTGTATATGGTCAGTATATGTTAGGTCACAGTGGAGGTAAGCTGCAAACCACTGAAATAGTTGGAAAAATTGAGAAAGTAAATACAAAAATAAATGGTACAAACAATGAGTGATTAAGAAATTTAGAGGAAAGGAAGGCAGTGACTAGAAATAAGAGTAAGGGATGTGTGTAAGTTAGGATGGTTGTTCTGAAAGTAAGGAAGCAAATGCTAAGGACAACTTGCCCCATATCTGCTTACAGGAGAGTCAAAGGTAGAATCAAATGTCCTGGCTTCCATATCCAGCTGAGGTCTCTTAGGACCATTTTATAGCAGCATCTCTCAAACTTTTGCAAGCATCAGAATCACCTAGAGAGCTTGCCAGGCCCCACCCTGGAGTTTCTTATTTCTTGGGAGAGGCCAATAATATGCACTTCTAACAAGTAAAGCTGGTATATTTCTAACAAGTGGCAGGTAATGCTGATGCTGTTAGGGACCACACTTTGAGATCCACCGCTTTAAGAAGATTCTCATTGTTCCCTTTTTGTTTGTTTCTCTATCTTAACACAGAGAGCCCAAGAGGATGAATTGGTTAAAATAAGAAAGTATTATGAGACATCCAAAGAAGAAGAATTGAAGCTGCTAGATAAACCTGAACAGTAAGGACATTTGAACACTTTGTTTTTTACCAAAAGAGAATTGCAGTCTCTGCCTCCCAGCTCTGAATAACCAAACCTGAATTGTTCAGTGAACTAAGTCACAACACCATCATTCCCGTGACCTATTGCACACAGCAGAATGACCCAGCTGCCAGGAAAGGCAGGGCTGAGATTTATACTGCTGGATACAGTATCTCATCCCCTTCCCCCAACCCTCATGACTCCTCTTTCTTGTTCTAGCAACTTATTAATTCCTTCTAGACTAAACATTTTGGCCAAAAGGGTATCCAAGGAAGGAAAAGGCATTGCTCTGTTTAAGGTTCTGCTGATGCTGTTAAAAAGATGACATCAGAGTAATAGAATTCAAACTGATTTTCCTAAATATCATATCCAGTAAATCTCGCCTGCGTGTGCCAACTTTCCCCCAAATTCTTCCACCTGCTGTGCCCCACTTAGCTGAGACTTTCTCATCCTCGCTTTGCATATTCTTGTTCTCTCCATTCACTACCTAGATTTGTTTCCTCTATAGTATGGGTATCATTCCATATCCTTTGGAAGTCTAAAAATCCAGTTTCTGAGGCTCCCTGGGGTCTGCATGCCACAGGTAAACTTCTGGGGCTTGGCATTCCCAGGGCCCACTCAGCTTTTCAGGGACCAGGGCTCTTTGGCAATGTGGGATGATTCCAGAGGGAACAGAAGACTCTCTTGCTGTTGCTAACCTTGGATGCTTCATATCCAATTAATGCTGCCTTTCTCTGCTTGGAGATGAGGCAAGCAGATAGAAAACAAAGAAGAAATCGACTAATCAGGTTCAGGGTGACAAGCCAGTCCTAGAGGTGACCAAGGTTATATGGCTTGTGCTGAGACCTTCCCACCTTGCCCTTGGATCCTTGGACCTGACCTACTCGCAGTAGATGTCTGGACATTCGGGCCCAGAAAAGCATCTCTACGTGATGGGGGGAGGGTCCAGGTTTACTTATTCTTTTTATCCCTTCATGATGGTTTGGAGCCTTAGATGAGTTGTTCTAACATAGAGCATGGACCAGGACCCCCAAAAAGTTATTTCATGAAACCTAGGAATATTGCAAATCAGTAAAAATGGTGTTCCATTACCATTTTGTTAAGTCCACTTGAACCTTCCTCCTTACCGATTCCTACCCCTAACTGATCCCATGTTCCATGCCCAAGTCATGTCTCCTAATATAATAAATTAATTCCTGCTAATGACCGATAATGGAGTGACTAATAATTGGAAGCCTAGACACTGGCAGGGCATTGGAACGGGGAGTATTTGGAGTCAAGAGGGCCTATGAAGCAATAAGGTAGTCCTAGCTATGTCAAGTTGAGCAGAAGTTGGTAAACTTCTTCTGTAAGGGGCCAAATAGTATATATTCTAGATTTTGCAGGTCATATGATCTGTTGCAAATGCCCAACCCATACAAAGATAATACATAAACAAATGAGTCTGGCTGTGTTCCAATAAAGCTTATCTTATGGACACTGCAGGCCCTGGGTGAGTTTCACCTTTACTCCTGACTTCCGGCACAGTGCTGCACTTGGGTGATTTATGCCAGAGTCTGATTCTCTGGGAACTTACTTGCCATTAGCTCCAAGTGAGTGAACTATAAGCATGTTTTATATTCTGGAAAATATGAATCATTTATAGTTTGAACATTGCAATTTCCTAAGAGTCCTGTGGTGCCCAGTCTTATAAATTATAGCTGGAGAGACTGGCTCCACCACTCACCTCATCAGCTCTCTCATACCTCAGTGCTAGATTTAGAAAACCATTTCCCATAAAGGTGTCATCTTCTTGGGATCAGGACATATGAGAGCCACTGCCTCCTGGGATGGCCGTCAACTCCCTTTGCACTATTCCTTGTGTTGGTGGGAAGGTGAGGTGAGGCTCTACTGGGCTTGGCAAGCCCAGACACATCCTTATCATGGTCTGGAATGAGGACACCACTGGGGCACTCCACTAGGCCCCACAGCCGCCTTGGGAACCCCCACAAAGATAACACTTTGACTTGCTAAAACAAGTTAGTGTGCTCCTCCATGGAAGGACACAGGTTACAACATGAAGTCATGCTGTGTGCACAGCCACCACTAAAAAAGACACACCAGAGAAAATATCATTCAGAGGTTTAGGGGATGATAAAACGAATGTCTGTCTCATAAAAACAATGAGCCACACTGCATCATTCCTCTTGTCGTCCAAGATACTGCTGTGGATACATAACCCAGATAACATAAGGTATAGAACTTTTCTCTAAAGTCGCAGGCCTTTGTGGAAAAATAGGCCTAAAATAGGGGAAAGAAGGGAAAGATCCCTAGGTCGTGTCTTCTTTGGGAGCATTTAGTCATCTCTATTACTGACCCTAGGGTATAAAGTTAGACCAGCCCAAAAGGAAATCACTTATGAATATTCATAAATACCAAATCTCAATATCCAAGGGCTTATGCTTGGGGATATTTAAAAGAATTATCCTTACCCTCAGGATAGAGTTTTTGCTTTTTGGATTTTTGTTTGTTTTTAAGAGGTACCAGGGATTGAACCCAGGACCTCGTACACAGGAAACAGGTGCTCAACCACTGACCTACATCCACCCTCATACGGTAGGGTTTTGAACACAGTTGGAGAGACAAGATATTTACCAGACACTTGCTTCACAGCCTTTGAGGTAAATTATCCTTATGGTACTTTCCCAGATAAATGAGAAAGGAGCTATTGCGTTCTTTCCCAAACCTTAGCCTGGCTATTATTGGACAAAAGGTAACGTACACTCATATTTTTCTGTATTTGTTCTTCCAGTATTTCATAGCCTCACATTTACCAGCTTTTCAAGCCAGAAATCCACAAGTCACCCTAGACTCTTCTCAATGGGTCAGTCACTCTAGGTCTTGCTGCTGCGCTGGATTTCTCATCTATTCGCTCCTCTTTCCTCATCCTGAAGGTCCTTTTAACTTCCCTCTTTGAATATTATAGAAAATCGGTCTCCAAGCCTCAAATCTACTGCCACCCCCAGTCAATCAGCCAGGTCACTGCCATGATGATTTTCTGAAATAAAAAGCTTGAAGTATCAATTTTCCATTTCCATCCCTTGTTCGTGAAAATTTAAACTATTTTAGAACACAAAATGCCTGTCCCACAAATATCATTCCACCTGCCTGGGATCTACTGGGTAATCTCTCACCTATCATCCACAAGGCATACAGGACTCCAGGAAGCCTTGGCTGGCATCCTCCCTGCAGCGTTCTGACTTAATTTACCTTTACATGGCTTCCATAGCCCCCATTATAGACTCCATTGCTAAAACCACGTACCACATTTCTTGGTAATTATAGGTTTATTTCTCGGGCTATCAAAGAGGGTGTTGTTGTATTAGTTAAAATTCTGTTTCTAGGTCTTACTATGGTAACTGACACAATATTTAATAAGGAACTCTCTGATGCTCCAGCATTAATTTTCGGTGGTACATTCTCTAGAGTCTATCCAAAATTAATGTGAAGTTCCTGAGTTTCCCATTTCCCTCCAACTCTGGAGATATTGCAGACACTTCTCCATGCAGAGGATGTTGAGGTTTAAGATCCCCTCAGAGTCTTCCCAATGACAGGTTCTTATCCCAGTTAGGTTTTAATCGTAGCCTTACAATTCTAATTTTACTTTTTCTGGTTAATCAGAACATTAGTTTCCTGACTGCTACAGCAAATACCATACAATGTTTTGGCTTAAATAGCAGGATTTTATTGGCTCACAGTTTTGAAGCTAGGAGGAGTCCAAAATCAAGGCATCAGCAAGTCAATGCTTTCTCCCCAAAGACTGTGGCATTCTGGGACTGACTGCGGCAATCCTTGGTCGTTGGCTTTGCCATCAGATGGCAATACACATGGTGGTCTCTTCTCCTTTCTCATCTGGGTTCCACTGACTTTCAGCTGCTGGCTGTTTGCTGTGGCTTCTCCCTCTGCTTCCACTTTCTTTTGCTTATAAAGTCTTCAGCCATGTTGGATTAAAGCCTCCTCTCCTCCCCCCCCCCCCCATTCAGTTTGGGTGTATGTTAACTAATAATATCTTCAAAGATGCTCTTTACAGATGGGTTCATTCTCACAGGCCTAGGAGTTGGGACCTGAAAATGCCTTTTGTGGGGTACAGGAGTCAGTCCCCAACAGTCAGAACTTTGGACCCCGAAAGACATGTTCTTTCCACATGCAAAATGCATTCCTCCTGTCACAGTATCTTAAAAGCCTTAAGTCATTTCAGTAGTAATGGTAAGTACAAAGATTCATCAAAATTGGTTATGAGTTTGGTTTATCCTGGAGACCTGTAAAACCTAGAAAACAAGTCACCTGCTTATAGTATGAACGATGGGACAGGCATAGGCTAAACATTTCCATTCCAGAAGGGAGAAATTGGAAGGAAAAGAAAGGTCATTTGTGCCAAATAAGTATGAAACCCAGCAGGGTAAACACCACTAGGTCTTAAGGTCTGAGAGCCGTTTGTGGCTTGATTCTTTGTCTTCTGGGCCTAACAGAGTGGCAGTCCCACCCTTTCCAAACACTTGCACACCAACCCCAGTCTTCCCAAACACTGGGATAGAGGCCCCACCCTTCACAAGTTTTTTTTTTAATTTCTCTCTCCTTCCCCACCCCCACCCCCTAGTTGTCTGCTCTCTGTGTCCATGCACTGTGTGTTCTTCTGTGGGAATCTGTGTCTCTTTTTGTTGCGTAATCTTGCTGCATCAGCTCTCTGTGTGTGTAGTGCCATTCCTGGGCAGGCTGCACTTTTTTCCCATGGGGTGGCTCTCCTCACAGGGCACACTCCTTGTGAGTTGGGCTCCCCTAAGTGGGGGACACCCTTGCATGGCACGGCACTCTTTGCACGCATCAGCACTGCATGTGGCCCAGCTCATCACACAGGTCAGAAGGCCCTGGGTTTGAACCTTGGACCTCACATGTGGTAGGCGGATTCCCTATCCATTGGGCCAAATCCGCTTCCTCCTTCACAAGTTTTATGAATGGCAGCCAGGCTCTCCACAATAACTGGGCACAAGTTCCACCTTCTCTGAGCACTGGGGTGGTAGCATTCTCCCCAGCAATGTGATGTAAGGCCAACCCCACAAGTGGGGGGGCAGATGGCCTGCCCCCTCCAACTGTTACATGCATGGGTGGGCCCATTCTCTTGACCCGAGATCTCTTTGGTCCAGACCTCAACTTCCATAGCTCTGCCTTTGAAGTCATTTTTCCTTAAATTTGTCCCTTCTCTCTCCCCTCCCAGCATTGCTTCTGTTCAAACAAATCTCACGAAATCTTTGTTGGCTTTGTTTGCATTTCCAGGGAGTCCAAACCATTAAACAATAGAACTTTTCAAAGGTCCTTCCTGGATAACTATGTTTCTAATCCTGACTTCCACTGAAATGGCTGACTGGATCCATGTTCAGCCACACCTTCTTTAGCAAAGGGTTGTTCAATTAGGACTTCATGTGAAACCCTGTTCTCTGGGCAGTCACTTCCCCAAAATTCGGGAGGCCCCGGATAGAGCTGCTTCTCTCCCCAGTGTCAGTTTCATTAGTTGCTGGTTCCTCTGTGCTTAAGAGTTTCTCAGCTTATCCCTTCCTTCTGTGTTTTACAAAAAGTTTCAAGGGGAAACCAGGCTGCCCCTTCCACAGTTAGCTTGGAAATCTCCTTAGATAACTATCCAAGTGCATCGCTTACAAGTCCCTCTTTCAATGCAGTATCAGAACACAATGTTGCCAAGTTCTCTGTCACTTTATAGCAAGGGTCACCTTTCTTAAAAATTCAAATAACACATTCATCATTTCCTTCTAAGGCCTCATAGGAAGTACCTTTAACATCTGTATTTCTATCAACAGTCTCTTGATAGCAATCCAGGCCTTTTCTATCAGGCACCTCACAATTCTTCCAGTCTCTACCCATTAGCCAATTCCAAAGCCATTTCCACATTTTTATTATTTGTAATAGTAGCACCAAACTCTCCTGTTACCAAAAACATTTAGTTTCCCAGCTGCTAAAACAAATACCATACGGTGGGTAGGCTTAAATGACAGGAATTTATTGGCTTGCAGTTTTGTAGCTAAGAATGATCCAAAACTGAGGTGTCAGCCAGGTGATGCTTTCTCTCCAAAGACTATAGGGTTCTGGGCATGGCTGCCAGTGATCCTCAGTCCTTGGCTTTTTTGTCATAAAGAAATGCACATGGTGGCATCTTCTTTTTTCTCTTCTGGGTTCTGTTGACTTCCAGCTTCTGGCTGCTCCCTGTGGCTTCTCTGTGTCCATTTTCCTTTGCTTATAAAGACTTTAGCCCTGTCGGATAAAGGCCACACTCATTCAGTTAGGTCACACCTTAACTTAATAACATCTTCAAACGTCCTGTTTACAAATGGGTTCACACCCACAGGCCTAGGGGTTGGGACCTGAACGTGCCCTTTGTGCTTGCATGATTCAATCCCCAGCACATAGATTCTTTGGCCTATGGTTGTGTCTCCTCACATTGGTCCAAAACCTCTCTTTTTGAGACTAGTTATAAGTAATTTTTCATCCAGTGTTTCCTTTTCACCTGTGTCCATATTGGTGAGCTGAGGTGTTAATCTGTATAGTTGCTCATATTGTCTCAGTAAATGCTTCATTCACCCTGCTCATTTTAACTAGGAAGTATGCATAGTCCAGGGATCTGGGTCCTACTTGCAGAATGGTGGCTCATGGTCGCATTTGGAAGGAGGAAAATGCAAGGCACTACCTTTGGGGTAGTTGTCAACAGCATCTGAATAAATGAAGCTTTCCAAAATTCATTGTGCGGCCAAATGCTGCCAGCTCCACAAGCATCATTTTTCCCATATATCTGTGAAAACTGGTGATACTTCTGATTTCAGTCACTATAAAAGGAATCAGTTGTTTGATAATATTTTTGTGAGGAAATAATTTACTCATGGAATAAAATATATAATTTTTTCATATTGTCCAAATCCAAAATTCCCATGGGTTTCTACTTTTCATCTTCTATCATGATTTTCATAATAATCAGAGTTATAGAGCTTTACAGCAAGGCGGTGTATTCCTTGATTCACCCTCAATGTTGAGTAAAAAACTGGGAGTGGGGAATGGGCAAGGGGACTTTATGGTCCATTGCAGGATACGTAGGAAAACAGCTGATAATGAAAAATGTATTGGACATATAAAAAAGAGGGGGAAAATAAAAAAAGAAATGTATTAAAACCCAAATCTCCCTAAAAGTAAAGGAAGCACAGAGTATGGGCAAAGAAATTTCTTTTGGTATGGAAATAAAGAGACTTCCAGTTTTACTTCTGTGTAAAAGCATTCTTGGTGAAATTGCAAAATGTCAGGGTAAAAGTGTTGAGTTGACCAAGACTTTGAAAATATCAGTCATCATCTCAAATCCAAAATGAAATCAGTGGCTGTTAGTGGATTCTGTCCTTTGCTGAATTCATGTCCAACAGTGTCCACCCATTTTAGTTTATACCCCTTCCTCTGATGGTTGGCTTAGAGAGTATGTAGCGATTCCAACCTCATTTGGAAAGGGCACCAGTGCCCAAATACTCATTCAGTGAGCAACTGTGTGTAGGTCAGTACATACCGTTAGCTTTTCCCCACTTCAGCTTACACAGTTATCATACAGTGTTTGATATTTTTAGCATTTAAGATCTGTCCTGCTATAATTTTTTAGAATATTTAGGTTGTGTCAACTTACTGAGTACCTGTGTTATTCCAAACACTGAGCTAGAGATTCTGTCTATATAGGTAAATTGAAGTAGGGAAGTAAACAAATGATTATAGAAGCTTATCTAGTTCATTGAGCCATCATCATCATCATCTCAATCTCATAAAAGATTAAACCACCTGGCCAAAGGCATTTGCCTCAAATCTTCACTTTGCTTAGCCTGTTTAAATATACTTTTAGAGAATGCAACATTATAAAGAGAGGTTATTGTGTAGTTTTTCTCATATGCTAAAGACCAGGGCTTTCCATTTGCCATTAGTCTCTTGTTTGGGGTAGCAAAAAATAAATGGCTATTGTTCAATATGCTCGCATTAAATTTCTGTTCCTAAGGGAATTTATGCACCATATGTTTATTTGCCATCATGGAAACACACAGAAAAGTATCTTTGTTGTCAACAGAACAGAGTCCCTTGAGTCTGCCTAATTGCCTTTTTTAATTGTTCTTTTAAAATTGCCAAATAAGAAGTGCTCTAGTGGTGGAGTTTTTTCAGCTGTCCTTTTACTTTCCTTGTGAGTGTACATGAAGCTAGATGATCATTCTTAATTTTACAGATTCCTGCATGAATTAGCCCAGATTCCCAATTTTGCTGAACGTGCCCAGTGCATCATCTTCAGATCTGTCTTTTCTGAGGGTATCACTTCCTTGCAGCGAAAAGTAGAGATCATCACACGTGCTTCTAAGGTATGCTGGTTGTCTAATTTAAAAGATAGCCTTGCCCTTAGTTGAGGGTAAAGGAGGAAGTTGAGCATATGAAAAGACAGGCTAGAGGCCCCTTGGAGAAAATCTTTTAGACTTAAGAATGTGTTCTTTTCTAAGTGTAATTGTGATAGTTACCCTGCCCAAGCATGAGTATCTGCGTGTGTGTGTGTGTGTGTGTGAGAAAGAGAGAGAGAGAATGAGATGGGGAGCTAAAGAAAACCCTAAACAGCTTTAAATTGTAAAAGTTAATAGACATATCAGCAAACATGTAATAAACATAGCCTGTGGCCTTAAAGGGTGCTGTTGTAGTTCTCTTCTGAGGACTCTACCTATGGAGAAGGTAGGACCTGCCTGCTGTTATACCTACCCTACATTTAACTGGGCTGTTCATATACATAGTTCCAAAACAACGACAGTAAACTCCTTTCTACTTATAAGTCATTGGAACTTAAGTATAAATATAACTATTCCCTTTTGTCTGTTTATAGTTTAAAATAATTATTTAAAAAAATAAAAAGGGCTCAAATGAATACCAATATTGAATCCTCAGTATTAAAATATATTGTTTATAATTCATTGAGTGGTGAGAACGATGACTGTAAATGTATTTTTTGAGACACTTATGGCTTAGGAAAGTATATTTTCATTTCACCAACTGTTGATCCTATTGGTAACAAACCACTGAACATCTTTAAGGTCACTCAATAAATATTTGTTATTGAATGTTCATTGTCATTTAGAGTTCAAGGCCATAATGAATAGTATTTGCCATCACAGGGTTTGCTGCACATGAAGAGTGTGAAGGATATTTTAGCTCTCATTTTGGCTTTTGGAAATTATATGAATGGAGGAAATAGGACTCGAGGACAAGCAGATGGATATAGCTTAGACATTCTGCCCAAACTTAAGGATGTCAAAAGCCGGGTTAAGTATTTACTTATTTTTTATAACAAGTGTATATGATCTGTCATTATTTTCCTTCTATACCTTTAACTTAAAAAGAAAGTATTCTACATTATTCCATTCATCTCTATCCTCTCCCTAACAACAATCGTTTATTTAGAGCACACATCTTATTCTTTGCTTACTTCTGGCTTCTGAATAAAGATAGGTTTTTCATTTTAGGTGTTATCTTTGATGAGAAAATCTCTGCTCTTCTGTTGGCTCTAAAATACGCAATTAGGTGTTGAATTGCTAATGGCATGTGTGCATAAAACAGATAGCATACATATTAGCCTTGGTGTAAAGCTTGAATCTGTTTGAGTTTAATGTTGTCCACTTGTAATTTACTCTTCCTGAGTGGCAATGTTGAATCACCACTTGAGCTGAACATTTGAATTATTCTTTTGCCCACCACAACAATTGGGCTGGGAGTCTACTGTCAAACTCTGAGGCTGATTATCATTTGGCTCCACACCCCTGCAGAGCTCCTTCTTTAGAAACAACCAGCCCAGATCTAGGCATCCCATGGGGGGCAGAGGAGTGGAGGGAGGGGAAACACACTGGCAAATTAGAATTAGACCCATGTGAACAAGACACAAAGGCTGCCTTGTGGGAGGGCCCGCTCGCCCCCGGCCTCCCAGGGTCATAAAGTGGCATGGCCTTCCTTTTAAGTGCCCTGATTGTTTTTCACGCCATTAAGAACACAGATTTTTTTTTTTTTTGAAAGGTGGGAAGGGAGGGATGGTTTTCTTTTCTAGGCCCTGGTTCTCTTTAGCACCCCTACCCCCTCCTGCCTTGGCTTTATGCCAGAAAATATTGGAAGACAATTTTTCTGCTCGTTTTAGCCCTTACCTCAAAGGTCCTATGGATTTGGGGATTTTTGGGTTTTGTTATGTTTTTGCAAAAAGAGTTGTGTAGTGTCATTTCTTTGTATAGATGGCATGAAAAATGTATGGGAAAAGGAGGAAGGAGTGAAAAACTTGCCAGTGAAAAGCAAAATTAGGACCAGGTATCACAAATTGGAAGTATTGGTATCATTAACTGTATAACATAGCACTTTCTCATATGGACGATTTTCATTTAAGCTTCTCTTTTAAACCTAGGATAACGGGATTAATCTAGTGGACTACGTTGTGAAGTATTACCTGCGGTACTATGATCAGGTAAGAAATGGCACTTTGTGGAAAATTATAGTCATGGGATTTCAACTCTTACACATTGTTGGTATTCAGAACTTGGATGAAGGAGAGATGGATATATGAATTTCAAGTCCAACGTAGAATTTGAGAGCTGTCCAGCCTCTGGTTAACAGATGAGAACACTGAGGCCAAAAGAGTTCAGTTGGTTCTTATAAAGGGAAGCATTATTTGATGGCAAAGGTCTACTAACTATTGACACTATAAATCACTGTTTCAAGAAGATCCAAAGTGGTCTCAGGACCTTATGTCCTGATTGTGAAGGTTTTTGTGAAGTTTAAACCCATTCAGTAATTGGTTAATGTTTAAACTGGATTCTGGGATGCAGATCAAAATTTAAGAAATTAAGATTCTGTAATGCCCAATATTTTATCAGTAATGTTCATCTGGGAACAGATCAAAGATGTGAAATTTGAAATCCATCCTCTCTTTTTTAGACTACATTTGCAATTAAAAATAAAAATTACTGTGAAAATCCACCTGAGCATGGTTTTCTGTGTTTTATTTCTTTCCATTAAATTGAGAATGAGAAGTCCTAATTTTGAAAAGAAGGAGGCTCTGTCATAAGCCATCAAGAAATATTGCAATAAATATGAATGGAAGGAAGCAGACTTGGCCCAGTGGTTAGGGCGTCCATCTGCCACATGGGAGGTCCGAGGTTCAAACCCCGGGCCTCCTTGACCCGTGTGCAGCTGGCCCTCACGCAGTGCTGATGCACGCAAGGAGTCCCCACGTAGGGGAGCCCCATGTGTAAGGAGTGCACCCCGTAAGGAGAGCCGCCCAGAGGGAAAGAAAGTTCAGCCTGCCCAGGAATGGTGCCGCATACACGGAGAGCTGACACAACAAGATGACACAACAAAAAAGAAACACAGATTCCCATGCTGCTGACAACAGAAGTGGACAAAGAAGAACACGCAGCAAATAGACACAGAGAACAGACAACTGGGAGGGGAGGGGAGAGTAAAAAAATATGAATGGAAAATCTTGTAAGAAAATGTTGTCAGGACTCCTTAAATAGTCACATAAGCAGTCACATAAGCAGTTTTTCCTAAGTATTTAGAGAATAAAAATGAAGATTTCATGGGCTTGTTTGCAAAAGTCCTGCCTACAATTTCATCCAGAAGACAAGCTAAGAGCTTAGGTTTTCCTAATTCATACACAAGTTCTATATTGATTAGCAGGGTTTTTGATCTTTCTGCATCAAAAGACTGTTTAATTTCTCCTACCTTCTTTGTGAGTAAATCTAGCTCTTCTCAATACATCTACAAACAGGCCTATCACTTCTCTCCTCACCCCAAACTTCTCCTTCTATTTCTACTAAAGATATCATAATTTTTGTTCATTCAAAAGTGGAACCTTGTGCTCCTCTTTGGTTCCTCTCTGTCCTTCAGCTAAATTGTTGCTGATGTCCTTCCCTTGTCCTTTCATTCCTATTGACCCTCTGTTGTTCAGGCTTGAAAGTAGTGTATCTGTACAGTTGCTTCCTGGCTTACCTTCCCACCTCTAGCAACTCTCGACTCATTGCTTTTTTATTTAAAGCTCTAATCATAACACTTTTATACTTAAAATTAGGAATGACTACTCATTTCCACATGAACTAAGACTTTACCAGTTTAATTCCAATCTTGTATAATCTTCCTTCTATTCCTTTCCTTTTACACATAATCTATGATCTAATTGAAGACTTGATATTTTGTAAATAAACCCTGTAGCTTCTTATGTGCTTTTTTTTTTTTTTGAGATACTGGGCTGGGAGATTGAACCCAGGACCTTGTATGTGGGAGGCCAGCACTAAACCACTGAACTGCATCAGCTCCCCTGAGTTTGTTTGTTTGTTTGTTTTTCATTTGTTTGTTTGTTTTTAGGAGGCACCAGGAACCAAACCCAGGACCTTTCATGTGGGAAGCAGGTGCTCAACCACTTGAGCCACATCTGTGCCTTCTTATGTGCTTTTATTTCTGATGTTCCCATACCTAGAACTATCCTTGTGTTTACCTTTTAATAAAACCTCTTTTTTTCTTAGTAATCCTTCCTAGAAATAATAAATTAAAAGATACATTGGAGGAAAGCTCCCAGTGACATTAGCAATAAATATACATTCTATGATACACTCAATCAGAAAAGTACAGATCCTTATGAAGAGATATACATAATTTTACTGAGAGGCATTAAAAAAATAGACATATACTCATAAAGAGTCAATTATTCCTAAATGTTTAAGTTTAATACAACTCTATTGAAAATTATAATTGATTTTAGAAGCTGACAGAATGACTCTAAATATTATAAATATAAATTTGATCAGGATTTTAAAAATATATGTATATATAATGAAGAGAATCTCACATATATTTAAGTGTATTATAAAGTTATAATAATTTAAAAGTACAGAATGACAGAAGAGCATAAAATAACCCAAGGAAACTAAATGGAAGTGTCAGAAATAGATCTAATTAAATATGTGCCAAGTATGAGAAAATGGAGGAATTTTGAGTAAGCAGGAAGAAAAAGAATTCAATTATCTCCCCTACCTCATACCAGAGACCACAATGAATTTCTGAAGAGCAAAAGAGTTAAATGTAAAAACAACCAAAAAAATGAAGTCATTAAGCTGTGGAAGAAAATGTAGGTAAATTTTTTTTTTTCTGATTTTAAGGTAGCAAAGTTCTTTCAAAGTGTTTAAACCATACAAAGAAAGATTGATAACTTTACATGGATAAAATTTTTAAAAAAATACTTTGGTATCTGATTAAAATGTTTTAAAAATTCAGTATCTCAAAAATGACTTAAACAATATTAAATTCTCAGTAACATACTGGGAAAATATTTGCAACATAATAAGTAAAGAACTCTTCAGGATCAACAGGAAAAGAACAACTTGCACCTTATCATAGAGATAAACTTGATGAAAGAGACCACAGGCAATTTAAAAAGACAAATAGAGGATATAAATCACCTCTATAAATTAGTTTATCTAGTGAGATCATAAAAATATAATGAGATACCATTTTTTAACCCATCAAATTTGGAGGTGTTTTTTGGTTTTTTATTTTATTTTTTTAAAGATTTATTTTTTCCACCTCTCCCTTGTTTTCTCATTGTTTGTGCTTTGTTGTCTCATTGTTTGTATTCACTGTCCACTTATCTTTTCCTTAAGAAGCACCAGAAACGGAACTTGGGACTTTCCATGTGGGATAGAGGTGCTCAATCACTTGATCCACCTCAGCTCCCTGGTTTGTTGTGTGTCTCCTTGTTTTTCCTCTTTGTGTCTCTCTGTTGAGTCATCTTGTTGCATCAGCTTGCTGTGCCTGCCCATTGTGCTAGCTCACCTCCTCCACGAGGTCCCAGGAACCGAACCTGCGATCTCCCATGTGGTAGGCGGGAGCTCAGTTGCTTGAGTCACATCCACATCCTTGTTTGCTTTTTTTGTTTGTTGTTTTTTAATGATAAAGACCTGTCTTAGAAAAATTATACAGAATTAGGAATATAAATTGGTCAAAACTTTTTCAGGGCCATCATGTACAATTGGTCGGTTTACTCTGCTGAAGTCTCCAGATCAAGTGAGACTCATACATAGCCTGTGCTTAACTCACCAAAATCGTGAGTTAAATTCATGTAAGGTACCATCTGCTTGTCAAGCATGTGCCCAAGGATCTGTACCTACCTCCAGGGGCCCCCTTTTTCCTAATTCATACAAAGGCACTCTATGAGTTCGCAGAGCTTATGACTTTCTGTATCAGAAGCCCTAGAAATATGGATAACCTTTTTTTAGGAATTTTTAATCTAAAGAAATAAGCCAGGATTTATTTTGTTATGTTATTTCTAATAATTGATAATAGCAAAATATTGCAAATAATCTAAATTTCCAAGTGAAGATACTAAGGCCAAAGAAATTATGGTAGACCATACACCAGAGTAATATACTGCCATAGAAAGTATGTAGGAGAAAAGTTAGTGGCATTGGAAAGTACTCGATCTGCTTTTAAATTACAAATGTGTGTTTCAAAATAATATATAGTTTATCTCAAATATGCAAATATCACTACATACAAACAATAACCTGGGAAGATATGTATTAAAGAGTTTGATTTCTGGGTAGTAGGATTCTAAGAAACTTTGCTTCTTTCTTTCAATTGTGAAGTGAAATGTATCACATTTGTAAAGGGAAAAATATATAATAAAACCATTTAGCTAGACTCCATTTCCAGTCATACATGGTATGCCTTTTCTTTGATATTTTTGTACATTTTCTCATCTTTTACTCATTTGAAACCTGGGTATACTTTATTCAGACTTTTCTCATGATATGTCTTTTTCTACCTTGTATAGTTATCTATGTGATTATCTATTGTGCTGACATTGTTCCTCGAGGCCCAGAACTCATTGTTTAGTGTCTATAGAACTCAATTTTTAGTATCAATAATATACTCTGAATATCCATAAGTATTTAATAAATGGCATCCATGAAGAACTAGGCATAAAGAGATAAGAATTGATTTCTGGTAGAGTAGGGGAAGGCTTGTTGCATTTCAGGCAATTGGAAGCTTAAGTCAATATGTATATACCCTAAATTCTGACAAGGAGTACCAGTGCTGCAGAGAGTTACCCTAAAGAATCTCAGGAGCTGAAGTGTCTATCCTAGGTTAGAATGACTGAAATTTTCCTATGAAATATGACTGTCACTGAAGAGAGCTGAACCCAAAGGGATCAACTGCACAGAAGAAAACCTTACAAAAAGAATATGCACAAACATGGAATGGCCCCATCTAGGAAAAATAAGAATTCCACGTTTTTGTGGTGTTCTCTGACTTTCACTGTGCAAAATGCATTTCACTCAACAAGAGTGTAGAATTATGTGATTTATTAATATTAAGCCATCCCTTCCCTCTAGCAGTGTACGTGATGATTTTTGTGGTTGGTGGTGATGAGCAATTAGCTGAAGAAAGGTGACTCCTCCAAAATTCCTTCCACCCATGCCTGATATTTGGTCCAAGTCTAGCTCTACAGAGTTGCAAGAAACCTGTCTGAGCTATGTCTTTTGAACTCTAATTGAGCAGCTTTCACAAGAGCTGCTACCAGACCAATTTGCTTAGCCAAATTTTCTTTTTCTATATTAGAAAGAATTGAAACCAGGACTGAGTCTGATAAAAAGTCCTGGAAAATAGAAAGCAATATTATGCCTGAATTCATCCAATGTAGATTTGCCACGGAGCTTTGTGGTAAGGATCTTAGATGTTGTTCCATTTTGGCACTCAGACTAGGGTGTACTTCTTCCGTTGTTCTTAAAGTAATGAAATAAGTATAAGAGAGGGGGAAAAGTAAATTGCTCGTGTAAAATGTTGTGTTCTGATAAATAAGGAAAATGACCTTTTCTTAGTGAAGCTAAAGTTCTTAAAGTAAGGGAGAGGGATCTAAGGAACTCACAAAACCACAAAAAGTATAATGATAAATTAGATGTCTCTTGCTAAAGGTATAAACTTTCCTGAGCAATGTCGCATAGGCCCTCAGTAATGGTGCTGACCAACTTAAAGTTTATTGATGTGCCAGACATTGTATACTATACCGAAAACAGGTCACCATTCCTACCTCCAAGGTGTTTATATTTTAGTGGGGAAGACATGCAAACTAACAGGCAATTTTTAAATAAATGTTGATAACTGCTGTGATAAGGTAAGGACTAGGGGCTCTGGGAATGTGGAGAGAAACACCCAAATGCTGGTGTTAGGGGCAATCTTTGAGGAAGCGACATCTGGTTTGAGACTTGAAGGATGAGTATGAACAAAGAGGTATGTGAAGAGGTTGGGAAGGGTTGGAGAGGGACAGTTTTACAAACAGAGGTTAGCGGTAAGAGATTGTGGCTTGTCCTATTATTTCATGAAAAGTTTGAGGGAGGAAATTGGAGATACAGAGAAAGTAGGTCTAGAAAGGGAGACAGAGGCCAGATCATCAAGTAGCTTGTCCGAGTGGAGAGAGAAATAACTGAAGACTGGCTGAGATATGCAAGATATGAAGCTTATGTTAAACAACTCGGGGAGAAAGTGAGCTAGTCTGAAAAAGATATTTGTGGCTCCGCTTATCTTTCAAAGGCTTATCTAGGGTTTTTTTCCTCAAATCGTCTGTCAGCTAAGATACTCTATTAGATATAGCTGTGGAGTTTGTCAAAACTATACCCAACCATACCCTCAGTTAATATGTCCTATGTTAACATGAATAACATTTAGAAACGCTTTACAAATAGGTGAAGAATTTGAACATACAAGGGGAAAAATATATTATACTATAGAGAAAGGTGGGTAAAAACATGATTGTTTCTTCCATTGCAGTGCCTTCTTCTCTAGCACCTTCCAATTCATACCCCCTGGTATACCCCAAAGATGACATACCTAATTGCTAGCATGTGAAACCTAAACAGAGACTTTAAATCTAAGTACTTTCATGTGTTCCTCCTGTGCCTTTCTCCATGGGCTGGAATGTCCAAGATCGGGACATACCTGACAATTTCATCTTTGATTCATGAGGCAAAACAGAGTCTAGCCATGCCATAGCCAACTTCAGTGCCAATAAGCCCAAAATTATATTGTTGGAGAAATGAAAGCACTTCAGTAACCACTTCCAAATTTAGGAATATCAGAGGAAAAGTACTCCAATTCTTATTTGTGCATCCAATAGAGACTTTTTTTCTGAGTAATGCTTTCAAATGTCAATGGAAAATGATGATTGGGTAGTAGAATGTATTTTTGTTTACCATATCTTTCAGGAAGCAGGAACAGAAAAGAGTGTTTTCCCCCTGCCTGAACCACAGGATTTCTTTCTGGCCTCCCAAGTCAAGTTTGAAGACCTCATAAAAGATTTGAGAAAACTGAAGAGGCAACTAGAAGGTAACAGGACCTGTTTCTGTTATTGTGATAATAGATTGTTTTCTTTGACAATATGGTTTAACAGGATCATTTTCAGCTGGCCCATGGAGTGGAATTGGGGCAGAGTTCAGTTATGATACCCTGCAGCCCTCATGAAACTTTCCATGTCTATTAGACTGAGGCACTACAGTTCTGCATCCTTCTCTTTTATTAGTGTTGATCATTTGCTTATGTTTAACTACACTTTCCCACATTTGATAGTAATAATTATAATAATAGCAGCAACCATTTTTTGGAAGCTTACTGTGCTGCTGACATTGACTCATAATTCTTGTAAGAACCCTAGTAGGTAGGAACTATATTAACCCCATTTTACAGACATATGAGGAAAATGAGGCTGACTGAGAAGGAATGGTCATACAGTCAGTTAGGGGCAAACTCTAGGAATTGATTCCATCTCTAATCTCTAATCAGGTCTGCCTGATTAGAACACTTACATTTTCTTGTCTCTTTTACTATACCACCTCCTACGTATCAGACACACACACACGCACACACACACACACACACACACTCTATATTTGGCTTATGTACATGAGTCTAACAATGATGCTAAAACCACAGTAGAATATTCTACTTTAGTTTAACTTTTATTTTTAATTATTTAAAACAAAAGACTGAAAGCCCCTTTTTGGCCTTTTTAAAAGGTGAAAATAATGCCTCGCTTTTGGGCAGGAATTTTCCTTTGGCATTTCTAGAGTCTTGTGTTTTCACTGTGGAGACATCTCCTTGTCCAAGAATATAAATACTTGCCTTGGAGCTTGTATAATTCCAACTGAAGAGCTCTACAGAGGATTTAGGGAGTGTGTTAATGTGGAAAGGGAGCCCAGATTGCCAAAGCAGAGCTTGAGGAAATGTAGAGCTTCAACCAGGAATATTTTTACACAAGACATAAAATAAACATTTAAAAATATTTATTGTGAAAGGGTGCTCAGAAACTTAAGTCTTCGACCAAGAACAGCTTGGAAATGCAAGAGTGGGAAAGATCTGTCCCTGGTGGCAAGGAGAACCAATTATATTTACTTGGGGCATAAAACTTACTTAAATAAGGGTACTGGTTACAAGTGAATAGTTTTACCTTGTAAATTAATTTTAAATGTTGATGTATTGAGAGAATGAATTCAACCAAATGGATGCTTCATTAAAAAAATATGATATGTGAATGTGTGGTCATTCCCCCCTACCTCCTCACCCCGAAAAACTGACAGTTTTATCTTTGTCTAAGAGGAAGAGTTTGATTCTTACTGTAATAAAACAGAGTAAGCCATCACATAGCAATTGTCTCTCTCCCTCACTAGTGGCAAAATTAGGGCTCAGGCCAATTCTCAGAACAGCCGCAGGGGTCAGCAGTGGCAGAGGAAGACCAGTGCTTGCTTACTGCACAGCTCTTCCCTGGATGCCCAGCCCCTCGTCTCTTGTCCCTTATAAAACTCTTGGCCTGCTCTCTCATGTGGACTTCAGAGCAGGAACCCGATATCTGTTTGATCTTTCCTCTTCTCCAGCCCTCCTTCCAGAGACAGCCTCTTTCAGGCAGGCTGGCCTGGCTGCCTCCCCTTGCTATCCCTGCGAGTTTGATGATAGATAGCAAGGGGATAAGAAGAGTGACTTGGGAGGGTAGTGAAGAGGCGGTGTTTCCCCTGAAAACTCCACTTCGGTATACCTTATTTTCTCTCTAGGGAGGCTCTTAGGTATCATGTGGTATTTCTTAGTACTCAGCTGACACTATCCACAATCAATTTACAGGAAATTATATAAACTTCTGAAGCTAATGAAGCTGCCTTAGGAAGAAAGTTGAACATTGCCTCAGTTACTTTTCTTCTTTGTTCTGAACTTCACCAAAAGATTTCAAGTACCACAAAAGTGAGTGAGGAAACTACCACTCTCCTCCCACACACATTGAATATTTAAACAAAAATGCCCTGCTAATCTTTAGAGATGCCAATGTTTTTAGCACATGAAAGGTACCCAGTAAATATTTACAGAAAATACAGACCATTGGTTCTCTAATGAATTTCTTTTTCTCCTAAATACCATCTGGCAAGATGGCCAGAGTTGTGGCGGTCTGTTTCATCTAACGTTCTCATTCAGGTTTAACCTCCTTTTCCATAAGGCCTTGGTTTGAGCTTAGATTGCAAGTTTAATTGAGGAGGACATAATTTTCACACATACAGCAAAGATTTGATGAGGCTCTGAGGTTTATTGTAGCCATTAAAGTGTCGTGGCTGCTGGCAAAACCCCAGAAAATGTCTAAAGCTAAACCAGATGTGATTAGTAAATGTCAAGAAGTATCAGGCCCCAGTTCTCCAGGCAGGCTTGGCCCCTTAAAAGAATATTATTTTGAGTAGCATTACCCACAACCTAACAATAGGATGTGAACTAAACTAAAGTTTTGGTTGTACAGAGGTCACTGATATAAGTAGAGGTTGTCATCAAGCATCTTTAAGACAGACAAGAATTTTGAACAGCATTTTTATGCAGGTCAGCATAGCAAGGAGAAGGTGATCAATAATAATATCAACTACAACTTAGTGATTACTATCTATCTAGCACTTTAAAATTATCCTCTCTTTTAATACTTACAATAACCCTTTGAAGCACACCTTGCACAACATGAGGAAACTGAAGGTCATGGTGCTTAGATAACTTGTCAAGATATGACAGATGGTGACCCAGCCATGTTTCAAAGCTAGATATGACTCGAAAGTCATAGCTGTATGGTATGACTCTCAGTACCGTGACACATCCTACCTCTGACCTAGAAGTCTGATTGGAGATCTGTTGGGAGGTCAGAACAGAAAGACAAGTACTCAAGGCATAATGCCTCATGAACATACAAGTGACAGAAGCCTAGTTTGTGCAAACAGTTCATTCAACACATACACATACACTCCCAGAACCACATATGCAGAACCTCAGAAAGAGATACAGGGAATGACTGACTTTGGTAGGGATAAAGTGGAGAAAGAAATACAGGTTAGATGGGTCATCACAGCAAACAGACACAGCATTGCATAGAATTGAGAACTCAGGCTTTGGAATCAGCTGGTACTTTTTACTGGTTTGATTAAAGTACAATATTGGCAAGTATCTTAACCAAAAAAATCACCCAATTTCCCATCTGTCAAATGGGACACTATGGTACCTACATCACAGGAGATCATGAATGCATAGTCCTTTAGTAAGTGAAGCTTCAGTAAAGCTAATTGGGGTATGGACCTTTCACTGGAAAAATGTACAACTTGTAGATTGTGGCCCATGTTGTTGAAGAGATAGCTGGCTGTGTTGGTGGACTACCTAACTCCCAGAGCACTCGTGCTACTCCTCTGCATATGAAGACAGAACCAAGTTCTTGGTGCCTGGAAACATGTTCCATATTTTGTTTATTGTTCTCCATCTCTGAATAGGGCCATAATTTTTATGTTCCTGGTACTGTGATGATAAGGAATAATTGGGGGAATAGTTGCTTGCTTTCTTCCTCCTTAACCTTGTTCCCTGGGCAGTACTCTCTAGGAATCCTTACCAACCCATGTGTGGTGAGCAGAATAATGGTCCTCAAAGATGCCCACACCCTAATCCCTGAAATCTGTGAATGTTACTTTACATGGCAAAAGGGACTTTGCAGAAGTGATTAAGCTATAGACCTTAAGATCAGGAGATGATTCTGGATTATCCAGGTGGACCCTTTCAAATCACATGAATCTTTAAAAATTGGAAGACCTTTCCTCAGCTATGGTCAGAGGGAGATGTGACAACAAAAGAATGATCAGAGAGATGCAGTGTTTCTGGCTTTGAAGATGGAGAAAAAGGGGACCATGAGCCAAGGAATGTGGGGAACCTCTAGAATTAGAAAAGACAAGGAAACCGATTCTCTTTAGATCTTCCAGAAATAAATGGAGCCCTGCCAACATTTGATTTTTAGCCCAGGGAAACCTATGTCAAACTTCTAACATACAGAACTGTAAGATAAATTTGTGTTCTTTTAAGCTACTAAAGTTGTGCTAATTTGTTACAACAGCAATAAGAAACTAATGGACCAAGCAATGAATCCTTCTTTTTAAGGATGCCAGTTAATACACACACACAACATTGCTGAGACCATACATGTAGGATTTCCCAAGTAGTGATATTTCCTAAATAATAGTTTGCCTGATATGTAAGTTGATGCTGTCTATGAAAGGATCATATAGTCAAGTATGAATGGTCAAATATGCTCTATATTAGGGGTTCTTAACCTTTTTTGTTCCATGGACCCCTTTGCCAGTCAGGTGAAAACCACAGACCCCTTACTAAGTCCACACTATACTGTGTGTTATTTAATAAATGTATCACACCTGCACCAACAAGAGCCTACAAGAATAATGTTTTTTTTAAATTTCAGTTCAAGCTCACAGACCTCTTGTTAAGAACCCCTGCTCTATAGAAAAACCATGTCGTAGGGCTTCACAGGGCCCATGAGCTTATTAAACTTTCTGAGATGTCCTGAAATAAAGATACCTGCTTAACCCTTTTAAAGCAGCATTCCCCATTTTGAAATGTGGTTCTCCATCTTTTTTCTCCTTTCACTGAATATTTAGTAATGTGTCACAGAACATGCATACTGTGAAATATGGTTTAAGAAGGGATATTGATATTACTCTCAAAATTTCAAGATAAACCATCTCTAAGATCACGATTGTTGGTTAACTGATCGTCACCGGATGACCCTAACAGGAGCTGCGGCCAACAGTTAACGCCTTTGACCCTCGCTATTGCTCGTAATACTCCTTGGCTTCGCAGCCTTTACTGAGTTGTAAACAAACTAAATGGGTCAGATCCTCTCTGATGTCTGAAAGCCAAAATAAACAAAACTAGAGTTACTCAAAGTTATTCTAATGTCACCACCCCCAAATCCACATTTGTTTGACATGATCCTGTGATATTATTTTATCTTGAAAATTACATTCAGGCTATGGAAGGAAGAAAGCTAAAGGAATTTCTTTTTATTGAGAAATGAGGCAGGAACTCTTCAGATGGCATTGAGAAGTCAGTACTCTGAAAAGTTTATCCAAGAATAAAAACAAATTGCCCTTATTAGCTAACAATAGTTACTTAGTATCCCCTATCATTAAACTATGCTTAATCAACTAGCTGTTTACCAAATCTTGCCTTGAACATGATGCATTAACCCTTTTGTTACTGATGTGATTGGGGCCAATGTAATTGGCAGTTAACCCTCACATCAAGATATTTAAAACGTGTTGGAGAATGTTGGCTAAGCTGCATGATTTGGGTGTGTATGACAAGTGGAAGGTGGGGCCTTAATTTTAAAATGATTCTAATGAGGTCTTTTTTCCTAAATAATTAAGGCTATTTATTTTAACATGCCCTTTCTTTTGTACCATCTAGAAATATTTGGACTAAATCAGTTTTGGGAAAGCAAAAATATCTGACCTTTTGATGCCAATTATAAATATCTGACCTTTTGATGCCACTTATAAATAAGATGCAATGTGAAATGAACAGTCCAGGCAGTCAATAAATGTTAAGTTCTGTGTTCGAAATTTGAAGAACAGTAATATTTCTAGGCATCATGTTGAAGAGCATCCATCACTTATTTGGGTGGTTTTGATCCCTATGTCTTTATTTTAATGGAGTGACTAGATTAAGAATCAACCAGATGAACCTCTGTTTTGTACAAGACTGAACGTTCTATCTCAAAATGTAAATAACAAGAGGGTATAAATTCACCCTCTTGAAAGAAGAGAAGTTTCTGTTTTGGTTAGATCTTCTAGACTAGTCAACATGTTCTTCATATGAATGTGGCAGACTGAATTCATTCATTCAACTCCATTCTGTCTCAAAGGCTCACCAAAAAAGGTAACATTTTATTTCCTTTTTTTAAATTCATTTTTCTTTTTTCTCCTTTTTTTTTTCATTTCTTCCTCCTTTTAAGTTTCTATAACATGTTATTTAAGGCATACAGGCAAAGCCAATATAATCAACTAAAAGAGGAAGGAGTTGGGGAAAGAATGACAGAGGGCCATGTGACTACTTTGAAAATAAAACAGGCATTAAATTATATATGTCTAAACTTTGATAAAAATGTTAAAAACTAAAATGAACAAAATTCATTTTACACTTATTGAAACAGGAAATGAGAGCATTTTTAAATGGCAGTTTATCACGGGCCTGGGTAGAGACTGGTGTAGTAGAAATAGTTTTCACTATTTGAATATACATGTGACATTTTGACAATTAAAACTAGGTTAAAGCAAATAAATTACAGTTACCTCTCAATTATAAGAAAGTAGATTAATTGAGGCCAAGGAAAAAGTTAAATTATTATTTTATACCTCAATTACTATGAGTCAACTAAACTCTTCACATATTGGAAAACATTTTCTGTTTGAAACCATGTGGTAAGCAATAGACTTTCTATTGTTTCTTCTGCAAGGTGGAAACAATTATATCCTTTACCATTTAGCTCATGTAACTTAATGAACAAATTAAGTGTCTGGGCAGATAAGATGATGAAATAATATTAGTGAAGTGCTGAAGAGCGAGGTGTGTAAGTTGGGGTTTGAGGCTGAGCACTGATGACAAGAGGACGCTGCCTGCGGGAGAATTGGTATCACCAGTGATAGGGAGGGGAGGGGGGTGGATAGTCAGCAAAAACAAGGTCACACATCATCTGGCCCTTGACTAATTTTGTTTTAATTTTGATGTGGGGTTATCTATGACATCCACCCTTTCCCATTCAATTAAGGGTTGACTGAAGAGTTTGGAGGAAAATAATTAACTGCTGAAACTGCCCTCCCGATAGTTAAGTTGGTATGACTGAGGGAAGGATTCCATCACTGCTCCCAGCCAGCTCTTTAATGCAAGTTTGCCTCATCACCGTTCTCTTTAACTCTGGCCTCCTTGCCTCAAGTCCAGAATCAAGGCTCCTCTTCTGTTGGAAGAAACCAATCATTTGGCAATACCTCCTCAGGCAGGAATCATTATTATCTGTCCACAACCCAAATGAAAGTATGGCTTTCGAAAGACTAAGTCAGTACTGTGGAGCCCAAAAGAGAATTTAAGAAAAATCATTCCGAACAGTTGATACTATCTTTGGAGGAAAAGGAGACTGTTTAAAGGAGTTTTGTAATGACTGCACCTTTGAATTTACACTAGATTCAATCAAGGGCCTCCCAAGGGATGGGGGGCTGCAAAGGCATTTCTCCCCCTAGTGCGGGCAATGTGGGGGTGGTCTTACGGTTGCCAGATTTAGCAAATAAAAATACATGAGGCCCAGTTCAATTTAATTTCAGATAAGCAAGGAATTTTTTTAGTTTTAGCATGAGTATGTCTCAAATATTACATGACACTCTTATACTGAGAAATTATTCCTCATGTGTCTCAAATTCAGTTTAACTCGATGTCTGGTCTTTTATCTGACATATCTGAAGAGAATTTAAAAACAAAAATAAAGCTAACTACAAGTTGATTTGCTTTTTAGTATCATCATGCATTGGTAATTCTAAACAATGTCAACAAAAAAATACTTTTCCCTACCAGGATGCACCATGGACACAAGGTCTGTCAACATGTTCAACCCATCACTAGTGACAACAGTTTCCATTTAATGAGCACTTATTAAGCACCAGTAAATTTGCTTTCATCATCTCTATTTCCCTAAACTACTTCAAGGTAGATATTATTGCCTGCATTTTAGCAGGAAGGTCACTGAAGCAACTTTGCTATAATGGCAATGCTGAGATTTGAACCAGACTTATCTGATCACAAAGCTTGTACTCTTTTCACTGTGCCATATTTAAGCTTTTACTGTTTATAGGGCCACTCTTCAACACTAACAATATGATCTAGCATGATAAAGCTTAGTTCTCTAGTTCATCTTCAAAGGGGCTACAGACGGTAATTGAATTGAGTTTAGGCTCTTTCTTGTCTCCACTTACAACCACTCAGCCAATGTGTGTGCTGTGAGCTCTGTCTTCCCATCCTGCCTGTCAGTTTCTCTCTGTCTCTCCCTCTCTATCTCTCTGTCTCTTTTTCTGTCTCTGACATTTACCTAGCTGTATTTTATCCCTTTACCACCCAGAATATAAACAAACAAGTCTGGCATGGTTACCCAGAGTAATAGCAGAGGACTAAAGGGCCACCCCTAGGCAACCTACCTGTTTTTGACTCCTTCATACTCTCTTTTAGTTGTGGAAATGAACTGTACCGGGGTTCTGATGTAGATGGGAACCTTTCAAATCACACTGCTAAACTTGCAGTTCCACTGTGCTCGGGACCAGCTCTGACTGCTGTGCCGGAGAATTCCCAATGAGTTCCCAATTTTAAAAGGCCCAAGAGAGCCCAGCACAATGCAGTATAAAATCATTATCTTGTGGCATTTCAGAATACTCAGGACAACCAGAAAATGGCTTTCATCCTTCTAGAAGGTGGTGGGGACAGGGGGCCGGGGCACAAACAGAATCACCGAGCAGAATGGCTTCAAACTTGTTAACAGCAAAACTGCAAGGTAGAAATGATCAGAGTCTTCAGAATTCTGAAGGAAAATTATTCCCAATCCAGACTCATATACTCAGCCAAACTCTCAATCAAATATGAGAGTCTGGTAGAATAAAAATATTTTCACCTCTTTTCAATTCTCAAAAAAAATCCTCTCATGCAACCATTCTCAGGATGCTACTAGAGAACGTGCTTAACCAAGAAAGAGGAAGACATGGGTTACAGGAAGCTTTTTAAAAAGTCATGGGGAAGGAATGTGAAGGGAATCTCCAGGATGGAGAGACCAGTATCACAGCCAGGCCCAGAGAGCAAACATTCCAAATGTGATTAAGTTGAAAGAATCCTGGAGAAGATTCTTAAGGAATATACAACGAATCCATCTAATGTATATGCATTCTTTGACCAGAGATTTATACAACTAGCAATGAGTTTGGGTTTCATTTACAGGTGAATACATAGATAACAAAAGTTAGAAAAATTATTATGAGGTTCACCTGGGGAAGAGTTGGAGAGTAAACATGTAGGAGAGGAAAAGTGTTTAGAGCTGACTGTGTACCGACTGGGAGTTCTTTTCGTGTAACTGTAATGTCAACACTGAATACTGGTCGTCCTAAGTCATGGTAGTGCTATATCAGGAGGATGGAAAGGGTACGCATGGGGGTATGGGGGTGGGAAGAGAATTACATCCTGTATAGTATATAAACAGACAAATAAAAAAACAAGTTTCTTAGAGACATGCAATTAAGTGGCAAAATAATCAGTAAAAGCTATTGAATCTGGGGACAAGAAATTGGGGGGAAATTGGTGGAATAGAGACAGGGACCTGCTGTTCCTAGATTGCATAAAGTACATTTATTCTTTATGTGTTTGTATAACTTTGATAAATATACAAATCAAAAAAAATTTTAAAACCCAACAAACAGAAGCATTTATAAGTAGTAGCTTAAAAGTCAGCAGCAGGGAAGTGGATGTGGCTCAAGTAATAATTGAGCTTCTGCCTACCATATGGGAAGACCTGGGTTCAATCCCTGGGGCCTCCTGGTTAAAAATAAATAAAAGCACACCCACACGAGTGAGTCAAGCAGCAAGATGATAACACAACAAAAGAAAGACGAAGGGGAGAGTCAAGGCAAGGCACAACAGGAATCAGGAACTGAGGTGGTGCAAGGGACAAGGAACCTCCACACCAGAGGTCCCCAGGATTGAATCCCACTGAATCCTAGAGGAGAAATAATGAGAACACAAAAAGATAAAAACATACAGAAGATCACACAGTGAATGGACACAGACAGCCAAAAAAAAAAAAGCAGCAAAAATTGGTATATTCAAGTAGTACTGGACTGAGATTTAGAAGATATAGGGCTGAAGATTAGTTTGGCCACGTACTAACCACATATTAATCTGTGCAACTTTAGTAGATTGCTTAACACCTGCAAGCTTAGGAATACTGAGGGAATATGACCAGGCTCAGGAGAGATTCTGTAAAAGGAAATGCTTTGGAAGGTGCTGGAGGTATTATTTAAGCTCATTCATAAGCCGTGCAGTTTGTAGTTTGCTCGGTGCACTTTGGAATATTCTATAGAGGGGAAGGGGACTGATCTGCTAGACAAGTCTGACCAATTTATCACCTTTTAGGAAGCTCCAGAAGACATGACTTGAATGATTATTGACCGTGCCTAATTTATTAGATCTTTCCTCCTTCGCAGCCCATTTGTCCATAGCACTAGTTCATGGAGTCTGGACTCTGCTGGGAGACTGATCGTGTTGCCATGGTGCGAAAAATATTTAGTTTTGCAAGCAAGTTATTATTGTTAGAAATAATAATAATAATAAACTTTGATATGATTTATTTTCATAAAATGGTTTCAATAAACAGACCTAAGGAACTGGGTTAAGTATTTCAGAAAGGCAGTGGGTGTAAAATGGTGATCAGCATTGTGACTTTAGATGCAGAGTATTCAGTTAAGTGCAGCATGGTGGGTAAAGGTCACACATTTCCCAAATGAAATGCCTTCAAAGACAAGTTGGACAGAAAAGAGAGAAGATACAGAAACTGAAACCTGATTCATCCGTTTAATTATTGGAAGAAGTTTGTGTTTTCCTTTGAAGCCATGATTGTGACATCTCTAGGTGAGAAGGATTGGCTATGTTCTCCTGGTTTCCTCTTCTCAGTATGCACTTGCTCTTTCTACCCTCAATTTATAAATCGATCTAGTTAATAGATTTTTTGTGGGTTTTTTTTCTTTGACAAAAGACATAAAATATTGAAATAAAAGCTGTTGTTGTGGAGCAGTCTGAGTCAGAAGTTCTGAATTCAAATTCTTGCTTCAGAAGCAAGTCATTTGGCCCCTCCATATCTCACTATCCTCATATAAAAATGAAAGTATTCTTACTTGCCTCACTGATTGTTTGAGAGGATGAACCAGGATCATCTGAAACAAAAAATCTTAGCATAGGGGTGCAGATATGGTTTAAGCAGTTAAATACCTGCTTCCCACATAGGAGGACCCAGATTCGGTCCCTGGTGCCTCCTAAAAAACAAAACAACAACAACAAAAAACCCAACAAGCACACAAATTGGGAAAAAAAAAAAACAACTCAGGAGAGTCGATGTGGCTCAGTAGTTGAGCACCTACTTCCCACGTACAAGGTCCTGGGTTCAAACCCCAGCCCTGGTACCTCGAAAAAAAAAAAAAAATCTTTGTAGAATTTAAGGCAAAAATAAAATGCTAATCCTTGAGTCTCTTTGTACCCTTGAATTCAGCATTCAGTCCAACAGCAAGTCCTGTTGACTCTGCCTTCAAAATGTATCCTGAATTAGTCTGTCGCTCTTCATCTTCACACCACTCCATTTCTAGTCCAAACTATCACCTTCTCTCACCAGGGCAGCCAGACTCCTTGCAGGTTTCTCTGCTCTACTCTTGCCATTCCTTCAACCTGTCTCCACCCATGAGACAGGACATGCCACTTTCTTGTTTCACATTCATTGCTCTCAGGATAAAACTAAGCTCATAACCATGGCCCTCAGGCTCCTACATGATTTGACCATATCTACCTTTCCAGCCCCATCCTATGCTACACATCCTCCCTCCTGCCTGTTGCATTCCAGCTGCTTAGGCCTCCTTTCTGTTCCAAAATGGCAAGCTGGTTCCTGCTTTAGCAACCTTGCAGTAGCTATTCCCTCTGCCTAGAATGCTCTTCTTAGAGGTATTCACATGGCTTGTTTCTTTCCCGATAGCCCCATCTAATGCAGTCACCCAGCCACTTCCTATGACATCTCCCTATTTTGATATTGCTATTTTCTATGTATGCATGCATGTATGTATGTATGTGTGTGTGTATCCTTTCTTTCTCCACTCCAGAATGGAAGCCTGGTCCAGAGGGCAGGGATCTAATTATTTTTTAGTGTTTATGTCTACTGTACCAGTCAGTACCTACCACAGAAGAGGTGTTGAAGTAATATTTGCTTGGTGAATGAAAGAATGAATAAACAAATGAATAAATGATAGGAAAGACTCAACTTTAAATAATTGCTGACTTGCTATTAAAGAGATATTAGATTGCTTCCTTACAAAGATGTCAAACAAGCATCAGTGGGTAGAAGCTTTAAAGAGACGGATTTTAGAGCTTCATCTTTTGAAGTGGGTAGGACAGGCAAACATAGGGGGTAAAACTGGGTCTCTGTGATAGGAAATGTCTATAGGAAGTCTCCAAGATAGGATCACCCAGACAGACATAGAACTTCTCGGGTCTTTCAATTGCCAGCCAGTATTCAAGCTGTATTACTATAAACTTGTGTTAGGCCAGAACATTTTCTTCACAGAAATAGATTTGTGGGTGGCTTTGTGAATATTAAAATATTTTTCTGCCCAAGTAAATTGTGTATCTTGGACTCCATAGAAGACCCACAGTCCACAATCATAGCTTTTCATGTCAGACAACCAAATAAGTGAAGTTAGAGGAAAGACCTCTTAAGCCCCAGCAAAGGGGAGGATTAGAGTTTGTGCCTTTGTCCTTATCTGTTCTCTCCCAGATTTTATTTAGCTTCAGCATGGCTGTTAGATGGACTGTTGGACTCTGTTTTTTGAGGTACTCATGGAAAAATCATTCACTTACCTGGGAATCTGCAGCCCTGGTTCAGATCCCCCCTTTGCCACTTAATCACCTAACTTCCCCTGGCCTTCTGTTTCCCAATTTAAAATCAAGGGATCAGAGGATCTGTTTTCTGGAATCTCTTCCAATACTGGAACTCATTGATGTTTAGCTTGTATTTACCTAGCTCCTGACAGTTTGCAATGCATTTTCACAGGTTACCCATCTAGAGCTTTCTTTTCAGTGGTTGGGTAGGAGGCAGAATAGTACAGGGCCAGGGGTCTGATGGCCCTGGGTTCAGATCTCGACTCAGCCGTTTATTCATCCTGACCTAAGAGTGGACCAAGCTTAAATAGGGCTTTTGTGAGGAGCAAACTGAGATAACACAAATAGAGTAGACTGGAGCCTCAGGTACTTTGAGCCATGAGGGGCCATTTGTTTTTTATCATACAGGTTGAGAACTTGGTATTGTTTTCAAGGAATTATTGGATAGAGACATAAAAGTCACTGTATCTAGGCCAACATGAGAAAAAGCCCAAGGAAAATCTAGAAATGCAAATATACTATAACTACTAATTTGACTGTTTTTCATGACTCTTTCGCTGTCCTTTAAAAACTCCAGCAAATCTCTGGATACCCAAAACAAAAAAACAAATAGGAGGAAGGACCTTGTTTGACCTTTTCAATCAAGTCATTTATTCAAATATTTATTCAAAGCACTGAGCTAGCTGCTAATTTTAAATAAACTCACTGAACTATCAAGTCATTTATAAACACATTTTAAGAGCAAGTGTTACCCCTATTTTCTAGGGGAGAAATTGATTCCTTCTTATTCTTCTATTTTCTCTTCTGCCAGTAACAGGAATCTGACTGTTCCCAAGAACAGTGATTAAATTTACCCATCTGTCTGATACGGAAGGCTCACAGAGTTTGTCCTCCAGTTCTTCTGGACATTCACAAAAGAAATTTATGAAGCCCTTCCTGATTGTGATACTTTAAGGAGAATCAACAAATATTTGGTACCTCCTGTTTTTACTAGGCAATATACCTTGGAATTACAAATAACTTTTTTTTTTTTTTCCAGTCCAGGACACATACCTTTAAGCCCTCATCCCACCCCCCTAAATTGAGAGTTTTAAATTCAGGCTGAGTTTTAAAACTGATGTGTGTAATTAATATATTATTTTATTTTTCCTCCTTAAAGCTTTATAAAATTATGAATCATAATCAGTGGATGTTCAAGTTAATGAAATCTAAGAGGGATAATTAAATGGTTGAGCAGTTTCCTCAGTCGAATCATAGGTAACTGGCTCATCTTAAAGACAGAAGCCAATTCCCGGGGCTCCAAGTCCAGTGGGAAGTCACTCCAATGGGCCTCCCTGGCCTTTGAGTTTTGTTGCGTAGACTCCTTAACATCAGAACTGAGGATGTGGGGGAATTTAAAAGGCATTTCAGAATCTGTTATACCTAGCCCTTCGCAGGAGATACTGTTACCATCTCAGCTGTCTTGTTCCTCAGAATGAGGAGCCCTGCCCAGAATTTCTTCTTCGCTCTAGCAATGCCGCCCCCACACAGCCTGTCCTTCCTACCTCTCACACACAACACACACTCACTTCCCGTATAACCAAATGATAGCCCCCCATTAGGGCTTCACCAACCCACCGTCTCTAACCTTCCAGACTCTGGGATGTAGACTACCAGGGGCCTCTGGACCAGCAACTTTCCCTGGGCTGTAACTCAAGAGAGAGGGAGGATCACTGACAGGTTTACAGGAGAGCAGAGCTTTAAATAGCTGAGGTCAGTGTCTGGAGGCTTCCCGTTAATACCACGAACAGGGTCCAGCAAACAAGATTATTGGCCACATTGTTACGCACTCTAAACTATTTCTAATTTTTACTTTTATTTTCAAGCACGTCTTAAGAACTCTAGACTCCCAGCAAATTGACAATGCAATCCTCTTTATACGAAATCTTGTTTATAGACCACAATTCTCCCGACAGATTTACAAGTGTCTGTGGAGTTTTAAAAGACGATTGCTTAACAGGCATTAAGTGAGGCACATAAGACTTTGTAAATATTTTAGCTGGAATAGATTTTTTTTTTAAAAACTCCTGAGCCAAATATTGCATTAAAACTGAAGACAGTGGCAAACTGATTAGCAGTAGTTGCCAGCTTCACACTTTGCCAGTGAGTTCCATGGCCAAGACTAGATCCCAGAGTCCATCCACCTGTTTAGGTTATATGTTTTAAAATATCTTTCCTTTCTTTTCTTTTCTCTCTCCTCTTTATGCCTTTCCATCTTTTCTCTTTTGTTTTTCTCATGGTTCATTTAGACATAAACACTTTCCAGAGTAGAAATTGCAGTTAACGTGACTAACCAGTAAAGGCTGATATGGAAACATGGACATTGAGGTCAGAAAAGCATCGGAAGGCTTGCAGCTGTCCTGGCTGAGCAACGTGGAGCAGGTTCCTTTTTGCTAATGGGCTTATTTATCTTAATCACTGGCCTATTTGTAGCCAGCTGTCGCACTTCTGGAAGGGAAATAGTCCTAAAATGAACACTGCTGCCTCTTCCACTTGGTGATTTTCTTGAATCATAAAGAGGCAGGCCTGGTGCCTTCAAGAGTTGTCTGTGAGAATGAGTCCATCACTTAATTCTGGTTCATACAAACAAACAAACAAACCTGCCATGATATAATCATCTTGGATCCAGAGAAGATATTTTTGTTTAAGCATTCCTATAGAGAAACCATTTTCCTGAGTTGAGCAATAGATGAGATGTATTTCTTTATCTAGAGTATAATTTCAGTGCAAATGAAGCAGCGCTTTGTTCCATCTTTGCCAATTCTATCAGCAAGCTCTTAATTTGTGCCCACTGATATTCACTCATGATATGTTTGTACTTCTTCTCAAAGTAGTACTAAAGCAGTTGTCCAAGAATGTAGACCACTATCTGTTCTACGTAAATGACTTGAAGTGTAATGAAGCATCCAGATCGTCACTGGAAATTGTTGGTCACAGTCTGAGCAGCTTAGCGTTATGTGTGCTTAGTTATGTAAATGCATATATATATTTTTAAATCTAAGTGATTGGAGTAAATTTGCCTATAGTCTGCCTACCCCACCCCAAATTCAGATTGCTCTGCTGATGTTGACAATAATATAATTTACATTCAAATCAAATGTGACACTTCAGGGCTTTTTTAAAAAAAGCTTCCTTCGAGAACAAGCCTCAAACTTAGTCTTTTGTGGTTAATCCCAGATTATTTTGTATTAGTTTTTGTATGTCATCAGCTAGCTTCTCGGTTGAGTGAAGGATGTCAATGTGTGGGTGATCATCTCACTGGTCTCCGTTCTAGAGCATAATCACTTCAAATGAAGGACTATTACCCCTAAATTACAATGATACATATCATTCTAGCTGCTTCTAGAGCCAGCTGCTGCTGTAAGTGGTACAGAAGGCAGCACAATTTTCTTTTCAAAATCTCTCCCATTTTGGTTCAACCCATTAGAAAAGCAGTTTGACCAGTATGCATTCAGAGCTCTAAAAATGTTTTTATTTTACCCATTAATTTCACTTCTGAAATCCATTCTTAAGAAGTAATCTTAAATCCAGTATAAGTTTGTGTGTGTACAAATGTGACTAAAACACCTGATTCATTATGGTAATAAGGTAGAAAGAACTTTACCATCCCACTACAAGGGAATTATTCACTGACTATGGCACAGCTGCTTGATAAAATTTTATATGGCCATTAAATGCAGTGCTTGTGGGCTTTGCAAAATAATATGGGAGAGTGCTTATGTTTAATGGAAATAATCAAGGTACGAAAGTGTCAAATTTAAGTACATCAAAAAGACATAAAGACAACCCCTATAAAATTGTGGGGGAGGGAGACACTGAAAAAAATGGACCAAAGTATTAAATGATGCTTATGTTTTCTGGTCGTGGTACCATGAATGATTTTTTTTTTTTTAGTTTTTTTTTTTAATATATAATTTCCAATTTCTTTTTGTGTGTGTATTAACTTCATAATACTTTTAGACGTTAGTAGTGCTCTCCTGCCCAAGTTGAGTTCCCTTCCCCTTCAGATGAGCAGTAATTTCACATTCGGGGCAGCCTCCTTAACTACTGCACAGTGCACATAGAGAGCAGAACCTTGCTGCATGTGCCTTTCGGCATTATAACACGACTTCCCTGTCTACTGCTTGAAATCCCTGGGCTTTGCAGACCAGTCTGATTAAGAAGTTTATACTGAAGTAGTAATGAATTCCTCTTTAATCATTTCGCTTTTCAGGCATTTTTAACGATCTCTTCTGGAGTTAGCATCCTTAAGTCAGAGGAAGGCTTCTCATGGTGGTGACTTCCATGAGAACAATGGAAGGGATGGTTTTGAATAAATGGAGAAATGAAATCATGCCCAATCCATCTCTATTTAGGCCTAGTAGTAGGTAGGGGATTAATGAATATTTTTCATGCTAATGTCTTGTGTACCAAAGCTGCATCCTTAACCACATAATCATCACAGTGGAAATTCTGATTGAGTTGTGATGTTTGATAGGAGGGACCTTTGAATGGTGCTTTAGACAATGCTGTGCAAAGGCTGTAGTCGGTGCCCCTGCTTTGCAAGCCTTTCCAATAATCTTAAAGCATGTTGGCATGTCCTCACTTGGCCCTGTCACTTCTGCTTAAATTTTTTCATGGTGAATACTCACGATCATGGGATATTAAGGTGAATTTGATCTTGGGAAGTCTCCCGTTAATACCACTAACAGGATCCACTTCTGTGGAGTGAGTCAGCATCATCTAATTCCCCTGGACTCAAGCTTCCTGGTGGGTTTATTTTTACATGGTATTTCTCTGGGGAAAAGGGCACCCACTCTCTGAAGTGGGTTTGTCTTCTATACTTGATCACAGAGTTACCCTAAAAGAGCATCTTCTTGTAGAGAATGATTTGGGGGGGATAAGCCCTATGTGAGTTTCCGAAGGATTAAAAGAAGCTTTTCTAAAGAGTCCTATTGCCATCAAAGGAGACTGCATTTAAAACATCCCAAACAGATAAGAACTGATCCTATTTTAAAGACACTAAGAAAACAACTATTCCATGGCCTCCCTTGACCTTCAGCTCTTGGCAGGGGAAACTGGAGCTTTTAGGCCTACCTCCTACTCCTTCCCCATTCCGATGTTCTTTCTGTAGCTTAACTGCTCCAAACAAGAAGTTATGGAATCTGCCTCTGCTGACCTCATCTCTCTCCAATCAAGCTTCTCTCCACCCATGCAGTCTTCCTAATACTCCATTGGAACAGCTTTAAAAATACCCAATGCCCTCCATGTTGTTAGACTTGGTGGTCACTTCTCAAATAAGGTTATCTTATTTGATCTTATAAGAATATTGGACAGAGCTGACTGCTATCTTTCATATCTCAGATCATGTGATACCACACTCCTATTCTTCTACTTACCTGTTCACCCTCTATCCTTTCATCACCTCTCCTCCTCTGCTTGCAACCACTTCTCTTCTCTAGCTGCCCTCTCTCCCTCGCAATCCATCTACTTTCATGGTTTTAAATATCAATTTTATGCCAGTGACTCCCTGTCATGTATTTCTGTCCCTGGCATGGCATGATTTTATATATGAGTGTCTAATTGAAATCTCAAACTTAACATGTCCCAAATAGCACTCTTGATTTTCCCCTTCAAACTTTCTCCTTCTCCAGTCTTCCCCGTATTTTTAATGGTAATATCATCCATCCAGTTACTCAAGCCAAAATCTGTGTAAAATCCTCCAGTGATTTCTCCCAGGCTCAGAATTAAATCCAAATTCCTCACCCTGTGCTCCATGACCCACAGATGTTACCCTACCTACCTGTTTGACCTCCCTCAGCAGGTTCCTCTCTGCCTGCTTATGTACCACAAATCAGCCTCATTGGCCTTATGTCTGCTGCCACACTGGTCCATTCCAGCATTCTGTCTTATCTAGCCTGCTCTCCCTTTTCTACCCTTCCCACATTCATGTAGTCTGTTCCCAGTACAACAGCCAAAATGTTGCCATTACAACAGATCATGTCACTCCTCTATTCAAAACTGTCCACAAGCTCTTAACTTATTCAGGGTAAGAATAAAGTCCTGAAACAGACCAAAAGGACCCACTGAGTTTTGTCCCCTGCCTCTTCTCAGCCCCATCCTTCACCACTCCCTGCTGTTCCTCTTTAGCCACACTGCCTCCTTGCTGGGCCTTGGAGCCCATGTACTTCAGCTCTCTCCCTGGGGCAGTCTTGCCCAGATAGCATCACTGCTGTCTCCCTTACTCTGGTTAAGTCTCTAGGCCAGGGGTTCTTAACAGGAGACCATGAGCTTGAGTCGAAATTCAAAAAAACATTATTCTTGTGGGGTTGTGTTGATGTGTATTAAATAATACAAAGTATAGTGTGGACTTAGTAAGGGGTCTGTGGTTTTCATCTCACTGGCAAAGGGGGACATGGAACAAAAAAGGTTAAGAAGACTTGCTCTAGTCAAATAGCTTCACAGTCAGGTTTTTCTGGCCAACTTTATTTAAAATTGCAAGCCCCTTACTTGTGTAGCATTTTCTAGCCTACTTTCGCTACTTTATTTTTCTTTCATTGCACTTCTTACCATCTAATCAAAACCTGGCCAATAGGATACTAGATTCCCGGGAAGGAGAAATGATCTATGCTCCTGAGCTCCAGACTTACTATACCACTTCTCTTATCCCAAATGGCCTCTGCATTCTGATAATGCTTTACTTTTGTGCATGATATTTCCTCTGCCTGAGACAGCTTCCCTCTTCATTTGCTCTCCTTGGCTGGCTGCCTAACTCTTCGACATTTGTGACTCAGCTAATAAGTCATCTCCTCTGGAGGGCCTAGGCTGGCCACCTCTCGACCCCCAATCCCAATTAAAAACCCCTACCCAGTGTTCCATGACCCTATACTATATTGTAATTTGTTGAATTCCTTGCTTCTAACGGTTTCTAGTCTATGAATATTTTAAAGGAAATGTAACCAATAGGTCTTTTTAAATTTTATGACCTCCAACATTAAGCATAGTAGCATGTAATAGTACTTGATAACTATTTAACTGTATGGGGATCTGTACAACTCCTGTGTATGTTCATAGTAGGACTAGGAACATCCCTGTCTCCTGTATCTAAGAGCAACTTACTCCAATAAAAAAAAATTTTTTTTAAACCCAAAGCTATCCCTAAGAGTTGAAGGAAAGGGGATTAGCAGAATGCATGGGGCAGGGGGAGAAGGGACGCCTCTTCACTCCTCCTTGTAAGGTGTTCTACACAAGGTCCAAATCCAGCATAAAATTCACCCAGACTACACAAGGTCCAAAACCAGCATAAAATTCACAACCCAGACTAACTCACAGCAAGCATTTGTGAGTTCAATAGACTTTAGTGAAGCTGTGGGGAGACCCCAGAGGTCAGCCTTCTCCAATCTCAGTTGTTTCCTTCCTACCATTATGTTTCTGTATCCATCCCTCTTCTTAAAGAGATCCAGACTCCTCCTCTGTTGTAAAAAGCATCATCTCCCCTCCCCTGAAGCCAAATACTAGCCAACACCCATCCAGATCCTTATCTCAGGATTGGGAAGTATTCACTCTAAGTATTTATTAAGGATTTTTTTTTCTAATAATGATTATTTCCTTTCTAAAAATTCTCAATCTAGTTGCTGAGATTTTTAAACATGTCTGTCTGATGTTTCTGAATGAGTGATCGAATGTGAATGAAAATGGCATGATATTTAGTCTACTTGTGTTTTCTTTATCCCCTGCATCCAACTACATGTATTATGGACATACACATAAAGAGATACATATATGTATGTATATGTGTACGTGAGGTGACACACACATATGTATACTAGGGCCAAATTAAGGCACTAATATCTGTGCTGCATGTATCTAAGTTTTATTCCTATTTATCTAACAAATATTCATTGAGTATCTCTATGGACTAGGCTTCATATATAATACTAAGCAAAATACCCTGCTTTTGTCTAATGGAGGAGACAATTTTAAAAAATCATGAAAATACTTGGGAGATGGTTCCTGAAAAGTTTGACTAGATAAGATTGTAGAGGGAAAGAGTACAGTATGAGAAGAGAAGAAGCATTTAAAATGCCGAACCTTCAAGAACTCTGACACTTAAGGGCCAACTGTTGGAGGCTAGGACTGCAAAGGAGACCAAGCAGTCAGAGAAGTAGGAGGATATCCAGGAGAGGGGAACTCAGAAGTGAAGGGAAGAAGTATTTCAAGAAAGGGGAATTCCAGAGTGGAATCCTGCTGGGAAGACAGGTAAGATGAGATACAAAAAAAAAAAAAAAGCCACACTGGCTGCAGAATGAGTTTCATCACTTTAAAAAGCTTTTTTAGGGTCATAAGGAAGGTAAAGTAAATTTCAATTTGTCTAGAAGTGAGTGAGGAGTGATAAATAGAAAACGTGAGTATGGGTGCTTTTTTCAAGATGGTTTGTGAAAGGTATTAACCTGTTTTATAACAATGATTTATTTATACACATAAATATTAGGAATGTCAACCTATTCAAATAATTTCCAGGGTTTTGCGATTGTTTAGTTATTCTTAGAAACTAAACGTATAAACCTATCTATGATATGGTATCTAGCCAGACTTAACACTGTGTGTATATTTTAAAAGGATAAAGAATACTTTTGGAGGGAATTTTACTGTTCAGTATACAAAGTGCTTTTTCATGTGTTAATATATTTCACTTAGTTCTCTTGGGATTTTATTTATCAATAAACTAAAAATCAGTTTAAGTGTTATGGGAAACTACAAATAAATAAGTTCATCTTTAGATTGAATGGTTTAAGGAGGAAGCTTTTTCTACTGTATTGCTGATTTGCATAAATATATATGCACACATAGATACACTTATTTACACAACTATATTATTGTTTAAAAAGTTTAGCAAATTCTTTAATTTGCATGTATTTCTTTTGTCAAGTCCAATTATGTTTCTTTTATTTTGGTAACATTTATTGGGACCTTTTAAATATGGACTAATGTAATTGATTTCTCAAATATATGTGCATTTCAAACTCATTTTCCAGATCAGCTCCATGGTTTAGTAAATATTATAACTGATATAATGAAGGCATGATTTTATCTAAGAGCTGAAAAATTATAAATGAAGCACAAATGAGACCTTCTTCATTTATCTACTCATGATAGATCCAGTATAAGGTTTGGGTTTTCTCATTAGCATTTTTAGGAGCACTATTGATATATACTCACATACCATATAATTCAGCTATTACGTGTACAATTCAGTGGCTTTTGGTATATTCACAGAGTTGTGCATCCATCACCATGATCAATTTTAAAACATTCCCATTACTGCAGAAGGGACCCTGCAGCCCTTAGCTGTCACCCCTAATCCCCCACCCCTCCCAACCACCCCTAGGCAACCACTAATCTACTTTCTATCTCTAAAGAGTTGCCTATTCTGGACATTTTATATAAATGCAATCATATAATTTATGGTCCTTTGTAACTGTCTACTTTCACCTAGAATAATGCTCTAATTGTCTTTATTTTTGTAATAATAAACTTTATTTTTAAAGAAGTTTTAGATTTACAGAAAAACTATACCGAAACTATAGGGAATTCCTATATAAAGCCACTCCCCACCTTACCCCCCCCAGTTTCCCCTATTACTAACATCTTACATTAGTATGGTACATTTGTTAAAAACTGATGACTCATTATTGAAGCATAGTATTAACCAAAGTCTGTAGTTTACATTATGGTTTATACTTTGTGCTGTACAGTTTTATAGGTTTTGACAAATAAAATATCATGTGTCCCTCACTGCTGTATCATTACCAATGTCACTGCCCTAAAAATGCCCTGTGTTCCACCTATTCATCCTTCCCCCTCCCTTCTGAACCCCTGACAACCACAATCTTTATATCAATGTTACAGGTTCTTCTCTTAACACAAGATAATAACCATGATAGCAATAAATCTACTTTCGTCTGTGGTTTCACTTCCCCCTTATGTTTGTTCATTCCTCAATCTTGAGGGATTTTGGATGATGTCTGTTCTGATTGCTTCAGGCTGAGAGGGGACTTAGATATTATGGGGCAAAGGGAAGGAATTGTTTTGCTTGCAGTTGTAGATTCTCCTTGTTTTTTGGGTTGGGACTTGTCCATCACCATCGTTTTGTTCAGGGTAAGCCCAAAGAACTGGAGAGTAGGAGTTGGCCACAACTATGCTGGGATTCAGGGTTCAACTGGCATATGAGCAATAAAAGATTTAAGATACATTTCACAGTTATATTGAGAATTATAGGTTCAAATAAAAGGAGTAGGATGATCGTGATTAGGGGAATTATAAATGAGTACAAGTATAGTATGTTGGGGAAATAAATTATCATATATTCCCAAATAAGGCACATATAGGGGACTTTGATTTCCTAAGGCTGTGTGCCTTACCTCTGGTGTCTGGTCGTCCTTAGAGCCCTCAGGAGAACTCTTGCTTGAGGCTTTGTTTACTGTGGCAGTTAGAGAAATATGCCTAAGACCTACATAAGCATAACTCCAGAATGACCTCCTGACTCACTTTGAAATCTCTTTGCCAAAAAAAAAAAAAAAACCTTTTTCTTATTTAATACTTACCCCTTTGGGTCAAGGTCTTTTTTCCAAATGCATCACTGGTTAGTGCTTGGTAATAATCCCTCTGTGCCAGGGAGGATCATCCCTAGGAGTCATGTCCCACATACAGGGAAAGTAGTGAGTCCATTTGCTGGGTTTGGCTTAGACAGAGGCTACATTTGAGTAACAAGGAGGTTTTCAGGCAGTAATTCATAGGCTCTAATTATAATTAGGCTTAGTTTCATTTTTACAGGAATAAAGTTCCTAAGTACAGGTATTAAGATCCAGGACTTGGCAGTTGGCCTGTTTTCTTTGATTAGGCATGACTTATATATTCCAGAGATTTTTGCCATTTTACTTGAGAAAGTAGAAGGACTTCCCCAGGATGGATGTTTAATATTTTGTTAGCTACTGCATGGGCCTCTACCTATCTAGAAAACATATCTATGGCAACACGAATACATTCATATCCCATAGAAGCATGCTTTAGGTATATTCCCTGCCACCCCCTCTCCTCCATTTATCACCCCATAAATACAATCTTATAATTTGTGGTCCTTTGTAACTGACTACTTTCACTTAGCATAATGCTCTCATTGTATTTGATGGTCTGTTATTGTTTTAGACACTATGTATGTTCAAACATACCATACCAAAGAAGCACTTGTGTGTTCCAGTTCATCTGCATTATTCTCAGGTAACATTCTGGCCTAGGAATCATTCATCTCAGATCTGTGTTTCAACTCCTAATGATGAGTTGCCTGTTCAAGTTTTTCAACCACTTTAGATACAAATTCTTGCCTTTTGGATTCATAGAGTCAATCATTAGTAGAAATAAAAATGTTTGGGGGTCTTATTTCAGCTGAACCCCCAAACCAAGGTCAAAGAAAGAAGATACCTTTGGTTACATATAGGTAATCCACACATCAGTCATTAATGCACACTTGTCTGTTTTGAGCCCAGAAATTTGGGCTTTGAGAAGCTATTTAGCAGAAAGCAGGTCCAACAGTCCCCTTCAAAATTTAATGTATATAAATCTCTCCCAGAGCAGATTTCCTATTTGTCCCTTGAACCACCCTCCCCATTTCCTCTAATTCACTTTTTCCTTACCATGCCAAGCCCTAAAATGCTCCTAGTACTTAGGACTAGAGCTCAAGAGCATGAAGCATGTGCATTTTCTTTCAAATTTCTGTCACTTTTTTTTTTTTAACATAAATCAGTTTTAGAACTTCCTTCAGGTGGCCTTTTCTATATAACTTTAAAAACAACAAAAACAGTAAATGTAGAAATTACCCAGAAAATAGTAGCTTCATTTGTGCCAAATTTTAAAAGAAAATAAAAATAAATATTCTAATATTTTGCTATTTTATAAGTGATTCTCTTCCTTCACGGAAGTCCCTGAATAGCTGCTAGCCATAATAAAATATTGTTGTTTTTATTTTACTCTTTCAATACATTTGAATTTAATATTATTCTCTAGCCATTCAGTTCAAGGCCAATATCATGAGATATTGGGTGCTCATATTGAGATTTTTATTTCGTGCTTTTAATCTTGTAATTAAAATATATTTACGGTAGGTCTGTGTGTGTCTGTGTGTGTGTGTGTTGTGTGTATGCGTGTTTGTGTCTGTCTGTCTGTCCCTCTCTAATGTCAAAAGCACTAGGGAAAACACTATACTGTCCTGCTGTTTCTTAAAAGAGAGAGTGGAAGAATGTGAATATAAAAGGAGATAGTTCAGCAATATTACATGTATGCATGCCGTTCAAATAACAAGAAGCAACAATTAATTACTATGTGACAAACCTGTTAAGAAGTGAATGGTTGGGTGGCGTACTTGGCCCAGTGGTTAGGGCCGTCTGTCTACCACATGGGAGGTCCAAGGTTCAAAGCCCGGGCCTCCTTGACCCGTGTGGAGCTGGCCCATGCGCAGTGCTGATGCGTGCAAGGAGTGCCGTGCCACGCAGGGATGTCCCCACGTAGGGGGACCCCAAGGACAAGGAGTGTGCCCCATGAGGAGAGCCGCCCAGCGCAGAAGAAAGTGCAGCCTGCCCAGGAATGGTGCCACACACACACAGAGCTGACACAACAAGATGACACAACAACAACAACAAAAAGAAACAGAGATTCCCATGCCGCTGACAATAACAAGCGGACAAAGAAGACGCAGCAAATAGACACAGAGAACAGACAACCGGGGTGGGGGGGAAGAGGAGAGAAATAAATAAATAAATAAATCTTTTTTAAAAAAAGGTAACAACAACAACAAAAAAAGGAGTGAATGGCAACACAATCACTCTGATGTCTGCTACGTGAAGGCTACGTGAAGGAACTTTAGTCTGTTTTGTTCACTAATATATCCTCTTTGTCTAGTACAATGCTTGGTACATAATAAGCACTCAGTAGATAAATGTTGAATTGAAGAATTTATTGAATGGATTTCTTTAGGAAAAACTCCTTAACCTAGCATTCTAGGCCCTTTTTAATCTGACTCCTATCTGTGTCATTCATTTAAACCTACTGATACCCTTCAAAAATTTGCTTTAGTCAAATAGATAGTTCTACATGTTCTGCAACTATCTTAAGTGGTGGTTTTTGAGCATGGAGCTCATGGAGAGTTCATGAGAAAGAGGTAGAACTGGCAGCAACCATGGGTGAAGGAGCTGGGAATTAGGTAAGCATAGAGGAGAGAAGAGAGAATTCCAAATTAGAAAAGCAGAGAGCCTAGATAAATCTTTCCTCCTTTCTTCTGAAAGTGCATTGAGTTGTCTAAGCCCATAGGCTCTTTTTTTTTTAATTTCTCTCCCCTTCCCCTTCCTACCCCCCGCCCCAGTTGTCTGTTCTCTGTGTCTATCTGCTGTGTGTTCTTCTTTGTCTGTTTCTGTTGTTGTCAGCGGCACAAGAATCTGTGTTTCTTTTTGTTCCATCATCTTGTTGTGTCAGCTCTCCATGTGCGCGGCGCCATTCCTGGGCAGGCTGCACTTTCTTTCGCACTGGGTGGCTCTCCTTACGGGGCTCGCTCCTTGCGCGTGGGGCTCCCCTACACAGGGGACACCCCTGCATGACATGGCACTCCTTGTGCGCATCAGCATTGTGCGTGGGCCAGCTCCACACAGGTCAAGGAGGCCCGGGGTTTGAACCTTGGACCTCCCATGTGGTAGACGGACGGCCCTAACCACTGGGCCAAATCCGCTTCCCCCATAGGTTCTTAAATACAAGGGGAAAGAGACTCCATATTTTCCAGAAATTGCCCATATATGGTTGATATGGTAAAGCAATAAAATATGCATTAGATTTTGATCTGGTCCTTGCTTCTACATTCTTCTAACCTACCCATGCCTTTTAAGCAGCTCAATAAACTTTATTCCTCTCTTCTCAGTGTTCAGAAACAACCATTCTTCTATGACTTTAACAGTCTGATATCTGTGATCTTAGGACAGTCAAGGTCATATCTTTCATACTCCCTAAAATGTTTCACAAGTGCTTAACCTTTAAATGAGTATATCCCCTATTTAGACTCTAATATTTCATTATGTGCTCATTTTTAATATATGATCTCTGCATTTCTCAATGATAACTTATTAGTAGCTAATTTCAGGAACTCATGTATATTTAATTCCATCAAAAATTTATAGAGAGAAAAAAGTGAAAGAAAACCTGTGTTTCAGCCTATGTCTCAGGCAACCTTGGGAATCTAGCAATAGTGTATGAGTCTACTGGTTGTTCAATAAACTACATTCATGGATTTTTCCGTGACCTCTCTCCTTTCTGCACTGCCAGTCTCTGGTGTCATTGTTAATTAGTGTTCAGGTCTCCCATTTGTCTCCTGGAAACCATCAAAGGATCAACCAAGTTAATAAATCAGAATAAGTTAAGCTTGCCTGACCACCAGAATGTGCAACGATGCCAAGACAGTCAGAGAGGCCTCTCTCCTTTGACTGTGTGAAGAGGTTTAATTCTAACAAGCCACATAGGAGTCTCAGTTCACAGAGGTGCAGAGAGGACCACTGAGCCCAGGAGGGGAGCTTTTCTCATTTGTACTGGTTTCAGATTCTAATTTCAAAGCTGTGAGGCTCACAGACCTGGGAGACTTATTCCACATTTTGGTTCATCTTTTGCCAGGAGTTAGCCTATATTCTTCAGTGAGTTCCCCCAACAGGGTGGTAAAACTTCATAGAGATGAAACTTCATAGGGACTGAAATCATTATCTCTGTGTTCTGAACAGGGACTTGCACTGTAGCCTATTTCCATAAATAGCACGCACATCGTCTATAGCAAATAATCCCCAGTTGTGGCTCCCTTGCCATTCTGGCTCTGACATGTTTCCTGACCAATCTTACTAAATCATAAAAATAACAAATGATGTTTATGAACACACTTGTTAGTTCCAAGCATTGTGAAAAACATTTTATATGCATTACTTCAATTATCCTGTCATACCTATGAGGGTTCCACATTTTGCAGAGGAAAAAACCAAGCCACAACCCAAGGTCACGACTACCTGAGAAGGAGCAGTCAGAACCTGAGCCCAGGCACCAGCTCATCGCCATCCTATACTATGACCTTGCAAAATCTGAGGAGTTTGATGGGTACCCCACGGGCTTGGTCACCACAGCCAGGAAAAATGGAGAGCTGCCGTGGCCCACCCTTTCTATTTAGGCAAAAATAGAAGGTTTGCTTTTGTTATTAGGCTTTGCTTTGGCTAGGGAGAAGTACCTGGGAGGATTTATTGTCATGACTTCATTTATATCCTTATTGCCCTGGTGTATACTTGTCTCACCTTCTTTTATATATGTTCATGAAAAATAGTTCTCTATAAATGAAATTATTGATGTTTGGATTGGTTAGCAGGTTAGTTAAAGAATTTAAGGGACTCATTTTGTATTGGAAGAAATTCTGGCTTTTGTTTAAAGATCGCTACATGTATTCTCATACTCATAGCTGGATATCATCAGAAAAGTTTATGTGGCTATGAAATTTCATTCAGAAATACAGATTCTTTGAAGTAGACATTCCAGAGTGTTTCTGACCAATCACCTGCTTCTAGAACTTTACTATCAGGATGATCATCCTTGCCTCATTGTTTATACTTTACAGGATAAGAGAGTGGATATTTCCAGGGATCTTTGAATATACTGAGCCCTTCAAATCAACTAGGAACAAATCACAATATTTGCAGTGTAAAGAGGGTGTTATCCCTTGGCACCTCTCTGCTGGAAAGGAAGGAAAGAGAGAAGAGACAAGGGGTCCACACTGTATCCGTGCTACTAATTTTATTTCTACATTCCCCACATTAGAATCTAGTTAAGATGAGGAAATCTGATGCTTTGGCCAGACGTGTGTAACTCTGAAGAAGTTTGGGACAAGTTAGTGTGGTCTCCATGATGACTTCTCAGCCCACATGTTCATTCTCCTGATTTGGCTTTATCTTAAGATAAATTACCCCTTCGTGATTTTCTCAGGCACTACTGTGTATGTCTTTTAATTATTATTGCCTCACTTTTCTTTGCTACTAGGCAGCCTTCTTCACTTAGTGGGTCAAATAACTTCATGAGAGAGACAGAATCTCATGGAAATTATGATATAGTGAAATTATTGGTGCGTATGTATTGTATTTGAGGAATACTCAATTTTTAATTTACATTGAATTTATTACCAGTATAAACTATATCTAATTTATACAAAGGATATGTAAATAATAAAGTAAAGCAATTAAAATGAACGAAAATCTGTTATGAAGAACAGAGTTTAAGTGTGTCATACCTAAAGACGCGAAACTTGCAACCAGGAACAGAAAATAGAAATATTATGGCTGATACCAAAATCTGGCAAGAAATATGAGATAACAAAATAAAATAAATAGCTCTTCTTTTTGCTAAAATAGAAATAGGACAAAAATACAAATGGAAAAAATACTTGACATAATTATAAATTATTTAAGAAAAGTTATGTAAGATATCCCTTATGATAAATCTATAAACTTTGTTGAAAAGCATAAAATATTTTATGGATGTAAATATTTAATATCCAAATAACCGTTCTCTTCAAATTAAGAGACACACTTTATGCAGGGAAGGATAACTTTTTGTTTTCTTAAATACCTCTGAATTATTTAATTTGTTATAATAGGCAGATGTTAATTTTGTAATTAAAAGAATTTTTTAAAAATTTGTCAGCCAGCATTTTCTTCATTTTATTATAGCAGTCATTTGTTACTAATTGAACACATATTTATTGGTTACCCACATCAATGATGTTGAAATGGAATCAGAGATTACTAGACTCACTCTACACCCTTAAGGAATTTACAGTTAGTAAACATTAATATAAGCAGGCAAATAAATGTAATTAAAGTCAGAACATGGAAGATACTAGAAAAGTTTGAAGGATGCAAAAACTCTGGATTGGAAAAGGCTTTATGGTAGTGGTGAATCTCAGAAAAACTTCTCAGGATGAATAGGACTTGTCAGATATAGTGGAAAGTGTATATGGAGTGAGAACAAAACGAGCAGAGAAAGCACATGAATGAAGACAAGGAACTGGGAACATTGGTTGAGATCATTAGGAAACATAAAATGGCCAGGATCGGTTGGTTAAATGTATGTGGAAAATAAAGCTGACAGATACAGTAATATAAAGGCCTGGAATTTTGAATTGAATTTAAAAACAAAACAAAACCCAGAACATAAAAAATATAATCTTTTCTACTACTCCCCATCTGAGTAAATCATACCTCCAGCACCCATTGCTCATCCTTTATCTTCCCCTCTAACTCAACCCTACATCTATTCCATCAGCAAACCATGTAATTCTATATCTAAAATATATATCGGCTCAATCTATTTCTCCCTTTCTCTCTTCTTCTCTCTCCTCTGCTGCTACTCTAGTCCAAAACACCACTATTTTGAATGGTAGGAAGGAGGTACTTCCCATTTGATCACAGGTATCTACATGGAGAGATGTGAAAGGAAGGCTGATAATAATAGGGACATTATAAAATAATTGTTGCAAAGAGGACAAGTAAGCTGACTAAAAAACAGTAAGAATTTGAATAAAGGAATGTCCTGAAATGATGCATTGGCTGTTTTTGAGGAACTTTTTTCTGATTTTTTCCAAAGTGGAATTTATATTCCTTCAGAAAAAAAAAAAAAAAAAGAAAGTAAAACCATAACCGTCTTTACATCCCAATGGACAAGGTTTCTTAGATAACATTGAAATGCTTGTCAGGATACTTAATAACAGATATTCCTGAATACACTGTTTTTAAAACCTTTAGAAAGTAGCAGTTCCAAATGGGAAAACTTGAATTTAGGCACTCTTCTCCTATGATTTAGCATCCCTGCCTCCAGACAAACCCCTGTAGTTACCTCTGAGTATATAGGTTATTCTGAACTTGACTCAGAAAATAACAAAGTGTTCCCTCAAGTATGCTTTTATCTTCAGCCCAGTTTTATCGTCTCCAAAAGTTGTCTAGGATTTCAGCAATCTAGTTGGCAATGTTTCAAGAGAAAGGTAACTAATTTTGGGGGACTCTTGAGGGGCCTCCTTTGAATTTTCTGTTCTTTGGGACTAATTTGTTTGTTGCTTTGTTTGTACTAATCATTCTGGGATGCTAGTTTTGAAAAGACCAAATTACTGGATAGGAATTTCCCAAAGCAAATAAAGTTCTCCTTTTCAAACTCTCTTCTTCCTAATGCCATACCTGTGTGCTTCTTAAGAGTCTTCCAAGATCTGGAGTTTGTGTTTCTCTATTTTTTTAACCAAGTCCATGATTTCTTCATGGGGAAAATATAATGCTTTAATATATTTTCTTGGACAAGGACATGTCAGTAATTTCTGGCTATGGTCCGCAAACAAAAGTGACTGTTACTCAGCTTTAACTCTGGAGAAATGAAGCCTTTCTCTTCCCCCAGTGCATTTTGTCAACTGGCACAGACAACTGGCACAGAAACCTTAGAGGAAATGTCTCTTGCCTGGGTTAGTTGTCCTTTGCAATGATGAATTACGGATAATTGTGGTTTCCTTGTAGCCAAATCAGAACTATTCAATTTGAGGTGACTTGATTATCAAATAAGCAATTCTGTTATAAACTCTAGATATTCTTTCTCAAGTAAAGCCCATATAAAAATATTTCAAATCTGTTTGTAGAATACTAATGGGATAGGTAGGCTATTGGGAAGAATGAGGAGCAGGTATAGTCCTTCCTAACCTGGCTTTAGTTCTCATGCTGGTAGACTGTGTGTGTGTGTGTGTGTGTGTGAGACCTTGACGAGCTGCCAATTTGTCTGTGCAAGACAACTTGAATCCTGGGTGTTTCTGCAGAAATTATTTCACTTATGCTTTTGGGGTATGAATCTGAAGGGGGTCAAGGCCCTTAATTCCCTAGGACTAGTCCTTAGGAGGCTTTGCTTCTCTTTATTATGGGGAGACTACAAGCAGAATACTTTGCCTGTCCCAAGTCAGAGGTTTTTCTGCATCTTTAAAAGGAAAGGTAAAAATGATTCATTTCCCTGTTCCTGAGGAAAAATATTGAATAAGCTAATCCATTTTGCCTGTTTTTTCTAGGGGTTTGTTTGTTACATTTTTGCATTTTATTTCTCCTAGAATGTGGATAAACAGTATTTGATAAGGATCCTACATTGATGATGCCCTCCTGCTTAGCACAGTGCCTGACCTATAGGAGGAGCTCAGCAAATCTGTGTTCTTGACAGTCTGTTTCTGAACTTCTCTTCACAGCAAGTGAGAAGCAGATGATGGTGGTGTGCAAGGAATCTCCAAGGGAGTATCTCCAGCCTTTCAAGGATAAACTAGAGGAGTTCTTCCAGAAAGGTAGGAAGCTTTGTCTGCTGCACATGCGCAATACTCTGCAACAGCCTTCATTCCATGGATCTTTCTGTGAGGTGTCCTGCTCCTTGCCATCCCAGCCAACCACAGGCAGCTCCCTTGATTCCCTCGGTCTATGTCCCATAGTAGTTGCATGCTCAATGTGGATGGAGTTGTCTTGTAACTTTTATATCACCTTTTAAATCCTTCTCTGCCACTCCTGTTTTATTGTATACTTTTTGAAGGAAGACTCAAGGAAACTCAATACTTCATGGAGCTCAAAGAGACCCTCAGTATGTTAAATGACAAATGATGCAATGCAAGGCTCCTGCAATCATGCATTTCAGATGTATGGTCAGCCTGGACAGGTGGTTGGTGGTTATCTTCCTGGTTTTATGAATGTAGCAACTTGGAAACTTGTGCTGTATTTTCCATGCCTTTTCAGGAAGGAAAATTGGGACCAGGTGAACATTATATATCCAAGCACTTGATACACATCAGCCTTCTCAGGTTAGGCAATGAACTGATATACATGAGACTCAGTACATTATTTAGACATCTTACTCCAGGGTCTGTTCTTTCCTCCGTGATTTTGGCACAAGTGGGGAAGTTTTCTTGATCACTATTACTGAAAATGGAAGTTTAAAACTTCAGGTTATTTCTTATTCTAATTTCTCAAATTCAGCTTAAGATGTGAAATAAAAAATTGTAGGGTGGTTGGAGTGAGCATTTATCTTTGCTAGAAAGCCAGAGGAAATACATTTAGGAACAGTTGGAGCTATATCAACATGCTGTTTCTATTATTGAATAAGGCCACATGATACCACACCATCAACAGAAGATTGTTAATCAGGGTGAATCCATTAAGTATGGCCAAACCACCTTGGGATTTGGCAGAGAAATGCTCAGTCCATGAGTCAGAGGAACTTCATGTCAGCTGTCCCTTGGTTTGGGCATGATTGCTCCCTCCCCAGTGATAAGGGGTTGTTAGTGTAGAAGCAGGAAAGCTCAGAGGTCTCCTTGGCCTTTACTGAGCTTCACATGTGATCAGTGTAATACTGTCAGGCAAACTGCCATCGTAGGAACAAGCAGTGATACCAACACTTAACGTATTATGTAGCTCTCATTGGATGGGATTTATATGTGACTTATCAAAGTAAACGCACTGCTTTATAATTAACCTAAATGGCCTGAATAAAAGTATAAAATATTTCTCTTTGCCCACTGCCAATTAATAATTTCTACTTTGGACATATGTAAAAGTAATTGGATTGGGAGCAGAGATGGCTCAAGAGGTTGAGCACCTATTTCCCACAGGGGAGGTCCTGGGTTCGGTTTTCAATGCCTCCTAAAAAAACAAAAGAAAACAAAAAAAAGAACTACAAGCAAACAAATGAAAAAAACAACTCAGTTACTGATGTAGCTCAGTGGTTGAGTGCTGGCTTCCCAAATACAAGGTCTTGGGTACAATCCCCAGCCCCAATACCTCAAAAAAAAAAAAAAATTGGAAATGAAACTCATATGTAATTAGATTAGTTTTTTAAAAATTTATTCTGTATCTAGAAAATTCTGCACTGTATATGTCTGCGTACTATCTGCCTATGACTTTTACATCATCTTTCAAATCTTTTTAGTATTTTAAATTCATTAATGTCTCTCCTATTTTATTGTAAATGCTGAGTTTTAGGCTCTAATGGCCTTATAATCCTTTCTCTTCAAACCAGCTAACATCTTAAAATGTTCATATTGTGAATCTTATTCTTTTTATTAAAGAAAAGATATATAAGGATAGATTCAAAACCTTGAAAACCTTCTTTGGTGCCTGGGGAAAGGAATCAAATGATAGTTCAGGTTATGTGTTAGCTTCCTCTCCCAAGGTTCTTAAGAAACATCTGGCCTCCTCAGAGAGAGGGAATTGACTTGAGGACAAGTGGGTCATCTGTCAGGAAGCGAGGGTGTGGACTCAGCAAGCTGTTCTAAGTTAGCCCTGGAGCAACCGTTCTTACCCTGCTACAAACTAGAAAAAGCAATGAATATAAAATTATTAAAAATAAGAAAGGAAATGATGCATTCGTAAAGCCATTGGGAATGACAGAAATGGATAGCCTATTAGAAGAACAAAATAAAGGTAACAGGAGAAAAGGATAACTCCTATTTTTCTTACTTGGAAAACTGACTGGATACTGGTGATACAGACCAGATTTGAGGGAGAAGACAATGAGGTAAACTTTGGACATGGTGACTTTGATGTACATATTAGACCTACAGGCAGATATGTTGAACTCATGGGAAAGTCTGTGTAAGACTTTAAAGGTAGCAGTTGAAGTCACAGGAATTAATGAGCTAGCCCAAAAATGGTGTGGAATAAGAAGGGTCCTGAGGTAAGAGTATCTGAGCCATAGGGCTGTAATATAATAACCATAATTAAGAGACAATATTCCTGTACTTCCACTATACGTCTCACTCAGGGTATTTAGCAGGAAAGCTAGTTTTCTGTTAGGATCCTTTATCCCATATCATGAAGTCTTAAGTAATTGTGCTTGTTTTTGGTTTTTTTTTTTACATCTGAGAAGTCACATGCACTGTGACTCAGTTGACTCATGGGCAGACTTATTTTTTACATGAGCTGCAATTCCGTTCTTCTAACAATCATGATGGTTTAATTTTTCTTTTGTAAATCATATCCTGTTGCTACACTCAAGGCGGTGATATATTTGGCCTTATGTCTTTGTTCGTCCTTCCCTTCTCAAAATTCCCTTAAATGGTGTTATTTGACAAAACTGTGATATCTTCTCTTAACTAATTGTATTTCTTCAGCAGAATTGAAGATAATTTTAATGGCAACACTTTTCAGAGTTGCCAGTCTCCATGGTATCTAAGCTTTCTTTCCTGACATGTTTTTCTTTTCTACAGTAGGCTCTTGTCGAGTCCAATTTACAGCTCAGCTCAGAGTAACCTGTGCAGGCTTACTTAAGCCCATGTTTTCCCACCCTCACATCAAACATGGTCATATGATATGGCCTTCAAAACTGTGATGCTCACATTAAAAGCCCCCATAAACATGGCAGGGATCCTGTAATTGAAAGAAGGTGCAGAGTGACTGATTAGATCCCAGGTATAGATCTTGTAGGTGGTCTTTTCATGCTGTTAAATTGGTCATTTGTATTTATAGCTTTGGCAGGGAGGGCTGGAACTTAAACTGGCTCTAATACCAGCTTTCTCCCACACTTGGCTTTATCTCATTCTCTATTAATTTTATCTGGCATCCATGAATGGGACCAAATTCAAAATAAGTCTGAATTAACCATACTAGTCCTAGTTTATCAAACTATCCTCTAAGATTCTTTGACCAGCTGGCTCAAAGATGTTCTTAATGTCAAGAAATTCTTTCTAGTAAAAAAAAAAAAAAGAAAGAAAGAAAGAAAGATAAGTTTTCCAAACTGGGGAAAAAAAATGACTCTGACATCCCACATTGACATCTAAGAGAATTATATAAATAGCTGAATACTTCATGACAGCTGGAACCATGTATCGCTGTCCTATTCACTTTCTCCTCCCAACAAATACAGGCTCAGTCCCATGAAAGCTGTTAATAACTACTTGTTGAATTAATAAGCAAACAGCCTAAATCTTATGAAGTACCTTGAGGCTGTTTTTTTTCTCTATGGGTTTCCTGTTCAAATACTTTCAGAATTGGTAAATCATGCCAGAGTTGGGTGAGATGCATTTTTGGTCGATAATGCACTTCTTGTGATCAGCCCTTTTGGATACTAAGTATCTTTCTATATTAGGCATATGATCCATTCTTTACAAGTATGTAAGTCATATCAGATTGACAAGGCCCATAATTGAGCCTCTAAACTGTAGAATAAAAGCAGGGTAATTTCTTCAGCTCACCCCTCCCCCCCCTAAGAAATGTAGAAACAAAACCATCTGAATCATCATATTCAACCATTGAGATTACAGACATCAGGAAGGGTCAATGATGTGGATGATGTGTGACCTGGGAAAGGAAATAATTCTTACATTCTTTATGTGGAAGGAAGAACTACGGCTGGGGGACCATGTGCTCTGCATTGACCAAAAATGGGTCCTCATTCATTTCTTTACTACTCAAGGAAGTACTAGCACGTGTGGTTCCAAACATCAACAAACAGACATGATTAAGATAATCTCTTGTGATCTCTGGATCGCCGATATATCAGAGCAGTAAACCTGGGAAGGTGGAGAAACCTAATTTATCAAGGATTTATTAAGTAGACTCTTATCTGAAAGGGTTAGTTTAAATCCATGTTTTTTCAGAAATTTATGTAAAGAACTCATATTCCCCTCACCTGAAATCAATCAGTCTTTCATGCTTATTACTCTCTGTGTCTGTCTCCGTCTGTCTTGCTTTGTCTACCTCCCTCCTGTGTCTCTTTCCCTCTTTCTCTCGCCCTATCCTCTGCCTACCTCCTCCCTCTTATATTTTTCATTTCCTCAGTTTTTCTTTCTGACCAGTCACACAGTAGGTCTTCAATAGCTTTCTCTCCTTTCCTTTTTTCCTTTTTCACCAATAAAAAAATGCAAAAAGAAGAAAAACTTCTCAATTATTTTTATATATATAAAGTACTGATTTTAGACCTGAATAAGATTCTGCAAAAAAAAAAAAATAAACACTGCAGGGAGCAGAGGGAGCTCAAGTAGTTGAGCACCTACTTCCCATGTATGAGGTCCCGGGTTTGATCCTCGGTGTCTCCTTAAAAACAAACAAACAGACAAAACAAATAAATAAAAACCACTACAAACTAATTTCACTTTAAAGTTTTAAAATCCTAAATATAATAGAGCATATATCATGATCAAATGAAGTTTATTCCCAGAATGTGAAGATGGTATATTAGGAAGTCTGTTAATATAAATCACCACTATTAATAGCTTTAAGGAGAAAATCATATGATAGCTCTTTAGATATTAAAAAGCCCTTGACAAAATTCAACATCCATTCTTCATTTACAAAGTTCAATAAAAATTAAATAATGTCTACTTCCTTAGCATAATAAAAATATGTCAAAGCTCCAAATTTGCAACCCATATCACAGACAGAATACCAATCTACCTAATACATAAGAACTCCTAGATATTGTTAAGAAAACAACCAACAATCCAATAGAAGGTCGGGCAAGTAATTTTAACAGTGACAGGAAAGGAAGTTCAAATTTCATTCTGATGTGCTGGTGGGAGCTTCTCAAATTCAGTTGAAGCCATAGTGCTTCATTTAATCTAGATGCATTTTGTCATTCCTAATTCCAGATAAGGAACACAAGTGTGAGGATTTAAGTAACATACTCAGGGTCAGTATAATCTCAAGCCCAACATTGTTACTGTACTGTCATAAAATCCAGGAAATCACTTTTCTCTGTGTCCTAAGACCCTTTGTGGATAATTAGAAATAAATATTTTCTCTCCCCATCTAAGGGGCTCTCCTTGCTGGAATCCTGATAAGGACCCCTCCCACCTTCCCCAATAATAGCAGCAACAAAGGTTTCAATTTTACTTTGTAACAGATTTTGGCAATAAGTATTTTATGGAATCAGCACTGAACTCTACATTCTTGCATAATAGTAGTTTCTATGATAAATTGCTTCTTGTCATTTTTGGCCAAGCTACCACTTCCTCCTTGGCTACTTTACAACTCTCAGGGAGGTTTTAATCAGTGATTGATAGCTGTTGCTGTCACATGACTTTGACTTGCTCAATTGTTATTTTCTTTGCGATGGAAGAACTTAGCACCTACATTGCCTTCTGGGAGTTATTTTATAGAATATGTACTTTTGCAGATAATGTACAACTCTGGAAAGGCCTCTTCATTCTTTAAAATCACACAAGCCTGTTACTTCTTCTGAGTTCATTTTGGTTTAGTAACATTTAGTAGTTCAGGACTAAATGAGATAATGTATGTGGAACATTTAGCACAGAGCCTGGCTCTGCTGCTACTACTGCCACTGCATTCTCAGCCATTTTATCAAAATCTTATCTGATGATTCCAAGGGAGATTCACAGAAAGTCAATCACAGAAGTTTTATGTTCCCAATGGTGAGAATAGCAGCATTTCAAATTCAAATGGTAAATAATTATTAATTACAGAGAAAGGTTGTAAGTACTAAGAGTGTTATGTTGATCTTGTTCCTCTCCTCCAAAAGCGAGCCAAAAGCAATGACTATCAGCTGGATTTCTCTAGGACCTGAAGCTTCCTTTCAGGAATTATAATTACAATTTTATATCCTGGGTATGTAACAGAATAAAAATCAGTTAAGTAGGGTTAGCCTAAGTTAAAAGGTACTAGATGTTCATGGAATTTTTTTACAGGATTATATTATTTTTCCATCAAAATATTTTAAAGTATAATTGCAATTCCTATAGTTACATCTTTTTTAATGAAGTTTTTAATTTTTATTTTTTAAAGATTTATTTTATTTATTCCTCTCCCCTTCCCCCCCCCCCCCATTGTCTGCTCTTTGTGTCCATTCAGTGTGTGTTCTTCTGCATCCTCTTGCATTATCTTGCAGCGCTGGGAAACTGTGTCTCTTTTTTGTTGGATCATCTTGCTGCATCAGCTCTCCGTGTGTGTGGTGCCACTCCCGGGCAGGCTGTGCTTTTTTCACCCAGGCGGCTCTCCTTTGCAGGGCACACACCTTGTGCATGAGGAACCCCTCTGTGGGGACGCCCCTGTGTGGCATGGCTCTCCTTGCTCACGGCAGCTGCACTACCTGTGGGCCAGCTTACCACACAGGTCAGGAGGCCCTGGGGATCGAACCCTGGACCTTCCATACAGTGGACAGATGCTCTACCATATGTTGAGTTGAGCCACATGCGGTTATCGTATCATATCAATTGAGCCACATGCCTCCCTATAGTTACATCTTAATGATAGAAAAGAGTTACAAAAATCCATTCAAGATAGTAGATCTTGGTGGTAGACTTGGCCCAGGGGTTAAAGCGTCCGTCTACCATATGGGAGGTTCACGGTCCAAACCCTGGGCCTCCTTGACCTGTTTGAGGCTGGCGCATGTGCAGTGCTGATGAGCGCAAGGAGTGCCCTGCCACACAGGGGTGTCCCACGCACAAGGAGTGCGCCCCGTAAGGAAACTGCCCAGCGTGAAAGAAAGTGCAGCCTGCCCAGGAATGGTGCCGCATACACGGAGAACTGACACAACAAGATGATACAACAAGATGACTCAACAAAAAGAAACACAGATTCCCATGCCACTGACAACAGAAGCGGACAAAGACGACGCAGCAAATAGACACAGAGAACAGACAACGGGGGGGGGAAGGGGAGAGAAATAAATACATAAATAAATCTTTAAAAAAAAAAAAAAAGATAGTAGGTCTTAGGGATCATGTTATGGTTACCAAAATCAACAATGTTAACTATCTAGTGGCAGCTAAACTGAACTGCAAACACATGGTCCTTGAGACCCACAAAGAGTCTGAATGCCTTGTCTCAGTGGTAAGTGATGGAAAAATGACAGTTTACTCTCTAGAGTAAACAACTTTAAATATCCTTGATAATTGCTAATTACCATAATACTCAGAGTCTGCTTTCTAGCAGATGGGAGAATGAGGAGAATTTGCTTTTACATTTTTTTTAAAAACTGAGACTTTCAAGGTTGTAAGCTGAGGCTTGCTGGAGAATGGGATCATTTAAATCCTTAATCTTTTTGCTAATCATTTGAATAGAGAAGAAATGTATCTACCTTTTTCTACCAGTTTTTCAAATACAAGTTTTGCTTTATGCCACTTTTCTTCTGAAAATTAAAAATATACACTTGAGTACGTACAGCTGTTTTAAACAGGGGTAAACAGTGGTTTGTGGTCTTCTCACTATAGGAAATATGGAAGCTCAGTTGGTGTACTTTCATAAAGTTAGCAAAGCCTATGTGCTTAGGCTTGAATTTCTGCTCCTTGATAGCACATCCTTACCCCACCTCAGAGCTAGGCACCAGGACCTTTGTTATTTACCACTTCCTCTGTCCTGTAGCATCTACCAACTTGTTGACAATCAAATTATTCATTGAAATGGCAAACCATCTGCCTAATGAGCTCATTGTACCCTCCCAGTTCCTTGATGAAAAAAGAAATGAAGGGTGGAGTAATCATAATATTCTAGGGGAGTGTATTGTATGCAAGTAGGTAATATAGAAATCCACTTTAAAAAATCTATTTGAAATTGCTCTTCTTCCCAGAAGGGCACTATTCCTCCCTTAATTTTTTCCTTCGGTTTAATGATTCTATGATTAGGCCTAATTGCTAACATAATCTATGTGCGTGATCATCTGCTTTCTTAAACTTAAGCTTCCTCTGGCAGTGGTTCCCAGGGTGTAGTCATGGCTGTGGCATTATTCGTAATTGGTGTGAGCTTCATGTGGTGAAATAGATTCCAACATGTTGACAGCAATTAATGGAGCTACATAGTCCTGGGTAAGATTCATGGGGATGGGTTTTACATCTCTTTCACGTTGTTTTCTCGTTGTTTCTGCTTGTGTTCTCGTGGGAGATGATAGTGAAAAGAGGGCTGGCTTTAGAATTCCATAAATCTGGGTCCGAATCCTTCCTCCAGCTACCTTGGGAAACCTACTTCATCCAAAGAGGCTGAGTTCCCTTATCTCAAAAACAGAGATAATACCAACACCATAAGGTTATTATGACAATTAAATCAGCTCATATACATCAGCCACCTAGAATGGTGTCTAACTTAATTATGGTATCTAACTTAACAAATACGTATAAATGTTTGTTCTCTGTCCTCTTTTTGCTCTCCCTTTGTGTTCCCTGGGGCTTTGTGATGACATATTTCTTAGGCAAAGTCAGAAATATATTTCATCTAAGATAAGTTGAGCATGAGTACTTCCTTTGCCATGTTAGCACAGATATATTTGTTCAAACTGTTCATTAAATAAGGTCTTTCTATGTTCTGGGTACCATGCTACTTCCTCTTGATAACATGGTGGAATAGATGAACATAATCTCGTCTCTGGAATTATATTTGCCAGTGGAGATGACAGGCTGGTGGCCACAACTAACCATGTTTTAGAGATTTAGATTGTGTATTCTGTTCATTTGTGACTATCTAACCAACCTAAAAATTCAGTGATTTAAAACAACAATTTATGATTACCTCCCACAATGCTGTAAGTTGACTAGATTCAACTGGGTGGTTCTTACTCCATGTCTCCCATTAGGTTGGCAGCAGATGGTAGCTGGAATTAGAATCATCTCATTCTTCATACACATGTCTGTCTTGTGCTGGGATGGAGGAACAGGTCGGGGTTGACTGGGCAACTCTGAGTTCATGCAGTTTCTTCACATGGCTTGGGATTTCTCACAGCACGGTGATCTCAGGAAAGTTAGAGTTCTTACATAGTGACTGCTTTTTTCCAGAACAAACATCCCAAGAGAAAGGAAGCAGCCACTGCCAATCTTCTTAGAGGCTAGGGATAAGGCAGGGTGTCCCTTTTGGGTAAAGAAGTCCCAAGCCAAATTTGAAGGGACTAGAGAAGGAAGAAGGAAAGGAAAAAAATTGATGGCAGCCATCTTAGAAATAAGCTTCTGTAATGTATTACTGATTGCTCCTCAGTTACTTGTCTCTTCATATCTCAACTCTAGAACTCAATCTCAGAACTAGTAGGTTCTGGCTTTTACATGACTTAGTCCATCAAGATTTGCAAAGCTGACCACTAATGCTTACCCAAGGAAAAGGAATTGATATTTTCTTTGGGGTCAGAAAAATAGCAAAATATAAATGTGTTTGCTCTGATATTTAAAACTTCTTCAGAAGAGGTGGTGTTTCCAGGGAATGAGATTTCATCACTCTCTTCAATCACATTCTAGAGAAAACTCCTTATTTCTCTGTATTATTACATGGGAGGAAATAAACAGCCTCATAAATACTGTCCTTGCAATTCCAACCCTACAGAGTGATCCCCATTTACACACCTAACTTAGCCTCTGAGAACCATTGCCATCAACCAGAATGTATTTTCTAGGCCGTAATATAAAGTCCCATTTGCTTCAGTTTCTACTCCTTTTCTGATACTCTCTTTGGAGTTGGAGAACCAACAAATGAGTCCCCTCAGAGTTCAACACTTCTCACACTTAACTTGAAGACTTTCCTCTCCCTACTTTTCCCAGAGACAAATAATCTTTAACTTACAAGCATATAATCTTATTTTAAATATGGTTCAGTGCATAAAATGGAGCACAAAATTAACTTTCCTCTTTTCCTTCTTTCTAGAAGAGAAACTTTAAGCTACCATGTTCTCATTGTCAATATAAATTCTTGTCAATTTAAGTTCTGTACTTGACTATTTTTATACCTTTTAAAGTGATATATTATTATAAGATTGACAAAATTTTGGCCCAAATATTACCTGAATGTGGGAAATAAAATTGGTAACTTGGAAGTTTCCTTTCCTTTACTCTTGCCTTCAGTAAAACTGCTCATTCAAAAGCCCAGTGATAAGTTCTACATGTCTTTTCAGTGGATCCTGATGTGCTGTTTGGCTCATGAATGGCTGAAGCGCAATGGAGCTCCATGGCCAGGAAAGCAGAAATCAGCTGCTGGGCTCTCTTAATCTAATATAAATCCATAGAGTTGATATTTCCCCCAGAGAATATGGAATGTTTAAAGTCAGATTCATAAAAGCTCTTTTTTAGCTTCGTCAGGCAGTTATGGTCCTATGGGATTAGAATATGTCCTTAGTTCTTATGTTGTTTCTTTCCATGCTTTTCAGGGTTGTTATAGTTGACAGTCTTAACTGTGAACTACTAAATAACAGAGAAAACAAGCCTGCCAACTGCATGTTGTTTATAACCAGCGTTATGCATGCATATGCTTAAAAATGATTTCTGATTGAGATATGGACAAGAGAGGGGGCTGAATCACATTGAAAATAATATTTTTTCAATAACTAACTTATTTCTTTCTGTTTCTGAAAATATAGATAAGAAACCAGAATCTGGAATCTATATTAAGTTTCATAAGTTTTGATAACATATTCCAGGTGGATTGATTTGAAACTCCACCTGTCTTAATTTAAAACAATAAAATTATTCCCTTGGATTTATGCGACCTCTTCTCCCGAGACTTAGTATATACAATCTGAGATTTAGAATACCGTATAAGTGTGTGTGTGTGTGTGTGTATATATATATCTCAAAAATATTAAATGGACAAAATCCAAGAGGCATCTAAGCAGGAACGAGCTAGAAAAGTAGCCCATATTGTTTCCCACAAACTATGATGATGTAAACCCAAGATCAATGAGCTGTCAGGAAAAAGGGAAAAAAATCCAAGCAAAAATATATAAAGTAATAACCAAAGGGATAAAGAAAACCACTGGCTGGATAAACTGTGATAAATGGTGGTGGTTTGTTTGTTTTAAATTTTGTTCCTATGTGTAAGTCCCTTTTTAAGCAACAGTCTCTGTGTAATACAAACCCCTTGTATTGTGTGACATGTCTGTCTGTGTGTATCTTTCAAAAACTGGAGAGGATTGGGGAAGGAATCATTGTTTCTTCTTTAAAAGCCTGTTTCTCACACTGTTTAGGACTTATTCAGTTCCTTGAATGTTGCTTTTCCCATACTTCAATTCTCCAAAATTAGTGTCCACTTGTTGCTCTGTCTGAATGCATATCCACTGAAGCAGCTTTCTCAGGTCTTTGTACCATTTTCTTACATCCCACCTCCCTCTTAAATAGGTGTCCTAGATCTCCAAGACTTGTTCCACTGCCCATACTACTGCCTCTCTCCCATGCAGCCATCCTTGCCCTGGTGCCTAATGAGAGAACCAAGTCCCTGGGACCCCTGTAACTTGCCTGTGTACAGATTCCCACATGCTTTAAATTACCTTTTACACAGTGACTATACATTTGAAGCAAAATGGTTTCAGTCCTTTTTCCAGTTATCTGCAGAGATTAGAGGCTACAATGATATTGTTAACTCCTTGATAGCATCTTTAATATGGTGATACCACATCCCCCCACCTTCACACCACTCTTCTTCTAGTGATCTGGGAGAAAAGAGCTACTGTCAGCTAGATATAAAAATAGTGTCATGGCTCCTCCCCAGTGTATGATAACCAGAGAGGTGACCTAGTCCTCAGCTCCCTCCAGTAAGGAGATATCTCTTCTAGTTTTTTCCTGTCCTTTCACTGCCACAGCAGGTCCAGTAGTAAAATGAGCAACCCAGATGTTCACCAAGGGCTGAGACACATCAGTGGCAAGCAGGAGGCTGACCTGAGTTGATTAGTGAGTAGTGCACAATGCTGGGGACTGCTGCATTATGCCCACAGGTCTCAGGCTATGGCTCAGCCCAGTTTGCTTTGGCTTCCAGAGCTGTGGTCCTCTTCCTTGGGAAGACTGGTCCCTTCTTAGGGACCCTCAATATCTTTTATTAAGTTTCTTATGTGTGCGTCTCTAAATGCTCAGAGAGCAAAATATGAAACTACCTTGACTTACTGTACTAGTCAACCAAAGGGGTGGTGATCCAAAATACCAGAAATCTCTTAGCATTTATGAAGGGTATTTTTTTGTGGTAGAACCTTACAGTTACCAGGCCATAAAGCATAAGTTACCTCCCTCACCAAAGTCTGTTGCCACCTGTTGGAGCAAGATGGCTGCCAGTCTCTGCAAGGGTTCAGCCTTCCTCTTCCTCTTAAGGCTCCATGGTTCCAGCCCCTTCCAGTATCCACTGTAGGCTGGGATAAGTCTTATCTCTCTCCCCAGGGCTTGTTTCTCTCCAGGCTCAGCTACTCTGCTCTCTTTACAAGGGCAGCTATAAACTATCAGGTGAATGGCTTGTCTCTCTTCCTGGGGCCTCTGCCATGTCTAATGAAGCCTTCTCTCCTTCCTCACTGATCTGCTTCTCTGTGTGTTTACTTCCCCGGGGCTCCAGCATCAGAACTCAAACATTCTGCTGTGTGTTGTTTTCTCTGTGAGTCCCCAATCACCAAGGGCCTACTGATGTACTTAATCTTAATTTAATCATGTAAAAGTGAAATTTCTGAATATAATACAATCTAATACACCCAGAGGAATAGACCAGTTTACAAACATAATCCAATATCTATTTTTGGAATTCATAAATAGTATCAAACTGCCACATTTACCAATGTAGGTCTCCTTCCCCTTAAACAGTTTTCAGAGTACCTATAGTTAATTCTCTATAATTAGAAAATTATCAAGAACATTTTTGTTGTTGCTTCCTATTTCCTGGCCATATGCACAGTTCTCTGGGCTAGACATTTAGGGAAATAGATCTTATTTTTTAAGCCCCATCTCATTTTGAGGAGAAGTAGATTCTTAAGAGAATCCTCTCAGTCCTATTTCCAGGGCTCTAATAGGTTCCAGCTAGTACTCATTTCCACATCTACCGAGGGCTTAACAGAAGAGTCTGGATCTCTTGTTTTAAGAATCCAGCATTCTTCATGTAGCCAAAGAAAAAATATACAAACTGTATTAGAAGTTGTTAATCATCATTAACAACCAAAGGCATTTTCAGGCTTATGGCTCTCCACTTGTATAGTACCATGCCATGCTATCCTGGGACTTCAAATCTTTGTCCTCAAGTAGCTTACAGTCTAGTTTAGGAGACAAAAAGGCCACTGAAATGGTAATGTATGCTAAGTGTCAACTGAAGGCTGAAATGGCTGAGAAGTTCAGTTGAACAGATCATCTTAGATGCAGAAGCCTAGAAATAATCTTGGTGATAGCACTCATATTCTCTAGTTGCTGCTTGCCTCTGCATATCTCAGTTTTCTGACATCAGGGAGTTGGGGAGTCCAGCTCCATGCAGTTGGGGGAAGAGAGGGAGAAGAGGGATAGGAGGCAGAAAGTGGTGTATACTTATGGAAAACCAGCTGCTGGTCCTTTGCTTTGATCCAGAGGCAATTTCACATGAAAGTTCTTCCTATTCCTCCTCTGTCACATATGATGGGCTCCCTCCCAGTTTGGTCCAATTTCAAGGGAATTGAGCTGTTTGTCCAGTCACCGTCTCTGGGATGTGTAAACAAGCAGATGGGCAATTAGTGCTCTGTCAGGGTCTTGGATCGCTGTTCTGCTTGCACAAATGGAGAGTCATCACTCATCTTTTGGACTATAGTCGTGCAAGCATGAGATAATGGGGACTGCTCGCAAGATTTCTCCATGCTGTTTAGATTCAGTCTTCGTGTCAAAATCCTATTGTTCAAGCATTTTTGGCAACAGCAACCACTACCATTCAGCTCATTTGGACAAAAAATAATAATAATTTAGATTCTGTTGCCTTGATTTTTCATTAAATCATTTTTTAACGAGCAGGAAGTAGGCCTGAGACAAAGATCTGTAGGTAATATCTTTCCTTAATTAGCCAAATGTTGACGAGAGGTCACCCAGTTGAATGCAGTTTTTTCCCTTCGCCTTGAAGCAGCCCAGTGTGTGTTGTACACGCTGGAGGCCAGGAAAGAGGAGAATCGTGACTAGAGCCTGCTGGGCTGCTCAGCCACCCGTGGCCTTGTGGAACATGCAGTCAGGTCACTTGTAACCCCAGGCCTGCTGTCGTTTGTGTTTACTTGAGCATTTCAGCCTTGCCAGTGTGTTTCTTTTTGGATTCAAAATGCCCAGAGGCTTTGTGGTGGGCTCTCCCCCACTTTACCGTGTGTCTTCTTAGAGCATACGGAAATCAGAGAGCAGTCCCTCAGCCCAGGCTGTTTTCAGCATAAGCTGAGTGGCATAGTACTTTCTCTGATGCCATCAGATCACCTCCTCAGGCTTTTTCTTTCTCTGCTTTTCATTTTCTTTTCCTTCTTAACCTCAGTTTTCTCCATCTTCTTTCATAGTTCTCTGTTTTCTCTGCAACCCCCACCCTTATGTTTTGGTTTTTTGTGTCTCGCTCTCCGGATTCTTTCTTATTCAGGAATGAATATCTTTGCTAAGCATTATTCCAGTCAGTCTGCTCTTTTTTTTTTCCTTTGTCCTTAGCACTTTCCCTTTGTACTCCTCTCTCCCCCATCTCTCCGCTTCCACCTCCTAGCATCTTTGAGGTTCCTCAGCCTGGGAGTGTCCCAGGGATGTGCTACATAGAGAAGGCAAGAGCGCTTGGTGATCCTTTCAGCAGAATGGAAGAAGGGGTCACATTTTCCCCGTTTTTCCCTAGGACATAGTATCTGTTGTCAGTCAAGGAAGCAACAAAGAGAACATCTTGTTCTCTGTGACTGATGACAGCTATTCTTTTTCAGTCTTTAAGCCTTTATAGATTATCTGCTATGTGTGAAGCCCTGAGAGAAAGAAAGAGAGAGAGAGAAGACAAATCAGATACAAGTTCTAGCCTCAGGGACCCTGTAGCCCTGGCACAGAATTACTCCACACCATTTAAACAGTTGATCCCTCTATCCTTTAGAAAATTCCTCCTTCTCTTGGCTTTAGACCATCACACTCATTCATCTTCCTCCTACCTTGTGGCTGCCGCTTAGTCTCCAATGCTGTTTTTTCCTTATCTTCCCAGTTTCTAAACTTTGGAGGGTTCCAGGACTCAGTCTTTAGATTCCTTCACTCTCAAGTTTTTCTAACCTGCCATGTGATCTCATTAAGGCTTTAAATACCATCTTATTCTTATGATTCCCAAATTTTTATCTGTATCCCATACCTCTACTCTGAATTCCAGATTTGTATATCCAACTGCCTATTCAACATCTTCACTTAGATGTCAAAAAAAATCTGAAACATTGTGTCTAAAACCTACCCCATCACCTTCACACTTCTACTTTCCTCTGGTAAATGGAACTGCCATTCTTCAGATGCTCAAACCAAAAGTCTTAGAATCTCATACCCTTTGTTCTTTCTTCCTCCACAACCAGTCCATCAGCAAATCCTGTCATCTCTTCCTTCACAAGATATCTAGAATCTGGCATCTCCTCTCTCATTCTCCTGATACCATCGTCATTTCTCACCTGAGCTATTGGAATAACTTCTAACTGGTATCCCTACTTCCAGCCTTCCCCCTCAGATCCTTTTAAAATCATAAAATCATCACTCTCTTCTTAAAACCCTTCAGAGGCTCCCCTTTCAATCATCGTAAAATTCATAGTCCTTACCAGACCTACAAGGCCCTGTGTGATCTGACCCACAGACACACTTACCTTACAATCCTCAGTTTTTATCACTGTTGCTGGTGCTCCAGTACCCTTGGCTTTCCTGACCTTCCTGACCTTCCTGGTCAGCATACTTCTGCTTTAGGGATATATACTGTCTTTTCCTATGACAAGAATGTACTTCCCCCAGATATCCACATGGCTTGCTTCCTCACTTCCTTCTGAATTCTTCTCAAATATTCCCTTATCAAGGAAACTACCCTCTGTAAAATAATGCCTCTTTTGCCCCTGTTACTCTCTCCTCCTTTCTATGCTTTATATAGCTTCATATTATGTGTTATTACCTGAAATATCATGGTTTTTTTTCTTTCCCTGCTTGCCCCGACAAAATGTATGTTTTGGGGGAACAGAGCTCTTTTTATTCACTGCTAACAGTACCTGGTACAGAGTGGACACTCCATGAATAGTTTTGAATTAATTAATGAATAAATGAGATGCTTTCAAAAAAGTACATATAAGGTGCCATGTAACTCAGAGGTGAGGGAAATCAAGAATGAAGTTGCTTATGACCTAAGCATTAATGGATGGAATGGGAAGACTATTCCAAGGGAATTGACTCCATGGAGCAGATAAAGAGCAGAATTAGTATAATCATTGTAGCTAGCATTATATCCCCAAAGTCCCAGTTGTCCACGAGGGCAGACCAAAAGGCCAGGCAATTTCAGGCATGCACCTGAGCAGTCTAACCTGCAACCACTTGGTTAGCACAGATCAGGTTTATAATCAGTCAGGTTTATAATCTACTAGACCAGAGGGAGGTAACAAGGTGGGAAACTCTGACAGAACCAGAAAATATTTTGGCACAACCACCTTCAGGGTCACTTTAATGCAAGTGTGAGAAAAACAGAGAGGAAGTAGAGGTAGAAAGGTAGTGAAGGTTGAATCAACTGATACAGATGGTTTGTAGCCATCTAGGTATACTTCTAAAAACTGAAAATTTAGAAATTATATTCTACATGTGGATCAATCAGGAGCTTTCCATCTACCTAAGTTCTACCCATCTTTAAATCTACCACACCACTCTACCCCCAAGTGTTCCATTCCACATTGGGCTTTCCTTCCATTGAACGCTTTAGGCACATTACTTCTCTGGGCCTCTGTTTCCTTATTTACAAAATGAAGGGATTTGGATTAGGGTACCAAAGATTCTGTCTAGCTTCAACATTCTGCATATCTGTGAGTATAGGAAATAAAATTGGAGAAAGTTGAAAGCTAGTAGGAGATTGAAAAATGTGTCTAGATGACAGGAAGTCTAGAATGCTAGGTTAAAATGTCTAGACTTTATTCTGTATGCAATAGGGAGCCTTTGAAGATTTGAGCAGGAAAATGACATTAGAGCTGTGGAATAAAAGACGTTAGTGGCCTCAGTGTTAAAAGGTACTGGAAGAAGGAAGGTCAGCAGTTAAAAGTGGTGCAGTGAGGGAAGCAGATTTGGCTGCCGCCTACCATATAGGAGGTCCAGGGTTCAAACTCACGGCCTCCTGACCCATGTGGTGACCTGGCCCATGTGCAGTGCTGCTGCGTGCAAGGAGTGCCGTGCCATGCAGGGGTGTCCCCCACATAGGGGAGTCCCACCCACAAGGAGTGCACCCTGTAAGGAAAGCCGCCCCATGTAAAAAAAGTGTGGCTTGCCCAGGAGTGGCGCCTCACACATGGAGAGCTGATGCAGCAAGATGACGCAACAAAAAGAAACACAGATCCCCGGTGCTGCTGACAAGAATACAAGCAGACACAGGAGAACACACAGTGAATGGACACAGAGAGCAGACAAGGGGTGGGGGGAGGAAGGAAAGGGAGAGAAATAAATAAAAAATAAATCTAAAAAAAAAGGTGATGCAGTGATCAGTTAAGAGGTTGCAGCGATAAGGTAAGGAAAAGGTGATGACAATCTGAACTATAGTACCTTTTTTGGGAAAGAATATGAGAGATTGAATGTGAGTGCTATTACAGAGGCCAAATCTCCAGGGTTTAGGCAGCTGATTGAATGTAAGCTCCATGGAGACAGTTTTTTTGTTGTTGTTTGTTGGGTTTTTGGGGGGGGGTTTTAGGAGGTACCAGAAATTGAAACCAGGACCTCATACATCGGGGGCAGGCACTCAACCACTGAGTTATACCCACTCCCCATCCATCTCAGTTTTGTTCACTACATATCCTCAGTGCCTGGGACATAATGGGTGCATAGTAATTACTTGTTGAATAGATTAATAAGATTAACTATGATAGTGAGAGTTAAAGATGACAATGAAACTTGGAGCCTGAGTAACTGAACAAATAAAGTATCATTTTAAAAAGTGAACAAAGGAAGATGAATTTTAAGTGCAGTAAGTTTGTGAAACTTATACAGTTTAGGTAGAAAGACAGGAGGACTTAGTTTTGGGGAGAGAGCACCTGGGCATTTTTAAGATCGAGATCAAAGATGAGGGCAAAAAGAGTTGCTGAAGGAAAACTAAGTTAGAATAGAAATTCCCATTACTGTAAGCTACAGTGAAAAAGAAGAAGTGAAATAGAAGAAAATATTGTAGCAGTTTGATATTGTTTATGAATTCCAAAAATAGATATTTCATTGTGTTTGTAAACTGGCCTGTTCCTCTGGGCATATTAGATTATATTGGATTCAGAGGTTTCACTTTTACTTGATTGGGCCACATCAGCAGGACAAAGAAACTGCACTGCAGAGATGGGAGGTTTTGATCCTGGAACCTGGAAGTAAACACACAGAGAAGCAGATAGGTGAGGAGAAAGAGAAGTCTCCATTAAACACAAGCAGAGGCCTCCAGAAGAAAGACAAGCCATTCATTGATAGTCTATAGCTGGCCTTGTGGAGAAAGCAGAGCAGCTGAGCCCAAAGAGAAATAAGCCCTGGGAAGAGAGGAATCTGGGAGGCCTGAACCCTTGCAGATGTCGGCAGCCATCTTGCTCCAACACGTGGCAACAGACTTCGGTGAGGGAAGTAATTTAGCTTTATGGCCTGATAACTGTAAGCTTCTATCCCAAATCAATACCCTTTATAAAAGCCAACAGATTTCTGGTCTGTTGCTATCTTGGCTAATACAAGTGTGAACCTTACTACCTGCATAATTAAAAGCAAAAAGATCAGTGTAAAGGACTCTTCTTTTTTAGAGTTTGCAAGCTTCACTTTCTTCTTCCCGCTTTGCACCAGACATTCACCAACATGAATCCTCCTTGTTTGTGTCCCAAGGTTATCTGAACACCAAGGTTACACTTAAGAAGAAAAGATTATCATTTCATGGGATTTGAAATAGAATTCCCATGGAACTACCCATAGCAGCTATCTGAAAACAAAACCCTTCCAAACCATCACATCACGGAGATTTCAGTTCACAATGAGAAAACTGCCAAGTTTTTTGAGGTTGCAACTTAGACCACACACACACACACACACACACAAATGTGTCTACATCTCCAAAAGTCTTTGGTTTGGAAAGTGGATTATTAATAGGGCATTGAATCAGACTTCCTCATAGAATATCTAGGACATTCACCACTTCCAGTGGCAGAAACCTAGCTGGTGGTCTGAGGCAGGAACAAAAGTGGTATTTCAGTTTGGAAAAGGAAAGTAATTCAATGTTTATTTTTTAAAGTCATAATTTAAAATATGTGTATAATAAGCTAAAATAAGGAATGCCTCTTACTTAAAATCAGACTATTTTGATTTTATCTGAATGATTTACTACCCTGTTTCCATGAGTATCTGTGATTATGTGGTCGGGCCCTGACACAGATCCCAGCAGCCTGGGTGACATCCATGTACCCCACCCCATCCTCCAGCCCTTCCTTATGGGTTTTCTAGCAATCGTGAGCTTTTAGTAAGAAAGGGACTGAATTTCCTGATGCTACTCTGCTTCCAAACATACCCTATCTAGTGCAAATTCTCCAGTTATAATGAAGGTGATGCCTTTCCCCTGCGAGTGTCCAAGGGCCACATTGCCAACTTCATGGCAGTTTTGTTTGTGGAAATATTTTGGAAGTGTTTGGTATCATAATACTAGTATTTTTGAAGAGTTGAAATGAGTGAAAGCCCCAGAATTCTCTATGTAGGATCTGAAAAACAGCTGTTCTAAAATTAACAAAGGTGATCCGTGGAGATTAGGGCCCCTTTTGAAAAAGTCTTCCATTTTCTCAATCAGTAGAAATACGAGAAAGGTGAAAGCGTATTTTTTTCAGAGAAAGTTGCTTCCTAGATTACCTTTATTTGCTTACTTGCACTGTTGCCTTTTCTTAAAGGAAAAAAAAAGGCTACAAATAGTAATGGTGGAGTTGGTGTGAGAGAAGGCCAGAAGGAAGGTGACTTCAGCCACAGTTTAGGAGTGGAGCTTGGGAAATGACAATTGGGTTTCCTTGTTGGGGAGAGAGGGGGAATCAGTAGTCTTGATTTGGGACTTTGGCTTCTGTTTGTTTTTTAATAGTTCTTTCTATCTCGCTCACTCTTTGAGGTAACTTGAAACAAAAGGGTGGGGGAGTAGATCAGACAAAGGAGAGGAAACATGTCTATTGCATCCTTAATTTGCTTCCTCAGTTTTCTACTTACTGAAACCCAGGGGAGTCCAAATTTTGTTCCAGAAGCCATGTGAGAGGATTAGATTTAGTAAGATGAGTTAAGCAGTTTCATCAGCTTATTTGTCAAGGGACAGAGGATCTTGAGCTGGACTCAAGATTACGGTTGATATGACATAAATATAATTTTTCGAATGTCTCTAAAGGAAAAGCAGACACTTCAGAAGAGGGAGTCATCATCCATTGGTTTAATTTGGTTTTCATCAGAGTATCACAAAACAGGCCTCCTGGGAACAGGGCCGAACTGACCAAAGTTAGTTGAGATCAAGCAGAACTGAGTTGGAATTAAATGCCAGGACGCACTAAGAAATGGAAAAAAATGGGATGGCTCAGGGTGGAAATTATAAAGAGTTGACACTCTGGCCTGATTAAGAAGGCTAAGAAAAATGGGAGTGAAGTAGGAAAATTCATATTTAATTAAATGAAGATGCCAACATCCTTTTTCCCTAGGGATTCTAGAGGTTCAACTTGGGTTAAGGCTTTAATATGTTTAAAACCTAAGATTGTCCACTGAGAATTTTTTTAAAAAGCAATTGGTTCATCATAGTACATATAGAAATATGAAAATATCATTTTTTACTAACTTCCGTAAAGAAAATCCCTAGAGTCTTGAGAAGAGATGCTGAGGCATCTCATCACATTTCAGAGTAATGTTCAGTTTGTTAACCCTTTTAAGTCCACTGTAATTATAAAGCAAAATCCATTATTCTTTTAGGCCAATGATATGGGTAGCAAGCCATTCCCCGAGTTATTGCTCCATTTCCTCTATAAGTTAATCTTAGAGCATATTGAAATACCTGGGTCAGAGTTACTTCCTCTGCCCTTGGGTTCCATGACTGTTTTGATGCTAGATAACTTCTCCCTCATCACTATGGAATACAGCCCACTTCTCTAGATGACACCCTTAAAAATCAACTGTTATCTCAAAAGACATGTTCATGATCCAAGCCCTTTACTCCCTATCAGTTACACTAACTGTAGACCAAAACCATGTTTTTTTCTCACTATGTCTTTCCTGCTCATTTTCTAAGAGAGTAATTATAGGCTAGGATTGCTGTAGAAGTGTTTGGCAGCCATTAGAGGGACCACATTTTAAAATATGACCATTAGAGACAAGAAGAAATTAGAAAGCTAGCATATAGTAGACATTCCATAAATGAAGGGATTGGGGTGAAAGGAGAAAGAGGGAGGGGGATAAAGTGGGAAAGAGAAAGATAATGTTTTAGAAGGATAGAATTTGGGCAAAAAAAATATTTCCCTTGCATTTCTCCTCTTACCTCTCATCTCTCTCTCTCACACACACACAAAATAATCAGAAGGCACACCATACTCAGGTAACCCTGGGACAGACCTGAGAGTTGAAGCAAGAGATGCTACAACAAATGGCTTACAAATCATCAAATCTTGAGTCACTGGCCGTTTTATACACTATTTGAGTCACCATCTCATTAAGCTCTTCCCTTTACTTTGATATATTTAAAGTATCATTTCAGTAGCCACTGCACTGAAACTTTTCTCCACACTGAAGCCAGTTGTCTGTCTAATGAAGAAAAGTTAAGGAAGCCATAGAGAAACAATAGTTTCTTTGCAAATTGCTGTTATATCAGAAGAAAAGTTGAAGCAGGCAGATACTATTTTATTTTACACACCACAACCAACCAACCCCCAGATTTGGAATCTAGAGTTAAAAGTACTAAATCCATAAGACTATGAGAAGGGGTTGTGGTAAGGTTTTTTGTTGTTGTTGTTTTTCTTTTTTTTTTTTTTTTTTTTTTCGTATTTCTCCTCTGCTACCATTATTTACATAACAAATCGCTGCAAAATGCAATCATGTCAAATGCTGGAAATAAACTCTTTGGGGTATAGCTATTTTTAAACAACCCATTGTTATAGGATGACTTCTAAAAACATGCAGAGGCTGGGTTTGTGTTTTAAATCATATGTGATTACAGCAACTCTGTACTGACAATGCAGTTGTTATATTGACCTACGGAACAGAAAACCTTTTTTTAGCAAAGCCCTAAATTCTTCATGAATGATGATGTTTTAAAGAGTTTCAAAAATTCAAATTGGCCATCTGGCAAAGACCTGTATTTCTAGGCAGGTACACAAAAATCCCTGATATCAGTTTTTATCCTCCTTTGAAGGGCATTGAACATTTCTTAATATATTCAAAACACTTCCCTACTAGAAGCTTTTATTTACTGACACTGGGACCAAGCATCATTTGCCTACCCACCTTCCCCTTCTTCAATCCAGGGCAAATAAGAAGTTAGTAAAAAGAATGCTGCATTCTTTGTGATTACTTGCATGAGCACATTCTTTGTGATTATTTGCATGAGTGAATTGTTTGTGTCATTCTCTGAGAGGTGATATTTGTGGTCTGTATTCTATTTTTTTCAAGCTTACCGCCCCCACAAAAGATTTTTCCTCCATCGTAGTGAGTCTCGTTATTGTCTACACACACACACCCTTCTCCTGCCACTCCTCCACTCCAGCCTTGTCTAGACCCCTACTCACATGACTCTTGGAGCCTGGAGTACGCACTCTACTTTTTTTGTAGCCAAGGTACACATACCCTTCAAAACTGCCCTCGAGTCTCACCTCTTCTATCAAAACTTCCCAAGCTCCCATGATTCTTATGACTCATTAGTAAGAATGATAAAAATAGTATTAGCTAATACTTGTTTAACACTATTAGCTGGGTTTTGTATTAAAGTATTATCTCATTTAATCCCCCCTGAAACTCCTTGAGGAAAGCACTACTATTATCTCCATTTCACAAATGAAGAAATTGAACTCAGACAAGCTAGACCTGTTAAATTTCTAAGTAGGACCCCAAGAAGGACAAGTTAAGAACCAGTGTGGGATTTTGGAAGCTTGGACTAGAGTGGTGGTTGAGCAAGTAGAGAGAGGTAGAAGAGATGAGAGCTATTTAGATGATATAACCCAATAGATTTGGTGGTAAAATGGATCCTACCTTCCAACTCGAGAAGATTCTACCTCAGCCTTTCATATGTTCTCGTTACTTGGAACACTCTCTGGGACCCCAGTGGCTTCTATCCCTAAGCGATGGTCACCTTCTTCCATATATCAGTTTAAATGGTATGTCCAGAGAGACACAGGGCTTTCCTTAACCCGCCTCTGGAACATTAGTGTCCCTCTGTTATTACTAATGTAGTTTTTACTCTGTTTCCTCTGTAGAACTTGTCTCGATGCTTAAATATTTGAGAAATTGCTTGGCTGATAAGACAGGGAAGGTGTCTTTGCTCACTGTAGTATCTTAAATGCTTAGCATGCAATGAGTGCTCAGTAAATACAGGCTGAATTTGACTAAAAAATGAAAGGAGAATTTTAAAGGATCCCTCTTCATTCAGCTCATAAATAAAGTGCAATTTAATCTTGAGATGAAAACAAGACTTAAAAATTAAAAACTCAAACCCTTCTTAGCACTCCCTTTCCCAAAAAACAAGGCCAAAAATGAAATGGTGAGGGCATGAACAAATGAAGAGTGGAAGACAGTGAGTCAGGAGTGCCTGCCCCTATAGTGAGTGCACAGCCACCATGGTGTTTTTTCAAAATCTGTCTTTAATGGCCAACGTCTAGTCAGACACAAGGACTATGAGATTTTAATATCTCTTTTTCACTTATTAAACAGTCCATATTTAATAATCTTGGGACCAGTCTTCATTTTTCTAGTTCTCTGATATTTTGGGTAGTCTGAATTTGGGACTTTCATTATCCAGAGAAATGCAAAACTTCCTTCCACTTGTCCAAATGCTTTTAAAAATAAAAGAAACATTATCCTTAGTATAAGAGACCTCTACATAAGTACATAATTTGAATTCAACACCTCCTAACTTTGTTACTTGTTAGATATGTTGTCCCCTTCTCTTCTATAAGGGCATTTGTCTAAATCTCCTTTCTTCTCACCACTTAGGTCTCAGACTTTAGAGAGTTGAATATAGATTTAGAACATGGTTTTATATGCCAGCCATGGAATTACTTTAATCTTTCAAACTGTTTGTGACAGTCGTAACTGTTTTCATCACTCATGGATCCTAGATTTTAAATGGATGAAAGGGTGATTTACATGGATTGGCAGGGGTCTGAGTATCCTTATTGCTTTCGTAAGCTGAGACAATAGCCCCAGTCCATAACGACAAAAAATAAGGTGTCCTGGAATGTGATTGCATCCATATGGTTTCAGCTCGTGCAATGTAGACACAGAGAGCCAATCATGGGAAACTGGCCTCAAAGGACAGCATGGGCTGCTCATTTGATTTCCACCATTCTACTGCAGCAGCCAAGTAAGGAGTCTTTAATATGAACTGAAAGTTGGAGAAATCTTTTCATTCTTACCCCAGCTATACTGAGGCCTGTGTTTTGTTTTTTTTTACCAGCTAGAAACACTAGTAGCTGGCAAGTAGAAGATAGCTTGCCTGATCCTCCTGTTTTCTCAATTCTGAAGAACCATAAGGTTTACAGGAATTTTGCCTGGTTGTCCATTTTTAACTTCGTGGGAAGTACAGTCACAAATTGCTCTGCAGTATTAGACTAGGTATTGCATAACAAATCTTTGTTCTTGGATATTTGGCTAATTATTTTAATAATGAATTAGAATAAACCAGAAGAAACAGAAAAGGAAGTTTTTCTTCAGTTCGACTGGAGTTTTCTGTCCTATTCCTATTTCTTAGAAACCTTGTTTTGTATTTGCAACCAAAAGGCAAGCTATTGGGATAAGAAAACAAATATTAGCATGCTTGCCATTCACCATGGCCTTTCCTCCCAGGGATGACAAAGCATTTGGTGTATAGCACATATATAAAGATGCCAGCAGATAACATAGGTTTCCTTAGGTCGTCTACCAAGAAGAACTATGTTTTATCTAGCTCCCTATGGCTGGTAATGCCACAAGGTAGCATATGGAGAAATTCTGAAATCCTTAAATAAAAGACATCAAAACTACTGAAGTATTCCTTAATTATGTCAATATTCCTGCTAGTCAGAGAGCATGTTTTTTTTCTCTCCAGTAATTTTATTAGGTTACTGAAAAGTCATAGTTTTGATAGAAGGGAGCATGAGCCAAGTGGTAGACCTAAATTTCTTTTATCTGGGAATCTTGACAATATTTCAACCACAAATATTTATCTTTCTCAGAGGAGACAGGGTAGCCTTTTGTTTGAATCATCCTCTACCAAATGCAATAGATGCAGCACAGAGCTATTATCCAAACTGAAAGATCTTATAACCAGGCTAACCTTCATTCACTGTTACAAAAACTCAGAAGAAAATTTTAATGGATAAAAATTAAGAAATCTCTTCTTTTTTTTTTTTTTTTTTGGTCTGGAACTCCACTATAAAGGAGAACCAGTGATCTATGTACCCTTTCTTCTTCAATGGAACACTGGAAAGGTAAACAAGACAAAAACATGAAATGACTAGAACTCTTGTGATGAATTGGTATAAGCATCAAAACTAATTCTACTTTGTTTTACTTTATGCTTTTCATTTAGAAGAAGAAGATTCCTCAAACATTCTTTTTTCTATTTAAATCATGCAATCCCAATAATTCATATAGAAAAGTGATGGGAATGTAAAATTGGATAAATAAATATTATTAGCTGGGCCTTAATGCCATAAATGCAGCCCAAAACAATGATGCCGGGTCCTGAACACAAATATTTTCCTGCTCATAAATGGTAGTTTAAGCTGTCTAGTGAATGAGGTTCAAAGTTCTCCTTCATCCCTAGATGAACAGGAATGGGGCTTGGACAATTATTTTCCATCTTTCTTCTTGGAAAAATTGACTAGAGGCTACTGATTAAAATGAACCTTGGAAATGAGCCTCCTGTCAGACACCATCTCTTCACCAGAGTGAGTTATAAAAATAAGCACATACCCAGAACCTAATGGAGACATGGCAACAGGCCTGAGTGAAAAGCCATCCCTTCAGCCTCTTTTCTAATTCCCTTTAGTTTTTATTTATTTCAGGACAGGGTGACTGTATTAGTTGTAGGCAGAAGTTTGTATTTTCTTGACTTATTTTTCCAAGAAGTTGTTGAAGAAGGTAAGATTGAGTAATTTTGAGAAAAGGAAGCAGCACTAAGAAAACTTGAAAGGATGTACAGCATAGTATTTCCACAGCTTCAATGCTATTTGGAATTGACCTGGAACATTTTAACAAAGCAATTCTGTGTTGGATCACCTAGTGTTCTAATATGAAGTGGCTCTCTCAATTCCTGCCAGAAATTCCAAAGTGAACTCATAGGTGGACAATACTTTAAGAACGGAGTCAAGAATTAGAGTTAAATGTCAAGAACTCTGGACTCCTTAGTGGATTAGGAAGGCCATCAAGAGCCTACACCCTTATTTCTGTCACCACTTCCCTGGTCTGTTCTTTCTTGGGATCCTTTGATTCTGTTGTTGGTCTCTTTTTACTAACTCTTCCTTTGCTTCAATCTTCTAGAAGCAATTCTTACAATCAGTGTTAAGCCTACCCTTTTTTAATCTCAGGGAACCCTGTCTCCCCTCAAGGAATTCATTTTCCATTTTTTTCCCAACACATTCACTATTAGAATATAGCATCTCAGGATGCAGTGAGGGCAGGGGGAGAGGGGGTTCCTGCAGAGAATCTCCCATTCTCCTTGGAGAGTTTTATCTTCAGTGGCCTACAAAGCTCTTGACATTATACCATCTCATTTGTCCTCCCACTGACCTTGTGAAAGAAGCAGCCATCAGTCCCTCTTGACATAGGATGAAAATAGTATTCTGAGAGATGCTCCCTCTCCAATTATGGCACTGCAAAGTCAGTGATAGATTTTGATTTCCAGAGGGAGCACCAGCTATCTTGAATCTCTCTGAGTTACTTCTGACTATTTCAAACTTGTTTACATCTTTCAAGATGCAGCAGACATTTTGCACAATTTGTTTGGCCTCTGATTCCTAGCAGTTTGGCTATTTTACCTATCTAAGAGTACTTACTCTAAACAACAACTCCCAAACTGATTTTGTTTGTCAGGTCTAACACAATTTGAAAAAAGAGACTGAGCACCCAAGATTAACCATACCATTCATTCTTATGTGAGCCCACAATGTGTCATATATTGTACCTAGCAAAGGCAAAAGACAATTCTCTTTCTTAAAGATATCACAACCTAGCAGAGAGAGCTACCCCTAATGTTGAGAATCTAATTTAGTCTAGGAGATTCAACAGTAGAAAAATGATAGCTGTGTATAGCTAAGTTCATAAAGAGAAGAGAGTCAAAAGAGTGCCTTGAAGGCCAAATATATCTAGAATGCTAGAAGAATAAGAGGATCTGGTGAAAGGGGCAGAAAAAGTGATCAGAATGATTGAGATATTGACCTATATTGAACATGAACCTGTCTGACTTGCCACTGATAAGTATTTTGTCTTTGATGATTAAAAAAAAAAACTTTCTGTACTTGATTAACAATGAAACATTATCTACATATAATGAATCATGAGAGAGACTTGATTATACAGAGAGGGATTCTTACAAACGGGCCAAGTTTTTTTTTTTTGCCTTTTTATTACTGTAAATGAGACCTTTCTGAAGAGGATTTTATTTTTCAACTACTCTATTTTTTAAAAAAAAACAGTTCTTTTGGTATAATCTGCCATATTTGTGTGGAGATTTAGCTACCTTATGTATGGTATTTTGGAACTAAGGAAACTATAGAAGGATATGAGCTTCTGCAAATCACTACGGGGGGCTGTAGATTCTGCCTTCTCAAAGATTGCATTTCATGGTGTGAAGGAATTGGGACATGCCCCTTTTCAATAATGCTCACATTTATCTGATAATATAATTAATAATGAAGTGACCAGTTATTTTCAATTCCTTTCTTAGCCATCCCTTCTCACGCTCTGACCCCCAGCCCCCCTCCTTCTCAGTGACTGCGGTGTGGTGTCTATTGGCGGTGGCATGAGCTGCCATCCCCAATCCCTTATAAACTGTGTGGCTTCCAGCACTTAGATGAAATTGTATTTATTTGCAGATGCCATTTTATAGAACTGTAAAACAGCAAGCACAGGGAGCAGATGTGGCTCAAGCAGTTGAGCGCCTGCTTCCCACATGGGAGGCCCCAGTTTGAGTTTCTGGTACCTCCTAAAGACAAAAAATAAACCCAAACAACAAGCAAAAAAAAAAAAAAAAGACATTCAGGGGAGCTGATGTGGCTCAGTGGTTGAGTGCCAGCTTCCCACATACGAGGTCCCAGATTCAATCCGCGGCCTCAGTACCTTAAAAAAATGAGTAAATAAATAAAAAGCAAGGACATGGCCTTTTGGCAGGGAAGAATAGCTCCTACATGTCCTTCTGCTACTTTTGCAGTTAGACGTTATAGCTCCCAATCCTATGTCGTCTCTCTTGTAAGTTCCAAGAAGCGCATCTGTGAAGAAAGCCTTTTTAAATGTGAAAGTTACTTATAAAGCATTTTCTACCATCTGTGTGACTAGACCTCCAGTGGGAGTTGGAATATGTCAGGAGCTTTGTTTCCAGGTAACTCCTTTAAAATAGATTTTATTTTTAAAATACGTAATTACAGTTATTTACACCGCCACATCATTATTTGTGATAAAATAGTAAAATTGCTACTATGACCTTTTGGGTTTTAAAATCTAAGGGAAGCTCCAAGTATGCATGATCTGTCTTACTATCACAGGATCCATGGGGGAGAAAATGTAAAACTTTGAGTTCTGAAATTTAAGCATTTGCTTGGAATGATCACCCCTAGGAGATTTTCTCATTCTGCATAGATAGCTATTCTGCATCTTATGAGCTAGAGTAAAATGGGTTTCCATTCTAGATGAACTCTTTGAGGACAGTCTTCAAACCTCCTTGATCTTGTTCCTGAGCTGTTGCCCAGCCCCAGCGTTAGCAATATGAGATGCCAGTCATTCTCAGCTCACTGCCCAGGCACAGGGAGACAGTAAGCCCAGAGCCAACTATTTTTAGGAGGATAACCTAAGCAAGTTAAATTCTTGGTGCCCTTTAGAGAAGGAGAGGTAGGGGAAAATGCCTATTTAAAGTGAGTTTAATAGGGCTGCAGGATATGAGATCAATATATTAATTTTTTTTTAATTGAATGTCCTTAAACAGTGAACAATAGGAAATTGAAAATTTTAGACATACCATTTATTTTAGCATCAAAAATATAAAAGAATCAGGGATAAATTTAACAAAATAGGTATAAGGTTTTTATACTGAAAACTAGGAAACATTTCTGAAAGAATTAAAGAAGACTTAAGTAAATGAGGATGCCTAGCATGATTGTGAAACAGATGACTCAACAATCTTAAGATGCCAGTTCTCCCTAAATTGAGCTATAGATTTGATGAGATCCCAGTCAAAATCTCAGCAGACTTCTTTGTAGAATTTGACAAACTCATTTGAAAACTCATGTAAAAGTGCAAAGTACCTAAAAAAAAAAAAAAGCTCTTTCTTTTTTAGAGGATTCATACTTCCTGGTGTCAGTACTTAATATAAAGCAGTGGTTTTCAACCATGGCACTATTGACATCTTAGACTGGTTAAGTCTTTATTTGGTATGTTTCCTTGCATATGCCAGGATATTTAGCAGCCTCCCTGCCCTGATCCCATTAGATGCTGGTAAAACAGCCCCACCCTACTCCTGCCAATTTCAATTAAAAATGTCTCCAGACCTTGTCACATGCCCCAGTTGGGAACCACTATAAAGGTATAGTTATCAAGATAGTGTTGCATCACAATAGGCTAGAAATAATGATCAATGAAATAGAGAGTCCAGAAATGGACACAAACTTATGGTCAATTGATTTTTGCCAAAGGTGCCAAGATGATACAATGGGGCAAGGAAAATCGTTACAACAAAGGCACTCAAACAATTGAATATCCGTGTGTAAGAGAACAAACATCAACCCTTACCTCATACCATAGTCAAAGTTAATTTGCAACAGATTATAAAATTAAATTTAAAACTAAAACTATAATCTAAAAGTAATCAAAGGAGAAAATCTGTTTTACCTTGAGTTAGAAAAGAATTTTTAGATATGACACCAAAAGCATAAGCTATAAAAGAAAAAATTGATAAATTGGACTTTATCAAAATTAAAAACTCTTGCTCTTTCATAAACACTGTTAAGAAAATGAAGAGATAATCCATGGTCTTGGAAAAAATATTTGCATAGCATTTATCTAATAAAGAACTCATATCCAGGATATATAAGGATCTCTTACAGCTCAATACTTATGAGAAACAACCTAATGAAAAAGTAAGTTATTTGAACAGATGCTTCACCAAAGAAGATACATGAATGCAAGTAAGTGTATGAAAATGTACTCAACATCATTAGAAAAATGCAAATTTAGATCACATTAGATGGGAAGTGGATTTGACCAAACAGATAGGGTGTCTGCCTACCACATGGGAGGTCCCAGGTTCAAACCCTGGGCTTCCTGACACGAGTGATGAGCTGGCCCACACGCAGTGCTGATGCGCGCAAGGAGTGCCATGCCACGCAGGGGTGTCCCCTGCGTAGGGGAGCCCCACGTGCAAGGAGTACGCCCCTTAAGGAGAGCCACCCAGAGTGAAAAAAGTGCAGCCTGCCCAGGAGTGGCACCACACACACGGAGAGCTGAGGCAGCAAGATGACACAACAAAAAGAGACACAGATGCCGGGTGCCACTGACAAAAATACAGGTGGACACAGAAGAACACACAGTGAATGGACACAGAGAGCTGACAACTGAGGGGGGAGGAGGGGAAGGGGAGAGAAATAAATAAATAATAAATCTTAAAAAAAAAGATCACATTAGATACTACTGCGCACCTGCTAAAATTAAAATGACTGATAAGCTCATATGTTGGTAGGGATGTAGAATAACTGGAACACCCCTACAATGTCACTGTGAGTGCCTAATGTACAGCCACATTAATGCATCTACCATATGATTCAGCATTCTCAGTCCTAGACATTTGCTCAAGAGAATCAAAAACATGTCTACACAAAAACTTATGTGCAAACGTCTATTACAGCTATATTCATAATAAGCAAACATGAAGATAACCCAAATGATCAACTGATGAATGAAAACAAACAATTTATGGATCTTTATATATATAAGGGAATATTCTAAGCAATAAAAAGGAATAAGTACTGATCCACCACATGATGAACTTCAGAAGCATGATACTAATGAAAGAAGCCAGACACAAAAGACTTAATGGTATATGATCTTATTTATATGAAATTCTAGTAAAAGCAAAATGATAAAGTGACAGAAAGTAATCAGAGATCAGGTACAAAGTTAAGGGATTGAATATAAGAGGCACAAGGGAACTTTGGGGGTAAAGGATATTCTGTATCTTGATTGTGGTTGCATGACTATGTAGTTTGTCTAACTTATCTAATTGAACACTTAAAATGGGTGAAATTTTTATATGTATATTATAAATCAAGAAAGCTAATTAAAATACATATATTTTCAAGCACGGTAGTTATGTTGTTCTATGTGTAAGCCACATTATGAATCTGTATTTCATTGCTAGCTTTTAGCCTGGAAGTTGGTTGTGAAACTTAATCTCTTGTCCCCACTCTAGGGTTGTACTTGCCTTACTTTTGAGGCCTAGGGACTAGAAACAGCCCAATTCGTCACTGGTGAGTAAAGCAGTCAGCAAGTTATTTACTTTGACCACTCAGGGTTCAGTGCTGTGGTTAATCCCGGAGAGAGAGCAGGTCTGATACCGAGGGCTCACCTGCACTGCCAAGAGCTGCAAGTACAGCCTGCCTTGGCTTCAGCAGTTATATGAGAGCATCTTGCCAGGGGACCTAAAAGTAACGTGAGGTTCTAGAAGACTCCAACAAAAAGCATATATCTTTATGTTACTCATTTCCTGGACTTTGTAAGAAGATGGTCAGAAATTTAATTATCATGTCATTATAGCATAAAACTTCTCATGCATACTTGTTATCGTTTTCTCTCTTTTTAGAACTCTGCCTTTAATTATATAGAGATGTTATAATGTCAGATGTTGAGGTCTATTTCAAGATGACAGAACATGCTACAGCTTTCTCCGCCTCCTCTAAATCCTTAGGAATGATAGAAAAGATTTTTTCAATGCATAAGTGTCCTGGAAATTAAGAAAGGGGAGTCCTTTATGGACCAGAAACTGTGAGGAATCTTTGCAATACTTAAGATCAGAATGAAGAAGGAATCCATGGCCAACTTGCTTTGGGAGAGTATACTATTGAAAAAGGTAGGGGTTACACCCAAGATTGATGCCTGTCTGAAGGAAAGAGGTCGTGGGAGCAGCAGGGGCCTGGGTGATTTGTGATATATATTGACAGGAACAGCCTGATGAATTGACCCTGCACTGCCTCTTTGTCCACACCTTGGAGCAGACAACCACAGCACAAATTATCTATCTCTGACACAGGGTCATGAAAGGGACTTTTGGGTGGGAGAGAGAGAGCAGTACTTTGGGTGGCTGCTGATGTCTAAGGATGTGAGGAAGTAATCTGCCTGGTGAAACATTCTGCCCCACCTCTACTCTCTCCAAAACAGCTCAAATACAAGCTGCAGTATAATATCCCAACTCCTATAAACAATGGGGAAACTCAAATTCAAAGATTGGTTCACTATCCACATTTAAGGAAAGCCTACAAACTCAAATAGAATTTATACCTAAGAAAACATACATGTAGGCATAACAGGTCTTTAGAAGATGTTATCTTTTCTAATCTCAGAAACAATCTAGTAGAGGTTATAGAAACAATCTAGTAGATTAAAAAAACAATCTAGTAGAGGTTATAGAAATGAAAATTTGGGTTGTTGAAATAAAAAAAAACTCAGTAAATGTGCTGAATGTGAAAATAGGCATCACTGAGAAGCAAACTCAGGGTAGATACTTAGATCAGGTCAAGGGATTCTTCCAGAATAGAATGTAAATGGAAAAATGTATCAAAAGTTTGAAGAAATGCAGAGGTATGGAAAATGGATTCAGAAATTTCAACATCTATTTAAGAAAATTCAATAAATAATACAAGATTTCTTACTTTTTCATTGAAAAAGCCCGCCAGGGCAATGCAAGATAAATGCCCATACAGATATGTACACCCTTAACTCATAATAATGAACTTTAAGAAATCAAGGAATTAGAAAAATTCTGAGGGCTGGAGAACAGACTTCTCAGTAGCATTACTAGATATAAGAAGACAGTGGTGCAATAAAATTAAAATTCTGAGGAAAAATAATTTTGAACCTAGAATTCAACCTTTAGCCAAACTCATTAAAATGTAAGAAAAAAGTAAAATTTTGAGAAGTGCAGAGCATTTACTATGTATACCTCCTTCCAAGGTTGCACTTCTTTAGTAAGAAAATAAATTCAGGATGTGGAGTGGCAAAACGTATAATAAGCAAAGACATTCATAAAATAGTGGCTAAATCTACATATTTATTAATTGTAAGAAATTTGGTTTTGATAATCTGGACCAAGAATTAAAATTACAAATGATATCAACATGGGATTTGGCCAGGGATGTGGGCATGGGATGTGGTGAAGGGGACAAAGGAAAAAGCAGGCCACCCTTACATTGTTTAGGGTTAGGGCATAGATACATAATTAACACTAAATACTCAGAATCACAGATGTTTGTGTTATGGCTGTTAAAATGTGAAAGTATTCCCTAATCAGAAAGATAGTTTATAAAAACCAGTAAAGGAAAAATTAAGGACATTTGAGGAATCCAACAAGTCAGGAAATGGAGAAAGAGGAAATGACTAGAAAGACTCATCAATAAAAGCACAAAATATATATGGCAGGGATAAGTCCAAATACATCTAAAGTCACGATAAACAAATCTGTCAGTTCCACCCAGCAATGCCCAAGCCAGGGTAATGTGAGGAAAAAAGAAATGACACGTTTAAATACGAGAGAGGACAAAACAAAACTGCCATTATTCATTATGTGCATATTCTGATTATCTTTTTCAAAAACCCACCCAATGATGTCTGATCAGTACTATCTATTTCCAGAATAAGAATCCTGCCTCACACGGTTTACCTGTTCTGTAAAGTGTAGTATTTTTTATAAGGAAAATTTATTTATGTATTACCTAAAGTAATTAAAAACTAATGTTTCGAAACCTCTGAAAGTAGAAGTTTTATTTTCAATTTTAGAGTATTCAGAATTAAAGGATCTCTCTTAACAGTTAAAAGAAAAAATAGCCTGGCTTTTAAGACAAGGTTCTATGTTGAATCCAGTGTTTATGTAATCATGAAATCTCTGTTATGGTGTTCACTTGCTACAATAGGAGGAGTTTTTAGATGAGAATGAAGTTTATATATGCCCTTCAGATTGTGTTGATGGATTTTGGTTGGAAGTTGTCTGCGTTTATCTTTAGGCATATCAATTTTAAATGTTTAAATATCTGTAATTTTTTTGTTTAATACTGATGTGGTTGGACTTATTATTTAGTCCACAGTCGGGGATGGCGAAATCTTAAAAAGTACATCAAAGGCAAATTTTTCTCTCCAGTCCTGTTTTAAGTAGGAGGAAAACAGTAGGTTATGCACTTAAGTTTTTAGGTTCATTATGTAAATGGCATTAAACGAATCATAAAATAAGTGCCAATAATAACAACATTGTTATGCTAAGCTTTTGTACATGACTATGACTCCTCAAATTGAGTGATCTTTTATTTTTCTTTAAGTTAGGTCCAAAATACCCACCTTTTGACTATATTTTTCTTCTGCTTGGGATTTTTTTTCCCCATCAGTCATTATTTTTCTTTAGGAATCTTTTTTTTTTTTTTTAATTTAAAGGAAGGAACAAAGCTAGCAAAGAAACAGATGTATCCTATATAAAATATGCAATAAATCTTGTCCCACAAATTCTTTGCTCTGAACTTTCTGACAGAAACTGTCAAATATCCACTTTAATTCAGGTATAAAATGTTCACTCCGTGTCATGGCGCCAACCGCCATATGCCAGAATAAAGTTAGTGACCAGCAATAAAAACGGCAGCATAGCACCTTTGAAACAGTACAAGTCATCGTGGGTGAGAACGACCCATATAAATCCATGGGGAATTAATCTCGGCTTTGCTACTATCCTGCTGTGCATTTACAATGAGCCTCTACTCCCCCCCTCAGCAGAGGTAGTAATGCTTTTAAAAAGGGGAGAGAAAATAAGAGCGCCGTGTGTCCACATAACGAGCTTGCTGGTGAATAGGTGGGGGAGGTGGGTTGCATGGATCAGAAAGCAATAGCTTTTCCTCCCCCTCCTTGGCTTTCTGGAATCCCCTTGAAAAGGGCAGATCCCCACCTCAGCTGAAAATGTGGGGTTGTTCTTCAGATCATGTGAAACCAATCTCCCCGAAACACAATCACAAGAAATGACTTCAGCTTCATAAATCATTGTTATCATCCCACAGGAGGAGGTAATGCTATGGTTTTTCTCCAGTAAAACATTTCAAGCCTCTAGTTTCATGAGCTTTCTTTTTACTTGCCTTTCTGAAATCAGCTTCATGCCATTTGCACAATTAACTTCAAGCCCTTGCCCAAAGGAGACTGGCGGCACTTCTCCAATTTATCTATTATTTGAATATTTCCACCTCTCTCAGATTTCAAGGGAACCCTGTTTCCTACTGAGGGGTGTGTGTGTATCTGTCTGTCTGTCTTTCTTGTCATGCTCAGAAGTCTCACAGTGAGATCCAAAAATATACTGACCCTTGATATTTTTTCCTATTAAGGATACTTTCTTTATACTGTATTTATTTTCCAAATATAGAACAGGTATATTAGGTTTAAATATATTGGAAAGGAATTTTAACTTATTTGGCAGTACTAGATACTATTTTAATACTTGTAGCCATGTAAAACATTTCCTTACTAAGCCACAGAAAAGGAAGACTAAAGGATAAAGCAATAGATTTTTTTCAAGTTAAATTAAAAGATGATAATCTGCTTTATTATATTTGATAATAGCCCTTTATAATTAAACATTTTTCTCCTACATGATCTCATTTAAGAAATCATGTCAGAAAGTTATTCGGAAATGCTATCTTGGGTTTCTAGAAAATTATTTTGTTTCAGTTGAAGACATCTGACACCCATTGAACTAAAGGCTTTATTTTTCAAAAGTTATTTTCAATTATAATTCTATATTATAGAAAACTAAGTATTCATCTTTATTTCACAAAATAACAGCAGAAAATCCTTTCCATAATTTCATTGCTTTAATGACCATGAAGGAACATAGTTTTCTATATGAATGTGCATTTTGACACTAATCTGTCAAAAACCTTAGACAGTATATCACTTTGTTTTCTCCTTATAAAAGTATTAATTTGAAGTTGACATCTACCTTTGTATATTAAATGAGAAAGCAAGAAACTGAATTACATATTCAGTACGATTTCAATTACATAAAAAAGCACTAATGATTATAAATACGTCTACATTTAATAAAATCAAAATATTAATGGAGGCTAATTTTTAGAGAAAGTCTTATTCGCTTTTTTAATTTTTTTTATTTTTCTCAAATATCCAAATGCTCCACAATGAGGATTTATTATGTGTAAAATCCAGGTGCAAATATAAAGGATTGTTTAAAATGGGGGTGAGAGTGCTGGTGACCCATTAAAATTTTCATTCTGATTGGATCAATTTTTTAATTGATACCACCAGAGATTATTTCATTGTTTGAACAAATTTTTCTTCAACAAAGAAATCCTACAAGAGAATGCCAGTTGTTAACAAGGTGACTCTGGAAGAACTGACCCTCACATTCTATTAACTCACCATCAGGACTTTTACCTCCACAGACTTATGAGCTGTGTGGTCACTGTTAAAACCAAGTTGCATTTATTTTGTTTCATTTTATGGGCTCTGATAATCATCACTTGTGCTAATGGTCCTTCTGAATATATTCTACTGGCAGAACGAACAAAATGTGCTTTTTTGTGGAAACGCAGGTCTACTAATGTTTTTCTTTTCTTACAAGCATCTCTCAAGAAACAGACTGTTACTTGCCTTTACTGCACACAGATACTAATTAACATCATAATTACTAAAATTATGATAATTCTTGGGTAACATTTATAGTGGTCTTAAACCCCTAGCTATGGCAAATCCTTGATCATAAGAAAGAAAAATAGATATGAAAGTATTTTGGTGTTCAAATCAATGGCAGATACCAGGGAAGGTGGACTTTCTTCAGTTACCATGGCCCTGTAAATCCAGTGTCCTGAGTGTACTTAGCCTTCGCCAGTGTTCTCAAAGAAGCCTGGTTCAAGGGTAGCAATGGATATTCCATGATTACTTACAGGAACTTCTGGTGGTCCATGCATTATATGACTAAACATCTGAACACTTATTTTTCCAAATGGAAATGATTTAATAAATGCCTTAAACTACAAAAATGTCAGAGGGTTAGTGTAAATAAACCTAGATGAAGAAGAAATCTCTATTGTAAAGTATGGGTGCCATATTATATCTTACCTTATATATGAGTATGACTTTTTTACTTTCTTCTTTTTTGATTAACTAAGATCAAGTTTAAACTATTAAGATCTCTGACTACGCAAAATAGCTTTTTATCTGAGTTATATTCTTTACAGTGTGATTAAAACAATTCTTCATATAGAACATTTTTCTGGACAATTCATAAAAATATGTGGGATGAGTACTTTATAGAGGTTTTAGAATTTCACATTAGCTTTTGTGTGTGTGTGGTATAAATGGGGGACTTTCAGGTGAGTGTCCATTTAAAATTTAACTTAATTGTGTAAATTCTTGTTTTTCAGTTATGATTTTTCACTTCTTTATATTGCTCTACTCTATAATGGTATAGCAGTTTTATAGTTCTTGAAAACCAGACTGGAAACCGGGGACAGTTTTTTCTTTTATCTGAAACAGTTTGTATATCAAGAAGTCACTCAACCTCCTGTGTGTCTGCTGCTTCTTGAAAACAGCATCTGTTTATTTTTCTGATAATGCATGATTCTAATTCTTTGAAAAGCAAGAACACATAAAAACAAAGCAAAAATGTCAACCAGAGAGGCAGAAATAGCAACTGTAATATTTTGGTGTGTTACCTTCTAATATTTTTATAGAGTACTTATTTCTATGATATACATTTTTAACATTACTTCAGTCACACTATACCTACTGCTGTGTTCCAAGTTTTTTCACTTATGTTGTAGTATTTCTCATGGTATTCTTTGAAAGCATGATTTGGAGCACATGACTGTATTAAGTTTTCTTCAATTCTTAGGGGATTTATTTTAGGGATACACATGTTCCTAAAGGAAAACAGAATGCTCAATCAGATAAGCCTCACAGGAACCCAGGAAAAGCTGGACAACCTAATATCATTGAACAACTAAGAATTCTTATGGTAGTAGCAATAGCAGTGACTATAATAACTAACATTTGCTCACCTACTATGCCAGGTGCAGGGACTGAGTACCTTGCAAGCATGTCATTTAATTATTACAATCACTATCTAATATAAGTCCTATTACTACCTCCATTTATAGATTCGAAAACTATTCACCCCAGGCCAACAGTTAGAAAGTAATGAAGCAACCTGAAACTTTGGCTCCACTATTAACCACATATAGAACACACATTGTAAGTGTGTTGAAAAGAGTGAATGATCCATGTACATCACTCAGCATTAGTACTTGGCACACAGTGAGCACTCAGGGAGTGTTCATCATCACTGTCGTGGCTAGGTAATTCTTTAGGTTTTTTCCAGTTCCAGAGTTCTTGAATGTAAGGTTTAATTTTATCCAGTGTGCAGATGGACAAGTTGAAGCATGAAAAATCAACCAGTTGTCCTAATTAACATGGATCATCGTTAGAAGCACCTATTATGAGAGACTCAAAACAGTCAGATGGAGGTTCTTTTTCAATTTGGAAATAAGTTACTTTCTTTAGATTCAGTGAATATCAAGTAGTAGCATACTATAAGATAAAAAATAAATAAATGAGTGCCCTGCTTTTGAAAAGCACTACCATTAAATCAGAGAGAAAAGTAAGCATATAGCCTATTACCTCTTTGCTGGTGAGCCCACTACAAATTCAAACTAGCAGCTGCTTTTGTAGTCCATCTCACCAGTTTGGAGTAACAAGTACTGATTTATAAACACTAGGTTTATAGTCTCAAATATTAAGCGTTTTGAATAAAACGTGAAAAAAAAACAGCAGCTCAATCCATGCCTTCCTGAAATTATGCACCTTTAGACTAGTGCCTATACCAAGATAGAATGGAGTTATTTGGTATAGAGACCTTTTCCCACCATTGGCATACCTGCAGTTAGTTCAAAACGGTTATTCAGTTCCCTATATCTCTAAATCCTGTTGCCGTTGGAATTTCACCAAGATTCTTTATTGAAAGTAAATGGAGGAGGCCCTCTTTTTTAAAATTTAGCTTCTTTGCAATCCCTAATATTTCCCAAATTATGATTCATCTGGTGTGTCTGCTTCCAGAATGCTGAGGCTACAGAGTCCACCATCCCTACCTGATACCTGAAAAAAATATCTAAAACATTATGGGCAGTCTTAACATTGGGAATGAGATGGCCGGGAGACAGGATAGACATTAAAGGAAACATTAGTTATATGTAATTATTTTCTCATATTTTTGTAACTATGTTAGTTTAGAAATATCTGTGAAAAATAACTATGAAGAAGGTTTTTTTTTACAAAATATACGTCTCTTCTATTAATGGTGGTAAGTTAAAGTTATATATGGGCCTATAGGATGGCATAACATGGAAAATTTCAGGCCCTGTTTAAGAATGCAGCCACCTGATTCCCATTAATGCTAATGAGCCTCTTGCCAGATCATTCTAAAATTTTACCCCCATGATCTGTTTTAAAGCATCAAGAGTCAGGAAATTTAGAGTGAAAGCTAAATTCCATCTTGAACTTTCTCTCTGATGTGTATATTCCTATAGAAAATACACAGCCCATTGCAGGTTGACAGCACCACCTTAGTGTTTGAGAATCTGGAGAAAAACACAGTCCCTTGGGAAGAGGCGGATGCATTGTAAAGTACATTGGATTATGAGTCAAGAGACCTAGATTTGTCCACTAACTTTAGTATAACTCAAGAAAGTCAGTTCATTAACTTGAGTGTGCATTTTCTCATCTATAAAATTAAGTGGTTGGACTAGGCTATGGCTAAGATACTTACTGCCTTACCAACTTTCTCAAGTAATTGCATCTGTATCACCTAGAAGCCAAGTGGTACCCAACAAAAGAGAGAGCTGTGTACAAATAGTCGTACCACATTGAGGGACTTTGCTGGACTAGGCAGAAGCAGACCAAAAAAAGACAATATGTAGAATATAAGCAGCTAATAAAATGGTTGCCTTTAAGAAGAATGAGCAGAAATCCTCATGAAGTCTGAAATCAGAGTGTTGTGCCAATACTGTGAATGGTTGAAAAAACTTGTGGGGGCAAAAGTTTCATCTGGTTTAAAGACATATTGAAAATAATAGTCATAAAGCATTTATACTGGCTGACTTGTAAAGTAGACATAAATCTACTTCATTTAAGATCCCATTTAAACTCTTAGTCTCTTAGAATTGTGACTTGATAAAACATTTTCTTTTACAATAATTAGTACAGAGCACAAACTACTTGCATAATCTGATGAATACTTAAGACTATAATGTGAACCCTTAAACTGCACTCATCTATACAAATAATTATTAGCGGCATCACAGAATATAAAAGAATAATAGCATTCTTTTCATTACATATAACCAGGGAGATTTTTTACAGTACTTTCCAATTCAAATTAATATATCAGTAAGGTATTTTATGAGGTATCTCAACATTATCATGTATTGATTTAGAAATATCAAAATGTAAATGATTTAGGTCATTTGTATATTTCATTGAATCAGGACTGACCTTTCTCAACTGGTTCTGAGAGACACTGAAGCCCTAAGGCCCTAAGGCTGTCATTGTATGTAAAGAGATGATGTCTCTCCTGTGCATCTAGAAAATTCTAGTTATGTACGTCATTGGGGCAACCGAGACAATAGCTACTTGAATCACTTTCTGTGTCATACAGTTCAGATGAAAAATCCTGGTTGAGAGCAGTTCCAGGTGCCAAAATTAGGCTGTTCCAAGATTTTGCTTTTCTTTGATAACCATAAAAATATTCAAATTCAGTTGTTTTACTGAAAAATAGCAGATAAGAATGATGAAAAATAAGAGATCTGGAAAATCTGATTCAATGTAAGAGGATCTTGGATGAAATATCAGCCTGGGGATTAGACTAGATAACTTTTAAGGCTCCTTTTCTCTGAATATCTCTGATTTTAGGATTCTAAAGACCTCTTCTGATACAGTGTCTTTCTGATACAGTGTCTTTCACTTGGTACTGTCAGCAGAAGAAGCAAAGGCCTGAGCTTCCTAGTCCACTTTACCCTTAGGCAGGAAGTCTGGAAATTAATGTATATCCATTTATTGGGAAACTTAGTATCATGCCTCTAAATGGCCTCACAACCAATTTAAGCAGAAAATTCCACAAATAGCCCCTTATGCTCTTCAACTCTGCCATCCAGCTAGACACTTGCAAATGTAAACTTTAGGACAGACAGGAAATGATTATTCGCTTAATTTAACCACAACCAGGAAAACTAATAAAAATAGCAAGACTAGGTAGGGTAACATCCTCCATGGGCAAGCATAGCAAGAGAAAAGATGTTTAGCAGTTCTCCATAACTCAGTGGTTACATATTTTTGTATTTTTCCCCTCCCAAATAAATTTTTTAAAAGCCACTCCCCTTTCTCATGTCAGTATGCTGTTACTCTGTTAGTGAACAGTGTTCTTTTCTCCCGGAAAGTGCATAACAGGGCAGTTTTCTATGAAATGAGAAATGACTGCCTTGCTCACGTCAGATGGATACCACATGAATTGCAGCGTGGTCCCTTTGTTTCCTCATTTGCATCACCCGGCTCATCTATTTGTAGAGCTGTAATAAAAACAGCTTCTTTACTGTGTGTCCTGTTGGTTTATTCCAACCATGTCAGGTCCATAAACCATGGTATATTAAAGTGTAATAGACTGTGTGAAGAATACTAGGAAGATATCCCAGCCTCTATCCTTTCCCCTCGTTTCACAATATACTGCCTCCCAGATGGGTATCTATAAATATGACTTAATTACATTGAGCATAAAACCCCACTTTCTTTGAAGAGTGACCACCTTCTTTAATTACTCTCATTGTGTGAATGCTACCCTTCTGAGCATAAAACTTTGGATAGTTTGAGTCCTTGTTTTCAGTCCTTCTAGGTATATACCCAGCAGTGGAATTGTTGGGTCATGTGGCAAATCCATAGCTAGTTTTTTGAGGAACCACCAAACTATCCTCCAGAATGGCTGGATCCATCTACATTCCCACCAGCAATGGGTGAGGGTTTCCTTTCCTGCACATCCTCTCCAACACTTATAGTCCTCTGTCTTTTTAATAGCCTCCAGTCTAGTGGTTATAAGATGGTATCTTGTTTTGATTTGCATTTCCCTAATAGCTGGTGATGGTGAGCATCTTTTCTTGTGCTTTTTAGCCATTTGTATTTCTTCTTTGGAGAAGCATCTGTTCAAATTTCTTGGCCCATTTTTTAAATGTGTTCTTTGTCTTTTTATTTTTGAGATACAGGATTTCTTTATATATGCTAGATATTAAGCTGCTATCAGATATATGGTTACCAAATATTTTCTCCCATTGGGTAGGCTCTCTCGCCACTTTCTTGATAAACTCCTTTGACTTTAATTTTGAGGAGGTCCCATTTATCTATTTTTTCTTTCACTGCTGAATGGACTAGGAGAGTGTGTAAACTACAACATAAACTATAATCCATGCTGTGTAGCAGTGCTCCAAAATGTACTCATCACATGCAATGAATGTGCCACACTAATGAAAGAAGTTGTCGATGTGGGAGGAGTGGGGGGTATGGGGAGGGGGGTATATGGGAACCACTTGTATTTGTTAATGTAACATTTTATGTGATCTATGTATCTTTTTAAAAAAAATAATATGGGAAACGGACTTTGGCCCAGTGGTTAGGGCGTCCGTCTACCATATGGGAGGTCCGCGGTTCAAACCCCGGACCTCCTTGACCCGTGTGGAGCTGGCCATGCGCAGTGCTGATGCGCGCAAGGAGTGCCGTGCCACGCAAGGGTGTCCCCCGCGTGGGGGAGCCCCACGCGCAAGGAGTGCGCCCGTGAGGAAAGCCGCCCAGCGTGAAAAGAAAGAGCAGCCTGCCCAGGAATGGCGCCGCCCACACTTCCCGTGCCGCTGACGACAACAGAAGCGGACAAAGAAACAAGACGCAGCAAATAGACACCAAGAACAGACAACCAGGGGAGGGGGGGAGTTAAATAAATAAATAAATCTTTAAAAAATAATAATAATAAACGCAATTAAACACTGAAAAAAAAAAAACTTTGGAGAGTTTGGTATGTTTAGATGATATATGGTCTTAGCCTGAATACTTCATTGAAGTATAATCTTCTTTGTTGAAACTTCACCTTTTTATATGGTAACTTTGGAAAATTGCCCCGGCCTGCGGGACGGCAACAAGGGCTCGAAACCTGCCGAGAAAGAATGGTGGGACAAGAGACACGAAGAATGACAGCAAGACAGTGTTCTGATCAAGCTGCGAATTTTATTGAGGGAACAAAGCATATATACTCTTGGGAAGGGGAAGGGCGGTGGGTGGAGGTGGAAGCTAGGGATTGGCTATTTCTGTTGCTGAGGTAGAAGGCAGACTTCAGTTTCTTGTCTTGCGCCTGCGCACTATCTTATCAGTCTGGGCAGTGGCGGGAAAAGGAGAACAAAGGAGCAGGGAGGGAGAAGAACAAGGAAGTGGGCTCTGCTCTGGTGGCCATGTTGCCGGCATTGCTGAACTCAGTGTATACTCGTATTGACCGCTCCCAACAGAAAATAATTACTAAATTTTCAAAACTCAGTCTGAGACAGATAAAACTCAAGGGTTAATGTTATTTGTGCCTCCTTGGTTAAGTGAAATACAACATTATTCCTATGAAAATATATCAGTCTAATACAATATAACCATTTGGAAATAGTACTCTCTAGCCCCTTGATACTATTAGCCTCTTTACTCTTTGGTTTTAGGTTTGTTTTGCTTTTGTTGTTGGTAGTGGTGGTGGTTTTTGCTTTTTTTTTTTCTTCCAATTTCTCTTTTATTTCATTAGAAAGAAAAAATGAAAGATTAGAAATTGTTGGGCTAACAAGTAGGTGCTGGCTCTCCAATGGGGAGATAATGAGTTGAGACTATGTTCTGTTATGTGGGTACCTCTGCTATCGATTCATCCAGCTGACAAAGAAGTAAGTGGAGTGCCTATTAGATATTACTTAGGAGAAACACTATGAAATGGATTTTGGTTGCAGCCTCAGGAAGCACACAGTCCGGCAGGAGAAGCAGACCACAAGCAGTTGTCCTCAACACAGTGTCACTAGAGCTGCAATAGGTCTTAGGCAAACAAAGTGCTATTGAAATCCCATAGAAAGCGCAGCTCACCACTTCTTTGGGAGAGGCATGGAGGGCATCATAGAGGAGGTAACTTTGCGGCTTGATTGTTGAAGAAAGAAAATGAATTTACAATGGGGTGTGGGAGAAGGGAGAGAAGCAGGGAGGAGGAGGAGGCATTCAAAGCCGAGGAGGCAGCATGCCTGATAACAGAGGCAAGAAAGAGCAGGTTGAGTCCAGGCAACAGCAAGGAGTCTCCTGTGACAGGAGCATGAGGTGTGTAATGGGAAGTAGCAGGCGGGGAGGTGACCAAGTTAAGTCCTGACGAGGTTGTGAAGGACTTCCTGTGTAATGAGAATGTACTTGAACCTGTACAGAGGCAGAGCTAGTGAAAACATGAAGCCAGGGAGACATAATTCAATTTGCCTTTTGAGTTGGCAATTTTGGTGGCAGCACAAAGAACTGGATTTACTGTGCAACGCAGGGAACTTGTTATAGGTCACAGTATAGAGCCGAGAGCAGAAAGAAGGAATCTTTGCTTTCTGAAAACTTGCCATTTTAAAACAGACCCCTCCTCGTTATCTTTCATTTGGTACTGGGGCATGATTCAGCTAAACAGATCAGAGATTAGATTTCATAACTCAACAATCATTACCTGGAAAAAAGAATTAATTGAGGATAATCAGAAACACCTCATACTCCTACCCCCTTGACTCCTAGTTTTTTGCAAAATTAAAAATTAGTTTCTCTATTTCTTTTCTAAGAATTAAATGAAACAAAATAGGCAGAAACTGCAAATAAAAAGACTGAGTTGGAACACAGAACACCCTTCTATAGAAAAGCCTTACAGGCCATGGTAAAGACATTGGCTTGGTAAGGGAAATGGGAAAACATTGTAAGGTTTTGAGCAGAAGATACCTAATATGACTTGAAAATTATCACAGACAAAATTCCAGTCTATTGAGAGTTGTGGACATTCTAAAAAAGAAACATTTACTCTGAAATGTTTTAATATCCATACCAAAGTCAACTGGAATGGTGACTTCTGGCAGAACAATAATAAATGGCCACTATTTTTGAGTGCCTATGTTGATCTATTTGCATACGATGCATCTCAACAGCCTGGCAGGGTAGATCTTATTATTGCCATTTTATGGGTAAAGCTCAATGGGGTTAAATGACTTACCCAAAGTCACCCAGTTAATAAGTGACAGACCAGAAATTTGACCTAGATCTGCCTGACCCAGAGCCCAAGTTCTTTCTACTATGCTATACTGAATTGAACTTTGTCAAAACAGTAGACACCGGAAGCTTGATCCCCCAACCAGCCTCAATATGACACTGAGCCATCAAAGATAAGACTTCAAAGATTCATACAGCCCTCACAACAATCAGGGCAGGTAGGTATCATCCTCTCCATTTACAAAGGAAGAAACTGAATCCTGTCACACAAGTGACTAGTTCATGACACTGAAGTGACAGAGCTGGGTTTAAAACTTGGCATTTAAATATCTCAAGCTCTGATTTGCATTCCTTGGGGCCCACAACCATTGAACAGAAAGTGCCATTTCTGCTTCACTTGGCAGGCCACAGTACTTTTGTATTCGGAATTGTTATTGTGGGGTGATTTTATGATAGCCAACAAGACAGACAATGGCCATCAAATAAACCAGGAAGCAAAATCCCAGGGCATTACAGATTTTCACAAAAGCAAAAGGCCTTTATTCAGTAAAGACTGCTTTAAATAAAATCCACATAGTTATCTCATAAATGAAAACACCTTCTAAAGCAGCCATTTTGCTTTCTCTGCCACATAGGGTTGTGAAAAATATTGTTCTTTAAAAGAGAAAATCGAAGTTTAAGTAAAACATTGCAATTATGCCAGTGATGGAAAAATTATTAGTATGTTATAGGTAGGTCATCAAGCAAACTTATCACTCAGCTTTCTCAGCACTTCCAGAGATTCGCCATCCTCACAGTTTATTCACAGCCACCATGAAGAAGTTTGAAGGACTGAGCATTTGTGTTAAGCAATATTTCTCATTTTTAGCACTCTAACTTGTGTTCCCTGTTATATCTTGACAATATGAGACTGTCATAGTCTAGCAGCTACTTTCTTCCCTGTTTGGGAAAGAATGATATTTAATTTGTTGTATATAATGAGACAGCTTCTTAGGAAAGAGAGGAGAGGTGAGAAGGCCAGAGATACCTGTAATTCCCTTATTTCCCGTGATGCTGTGTTAGTATCTGACAGCCCTCCAAACTTACTTTTCCAAGGAGCTATCCACCCCCCCCCCCACAACATGCATGCATATATATGCATAGCACCACAATTTAAACTGAAAAAAGAAACGTCAAAATAGTACTATTGTAGTGGAGATATCGGGTATGCGCGGTATCGAAGGCCAGGACACGAGAATACCGAGAAGGAAGTTGGTTTATTTCGACCGGCCGGGCTCGGCGGACTCTTGTCCTAATAAAAACCGAGCCCCGAACAGCCTTTTCCAGACCCTTTCATACAGAGGATATAGGATTAGGAAGACTAACAGTGACGGTAAACAGACCTTTGGTTAGGTTCTTCAGTGTTTGATCTTAGTATCAGATAGGTTATTTCCTCCAGGTGAGTTACATATTCTCCACATCCAAGCCAGTTTGGATTAGCACATCGTCTGGAGGCAGCCCTGAATACACACTCAGTCTCACATCCCTTCTGAACATTCAAAGACTGTAGGGCCTATATTACTTATTTGGCCATCTTGGAGACTAGGTACTCTTGGAAATAATTTTGATTTAATGCACAGGCTATATCACTATCTGTGTAGCTTTTTAGAATAGAAGATTACGTATATGCCGCTTAAAGATTCTAGGCCACTACTAGTCAAACTTGTAGAGTAAGAATACTTTTTGTCTAAGACTTGTCTTCCATTTAAATATTTTCTCTCCTTTTTTATTCTGAGTTTCACTGTGGGTGTGCTCTGGCTGCCCAGGCACCCCAGCTCAGCAACCCATACTCTAGTCTCCCTCTATAAGCAACAATTTGTACTATGGAAATATTTTTTGCTGCTCCTTATAAAAAATTACATATACTGGATCTTATTCAATCAGGCTTAATTCTCTGTCTTCCCCAACTAGAATGAGGGTTCTACAGTGACCTCTGTCAGGTCTCTTCAGTGGTAAGTCCCAACCAGAATAGGGACTGGCACACAGAGTGAAAGAATAAACTAACCTTTGCTTCATGTCAGTAGCTACCAAAGGCTTAAGTCAGAGGTTGTAAAGCCAGACATGGCCAGCAGGGATGTTCTCTTCATCCTACAGAGTGTTTGAAAACATTTTTTAAAAGTTGGGAACAATCACTTAAAAATTCCTTTTCAGCTTCTTTCGAAAAAGTGGAAAACCTGGTAACAATAGCAAGTGACTGCCCTCCCTTAGATGGAGCATGGCATTCCCATTTCTTTCCACTTCCTACTGGCTTCCCACACTGAGACTGTGCCAGTACCAATAATGAGAAATTGAAAAGGGAACTTTGGAATATTAGGATACTTATATTTGGTCCACAATTACCTTACTTGTTGATGCATTAGTAGTTGAGTTTGACTCCAGTCCTAAACATTTTTTTCTAATAAACGTATTTGCATTTTGGTTAGAACATTTGAAAGACTTAAAGTTGGAAGCATCACACATTGTGGCAGGAGAAATATTTTGGGCTGAGCTTCCAAATCACTCCATGGGAATGGCTACCTTTCCCATCCATACATAAGCCCTTTCTTTAAGAAAAAAATGAGACCTCTAGGTTCTTCCTCTTACTAAAGGTTCTTTTCTCCTTACCCTCAGGGGTTCTTCACTGTGCATTACCTCTTAATAATATTGTTTTAAAACTTTCAGATGCTGTTTTTTCCGAATCAGCGTATTAACTGAGCCATTGCAAAATCTTATCTAATGAAGCCACAGGGTTGGCACTCCCACCAGAGCCACGCGGAACTGGGTTTTGAACTATGTTCTTTCTTTAAAAAGAGACCAAAACATGTCAAAAGACTACCCCGAAAAATCACATAAATACCACAGTATGAAGAGCCCTCCACCCGGAACAAAGAGTTGATCTTCAGGCATCTTAGGGAAGTTTGATAAAGAACCATAGGTTGTCTAATATGTCTTTGATAACAACAAACCCAAATATAGATGAACTTTTCCCCACTGTGGCATTAGAAAATAAGAGGAAGTCTGCAGGATGCCAGAGAAGCCCAGTCACCCATGAAGATCCCAGGAGCAGTGGTGCTTCTGCTAAGAGTGTTGCTTAGAGCATATCTCGGTATTCCTACCGATCTCACTATGATTATCCAGAGGATTTTCTCTCTGAGGGTTCAGACACAGCTGTTATAAGGAATTATTTGGAACAACCTGTGATAATAGAAAAGAAGGAAGAGAAGAAAAAATAGGTTTAAAAAATCATCCAGCCTAGGGAAGCGGTTGTGGCTCAATCGATTGGGCTCCCATCTACCATACGGGAGGACCTGGGTTCACCTCCTTGTGAAGGCAAGCTGGCCCTCGCCCACAGAGAGCTGACAGCCCACACCTGCTGAGAGCTGGCGCAGCAAGATGACCCAACAAAGGGAGACATGCAGACACGGAAGAACGCACAGTGAATGGACACAGAGAGCAGACAGCAAGCAAGCAGCAAGGCGGAGCAGGGGTTTGGGGGTAAATAAATAAAAAACAAAGCTTTAAAAAAAATAGTATTAGAAAAAAAAAATCACCCAGCCTAAAGAGCTTGGAAAAACAAATGAGGATGAACAGTTACGCCTTTAGTCAGCAGTTGACAGTTGAGAATCAGAAGACATTCACAGCTCAAACAGCTATAGGGACTTGAAAATGGGAAGTAAAACTCCTTCAGAAAAACTTGAGGAGAAAGATCCAGAGCTAGAAATAAAAAGCATCTATACTAATCAAATACTTAAGAATCTACATGATAAAGATGATTATCCAAAAGTTTCTTCAACAACATCAGTTCAAGCAGACAGGGAAAGTTTTTACTTTATGCGTTTGAGACACCAGGAAACCCAAAAATTGTAAGACATTTCATCTTTGACAACTAAAGTTAAAAAGACAACAAGAAACATTGGTCATAGAAAAGAACCAATGGTTATAAACAGTAAAATTTCTCACTGTATCAGTAAACCACCAAACCAAGAAGGTTCTAAGAGAAAGCATGAAGCAATAGCAGAGAAGATATTATATCAATTCTAAAAAAACAACAATGTTGGGTAGGAGACTATGTGGGATTTTTCCTTTCGGAGTAATGAAAATGGTCTAAAATTGCTGGAGGTAATGACAGCAAAACTCTGTGATGAAAATGAGAACCATTGAGTGTACACTTTGAATGAATTGTATAAAATGGGACTGTATAACACAGGGAATCCAATGGTGGAAGATACACTGTGGTTAACAAGACAAATATGAGAACATTCTCTCATGAACTATAACAAATGTCTAATACTAATACAGGATGTTAATAATCAGGTGGGTTGGAGAAAAATGCACCAAATATAAGACGTGGGCTCTTCTTAGAGTAATATCTTGACAGTGCGCTTTCATAGTCTGCAACAGGTGTTTCACAACAATGCAAAGTGGTAGTGATGGTGTGATGTCTGGGAGCCCTGTACCTGTTTATTTTGTAAGTTCACAATTTTTACTATGCACATATTGTTTATGTGTATGTGTGAATGATAGACTTAAATAAAATTTTATTATAAAAAAATTTAATATATCGTTCAGTTTGAGTTGGGTATTTGTCGCTAACTTCATATGCAGTGACTACGAGGCCACCGTCTACTTAGCACAACATGGAAGCAGCCAGTTAGAAACCACCTGGTGAAGGAGACCAGCAGAGGTGCTCCAGGAAAATCACTCAGGCCTCAAAGGTGTGATCCTGTTTGACTCAGCTCATAATTTAAAAATCATTGGAAAAGACCAAACCACTAGTCCCCTCCCTTCCACCCTCCATTTTCTAAGTATGTCCTTTTTGAGAACTTGATGGCTCATGCACAACCCAGGTCACTTCTCTGTATATGACTGGCTAAGTACTAGATCAATTCATAGAGATTCCTGCTAGGAGGATGGGCGGCAAATCATACAGCAAAAAATGACTGTAACCATGACTTAACAGTATGTAAAATGATGTATTTATCAAAGCCAAATAGTTTTAATGTAAAACAAAATCTTTTTTATTAGTTGAAATGTACCACATTTAGAGATAATAGGGTACAACTTCAGCCTCACAAACTTCTTTAGCTTATGTTTAGTTTATATTTTAAATATAAAATTTTATGTTTAGGAAAGCTAGGATCTTGCCTTCTAAGCAAAATAATTTACTTAACATTTAGACACTTTTCCACATTTGAGACTACAGCAGTAAACAAACATGATGAAGTTGCCGTTCTCCTGGAGCTTACATTCAACTGTTGATTAATAAACAAATAGCACATCAGGTAGATAGATGCCATGGGAAAAAACTAAGGAAAGGAGAGAGAGAGCATAGTTGAGGGATGCGTGGCAGGGGATGATCTTTTATTTAGAGGGGTCAGGGAAAGTGATATTTGAGCAAACACCCAAGTGAAGTGAATGAGCCAGTCATGTGGAGACTATGGACAGTGTTCAGGAGAGATCAGCAAGTACAAAGATGATCAGATGAATTCACATTTACTGTACTCAGGCAACAGCAAGGTGGCTAATGAGGTTGGAAAGGAATGAAGGAAGGGAAAAGAGATGACCTCAGAGAGGCCTTACAGGGCACTACAACGCCTCCAGATTTTATGTCAAGGATGATGGCAAAATGTTTGAAGGTTTTGAGCAGGGAAGGAACTTGATAAAACTTACATTTTAAAGTTGATGATGGTGGTAATGATGAGGTACTAGTCATAACTCTCATTTATTCAGTATGTATCATGTGCTAGGCACTTTTCTTGCCTTATCTCAGCGAATCAATTCAATGCTAGCTGCATGAGAGCAGTGAGGGTGTTCTCATTTTCTTACCTATTCTCGTAGGTTAGACAATAACTAAGCATTTAGTGATGAGTACCTTACTCACAGGCAACACCTAAGAAGTGGCAGAGCCAGGCTTAATAAAATGGTGATGTTTTAAAATCCTCTAATATCTTTCAAGAGTATTACAACATAGGCCCTAGATACAGTCAGGTTTTTATTCCCATTCATATTTTATCATTGTAGACTTAAACTAAAGGAATCTTAAGTGTACTTTTTGGGGGAATATTTTTCGTGTGTAAGAGTGGTATTATCTTACATAACAATATTATCTCCTGATTAGAGAGAATAATATATAAAGGAGTCACCTGAAGACAAAGTCTCCTAATTAAGTAGTCCATACAGAACTTGGGTTCTTAATCTGTGTATTCAGAATTGTACCTTAGCACCACTGATTTTCATAGCAAGTGTATGTGTTTTTTTCCAATCCATTTAAAAACATTATTGGGAGAAGGAGTCCATAGGCTTCCCCAGACTGCCAGAAGGGACTGTGGGTGTGGGGCAGGTACACAAGGATTCTTATGAGTTTATTTGCATCTGAACACAACTGTAAGAAAATGCTACTAGGGTTATTCTGTTTTGGGGTCGGGGGAAAGTTCTGGGACATGCCAAGTCTCACAAAGAGGCTGGCTGAAACTAGGGTGACCACTTTCTTGAGCGTCCAGGAAAGTTCCATCTGTTTTTGTCCAGTTATAATTATTAATATCACTCCCAGCCCAAAAGTGCTCCAGTTAGAACAATAAATTGTGTGGTCACCTTTAGCTATAGTGGTTATCAAGAAAGCAGTGGTGGTAGATGTAACAAAATGAGTACTATCTCTAGGATGTGTAGCTGGGGTCGCCAACTCCTGAATTCAGACTTACCGCCATAATAAAAGGTTGCAGTCAAAGCTGTAAGATTAAGCAGAGGACATGAAGGAGGAAAATACTGTTTTAATCATAATTATTTCTCTTTCACAGCCAAAAAGGAGCATAAAATGGAAGAAAGCCTCTTGGAGAATGCACAGAAAAGGTAAGCAGCTCCCAACTTTTAGTTTAGCCATTCTCTTGACACCATTTGTTAGGGCTATGCATCCACGAGCAGTGAAATTCTGTGGGGAGCTGGAATGGAAGGACTGTAACAGGAGTTGGAAATATTTTTCCTCAGGAAGCAGGACATCATCCAGAAGTGATTGACCTGCCTCACACAAATTTCCTGATATTACATCCATCTGTTTGCTTTTACCCCGGTCACTCTGCTCCTGAACAACTTCATGGAATTTAGGAACAGTTAGGCCCTTCTTATCACTATAACTAAATGAAGCCAATCATGGGAAACAGCTAAAAGAATTATTGCATTTTTTTTCTAAGATCCTAGAGTATACTGTAAACAGGCCAGGGTGGAGGCCTGTAATCACCCTACAGGAGTTTTTCTTTCATCCTTCACTCTTAGAGGAGTGAATAGGAAGGTACAGAGACATTCTCATATGCAGGGCAGAGAACTGAGATAAATTTTGCTAGTGCCAATTCCAAAAGTATTAGAAAATTAAATGAGGTAAGTAAGGAAAAGTGTGCTTTACAAATGTGTCAGGAGAGGAGTTTCCCAGTTACAATTTTAAATGTAAATAAACAAACTCTAGAAGTGTACCATTTTCCTCCTGACGTCACAGGACAGTGGGTCTAGGCAAAATTTCAGGGAGTCCTACAAACCTATGAGAGTGCCGTCTGCCCTGCTTTGACAGGTCCAGCACCTTGTCATGTTCCCACTGTAATTGCCAATGCAGTAAAAATGCCAATGAAAGCAAGGTGAGGCAAATCTTGCACTTTTCTAAGTGCAAACATGTTCTAAATCATGGTTATCATCCTATCATAATACTGAAAACCAAGATAATTACACAGTTACTTTTTCATTATTATTATTAAATTTCTATGCCTCTTGATTGGTCTTATCCCCATGTTGTTTTCCTTCCTCAGTGTGTAAAACTAGTATGCCTGGGTTATGGAAATATTCTGCATGTAGTGAAGAGACCATCATCAATAGCATATTGGTATCAGGCGAAACAAATGCTGCTTCTAGGGTAGATGTCAAATAACTAATACGTTTTTGAGATTCTTGCGTAAGGAAAAGGGGCCCACTTTAGAGGAGCTGAGCATACTGCTGTGCATTAGCTATGCTGAGCAGGGTCATAAATTTTGGTTGTCAGCGTTTTCCATTGCTTTGTGGTGAAGGTAGTCGAGCTTTCATGTCATACATGAAATATGTTAGATCCCATCTTTAATGTAGAAACCACAGTTGTTTGGTTACCCTTTTTAAGGAGGTCGGTGGTCAGTGTTGCAATATTCGTGTGAGATTTGGTAAATTCTTATGTTTTATTCTCAAGAGAAACAATTTACTCTGAGGCTAAGGAATATTTGCTTTTCCTAAGCAGTTTCTGAAAACATGCGTGTAAAACAATAAGTGGATGTGTTCTGCATTGGCATCTCAACACTGGGAAAAAAACAGTTCATTTTGCTATGGGCACTTTGATACCATCATTGTCTGTACTTTCAAAATGTTTGGCTGAATTAAAAAGATACACATCAGACAAGGAGTTACAACAAAGAGGAAAGAAGTCAGAAATAGTTCGGTGTAAAATAGAAAAGTTACATAAAACAAAACCTATGATTAGGAATCTATCTCATTTAGAGTTACCTGCTGTCAAAGAGAAATTTCAAAAAAAAAACATGCTTGGCCCTTTCTTTTATGTCTTTTGGGGGGAAATTCACCTGTTCACTAAATATCAGCAATTTCCTGCGCCAGTTTCAGAAAGTTTTTAATAATCAGTCTTCTGTGAATCAAAACTGAGTTTGAAAGGAAGAGAGTTCTGTTTGGACAGTACAATAATCTAGATCTTATCAGATAGGTGTAGATTCATATGCTAGCTTTTAGCTCTTTCTTGAACAAAGGGGAACACTGGAATCAAACAAGGCACATCCTCAGAGCAACTTTGTCTTTGTCAAAACTGCAGAGTGCCAAAACCAGGCCTTCTCTGGGAATCTGTTTACTTTGGTTCCTCTCAAAAGGTTCATTTGCTTTCTTAGTTCCCAAAACACATAGAGAAAAAGTGCTGAAATTTGGTATTTCCCTTAGTTTCACCCCTTTTGAGGGTTTAGCAGGGCCTCACAAACCCCCAGAGAGAGAGGTGGTAAGGGTACATGGTTAGCCTCAATTTAGAGCTGGGAAAAGTAAGACCCCCAAGACGATGGCATGCTTTTCTCAGCTCTGTGATAACTACCAAACAATGCCATCATTCTCTGAAACTCCACCAGTATTTGCAATATCTTGGTCTTGCAATCTATTCTCAGAATAATGCCAGGGGTATTGGGGTGATCCATGAAGCACAATGGCAGAACTTCCTGTGCTCTCTACTATATCCTGCTGGAGAACGAGAAGAGAATTTGTTCCTCTGAACAGAAAAATATAAATGATTTCCTTCTCTGTTAATGCACAAAGAAATACGTATCTGTATAGAAGATGAATATAAAGAAAAGAAAAATATGTGCTCTGGTGGGGTTATGCTGGATATGATGCAGAGGACAATTGTGCCTAAAGAATAAACGGGGGGGGGGGGGGATGACAGTTTTATTTCTTAAATGCCTGAGTTAATGAGAATGAGCAACAGAAGGGTAGAGCAGGAACAGCATTTCACTGGGAATCAAGGAACCCAAATTCTAGGCCCAGATTATTCCATCTTTCCAAGTCTCTATTTTCTTATCTGTAAAATGAGAAAATTGGATGAGATGATCTATAAATTCCTTTCAGTTCCACAATCCCTTAGCTCTATAAGAAATTTATGGCCTCTTCTTATAGAATACATAACTATCTACTTATGTATTTCCATGTTATGACAGTGTAATTTTCATATTGAATGGTATATGCTATGGAATATGCATTTTGTTTTATCAGTATTTTGACTGCCACAGATTTAGAAGTCATGTTTGGAGCAAGAGTAGACATTGCTTCTTTTCTTCGATTACTGGTTTCCCTCCAACAATCAAATATGTATGTTCGGAATTATAAGAGCGTCTCTAAGATTACCGCATGTGGATTGTGGAAAGATGGCGGAGTAGGAAGCTCCAGGAATCAGTCTTTCCATGAAAACAGCTATTAAACAGGCAGAAAATGTCTGAATCAACTATTTCAAAGCTCCAGAGTCCAGCAGAACAGTGTATATAACATTCAAGGAAGTAAGGGAGGAAGAGACTAGTAAATTATGGTAAATGCCTGTTACTTGCTCTCTTCATCGTGGTGACTCTCACCCATCCCTTGCTCTCATGGCAGGCAGTAGTAGGGTCCAGCCCCTGATATAGCTTGCTGGTGCGAGAAAAGGACATAAAAATCCAGTTTCCCAAGTTTCCCCTGAGGGGGGTGAGGTGTGAGGGCAAGAACAAAATAATGACTGATCACAGATTAGCTACTTCAGATCCCTGGAGACTTGGCTCTGAGGGCAGCCATTATTCTAACCTGTACCAGACAAAGGCAGCGGAAGAGACTTAAAGACATATGCTTCCTCAGAGCCAGGGAGGACAGTTGAAGGGCTGCTTTTACCTGGCAAGGGCCAAGTCAAGAAAGTGCAGCTTTGGGGAACCATGGAAGAAGCTCTTAACACCCTTCCTGGGTCTCTCCCTCAGCCCCTCTCCAGGGCAGTGTGGAGCTGGCAGGTACTCTCTTTGTGGGTCCCTGGCCTTGTTCTGGCTGAGAAAGACTGACTTGGAGAACTCCTCTCCAGTGTGACCCTCCTCTCAGAATTTGCCCTCAGACAAAAAAAGTGGCTTGAGTCCATGAAAGCTGTGGAAGAAACAGCTGAGGTGGGTGGCCTGGAGCAAAGACTTTCCTGCCTTCAAACCTTCAGTGGAACACCCAGAAAAGGAAGTCCTAAGGCCACTAACAAGCACAAGCTCAAGATAAGACATAGGCCCAGAAGAGACAGGGAGGACCCCACATTTTGCACTCATCTTGAGCTTTTCTTTCTAATGGGACGGCTGAGCTCTGGGAGAGCACTAGCCAATGCAAAGCCAATTTGCAAAGACAGTGAAAGGTGGCTTTTTTATTAGGTTTGCTTGGTTTTGGTAACTCCTGACACTTAAAATCTTTGTCATATCACCAGCTGGTTACAAGTCAAGGAAAAAGACATCTCAGGTAATAAACCCAAGAGTTAACATTTTAAAATATTAAAATGTAGAGAGTGGAAAAAAAAAAGGTTACAAGACAAAAAAAGAAGCAGGAAATGATGGCCCATCCAAAGGAAGAGGATAAAAATCCAGAAAACGCTAACGAAGACCAGACTGTAAATGTACTGAACAAAGACTGTTAAAAAACAATCCTCAATCTGGTCAAGGAGATGAAGAAAAAGACTGAGAAAGACTAAAGGATATCAGAAAAATAGTCAAAATGCTCAAAGAAAATATAGAGTTAGAAATTTTAAAATGAGCCAATCAGAACTACTGGAGTTGAAGACCACAATACGTGAAATGAAAATTCAACAGCAGATTAGAGATGGCAGAAGAATCAGCAAACTTGAAGAGAAGACAACTGAAATGAGTCAGGCTGGCGTACAAAGGAAAAAGAATTATAAAAAGTGAAAGTAACCTAAGAGGCATCTGGGACACCATCTTGCATACCAATGTATGCAGTATGGGGGTCACAGAAGGAAAAGAATATTTTTTAAAAATGATAGAGATGTTCCCAATCTTAGCAGGAGATGCAAATATGAACATCCAAAAAGCCTGGAAAACACAAAACAGGATGAACGTGAAGGAAAAATATGCCCCATCACATATGATCAAAATGTTGAATGCATAAGACATGGAGAGAGTTCTGAATGCTGCAAGAGAAAAGCAACATGTTATGCACGAGAGTCATAATTAGATTAAATGCTGATTTCTCATCAGAAACCATGGAGACAAGAAGGCACTGGCTTGAAATACTTACAGTGATAAGAAAAAATAACTGCCAACCAAGAATGTTATATATATCGAGACTTTCAAAAATGAGGGAGAGATCAAGACATTCCCAGGTAGACAAAATCTGGGGGAGTTCATTACTACTAGATCTGCCCTACAAGCAATGCTAAGGGGAATTCTTCAGACTGAAAGGAGAGAACAATGTCCAAAGTGACATAGAAATAAAGATCTCCAGTAAAGACAGCCATTTGGGCAGTTATAAATGTCAGTACTATTGTACTTTTTGGTATGTAACTCCATTTCTTACTACAGGTGTTAAAATGCAAATGCATTTTTAAAAAATGGTAAATGTATGGTTATGGACATGCAGTGTGCCAAGATATCATTTAAAATAAGCACAAAAAAAAAGGTGAGGGAATAGGGGTAGACAAACAGTGTATGCATATGCTATTGACAAGTTGGTATCAAATAAAAAATGGACTGTTATATATTCAGGATGTTAATTTCTAACCATATGGTAATCACAAGGAAAATATTAATATTTGAAAAATCTATCCCAATAGAAATGAGAAAGGACTCAGTATGATACAATACAAAACAAATCAAATAAATATGAAAGTAAGCATTAATGGAAGAATTGAGGAACAAAAAAAAGTATGACTCACAAAAACTAAATGAAGAATGGCAGAAGAAGGTTGCATTATCAGTAGTGACTTTAAATATAAATAAATTCTCCAGCCATAAGGCAGAGGTTGGCAGAATGGTTAAAAAAAATCATGATCCAACTCAATGCTGTTTACAAGGGACTCACCTTAAATTCAAAAACATAAGTAGGTTGAAAGTGAAAGGATAGAAAAAATATCCCATGCAAGTAATAATCAAAAGAAAGCCAAGGTAGCTCTACTAAAATGTCAGATAAAATAGACTTTAAGTCAAAAACAGTTACAAAGGACAAAGACAGTCATTAGATACTAATAAAGGGATCCATTCAACAAGAAGATATAACAATTATAAATAAATATGCACCTAACAGTAGAGCCCAAAATATGTTGAAGCAAATACTGACAGATTTGAAGGGAAAAATTGACAGTTCTACATTAATAGTTGGAGACTTTACTACACCACTTTTAATTATGGATAGAACATTTAGACAGAAGATCAATAGGGAAAAAGAAGACTTGGAGGATACTCTAAACCAACTAGACCTAACAGACATATAGAACACTTCACCCAACAACAAACAGAATACACATTCTTCTCAATGGCATATGGATCATTTTCCAGGATAGATCAAATCTTAGGTCATAAAACAAGTCCCCATAAATTCAAAAATATTGAAATCTGAAAAATGTAAAGCACTATACAAATGATTTTCTTCACACACCTGAATCATTTCAAAGATTAAAAATAATTCTGATGCCAGAACTTCACCCCAGTTCTACTGAATCAGAATCTCTAGTGGTGGAACCCAGGAATCTCAATTTTTAAGAGATATAGCTTAAGTGATTCTGATGTACAGCAAATGTCAAAATTCACTGCCCTATAAACATGTAGGATGATACCACTCTTCACACTATTATAGGCTTCATTTTTCTTAACAGATGAGCTCAGACTATTTTAGTCCATCAACTGCTGCTCTTTACCCCTCACACCTTAAATGATTATTTTAGTGGTAGTGCCATCCTCCTTCTCCAGTCTCATCATCTGTTATCATCTTTCTATAACCCAGTTCTCTAGCCATGTCAATCTAGTTCCATTCACTGAAAATCCCATTTACTTCCCTGCCTTTGTGATTATGCTCAGTGTTTCCTTGAGAGGATACTGAGATGCAAGGACCTGATCTTTTGTAGAACTAATATAAACATATGCCTTTCAAATATGAAGCCATCTTAATGACCCTCAATTTATGTTCTGCTCCTTGGAGAGAAATACTAAAGCTGAAAGAAGCTGCATGATTTTCTTGGCATTACACAGGTAGTCAGTGATAGAGTCAGGATTAGAATCCAGGTCCCACACCAGAGGTCCTTACCCCACCTATTTCTTGAAAACCCAGAGATAGATGGTTTCATAGAGCAATTTTACCAAACATTCCAAGAAGAATTAACACCAATCCTGTTCTAACTCTTCCAAAAAATTGAAGAGGAGGGGATATACTCCCTAATTCATTCTATGAGGCCATATTAAGTCATTTGACAAAATCCAACCACCCCTTCTTTAAAAAGCACTTAGAGAGAACCAGCAAGATGGCGGCAGAGTAAGAAGCTCCTAGAGTTATCTCCTGCTAAAGGGCAGTTAGCAAACACCCGGAGCTCTCTGGAGCTAGCTGAAGAACCTGTTTGGGGGCTTCAGGAGGCCAGAAGAGCATCCTGAAACATCCTTGAAGGAGTTGAAGGAGGAGACTGCCCATCTGCAGAGAATACTCATAAGTACAGCACTGCACACCCCAGAGGCCGGTGCCCATCCTCCACTGGAGGCACAAGCCACCTCAGGAGCTGTTCCGCAACTGGAATTGAAAGCTCCACTTCCCCAAAACAGGGGAGGAAGAGAGAGTTGGGCACCAGTTTCAGCTATGATGAAGAAATTCAGTGGGCTACAGTATGATCCTGAGAACAGCTGAAGTTTGATCCTGTCCAAGTCAGAAGGAGGCTGGGAGCTGTCATCTTAACCCCGCGCCTAGCACAAGGGGAAGCGGGATGGACTGAAAATCTCAGGCTGGCAGGGACCATCTTCTTACCATCCAGATCATATTGCAGCTCTAGTCTAGGCCCCAAGGCCACCTCTAGCAGGCAGGAAGCTGCAGGGATCTGCGCCAGCCTCTCCAGGAAATTACCGGCCAAGCCGCGGAGGCCAGTGATTATCCTACTCTGGCGGCACAAGCCGCCCCAGGAGCTGCTCTGTGGCTGGAATTGAAAGCTCAGTTTTCCAGAAATGGGAGGAGGAGATGGTTTGCTGCCGATTTGGGCTATTGATTGGTAGACCTGGCTGGCTAAGTGATAACCCTGGTTATAGCTGGGGTGTGACCCAGCCCAAGCCAGAAAGAGGCCAGTAGCCACCATTTTGACTCCACCCCCAGTTGAGGGGAGGCCAGGCTGACTGAAACTCTCAGTGTTGGAACCAGTTTCTTTCACACAGATCAGCCTGCAGCCCTAGCCTAGGCTTCAGCCCCACCTGTGGCAGGGAGGAGGCTGAGGAGCCCTGCACCAGCCTGTACAGGTAACTGCAGGTAACTTTGGCTGGCATAGACTGAAAATCAGAATTCTGTCAGGGCAACTGCAGTCATCTTGGACCCACAATGCATGGACTGCTGCCCACACCTGCAGCCCCATCCCACCCCAGGCAGGGCAGAAAGGGATGTGAAGCTTCATCAATCTCTCTGGGCAACTATAGTCTAGGCCAACACTTGGATTATTCCACACAGCTGTGACTCTCCCTACCCCTGGCAAAGGAGAAAGTTGGAAGATGTTTCATTGGTTTCTGGCGCAATGAGGGCAGCTTGAGCTTTCACAGCTTACAGCACCAACTACATGCTTGGCTCCTACTGCACAGCCAGCAAGGGAGAAAGGGCTGGAAGCCCTAAACTAAGAGAAAAATTGCATCCAGAATAAATACTCTAGTAAGCCAGGTGCAAAGACACCAATAAGAAATTACAATCCACACCAAGAGACAGGAAGATACGGCCCAGTTAAAAGAACAAGATAAGCCTCCAGATGACATAAAGGAGTTGAGACAAAAATCATAGATGTTCAAACAAATCTCTTTAATAAATTCAATGAGATGGCTAAAGAGATTAAGGATATTAAGAAGACACTGGATGAGCATAAAGAAGAATTTGAAAGCATACATAGAAAAATAGCAGATCTTATGGGAATGAAAGGTGCAATCAATGAAATTTAAAAAACATTGGAATCATATAATAGCAGATTTGAGGAGGCAGAAGAAAGGATTGGTGAGCTTGAAGAAATGGCCTCTGAAAGTGAGCATACAAAAGAACAGATGAAGAAAAGAATGGAAAAAATTGAACAAGGTCTCAGGGAACTAAATGACAGCAAAAGATGTGCAAACATACATATCATTGGTGTCCCAGAAGAAGAAAAGAAGGGAAAAGGGAAAGGAGGAATATTTGAAGAAATAATGGTGGAAATTTCCCAACCCTATTGAAGGATGTAGATATCCATGTCCAAGAAGCACAACATACTCCCATCCGAAAAAATCCAAATAGACCAACTCCAAGACACATACTCATCAGAATGTCAAAGGCCAAAGACAAAGAGAATTCTGAGAGCAGCAAGAAAAAAGCAATGCATAACATATAAGGGATATACAATAAGATTAAGTGCTGATTTCTCACCAGAAATCATGGAGGCAAGAAAAAAGTGATCTGATATACTTAAGATACTACAAGAGAAAAACTTCCAGCCAAGAATCTTATACCCAGGAAGACTGTCTTTCAAAAATGAGGACAAAATTAGAATATTCACAGATAAACAGAAACTGAGAGAATTTCTAACCAAGAGACCAGATTTTCAGGAAATACTAAAAGGTATGCTAGAGCCTGAAAAGAAAACATAAGAGAGAGAGGCCTGGAAGAGAGTCTAGAAATGAAGATTATATCAATAAAAGTAACTAAAAGTGTCAAAAGAGTGGTGAAAATAAAAAATGACAGATAAAACTCAAATAGGAATAAACTTAACCAAGGATGTAAAGCACTTGTATTCAGAGAACTGCAACTCAATGTTAAAACAAATTTTAAAAGCCCTAAATAACTGTAAGAACATTCCATGCTCATGGATTGGAGGACTAAATATCATTAAGATGTTAGTTCTACTCAAATTGATATATAGCGTCAATCCAATCCTTATAAAAATTTCACCACATTAAAGAAAAAATTGAAAACACAATCATTAAATTTATTTGGAAGGGTAAGGAGTCCTGAATAGCCAAAGACATCATAAAAAGGATAAGTGAACCCTCATCTGCAGACTTTAAATCATAATCCCTACCTATAGTGGTAAAAACAGCAAGGTATTGACCTAAAGACAGACACAATAGGCCAATGGAACCAAATTTATGGTTCACAAACAGACCCTCACAGGTATGGTCAAGTGATTTTTGACTGGCCTGTCAAACTCACACAGCTCTGGCAGAACAATCCATTCAACAAATGGTGCTGAAAGAGTTGGATATCCATAGCTGAAAGAAGGAAAGAGGACCCCTATCTCACACCTTATCCAGATTAACTCAAAATGGATCAAAAAACTAAAAAGCAAAAACCATAAAACTTCAAAAGAAAAACTATTGGAAAATATCTTTAAGATCTGGTGGTTGGTGGTAGATTCTTAAAGGAGATAAGAGGAGGACTGAGTGGATTACTGGTGTTTAATGTATGTTGAAGTTTTAATTAGCTTTACTGTAAAAGTGTGGAAATGTATAGAGTGGATGGTAACACATAGTGAGTAACAGCTAGTTTATAAATGGGGATGTGACTGAAAATGGTAGGCTCTTTATGTAAATGCCAATTGACAGAAAGCTAGAGAATTTAATCTAGGAACTGGGTATCATGGTAAACCAAGAGGTGGATGAGAATGGTAGTTGATAGTACAAATGCAAAAGTGTCTTTTGTTAGCTAAAGCAAATGTATATCACTACTGCTGGGTATTGGGAATATGGAGAAACATGGGAAAAATACAGCTGGAGTAACTTATGAACTGTGGTTAGTAGTAATAATATAATATTCTTGCATCTATGTTAAAGATGTACTGTGTTGATACTGAGGCAGTATTGAAAATGTGAGCCAAATGTACACTATGGACATGGTGACAATCGATGATATTATTTTACTGTAGCAAATGACACACCACATTGTGATGTCTTGATGGGGGGGTGTTGTTTGGGAATTCTGCACATGTGTATAACTGTTTTTTAAGTTTACAGTTTCACAAAAAATATATTTAAAAAATAATAATAAGGTGGGTTGGGGTAAAGCACACCAAATGTAAGATAAGGACTGTGATTAGTAGTAAGATTTTGACAATATTCTTTCATAATTTGTAACAAACATCTCATGGCAATGCAAGGTGTTGGTGGAGGGTTGATGTACAGGACCCCTGTATGATGTTATGCATGTTTGCTTTGTAAGTTCACAACCTTTACAATGCACTTAATTGTTTATGTATGTACATATATAAATAATACAAAGATAATAATAGGATTGGTTGGGAGAAAATACTTCGTTGAGTAGTAATATTTTGACAATGCTCTTTAATCATTAGTTAAAAAGGTTTAACAACAATGCAAGTTATTTGTGGTAGGGTGAGTTATGAGCATCCTGTATGATGTTATTATATATGTTTGTTTTGTAAGTTCACAACTATTATTATACACTTATTGTTTATGTATGTTTATGTATGAGTGATACACTTTAATACATTTTTAAAAAACAAAATTCTAAAACTGTGGATAAATTTTTTTTTAAAATCACGTAGAAATCTAGTAATAGAAGGAAACTTCTTTGACATGATAAAGGATATGTATGAAAACCCACAACTAACATCATACTTAGTAGTGAAAGACTGAAAACTTACCCTCTAAGATCAAGAACAAAACAAGGATGTCCCTGTCACCATTGTTCTTTAATATTGTACTGGAAGTTGTGGCCGAAGCAGTTAGGCAAGAAGAAGAAATAAAAGAAATCCAAATTGGAAAGGAAGAAACCAAATTTTCCCTGTTTGCAGAGGACGTGATTATCCTACATACAGAAAGTTCTGAAAAATCTACAACAAAGCTCCTAGACTAATAAATGAGTTTATCAAGGTAACATGGTACAAAAACAACATGCAAAAACCAGTGGTGTTTTTATACACTAGTAATGAACATTCAAAAGAAGAAATTTTTTTAAAAATTCATTTACAATAGCAACTAAAAGAATCAAGTATCTAGGAATAAATCTAAATATGGCTGTAAAAGACTTGTACATCAAAAACTACAAAACATAGCTAAAAGAATTCAAAGACTTAAATAAATGGAAGGACATTTCATGTTCATGGATTGGAAAAAGAAATATTGTTAAGATGTCAATTCTACCCAAAGTGTTTTCCAGATTCAATGCAATCGTAATTGAAACTCCAACAACCTTCTTTGCAGCAACGGAAAAGCCAATCATCAAATGCATATGGAAGAGAAATGGGCCCAAAATAGCCCAAATTATCTTGACAGAGAAGAATCAAGTTGGAGGACTCATACTTCCCAATCTTAAAACCTATTACAAAGCCACAGTAATCAAAAGAGCATGACAGTGGCAGAAGGACAGTATACACCAACAGAATTGAACTGAAAGTTTAAGAATCAGCCCTCACATTTATGGCCAACTGTTTTTTGACAAGGGAGCAAAGACCACTCACTTGGGAAGTCTTCCACAAATGGTACTGGGAAACTGGATCTGCATTTACAAAAGAGTGAATGTGTATCCCTAACTCAAATCATTTACATCAAGTCAAAATGGATCAAGGACCTAAATATAAGAACCAGAACTATTAGATTTCTAAAAGAAAACATAAGAGAAGCAAGCATCCTTAGGACATTTATGTTAAACAGTAGTTTCTTTTCTTTTTTTTTTTTTTTTTTTTTAAGATTTATTTCTCCTGTCCCCCGTTGCCTGCTGTCTGTGTCCATTAGCTGTGTGTTCTTCTGCATCTGCTTGCGTTATCCGGCGCACTGGGAAACTTCATCTCTTTTTTGTTGCGTCATCTTGCTGTGTCAACTCTTTGTGTGTGCTGCGGCACTCCTGGGTGGGCTGCACTTCTTTTGTGGGGTGGCTCTCTTTGCAGGGTGCATACCTTGTGCGTGGGGCACCCCTACACAGGGGCACCTCTGTGTGTGGCACAGCACTCCTTGTGCCGCATTAGCACTGCACATGGGCCGGCCTACCACACGGGTCAGGAAGCCCTAGGGATCAAACCCTGGATCCTCTGTATGGTAGATGGATGCTCTGTAAGTTGAACCACATCCGTTTCCCAAACAGTGGTTTCTTAAACTTTACACCTAAAATGCAAGTAACGAAAGAAAAATTAAATACATGGGACCTCATCAAAATTTTAAATTTTTACACGTCAAGAGACTTTACCATGAAAGTAAAATGACAGCCTACACAGTGGAAAAAAATATTTGGAAACTGCCTATCCAGTAAGGGTTTAATATCCAGAATACATAAAGAAATCCTTCAACTCAACAACAAAAAGACAAACGACCCAATTTAAGAATGGGCAAAAGTCTTGAATAGACATTTCTCCAAAAAATGGACATATACAAATGACCAATAAGCACGGGAAAAGATATTCAACAAACATTGGCCATTAGGGAAATGCGAATCAAAACCAAAATGAGATATCGTTTCATGTCCATTAGAATGGTTACTATTTTTAAAAAAGGGGGGGGGGGGGAGATAATTACAAGTGTTGAAGAGGATGTGGAGAAATAGGAACACTCATTCATTGCTGGTGGGAATGTAAAATGGTGCAGCAACTGTGAAGTCAGTTTGACAGTTCCTTGGAAAATCAGGCATAGAATATACCCGAAAGAATTGAAAGCAGGAACTTGAACAGGTATTTGCACACCAGTGTTCATAGCAGTATTATTCACAATTGTGAAAAGATGGAAGCAACTCAAGTGTCTAACAACCAAGGAATGGATAAACAAAATGTAGTATATACATACAATGGAATATTATTTAGCCTTTATAAGGAATGAAGTTCTGATATTTATAACAATATAGATGAACCTTGAAGACATCATGTTGTGTGAAATAAGTCATACACAAAAGGCCAAAGATTATATAATTTCACTGTTTTGAAATAATTAGAATATGCAAACTCATAGAGTCAGAATCTAGAATATAGGTTACCAGGGGACAAGGTTGGGGTAGAGAATAGGGAGGTAAGGCTGAAAATGTACAGTCTCTGTTTGTGTCGATCATAATGTTTTGGTAATGGATGGTGGTGATGGTAGCACAACACTCTGACTGTAATTAACAGCCCTGAATTACATATTTGAATGTGGTTAAAAAGGGAAATCTTAAGTTGTATATATGTTACTAGAATAATTTTTTTTTAAATAATCAATGGAACTGCACAACACAAATGTAGACCCCAAGCTAAACCATGGACTATAGTTAGTAGTACAGTTATAAAAATGTGTTTTCATCAATTGTAATAAATGTCCCACACCAGTGCAAAGTGTTAAAAATAGTGGCATATTGTGGGAGCCCTGCATTTGATGCATGATTTTTCTGTGAACCTACAACTCCTCTAATAAAACAAAAAGGAGATTACTGCAGTTATTGCCTTTCTCCCTTATGCACTTCTACTCTTTTAATAACTAGAAGTCAAAATACTGTGACAGTAGTTTTAATTTGCATTAAAAACAGATTTATTATTTACAGAAGTACAAAGAATTTATGGGACTGAGGGCTGCAGCTCCAGCTTGGATCTCGCCTAATCATAGCCATGGAATCAATTAACAGTTCATCTGTGAAATGTGATAAAATCTTATGAGATACATATTGCCCAATAACTGAGAATGAGATGAAAGTATGCTCTATAATAGTAATGGGGCTTCAGAGTTTTACAATCACCATGGAATAGAGTTCCATTAGAAACCCTGTATTCAGGATGGCCACAAAAATGCTGTATCGAACAGATGATAGAGCATTGAGTAATAAACCTTGCCAGCCATTCTTGCTTTGATTAGTTTCAACACCCTAGAAAAGAGGGCCATTTATTTAGTCTATTATTTAAGTGTTCTTGCTCATGGCAAATGAGCTTGTGAGACTAGGAAAGGGGAGTTTGGGGGGGGGGGGCGGGGGGGACTGAATCCAGAGCTATAAATTGCTGCAAGGTTAGTGCCTCCAAGAAAGGCTGCCTGGGAGGCCTGGGTAGTCTGGTATGCAGTGAGCCTTCATGAAGTAGGTAGGGAGGTTCTTAGTGATATCTGGGAACCCACTTTGGGAAACCTGTATTCTTTTCTGGCCAGATCGGAGATCATTTTTCAAGGTTAGAGATGATCTTCATCCAAATCTTGCTATCCCACAATTAAGTCTGTTATTGCATGTTCATAGTCTATATTCTTGCATAATATTGAGCTCTAAAATGTTGGCCCTCTTAAAGATCATATAATCCAAGTCTCTTACCCTTGAGAAAATTGAGAATCAGAGATGCTGAGTGATTGGCCATGGTTACAAAGACAGTGTCCTACAAACTAGGGATAGAACAGTCCCCTGATTTCCCATAAAATATTCCACAAATAGAACAGGGGAATCTATCTAACCAGCTATGGTTAATACTACAGAATTAATGTCATCAGTCTTACATGTAATCATTAAACACAAAATGAAAGCAGGTAAATGACTTTGGACTTGAGATAAAGATCAAACTTAAAAGGTTTAACATACTCCTTGGTATTATACATGCTCGTGTTTGTATAGAGAAGATGTGCCCAGGAAAAAAAAAATCCCCAACAAAGCTGCAATTCTTGTCAAATCAGTTTGGGCAAATAGGTTTTCTGAGGCTTAGCATAAGCCACAGCGACTACAGCCTGGGCACCTGTGTTAGACACGTGGGAAACTGCCCCCAATGTCCCTACCCCTCACTCTGATGGGTTTTGCTCTTGACATTTTCTCACTCTCAACCTCACTCTCTTTTTCCCTACTACCCATTACAGTTTTGAAACAACGGTAGGATATTTTGGGATGAAGCCAAAGTCTGGTGAGAAGGAGATCACACCCAACTATGTGTTTATGGTGTGGTACGAGTTCTGCAGTGACTTCAAGATGATTTGGAAACGTGAGAGTAAAAACATATCTAAAGAAAGGTAAGGTTCTAATAAAGACATTAATACACCTTTCAGGTGTCTAAGAAACTGCCGTCTCAGACCTAACAAAGCCGGCTCCTATATTTCACAGGTGTCAGTATTTTTTTTTTTTCAAATCAAGTGAACATCAAGGAAAGATTATTGCCCCTGGGCTCATAGGGAAGTTCAGGGGAAGGCTTGCTGTCCACCCAAGCAGACACACTTACATGATCTGATAAGTTACACTTTCTTAACCCCTTCCAATTACTAACTAGTAAATGAAAGGGGGGTTGTGCTAATTTGCAACAGATTGCTTCTCTGTGTATTTTCATGTTGGCCCGATCTAAATGAGGCAGTCTTGCTGTCGCAGACAGTACAGACAAATAAAAGTGAATGCTTTTCCCATTAATATACTGAACTTGCATCAAAGGGAAATCCCTGAGACTCAGGCCACACTTAACACAGTGTCGAAGCCCCCACACTGGATTTACAGCGCCACTTCTGACTCCCTGTATCCTGCTGAGGACATCAAACTGCTTGCCGCTTGGCCTCATTGCAGCCTCCTGATTTTATTAGTTGGGGGTAGAAGAGAAACCTTGGCTCTAAACATGGGATGTGGGTATGGGTACGTGTGTGTTCTTTCAGAGAGACTGAATTTGGCCCTGTTTGTCAGGGGGAGGAAAGCATTTTTGCTTGATCATTGTTTTGATCGGGTCGCTGTTGTTCTATAAAGGGTGTCATGGATTTAAACTTCAAACAGGTCTTGCTACTACTCCTGCAGAACAGATGTATAGGACTGTCATTCAAAGTGGAGTAGAGGGAGACAAAAAAAATTGCATAAACTAAAGGAAAATGGTTTATTCAATTATAATATCTGTATTTCATTAAGCATTAATACTTTAAATTCCATAATTTCAATATTTTTGTTCTTCACTTTGTAAGCAGAGAAAAGATTGTATGTAATTTATTCATATACACACAATACACTAATTTTTTTTTTATCTGTAGAAGCTATTTTTAAGGGGATCAAAATTTAGAAATTTACAATGTCTCTAAGTATTTTCTCAGGGAATTTTAAAAAATCTTTCTTTCCAAGGGAGTCAGAAAGGTTTAAAAAATATATATATATATAAAATATATATATATATATAAACACATCATCCCACCTTGGAAACATAGGAATTGAACTGTTTTGTATCCATTATATAGATAAACTAACACGGAGAAAAGTTTGTGATCTTGAAAAATAGAAATTTTTCATGTTGATAACATGAGAAAAATCCTAAAGATCTTTATACCCAACTCATTACCCTTGCTCTGCGATCAGTTATTTAGCCCTTTAGAGGCTCCTACTTTGTGAGCCTCATATGAAAGTAGTCAAGCTAAACCTCTCTTTCCTATAACAAGATAGCAGCTAGCCAGTCAGCAATCCATGTCCATCTTAAGGCCAAGAAATCCAACAGGGAGCCTCGAATGTACAGCCTTTGATTGTGAGTTTGTATCTCAGATTTTAAGCATAGTCCTTATTGAAATTGTCCCTGAAGTTGGAGCTTTGAAAAATGGTCTTTCCCTAACACCCTTCCCCGCCCCCCCACCAAAATAATAGCAGAAAGGGTAATTAATTGCTTTTCACTGTTGTAACAGTGAACTTTCTTCCAAATTAAGGAATTTTTCCATATCAGAGAAGTTGGACCATACTAGATTGGGTCTGCTGTGGCAGTGGCATCCAACTGTCCTTCAAAATGGCATTTTCTCTCCTTCCCAGTCACAGGCATTTGCAGGGTTGCTTCCTGGGTGCAGCTGGTGAATTGCCTACTTCACACTCTGTAAACCAACACCTTTAAAAGGGTCATGACTTCACAGGACCTTTTTCAGATCTTCTTATTTAGCAATTTCAGGGATTTCCCCATGCCAGCCATGCTTTGCGAGATGGGTCACCAAAGTTCCAACCTAAAACATCTCTGAAAGTTAATGGTGACTAATAAAATATTTTTTGAAGCAGCTTGCATTTAAAAAATCTATTTAAGAAATGTTAGCACATTGCGTATATTACCGCTGATCCAGTTAAACAAATGGACTAATGTCCAGGGTTTTCTTATGAAGTGAGGATTTTTTTAATTGTTCTCTATCTGCTTAGCTGTTTAGCTTTTTGACTGTTTAAAACACATATTCATTGTAGTAAAATAAATAAATTGACTCAAAATCTTCTATGATATGTAAATGACAGGCAAGACAATTGCTTTGTTTTTGATACCTATTTAAATATATTTGATATGAGAATTTTAAGCTGTACTTTTCCCAGAAATCCAATAAATCCCAGCAACACTAAATGTCAGAAGGGTAACCTAACATCATTAAAATGAGTAGTACAAAGACATCCTAAAAAAATGAAACCCAAAACCAAATGAAAATATGACTGCTTGTAATTATTAGAGAAGAAAACTATAGTTTTGGATCCCATCAGAAGAAATTTAATCCACTTGCTTTTTAAATGTATTTGAAGGCCAATTAAAAATGCCAAAAAGTCATTGGGAAAGGATAAGCATGAATAATAGTATTTCCAAAGGGACAGATTCCATGGCAAATGTTTTTTCAAACTCCTTTTCCAGATGAAATAGAAGAGTGAAAACTAATCTAGGACACTCAAGACTAATTTTAGATGGTAGAGAATATTTGCCTCTCTTTCTGCTTAGCATGGTTTCCATGAATACACATTAGCTTGATGCAAAGTTGAGGTGGAGGCTTCTCTATAACATGCTAACAATTGCCCCTTACAAAATCCAGAGCAGTTTCTACACACACGTGATATATAATTAGCCTACACTGTTCTTGTGCCATGTGAGCGATAAACCCTGTCATTAAACTGGTGTCAGCGCACCATTATGACACTGTTTCACTGGGAATGTGATTTACCTGCATATGAACTCCATAGCTAATGGTAGGCACAAAGCCACAATGCCCCATCTCCCTAGACCTCAGCCTGTGGCCCCAGTCCCATGTTGCCTCAGTACGGGGACTCATCCCCAGTAAAATGTACAGTCCCTTCTCTTATCCCTTATGAGTATAGACAGTGCTCAGCACAGTAAAAATGGCCTCTATATAGCTTGTTGAAAATTTTATCATCCTCATTCTCCCATTAATTTGCAATATCGAGCAAGTCACATTGCCTGGGGAACCCAAGTGTTTCATCTGTACAATGTGTTTATTGGGATGCCGTAGGAACTATATGATCACTATGATCTCTTCTTAGCTCAAACTCTGAGTCTAGAAACTACATTTCTAATATTCCAAAGACTTGTGTGTTTCATTTCTGAGATGATGCCCCTCACCTTTGCTCTTGGGCTCCTTCAGAGCTGTTCTGGAGGACATTTTCTATCCAGGATCTGGCAAGTGAGTGTAGAAGAGATTTGGGGGCAGGAAAATTTTTTCATTGCCCTCTTGTAAATGGTGAATGTCTATAGCTACCTTGCCTTACTCCCCTAATTCTTCTCATAAAGTACTAACGTTGGTCTTGAAGACCACATTTTTTGAGAATATAGATATAAAAAATATTTTCTTCTGCTTATCTATATGTAACCAGAATGCTATTTTGTATTGTCTCTTGAAATCCAAACATAACAGTGATTTTTGCTCCACATATTTCTTCCACCTATTAAGTCAACAGATTGGCAAATCATATGTGTAATTGCAAGGAAGTAACCTAATTTTTGCTACTACCTTTATTGGCTATTCTATATTCATTTTCTTCTTTTTTGGGTGGGTGGGTGTTTAAGTACTCTGGGATAGAGGACACTTCCTTATAAAATATTCTACCATGCAGGCTATCCTATGACTGTTCACCACATATGCCACACATGCACAAATCTAGGCCACAAATTACAGCCTCCACCACCCACAAAATGGGCTGTGAAATTTGCAAAAGGTAAAGAAGTCCCAGGGGAGTCATGACTCCAGGAATAAAATTTTGGTAAGTAATTCACATGGAGCCAAGGCAAACTTTAAAAGTGCCACTTAAAGAACCCATAATGGAAAAGTAATACTTGAATAAGGAGTTTGGTGAATTTTATGTGAAATACAAATAAGAAATTTCATTATACACATAGCTATAATTTACACAGTGGGGAAATGGATAAGTAGTTCCTGTGTATGTGTATGTATGTTTTGGTTTGGTCCAACTAAATACCAACAGGATTTTTAAAAGTATATTACTTGCAACTATAATGGTTAATTATGCAACTTCCATACCCTTGCCTGCAACTGGTTGTTGTGGGGATTATCCCAAAGGCTGTCTCCAGAGATCCCAACAGTCTCAGGTCACTTTAGGACCAGGAGTTGGATGCTTAGAGAGGCCTTCACTCAACCCACAAAGGAGCCATTCATTGCAGTGTAGACATTGCAGGAATTCCTCTCTTTATATGATGAAGTTATTCCTGGAAAAAGTTCCATAAACTAAATTTTTATTTATTGAATTCTACTTTCCTACTGGCATGCATGTGTGATCATTACTGTAACTTCTAACAAGTTCACTTTCTTTTTCCTAGCCCTTGTTATAGAGTTAAATGGTTGTATACACTTAACTGCTAAGAAGTTTAATATTTTAAAGGACTCCTTTAATAATACAAATAATTACTCTCTAGTTAATTGGCAAAACTGGATTTTCCTAAGTCACATTTGAAAGCAATTGTGTACAAATATACAAATAATAATTGTCCTAAAGACCTAACTAATAAACAGAAGTATCATAATCACTAAGAATTATTTCCCAAACAATAAATTTAAGACTCCATGATCAAAATGAAAATATATGCCATAAGGTGAAGAGGTAATAGATTAAAAAAAAAAAAAAGTAGCAATTTTTGGACCATTGATTTTAAAAGACCAAACAAAAAAAATCTCTTGACTCTCTTTCATTTTCCTCCTAGCTTCATTAAAGAAGAGTTTATAATCATTTCCTCACTTCTTTTTCTTTACCTCCTTGTATCAGTAAAGATAAAGGCTCAGCTGTCATAAAAAAGAAAAAAATTAAGATCAAATAACTGTCGCTCAAAGAAGAAAAATTTATTTCAGGGACCCAGGTTCCTTCTTTTTTATGGCTGACATCCTTTCCTTCAAGTGTGGCTCTTATTCACAAAGTTAAAGATGGCTCATTTCATCTACACCACAACCACTCCTTCTGAGTTCCTGCCAGGGGGAAAGAAAAGGCATACTCTTTCACTTTAAGGACATGACCTGGAAGGTGTCCACATCACTTCCACTTTTAGCCCTTTGGCCACCATTTAGTCTCATGACCATACACAAGGGAGACTGGAAAATATAGGCTTAGCTGGGATCCACATGCCCAGTTAAAGACTCGTGGGTTCCATTACTAAAGGAAGTAAGAGAAATGGATGTTTAGACTATTAGCAGATTTTGCCACATTTTCTAATTGTGAAAACAGATGTCTCCTTCTAACTTCTTGCCACTACTAGTTTTTGACACTGATAATAGCCTTTTCCACCTCAAAATGACTCATTGCTCTGATGATATTCTGGGTTTCTTTCTGTGTAGGTGACCATTCCTGCTCCATATTCTTCACTGACTTCTCCTTTCTATTCTGTTCCTTAAGTATGGACATTCCCCCAGGCTTCAGATCTCTGTATTCCTCTCTTCTTGCTCTATACTCCTTAGCTAGTCCCAACCATTTTCACAGCTTCAGCTGAGGCTCCCCAAATTGTTCTACCCAAAACTGACCTCTTTTCTAAGTCTTACCCAAATCTACTGGACACTATGATACCAAGGCTTCATCCCCGGTTCAACATGTCCTAGATAGAATTTATTCTAATTCAACCATGTCTTCTCCTCTTAGGAACTCTAACTTTCAATTGTACCACTATCATTCTCTTAGCAGCTAAAAAGGTGGGCTGGGAACTTGAATCATCTTTAATGGTTCAAGTTACATTTTCCATCTCTTGCCTCCTCAGTGGTTATTCTTCTATACCGTCTATTTGCAGTAGCACTGCTTTAATTCAGGACCTCATCCTCTCTTTCCTGGATTATTAAACATCCTTTTAACGGTTCTCTCTTTAGTGACCCTTTCAGTTTCTTCTTTAATGACCCTTAACATCATATCTAATTATCTTTCTAAACAGAATTTGGATCACAACTATTTCTTTTAAAATATTGCATTGTTTTCCATTGCTCATGAAATAAAGGGAAGAGAATTAGCCATGATGTATATTTATATATTCTTTAACTCAGAGTCCTGAAAGGAAGGTTTATTGCCATTTCACAAGAGCACAGAAGAGAGTAAAGGAATTGCCAATGTCACAGTATCACTAGTAAGTGGGAGAGCAGGGATAAGAACATGGCTTTTTTTTAAAGCTTGTGTTCTTTCAAGTATTTCTTATTCTCTCAAACAATGACATGACCCTCCAAAAATCTGCCATCTACTCATCTTTCCAGCCTCATTTCCTGCTGCCCCATCCTCCTATGCACACGCCCTAATGACCACTCATACATGTACCTTCTGCCTCATGTTATCATTGAAAATTTTCTTTTTATTACATTGTCCCTGGTTATTTCCTGTTGATTAGAATATAGTTATCCTTCAAGGACTGCTTCCAAAACCAGATGAAATTTTAGAAGTAACCACCTCTTTCTCTGATATCTGACAGCATGTTTTTCTTACCATCCTTTAACACTTAATTCATTCCAACTTGTTATTTTAGTGGTTTCCCTGTCTTTTTCCACATCTAGGACATAAACTTCTTCTTTATTCTATCTTCTGTGGTGTATTATCCAGCACATGCCTGATTAATGTCGGGACATTGAAAGGACTTCACAATGTAGTATAAAATGATTATTAAATGAACATTTAAGGTCTGGGTGGTGTAAGAATTTGAGGAGGAGATGGCCTTAAAAAATATAGAGTCTAGAGAGGACTCTGGTAAAATATTTGGCAAGAAACAGGATCACTCCTAGTCAGGAAATTCAGAAGCCAATGGAAGAATGGAGGAGGTAAGTGTTCCAAAACCTGGCAGGGCTTCCAAATCACCTGGAGAGCTTTATGAAAATGTTAAGAGATCTCCTGAATCAAAATCCCTGGTCGTGGGGCCTAGGAAGCTGTGCCTTAGAAAGCTCCCCATACTGATAGCAGAGCAAGGAAACGTTTTGTCTTAGATTGCCTCAATAAATGCCTTGGACTCCTATGCCTTGCTTGACTCTTCAGGTAAACTTTGGCAGCATGAGGAAGGAGGACACTTCCCTAGTGATTCATATGTTCAGTCAAGTTTAGGAACTTAACCAGGGGTCTACAGACCCCCCAAGGGATTCATGGAAAGATTTCAGGGGGTCTGTGAGCTTGAATTGAAAACTTAAAAAAAAAAAACAGTCTTGTGGCGATGTGTTGGTGTGGGTGCAATATATTTATTAAATAATACACAGTATAGCGTGGACTAAGTAAGGAGTGTATGGTTTTCCCCTGACTGGCAAAGGGGTCTGGGAAACAGAAAAGGTTAAGGACCCCTGCTCTAGGCTTAGGTGGTCTTGATAGTCTTTTCATGCCTGATCTCCTGTACTCCTAGTAGGAAATGAGCTAGGTACTGAAGAGAAGATGAATTTACTGCTTAGAGAAGAAAGAAATAAGGAGATTCTGAGAGATGTCATGTGGTAATTTTCTGGACTTGGGAAATTCAGTGTACATTTTGGAGGAACCCTGTTGTGTTATTCCTAGAGACAGCGTAACTGCCATCTCCTCCATGCATCCTTCTCTGAGTACTTGTTCCACACTGGTCTCTCACTTCTTTGTGTTCTAATCATATAAATCTGCAGCCCTTAATCAGCTTGATTTAAATACTTCAAATACCTATTATGTACCAAGTATTGCGCAAGCTATGAGACTCTAGTCCCATAAATTCCAGAAGAATTTAATCTAGTGATCACATACTACCTCCATTGTTTCCCCCAATCCTTGTGAGCTATCTTTTCTCCAATATTCTCAGGGTTTACTGTCACTTCTATGTTGGCATTTACTGATTTGTTTTTCATTCCCTTGGTTATAGATATTTTACCCCTAGGTCCCTAGAAGGGATAAGGTAATGTCTTATACTTCTTTTTCACTCTAGCACCTTGATTTCCTTATACATAGTAGGCCTTTAATTAATATTTGTTGAAAAAATAAAGGAGCACTGTGTTTTCTTTTACTATGTTGAAATTGATTACAAGATTGGTCACTTGCTGCTGAGAGATGAGATACCTTATTTGTTTGAGTTTTCGCAGTAGAATTTCCCAAATACATCCCATATGGGTCATTTTGCCCAAACATCTAAAACCTTAAAAGCTTTGTTGAAGAGAATAGACGTGTTCAGAAGAAGAAAGATTAGTTAATAGGGTAAAATGATCACCTTCCTGTTCTTAACTGTGTTTGTTTCGATTAGTATTTAAAAAAAAAAAAAGAGTAGAGATCTTTGGGATTTATGACTGTGCCAAACCTCAATCCGCTTTGGGGCTCAAATAAGAACCTTAGAGAGCATCTGTCCACACTCTATTTCCCTAGTTTGGCAGAGAGCAATGGAAACGCAAAGTAAGTCTCCTTCATTCAGCTCAAATATTTCTAAATCATTTATCTGTGAGACTACTGACAACTCCTGCCTTGGACATAGATGGAATAGGAGGGGGATGCTGCCCGGGTAGTATGATTTGAGGGGCGCCAGAAAGACTCCCTGCCTCAGACAATGTACCCTATTTCATCATGCCTTGTTTCTGTCACCCGTGCAAACAGATTGATCAGTTCTGGGTTTTGCTGAGACTCAGTAGGTGGTACAGGTTTCAAAACCAAAAAGAGGAGAGTTGGCATTTGCAAGCACATGCGCATCTTCATTATCAGGATTGGAAATGTCTTCCAAGTCTAGCTGTGCATTTCAATTAAATGTGCAGATTTATGACACAGGGCTGGCTTCAGTTTCCAAGCTGTCTCCCAGATGCCTCTCTCCCCGAATAAGAAAATGCAATGCTGTTACCTTTCACTCTGCACCTAAATCGCTGGGTCGGCTGGAAGTGTTATGTCTACCAAGTGCAGAGTGATTGGCTTTAACTGATCATACATTCCAGGGCGAGTCCAGAGATACCCCCACTTCCATTCCCCTGTGGCCTGAGGGAGAAGCTCTGCAAACGGAAGCAGCCTTTGTTCTGCAATTAATCACTGGAAGTCCAAGTGTGTTTGGGCATTACAAGTGATAGCCTACAAAAACTATCAAATGGCTGATTTTGTAGCTGATGAAATTTGGTCTCTATGAGGACTTTCTTAATTGTATATAGAAAAATCTCTTATTAGGAATGGGGTAGGAAAAACTGTCAAACTTAGGAAGTAGAAGTGATAGGCTAATTTATCATGAAATAACTTTTTTTTAAAGATTGATTTATTTTCCCTCTCCCCCTCCCCCTCTCCCCACCGTGCTGTTTTGTTTGTGGGATTTTTTGCTGTTTGTATCTATTCACTGTGTGATCTTCTGTATCTATTTCTCTTTTGGTCTTCTTATTTTTTCTCCTCTAGGATTCACTGGGATTCTATCCTGGGGACCTCTGATGTGGAGGGAGGTTCACTGTTAACTGTGCCACCTCAGTTCCTGGTCTTTGCTGTGCTTCACCTTGACTCACCCCTTTGTCTCTCTTTTGTTGCATCATCTTCTTGCTGCATGACTCACTTGAGCGGGCACTGATTCACCATGTGGGCACTCGGCTTGCCATGTGGGCACTGTCTTGCTGCCTGGGCACTGGCTCACCACGCGGGCACTGGGTTGCTGCACAGGCACACTTTCTCTTCTTCTTTTTCACCAGGAGGCCCCAGGGATGGAACCCTTGTCCTCCCATATGGTAGGTGGAAGCCCTATCACTTGAGCCACATCCGCTTCCCTGGAATAACTTTTAGAGACTAGATGCTGATGTCTAAGGAGCTAACTTTTAACCCTAAGACCGGCTGGTACTTCCCTGCTAGTCTGTCTTACCATGGGCTGTTAGTGACCCTGACCTGGGGGGTATGCACTATAAAGCTTGGTAGGAACAGGGTCAGACTCCGAAAAGAAAAATGGCAGAGCCTAGAAGATTGTGGGTCTGTTAAGTGGCTCTATCAGCCTCCCTGAGATAAATTTATTTGGGGGTTACCCATTGTTTCATATCATCCATACGTCTTTTCTCTGAATTTTATTCTCTTACCGTTTGGAAACATTCCGGATAATCTAGTTTACGATGTCTTCATCTGCTGTGCAGTGAGTAAGAAGTTTCTCTTTACATTAAGGAGTTAGAGTTTGATCTTTTCAGTGCCTGTTTCTGATTGACTGCGAAGAGTAGCTTTACTTATTTCATTGACTTTCACAACTATTAGCCATGGGTAATAGTTGTATCAAGAATTCAAAAATATCTAGTGAGGGAATGTCGTCAAGATGTCTAGAAATAACAGTGGTCCCCACAGCCCAGGCAATTCTCCATGATCACACTCACTTATTTAGAGTTGAAGATGAACATCAACCCCTTTTCCCCTAGCCAAGGAGAAATAAGGTGACTCAGTGAAATAGGGGCAGTCACTGGTAGGGACTTGGGGGGAGTATCAAAAGATCCAAACAAACTCCACAGATTGGGCAGAGCCTTATGTATAACATTCAGGGGATAATAGACAGTGACTGGGTTATGCTAGACATGCCTATTTTCTTCTAAAAGCACACAATTTAAAACAGCTTTCTACTCTTCAGGTAATCCTACTTGAGGAAAATATCAAGTTGATGCTCTCAGTTGCCCTAAAGTGCCATAAATCAGGTGGCATTGTTTTTTATTGGACAAGCAAGTCAGCCCCCCTCCTCCCCAAAATGTCTTTGCCTTGCATTTCTTGGGCATTGGCCTAATGCTAAACTGCAAGGATATCAGGAAAGAGGAGTAGATACCCTGTTGGTATGTCATCTTCTTATACCCATTCTCTGTCATTTTTCTACTAAAGGGAGACAATGAAAGTATCATCATTTGCTGATAGGAAATGCTGTCCCTAACAATTACTGCCAAAGCCAGTCCATATTGGGTAGTCAGAATGGCAGAAGAATTAAGGACTGGCAGGTCATTTACTTTACAAGTGTGATCCACTGTAGGTACCAATACCATTTCCATTCTGCAAAAACCTTATCCACCATTTGAAGGGTTCTATGCCAGAATTTACTGGACCTTTCTTGATTAATGTGCTTCTTGCATATATTTCAGAAGAGTACCAGAATTAAGAGTTCTTATTTGCTAGGTTCTGGTTCAAATGCCTTTAAATTGTAGGTGGTGTAGTAGTGGGAACCTTGAGCTTTTATGAGCTTTTATCATCCTGCTTTTTAGGAGGCTAGGGTATTCCCTATGGCAGGCTAACTTAGAGGCACATTGCTATACCTGTTGGCACACAGAGCCTGTCTTGCCCATTTTTCTAACTACTTTGACCTCCACTCTCTGGTGATGAGTGATATTAAGTCTTCTTTTAAACAGACTCACATTACAGCTGGTCAGATTTCATGCTTTTACCAACATGCATTCCATGAGTCGTATTCCCTGCAATGCCTCTCTCCTACTTGCCTTTATCCACCAATGTTTCTGAATCCATTTACTCTGAATGTCTTGCACAAAGATGTATACATGATCTAGGTCATACAGTGATGAATGTGCTTAGATCACACTGTTCTGGATGGCTGATAGGGCTTCCTCTTTGAAGCTAGGGCCACTATAGGACAACACTTTACTTCTGTGCTCCTGAAGCCATTTCCTTGGTCTTACTGTGTTACTGTCTGTAACAGAAAAGCAAGTGGTTTGTTAGCAAGTGTGCCCTGATAATATTGCCAGATTATATTTTTCTACTTGCAGAAATGAATTATTCATTATTACTCAGGAGACCAGCTAACAAATATCACCAATAGGTATCTAAAACAGAATGATATTTGTAGGATCCAGTTCCTCTTTTTTAAACACTAAAATCAACCCTCTGTTTATAGTGTAGATCCTATGATTTGAGACCAGTAGTGCCAGACACCAACCAATGGCCTACATGATATTTTTAATTTAAAAAGAAGTAACCTGGCCTCATATTTAAGAGTTACTCAAAAGTTAATAGGTTGACAGTTCTATTACAATTGCAACAAATATTCAGAGTGGGGGAAAAAAGGAAAGGAGAAAAAACATGAGACGAAAAGGGAATTGTGTCACAGAATCAAATTGGGAGGAACTTGAGCAGGGTGTAATCAGAAAGAACCATTTCATTTTCATACTGTGGCTGTTGAAAGCTAAGGAAGCAAACAGAAATTGGAAAGAAGAATAGGGCAAAATCAGGGAAATTAAGTAAAATTCCAGGAAAGACCATAAATAAAATGAATCATTATGAGATGTGAGATAGTCCCTGCCTTTATGAGAGGGAAGAAAGGGGACATCGGTTGGTACTTGATTTTTGCCACATGTTGGTTCATGTGGTCCTGTCCCCACCTTTCTTTTCTGAGTATTTACCAGAGACCAATGATCTCGTTGGATTAGAACATATCTGGGAAATAACAGGTAGAGGAGAGTGGTAGAGGTGATTGTTTTGTTTTTGAGATTTGTTTTTTTTATTGGAGCCCAAAAGCCAGAATCTGGTGGCTGTAGCTGTCAGAAGAGTGGTGCTTTTAAGAGACCTTCTCTTCCTAACCAATTGTTTGTCTCCAAGATACCCTTGGACAATTCTTTTGGGAAGAAACCTCCTGTTGGCTCTCATCTGGAAAGGAAATTTGTTAGTTTTTCTCTCTCTCTTTCAAGAAATTTGAATGGGTTCTGTTAGATTCCATATACAGTGGTTTTCCAACTTAAAAAAAATAGAAGTCTTTTTGTTCAAATGAAAACATAAATGAAACCCCAATACATAAAACAGATACAGCTTTTCTGGTTGAGCAGGGGCTTGTAGATGTCTCTGGAAGGCCCTGTAAACTCTGTCTCCTCTCCCTGAGGCACTTCTGCTGAATATTAAGGCTCTTTGGAACACTGTTTGAAAACACTGCTCTTAACTATTGATTTTCCAGTCATGACACGGAATCTAAAAGAGTTTGAATTCCCTATCTGCCCTACTTCCTCAGTAGCTCACTTATCTCTTTACTTGCCAGAGTGCTTAATTCCAACAGTCAAAAATGAAGATATTTCTGTTTATTAAAAGCTCCATGGTGATTTCAGTGTCTTCTGCCTTGTAAACCATAAACCAATGAAATACTGGATGTCACAAGCATAAAGAACTTTTACTTTTTCAGTCTTTTTTTTTTTAAGATTTATTTTTTTCATTTCTCTCCCCTTTCCCCCTCCCGCCCCAGTTGTCTGTTCTCTGTGTCCATTTGCTGCGTCTTCTTTGTCCGCTTCTGTTGTTGTCAGCCACAGAGGAATCTGTGTCTGTTTTTGTTGCATCATCTTGTTGTGTCAGCTCTCCGTGTGTGTGGCACCATTCCTGGGCAGGCTGCACTTTCTTTCGCGCTGGGCGGCTCTCCTTACAGGGCGCACTCCTTGTGCATGGGACTCCCCTACATGTGGCAGGGCACTCCTTGCGCGCATCAGCGCTGCGCGTGGACCAGCTCCACACGGGTCAAGGAGGCCTGGGGTTTGAACTGTGGACCTCCCATGTGGTAGACGGACGCCCCTAGCCACTGGGCCAAGTCTGCTTCCTACTATTTCAGTCTTAAAGATGAATGAGTTTTGAATTGGTTTGATTTAGCTGCTGGGATATAAATGTAGCCTGTGGAAAGCCCAGAGTATCCCCAGTTTTAAGGTTTTCCAGAAAAGAAGGTGGAATAGCAGGGAGCCTAAACCTCTAACTGGAAAAGCTCTTTGGAGTGCAGTTCACTTTGTTGCCTTGTGATCCGAGTTCTCTAATGGGTCGAAGAAAAAATATGATTTGATAAACTATCCAGCTTTTTTCATTCTTAGGAGAGGATGTTTTCTCTTGCTTTCTCCTCCTACATTCTAAGCAGAAGTAGAATCTCTTCCCGAGGTGGTTGTAATACAAAAAGACTGTGAACTACTTCTATAGAGTAAAGACTAGACATGAACATCAATGGACATGTTTGACAATATCAACTCATACTCGTGTCTTTCCTCGGTAGACTTCGGCAGCAATTGCAATTTATTGGGGTTCCCAATAACTCCTTAGGGTATACATGGATCATAGTGAGAAAGAAGAAAATATAGCATCACCAAAGCCAGTTTTATTGAGGCATTCATAAATTGAGTGTATTTTCTTTCTCCAATATGTTCGTGCTATATCTGTCATATATTTTAAGGTTTTTTTAAAAGAGAGTATACCATAAAACATTTGAGATCAAGCCTAGGTACTTTTCTGTGAGTACTCATGAGCAAATATGTGTGATATTCTAAAGTGAAATATTTGACCAGAAACAAAAATAGAACCAATATATAGGCCAGAAACAAAAACTGCTCCTTAAATGATAGAGCCAAAGGAGGAGGTTGAGCATATATGTACCTAAACATCACCTAACCAGTGAGTTATCTTTGACTAAATGCCAAAAGTGATGGGGATACTTTTAGGAATACCAGAATGTATACATAAATTGACTTCTACTAATATTTTGCACATTTAGGTGGCCTTAAGCAATCTTTATTTCAGACCCAATCAGCTAATCAATAATTGGAACCAAATTTCAGATTTTGTTCTTATATTTCTCTGGTATTTCTCTGGTATTTTTCCAAGGATAAGCACAAAAAATAATCATCCTATGATGCTGCATATATACTAAACATTTAAACAGGTTTAAGGTAGAAAATAAAAGTTATTTTGTCACTTAGATATTTGCTAAGAACTGACTTGTGCATAGCACAGTGCTGGATATAAGAGTAGGGAGAGCACCCACATCTACATAAGACATGATCGTTGTCCTCAACTAGTTCAGTGGTTTAAGGAAATAAGACACCTGGGCAGTTCTAAGATTAAAAGTACTAAGTGCTTTAAGAGAGGCACAAAGTGCCCTTTCCCTTCACAGAAGAGCAATTACTTCTCACTAAGAGAGATGAAGGAAGCTTTCATGACTCTGGCACTTAAACTGGGAATAGAAGAATGGGAAGAATTTGAACACATGGAAATGAGTAAGTCATTGAGAGAACAACAGTGAAAACAAAATGCAGAGGTGGAAAAAGCCATGTCAAAAAGAATAGTAAATAAATTGGCAGGTATATGGAGTACATGAAGTGAGGTAAAGAAAAAAAATACTTGATAATCACATATAATATTTTCTTCAATTCTCACAGCAACTGTGTTAGGTGATATTATTCCCACTTTTAGTCGATGAGGAAATTGAGGCTCAGAGGTTAAATAACTTGTTTCTGGACATAGTTAGTTCAACTGACACAATATGAATACAAAACCAGATCTAGGTCTGAAAAGGTAAGACAGTTTAAACTGGGGGAGCATTAAAAAACAAACTATTTGCTCCCCACATGGGAGGTCATGGGTTCGGGTTCTGGTGCCTCCTAGGAAAAAAACAAACAACAAGCAAAACGAATGAAAAAACCAATGTAGGCAAGCCGATGTGACTCAGTGGTGAGTGGCAGCTTCCCACATATAAGGTCCCGTGTTCAGTCCTGGGCCCCCGGTACCTAAAAACAACAACAGAACAGGGGAAGCTTTGATTGCCAAGCTGAGGAATTTAAACCATATACTTTAGCTCAGGGGTCAGAAACTACAGCTCACAGGCCAAATCTGGTCCACTGCCTGTTTTTATAAATAAGTTTATTAGAACACAGCCATGCCCATTGGTTAATTTGTATCTATGGCTGCTTTCACACTACAAAGGCATAGTTGAGTTATTAAAACAGAAACCGGGTGGCCAAGACTCCTAAGATATTTCCCGTCTGGCCCCTTACAAGAAAAAGTTTGTTGCCAACCCCTGCTGTAGTTAATCAGGAATCAGTGAAAGTTTGGGGGAAAGGAATTGATATTTTCAGAGGTATGCATTATTTATTGAGAACATTCTAGTGGACTAGAGGGAACACAATCATTTGGAATATGATTTCGGTTGTCCAAGCTCTTATCCCTTTATTCCTAGACTATCATAGTAGTGATTCAGCAAGTCTCCCAGCCTTCACAGGAGGCATCCAAAGGTTCAAAGCTACAGAGTCCAGCCAGGCACCTTATGAGTGAAGTGTACTGGGGACAAGAAAATAGCTAAGCAAGCAAGCTGGACAGATGACACTACCTAGTAGCCTCAGGATCTTGGTTATGATAGGGAGTGATGGGAAATGCAGCTAACTGAGAAGCTTCTTCCTCATCTGATTGTTGCAAACCAGTAATCTTATCTGAGAAGTCAGAAATTTGAATTCCTACACACAATCACTGCATTTACAAATATTAACAACTGAAATCAAATCTATTTCAATCTGCTGTGGTCAATCAAAACTGATTTTAAATTTGTTTATACCCTCTATGGTTGATCAAATTGTAGCCCTCGGGTCTGTAAGATGTATGCTAGACTTTTTCCACATAAATACAGGAACAGATTCTGAATTATTTTTATAGAGTCAACAACAGCAGCCACCCTAGCTTCTTCAGGAGGCCTATGACACCTTGCCCACAGATTTTGAAGAACATTTTTATGGCAAGCATATAAATCGATAGATATACAGATATGTAGATAAATAGATACATACAGTGATACAGAGAGATTAGAGATGCACAGATAGATACAAGAATACATAGATACATAGATAACCAGCAATCTCTTGTCATGTCAAAACAGTTTTTAAGACCTCCTCCATGCTCAGTCACACATGACTTAGCTAGATTGTCAGAATTATTTAAGCATTATTTTTTAATCATAGGTATGATAAAAAAAATGAATGCTTAAATAATTTTTATCTATTCAGATGATGTTTAAGGGACTTCATGAAAACCCATAATTCATGCATGGTGGGTGCCTGAATTTTTACAGGTTAGATATTACTCATTTTCAATTATTTACTTGTTCGTTTAATTATTTATTCAGTATTTATCAGTTACTTATTATATGCCAGTTTCTGTGTGAGATGCTCTGAAGTCACACCCCCTACCTTTGAGAAGCCCCAATCTAGTGTGAAAGATGGGCATAAAAACTAGCAGGACTCAACCTTCAAAGAAGGTGCAAGTTAATGAGGAAGGAGTCATCAATTTTATCCAGCCGAATTTACCTTCCTTTACATAATAAAAACACCCCGAAAGAAAAGGCTGGAAAATGGCTTTAAACATGCTTGAAAGTCTCCAGCAAGACCAGTGGTCTAATTTGTGGGGCCTTGTTTACAAATTAAGAATTGCAAGACATTGACAACAGAGCCTTAAACCACAGTGGGGTCCTTGTAAGCATGGAGCCCTGTGTGACTGCACAGGCCACACACCCATAAGGGGCTCGGCATTTTCAAGAAACTTGAGTGGGCAGTATTTTAGGAAAGCAGTGGATTTTTTCAATAATTTTTTTTCTATAGGTCTCTGCTGATTCAATAAACCTTGATGGCTTGCATACAAAGGCCAGCTCCTGTGTCAAGAGTTAGGGATACAGCAGGAAAAATAAAGGTCCCCATCCCTGCGCTCCTGGAGCTGACCGTCTAGCAGAGAGATTTGCATTATGTGTTCCAGTTACACCTTGACATTCTGAGAAAAATATTCAAACAGCCAGTGATTCTTACTTTTCCTTTATTTTTTATTTTTTACACTTTTTAAAACAACATTACAAAAAACATTACAAAACATACATTAAAAAACATGAAGAATGGAGGAATAGAGTATGGATTAGAGTGGACTTACCAATATTCTCTTCTGGAACTATTGTGATTAGTAATTGGAAGAAAATGTAGCACTGATGTGGAGAAGGTGGCCACGGTAGCTGCTGAGGGTAGGGAGAGGGAAGAAGAGATATGATGTGGGGGCATTTTCAGGACTTGGAGTTGTCCTGGGTGGTACTGCAGGGACAGATGCAGGACATTGTATGTCCTGCCATGGCCCACTGGCTGGACTGGGGGAGAGTGTAAACTATAATATGGACCATTGGCCATGTGGTGCAGCAGTGCTCAGAGATGTATTCACCAAGTGCAATGAATGTCCCATGATTGTTGATATGGGAGGAGTGGGGCGAGGGGGCTGGGGGGTATATGGGGACCTTCTATTTTTTTTAATGTAACATTAAAAAAAATAAAGACAAAAAATTTAAAAATTAAAAAACATAAAAAACATAAGTGGTTCCCATATACCCCACTCCCCACCCCCCACCCCATCACGTTTGTAAACTGTATTTTTTTGAAGATATATACATCACAACAAAAAATGTTGCATTAAAAAACATGAGGTTCCCATATATCCCCATCCCCCCACCCCACTCCTCCCACACCAACAACCACCCCCATCATTGTGGCACACTCATCGCACTCGGGGAACACATTTTGGAGCACTGCTGCACCACATGGATAATAGTTTACCCTGTTCACACTCTCCCTCAGTACATTCAGTGGGTTATGGCAGGATATATAAGGTCCTGCCTCTGACCCTGCAATATCATTTAGGACAACTCAAGGTTCCAAAATGCCCCCACATCACATCTCTTCTTCCCTCTCCCTGCCCTCACCAACTACTCTGGCCACTTTCTCCACCTCAATGCTACAATTTCTTCTATTACTCATCACAATAGTTTTATAGTAGAATATCAGTATGTCCACTCTAATCCATATTTATTCCTCCATTCTGTGGACCCTGCGATGGTGATGTCCACTCCACCTCTAGATCAAGAGGGAGCTTAGATTCCATATGGATGATGGATACAGTTCTTCTGCTTGTAGTTGTTGGCACTCTTGATTCCCTGGTATGGTGTTTGACCATCTTCACCTCCCTGTTAGCTGACCTGGGTAAGTCCAATGAACCAGAGAGTAGGAGCCGCAACTCTGCTGAGGCTCAGGGCCCAGCTGACAAATGGGCAGTCCAGAGATTCAAGTCTCCTGTATGGTTTAACCTGAAATTATAATTTTAGATTTATAAATATTTAAAGTTTATGTAAGGACAGGTGTTATTTTGAGTATCAGAAAAACAAAGCCAATATGGCAAAATTGACTTAGAAATTCTATGGTATTTGAAATTTGAATTTTATTTGTATTACTTATCACTAGGAAACTTAAAAATTATATATATATGGGAAGTAGAGAACTTTTTAAAAAAAGACTTGTTTATTTCTCCCCACCCCCTCATTGTTTGCACTTGCTGTGTCTGTTGTCTTCCTTGTTTCTTTAGGAGGCTCCAGGAACTGAACCTGGGACTTCTGATGTAGGAGGGAGACACCTAATCACTTGCACTACCTCCCTCTCCCCGCCCCCCCCACCACCCTGCTGTTTTTCTGTCTGTATCCATTCCCTGTGTAATCTGTATCTGTTTCTCTTTTTGGACTTCTCTTCTCATTTTTTTCTCCTCTAGGATTCACTGAGATTCAATCCTGGGGACCTCTGATGTGGAGAGAGGTTCACTATTATCTGCACCACCTCAGTTCCTCGTTTCTGCTGTGCTTCACCTTGACTTTCCCCTTTGTCTCTCTTTTGTTGCATCATCATCTTGATGTGTGACTCACTTGCAGCAGCACTGGCTCACTGCACAGGCACTCAGCTTGCCACACAGGCACTGGCTTGCTGTGCAAGCATGCTTTCTCTTCTTCTTTTTCACCAGGAGGCCCCAGACCAAACCCGGGTCCTCCTATATAATAGGCGAAAGCCCCATCACTTGAGTCACATCTGCTTCCCTGTTCCCTGCCTTATTAGGTCTCTCATTGTGTTTTTTCTTCTTGTGCCTCTTGTTGTGTCAGCTTGCCACACTTACCTGTCACGTCAGCTCACTATCTTGCTCGTTTTCTTTAGGAAGCAATGGGAACCCCTGTTCCCTGCTTTGTTGCGTGTCTCATTATGTTTTGCTTCTTGTGTTTCTTGTTGCATCGTCTTATTGGTATCAGCTTACCATGCCTGCACATTAAACAAGCTTGCTGTCATCTTTAGGAGGCACTGAGAACTGAACCACAGACCTCCAGTGTAGTAGGCAGGAGCTCAGTCACTTGAGCCACATCTGCTTCCTGATAACTTTTGTTTGAAAGTCTAAATAGATAGTTTCTCTTATTTAATTGACAAATGTTGGGCATAATTTCACCAGAGTTAAGCTTCTGGATCTGATTTTTGGAATCTGTGATCAGTTCACAGAGAAAGAGATGAGGTCTTTGTTAAATCTCAGGGTAATAGCAGTGGTTGATTGGTTTACTTGCAGGACACATTTAATGATATTACTGCAAAGATAATACTTAGCTAATAGTTCCATGCGTTTAATTTATAGTCAGGAACTATTGGCATGCATTCTTAAAGACTTCCTTTTATCTCTGTAAGAGAGACTCAATAACAGCCTTTACTGACTACATGATACATGCCAGGTAAGCTAGATGTTTTACATGTGTTGATTTAATCATCACATGATATACCATAAGTGATATTAACCTCTATTTTATAGGTGAGAAAACCTCTATTTAATAGGTGAGGAAACTGAAATTTAGAGAAGTGTATTAGTCAGTCAAAGGGGTGCTAATGCAAAGTACCAGAAATCTGTTGGCTTTTATAAAGGGTGTTTATTTGGGGTAAAAACTTACAGTTACAAGGCCCTAAAGAGTCCAATTCAAGTTACTTCCTTACCAGACATTGTTGCCATGTGTAAAGCAAGATGGAGGGTGATGTCTGCAGGGTTCAGCCTTCCTCTTTCCTCTTAAGGCTCCATGTCCTTCTGATCTCAGCTGTAGGCTGGCATAGGGCTCATCTCTCTTCCCAGGGTTCATTTCTTTCTGGGCTCAGGTGGTCTGTTCTCTTCACTGTAAACTATCAGGCGAATAGCTCATCTCTCCTCCTGGGGCCTCTGCTGTGTCTATGGAGCTGGCTCTCTTCCTCCGTGTATCTACTCTGTGTCAGTGTTGTTTTATATAGCCCATAAGGGGGCGGGGACTCAGCCCTGTATGCCCTAATGATGTGGTCAAAGCAAAACCCTAATCTTGATTTAATGAAGTAAAAGTAAAGCCTTTGAATTTAAATCAATCAAAGGGTATCATGCCCAGAGGAATAGACCAGTTTACAAACATAATCTGTATCTCTTTTTGGAATTCATAAATAATCTCAAACTGCCACAAGAAGCTAATAAACTTGCCCCAAGTTCCCAAACTGGTAAAATTTTAATCAAGTCTGACTGATGCTGAATCTACTTGTACCAAGCTATGCCTTCTCCCCATTCTTGAAGATTTGCAAGAGTTTCCTGTGAAAAGGAGACATAATAATCAAGTGAGAACATTTGGAGAAGATCAGGACTCTCAACCACTGAGATGAGATTTGTCCTAGGAAGTCAGGGATGTATATGACTGCTGTAGCCTGTGGACCAGCCACTGGCCATTAAAAAAAAGGATTGTGGTGGGGACAAAGCTATAGGTTAATATAACCCCCACTGCATGCCCAACTCCCACCACCACCCAGATTTTCAGAGAGCATGGAGAGTGGTTGCAGGATCGCTGAGTAATGAGCAAATGTTGAGTAAGAACATGACATAATACTAACACTGCAAGAAAAGACCAGAAATCAAAGGTGAAAAGGAACTCCTTCCACAAAAGATGACCAAAAAAAATTTTTCCTGCAAGTGAGGGAACCCACTAACAGTAATTCTAAACCATTCCATTGGAAAAAGGTTTAAAGAGTCACTTTGAAATCTGGCTAGAGGGAAGCTAGAAAGAGTAGAGGCTATAAACTGTGGGCTTTTATTTACAGTGCCATCATCTTGGTTTGCAAATTCCTTAATCGCCTAAGGCTCCAATGTAGTCTGACCTTGATTTGATCCTTTTCGTATACTCTTTTTTTGTGTGTGAGTATAATCATAGCTATTTTTGCAATGTGGTTGTATACATCAGGCCTATGCCCATGTTGAAAAATACCCACTTTCATGGCAATTTGCCAGTGTGTTTCTCCTTGGGCTTTGTAAATCATTGCTCATTTTTGTCTCATTTTATTTCTTTTCTGATTCACAAGTAGATATGTAAATTCATTGTAATTAACCCCCACGTGTATGCAGGGAAATTAGATTACTTAGTGTATATTTTAGGCAAATTATGTAAAATAAGCTAAGCAGAAAGCTAACCCACTCAAGCACTTACAGATGTTAGTAAGAATGTGATTAATATTGCACAAAACTCTTTTTATTTAAAGACCTGAAGAATAAATAGATTCGTTTTTTAAAGGGTTAGTAAGTTGGTGAATCTTTAAATATTTAATATTTTTTTAATTTCTGGGAAAAAATTTAAAATAAAGAAAGATACAATATATTAATATAATATAACATATATGTTCCTACCACTTAGAATTAACAAATAACATTTTTTCAAATATTCTTTGATTTTTTAAAAAATTTTGAAATGCTTTCAAATTTACAGGACAGTTACAAAAAGTATACAAATCCTATACGGAAAACTCCAACATATCCCTTTCCACTCAGATACCCAAATCTACCACTTTTAATATTAGGCACATTTGCTTTATCATTCTCTCTATTGACCCATCAGTCTATCAGTCCACCTTTCTATGCATCTGTCTCCTTGTCTATTAATCCATTTTCTGATCACTTGAGTGTAGGCTGTGCATCATGCTCCTGAACCCTTAACACTGCCATATACCTTTCCTAAGAACAAGGCTGTTCGCTTATGTAGCCATCTTAAGTGACATTATCAAGTTCAAGAAATTTAACATTGATATACAGACTATTTTCCCACTTTTTCATATGTCCCAATAATGTCCTTTTGAGCCTTCTTTCCTCCCTTGTTAGATCCAATTCAGGATCATGTATTGCCTTTAATTATCATTGTATCTTTAGTTGCTCTTTTTCTTTCTTTTTTTTTTTGTTTTTTGTTTTTTGTTTTTTGTTACGGGAACATACATACAACATCTCAAGCACTCCCAAGGATACCATTCATTGGGATTAATAATATTTACTAAGTTGTGGTACCCTTACCACCTTTCATTACTAAAACTTTCCCATCTTCCTAAACAGAAACCCTACACCGTTTTGCATTAACTCCACATTACCTCAGACCCCCCACCCTGGTAGCCTGTACTCTTAATTTCTCTCTCTACTGAGGCTTGCATATTCTCCAGTAATTTCTTTTTACTTACCGTGGGACTTAAATTTAACATCTTAAACCCATAATATCTTATTTGCTTTGAAACCAACTTAACTTGAATAGTACACACAAACTATGTTTTTTTATCTCTCTACTCTCCCATACACCTTTATGTAATTCTTGTCATAAATTACATGAGGCCAAAACCACTGATTTCTCATTACATTTATGTATTTGCCCTTTAGATTCTGTAAGAAGTAAAAAGTGGTGTTACAGACCAAAAATACAATGTACTGGCATTCATATTTACTCTTGCCATTACCTTTACTGAAGATCTTTTTTCCTCATGCAGCTTTAATCCTTTCCTTTCAACCTGCAGAATTCTCTTTTGCACTTTTTGTAGGACTGATCTAGTGGTGATTAACTCCCTCAGTTTTTGTTTATCTGGGGCAATCTTAGTCTCTCCCTCATTTTTGAAAGACAGTTTTACGAGATACAGAATTCTTGGTTGGCAGTTTTTTGCTTTTAGCATCTTAAATATGGCATCCCATCACCTTGCTGCCATGGTTTCCAATGAGAAATAGGCACTTGAACTTATTGAGGCTCCCTTGTACCTGACACACTGCTTCTCTCTTGCAGCTTTCAGAATTCTTTATCTCTGGCATTTAGCAGTTTGCTTATAATGTGCCACAATATGGTTGTATTTCAGTTTATCTTGTTTGGAGTTCATTGAACATTCTGGATGTGTATATTCATGTCATTCATTAAATTTGGGAAGTTTTCAGTCATTTTTTTCTTTGAATAGTCTCTGTCCTTTTCTCTCTCTTCTCACATTGTATATATTGGTACACTTGATGGTGTCCCACAGCTTCCTCAGCTCTGTTCATTTTTCTTCATTGTTTCCTCCTTCTGCTCCTCAGCCTGGATAATTTCAATTGTCTTATGTTCAGGTTCTCTGATTCCTTCTTCTGCCAGTTCCAATCTGCTGTTGAATGCTAGGGAATGTTTATTTTCTAATAACTGGGGTATTCAGCTCTATTTGGTTCCTTTTCCTAATCTCCACCTCTCTATTGATATTCTCTTTGTATTCATCTATCGTTTTCCTGATTTCCTTTAGTTCTTTTCTATGATTTCTATTATATGCTCTTTGAGCATATTTAGGACCTTTTTATTTATTATTATTAGATAATTTGATTACAAAAAACGCATACATAAAATACAAAGTTCCCATATACCACCTTATTATTAACACCTTGCATTGGTGTGGTACTTCTGTTACAATTCATGAAAGAACATTTTCATAATTGTGCTAGTAACTAGAAGTTCATTTTTGTGAGTCTTTGGTTGCTATATCCGAGATCTGGTCCTCTTCATTGGTGGTTTCTAATGCTTTAATTTTCTCCTTTGCCTGGGCCATCACTTCCTGTTTCTTGGTATGTATTGCTTCTTTTTAGAAACCTGAACATTTTGATATTTTAATATGTTATCACTAGAATTTATACTCTGAGGCATCTGTTCCTTAAGGTTGTTATGCTTTCCTTGAATGCCAGGAGCTCACACACACACACACAAACTATAAGAAGGAAAAAAATGAAAGCACCCTTCCCGACCTATGAAAGTACTCTCCTTCAGTTCTCATCTATACAGTGAGTTTGGAGAATAGGTCCAGGCCAAAGTATCAGTGCCACCCTGATGCTTTCTATGTCTCTGTCTTGTCTTGGGCCTGCATTTGTGGCCCTCAGGATTCCCCCATTTATACAGTATGAATGTCCCCTCTTCCCTAGGAAACAGTTGCCTCACAGTCTGGGCGCTGCCCTCTCTATCTCACAGCCAGCAGTCCCTTGCCTCAGGCAACCACTTGACACTCTCCCACAGGCTTCTGTAGGAGAGCTCAGTGAGCTGCCCTCTATCCACAGGACAAGTTCTGAGACAGCAAATCACAGGCCACCACCAGAGAGACTGGGCCAGACATGCCTGCACCCAGCATGTGCACAGGGTTACTCTGCTCCTCCTGAAACCAGAACAAGGAAGCCACACAGGAAGCACCAGCTGGCTCTGTGCTGAGCTGGCTGGGGTGGGGGCAATGGCCAGGACATGAGCTCCTATGACTCTTTTAGTTTGTAATAATAAATTTTATGTTTAGGCAAGTTTTAACCATACAGAAAAAGTACATCGAAAGTATAGAGAATTCCCATATAATACCCCACCCTCACCCCCAACGCAGCTTCCCCTTTTCCCCTGTTGCTTTTAAGTAGCCTTTTTCTTGAATCAGTTCTTACCCTATTACTTTTTCTTGATTCAGGGCTTGATTTCAATTACTGCTGCTGTCCTTTAACTGTTTTCTGGAACTTTAAGATGTTTCTGCCAGGTCTTGCTGGTTCTTGAAAGCCTCTGTGGGGCATAGAGCCCTCACTCTGCCAAGCGTCTCCATAGAAGCAGAGAAATACCAGAGCAGTTGAAATCCATGGGCCCTCATTAGATCAGAGAAAAGCTTAGACCCTATTCTTTGATTTTTAAACTAATAAATATGAAGTATTTTAGGGGAGAGGGTGTAGCTCAGTTGTTGAGCACCTGCTTCCCATGTACGAGGTCCTGGGTTCAATCCCTAGTACCACCTAAAATGAAAAAGTTCTATTTTCCATACTATGCCCCCCATGTCTCATTTTCTTCCCTCATTTTCCAACAATTCTCTCTATCATGAAATTAGTATCTTTCTAGTTGGTTTTTAATATTTTATCTGTATATCTGTGTCTGTAATAAATATAGATAGATGTGTGTACATATGTTTATTGACAACTGCATACATCTGTGAGCAATATTGTTTTCTGGATGCTATTTTAAACATACACACTGTAGCATATTACATGTACAGTAATAGTAGTTACTGATATTTGAGAGATTACTGTGGAGCCATCCTATCTCAATTTCTGCAATGACTTTATAACAGATACTATATTACCCCCCTTTTAGAAAATCAAGGCACACAGAAATGTTACTTGTCCATGGTGACAAAGCTAATATGTGCTGGAGCTTAAAATTAATCTCCACAGTCAGGTTCTAAAGCCCAAGCTCTTAACCCTTGTGCTGGATTGCCTCTTCTGCAAAATTCCTCACCCTCTTAATGTCACAATTCTGATATCTGTAATTGTTGAATTCATAGATCTAATTGTTTTCTTTGATTTTTATACCATTTTCTATTGAATGTATAAAGTACATAAGCAGCATTGCATGGTGGTGAGGACCTGTAAAGTGGGAATAATAAAAGTTTCTGTCTCATGGGATTGTCTTAAATGATTTACTTCAAATAAAATAGGTAGAACAGTACTTGGCACAAATAAATGTTGGCTATTTTTTTTGCTATAATAATTTATCTATTACCCTATTGATGACCTTTAGGTTGTTTCCCAGTTTTTCACTACTTAGGTAATGTCACACTGAAAACCCTGTGCATATGTGCACAAGTTTCTTTTGGGCATCCCCCTAGAAGAGGAATTGATGACTCAAAAGGTGTGTGTGTTTTAGGTTTTACTTGGCATCGTCAAAGCAGCTGTACCAGTTTATGCTCCCTACTGCACTGTGTGGCAGTTCCCACTTCCCACATCCTCACTAACTGTTCCTATTGTCTGGCTTTTAGATTGGCCAGTCTGATAGGTAAGAAATATAATATCTTGTTGAATTGATGAGATTTTTAAAAATACAATTATTGAGACATAAATCATGTACTATCAAATTGACCTTTAGAAGTGTGAAACTCAGTAGTTTTAATATATTTATAATGTGCAATCATCACCACTACCCAATTTTAGGATATTTCATCACACTAAAAAGAAATCCTGTCATTAGAAGTTACTTCCCATTCCCTCCTTCCCCCAGCCCCATGGCAACCACTAATCTACTTTCTGTCTCAATGGGTTCGCTTATTCTGGACATTTCATATCAATGTAATCTCCCCTTTTGTGTCTGACTTCTTTCACTTAGCATAATGTTTTTGAGGTTCATCCATGTTGTAGCATGTATTAGTATTTCATTCTTTTTGATGGCCTAATCATATGCCATTATATGGATTTACCACATTTTGTTCTTCTCACCTCTGCCCCCAGCACACGGTGAGGCTCAGGATGGGGCAAGAAGAGATGGAGCCTAACTAAAAGAATATGGGCATTAGTTGATGGACATTTGGGTTTTTTCCACTTTGGGGCTATTATGAATAATGCTTCTAAAACATTCATGTAAAAATTTCTGTATGGACATATGTTTTCAGTTTTCTAGGGAATATATGCACCTAACAGCAAAACTGGTGTATCTTATGGTAACTCTACGTTTAACAGGTTGAGAAACTGCCACACTGTATTCTAAAGTGAGTACACTATTTTACCACCTCACCAGCAATGTGTGAGAGTTCCACTTTCTCTACATCTTCATCAGCACTTATTGTTGATTGTCTTTTTTATTTGAGCCACCATAGTGGGTGTGAAGTGGTGACTCATGGTTTTGATTTGCATCTCTCTAGTGACTAATGATGTTGAGCATCTTTAGTGCTAATTGGCCACTTGTATATTTTCTTTAGAGAAATGTTAGTTCAAATTCTTTCCCCGTTTTTAAACTGGTTGTTAGCCTTCTTTCATTGTTGAATTGTAAAAGTTCTTTATATGTTCTGGATCCAAGTACCTTATCAGATATATGGTTTGGAAATATTTTCCCCCATTTTGTGGGTTGTGTGTTCACTTTCTTGATATGAACTGGTAAATTTTAATAATTGTAGTTTTCCTATTTTTCCCCAAAACGTCAACTTTCAAAATTGTCTCAGCGTGTCTCCTGAATGGATCACAAGTGAGACAGTACACTGAGAGTAAAGTGGATACACCTAGAAATCCATTCATCAGAAGCAATTGCCTCCTTCACAAACACACAGACTTCATAAGAAGCCTTCAACATAATTGGAGTTTGAATTTCATAATGAAAAAACATTGAAAAACCATTCCTGTGTTTTAGAACTCCTGATTGGTTAATTTAAAAGCAATTGAATTTCTGTTTAACCTGAGTTCTTCATTTTTCATTCTTTTCTTCCTTTTCCTTTCTCCCTCTACCTTTCTTTTCTCATCTCCCCTCTCTACTCCCTATTTCTATTTCTATTTCAGATTAAAAATGGCTCAAGAATCAATCAGCAAGTTGACATCAGAGAAGAAAGTGGAAACAAAGAAAATCAACCCCACAGCTAGTCTGGTGAGATACATTTTTCAACATAACCTGAAGATTTTTCATTATTACTGGAGTAATGTAACCACCCAGGAGTATGTCTGGATTTAAAGGATAAAGCTCAGAGGAATGGCAGGTAGTATCCAGACTCTCAATTACCACCCCAGAGTAGCATATGGTAAAAAAGTATGGGAAAAGAGAAAAAAGCAAAACACAGTTTCATGCTTTCTCTCTGCAAACTCAACAAAAGTCATTTCTAACCAAACTTAGTCACCTGGCATTTCACATTTTCCACATCACAGCCCACACCATGATACCTCCTTTCTCAAAGCACCTTTCTCCTGAAATGGTTAAAGCTTTTTCACACTCATCATTTCCTTTTCCCTGTTAAATAGCGGTCAGGGATTATTCTGATAGTTTTAACAATTGAGCTGCAGAAAGACAGAGCCTACCTAGGGGCACCAGTCAAATGGATCATAATAGTCAGAACCAGAATCTGGGTCCCCTGACATCTATCCCTGGGCTGGATCTACCAGTCTAGTCAACCTTCCTAGCTCTAATGGACAGTTGTCCTCCAACGTCTCTACCCATACGTTATAGAAAACAGTCATAATAGCTAAATGGTTGGGAACCAAAGAGGTTGGGTCCAAACTGCCTGGGTGCAGTTCCCAGCTCTGCAACTTAATAGTTTGTAAAACTTTAGTGATGCTATTTAACTTCCTTGGGCCTCAGTTTCTCTTCAGTGAAAGTAGGGCAATTATATTACCTTTGCTTTAGGGTTACTTTGAGGCTTGTATTAGTCAGTCAAAGGGGTGCTGATACAAAATACCAGAAATTGGCTGCTTTTTATCAGGGGTATTTATTTGGGGTAGAAGCTTACAGATACCAGGTCATAAGCACAAGTTACTTCCCCCACCAAAGTCTATTTGGAGCAAGATGGCTGCCAACATCTGTGAGAATTCAGGTTTCCTGGGGTCCTAAGTTTCTGGGGCTTGCTTTTCCCTGGGTTCAAGGTTTGTTCCTTCCTGGGGCTGGCTTCTCTTTCCTCTGTGAGCTTAATTCCCAGAGCGCCAGCTTAAGTCAAACTCCGAAATCAAAACTCCAACATTAAAAGTCCTCAACGCAGTTCTTCGGCTGTGCCTTTCATCTGTGAGTTCCCACCCACCAAGGGGTGGGGACTGGGTTGGGACTCAACACCGTAATCGTAACTTAATCATACCCAGGTACAGATCAGATTACAAGCATAATCCAATATTTCTTTTTGGAATTCATCAATTATATCAAACTGCTACAAGGCTTAACTGAGAAAACACATGTAAAGTGCCTAACACATTAAGAGTTCAATAAGACATTTTTCTAATTATTACTAATTCCAGCATCTTTGGTTGACCCTGGGATGGGGAACAGCAATGAGTATTAAGTGGGAGTATCACTGTCCTCCTTTTGATTTTCAGACTCCACGTTCCCTGTGCCCTGATAGCCCAAACTAGTTATTTTATCATTTTGTATTATAAGTACTTGCTGCCAGCTGCTTTAAATCCTCTCAAGACCTAAGTGGAGCATGAGTTGTAAAGTAAGATTATTTCTGTGAACTGACCATGTTGTCTCTTATGATAACCCCGTTCATCAGCAGCTTAATGCTGGTGACTTAAGGTAGATGAATGATAAATAAACCATGGAGAAGTCAGAGCCAAAAAGCTTAGTCAGGCAGAGCCAAGGTTACCAGCCTAAATGGACATATCCTGTGTGTCCATTACATTCATTTGTATGATTTTCCAGGACAAGGAGAGCAACCCTGATTTTTATCTTCCTCCCTCATTGTGCTATACCAGGCCACTCATATGGAACTCTATCCTAACTTTTACAACCAAACATTGTTCCCCAAGGCAGAGGGAATGGGTTTACTGTGGCATTCTTTTACAGGTTGACCCACGCCACCCCCAGTTGTGAGCAAACAACCAGTTGTGATCCTCTGCTTATGGCTATTGTTTGTTTGGTTTGGTTTCATTGTTTGTTTTGAAGGAAAATTAGGGAAGAGCTTGTAAACTGATCCCTAATTCAAGTTTATAAACCAAAGATGGGTGTTTAAAATACATCTTAAATTTGTATCTAGGCCAATTTAATATTCACTGCAACATTTTGTCTCATAGATCACAGGCAGCTGAGGACCAGTACTCAAGGGGCATCTCTCTGTCCCTGTGCTTTCCAAAGGCGTGTGCTTTTTTCTTTTCCTTTTTAGCCTCCTGTTTGCCCTAAGAGTAAGGCATACTCATCCATACTATGCTTAATATATTTACTTATTAGGAGTCACAGTGGGAGTCTGTGTTTCCATTTTGTATACTCTTAGTTTTTGGGGTTTTGTTTTGTTTTGTTCCTTGGAGGTACCAGGGATTGAACCCGGGACCTCATACATGCAACGCAGGCGTGCAGCCACTGAGCTACACCTGCTTCGCACGTATACTCTTGTTTGTTTTCACATCTTCCTGGAAAACATCTAACCTCTTTCCCTTCGGAAGCCTGTCCCTGGGATGGCAGCTCAGAAAGAACAGAGCAGAACATCCATGACAAAAATGGGAGCTTCTGCCCTTCTGCATAGACTCAATCTGGCCGTCTTCCATTTTGCATAGGTGATCGTATGCAGATACTATTTAGACTTCCTAAAAGCTATTTTTTGAGCATTCCCTAATTCCATCAGTGTAAGAGGGGTGTCTTTAAATAGCACTATCCAATTAGGGTCTTTGACACAAAAGAAAGCAGAGCAGTCCAACATCTCCTGAACCTAGCATGGCAAGAGTCAGTGTTCTGGTTGGATATAGTTGGTTGAATGGAAAATTGCTCATTTTGTCATATGTTTGGAGACTAAGGGTCATAGATTGGGGGAACAGGTAACTAAGGGTTTAGGGAAAAGGGTACAAACACTCTCATCTCTAAGGTGTTTGGTACAACCCTACTTAGCATTCTAGACTACGTATGCTTATTGTATTTTCAGAAAGTTGAAAAGTTGAGAAATAATAAATCCACTTTTTTTTCTTAAACAACAGAAAGAAAGATTGCGTCAGAAGGAAGCCAGTGTGAGCACCAACTAGAATGGAGACACATGAAGATGATACCAGTGGGGATGTCCTTAGCAACACCAGTCCTACAGAAAGTTCTTAGAAGATTGTTACTGCATGTTTGTTTTGCTCATCTCTTTCTGAGGTCATCTGCAGAGAGCACCCCATACCTTCTTACAGAAATCCCTTATTTAGCCACAGGAACAATGAAAAGCTATTGAAGGGAACATTGAGGAGTATTTGATCATTATTTTTTTGTAGAAGTCCAGCATCTTCTCTGCTGTAAGATCAGAGGGAATACCAAGATTTTCCAAATTTTTAAAGAAGCTGAGACTTCAAAACTTCTAACCACTTAACCCAAGCTTGATTACTTGTCACAGAAGAAGAAAAAGACCTTTTATGACAGTGACCTTGGGAGAGCTCAAGCTTTGGTGTTTATACACTGCAAATTTTGATTATTGGTCTTAATTCTGATCTTGTTGCGGCAAGATCCTGAAGCATCTTTGCCACCAAAAAAAGTTGAAGCTTATCAAAACTAGTTTAAGAGGTCCAAGACCATGTCTTTCCCGGATATGGGAATGATGTTTCTGTTGTTATTCATGCAATGAAAAGAAGAGAAAATGGAATTGTACATAAGTAGAGAGGGGAAGACATAGCCATAAACTTCAAGGTATGATACAGGGAGTTGACATCAGCCATTAAGTGAGGTCCATTGTTTTCTTTTTATGTCAGTTCAGTGTAGTTTCCTGAACAAGCAGGGATTCTGTGGCCCCAGTCCCAGGAGAAACAATGATACCTGCACATGGACAGCCGTGGAGGCAAAGCACCTGTCATACTTCATACTGTGCAGGAGTGAGTAATGCTTTATTGACATGCAGCTTAGCTCTATGTCATCTTCTATGGCTTTGCAGCTGGACTTCTTCCTCTGCCCCAGGAGGCAGTTTCCAAACAGGAGAGCAGATGCTGTTCTCAGCCTTTTATTGTGACCTTGTCTGATTGACCCATGAAGTAGTGAAAAGCAGGGGTCTTTGATGTCAAAAAGTGCAGGAAAAAAGTTCTTTATATAAAAATTTAAAGAAGGTGATTAACGTTAAACTTTGAGTGGTATGGCAGCTTTTTCTGACCCTGGGAACTGGTATAACCAATTCCCTTGAGTAACAGAGGGACACCACCTTGGACCTCTCTCCCAGACATTTTTTTCCTCAAACCCCACCTGCCCTTTAATCTATTTTGTGTGAGGAGAAAGGGCTGGGGTGAATTGAGAACAGGATCAAAGTGTCATTTCTAGGCCTTGAAAGAGAGAGGTCTAAACTGTTTCCTCCAGTTGATGGAGGACGGTCTAGAAATGAGCAAGAACCCTGAATTCCTTCTTGATCCAAATGCCATATGTGGCCTGCCCTTTGCTCAGCATTTTCCCAAAACCTTTTTTTTTTTTAACTTGGTAGGTGTCTGAGTGTCTCCCTAGGATATACCTGTCAGTCATCAGCCCTCTCAGGGACCCTTACACTAGATTCAGCTAATCCAAGCAGCACTGAATTCTACTATAATGCTGATCTTGGGAATCAAGAATACACAGTCAGGTCACAGAAGCCATATTCATGCAGGTGCTAACCACCTTCTCTTAACAGTTCAAAAAAGGAATACAGTAGCATGGTTAGGTTTTTCTTTTATTCAGAAAATAAAGATGAGACAATTAAAATAGAATACCTAAAACAGAACTCAAAAATTTCATTCCAAGATTAAAAGGGCTTGAAGTTGCTTGCAAGCAAGCAGCTTTTCATACTGCTTTCTAGTATGGTTTCTTTTCATTTTCCCTTAATTGTGAAGAAAACCAGGGAATTTCATCATTTTAGAACAAATTCCACTTACAGCCTCCCCTGTGCTTCATGATATTTCTTCTAATATTATCATGCAGAAGAAAGTACCTGTTCTGCCCTTGTCATGGAAATCATCTCTGAGTTCAATGAGAACAGCATTTAAGGCTAGACCATTATGGATCCTGATAGACTTGATGGGAGAGAGCAGCAGGAGGCTTTCAATGGTATCACTGTAGGCACTTCAGGTCTCTAAGTAGGAGGCTAACAAGAAAACCACTGAAGGAAGCAGGTCTGTCACTTTGACCATGTAAACCTGCAAGGGCATGCTCTCAAGGGGAACCAATGTTGAAGCATAATGAGTGGAAACATTTAATCTCAGAGTTAGAGAAATACAACCCAAGCTGGACTTCATCTTAGTTGACAGACTAGGAATTGGCGGTAAAATACTTATTTCTAAAAATTGAGGTTTGCTTGCCTTCGTGGAGGAAATCAATGGTTCCATAACATCAGTCAAACATAGCAAAGTGAATTGGCACTTGCAGACATCATGGCAGAGTCCCCAAAATTCTAATCCAGTTTGGACCATGCATTAAATTTCTGGAATGCCCCCTCCCAACTCCACAGAGGAACCACGTTATTGACATAGCCTCCTGTTCAAACTTAAATTGGTGTCACTAGAGTTTGTTCAAAGTGGGTCATCTAAAACAATCTGGAGGCCTCAAAAAGGATCTCTCTGAAATGCAGTTTGAGAGTGTGAAATGCAAAAGGTGTGTCTAAACATTTCATAGGGAGGAAGTAATGGAATACACTTAGGAGCTTGACAACTTCAGGCAAGCAGGGGATGCGCGACTGCTTTGGGACACAACCCTGTCTGATTTAGAAAGAATAGCAGTCATGAATGCTGGCTCGTGTTCAAGCAGATACACATGACTTACTAGTAAGACTCTGATAAACCTTAACTTTCCAACACCTTGATCTCTTGCTAGCCAAAATGTATTATATGTGAAAGCAGAATTTAATAACAGCAACTGCCAGGAGCAACTGGCAATAATCATCAAGTACACGAATATATTTTACACTAGCACTAAAGAATTGAGATATTCAAACATGTTAGGTAAAAAGCTTCAGTCCTATGAGATGTCAAAAAGTTAAAAGGAAATGTCCTATATGTCTTTTAGCCCAAGAAGAAACAATTTACCAAAATGATAATAATGGCAAGTTTGGCCAAGTAGAAATGAACATACGATGATAGAAGTGGATGACCCAGGAGTCACAGGTCTTTTGCTGCCCAAAAGATGCCTTGAGTTCTCTCTCTGATATCAAATGCTCACTGCATCTGCCTAGGAATTAAGGGGATAGAATTTATGAATCTGGGAAGCAGAATGTGGTGCTATTATACCTTTAAATGTTTAGCAGAAACAAATTACCGACATGATTGAGGAGTTGAATATCAGATTGAGTGCTGATCTTCCCCTCCCCTCCCCCCTGCCCCCCATCCTCTCCTTGTAAGGATAAGGATAATACAAGCCGGAAACGTGCTGAGCTTGTATTAAAAAGGTGCTTCCTTTTTCTGTAAGCCTCCATTTCATAAATGAAAAGCACTTATGCTGCTGGTGGGAAAACTAGAGAAACTGAAAGAAGGAATAAAATGCTGTGGTGGTATTGGACACCTTCAGCATGATAGAGTAGTTGCTAGGGTTCCTCCAAGGACCATGATGGAGCAGAAGGTTGTAAAAGTATATTTTTTAAGTGATTTTTTTTCCAGATGGCCTGTGATTACACATCTCTCTATAGTCAGTGCTTCTTGCAACTGGGGAGTTTTCTAATGTTATTTTTGCTTTCTTGAAAGTTGCGTTTTCTCTTTTCTGATTGGACTTCTCCCTTGCCTAGCATCCTTACATTCAGCAGCAGAGCACACCGCACCTAGTCGGTGTATGGAGGGAAGTTCCCAGTAACCTGACTGTTAACATTGATGAGTGAACATCTTCTCTCCCTAACATCCTAAATCAGCCTGTTATGTGATACCACCTCCCAAACAAAGATATAATCAGTTTGAGGCTTTCCATGGTAATGGCTGAGGAGAGGGGAGAAGAGCAAGGAGTTTCAAAAAATATAGTGGTTTTTTTCCAAATATCAGATTTTATAAAGTAGTGTAAATTGCCTTTATGAATTGCTAGCAAGAACTGTCTGTTAGATTTGAGCTTCATTTTTCTTTGACCCTGCTTATTCTAGTCAGAAAAAAAGTGAGTAGCCAAAGGGTGGATTAGGGGGGAAGAAAAACATCAGCACAATTGGTAATCCACAAAATAGTTTATTCCTGAATCACAAAAATGGACAGGCTGTGAAATCCAACATTGTAAAAGTCTCAGGCGCTTTAAGAATTTGAACAGCTGTGACAAATGATGGATATGAGCAAGATAGAGGTGAACAAATAAGACTTGAGACTTTAGCATAAATGAGGCAACTTTTAGAGAGTGGATTTGAAAGAGCCAAAGATTGTCCTGAAAATATTAATTTTGAAAAAGCTACATGCAAGAAGTTATGTGATAATAGCAGGAAACATGCTGCACCTTTAAAATGTCCTTATCCTGGATTCACTTAGCAACAGTTGGTTAATGTTTGGAACTTCCAGAAGACCTTGAAGACCATATTTCTTATAACTATTTTGCTTTTTGGTATCCTACAACTGAAGACAGTAGACTGAATATAGAAATGACTTTCACTCATGTCTATTACTTTGTTGTTACAAAGAAATCTGCACCAAAGCTGCAGCGAGTCTATTTGGCCAAAATGATAGAATTGGAAAAGAATGGATCATTTTTTACCTTTCTGAAATGCAAATAACTTGGATATAGGTCCATTTTCAAGCTATAGAGAGAAACAATCCAGCTATTTGGAAACCTTATCACTGCAGAAATGGTTTAAAGAAAAACACCTTCAGAAGCTGGCCTCAGCAGCTTTAGACTTGCAAAACAATATTTATAACTCCATTAGCAAATGAATCCAGGCATAACTAGACTCAGTTACACAGCTGTATATGACTGAGAAGTCCATTTTGTGTCATTTCAGCTGTTGACACCTTGTTAGTAGCACTGAATTTTAGCTGCACAGTTCATTTCCCTTCCCAAAGAGTAGGCAAACTCTCAGAGCAACACTTTGCTGGAAGCTGTGGACTTAAGAGAATTTAATATATCAAACTTGAAACCAATTCAGTAGCCTTATTTGTTCCAAGACTCTTAATGAATAGTTTGATATAAATTTAGCATTTGATAAATTGGTGTAGTTGGAAATACGACAATATTAAAATGGCAACTAACTGACAGTCTCTTAAACCAACATGCAGTTAATTAGCATAAGAGATTAGAGAGGCAAATCACACATCACTCAGTAGGTCATCTGTCCTCAAATGGAACTTATTGGATTCATTTCCCTCTATCCCTAGTCCCTCTTCCAACTATCCTGGTGATAAATGGTGACAAAGAGGACACTTTTCTTCTCACCCTTCCCTTTTCTTACAAGGTGGTTCACTTCAGTCAAAAGGTCAAGTGAACTGCAGACTTTATTGCATATTACACCTTTGAAGTACTTGTTAATGGATATCTTCTCCATTCTATGATCTTGGGAAGTCTGACTTAATCACAATTTTTTCATATGGAAGTGGTAGATAAAGACATTGATTTAGTCTTCTAAATTCTTTTTATGCTCATACAATTTTCTATTTTTAAATCTTAAACACAGTAAGAATCTCTAGTCTGTTTTCTCTTCTATACACAGATCCTATTTCTCTCTTTACTTTTTCACTTTTTTCTTTCTTCTTCTTATGCTTGGTGTGAAACTTGATAGCACTGTGCTTGCAAACTCAAAGAGCCCCTAGTTTTTGGCAGAGATTCACCCCCAAAGAATTTGGCATCCTTCTCTATGGAGCAAGCAAACTTCTACCATTCTTAGTTTGTCAACTGGGCTGTGCATTTTCCTGAATTCTACCTGTGCAGAATGTATTATGAGCATTATCTTATTTTAACATATCAAGTAGGAATCAAGCATTTTTAGGCATGCATTCGCAGTGGTTTGTCAACCTTCTTGGCAAAGTTATACCTATTCTCCTTCATTGTTCTCTTGCAGGGCTTCCTTCCACTCCCATCTCATAATTAATTCATTTTCAGTTATTCGGTTGAGTCAGCTTTCCAGGTCTACCTTTCCACAATGAAAGGCAAACTCTCACAGACCACTGGATATACAGGGAAATTACTCTCTACCTCTCCATGACATGATTAATAGATGTGTTCAGGAAATAAGAACTCTCTGGGAACTCTTGGATGGATTGTGAATTTCAGGTTTCTTTTTATTAGATATGTAAAAAGGGGTATGCAGCCTTCAAAAACTGTACTGTTCTTCTGAGTAAGAGTCTAAAAGTGTACTCAAAAAAAATCTTTACATTTTAGATATGTTTGACTAAACTATCGCTCATTTTTCCCTTTCCTGGCAACTTGTACCTTCCTATAATAATTTCTTCAAATCTGACCACCAAGCCTTAAAGAAGGTGGTCTCAGCCCCACTGAGACTGTGTTCTGCATATTCCAAAGGTATCCATTTCCTTTGAGATGAAATCCTTGAGTGAGAGAGAAAGTCTACTAAAATTCTCCTGTTTGTCCAGGGTGACATGAATAGGATTTTTTGGTCTACCAAAGGGATAGTCTATTCCAAATCATTAATATTATAATTCTGCAATTCCTCCAAACATAAATAATGTGATTCTACTGTCAGCTGGGTGTATAATCTTTGAACAGTATAAGCATTAAGAAAAAAGGACTTCTTTTTAAAGTAGCAATTTAAGATACTCCTAAAAAGGCAGAAACTTTTAAAATTAGAAATTGAGTAATTTTTTTAAATCTTTAAAGAAAACAGGTCACTGATTCGTCATAGTCTTTTCATTTCATTGAGTTTTAATTTAGTCTGGCATGGGAAGCAGGGCGCCCCTGGACTTTGATTCAGGGGATCGTGCTTTGGCCTGGAAAATAAGCACTGGCCTGCCTGTCCAGAACCTAAGTGAAATCAGTCAGCATCCTAATATGAATCAGGCCTAACAAAAATGTAAATTACTTCAAGTGCTTTGAAGTTTAATTTTCTTCGCAACACTCTAGACACTGAGACCTAAGTGCATTTGATTCATGAGGTTATTTGTCTTTATTGGACCTTTATGAGACTGCAAGTCTTGGGATGAGGGACACAAAGATGAGTCAGGGAGAAGGAAAATTTGAACAAGGCCAATGCTATGTTTTGCTGATATAATGCATTGTTAGGGAGTTCATGGTTTTTGCCATGGCTGTATCATGGGCATATTTTTTAATGGAACCTCAAGGAATCCATAATGGACAAATGGGAATGTCCAGTGTGCTGAAAAGAAAAACACAGGTATCCTCATGAAAATGGCCTGTACTTGATTTAATGACTCCATTAAATTTCAGATTCATTTCCATGGGGTTGATTGTCCATGGACCTGCATTTTCTTTCTTTGCCCTCCCAAAAGCCATTTGGCATCTAGCCTCATGTCCTTTCCGTACTTCTGATTCAGCCTTCTCTTCCGTCAACTCCACAGCAGTTTTTTTCTTTATCTGTACAAATTCTCCAGGACCCAGCTTTTACACCTCTCCCCATCATGAGAATCAAATGTCTCCCTTAGCCCTTACCCCATCCTGCCACACCCCTCTTCTTCCTCAGCCCTGTGCACAGGGAGCACTGCTGTCACCCTGGGAGACACTACTGTGACTGCCTCTTGTTAACATCAGCATCACTTCATCACTTAGGCAAAGAGGGAAAAATCCATAAAAGTGATGGAAATGCATTTCTTTCACATTTTATTCTATTTTGTTTTTAAGAAGGGTATGGGGAGGGTTGTTCCAGGCCTTCTCAATTTGTCAGAGATTTTACTTTAAAACCATCTAGTTAGGGGCCATGCTAGTCATAAACTATAAATCAGACCAGGTCGTCTGCTATGATAGCATAAGGCTAAATTTTTCCATCTCGAATTTCTGTGTTGCTGGACAAATTGACTTAATTCTATGCAAACTTTAGAGTTATACATAAGACTTTTTATCACAATTCCATTTTCACTAGTACTCATGTTTCAAACATATACTCCAAATCTGAATCAGTGTGGTTATTTTCATATTAATAGTAATAATGACACTCTTAACAGCACTTGGAAAGGAAGTGTAAGCATGTCCTAAACAGTCAGCCATTTGACTTGGTAAAATGTGGCCTTTTCTAATAAGTATTAAATCAATCTGTAGATATTATCTTAAAGGATATTGAGCAATAATGCAGACATTTTGGGAAAGAAGGCACTTTAAAGACATGAAACCTTACATGCTCATGGATATTTTTAATGTAATAAGCTAATTGAATTCAGGTCTTTTTTTTCCTTTAAATTTTAAAAAATATGTATTTCTAGTTTGTTTGCGTATTTAATTTTGCCTAAACTGAAAAATGCTCATGAGTTGAATTTGTAAATGTCATTTTCAACCAAATGAAGTATTTATTTTTAAAATGAAAGCACGAAGGAACCAATATTGATTTGTACATAATGAAAATGTGTGTGTGTACATGATACGGTTTTTCCCCTCGACACTACTGGTCACCACATTGTGTATTTTTGTACATAATATATATTGGTTAGTTAATGTAGATTGTCTCTTCAAAGAATTCTATCTCTGTGATAGATTATATTTATTCTAATCTGTTGATACTTCTGTTGATTTGTTTTAAGAGATAGAACTATATTTTTTGGAATTTGCAGAGAAATGCAAACTTGGCTTCCAATTATAAATGTGGCTAAGGGTATTTTAATAAATCTTGGTTTCATGTCTATTTGGTGTGCAATGCAGATTTGTTTTTCAGGAGGTATCTCTTTGCATTTAGTCGGTATCCCAACAATTCTAATATGGAGATTGCCTATCATTTCTAACATGCATTACTAGTCAAGTGCAGTACTACTACTGAGCTACAAGAGTTAGGTCTAAGTAAGTCCAACATTCATATTTCTCTTCTTTCTCTTCTGTCCACTCTGCTAATAGTGGGCCATCTGGCTATACATTCAAGACTAACCACAAGTAGATAGAGTCAGGCAGGCATTATCTCAGCCAGGCTAAACCAAAAGTAACAACTGCCTGAACTACTACTATCCCCATTTTACAGATAAGGAAACCAAGGCTTAGAGATGTTGGCAACATTTTCATGCAATTGTTAAGTATTGAAACTAGGATCCTGGCAGTCCAAAGAAACATACTCAGGCACTATCCTGTCTCTAAAGTCACAGAAATGGAAATTGCTGATTTAGGAAAAATAATGATACATAGAAAAAAATAGTAAAGTCTTGACACATGAGTGTTTATTTCATTTTTGAGATAGGGTGAAAATATACGCTCTAACTAGATGCTGCTTTTTCACGCATTACTGCCTTTTCAAACCTTAGTGTTCCTTTTCTGAGCAAGTCAAATATCCCTTCCCCAAGAGTTTTGGAGACACCAGCATGTTGTAAAATCAAAAATGATCAGAATAGAGTTTTTTAAATATATCCCTCAAGGAACAGTTAATAAACATCCACCAGAATTTTCTTCTATAGGTAAGAAGTAGGCAAAAAGTGAGGAGTCGGTGAGAACCACATGGGAAATACATACTATAAGACACCATCACCTACCTTTAAGTTATCCTGAAATAATCTTCACATAAATCAGTCTGGAAATATATGTGACAAGGCAGAACAATTGTCTTTCCAAAGAAAAGAACATTTAAACAAAACTAGACCATGTATAGCTCCGTGTCCCAGGGCCATCTACCAATATTGTAACTATCCATTGGTTGATTTGAAGAGAAATTGAGACCCAGTTGGACCTGTGTCAGGGTCATTTTGAAGATATTTGCTACAAAAATTATATCGTTCTGTTGGAAGAATATTTTATTGTTAAGTGAAAGAGCCACTAAGGAGCAGAAACTTATGCTCAGTTTTCTGTGCTGGCCAGAACCAGAAATAGTAGACAAGAGAAAAATTCTTCAAGAAACGAAATGCCCTCTTCTCATACTTAAAGTGCTAGAACACATCAAGAATTACCAAAAATATCCAGTAACTTTGCCTGATCTTACAGGGCTTGCAGCCTAGTTCCAAAGACCAGAGTTATTTGGCCACCTCTAAAAAACCATTGCATTTAGGAGAATTTGGTCCAGAAAAGAAAAACATGGGTCTAAGCAATGGGGAAAGTAGTAGAAATTGCTAATCTAGAGAGGCCGCTTTTACATGTTAGCTTCCACTTAGGGTTTGTATGACATGTAAAAAGATATGAAGGGCCCCTCCAAAGATTTCCCCAGTGACCATCTTACAACCTCTCTGAAGAGGCCCTTTCTGACATAATAAGAGCTCCCTCTTCCCACTGGATCCCTACCTAAGGCTCCATGGTAACGTAGAGAAAGACAGATTCCTAAATACGCATTCTTATTTATATGTCTTCAAATGAGAAGCCATGACTCTATGAGAAACCTAGACACAGAAAAGATAAAAGATAACAGAATAATTAGAATAAGCAAATGCCTAGAGTCAGAAACTAGAATACCAGGTTACCAGGGCGTGGGTGGTGGTGGAGAATGGGAAGTTAACGCTTAATTGGTACAGAATTCCTGTTTGGGATGATGGGAAGGTTTTGGTAAAGTATGGTGGTGATGGTACCACAACATTGTGAATGTGATTGACACCTCTGAATAATACATTTGCACATGGTTAAAAGGGAAAATTTTAGGTTGTATATATGTTACTAGAATAAATTTTTTTAAAAAATAATCATCAGACTATATGACACTGTGAGCCCTAATGTAAACTATAGACTATATTTAACTATCTTTGATGAAAAGTACCTCTTCTGGTGCCTTGAGTTGGACTCTTGAGGGCCTTGTAACTGTAAACTTTTACCCCAAATAAATGCCCTTTTAAAAAGTAAACAGATTTCTGGTACCTTACATCAGAACCCCTTTGGCTGACTAATACATTCCCCAATCAAAAGACATAGACTGATAAAATGGATTTTAAAAATATGAGCCATCTATATGTTGTCAACAAAAGACTCACCTCAGATGTAAGGACACAACCAGGATGAAAGGTTGGAAAATGATATTCCATGCAAATAGTAACCAAAAAGGACCTGAAGTAGCAATACTAATATTGGAAAAAATAGATTTTAAGTGTAAAACTATTATAAGGAATGATGAAGGTCATTATACATTAATAAAAGGGACAATTCACCAAGAAGAAATAATTATAATAAATATTTCTGCACCTAAACTAAGGGCCCCAAGATACATGAAGCACACACTGGCAAAACTGAAAGAAGAAATAGATGTAATTTGGAGACTTCAGTACATCATTCTCATTATTAGATAGAACATCTGGACAGAGGATAAATAGAGAGCTTGAATAATATGATATATGAATTAGACCTAACAGACATTTATAGAACATTACACCCCAAAATATCAGGGTATACATTCTTTTCAAGTGCCCATGGATCCTTCTCTAAGATAGACTATATGTTGGGCACAAGATAAGTCTCAAAAAATTTAAAAAGATTGAAATTATACAAAACAACTAGATCATAACAGAATGAAGCTAGAAATCAATAATGGATGGAAAAAGGGAAAATTCATAAATATATGGAGATTAAACAACACAATCTTAAATAAGAAGTGGGTCAAAGATGAACTTGTGAGAGAATTCAGCAAATATATTAAGATGAATGTAAATGAGGACACAACATATCAAAACCTATGGGACAGCACAAAGACAGTGCTGAAAGGGAAATTTATAGCCCTGCTTACATTAAAAAAAAGAAAAGGCTAAAATTGAAGACCTAAATGCACACCTGGAGTAACTAGAAAAAGAATAACAAACTAATCCCAAACCAAACTGAAGGAAAGCAATAGTAAAAATCAGAGCAGAAATAAATGAAATATAGAACAAAAAAAAAAACAATAGAGAGAATCAACAAAACCAAAATTTGGTTCTTTGAGTAGATCAACAAAATTGACAAGCCCTTAGCTAGACAGTCAAAGAAAAAAAGAGAAGACAGAAATAAATAGAATCAAAATGAGAGGGGGACAGTACCACTGACCCTGCCAAAATAAGAGAGATCATAAGAGGATATTATGAACAACTATATGCCGAAAACTAGAAAATGTAAACAAGAGGGACAAATTCCTAGAAACACACAAACCACCTACACTCACCCTAGAAAAAATAGAAGACCTCAACAAACCAATCACAAGTGAAGAGATTGAAACAGTCATCAAAAACCTATCAAAGATGAAAAGCCCAGGACCAGATGGCTTTCCAGGTGAATTCTGTCAATCATTCAAAGATGACCTAACATCAATATTGCTCAAGCTCTTGCAAAAAATTGAACAGGAAAGAATGCTACCAAACTCATTCTATGAAGCCAACATCACTCTAATACCAAAACCACATAAAGATACTGTGAAAATTGGGAACCAGTGTAACTCAGTGGTTGAGCACCAGTTTCCCACATAGGAGGCCCTAAATTCAATCCCTGGCCCTGGTACCTCCAAAAATAAAATTAAAAATTAAAAATTAAAAAATTAAAAGATATGATGAAAAAAGAAAATTACCAAACAGTATTTATAATGAATATAGATGCAAAAATCCTCAACAAAATACTTGCAAATAGAATCCAAAAGCACGTTAAAAGAATTATATTCCTTGTTCAAGTGGATTTTATCCCAGGTATGCAAGGATGGTTCAACACAAGAAAATCAATTAGTGTAATAAACTAAATTAATAAATTGAAGTAGAAAATCACATGATCCTCTCAGTTGCTTCAGAAAAGGCACTTGACAATATACAGCACCCTTTCTTGATAAAAACAGTCCAAAATATAGGAATAGAAGGAAGCTTTCTGAATATGGTGACATGCATATATGAAAAACCAGCTGCTTGTATCATGCTCAATGGTGAAAGACTGAAAGCTTTCCTGCTGAGATCAGGAACAAGACAAGGACACCCATTGTCACCATTATTATTCAACATTGTGCTAGAAGTTCTAGCTAGAGCAATTAGGCTAGACAAAGAAATAAAAGGCACCCAGATAGGCAAGGAAGAAGTAAAACTTTCACACATCTAATGACATGATCCTGTATCTAGAAAATCCTGAAAAATCCACAACGAAGCTACTAGAATTAACAGACTAGTTCAGTAAAGTGGCAGTACATTAGTCAGCCAAAGGGGTGCTGATGCAAAATACTAGAAATCTGCTGGCTTTCATAAAGGGTATTTATTTGGGGTAGATGCTTACAGTCAGAAGGTCATAAAGCATAAGTTACTTCCCTCACCAAAGTCTGTTGCCACACGTTGGAGCAAGATGGCTGCCAGTCTCTGCAAGGGTTCAGCCTTCCTCTTCCTCCTAAGGTTCCATGGTCCCAGCTCATTTTGATCTCCTCTATAGGCTGGCATAAGGCTTTGTCTCTCTCCCCAGGGTTCAATTCTTTCTGGGCTCAGCTGCTCTGGTCTCTCCACAAGGTCAGCTATAACCTCTCAGGCTCTTTCTCTTCCCAGGGTCTCTGCCATGTCTATGGAGTCATCTCTATTCCTCTTTGTTCTTCTCCTGTGTGTTTACTTCCTAGGGTTCCAACATCAAAACTCCAACTCTCTCCACTGTTGTGTCTTTTTCTCTGTGAGTCCCCACCCACTTGGGGTGAGTGGGTGGGGACTCAATGTCCTAATGATGTGGCCCAATCAAGGCCTTTATCATAATTTAATCAAGTGAAAGTGAAACCTCTGAATTTTTTTTTTAAGATTTATTTTTTATTTATTTCTCTCCCCTTCCCCACTGCCCCTCCTCCCCCATTGTCTGCTCTCTGTGTCCATTCGCTGTGCGTTCTTCTGTGACCACTTCTATCCTTACCAGCGGTACTGGGAATCTGTGTTTCTTTTTGTTGTATCATCTTGTTGTGTCAGCTCTCCCTGTGTGAGGTGCCATTCTTGGGCAGGCTGAACTTTCTTTCATGCTGGGCGGCTCTCCTTACAGGGCACACTCCTTGAGCACGGGGCTCCCCTATGCGGGGGACACCCCTGCATGGCACGACACTCCTTGCATGCATCAGCACTGTGATTGGGCCAGCTCCACACCGGTCAAGGAGGCCCGGGGTTTGAACCACAGACCTCCCATGTGGTAGGCGGACGCCCTATCCATTGCTCCAAGTCTGCTTCTCAAAAACCTCTGAATTTAATACAATCTAATCTAATACACCCAGAGGAAAAGACCAGTTTACAAACACAATCCAATATCTATTTTTTTACTTTATAAACAACGCTAAACTTCCACAGATGGGATACAAAATTAATACACAAAAATCAATAGTGTTTCTATATACTACTAATGTGCATTCTGAGGAGGAAATCAGGAAAAAAAATTCCATTTATAATAGCAACTAAAACCGTCAAATATTTACGAATAAACTTTACCAAGTACATAAAGGACCTATATTAGGAAAACTACAAAACATTGCTAAAAGAAATCAAAGAGGACTTAATTAAATAGAAGGACATTCTGTGTTCATGTATTGGAAGACTAAATATTGTTAAGATGTCAATTCTACCCAAACTAATTTACAGATTCAATGCAATCGCAATAAAAATCCAAACAGCCTTTTTTGCAGAAATCGAAAAACCAATAATCAAATTTATTTGGAAGGGTAAGGGGCCCTGAATAGCCAAAAGTGTCTTTAAAAAGAAGAATGCAGTTGGAGAACTCTCACTTCCTGACTTTAAAGCATACAACTTAGCTACAGTGGTAAAAACAGCATGGTACTGGCATAAGGACAGACAGATTGACCAATGGAACTGAACTGAGAATTCAGAAATAGATCCTCACATCTATAGTCAAGTGATTTTTGACAAGACTGTCAAGCCCTCCCAGCTGGAACAGAACAGTCTATTTAACAAATGGTACTGGGTACATATATCCAAAAGAAAGAAAGAGGATGCCTATATCACACCTTATACAAAACACAAAATAGATTGAGTACCTAATTATGAAAGTGACAACCATAAAACTCCTAGAAGAAAATGTAGGAAAACATCTGCAAGGTCTTGTGGTAGGTGGTAGTTTTTTAACCTATACCCAAAGGACAAGAAACAAAAGAAAAAATAGATAAATGGGATCTTCTCAAAATTAAAGTCTTTTGTACCACAAAGGACTTTGCCAAAAGGGAGAAAAGGCAGCCAACCCAACTGGAAAAAATATTTGGCAATTATGTATCTGATAAGGGTTTAATATCCATGATGAAAAAGAGATACTACAACTCAATAATAAAAAGACAAACTACCTGATTAAAAAATGTGCAAGAGACTAGAATAGACATTTGTCCAAAGAAGAAATATAAATGGCAAAAAAAAAAAAAAAACACATGAAAAAATGTTCAACATCACTAGCGATTAGGGAGATGCAAATCAAAAGGACAATGAGATAACTTTTCACACCTATTACAATGGCCACTATTAAAAAGTCAGAAAACTACAAGTGTTGGAGAGGATGTGGAGAGATAGGAGGAACACTTATTCATTGTTGGTAGGAATGTAGATTGTTACAGCCACTGTGGAAGACTGATTGGCAGTACCTAAAGAAGATAAATATAGACTTGCCATGTGACCCAGTAATACTACTGCTAGGTATATACCATGAAAAATGGAGAGCAGTGACATACAGACACCGGACACTGATAGATGTTCATAGTGGCGTTAGTCATGATTTCTGAAAGTTGGAAACAACTCAGGTGTCCATCAAACAATGAATGGATAAACAAATTGTGGTACATACACACAATGGGATATTATGCAGTTGTAAGTAGAAGTTGTAAAGCATATGACAACATGGATGAACCTGGAGGACATTATGTTGAGTGAAGCAAGCCAGACACAAAAGGACAAATACTGTATTATTGTACTATTATGAACAAAATACATTGTGTAAACTCATGAAGTTAATAATTAGAATATAGATCACCAGAAAATAGGATGCAGGTAGAGAATGGAAAGCTGCAGGTTAATCTGCCGAATTGGTAAAAAGGTTGTTTGTAATCTTTGGAAATAAATAGAAAGGGTGAAAGCACATCATAGTGTTTGTAACTAGTGGAATTATTACATAGATATGAGAGGGTTCAAAGGTAAAGTCTAAGGACATATTTATTACTAGAAGGAAAACTTAAAAATGTAACGTGGGACTATATAACAGTGAAACCTCATGTGAAGTAGGAATATGGGTAATATTGTATATATGACTGTTTTTACAAAATGTAAGAAATAAACTAGAGAGGAAAACAGAATAGCAGCTATGTATGGCAGGGGAAGCATAAGGAGATTGAGAGGAATGAGGTTTTTTGTTTGTTTTTTGTTTATTATTGGAATGATGAAAATGCTCAAATAATGATAGAAGTGATGAATGCACAACTATGTGATTATACCAAATACAATTGTGGATGGATTTATGCTTTATTAATAAGTATCAGTAAAACTTTACATTAAAAGGAACAAGAAAAGACTCTCTTCTGTTAATTTGCTCTTTGTTCTTTGTATTATACCTTTTTTTGCCTCTCATATTTTCCATTAATGCCTACTTTCATATTTATTTGATTTTTTGTAGGCTACCACTTAGAGCCCCTTCTCATGTCCTTCTGTATATTTTTCATATTTGTGTGTGCATGTATGGTTAACAAGGGGATTTAATATAACTTTTTTGTTTTGGAGGTACTGGGGCTGGGGAATGAACCCAGGACCTCGTATGTGGGAAGTTGTTGCTCAACCACTGAACCAAATCGGCTCCCCTGAGTTGGTTTTTACATTTGTTTTTGCTTGTTGTTTGTTTCCCTTTTTCCTTAGGAGGCACAGGGAACCAAACCCAGAACCTCCCACCCTGGAAGCAGGCACTCAATCGCTTGAGCCATATCCACACCCCACTTAACATTCTAAATCTATAAAAATCATGTTTGATTTAAAACCAACTTAACTTCAACAGCATATACACTGTTCCAACACTCCTCTACCCTGCTTTGTGTTGTACTTTCTACAAATTATTTCTCTATACATTGTGTGCCCCAAACCATAGATTTAACATTTTTTATGCCTTTGCATTTCAGAATCTGTAAGAAATAAAGTATGGAGTTACATCCCAAAAAATACAATACAAACATCCTGGCACATATAAATACCTATATGGTTACCTTTACCAGAGGTCTTCATGTCTTCATGCTGCTTTGATACACCTTTCAGTCTGAAGAACTCCCTTTAGCATTACATGTTGGGCAAGTCTAAGGTGGCAAACTCCCCCAGCTTTTGTTTACCTGGAAAATTCTTAATCTCTCCCTCCTTTTTGAAGAACAGTCTCACCAGATAAAAAATTCTTTGTTAGCAATTGTGTTCTTTCAGCATTTTAAGTATATTGTCCCACTGCCTTCTTGCCTCCATGTTTTCTTTAACAAAATCAACGCCCATTATTTTAGGAAAGGAAAAGATTTTCTAAACATGACACAAAAGCACTAGCCATAATGATTGGCAAATTATTCTACATTAAAATTAGGAGGGAAGCAGATGTGGCTCAACTGAAAGAGTGTCTGCCTACCATATGGAGGGTCCAGGGTTTGATACCCAGGGCCCCCTGGCCTGTGTGGTGAGCTGGCCCACATGCACAGTGCTGCTGCGTGCAAGGAGTGCTGTGCCACACAGGGGCGCCCCTGAGTAGGGGAGCTTCATGCGCAAAGAGTGCCCCCTGCAAGGAGAGCTGCCCTGCGTGTAAAAAGCTCACAGCCTGCCCAGGAGTGGCGCCGCACACACATGGAGAGCTGACGCAGCAAGATGACACAACAAGAAAGAGACACAGTTTCCTGGTGCTGCCTGACAATGCAAGCAGACGCAGAAGAGCACACAGCGAATGGACACAAAGAGCAGACAATGGGGGGAAGGGGAAAGAAATAAATATAATAAATCTTTTTTAAAAAAATTAGGAGCCTCTCTTCATCAAAAAAAATATCTTTAAGGCACAGACTGGGAAAAGATATTTGCCATACATGTATCTGATAAAGAACTTCCATCTGGGGTATTAATACAATTTTTAAAACTCCTATAAATTAATATTTTAAAAACAACACAATTTTTAAAATCAGCAAGAAACTATACAAAAGAGGTTATTTCACATGGCCAATAAATTTTTGAAAAGGTGCTCAACTTCATTACTGCTCAGGGAAGTACAAATTAAAATCAGGATGAAATATCACTACATACCCACCATAAGAGCTGAAATGAAAAAGACAGACTAGCCCCAGTGCTGGTGAGGATGTGGAAAAAGGAAACCCTCTTACACTGTTGGAGGTAATGTAAATTGAGACAATTACTTTGGAAAACAGTTTGGCATATCTACTAAAGCCGAGCAAACATACCTTATCACCTAGCAATTCCACTCTTAGGTAATGCCCAACACACGTGTATGGACTTTTGTACAAAAACGCACACAAGAATCCTTATTCATAGTAGTGAAAAATTGGAAACAACTCAAATTTCCATGAGAAGTAGGGTGAATAGAAATAAATTGAGATATATCTCCATATATTGGAATATTATACAGTAATGAAACTGAATAAATGACAGCTACAAATATCAGCATGGAGAATCCCACAAGCAAGACTGAGTGAAAGATACTGTATATACAACATAATATACCATAAGATTCCCTTTGTATAAAATTAAAAAACAGGTCAAATAAACTATAATGTTTAAGATGCATACTGAGGTAATAAGATTATAGGAAGAGTCAGGAAGGGGTTATCAAGAAGTTTAGGATACTGATTACTCTGGGGGGAAAAGGAGGGCATATGTGATGGAGTAGGAGCATGATTGGCTGCATAATTTGTGGGACCCAGTGGCAAATGAAAATATGGGTCTCCTTGTTTAGAAATCGTTAAGAATTTCAAAACTGTGACAGCAGAGGATTAACCTACTGCAGCACCCTTCTAAGTGCAGGGCCCTGCGCTTCTGCAGGCCACACTCCCACGAAGCTGGCCCCACGAAAGTCATGCAAAGGACCTCCATGGCACTGGCAGGGTTACAGAGGTCTTTGTATTATAAAATTTCAATAATGTCTACTTTGTCTCATTTATTTTGTGTGTCTGTGAGAGAGAAAGCATGATAAAGAAAGTAAACTGTAAAAAGAACAAAACAAGCAAGACATTGGAGCCAGAATTTCATTCCAACCCAAGGAGCTTGGAAAGTGAACACAGATCAAACTCCTTGGTAAAGAAAAGGAGCATCAAATTAGATACTGGGAGGCTGTGTTCTTGTCACAGCTCTGCCCTGTGACAGATTTCTTGGACCTCTCACACTGCCCAATAAACATTCACTTCCCTACTCCACAAAGTTACAAGAATGAGATACGAGATGGTAGCAGAAAGAACAAGCTGTTGTCAAATGTGAGGTAGTATGACTGAAATACTCTTTACACTTTCAATTGAAATGTAAATATCCCTCAGCTATGGACGTAGATGATTTCTATTTACAATGGTATCTACTGCTTCTTCCTTCAAAACTAGTTTAAGAGATAGCAAGTGAATTGTTAGGCGCTTTTACAATCCCATCTGCATTTGAATTCCAGGATTGGAAAGACCATATCCAAATATCAATCTCAGTTTCTAGCAATGTTATCTCCCGCATGCAGAATCCAGTAAGTAGCATCTGTTTCCCTGCCCACACCATTGTGTCACCTGCTGAGGCTGACCGGACTTCATGGATGCCAGCACCCAATTCCACCTGCAAGACTGGGAGTCAGAGGGAGAGTCTACATGTCTGAAGAGGGAACTGATGCTCCTTCTCAGGAATTGAGTACAAAGAGGGGTTATCTTTTGAGCTAAAATCCCATAGTACCTATGCAGTTTTTTCCAAGCTTGTCCACGTAATTTGCTCACGTGGTGAGGAAATTTTGACATTCACTCAACACAATAGAAGTCTTCTTCATTCAGATAGGTTGACTTTTTAAGTTTTTGGAAATGGATGCAAAGTGTAGAGAAGAGGCAGGGAAGCCCAGTCGGAAATGAGACCTTGAAGCAGCACTTTATCCAGCCATGCCAGCAGTTCCATTACCGCTTATGAGTATCTCCATGTCTACCTGTTTGTACATAAGCCTGAGTTGCTGACCTCACAGAGTTTTAAAAATATAGTTTTGCTACCATTTTGTTTTTAATGTTCTTGCATACACAACCTGGTTCTTATGTTTTCTTCATAGCTCTTCAAAGCATCTAGTACAGTGCTTTGTGCCCACAGAGAAGGTATATTAAGGAGACCTGATTCGGCATGGCAGGGAGGCGGTGCTTTTCCTCTCAACTTCACACCCCCTCCTGACTGCACTTTTGGTTTCTGAAGAGCCTCTCTTGGGAGCCATCACAATCAGACTTAAAAGCTTCAGCTGTGGCCACAGTTCATATTTCAGAACCATAAAGTAGAAAGAAATGTTTTATGGCCTAATACCTGATATCCAAGGAACTGACTGAAAACTTACTGGAAAATCTGATAGACATTGTTGACACAAAGGGGTAGCCTGCACTGCGCTCTGAGACCCTGCTCCCATTTTAAGGTGAGCTGCACACAGAACACAAGCCAAAATCCACTGCTGCTGGTTTATCTCTCTCCACTTACAGATTGAGTGGCTTGTCCTTTCCTCTGGGAGAAGTTCACAGGGAACTTGGGGAAAAGAATCAGAAGCTTGCCATAATTGCTATAACCATTTGCAAAGCCCTCTCACAGACAAAACTGCCTCTGCTCCTCCAAGTCCAAGGTGGAGTAGTGGAGAGGCAGTATTAGGTGGACGGAGCACTGGAGAAGTTGTCAGGTGATCTGGGTTCCAGACTCACTTTTGTCTCACATTAGTTGAGACTTCAGGCAACAGCCTTGGTCCCTTTAGCTCTGCTTTCTCATCCTAAAATATGGAGGAGAGCACCACCCTAGCTGTTGAACAGGGTGGTTAGTGGGTTCAAACAAGAAGCAGTAAGTAAAAATGCTTTTTAATTGAATGAAATGCTGAGCCAGTGTGAATTTACCTAGTACTCCAGATGTGAAAACTGAGAGGAAGAGAAGCTGTGGCTTTATTCAAGGTCACAGAGTTGCTATGTAAACATGTTGAGACTTTAAACCTCTTCTCCTTACTTTGAACCTGGTATTCTTCCCAAGACAGGCTGACTTCTTGGTGCTATTGTCTGTGTTTTGATCTACTTGAGGTCAGGAACTGTGTCAAATGTTATTACTATGGAATTGTGTGCCTGGTAAATATTTGTTCACTTAATACTTATGAAAAGAGATTCCCAGTGTCTCTTAATTCCTATCACCAGGATGAGGCTAGGTTCAGACCTTTGCATCTCCATCATCAACAGGGCTAGTGAAGTCAAGCTCTTGGTCTCAGCTGCTTGCCTGACACCAGCTGCCTCATCAAGGAGGGCAGGAATAAAACTTCAGTTGAGGTGAAGGTACTACAGGGCTTTGAGAAGGAAGACATTCTGATGTAGGCTTCTTCACTTAAATTGGATTCTTCTGTTTTAGTGCTTTGCCGAAAGGGTTGTTCTGCAAGGAATATTTTCACGGAGCTGGCTGGGACCAACAGCAGGAAACTTCACTTTGGAGTAAAACAACTGGAAAAGAAAAAGTCTTGCCCCCAAGTAATTCGGCTTTGTTTCCTTGCAGAGAAATGCTCATGAGGCTCTGCCCAGCACTTCTCATAAGCTACTGCATTTTTTTGGCCTCAGTTGAACTACCCCAGTTGTCTATATATAGCCCTGTCTTGTGTAAGGAATTTAAAAAGCATTAGAATGCAGAAATCAAAGAGACAATAAATTTAAAACCAATCTTATTGTCTACAGCCTAAAGTGTTATTCAGATCAAAGGGGAGGGGACATCTGGCTTCTGGCTTGCTGCAAAAGTCAGATCACATTACCTGACCAATCGCTGGATTCATCTACTCTCATTTTCGGGGTCTAGAGAATGTGGTTTTTTAGCTCCTAGTGAAGCATATTGGGTGAATCAGTCAAACCTTCTCAGACTTTCAAACAAAAACAAACTCCATGGAATCATATAAAGATGTGAATCATATAAAAATCTATGAACAAGTTCAACCCCTTGCCTCTCTGGGTATCCTTGAGGCCTTCAAGAGCCCAGAGCCACATGCATGCAGTGGTTACGACCCATTCCCCAAAGCTAGAACGTTTGGGTTTGCAAAACCAACTTAATACTTGAGGATACACATTGGTGCTAGATTATTTGAATATGGTTTTGCCTTAATCACAATTTGGGACTGAGTCACTGAATATTTAGCTGAAAACTTGTGTGCTGCTTTTCCTCCATTTTGACTATAAAACCATAGATTGGTCTTCCCACAAATTTTTCATATCAGAGCTTTGAAAGAATGGTCAGCTGTGCTCTTGGCCTAGAAATTTACTTAGTTCTGTGTAAATTCTATACACAATTAGTGTCTAACTTCCATGTATAAGACCTCCCTTGTAGCAAAGATGGGGGGATTATAGCAATTTCAAAGCCTTCTTTAATATCTAAAACAAGAAACTCTTCTGTCACTGCATAGGTCTGACTTCATTTGTTGTCATGAGAAAATAACACGAAATTAGAAGCTGATTTTCTTCTCAGATTGTTTCAGAAGGAAACAATCCAAAAGAGTAAGGCCCACAATTATCTTTTCTAGACTCTCAGTGCCTCAGTAATTCCCCACCCCCAAAAGTCTAGAAGGGTGTTCAACAACTGCAACATGGACTCTGTATTTGGGATATCAGATAAAATTGTCAGTGCATTCTTCAACCACTAACATTGTTCACTCACTCTTCAATACAGTGAAGAAAGTTTCTACTGAAGGGTCTCCACAAATTGCTTGATACTGTTCAGCCCCATTTGCATATTCTCTTCCACTGTAATTTCCTTCCACTGATTTTGGTTCTCTCCCTGCATAAAAGCCCTTCTGGAAACTTACAAGACAAACCAAAATGTTCTGTCTTCATTTATCACCTAATTTTCCCCTTGTCCTCACCTATCCTCACCTACCCCAATCTTTGAGGTAGAAGGTTTTCTGCCAAAGAAAAGTTTAAAAAAAGAAAATCATCAGGAAATTTGGCATGATCCTAGCCTGATAATCTTCCCTAAGAGATGTCATTCTCTTCCAGTCTTGCCTCCTTTTTCCACAAAGCTTGCTCATATTTTTGCTGATAAAAGACTGTCATTCACAAATATGAAGAATCGTGGTTGAGAGGTTAGAACCAGAGGGGAAATTTAAATTTGTTTGCAGGATGGAAGCTCAGAGTAGAAGGATATTTAAAGGTCCTCAGTTCCTGGAGGGAGTAGGAAATGAGGCATTTCCAATTAGTATTTCATCAATATTCATGGTTCTTAATTCTATTTTAAGAGTAGTGCCCAGTTCCTTTTAAGAGGTTAGCATCGAAGCCAAGAATTTGGTATGGGTCTGATATTCAAGTGTTGACAATGTGTCAGGAGAGAAGAAGAGTTGAAATGTTTAAATAAAATTATAGAGGAAGAAACCACATCCAGCCTTGCTTCTCAACACTGGAATGGAAAATATTCACTGTGGAGTATCAGGGCAAGAAACCCAAATAACTTATCTTCTTTAACAACCATAGCTATACGTTTTCCTTTTTTCTTTATAAAAAGCCTCACTCTGGGGCTCAACGCCACATCCCATAATCTCTTTTCTGGGATAAGCCAAGAATTGGAATTGTACGTATCTTAACTACCCGTTACTAAAAGAAAAAGTGAATACTTAATGAAGGTATTCATAAAAGACCTAGGAATGCCCCTAAATCAACTCTGCTTGTGACGATAGTCTATCTGCATTTATGGCAGATACAATGACAGCAATGTTATATCTTCCCCCGATAGGCAGACTATGTTTAGTCTTGACAGACATATAATTTCTCTCAGATTTCTAAAAAGTGGAACTTTTATACCTCTGCCCTCTCCCATCCCTCCTGAAAGCACAAGCAACAAAGTCAAATTTTGGCAAAAGAGAAAAAAAATAGAGAGCCAAAATGAATATCTAATAATTGAAAGCATCATGAACTCCATTATGGTTTATGACCTTGTTCTAAGGATCAGATGAGCGCACTGTAAAGAATGTGGCACTGAATTTATTAGCATGGTTATCATCTTTCAGGCAAGACATAAAGCTGAAGAGACCCACTTCTTCTACCACCTGCCATCACTATAGATCCCATGGCACCTTCTACAAGAAGAGTTGAGTTATCCTGGCCCAGATCCAGATCCAACTATCTGCTGACTTATATTTCCTTTGTAATATGTCTGGGAGGCATTATGTGTTCTTCCTCTTTGAAACTCTTTGCTACCATAAGCACAGCCAAAATGGGGTCCTGCAAAGGGCTGTGAGAAAGAATTTTCACATCCCAGTCTGTGAATCAAGTGAACAGAATGAGCCTGGTGGCCTGAAATAAGAGGACAAGCTAGGTCATCAAAGTCTTCTTATTCCATCACTAAATAGGTTCCTGATCTGCTCTACCATATATCTGCCCATTTATATAAAAAATACCAGATTGTGGATGGGCCGTTCCAATGCTATATGAATTCTAGTTTTTCCGAACTCCATGCATTGCATGTTCTCTTCCACCCTCCAGATAAAGAAAAACAAGTTTGTTATGTTTTTCTTTGATTGGGCCTTGCCATCTTTACAAGTGTAAATTCCAGAACATTTTCCTAGAGGATCTAAAAGAAAGCAAATCACTCAGGCAATACTGTGCAAATCATTTTATGTCTCTGATTTCAGCTTGTTCACCTCTAAAATAGGGATCATTTAAATATCTCCCCTACCTTTCCCTCAGAATTAGTGAAGACCAAATAAAATTATGTATGTGAAAGTGCATTTTTAAAAAACACTATAAAATTAAGCTCTTTTCAAGTAATAATGTATATAAATTTTTACTGGACTCTTGGATAAATTAAACACATGCATTTATGTCCCTTTTCATGGAATACTACTACAGTGAAAGTAAAGAAGTATAAAGGTGTAAGTATACAAGGATAAAGAATAAGAAAAACAAGAGACAACAACAAATGAGTGGTTTCAGTAAATTTTTCAGGAATTAGAAGGCAGATGGGAATGGGGGTAGAGACTGATTGTACAATGGAAGAAGCTACAAACCAAGTTAAAAACCCTAAGAGATCAGGACTCAGAGGCAAGGTGCAGCAAAAGATCAATGTCAGAGTGAGCAGCAGGGCTGAATACAAGGAAATTGGGTAAAAGTTTCTATAGAGCAGCTAAGCCCTATTTCCCTTCTCCTGGCCAGTGAAGCCAGATGTGGTAGCTTAAAGATGCCATATAATCGGATACTTCTTTGTCAATAGGAGGAGATATCCTCTCACTTGAATCTAGGCATGTCTGTGACTGCTTTGACCAATTGATTATGGTGGTGAAGTGATACTGTGTAAGTTTTCAGGTACAGCCTTAAGAAGCTGGGAGCTTTCACCTACTTTTCCTTGAAGCATTTGCTCATGAAACACACAACCATGCTCTCAGAAGCCCAGGACACTGAAGGGGCCCTTTACAGCCAGCATTAATATTAGTCGTGTGAGTGAGCCATTTTGGGTGCTTCCTCCAGTTAAGCCTTCAAGTCATTCCAGCCCCAAGTGCTACCTGACTGCAACAGCTTGAGACATGCCCCACCTCAAGTAAGAGCCTCTCAGTTGAGTTCAGTCAACCCACAGAACCATGAGAGAGAATAATAAAATGTTAAGTTTTTTTAAAGCCACTAAATTTTGGAGTGTTTTCCTATGCAACAACAAATACCTGGAACACCAGGTTACCCCCAGGAAACTACTCCTTCACCAGACCCTCCTCAGTCTCAGGGAGTTTTATTCTTTTCAGAAATTAAACCCAGGAAGTTCTGAATTCAGAAACAATAAGCCCAACTGAAGACAGGGATAAGGCATGGAGTTGAAAAGAGGAGAGTTAAATGAAAGTCTGCATTCTGAACTAGGTTCACCCAGACTTTTATTCCTACTCTATTCACAGAATACTAATAGTTTCCCAAAAAGACTAGAGAATTCTTCTCTTGGGAAACTTAATGATCGCAGAGAAAACATAACCTAATATTGACATTTGGGAGTTTTCCCAATGAAAAATATGCCTCACCACTAGATTACCTTGCAGTGAAGTGTACCAGTTCATTAGCCCTTCCACACACAGATCTTCTAATTGGCTTTTTAGATCATCATTCTTATATTTGACATACCACTAAGGATTGCCAACATCTTAGGAAAGCCAGGGCAGCCGGAGGAAACAGACACAATAGAAATAACAGGAAAAAAAATCATGGACAATATTATAATCATGAAACAGAACAGTATATTATTTTAAAAGATAGATATAGGGAGCAGAGGTGGCTCAAGCAATTAGGTTCCTCCCTCCCACATGGGAAGTCCCCAGTTTGGTTCTCGGTGCCTCCTAAAAAAGAAGATGAGCAGACAGCAAGCTCAAACACTGAGGTGGGGTGGTGGTGGTGGGAAATAAATAAATAAAAATAAAGCTTTTTTAAAAAGGATAGATATAGAGAGGCATGGGGAACAACCAAAAAGAGAGAGAGCTTTAGAAATGACAACAAACATCATAACCCAAATAATAATATTTATAAGAAAGTGTATTAGTTTTCTATATTGCATAAGAAATCACCACAAACTTAGCATCTTAAAAGAACACATATTTATCATCTTAGTTTCTGTGACTCTGGAGTCTGGGCACAGTTTAGCTGGATCCTCAACTTAGGATCTCACAAGGCAACAATCAAAGTGTCAGCCAGTCTGGGTCTTCATCAGAGAATTGATGGGGGAAGGATCTACTTCTGAGCTCCCTCAAGTAGTTTGCAGTATCCGTGTCCTTGTGGCCGTAGGATTCACAGCAGCTTGCTTCTTCAAAGACAACAGTGGAGCGAGAGAGAGATTCTAGAAAGATGGGTGCTACACTCTTTACGTAATCACATTTGCATGATGACCGTGTGTATCCTACCACCTTTGCCACATTCCATTGACTAGAAGTAAGTCCAGGTAAAGGGGAAGCGATCACACAAAGATGTGAACATCTGGAAGTGGGCATCATGGGGGCCACTTGAAAAATCTGCCACAAAACAATTGTATTATTATGTTCAGGAAGTCTCTATAAAGATAACTCCATGGAAATAGAAGGGAAAATGAAGAAACTAGGATTAACATCTAACTAATAGGATTTCTAGAGAGAGAGAGAGAGACCAGAGAAATAAGGTGGAAAAGAAATTTAGAAAGAAATAATACCAAAAGATGTCCCAAAACTTAAGGACATGATTCCATTGAGAAAAAGGTACAAGTGCCTAACAAAATTAGTAAGAAACCCAACATTAAAGCACATCATTGTAAATTTTTAGAACAAAAGGAATGAAGACCCTACTGTCTTTCAGAGAGAAAAATCAGGATTCCACTAAACTTCACAGTGTAGGAGAATATAGAACACAATGGATGAATTCTTAGAGCCTTTAAGTCTATGCTCATCTACTCTTTAAATCACATGAAGAGAAATTAGAAACATTTTCAAATGTGCTACAGCTTAAATAGAGAAGAACAAGTTTGTACTGAAGCAGGCAAGTATAGAGTGCTTAAAGGAAAGTTTTCAGGGAACAAAATGGAGCTGATATATTCTCTGGAATATTTGAACAATGAAAATTAATATCATAGCATATAATAAATTTGATGGAGCATATGGAAGAAATGAAGGACAGGTATATAAAAAAAACCTAAGTGATTGGGAAAATAATCAAATATTAACTATGGGATCACAGTTGAATAAAAAAAGGAAACATAATTCAGCAGTAAATAATTAACAGCCTTAGCAAGGCAAACTGATTATTGATGTGAAGAAAATCAGTGACTCATTATATTGCAAGGATGGAGGAAGCAAAGTAGAGAGTAAGTGAGCTAAAATTCCACTTACAATAATGCTAATTTGACAAGGTATAAAATTAATAATAAGAAGTAGAAAATGGAGGCAGTGGCAGAAGAAATAGAAAGAATTGAAAATGATTGCCCCTGAGTGATACTAAAGGGAGTCAGATAGAAGAGCCTGAACAAGAAACTGATGTTTTTCATTACATGCATTTTAATACTCTTTTACTCCACCCCACCCCCTGTGTTCATGAATTACTTTGATGTGGCATCTTTCCCTCTCAGCATCTATTCAAATTCCTTTCTAACTTGCCACTGGTACTGTAGAGAACAGAAAGCTAATACACTTTATGTCCCAGACTCCCCTGAGCTATTGTTTCTCACTTGAGCTAGGTTCCAGTGAGCAGAGATACCCTATTAGACATGCAGAGAGAAGTAAGCAACCAGAGACAGCAAACACGCGCAGAAATGCATGACTTCTGCTAAGCATGGAGAGGGAAAAATTAGGTTCTCCCTAATATTCTATGTCAAGGTCCTCCCTTCTGTAGGAAGCAGCTTGGGTGCCACTGATCATAAAGGTTTAGGAAGTAAGAGTAACACTGTTTTGCCAGCATTAGATCATAAGAATAATTCACTAGAATAAAAGCAATATATAATAATATCTAAAACTTTCTCAGTGAGTTAGAAACAGATATTGTCAGAACTTTCTGCATTTCAATTGATAGAAACCCAATACAAGCTAAGCCAAAGATGGAATTTACTGATTTTTATAACCAAGAGTGTGGTGGTTTTAAATTATGTCCACAAATTCTTTGATACTTCTTTCAATAGGTGAAGCCTAATGCCCTTCCTCTTGAGTGTGGGTAGACTTAGTAACTTGCTTCTGAAAAACAGAATAAAGCACAAGTAAAGGTGTACAATTTTGGAGTCTAGACCATAAAAGTCACTGTGACTTCCTCTTGCTCTCTCTTGGAGGAAGACAGTTAACAGGTTGTGAAAAGAGGTCTATGTTGTGAGGAACCGAGGCCTCAAGACATCAGGCATATGAAGGGGCCATCTTGAAAATGAATTCTACTCTCCCAGTCAAGCCTTCAGATGACTGCAACCCCTGATAAGACCTTGACTGCAAACTCATGAGATCCTGAGCCAGAACCACCCAGTTCACTCAATCCCAAATTGCTGGCTGTGAGAAAATGTGTGAGATAACATTTGTTGCTTTAAGTTGATAAATTTTTACATAATTTCTTATATGTATATATAAAGCAATATATAACACAAGATGACTCAGAGTTTGGCCTGACTTCAGGCATAGCTACACCTGGGTGGGGGTGGGGTTGGGCAGAATTCTTTTAGGAAGACATTACCTCTCTCTTTCCATCTCTTGACTCTGCTTTCTGGTGTGGAGGGCTTCATTCTTAAGAGTTTAGTCAATATACTGAGGAGGATGGCTGTTGGCAGATATCAGCCTATAGGCCTTACATAGCTGGTGATTCTAGAGAAGGAGAAAGATCTTCTCTCTCCCAGACTCCATATTCAAATCTTAAGGGAGATCATTTTGAGTTAGCTTGAGTTTAAAGTCCATTTCAAAAACCAATCAAGGGCCAGATAAAATGGGTATCCTGGTTTGCCAACTTGGTATCATATCCCCACTCATATCCAGCCTCAAGATGGAGTAGGGAGATATTCTTCTGATGGACCAAGGCAGTAGCATAAGGTGTTCTAGGGTCCCATTCCTCCACAGAATCTTGAACAACTAGCAAAAACTGGAAGAGCCATTTTCCTCAAAATTCCAGAAAAATAATTAAAGGGTTGCAATAATTGGACAAAGACTTAATCAAGAAAACACAACTGTAAAAATGTTAGAAGCTCCTGGCACCCTTGCTGGCCCCTCACCCAACACTTTTGCGCATGAACTGGACATGACCTTTTCTCTGATTGTGTGTCCTTGACCTTTAAGCACATACTGGACTGAGTGTCTATCAGTGCCAATCTATCAGATGGCATCCTGAAATGCTGAACCAGGAAACTAATCTCTGGATCACCCACCTTAAGCAGGGAAAAGAAACTTAAAGAGAGCTAAAGCAGTATAAGAAATAAATAAATCAAAGAAGCCAGAGACAAAGGATTACCAGCTTTAAGACATATAACAGAGCACCTGGGGGAGTCTATTTTAAAGGTTATCAAGGGGACATGCATTTTCTTATAAATGGGAGATATTCCTAAGATCATGGGCAAGCACTAGCCCAGGACAAAACACAGAATCAGAAATGACAGAGCAGACCTGTACTTCACATTCACCTCAGGACGATCTTCATGATAAGAGGGCTGAACTCTGAAGGAGAGGACCAGCCAAAGAAGAACCAATTTGTAAAGATTGTGAAAGATGTTTTTGACCTTGGTTTGTTTGTTTTATTGGCTTCTGGCACTCAATGAAATCTCTGTCATATCACTACCTGGATACAAACTTAAGAACAGACAGCTCAGTGCAAACACATTAAAATATTGAAATGTACAGACTATAACAAAAGTTTAAAAGATAAAGAAAGAAAGAGGAAATAATGGGCTATACAAAGGAACAAGATAAAACTTCAGAAACCATCAGTGAAAAAGACAAGACTTTGGACATAGCAAACAAATACTTTTTAAAAATGATTTTCAGTATTCTCAAGGAGATAAAGTAAAACACAGAGGAAGAATGAAAGAATATGAGGAAATTGATGAATTAAAAGTTAAGAGTCTCCATAAAAAGGTATAAATTATAAAAGCAACCAAACAGACATTCTGGATTTGAAGACAAAGATAACTGAAATTAAAAATTCACTAGGCATTTTGATAGCAGATTTGAGCTGACAGAACACAGAATCAGTGTACTAGAACACAAGACAGTCAAAATGATTCAGGCTGAGGAATAAAAGAAAAAAGACTGAAAAAAATTTTAACAGAGCCTGAGAGACCTGTGAGACACTGTCAAGCATGCCAATACATGCATTATGGGAGTCTCAGAAGAAGAAAAAGAAAAATGGGCAGAAGGAATATTCAAAGAAATAATGGTAGAAAACTTCTGAAATTTAACAAAAGACATGAATATACACATTCAAGAAGCCCAACAAACTCCAAGCAAAATAAACTCAAAGAGAACCATGCCCAGGAAACTGTCAGATGCAAACAAAGAGAGTTCAGAAAGCTGCAAGAGAAAAGCAATGTGTAATGTACAAGGGAGTCCCAATTAAATTAAGTATCTATTTATCATCTGAAACCATGAAGGCAAGAAGGAAGTGGGACAATATATTTAAAGTGCTGAAAGAAAACAATTGCCAACCAAGAATTTTATATCTGGTGAGACTGTCTTTCAAAAAGGAGACACTAAGACGTTCCCAGATAAACAAAAGCTAGGGACCTGCACTATAAGCATTGCTAAAAGGAGTTCTTCAGCTGAAAGGAAAGGACACTGCACAGTGGATCAAAGTGGCATAAAGACATAAAGACCTCTGGTAAAGGTAATCATATGGGTATTCATAAATGCCAGTACTTTTGTATTGTATTTTTTGGTATGTAACTTCACTTTTTATTTCTTACAGGTTCTAAAATGCAAAAGTATAAAAATAATGGTAAATCTATGGTTTTAGACATACAATGTATAAAGAAATGATTTGTAACGAGTACAAGAAAGTAGAGGGATGGAGAAGTACAGGAACAGTGCATGTGTATGCTATTGAAGTTAACTTGCTATCAAGCTAAATGTGATTTTTATAGATTTAGAATCTTAAATTAAAGTGCTATGGTAACCACAAAGAAAAAATCTGTAAAAGATATACAGAAGGAAATAAAAAGGGACTGAAAATGGTATACTACAAAAAAATCAAATAAATGTGAAAGTAGACATTAATGTAAAAATTGAGGAACAGAAAAATTTAAGACATACGAAGACCAAATAGCAAAATGGCAGAAGAGAGTCCCACATTATGAGTAGTTACATTCAATGTAAATGGATTAAACTCTCCATTCAAAAGGTAGAGATAGGCAGGGGGATTAAAAAGCAGGACCTGGGAAGTGAATTTGGCCCAACGGATAGGGTGTCCACCTACCACATAGGAGGTCTAAGGTTCAAACTCAGGGCCTCCTGACCCATGTGATGAGCTGGCCCACGCGCAGTGCTGATGCACACAAGGAGTACTGTGCCACAAAGGGATGTCCCCCATGTAGGGGTGCCTCCCCCATGCACAAGGAGTGTGCCTGTAAGGAGAGGTACTCAGCGCAAAAAAAGTGCAGCCTGTCCAGGCATGGCACCACACCACACGGATAGCTGACGCAGCAATATGACACAACAAAACAAGGCACAGATTCCTGATGCCGCTGACAGGAATACAAGCAGACATAGAAGAACACACAGAGAGCAGGCAACTGGGAGAAGAGGGACGGGGAAGGGGAGAGAAATAAATAAAAAATATTTTTAAAAATCTTAAAAAAAAAAAAAAAGCAGGACCCAAGTATATACTGTTTACCACAGACTCACCCTCAATTCAAAGACACGAGTAGGTTGAAAGTGAAAGGAAAGGAAAAAATGTACCATGCAAATAGTAACCAAAAGAGATCTGGGTAGCTATAATAATATCAGTGGCATTATACACAATTATCAAAAGATGAACGCAACCCAAATGTCCAGTAACAGATGAATGGATAAACAAAATGTGATATATATCATACTACAACATGAATGAACTTTGAAGATATCTTATTAAGTGAAATAAGTCAGAAACAAAAGGACAAATGTTGTATGATCTCAATGATATAAAATAATTAGAACAAGCAAACTCATAAATTCAGAAACTACAATACAGATGACTTGACTGGGATGAGGATACAGAATGGGACATTTTTTTGTACAGAATGGGCTTTATTTGTACAGAGTTTCTGTTTCGAGTTATAGAAAAGTTTTAATAATCAAAGGTGACAATGGTAGTATAACATTGTGGATATAACTAACACCACTAAATTATATTTGAAAGTTGTTTAAAAGGAGAAATTTTGGTTGTTTTTATGTTACTAGAATAATTAAAAAAAAAAAAAAGACAGTACAGCACAGTGAACCATAATGTAAACCATGAACTATAGTGAGTAGTACAATTATAATAATATTATTTCATCAATTGTAACAATATACCACACTAATATAAAGTATAAAAGGGAAACTGTATTGTAAGTATGGGAGATATGTATATTTTCTGCAAACCTACAACTTTTCTAATAAAAATTTTTTTAAAAGATGGAGCAGGGTATAAAAGACACTGTGATAAGATGCATCTCTCGAACCACATAGAGTAGGGTATGGTGATCCTAAAAGAAAAAAAGAATTAAAGAAAAGAGGTGAAAGGAATCACAAACAATAGCTGTCTACTTCAAAGCCTTTCCTACATTTTACCTTCTGCTGTGGCTGAGGTATAATAATGAACTACATTAAAGTGCTCAGTATTGACAATTGTGAAATGGAGAGTCTAGAAAACAGTGAAGTTCATTTCCAGTGGGCTCATGCTACACTACTTATAAATAAAGAAACAGGATAGAGAAAAAGAGTAGTTAGCATTGGAGTCTAAGTCTTGTTTTTATGATGTTGGGAACAGTGACAATGAACAATTTTAAATATGCCTTAAAGTATCCAATTATTTTAACCTCCTGGTTCAACAGAAGAAAATAGATCCTGGTAATCACCATCAAGATTATAGGGAGTGGATAGAGCTGCTTTAATTCAGGCCTTTACCTTTTCTCATTTAAACTGTTTGCAATGAGACTTAAGTGTAGAGTTTAGGAATGTACCCTTGGAGATCAAACTTTAATATGCAAAGAAGTAATTACTATAAAATTTAGAAGATTAGTCTTTTATGGTGAGGGATGGTTAACCTAACAATACGTTAAGATGTATTTTTTTTTAAGATTTTTTTTTAAATTTCTCTCCCTACCCACCCCCCCCAGTTGTCTGCTCTCTATGTCCATTCGCTGTGTGTTCTTCTGCTTCTATCCTCATCAGCGGCACCAGGAATCTGTGTTTCTTTTTGTTGTGTCGTCTTGTTGTGTAAGCTTTCCATGTGTGCGGCACCATTCTTGGGCAGGCTGCACTTTCTTCCACACTGGGCGGCTTTCCTTACGGGGCACACTCCTTGCACGTGGGGCTTCCTTATGTGGGGGACACTCCTGTGTGGCAGGGCACTCCTGCACGCATCAGCACTGCACAAGGGCCAGCTCCACACAGGTCAAGGAGGCCCAGGGTTTGAATCTTGGACCTCCCATATGATAGGCAGACACCCTTATCCATTGGGCCAAGTCTGCTTCCCAAGACGTATTTTTTTATCCTACTCTTTTAAAATGTTGTAATGTATAGTCACAGAAATGTGCAACCACTTATCTAATTCCTAAACATTTTCATTACCCAAAAAAGAAGAAACTCCATATCCTTTAGCAGCCACTGCCCATTCACTCCACTTCCCAGCTCCTGACAACCACGGAGGTATTTTATATCTCTATGGATTTGCCTGTATTGGACATTTCATGTAAATAGAATCATACTATATGTGACCTTTTGTGTCTGGCTTCTTTCACCTAGCAAGTGTTCAAGGTTCACTCATGTTGTAGTGTGTATCAGTGTTTAATTCCTTCATGGCCAAATAACATTCCATTGTATGATATGCCATATTTTGTTTATCCACTCATCAGTTGATGCACATTTGGGTTGTTTCCATGTCTTGGCTGTTAAGAATAATACTTCTATGAAATTTCATGTATAAAATTTGGCATAAAATATGTTTTCAATTCTCGGGTATATACCTAGGAATGGAATTGCTGGACCATGTGATAACTATAAGTTTAACTTTCTGAGGAATGTGTTGGTTTGAAACTGTACATATGTATGTTTAATCTAACCCATTTCATCGTATTTACTTGAGCAGCAAAGGAAACTAAAACAGAGTTTGGCACCAGAAAAGTGGAGTGCTCCTATTGCAAACACCAAACATGTGGAAACCCCTTTGTCATTAGGTAATGGGTAGAGGCTGGAAGAATTGCAAAGTGCTTGATAGAAAAGGCCTAGATTGCTTTGAAGAGTCTGTTGGTTGAAAAATGGATGCTAAAAGTACTTCCAACAAGGCCTTAGAAGAAAATGATGAACATATTATTGGGAACTGGAAAAAGCAATCCTTGTTTTAAAGTGGCAGAGAACTTGGCAAAATTGAGTCCTGATGTCAGGTGGAAGGAAGAACTTGAGAGTGATGGACTTGGATATTTAGCTGAGGAGATTTCCAAACTAAATGTGGAAAGTATATCCTGGTTTCTCCTTGCAGCTTATAGTAAAATATGAGATGAAATGGATAAGCTGAGAACTGAATTCCTGGGCACAAAGCCACCAGAAATAGACAGTTTGGAAAAGTCTGAGTTTGCAGAAATTGTGTCCATAGAGAATAGTGTTCCATGTGATTGTTTAACTGAACATGGAACCAGTCAGCAATTTCTATGCAAGTCAGGATTGGAGGTGCAGTTATCCAGGAAGCATCTGTGGAAAGTCCTACTGTCTGATGTGAACCCCTGTGAACTACATACAAAACTGGCAGTTTCTTGCATAATTTGTATGAATGGAACCACTGCCATTCTGAACAAAAAGGGACAAAGAAGGGACAATTTGAAGAAAAAAATCATTTCAAAGGCAGAACCATGGAAGCTGAGGTCTGGCTCGAAAACATTTTCTTGGGCCAAGAGAGGGCAGGTCCACTCGTGTGTGGAGAGGTTAAGTCTGCCCAGGTGTTTGGAGAGGGTGGGCTTTCAAACCTATTGATCACAAAGAAAGACTACCACTCCAGTGTTTGCATAGGTTGAAGCCCCTTGCCCCAGCATTTGCAGAGAGGCGGGCCACCATCCTCATGCTTGGAAAGGGTGGAGCCTTCCCTCCAGTGTTGGAGGTGAACTGTGCAAACACTTGAAAGGGGTGGGGCTGCCACTTCACCAAGCCCAGAGAACAAAACATCATTCCATAGAAGACTCTCAGACCTTGAAATCTAATGGAGCAGGCCCCACAGGGTTTTGAAGTCGTTTGAGATCCATTATCTCTGTTTTCCTTCCAATTTCTCCCTATAGGAAGGGGAATATTTATCCTATGCAGGTCCCTCCACTGTATATAGGAAGCAGATAACTTGTTCTCTAGGATTCACAGGTACATAGACAGATGGGAATTATGCCCCAGGACACCATACTGATACGTGATTACGAAGAGATTTTATACCAAGCATTGTTTCTGAAATTACTTGATTTTTCTAATATTGTGATGGAGTCTATGTGTTTTGCATATAGAAAGAACATGTCTTTTGGGGGTTCAAGAGTGCTGGTTTAAAGCTGTACATACTCCAGAAAAGCATGTTCTTAATTTAATCCATTCCTGTGGACGTGAACCTATTTTAAGTAGGAGTTTTGATAAGGTTACTTCAGTACAGATGTGTCCCTTCTCAATTCAGGATGGGTCTTAATCCTATTTCTGGAGTCCTTTTAAAAAGGATGAAATTCAGACAGAAAGAGAGAAAGCTACAGGAAGCAAGAGGCTGGACATTGACAGAACCCAGAAGAGAAGCAAGAGACCAGGAGATGCCACCATGTGCCTTGCCATGTGATGAAGGAGTCAAGGATTGCTGGTATCCAGCCCCAGAACATCACAGTCTTCAGAGAGAAAACGTCACTTGATGAAACCTTGATTTGGGCTTTGTTTTAGCCTCAAAACCGTAAGTGAACAAATTCCCATTGTTTAAGCCATCCCATTTCATGGTATTCACTTGAGCAGCCTATGAAACTAAAACAAAGAGCTATCACATTTAATTATACATTCCCCCCATAAATGTATGAAGGTTCTAATTTCTCCACTTCTTTATCAATGTTTGTTATTGTTAATCTTTGATTCCAGACATCCTAATGGGCATAAAATGGTAAGTCATTGTGGTTTTGATTTTCATGTCTCTAATGACTGATAATGTTGAGCATCTTTTCATGTTATTGGTCATCATGTATCTTCTTTGAAGAAATGGCTATTCAAGTCTTTGGGTTGTTCATCTTGTTTGTTGTTGAGTTATTTACATATTCTGGATATTAAACCGTTATTGGATATGTGGTTTCAAAATACTTTCCACCATTATGTATTCTACCATTATGTAGATTGTCATTTTACTTTCTTGATAAAGTCCTTTGGTGTTCAAAGATTTAAATTTTGAAGAGGTCCCACTTATCTATTTCTTCTTTTGTTGCTTGTGGTATGGGTATGAAGTCTAAGAAACATCATCTAACACAAGGTCCTGAAAATGCTTCCCAATATTTTTATCTAGGAGTATTATACTTCTGGTTCTTTATTTGGGTTTTTGATCCATTTCGAGTTTGTTTTTTTTTAATATGATGTGAGGTAGGGGTCCACCTTCAGTCTTTTGCATATGGACATCCAGTTTTCCCAGCACCATTTGTTAAAGAGACTAATCTTTCCCAATTGAGTAGACTTGACACCCTTGTTAAAAATCAGGTGACCAAAGGGAAAAAAAAAAAAGCAAAACAAAAGAAAACAATTAATTGGCCATAAATGTGAGTATTGATTTCTGAACTTTCCGTTTGATTCCATTGGTCTATATGTCTGTCCTGTTCTAGTACAATGCTGGTTTGATTACTGTGGATTTGAAATAGGTTTTAAGATTTGGAAGTGTGAGTTCTCCAACTTCATTCTTCTTTTTCAAGATGGCTTTAACTATTCAGTCCCCTTCCCCTTCCACAGAAATACTATTGATTTTTGCATACTGATCTTGTACCCTGCCACTTTGCTGAACTCATTGTAGATTTTTCAGAATTTTCTGTATATAATATCATATCAACTGCAAATAAGGAAAGTATGACTTCTTCCTTTCCAAGTTGGATGCCTTTTATTTCTGTTTCTTGCCTACCTGCTCTGACCAGAACTTCTAGTACTGGTTAAATAACTGGTTAAATAGTACAGTGTTAAATAACACTGGTTACAGAGGGTGTCCTTGTCTCATTCCTAATTTTAAAGGGGAAGTTTTCAGTCTTTCACCGTTAAGTATGATGTTAGCTGTGGGTTTTTCATATGTCTTTTGTCATGTTGAGGAAGTTTCCTTCTATTCCTGGTTTTCTAAGTGTTTTTTATCAAGAAGAGGTGCTGGATTTTGTCAAATGCCTTTTCCGCATCAAGCAAGATGAAAATGCATTTTTTTCCACTTCATCTGTTAATTTCATATATTCCATTAATTGATTTTCCTTTTTTTTTTTAAAGATTTGTTTATTTATTTCTCTCCACTTCCCCCACCCCCCACCCACCCACAGTCGTCTGCTCTCTGTGTCTATTTGCTGTGTCTTCTTTGTTCACTTCTGTTGTCAGTGGCACGGGAATCTGTTTCTTTTTGTTGCGTCATCCATGTGTGTGGCACCATTCCTGGGCAGGCTGCACTTTCTTTCACACTGGGTGGCTCTCCTTATGGGGTGCACTCCTTGCACGTGGGGTTCCCCTACGCGGGGGACACACCTGCGTAGCAGGGCACTCCTTGCGCACATCAGCACTGCGCATGGGCCAGCTCCACACGGGTCAAGGAGGCCCGGCATTTAAACCGCGGACCTCCCATGTGGTAGACGGACGCCCTAACCACTGGGCCAAGTCTGCCACCTAATTGATTTTCTTATGTTGAAACACCCTTGCATACCTAGGATAAATCCCACCAGATCATGGTGTGTAATTCTTCTAATGTGCTGTTGGATTCAATTTGCTAATATTTTATTGAGGATTTTTGCAAGTACATTCCTAAAAGATATTGATCTATAATTTTCTTTTCTTGTGGCATTTTTATTTGACTTTGGTATGAGGGTGATATTGACCTCATCAAATGAATTAGGGAGTGTCCCTTCCTCTTCAATTTTTTCAAAGAGTTTAAGCAGGATTGGTATTAATTCCCCTTGGAATGTTGGATAAAACTCCCCTGTGAAGCACTCTGGTCCCACATTTTTCTTCATCAGGAGGTTTTTTATTAGTAATTCGATCTCTTTAGTAGTTATTGTTTTGTTGATTTTTTCTTGAGTCAGTGTATGTAGTTTTTGTGTTTCTAGGAATCTGTTCATTTCATCTAGGTTATCAAATTTGTTGGCATACAATTGTTCATTTTTATTGCTGTGGGTTTGGTAGCAATGTCCCCCTTTTCATTTCTGATTTCACTTATTTGTGTGCTCTCTTTTTTTTTTCTTCTTCAGTCTAGCTATAGGTTTGTCAATTTTATTGATCTTTTCAAAGAATGAACTTTTGGTTTTGTTGATCCTATTGTTTTTTATTCTCTAATTTATCTCTGCTCTAATCTTTGTTATAAAATTCCTTCCTTCTGCTTGCTTTGCATTTAGTTTACTCTTCTTTTTCTAGATCTTCTAGTTTTGAGGTTAGGTTTCTGATTTTAAATCTTTCTTCTTTTTTAATATAAACATTTAGAGCTATACATTTCCTTCTCTGTGCTGCCTTTGCTACGTCCCATTGGTTTAGGTATGTTGTGTTTTCATATTCATTTGCCTCAGGATATTTCCTAATTTCCCTTGTAAGTTCCTTTTTAACCCTTTGGTTGTTTAAAAGTACTTTAATTTCCATGTATTTATGAATTTTCCATTTCTCCTTTTGTTTTAGATTTCTGGCTTCATTTGATTGTGGCGGAGAAGATACATTGTATGATTTCAATACTTTAGAAATTGTGGAGACTTGTTTTGTGACCTAAGATATGGTCTTACCAGGGAAATGATCCATGTGCCCTTGAGAAGAATGTGTATTCTAATGTTGTTGGGTCACATATTCTATATTTATATCTGTTAGTTCTAGTTGGTTTAAAGTATTCTTCAAGTCTTCTCTTTCCTTATTGATCTTCTGTCTAAATGTTCTATCCATCATTGCAAGTGGTGTATTAAAGTCTTCTACTATTAATGTAGAACTATTAATATTCCTCTTCAATCTGTCAGTATTTGCTTATATAATTCAGGTCTCTGCAGTTAGGTGCAAATATATTTATAATTGTTATGTCATCTTGTTGAGAATTAACCCCTTTATCAGTATATAATGACTTTTTTGTGTCCCTTGTAACAATTTTTTACTTAAAGCCTATTTTGTTGGATATTGGTATAGCTTCCTTAGCTCTCCTTTGGTTACTTCTTGCATGGGATATTTTTTTCCTATCCATTCACTTTCAACCTACTGTTGTCTTTGAATTTAAAGTGAGTCTCTTTTAAATAGCATTTCCTTAAATCCTGCTTTTTTATCCATTCTGCCAATATCTGCTTTTTTCCTGGAGAATTATCCATTTACATTTGAAGTAACTACTGATAATGCAGGACTTTATTTTGCCATCTTGCTATTTAAGTTTTATACCTTTTTGTCCCTCAATTATTCAATTAATGCCTACTTTCGTATTTATTTGATTTTTTCTATTGTAATATTGAGTCCCTTCTCTTTACTTTCTGAAAAATTTTCTTCATGTTTTCTTTGTTATTACCATGGGGTTAAAATTTAACATCCTAAATATAAAATAATTACATTTAATTTGATACCAACCTAACTTCAATAGCATACACTCAAACTTTTTCCCTACTCTTCATCTCCCTATTTTTTTGCAATTGTTACAAAATATATCTTTGAAGAATGCATTTCCAAAACCACAGATTTATCATTAGTTTTTATGCATTTGCATTTTTGCACCTGTAAGAAGTAGTATTACATACCAAAAAATATAATACATTAATACTGGCATTTATAATTATCCATATGGTTATCTTTACCACAGGTCTTAGTTTCTTCATGCTGCTTTGATCTACTTTCCTTTCAGTCTAAAAAACTCCCTGCAGCACTGCTTGTAGAGCCAATCTAGTGGTAATGGACTCCCTCAGGTTTGTTTACCTGGAATATATTAGTCTCTCCCTTATTTTTTGAAAGAAAGTCTTCATACAAAATCATTGATTGGTAATTGTTTTCTCTCAGCACTTTAAGCATTTCATCCCATTACCTTCCTGCCTCCTTGGTTTTGGATGAGAAATTGGCATTTAATCTAATTGTGATCCCCTGGTATATAACTGTTTTTTCTCTTGCAGTTTTCAGAACTCTTCTCTTGTCCTTTGCATTCAACATGTTGACTACTATGGTCTGGGCATATTTCTCTTCAAGTTTATTATTGTTTGGTGTTTACTGGGCTTCTTAGATGTGCATATTCATGTCTGTTGGGAAGTTTTCTGTCCTTATTTCTTTGACTATTCCTTCTGCCTGTTTCTCTCTTTCTTCTTCTGGGACCCCCATATGTGTATACTGGTACATTTGATGGTATCCTACATGTTGCTTAGGCTCTGTTCACTTTTTCTAATTCTTTTTTTTTTCCTGCTCCTCATCCTGACTCATTTCAATTGTATTGTCTTTGAGTTCACTGATTCATTCTTCTGCCAGCTCCAATCTGCTGTTGAAACGCTCAAGGCAATTTTTCATTTCAGTTATTGTGCTCTTCAAGTCTAGTATTTCAGTTTGGTTTCTTCTTAAAATTTCTATCCTTTTATTAAGATTTTCATATTGTTCATTCATTGTTTTCCTGATCTCCATTCTCTGTATTTCCCTTCATCTCCTCAAGTGTATTGAAGATCATGTTTTTTAAGTCTTTGTCCAGTATTTCAAAAGTCTGGTCTTCTTCATTGATGTCTCCTATTTATCCTCTTCCTTTGGATTGGCCATCATTTCCTCTTTCTTTTCTTGTCATGTAATCTTTTGTTGAGTACTATATATTTTCATATTTTTAAGTGTTAACTCTGGCATTTAATCCCTGTGATGTCTGTTTCTTGCGTTTGTATCCTGCTGATGTTATTTATGACATTTTCTTGAGTGCCAGCAACTAACACAACCAGATAAGCCAATGCAAAATCAACTTTCAGTCTTTTGCAAATTGGCTTTGTGTTGGCCAGTGCTCCCTTTAAGTATTCTGTCTTCCTATAAAGAGTTTCATACCATAGAAAATGCAAAGTGCAGGGTCTGCCTGTCTTTTCTGAGCCTGTGTCCTGTCCTGGGCTTGTGCTTGCTAGTGGCTTTGGGAGTTGCCCTATTTACAGAAATTACAGGAATTTGAATGCTCCCTCTATTACCTGTGAAATAGACTTTCTCTCCTATATGCTTTATTGAAGGTCTCAAAGAAGTCAATCCTTTGCTCTAGGCCATTTGCCTTAATTGTTACTTATACTGCTTTACAATCTCAAGATTATTTTCCTGGAGGCAAATTTTGGTGTGGGGTGAGCCAGGGAAGAGTTTCCTGGATCAGGTTTTCCCAGTCAGAACAAAATTAGAAACTCAAAATGGAAGAGCTGGCTTGCTCCACACCACCCTGGGAAAAGGTGGGGGAAGGAGCCAGCAAGGACATCAGGAGTTTCTCCTCTGGCTTTTTGAATCTGCATTTTCTTTATTATGGTGCTTGCCTAGTAAATGCCACCATTTAATTGTTTTTCTTAGTTTTGAGGATGTCTTTAAGAGTGTTCTGCCACATTTACCTGAGGTACACTGGAACAATGACCACCTGCATAGCCATTGATCTGAAGTAGCTGATAAAAAGCAGTGATGAGCAGTGATGAGCAGTGATCACCCCTGAATCTTAAGAACTGGGTCCTTATGGCCCACCCTAGCACAAGCTGTACCAGGAGTGGAGGGATTGAGGACCCGACTTCTGCCTGCTGCAAGGCTCAGGATGGGGAATGGTAATCACTGACAGAGAGTGAAATTCACTAGTATTTACTTCAATTTAAATGTCTCTTCCTCCCACTTATCTCTAGATGCTGCACAGTGTTCTCCTAGAGTCCATAGTTTCAAAATAATTGATTCAAACAGTTCCTGCCAGTTTAATAGTTGTTCTAGTGGAGGGACTGCATTCCTCGGGCATTCTACTCTGCCGTTTTCCTGCAATCCTCTCTGCATCTTAGTTCTTGCACATATTTAAAGTAGCTGATTTACAGCCTTTGTCTAGTAAGTCCAATGTTAGGGCTTGCTCAGGAACTGTTTCTATACTTTTGCTTTTTTTCCTGTGTATGGACCATAAGTTCTCAGGGTTTTTGCATATTTCATAATTGTTTTGGTTGAAAACTGTCCATCTTAAACAGTATATGGGGAAGTGGTTGTGGCTCAACTGATAGAGTGTCCGTCTACCATACGAAGGGTCTAGGGTTCGATACCCAGTACCTCCTAACCCATGTGGTGAGCCCATGTGGTGAGCACATGCTGGCCCATGTGCAGTGCTGCCACACACAAGGAGTGCCATGCAATGCAGGGGTGTCCCCAGCATAGGGGTGCCCCATGTGCAAGGAGTGTGCCCTGCAAGGAGAGCTGCCCCGCATGAAAAACGCGCAGCCCACACAGGAGTGGCACCACACACATGGAGAGCTGATGCAGCAAGATGACACAACAAAAAAAGTGACACAGTTTCCCAGTGCTATATGACAAGAATGCCAAATGCCAGTGGACACAGAAGAACATACAGCAAATGGACACAGAGAGCAGACAACAGGGGGAAGGGGAAATAAATAAAATAAAATCTTAAAAAACAACAACAACAATATATGGCAACACTGGAACACAGGTTTTCCCCTTTTTTGTTGCTGCTGTTTGTTGTTCGTTTAGCAAATTTTCTGAACTAATTCTGTACAGTCTGTACTATTCATTGTGCATGGTCACTGAAGTCTCTGATTAGTTTACTTAGTGGCTAGCTAATGATTGAACAGAGATTTCCTTAAACATCTGGAACCAATCATTCTACCAGTCTTTGCTGAGGAGGTCTGTGTGTATGTTGGGGCAAGGCTTCAATAGTCAGCCAAGCAGAGGACAGTTCTGCATTGCCTTCACTTCCTGCTTTTGCTGAGCCTCAAGGTCAACCCAAGGTGAGAGTTTAGGGTCTTTTCGGGTCTTTCCTAACCAAGTGGCGAGCCTAGGGCATGAAAACAGTCCTATTCACATTTTCCCTTTTAGATTTCCAGTACTATGTTGGAACTTTTCTAAGCCACTAACATCTCATTCCCCAGCTTTTCCTTTTAAGCTTTTTGGTTAGCATTTTGTTTTTCCCAACTGTTGTTCCCTGACTTGGACAATTGTGGAGATAATCCATTGCCTCTAGTCATTTTGAATAAGGCATTCACACTAGGTGAACTCAATCAGTCAAATAAAGATAGCTTCATAAAGGACTTCTTCCAACGAACCAAGAGACAAGTTAAAAAATGGCAGTTCTCTGGGAACAAGGTTTTGAAGTTGGCTCCCAGACTTCTGGCTTTCACTGTGATTGCAGACTGTTGGTTTTCAAGGCCACCACAGAGGCATGATGTAAGTTGGGAATGGGGCAAGTTACAATGCCACAAAGCTTGTTCTTACTGAGATTCAGCAGTGTTTCTTTAATAAACGCTCCCCAGATTGGTGCAAGCCTTTGGTTAGTTTTCAATTTTCAATTTTAAAGAATTTAATTCTATTTTTGCCACTTTTCTTGCTGCTTTTATGGAGAGAATTTTTGGAAGTCTTTACTCCATCGTTTTCACTTCTCTTCTCCCACAGTGCCATTCATTTTACCTGGAATGCCTTTCTCTTGTCAAGTCCTCACTTGCCAAGCCCTTTGTATATTACCTCCTAGATGTGGGTCTCTGCAAACATTGTCACCTTCCTACCTGCTGCAGTTCTTCTCTTCCCTGTCCAAGGAGGCCATAACAAAAAGAGAGGTGCAAGGACAATTTGAATGAATGATTCAGAATTTAGGCTCCTGATGGTGCAAACTACAACCTCTGGTGGCTGTAATCATTAGCTGTGAATATTCAACAGTTGGATCTATCTATGTTTATAGTGCTATGTTTTGTTCTTAAAAGAACTAAGTGATAGCGAAGTGGAAATTTTAGCATAGTGTTAAAGGGCACAATCTCTTTAGGAAGACCATCTAAGTTCCCTGCTTCCTAGCAGTGGTAATAATGGTACCCACATCATAGAGCTAACTTAAGGATTAAGCAAGAAACAATTCAAATAAAATCTTTAATGTGTATCTGTCATAAGCATTACATACATAGCAGCCAGGATTTTTATCATTATTGTCAGAGCATTACTACCTAGTAGAGATCCCAAATCACAGTCCAAGGAGGAGGAAATAGGGGAAGTCTACTGGTTCAATTGCATACCCAGGTCAATAACTCATTCTACTGCATATCCCTATTAAATAACATATAGCATCTGGTTAAGTACTTCCAGGGACAGGAGTCCACCATCTCAAAGGCAGCTCATTGCATTGCTGAACCACAGTCATCATCAGAAAGCTCAAAATTTTTCTCTCATTTTCCCTCTGTAACAACTGAAATTGAGGCTTTTATCAGTTCTTTGGGACAATCCTTCTACTATCTGAAGGACTCTGTCATAACCTCTTACTCCTTCTAGCTCTGCTTTGGATAAGAGGATGGTCCTTTCTATTGCAGGCTAGCTTTTTTGTGTCTAAGATGTCCTACTGAAATCAAAGGGGATCTGAATACCTAAGTGGAGGGAAAAAATTTGCTTTGTAAATTCTATAGAATCCATAAATCTCATTATCTTTTTTACCTCCCTTCCCATAACAAATGAATCCTTGCCCTACCCTAACACTACCAGTTTAAAAAATACATACGCAGAAACAAAGAGAAGACGTTTAGTTTATTGGCTGCTCTTTGGGAAAGGTTATATAAAACATTATTGGGGTGAAAATTAAATTCTAGTTACAAATCACAAAACTTTACTTTAAACCAAATTAGCTTTCATGAAATTATCAAATCCCCTCTCATCCTCATACACAGCAAGTTACCTCAATCGTAGTCTATATAATCCTTTGGGTTTTTTTTTTAATGATTAAAGCAGACATAATACATAATGCAGTTGATATTTAAAATATCTTATGGAATGACAAATCAGTAAAACTACTTTCACTCTTAAGCAGTAACTGGTCATTTATAAATGTTCTGTACAGGCATTTTTCATTTTAGATTTTCTCCCTGAAAGAACTTTACCTGTGAACTATTTATCTTTATCTGCTATTTGTTTGTATACACACATCATAAGTCTTCTAAAATAACATTTAAAGTCTTTCTTAATATTGCTTCAGCAATGTTAACCTTAAAGGAACATTTGATTAAAAAAAATAAAAACTCAGTTCTTGACTCTTTAACATATTCAGATGTGTCAAGATTTATTGTTTCCCTCTGACCTGAAACCCCCGGTTAAAAGCTTCCAACAACATACAAGGTGCCAGCTTCTTCTTTTCCCAACTCAGAGGAAGTCATATAAAGGAATTTTTAAAAAATGCTTGAAATCACAGTGACCAAAAGATTTGAATTAATAATTACATTAAATAACCATAACTTTTTTGTTTAACTATTCACATTCCACACAGTGGAAATTATCCTTTCCTCCAGATTTATCACTTGCATTTTCAACTTTGAAGAACTACCAAAAACAAAAAACAAAAAAACCCAGGATGTGTGTTTTTCTCTTTTCATTCCAAGCACAAATTGTACATCATAAAATTTATATTTAGTGCTTGGCATTAATTTAATAGGAAAGATCAAGATCACAATTATCTTGCCATTACAAAATCTACTATAGTAATGAGAAAGTATATCATTACATCATAGTGACACCAATATGCAACAGATATGGCATTGTCAGTAACTGTTGGAAGACACACCATAATTGTGCTAGTCTTAATATAGACACAATAAGTAAAGCAGACATTTCCCTCTTCGGCCAGTGCTGTGCTTTAGGGTAGTTATGCTGCTGATTATCCCAGTGAAGTTAATTTTGAGGAAACTCTCTTTACTTGAGCCAATTCTGACTTACATGCAAGACTGTGGTACAAGCTACTAAAAGAAGATTACTGCTGCCAACTTAAGTCATCTCTTTGTAGCAAAATTGCATGTTTGTGGCAGAATTAAAGCAACAAGGGAAATTCAGTGTTTGCTGGTTCCGAATGTCATTTTTCCTTTCTGGTGTGGTTTTACATTTTCAGCTCCTTCCCCTTTCTATTCCTTTCCCCCACCCTCAAAATTCTGGCTTGGCATTTGTGTGCTTAAGTGAATCCATTCTGTGCCTTATTGGTGGAGAATGTGGATGATACTAGGGTTTAGGGCAGGAACAGGGGCATACGGTGTAAACAAATTGCACAGACTACGTGTTACACAAATCTGCCTAGTGTAGAAATCATCAGTAGTGAGTTTTAAAGATTCAAAATTAGACCCAACATTTAGCATGTTCTAGTTCTTTGGTTCTTAGGTGGGAGAGCACTAGACTACAATGAAAACAAATAAAAACACTTTCTCTAGTTTCAACGGTACTTTCAATTCTGGAGTCTTGATGGGCATCTGATTCCCAAGTCTGTGGTGCTTGTTTCCCATCTTATATATGTCTTGATAGTGAGCCCCAGAAAATATAAGGCAAAAAGAATATTTTGGAGCATTAACCTATAAAACCACAGACTTAAAGAGAACAAGTTAGCTAAGTCCAAAGTGCAGTAAGGTTCACTCACCCTTCACTTTAGCCAGTCGATAAATCCTAAGTAGCCCAGGGTCAAAGGACAGTACCTACTGGTAGGTACTGAATGGTTGCCATGTTACATGGATCTCACTAGTAGTAGATGAACAGATGGGCAGCAAAGGCACCCACTGATCTGCTTTTGTAACAGAGGTTTCCCCTTAGGCCCCCAAAGAGCAGATGAGGAAGGAGGTGTCCCATCCCCTATATCTCCTCCCACTATTAAGAGGTAACTGCTACTTAACCAAAGTCAATCCCCCTCTACTTCTTTATTCTCCTCTTCTCTCAGGCACAATCTCCTAACAATGGCTGAAGCAAAAAGACCCAAAAATAGACATCTAGGTAAAATGGAGCAGACCCTAACCTCTTTCGACTGAGACTGGTTCATTAACTAACTGGCTGGTACTTGCAGCAGAGGCAAAACCTTTATAATAAAGGCTGGTGACTCTCAGAAGCATTGTACAGAAATAATAAACAGGGAAAGGTGATTATAACCAAGAAAAACGAAAGATTAGGACCTCTGTCTAAAAAGGTTTTCTTTTTTCCCTATCCCTGCATAAGGATGGGGATTCTGAAATATATCTATTGTCCCTCCTAAGGGACAAAGCAGGAGGAGCTGTTTTTTCCATTTGGCTCACTTACTTAATTCTGAAAATAGAGTAGTCAATATTTATGTCTTAACTTTGGTGTTGGGTTACAGCTAGTTTCAGCAGATCACAGGGCAAGCCAGATTTAATGTTTTTTTTGTTGGTTGATTGGTTTTGTTTTTGTTGTTGTTTAGTAGTCTCATTTCTCCCATTCATTTGGGATATGCTAAACACCAGGAAAAAAGCTTTTGCTGAAGCATGGGTCTCGCTGTGTTTGGGGGTTTGCCTGCCAAGCCTCTGCCCATCTCCCTAATAAATTCTGCTGGGCCCCAGCAGTCCCTCCCTTGCATAGCCCTCTGTCTTGTTCTTGGTCACACCAACCTCCCTCAAGGTCTGGAGGGTCTTCACAAAATGGAAAACATTTATGTCTGGGGTCACAAGAATTAATTTAGAAACCCTGACAGGGGATTATGCGGAATTAGCCACTAAGAACCTAAAAAGGGATGGGTTGTGGAAGGGAGGAGGAAGAGAGGAAGCAAGCACAGGTTGAAATCACTTTTCCAAGTCTGATGCAGCACTAAAACAGACATCCCCCTCAGCGTTGCCTTTCCATCAAGGCTCATTCTGAAAGCAGATTCCTGTCCCCAGGAGGGCACCTGAAAGACAAAGACAGAACCAGACCACAGTCCTGCCACTTTGGATGGACCTTTAGGGCTTGTGGGATTTCTGTGCCATCCCTGGTAGTAGCAGAAACATTTACATAATAGGAAGTGCCTTCTAGCAGAGACTGCAGTTCCCCTGGTGGCTCTAAAAACCCACAGGCACCTATACGCACTCCTGCACACAAACTACAGACAAGAAAGCTCTTGCCTGGAGGCACCTGGTGGTTCTTCTCGCCTCTAGATTTAAGCCAAGTAAGAATCAGGTTGTTTTAGGTCCGGCCCACAGGGGGCTGCATTCCTAGGATGGCTGGGTGTGCCCGGCTTAATCCAAATCGATGGATATGCAACGACACTGCTTCACGCGCGTGACCCTCTTCTTCTTGGTGGGTGGCTGCAGATCAGGGCAGTTGAGTGTGACCATCATGGTGGTGAACTTCTTGGGCTTGCAGAAGGAGCAGGACTGAAAGGAGCCTTCCTCCTTCCGGATGTGCCTGGGGATGTAGAAGGAGTTGCACTGGCCGTAGCAGAAGCGATTGATGATGGTGCGGCTGTTGCAGCCCTCCTCGTGGACCGTCTGCTTAAGCGGCTGGGTTTTGCACCAGTCTCGCTTCAGGTATTTGCGCTCGGTCACGTGCAGGGCCTCCTGGCTGGACTCCAGCACCTCCTCCCCCGGCAAGGCAGTGCCCCGCCCTTGGCCCCGCCCCCGGTTCCTGGAGCCTGGCTGCTGGGGCGACTCAGTCTGCTCTGAGTCATTATGCTGGGCCTTGTCTGGCGGGGGGATGGCACCTTGGGACCCTTTCTTTTTCCCTTCAGCAGTCGGCAGCAGGGTCCCCAAGAGGAGGAGCAGGGCTCCCACAGTGTATGCGGTGCGGCTCATACTGAAGGAGGGAAGCAAGGGGAGAGAGACAGGAAAAATGGAAAAGGGCATTAATTCAAAAATTAATAACAGCAGCTAACTTGTTAAATGTTTATGTTAAATATGTCATTTATTTCTCTGAGTATCTCTGTGAATTGGGTACTATTATTCCCATTACTACTGCTATGCCATCGCCCCCTTGGCTGTTAGGCCATGAAGTAACTCGCTCAGGGTCACACGGCTAATCAGCCAATAGTTGAATTCAGCCAGGACCTCTCTCTTCATCTCTTGTACTCCCACAGAGATTTCTCCCTAACTTTGACTTATTATGGTCCCGATAACTGTATGTTCTTGTGTACAACAATAGTTAGTAAACGACAGCTATGTCAATGCCAGATTACCATACACTTCTTTGGGGAAATGTTTTCTGAGGGACAGCCCCAGGCAAGTAAAGATCATTCAACTTTAAGAATTATGTGGAATTAAGAAATTAACTACTAAATTTTAAATGTCCTTACATGGTGCTATCTTTCCAACATTAACCTAATACTTTGGAGCGAGTTCAAGTTTGGTACTGATGAGGTGACATTCAGTTCCTGCTCTGACGCTAGGCTCCCTGGCTTTTGTCAGTTTATGTTACAACATCTCTGTTCTTTAAACAGGCCCTTTTTGCCTCCAAAACAACAATAAAATTAATTTTCTTGTTTGGTCTTTTAAAAAATCACTTATTTAAAAAGTCCAGTTATAAAACGGAGTTGATTTTCTCCAGAAACCACGATAACTTGAGCCATGCTCCTTCGGTCTGAGCAGCTTCCACAAGTTTCTGTCATTTATTCAATTCAGCACCAGGATGTAAAATAAAATGCAGTTACTGCTCATTTCAGAGGAGGCACACATAAGAAGGTCCCAGGCCAACACACAGTTTCCCCCACCCTTACTAAAAATGACCTCTAAGCCAGTTCAATCCTCCCAGACTAGACCCTCACCGCCCAGAATCTCAGAGGTCAACCAGAGACTGACTGGAAATGTGTATTTACTGGTATCTTCTGGGTTCACATCACCAGACCATCCTCTCTCTTAAACATTTGTCCAAAAATGCAGTTTTCCTTCTCCAGACTAGCTTCAGACTCTCTTTATACTTAACTTTTCTTCTCTGGCATTTTCAAATACATAATTAAATAAATATCTAGTCAGATATTCACAAGGGCTTATTCACCATCATATTCTCAATGTCTGGCACAGAATAGGTGCTCATTAAAATTTGTTACATAAATGATTTTTATGGACCACCTTGATTTACAGGGTTTCCATTTTTTACCTTTTAAAAACAACAATAAAGCAGCAAATTCAAAATTAGTCAACTGTGGTTTTCACTTTTAATTTAGACAGACTTCCTGTTCCTATGGGAGAGCATGTACTCCACAAGCCAGAGGGTTCTAGAATGACAAAGGCTGGTCTTTTTTTTTTTTTTCCTAAAGAAAATTTAATTTTCTGAAAGTAAGATTTATTAGGTCTGGAAAATATTATGAAATGATTTTTCATTTAGGAAAAGCCTATTCTTTAAAGATCTTAAGTGCTAATTGTGAGGCTTTTGAATTTCTCAAATATTATAAATAGCTATTCAGAGAGAAGTAAAAGCCAACTTCAAGAATCTCAATCAACTGTGACCTCGGCTTTTCAAAGAACAGCAGTGCTCTGAGGGGCACCAGATATTCTACAAGAATAACAGTGAGGGGAATGAGAACTATAATTATCTGTCAAGTCACTGTGTTCAAGTCACCACCACCCCATGCCCCAATTGGTCTTGATTACTCAGAGATGGAAACTAGAATTTTTGCTCTGGAAATCCCAGTTGTATCAAATAATTTGCACTTCTGTAGATATCATAGACATGGAGGAAAGCAAGAAGTTGTAAATTCCTTGAGGACAAATGTTCTGTTTTCCAACTCTTTGCTACATCAGCACCTAGCAGGATGCCCCATATTCAAAAATCATTCTCAGTGCCGACCTACACTTAGGTTCCTTTGATTTATCACCTATGTCCAACCATGAGCTACAAATACTTTATGATAATTTCCATTCCTGAGAAGACCTACTCACATCAAGTTAATGATATATCTCATGGACCTAGAGCACATCACGATGCCCCACAGAGACAGCCCTTGATTCTTCTTTGCAGATGGTATTATTCTTTTCAAAACCTACCTCAACTTTCTCTTAATGCATTCTGCTACTCCAAGTAATGTGATCATATTTTCATGGTGAGATCTCTCTGCAACTATTCTCCACCAGCAAGCCTCACCCTTCCCACCTGTTTTTCCTTTACCACTATCCACACTGCCGCCCTCCCTCCCGGCAATCCACTTGCCCAGAGGACATAAATATTCTCAGAGTAGCTCTTCTTTTCCTGACATTTTCCTGTCAGTTTCCCTTAGTAATCAAGAGTAAATATCTGCATGCAAGAAAAGCCATATTAACTACCTCTGTCCTTTGCAGTTCAGGGTGATTTATTTCAGTCCTCCTAAAGGCGCTAAGAATATGATCTTCTAATTCTAAGGAACTCAGAAATAAAAATGGGATATGTGACCTGGTTCCAATGTTCTTGACTCCACAGAAAGGAATCTGGCAAAGTTTAGGCCAACTCCTTTCTGCACTGTTCTCACTGTATTTCTCATTTTAGCTAACCAACCTGCTCATAATCAGTTCAATGAGTTTTGAGTAAGAGTTACAGTGAAGAGACAATGGTCAGAAAGCCAGATGCCTGTGCCTGAACCTCTGGTTAATTCCTCCTAATGAATCAAGTTTTAGAAAGATGTCAAATAGACACAATATCAAATTTTTCTCCCAGCATAAAAAATAATGGAAGTGACAGCAAATGCTCTAAGTACAGGCCAGGTTTTAGAATAATATGTTCCTTTTTCTCAAGACTAAATCTTTGAGAAGGGCAAAGTATAAGTAGATAGGATATATTATATATAATAGTTGCTTTTAATTTGATCTTTAAATTTTAAAAGTTTTAGGTTCATCAGAAGATTTTTAGTGAAGTTAATGTTAGTGTACAGCTCTTGCAGTCAACAGGAATTGAGTAAGAAGGTAAAAAAAATATTAAATGTCTACTGTACACTGCTATTGACAGTAGCCAACCTATATACCTGTATTATAGTGAAAGTTCTGTTAGTCACTGGGTGAGATTCAGGATTTAATTTCAGAACGATCCTGGTGCCATATACTGCTACTACTTCTATGAATACCACCACTAACCAGAGAACCAACCTTTATTATTGAGCCCTTATTATGTAATGCATTTTACTAAATTCTGGCAGAATTTTCTATTTGTTTTTCCATGAAAACCTCTGAGGTTGTCTTCCTTTTACTAATCAGATAACCCACACTCAGAGAAGCTAGGAATCTGTCCAAGTTCACACAACTCAGAAGTAGATAGTCAGAATTTGAACCCAGTTCTGTCATGCACAGGTCCTCAACCACTATTTTACTGACACCCAGCACAATATTGAACAAGGGAAACATGCAGGAGGGATTTAAGAATATTATAAATCAAACAATTATCTGCAATATATCTTCATTTTTTCATGGGGAAAAAAAAAGACTTCTCTTGTCCCAAGGATTCCTCTTGTACTTTGCACTTCTAAGAACATATGTTGAAATGAAAGAAAATTCCTTGCAGATGTAAGACACGGACTGGTAACACTTGTCTGATCTGTGCTTTTGGGTTAGATGCTACAGTCACCTTCCCTGCTGCCTCCCCCCCTCCTTTACATAAAGGGTTTAGGTTTTCCTGTCTGTCTTTTACTCTAGCTTTCCTGTCAATAAGACTTTCTTGGGAGAGGGGTCTGTGGCATAAATCTGATCACTTTTAATACGTGAACATTAAGACAGAGGGCATCTATCAACCACTTCAGTTTAGAAGACAGGTCTCATACAGAGATGGGGGGACATAATAGATTTCTAGTCTCCCCTGTAAAACCACTCAAATAAAGATGACATTAGTCAACCTGGATTTCCTGTAGATGGTGGGTCACCAAAACATTTCACTGAAATGAACTTTTAAGAAAATAGGAAACCTGTGAAATTACAAAGTTTACAAAAGACTCTAATTCCTACAATGACCCAGAGGTTAAACACACACACACACACACACACACACACACACACACACAGCAACTACAGTTCTAAAGAACCCTTGAATAATTATTTATCAAGTGACGGTAACCAAATCACTTACTGTTGTCAACTTGAAGGATATAGTAGGGGGAGAGGAGACTATAGTTTTAAGATCTTTCCTCCCTTGCTTTGGAAAAACCATCCCTTCAAGTTCCCCATCCTCCCACCTCTTCCAAAAAAGAGAAGGAAAGGAAGGGGAGGGAAATGCCTTAGGGGTGAAAGAAGACTCCTCACCCTGGGATCGGGGTTATCTTAACCTCTTCTCCGCTATTTATTTAACTTGTGTGTATAGCCAGAAGGAAGCCTCCACTCTGGGATCCTTGGGTCAGCTTAAAACCCTGGTGACCCACTTAACACAATAGATTGCTTTAATCAACTCGTGTCCTGGAACCATCTAAGGGGAACATAAACAAACTGCACACACCGCTCGGATTTGCTCTTTCCAGCAGTACATGCAACTACTACCGATGGTCGCCTCTCTGCCCCCGGACCATTTAAGAATCTATTTTAATTCCTAATTCAAAGTAAGATTTCGGTCTAAAAGGACAGGATTCAGAGCCGGCCGGGATGGAGAAGGTGGGGAGCGCATTCGAGTCAGCCCCAGTGAAGGGCTTCGCCGAGGAGGCTGATCACCTTTCCTTCACTGGTCGCCAAACCCCGGCCCGGAGGAACTCCTGGCTAGCGCATCCCCCAAACCGGGAAGGGGTCCGAAGACAATGCCACGTAAGAGCTGGTGGCGCATCTGTTCTTCCTAAACCTGGCGTCTACAAATAACTCCGACTGGCGAGATGACAGCCCCGACGGCCGCCTGGCCTTGCCGTGCGAGCTGCAGAAGAGTGAGCGGGATGGGCGAGGCAGCGGGAAAGACGCGACGCGGGTCGACCTGACCGTGGGAGCCGGGAACTCGCCTCCCGCTGCCAGTCCCGCGTTCCTCGTCACTAGCGAGGCAAGGCCGGAGCGTCTAAGACAACAGATTAAGGTCCCTACAGAAGACAAACCTGGCCGGTTGTTGCTTCCGCGCCTGACCTGGTTTTCTCGACGCTGTCCAGCCCTGGAGCGCTCCGGACAGGAAGAGGGAGCTGGGCGCAGCGTGTGCCCAGACGGCACGTGGGTGCGTGCGATGTACCTGACCTGAGCTTGCGGGCTCGCAGGACCCTGCGTCCCGGCCGCGCACCTCGTGCAGCTGTCGGGTTACCAGACCCTCGGCTGTCCGCCGCCACCGAAGCCCGAGTCTCCTCTCCCGCACACTCTCGCCCGCGTCGCCGCCTCACTTCGGGCCTATCCCGGATTCTCCAGATCCTCTGGACCGCAGCAGGATCACTCTCCGGACTCCGCCTGGCGCCCTAGCCGCCCCCAGTGTCCGGGCAGCACCTTAAATACTTGATATCCTCTCAGCTCAACTTGCGGCACCGTCGGCCGCCGAGCCGCAGGTCGCGGCTTCTCCCGCTCACCAAACTGCTCCTCCCGCGCGCCGGCCGCCTGGACTCCGCGGCCACTCCACGCGGGTGCCTCTAGCAGGGGTGCCCTCCAGGCACATCACGAGCGTGTTAACGGGGCTCCCAAAGGAGAAAATGGGTTGCGGGGTCATCCCTTCTCTTGACACACTCTCTCCCCGCCTTTCCCTATAGACCGCGTGGGGGCAGGTTACGGCCGCCGCGACCTCGGCAGGCAGGGCTCAGCGACGCCGTCCGCTGGGTCTCGGCTAGCTTGCACCGAGGGTGACCGCGCGTCTGCACCGAGCGGGGCGCGGGCGTCGTTTGCGGGACCCCCCATCGCCAGCACACACCTAACCGCTGCTGGGCGCCTCCCTTCTCACCTGTCAATGCGGCGAGTCTTCCGGGCGTGCGCTTTCAACTCGTGGCGCTGCGTGCGGCCGCGGCCCGAGCCGCCCGGGCTCGGTGCGGGGTCAGCCGGACGGCGAGCGACGCTCCCGCTGCGCGCTGGATCGCGGGTCAGCGAAGGGCGCCCCGAGTGCCGGGCATCGCGCCGCGTCTCGTTTAAATGCTGGCGGCGGAGCGCGGCGCTCGGAGCCGCGCCTCTCCATTGGCCAGGCGCCGCCGCCGCCGCGGGACCCGCTATCCGCCCCCTTTGCCGGGGCTGCCCCCGCCCCGCACCCCTCCTGCCTCCCCGCGGGGTCCCCTCTCCGCCCGCCTCGCCTCTTTGTCTGCTCCCCCCGCCCGGGCCGGCTGGGAGAGGTCACCCCAGGGAACCGCGCCTGGAATGCACAGCAAATCACATTTTCCGCTCCCGTTGGAGGGGGAAGCGCAGGAGGAAATCCCCCCGGCTCCCGGCCCCTCGTTCTCCCTCCGCCTCAGGCCGGGGCTCTTCCCCTCGCCGGCTCCACTTCGCCTGCTGCGGCCCCACGACGCACTTTGTCGCCGGGACTGCGCTGGGAAGAGCAGGATCCCCGAGGGGTCGCGACAGATTAGGCGATTCATTCCGCCCCGGAGGGACCAGGGCGGCGGGACTCTGGGGTCTAGCGGTTGCCTCGGCTCCGGCGAGACTCAGCCCGAGGCCCCCAACTTCGAGGGCGCTGACCCCGGCGCCCCGGTTAACCCCGGCGGGCTCGCCCGCCGCCAGCCGGAGCCCTGTCGCCAATCTGACACCCACCGCTCCTCGCCCGCCACCGGGTTTTTTTCAGCTCAGATGCCGGCGGCCTCGGCTGTGAGTGTACCGGGGGGAGTGGGGAGGAGGGGGCGGTGGAGAACAGACCTAAGGCGACTCTCAAAAGTCAAGGTTTCCATTCCTAAGCGATTTTTGAAAAAGAGAGAACAGTCGCTGGAAAGAAGGGGTTTTCTGTAGCATGTTAACGATGAATAAATCAGGAAAATAAAACGTCAAGCGAGGAAATCACTCTCCAGAAATCTGAGACAAAAACCTACGAACGTGAAAAACCGATGCCACGTTCTGTATTCATTACTAAGAACCCGATGATTAGGGGAGAGCATACCAAGCGTATAAATACTTTTCCAAAGATGAGCTTTCATTTGTTCTCTTAGCTTGAAAATTGGTTCCTCAAAGAAGCCGTAAATTCTGTGTCGAAATTATAGTCCATGCAACAATCAACCCGCCTGCAAGGTCTGCATACTGGCTCCATGAGCCAGGTCAAATGCTGACTTTGAAAAAAAAAAAAGTGTGTCATAGAAATTTGAAGGTGCCTGGGACGGACAAAAGCAAAATAAACAAAACAATGAAACTCATGGAAAGGTACTTGTAAAACATCTGTGATTTAAGCACTTCACTAAGAAAAAAAAAATTTTTTTAGGGCAGATTTTTTTTTTCTCTTTAAGGAGGCATTGGGGGAGTGGGCAAGTAACATTGAACACCTATTAGACACTAGTGGGAATTCGAAACATGTATTTTAAAATATGTGAAGCAAGAAGGAAGTCTGCATTAAGTTAATATCTAGAGAATCTTAGTCATGTCATTGTTTTGTTTGTGCAAACGGTAGATTCCACATGAGTTCAGTGTTGCACTTTAAGTGTTTCTTTAAAACCTTTTTTTGTCAAATCATCCGGTGAGCCATGGTTTGTAGATACCCACGGGATGTGAACATTAAACGTGGCTTGAAGACCTGTTATGGCCTGAGTGGGGTCCCAGAGAGATAGGTTGACAGAAATTCACAAACTACTTAGGCAATTAATAGTTGAGCCAAAGCCCACCACAACAGGCTACAGAGCCAGCTCTTCTCTCAGCATGTACACTATTCCCCAAAGAAAGGGAGCATATTTTACAAATTCATTAATTCCTTCGTATGATATCTATGCTTTAGTTGAATCGTTGACTAAATTGAATGCCTTAGTCAAATTATTTTTCCAGGCTCATATAAACTGACAGAAATAAGACAAAGAGGTAGCACTTACATCCTGAATTGGAAACGATTGTTTTGGAGGCCTGACAGTGTGGTTTTCTATGTCTCTTTCCTTATCTCTAGCTCACTCTCTTCCCCTATCTGGTACATGTTGTTGACGACTGCTATGACCCATCCTCAGAAGGCTTCTCGCCCACAATACCTTCATTAGAAACCTCCAGCCCCATACACTATCTATCCCATTTTGCTACATCATTCTTCTTTATTGTCATGGATCTTTCTCTAGAATTAGAGTATTCCTTGCTACGAGAATGTAGGCTTTATGAAGGTAGAGACTTTGTCCATCTTGGTCACTTCAATTACACCAAGTACACAATACAGAGACCCTAGCGCTGACTACTAGATCATCAACTGAACAAATGATGAGGATATAATGATGCTGAATATGATAAATATAGGACTTGACCTCACTGAGCTTACTGTCTAGTAGGTTTGTAAGTATTTTTACATTAATAGATATCCAAGCTGTCTGCCTCATATTTGCATTTCCTCAACTTTCAACCAGTCAGGGTAAACCACTATACAATCAGAATGAAGGCATAACAGAAGAAACTCCTCCAACACCTATAAGCTTAATTATATATTTGAATTAGAATGACTCAATGTAGTCAAAGTTAAAATTTTAAATCTGAGATGCCTAAACAATGATCACTTTATTTCACTCAATGAAACCACTTTCATTCTACTTCAGGGCTATTGTGAGAAGTCTAGATCCTTCTCTGCTACTGGTTCACCCATTTATTTTCTTTTGCTCACCTCTCTATAGCATGTGCTTGTCTCTAACTCCCAAGATGCTGAGAGGAGGCTACTTTACAGGTTTGAGGGAAAAACTTTGAAGTATTTTGTAGAAAACTTTTTACTAGGATCTGCAGAAACTGTTTATGACTGTTCACCAATTGCGGAGACTATATATGCCATCATACACTGGATTAAACAAGAATAAAGCCCTCTACTCATTTGGAATTGACCTTATATGCTTTTCCTAAAGGAAAAAAAAATGAACTGGTTATGGTTTAGGAAGAAGATAATTACAATAGTCAAGTAACAGTTAAATGATTCATATCCCAAATGGATTCCTCTTATACATTAAATAATAAGAAAGGAAAAAAACCATGAATAACCCAATAGGAAAAAAAATGGTATTGGTACAAGACCTGGCAATTTACGAAAGAAGAAACCTGAATATCCAATAAACGTTTGAAAAGATGCTCCCTCACACCAGTAATTTGGGGAAATGAAAACTGAAAGAAGCTAGCTTACTCGTATATCAGATGAGTGAAGATTTTAAAAGCCTTGTTCATGTGCCATGTTGAAAAGGGTATAGAGAAACAAGTACTCAAATGCACTGCTGATGAGATAAATTGGTGCAACCATTTCAGAAACAAATTTGTCAATATACAATAAAAAGTAAACATGTGCCTAGTATACCACCTAGTCATTTCACTGCTTGGTAAATACTTTCAAGGAATATGAGCACATGTATAAGGACGAGAACTGTATGAGCACTTCCTTCACGGCATTGTTTGCAACAATCTTGGTGTCCATCGACAGGAGTAGAAGTAGGCAAAAGAAATTCTTTTATTCCTAGGACAAAATACTTATTAAAGGGAATGGGCTGGATTTTATATTTTAACATAGAACTCAAAAACATAGAGATGTGTAAAAAATTAAAGAGCAAGTTGCAGAGTGAAACAAGCTGTATACCACTATAATGTGTATTTTGTAATAAATAAAGCAATGGTATAAATTGCTTAAGAAAACACATGTGTTCATGTAAATCTATTTATAGTGGTTTGGAACCAGACCTTTGAATGCACTCACCAGCATGGAGTTGGGAAAGGGGGAGAATGATGGAGTTGGGAGACCAGAGAAATGTCAACTTCATAATGCATTTTCATTATTTTTTCTTTTTAATCTTGAAACAAATATGTCAAAATGTTGACAATTTTCATTTCTGGATGATGGGTACATAGATGTTAGATTTTCCTCTGCATATCTTGTTTTTTTTTTCCCCTTAATTTCTCAAAATAAAAAAGAAGGATCTGGATCTAATCTTTCTATCATGATTTCAAGAATGATTTTGATCATTGCACCCTGAGGATTTTTCTTTCCTGTGTCCTGCATAAGCAGCTCCAATGAGGGTAGGCATGTTTTCAGGATATGTCCATAAAAACATCGATGTTTTTGTTGAGGACCAGCTCCTAGCTACCTCTCTCTATATGGAAGCAGTAACATGTTTGCCAGTTTCTTATATATGAAAAAATGCATGTGCATGTGAAAATTCTGAACGATGGTTCCAAGTAGAAGTATATGAAAGGATGGCTCAGTCAGACCCTTTGAAGCCTGAATCCATACAAGTATTTATTGTACATACTACATGAGTAGTGTAATATATGCAAAGGGTGAAAGCATAAAAGTGTGGGCATGATCTCTAATAGCCAATAACAGGCACAGCTGATAAAGCACTGGATTTGAAGTCAGAAAAATCAGCATAAAGTCCTAACTTCTCATCATAGCACCCAAGTGCTCCTGGATTGGATATTTAACACCTCTTACCCTAAATTCAATCATTTATGTTATAGGGATGGTAATAATACCTACTTCTGGGTGGGTGATGGAATTAAGTAAAATAAGCTCGGTGGAAGTTCCTGACACATAGCAGACACCTATTAAAATCTGTCGGCGTGGATACTAGAGTCCTATTGAGAGCTAAAACAAAAACTGAAAGAATAATGTAGGCATGGAGCATGTCTTAAGTACCTTTCTATTCTCAGTGCATAATGCTGTGACTGGCACATAGTGGGTGCTCAATGAAGCTACTCTATGAGTGTTTACATAGGTGAAGGAAGGGAGGGAGGGAAGAAGGGAAAGAAGGGAGAGAGAGAGAAGGAGGGAGGAAGGGAAGGAAAGGAAGAAAAGATAGGGAAAAGGAAAGGAAAGGAAAAAGAGTGTGACGGTAAATGGCACAGCAACTTCACTTATTTTTGGTAAAAGAGTGTGACTACCCTACAGAGGGAAGCAGACAGAACAGCAAATCCTTCTGACTCTCTTTTGCCTGCTCTGTAAGAGTCACTTTAACCAGAAAGTTATAGTTCTCGGGATGTTTCTGCTGCAATGACAGACCTGAGGAAAAGAAACAGAAGATGAGAGCACACATAGCAAAAGAGGCTGAAACTCTCATACGGGGGCTGCAGACGGAGATGTAGGGAGTGAAATAAGACAGAAAGGTGGAAACAGAAATGTATTTCTCAGCAAAATCCACATACCATACTCAAATATAATGGAACCTGCTTGAAATGAGCTTCCCATTTTGTCTGCAGACTCTGTGACTCTTGCTAAGTCTGAAAAGTTTTGTTTTGAACTTTTTGAGATGGCCTCACTCTTGAAAAAAATTGGAAGGGTCTTTAATCAGTTATTGATTTCCTGCTTCTCCTTAGAGCTTAAACTGCTGTGGCTCGTCATTTTCTAAATCCTTTTGTTGTAAGCTTTCCATGAAAAGTTTGTTGTACTTCAGTTTTAAAACACCAGTCCCTTGGAGAAGATCCTCTGAAAGTGCTTGTTAAACTGAAGTTCTCTGGGTTCTACCCCATTCCCTTTCACCATCTTCCTCCTTATTTTTTTTTAAATTTTTGACTTAACTCATTCCCAGTCATTGTTCCCTTTAAGGTCTCTGCTATTTACTAGGAGCCATGATTTAGGATTTACCTTTTTATTCTTTTTGTCCTTTTTTAGGTATTAAAGCATATGTGTAATTTTGCTCTTGCAGTAATTATCCAAATGAGTCACTTGTACTAGTTCATTGAATATTTTTAAAGATGTTATAGCATTATCAAAATTAACATAAAAATATTTCAAATCTATCATAGAAAACATTTATACACTTTTATAGTTTATATTTTTCTTTATAGAAAATTAAAATCTCCCATAATCCATACCCAAAAATAACCAGTCCATATGATACTCATGTAGGCACACATATATAAACATATATATACATTTTCTTCCAGTTGTATCAAGTGTGTGAGTGAGTGTGTGAGAGAAAGAGAGAGGAGATGCTGTAAATAATTTTAAAAGTTAACTTAGCCCAATATTGTAATTATTTTCTCAGGACATTATTAACATTCTTTAAAAATACTATATTAACAGCTGTATAATATTTTCTTGTGTAAATGGACTATAGTATTTCTAACCATTTCCCTTTTGGAGAATTAAAGTGTTATATATATATTTAAAGACAGTTTTTAAATTGGCTTTTATTCATTATTTAAAGTGCATCAAAAACTAGGCATGACATATATTCAGTACAATCCTCTCAGCAACCCTATGAGGTGGCTATTATTTGTTCTTTTTAAGGATGAGGAAACTGATGTCCAGAGAGGTTGAGTAACTGGCTCAAGGGCAGACAGTTATATGAGGCAGAGCAGGAATTTGCAGCCAGACTGATTTCTCTAGTCCTTACCCCTGTTTTCTACACTATACACTATGTATTTAGAGTCTATGCTGTACCCTGTGTTAGAGTTGAAATTCTAACACCATACTCTTTCCACAGAAAAGAGCCTCCCTAAAGGCTGAGTGATTTAAATAATTCAATAGCTAGTATTGCAAAGACATTTTGTTACATCAAATATGAGCATATATATGAGGAATATGAGTTTGGTTATCACATGACTTTACTTATAGAGAATTCTGAGCACATGATAAATAGAATGAAAGTCAGATATGCAATGATGCCCTGTCTTCTTGGGATTGTGTATTAAAACTCAAACCTACCTTACTGCCATTATTATTAGTAGAAGTAGGAGTAGTTATATCCATCTATGTTTTAAATTAGGAGCTCATAAATAATTTCAGTGTTTGGGGGTCTGCTTAAGTCAGAAAAGTATGGAGCTGAAGGTGAGAAATGAATTCAAGACCTGCTTACCCTTCTAAAGATCCATATGAACCTGTATACCAGCCTTCATATTTGCACTTCGCTCACAAAGTGTCCAAATTTAAATCTCTTTTAAATCTGGATTCTTTCTAAAGTGCTTCCCTCTTTAGCTTAAACTAAGGGCTGGATCATCTGGAATATGATTTTTCATTTCTTTTTAAAAGAAAAGCAAAAAATGTAAACTGTGGGTTCTTCACTGCATATGTCAGAGTAGTACATGTGTGCTTTATATAAACTAACCATTTGTCTAATAATGTTTGTGAAGAGCTTTGTAGGCATAAGGCATTTGGGACATTCTCTCTAGAGAATTGTGGTGCCTTTGGAGAGGGGATCAGAGAAAGAAGAAACCAATGGTAAGTGAAATTCCTCTGTACTCATGAAAGGAACTCACCAAGTTGAGCATCAAGCTGCATTTTCCCCATGATAAAGGCTAGGACAGCAGGAAGAAAACATTTCCAAGGAGACTAGGTAACCTTGCCTGTAATTGTTGTTTCTACACTCTGTGCTACTCGTCTGTGTGACAAGAGAGAGAAATTAGAGAAACTACCTTGGGCTGGATAATATGGTAGTGTCCCTAGATACCAGCTTCTGCCATGGAGCTCCCAGATAGAGGCATGGTTTCCCAGCCCCCAGATGGGAGACGTAGTCACCCCATCACCTGAGAGGTGAGACGATCTCAGAAGGTACAGCTGCCTGGCCTGCCTGCCTGCCAAGCCCACCTGCCTGCATGACTGCCATGTTGTAGGGAAGTGCTGACAGTACAGGAAGAGCTCTTAAAGCTGTAAAGTATGATCTGGGGTCACATGGACATAGAGCCAAAGGAGAAAAACTTTCCGAAAGGAAATCATAATGATTCTTGCACCAGGCACTCTACTAGCCAGAGCAATCCAGGAATGGGCACATGAATATACATGTATGAGCACACACATGTTCCTAGGGCGGATTCAGAATCTAAGACACAAGATATGAAAGAAGTAGGAGTTTGAGCATAAGCACCATTTCCTAACACTAGTGTTCGGTGCTTGCCTGATGAACTTGATCTAACTTTAATCCAGTACTTGAGCCAAACAGGATCACTTCCTGTTTCCTGAGCACATGCCACAGATTCCCACTTCCACGCCTTTGTGCCTGCCACTCCTTCCAGTTAAGAGCTCCTATCCTCATCTCTTCTTGTTGAATTCCAACTCTTATTTCAAGCCTCCTCTCAGACCCTTTAGCATCTTCTATGATTGTTATATTTTTTATTTATTATAGTTATTTGTATACTTGACATATCTTCTTTAATGGAACATAGATTCCTTGAGTGCAGTAATTTTTCATGTCCTCGTCCTTGAATTCCCTGTGGATCTAGTGCAGTGCCCTGAAAAAGATACCCAGTCATTAGGTGTCTGTTGAGCTAAAAGCAAGTTTGTATCTAAAATAAAGGAGGCTGAGTTGAATCATAACAAATGTGCTTCAAATCTCCTCATTATTTTCCCTTCAATCTTTTATTTTGTTCTATCAGCTATGGGAACTGTGTCAGAAGCCCTAAGTGCTAGTGTTCATCCAAAACTTGGTTGCCAATGACAGTTCAGGCATTCAGCTCAAATTCAAGCCATCTCTTCTCCACTGCCACCACTCTAATCAGTCACCACCATTTCTTATCGTGACTTCTGCAATTGCCTCTTGACTGCTCTCCCCATTCCCTTTAACACACAGCAGCTGGAATAAACATCTTAAATCGCATCTCAGATCATGTCTTTCCCTTGCCTAAAACTTTCTTCTTAGCTATTATCAAACTTTTAAATTATTCAATTTGTTCATTTTTGTAGTGGGTTGAATGGCATCCACCAAGAACCTCAGGATATGAACTTTGTTGGAAATAGGACCTTTGCAGATATAGTTATTTAAGGATTTCAAGATGAAATCATCCTGGTTGTAGGATGGGCCCTAAATCCAGTGACTGGTGTCTTGATAAGAAGAACAGAGGTCACCCACAGAGAGAAGACCGTCATGGGAAGATAGAGGCAGAGGTTGGAGCTATGCTGCCACAAGCCAAGGAACACCAGGAGCCACCAAAAGTTGGAGAAGCAAAGAAGCTTTCTCCGCCTAGAGCCTTCAGAGGAAACACGGCTCTGCCAGCACCTTGATTTTGGACTTCTATCCCCCAGAAGAGGGAATAAAACCTTAAGGTTTTAAGTCACCAAGTTTGTGGCAATTTGTTAGGGTAGTCCGAGGAAACTACAATATTTTCATCTTTGCCCTCCACATACCCATAAGCTTGTGAGGCCAGGAATCATCTCTGTCTGGTTCTCTCTCTCTCCAGTCTTTAAAATGGTGCTTGGAATATAGTAGATGCTAAGAAACATTTGTTGAATGAGTAAATAAGAAGTGCAGAGTCATTGTCTTTCTCCTTCATGTGATAAGCCTTGCTCTACATTCTATTTTCCAGCACCCTGCTTCTCGTGTCTGCATTTTAACTGGACCTCACTGGAGAAAAGAGCTTGAAGGGGTACCTGGGGCCCAGGGCTCCACTGGAGCCTCAGTCCTTGGTTTTGTTGTGGAATCAAAGAGCACATGTCTGCGTGCTCTGCGTGTATCCATTGAGTAACAGCCACAGCAGTGAGGGCATAGACTTCCTCTGGGTACTTCAACTTCACCCCATTTCTAACACCAATCATGAGACAGTGTTCCTAAGACACAGAAGTGAGTGAATGTGTGAGTGAGTGAGGGGGGCTATGGAAAGAGTCTATTTTTGTGGCCTGTCAGGTGGCTTGGGATCCACTGCACTAAAAATAACACAGTAAAGTTTGGTGAGGAATTAATGATGCACTTTTCTCTTGTGTTTCTAGAAAACAAAGTTTTGTTTAGGAAGATATTTTCATTTTCTTAGCCTGGTGAAATAGGGCACAAAAGATGAAGGTAGCATTGAATTAGAGAAAGAACATTTGGCTTTGTGGCAAGGAGTAATGCTCATTTTGCAATTGATTTTATTTTATTTTTAGCCCTTTTTTGAAGCATGGTCAAGTAACTAGCCAAGTACATTTGAGGAATAGCCATCATTCTAAATGCCTCTTCCTCTACTGTTTATTGATGAAGGCCCAAGTATCTCATCCTAATACATCTTGAGGGAACAGGGTGGGGTTTCTGAAAGCACAATTCCTAACATAGGAATATCTGGTAACCATCTGGGAGGAGGTGGGCTGCTTTCAAAGATCTGGGGTCACAGAAATAAATTCAGGTGAAGCCAAAACATATTTTTCCTATCTGATAGAATTTTTGTGAGACTAATTTCTCAAGAAAACTACTGGCTGGTTATATTTTAGCAGGTTGCTTATTAATTTAGTAACCAGTGGGATCATAAAGCAGTGGTGTTCTTGTATCCTTCCCCCTCTCTCACACTTTTCTTTACCCATTCTCATGCCATTACTGGTCATAACTGTGTGCAATGTTTCCCTAGGTTGACTGGGCATCAGAGTCACTGGAGGAACTTTTGAAGAATTGGATTCCCAGAGCTTGCTCCAGACTACTGAATCAGAATTTCCTGGGCTGGGGCCCAAGAATCTGTATTTTTTACAAGCTCTCAGATGATTCTGATTAGCATCCAGGTTTGGGAACATTGGGCCAGTGGAAACAATTCTTTTTGCACCTAAACTCAACTAATTTTAAACAAGTAAACTCTGTTATCAGGAAAATAAGGAAAATGATACCTACATCACAGGGTTGTTAAAGAATTAAAGGATATTACCTATGTAAACTATTGCGATATGAGTTTAATAGGCTGCATTAGTTAATACTCTGGTGTCCTGGAAGCTTACCATAGTCTTTTTCTGAAATAGGACTTAGCTTACTCCTCTGTGTTTAATTCCTTATGAAACTTTGTTTCTCCCTACATCAGTCACCAAGGATAAGGCCATATGTAGATGAATCACAAAGCCCTTATGCCATGTGTTCTAAGCGCCTTCCAAATTCATTGCTGCAAGAAGCGCTCAACATTTAATGCATATTGTATCTTGATATCTCTTTCCAAATTGCTAGTACAGTTTCCATTTCTGGAAATTACATAGACATGTCTGGATCCAACTCTTTTATCTTTGCATTTCCAACTGTTCTGTTTTCCTTCTTTCTTCCTGTCAAATTCTCATATTTTGACAGTTTTAAGACCAGTTCTTCCTTGATCTTTTCCTTCCTATAATATATTGAATAGAAATGAGCCCATTCTCCTTGTTGTGCCTTCTCGCCAAACACAGATTACTCTGATGTTCAGATCCGCTTTCTGTGATGGGTTAACATCACAAAAAGTTTGTGGTTTCATCCATCATAAACAAGAGTGTTTTAAAGGAACTCTGCTTCTTTTCTCCCAAGCCTCACAGAATGGTTGGGACAAAGTGAAATGAGTTTTCAACAAGGAAAGTTATGTATTAAAAATAGTGGTGCTAAAAATATGCAAATTGATTCAGTAAGAAGAATTTGTAAATTGCTTTAACTTAAAAGGAAAGACTCTTGTAGGCATCTACAATGTATAAAAAGGAAAACACTTCTTGAAAAAACTGCTCAGTCCACTGTTCACAAAATGTATGCCAAAAAGCCCCTTCTCTTGTGACATGAGGGCAGAAGTAAAACTGCGTGTGAGAACATCTGATCACACTTCATTTGGAATGTTGCAGCTTTGGTTGTGGGCTCAGTTGTTCAGAGCATATTAACAAATACAGCATTAGCAGTTGACAGTGTTTTGTATTGAACACATCCTTTTGTGAAAATAAAAGAAATACAATATTCACATTTTCAATCCTCCTCTTTATTTAAAAAAAAAGCTGCAATGTGGTTTCAGTTGTGAATTTATTGAAGACATCTTTGATGAATCAACAGTCAAGGCATATGTAAAAAGTGATTTGGAAAATTTTTCACTGTGGTGGATAGAATGATGAGGTATTCCTCCATTCTCTTTTTGGCTCTTTAATTGGTCCCTGTCACTCCCTAAATTCATCAGCTCTTATAATGAAAATAATGCCCTCTCCTATGCCAACCTTTCTCAGTTTCTTCCGGGGTCTGATTGGCTAATTGCAAAGTAATTTGAACGTCTTGGATAACTGGTGCCATGTAAATATAATACACTGTTCCTGTGTCAGACCCTTTAAAATAGCATCATCCAAGCTGAAAGCTTCCAAATCTGTGGAGGATAAATAAGCTAACAACCCAATTCAAAAATTAATAAGTGAAAGTACAGTGAAAAATTATAAAGATAAGCCGCCATCTTCACCTTTTCCTTTATGTCATTGTGTATCTGGGGGATGAGAAAGCTTGGGGTTATGCATGTCTTTGCTGCTCATTGGGTGCAAGACTTTGGGCAATTACTTATCTTCCATAGAACACACTTCCTTATTTTATCAAACAAGAAGTTTGGAAAAATTGTCTCTAAAATTCTTTGATTTACTGTTTGGCCATGGTGAATTGATGGCTAAACTGAGAATCAGATCTGGGCATTATTTTGACTTTTTTTTTAAGATTTATTTGTTTATTTCTCCCACCCCCCACCCCACCCCATTGTCTGTTCTCTGTGTCCATTCCCTGTGCGTCCAAGAACCGATCCTGGCACTTTCTGGAGTGGGAGAGAAGTGCTCAATCTCTTGTACCACCTCAGCTCCCTGGTCTGCTGCATCTCTTATTGTCTCTCTCTGTGTCTCTTTTTATTGCATCATCTTGCTGTGCCAACTCTTCACTCTGGCCAGCTTGCCTTCACCAGGAGGCCCCAGAAATTAAACCCTGGACCTCCCATATGGTAGATGGGAGCCCAATTGCTTGAGTCACATCCGCTTCCCTGCTTTTACTTTTGACAGAAAATTCAACTTACCTGTGCTTTGGTTACCTCTATTTGGAAAATATAGATAATACTTTCTGATTATATACTTGACAGGGTAGATGAGAAAAATATGATGCAGGCTGCCTTCACTTCTAAGAATAATAGTATATAAATGCTCACTTAAATTTATGTATCTATTAATAATAAAATAATACAAGGTATCATTTAAAAACCTAGATAAACTAACTCTGTGATAAGGACTTTAAATATTGGTTATGGCCAAATGGTACTCAGTATCTATTCTCATCACCTTCTATGTGCCTTCTTATATTACAGGCAATGGAAAGCTAGTAATTACATTTACCTCTCTCTCTGGCAACTAGAATTCCGGATGCAGACAAGAATACCAGATGGATGCACTCCCACAAATTTTGAAGGTGGGAAAGAGAGAGAGAGAAACGATTATTTCTGCTGCTATTTCTGCTATGAGCAGCAGTTGCTGCAGGCCAGCACAGTACCACTGCACTAAAACACTGGCTTGAAGGGTGTCAGGCAGTGATCGTAGCCAGACGGTGGCAGCACCGTTAGTTACCACTCCCTAACCTCTGGGATCTTGAACTGGTAAAGCCAAGCCATGACCTCCTGGCTCCTTCACCCCCTTCGAATGGTTTTGTAAGCATTGAATTCCTTGTATTAAATCCCTTTCATCTGGAAGTAAACAGAGTAAATGTGCTTCTTGCACTGAAATCTGACTAATTCTGAATTTGGCACCCAAATGGAAGCTTAATAGAGGTGCGTAATGCAGTGAATTCATTCTCACACCAGTTGGGTGAGATTTGTATTATTTTTTCCCTTTTGGCAGATGAGAGGACTAAAGTCCAGTGAGATTAAACACACTTGTTTGAGGTCACACAAATTTTAAGTGCCAGAACCCAGGGTCAAATGCAAATTTAATCACCAAGTTCTTGTTCCTGTTTACTGTTGCATTGTAATGTTATAGGGTCAGGTACATAATAATAGTGTGTTCTTGCTGATTTAATTTTTATCAACGTGTCATTGACTGCATGAGGGAAGAGTCTATGTCTTATACATCTCTGTATAAATCTCCTGAACCTCAGAGCATAGTTCAGTTTTTGGCCCCCAGAATAGGTAAGCAACTTGGGAAGTTGCTGTTGCAACATTAAATTCATCAAACAATAGGACATGTGGTCTATTAAGATGTGCTTTTACCCTAACCTAAAAGAGCAGCAGCTCTTTTCTAAAAGATTCTTTTTTATGTAACTTTTGAGTTACTATGCTTCTAAACCCAAATTTGAGGACCTCTTTCTGCTAGAATCTTTGCAAATGCCCTGCCTTTGCTTATGAACTTCAGAAGGCAAGGTGTGACATCCACAAATCTCCTGCCAATTTTCTCCATGATTTCCTTCTGAACCCATTAGCAATAAGCCTTCTTTCACTAAAAGGTTGGTTAATTTTTAGTAGCCCCCACCTTCTCATGGGACTTTCTGGCCACCAAGTTCTGCCACATTCAACACATTTTCTTTTAATTGCCAAACCCATGTGTATTTTAGGAGGAAATTTGATCCAGATGTTTCTGATTCATCTACAATTAAGTCACCACGCTGTTGTGAGAGAGCTGCCTGACAGCCAAAAAGTCTTGGTAAAGCCTCTATTTTCCTTTAGAAACAGGAAGTCAGGTATATGAAGAGCAAACACCCCAAATCCTACCATGCTCAGGTCATTGGTGAAATCCAGGCCTCAGAAGGCTTTCAGGAAATGTTACTTTTTTAAGATATTCTTATTTTTTAGTAGTTTTGGCTTGCAATAGTTCTTGTGAATAATGTTCCAGGAGCTGCTTTTGAGAGGTGATGAAACAGACCCACTCCCCTGGTCCATCTTGGGGGTCTCCTAGCCTCAAAGCAACCTCTCCATTGACTAGCCAGTTTCCCCAGATTGCTCTGCTCTAATTAGTAAGACTGTTTCCATAGCACTTGATACTAGTTAAGGGCTGCCATCAGCCCTGTGTGCTGCCCACATGGGACATTCCCATGGTCAGAGGAGCACTGCCAACCCCACCATAACCCAAGGCTATGGCTTCCCACAGATCTGCCCTCATGGTGAGCAGGACTGTTACATTGGTCTGGTCTAGCTTCCTAATACATGGAGCATGTACAGTCATCCTCGGAGTGCAGCAAATTGAGATATTTGGCCAAAGCTCTGTGCTTTGAGACTTCCTAGACTGCCAACACTTGGGCATGACTCAAGGAAGAAAAGGGTGGTTCTATTGACTGCTTCTAAAAAACATCTGAGAATCATAAATATAACTTAGAGTCAACCTTTAAACCCCATCAAAATAAGACAATACCATCCTTCCTTCTTTGCACACATTCTAAGATGACCAGCTTTTTGTGGATTCTTTAAAACATTCCAAAATGTTCATTCATCCAGCTAACAGTATTGCCTTTTTGAGGTCTTATGTGAGGTACCAGGCTACATCAGTCCGCCAAAGGGGTGCTGATGCAAAGTACCAGAACTCTGTTGGCTTTAATAAAGGGTATTTATTTGGGGTAAAAGTTTACAGTCCCAAGGCCAAAGGAAGACCAACTCAAGGTACCATAAAAGGTACTTTATCACCAAAGTTAGGTGCCACAAGTTGGCAGCAGATGGCAGGTGATCTCTGCTGGTTTCAGCCTTCCCCTCTGGGCTTCCTCTTCCTCTTGAGGCTCTGTGGGCCCAGCCTCTTTCCGATCCCAGCCACAGGCTGGCATAGGACTTGTCTCTCAGGGCTTCCTTGTCTGGCTCCACTTTCTTCCCAACATCAGCTGTAAGCTATCAGGCAAATGGTCCATCTCTCCCCGGGGCCTTAGTTATTTGAGCCTTCTCCTTTTTGTCACATGACGGGATCAAAATGACAAAGTTCTGTCCTCTGCATGTTTTCTTATGTCTGGTTGTCTATGTGAGTGTCTGTTAATATCACATCCACCCAGGGGGTGGATATTTAACCTGAATCACACTTTACTGATGTGGTGGAATTAAAAAAAGCCCTAATCTTAACAGGTAATTTAATCAAAGGCATCTCTGCTGGACTTAATACCATCAAAGAGTATCACACCCAGAGGAATAGATTAGTTTACAAACATAATCTTTCTTTTTTAGGGATTTATAAATAATCTCAAACTGCCATACAGGCTTGGAGAAAAATGAGACAGTCCCTGGACTCAAGGAGCTTATAACCTGGCAGTGAGGCAGACATATAAGCAAGTATCAGGGAGAAGTATGGTACAGGAGAAGGAACACCTACTGTACAGTCCAAATTCCAATTCTGCTACTTACTAGTTGTGGAGTCCTCCTTAAACTATGTGACTTCTTAGCCTCAATTGTCTCAACTATAAAACAAGAGAGGGTTAAATAAATCATATATATAAAACCTCTGCCCATTTCATAACTCCTATTATTATGCTTTGTCACAGGGACTGTGTGGAAAAATGGTGGGGTTCCACAGAAACACAAAAGAGGGTGATAAGAGAGCATTAGGGGATTTGGGGGAAATAATGACCTCTGACCTTTATTTCTAGGTGAAAGTTCATTGGAGGAGGATCTACCCAATCAACTTGAGTTCCTATTCTCCTAGAAATGACTTTAAGTATTCTGAAATATTGAGATGGAGAATACATACTCAGCACTGAAGTCAACCTAGCTTTATAAATAGCTCCCAAGGCTCACAAGACCTGGAAATTCCACGTGCCTTGAAATTTCAGTATTGCTATTTTTCTTGCCCTTTCTAGATTATAAACTTCAACAGCCAATGGATTGGTCTGTGCACTATTGCATTGACCTTTCTGAAAATGTAAACTTGATAATACTCCTCCCCTTAAGGAAATCCTTTTGTGACTCCCAGCTTCTTTAGGATAAAATCCACACTCTTTAGCATTTCTGTCACTCCACCTGGGGCAGTCCTGACTCATGAGATGTTCGTGAATGAATCACAGAATCTTAGAGGGAATCTTGGCTACTCTCCTCCTAAATGCAGGAATCTCTCTACGACTTTCCTGATGAGACAAGTCTCTCTGTGTAAAGTTGTAGATCAAGACAGATTCAGGGTGCCCAGAGAAAGGGCTGCTTCTAATGCCAGCCTCTCCTGTGTTTGGTGCGCAGACCACCTGGAGCAGACAAAAGGAAGAGGCATTCAAGTTCCTGGGAGAAGAACCACTTGCCTTTCTTGATTATGTTAGTGTAGCATGGCAAGGTCCCATTGTCCTAGGAAAAGAGTATTAATTGCAACAAATGTACCACACAAATGAAGGATGTTGTTAATGTGGGAAAGTGCAGGAGGGGTAGGGAGTGGGGCAATATGGGAATACCCTATGGTTTTTATGTAACATTTATGTAATCTAAGTATCTTTTTTAAAAAATAAAAAAGCGTATTGAATGGCTTTTAAAAAGCTACTTCACTGGTCCTGGAAAGAAAGGGAAGGGAGGGAAACGGCTAGTGAGGTGGAACATGTTAGAACAGCTCCTCATATCCCTAGAGCTGGCTTTTCCTCGAGAAAGCAGCTGTGACTGTAATTGGAGAATCATGTTGGGGACAGAGTCTGGAATCCTTCTAGGTAAGTGTCTGGATGCAGGACCAGGTTTCACTTGCTCAATGGTAGCAAGAAATGCCAGCAGTGGCTAACCATACTTGAGTGATTTTCCCCTCTTCAGACTGATGCAGTATCCTGGGGTTCTTAGACAATTGTTTTTGGGGGGAACTGAGGGAGATTCTGGGCTACCTGTCAGTAAGGCTGCTGTGTGTTTTAATGACACTGAAAAATAAAATAAAATAAAAACTGGCTATATTTTGAATGCTGAGTTTATGGAGTGTTCCTGCTGATTGCTTAGTGACAAGGGGCTAGTGCTCACTTAGCACTACATTACAGTTTGGATGCTCTGATGGATCTTTCCTCCCTTAAATAGTGCATTCACTGACTATCACCACCATCCCTGCAAAAGAGGTCCAGGTAAGTTCTTGGCTGTAAGAGCAGAGGCAGTATCCATTTTGTCTTATGTTTTAATTTTGTATTAATAATGAGATTACCAGAGTGTGGAAGTAGGGGCTGTCACAGATGCAGAATTAACTAGGCTCTGAACAGACCCTGCTAAAACATTCTCCTTTACCTTACCTCCATCTTCATTATCTTTCAATTTGACTCTGCAATGCCACCCTGTAACAGTTTGAATTTTGTGAATACCAGGAAAAGCTTATGCTCTTAAACTAATACATTCCTGTGGGTATGGGGCCCTTTGATTGCATTAAATTCAGTTAAAGGGTCTTTGATTAGATCATTGGGTAAGAGTAATTCAGGGCTTTTGATTGGACTATGTCAGTGAGGCATGAGCCAGCTTGGGTCTCTGCCATCTTGTTGGGTCTGATATAAACCAAGACAGAGAGAGAGAGAGACATAGAGGAAGGAAGCCAGCCACCATTTTTTTACCTTAAAATGTGAGAAAGGACTTAAGGATCACTAGCATCCAAAGCTTAAGCACAAAGCTCCCAAGAGGCTGGGCCCACAGAGTAACTCAAGGCTGAGAAGACAAACCCTGCCCTATGTCTCCTGCCACATGGAAGGATGCCAGCATCACCATTAGCTGACTTTGGTAAGGAAACATCCTTGTGGTGCCTTGATTTGGACATGTCATGGCCTCATAACTGTAAGCATTGATCACAAATAAAATTCACATAAAAGCCAATCCATTTCTGGTACTTTGAACTGGCAGCCCTTTGACAAACTAAGACACATCCCTTTTCTGAAACATGAACATGGACTCATTTGAGTCACTTCTGAGCCTTTCCACATTGCATCTGCTTTATTGGTTTAGTCTCACTGCTTTGTCTTTCCCATCTCCTAGTAGTCCCCTAATACATGCATACATTATACTTAGATCAGTATTTTCTATAAGTTATTTAGTGAAGGACCTCCAGAAACAGTGCTTCTCAACCATTTTCCAGCCCAGTACTCAATCTCACTTTCTCTTCTGTGCATCCCACCAGTCAACTAGTAGATATAATAATTAACCATGCCCTTCTCCCAGAAGATTCTGCTATCTGCTCCCACAATCCTCCCAGTACAGGCCTGCCTCTTAATGTCTTTCTCTAGCCAACAATCTAAGGTGATATTTCCTATTTTTAAAAAATGTTCCTATTTCAAGTTTCCCTGTTACCCTGGGCTAAGGCAGTAGCAGCTTAGAGATCATCTTGTGATTTTGTAGCAGATACAAGGACCTGGAGACGCCTGTTTCCATGCCAAGCCTGTGAATGGCTGATACCTGTGATACTTCTAGGTGAAGCCTAGTTTCTCTGAAAAAAAGATGGTTCTGTGCCTGGCTGGGTAATTAGGAAAGCTCCTCCTGGCAGGCTCACCAAAGAAATAGACTTCTGTCACAGGAGGCTTGGGGGGTGGAGGTTGGGTTATCATGCTGTTTCTTGTTGTGTGGGCTTTAGACAAAGTGGAGGGCTCCAGTTTTCCACTGTCATATCATCTCCAATTAGCTGCCCAACCCAGACAAACCCCAACTTCCTTACAAAAATGCTTCAAACTCAGAATTGGTCCTCCCAGCAATCCCAGGTAAGTCCTGGAATATTCTGAATTGTTGAAGACAAATGCATTTTAATTTCAGAGCCAACCCAAGGATATTCATGCTGTTGGAGTTAGGGGAAGGGCAACTGACTTTTGACACTTTGACACATGCTGTGGGAAACAGCTGTAGAAAACAGTCAACATTTTTTTCCCTGTTCTCTAGCAACAAGAACAGTCTAAAATGACCCCTTGTAAACTCCTCCAGGATTGTGTGTCCCCTTCACACTGTATAACTCCTCACAGGAGTCTCCAGCTGGCCATGCCCACAGTGGGAATTCAATCAGGATTGATGGCTGATGGTGCTAGCACCATATGCCTTACTTCTGGCTTCTGCTACTTTCCAGAGCATTCTCTTCTTTTATTCTCCACATGTCCTGGAGGTGGCTATAATCACCTTCCCAATTTCAAAGGTCACTGGGCCTGGAGACCCCAAGAAATGAGGTAAGAACCCTTCCCCTACTTCAGAAAAAACTATTTCTGCTGAAGATACAGGTCCAGCCTCCACACAGGAAAAAAAGGACTTTTTAAGTCTATCATTCTGTAGAGATCCCCCTTCTCTACTGCCTTTGAGACTCTACTCTGACCCATCACTAGCCAGTAGGCTCTCTCTCCCCTCACCAGGTTTTTTCTATGCTACTTCCTTCCATGGTATTCTGGGTAAACACTCTTTGTTAACCTGCTTTTTTGTCTTCCTCACATTTTTCCACTGCCCTATCCAGTAAAGCCTCATACTTTGCCCTACCTTGCTATTTCCAGGCCAATGCTCACCAGAGTCTACTCATTCTTTTAAACTTTTAATTGTGGCTTATTATGGAAAAATCAAAATATTCACAACATAGAGATAGAAGTACAATGGACCCCCATGAACCCTTGACCCAGTTTCAACAGTTATCAATTTATTACCAATCTTGATTCATTTATAATCCCATGTCCCCCATCCCTAACCCTATGTCCTACCATCACTACCACTGGATTATTTTAAAGTAAATCCCAGACATTATATCGAATAAAGACTCTTTTTAAAATATAGCCATAATACCATGTAACACCTAAATGTCACCAATTTTCTCCAATTTTCTGATCAATGTCTTTTAAATTTGACCTCTTATCTGTATCAGGATACAAATAAGATCCACATGTTATGGCTCATATGTCTCTTAAGTCTTTTAAAATCTTTACTATTTCCCTATTTATTTCTTCCTTGTCATTTATTTCTTGACAAAACAAGATCACTTGTATTATGGCATTTCCTACAATGGATTTTGTTAAATGCATCCTCATGGCTTGCTTAATGTGTTTCTGTACTCTCTGTACTATCTGTTAGTAGGTAGCTGAACCTAGAGGTTCAGATTAGATTGTTTTAGCATGACTATTTCATTGACAGTTCTTCATATTTATCCCACCAGGAGGCACCAACTTCTGCTTATCTCTTCTTTCCATGATGTTAAGATAGATTAGAATGGGACCTCACATATATATTTTTAATGTAATATTATTACAAAGTCAATAAAAAAAAAAAAGATAGATTAGTAAGTGCAGGTGCTCCTGGCTTTTAGGAATTAACCCTTTGCTCTTTCACACTGGTTTTATCAGTCATTGATGATTACTGCCCATTCCCATTACAATCTCATTTTGAAGTCTATATGAAAGAAGATTTTTTAAAAATTTATTTTACTGAAATTTTAGATTACATAAAGATTACATTAAAAATATAGGGGATTCCCATATGCCCGACTCCCTCCCACTCCCACATTTTCCCACATTAACAATATCCTTCATTATTGTGGCACATTTGTTGCAATTGATGAACACGTCCTGAAGCATTGCCAATAACTGTGGATTATGGTTTACATGCTGGCTCATGCAATTTTGTAAGCTATAACAAAATATATAATGACCTGTATCCATCATTGCAACATCATGCAGAACAATTCCAATATCCTGAAAATGCCCCCATATCACACCTATTTCTTCCTCTCCATCTCCTCAGAACCTCTGGTGACCACTGCCTCCACATCAACGATAAAAGTGCTTCTATTGCTAGAATAACAATAAAGTATATAGCAGAATAATAGTAAGTCTTCTTTAGTCCACTGTTCATTCCCAGTCTTGAGGATTTGGGGATGGTGATGCCCAGGCTGCCTGTAATTGAGAGGGGGCTTAGATTCCATGGGCAGATAAATGGAGCTAAGGGAAGATATTCTGTCATCTTGTTTCTTTCTCAAAAGCCCCTCATGACAAACTTGTTTTTTTCAAGACAAACTTCTGTTTTTCAAGACAAACTTTGATATTCCTCAGTGATTGCTGAGATGGTTCACACTGTTCCTCTCAGCAGTGATTTCTGCCTTTTGGAGGTAACAGATTCCTTTGAGATTCTGGAACTTTTTCATAGGAAAAAAAACGTGCACAGGCACACAAAATTGTAGCTAGTGTCAGACGAACTTGGACCTCAAGGTAACCCCACATTCTACAGGCTTGCTGGGCAGTCACGGAACCATGTCTAGCCTGACCTCCCCTCGAATCTGAAGTCTTCACTTTCCACAATAATGATTCTTTGTTCCCTGACCTCACAATCTACTTCCTAAAGTCCAATGATCTTTACCTCTGTACAGCTCTGCCTATTCAGTGTATTTGTGACAACTTAGACATCATTTATTTTCACTTGAAATTTTCCCTTCCCCAAGATTCCAAATTCAGCTTTCCTGTGACCATTAACTCCTTGACTTCTCCCTCCCTTTTTCCTTTATATTTACTGAGGCTTATTTTTGTCCATATCATTTCCTTCATTCTTTTGACCTTCTCAGATCATTGGTCTCAGCTCAACCTATACAAAGTCTATAATCTGTAATGAAACTTCTTGGCATTGCTTTCTCTGGTGTTTTAGAATCTTCGTCCTTTTGATGTTCAACCACGTGTCACACCTGAGAGGTTCACTCTTTCAATCTGCCCTGTCTGCTTTTTGTCCCAAGGTACTGAAACTAAATAAAATTATCAAAAAATGCTGACCAGACCTTATGAATTCAGACTAAATTAAACTGGGATCTCAGTGCTGTTCACCACTTGCATTAATCTTTTCTTAATTCCCTATCTCCTCATTACCCAAAGTGTGGGCCAGCAGCAGCAACATTACCGAGGAACTTGTGAGAAATGTAAAATCTAAGGCCCCACCCTGGACCTACTGTATCAGAGTGTGCATTTTAACATTATCCCCAAGGGAATCTTTTTCACAGTAAAGATCAAGAATCACTGTTGTATTCCCCACAATAGTTTTCTAAATATTTCAAACAAAACTTAACTCTTTTTTTTAAGGAGGTACCAGAGATTGAACCCAGAATCTCATACATGGGAAGGAGGTTTTAAACCACTGATCTATATCTACTCCCCCACGACAGTTTGTTTTTTTCATTTGTCTGTTTGTTTTTAGGAGGTACCAGAGTTCGAACCTGGAACCCCATACATGAGAAGCAGGTGCTCAACCACTTGAACTACATCTGCTCCCCAATAATTCTTTTATTTTTAATTAAAATTTTTTTCCTTCTCCTCCCCCTCCCCCTGCCCTGCTGTTTTTGCTGTCTGTGTCCATTCACTGTGTGATTTTCTGTGTCTATTTCTCTTTTTGTCTTTTTTTCTCATCTTTCTCCTCCAGGATTCACCAGGATTTGAACTTGGGGACATCTGATGTGAAGAGAGGTTCCCTGTCAACTGGGCTACCTCAGTTCCTGGTCTCTGCTGCACTTCATCTTGACTGTCCCCTTCATCTCTCTTCTGTTGGGTCATCATCTTGCTGTGTGACTCACTGTGCAGGCACTGGCTTATGGCACAGGCACTGGCTCACCATGTGGGACCTTGTGCGGGCACTTGGCTCACCAAGCAGGCACTTGGCTTGCTGCCTGGGCACTTAGCTCACCATGTGGGCATTCATGTGAGCACCTGGCTGACCATGTGGGCACTCGTTTTGCCACATGGACACGTGGCTCGCCATGCAGGCACTGGCTCCCCAGGCATACTTTCTCTTCTTCTTTTTCACCAGGAGACTCCAGAGATCGAACCCATGTCCTCCCACATGGTAGGCAGAAGCTCTATCATTTGGGTCACATCAGCTTCCCCTCAATACTTAATTCTTGATTGCCCCTCTGGATGACTGTATTGGTCAGTGTCCAATCAGGAAAACAGAAATAACTCTGAAGATTTCAAACAGAAGGAATTTAATCAAGGAAATTTTTCACACAGGTTATATAGAGCCAGGAAGCCAAACAGGAACTGGTGAAACCACCCTGAGATTAAAAATAGCAGATGGCATGATGTCACCAGACTAACCAGGGAAGGAGACAGCAGGAGATGGAGCCCCAACAAGGATGTGGCTACTGAGAGAGAAAAAGGAGAATGACCTTGCTCCTCCCATTCTCCTGCCTTCTATTCTCTTCTCAGTGACCTCACATTAAACTCAGTCCCAGATGACAAACGGACCTGGAAAGAACAGTCCACCATTCACAGAACCACAGGGGAGGGAAACGAATGCATCTGAGGACAAGCAAGCCAGACACAGGCCCTTGCCTTCTCCATCTTCACCTACAAGCGCCTTTGAGACTGACTTCTCTCTTCCTTCTTCATGACCTCAAAACATCAGTCTTTAGTCATTTTCTCTTCCTTCTGTCTAGTCTCAGAGAAAAAAGACATCATTCAGTTTTTTCAAGACAACAAAGCCTGGTATGAAATGTCACTAAATCAGCTACAAAACCCAGAATTGGTAGGATAGAACCTCCCAACTCTATATGTCTCAAGAACATGAGGGAATTCTCTTTTGGAATCAAGTGAAAAGGTGCTTTTGAAATCATGCCCCATGATGTGGAGAAATTACTGCCAAAGCCCTCTAGGAAAAATATTTCCTGCAATGAAAACAGTGCCAATGTATTTCTTGATTTTCATAAGTCATAATAACATAGACTCACATATTAAGTGAATATGGCCAACTGTTTCTATTAGAGAAATCATTAACATTTAGACTTAATGTGCATTTAAGGAAATTAAAATCAAGAATGGCCTTTTTCTCTGCGTTCTTTCTCACTGCCATCTCCCTTTTAAAGACAAGGAAATTGAGGTCAACGATATCAAAGCCTGAAGCCATTGTCTCCTCTACAGCAAGGGGTTGCAAAGAGCACTGAACTAAAATAATCCCACCAGTGAGCTGATATTCCTGTCTTCCTTTCAATGAATTGATTTTCTGACCTTGGGAGGAATTGACTGAAAGAAAATTGTACAGCTCTTCATAAAAACCAGCACAAGTGTGCTCCTGCACCTGCCATTCCAAATGTTAAAAGCAGGGTGGAGATGAACAACTTAACTTGGTGCTCAAGGAGACCTGGACTGTACGCTCTGCTGAATGAGGGCCTTGGGGGTGTCAGTCTGAGACACCAGTGCACCTCAAGAACCCAGCCCTGTGTCTGGCACATGGTAGAAAACCATTTGTTGAGTGTGCCACTTTCAGCTTTTCATGGAAGCTGTCTCAGTTCCACCATCTATAAATGGGGCTAATTATACCAACCCTCCCCATCTATTTACAAGATTATTGTCAAGATCAGAAAAGATGACGTGCATGAAGATTCTCTACTAAACAAAGAAACTTTCTATAAAGCTTTAAAAAAAGCCACACACTTGTGCTTGCATACACATTTATTAAGATACAGCTAAGTGAAATTGTCAGCTCCTCCTCCTGAGAACATTCTTATTTATTGGTGTGTAGCAATGCCCAAGGGCTGGACGAACTACATAATCAAAATCAAATGCCAGACTGACCAGAATACTACAGCTCCCAAATACCACTGTAAATTCCAACAAATCTGAGGACATTTCATTTACAGTCTTGCTTTTATCGTTGTTGACATATACATTTTAATGTTAATGCTCATTGCAGGCACACACACACATACACAAAAGCTCTTATTCTAAATTAGCAGGAAGCAGAACCATCAATGTCACTGGCAATGTAATATCAAAAATACAGTGGCTCTTCAATCATAGTTACTTAAATAAGAAACAAGCTGCCATTCACGGGGGCTTTAATAGCACATGCACATAAGCAATACTGAGGACTAATGATAGTGCAGGTTTCCCTCCAGCATCTTCACTTTACTCAGGGTCCTTATCCTCATCTGAAAAATGGGGGACTGATTTCTTTGCAACAACGTTGTCTAGTCTCTGTCCTTGCAGGTATGGATTAACACTCTGGAAAATAAAAAGACATAGTATTACACATAAAATATCAGCTACAGACATCTCATAAATGACATACAAGAGAATTGTTCCTGGCCTTTTGGGTTAACAAGGTTAACAAGGTATCTACCACCTAGCAAATGACTACATCAGTGCACTCATCAGTTTCTCAATGGTCTATGAACCATCCTCTGACTGACAGATAGCTGTATCTGCCACACAATAATCAGAATCTTTTTGGCACAAAGATTTGAGGTGAAGCTGCTAATAAGCCCTCATTATTAACTTAGATATCAAGTCCTAGATGAAAGGGAATTCTTATTCTTATTCTCCGGCCCCGTTTAGGTGGGAGAGGGAATCTGAAGTCGATTAAATTATTTTACAAGAATGTTCTAAAGATGACAGCAGGGCAGGACTAATTGGGAAGTAACATCTGGAGACTCATCACAGGATCATCCTGTTACTGCGATTGAGTCTTCCATGCCAGTGTTCTACTGAAGCACATTCATTAGGGCTGTAGCAATCATTTCCATCTTCCCTCAGCCAGATTCAAAAGCTGAAGAAAAGAAGGAAGTTATTTAGAAGTCTCCTTTACTTTTTAAAAAATATATTTTTATTAGAGAAGTTGTGAAATTACAAAACAATCATGCACTTGTGAGGAATTCCCATACAACACTTCTGCACCAACACACTACACTGTTGTGGAATATTGGTTACAGATTAAGAGATAATATCCTCAGACTATTACCACTATGGTCTATAGTGTACATTTGGTTTATTTTTTCCATACCTGCTATTATTAACATACTATATCTTTGGCATTGATGCAATAATATTACAGTATTACTGTTAACTATAGTCCTTAGATTATATTAATTGTATTTTCCCCATGCTTCTCCACATTCTTACCACTTGCGGTAGAGATGTACATTTGTTCTAGTTCATAGAAGGACATTCATGTATTTGTACTATTAACTACATTTGTCAACCACCTCTGAGTTCATTATGTTATTCAGTCCCTAGATTATTCTCTACCCATCTTTCAAGTGAAATTTACATCCCTAGACTACTCTTTTCAGCCACAATCTCATTTTAAACAAGGGTGCATCTACTCACTCTAATGTGTTATCATCAACTCTATCCATTTCTACACTTTTATGGTCAAGTTAATTAAAACTTCTACATACATTAAACATGAGTACCCCTTCTTAGTCCTCCTCTTATCTCCTAATAACCTATACCCTGGGTCTTAACTCCATGCATTTATTCTTCATATTTAGTTCACATTAGTGAGATCATGCAATATTTGTCCTTTTGTGTCTGGCTTATTTCACTTAGCAAATGTCTAGAAGGTGCCTTTATTTTTGACTCAAGACTCCATACACTGAAATTTCTTTCATGTGTCAGTATTCAGAGTGAGTCAAGGTTTTTCCATTCCTCCTCTAATACATATCTACTTTTTGAGGTTTGGATTTGAACCAGTAACTGGAACTTCACAACATAGTCTTCAGCAAAAAGAAAAATTCTTTTTCAGAAATTTTGGAAGATATTTATTTATGGAAGATGTCTTCCAATAACTCAGAAATACGAGAAAGAAACTGTAGTTGCAAATGATCAGATATCCCATTGCAAGTCAAGTCCCAGTACATGAATGAGTGCCAGTCACAGGTGTGGGGGGGTAACTGTTGCCCATGAGACGTGAACTGCTGTGACTTTTTTGGAAGGGTAGCAGAAATTCTCCAAAAGAGAAGGAATAGAAACTGAGCTTAGTATCTGTAAATGCCCTTCCACATTCTGACAGGAAAACGTATGAAAAATGAAAGGTTCACTTCACTCTGCAAAAATAAAGTGCATCACAAACCATCTGAAATTGATTTATAGTTGAGAATTAACTACAAAGTGTACAATATCCTTACATATCTGAAAAGTGACATGTCACAAAAAGATAGTACCTTGCTGGGAAGTCATTTTTAAAAGACTTAAAATAATGAAAATACTTTTTATATCAAGAACTGTCAACTAGAATGGCGGGGCCACCCCCCAGGAAATCCTATCAGAATATTTGGGTAGGTGAAGCAAGTGTGGACTGAAAAAGATATAATATCACAAATATTTTTATTGTTTTGAATAATAATATTTATTTGGAAATTTCTAATGTATTATAAGAGAATTTGAGATATTCATGTTTATCAAATATGAGATTACATAATATATAATATATGCATATCTTCTCATTTGGGTGAAAGCCTGATGAGGTTACGCAGAGAACAGTATTCCTATTTCACAGCCAAAGAGATGAAAATACAGTGGGCTCTCAGACTATTTGTCCACAGCATTGCGGCCCTCAGGTGTAATGCAAAAGACCACGGGTTTTCATTTGGAAGGACCACTGGAATTGGATCCCTGCCTTTGATGTCTTCTGGAAACCCCAGCAGATGATGCGCTTCACTGAAGGAAGCAATGATTTTTTTTTAAAAGCCAGCCTGTCATTTCCTTATTCATGCCCTTGAGGGGTGGTTAACGTCTTCAGTCCCAGTAGGAACACCATCTGAGACCTGATGATGGTGGAGGCAGCTTCTAGTTCCCCACCAAGCCTGAGAGACCCACAGCTTATGGCCTGAGCATGGGTCTTCGGAGATACCTGAGAACAGAAAGGACCCTTATTTTCATAAAGTCTAAGCCATTTCTATGTGGAAGAAGTTGAGACTAAAGTAAAATCCTTTATAACAAGTGTCTTAGCCAGAGTTCTGAGATTGGGTAATTGCTGGTCTCGTGGGAAGTGAACTAGGTTGTGATCCACAGTCATGCGAGTCAGGTCAAGAGGAATGGGGGGGCAGGAAACAGAGGCAATTAGAACTTCATGCTAAGCTATTCATTTTGGATCAGACCCTGGTCATTTTGGAAATGTCCTTGTGCTGTGGGGAGACAGTCAAGCCAAGTGACTGATAAATTATGTGCTCCTGATGAAATTTGTGCTCCTAGAATAGAATTTCTTGATTTTCTCTCAAGATCACATCCTACCCTTCAGACCTTTCCTGCCACCATCTGCCATTGGAAGTTGTAATCACCCAAGAAAAAAATCCTAATAACCCTGTTAGATCTCCCAAAGGAAATTTGTCTCCTGATGTCAACATTTTCTGCTTCTTGCATAGAAAACTGGCTGTGGATCATCTTGGTTTCATCAGGAAGCAAAGAAGCTGCCTGTTATGTGGACAGGAGGATTAATGCTGAGGCCAGAAAATCTACACCTCTTAACACACTTTCTGAATGGGTTAGGCAAAACTACTTAAAATGGCCACAGTTACCACTATCCAGATTCTCAAAATTTGCCAAGATCTGGCACTTGCTATTCTAAATAAACATTCATTGGCCTTGGGTATTTGGTTTTCTGTTTGATTTGTATTCTATAACTAAAATGCTTTCAATCCATTAGCATTTTCCTCCATCTGATAGGGGAAAAAGGGCAAGTGGCCAGGTCCTTTGGTCAAGTAAGGTACCAGCAGATGAGTAGAATGGATATTGATCACTTAAGTCTCAGTTCCACGAAATGTCCTGGAAACCCAAAGCAAATTTAATATTCGGTGTAATAACACAACTAACTAAATGCAGAGCAGCAAGACCAAGGTCCAACCTTGGACATCCCTAGGTTGGTTATGCCTATGCTGGAAGAAAACCCAGTGGTCTGCCAACAAATATAATAGATCCACCAGATTTTACATTAATCTATGTAGACCAAGAATAAAGATCTGTTGGAAGAATGAGGTTTGTGCACCTCATCTTTTTCCTGCAAATTCCTTCAAAATTATTGCCTGGCTCCTGCAGTTTTCACTCCCTTGTTCTTGTCTGTGCTTTTATAAACCGATGCAGATGTGTCAGCAGTTTCCCTCCTCTGGCCTACATACCCTTGAGGAAAGGTATATAACCTTATGCATTCCCCACATTTCCCATACGAAGGGAAGGATGCAGTATACATTTCCTGAACTGAGTGGTAACGATAGACTTGGGGTTCCACTCGAATTCATGTGCTAAGGCTTCTGGAAGCCACTGCAGAAAGCAGGGTGGATTTTCTGGGCGTGGCCTCACTATATAGAAGCACATTTTTTTCCCTCTCAGGGCTGCATGTGATAGGATTCTGGTACTTTCTAACACCCGGGGTCACATCTTGTCAACTCCCCCACTCAAAAAGCTCCGGGGATCCCAATACCCACCCGGCCAGACATCTCTTACCCTCCGCCTCCGTCTCTGTCCTCCTTTCATCTTCTCATAAAGGAGTTTCTTGTTCTAGAAAGGAGAGAAAAGAAAACACAAATGCAGAAGTATGGATCAAATTTGGGGATCGTTTATTTTAAAAGCAATAGTTGGTATGTCCCCTAGATATTTGCATATACATATTTTGGAAACAAAATTAGATGAAAAGAATGCCGTGTCAGAAAGACAGACCACAAGAGAAAAGCTGGTGGCTGCGCAGCTTTTAATAAAGTCCTCTGCAATGCCCTGGGGCACACTAGTGTCATCAACAGTTGCAAAAACAGGAAAATACAACATTCTAAAGCACAGGGGAAGCCCATCTTCTCACTTTGAACAGCTTTTGTTGAGAACACTTTTATCTTATTTTAGTTTTGTATCCACCTCCCTTGTATACATTGTGTTCTTGAGATGAGCGTCTGACTATTAATAACAATCTTCTACATAAATAAACGCAACTTTCTGACGTCGGCAGTCATTCTTCCTGTGGCTTCAGTCCATGTCCCTAGTCAAGAAAATCGGAAAGCCATTTGGTCTATAACATTTTTAATAGAATGAACCTTTTAAAAACTGCCAAAAAAACATCTTGGCAGAAAGGAAAGTTATGTTGGGGGGAAAATAAGGTTCCGTTACCACAGTTTGTATAAGTGTTTCCACATATCACTGTATTTCAAACACAAAGTGGACTTAAATGAGCTCTAGGATATCAGACACATGCTCAACAGATTTCCCTTCTATTGAGATTATAAAAGACAGAACCCTTAACCTAGAGGCAGAACAAGAGACAGGGAAATTGGGTGGGGGTGGGGTGTTAATTGTGTTACTTTGTGTTTTTTTTTTTAATCAAAAGGAAATGATATATAAAAGAGGTGATTCATCTTACTCCAAATAAAATACCCTGACATTGACTTAAAAAAAAAAAGAGAGACTTCTGGTAAGAAACAAGTTTATACAAAACTTGTATCCTCTGAGCTGTCTGATTATAAAGTTGTGTTTTTTTTAACGATAGATTTGGAGATGAAAATGACAAATGCCAACAATGAGCTTCATAACTTTCATGTTCATTAAAATCTACCCCACCCACAATTTACAATGAGAATCTCTTGCCCAACCTCAAGTATACAGCGAGGCTGTGCCAGGGAGAGAAGGAGCCTCCATTGCCAAAAATGCCAGTGCTGGCCACAGCCTCTATCTCCTGCTCACACGAGGATCTGTTTGATTTAATATTAGAAAGGAGGAAAGGCCGATGTGCGGATCATTTGCTGGTGGAATGAGAATATCTCTGTGAGGTTCATTGCTGTCAGTCTGTAGCTGCCTTTCTGTGGCTGTAAAATCTCCTGATGGATGGAGAATGTCCTGGGAATTAGTACCAGAGCTGAGGATGAAGGAGCACAGTTAGCACAATCTCCCTAAATCCACATTTTCTCATGTGTAAAATGAAGAGTGATAGGGATGTGTGGCCTAAATGAGATAGTTCATATAAAATATTTAGCAAAGTGCCTCACATACAGTAGGTACTCAACAAATGTTAATTAACTATTATCATCCATCTAGTTTCTATTCCCATCACCTACCATGGGGCCCAGCAGGCATAAAAGTGCATATAACAAATGAGCCTTAATGCCTTCCCACAGAGAAAAATGCAAGAAACAAGAAGGACACTGATAATTATGATATGGCATCATGGCTAAAGACCCAGTTCTGGGCTAATGCCAAAAATAGGGAAGCGGTATTGCAAATAAGGAATCAGGGTTTTCTATTGTGAAAAATAATTACTCTGTCAACTAAAAGGATGGTTGGAGACAAGTTTGAGATTATCATTATATATAAACACTGAGGAATGCTTGTGGGCCCCAGTTTAGAAAAGCAAGGCATACAATTTGCACTTCCATGTGAAGATCAAGCAAATCATGTTTTACTGACAGGTGGTAATGAGAAAATAAACCAAGGAAACTTAAGTTTAAACAAACACAGAATAACAGAGGATAAAATACATGTAAACATTGTTCCTGGCCATTGGTTTGTATTAGAACTTCCCTTCTGAACATAGTTCTAAATTCTCATCTTTAGTTCCGATGTAGACAAAGAATGGGAATGACTGAGAGAGACACAAATCATTGTTTGGAGAAAGCAGAGAATGAAGGATGGTGAGTGGGAGCTTTCTGAAGTGCCTGGTGAGAGAAACCTGTAAAGGCTTTCAAGAAGAGATGTGGAAAGTCTGGAAAGAGAGAAGTTTCCATTTATTCTGCTTCCCTTTTTCAGTCTCCCTCTTGCTTCCTTTCACTCATTTCCAGCTACAGGTTATGCAGGACTACCTCCCACGGTGGGCTGCAGTGCTGCGCTCTCCAGCACCTTCTACTTTCTCGAAGGCTATCGATCATAGCAATCAGCTGCCCTGCCCTCATTCCTGGATCCTCCTCTACCCCTCCCATCTTTGCCAGTAATTTCATCTGGGCTTCATAGTACTGTTAGAACATGAAGCTGAGCAGTGCTAAATTGGGTAAATTTCATTTTCACACAACGCTTCTCAACTAGACTGTAATCTCTTCCAGGACCATGTCTCTGTTACAGTGCCTGGAACTAAGCAGGCTCAACATCTCCTATTTGTTCATGGTTGAATCTGGCTTTTGCTTCTGTTTGGCAATACTTTTTTTTTTTTAGGTACCAGGGATTAATCCCGGAACCTTGTACACACAAAGCAGGTACTCAACCACTTAGCTACACCTGCTCTGCATGTTTGGCAATACTTTTGCCCATCTTTTGTGGATTATTTCTTCTATCCTTTCTCTTCTTCTTTCTGCTTCCTTCCTTCCCTCCCACCCCTACTCTTTCTTCCTTGCTTTAAAAAAATAAAATTCCCCCAAGAAGAAAATTTCATTCCTTCTGTTTCATATAAACCTGCCATATCTCTTTTTTCCTCCTGCCATATTTATACCATATGCCAATTCTAGTTAGTAAACCCCTCCTCTTTGTAATATCTTGGAGGCAAGCAGATTTGGCTCAACTGATAGAGCACCCGCCTACCACATGGGAGGGCCAGGGTTCAAATCCAGGGCCTCCTGACCCATGTGGTAAGCTGGACCAAGCGCAGCACTGATCCATGCAAGGAGTGCCATGCCACACAGGGGTGTCCCCTGTGTAGGGGAACACAACGCACAAGGAGTGTGCCCCATAAGGAGAGCCATCCCACCTGAAAAAAGTGCAGCCTGCCCAGGAATGGCACCGCACACACAGAGAGCTGACACAGAAAGATAATGCAACAAAAAGAGACGCGGTTTCGCAGTGCTGCTGACAAGAATGCAAGCAGACACAGAAGAACAATGGACATGGAGAGCAAACAACTTGGGGGGGGGGAGGAAAAATAAAAATATAAAAAATAATAAAAAAATTTTAAAAAGGAAATATCTTGGATTCTCACCCTTATTCACTATGTTCTCAGCCTTCATAATTGAATTACTTCCTGGATTTTCTTCTTAACTTTAGTTTCTTTTCCCTCTTTTTTATCTTTCAATATCCCACCAGGATAACTTATTTGATGGAGGACTTTCATGATTCAGTCTCTTATTTGAGAAACCATAGATGTCTGTCTCTCTAATTCAACATGTTTAAATTCTACTGGTAGGCTTTAAAAATGGCTTCACAAACCAATCTTCCCTGAAGGAATTGCTTATAAAAAGAAGAGAAATAGAATGATGTATATCAGAGGCAGCAAAATCAACTTAGGCTTTTATTATTTTAAGATGAGAAACTTATGCATGTCGAGGCAGAGGGAACTGACTCAGTGCAATGTTGATGCAAGATGCTGGGAAAATGAAAGTGGTCATTAATGAGGAGGGACATCTTTCTCTAAAACATTATACAAGGAATGGAAGGAGTTTAGGCTTGAGATTTCAATATTCCCCGTAAAATAGGTGGCAAGGTCGCCTGCCAGAAAATGAACTGAGAGGGGCTTGAGGGTTTCAATTGGACTTACGTAGTCTGAAACATCTGCTCACTCGCTCACTCACTCACTCATTCTGCAGATACATTGACTACCTGCTCTTATATCACATGGCTGTCTGTACTTCAGCATTTGATGATGCAGACCCAACCACAGGAACGTAAGACATAACCCAGTTCAATTGTGACCTTGTTTGGCTCATTGTTTTAGCCTTTTGGGACCTTCTTGAATCCCAACTCTATTATCTGGTGTTATCCAGACTTTTATATTTTTATTGCAAACATTGATAAAATTGTTGAATGAGGTAGTGCTAAGATGTACAGAATCCCATGTGAGTTCTCCCTCCCTGTTTTGGTCATGATCTTTTGCCTAGGCTCTATCTCTCCTCCTCTTCTAATAGAAGACCATGAAAGATCTTGTCAAATACTTTGCTGAATCCAAAGGTACCATACCCATTTCATTTCCTTCATCAAGCTGGCAAGTAAATGAATACTGTTGGCAAGTAAAAGAATACAATTAGAATGACAAGACTTGTTCCTAGCAAATCTATACCAATGGCCACAACTTTTCTTTCAAAGTGCTTATAAACAACATCCTTAGCTAACAGATATAGAGTCTTGCCTGGGATAGACAGCAAGCTCACTACTACACATTTTGGAAATTGTCTTCTCTTTTTGTAAAAACAAAATTCCACATCTATTTCTAAGCTTCTGGCATCTCTATTCCTTGATTCTGCAGATATTACCTCTAGACAAAATTTGTAATTTTTTAAAAGTCATACTTTAAAATAAAATCCTGTAAGAGCTACATGAAAAACTGGTAAGACTTTAGGATGAATTATGATGCAAGCTGTGGAGAAGACCAGAGAGAGGAGAAGCTTCTGGATACTAGCTGATGAGGCTGATATAGGTTTCCGTCTTTTCGGATGAGTTTGGTACATTACTGCCTAACACATTGGAGTAGCCTGCAATAGCAATCACTTAAAGTCCCCCTTGGCCAGAGATTTCCGAAAAATCAGCTTTGAACACTTTTTTATTCTTTCCTGCCCCAAGTCACATAAATCATCTCTGCCGTCAGTACCTTTGAAATACCACTATCACCAGAGTGCAAAGTCTACTAGTAATTAAGATTGGACTGGGGAAACGGACTTTGGCAGTGGTTAGGGCGTCCGTCTACCACATGGGAGGTCCGCGGTTCAAACCCCGGGCCTCCTTGACCCGTGTGGAGCTGGCCCATGCACAGTGCTGATGCGCACAAGGAGTGCCCTGCCATGCAGGGGTGTCCCCCGCATAGGGGAGCCCCACGTGCAAGGAGTGCGCCCCATAAGGAGAGCCGCCCAGCGCGAAGGAGGGAGCAGCCTGCGGAGGAATGGCACCGCCCACACTTCCCGAGCCGCTGAGAGCCACTGATGACAACAGAAGCGGACAAAGAAACAAGACGCAGCAAAAAGACACAGAAAACAGACAACCGGGGGAGGGGAGGGGAATTAAATAAATAAAAATAAATCTTTAAAAAAAAAAAGCCTGGACTTACCCATTTGCCCAGGCCTGGATAGTCATGTTCCGGATCAAAAAGGTGCTGGTGCAACTGGAATTCTCGACTGAACTCTGCTGTATCAGGGGTATTTTCTAGACATCCATCTTCTACTGTGAACAGCCAAAGGTTTTTGAGGAACAGAGAAGGCATTTATCTTTATTCTAAGAGTTAATGTATTAAGAACGGTTAGGCATTCAAAGGTCAGAATCTATTCACATTGGCCGCTGTAGCTTAATTTTTCCTTTAGGATTCAGTCTCCCAGTTGGATGGCACCACTCATCCCAAACTCCCACTCCTCCTCCTCCTTGTGGCAGAGACTGGCTGGCTGTTCACCAAACCCCTTTTCCTTTCCCTTTCCTTCTCAGCACACAGCTAGACTAACTTTCCAGTCTTGCTTTGCAATCAGGCGGCATCATAGGCCTGAGCTTGGGCCAATATAATGTGGTCAGAAGTGCTGTACTCCACTTCCAAGCCTGGCCTATAAAAACCTTCCAAGTGATGCTCCACCAATTGGATCCGCATCCCATTCTCTCTCCATCTGCTGATCCACTTGTTACATGTTGCTGATTAAAGCAACTGTGAAGGCCAAGTGTGAAGATGGAGCCCGGACCTCTGAAAGAGCTGAATCCTCCACCCCCACTACATCCTCCCCACCGCTGGCAGGATTTCACACAAATAAAAAATAAACTCCCATTGTGTTAAGCCACTAATTTTTTATGCCATAACAATAAGTATTTCCTTAACTAAAATACTCTTGTGGCATATGGCTGACCTGGTTTTCTCTTGGCTGTTGTGAGCTCTTTAGAAACAACTTCGGCTTTTTGGAAAAACAACAACAATCATTAGATATACTTGATGTGTGTCATAGCAGTAATGGAGTAAGCTTTGGAGTCAGGCAGACCATTGCTCAAGGTTCAAATCCCATATCATAAGTACTATATAGGCTTAGTTTCTCAGGACAGTCAATTGAGCCTCTCCATTTTATTCACCTATGGAATGGGAGTCATAAAATACTTTCCTTACTGGGTTACAGTGAGGATTAGAGAGGATCATATATATACAGCACCTGGCACCAAGCAGGTTTACAATATGCTTTAATACTCTCCCCACACTCTCCCTTTAAATGGCAGCTTATACTCTGACTGCTCTTTGAAGTAAAGTATGTCTTCCTTTCAGACCCAAGAAAGAAGGTTATCCCTTTTGGCTGCTGCTTTTTCCTAAGCCCTACCTTTACTAGGCACGATGCTCTAAAGATGAGCCATTTTCTCCATCTCTAATGCTTTAGAGATGCCTTAGAGCTGACTTAGATGACAGCTTAAAAAAACACAAAAAATAAAATAGGGAGTGTGGATTTTGTGCAGGGCTAAAAGGAAGAAACAGTATCCCTTTTCAAAGGGATAATGAGGTATCAAAATAAATGCTGGAAAGGGGTCTATTTACAATGAACCAGGCCGTCGAGTCTCTTGAGACAGCTGCCAAGCCTTCCAGCAGCAGCTTTAAGCATCCGCTGTCCCTCAACTTGTAGCAGCTTGAAGCTAGTGTGACGTCATTAGCTTTCTGAATGAATCCTTAATTTGGCTCTAATTTGTCTCCCCACTTTTCACTGGGTTATTTATCTAACTTCTTCATCTATAGCAATTAACAAATAGGAAAGGAATATCAAATCGGGAGTGTTTGGGCCCAGTCCGCATATGGAAGCTTTACCACCTGGGCCTCCTTTCTTCTCAAGCACTTCTGAGTTGACCTGGACTGATACGTAGACTGATACGCTGCTCTGGTAACCTAAGGTATGAGGGGTCTGAATGTTCGCCCTGGAATTCACGTCCTGTTCCTGAGGACAAGAATTGGACTCTTTGAGCTCTGCTGCCATTTCCAGAGTGAATGTGCCGTGATTCAGTGGTGAGCCTGTCATAGGAAGTTGAGGTCAGGTTTTATTTTTGGATTGCTTTACTGTGGTGTGTCATGATTACCTTAGGCATGTCTCAAGTAATTTCTTACAAATTATGGCTAAATTTAGTAAGTGATTTCCTTTTTAGAAAGAAAAGTGTGGTAGAACAAAGACTGAGAAATATATTAGTTTACTGGATAGAGAGCAAAGGAAATGGCAGAGAATCTGTGACAAGGCAAGGACTGATAGTTTGGCTTTTGCCCAACTTCATCAGCCCACATTGATCGCTCTTCTCTCAGAGATCCCAAATGCATGCTATTTTGTGCTTGATCTGTATTGTTTGTTTGTTTTATAAGTTTTCAGGATGATCAAGAACTATAGAGGTTTCTTTAAGGCATTGACTATGTGTTCATTTTACAGATGAAGAGACTGAGGCCCAAGGAAGTAAACTACATGCTGAAGTTAAAACTAACCTCACATCTCTTGGCTCAAATGGCTTCTTCCATTCTGCCATACAGTGGTTCTGAAACTTTGGTTTACATCAGAACTTATGTGGTGGACTGGATAAAACAGATTGCTGGGCCCCACCCTTAAAGTTTCTGATTCATGGGTCTAGGGTGAGGCTGGAGAATTTGCGTTTCTAACAAATTTCCAGGTGATGCTGATCATGCTGGTCCTGGGAGCACAATTTAAGAAGCACGACACTACACTATGTCTAATCAATTTAAACAGATCCCCATGGAGACTGTTGCTCTTTAAACTCTGAGCAGGTCTTTCCTCCTACCCATCCAAAAGCCTACGAGCAAGTAAAATATGACTGAAGTGATTAGAGTCATGCAGTGATTCAGGTTTTCCTGCAGTCTTATTCCAGCAGCCCCACATTTGCTTGGCCACATCCAACTACTTTGGTTGTTCTGTCCTAAGATGGAGGCTCTGTGACCCATAGAAACTGAGGACCCACCCTAAATGGAAGGAAGAGCATCATTTTTCAGAGTGCCTCTTTCAGAGAACGCCTGCATTGTATTTAAGAAAAGCTGAGGGGCCAGTACTCAAAATTCTCAGAGCAAGGCAATATATCATGATGGTTGAGCAGAAGGTTCTAACTCAGGTAACCCTGGGTTTGAATCTTGGCTCAGCTACTTGCTACGTGGATAATCTTGGCCAACAGCTCTCTAGGCTTTAGTTTCCTTATATGTAAAATAGAGATAATGAATACTGACTATTATTATTAGGAGGAGGTTTGGGTATAAAGACTGCTCTGGTGCTAGAAGCTACTACAAGCCCAAGGGGAAGAGATACATTATTAATGGCAAAACAACTTTAGCTAATTATAACAAGGGTGGCATTTAATGAGTTCTTACTATGTGCTAGGTACAGGGCTAGGTGCTTTACATGGAGAGCTTTATTTAATTTCCCCAACAACTCCCATTTTGCAAATGAGGAAACCAAGGTACAAAGTGGTTAATTAACTTGTTCATGGTCATATAGCTTGACCTTGGGTTCACACCCAAGTAGTTGAGTCTAGAGCCACTACACTTAACTACCAAGGCAAGATGCTCAACGCTCAACATAAACAGCCTACCTCCCATTCTTTTTGATAATAGCAGACAGAGAGGGGAAATGAGAGGAATACATGAGTAGCATGAAAAGTTTCAACCTTCTTCCTTAACCAGCCTCTTACCTTTCTGCACTAGCCTCTTCTATCTCATGGCACTCTCTCCCCAAACAAACATTCCAGGATAGATGCTAACTTGGTGTGACATAGTGGAAATGTTGATTGCCAAGAGAAACAAGGAAAACAAATGGGCATGGATAATCTACAAACTAAATAACCAGTTCCAAAGACACTAAAAATGGGCAACAGTTGTATAACAGAGGAAGAAAAACAAAACACCAACCAAGGAACCCACAACAAACCCTTCTCCCCTTTTCATTTTAAGAGTAGCTAGTACAAAAAGAGCATCATTTCAAAAGAAGGGAGGGAGACAGAAGGTAAAGACTTGGCAAGGGAATGCTACGTGGGTGTAACTGAACTCAATAACTCACACAAGGGTTCTGGAATACATTTCTCTATCCGATCCATGTACAAATACATAGGAGTTCATCAGTATAGAAATACTACTTCTCAGAATATTTGTAGCTGATGTTAGAATTTCTCATTTTCTCCCAAAGCCGTTACCTTCCATGGAAACCCAAGGGCAGGTCCATTACCTGTTTTTCCAATGGGGCAGGGATTTGGAGGGTCTGGGTATCCCTGATCTTCACTAAAATCCTTAGGAATGTTGTCACCAGTCAACTCTGCCACAATGTTGGGAATATTGCCAAAAGGACCCAAGTGCTGCAGACCTTCGTGGGCTCCACCTGCCAGGGAATCAGAAGTAGTTCTTTCAGTGCAACTTAAGTCATCTCACTAATATTGATTCAGGCATACCATTGAGGAGAAGCACTGTGTTCTGTATTGTGGGAAGAGAAAAATGAATCAAATGGTCCCTGCCCTCTAGAGGTTTAAAAATTGAATTGCATAAACAGACACGTGCTGAACAGCTATCATTCCCACACAAGGTAAATGGTATCTTTGCTATCATAGACATGTTCACACAGTATTATGGGAGCATAAGAAAGGGAGAGTTTTATTTGGCTGGCAGGATAAGGAGGACTTCTCATGGCATTGGATCTTGAGAGGCACAGTCACAGATGGGTAGGGCTTTGGAAGCTGGATATAGAGTCTGGGTGGTGGGGACACGAAGAGAGGCAATTGCTCAGGTATGAGAATAGACTGAATGACTACAAATTACCCCAAAAAAACAGGTTATAAAAAAAGGACCCCTGCCCTGCCATTCTAGCTCAATCACTTAAAATTTGGTGTATTTAACCCAGACTTTTCTCTGGCTCATACTTTTATACATAAATGTGTCTTCTTTTATCCTTAACATTAAAGCACAGCATCTTTCCATGTTGTTTCCTGGTCTTTAGTAGCAAACTTACAAATGCCTATATAGTTTTTTTTTTTTTAATCCAATGGCTATACCATGACATATTTACCATTCCCCTATTGTGGGACACTTAGTGTTTCCCAATTTATTCTTAGGCATTTAATTTTTTCCATACTTTGGATTAATTTTCCTCAGGATAGATTCCCAGAAGTCAAATTACTGAGTCAAAGGCTATAAACATTTTATGGCTCTTTATATTATATTGCCAAACTGGTTTCCAAAAACATTGCACCAATTTATAAAATACCACTAACAAAATGTGAGATTGCCATTTTCACAACATCCTCACCAGCACTGGGTTTAGTAAAAAATATATACATATTTTAAATTATATTGTCTTTGCTAATTTTAAAGACTTTTTAAAAATTACACTTTTATTTTGAATAGTTTTAATTACTAGCTCAGTCAAATATTTTTCCATGTGTTCATTTACTAATTTTAATTCCTATTTTGTGAGTTGTCTGTTTACACTCTTGGAATTTTAGAGTTTTTCTTATCAATTTATATCAACACTTTATCTAATAAAGATATCAGGCCTTTGGCTGTTGCATTTTCTACAAATATTCCCATGTTGCCTGACTTGGAATTCTGGTTACTATTATATTTTGCTAACATAAGTTTTTAATATTTTTGCACTCAAGTTTGTTTTGTTTATTCTCCTTTGTGATTTCTTCTCATCCTACTAAGCTTACAAAATTGTTGCCCCTTCAGAAGTAAAATCACTCTTCAGATATTTCTTTTAATTGTTCTTTTTTTTTCAAATACATTTTTAAATCCATATGCTATTTGTTTTGGTGTATATAATAATCAATTATCCTACCAGCATTTGTTAAATAATTCTGTCCTTCCTCACTTACTTTATTCCCTCAATACAGATTCAAGTGCCTCATGCATACTAAAAACTGCTCTGAGTACCAAGGCACAGCTGTGAATAAGAACCATTTATACTGTATAAAATTCTTCACTTATATCTACAAACGCATGTCAATTTCTGGGCTCTTTCCTTTATTGTGGCCATCACATCCTGTACCAAGTTCAGGAGCCTTATTTTTCTAACTCAAGACCAGACCATTTCTTGTTAGGATTCATATTTATCAATTCTTTTGGGAAACGGGGACCCCACACTCCCATCAGGGAATCATAATGCCCAGCTGTCCTACACGCAGACCTGTACATAGGAGTCCAAATCAAAAGGAAAAGGAGCCATGGTGTGCATGATTTCAGAACCAAATCAGGCTCAAAACGCCATGCTTACACCCACCAGAGGAATGGTCTTGCCAATAGGGCCATATTAGTTTAAGTCCAGTGGGATAAGGTTTCCTTCTCCTTGGGATGGCACTGTCAATGTATACCACTGAGACTTTCTTTTTCCTTAGCCTTTTTGCTGAAGCAGCTCTCCTTGGGAATGATACATTTTTTTCTCCTCTTTGGCAATGCTAATATATTCATTAGGTTCATGATGAGATCTTAGTATCCTAGGGATCATATTGTCTCTTTGAGGTGACATCACACCACTTTGTTTTACTGCACTGTTTGATTAAAGTTTAACCTTCAAAGGACAATCTTACTTGCTTTGATTCCAAATTCCCTTAGCCTCCCATTACAGACCCCACAAAATGGCTGGGTTACTTGTTTTGTCTACATTTTGATAAGATTGCATTGCTTTGTGATGGAAGCATTTAGCCTAGAAAATTTCTGTATTAAAAATGGTATTTTATACAAATGGCCAGAAAGCACTTGAAAAAAATGTTCAACTTCACTAGTTATTAGGGAAATGCAGATCAAAACTACAAAGAGAAACCATTTCACACCTTCCACAATGGCCATGACCAAAAAAACCCCAGAAAACTACAAGTGGTGGAGAGGATGTAAAGAAATAGGAACACTCCTTCTATGCTGGCAGGAATGTCGAATGGTGCATCCTCTTTGGAAGACACGTTGGCAGTACCTCAAGAAGCTGAATATAGAACTGCTGTATGGTACAGCAATCCCATTATTAGGAATATATTCAGAAGAACTGAAAGCAAGAACGTGAACTGACATTTGCACACTGAAGTTCATAGCAGCATTATTCACTGTTGCTAAAATATGGAACCAGCCCAAATGTCCATCAACGGCTGAGTGGCTAAACAAAATGTCTTATATAGACCACAATGGAATACTATTCAGTTGTAAGAAGAAATAAAACCGGGATGCATATGACAACATGGATCAACCTAGATAACATTATGTTGAGTGAAACAAGCCAGATGCAAAAGGAAAAATATATTATGGTTTCACTAATTTGGGCTAAACATGATGAGTAAACTCACAGAGGAAAACTCTAGAATATGGTTAATAGGAAATAGAATGCAGGTTGAGAACGGGAACAGGTGTTCAATATATATAGAACTTTTTTTAAGGCTTAAAATGTATTTTAATAAGTTGATGTTGCATTACTGCTCCATCTCTCAGAAAAACTCCAAATTTCAGGTTTCAGAGACAAAGCAAAAGTGGTACACCAATAAAAAATGCACAGCATAACTACCTAAGATAGGCAAGGCTAAGGGTTACTGTCAGACCTTCAGCACACAGCAGCCCTGGTCCTAAGGTTGTACTAAGTCTATGAAGAAAAGCTGTGAACAGCAACACATAGACACAAAAGGGCCATTCCTGGACAGCCTCACCCAAAAAAAAAGATGGATGCAAGTTTACACAAGATATTTCTAAAGATATACTAAAATGAAAATCTATGAGAAAATGTCTTCTTTAGGACATTAAGGGGTAATATATGAGTTATAATGGAACCATGTCCTGTGATGTCTGTGGACATTTGCCTGAATTCTGACCTGGGAGTGAATGGAGCAATGGGGCTAAGGTCATTGGGTGATGTTTGTGTGTGTGTGGTATATGTGGGTCTCAGGTTGGGGGACAGAGGGTAAAGGATAAGAAAGCAAACAGAACAGGATGGACAAAGAATGGGATAATCAGGATTAATGGAGCTCTAACTGGATCCATTTTTGTCATGGTTCCCCCCGGGCCCGAACATTAATAACATTTGAGACTTCAGGATTGCACCACACAGAAGTGATCTGTTAAATAATATATCACACTGAACTGATTTCTTAAATACTACCCTCCCTCCCTTGGCCTAGGTCTCCGTAGAGTACACAGAAAGGAAAAACCTAACTAGTGGGAGGAAATCCCTAACACTCTTCTTCAGGGTAGAATTCTGGCTAATCCCAAAAGGGTCCTTCTTTGAAGGGTTTTGAGAAACTAGGACAGTGCAGCTTTATTAGTATCGGCAACATTTGTTTGGAGCAATTTCAACTCCAGATGCTGCATGGTTGAATGCAGGAGGGGTTCCTCCAATTGCTCCAATTCCTTACATTGCAGCAACTTGGCCAAAGCACTCAGGTATTGGTGGGGTCAATCCCAAGGTTCCATCAAGCATCATAGTAGCTGGTCCTGGAGGAGCTGGGGTACCAGCTGGCCCAGGAGCAGGGTACAGGGAGCCTCTGTTGTTTATGCCCACAGCCATCTGGCCCATTTGTATCTCCTGCTCTCTTGGGAAGGTTCCCTAGAGTCCTTGAATCCTTGAATCCTTCCTGCTATCGCTGCATCATTTCCTACTGTTGTTGTCGCATCTCTTCCTCACAGTACCTGCATTCCTCCTGCCTGAGCTCCAGTTGCTTTCATTTTTGCACCTCTTGGTTGTGCAGCTCTTCTATCCTCCGTAGTTCTTCTTGGCGCCTTATCAAATTCTGCTTCATTAGCAGGGGCTCATGGCGAGCAGTCTCCATCTCTAGCTTCTCATAAGCTTCCTTGATATTGTTGTCCCTCTAGTCCTGCTGCTACTCCTCCATCTCAGTGAGTGCCTTCCAGTGCATGGCATACTCATACTCAAAAGACCCAGCTGGGAAGCAGATGCAGCTCAAGCATTTGGGTGCCTCATGCTTCCTAGAGAAGATGAGCAAGACAGCAAGCTGGCATGATGGGTTGGTGCAGCAACTTGACACAAGATGGCACAATGAGAAGACACAATCAGAGACACAACAAAGCAGGGAGTAGACGTTGCTCAAGTGATCGAGCATCTCTCTCCCACATGGGAGGTCTGGGGTTCTGTTCCCCATGCCTTCTAAAGAGAAGACAAGCAGACACAGAGAGCAGACAAAGAGCATAAATAACAAGGTTGGGGGGAGAAATAAACAAATAAAATAAACATTAAAAAAAAAAAAAAAGAGCCAGGCTGTGTAAATCTGGGTGGCTACTCTCTCTTCTCGTGAAGTTGCTGGTTCTTTATAACCAGCTTCTCTGGAAGTCCTTCTTCATCATCTAACTGGCCCATAGGTTCCACAGTCACAGGTCAAGGAATGAGATTAGTAGGAAGGAGCCAATGCTGCATCTGTCCAGAGCTTTCTGAGCATCTGGCTGCCCTAAGAACTCAAAAATGCCTTTTCCTGAGGACCTTCCTGAATTATCCACAATGACTACAGCCCAGTCCACCTGACCAAACACAGAAAAGGCCTCTTCCAGCAGTGGTGGGACACATACTGAGGAAGGTTTCTGACCATAAGGGATGCGCTTGGCAGGCAAAGCACAAGCGCAGCTGCTTTCCACGGAGAGGCACTTTGTCAAGCTCTGCTTTGGTAATATCCTCTAGGGTTTGTGTTTCCAAGCAGATTTAGCCACAGCCTTTCTCCTTATGAATGAAGACCCGGTCTGCTTTCCTATAGTTTTCAAATAGTTTCATCATTTCCTCCTCAATGTTGTCGGGAGGAAAATTGCCCACAAAGGAGAAAACTTGGGTGAAGGTTTTCTCTCCTGGTTTCCTAAAATTCCTCAGGTCGATAGTTAAGCCTTCATTATGGCTGCTGGCCTGTTGCCCGTTTGTAGGGACTGGTGGTGGTGGTGGCTGCTGCTGTTGTCACTGCAGTGGTGCTGCCGATGATGATGCTGACGACGCTTCCTTGGAGTATAGTTTTGCTTCTCCAGGTTAAAGGCTTTATTGCTCTGCATTTCTGCAAGCTCGACTGGCTGTACTCTCCTCAGAGCAGGGCTTCTTAACTTTTTTGTTCCAAGGACCCCTCTGCCAGTCAGGTGAAAACCACAGACCCCTTCTCAGAAAGTAGTGGCCGATAGTTTTATGACAGTCAGCTAGCATGGGGACTAATAACTACCGTAATTTCAAAGTTATGGATGAGCTTAAGTGATTATTTTGAGATAAGCAACAACTGTAATGTGATATGAAATGAGTGCTACTGTAATTTATTACATACATTCATAAATAAAGGAAATGCTAGATTTCAGTTAGAGGTCAGAGAAAATAAAGATAATAAGTTGATTTCTTTCATTTCAAGCTCATGGATCCCCTGGTTAAGAACCCCTGCCTCAGAGTAACAGCAATGCTAAGTAGAATTTTTAATAAGGTTTACTATAGAAGTGTGGAAATGAATAGAGTTGATGGTAACACTTTATAGTGAGTATAAAACTGCTGATTTTAAAATGTGGTTGAGGCTGAAAGGGGTAGCCTGTGGACATAACTGTCAATTGAAAAGAAACTAGAGAATAATCTAGGATATGTGTAACATAGTGATTTTGGTGGGTGATGAAGATTGTGGTTAATAATATACATAAAAGAATGTTCTTTTACAAAGTGTTAAGAATATGATGATACTTGGGAAAATTACAACTAACATAACTTACAGATGATAGTTAAAAGTAGTATTGTAATATTTTTGCAGCAATGGCAAAGAAGATACTTCAATTCTAAGAGACAACTATAGGGTGGTATAAGGGGATATGGGATTTTTTTCTTTAGGAGTAATAAAACGTTCTAAAATTGATGGAGGTGATGACAGCTTAACTCTGATGAAAATGAGGGCCACTGGGAGTACACTTTGAATGCACTGTACAAAACATGGGGCTGCACAGCACAGGGAATCCAGTGATGAAAGACAGCCTGTGGTTAAGAGGACAAATGAGTACGTTCTTCTCACAAATTATAACAAATGTATAACAATTGGGTGGGTTGGGGGAAAAACACAACAAATGTAAGATATAGGCTACAGTTAGTAGTAATATTTTGACAATGCTATTTCATAGTTTGTAACAAATGTTTCACAACACTGAAAAGTGTTAGTGGTGGGGTGATGTATGAGAGCCCTGCATGATGATATGCATGTTTGTTTTGTAAGTTCACAACTTTTATTATACACTTATTAATGTATAAATGATATATATCAATAAAATTTTATTTTATGAAAAGAAATATCTAATCCATAAAAAATAAAAAATCTAAAATGGTATTTCCTTTGTAGACTACCACATGATTATTTTTGTAAATTTTCCATGTGACTATTTAAAATGAGATGCATTTTATATAATGCGGCGGCTTGCTCGGTCGGTAGAGGTGGGGTCTGGCTGCGGACGAGGGGTCGGTCCCGCCTGGGATGAGGGATCGGTCCCGCTTGGGACGAGGGGTCGGTCCGGCAGCAGACGAAGGGTCGGTCTCACAGGGGTTGCGCGGTTCGGCTGACGGGGTCGCCCGGCGAAGCAGGTGACGAACTGGGGACAAGGGAGGCCAGGCCCTTGTCGGGGGCTCTCAGGACTGGAGGGCACCCGGCAGGAAAACTACCGCGGAGACAAGATAAACACGCAAGTCCACTTTACGGAGGGAGAGGCAACAGTTTTATAGGGGCTGGGGAAGGCTGATTGGTCGAAGCCACGCCCTGTTCTGATTGGTTGCCGGCGAAAGGTCAGTGGGCAGTACTGGACGGGGGAGGGGTGGTGGTTAGGGATTGGCTGTCGCTGTTGCTGGGGGAAGGGGCAGGGTTTAGGGATTGGTGGCTGCTGTTGCTGGGGTGGAGGGCAGACTTGAGTTTCCCGCCCACGCCCGGCTGTTGCTGCTGTCGGGGGAGGGGAAAAGGGCAGACTGGAATTTTCCGCCCTGCGCCTGCGCAGGGAGAAAGAAGAAGGGTGCCGCCCTACAAGGCATCGTGTGGCGCTATCTGGGAGGAGGGGCGGCCGCGGAAGCATGGCTGCCGAGAAGGGGAGACCCGAGGGCACTCTGCGCCCATGCCGAGCTCCCTTCAGGGGTGGCGGTGAGTCCGACCAGCCACCCTATTATGGGGACAGCGGCTTGGCCTGCCGCAGTCGCTCCCCCGCCAGGCCAGCAAACCACACTTCAGCCCGAGGGGTGACCGCAATATAACCCATAAACTTCTAAATATAGCCAATTATTCCACACTGTTAATTATATTTTTTATGTTCTTATTCATAGTTTAGCTGCTTAATCTAGCACAATCTGAGAGTTAAAATATATTAAAATCTACTTCTGCCAGTAAGTGTCTGTCATTCTCTTCTTTTATTTTCTTGGTATTTTTGCTTTATCATTTTTATGCTATGCTATTTGGCATATCCAAGGGTATAAATTCATTTTTAATTGTGTTATTAGTTGGCTGTTAAGTGAATAATTGATAAATCATTTTGACTCCAATTTTCTTTTAAAGTTGCCTCTCTTGTTCTGCTGATTTGTGCTTGACTAACGTGGTGGGTTGAACTGTGGATCCCAGTTGGACATGTTCTTGGTCTTGGTCTGCATTCTGGTGGGTGTGGATCCATTGTAAATAACACTTCAGTTAAGGTCTGGCCCCACTGAATCAGGCTGTATTTTAATCTGGATTACTGGAGATCTTTAGAAGCAGAGTGAAAGTCAGAGAGAGAACCCAGGAGGGGCCACCATGAGCACTGCCATGTGACAGAAAAACCAAGGACCAAGGATCCCCGGCAGCCAGCCCCAGAACACCTCAGTCTTTGGAGAAGAAAGCATCACCTTGATGACACCTCAATTTTGGACTTCTCCTAGTCTCAAAATGGTGAGCCAATAAATTCCCATTATTTAAGCAAGTCCGTTGTATGGTATTTGTTTTAGGGGCCGGAAACTAAAACAACTGGTAAATCTTAGACAATCTGTTTATTTTTTAATCTTTCTGTATCTTTCTGATAGTTTGTTTGATTCATACTATGGTGCCTGCTTTTCAGATACATTCTGGTGATTCATAGTTATTATTCCACTTTAACATGTTCAATGAAAAACTTGATGTTTTCCTTGTAATCTCTCCACTCTTTTACCAGATTGTCCACTAGCCTTTTTCCACTGCCCTTGCCCTGAAAACTAACTCCCTGTCTCTCTTAGAATTGAATTCTATAGTCTCTTTCCTACTAGTAGCTATGAAATGAAGTGATTATTGCCTGCTTAACATTGTCCAGTGTAGATTTTTCTTTGAAAAACCCAAGATCTACAAAAGGTTAAATAGGCATATTGATACCTTCAGTATTGATATATTTAAAGCTTTGTATAATCTTGGCACTCTAGCCACCACCATTCTTGCTACAGGGCATGCTCTCTGGTGTGTCAATACATGTCTCAACTTTTCAAAGTACTCTAGCCTTAAGTGCCAGGAATTACCCAACTTGGCTCAAGGAAAAATGCATGTCTTAATGCTCCATTAGTAATTAACGAAGGAAGCAAACACAGCTTCCCTTATGAAAGCCCTGCCAGGGCTCTATTTACCTCTGTGCACTAGAGCCATTACACTGAATACAGCATTTGTTGGGAAGCAACAGATGTTTAGCACCAGGCAGATACTTTATAACACTGGCTCTTTTAAAAACCACTTTTAATGACATCAGATCAAGAAACCCTCACTAAGCTAGGAACTGTGAAAAATAAGTAGAATTTTTTTTTAAGTGATTATTCGCTCTCCAACAGTTTGAATTTTATAGACAAGGAAAGTAACCACACACAGAAAATAATTTGAAAATGATATGCCCAAGTATACCATCAAGTGCTAGCTTTTCTGGTTCATTATGTTTAACTTGCACTAATCTATTGTATCTAAAGCCAAGTCAATCAAAATGTTATGGAGCTGTGGTCCATTCATCCCAGGTTCCTTAACTATCTTACATGGACTGCACTAACAATCAAACACATGTTTTTAAATCATCAATTATTCAGTCAATTAAAAAATAAAAATTGAGGAAGTGCTACATATCAAAACCTGGACTAGGTGCCAGAGGGTCAGTGATGAGACAGATAAATGTGTTCCCTACTCTCATGGAGTTTACAGTCTAGAGGGGGAATATAGGAAGTAAACACACACTGATAATGCAGACAGCTGTAATGCATTTATAATGTAACTGGGATACTGGAGGATGTAAACGTGTGTGGAGGAGAACTATCTAGTTCATTCTAGTTGGTTATTCAAGGCTAACACAATAAGCCAGTGGTCAGTAACAAGACATAGTCCTCAATATAATTCATTGTGGTTCAGACTATAAATGATGTAGGACATCAGGAAAAAGGGAATCTGCCAAGAAAACTTCCAGGTAGGAGAGGACTCATGACAGGTAGGATCCATTCTTAGAGGTAGTAAAAGGGAAAACCACAGCTGAGGGCACAGAGGTAGGTGTGAGCATGGGATGTTCAGCATCCATGATGAACACTGTTGGGGAAGGGAGGAGGAGCTCAACAGGAGGTGAACACCAAGCCGAAGAACATGAGCAGACAGGGCAATAAACAGCCACCAAAGGTTTCTGGCCAGGAGAGCAATGTGATAGTTGGATTTCATGTAGACTGTCAATTTAGCAACAGTTTAAAGCCCTTGTTATCACCTAGGGATGCACATCAGAATCACTCGTGGAGTTTTTAAAAGATCAGATGCTTGCCACTCAAGACTACTGTACCCAGATATGAAGACCAATGTACAAAGGGAGACTGGAGGAGAGTTAGAAAGGCCCGCTAGAAGGCTGTTGCTGACACTCAAGGGCGAAGTGACAAGGCTCAGGATTAGGTGGCTGCAACATGGATAGAAACCAGAGAGATTTCAAATGCTGTAGAGGGGAAAGATGAATCCAAAGTCCACGAAGTTTCGAAGTCTGAAGGCCTGCTGATTTGAGAAACTAATGATATTGGTAAAGACAACCTCTTTCACTTAACAGCTTTAAAATTATTTCAGGCAATTAATTAATTCTATGTGATGATGTTTTATTTATCTGGTTCCATCACAGCCATAGTGGTCTAAAAATGTTTCTAGACTAAATGGAAAATATTTCATTCCTGCCAAAGAAGCTTTAAGCCCAATTTTGTTTATATAAATTTTACTTTCTATAATAAAATTGGTACCATACAGCTGTTTATTTCCAAACTCTCATAGAAAATCATTGGTAGATTTTCTTTAGATTCTCATGGCAATAAAGTGCCAGTCAGTTGTAATGCTCAGGGGCAATGGGGGTGGAGAGCGAGAGAGAAAGGTAAAGGGGGATCTGAGTTGGTCTGATCTGGGCAAGGGCCCTGAAATCTCCTTCTGGCCCAAGCAGAACCCTCCATAAAAATCTGCCAGAGGCTCTTTTTCACCTTCTTGATAGATTTCTCCAACAGCTTTGAGCCCCCAGCTCCTTTCTGGCTCTATAGTCTCACTCCTTTGCTTTGAGCTTAGATTCTCCCTCCTCTGTGCGTCTTGTTTTGGCTGGCAGGTCAGCTGAGGTGACTGACCCTGTTGGTTTCAGTCTCTCCCTAACCTCAGCTATCTGAGGCTTGTTGGACGTCAACATAGTTTCCAGCAAGGCTCCTGCCCCTCCAGCTTGGGTCCAGCACCCTCAGAGCTCACTTATCTAGACCAGGGGCACTAATTTTTCTGGTTAATCAAAACCTTTCAGTTTCAAATCCAGTTTCCCACCTCAGTGATTTTGAAGGTCAGCTTTCAGTTTCTAGTAAATGAAAATATGGAAACTGAATACCTACTGACCCCCAAAATTTTACCTGGCTCTGGACAGTTGTGGGCTTTTTGTTGTTGTTGGTTGTACTTTTTAAGTATTCAGTTTTAAGAGTAACTGTCTGGTATCACACCTTATCTTGTTGACATTTGATTCTTTCTCCCAAATGTAGTCCATAAAAAGTAAAATTCAAGTTAACTGAGGTTTCCAACATCTCACTTATCTCTTTATTGGAGAATATGGTTCCCCACATGAGTATCCAGATCACTGAAGATCCCCTTTAAGATCAAAACTCATTTTTAATCTATTTAACTTAAAATTTTCACAATATATTTTAGCTAAACACTTTATTTTTTTTTAATTATTTATTTATTTTTTTAAATTACATTATGAAAAATATGAGGTCCCATTCAACCCCACCGCCCCCGCCCCCCACTCCCCCCACAGCAACACTCTCTCCCATCATCATGACACATCCATTGCACCTGGTAAGTTCATCTCTGAGCATCACTGCACCCCATAGTCAATGGTCCACATCATAGCCCAGACTCTCTCACGTTCCATCCAGTGGGCCCTGGGGGGATCTACAGTGTCCCGTAATTGTCCGTGAAGCACTATCCAGGACAACTCCACGTCCCGAAAATGCCTCCACATCTCATCTCTTCCTCCCGTTCCCCACACCCAGCAGCCACCATGGCTACCGTTCCCACACCCATTCCACATTTTCTCTGTGGACATTGGATTGGTTGTGTCCATTGCACATCTATGTCAAGTGAGGGCTTAGATTCCATATGGGTACTGGATGCACTCCTCCCGCTTCCAGTTGTAGACACTCTAGGCTCCATGTTGTGGTGGTTGACCTTCTTCAACTCCATGTTAGCTGAGTGGAGTAAGTCCAATAAATCAAAGTGTAGGAGCTGAAATCTGTTGAGGCTCTGGGCCTGGGTGTCATATTAGTCCAGTCCAGAGATTCGAATCCCCTACATATATCTTAAACCCAGCACCGACTACAATTCCAATAAAGTAGCATGCAAGTCTTGTGAAAAGAGATCCCCTCTGAGTCCAATTCCATCACGCAGAAACACCAGCTCCAAAGAAGGGCTATCTGTCATGGCAGTGAACCCCTTCTGCCATGACCATAGAACCCGTGGGTCTCTTTATCCCTCAAAAGAACCAATACCTGGGGTTGTATCTACCTTATCTGTCTCTTAGACTCTGTTCAGTTGTACATAGGGGTATTCCTTCTGACAACCTCCAGACTCTTTTTTAGAGACTCACAGCCTTATAATCTCATTTCTCCTTTCCATTTCCCCCTTACATTAGGTCAAACAGCTTCCCAAAGTCATGTCATTATATGTAGACAGGTATATTCTGCTGTTCCGCATTGAATCTTTAATTCAAGGTCATTTTCTAGTTGCTTCTTCAGCTGGTATGTGGTAGTGATCCCTCGGTGCCTGGGAGGCTCATCCCCGGGTGTCATGTCCCACGCTGGGGGGAATGCATCGCATCTACACGCTGAGGCTAAACACTTTAAATGGAAATTTTGAAATATGACTTTGTCTCTTCTTGATACGTTAGAACTATTTGGTGGAATATCAAAGACCATATAGTGTTGTAACAATGTGTTCTCTGAGTATGAAGTGTTTATGACTAAGAGTTATATGAAACAGTCCCAACTGCTATTTTTTTTAAAAGACAATTCATTGTACACATTTTATTTGCAGTTTTGTGCACTGTCTTAATATGAATGGGACTGCTTCTCTACTTGAGCCATTTTTAACCAAAGCAAAATAACCTAAGTAATATATAGTGTTATAATAGAGCATAAAAATATAAAAACAGAAATTCTAACTCTAGTTAGGAATGTAATCATAATGTTACATTTTTAAAACTTCACAATTTTGTTTAGGAAATAAATAAACATAGATCACTGATTGAATGAGAGACATAAATTTGTAGCAAAGCTTTGTAGCTCCAAAAAAAATTCCAAAGAATACACAAAATTAATGTTTATTCCACTTTGTGTTATATTCCTGGATCCTTCACTAATGTTACATGGAAAAAAAAAAGCAAAACAAAATGAATAAAAAACCAGAATCATTAGTGTTATCAAGTTGTGAAACAAATATATCAAAATAGAACAGTCATCAGTAGCAGTCCAGCAAAGACAATGCCATAAAAAGAAACAACGAAAATTGCTAGAAAACGTATGCATTGTCTTCTTTCAAACCAGCAAAATACGATCCTGCAAACAATGAAACAGAATTTTTTTTCCTGTAAGGTATAGAAATGCAAGTTCTTTTTTGAATATTGTGGATGGGTAAATATGTTTGTAATGGTAATTTTCCTAAGCTATTACAGAGTGGGCCAGGAACACATTTATGGATTCTGGGGACAATTTACACTATAATTCTTTGATTGAAATAGTTGATATGCTAGTCAAAATTTTAAAAAAATAATGATATATGAACACAGAAGTACAAGACAAAGGTGAATGAGTCTTCTCATATATTTTAGCAACGTTTAGAAGGAAATCCAATTTAAATGCAGTCCACTCTGTTTTTGAAGAGGCTTTGGTTCAGCTCCCAAATCTTGATTACTTGACACACCTTCCTATGAGAATACTCAGAAGGTGTCTTCTTAAATGACAAACTGATTTTAGTGGTGGAGCCACTCTGTGTCTGTAGGGGACTGATAACCAATCACCTTCTTTGAAGGAAGTCCTCACCTTTCCTTGTATTCCCTCCCTATATGTGTAACAGCATCTCTGTTTTGACATTCAGTAGTCCATATTGCTACCTTATCACCTTTAGTTCTAACGTTAACAATGGCTCCACACACATCATTGCTGTAGTCATTAAAGATCTCCAATAAGGCAGTGTCTCTAGCTAAAAGTGATCGAGATTCTTCTCAGCTGTTTGTTCAATGTAATTAGACATTGTCCCTGTTTGTTTTTTTCATCTTCCGACATAGGCTCACTACCACCCTTAAAGAGTGAGTAGTCACAGTGAGCCATTAGATTACTAGACAACTGAATATGGTTGTACAGAGCCCCAGAGTCTGCAACTGTATGAAACTTAGAGACCAGTCTAAGGTTTGCTTACCAAGTTTTTCTTTTATTGTTTTTAAAACCCAAAGCACCCATATGTTGTGTAGTGGATGTTTAGTGTATTGTTCTGGGTTAGCAACCTCTGACTAGATTCTGTTTTCTCTCCTTCTGTAGATGGGGGATGAGGAGTAGGGGTGGTTTCTGGTTCCACAGTTGTCATCTTAGAACCATCTCTGCTTTGGTTTTTAAAGTTCTTTGCTTCCTCCTTCCTTGCAAGCTTTTAATCCTTGTATTAAGTATAGTCATCCCCAGTTATTTTCATAATTAAATATATTGTATAAATTTAAAAAACTGAAAATGGGTCTAGGCCCTGGTAGTCCCTTCTTCCAGCTTGCTTTACCATGCCCATGAATGCAGTGGGGATCTTGGCAAAATGCAGACTCTGCCTCAAGAGGTGAGAGCAGGCCCTAGCTTCTGCATTTTCTAACAAGTCCCCATGTGGTGCTGATGCTGCTGGTCCACAAACCACATCTGGAGTAGCCAGGGACTAGAAAATGAACGTGCATGGCTTATTAAAATTGCATATAAAATAAGATTAAATTAGCCCTCAGAGCACCCCTGGGACCATGATCTTGGTTCACGGAGTTTGTGACACCCAGTGTGGTTGCTGAAAGGCTTTTTGCAGCTACCTGAGGTTTCAGATAAGGGACTGTAGCCTCTAGTTAAAGAGATATTTGCTCACATTTCATAAGAAAAGAACAGGCTGCACCTGTTTTCATCTAAACCAATTCTGTGGAAACTGAGGGTAAATACCATCCTTGAAGGTGTACTATCTTTTGAAAGGTACAAGAGATAATGTCTTTCATAGAGCCTGATGACTTCACACCATGATACAAAAGCCCTTCCTGGCTGTGGATGACTGGACAATTTTGGCAGAGGGTCAAGTTTGGTGAGCAGTGAAGAAAATCAACTGGGGTCTATACCATCCTTTCTCCTTTTTAAAACCATAATGCTATGGTTTCAATATTTTCAAAGTTCTTTTACAGCCTTACATAAACTTTCTAGGGAGTTCAGTAGGACAAGAATTACTATTCATAACTATAAGAGAAAATTAGTCCCAGGAGAACATTACTTGCCCAAAGCCACTTGGCAAGTTGGTACTACTTTGGAGACTGGGACTCTCAGCATTGTTTCCCCTCCACAATGACACCAGGAGAGCCCTCGTGGGGCCTTGAGGTTCATCCATACCATTTTAAAATGGGTTTCCATTTTCCAAAGATTACATCTAGCTCCAAAGCAAACCTTGGTAGAACAACCTGTCAGAATAACAGAGACCTCATTATTCAAGCAAACTCACAAATCTCTCATTTTCTAGCTCATTCTGAGGACCCAAAGGGTCCATGACCAGGGAAGTCAAATTCCCACTCTCTGGCACCAGGAGAATGATTCCGAGATGGGAAGCCAGCTCTAGTCCTTGCTACTGTGTCTCGTGCCAGAATGTTCATAGCATCCAGACACAGAGACAAAGCCCCTGCCCTGCAGACTTTGTCTCACAATTGGGTAACACCCTGACAAGCTCACAGCCAGTAAAGTTTCATCCCCAGTATCCTCTCCACCCCCGCCCACAGCCCCCTGCTGGGGCTGCCCACAGAAGCAAACAACTGGGCATCCGTGCTCGGCAATAAAGAATAATTGTGGCAGGGCAGTCTGGTGCCAAGGAGCCAGTCACCCACCTCATAAAAAGGGAGCTCCATGAGGGAAGCTGGCAGGGAATGGGCACACTCTCCTGAATACCAGCCATTCAACTGAAGGGGAAAAGATCCAGCAGTTTTCACTTATGTTACCACAAGCAGCAGACGCTAAAAATACACTGTGGTCTCGTCCTTCATTCCTCCAGCAAGTCTCGATACATCATTTGTAAAGCGATGACCAGACTTTTCTTTTGTTAACAGCCTTGGAGGCTGAAGCAGTCCGACGGGTTATTCAAACTATGGCGACCCTCCTTTGTTTCTTTCCTCAGCCTCGTGACGGGAAGCTGAGGGTGCAAGGAGAGGGAGCACCTGCAGCGAAGAGAGGGAAAAGTCCTCCCTGGGCTGGAGGGAAGATGAGGGGAAGTAAAGCAGGCAGGAGAGCCATCTGACATCTCATTTCAGAGGCCCCAGGGCAGGAATGGAAGGGAAGGGGACAGGGCAGGGTCAGAGTGGAGCACTCGTAGGACATGAGCGGCCCCTGTCCCAGGAAATCGGAAGGGCCTGACTGAGGAAGGTATCGCTTGCCCCACAGGTTTGTTTTTTTCCACAAATGAAAGTAAACATACACTTTGGAAAAAGTGCAATCGCTTCTCAAAGATTGGAGATCACTTTCTGTACAACCCATGCCTTGATTTTCTCCTTCAAGTACAGCATTCAGGCAGTTTCTTTACATATTATTGTCTTCATTGGAGCCAAGCAGACAGAGGGAAGGAGAGAGGATTGGAGAAGGACAACCAAATTAGTCCTTTTTAATGAGAACACCTGAAAGAAATGGTCAATTTAAGGGTGAATCTTTAAATTTTAGATGGCTAATGTCCCTGCTTCGGCTTTTTTCAACCCAAGTAATATAAGAAACAGAAAGAATTGAGAGTAATTTCTGCACATGTCCAACTTCAAAATCAACTCTGTATATTAAGATTTTCTTTTTATCTTGACTCTTAGTGAGAAATGAAAGTCCTAAAATTCAAACGAATTTATGAAAAAAGCAATTCATTTCCATTTATGGAAGACCCACAGTCAAGATGGTGCTTTCAATAGATAAACGTTTTATAGCATTTTTTGATAGGGCCCTGGGCTCAATTTCACATTCTGCCACACAACCATGTGATTCTGATTAAGTTCTAAGCTCTTTGGACCTCGATTTCCTCCTTTGTAAGCTGTGGATAATACACTTGCCAGAGGTTCCAATAAGATACTGTACATAAGATGCTTAGTTCACTACATAGAATGTAGTAAGCACTCAATAAATATTAGCCACTTTGTTATTCAATCAAAAATTTTAACAACAAAGTTAACAGAGCTCTAATTCATGATCCTACATATTTTTCATTCTAGTGATAACAGTCCTATATTTGCAGCAGTGAGCAAAAGGGGTGTAAAACAATTGAGGTTTTTTTTTAACTAATACCAGCACCTTCTTATCAATTTTAAACTAAATAATTTAATCATTACTTATATTCATCCATCCCCACCCAAACAGCATAAACTCTTCTCTCGAGGAGTTTGCCACTGAGTCATAGGGCACAAAATACGCCCACACAAACATATATCTATGTAAGTGCCAGTTTAGTGGAAGAGTCTGTGAGCACTCTGAGGGAAGAGAAACATGTATCCTGGTATGAAGAAATACAAGCTGATCACCTAACACCTGGAGGTGGATGTTCCCCCTCAACTCTCCTTTGCTCTAGAGACAGAATTTAGTTTAAGCCTTTTAGAATGGTGAGGGCTCATGTTGCAATATCCACATTCTCTAAACCCATGACAAGTGACCTCAAAGTGCACAGCACTTGGTAATTGAGAAAAACAAAGAAATGATTCTATCTATGCTGAATTGGCTTATTCTTTGATTGGCTTCAGGGGAAAGGACTGGTGCAGGCAGTTTGCTAGAGTTATCCTAAAGTTCTGAGTGTGAGCCTGTCCCCTCACAAGGATCTTTCCACAGAGCCCACCAGCAAAACAAAACACCCCACTAGCCTGGCATCATCCAGCATGTTCCAGGAAAGTTCTGAATTGAGTTGAGCTTGCTGGCAGATAAGCAAAATGTAACTCGTTGTTGGGATATTTTGTCTTGAAAGGCATTTGTTTTCATTCCTTTTCTTTCTTCTTCTGCTTCTCCTCCCCACATTAGGATCTAAAAAATCTCCAGCTCCCTTGGGATCACGGGCAGCATTAGCATCATCTACTCTGAGGCACGCGAACAGAGGGCACAGACGCAAAGTGTAAGTGTGCTGCATTTGTAGCCTTCACATCTTCATATGGTCCCAATTTAGGATCACAAGCAGGGTTGTTTATTTTAGAAAAGCTTTTTAGTTCACTTTTAAGGTATTTTGCTTAGGCATTGCCTGCTTTTAAAAAGGAGAAAATGTGTATTTTTTTCCAAGGGGGGGGTGTTTGTTTTGGCTGTATACTCATTTACAAAGTTCAAATTTTACCCTGTGAATTTAACTAATTTTCCTGCAGTGGCTACAAGGCCTGCTCCTCCCCAACACACACACACACACACACACACCATTAAAATAAAAGGAAAATTAGACACTTTAAGCGTAGCTGTGAATTTTGTAGGTTTTGAAAAAGTCATTTGGAATAGGAAAGTTGCAATAGTCATCTCAGCCCTTCACATGCTTTTATTTGCTGTCTGACATGAAGTGAAGTGTCAATTCAGCAATTTGAATGGAGGCCAAGCATGGTTTTGTACTGAGGTTAAGGCCCATTTTGGTCCTTTAAAAAGTTCATTCTATGATTTTTGCTGAAATTATATGATTTAGCTGGATGTAAGAGGGGAGCTTAAGTTAAGAAATCAATTATTTTTGAAAAATAACAGGACATATAAATGAAACTGGTAATGGTAGGGATTGGTGGTGGACATGGACAAAATGATAGAACACTCAAAATATGAACTTGGGCCCTCTAGCACTTGGTTCCACCATGAGTCCTGCTGCTCCTAATTAGTCAAAGCCTCTATCAACCAAATCTTTCTGAAACTTCACTTACTGATAGCATCCTTTGTACAGAGCCTGGACCCCACATCCCCACTCTTATGGACATGAATCCTGGGTATCATTCCTTTGGGTCAAACTCTCTGCTAACATGATAATGGGTAATTTTGGTGATGTGTTACTCTGCTTCTGTGTAAATATGTTTGCACCTTAGAGAACTTCCGGAGATAACCATTTAAACTAAAGTCTTGACTTCACTAGCAGAAATTCCAGTTCCCATGGTGTACCAGCTAAAGAAATAAGTAGGCTACATCAGGTTCTCAGGTAAGGAGAAAGGGCGATGGGAGTGACAATCCTGGTAAGCAGGCAGAAATTCAAGGTAACTGGGACATTAGAGGCCAAACCATAGCCAGGTAGATGTGTAAGAAGTTCATAATTAGTGATTCAGAGTCCAAGGAGAGAACATACAACACACACACACAAAATAACTGAGATGTGCAGAAGCTTAGAAAACAGGGAAGCAATGAGTGGTCAAGCAGGAGATGACATCAACATCAAGGCACCGTAATAATGGAGGTGATCCTCTGTCCTAGACCCAAAGTTCTTTGATGGTTTCTGTTAAGACGGAACTCTCCTACTAGCCTGGGCTTTCTAAGGGTAGCAGGACACTGGGAACACGCAGCTCAGCGGAGGGTTTGAATAAGGAGTAGCAAAGGCTGTGATGTGCCTTCCCAGAGCCCCCTGCTGTCAGGTCACTTGGTGTTGAAAGTTTCCTTTTGGAGGTTCTGCACTGGCCAGACATACACGGCTCATGGGTATAATTATTCCACTGGCCATTGCATTTACCTCCTTTAGTCTGCAGACTAAGATAAGATGACTTGATGTGGGGCAGGGAAGGCCTTCTGAGCCACGAAAAAGAACATTCTCACGTGGCTTTACAAATTGGCACCTGCTTCAATTACTGACCCCCTACATCCTTTTCTCCATCCGAACTGCTACAAATCATTGAGTATCCCTTAATAAATAAATGGCACAAATATCTGCTTTAGACAAACAAAGATCTCCTTGTAGAACATTCTTTTCTGTTTCTGAGTTTCAAACAGATATTCCCTATTTTTTGAAATTACAGCCTTGGGAAGGGAAAGCAGGAGGTGTGTATAGGGGTGGGTGAGAGATGCTAAGACCAAAACTTATATAAACCTTTGCTAATGTTTCTCTAGCCTGTAATTCTTCCATCTCACACAAATATTCCCAACTTCATCCTTTCATATCCATGAAATCCCTGCCTGGCCGTAGTTACTAAGAGTAACATAACAAACAACAGCAAACCCTTAGCTACATACTGAATGCTGACTAAGAGCTAGTGGCCATGCTTGAGTTAGAGCCTGATAGCATTGGAAGAGACAGACACAAAAGTGGTCACAAAGATGCGTGGAAGTGGTAAGCAAGTCACACCATGGGAGTCCAGAAAGGAACATCTGGTATTGTATACCCAGACAGGTAAAGCACTCCATGTGGACACCAAAAATATAACTTAAATGGCAATCACACTTAACCACATATGGCAATGCGGGGGGGTGGAGGGGTGGTGGTGGAGAAGAAAGCATAATTAATTCAAATACATCAATAATCCCAGGCCTACATTTAAAAAATGGCTTCAATCTCCATCTCCCCCCCACCCCACAATCCCAACCAGATTTTAAACTAGAACTGATGACCTGCGTAAATTTCACACTTTGTCTTTACTTGGAATAGTATATAGCAGCACTGTCCAATAGGAATATAATCAAGGCAAATATGTGACTTTAAACTGGCCATTAGCCTCATTTTTAAAAAGTAAAAAGAAACAGGTAACATTAATTTTCCAATATATTCAAAATATTTATAATTTCAACATGTTATCAATAAAAAAATGATTGATGAGATACTTTCCTTTCTTTTTTTCTACTAAGTCTTTGAACTCTGGTGTGTCATTCACACTTAAAGCACATTGCAACTTGAACTAGCCAAACTACAAGTGCTCAGTAGCCACGTATGGCTGGTGGCCATCATATTGGACAGCTTAGGTATATAGGGTAGATGGTCAAAAGTGCCAAAAGTATAACTTCTGCAATCCAACTGCTTGAATTGGAATATTGATTTCACCACACCAGCTGTGTAGTCTGAGGCAAATTATTTAATCCTTTTGAATCTTCCAGCCAGTAAAAGGAAGATACTAATAATACAAAGATAGAAGGGTCTGAAGAGTAAATATAATCATCCACGTAAGGCTTTTTTTTAATGGATCCCGAAAAACAGTGAGTATTCAATAAATGTCCTTTTATAATGCGTGGGCTCTGCCCTTAGTTTGTGTGAACTTGGACAAGTTATTTTACCTCTTTGAATATTAGTTTTCTTCTCTGTAAAACAGGGATGATAATACTTCATTAAGATAAACTGGTACAACATATCACCTAAAAAAGGTTCGCGCCTTTTCCCTTGGATTCAGGTGCCCGTGGGGTGGGCAGAGAAGTAAGTGGGCTGGCTCATTAGCACACTGGAGGGCCAGGGGGAGCTCGGCCACAGGCAACCGTCCACATGGTTCCAACTCACCCCGGGCAGCTTGCGAGTGGTCACTAGTTGTGTTCCTTTTGCAGTCCCTTTACTACACGCTGTATGACAGCAAGCAGTGCCACTGTTTTACAGGCTGATAAACAGAGTGGGTGCTTGTGTCTTTTATGACATATTGCTGTGGACAGCTACGTTTAGTATATTAAAACTAGAGTTATGACGCCTTTAGTGTTGGTAAGAAGAAAAATTTGGGAAAAAGACCAATTTGTTTATCATTTGGGGAAAAGACAAATTTGTTTATCATGGGATTCAAAATCCCTAATAGTGTATTGATTTCCTACTCAGAGGGTTTTTCCCCCCATATATAATAGCTCATACAAGATTTTGAGAAGACTTACAAATTTTAATTAAAACCATATCCTAAATATCTCTCCTCTCCTCCACATATTTGTTTATTTTTCTTAGGATTTATTTGTTAAGAGTTTTGGAATTACCGGGGAAGAGCTTTTTGAGGATATTTGATATCCATGATTTAAAACTGGAAGGGACACGTGGGTAATGGGACTGGCTATGACATCAGAAGTAGCCAGCCACTCCTCAAAGCTCTGCTTGGAACCCTCCATCCTGCACTTCAAGGAGACATTGTAAACCCTGCAAAGGATGTCATGTCCCTTCATGCTTTAACTTTTCAGAGGCTAATTTCTGAATCACAGTAAAACTGACTTGAAAACATGAGTTTGGGATAATACCAAGGACTCAGTCATGTCTCCCACCAACTGAGAAGGAAATTGTGATTAGAGACAGAAAGTACTTGATTTTACCTACAGGAACTTACAATTTCATAGCTCTTGACTCCTCCTTTTCTCCACAGGAATTCAATAAAAAATGAAATAATAAACATAACAGATAGCACACTATACTAAGGTAGCCCCCTTCTTACTCTAGATTTGCCTATATCTCATTGTATCTTACAGAAAGTGTCAGAAATGGGTCTTTTTTTTTTCAGTATAGGATCTAATTCTGATGTGGACATTAAAATAAATAGAATTGGATAAAGATGCTCTTTTAACAAAATGGAAATAAAATAAATTTCTTGAGAATATTCATATATTATTCAGAATATCCATGTTATTCTAATTGTTTCAGTGGAATTAGACACATTTTAGGGAAAAGTGGCCCTGGTGAATAAATGCACTTTAAACTTTTTAAAAACGTTTTATTTTAGTAACATATATACAACTAAAAATTTCCCATTTTAACCACTTTCAAGTGTACAATTCAGTGGTATTAATTACATTCACAATATTGGGTACCATTATCAGTATATATTATCCCAACATTTTCATCACCTCACACAGAACCTCTATACCCATTAAGAAATAATTCCCTCTTCCCCAGCCTCTGGTAACATATAATCTACTGTCTGTCCCTGTGAAATTTTTTTTCCCTTCCTCTCCCCCTCGCCCTGTTGTTTTTGCTGTCTGTGTCCATTCATTGTGTGATCTTCTGTATTTATTTCTCTTTTTGTCTTCTCTTCTTGTTTTTCTCCTCTAGGATTCACTGGGATTTGACCCTAGGGACCTCTGATGTGGAAAGAGTTTCTCTGTCACTTGTGCCACCTCAGTTCCTGGTTTCTGTTGCGCCTCACCTTGACTCTCCCCTTCATCTCTCTTTTGTTGCATCATCACCGTGCTGTATGACTCACCTGTGTGGGCACTTGCTCGCCACACAGGCACTTGGCTTGCCACATGGGAACGCTTTTTTTTTTTTAACCCAGGAGGTCCCAGGGATCAAACCTAGGTCCTCTGATATGGTGGTCAGAAGCCCAATCACTTTAGCCACATCTGCTTCCCCCTATGAAATTTTGAAAAGATTTCAATTTATTTCAAGGCAATGATTTGAGATTTAAGGGAATTTGGGGGGGGGGGGGGAAGGACACAACCACAAAAATGTCATGCAAATCTTGAAAAGTTTTTCATTAGAAAACTCAAATCATTTTATTCATGTTAACGTCCACCTCCCCATTTTACAGATGGAGGAAGAAGAATGTCTATGAGAGAAAGAAGATTCTCTGAGACCAAAATTAGAAACAAAAATAGAAGTGGGGCTCCATTAACCATCCCTGGTCCAGATCACAGTTGGGAAGTAAGACTGGTATCACATTATCTACCTTCATGTGTTTGTGCCTCATCTCCTGCATTAGACTGTAGTCTTTCCCTCTGTCCTCTTTAGTATTCCTTGGACAGAACAAAAGCCAATACATACTTGTTGAGTGAATGACTTCCATTCTGAGAGTAGAGGTGACTAAATGGTTCTCAGCAGGACACGTGTTATACAAATAAAAGAATGTAGCAAAACACACATTCTAGATTTATGACCCTAGTTATTATTGTTTCTAGAGGCAGATATACAGTGAAAGGAAGCTTAAGCTTCAGGGCCCCTCATTTGCACAGGCCACTTCCAAAGCCTTGTACGTAATTTTGTATTTGTAATATTGTATTATTTTACTTAAAGAGGATTTCCAAATTGTATGTTTCAGGCCAACAAAACCTGGACATGCTCCTGTTTTTGTTCTTAAAAACCATCTATGAATACCATTTTGGATTTTTCATCTGTCATTATGTTAACTTCTATTCACCCACAGCAAATATAAATCAATTAGCTCTGTAACCATAACAAATCTCTTAACCTCTTTTCCTCACTTATGAAAATGAGAGGTGATTGTTTATGATCTCTCAGCTTCCAAAGACAGGGATGAGGAGAAATAAGCCATAATGGGAAAAGAGGAGGCAAAGGATTGGACCCCCAGCCCTAGTCCTGACTGTGCTACTAACAGCTGCTGTATGACCTTCAGCAAGGAACTTCACACTTCTTAGGGTCTCAATTTTCTCTATTATGAAATGAAAAAGGTAAACAAGATGCTTTCTAATGTCCAATCTTGCCCTGTCATTCCAATACTGTAATTTGTGTAGTATGTCACATTTCACACTCACTCTCACTGGATGCTCATAATAGCCCCAGAGAGTATTCAGTGGGACATTCTGGCATGCTTCAGACTTCAAATCCAGTGTTTTTTCTACTATACCACACAGTTATTTTAGCTGAATACGAAATAACTGGAATCACTGGTTTGATGGCTTTCACATCCAAATTGTATGTTTCAGGCCAACAAAACCTGGACATGCTCCTGTTTTTGTTCTTAAAAACCATCTATGAATACCATTTTGGATTTTTCATCTGTCATTATTGCACTCTTGTCATGCCCCAAGATGATACTCTGATGCCAGTGTCATGGAAAGTAGATGTGGTACTCATGAGGGTGCAGTTCCTCTCCCACAACGGCCACCAGAAGTTCTGAGGGGAGGAAGAGGGAAGATCAGGTGTAATATGGGGCATTTTCAGGACATTGGAATTGTCCTGCATGACACTGCAATGATGGATACAGGCCATTATAAATTTTGTCGTAACCTACAAAATTATGCAGAGCACTAGATTTGAAGTGGCAGCTGGTAGAGCCAGGCTGCTGAGGAAGGCTGTTTTCTTCTCAAGCCTCCACTCAAAATCAGGTTTCCAATGAACCAGAGAGTAGGTGGTTCGTTGGAACTCTGCTGAGGCTTATGGCCCATCGGGCACATGGACAGTCCAGAGATTCAATTCTTCTGAGCATACACCAACCCCAGAGCCAACCACAGGTTCAGTAAAAGTGACAGAAAAGGCATGCGTAGAGAGGTCACATCTGAATCCAACTCCATCACACTTAGGAGCACAAGTTCCAAAGTAGGGCCTACTGGCAAGGCACTGGACTCCAGAGCCATCTGTCATGACCATAGGCACTGGGTGTCTCCATTGCCCTCAGGAGCTCCACTGCCTGGGGTTGTATCTACTTTGAATGGAAGAACCAAAAGAGTCCACAGCTGCAAGCAGGAGAATTCCATCCATCAGCCATGTGGGATCTAAGCCCCCTTTCGATTTAGAGGTCGAGTGGATGGCTTAGAGTGAACTTACTGGTATTCTACTACAGAATTATTGTGACTCTAGCAATAGAAGAAATGATATCATTGGTGTGTAGACAGTGGCCACGGAAGTTGCTGAAGGTAGGGAGAGGGAAAAAGGTGTGATATTGGGGCATTTTCAGGACTTGCAGTTGTCCTTAATGATATTGCAGGGGCAGATGCAGGACATTATATATCCTGCCATTATCCACTGAATGGACTGGGAGAGAGTGTAAACTACAACATAAACTATAATCCATGCTGTGTAGAAATGCTCCAAAATGTATGCACTCATCACATGCAATGAATGTTCCACACTAATGAAAGTTGTCAGTGTGGGAGGAGTGGGGAGTATGGAGAGTGGGGTATATGGGAACCTCTTATATTTTTTAATGTAACATTTTATGTGACCTATGTATCTTTTAAAAAAAGATAATAAAATAAAATAAACACATATAAAAAACAACCAGGTTTCCTTTTCTCCATTGTTCTTTATTTTTTTAATAATGTACGTTCATGGTGAGCTTCTTTTTTTTTCTTCCTCTCTTTATTTTTTTAAATGTTACTTTAAAAAAAATAAGAGGTCCCCATATACCCCCCCCCTTCACCCCCCTTCTCCCACATCAACAACCTCTTTCATCATCGTGACACATTCATTGCATTTGGTGAATACATTTTGGAGCACTGCTGCACCACATGGATAGTGGTTTACATTGTAGTTTACACTTTCCCCCAGTCCACCCAGTGGGCAATGGTAGGACATACAATGTCCAGCATCTGTCCCTGCAGTACCACCCAGGACAACTCCAAGTCCTGAAAATGCCCCCACATCATATCTCTTCTTCTCTCTCCCTGCCCTCAGCAACTACCATGGCCACTTTCTCCACATCAATGCTACAATTTCTTCCATTACTAATCACAATAGTTTCATAGTAGAATATCAGTAAGTCCACTCTAATCCATACATATCCTTCTCCATTGTTCTTTGACAGCTATTAGGATCACCAGAGGCACTGAAAGCAATCTTAAGCATCCCGACCCCTAGAATTACCAAATTTGAATGCCTGGAGAGATCGGAGGCCAAGAGTTCTTCATTTTAGAAGCTTCCCAGGTGATTCTGATGCTCTATGAAGTCAGCAAATAACTTTTCTAAGTAGTTTGCTCTGTCCTACAGCCCTGGAAATGCTATATTACTTAAAATAATCAATCGATCTAGCTACCCTTATGCTTTCACAAAGTCAAACTGGTATAATTAATGTTGGCTGAGATAAGTTATAATCAGATAACAGCCCTATCACAAAAGGTTACAAATTGTTTGATTCCATTTTTAGAAAATGTCCAGAATAGGCAAATCCAGAGACAGAAAGTAGGCTAGTGGTTTCAGGAAGTGGGGATGGGAGGTAGGGGCAGAGAATGGCGGGATTAGAGGGTAATGACTAAGAGAAACAAAGTTTCTTTTTTGGGGTGATGAAAATGTTCTAAAATTGTGGTGATGTTGAATATTCAAAAAAGCATTAAATTATATGTTTTAAATGGGTGAATTGTATGGCATGTAAATTATATTCAATAAAGCTGTGTGTGCGTATATATATATACTTTTTTAAAGCTCCTAACCCCTTTCTCCCCTCTAAACACAGGCAAGTACACACACATACACACACATACAGATGTACCACATCAAGTCATGATCATTGGCAATTTAATTACAAGCGCTCAATTTGTGAATATCCTACATGGATGAATAGCACTAAGCCTACTTATCACCTCACCCACCTATACCTTCCTCTAACCCTCCAGTACCAGAGCAAGCACATCAGCCTGGCCTCATGGCACCACCTGGTGGCCAGCATGGGAAATCTATGATCAGATACCTCTTGTGCATCACATTCTCTCTTGCCGGTCATGGAACTCCGGAATAAGCCATTCTCCCCTCTTTTCTTCTTCTGGCTTCAGGGCTCAGTTAATTCTAGTTCGGTAATCTCCAATTTCTATAAAAGCATCTCCTTCCATCTCTTTCCTCTTGCCCCAGATCTCCCTCTATTGCTGCTAAAAAGCTTAAGGATTTCAATTAGAAGCCTGCATTGAGAAAAAGGAAAGTAGAAAATCTTAAAGTGGTCATATCCAATTAGATCTAATAAAGAATCGTGCAGCAGAGTGGGTGGAGCTCAGTGGTTGAGCACTTGCTTTGCATGTATGAGGTCCCAGATTCAATCCACAGTACCTCCTTATAACAAACAACAACAAAAACAACAACAAAAATGCATCTCATTAATATTTCAGAGAAGAAAAGCAAATAGCTAAAAATAGATGTTATTTAAATGTAATTTAGATATAAATAAAAGTTTCCATTTTGTTACTCAAATAAATGCAATTAAATCTATGAAATGTCATTTTTGTCTGTCAAATTCAAAGATTTAAGATAATACTCATAGCTAGCAAGTGAGACAAGATCCCCATGAACAGCATGAGAGAGCAGCCATACTGGTCCAATATTTACAGAAAACAATCTGGCAGGTGGTAGTAAATGGGGCCTCAATCATATGCACACAGCTAGATCAAATAATTCTTTTTGGAGAAATATATGCTCTAGAGAAGTTATCAGGAACACACAAAAAGATTTATGTGTAAATATGTTTACTGAAGCAATGTTTATGGTGGGGCTAAATTGGAACTTCTCTAAATGTCCAACATTTGGAGAATGCCTAAAAACTGTGGTACAAATGCAGTTACAAATGCAAATGACGACTGCATTGATTTTTGATAATCTAGGGAAAAGCTCTCCATATGACATTAAGTATAAAAAGCCAGATAAAAATATTTACAGTACAATATTAAAGAAAGAATAAATTGCATACATATGCATAGAAAAAGAAACAGGAAGGAAGCACAACCAAATGTTGAAAGTGGGTGTCTCTATGTTGGTAAGATTATGAGCAATTTATTTTTTTCCAAATAACCCACATAGGCCTTTATCAGTTCTATACTAAGAAATATCTAGGGAAACGGACTTTGGCCCAGTGGTTAGGGCGTCCGTCTACCATATGGGAGGTCCGCGGTTCAAACCCCGGGCCTCCTTGACCCGTGTGGAGCTGGCCATGCGCAGTGCTGATGCGCGCAAGGAGTGCCTTGCCACGCAAGGGTGTCCCCTGCGTGGGGGAGCCCCACGCGCAAGGAGTGCGCCCGTGAGGAAAGCCGCCCAGCATGAAAAGAAAGTGCAGCCTGCCCAGGAATGGCACCGCCCACACTTCCCGTGACGCTGGCGACAACAGAAGCGGACAAAAAAACAAGACGCAGCAAATAGACACCAAGAACAGACAACCAGGGGAGGGGGGGGGGGGGGGAATTAAATAAATAAATAAATCTTTAAAAAAAAAAAAAAAAGAAATATATAAAAAGACATCTAGACTAGAGTCTTTAAAGATACCCCCAAATTTCCTTCTGAAAGTGAAATGGTGGAAAAAAAGAAAGTCTTTAGAGCAGTGGTTTTCAATGGGGGTTAAATTTGAACCCAACAGGGAATATTTGACAATAACTGGAGAAATATTTTTGTGGCCACAACTGGGGAATTTTACAGGCATCTACTGGGTAGAGTACAGGGGTGCTCTACATCCTACAATGCTCAGGACAGCACTGGCAACAGAGTATCAATCATTTGACTCAAATTTCAAAAAAGCTGAGCTTGAAAGCCCCAGAGTCAAACACACTGGGGTTTGATCCAGATTCTATTCCCCTTAGTGGTTTGATCTTGGGCAAGTTGCTCATCCACTCTAAACCTCAACTTCACCTTGGGGAAGGGAATCATCTGCATAGGATTTCCATGGAGAAAATAACAATATATAAAGTGCCATAGAAGATACAAAATAAATATTAGTCTTCTTCCCCCGGAGTAATACTTAAAAGATAACTATGACACAGTTTTGTATTTCCTTTTGTGACGTATTATAAAAATAGTGCTTTGCAAGTTTTAATTGCATCTTAATTTCCACTTTGGATATAATTTTAGAGTTGAGTAAGCTTTGAAGGGCTCTTCCTAGATTCTATAGCTCTAACATCAAGTTGTGAGGATACAAAAATGAAATCTTGGCTCTATAGTATCAATTAATTGCCTATGACATTGGGAAGCAGACTTGGCCCAGTGGTTAGGGCATCCTTCTACCACATAGGAGGTCCACAGGTCAAACCCTGGGCCTCCTTGACCCGTGTGGAGCTGGCCCATGCGCAGTGCTGATGTGCGCAAGGAGTGCCGTGCCATGGAGGGGTGTCCCCTGCATAGGGTAGCCCCACGCACAAGGAGTGCGCCCCGTAAGGAGAGCCGCCCAGCGCAAAAGAAAGTGCAGCCTGCCCAAGAATGGCACCACCCAAATGGAGAGCTGACACAACAAGGTGATGCAACAAAAAAGAGAAATACAGATTCCCATGCCGCTGATAACAGCAGAAGCGGACAAAGAAGACACAGCAAATACACACTGAGAACAGACAACCGGGGTGGAGGGGTCAGGGGAAGGGGAGAGAAATAAATAAATAAATAAATCTTTTTTTAAAAAATGACATCTTGGAGGTAAATATTCTCAGCACTGGAGGTAATATATATAAAGAGCTGTGTCTCCTGCCCCACACTGTCCAACTGAGTCTGCCCTGCAGTCGAAAGGTTGAGAGGGTGCAGTGCACAACAGGACCTGAGCAGCAGTGTCCTGGGTGCATTTCAGCTCATCACCAGAACCGGTCATTCATTTGGGATACTCACACTTCTACCTTCCACCAAATGAGCTCTACTTACAAATCTGCTCACAGATATTAAAAATGATCCAGAAAGAACATAACTAAACCCAAGATACTCTAATTCCTACTTATTCTACCTTAGAACAGTGATGATACTATCTTATTAGTGCCATGGGACATTTTGGCAACTGCCTCTCAGGTACTTTGTGGAGGATGGAAAAAGGCTGAGGGTCATTAGGGCACCATCCTCAGTGGCAACTGAAGGTGAGGGTGGTGATCTGACTTGCCCTGGAGCAAGGACACTTTGAAGCAGGGTCAGGAGGAGGCCTGCGGGGGAGCTGCAAGGATCCTGATAACTTACTCTTATCACAGCCATGGATCTAGGGAGCTGGGAGCAGGCTGACTACTCCGCGTCTGCAGGCTCCTCTTGCCTGTCCACAGCTCAGACCCACAGGCACCAAAACTCTGACTGTAAAAAAAAGCCAGAGGCCTAACCAGGCCCCAGTGTGCTATATACAGACCTAGTTAAAGAGAGCTGACTGCCAAAAATTCTCTACACTGACCACACATGAAAAAAAAATCCTTCCAATATTAGAATAATGCATCATTTACTGTCAGGATAAGTGCTCTTTTCCCCCCCTTCCCTTCGAGAACATTCTCAAACAATAGCACCTGCATTGTTGCCATGTTTTTGCACACTTCAGTGACCAAGGACTATTCACAGAGTCTGGACAAACTCAGCAAATGGTCCCTCCTATCATCTGCTGAAGGATTAAAAAAAAAGAAAAGAAAGAAAGACAGCAAGAGAGGAGAAGAGACCTGCTGGTTCAATGCAGGTGCCAGGCATCTATAGTAGTTTACACCAAAGGAATTCTTCCCAGCAGGCTGCTGATTGGGAGGAAAATGTTAGTCACTCACAGATCTTGTCCAAATGGTACAGGGCTTGTTGACACTGGCCTGCTGAGCTTCGTACCACAAAGATGGCATCAGCAAGGTCCCCTGGGCCTCTGCAGGGCAGGCCAATTACCTGGACTAGCTTTTCCCCTCAACCACAATTTGTGTCTCTTACAAAGGAAAACTTTGAGAAGCCACTGGGGGAATGAGCAGTTCTGCCATGAGCCCACCATGGACACCTATTAGAAGGGCCCGTCACCAGGGTCATTTCAGGTTCCGGGTATCACTGTCTTGGCCAAGCCAAATGCCAGTGAAAGTGTTCCCACCATACACTATAGCACCACCTAGTGGGCATGGAGTGTGCTGTAGACTATGTGCTGTGGGACATCAGTGTCTGAACCTCTGGGAACTTGCAATCAAATGTATTGAAGTAAACAACCACATGGAAAGGCTGAGCTGCTAGAGGAAAGATCCAGTTTACTGATTACTTGTACTAAGCGTGGCAAGACGCACTCTCCCTTTATTACCTCTCTGAGCTCTATAAATGTTGAATGACTGAAAAATACCTACCCCCATGTATTAGTCAGCCAAAGGGGTGCTTATGCAAAATACCAGAAATTGATTGGTTTTTATAAAGGGTATTTATTTGGGGTAGGAGCCTACAGATACCAGGCCATAAAGCATAAGTTACTTCCCTCACCAAAGTCTATTTTCACTTGTTGGAGAAAGACGACTACCGATGGCTGTGAGGGTTCAGGCTTCCTGGATTCCTTCTTTTCAGAGTCTTGCTTCTTTCTGGGCTCAGGTTCCTTTCTTCCTGGGGCTGGCTTCTCTTTCCTCTGTGGGCTTACTTCCCCAGGCTCCAGCTTAAGTCTTCAGCATCAAACTCCAACATCAAAATGCTAACCAGACACCCTCAACTCTGTCCTTTGCCATGCCTTTTATCTGTGAGTCCCCACCCAATAAGGGGTGGGGACTCAACACCCTAATGACATGGCCCAATCAAAGACCTAATCAAAACTTAATCACACCCAGGTACAGACCAGATTACAAACATAATCCAATATCTATTTTTTGGAATTCATAACCATATCAAACTGCTACACCCCATCCCAAGATCCCAGTGGTGTTGATGCCATCTGTGCATGTATTTAACCAACACACAGAGAAAAACCCAACCTCTCTATCCCCCACCATCACCACCACTGCTGCTGCCATTGAGGATATCTCCAGATTTGAGGCAGCTTTTTTATGTGAGGACAAAGCAGTGTTAATGGACACTCTGCGGGCAAGGTGCAGGTAGGCTGTGGGAGGCAGGAATTCCTTGTGTGAGTTTAGGGTCCTGAGCACTGCAGATCAGGCTCCCATGTTCTTAATTAGAGAAACTTGGTGACATCCTGAAAGGTATCTACCCTCTCTCCACATGCCACCCCCCTTCCCCCCACCCCCACAAGTCCACCTTGCATTCAAAACATACTGGCTAAGATGTATATTCCTTGTCACTTCTTTCTACCTGACTTGAATCCCCATGATCTATGTCCTACTCTCAGGTTCAACTCGGGGGACCAACACTTTATTCCCCTCCAGAACCCTTTTCATGGTAACTGTCTGAAACACATACTGGGCTTTCAGCTTCTATTGCAGAGTGTTGTGGATTTGCATTTTCTTTTTTAAGTCCCTTTCCCCCACTTAGACTTCAAGTTCTATAAACAAGGGCTGCAAGTCTCAGTAAGAGATGTTGACCCCTGCTACTCCTCTTTATAGTTCCCTAAATGCAACCTTTAACTCATCCACCTCATTGAAGGGGAGCAGTGTATGTAAACCTAGTTCACTATTCCTGATCTTTCTTGTGTTTTGTCATTCTTATACCTCTGGATGCCTCTAGACAGAAATATCAATGGAAAACGCTGTCAGGGAATGGAAAAGGGAAAAGGCAGTCTAGTCCTGCCCTATTCCTGATTTTCCATAAAACTGCTCAGTTCCACTGGTCAAAGCTTTACTTTTGTCAAAAGGCTAAAAGATAATGCCTGGCTCTAGCTATTTCACAAAGATCCTAGGTAAATAAATTAGATATATGTTTATTGGTTTTAAAACATACCAAGGCCACAGTTCCTGGAACATAATGGCACTCGATAAGTACTTGGTGAGTAAATGAAAATGCAAATTTTGTTGGATTATATTTTGATAGTATGTATAGCTCAGGGAAAGTATATTGATCATTGGCTGCTGGAGATACCAGAATGCGGAAAGTCTACTTTCAAACCAGAGAGAATGCTTTTAATATATCTGCGTACCTTTCTTACACTAATACCTCATATCTGCATGAGCATGCTTCACTCTTGGCTTGGTCGCTAACTAAATAGCATTCTTGACTTTAAAGATGCTTCCATAATCTATTTCATGGCAGAAAGGAAAATGTATACTGTCACAAGAATAAGAAGTGGAAGAGAGCATGATTGAGTATGGAAAAGGTGCCATTTATCAGAATTTTCAGAAAGCATCCATCCTCACTCTAGTTACAAGTTCCTAATTGATAGGAAGCTGAATACTTAAGATCATGTGGGAAACTAATATCTCCAAAATTTAACATGTAACTATTGGGGGACAGTTTTCCCAAGTCAAGCTTAGGAGAAGACTATCATACAGGGGATATAGGATGGAAAGGGAGACCATCTTCCAACCCTGGAAATATATGTGGTAGGATGGAAGAAGCAAAAGCCATGAAAATAATGTTTTGCATTTGTGTAACATTTTATATTTTTCAAACACATACACATTATTTAATTTGACTGTCAACAACCCTATGAATAATGCGCAGCTTATCCCCATTTTCAGATTTGTAAATGAACTCCATAGAGTTCAGTGCCATGTGATGGGTCCAAGGCAGGACTAGAACCCCAGGGCTTTGTGCCTCGGTACTCTTCCCATTATATGATACAATGAGCACCACCACTCCCATCCCCTGCCAGGCACACTTCTCTGCCCTATGAAATCACATGGCACACCATGGACAAAAGCATACGCTCAGTTTTAATCATGGTGCCAAGATTGTGGTCTGCTAAACCCTTCCAACTTGCTTCAATAGCTTTCTTTATGAACTGTGGTACCCAAGTTATTTGAACCAATTTGTTCCAAGAGAACTGTTTGTCAGAAAATTTACTTCCTGAAGCTTCATGTCCCTGAAACAGTATCCACCCAAATCTTTATGTGGTTTACCACGACTTCCAGCATCATTACAATTTCTCAGCTAAGTATCACAGGCTTATGCAAGTCTATGAGGAGAGAAGACGGTTGGAGAGATTACATTCAAGCCTAATAACACAGCTGGCTTGCCAACTACCAAAAAACTCAAACCATGTGACTGTGGGCAACTTTAAACCTTTTCAACCTTTATAAGGGTTATATCAAACGAGACAGAGTACAGGGGAGTATTTTTGCAAACAATAAAATAGTATCTAAAATTTAGTTACCACTGTTCTATTTCCTACATGTGCATGATCTGCTTTGTTGATTACCTGTGGAAAATTGTTCACCATGGCTTCCCTGGTGACACAGCATGCTTCTTGTTGCCTCTCGTTTCCAGATGGCATGTCTCAGGTGATGTGAAACAGCAGGGAGCCCAGCGAAGCTACTCTGGGCTTTGCATAGGACTAGCACGTTTGGCAGGACACCTGCCAGAAGCCGGAACTGAGAAACCTCCTGGGAAATGCTCACTCCAAAGGAAAGAGGAGTCAGGCTTGTTGGCACTGCATCAGGCATAAAAAATGCCTTGTTAGGCAGTAGGGAGGGAGGATTTTTAACCCTCAGGGTGCCCAATGCTCAGATTTGTCTCCCTTCTCAACCTCTCAAATCAATCCTGTGGAAAATACCGGGGGTAGGAGGAAGGAGGAAGACAGGGGCAATGGGAAAAAATGGAAAGCTCTGTTTTCCTAAAAATTCTCTAAGATTTAGGTATACCAGGTACAATGAGGGGATCTCCCCCTACCCTCTCCACCTAACACTCATTACAGCACACGCCCTGAAGCTGAGCTCCTTGGCTGGAGGGAGGGAGACAGCAGTAGAAGTACATCATCGTGCCCATCTAAAGGGCACAAGGGGAGGAAGAAGGGGAAGATGGGTAATTGCTCCCATGGCAGCTGACCCGCCCCCCCCCCTCCAGAAATCTTTAGAGCACTTTGTAGGGAGCTCAGGTTCTAATTGAGCAGGTGTGAGCAAAAGCCAATAAATTTTGGATTGTTACTGTTAAAATGCCTCCAAATAAACTTACAGGTTGTGAGGGTTGGATCATTTTGATCAGAATAACAATAGTCTCACTTGCAGGCTTCTCAGAGGTTAATGTTACAAGGTAGCAAATAAGGCAAGATTATTTCAACAAATATCTAGTGAGTGTCTATTATTTGCCTGGCCTATGTAGGCACTGTGGATAAAAAAGGCAAGGCAGATATGATATCTGCTTTTGCAGATTTTATAGGTTAGTAGGAAGATAGGTAATTCCTCATCTTAAATTCTGATTCACAAATACTGCATAAAGAGCAAATTTAAAGAAGTATCAACGGTGAACCCAGGAGCAAGGGTCATCCTTAAAGGTAAACCTATTTTGTAATTTGGTCTAAACTCAACTTTGTCCATATCTATACCTACAGTCAACTAGCCTGATATGCTGAATGGAACAGAAGAAAACACCAAGGTCTAGAATAGGCTCCAAACCCTCATAAAGTACAAGCTGTAGTCTCAGGTAGGTCATTTCTCTGAACTTCTATTTCCATATCTGTAAAATTCAACTAGGAATGCTTGTCTTTCTCAAGGCGATGATTATAAAGGGCAAGCATGACATGGTGCACGAAGATACTTTGGGATCCATAACGAATAAAGAAGTATGAAATGCACAATATTATCTTTATGTGGATTATAGTCATTTTCCTTAGGAAATAGAGACTTTTTTAAAATTGATTTTTTTAAAAAGCTTATTTCTCTCCCCTCCCCCCTCCCCCATTGTCTCCTCCCTGTGTCCATTCGCTGTGTGTTCTTCTGTGTCTGTTTGCATTCTTGTCATCAGCACCAGGAATCTGAGTCTCTTTTTGTTGCGTCATCTTGCTGAGTCAGCTCTCTTTATGTGCACCACTCCTGGGCAGGCTGCAATTTTTTCACACTGGGCAGCTCTCCTTGCAGGGGCGCACTCATTGCATGCAGGGGTCCCCTACATAGGGGACACCCCTGCGTGGCAGGGCACTCCTTGTGCTCATCAGCACTGTGTGTGGGCCACCTCACCACACTGGTCAGGAGGCCCTGGGTTTGAACACTGTGCCTCCCATATGGTAGGCGTACACTCTATCTATTGAGTCAAATCTACTTCCCAGAAAATAGAGACTTGATGGCAACTGTGTAATTGTGTTGCTCATCTTCTGGACTGACTTTCATGAAAGTCATGGGATTCAGATTCCTCAGGCTCCAACCTCTCTGGCAGTGAGCACTTCATAATGGCTGTCCCAGAGTCAGACAACTGGCACAAAAACTAGCAGTTGTTAAATAGTAGACTTAATTTTAGTAGTTTTTCTAGTTTTCTGTGTCCTTCTTTGTCATTATAGGGTGGGCACATTTCATTTAAGGATGAATTGAAGGTCTCACCAAGAATCAAATTTCACAGAATTCAATTCAATCCTTATCAAGTATGATGACTATTTTCTGCTTATTGGCTGAATATAATAAGCACGGTTTACAACTTAGTAAGCTTACTAGTTTCAAACAATGATTCTTGACAAACTGTTATTTGAGGGAGGGGGTTACATTACTTCACATTTTGTACATGCAGTGAGACTATGCTAACTGGCCATATGCACTGTTGCAAAGTCAAAAACATACAACTACATTAAACAGGCATATACAAAATTCCCTAATGGCATATTAAGATGGTTTTCCATTTTTTTCTAATTAAAGAAGTTGTGAGTTTACAAAATAAACATGCCATACAGGATTCCCATACATCACGCAACCGCCATTACCTTACACTGTAAGGTATATATTTGTCACATATTTTCCATTTTTGTTTTATGTTTTTGGCTCACTAAAACATTTATTACTATTAAGCAAAAAAGAAAATAGACATGTCACTCTATAGATCTTTTGAGCTTGGATTTTATTTTACAATATATATAGGAGTTACGTAATGTAAATATACAATGCTTATAATGTAATTAGTAAATAACTAGCAACTGAACTATATCCATAGAAAGTTAAAACCAGTCTTGCCTGAAATTTTAAAATGCCAAGAAACATATAGGTAAGATGTATAAGATGTGTAAGTTGACAAAGAATAGAGATTTGGGAAGCTAAGTACATTTCTTACCTGTATTCTTATTTTAGTTAATTCTAAGGTGGCTTAGCCAAAACCCTCCAAACTCTTCTGCATCCTGATGCACCCTGACCTCTTTCTTTTTTACCCAACGGAGAAACTATCTATGCTCGTTCTCATCCCCTCCCACCTCCTCAGGAGCTTTTATGATTCAGTTTCCTGCTCTTCATCCCATATCTTCAACTCTCCCTCTCCATTGGTTCTTGTCTATAAGCAGGAAAAAGTTAAAATCTCCCCCACCTTAAAACTACAATCTAAACAGACACTTTCCTCAGCTTTATAACACTCTCCCCTCCCCCATCTTCCCACGACTATTACTCATCTTCCCCTTCCCTGACATTTGCGGAACAGATTTTTGCATTGTCTTCTTTCTTGTTTCCCATTAACACCTCAGCTCCTTAAGTAAGGCTTCTGTACCTCCTACTCCATAGAACTAGTTCCGACCAAAGTCCCTAGGAACTTCTGTATTGCTAAAGAACCCAGTGAACATCCTACATCCAACCATTCTTATTTCAAGTAAGCTCTTAGCTGATTTTGACAGTGGTGACCACACCCCCTCCCTGAAACTCTTTTTTTTTTTTTTTTCCTCCCTTACTTTTCATCTTCTGGTTCTTCTCCTTTCTGGCCAATCTTTCTCAGTTCCTTTGAAGATTCTTCTTCAACCAGGCCCTCATATGTTGAGATCTCCTGGCCTTTGTTTCAGGTATTCTTAATACTTGCCCAGGGTAACCTCATCCATTCCTAAAGAGCCAGCCACCATTCACATCTCTCTTCACCCTGACATTTCTCCTATGTTAGAAACATCTCAGTCCCCTCTGGACACCAGCACCTGTGTCTCAGGGCACCTTACACGCAATAATGTCACCATTTGCATCCTCCCTAAAGCACCTCACCTCCCCCAAGAAAAGAAAAGCCTCCTCCATTCCTGTGGAATTTATCATTATTCATGTAATTTCCCAAGACAGAAAACTGGAAATCATCATCCAGGGACTTTTAAGAAATTGAGTTCAGGGTGGACTCAGGATGATCACAAAGGTTCCCCCAGGATGGGGATGAATTAGAAATTGGTTTTAGTCAAGATATCTAGGTTAAGAGTCAGCCCTACCCCTTCTAACTGCAGAGAGAAGCTAGAACTCAGCAAGCCTCCGGTATTATTGACTCATTTCTGCATTTCCTCCAACCTTCAAATGGGAAGCAACTGTTGCCGCTCTGTGGTGAAATGGAGTACTGCAACGCAACGCCTTTATCTACGCCCAAGGTTGGTGAATGGAGGCTTCTTGGGATCTGCCTCTTCAAATAGATATTTGATATTATCAATCATTTCATCAATCACTGATTATCAATGATTATCAATCCATGGTTCTCTTGATTTTGAAACGAAAAATGTGGAATCCAAAAGCCAGTGTTATAGAAAAGAATTCTGGTATTTTTATGTTTGGCAATATAGATTTAAAATTATTCAGAACTACCAAACATTAATATTTAATGAATTTCTATCTCAGTGGTTATTAGTGTGATAGTTATCTGTGGCCTAGAACTGTGGGGGCATTGAGGAGACCATCTTTCACCTGAGGATGTTAATGTTCTGAAAACTGCAGCACAAACATTTTTCTGGGTAGATCATCCAATACCAACATCTGACTCCCAAGAGCCTCTATACTGTAGCAAAACGCACTCTGAATTAGTCCCATAGACAGCAAGTAGCTTTACTTGTTTCTGGGGATAATGTAACAACAGTAGCCATTTGGCAATGACATAAAAACCAGTGAGCAACTTTGGGAGCAAGACTTGAACAGTACCCACTTATTGCATATCCCCATTTTACATATGAGGAAACTAAGGTTCAACAGGTTTCCAAGGTCACACACAGCTAGTAAGTGAGTGAAACTAGCAAGCCTCAACCCCAGTTCTCCTTGCCACTAAAGCACATGATCTTTTTTCCACAAAACCCCAAGTAGGTTCCTGTTTTATTGTCTTTATTGCCTTTACTCTGTGTTACTTTGTGTTAATTTGCTTTGGGCTAAGAAAGAAGTTCCTTACCAAGCCATGTTTAAAGTGCCCAGGGAGAAGATTAAGAATAACCCCCGATCCTCTCTGGATATTTTTGGCAAATGCTTCCTCCCCAGTGACCACTTTGAGCAACGACTAGGAGGCTACCAGTAATAATATATTTCTATTCTAATAGGTCCCTTGCTGGTTTAGGTACAAAACAGCAAAAAGTCTTTGCTTGTTCCAGGTCGACAGCTGTACAAATGATGCAAATCTTGCACCATGACGAACACAGGTATAAATCAGTCTAGGTAAAAAGACATTTTTGCTGAGTACATATCACTGAGCTCATGGTAAGAAATTCTAGATAGATTTTTTAAAACCACAGAATAAAAATGGAATATTTTCTGTGAATTGAAAAAGTCTCAACAGATCCAGATAGCAAATAGTATTTATTTACATACTATTGCTGCCATATATATTTATTTTTCACTGAGAGTATGTAGTCTTTCCTCAAATATTTACCGAATACCTACTACTCTGTGTCTGGGTATAAAGCAGTAAATAAAATAGGCATAGTTTCATGGTGCTTATATTCCAGTGAGGGAGATAGGTAACTTAAGAAACATTAAGTATAAGTTACAATAAATGCCATGTAGTTTTAAAAATATATAAGGATGCTGATTTTTGCCTCAAAGTTTATTGAGAAAGTAAAAAGACAACCTATAGAATGAGATTATTTGGAAATGATTTATTTGAAAAGGGTTTAATATCAAGAATAAGAATTCTTACAACTCAAAAAAAGATAAACAGGCAGCGGACTTGGCCCAGTGGTTAGGGCGTCCACCTACCACATGGGAGGTCTGCGGTTCAAATCCCGGGCCTCCTTGACCCGTGTGGAGCTGGCCCATGCACAGTGCTGATGCGCATAAGGAGTGCCGTGCCACGCAGGGGTGTCCCCAGTGTAGGGGAGCCCCATGTGCAAGGAGTGCACCCCGTAAGGAGAGCCGCCCAGTGCGAAAGAAAGTGCAACCTGCCCAGGAATGGTGCCACACACAGGGAGAGCTGACACAACAAGATGACACAACAAAAACAGAATCACAGATTCCCGTGCCGCTGACAACAACAGAAGTGGACACAGAAGACACAGCAAATAGACACAGAGAACAGACAACGGGGGAGGGGGGGTGGGGGGGCGGGAGAAAAAGAAATAAATAAATCTTAAAAAAAAAAAAGATAAACAACCCGATTAAAAAGGGGTAATGGGCTTGAGTAGACATTTGTCCAAAGAAGATATATAAACGATTAATAAGCACACAAAAAGATGCCCCAGCATTTTTAGTCATTATGGAAATGAAATACAAAACCACAGTGAGATATTACTTCATACACACTAGGATGGCTATTACTAAAAGGTAGGAAAATAACAAGTGTTAGTAAGGATGTGGAGAAATTGGAACTCTTGTACATTGCTGGTAATATAAAATGGTACAACCACTCAAAAACTGTGCATAGAATCACCATATGACACAGCAAAGCCAGTCTTAGGTATATACCCCAAAGAATGGAAAGCAGGAAGTCAAACAGATACTCATACACCAATGTTCATAACTGTATTTTCCACAATAGCTAAAAGGTAGAAACCACTCGAGTCCATCAGGTGAATGGATCAACAAAATGCAGTATATTCATATAATGGAATATTATCCAGCCATAAAAAGGAGTGAAGTTCCCATATACATTATAACATGAATGAACCATGAAAACACGTTAAGTGAAATAAGCCAGACATAGAAGGACAAATACTGTAAGATTCCATTTATATGAAATGCCTAAAATAAGCAAATCCAGTGAAAGAAAATAGATTAGAGGTTACCAGGGGCTGGAGGCGGTTGGGGGAAAGACTGGAGCATTATTGCTTAATAGATTCAGAGTTTCTGTTTGGGGTGATGAAAAAGTTTTGGAAATAATGGATGTTGGTAATAGTAGCACAAAATTGTAAGGGTAATTAACCCACTGAATTGCACATTTAAAAATGGTTAAAATGCATCATGCTAAGTGAAAGAAACCAGACACAAAGTACTACATATTGTATGATTCCATTTATATAAAATGTAAATATAAATGAATTTATAAAGATGAAATTAGATTAGTGGTTATGTAGGGCTGGGGAAGGATAGAGGGGTTGAGAGGTAACTACTAATGGGTGTGGAGTTCTTTTTGGAGTAATGAAATTGCTCTAAAATTTTTTGTAATGATGAATGCACAACATTGTGATTATACTAAAATCCATGGGTTATACACTTTGGAGAGATTGTATGGTATGTTAATATATGTTAATAAAATGGCTTAATAAATAAATAGTATAGCCAGAAATAGAAGCTATGTACAGCAGGGGAAGCATAAAGAGATTGAGAGGTGAAGAATTTTCTTGTTGGTTTGTTTATTATTATTATTAATTGAAATGAAAATGCTCTAATAATGATTGAAATGATGACTGCACAACTGTGTGATTATAGCAAATACCATTGATGGTATAATTTGGATGGATTTTATGCTTTATTAATATGTATCAATAAAATTGATTCATTTTTTAAAAATGGTTAAAATAGAAATTTTGTTATATATATTCCCACAATTAAAAAATGAAAAAGTACAGGAAGGGGGTGGGGAAGACACTGTGATAGAGAATGGGGGGCTGCTGAGAGCAGTCAGTGCAAGCTTCTCTCAGCAGGTGACTTTGAAATTGAAACCTAAACATGAGAATACAGGTAGGCAGAGTGGAAGAAACAACCTGTGTGAAAGCCTTGAGGTAGAAAGACACAGGTGTGACTGTGGGACTGAAGGGAGGCCAAGGTGGATGGAGCAAAGTAAGAGAGGAAGGCACGGCAGGAAATGTGTCAGCTCATGTGGATCCTTATAGGTCATGACAAGAAGTGTTATTTTTATTCAAGGTGCAATGGACAGCCATTGATTAGATTTTAAGTGGGGGCCTGGGGCATGACATGGTCTGATTTAAAACTTATTTTTGCAAGTTTAACTCTGGATTTCCTCTGGAGAACAATTTGGAAGGGACCAAGGACAGAAACAGGAAGACCAAATAAGAGGCAATTTCAGAAAGTCACACCAGACCATGGTACCTTGGACCAGGGAATTTGGAGCAGAGCTAAAGAGAAGAGGACAAATTACAGCTATATTTTGGAACTATAAATGAAATAAATTGTTTATAGTTTGGGTATTACATGTGATCTCCCTATTCCTTATCTCCCTGACTACGGGGATATTTTCAAAACTGAGTGATCCTTTCAAAATATAGGTTGACCTCATCTTTCTGTCCAAACCCTCTAATGGCTTCTCATATCACTCAGAGGAAAAGCCAAAGGCCTGATAGGCCTATAAGACCTTACATGATCTGTCCCCACACACCCAGCCTCCCACCTCCCCTTCTTGCCATTACCCCAATCTCATCTCCAACTACTTTTGAGTCTTTTCACTCCAGCCACACTAGCCTCCTTGCTATTCCTCAAACAGCTCCCATTTTATGGCTGTTGCATTTTCTGTACCCTCTTTCTGGAATGTTCTCCTCCTTTATATCACACAACTTACTCTAACTACTCTTTCAGACTTTTGCTCACATTCCCAGTGAGGGTCTCCAACCCCTATTTTAGGTTGTTTTTCCATTTCCCTTCCCCACTTTATTTTTTAATAACATTTATAACCATCCAACATATATGTTTTACTTATTTTTTTAATTTAAGGACTATATCATCTCTGCTCTGCAACTCTTTGAGGTTCATGTTTAGTATCTAAAATAGTCCCTGGAACTCATTTAATACTTGTAGAAGTGAGGAATAAGGAATGGCACAGTTGACTATAATGGACTAGGAGAGATTGCTGTGACTTCACATTACCCCAAGAGTAATAATAGAAACAGATTTGTCCTAATCCTTGTTCTTTCATAGCTCCATGCCTTTCCCGTGCTGTTCCCTAGAATGCCTGGTTGTCCTGATGAATTAATATTCAAGTTTCAAAACCCAAGTGAAATGCTGCTTCTTCAAAAGCAACATTTCCTTACAGCAACTCTCAGCCACCCCAAGCAGAATAAGTTACTCCTACCCCTTGCTTCCTTGGCAGCAGCTTGTTTGTGTATCTACATAATCATGGCAGTATATACACCAAACACTTGCCTCAATTCATTGTAATAACTTTTTATATATCTACCCCCACCCAGACTGAAATCTTTCAGGGCAGAACTGCCCCAGTCTCCTCACAGTGCTAGCATATACTGGGTACTAAACAGTGGGATGCTGAGTGAATCAAATGAGGCTCTTAATAAACACAGGCTTTTAATATTCAGAGAGTTGCTGTTTCTTTTCCAGCATAGATGATCAGGACTCAGGAAACTCAGAAAGCCTTCTCCATGGCAACAGCTGGGTGACCAACCAAGCATTTACTGCATTAAAAGGGAAGATGTTTACTGTTTCAAGAGAGCTGGTCTGAAATGGATAGGTGTGCTTGAAGCAACAGGTGGCAGGTGTTGGACAGGATTTAGGTTCTCCCCCAAAAGGGGTGGCAGTAAAGCCCTGTCTGATTTGATGATTCAAGCCCTATGCTAAATTTGCATGCTTACTGATTCAAACCATCTGTTTAATCCACTCCTAAAATTAAACATCATCTGGAACATCAACAGAATTAGTTTTATTCAGTGGCTTAAGAATCTGGATTAAAAATTGCAGAAATGTAAAACATGTGTCAACAATATCCATGGCACTAACAGGACCCCAGGACAGGTAGTAATTTTAGAAGATAAGAAATGCCAGCAAAATTATGCATAATCAACCCCCAGGGAGTGGCATTTAGCTGGGTGTGTGTCTTGAGAAAACTCAGGGAGAGAATTCACATTTTTCTTTAGGATCCATTCCCACTGGCAAATGTTTGATACCATAAGGAAATGCTCCCTTGCTTTGAACCTATATTAGCCATGCTATTGCTCTACCTCAGTGGAAAAGGAGATCATTCTGGATCAGAGAGGATTCAAAGCAAGGCATAGTAATAAGGTTCACAGGAGTTAGATTCAGGATCTCTTTGTAAATAAATCATTAAACAAATGTACTGCTTTCTGATAAAACTATTATACCCACATTGTCAGAAACGTAGAAAATTTGGGGGGAAAATAGTCTTGCCATCCCCCCCAAAGTTTAACTGACATACTAACGATTACATTTTTAAATTAAAAAAATTTTTTGACATAGTTAAGAATCTTAATGTCAGTACTTTTTGGTTCCTCTTTAGTGTACCTGCAGTTATTCCTAAGAATCAAACCATAGCATGTAGTTCCTACACTTTGAGATTCTTTTGCAAGTAGTGGCAGGCAGTGGCTAAGGGACACAGTTGGGGTCTGGGTCCTAACTTTCTTTATGGACAGCACTAACTGCTCCACCATTCACTCAACAAATGTCAGTTATCAATTATGTACTAGACTTTGTGCTAGGTCCTGGGGCTACAACTGTGTATTAGATAAGGTCCCTGCCCTCATAAGACTTATATTCTCATGTGGGTGTATATGTAGACACTGTGTAGAAAAAGAAGAAAGGGAAAACAAAGGAGAGGATATAGACTTTTAAAATGTATTAACTATTCCAGATAACTAGAATAGTTAGGTATCTAGTTGGGGCTGGGAGAGAGGCTGGGGCTAGGAGTTATTGCTTAATGGGTATAGAGTTTCTGGGATGATGAAAATGTTCTGGAAATAGATAGGAGGTGAAAGTTACACAACTTTGTCAATGTACTTAATGTCACTGAATTGTACACTTAAAAATGTATATTTTACCACAAATAAAGAAGTGTAAAATAATGTGCTAACTATTTAAAATGGCAATGGAAATTTCAAACAGGCAGAACTCAGTAAATACCTTCAATGTTCTGAGGGCCCACTAGATTCATGGCCTGGTGAGCTGGATATTCTACTCGTGGCCTGGCAATGCCCAACTGCTCCATGACACCATGGAGCAGCCTCTGGATGTCTGTTTCTGAGACACGGTCAGGGCTCCGAGGGCTATAAGCAGATGTCGGAGTCCATCCAAATGCCAGCCAAAACACTAAGCCAGACAGCATTACAGAGGCCATCCTAATCTGCAGAAAAAAAAACCAAACATATATCAGTTGACCAAAACTGGCAATTATGATGATGCCATTATACCACTACAGGGAATGGTTCAATGACCACTCAAAAAAGAACTGCAATGAAGAAATCCTTAGAGGTCTGCTTTTGTCTTAAATATCTACCCTACGCAGGGTATCAACTGTGGGAAGGTATTAAAAGAACAAACAAAAAACCCCAGACAAACAAAAAAAACAGTCCAAGGTATATCTATTCAATTCCTTAGGTACCTGCATTCTTGGGAAGGTTGGTCTGGAATGGCAGTTCTTTTTTTTTTTTAAATCTTCCTTGCATCTTCCTGAAAGACCTGATTGTCCCTGACCCTAACACTCGTTCCCACTCTTCCTAACAACAACAAAAAGAACACTCTTCCTAACAACAACAAAAAGAACTTCCTAACAACAACAAAAAGAACACTCTTCCTAACAACAACAAAAAGAACAACTCTGAGAAAGGGAGAGGAATGGTGACATCTTGAATTTTTCCAGTCTCATGAGAAAAGAGACTAACAGAAAGGTGTTTTGTAACCATTCTTTAACATTTATAAGATGTAAATAGCAAAGAAGCACAGAAGGGTTAGGGGGTGGTAGAAGGCAACATTTTTTTTTAATTTTAAAAAATTTTCCTCTCTCTTTTTTAAAATGTTACATTCAAAAAATATGAGGTCACCATATACCCCCAACCCCCTTCACCCCACTCCTCCCACATCAACAACCTCTTTCATAATCATGGCAAATTCAATGCATTTGGTGAATACATTTTGGAGCACTGCTGCACCACATGGATAATGGTTTACACTATAGTTTGCACTCTCCCCCAGTCCACCCAGTGGGCCATGGCAGGACATACAATGTCCAGCATCTGTCCCTACAGTACCACCCAGGACAACTCCAAGTCCTGAAAATGCCCCCACATCATATCTCTTCTTCCCTGTCCCTACCCTCAGCAGCTACCGTGGCTACTTTCTCCACATCAGTGCTACAATTTCTTCCATTACTAATCACAATAGTTCCACAGTAGAATATCAGTAAGTCTCCTCTAATCCATACTCTATTCCTCCATCCTGTGGCCCTGGGATGGTTATGTACACTCCACCTCTATATTGAGAGGGGGCTTAGATTCCACATGGATGATGGATGCAATTCTCCTGCTTGCAGTTGTAGGCACTCTTGGCTCCCTGGTGTGATGGTTGACCTTCTTCACCTCCCTGTTAGCTGGCCTGTGTAAGTCCAATAAACTAGATGGTAGGGGTTGCAAGTCTGCTGAGGCTCAGGGCCTGGCTGTCACATGGACAGTCCAGAGATTCAGGTCTCCTGAGTATACACCAACCCCAGCACCAAGCACAGGTTCGGTAAAAGTGACAGAAGAAGCATGTGTAGAAAGGTCATATCTGAGTCCAACTCCATCACACTCAGGAACACAAACTCCAAAGTAGGGCCAACTGACATGGCACTAAACTGCAGATCCATCTGCCATGGACACAGAACCTGTGGGTCTCTGTCGCCCTCATGAGAACCAGTACCTGGGGTTGTATCTACTTTGGCTGTCTCTGGGACCCTGCTGAGGCATGCATAAGCACCACCCCTCTGATGACCTCCAGACTCTTTTTTGGAGACTCATAGCCATATAAACTCATTTGCTCTTTCATTTTTAACTTATCAAACATCTATTATGCTTGACATCCTGAGAGGAATGAAAATACCCACAGCACAGGCCTGGTCCTGCCCTGCCATTTGGTAGAGGAGATGAAGTATGCTTGCTCTACCACATACTAGCTTGATGATCTCAGGCAATTGCCTCAGTTTCCTCTTCTACAAAAAAAAAAAAAAAGGATAATAAAAGCATCTACACAGTTGTGAAAAATAAGCGTGCAAATACATGTAAGAGGGCTTTGAACAATGCCAGGCACTGAGTGAGCGCCCTATTACAGTTGCTATTATTATGATGGTAATATTGCCTCAGGCTGACCAGTTTATCCTTACAGTTTTGGAGGTCAGAATTTCTGCAGGGGGGTTGATGACAGCAGGAATGCAGAGAGAAGGAGAAAACTAGCCTGGGGAGTCAATCTGTCTAAAAATTTTTAATTCTATGGATAAGTCAGGGAAACATGGGAACAAATGTTCACACAGCTTCCCTCTGCAGCTGCTAACCTGGTTAGGGTGGATGCTCCAGGCAGCGGCCTCGAAAACCCTCCCTTTGATTCCCTCTTTCTTTGGAGGGAAGGGGCTGAGGAGGAAACTCGTACATTTTCTTTCCTGAAACTGAAGTTGGTACCCACAATTTCTTCTTTTGTAAAAGGAAACCTTTTTCTAGTGACCTCTAGATCTAAAACCTTGCTCCTCAGAGAATTGAGAACAGCTCTGCGTTGCAGTGCGGAGCGAAGCCTGCAGTTCTGACGGAAAACGCCGGAGGCAGACTTCAGCCTCTCCATCCTCCATCTTTCCCTTGTCTGCTCTGAATGCAGGAAGTCAGTCTGTTTGATTTCCACTTCATGCCTACACCGTTCTGATCTGATGATTGTCCAATCTCTTCTCCTCGGTCCTGGTACTCCTTTCCGCTTATTTATAGCCGACCCCCCAAACCCCCCATCTTTCTTTGGTACCCAGCCTCCAGCTCGAGCATTTCCGCAGAATGCCCTCCCCCACACTCAAATCCCCAAAACGATCCGCCTGTCTCAATTTCGAGGCAAAAGGCCGAGAGGGCATCAGCGCAGTACTCACCTACAGGCAGCCCCGGGAGCGCGCTGCGGTCAAGGCCTCTGACACCGGCGACCGGGCGCCGGGCGGCTCCTGCGTCGCCTCCCTCCGCACCTTAGCTCCGCCCCGGCTCCTCCTCCCGCAGGTGGAGGCTTCCTCGCCCACACTCCACCGAAAGCGTGCCGGGGTGCGTGTGCATCTCGCCCGTCAGGCACACAGCGCCGCACTCCCCCATTTTCTTGACTGTCAACATCCTTCAGAGACCGTCTTTCTCCATCGACCCCTATGGAAGTAATTCCCCTCCTTTCTCAAGCTATTATCTAAACAGAGTATGCCAGATAGCCGCGTCTGTCCTTTGCCTCCACTAGCCCATCGTTAATTTTGCTACCAGTTTAAACAAGTCTTGTAGTGGGAAGAGGGAGGAGGTAAGGGCAAGGGTTACAGAAGATGAAGAGGACCTAAGATCTTCCAATGGTGGCAATAAAGTATATATTGCTTAAGGATCCCTTTCACTGAGCAGGAATTTGGGGGATATGTTATACAGGACGCTAAGGACGTCTGTTAAAGTGATACACCAAAAAACCTCTAGGTTTATTAGTCCTGAATGTTACATCTAAACCATCTAAGTAAAGTTTCAACTTTTGTCTGAAAAGAAACCATGCCAATGGATCCCAGGAATAGCACTTGCATAAACATATCCAGGTAGAGCCAGGATTTTTTATTAAATAAAGGTTTATAAACTTCCTACTGTATGCAATCTTGAACATTTGAAATTTGGTATAAAAAAAAAATCTAAGCCATACAATACAGTATGATAGTTCTACAAATTTCTTTAAGGACCAGGGATGTGTAATGTACCTGGGAAGGGGGGGTGGTGGTGAGGATAACTAAACAACTTAATAAGGTTAGAGCTCTCTTTTATCATCCGTAACGATTTTATGCACGGAATAGGGGCTGGCAACAGTCATTCATGAGACACACAGCTTTTTGGCTTGAAGCCAAGCCTCCTTCCTGGAGCTTTCTTCCATGTATGCTTTTCTGTTTACTGTTTTGTTTTGTTTCAATGCATGTTAAACAAGACTGCTACTATGTATTGACTCTGGACTCAGAGACCAAGCTGGGACTTACTATTTACTGTTCACACATATTGAGATTTTTTTCAATTCTGAATTTTACTTTAGCAGTGTTCACTATTTTCACTTTGTACTTAGAAAAATGGGATTGATAAAATGTACCGCCTTTGTGTTGAATGGAAATTTGATTAAAATAACCCAAAACTTCTATACATCATGCAATATTTATTTTTAAAATGAAACATCAAATATATCCTGAGCTTGATGATTATCAAAACCCTATATATTTAAGTTAATGATAGAGAATATTACCAAGCAGCCTACCACTTTCAGCTGTATGACTGTACTGTTTGTTGCTAATCAAATATTAGATCTTTATACTTAAAGCATAATCTTTGAAGTTATTGCACATATACACTTTTAACTTTGTACATTTGTATATTTATCATTTGATCCAATATCCATGTGCAGTTAGTAACCTAAGTATTAATTTACCTCCATTTTGTATAAGGAAAAATGAAAACAGAGATTAAATCAAGGATTCCTTTTTTAAAAAGATTTATCTCTGCCCCTGCCCCCCCTCCCCGCTCCCCCAGCCTTGTTTTGCACTCACTGTCTACTCTTTGTGTGTTCTTTTGTGTCTGCTTGTCTTAGCTCCAGACAGCGCTGGAAACTGATCCTGGGACCTTCCAGGATGGAGAGAGGCGTTCAATCTCTTGTGCCACCCCAGCTCCCTAGTCTGCTGCATCTCTGTCTATCCTCTGTGTCTTTTCTTACTGCATCATCTTGCTGTGCTAGCTCTCTGCAAGGGCCACTACTCCATATGGGCCAGCACTCCACGTGTGACAGCTTATCGTGTGGGCCAGCTCACCATGTGGACCAGCTTGCCTTTCACCAGAAGGCCCTGGAAATAGAACCCTGGACCTCCCACATGGTAGATGGGAGCCCAATTGTTTGAGTCAGATCCGCTTCCCAAATCAGGGGTTCTTAACCTTTTTTGTCCCAGGTCAGATGAAAACCACAGACCCCTTACTAAGTTCACACTATACTGTGTATTATTTAATAAATATATCAACCTGCACCAGCACATTTTGAATTTCAATTCAAGCTCATGGACCCCTTGTTAAGAACCCTTGGACTAAATCAAGTCTAAAATTCAGCTTTTCAGACTATTTCTCCAGTTACTACACCTTTAAGCATATATTCTGTACTGCAGTTTTCAGCTAACAAAAATGAGAATGGCATGTAGGTAGTTTCTTTTAAAAAAAATCACTAATTCCTCAGAAAAGTCACTAATTCAGGTAATTTATAGTTAGCAACATATGCTTTCTTTTGGAATTAGTCTTCCAATTCAACATTTCATAGCCTTCCAGTGGACATATGTGGTTGTAATCATTTTTAAAAATTCAAAGTGAGGTTAAAAAAACTGTTTTGAACTAAACATACATCCCAGAGTTTACAAATATTTTCTATTACTACTTCCTACTAAAAATACCACAAACATCTGAAATGCATGCCTATTCTATATTACAAGTCTATTCTATATTTTGATGTCAGGTAAATAAGTTTATATCTACAGATTTTTACAATCTTTTATCATAAGTCAAATACTGGTTCTAAAGGGTCGATTCCTAGGGAATGAATATGGAAACGGGAACTCACTTTGAAATAAAACAGATGTACAATCATCAAGTAGAACTGAGTAAAGCAAATATGTGATGACTTAAAACTTGGGTGTATGGTGAGTCTGGTTTGCTTGGAGTCGGTGTGCAATGCTGTCCTATTCTTCTGTAACATCAGAATGTGGTATTCTAACACTTGACCTGCAAAACTATCTTTAGTGGTCAGTTCTGCCTGTATATTCTTTCCTCTAAAACCTAGAGAATATGCTGTATTGCTCATAAAACTTTCTTAAAGATTTGTATTTCCTAAGATTTCATTAAATAATTTAAAATATAAATATAGAAGATTTGCTTGGCAGTTTGGGTCAAATTTTATATGGTAGTTTGAATTTCATTAGAGTCTCAGGCACGTAATTTTCTAGAAAGTTATCTTTAATATCTATGCTAAATAAATAACATTACACACAAGACAAAACCACCAAAGGCTTTTATCCTAGTTAAAGGTACAGAGGTCCATCACCTATTCTAAATTCTAAAAAACCAAGTATCTGCATATAAAAAAATCACCTTGATTAGTTTTTCAAGTTTAATTACTCCTCCTTAAATAATTTAAAATTCTATATTAAACAAAATAGATAAAAAATTTATGCAAATTCACTTTAAACATACAGTATGTTTTAAAAGTCATCAATCACTTCTGTATAATATATGAGCATCCATTAGACATCATTTTGCTTTAGTCATTATTCTTACTTCAAAGGAACACATTGTACACATCTGTAGACAATAAGCCAAATTACCCTGCCCCAAACAGAAATAAAGTATTAGGATGTCAGTGAAACAAATTTCTAGAATTTTTTAAAAAGATAATAAACATTAATTGAATATAATTTAAGACATAAGGTTTGCAGGGCTTACCGCTTCCTTTAAATGCTAGAAATTTTTTGTAAAAACCTTATCTTAGGAGGAATAACAGAAAATAGGCATAGCTAACTCCACTCATCCTGTCATATATAAAAATAAAACTGATGCATTTTCAAAACTTAATGTTTTAAAATCCACTCCATTTTATACTAAAAAAGGCAAAGTATAACCTCTGCTTCAAGAGAGCACAATAAAAAATAGTTTAAATACTGTCATAATTAAAAAAAAAACGAAGCAGTTATTTACAAAGGTATAAGCATCCAAGTTGCTTATGCAATGAAATTAAAATGTTTCAGAGAAAAATCTATCATTTAACGATCATTCTGAGCTACAAACTAACATACAGATTATCCTACAAGTCATATCATGAATTGCTAATTTTCACATTAATGACAAGAATAACATTTACCAATTACAAATCTACAGGTTTACTTGTTGGTAGCAGTTGACCTTTTCCAATAGGATTTTTTGGAGAACCTTTATACCAAACCCTTTCTCTTTCTGAATGTTTCCTAAGGACCCTGCTATTTATCCTAGGAGAGAAGCCCATATTATTTACAACAGGTTTTATATCATGATTAGTCAGGTCATCCAAAGGAGCCTTAATTTGGCCATCAGATACCACATCCTCTTTACAAATTCTTGACCTGAGAGAAGCATTCACCAAGTCTGGGGGTTCCTTCATCTTTGAGAAAGATTTAGAAGCTAAATTCATGTTTGATTTTGAAATTGCATTAGTATTTGACTGTTTACATGACATAGCCTTCTGTTCTTTAGGACTTGATACGGTACATGAAATAGAGGAATCTTTTGATGTACTTTCTATACAAGAGGAAAGAGCACTGTCACAGCTCACTGATTTAACCAGAGGAGAAGCAGCAGTAGCAAAACTTGACAACTTACACCTTATAGGCTGTCTGTTATACTCCGATAAAGAATTAATTCTTCTGACAGACTGACGGACAGGAGTACGCTGAAATTTAAGAGGTGACTTAATTTTTGTTCTATTTGGTTCATTCAAAGAAAGCTTGTTAAACCACTGTATGTGGTCTGAAACCTTTCCATGCTCTGTCATTTTTATACTTTCTGAAACCATTTTATCACATGTTTCCACCAGAGACTGCTGTTTAATAATTCTCATAGGCCTAGGTTTTGACATATTACTTGTAATCTGCTCTGAAGAAGAGGATTTAGCCTGATCGTTTCCAGAAACTGAACATTTCAGTAAATTCTCGTCAAATACATTTTCATTCTCCTTTAATTTAGTATTTAGTCTATCCCTTGGGGACTTCTCTTTCTCTATTTGTTCATCACTGGTGAACTCTTGTGTGCTTAAATTATCTTCTGGTATTTTTGAAAAAATGATTTTTCCATTTCCCACCTTATTCTGAGTTGAATAAAATTTTGCTTCTCTACCTAATTCTTGAGTTTGATGTACGGAGAAGTCTGTTTCTGAAAAACTATTTTCATCTTTACTAGTTTGGTGTTCATGCTTTTTCTTTGATTCGTTCACAGTCAAATCATTAGTTTCAAACAGATTTTCCTTTGGGCTATATTCTATAGAAGACATTTCCTTTAATTTTATTTTCCCCATATTAGTTATTGATGACTGCCCAGGATTTATCAATGAATGAAGGTTACTTCCAGATTCAGAAAATGCCTTCTGAATTTTCACCAAAGTCTCTGTGGTCAAGTTATTTTCATCCCCATTAAAAGAGTTTCCAGTTAGACTGCTATTATTCTTATTGTGTACAATAGAGGGGGTAAGCTCATATGAAGTAACAGGTGACTTTTCAACCATAAGACCAGGATCCAAAGAAGTGTTTTCCACCTCAAGATTTCTCACTATCGGAGATGTTTCATTTGCATCTGGGTCTTGATAACTTGAATTACTAGGTCCTGTCCAAGACATCCGGTGATTTGTTCCATCCAGTTGCTCTGGAGTTAGTAAGTTTTCCTCAGACTTACTGATCTTTTTTGAACCTAAAATAAAGCAGTTCAGGACTTTTAATCCTTTATATTTAACTTAGTTCTGAAATATAACCCAAACACATGACCAAAAAAGTACTAAGCATTTAGTTACAATAAATTAAAGATCTGTGCTAAAAGAAGCTTTTAATGTAAGAGTATAAAGCATTTTCATATTTATAAGTATCCTCCAATTGTTTATAGATCACATTGCCAGTTCAAATATTCTCACTATTAAAACAAGAACTTCTAATTTCTAGAATAGCAAATTATTTAATATATTTTATCTTAAAAAAGTCACTAAAGCAGACTTTTTGAGTAAAACTGTAAGAATACCAGTTAACTGTACCTTTCCTTGTTATTTTTTCAGTATCTGGGCTAAAAAGTAGACCTGTTTTTACAGATTCAATCCTATTTTTTAAACTTTGTTGACTTGCAAGTCGTCGACCAACATTTTCATATCTACTAAAATCAGAACATCCATTCTGTATACAAAAATAAAAGAAAAGGTTTTGATTAATAAATCTAGTTAATTCAAAATATTAAGACAAAGTAAATTTTTGTAATTACCAAAATCTTCTACAGCTGATTAAAAAAAAAAGACAAAAATCCTACTGTCATTGGGTTTACATCCTAGATGAGGAGACTTAGACAAAATCAAGATAAACAATAAAAAGTGAAAAGTGTGATGAAGAAAAGTAAAGCAGTGTGTGACAGCAGTTTGTATTTGGTAAATCTCCCAAAAAGATGGTGTTTGTACTAATCCATTCATATGGGCATGAGCAGGGGAGGGAGAAATAAATACGTCTTTAAAAAAAAAAGAAAAAGAAAAAAAGCCTACCTGGGAAGTGGACGTGCTCAGTGGTTAAGCGCCTGCTTCCCATGTACGAGGTCCCAGGTTCAATTCCTGGTGCCTCCTTAAAAAAAAAAAAAGAATGCCTCCATGATTGGAAGAATGGAGCTGTCTTAACTGACATGAGGAAGACTGCACGTTGAAGTATGGTTGGGGAGAGGGGAATGGTAGCAGCAAATAAGTGCATCTCAGGAGCACTGTTTGGGACAGGTTACACTTGAGATGTCTATTGAACTTCCCAGGAAGGAAGTTAAGCAGGCAGATGATAAGGAAGCAGTCAAATTGTTTAGGAGAGCATTCTGGGCTGGAGATGTAAACTAGAACACTTTAAGCTATGAGACTATCTGATCACCCTTAGTGAGTGTAGATAAAGAGAAGTCCAAGAACTAGCTAGATTTTGGGTACTTCCAATGCAAAGGAATTAAAAAAATAAACAGTGAAGAAGAGAGAAAATCATGAGAGTGTTAGTGTCCTAGAAGCAAGGAAAGAAATACCAAAGAACAGCAAGTGATCAACTATGCTGACTGCCGCTGGCAGGTCAAGTCGAATAAGGGCTGACATTTGACCATTGGTTTGATCAACACTGAATTCATCAGTGACTTTGGTTAGAACAGTTTCAGTGGGATGGTAGAGATGAAATTCTCACTGGAATAGGTTTAAGGAGAGTGGAGAAAGAGGAACTGGAGATATCAACTTAAGAATAGGAAATTTGCTATAAAGGGGAATAGAGAATGAGACAGTAGCTAAAGGAGAGACAGTGTCAAAAATGTCTCAGTGTATCAAGCCCACAGTTTTTTGCTAATATAAACAGATCAATGAAATGGACACTTACTACATCTCTGCTACTTTTCCCCAGACTAAATTTCAAACGAAGAGATCTTCGAACCTTTTCTTTACGACTAACTTTAGGAGAGAAGCAGCCTGCTTTTCCTGATTCTACCCTAAAAAGAGTAGAATTTAAAATGTCAGTTTATTATCACAGTATAAACACCAGGAATTCTTGCAAAATGCAATTTGAGAGAAAATCATCAGGAAATCATCTTGCTAATAATTGAACAGAGAAAGGATTTTCTAAAATCAATTAAATTTTAAAAAAAATTTATTTCTCTCCCCTTCCGCCCCCCGCCCCCAGTTGTCTGCTCTCTGTGTCCATTCACTGTGTGTTCTTTTCGCTTGCATTCTTGTTGGCGGCACCAGGAATCTGTGTCTCTTTTTTGTTACACTACCTTGCTGCGTCAGCTCACTATGTGTGCAGTGCCACTCCTGGGCAGGATGCACTTTTTACATGCAGAGCGGCTCTCCTTATGGGGTGCACTCCTTGTGTGTGGGGCTCCCCTACACGGGGGACACCCGTGTGGCCTGGCACTCCTTGTGCACATCAGCACTGTGCATGAACCAGCTCACCACACGGGTCAGGAGGCCCTGGGTTTGAACTCTGGACCTCCCCATATAGTAGGCAGACGCTCTATCAGTTGAGCCAAATCCACTTCCCTCAATTAAATTTTAAGATACCATATAGGTACGCATTGTATTTGCATATAAAAATTATCTTTCCTGTTATTATAAAAGGTTAGTCACTTCTAAACTGGGGTCATTAGAATAGATTCATTTTTTAAACTAACAGGAAATTTTCAAATTACACACACCAATGCAAAATAAGATTTTATAAGCAAAGTGAACTCAGATTGATGATATTTCCCTGGTGGGTATATAAAGGGCACTTGATTAGTAAGAATATAAAGGCAGAGGGGAATTTATATATTATGACTCAAATAATGCAAATATTCTCTGTAGAGAGATAAATATTTTTAAACTATATATACCAAATATTTATACAATGAAGACACAAACTGTCCGGGCTAAATTACCTGCAAACGTTTTTGCCTGCAATCCTTTTACTTCGCCTTTGCCCACCTGCACTGGTCAAATGGTTTCCACTGATGGCTACAGGAGAAAGTGAACTCTGAGATGACCCTTCTGGGCTTGTATCAATATTAGCTAAAAAAATAACCACATATAATAATTATTTACTTTTTAAAAGTATAAAATATTATTAGCAACAACAAAATCACATAATTTCTGGTTGGGTTAGGGTTCCAAATAACTAAACTCAAGGAAAAAAAAAAAGGCACCAATTTCTCAATTTTAGTTGTAAATGAAAGGTCAGATTAAACATACTTTTATATTAGAGTTTTGTGTTAAACTCTTTTACTAATATAAGAAAAGTAGGCATTGTTGCACTTTGGAGATGGAGTAAGCTTTGGAACCAGACAGATTTAGGTCTGCCCCACTACTTAAGAAATGGCTTTAGGCTCTGAAAATGGGCTTGTACGGTGAGTATAAATATTACTGTAATGTACATAAATGTCAATACAGTATGTGGTATAAATTAATGCTATCATTATATCAATTAATACTATTATCAAAAACAAACCATTGAGGACAGTGGTGGTGGTAGTACAACATTGTGAACATAATTAACAGCACTCAATTATATATTTGAATGTGGTTAAAAAGGGAATAAATTTTTTAAAAAATCCACTGGACTGTACAAGAAACAGTGAACTCTAAGGTAAACGATGGACTAAAGTTAATAGTACAATTTTAAGAATATACTTTTATCACTTTCAACAAATGAACCACACTGGTGTTAATAGGGTGGTACATGCAAACTGTATTTTCTGCATGATTGTTCTCTAAAGCCACTTTTCTAATTAAAAAAAAAAAAAGTCCCCTGAAATAAATTTTAGAGAATAGAATAGAAATTCTTTGCATTTTAAAATTTCCCATTTATCATTTTGAGCTGTATTCTTAAATTATTTGTGCTCGGTATTGAGTAGTACTCTTAAAAAAAAAATTCTATCAATAAACACCTGTGAATGTATAAAAATAAATAAATAAATCATTGACAAACAATGGTACCCAATACCTGAGTATCCAATACACACTTGCTAGCCAAATGCTATCTACCTGACCCTGGAGTGAATTATATTTGACAAATGAACAAAAACTAGTTATCTATAACATATACCTAGCTACTTTGCTATTGCCATGTTTCATACTAACAATCAGTGGTTACAACAGAAGTTCAATTAATTAATTTAATATCATTATATCATGAAACAGACTATAATAAAAATTATGAGTAAAAGTAAATAGTTATGAACAAAAGCTTATGTTTGAATCATGCCTAGTATACACTGAACAAATATGAATACTCTCAACTCATTATCATTATTAATAAATTCACACAGATCCTTAGACATAGATACCCATGTTTTTTCAGTTTGAAAATGGAAGAACTAAAATCATTACAGGGGCTTTGTGGTGCATTTGACTAAAGAAAAATTTGGAGGCCAATATAATGCATCCAATGTGACACAGTTAACTTTTCTAGGACTGCAGTCTAGACATCTGGGAAATGTGTCAGTGGTCACAAGGAGGCATAGCTGGAATACATGGAGTAGAACAATGCAAAATTACCATATGTATGAGAAAAAATTATAAATAGGAACTCTATGGATTGTAGATTAATGCTGTTGACTTTATACATTTTTTTAAAGTATCATATTTATTATAATTCAAACCTAGAAACCAACCTATTTTCAGTTTTGCAGAATTTTTTGAATTATGATTTAGAAAGTAGAGTCAAAGAAAAATGGTAAGTTAAGATAATAGAATTATTGTTGAACTTTTATTTGTAAAGAAAAGTCACTGATTAAACAGCTCATAATAATGTTATAAGAATGTTTAACATATTTTGGGGGAGCTTGGAGAAGTAATCAATAAGTTCATTGTTTGGGGAGGATGATGTAATGTTAAAAAGCAAACAAAGGCCAAGCAGAATTATAGTTCCCATTTGTCATTTGGAAAAAGTCCTCCAAACAGGAGACTTTAAATATTTAAAAATTTGCAAAATAATTTGTAAAGAAAAACACTTAAAAATTTGAAAAACACCAAACTACTTGAGGTACAGACATAAGCCTAGAAATCCTTATTATACTTTGGAATGATAAAGAGCATGTGAAGAAGTGATTTTCTTCTGGAAAACCACAGGTTGTTATTTAAATCTAGTATTCAAATCAGCACAGTCAGAATATTCACTGGAAGTTCTGGTTGGCCACATTAGTAACTTGTGATCTATTCTGATCATCACATTTTAAGAAAAATATTAACAAACTGTAGGTCATTTGGAAGAAAATAGCTAGGCTGGTAAGGGATCTGGAAATTATGCCATAAGGAACTTTTAAAAAATATTTCCTTTCTTTTTTTTTTTTTTTTGATTTTTTTCTTAGACTTATAAGGAACATTTTTTTTAAAGCTTATAAAAGCTACTCAAGTATATAACTTCAAAAATACCCCTCACAAAAACCCCAACCCACAATAGTTTCCGCAACAATAACACCTCCAATCTGGATTCAAAAATCAAACCTCTGACCATCTTAATTCAACAGAAGACAGCAAGAGAGTCATAGCTATAGATCTAGAAGCAACTAAAGTAGGATTCGGGATGTCTGATCACACAAAATCCAAGTACCAATGATAGCCACAGAAGCTCAATCTCTCACTCAGTTAACATACTTTCAATAGAATTCATAAAACACACACACAGGGAAGCGGATGTGGCTCAAGTGATAGGGCCTCCGCCTACCATATGGGAAGACCCAGGCTTGATCTCTGGGGCCTCCAGGTGAAAAAGAAGAAGAGAAAGCATGCCTGCGTGGCAAGCCAGTGCCCACACGGTGAACCAAGTGCCTGTGTGGCGAGCCAGTGCCCACATGAATGAGTTGTGCAGCAAGATGATGATGTAATAGAAGAGAGATGAGGGGGAGAGTCAAGGTGAAGCACAGCAGAAACCAAGAACTGAGGTGGCACAGGTGACAAGGAAACTTTCTCCACATCAGAGGTCCCCAGGATCAAATCCTGGTGAATCCTAGAGGAGAAAAAATGAGAAAAGACAAAAAGAGAAACAGATACAGAAGATCACACAGCGAATGGACACAGACAGCAAAAACAGCAGGGCAGGGGGAAGGGAATGGGAAGGAAAAACAAAAAAAACCATACATACACACAAACATTAATTATATTGAACCAGTGCCTATTTTAACAGGGTAGAGACCTTATAAACATCAGAGATTTGATAAAACACAGATTAAAGTTCTGACTCCTGAAGGGCGGTTTTAATATGAAATAGCACTTTATTCAGAGTAGGCACTCATGTCAAAGTTTATAACACAATTACAGAAAATTCTACTTGCTACCTGATCCTGGTGTAGAATTGCTACTGAAGAGATTACTTGGCAACAGCTCAAAATTAAAATTGTGCTTGATGAACTTCCTTTTCTTATTTGAGAAGCCATGTGAAGAATCTATGGGCAGTTTACGCTTAGCATTTGGTGTAAGAATCATTGGTGATACAGATATCTGAGCTAAAATAACAAAAACAAAAAAACACAATTTGTAATTTCTCTATGTTTTAAAAATTCAAAAGCTTTATACAGTTTCTTCTCATAAACTTGTTACTTAGAGCTAAGCAAAACAGGGAGAAGGAATACATTTACAATATAGTATATATGTTATATAACTAAACAAACACTGCAATTATTTAAAATGAATATAGGGAAGTCACAGAGAGGCAAGATTAAGAAACAGAAGTAACTTAAAATAGACTAAAAGGTACATTTAATACACAATAAATATTAATGTAGAAAAGGAGATTAAAATGAAAAAGTTGCAACAAAAACCTAAATATTATTTTTGCTTTAACTCTGAAGAATAAAACAAAAGATCCTATTGTTTGTTAATCTGTTGGGCTGAACATTTTCAGCTATACAAATGAAGATTAAAAATTGAAGCATACACTAATTCAACTTCTGGTTTGAAAACAAAAACAAGTTTGTGTGTGTGTGTGTTTAAATCCATAAGCTTTGTTTGTGGCAGAGCATGTATAAGGACATACAATCTACTTGAGCTAATTTCACATGTTCAATAGCATCAGAAAAAGCATGAGTAAGATTAGACTAAAAAATTGTCATCTAGAATTTCTGGTACAGTATATCCAATGTAATTAAGCAAGGTTACAACATAGGACAATATCTCCATTGAAAATAATATTTTAATTTGATTAAACCAAAATAAGTTAGGTAATTATGGTAATTATTTTTATAAAATACAACAAAAATTTTCCTTAAATATATACATAGTATACCTACCAGTTCTTTCCTGCTGAGGTGTAATAGTGGGTGTTCTGTTAGATTTAAGTTTATTTAATGCTCCACTAACAAAATCTGAAATGCAAGGCATATATAATCATATGATTAATTATAACTTAACATCTACCTTTCACCAATAATTCATAATGATATTTGTTGTCTTCTTTTAACATCTAATTTTATATCAGCTTATATATTTTAAAGTCATTTAATGTCATTTAAAAGGAACTATTTCAAAATAGGAAAAAACTAAAGGATATATTTTTATTCCATCCACAGCTTATATTTCTATAATTCCTCAAGAAAAAGAAAAAGGAAAAAACATACAATACAAAATTAAATGTCATGCAATTATAATTGTCAAAAAAGGGTACAGAAGTAGGAATCGTAACTTAATAAGGAATAAGAAAGCTTTGCAGGAGAAATGAAACCTTGACAGTGTTTTGCTGGATTTTTAGTAATTGATTAGTTAAGAGAGTAGCATTTGGGGATACAGTGAATAGTATATGCAAAGGAATGTCAGTAAAGGTAGGATTTATGTACACTGCAAACCAGTAGTCTGATATTACTAGAGCAAAAAGTGAGTGACAGATTAAGAGATAAGCTTTGAGAATTAGGTATAAAAGAACCTTTTGTGTCATTTTAAAAAACTTGGAATTTTCCAGAGGCAAAGAAGAGCAATATCACCAAATCTGCATTTTAGAAAAATCACTTTGGCTGTAGGGAGAAAGACAGATTTAAGGGGGCAAGCCTCCTTGGAGGCAGGCAAACTACTTGAAGCCTTTTTTATTTATTTATTTTTTAAAGATTTTATTTATTTCTCTCCCTTTCCCCAACTCCCCCGCCCCGTCTGCTCTCTGTGTCCATTTGCTGCATGTTCTTCTTTGTCCACTTCTGTTGTTGTCAGCGGCATGGGAATCTGTGTTTCTTTTTGTTGCGTCATCTTGTGTGTCAGCTCTCCGTGTGTACAGCGCCATTCCTGGGCAGGCTGCACTTTATTTTGTGCTGGGCGGCTCTCCTTACAGGGTGCACTCCTAGCACTTGGGACTGCCCTACGCGGGGACACCCCTATGTGGCACAGCACTCCTTGTGCGTATCAGCACTGTGCATGGGCCAGCTCCACACGGGTCAAGGAGGTCCGGAGTTTGAACCTCGGACCTCCCATGTGGTAGACGGACACCCTATCCACTGGGCCAAGTCCGCTTCCCAACTTGGAGGCTCTTTAAGTATATTATTTAGTCATTTGATAAATATTCTTTCATATCTATATTTACTACGTATCAAGTACAGTGTTAGCACAGAGACTACAACACTGACTGACCAAAATTGACATGATCTTTGCCTTTATGGAATTTAAATGAAGGAACCAAACATTAAGCATAAGAAATATTTATAAATGGGATCAGTAATCTGAGGAAAAGTACATATATAACGAGAGAGACATAATTTAGATTGGGGAGTCAGGGAAAGTATCCCCACTTAGCCAGGCAAGAAATGAAGGTCTGAGCTGAGGCAGGAATCATGGAAATGGGATGCAGGAATAAAGGAATTTAAAGAGATCAGAATTACAAGACTTGGTGATTAGTGGGATGTGTGGATGAGGAAAGGGTAGATAAAGATTCCTAGAGTTCTGATTTTGAGGACTGTGTAGACAATGGTACCAAATGAAGAAGGAAATTACACAAGAAAGAGGTAGACATGCCTATCACACACCAAAATAGGTATGAATCCATTTGTGGAAATACCATGGCAGAAGATTTGGAAGTCATTAGCACAGAAATGACAGTACAAAAAATGTGAATGAATTTGGCACTCTTTTTCCATACACCTCCATTACCAATGCTATGGACCATGGTTGGTGGTAATAGTCTGATGATATTATCTCATAATATGTAAGAAATACTCTACCACAGTGTGATGTGTTGGTGAAGGGGTGTTGTATGGGCAATCTACACATATGTATGATTATTTTGCAAGTTTACAACCTCTAAAATAAAAATATGTTTTTAAAAAATAGTGTGGGTTGGGGGAAAAATATACCAATATAGGGACTACAGTTGGTAGTAATATTTTGACAATGCTCTTGCATAGTTTGTAACAAATGTTTCACAACAAGGCAAAGTGTTGGTGGAAGGGTGATGCATAAGACCCCTGTATGATGTTACGTATGTTTATTTTGTAGGTTCACAATCTTCACTATACACTTATTGTTTAAGCATGTTCATGGATGAATGATATACTTCAATAAAAAATATATTTTAAAAAAATGTGAATGAATGAGATCAAGAAAGAAGTGTGAGACGAAGGTCAAGGATGGGAGAATGGAACATTTGAGAGGTGGTCCGACAAAAAGAAACCAAAAATGAGAGAACAAATGGCCAAAGAGGTAAGGAAACAATGAATTATAAAAAACAAGGAAAGGAGGGAAAAAAATCAGGACAGAAATAGACAAGTGGTAAAGAGATTCTGAATAAGACAAGCCTAAAATTCTATCCTGGATTTAACTTTTAGAAAATTATCATGACTTCAGTAGGAATAATTTCATGCAAAAATATCCCCTTAATTTTCTTTTCTTTTTAAATTTAATCCTCCCACCCCTTGTTGTTTGCATTCGCTGTCTGCGCTCAGCTCTCTGCAGGGGTGCAGAACATCAGTTCTTGGTGGTAGCGTGGGCCAGCTTGCCTTCACCACGAGGCCCCGTTAATCGAACCCGGGGCCTCCTGTATGGTAGATGGGAGCCCAATCACAAGAGCCATCTCCGCCTCCTCCCCCTAATTTTCAGTATGATAAAACACAAAACTATTTTTCATTCTTCAAATGTTCATTTACTTGATTAATCACCAAATATCACTCAAAGTTCCTATTTAAATTGAAGTTCAGAAATAGCTCACATATATATTATTGAGAAATCTTATACCCTCAAGTGAAGTAAGTACAAACGAGAGAATACTGAACACCTCAATGAAGAACCAAAAATGGCAATTCTCTAACTGGTAGGCAATGGCTAATAAGGCCAACCTTTATCACTCCTAGGTAGATAAACAAAGTTAATGTGGAAGAGGAAAAAGAGACAAAAAAAAGGAAAAGCAGAGCTTTAATAAAAGAAAAAAGAAGAAACAATCAGGAAACAAACAGGTTCAGTCCCAATAGTCAACACTCAATTAGAATAGCACAGCACAATTAGGAAATACCTAAAAACAAACTATTAGAAAGCCAATTTTTGTGCTATGTGATTCAGATGAACAACTACAGAATTAAATATAGGAAACTTTAATAAGGTTTTGTTTATTTGGTTAGTTTGTTTAGTTTAGTTTTCTGCACTAGGACATGGGACTTTTTATTATATTGGTTGAATATATTATACCAAAAGCCTATTTTTCCATAAATATAAATGCTAAAATATTTTAAAAATTAACAACAAAAAGACGAACTGTTTCCTCTACACTCTGAAACCATTCTGATTACATCATAAGCCACAGTGAAGGCACATGGACTACAGAAAATATTTACATAAAAGGAAGATGTCTTGATCCTTTTAATTGTCTCATGAGCTTACTATATATACTTGAGGAAATACCTCAATACTAATACCTCAATAGAAATAATAATAAGGGCACTGTGGGAAGCAGATGTGGCTCAACTGATAAGAGCATCTGCGTACCACATAGAGGGCCCAGGATTTGATACCCAGGGCCTCCTGACACATGTGCTGCCACATGCAAGGAGTGCTGTGCCACACTGGGGCACCCAGGTGTAGAAGTGCCCCACACGCAAGGATTGTGCCCTGCAAGGAGAGCTGCCCCATGTGAAAAAAAGTACAGCCCACCCAGGAGTGGCACCACACACACGGAGAGCTGATGCAGCAAGATGACACAACAAAAAAGAGACGCCATTTCCTGGTGCTGCCTGATAATACAAGTGGATGCAGAAGAATACAGTGAATGGACACAGCGAGCAGACAACAGGGGGGAAAGGGAGAGAAATAAATCTTTAAAAAATAATAATAATAAGGGCATTGTGGTGGATTGGATTGTGTAACCCAGTTTGGACATGTTCTTGGTCCTGGTCTGCATCCTGGTAGATGTAGACCCATGGTAAATAAGATCTCTTCAAAATGATACTTTAATTAAGGTTGTGGTCTCACTGAATCAGATTGGGTTTTATTCCTGATTACTGAAGTCATTTATATGTAGAATGAAAGATGGGAAGATGCCATGTAACAGAAAAACCAAGAACCATAGATCACCAGGAAACAGCCCCAAAATACTCCAGTGTTCTGGGAGAAGGCATCACCTTCCTGACACCTTGATTCTGGACTTCTAGCCTCAAAATCAAGAGTCAATAAATTCCCACTGTTCATATATACAAGGCAAGGATAGGAAAATTATGATGGAACAAATCACTTTTGTTAATATTAAAAGATTTGCTCATGAAATCCTGTGTAGATTCTGAGGCCATACAAATGTTGAGGATTGTCGTACCCAATATAAAACTAAGCAAAAGTAACTAACAGATATAATATAAATAAAAATTAAAGTCAAAAGATTCTTTAAAGCAAATGCAATTGAGTCACATGAATGTTCGTGGTATTTCAGGATATGAAATGTGAAAAAATAGGCTACCATAACATAAAAAACAAACACTGATGGTCTAGAGTTCCTGAATAGTTTTAAATAACTAATGAAATTAATTTATTTTGGTGACTCTTCACAAGTGCTATCCTATGTTTGAATAAATAAAGTACCTCTGGGTTTAGGTCAAATACTAATAACTTGATTCATTGTATTCATTTAATAGTTGATATCTATTCAGTAAAAAGCACTGGGCTGGATTAATGTATAAAAAAATGATCCCTGCTTTTAAAGAGCTTTAAATGTAGCAGGTGAGTCATGAACAAGGAATAAGTATAAAACCAGACAAAAATGGTTCAAATACAAAAAATTACAGAATGTCAGAATAGAGAATAAATTATTTCCCACCAGAAAAAAAAAAATGGAGAAAGGAAAGCTTATTTGATAAGACTGAATTTAAGCTGAATTTTTACAATTCTAAATTTTGACAATTGGATAGAATTTGAACAGAAGGAGAGGATGGAAGTAAAATCATTATATCAAGAGATAGTATAAGCAAAAGAACAAAAGTGTCTGGAAAACAATAAATAAATAATGCAGTTAAACTTAAGTATAGGTAGAGTAAAGGAGAGACAGGAAACAGGTAGAAAGGTATACTAAAGCAATTCTATGAAAGATCTTTATGAGAGGCTATAAATATCAGTATTATCAATGAAAGTATCTGAAGAGTATGGGTGTGATATATGATGACTTACGCCTTAAGAATGTCAGCCTAAGAGCAGTAAGTACAGTGGATTCAAGAAGACAGGCATAAGATCAAGGAGAGTCTTACAATTAAGATGTAGTAAACTGCAGAGATAGAATCTTACAGAACCTGAAAACTGAGTGAATATAGACAAAGTAAGAGTTAATAACCCATGGCTTAAAGCCTGAGTGTCTAGGGAATGGTGGTACCATTAATAGAAAATGTAATTCAAGCAGAACTGGTTTCGAGAATGAAGACGATCATTTTCAAATACTGAGTTTAATGCACCAAGGAAAAAGCAGGCATGAAGATATCCAGCCACTGGTAAAGAGGAATAATAGTGATAGAGATCCGGTGTTCATTTAGATGTGATACTTGAAACTATATAATAGTTATGTAGGGTTGGGGAAGGCTAGAGGGACTGGGAGGTGACTCACTGCTAAGGAGTATGGAATTTTTTTTTTTTTGAGTAATGAAATTGTTCTAAAATTTTTTTTTGTGGTGATGAATGCACAACATTGTGATTATACTAAAAGCCACTGATTGTTCTCTTTGGATGGATTGTGTGGTTTGTGAGTTTACTTCAATAAAATTGCTTAAAAAAAAAAGAATCAGCGGCCTTTGGTGATGGTAGCACAACCTTGTGAATGTAACTAACATTAATGAACTGTGTACTTGAAAGTGGGTAAAATGGAAATATTATGTTATATATATGGTACCACAATAAAATAAAATAAAAAAGAATGAGATAAAAGAGAGAAGAGAGTAATAAAGATGATCTGTGTCCGAGAAATATCTACATTTGACGTATAAAGTCATAAAGAGAATCTAAAAAAAGGCAAAGAAGAAACACGAGAATGCATTACTATGTAAGCTCAAAGATTAAAAAAAGAAAGGCATAGTTAGTTGGTTCTGAGACTCGAAAGATAAGACATTCCATAAGGCATCTGGAGGAATCTTGGCTTGTCTTCTTGATCAAGGAGGAGATAAGTCATATTACTGACTTGCTGTGATAGAACTTTTGATCTTTTTTATTCTTCCTTGGTAATGTTTTCCACATCATTTAGTTCATGCTCCTTCCTTTCTAATCCATGTCACTAATTAGTTCAAACCCTGATCTCACACCTGGATTATTGCCACACATTTCTGACTATTCTTCCTACCTCCATGTCTCAATTCTCCAAGCCAAATAATTTTCTAGGTTATTTTAATCATGCCAGGCCTCTAGTTATAAACCTTCAATGGTTCACCAATGCTCAAATTAATGTTCTAATTCCTGAGCCTGGCACTGAGCTTGCCATTAATATAATACAAACGAAATCCTTCTGATGAAGCCTTCACTCAAGTTAGGCTGGTCTATTCATAGGCACACACAAAGATTATTATTTTTTGCTACACATATCTTTCTTCGTAGCATCCTTCTCATCCAGAATATGATACAAACATTCTGATCCTGATCCCATCTCCGGTTCCCCCAAGTTCTACCAATTTTTCGATTTTCAACCTTCTATTTGAAGAGTCGCTAATCACTACAACTAGGAACTTTTTCCTTTGAAAACATTTTATATTTGTGCTAATGATTTAGCTCTTAATATTAGACTATATTGTCATTTTTAACTTTTCACATGTATTATGTCATTTCTTTCTAGTCATGCGGCAAGCACTACAAAAACATATACCATAGCTTATACTTCATAGTCAAACACATCTTAGAAAAAGTTTATTTAGATATAAGTAAACCACCTAACCTCCATAAAATGGGACGACCACTTACCTCCAACACTCTGTCTTCTTTTTCTCTTATATTCACCAGGAGATTCATATTCACCTTCTTCAAAACCGTCTAGTGATGAAGTAGCACTGAGACCATCAACACCCAACATAGCAGGTATCTTTTCCAGGATAAAATCTGGTACACACCCTAAATGAAAATGTTTGCAAGATAATTATTAACTTTCCTCTATCACCACCCTCCAAAATGTCTAGATAGTATACAGCAACTTTCCTAATAATTATCTTCATAGTTCACTTGAAAGAAGCTGGCATCTTCCTCTCATAAACACATTCTGTCACTTAATAGTACAACTACATCTTACCAATATCTGATGCATAATCAATAAGAGTCTGTACTACTGCAGCTTGTAATCTGAGCTTTTTTTCCGTGTTAGCAAACATCTTTTCATGCCCTTCAGATGTCTGAAGAAGGGTTGGTGCAAATATTACTGCAAGATTGCTACTATCCATCTTATTTTCACTGGACCTTAAAAGAAAAAGGTTGTATTAGCTGGAGCCAAAGATGAGTTAAAATAATATATTGATCACATTTTGAAGATCCCTTACTTTATCAGTCACACACAAGTCAAAATACAGTAACCCTTCAACTACTTCATCTATGTGATTGACTGAAACATTTAAAACACAACCAGAATTATACAGCCTCTGTATGTCGATATATAGAAAGACACATTCACATATATATGTGTATATACTTAAATAATTTAAACACTGTGCTAATCATAGAGTTCTCCCGGTTCCATACTTTGCTTTTCCATAGAAATTGAACATGTTTGTCTGGTACTCAAACCCATACACAGAAAAATGTAAGTATTAGAAGGCAGCAGGCAAGCACTTAGGCAAGAAAAAAAAAATACAAAAGGCATCCAAATTGAAAAGGAAGAAGTAAAAATTTCACTATTTACAGATGACATCATTCTATGTATAGAAAGCACCAAAAAACCTGTAACCAAGCTTCTAGAGCTGTAAAAGAGTTCAGTAAAGTGGCAGGATATAAGATTGACACATGAAAATCAGCAATCTGGAGAAAATCAAGAAAAAAATTCCATGTACAATAGTAACTAGAAGAATCAAACATCTAGAAATAAACTTAACTAAAGATGTAAAGGAGTTATACACAGAAAACTATACAACATTGTTAAAGGAAATCAAATTAGACCCAAATAAATGAAGAGTATTCCATGTTCAATAATTGAAGACTATCATTAAGATGCCTATCCTACACAAATTGATTCACAGATTTAACACAATCCCAATAACAACTACCCAGAATTTTTCACTGAATTGGAAAAGCCAATTATGGAATTTATTTGGAAGGGTAAGAGGCCCAATAGCCAAGAACACATTGAAAAAGAAATCCAAAACTGGAGGAATCATGCTACCTGACTTTAAAGCATACTACAAAGCTACAGCAGTCAAAACTGCATGATATTGGCATAAGAATAGATATACTGACCAATGGAACATAACTGAGAGTTGAGATATAGATCCTTGCATATATGGTCAACTGACATTTGACAAGGTAACTAAGCCCACTCAACTGGGACAGAATGGACTCGTCAATAAATGGTGCTGGGAGAACTGGATATCCATATCCAAAAGAATGAGAAAGGACCACCAACTCATGCCCTATACAACATTTAATTCAAGATGGATCAAAGACCTACACATAAGAGCCAAGACCATAAAACTCCTAGAAAATAATGTGGGGAAGCATCTACAAGATTGTGTAGCAGGAAATTGTTTCATAAACTTTATATCCAAAGTGAAAGCAATGAAAAATAGGTAAATGTGAGTTCCTCAAAATTAAAAACTTTTACACTTCATAGGAGTTTGTCTATAAAGTGAAAAGGCAGACTACTCAATGAGAAGAAAAGATTTGGGAATAACTTATCCAATAAAGGTCTAATATCCAGCATATATAAAGAAATCCTACATCTTAAAAATAAAAAGACAAATGGGCAAGAGATTTGAATAGATTTAAAAAATGGGCAAGAGATTTGAATAGACACTTTTCCAAAGAGGAAATACAAATAGCTAAAAAGCACAGGAAAACATCCTCAACATACTACCTGTTAGGAAAATACACATCAAAACTACAATGAGATATCATCTTACACCTATTAGACTGACAGCTATTTAAAAAAACAGAGAACTACAAGTGTTAGAGAGGATGTGGAGGAAAGGGAACCCTCACCACTGCTGGTGGGAATGTAGAATGGTATAGCCATTGTGGAGGAAGTTTGGTGGTTCTTCAGGAAGCGACCTATAAATTGTCATATGATCCAGGAAACCCACTGCTGGCTACATACCCAGAAGAACTGAAAGCAGGGACACGAACAGATATATGCATATCAATGTTCATACTGGCATTATTCACTACTGTGAAAAGTTGGAAGTAACCCAAGTGTCCATTAAGCAAAATGTGGTATATACATACAGTGGAATATTACTCAGATGTAAGAAAGAATGAAGTATTGACACATACGACAACGTGGATGAATCCTGAAGACCTTATATTGAATGAAGTAAACCAGTCCCTAAAGGACAACTATTGCATGCCCTCACTGATAGGACCAAAGCATAGTGAGCGGACTCACAGAGATAAGAGTCTGGAAGACAGGTTATTAGGAGACAGAAAGGGATTAGTGTGTGGTGAGCTGATACTCAACATAGGCAGAACCTATCATAAGGTAGAAGAGGGTGGTATGGCAGTGAATGGGGGTGATGGTGGTGCAGGAATTTGAATGGGGTAGATGATGCTGGAATGTGAGGGTGAGCAGGGTGGAGGGGTGGGTTGAACAATCCATGAAATTGGGGGAAGAACTGGGGGTAGAAACAGATGAATCCTGGTGATCTGTAGGTCTGTGGTTGAAACTACAACAGTGGGAAAATTGTTTTCGCAAATATGATGAGGGTCACTGGTGTAGGGTGTCAGTGGTGGGGGAATATGTGGGAAAGGATGCACCTGGAGCATGCTTCTATGGAATATGAATGTGTTCATCTTGTCACAGGGCATTGTGTCAGTGGGTGGAGACCCACACAATAAACAAGAAAACATTAAATTCCCATTGTGGGGAGTCTTGCTACATTCTCAAATAGTGGAGCAAGAATATCTCAAGTACATAGGTAGTGACTAATAAAAGAAAGACCAGTATGCCAAGCCCTCAATGTATGTAACTATGAACTTTATTCTTGAAAAAATGAAACTTAGTGGTTACCATAGGTTCCAAGAGGAGGAAGAGAGAAGAATAGGTAGAACATATGGCATTTTGAGGGCATCAGAATTGTTCTGCATGGTTTTGCAATGACAGATACAGGCGATTACACATTTTGTCAAAACCTATAAAAGTGTACAGTATAAAATGTGAACCATAATGTAAACCATTGACCATGGTTAATAGCAATGCTTCAATAAGGGAAAATGTGAGAGGGGGAGAGGGTGGAGTATAGGAATCTTCTATATTTTCAATGTGACTTTTCTGTAACCTAAAGCTTCTTTGAAAACAAGGCACAAAAAAAAAAAAAAAAGACACTGGGGAAACATACAGAAGAAATTATCAACATACATAAAAGATTACAGATCTTTGTGATGAAAGGCACAGTGCAAAAAAAGTTTTTTTCTTTTTTTGGTTTTGTTTAGTGGAGGTTTTAGATTATAGAAAAGGTATGATTATCGTAGGGGAGGATCACTGGTGCAGGGTGTCAGTGGTGGGGGATGTGTGGTAAGAATGCACTTGGGGCATGCCTCTGTGGTATATGAATGTGTTCATGTGGTCATGGAGTGTTATCTCAGTGGGAGGAGACAACACAATAACCAATAAAATATTAAATTCCCATCCTGGGGTGTCCTGCTACATTCTCTAATAGAATGGCAAGAATCTCTAGGGTACATAGGCAGTGCCGACCAAAAAAAAACCGACCAATATGCCAGGCCCTTGTTATTATTTGTACTTATGAACCTTATTCTTAAAAAATTGAAACTTAGCCTAGTAATATATATTGCTTAAGAGTTACTTCCTGAAAATCTCCTTGCTACTGAAATGTGGCCTCTCTCTAAGCCAAACTCAGCATATAAGCTCACCACCTTCACCTCCCCCACCTTTTTGGGGGGACATGGCTCCTGAGGATGGGCCTTTCTGGCACTGACGCATTTGGAAAAAGACTAATGAGTTTTTATGGCTAAGAGATGTCAAAGTGAGTCGGGAAGTCATTCCAGAGGTTACGCTTATATGTCTCAGGAGGATTTCACTGCCTGCCAAAGTAAGCAATGCCTCAAGCAGGAGTGCTCTTGAGGGCTCTAGAGACATCTAGACACTATAGGCTGGGCACACAACCCCAGGAAATTGGCACCCTGTTAGTGAGCCTCACCTTGGACTATATGATAACCTATCTCCCCAATGCATCCGAATTAAACTCATTAATACTTTTCTTGCACATGGTTCTTCTCTTATTTGAACCTATAATTAGCACTATTAACCATTAAATATATGTCCTAGAGACTTAGATCTTCAGTCTGTTCTTGTTGGTTGAGCCCTCAATCTCAGCAGAGTTGCAGCCAACACTTATTCTTCAGTTCATCAGAATCACCCAGGACAACTAACAAAAGATGATGATGGACAATGCCTACCCCCCCAAAAAAAACAGAGTATCTACAACTGCAAGCAAGATAGTTCCACCCATCTGCACCACGGGAATCAGAAGCACAGTGGGCATCACCATCTCAAAATCATCAAGATTGAGGAATAAACAAATATAAGGGGGAAATGCGTCTATGTACCAAAGTAGACTATTATTCTAGTAATGGAAGAACTTGTAACATTGATATAAGGACAGAGGTCACCAGTGGTTCTGAGGGGAAGGAGAGGGAAGAAGAGGTGTAACATGGGGCATTTTTTTGGACATTGGAATTGTTCTGTATGATATTGCAGTGATGGATAAAGGGAATTACACATTTTGCCAAAACCTATAAAACTGTGCTGTGCTAAGTGTAAACCATAAACTATATACCATGGTTAGTAGCAATGCTTCAGTATGTGTTCAACAACTGTAATAAATCAAATTAATGAAAGTTGCTGTTAATGGGGGAAAGGGGAGGAAAGAGGCCAGGTATATGGGAATACCTTATATTTTTTATGTAACTTTTATGTAATCTAAAACTTCTTTAAAAATAAAGAAGAAAAAACAAAAAGAATGTAGGAAGTATATCTAGAACAATCAGGCTCACTGACAAAGGAGAAAAAAGGCTAAAGGGAAGGAGAGGACTGTGTGTGTGTGTGGGGGGGGGGAACAAACTTAAAAAGGAAAATATAAATATTTTTTAAAAACACTATAATTTGAAGCTATTCAGTACACTCATACTAAGAATTCTGTAAACACCAGTAAACAATTAAGGCATTCATAATGACTCTATACAGCAAGGAAGTATTAAATCACTTGGTATACAGTTTCTTAAATTACAAAGGGAATACTTCTTATTGCAAGAAGAATGTAATATCTTTTAGAACACTTTCCATTCCAAACAAAATGTAATGTATTACTAGAAGGACAGATAAATCCTTAGCTATTTGAGAAATTAAACTGTCATTTCCCAAAACTTTTAGTTACCACTTACCTAAGGGAAACGTTCCTGAGAAAGTTAAAAAAGTATCGTAATATATCAATCGTGTGGTCAGGCATAAGACAAGAGAGCAACAATGTAGCTTTATTCTTCTCTTCTGTTCCTAACTGTTGAGCTTTGAAAAGTGCTTCATGCAAATCAGCTGGGAGAATGGGCTCTGGCAATTCCCTAAAAAACTGCTTGAGAAGTCCTGCAATATCACAAGGAGGTGCAGAAGACAGGCAACTTTCACCATGATCCAGCTTATTCTGAAAGAAATATTATACTTGAGCATTTGGGGGAGGGTGGGGCAGAACTTATGAGTTTATTGCAAATAAAATCCTCTTATAACCTAAGTTTAAAAGCTTACTTTAATAAATTTCTCTTAATTCTTGTTTTATTATATATCCCTCCTTTCTAGAAGGGCAAAAATAATAAAATTCTAAAAAACATTTATTTCATATAGTACATTATAGGAATGAGGAACATGAATTTTAAAGTACTCTGTAAACTTTTAAAGCACATAAATGATGTACAATTTCCATTAAAAGATTCTCCTACTGTGAAAAAAGCTGTTTGTAAAGTCAATTTATTTTAATTATTCATGTAATAGTTCTACATATTTCAAACATAAAAACCCCAAATCAGAGAATGGCACAATGAAAAACTACAGTTCAAGAACATACTTACCTTTAGTGCTTTTAGACGAATAACAGAACCTGATTTCCTAAAAAGCCCTTCTGTATGAATATGCTCTTCTAAAGAAGTGCAAGCATCAACAAGAAAGCTGAAAGAGAGAAATCTTTTCAGCTGATCACATGTATTTCTTACCAAATCCTACTCTTCTGCCAAAGTACCTAAGCAGGCCAAGCAATACCTCCTTTTCCAGAAGCTCTTGATGTGAAAAATTTCTTTACTCTGTGATAAAAGTTTATTTTCAGTTGTCCTTTTTACTTCCTGAATTATTCTCTAGGGACCATCTTTTTGCTTAGGCCAATTTCAATGAAACCTCTCATTTCTACATCCTTCTCAAGCTATTACTCTATTTCTCTGCTTCCCCCCAGAGCAAAATTTACCTTTTTTACTTCCTCCACTTCTGCATATCCCTATCTCTACTCAGTCCACTCCAATCAGACTCTCAACTCCACTGTTCCAATGAAGGAGCTCTCATCTAGGTCATCAATCATATGGTCAATTCATTTTGCTTGACTTACCAATATTTGACACCCTGGACCACTCCCTGCTCATTTTGAAAATACATTTTTTCACTACTCTTTTTGGTGTTCCTGCTATCTTCCTGATTACTCCTCATTCTCCTTGGCGGGTTCCTCTTCAGCCAGACCTCTACATGCTGGAATGACTAGGGCTCTGTCCAAGTTGTTCTTCTTTATCTATTGTCTCTTCATGAGTGATCCTGAATATTGCTTTAAGTATCATCTACATTTGCCAAAAATAAGGCAAACTTTTTTGCCTACACCAACACTACTCCACAGACAAGTGGGATATTCTCCAGTCCTTAAATTTTTTTTTCGTATTAAGGGATGTGCATTCAATTTCTTTATTTTGAACAATGATCTTATGATCTTAATCATTTTTGGCTTTAGGATGCTTAGATATTAACAACTGGTAACAACAAATTAGAAATGGATGTACGGGTACACAGTGGCTAAATATCAGCTGTTGACAGAGAATAACTGACAGAATAGGTTTTTTTTTTAATGTTCTTTTTTTGTTTTTGTTTTTTTTAAAAAAAAGTAAATAAAGACATTACCACAAAGATTTAGTTATTTTTCCTGGAGTTATGACTTCACAATTCCACATGTTGAAAATTATTATAAACAAGCCTTTTACAGACATTTAAAAACAAAATAGAAAATACCTTATGAAGATCATGATTCTACACCTATGCGATAAATGGGGGAAGTTGTCCTTAGGCAGCAAAGTGTTTGATAAATGCTTCTAAACAATTCATTAATTTAAAACCGGGTTATTGCACTACAGTAGCCAGATTGAACCTTACTTTGGACAAAAGAGCAATAATCAGGTAAAATCTCAGTTGCTCAGATTATATGCATTCTAAAATTATTTTCTTAAGCTACAAACTTCCCCAGTAATTTCTGGTGCAGTTAATCCAAAAGGTTATTTGTAAATCGTATATGGCATAGAAAACCTCAAGTGTTAAATAATTTATATTCATAAATACAGTGTCTATTATTTTATCCAACATTTCTAAAGCAAAAAATAAAGTTATTACTGTATTTAATAGATCTGAATTGTGGCAAAAGAAATGGAAGAGAACTGAAAACTCTGACTTAGAACAAAAATAATTTGCTTTCCAACATTTATTTATTTCTGAACCTTAAAATTCAATCCTGGGAATGAGTACAGATTATAAAGTTAAAATAAAATATGTAAAAGTAAAAAAACATATATTTTTTTACATTAGTTGGATAAAATCATTTGCTAGTTTAAAACAATTATGTTAATCAACTCCTTATTTATTATAATTGATTCTTTTTTAATTAGAGAAGTTATAGGTTTACAGAAAAATGCATAAAATGCAGAGTTCTCTTATACCATTCAACCACTTATTTTAAAACCCTTTAACACCATTTTGAAATTTGCATTTTATTCTTCATTTAAAACTTTGCTTACCTTGGAATGTGTCCATATTCTGGTACCATAGAACGGGGCAATACAGTGAAAGGCACTCCAAATACTTTACCCTAAAATGACAAATTCAGTTATTCTAATACAGGGGGTTCTTAACAAGGGGTGCATGATCTTGAATTGAATTTCAGAAAAACATTTTTCTATGGGGACTTGGTTTAGGTGGGATATATTTATTAAATAATACACAGTATAATGTGGCCTTAGTAAGGGGTCTGTGGTTTTCACCACGGCGAAGGGGTCAGTGGAACAAAAAATGGTTAAGAACCCCAGCTCTGATTTCCAGTGCTCCCTAATAATGCAAGCAGGCGCACAAGAACACACAGCGAATGGACACAGAGAACAGACAATGGGGGGGGGGGGAGGGGAGAGAAATAAATCTTAAAAAAGAACCCCTGCTCTAACACAAATATTGAGCATACTATGTATTTTCTTAAATATTAGGCAAAGTAAAACCTCAGGAAATAAGATAGCAGAAATAAACTATTAGTCAAAACAATTAGAACAATTATTTCAGGTGCATTTGATAAAAAATAACTACTACATTAGACATTAGGCTCGGTGCTGAAGCACAAAGATGACTGAGATAGAGCCATGGCACTCACGCAATAGTCTCCAAGCCAAAAATGGAAAACCAAATCCTGATAGTGGTTAGTCAGGAAATTCTTGAAAAGAGTTTGGTCCAAGACACTAACATTTCCTATGAACTTTATACCTCATAAAACTTATAAATACTAGCCTGAACTAAGTGAATGGATCAGCAAAAATGGTAATTCATGTCGCTCATTGAGCACTTCCTAAAATTACATCAGAAGTGATTATTTTTAGATCTGATATTTTTCCCCACTCTATAGGATAGTGCTCTTCAAACTACGTTTTGAGGTACTAAGGCAAGAATTCTGTAAACATTTAATCAAAATTTCATTTTTTTAAACAACTAAGAAACCATTTTTAAAACCTTAATGTATTACTGTTGTTAATACACTGAAGATACCAAGAATAAATTTGTGTGTTGGTTGATCTGGATATTTTACACTCCTTTGAAATATGAATCTGCCTCTTTCTGTGTGCTTTTGAACTTCTTAAAAAAATGTGTCACTAATAGGAAAGCAATGGCTCTGCATGAGCTTAAAAATAAGGTCAGTGTCTGCTTATATAAAATCAAATAATTTCAAACACCAATCTCACACACACATTAACTTATTTCAGATGCATCTGCTCTCTAAATGCTCTTGAAGCACTTATGTTTCAAGAGCATCTTATTTAACCTTATATTTTACAATAAGTTATTCAGCATTGTTAATGATTCAACACAGAAACAAAATTCTATTAGTTCTCTTTCAATCATCTAATCCATTTAATTGATGAATATTTCAAGCTAAAAACGAACAAATAAAAAAACTCCAGTACAAAACAGTGTTGCTCACGGGAGAGGATGTAGCTCAAGTGGTTGAGCGCTTGCTTCTCATATAGGAGGCCCAGGTTTGATTCTCAGTACCTCCTAAAAACAAAAACAAATGAGAAAGCCAACTCTCATTAGGCATTAGAGAGCGGATGTAGCTCAGTAGTTGAGTGCCTGCTTCTCATGTATAAGGTCCTGGGTTCAATCCCAGTATCTCCTTTAAAAAAGGCTTCTGAGTTAAGATTGTCAGGTTTTCAATTCTGGCTATTCTACTTATTAGCTGAGTAACCTTGGTCAAATTAAATTTTATGTACCTCAGTATCCTCACAGAGATCCCAGGTAATAAGAGTGTAAAGAAAATCAGAAGGAATTAAAAAATGTAAAACACTTATTCCAGAGTTTCAGTATTTGTATGGGCAACCCTTTATTTTAGTAAATCAGAATTTTCTTCTTAATACTGTGCAATCAAAACAAAACTAAATCCAATGCTGAAACTGATATACTATAACCGTCACACATAACTAGAATTCATTTTTTCCTTAAGTCTCTTGTTCTCAGTAATTGGATTTACAAGTAATTACTACAATTTAATCTCCTAAAATAAAACTATTAACACGCTTTTAGAATTTTACATGTTGGAATATCACTTACAATATAATTTTTTATTAAGATTTCCAGTACTTTCCTTAAAAAACCCAAACACTATTAATTAACATCAAAGAGTTAAAGAAGTCTAGTTTTCAAACAAATGGTCTATCCTATTAGGTCCCATCCTTCTTACACAACAGTCTTTGTATTTCTTTATTAGAAAAATTTTTAGAGTTTGTTTGAATTTATAACATAAGTTAGGATGTTGACTATTATCATAATTAATAATTAAGTGGAAAGTGACAGACACTGTGCTAGGCTTATGTACAGATATTATCATTTTTTAAATCCTCTAAACAACCCAAGGAAAAATACTATTATTGACATTTATAGACTGACTAGGAAACTGAGGCTTGGAGAAATTAAACAACTAGTCTAAGATTACACAGCTTGTAGGTGTGGAGCAAGATTCAAATTCAGGCCTGACTCTAACAGTAGGTGTCAAGTTTTCCTGTTAAAGGATAAAAAAAAAAAAATCAATGTACAAGTTTCTTCACATAATTAAAAAAAAACAGCCACATTTGGAATCTTGGAAAGAGAATTTAAGAATCAGAAAAAAAAAACATTGTAGGTTTTTAGTAGAAAAAACACATTGCTGTAAGCGATATGGCTCAAGTGATTGGGCTGCAGTCTACCATATGGGTGGTCCAGGGTTTGATTTTGGGGCCTTTTGGTGAAGGCAAGCTGGCCTGCGCAGGAGTGCTAGACCCAGCGGAAAGCTGGCGCAGCAAAATGATGCAACAAAAAGAGGCAGAGAGAGACAATAAGAGGCTTAGCAGACCAAGAACCTGAGGTAGAGTACCTCTTTCCCACTCCAGAAAGTCTCAGGATTGGTTCCCAGAGCCACCTAAAGAAAAAACAAGCAGACACAGAAGAACTCACAGGGAATGGACACAGAAAGCAGACAATGCAGGGTGGGGGTTGGGATAAATAAATAAATCAATCTTTAAAAAGAAACCCCAAAAAATATATCGCCACAAAGTTGCAAACAAAATTTCCCCAGTATTTATAAACTGTTAAGATGCACACAAATTATTTTATTAGTTTTCTAACTACATTTTCAGAATTTATAAACTACTTAGAAATATGCAAATTATTAGTTTTGTCTCCAAGTACCAGAAAAGTCTATTTAATTAGGCACTTAGCAAAATTAAAATAAAATGCTTTATATTCAATTTCTGAAAAAAATGAATTATATTAAAAAGTGAAATCCTTGATTATGCAGTGGAGATATTAAAATATCATTTAAAATCCCCTTATCTCGTACACACCAATATCATCAACAGCTTTTCAATCATTCCATTCTGGTTTCTCATTTACTCATTTTTAGAAATAACTTTTTCTCAAAAGTATGACATAGCCAAGCAACAAGATTGTTTTTCCAATTTGATGAATATAGAAGAATCATATGAAGCCTATTTCTAATCCTATGTCACTACCCTAGTGATTTATGGGTCCCATCCCTTACTCTAAAACAGGGGTTCTGGAGGGAGGTTGATTTTGACCCCATGCCATGTGCTGCTTGTTAAAATTGTAACAAATTGGCAATGTCTGGAAACATTTTTTATTTCCTTATTTTTCTTATTCTTTCTTTTTTGCTGTTTTACTTTTTGGAGACATTTTTGATTGTCACAATTTGGGGGATGCTACTAGTATCCAGAAGGTAGAGACTAGGGACACTGCTAAAGAGCCTACCTTGCACAGGATAGTCCCTACCTCCACAAATAATTATCCAATTCAAAATATCAGTAGTATTGAGGTTGAGGAACCCTCCTCTAAACCCTGCCACCTTCTCTCGATGACGAAAAATCTCTGAAAATAATCAAGAATATCATTCTTTAAATTTCAGCAATTGACCACATGGATCGAATTAGATACAGTCACAGTGGTTTACCCATATTGTCATTTTGATCTACACAAAGAGTGAACATTTTTATCATGACCTGCTAATGAGTGAAAGGGTGTGCCCTTTTCTTTATTTAAACCCCCTTCCCCTAGGACTTACCCCCACTTCCGCGGCTGCTGTGGCATGCTTCCTGCGATCACCCTGTCCATGCCCACCCTTGACCTTAATGCCATAGACGGCCCGTAGCTGCTGCAGCAAGGCCAACCTCACCAGCCTCTGATTCCACATTTCGGAATTCCTGTCCACCTTCCGGGGCAGGATTCTGGTCCTAATCCTAGTACGCCACCAAGTCCAAGGCTTCCAACTCCCAAACCCGCTCAGATCTGTCCTCCGCTCCACTGCCTTCCAGCCTTGCCGGGGTCTTCTCCCGCCCCCTGCCACGTCCCCTGCTCTTTCCTAGATCCCGTAATTACTTACACTGACTATCTTTTCTCTTGGCCCTTTCATACAGCCACACCTCACCCTTCCTTCACCTACAACCACCTTCTTTCTGGTCTCTCGATCCTTTCAGCTACTTACACAAACCTCCCTTCTTTCTTCCCTGTACTAACGCCAGTTGCCAACTTCTCACCGCTTCTGCCACTTCCAATAACTCTCTTTACACCTTAAAACTCACTTTTCCCTCTCTGTCTCCTACTCTCTCCGAACGGTGAAGACGACTTAGTCCTCCGCACCTCCTGCCCCCGCAAGCTCGGCTGGGCCTTCTCTTGGTCCGCGCAACCCCACACTAGCCCAGCTTCCGGACCAGCCGGCTGCTCGGCACTTCTCCCAGTCCCGGTCCCCGCCCGGGCTGGTCGCCACCGTCACCCCGTTTCACAGGCTGCTCCCTCCCTCCCCCGTCGGCCTCCCAGCGGTCCTCGGCCAGAACATGCTGACGAATTCACCCAAGCCAGGCAACTGTCTTCATGCCTCCGCCCCCACCGCTTCGGCAGGCACTCGGAGTCACCGTAGCGGTCGCCACCTCCCTTCCAAGTCAGGCTCGAACGCGAGCGCCAAACAGCGCTCAGCACCCTGATTGGCCCGCTCCTCTTTTCAAAAGCAGGCCCTCAGAGGGTGGCTAGAAGGTGCCTGTCTGGGAAGTGCTGGCGACGATAGATGAGTATGGCAAGCAAATTAAAGAAACACGAAAGAAATGAGTTTCACTTTCTCCTCCATAGCCATATTTTTTGGAAAAAAATACACCTTAAAGCGAGCCTAAATATACCCGACCTTCGCCTCACCAAATATATTTGAGGAAATGCAATAGACACCTCATCTTATTTTCCTGAACTTTACAGAGGCAGAAGGCCCTCATACGGAAAGCCGTTCTACGGATTCTGAGGTGAGACATATTGATTAGGAGTCACAAACGCGCATTTCAGTAACCCTAACCCAGGGGCTTTGAAGGGAATTTAGGCTCTGGTAACGGGTCTATATTCGGGACACTGATGGTGACGCTCAAATCTTGTAGTATAGGTAGTTAAGAATAACGTCGTGAGCGAAGTGGGTGCGAGAGGAATGCGAAGTCTGCGGGAGGCGGCAACTATGGAAGATTTCATCCTGTGGTATAGGAAGTTAACTTGTTGATCCCTAGGACTGTACATGCCTTGTCCTGTCTTCGGGCTGCTTTTCTTTTATCAAAAACATCAGCAATCCCATTAGGGTGTTCTCTGTTTACAAGGATGTGATTGATTTAGGGTGGGCGATGCGGGCTCATTTAAATACAGACAATATAGTACACATTTACTACTATCCCACCCCACGTATACTCGGTAAGAGCGGCGGCCGAACTTTACCTGCCTCGTGCGCTGTTGTGTCCTCATCGCCTAACAGTACGTAGAGCTTTGTAAATATTTGCCAAATGACAGCATTTAAGTAGAGAACTTTTTAAAAAAAGAGCCGTTTACACCTTTTGGTGTTCAAGTCGTTAGGTGTTTTTCCCAATCTAAAGCAATTTCTCTGACTGAAAAGATGGGAATAAAATGGAAGTTCAGCATTTTGCTTTATTTCAATAGTTGTTTATTAAGCGCCTGCTATGTAAGGGGGTATACAAAGACAAGCAAAACCAGACAAGATTCCTGCCCTCGAAGGGAAAGGGAGGCAGTTATTAATCAAGTAATTACGTCTATGGAGGCATAAAAATCAACCGAGAGAAGTGCACTTAAGGAAAGGAAAATGATTCAGTGATTGGGTATAATAAAAGAACCCTGACTGGGTTGGGGAGCAGTGTACCACTGATTGAGTGATATGAAAAACCGTTAGAAATGAGCATGGTAAAAGAGTTGGGGTGAGATGTAAGAATGAGACTAACATTCTGGAGGGAACTGCGCCGAGAAAAAAAATCCATCAATTTTAACATTAAAACGTGAGAGAGGAAACCGTTTTTCCGTGTTTTTTTTTTTTCCTTTGCTTCAGACATTACTTTATATTTTCGCTTATGCTGTTTATAGCTCCTCTCCCACCCCCTCTCTCCTTCACGTCCTTCTGGGTTTTAAATGCCCCAGAACCTCTGAAGCGACGCCCCTGATCCCATGATCCACTGCGGCTCCCGCCCCTTCATCCTCCGCCGCGCAGTGGGAACGCGCGACGACGAATAAGACTGCCTCATCAAAGTTGTCTTTATTAGAGATCCTGGTGTTAAGAAGAGTAATCTCCTGTCTGGATTCATTCGAAATGAGTTTAATCTTGACAGCAAGAGCACCACTGGTGTAGCGTTTGTAACAAGAAGCATCCAGGATTATGGGAAAACAATAAAGGCACAGATATGGGACACAGCAGGGCGAGAGCTGTACGGAGATGTAACATCAGCATATTATCATGGGGCTGTCGGTGCCTTATTAGTTTCTGATATTGCTAAATATCTCACATATGAAACTGTTGAGCAGTGGCTGAAAGAACTGAGATCATGCTGATAGTAACATTGGTATCATGCTTTTGGGCAATAAGAGTGATTTACGTCAGTCATCTCAGGGCAGTCCCTACAATTGAAGCACGAGCTTTCGCAGAAAAGAATGGTTTGCCGTTCATTGTAACCTCTGCCCTAGACTCTACAAATGTAGAAGCCGCTTTTCAGACAATCCTGACAGAGATCTGCTGTATTGTTTCTCAGAAGCAAATGTTAGACAGACGTGAAAATGACATGTGTCCAAGCAAAAATGTGGTTCCTATTCATGTTCCACCAACCACTGAAAACAAGCCAAAGGTGCAGTGTTGTCAGAACGTATAAGACGTTTCTCTTCCCGGCCAGAAGCCTTTGTATAGTCCATTGTCCCGGTCTGAGATTTAAATGTATTTGTAATTCTTGTGGTCACCTTTGTGTTTTATTATTTCTTCATACTTGCAAATTTTTCCATGTCTTAAGTCTTTTGATTTCAGGTTTATAAAATCAGTCTGGTTTATTTTGTCCTTATAGATACTTGAAAGTTGATGCTTAAAATTTGTTCTACTGAAGATAATCTGAATGGTCTGTAGTGACTTAGAGTTGGTCCCTATTTCTTTGTAAAAATTTTACATTTTCATCCAGACTGCAGTAACTTCTTTATTTGGAATTGTCAGAAATAATGTTTGATGGCAACATAGACTATGAAGTTAAGTGTCTGTGAGGAGTGGAGAAACTGAATTATTATCTGGGTGTTTGTTCCTTCTCTCTCCTTTCTATATTCTACTAAGTGTACTTGTTTGTATGAAATATCAGTTCAATACATGTGATAGTAAATGGAATGCTGGGCCCTCAGAAGGATGAAGAACTTCCAAAATCATTCAGTCTCAATACCTACCATCACTGTGATAACACACATTTTAAAAAAAGACATGGCGCTGTTTGAAGACAGCCCATGAAGTACAAGAAAAACTTTCTGCCTATTTCTTTTACAGCAGTAACATAAGCTCTTTTGTGCAGAGTATACACTAAATGAATACATAAACAAGTTTAGTATTTTCATTGTAGCATGTGCAATAATAATAGCAAACACATTTAATATACATTGAGGTAGCTAATATTACCATTTTGCAGATGTGGCAACTGACTAGAGAGAGGTTTAGTAACCCTCCCTCCTTAGTAAAGGTCAACAATTCCCAGATCCAGGATTCCAACCCAGGCTCCAGAGTACAGTGCTCATAATACTATGCTATGTTATCTCTGAAAATGGGGGGGGGGGGGGGGGGGGAAGGGGGGAAGGAGGGGATGGGAGAGAGAGAGAGAGAAGGTTCCCAGGAATTTTTTAAAAGAATTACAGTGGTACTATCTTTCAAAAGTTCTCCTTAGCCATTCCATTTAGTTGGAAAGCTTTCTGGGTCAGTTAAGGATAGAGTATTCCAAGTTTTCTCTAGGTCTAGACTGCTTGCTTATTTCCCTTCTGTGCTCTTAGGGGAAAACAGAGATCAACACCAATGTTCTGTGCAAATGATATAATTTCCAAAGATGTAAAGAGTTCCAAGTTTTGCATGTGTGGTTTTTGTTATTGTTTAACTTAAGAGTCTTGACCTATAGATGATTTCAACACAATTTCAAAAATGTTTTTTGGGGGATGCTTTAGCATTAGTCAAAGAAAGAAACTGGTAGAAGCCTGAGAAATGCTAAATTTAATCTAAAAACTGATGTAGAAATAGTTTTTATCATCTGGATTTTTCTTTTCAGAACCATAACTAAGTGACTAATGCTTTACAAAAAAATTAATGCTTTAAAATGAATGGATACATTACTTTCATGTAAATTATATCACTTAATTCTCACAAAGTCTTCTGAATTAGGCAGGGCAAGGATTGTTATCTACTCTTTCTTTCTTCCCCTCTTCTTTTTTCCAAGAAATATAGGTCACTAATAAATGGTATACCTATTTCCCCTCCTGACCTGTCTTTCCCACACTCCCATCCCTTTTACGTAGTTAACTTGCACCTTGCTCAAAACTTCTCAGAAAGTCTTTCCCTAACGTCCAGAACAGACCAATTCTTGCCTTTATAAACTTTTCTTCATCATAGCATTTATTCCTGTAGATAATAATATTTTTATTTTAATGAACATTATCTGACTTTCCTACTAGACAAAGCTTCCCCTAGGGCAGGAACTGTATCTGCTTTGCTCACCTTTATATCTCCAGTGACTATAATGCCCCGGTTGCTGGGCACATAGTAACAGCTCAATAAATATTAAATTAAACAAAGACATTTAAGTCAGAAGATCTGGGTTTGAATTCCACTTTCAGAACATACTAGTTGTATGACCTTGGGCAAGTTAGTTGACTTCTATACTGTGATAGATTGGATTATATAATGAGGGTGTGCCTTTACCTGAATTACTGGAGTTCTTTATAAACAGAAGAAGTTCAGACACACAGAGAGAAAGCCAGAGAGAGGAGCCAGAACCTAGAAGTCAACAGAACAGGAAAAGAAAGGAAAGGATCTTGTGACAGAAAAGCCAAGGAACCAAGCATGCTGGCCATCCAGAATGCTACAACCCCAGGAGGAAGCAAACCTAGGCTCTGAAACCATGAGCCAGAAAATTCCTATTGTTTAAGCCAAAGCCAGAGTGTGGTATTTGTGATGGCAATCTAGCAAAACTAAGACATGTAGCCTTCCTTAGTTTCATCATCTACAAAATGGAAATAGTAATACCTGCTTTCCAGATTGTTAGGAAGATGAAATGGGATAGCATATAAGCCTCGTTTTGTTTTTTTTTAAAAAAGGAACTGTGAATTTTAATAATGTCTTTAAGCACCTGGGTAGGTTACCTAGTTGCAAATCCCCATACATCTCTTTAAAAAAGAGATTTTATTATGGACATTTTCAAACATACAGAAAATAGAGAGATTAGTATAATGAAGTCCCATGCATCCATAATTTCTGTTCTGGAGCAAGAAATTCAAGCTTCTTGTTTTTATTTTTATTTTTTGGCAGATGGGGAAGATTAGATGGTAAAAATAATGGTAGATAAACCAAAATCATGAAATAAAAAATATGAGTAACTAAAGGCTTGAGAATTTTTCTATCTTTTACAAAGCTAAGGATTGGATAGCTTAATATTGCCTCCAGCTACAGTAGAGGTTTGGTTAAATAAATTTTTATTGTATGGCGATATAATAGGTGATACATATATTTATTTATTGACTTGGAAGATATCTAGAATATAATTTGAGAAAAAGAAAGTCACAAAATTATATGTATAATATGGGGAGCAGGTATAGCTCCCTCCATGTTAAGGTGCTGCGTTTGGTCCCCAGAACCTCCTTAAAAATTTTTTATGTATAATACGATTCTTGTACTTTGCATGTGAATATGCAAAGAGAAATGCAGAGTTATGCATAAAAGGTAAGATTACACTTTGTAATCTGTTCTTTTCTGCTGTTCTTTGTACTTCCGCTATTATAATTTGAGTTTTTAAAATAAGGAGCTTATGTTACTTTGTAATCATAGAGTAAAGCCATTTCCACTTTGAAAATTAAATGGGGCTATGATCAACATAAAGAAAGGTGGCTTTCAAGGCCAGCACGGCCTCTCCACCAAAGTCTTCCTTGATGGTTCTGGGGAGCAACGCTGAGGCTCTTGTCATAAGCAGCTCTTGGTTAATGACTTATTCGCATGCTTTACCTTTCCTTCTCTAGGTGTAAGTCCCTTGAGAAAGCATGACCCAGTTTCATGTTTACTTCCCACACAGAATCTAGCTCAAACTTTGAATAAAAGTCCTCAGTGAATGCTGTTTGAATGAATGAGGGCTTCCTATTAGCAAGGAAAGCTTTCAGCCAGCACTCAAACAGAATAGGTAAAACAAACAAACAAAAAATGCAAAAAAACATCTTGAGGATGAAAATCAAACGATTCAAGATTGAGGAACAAAGGAAAGCAAGGAAACCATAGACCAATGTGATCAGCCTAAAAATCTCTAGGGAATTCTGTGGGATATTAAAAAGGAGATCCCTTATCAAATGAATATGAAGATTTAAACCAGTTTCTTTTTTTCTTTTTTTTAAGAGGTATGGGAATCGAACCCAGGATCTCATACATGGGAAGTAGGCGCTCAACCACTTAAGGGACATCTGCTCCCCTAAACCAGTTTCTTTATCATAGGATTTCTAGGGGCCTTTAATGTACTATTATGGATTGGGACTTTCCAATAAGAGGAATCAGTTAGGCTATGCTAGTTCCTAGTATTTGACCACTGAATTTTTTAAAAAACATTTTTATTGTTGTAATTGATATAAAGCACAAAATTTCCCATTTTAACCACATTCAAGTGTACAATTCAGTAGTATTAATTATATTCACAATATTGTGCTACTGTCATGAACAGCCATTACCCCTCCTTTTTCATTACCTCAAACAGAAATTGCTCATCCATCAAGCTACAACTTCCTTTGCCTGCCCCTCCTCACCCTCACCCCTGGTAATCTATAACCCACCATCTGTCTCTGTGAAGATTTCTTCTTCTAGGTACTGAATTATTTTTAATGCATTTATTGCAAAACTTTGGAGACTGGTGTTTGGGGAACAAACTTTGGTGCACCCTGAGTTATGTTCATATAAATCCTTTTGATACTAGGCTTCCCTATCTCTGCACTCACACCAAGTCTCCAAGCTTAAGTCAAACACGTTTCTGTGGTCCTGAAGATCTTAAAAATTTTGACTTAATTGTAGATATGTTTTCTCATTAGATAAAGGGAGAAGAAGATAGAATGGGTAGAGAAGGCTTTCAAAGGCTTTCAAAAGACAGATATGCTACCAATCCAGAATGTCACTGGCAATTCTTACTTGACCTTTGGAGTAAGCAGACAAGGACAGGCAGGTTTATGCTATTTTCCAGGATAAGGCAAGGGCCTTATTTGGCTCCATGCTTATGAAGAATAAATGGGAGGAAGTCTGAGTAGGCAGGGAGAATCTTCAGACCAGGATCCAGTTCTGACATCTGTGAAAGGAGAGGGGAATAAAAGGGGGATTGGTTAGGGAGGATTTTGGCCTAAGAAAGTTTTGGCCAGACTGCTGGGCTGTTCCTGACCCAAAGTCACCTGTTAGAGGAGTCCTGCATCCCACAGGAATAGACTATCACCTAGTAACTCTCAGGTATTGACGGGGAGCAACCCACTGTGCAAAGGTGGTGGTGGATCCAGAGGGGAGGCAGCTAGGGTTCTTGGTCAACTCCTTGCAGCAGGAAATCTGAATGGTGCGTTTTTATAGCTGCCACAGGGAATGAAATCAGGTGACCTGGGTTTGAATTCCAGCTCCACCATTTAACTATGGGAAAATTATCTAATTTCTTTGAGCCCCAAATTCCTCATCTGTAAAATGGAAATTATTAAAGTATCTATCTTAAAGAGTTGTTGCAAGAATAACATGACTCAGGTAAATTCTTAGCATTTTGCCTGGCACAAATAAGATCTTAATAAATGTCTATTATTATTTCAGGAACTTGTAGCTGGTACAAAGTCTGAGCCTCAGCCCTCAGGGAATTATGACAGCTGTATGAAATGCTAAATAGAGGAAAAAAGCTTTTACCACTTCTGTCCTACAATGTGTGTGGAGAGCTCTTCTCCAGTATCTTTCAAATATTATCCTTTCTCCCTGCTTTTCAGAATGGCAAAGACTTTCTCTGCTGATCTTCACTTCTAAACACTTAAAATAAGGGAGACAAAGAGCAGCCCCAATGCCCAATTCCCATTTCCCTGGCTGGTGTGAGCACCCCAATTTACAAATTTCCTTAGTCAAGTTTATTATGTTTATCTATTTATTCTGTGTGCTTCCTGCAGAGGTCAATAAGGCTGTAAACAGAGGAGAGTTCCAGGATCAGTCAAGCAAATTACAGAATTTTAAAAAGTCTTTGCAGTAAAGAACATCACTATAATCCACAAAATATATGAGACATTAAAATCCTAATGCCTTGACTTTTGATCAGAATTTATAGGACATAAGAATAATGAACTACCTCAGGGCGTTTTTATGGCCAAATTTAAAACTGGGATGGATTCACTTAACCCTTGCCCATAGTCTTACATTCATTGAATTACCTTCTGTGTTTATGGGATTCTGTCTCAACAAATGGAATGGAGAGCTATTATTGCTTTGGAACCTTCCCCGGAGACTAAAAGAGGGAGAAGAGATGGGGGACAATAGAACCAGCTGGTGAGACATTATCACACATTTGAGATTGGGCTGATGGTTAAAGTAGAGCTGATGGTTTCTCAAGCATTTTGGCCACCTGATCCCTGGTCTACGACATTGACTGCTTCAAATGTATGACCTGTCCTTCCACTGACCATGCAGCCGAGACAGTTCTGCACAGCTTCTGTGCCTCTGTACCACTACCAAGAAGAACGGGTTGTTAACTAAAATAATGACTTTGCAGCCCAGGAAGAGAGTGAACCTTGAGAAATATATGAAGCTATGTGGACATCTTGTGTCCAGAATAGAGTCTTTTATAACTCTAGGAGTTCTAGGGACTGAAAGCAAGTAGGAGCCTAATCTGGAAACATTTCTAGGAAATATTCCCTCAGAAAAATTACCTGGGAAAGAGCTTGTTCACCTGTACAATGTCATATCTAAAATTATTAGTGGAGTTACTGTCTAATCTTTTGCAAAACTGAAATCACTCTGCTGTTTCCGAAGCTCCATCAAGAGAAGTGGTAAAGAGATTGCCATTTATTGTGTACAATAGGCCAGGCATTAATCTTGCAGCAAACCTATGAAGTAGTTATTATCCCATTTTATAAATGAGAAAGCTCAGGTTTAGAGAGATTAAGAAAATTATACAAGATCCCAAAGGCATTAAATTATAAAGCTGAGGGAAGCGGATGTGGATCAAGTGATAAAGCATTTGCCTACCACATGGGAGGACCCAGGTTCAATCCCCAGGACCTCCTGGTGAAAAAGAAGAGAAAGCATGCCTGCGCGGTGAGCCAGTGCCCGCGTGGTAAGCCACGTGCCCGTGTGAGTGCCTGTGTAGTGAGCCAGTTCCCACGCAGTGATCCAGTGCCTGCACAAGTGAGTCACGCAGCAAGATGTTGACACAACAAAAGAGGCAAACGCAAGAAAAGAGACAAAACACAATAAAAGGGGAGAGTCAAAGCAAAGCGCAGCAAAGACCAAGAACTGAAGTGGCGCGATTCACAGGGAACCTCTCTCAACATCAGAGTTCCCCAGGATCAAATCCCTCTGAATCCTAGAGGAGAAAGATGAAAAGACAAAGAGAGAGAAAGAGAGAGAGGAGATAGAAGATCACACAGCAAATGGATACAGACAGCAGAAAAACATTAGGGCAGGGGTGGGGGCAGGAAAAAATAATAAATAAATCTTTAAAAAAAATTATAAAACTGAGATTCCAATCTGGATTTCCTGTCCCCAAATTCCATGCTTGGTCAAATACATCACAACACTGATCGCAACACTTTTCCAATGGAGAACACCAGTGAACTTCAGAGAAACCTTTATTCATAAAACAATACTTTCAATTTGAGTAGCAACTAAAAATCCTCCTGTTTTAAAATGTCTTCCTCATTAATCTCTGTAATTTCCTGTTAGGGGCTGGTTTTCCTTTAAATTGCAAATAGTCCTTAGAGAGGAGATGTTTATTGTGAGTAAGTGTTGCAGATATTTTCTTTTTTAAAGGGAGACCTTGACCACATAAGTCACCTGGGAAACAGAGAGAGTGATTTATAGAGGAAAATGGTTAAAAGGGCAATAGTTGGTCTTACCAAATACATGAATATTTCAGAATTATACCTAAGGCTGACCTCAGTTGTCTCTTTTGCATCATAGGAAAAAGAAATTCTGGATTTGGAATATGGATACCTATATCACGGGTATTATTGAAAGAAATGAGACATTATGTGTGAAAGTGCTCTTCCTGTTCTACCCGGCTCCATTCTCTTGACCATGTGTAAATGAAGGTGGAGTGGGAAGAAAAAAAAAGTCTGGTCTGTTGAAACAGTATATAGGCAAATAATCTGTTCTGAAAAATAATGTTTAATATTCTAAACGGAAAGGAATGCATTTTAGGAAAATGTTGAATATATTTTTTATGGTTTTCATCATTTTCTTTCTTAATTAAAAAAAAAAAAAGGTGTTTCTCTTAATTTGACTTTTTAAAATGTTAATAGCTATGTGAGAAATTTCCAGCAGAGGGGAGTCAAGGAACACAAAATTTCTTTCAATTTAGGGTAATTTGTGCATAAACAGGAAAACAAAGTCCTCAAATCCTTGTTGTTGTTTTTTATTAGCCTATGTATGCATGTGATTCAATTTTATTAACAGCTCAGTCTGTAATGAAGAGCAAACAAACAGATTTGCGGGACACAAAGTGACTGGCATTTTCCAAGTTTCTTGAAACCATAGTAAACTCAATTTCTTTTCTTAAATTTGCAAGCCTATGCTTGAATATTTTCTTAGAATGAAATTCCAATGAAATGTGTTTTAAAAGGCTGCTTAATGTCATTGTGGATGAAAATTTTACTTTCACAAATTGTATCTCATACATATAAAGTCTTCATCTAGATGAAGAGGGGATGTGGGAACACTGATGCCTGTTCAAAACAGACCAGAAACACACACATATACACACACACACACACACACACACACACACACCTCTCAAAAGCTAGTTATTTACTTCTGGATAGATACTGGCTTATACACCAAAGCTTTTTTTCTCTCAGTTTTGAGGGGAAGGTTACTTTACACATTAGAATGCATGAACTCTAAACTAAAGGCATGAGAAAGCAGCAATCATTGCCAACGATCTTAAATATATATTGGGTGGTTCACATGCTAGGCATCTGAGACATAAAACCATAGTAGAAGAGGCATTGCCTTGAGACAAATGATATCATTTTGTAATAATGTATCATTATGTAGTGATATATCTCATGCAGGGAAGATGAAGACAAATCACCAATAGACCAGATTTCCAATACCTAACCAAATTATCTACCAAGTTTCTTCCTCATATTTATTAAATTAATAGTTTTCATAGAGTGGAAACCAGAGACTGGTGCTCTTAGCAGAGAATTCTACTCTGATAAGACAGAGAAGGAAAATGTGGATTTTAGATTTCATTTCAAAGAAATGTCTACCATCAATTTCATCTTCATGGGCTTTTTATACAGGGCCTAAGAGTAATAAATCCTTTTTGCTTTATTGAATATACTGTATTCAACTTTACTTACCTTGCTTGGGACCTTTGAAGGTCTTCTATTCATATTGATGTTTTGCACTCCCCAAACATCAAGTCCTGATAGAAGGGCTTGATAGTTAACACTGCATGATTCCAGAACATCCTGCCAGTTGGAAAGACAGCTTTGATTTGTTACTGGTCTTAAGGACTTTAGCAATTCAGCACACCAGGCAATCAAGAAATTCTGGGGCTATTAGAGTGTACCTGATGGAGAATATGGAATGTTAACTGGGCTTTGAAGAAAAGATAAGACTTATATAATTAAAACGGGTGTAAAAAAACTACTTAGCAAGTAATAAAGCAGAAAAGTACTAGGAAATCCATAATAAGTTATCAAGAATCATAAGTAGTGAGTGTATTCAAGTAGAAGATATCACTTAATCTTTGTAGCTGAAGGGATATCCTGCTAGAAAACATGGGAAAAAATTGGAAAAAAAGAGGAGATACCCATGGGAGCAACACTAGTAATTTCTCTCTCCCTAAGTTAATGTCAATGAATCAAATACCTAAGGGTAATAAGTAATTCACAGACTTGGGACATAAATGAGATTATGTATGCAAGGCTCTCAGATTACAGTAGATGGTACCCAATCAGTATTAGATCACTTTCCATTCCTCCAGTTATCACAATCTATTTGAGAAATATTGTTCTCAAAAAAAAAAAAAAAAAGGTAAGCATTTTGTATCATAAATCTCAGTGTTACTCAAAATACATTATTATTTAAAAATTTAGTAATAAAGACAGAATAAATAATAAAAATTAAATTTCCCTAATACTTTCTTGGACTTTATGATCAAGAAAATTGGGGAGTGTATGTGGCTTAAGCAGCTGAGTGCCTGCCTCCCACATGGGAAGTCCCAGGTTAGGTTCCCAGTGCCTCCTAAAGAAGACAAGCAAACAACAAGCAGACATTGAGCAAAAACAATGATCAAGACAATGAGCAGACAAGGAACAAAAACAAACAAGCAGGGAATGGATGTGGCTTAAGCAGTTGAGTACCCGCCTCCCACATGAGAGTTCCTGGGTTTGGTTCCTGGTGCCTTCTAAAGTAAAAAACAAACAGACAAGGAGCAGACAACCAGCAAAAAACAATGAGCGCAAACAACTAGCAAACAGATGATGGCGCCATCTCCAGGGGTGGGGGATAAAAAAGAAAAAAGAAAATAGTCCCTTGAAAGACATAAAAAATATTCAAACTTAAATCCTGACTCTAATTCTTTTTGGCAGAGCTTTTCAATTTTCCTCTCGCAACAAAACATGATGCAATTGTATAATGGTTAGAAGTGTTTCTTAATGAAGTCACTCTAATATCTTTTCAGAATTTCTTGGGTTTCTTTTCAGGAATGGACATAGATATTATTTTTGCATAATGGGCTTAAATGACTTGACAAATTTCAGTGTGAAGGAAACAAATATACTTTGCATTTCATGACAAATATTCCCTTTTGGAAAGACTGCCAAATGTGTGGGAAATGGAGAGTGAGCAAAGTGAGGTATAGGATTATATTTCACCTAAAGTAAGGTTATTTCCTGTGTCAGGCCATTTTGGCAGACAGGGTTGCTTAGCAATTCTGTAATCAATGAATTCAGGATTCCTGCTTTGCAAGGAAATTCTAAAGAGCAAAGTCTAGGATAGTCCTTGTATTGTTTTTGGATCATTCAAACTAAAGGTAATTTCTACAAAAGATTAAATTTGAGAGAGGTGTGTGTGCCTTAGAACATCTCTTCTTACTTCCCACCTTTAAGAAGGAAGGGACCCTCCTCTTGCCCATTGCTAAAGTCTCTACCTGTGCTTCTGAGTCCATCCAGTTTTTTACTTCAGTATTTCTTGCTTTATCAATTTTTCACCTTTTCCATTTCCAATTTCTTCTTCCCCACTGGCTCTTTCCTCTCAGCCTAAAAACATACTCATCTGAAGAAAATTAAAATTAAAACTTACTTTCAGTTCTTCTTCAGGTACCCCTTCTACCCTCTCCTCCTCTTTTAAAACAAACCTGGAAAGAGTATTCTGTATTTATGGCTTTCAATTCCTCACCTCCCTTAGGTCACTGCAATCTGAGTCCTAAAACCAGCAAATTCATTGGACGGTTTTCAGTCTTATCTCACTTCTCCAGCCAATTTGAGAACCCTTCTGTTCTGGCTCTCCTCTGACCTCTTCCTATGTCTCTGACCCTGTAAATGCTGGGCTTCCCCAGGGTTTTTCCTCCATCCTCCTCTTGTTCTGTATGGTCTGCCTCAGTGATGCCATCTACTCCCACAGTTTTATTTAGCTGTGGTAACCTCCAAATCTATGTTTCTCTGGTTCAAACCTCAGTTTGGGGGCTGTAGGCTCATTTTTCCAGGTATCTCTGTAAACATTTTTTTTTTTTTGTATTGTATGTCTTGTAGGAACTTACGGCCTCCTTTACCTCCTTGACATTATCCCAGTATCCCTACTCCAACTAGCACCAATAACCTGCTTATTCTTCTTCCTATTTTCTCATTTCAATTACCATCCACCTAGTTTCTCAAATCAGAAACCTGAGAGTCATCCTGAATACCTTCCATTATGTGCTACATCAAATGATTCATCAGAGTCCATGTATTCTACCCCTAAGATCTTTTGACTCTGTTGCTTGAATCTTTTGAATTAACATCCCTATTTAATCCAATCCTTATAAGGACAATTGAAATTTCTGAATTGTCCTCACCATCTTCAGTTTTGTCCTTCCCACCCCTCCCCCAGTTCCATGACATTTTCCTTTCATTTTACTCCCCTTATAGTGGAAGTGGCAACTTCTTCTAGAGTGTGCCACACAAAGTCCTTCATATCTGGCTCTTTTTACCATAATCTCTGACATTTACCACCCTCTTTGTCACATTCTATCATGCATCCTATGTTCTGACCAGTCAATAGGAAATGATTACTGGTTTCCTGAACTTGAGTGTTCTTCCATCCCTTTATACCATTGCACATGCAAATATCTTGGGCCTTTCCTTTCTCCTTATCCACCTCAGGAAGCTTATGCTTCAAGAATCAGCTCTTTCCATTACTTCCTTGGGGGTTCTTTACCTGGCAGTTAGGCACACCCTCTTTAGAATTTCCCTATTGCATTGTACCAAGAATATACTTTAACACCTGTCACATTGCTATCATGATTATGTATTTACATGTCTGTTCCTTACAAGATTATCAGCTCCCTGGCAGCAAGGAAAATTTCTCTTTTAAGCCCTTGTATCCCCTTATTTCTGGCACAGAGTAAGTACTAAACAAAGGCTTAGTGAATAAATGAACAAACATAAAATATTTCAATAGTGAAAATTATAGGAGGCTGAAGCAATCCAAACAGAAATTGTAGAACCTGCTAGTCCAATAACCAATGGTTTACATGGACTAAATGCTGTCTGAAGGTCAAGCACCTGTTGGAGGGGAAGACTAATAGATAAAACTTGAATTACAGTTTAGGCGCCTTCACAGGCTGAATGTTATTATATAATCTAAATCAAAGCCTTTCCTTTGTAAAATAAAGTGACTATTATATGAATAACAAAAAATTTCATTTCCCTTTCCAAGAAAAGTTCTCTACATTTCACCATCTCCATTAGGCTTATGCTTTAATCAACACATAAGAGATTTACTAACCGACCTGGGAATAGCTGTCTTGGAGCATACCATCCAAAGAATATGACCCTAATGCAGACAATTTTCTAGAAAAACCTATAGACAGAACTGTCCAAAGGGCACACTTACATGCAAGCATACACACACACTCATGAAGCTTTCATGAGTCAGGTTTCTGAATAAATAATATTGGAAAATAAATAATTCCATAAAAGGCAAAAGTTGAAAAAAATGTTTCTAAAGGAGAAAACCAAGCTGAACTTTCAAAGTGTCTCTTCCAGTCTTCTTTGACTCAAGAACTTTGACTTAAAGCTTTCAAATAGCAATCACCAGTCATCAAAAAAAAAAAAAAAAAAAGAAGAATCTCAATTTGAGTTTATTCTTTGGTCATTAACAGTACTTTAACAGCAGAAAACATTTCAACTTTCCCTGTAGGGTTTCTGAAATTTCCTTTTTCTAAACCCACGTACTTTTATCACTCCCATGGAAAACATAAACATCAGGGATAAAATGGAATTCAGGATCCTTAGCTGATTCCCTTCTCTAATTTGGCTCATTTGCATCATTGAACCTCTGGGGTTACTTCAATATAAAGGCATCTTAGTCACTGAAATTGAGCAGTTTATTCAAAGTAGTGAAACCAACATGGAGAGTACTTGTGCAAATTGCCATGTGCTCAAGGTGGAATCAGAAAATCGCCAACGTAGTACTACTTTCCTCTAGATCTGCAGCGCCGGTAATCAGCACAATCCCCAGGCCTGGTCCCTCATCTCTTCTAAATCTGCAGGAAGTGCACCACTGCTCCTCTGAGCCCTGCAATTTGTGAGTTGCCTTGGAGCTATAGAAAAACATCATTAACTCAATCTGTGTTATTCTGAAATGTTGAAAACAAAAATAGCATCCAGAAGGTTACATCCCTAGACTCCTGTTATTTCATATAAAGATTTTCTTTTTTCTTGAGCTACAGTTGCTTCTTGGCCATTTTCCTCATTACAGCTGCTCTTTACAATTTCATTTTGCATCCAGTTCTGATGCCAGCAGGTTTGCTTAGAAGGGGATGTATCCCTGGGCAAAATGGATGGGAGCAGATCCATCACACAGTAGGGTCTGCTCCATAGGCCTACATATGATTAAATTCAGGTTCATCCCTAAAAGAATTTAAAGAGAAGTCTAGATTGTTTCCGAAGTTAGTTACAACATTATTTCCCATCCTGTATGCCTTTTAGCCATGTAGCTTTGCCAGTTTCCATGAAAAGATGAATTCTCTTTCTCGCTCCTTGAATCTGGACTGAACCTATGACTTTGACCAATACAATACAGTAGAAGCAATGCTATATGACGTCTGTGGCTATGTTTTCATGGGATTTGTAGCATCCATTTCCTCCAAGTCTAGCCTATATCCTATAAAGCAAGAAACCTCTGTCAATGTCAGTACCAACTGCCAGATGCATGAGTGAGGCCATCTTGGATGTTCCAGATCCATCTATATCCCAATTTAATGCAGCCCCCTGGAAGACACCACCCAAGACCAGCAGAAGCCTTGGCCATCCATTTGAGCCTAGCTAATCCACAGTATTGTGAGATATAATAAATCATTGTTGCTTTAAAGCACTAAGTTTGGGGGTGGTTTTTATACAACTTTTATACTGGTAAGTATCCTTCTGTCTGACCCTTGCCATTAAATTCCTCTTTCCCCCTCTATTTCTAATAAATTGGTGTTTACATATAGAGACTTGTTTTAGTTTACTAGGCTGCTGAAATGCAATACCAGAAATGGGTTGCCTTTTACAATGGGAGCTATTCCCTTACAAGCTAACATTTCTGAGGCCAAGAAAATGTCCAAATCAAGACACCATCAGACAATGCTTTCTCCCTGAAGACCAGCTGCTGGTGATCCTAGACTCCTCTGTCATATGGTAAAGCACATGGCAGTGTCTGCCGGTCTCTTCCTTTGCTTCCAGGCTTCCTTGCCTCCAGCTTCTGACTTCAGTGGGTTTCTCTTTGTCTGTCTCTCTGTATTCATCCCATTTATAAAGGACCCCAGTAAGAGGATTAAGGCCCACTCTGGGCCATGTGCCAACTGAAGTAACCTAATCAAAAGGTCCTACCTACAATAGGTTCACACATAGAGGAATGGATCAGCTCTAAGGACATGATTTTCTGGGGTCCATAAAAGCCTCAAAGTACCACAAAGCTTAATCAGATTCAGGTTCATGTTTTTGGTAATAAAACTTCATAGGTGATATAGTTCCATCAGGAGGCACATAATATCTCATTGCCTTTCCTTTCACAAAGTTGGAATCCACTGGTAATCTTTGCCTCAATCCATTAGGAATTGCAAAATAGAGATCTTCTATTATTCCTTCTTCATATATTAACTGGAACCATTCTATAAAGAGAAACTTTGTTTCAGTCATAAGATAGGATAAAAGATAGAAGTCTTTCCTCCATTTACCAGTTTTCAAATCAATGATTTCATTCCCTAGGATTTTCCAAAGGTGCTTAATGAGATTGTTTTTTATTGTCCTGTTTCATTGTTTTTAATATCATCATGAACTCAAAGATTTAAACATGTTTGATGTGTTTCATTCCATTGCTGTTCATGTTCTTAATGATGCTCAAACGGTCCCATCTTTGGCCAGTAGCAGACTTCTGAGTGCTTTAGATTCCACCTCAGTAGTCTTGGGCAGCTTTCTTGCTTTCTGGCAAACAAGATGTTCTAGGCTCGTCTTGCACATTTCCTACCCAAGACTTGGACTCAACTGTTTCTCCAAATGCATTATTTCTTTTTAGTGAGAAACAATTCTTAGGGACCACAATCAGAGCTCTAGGAGCCCTCATTGCTACTATACTAAGCATTGTTTCTACGACTTTTCAGTGGACAGTACTAGGAAATAAGTACTTTAAAAAAAATACAGTATATATTTATACTGATTCCAGGGAGAAGATATTAATAACTCTAACCATAATGGCTAAAAAGTACATACAAATTCAAAAGGGACTAAAAGAAGCATTTGGGGAAAACTCTTATAATAGGAACCACATATGCAATTAAGTAATTAGACCTTTACTAGCATTTAGTAATAGGTCTAGTACTATTAAATTTCCCAATACAGAATTATCATTAATACATATTTATCAATGAATTAACTTATATTGAGGACCTACTGTGTGCCAGAGTATAACAAATTGGGGAAACAGACAGGAGTAAGAATGCTCCTTTATCTAGATTTACTCACAGCCTAGTGCAGGGATCCAATGCCAAACACCCAGAAGGACCTGGCACAGAATAGAAATGAGTTAAATGGACTTGTAAAGTCTGTACAAATAGAAAACTTAAGATCCATTAATAGGGGGCAACTGCTGCCCAACTCAATCTGAATGTTGTCAATGTGGAGAGCAAGCTTAGTGTTAACCATATTCATTATTAAAAGAAGAGAAACCCTAAATTCATGTGTTGGGGATTGAATCATGTTCCCTACAAAAGGTATGCTCAGATAGGACCTTTGTAGATGCTATTAGTTAAGGTGTGCCTAAACAGAATAAAGGTGGGTCTTAATGTAATATGGCTGAAGTCTTTATGAGCAAAGGAAACTGAACACAGAAAGAGAGTCTATGGGAAGAGAAAGAAAATGGAAATCAACACAACCTGAAGGAGAAAGGAGGAGACAGCACAATGTGCATTGCCATGTGACAGAAAAGCCAAGTACTAAGGATCACCAGCAGCCAGCCCCAGAACACCATAGTCTTAAGGGAGAAAGCATCACCTTGATGGCACTTGGATTTTGGGTCTTCCTCTAGTCTCAAAAGCGTGAGTGAATGAAGTCTGTTGTTTAAGCTAGCCCATTGCATGGGATTTGTTTGAGCAACTTGGAAACTAAAACAGCAACCAAACACATTTTTTGAAAAATAGTCTGAGAACTATTCAGACTTGCAGATTGCAAGTTGATTAACCAAGAGTTATGTTCTGTGACTTTTGTCTAGTGGATATAAATAATTAGGGTACATTGTGATAAGAGTTCTGAGGAGGGAGTGATAGCCAGAAACTTAAGAATATACAGATTGCTTAGTCCTTCTCTTTATGGTAAAACTAAATTACTAAGTTAGATTTGAATTTCAAGAACACTGAATTCATACTATATGCTGCATACTAAATAACCCTGAAACTTAGCACTTAAAACAACTGTTTATTGTCTTATATAGGTTCTGTGGGTCAGGAATTCGAGAGTAACTTAGCTGGTGGTTCTGGCTTAGAGTTTCTTGTGAGTGTGCAGTGAGGATTTCAAGGTGTCAGAAGGGTTCAGGCATCTGAGGCCTGGATTGGGACTAGTAGATCCCCTTCATGATGGCTCATTCACACAGCGAGGGATATAGGCAGGAGGCCTCAGCAACTCTCCATGTGGGCCTCTCCACAGACTTTCTAAGTGTTCTCAAGACACGGTGACTGGCTTCTCCATATCCAGTGATCCAAGAAAGGGCAAAGTGCAATGCCTTTTATGACCTCGACTTGGAAGTCTCACTCACTCTGTCATTTCTGCAATGTCCACTTGGTGACACAGGTCAGCTTAGTCCATGTGGGAGTGAACTCCATACCATGAAGCAGAGCTCATTGGGGTTCATCTTAGAGACTGACTGCCACATGCCTAATTAAGTTTCCTTAAAGCTGAAGCCTCTTTAAAAGGTTATGTAGCTGTTTTCGTACACCTGATTAGGAGAACAAAATCAACAACGTTAAAAAAGGAATTAGAGAAGGAAAGTGCACAAGACCTTTTGTGAAGGCCTTTTGTGAGTTTGTAGAAACCCCCATCTCCCATCCCCATAATTATACAAGTCCAAGCTGTTCTCTGAGGATCACAGCGTAGTTAAGTAGGGTGCTCATCATTAAATTATGACGTGAAATCAGTCATTGAGGCTGTTTGTGTGTATCTGTGTGTTTGTGCAGGTGTCGTGCAAGGCTATTACCTCTCAACTGGGTTTATGATGTATAAACTGATGACAAAGAATTCAAAACTTGAGCCTCCAACATGAGCCCCTCACTGACATTACTATCCTCCCCCACCATTCACTGGACTCCCTTACCTATCTTCTCTGAACTTTGGCCTCCTTCTCTTGACAGAGGTGTTTCATTTCATATTGAAGATACTTTACTCTTTGGGGCCTTATACTTAATATTTTAGCTGATGCCCATTTGCCATGCACTGGCAGTTTACAGAGATAATTTATAATATATAGGTGGGTAGGTTGGCAAAAAAGAGAGACAGACAGAAGTGGAAATGGAGTCATTATTACAATATATCGCGGGTAGAAATGGGAAGAAGGTTTCTCTCCAAGTACCTCTATCTGACCTCCACAAAGCTCTAAGCAAATGAGTTATCTTGTGCAAACTACCCATGAAAGAGAAAATACTTCACACTTACCATGTAAGAGGACTGATCATTTTGAAAATTGCAGGTACATGGATTTATCTGAGAAAATCCCAATAGGGTGCCATGGTACTGTACCACACATCCAGTGATAGTGGTGATAATGCCATCAGAACTAAGCCAGGTGCTGAAATATAATGAAAGGTGAACAAGGAGACAAAAATCACCTCACAATACAATAGTCAAGGTTCTTAGATGTGAAATGCTGATAGAAGTTACCAAGTCTGTCTCTTTTCATTACAGTCTAGAATGACGAAACCCCAGAGCAAACATTCCAGGTTAATGGTGTCTCCTTGGGGATGTCAGTGTATTAGCAATCATTATCCTCAGAGACTGGGAGCACGGGAGCTCCTGGTGACATTTCATTCTTTTTACTGAAGAGGCTGTCGGCATGGTTTCCTCTGACGGAGGAAAGTGATCTACAAGGATCAGAAACTTGATAAATATCATTGAAAACGTATTATTTGGCTTTCCTTGTTAGTAGCACTTATTGGCTGCAGATAATTAAATCTAGGGATAAAACTATAAGAACTTTATGGAGGAACTTTGATAGGATCCAAATATATCTTTCTTTCCTTTTTCAAGGATTGTACCTAAACTATGACTGACAAAAAATGGGAGAAACACTGTTGATGAGAATTTTTGACCTAAACTGTCAAATGTGATAAATTGTTGGGTGAAGGAATAATTTTTCATTCAATTGTGCTTTTTTAAAATCTTATTTACAAGAAGCAGAGGCATTTGAAATTTAGGTCATAGGTTCAAAAAAATATCAAGAATAAGTACTTAGGCTGAAGAGACAAATATGAAAGAGACAAAAGTGAAATATGCACAAAAGGAATGATCTGGAATTCAGCTATTTTAAGGAGGGATCCAGATGTGCCTTTCAGCTTAAAAGAAGCAAATTCAGAGTCAGCAAACTGGAGTCAGAGCCGAAAGTGTCTGCCAAACCAGGAAGGAACATGCAGACCAAATAAATAAAGAGACCAAAGTTTGAATCCAGCAAGTCTAAACAAACTGGGTAAGAATAGTATCTGAGAATCAGAGAAACCAAGGCAATGGGCAGGGAGCAGATAGGTCCAAGGATAAAGTCCTAAGACTCAGCACAGCTGCATAAGCTCCACACCACCAGTTTAATTAGTTGTCTGATCATTGACCAAAGACCAAATTAGCTGCCTTTTTCTCAAGTCTCATATATTTTGTCCCAATATAGATGCACAAGGCCATCTGTGACCTGACCTACATCCATTCATCCAGCTTTACCTTCCAGCACACAAACAAGGCTTTAGCAGGACCTAGCTTCTACTTATGTTTGTGTCTATACTACCAAAGGGCTATTTATTCTACCTGAAGATCCTAACTTTTCTTACCCATCTGGAAGTTTCATCCTTTTCAGACTCAGCCTGAGAGCTACTTTCTCAATGAAGCCTTCATACACTCTCACACACACACTCACAGATATGCACACACACCCACCATACACGACCACACACACTTACACCCCACATGGAGTTAAGTGCTAGCAATACAAGTTGGCATGTCTCTACTGTTACATTTATCATACAATTTAAACAGTAATTCCTTTTAATTAGATTAAGAAATTGTGCTCACTTAGAACATTTCAAGTAGCATGAATTCTAAAGCGGTTTGCAACCACTGCTTAACCCAACACTGCTCTCCTCACTGACCTTAGAACTGTTCTGGTTCTAGGCCTGCAAGTCAATTTCAGTCTAAAATCTGTTGTAGGTGCATAGAAGGAACCAGTAACTACTGACAACTACTGATTTAATCAGAAAAATTTGCTTTCCATTTCCTTGGTTCAAGTTTAAAGAGAATGATCTCAGGCACATATAGAAGCATATCTACAGAAAATTTCATGATTTCGTTTTCCTATTAGAGAAGAAGTGCTAGGCCTCTGACTTGCTTCTCTTATTCTTGGCTCTTTATCCCCTGATGCTTTGTTACTTCCAAAATGACACCAAATATCTCCTTAGCAACTACCTCAAAGTGGATGAGTTTTACCCCTTCTCTGGTGAAGACAACTTTATCTTTTTTTTAAGAAAGAAGAAATATTGCTTTTATAATTACAAAGCCAAGCCTAATAGAATCTGACTTTTTATAGTAAATGTAAGATGTAATGTTCTAACAGAAGACCTTTTAAGCTAAGGCCTAATTATACCATATAGGGTCTTACTAGCTTTGGGTGAAGTCAGCTATGAAATGTCCAAAAAGCAGACTATGAGGATTGGTACACAAGGGAAGAAAAGCAAGAAGCCTAGGTAATTCATCCTTGAATTATCTAAAAGGCTGAGTCTTGTCCTTACTATGGAATGTCAGTGTTTGTGCTGGAAAGAAAATGAAGATACTATATCCACTTAATCCACTTAGGACTGCCCTGAATGCAAGCTCTTTCTAAGGGCTGATGTTGTACACCTTAAAGGACACAAGGAGGTTTTACATTTGTGAAGTTGGAAAAGGGCTAGATGTTTCATATTCCAATTCATTACCACACATTATCTATGACTTTTGGGTAATTGAGCAAACAATGCCCTTGACAACCATTCCCCCTCTCCAACTCCGAAGCAAGGTAATTAATTAAGGCCAGAAGGGGATTGTTAGCTGTTAATGAACCCCAACTGAGGCAATTACTTAAGAGAGCACTCTTAGAGCTTCTATAAAAGTGCACAAACAAGCTTAGCTTGGACAGCTACAGCTAATGTTCCCTGGCCTTCTCATCACTGCTCAGTTGCTGAAGGGTGCATAAACCGTGAAGCATCTGGTGAGTTTCTGTGACATACTCCCATCTCTTATGCTTGTATAACTTTGAGTGATAATTTATTCTCAAACTCTATGATAATTCAAGAGAAACTTTTCTAGGACATACATCTAATGTATAGGACACATCAAAATGTGATGATACTGACAATTAACTGATTACCAGTATTCATTCAACCATGTTAGGTAGATAGAGTGTCACACACACATGCAAAAAAAGATTGTGAGGTTCTCCCTGCCTCAACGGGGCTACATGATGGACTCAAAAACCAAATGGAGACAAATGTGACCTGACAGTATGTAATTAAGTGCCAAACTGGTAGACCATAAGTGCTAATGTTTAGAGAAGTGAGAGAGAACTGTGTAGGTTGGGTGAGTGGAGCAGGTTTGAGAGGTGGTGGAACCTATGCTGGGACCTGAAGGAGTCAGAATACACAGAGAGGAGCAGGAAGCAACAAAAGTAAAGGCAGGAATGAGTTAAGCTAGAACCTTGCCTCCCTAAAAAGAATTTCATGCTAGGATCTACAGAATTATCCTTCCTCCGCCTCCTCTTTTTCTTTTTCTTTTTCCCTTTCTCCTCTTCCTCCCATCCTTCTCCCCCTTCATCTGTAGTTTAAGGAAGCATTAGAGATCACTGAGTCCAACTACATACTTCCCATACACATACACACAGTCTCACACAGCTCTTTGGTGACAAAATGTGGAAACTTGAAACAAGAAACTAGGTTACATAATTCTGAGTCTAATGTCAATACCTTTCTTACTAGGGCTTAAAGTTAGGTAGTATGGAGACAGGTTATAAAAGGTCTATCAGACAGAGGAGTTCAGGAAGAAGATGCAATAGACAAGGAGCATCTGTAGGGAAGTACAATCACTGAAGAAGGGTTGGTAATAATTTTTTTACCTGAATGTTTATAGCAACTTTATTTGTAATAGCCAAAACTGGAAACGATCCAAATATCCGTCAAGAGGTGAATGGGTAGGGAAGTGGATGTGGCTCAGGTGCCTGAGCTCCTGCTTACCACATGGGAGGTCTGAGTTCAGTTTCCAGTGCCTCCTGGAGAAGATGAGCAAGACAGCAAGCTGATATGACGGGCTGGTGTGGTAAGCTGACGCAACCAAGAGACAGTGAGGAAACATGAGAAACACAAAGCAGGGAGTTGAGGAAGCTCAGGTGATTAGGTGCCTCCCTCCCACATGGAGGTCCCAGGTTCAGTTCCCAGTATCTCCTAGAAAGAGAAGACCAGCACACAACAAACAGACACGGTAAATGCAAACGATGAAGGAGTAGGGAGAAATAAATAAATAAATCTTAAAAACAAAAGAGGTGAATGGATAACAAAACTCTGATATAGCCATAAAACAAATTTTGATATAGCCATACAATGAAATACTACTCTGAAATGAAAAAGAATGAACTATTAATACACACTACAATATGACTGACAATAACAATTTTAATAATGCCAAGATTTATTAACAGATTACTCCATGTCAGACTGATCTCACTTGAATATTCTCATTTAATGCTCACAACAACCATCTAAGGTGGTAATAATTTTTTTCCCCCATTTTATAGATTGTGGTGGTTTGAAGCTGTATGTACTTCACTAAAACAAACCCTTAAATTTAATCCATTCCTCTGGGTGAAAGCCCATTGTAAGTAGGACGTATGTCTCACCTCAATTAAGATGAGTCTTAATTCTATTACTGGAGTCTTTATAAGAAGAATGAAATTCAGACACACAGAGAGAAAGCCACAGGAAGTAAGAAGGTGAAATAGAACCTGGAAGAGAAAGGAGAGACCAGAAGACATTGCCATATGCCTTGGCATGTGACAGAGGAGCCAAGGATCACCAGCAGCCAGCCCCAGAATGCCAGTATTTGGAAAAAAAATATTGCCTTGATGATACCTTGATTTATACTTTTCCCCCTCCTCAAACTGTAAATGAATAAATTCCTATTGTTTAGCCCAACCCATTTGAAGGTATTTGTTTGAGCAGTCTAGGAAACTAAAACATAGGTGAAGATAAGGCTTAGAGAAATTACCTTGACCAAGGCAAGTGAGGGCAGGATCAGTAGTTCTAAAACCATAGTTCCCAAGAATTATGCTTTATTGCCTCCCATATATCTAGCTTGTGGTCTTTGCATCTTTCTGTTCAAATACCTTCTAAAACAGTGGTTCTTAATCAGAGGCAATTTAATGTATGGACATTTGGAATTGTTTGGAGACATTTTGGCTGTCATAACTGGAAGGATGCTACTGGCATCTAGGACACAGAGGCCAAAGATGCTACTAAACATCCTGTAAAGCACACAGCAGCCCCCACAACAAAGTGCTGTCTGGTTCAAATTGTCAATAGTGCTAAAGTTGAGAAATCCTGCTTGTAGCAGTTTGATATTATTTATGAATTTCGAGAAAAGATATTTTTTATGATTATAAACTGGGGTGTTCCTCTGGGTGTGATATCCTTTGACTATTAAATTCAAAGGTTTTACATTTACTTGATTAAATCAAGAAGGGAGCTTTGATTTGACCATGTCAGTAGGGTGTGACTCAGAGTTGAGTCCCCACCCCTTGATGGGCTAATAGAAACAGACTCTCACTCAAGAAGACACACGGAAGAAGATATGGAAGAGGAGAGAACTTGGTTATTTCATTCTTGCCATGTGACACAAAGGAGAAGACACAAACAGCTAAAGCCAAAGGCAGGGAGACAAGCCCTATGCCAGCCTACAGCTGAGAGCAAAAGAAGCTGGGCCCATGGAGCCTTAAAAGGAAGAAGGGAGGAGAGACCAGGCAGAGGTCACTGCCATCTTGCTTCAGTATGTGGCAACAGACTTCGGTGAGGAAGTAACCTTGAGTTGGACTCTTTAAGGCCTTGTAACTGTAAACTTCTACCCCAAATAAATACCCTTTATAAAAGCCAACAGATTTCTTGTACTTTGCATCAGCACCCCTCTTAGCTGACTAATACACTGCTCTAAAAGAATTTTGAAAAACTGTGACCCATTCACACTTCTTAGGTTGATATGTGAATGTTTCATTTAAGTTTAAATAATTACAAAGGATGCAATTTCTTGTATAACATAAACGCTGATTTTTAAAAATAAATACATTAAAAGAAAACAGTGGCATTAGTCTTTTAAATGTATCCAGTTTTCTCACAAGCCTGTAACAAACTGATATCTAGCATCATCTTTATATAAAAGATACATGAAAAAAATGTATTTCTTATATTTCCATTCCACTTCCCCTGTGGAATATTTTTCCAGTGTAAGCTATCTAATTCCTGTAAATGTTGCTAATTACAGAATCTTCTATGCAAATATATATATACACACACACACACACACATATGTATGGATCAGGATTCTTTAGGGAAACAGAATAGACTGGAGATATCTGTAAATAACTGTATGAGATTTTATAAAATCCTCTCATGTGATTGGGGATATACAACCCCAAATTCCACAGAAATGCTATAAACTAGGGGCTCCAATGAAGGTTCTTGATGAGTTCCCAGGAGATGCTGACTGTGAAGTCAGGCTGGAAAATTCTCTCTCCATGCTGAAATCACTTCCCCTTTTAAGGCATTCAACTGATTGGATAAAACATCAGTCATTGCTGACTGCAATCTCCTCAGTTGATGTAGATATAATCAACCATCTATGCAATGAACTCACTGATGACTGAAGGCCATTAATGTCCTTGTATTACAATTAACCCAGTGCTTTCTTCACCAAAAAACTGGGCACAATTACCTAGCTGAGTTGACACCTTAGCCTAACCATCACAACATATATATGTAATTGAAATTATTAAGTTTCCTGTGGACCTAAGGCTCTAAGTGAACTCACAGGGCAGTGGTACTGCACAGTGTGTTCAAGGAAGTCGACAGTTTCAATGTTAGATTGTACAACATTCCTTTGTACTGCACAAAAATTGGCATGGAAAGAAAATGAAGATGGTGGTGCCCAAACTGGCTCCAAGGTTTGAGAGGCTGTGCTTTGTACCATAGGTACACACCCTCTCATTAGCAAGTAATTTCAGTCATTTAAGAGTGAAATAAAAATATTATATTTTCTTTCACTTACTGTGGTTTTTCCCCCCAAATGTCTACTGTGTTTTTAGGACACAACTATTTATTAAGTTATTTGGACCAATGAATTTAATAAGCTGATAGGCATTTCTTCTGGCCTGGGGACACTGGAAATATTTCTGATTCACTAAGGGCACTATGAACACTGTGAACCTCCATTCTAAGCACTAAAAAAACAGTCTTTTGGATTGACTTATTATCACAATGACTATTAATATGCAATACATAGAAACTAAATATTAAAAATTTTGATAATTATGAAAGTTAAAAAAGTAAATATTTATTGAAATATTTCTCTAGTGGATGGAATTTTTCCCTAGTTAGTCATTTATCTGTGGATAAATATTATATACCCATGAATGAATAGTAAAAATAAGTGAAAAATTATATTCTTATTTCCACTTCTAATTGACAAAAGCAGTGAACAATTTTGTCCACAAACATTTCAAAGCAGTTTTGTTAACCCAGTGTCATTCCATTCTTGAACTCCTAAATTAAATGCCAAAAGCCATTACATCACCTAGCATCAGTTTATTTTTAATGATCATTAGCTCTATTAGTAACTCTTTCATCTTTGTTGAAAACACAGAATTAGAAATCTTTTGATTTCCCAAAGAATATTACTTAGTCATTGGAGTTATTCACTTTCTCAGCTCCAAAATTGCCCATTGGGCCTTTGTTTGCACCCTAGATCTTTACTACTCTGGGGCAATCCTTCTTTTATCAATGTTTGGGAAGGGTGGGAGATGTGATTTTCTTTTGTAAATAAGTAGAATGGCTACTGGAAGGGAGGTGGGAAGAAAGAGCCTCCACTTAGATTGCCTGTAAATTCTCAAGAAGATCCATTTCAGGAAAGTACACATGGAAGTCAGTTGAGGACATGGAAATAGTTCCCCTTAAGACCAATTGCACCCACCCTCCTTCGGGAAACCTCTGCATAAGCCTAGGAGCACAGCCAAGTGTGGAGACCACTGCCTGACATGGGAAGGAGCTTTCTTTATGCCAGGGCATGGACATAATGGAGTCCTCCAGAATACCCAGTTGAGCTGTGCGGCAAGACTTATCCCAACAAGCTTTTTTCCTCTCTTCTTTCCTGGGTCACAGCTCAGCATGGCTTCTAAAGTCAGATTGCAGGGTATAATTCTTAGTTTTTCAACTAATCAGTTTTGCAAATTTGCACAAGTGATTTAATTTTTGTGTTGCAGTTTACTAATGTGTAAAATGTGAATGATAATAGCATTTATTTTATAGGTTGGAGTGAGAGTTAAGTGAACCCAGCACCTAAAACTCTCAGAATAGTGCTGGCTTGTTACGAGTGCTAATTAATGTAAACTATTATGTAAAGACTCAACTATGTCCCTCTGGTTGAGAGCTAACCCAAAATAGACCCAAAGGAAAGGAATCAGCCACTTGAGTTTCCTCTAGTCTAGGCAAAGGGAGTCATCATGAGTTTCTAGGTATTTGGAGATAAATCCCTAATGTATAACAAAGAGTGGTCACTCACTTGTGTTGAGAGTGGCTTCAAATAGAACTGGAGGGTCTTCACTGGGCTCTGCAATTAAGCTGACCAGCCTAGAGCCAAAGCTGCTGGTTAATGTTTCTTCCCTTTTGTTTTCCAGCATGAAGCACATTTATATCCCTATATCATCCTACTTTTGCCAGATTTTCTCTAGGTTCTTGGCTAAGCTATAAAAAATGAATTTTAAGTGCAAGCTAGTTTAGTTAGACCAGTAATTTATTAAGGAGGGGAGGGAAGAGAAATGGGAGAAAATAACAGATTATGGGTCCCAGGTAGAGAGGAAAGGGGCTGAAAAGAGAGAGAGGGTTGATTTACAGACTGCAGTTCCCCATTACAGATTAAAAAATGCCCAGGTTTACTTTTGTGCTGTTCCAGGCAGGGGAAAAAGGCAAGAACAGGGCCGGTTTGCCTTTTGCACTTGCTTTTTAAACCATTAATTATTCTGTCCCTTTGTTAATGTCAGGGGAGGAGTCCCAGTTGTCTGCTGTTTTGATTGGTAATCCCACCCATCAATCCCCTGGGAGGTTCCCAATGATAAGGCCCCTGGAGAATATCTGGGACTTTTCCTGCCTTCCAGAAGAAGTCTCTTCTGAATGAGGAGTCTCACAGGTTCTTCCAGCAATCATCTTATGGGATACTCATGGCTACATGTTTAATCGCAGCAGTTTTTCTGCCAGGTTCCAGATCCATCTATTGATTCCCTAATTTACTGTCCTGCCTCAATTACCCCCTCAGAGAGTTTACACCTTTATTCTTAAAGGGGTTCTGAAGGATGATGGTCATTCTTCTGTAATTACTTCCTGCTGGTTAGGAGCAGTAGGCTTTCCCTGACAAGGTGTAAAACCCTCTTGCTATTATACCATGGTTGGGGGAAGACTTATCTGGCATTGTGGGTGCAGCTGGATGAAATCCCTGTATGCCTGACAAGATGTTAATTCTGGAACAAATAAACTTAATTAGAATTTTGAGGATATAGGGTCCTTCTAAAAGAATACTGGACCACAAAAGTAGAAAAGTCCAGGTGCCATAAAGACTGCATCTTCCCGAATTTGGTGGGCTTTATTTTGCAGGTTTTGAATGCTGTTTAGGACTATTTCATAGTGATTTACATAGCAATGGCATTCTTCCTTAAGAAAGAGATGTTTCTCCCTGTGCTGCAGTTAGCATTTTAAGTGCCCTGTGATTTTGTAGCACCTCAGCAGCAAGAGTCTGTTTGCTGTTTTGGCTTCAAGGCATGGCTGGCTTCTTTTATGCTGTTAGCTCTAGGGAGTGATCGTAAAAGATAATGGAGTTTGGTATAAATTGCCAATCCCAGTTTTCCATGGTGGTGGTTAAGGCTAAGACAGCTAAGAGGGGCATGAGACTAGGAATTACCCTTTTAGTTATCATATAGGAAGAAACTACAGGAAATGAAAACAGACAAGGTTTCTTGAGGGGAACCTGACATGCTCTCCCCCAAGCAATAAGTGTTTGAACTAGAGTTAGAGGGAAGGGCTGCCTTTGATATAGACACTACTTAGCTTTGCCTCTTGAAGATATATTTCAGGCCATCCAATGACTGGCACTCATATGTCCTGTCAGGTGCCTCTGGTGAGCTGGCACTTCCTTGGGCAGCTGGCTTCACTCAGGATAAGTGCACCCAGCTGGCCGTTTCTTTAACTTTAATAGCTGTGGGAGTGATCAGAACTACAGAGTAAGGTTCCTTCTATTTTGGTTCTAATTGAGAGTGAGGCTTGTTTTCTTGCCAAGTTTTGATCAGAATCTGGTTTCCAGGTCCTGGGTGAGGAAAAGTTGTCCATGGACCATCTCAAAGAGGCTAAATTGAAGTGGGTCCTAGCCACCACGTTTACTATTTCCCTTCGGGGGGAAATGATTATCCCTGGCAGGATGGCATGTGGGTTTGCCAGTCTTCCCCAGAATATTTGTGGAACAGGTTCTGGAATAAGGGCAACCTGAGTTAAGCATGTCTTTCACTTGGTGTGGGGTGTAGACTGAGAGGTTGCCCCCAAGTTAATTTGGTGTTGTTGTTTTTGTTTTAAATTAAAAGGGCTTTGCCCTCACTGCTCTCAGGCAAGGTGGCTGTTTTCTTTTCTTCTAGGCATGTTCATTAATTACTTAGAAAATGAAGTTTACCAGGACTTTTAACATGTTCAATATCCCTTTGCCTATGGAGGTGTTGTAGAATTTGAGAGAGGTTCGATTATTTGCATATAGAAAAACCAGGACTCAGAAGTGATTTTGAGGAGGAAAAATGATTCATTGACGGCTGGCCGGACTCGGGAGCTTTCTGTTTCAAGCCCGAGCCCTGAACAAGCTTTTTGAGTTCCTTTTATACAGAGAGGAAAAGTCAAATGGTCCTTTTGATCAGTTCTCAATAGGCTTGAATTAGCATATATCTTCCACATCTAGGTAAGCTTTTAGCATGGACTTCATACATTCTAGATAAACTTTTAGCACCATTTGGTTTGCATTTTCCCTGAATATTTAAAGTACATAGAGTTTGCACTGATAAACTATTTCCTGGGACTGGAATCATTGCCATGGTTACCAAGGGCAGGGCTGCAGCCTCTCACCATCCCACACCCACAAGTCAGGACAGACAGCTTAGGTTAAGGTTATCTCCTAAGAGACAAAGAGCCTCCCACCCGTAGCCCATGTCATTTTCCCCCCTTATGCCGAAGCTTAACTTGCTAAGCTTTGGCATAATTATTGTTGGAGCTATGAGGTGGGTGGCTGTTTGTTTGTTTTGATTGATTACTTATCAATTTTTAGTGTAGCATCCAGGACTTTGTTTTCAGAAGTTTAGAAGTTTTCATTCTAGACAGCAGAAACCTGGGGTGGGGGTCCCCATGCAGTCATCCTGGGGCCACCGGTGCTCACATGGATTTCTAGTTAGGCTCCAGATTCATTTATTAATTTTGTTTTACCCTTAAAGATTTTACACCTTTAATCTTAAAGGGGTGTTGAAGGGAAATGATTTCTTTTCTGTAACTGCTTCCTGCTGGCCATGGGCTGTAGTCATTGCCTAACAAGGTGTAAAACTCTTATTTTATTTTAACTGGAGGAAGATTGATCTGGCATTCTGTACGAAGTTGGATGAAGTTTTCATATGGTTAATAAGATGTTCACTCTGAAAGAAACAAACTTAATTAAAAATTTGGAATACTTGTTTTTAAAAGAGGACATTGGATTACAGAGGTAGACAAGGTTAGGTGCTTATAAAGATGGCACCCCTTTTTAAAAGCTGGTGGGAACAGTATATATATATATATTTTTTTTTAATTTTTCTTCTAAGGTGTTTTTAGAGAGAAATTGCAATAGATACTTAGCTTTATTTTGAAGACCCATTTCAGGCTGTTTAATAATTGGCACTCATGTGTTCTGTTAGATGCTCCTGGTGAACTGGCACCTTTTGGACAGTTGGTTTCATTCAGGATTAGTGCACTAAGATGGAAATTTTCTTAGTTTTTAGCTGTGGGAGTGGATCAGAACTACAGAATAAAGATTTTTTTTTTACATTTCAGTTTTAATTGTATAATTTCTGGTAATTCTGACTCTTTAATAGGTGACCCATTATTAGCAAGCAAGCCTCATTTTTGCTACACAGTAGAGTAGAATAGTAAGTTGGCTGAGCCTGGCTAAGACCGTTGCCTTATTTTATAGACATGTTTATTAATTATTTAGAAAATAAAGTTACCAGGAATTTAACATGTCTAATATATTTTTGTACCTGATTCAGAATGGAAAAGATAACATTATAATTTTTAGGCATATATTTAGTACAGGATAAAAGTATAACACTTTAATATTAATTAATGTATTAGAATTCTGAGTTGCAGTTAATAGTTTTAAATTTCAGGATTGTAATACTTTACATGTTATCTCTCCATGGGAGCAGGCCATAATGCCAATTGTGCTTAACTTTTACTTACAGTATCCTGGTTTCAAGGCTCCACTTAGCATGTTCTTTACAGTGAGCAAGTCGCAGCATTGTTGACTCTAGAGAGAGTTTCTAGTATTCTACCAGCCTGGTGCATAGTGCTCTCTGGCACTATGGAACAGTGCCAGTCTGGAGGCGATATCCACTGTGCACTTGGCTGTACTGAGTCATCATTGGCTGCTGCAGGAGCTTGAAACTGTAATGTAATTTCCATCAACATCGGGAGCAGAACCAGAGGCTGATATAGCAAATATTTTTAATTGAGAGGTCAGTGACCAACTTAGGCCAATAACTCACATGGAGAGGCAACCTGTAATGTATTCAAGGCCTGGTTTGAATGCACAAAAGAGTTTGACAATGTTAAAGTTTATTCTTTGTTTTTATATATATTTTAAACAATGTAATGCAACACATCATATGTCAATTGACTGTTTACTTATACAATTTTACCATTAAGATAATAGTAGGTATTTTACTTTAGTAATAGAGGGAAAAAGCTATATTTCATTGTTAATTTGAAAACAGAAGATTCCCAGTAGAATCAAGATAACTTTTTATTACCACTTACTTAAACATGTACTTTGCAGTGACCTTCAGACAGGTTTTATTATCATGAAGTTATTCTTTGCCACTAATACAATCTAAGTTTTCAGTTAACAATGACTTCTAGAACTAGAACTATTTAAATATTTTCAGTTTGGAAGATATTTTACAAATTCTTTATAATTGACTACAACCACATTGACTAATTACTTTATGTTTAAATAAACTTATTAAATTACAATTAATAACTAAAGAAATTTATTTATTTAAGAGAGCATATTTACAATCTTTTTCCTTTAGCTTAATTTTATTAATGTGAACTTACAATTTTTATTACTCTAAAGATTTTGTACATATAATGTTAATTTAGTTTATAAGTTAACTATGGGAGATTACACTCAAGCTAAATAAAATTGAAACCATTATAGTTTATGCAAGGAATGTTCTCTCTTTTTTTTTTTTTACAGGAAGCTAAAACTTTCTTTTTGTTTAAGTCATGGAAAGAAATAATTTTTAAAAGCATACTGACTACCAGGTTTCAAAACACATTACACAATTACCTAATTTGTTTAATCATAATCCAGGAAAGATCTCTCCATAGTTTTTATGGACTTTTCTTTACTTACTGAAATTTGTCGACAGAGCCACTAATTACCTTTATTTTATGGCTGACAAAAGGTTTAAACTGGGAAATTACAGGGCAAACTGATTCTTAATTTCCCAGCCTAGTAGATGGGTTTAATCTGCCACACCTATTCTTGCCTTCAAAGCTCTTGTAAAGAGGAGGCCCTTTCCCAATAGTTCTTATAATCAGATTTTTATATGACTTTTTCATCCTGCTTAGTTTAATTTGGGCTCCAAGAATATATATATATATATATATATATATATATATATATATATATATATTCACATATATAACTGCATATTTAATTTTTAACAATTTGAATAGAGCTCTTTTAGGAATTTTCACTTGTTAATTTGATATTATTATCCTGATATATGAAGACATACATTGAGCAAATGGGCAGACACAAATAGACACAGAAACACAACTCACTGATGTTACTTATAATTTGCATTATTTTATATACTGTTTAGCTTAATTTGGGGTCCAGAAATATATACTTATATAACTGCATATTTAACCTCAACAATTTGAGCAAATAGGCAGACATGAATAGTTTGACACAAAAACATAACTTTAGTTACTTAAAACTTGCATTTTTTACAAAATAACTGTGATTGCAAAACATTTCAAAGACTCCTGAAACTTTTCTTAATTTGCACTATGACTGCAGTTTTACACAAGAATTTTGTTTCTTAACTAATGGCTTGTATAACCAAAATGTTCCCAATGCTTTAGCACCATTTTCTTTTGTTTCAGAACTTTATATTTTACCTTGAATTTAGCAGAATTTTGATAAGCAACAAGATTAATTCTATGTATATTTACGGAGGCTATTTGAAGCCTCAGGGAGACTGGTTTCTCTCATGAATTGACACTTTTAGGAACATTGACAGTCAAGGCAGGAGACTTCCTTTTTCCCCCAGTCCTTGGGAGATAATAAAACTCCAGTGGTCGTTTAACCCCAAGGGCTAAGAATTCTACCAGGCAGCAATTTAGTCTACACTCGGATTCATGAGAGAAAGCAGGGTTACTAATACCAGTAGGACAGGAGCTGTTATGAAATAACCATAGGCAAAGGCAGGGGTGAGTCTAGGCTTGAAGTAACCATAAACAAAGGTAAGGTTAGTTTAGAATTTACACTTACAATAATAGTTTCAGGCTAAATTCACTCAGTTATAATTTCAGTTATTATCTTTCTGCTGTTTTATAATATAAATCCATCTATAAATGATCTTAACTCTTAGTTACAGTTTTTATTAATTTTTTAACCTTAAGGTGAATTGGATACCTTTATTAATGAAGCTACAAGAATTTTATTAGTAACAATTCTTTTAAATCCTGCCTTTTCTTAGTAATGGAACAAATTCTCATCTGCAAGTTATGCATTTAATTCACCAGCAAGAGAATATTGGCATTTAAAGATTCATTTTAAACTATGTTTTTACCTTTTTACCATGAATTCTTAGGCACCAGCAACGGACAAAAGCCAAACACAGATTTCAAAGTGGCAACTTCATTCTTTATTTTTTTTCCCTTGGTAGTCTCACAACCCTGAAGTTCCTAGCCAGACCATTGAAAAGGCTATTAAGTGATTAGAGGTCTATTGTTTCAAGCAATAGCCTCCTTTCTTCAGATGATTTTACAGTTTCAAAACATTTCAAAGTATTTCTACAGTCTTACAGAGAGAGAGATTCAGAAAAGTAAAGAACCTGGGCAGAATGCAAATGTATTTTGGCCTTGACACCCTAGGGAGGGAACTTTATTGCACTTATTTTGATTCTGCTTTCCATCCCCATTCACCTTCCCCCTTCTAGGCAGTCGGGTGCACAACAATCAAATAAGAATGCGGCTTATGAATAGAAGGTGTGGACTCACTGGAAAGGGGCAAGCCGCTCCCCCCTTTCCAGCTTTCTGCCAAAATGAGCAGACAGAACCTACTCAAATTTGGCACCCCTCCCGGGGACCCAGCCACTCTGACTGGGGCAGCCCCAACACACCTGGGTGCATGGCACAGACACAGACAGCCTCCAAGCCCTGGCAAAGGTGTGGACTCAGACAAGATAGCAGAGCATGCGCAAACAACCAGGCTCCACAAACATCCAGACTCCACAGTTTTGCCCTATAATCAATTCACCCCCTTGCCGATGGCAAGGGAGGGTTCCAGCTCAAATAAATTCCACCACTTTACATAACCACACAACTCCAACACCAGCATTGAGCTGACACAAACAGAAGCACAAAGGTCACTAATCTGACCTACAAGTTCTTTATATATATTTTTCAGCATGGCTGCCCCCACAGCCATCACAAACTTTAGAGAGAACAGTTAACATTAACATCTGATATAAAGACAATTCATTTGCAATTCAGCACCATAATAAAAGATTCCAGCTAGACCTTTTTCACTGTTTAACTTTTCACCCAGACCAAGCTTCACTAGAAAATCTGATCTATTTTCCTGTAACCAAGTTTTTAAAAAATCCAGACCAATTTCCAGGACATTAGGACTCAAACCTATAAACAGCCCTTCCTATTAAAATCAAGCCTCCACTCCTTCAGTGGATATAAGACCAGTACCAGATTCTAACATGCAGCTAGACAAACCCAAAACACCAGGCTTTTCCCTGGTTTTCCTCCTTTTTTCCAGACCTAGAGGGAAAGGCTTCCCCCCAATTTTCTGGGGCTACTAGGGTTCTCTTGGAAGGTGATCAACCTCCCTCCCTAACAATTAAAGCTAGGATTCTCCAGACTGTGCTCATCCAGGGAGTCTTACCTTCTTTATGTTCAGAGTTCTTTTTCATTCCCAGAATCTTTCTCTTCAGACCTTCCATTGCCCTTGATTTTTGTTGGGAAGATTCTGGTGGAGCCCACATCTTTTCTGGATTAAACTTAATCCAGAGGCACCCAGATTTGGGGTTTACCTGAGTCCTCCTGGCTTCCTCTGGGACTTGGAAGGGGCAGCAAAATGCTACTGTCTCTGGCCTTCATTTGCAATCCCAGGAGAGCCCCCAAAAATGTTGTAGAATTTGAGAGAGGTTTAATTATTTGCATATAGAAAGGCCAGGACTCAGGAATGATTTTGAGAAGGAAAAATGATTTATTGACAGCTGGCTGGACTCAGGAGCTTTCTGTTTCAAGCCTGAGCCCCAAACAAGATTTTTGAGTTCCTTTTATACAGAGAGGAAAGGCCAAATGGTCCTTTTGTTTCAGTTCTCAGTAGGCTTGAATTAGCATATATCTTCCACATCCCAGGTAAGCTTTTAGTATGACTTCATACATTCTAGATAAACTTTTAGCACATTTGATTTGCATTTTCCCTGAATATTTAAAGTTTACAGAGTTTGCATTGATAAACTGTTTCCTGGGACTGGAGTCATTGCAATGGTTATCAAGGGCAGGGCTGCAGCCTCTCACCATCCCACACCCACAAGTCAGGACAGACAGCTTAGGTTAAGGTTATCTCCTAAGAGACAAAGAGCCTCCCACCCATAGCCCACATCAGAGGAAAGATATAAATACAGTACAGAATATTAATTAAAGCACTAACTGATGCATAAGTTTATCTTTGAGCTGCAGTTAATAGATTTAAGCTCCAGATTTGCAATATCTCTCCATGGGAGCAGGCCATAATGCTGATTGTGTTTAAGTTCTACTTACATCATTCTGATAATTATTGCCCCACTTGGTTTGTCTTTCACACAACCAGTATACTGCAGCACCATTGACCCTAGAGAGAAGCTACAAAAGTAGGATCCAGTTTTTCAACAGCCTAGTGCATAGTGCCCTTTGGCACTATGAAAAAGTGCATTGGAGGTGATATCCATTGTACATCTGACTATATTGAGCTATCATTGGCTGCTGCAAGAATCTGAAACTGCAACATAGTCTCCATTCACTTCAGTAGCACAACCAGAGATATAGTAGATACCTTTATTGTTTTAGGGGTCAGTAAACAACCTAGCCAATAACTCAAATGAAGAGGCAACCTGTAGTGTATTGAAGGCCTGGTTTGAATGCACGAGAGTTTGACAATGCTGAAGTCTATCTCTTAATCTTTACACACTTTCTAAACACTTCCAATGCAATGTCCATGTGGACATCAATAACTCCAAGATGGCTGCTGGAAGACTCTCACAAGAAATCCAGTTCAGAACAAGATTTCCTCCAGAAGCCAGGAGAAGCCCCAGATATTCTCCAGGGGCCTTATTATTGGGCCCCCTTGGGGGATTGATGGGTGGGGTAATTAATCAAAACAGCAAAAAGCTGGAACTCCTCCCTTGCCATTAGCAAAGGTGGAGAATAATTAATGGTTCAAAAAGCAAGCTCAAAGGCTAAATCTCTCTCTTGTTCTCTTGCCTTCACCCTGTCCCAGTGCCAGTCCTGGTGCTCGTCCTGGTGCCTGTTCCTGCCTTGTTCCTGCCCTCTGCACCCTGCTCTCACCATTTTTCCCCTGCTATGATTGCCATGCAAGTAATACCTGGGCATTTATAATCTACAGTGAGGTACTGTAGTCTGTAAATTAGCCCTCTTTATCACTCTCATCTCCTTCCTCTCTACTTGGGACCCATGATCTGTTATTTTCTCCCAGTTCTCTTCCCTCCCTGCCTTAATTAATTACTGGCCTAACAAACCTGATGTGCTCTTGAAATTCATTTCTTCAGCATAGTTGAGAACCTAGACAAAATCCGGCTACAGTAGTTCCCTTTTTATCATAACTGTGGGACCCAGGACCCCCTAGGTCCTCAGCACATAGCTGCCTGCATGACATAGACACAAGTTAAAGGTCAACAACGTTCCCCTGAGGGTAGAGAATGTATAGATGATATCATAAACTATAACTTTCCCAAAGCAGTAAACATCCTTGGTAAATGTCCTTCCTATAAGTATAGTGAAAACATCACCACCCCCCATGTATACACTTCATGTGATCCTAGCAGGAACTCTGTTCTCATACCATATGGAATGTTCTTGTTCTGAAATTCTTTCTATATCACCCCTCATTTTCTCATCTCTTTGAAGAGTGCTATCTCCATTCTCTGAACCTCGGCCTTCAGAGAGTCTGTCCTGTCCATAAGTACCAATAAAACTTATGTCTAAGTATGGTGCAGTCTTTGGTCTGGTGGTCTCACCAACTCATGTCCTTTAGGAATTGGATTGTAGCAAAGACTTAACAGATAATTCCCTGAGAGAGAGTCATCAATTATTGCAAATCCAGATGGAAGAGGAGTTTTGGGAGAATCAGTCTGGTAGTTTTACTTAGGGTAGCTTAGAGGAAAAATGAGTACAGAAAAGCTAGCTTACGGAAATGGGTACTTGGATGAGATTGGTACTGCTAAGTGTGACAATGACCAGCTTGAAGTTCACTGGGTGGTGACACAGTCCTATTGAAACTGCCTCTAAATTTAAAGCAGGTTTGGTGCTTGAGTCAAAGGATTGTCAGACCCTTGAGTTAAAGACCACCAGGAACATCACTGCAGTTAAACAAGCTGGGTTTATTACTTGTTGCAGCAAGAGATAAAGCACATCATGGGGGATTAGGGTGTCTCCACAAAAGGGTGTTAGAAAGTCCTTATTGACCTTAAGATTAGAATCACAAAGCATCAATACAGGTGCTCTTTCAAAACACTGCCTGTCAATTTTTTGACTGTGATAGATTTGCAAAGATCCTTATTGGGATAACTAAAAGTTTCCTGCTTTTAATTTTAAGTCATGGACCTTTGTTGTGCCCTTTGGAGCCACACAGATGGCCTTGTCTCCCATGTGACAACTCTTTAAACATTGGAAGATAGCTATCCCACACTGGTTAGGGTAGTCTCATCACACGGTCCTGCGCAAGTGCTTAGATTGCTTCCTGGGGTGGATGCATCAGGCCTTTTGGAGTGCAATCATGCAATGACTTACGGAGCATTGTAATTATTCTCTAGTGTGCTGGCAACACAATACACAGTTAATAGACACTTGTTAACTTCATGTCTTGTCTTCTTAAGGCCATGTTTGTGTCTTGCTTTGCTTCTGATACAGCCATAGAACCTAGTGCAGAGTTCAGCCAGCAGTAGGAACTTAATTAACATTTAAAATGAAAGTATGAATGATAAGGGGACGTAACTGGGCCCTGAGGCCCTACAGTATCCTCTGCTGGGGCTTATCAGACCCATTTGCCTCACATGTTGAGCTCCTGTTCTGATGGAAAGTTGGAGGACAGACTGTTGAGAATCAAAGTTTGCTCACTTGTCTGAAATGAGATTACTGAGCAAGAATGGAGTCCTCAGCAGTGTACCAGGGTAGTGCCAAGCTGTCGATAGGCCATTCTTCTAGACATTTGCAGCAGTAGCCAAGATTGTTTAGGGAGTTCTAGTGCATGAGTTCCTGTTCTTGATGAGGGAAAACAAAGAAGCTCCCTTTTCCAAGATATGGCTCTTTTATCTCCATTTGCTTCCACAGCCCCATAGCATTCCTCACACCCATATCACTAACCAGACAAATGAAGATAATATGATCTATGCATCCTCTAGTTGGTAATATGAGTCCATTGGTTTTCTTTCTTTTTACTTTATTTCGAAAAAGTTTTAGATTACAAATTACAAAAAAAATTACAAAAAAAAAATTACAAAAAAAAAAAAAATAGGGGATTCCCATATATTCCACTCCCTCCTCTCCCCACATTTTCTCCTATTAATAACACCTTTTATTAGTGTGGTACATTTCTTAAAATTGATGAACAAATACTGAAGCACTGCTATTAATATAGCCTGTGCATGAATTCAAATTTATCTAATTCTGTATCCAAGTGTGCCTAGTTACTAAAAAGTCAATTAAGTAATATAGTCCCTATAGGATTAATTTTCAGAAAGGATGTAGACTGAATATGTATTCAAAGTTACATCCAGGGAAGCAGATTTGGCTCAATGGATAGAGCATCCACCTACCACATGGGAGGTCCAAAGTTCAAACTGAGGGCCTCTGGGACTGTGTGGTGAAGCTGGCCCATGCACAGTGCTGATGTGTGCAAGGAGTGCTGTGCCATACAGGGGTGTCCCCAGTGTAGGGGAGCCCCATGCGCAAGAAGTGTGCCCCGTAAAGAGAGCTGCCCTGCATGAAAAAAGTGCAGCCTGCCCAGGAGTGGGGCCATACACATGGAGAGCTGACGCAACAAGATGATGCAACAGAAAGAGACACAGATTCCTGGTGCTGCTGACAAGAATACAAGCAGACACAGAAGAACACACAGCAAATGGATACAGAGAGCAGACTACTGGGGGGAGAAGGGGAGAGAAATAAATAAATAATAAATCTTAAAAAAAAAAGTTACATCCAGATGGAAGTTGGGCAATATGTTAATTCAAGTTTACCTGGAATGTAGGGGATATGTTAATTCAAATTTATCTGGTACTCAGACAAACACTTAAAACTCTAAGAAACTAACAAAGAAACGTCCTTCTTTCATAAAAGCACTGTTTGACTCCCCTGCACCTATATCCTCTGTATAAATGGGACCCAGAAATCCTATTCAGGGCTCCAGTTTTTGGACAGGAGTCCCCGGGCCCAGCCAGTCATTAATAAATTTTTCCTTCTCAAGAATATTCCTGAGTCCTGGCCTTCAATATGTGATCATTAAATCTCTCTGCTTCCACAACATTTTCTAGGGATTCATCTGGGATTGCAACAAAGGCCAGATATGGTAGCATTTTGCTGCCTCTCTCAGACACCTCTGAGGAAGCTGGGAGGGCACAGGTGAATCCCCAGTCCAGGGTGCTCCTGGACTCCTTTGGGTCCAGAAAGAGGTTGTGGGCTCTGCCAGAGCCCTCCTGGAAAAAAAAAAATCAGACACACTGAAGGGTTTAAAAGGAAATCCTGAAAACGAAAAATCCCCAAACACCAGACAGGTAAGACCCCCTGGGGGGCATAGTGTCAGGAAAGCCTAACTTTAAATGTTAGAAGGGGGGCCTGATCAGCTCCCAAAGAGGACCCTAGTATCTCCAAAAGTTCAGGGGGAATCTGTCTTCTCCAGGTCTGAAAAGAAAAGGAAAAAAGCCTGATGTTTGGTTTTAGCTAACTGCGGGTTGGCATCTGGTTTTGCCTTCACTAAGATAGCGAAGGTTTGGTTACAGTGGGAGAGGCTTTGATGGGTTTAAATCCTGCTTTCTACCTCACTTAAAAAAAAAAAAGAAAGAAAGAAAAATGGCCTGCTGTTGCTTGTGCCTTTATTTTGGTCTCTCTCTCTCTCTCTCTCTCTCCCCCCCCCCCCCCGCTATAGGAAATGAGGTGTCAGTATCCCAGTGCTTTCCACCAGAATGCATCCTGAAAAATGGTCTGGATTTGGAAAATCTTGGTTACAGAAAAGTTGATTGTTTTTTGTAATAAATCTTGGTCTGAATATGAGTTGAGCAATGGAAAGGTTTGGTCAGAGATAGGTCTTTGCTTTGGTGCTGGATTGCAAATGAGCTTGTTTTGTAAACAAGCAAGGGTAGGCAAAGAATCTTGTTAGAAGTTCCCTCTTGCTAAGGTTGCAATAATTAACAAGCTGCAGCTCAAAAATGGCCATACTGGAGAAATGGAAATTATAAGTCAAATTGATGGGTTTTGTGTTTCCATCTGTGTTCCATGGCTCTTTAGTGTTTGTCAGTTTATTTGATGCCAGTGTATGTTTTCATGCCTCTGGGTGGTGGTATTGAATTTCGTGAAATGGTGAACTTTGGTTAGGTTGGAACTCTGAAATGCCAGGTCAGTCAACTAAATGGGTGTCTCTTCATTCTTTCTAGAATGATAAGCATGGTTTCTGGCACAACAGCAGGCTCCCCAGGGGAGTCTATTCTCAGGAATCAGGAAGTTCTGCCTGCTGCTGGTCCACATGGCCACTGAGCAGCCTCAGTGTGAAACTCTGAAATCCAGTTAAACCAGTGTAAAAAAAAAGGGAACAAATAGATCTGAAACCTAGAAACCTCATGTTGTGTCTTCTTAAAAAAAGGAGGAAATAAACCTCAGACTTCTCAGTTTAATCTCAGTCATGCCTATAAAATGTGTGAATAGTGATCAAAATAAAAAACAATAACTCATGTGACATCAATTAAGGTCAAAGAATTCCTAGAAATGTTAAATATAAAATTCTCTTGTTTTAATCTGTGCATAACCTTGTGTTCAACTTTGAAATCTGTATTTAACTTTGTCAGTTTGCGTTTGTCTGTTTGCTTGTGCCTAGGAAATCATATTTTGAGTTCACCTGCTACAAGTTGGATAATAGTGAAAGGTAACCTAAAAATGATTCTTTAAATACCAATACTGTCTTACTAGTGGATTTAATGCATAACTCATGATTGAAATTTATTTAATTGCTGGAAAGGTGGAAGAATTGCACAGAGTTGTTACTAATAAAATTGTTTTAATTGCATAGTTAATAAAGGTGTCCAAATTAATTTTAAGTAAAAACTTCCTTAAAACTAAGAGTTGAAATCATTGTATAAGTACCTTTATATATATATATATATATATATATATAAAATTTATAACTGAAATAATTACAGTGGAGTAGATGTAGCCTAAATTTCAGCTACTGTAATGGTAATCTTAAACTAATTTACTTTGTTTATGGCTACGTCAAGCGTATATAGTGCTTAGTGTAGTAATGGTAATTGTGGTCACCCCTTGGGCTGAAGTGTGGTTTGCTGGCCTGGCGGGGGAGCAGCCGCGGGGGAGCAGCCGCGGCAGGCCAAGCCGCTACCCCCATAATAGGGTGGCTGGTCGGACTCACCGCCACCCCTGAAGGGAGCTAGGCATGGGTGCAGAGTGCCCTCGGGTCTCCCCTTCTCGGCAGCCATGCTTCCGCGGCCGCCCCTCCTCCTGGATGGCGCCACACGATGCCTGTGGGGCGGCACCCTTCTTCTTCTTTCTCCCTGCGCAGGTGCAGGGCGGAAAATTCCAGTCTGCCCTTTTCCCCTCCCCCGACAGCAGCAACAGACAGGCGTGGGCGGAAAAATCCAGTCTGCCCTTTTCCCTCCCCCCGACAGCAGCAACAGCCAGGCGTGGGCGGGAAACTCAAGTCTGCCCTCCACACCAGCAACAGCAGCCACCAATCACTAAACCCTGCCCCTTCCCCCAGCAACAGCGACAGCCAATCCCTAACCACCACCCCTCCCCCGTCCAGTACCGCCCACTGACCTTTCTCCGGCAACCAATCAGAACAGGGCGTGGCTTCGACCAATCAGCCTTCCCCAGCCCCTATAAAACTGTTGCCTCTCCCTCAGTAAAGTGGACCTGCGTGTTTACCTGGTCTCCGCGGTAGTTCTTCTGCCGTGCGCCCTCCAGTCCTGAGAGCCCCCGACAAGGGCCTGGCCTCCCTTGTCCCCAGTTCGTCGCCTGCTTCTCCGGGCGACCCCTTCGTCGCCTGCTTCTCCGGGCGACCCCTTCGTCGCCGGCTTCTCCGGGCGACCCCGTCAGCCGAACCGCGCAACCCCTTGTGAGACCGATCCCTCGTCTGCTGCCGGACTGACCCCTCGTCCCAGGTGGGACCGACCCCTCATCCCGAGCGGGACCGACCCCTCGTCCAGAGCTGGACCGACCCCTCGTCTGCAGCCAGACCCCACCTCTACCGACCGAGCAAGCCGCCGCAGGTAATTATTACTTAAATTTACCTTTAATTATGGTTATTTTATAACTAATTTCACCTACCCCTAGATTTCAACTATTGTGATGGTAACTATAAACTGAGTTTGCCTTTGCTTAAGGTTACTGCAAGTCTGGCTCACCTTTTGCCCCTGCTTATGGTTCTAAAGCAAAGAAAACTTGTATCATAGCATTGGAAACATTTTGCTTATAAGCCATTAATTAAGAAAGCCACAAAGAGGGGAAACCTGAACCCCTAGTCTAGAGAAGCCAGCAAAAGAAAGCCTTCAGGGAAATCTTTCAAGTGTTGTTTTACAGTTAAACTTGTTTTGTTAAAGAAAAGAGAAAAGTTTTAAGTAACTAAGCTGTGTTTCTGTGTCAAACTATTCATGTCTGCCTGTTTACTCAGTGTATATCTTCATATATCAGGATGGTAATATCAAATTAACAAATAATTCTTTAAAAATATTTTTTTCCTCAGCTCTTTAACTTGCCCAGCCCCCGGGTTCTTCTCTTTGCAAGAGCTCTGAGGGAGGCACCAGGTTTGGCAGATTAAAACTCTGTCTTCTAGGCTGGGGAATGAAGTCAGATTTTCCTATAGTTCCCCATTTTAAACCTTTTAACAGCCTTAAATAAGGATAATTACTAATCCTATTACCAAATTTCAGTAAGTAAAGGAAAAGTCCTTAAAAGCTATGAAAAAATCCTTACTAAGTTATAATTAAAGCAAATTAAATAATTATATTATATTCCAGAGCCTAGAACTCAGTATGCTTTTAAGATTATTCACAGTTTTAAAATTTTATCAAAGACAAGAGGTTTTAAACCCCTGTAAAGAAGAGAGAAAAAAAAGAAAACAACATTCTTTGTTTAAACTATAACAATTTCAACTTATTTGGCTTGGGTGTTATCTCTTTGGTTTATGGGATGCCAGGTTAATAGGTTAACATTATATGTATTGGATCTTTAAAATGATAAAAACTGTAAGTTTGTGTTTAATGAAATTGAGTTTAAAAAAAAGTAAATCTGCCCTCTCCTAAATGTGTAAAAAAAATCCATTGGTTGCTGATTGTAATCTAAGGTAAATTAACCAATCTCTGTAATTGTGTTTAAGTAGAAAAAGTTTGTAAGAGCATCTTCTAAATTAAAGTATCTGAATGGTTAGTTCTAAAAAGCCATTATTAATTAAAAAACTAAATTAGTATTAATAGCAAAAAATAACTTCATAACAATAAAACCTGTATGGAAGTCACCTCAATGTTCACATTCAAGTGGTGGTAATGAAAAGTTACCTTGATTCCACTGGGAGTCTTCAGTTTTCATTTTAAAAATAGGAAAAATCATTTTTCCTCTACTGCTAAAATACCCGTGTAATTAAGGTCTTCATGGTAAAAGTGTAAAAGTAAAAAGCAAAGTACTAAAAGTTCATTTAACATGTAACACATTGCATTAAAAATGTTTAAAAGATATATGAAAATTAAGAGATGAACTTCAACATTGTCGAACTCTCTTGTGCATTCAAACAAGGCGTCCAATACACTGCAGGGTACTTCTCCATGTGAGTTATTGGCTAAGTTAGTCACTCACTCTTAAAATAATAAAAGTATCTACTACATCTCTTGTCACGCCCCTGAAGTGGATGGGAACACTTTGCAGATTCAAACTCCCACAGCAGCCAACAGTGGCTCAGTACCGCCAAATGTGCAATGGATATTGTCTCCAGACTGGCACTGTTTTGTAGTGCCAGAGAGTACTATGCACCAGGCTGGTAAAATCCTCTCCCTAGTTTCTCTGTAGGGTCAAAAGTGCTGCAGCTTCTGTGAAGAACATACAAAGTGGAGCAATGTATACCAGAGTACTGTGAGTAGAACTTAAACACAATTGGCACTATAGCTTCTTCCATGGAGAAATAACCTGGATGGTATTGCAAACCTTAAGCTTAAAGCTATTATGCAGCTCAAGAAAAGACTTATGCATTGAGTAATATGTTAATTAGTATTGAGTACTGTACCTATATCCTATTCTACATATATATCTGATGACTATGGTAGTACTTCTAGTAAATCATATGCAAAAGACATTGAACATGTGTTAAAAGTCCTGACCAATTTCATTTTCTGAATAGTTAATGAACATGTCTATAAGATAAAAATGGCCACCTTGCCTAGAAGCAGACAGCTTTTTTAATTGAAAAAGCCAACAAATTAACTTGGGGGCAACCTCTCATAGTCTTCACCCCACACCAGGTAAAGAATGTGCTTGTGCCCAGGGCCACCAGTGGCTTACAGGTAGTTGGTTAATTAATACCAGGCTCAATTACAAGAAACCCCCGAGGTGCAAATAAAGGTGTGTCAAATTCTCAACCCAGGTTTCCCTCCTACAGCTTATTCCAGAACCTGTACTAGTACTCAAATTTCCACAATGTACCCAAGGTAAATAATCCAGGGCAGCTAGCTTGGGGTTCAACCTAGAAACTGATGGGTAGCTTTTTGGAAATGCTCAGGTCTACCCACCAGGAACAATGCAGTGAAAAGTCCTTCATGAACTTCACCAAGGCACTCATCTGGGAAGGAATGCCCTAACCAGCTTAGCCAAACGAGTTTTCAAAAGACAAAGCCTAGTAAAAACAGTCAAAACATTTATCAGGAGTTGCTCAATTAAAGTCAAAATATAAAAACTTTACTCTGTAGTTCTGATCACTCCCACAGCTACTAAAGCTAAAAGAATGTCCAGCTTGGTGTACTAATCCTGAATAAAGTCAACTACCCAAGAGTGCCAGTGCACCAGAAGCACCTGATGAAACACACGAGTGCCAGTCATTGGACAGCCTGAAATACCTCTTAAAAAAACAAAGCTAAGTAGTGTTTATGTCAAAATCAACTGTTCGGATGAGTGGATCAATAAAATGTGGTATATACACACAATGGAATACTACTCGGCTGTAAGAACAAACACACTACAAACACATGTGATAACATGGATGAATCTTGAGAACCTTATGTTGAGTGAAGCAACCCAGACATTGAAGGACAAATACTACATGACCTCAATGATATGAAATAAACAAGCTGCCCTAGATAGCAAGAGACTGAATGATAGGCTTACAGGAAATCGGAGGGTGGAGGAAGGATATGAGCCGATGTCTGCAGGGGTGGAATTTAAGACGAGATGGTGGTAAGTATGAACACAAAGAAGAGATAAAAGGGGGGCAAGGGGTTGCCTTTGGTTGGGGCTTTGCGGGTTTGAGGGTGGCTGGGGAGGGACGGATGGGTAACATTGCCCAAAAGTGGGGGGAGGGAGGGGTAGCATACGAACACAGGAGAGGGTCAGGTGTTGGTGGAGAGTAAAATGCCGAGAAAATCATATCAAAATATAATAAAGAGGGTTACCTGTTTAGAATGCTCGGAGGGGAGGGTCTGATGCAGGACGGGCTCCTAGGGAATGTCTAAATGCTCATTCTGCCAGAGTGGATGTCACCATGGGGTAGAAACCCAAGTAGTGAGAGTGGGGGTGGACCCACATCCTGGGGAGGACTAATGCCACCAAATAGAGGGAACTGTATCCCTCGAGAGAAAGGGTGGCTCCCAGGGCATTGGGGCAGTTGAGCAAGTTAGGCCCTGAACACTATTCCATCTATCTCTGGAAGTGGCTCCTCAGGAAACGGAGGTTGGCTGTCACTGTGGGCACCAAGGTGGAAGGGAAAATGGACGTTAAATGTGTGGAACCAAGGTAAATGGGGGGTAAGAGAGGAGTTTCTTGAGAGTACACAAGGATGGATATAAAACATGTAATATTACACCATAACATATAGGAGATGACAGACTGATAATGTAAACCATAATGTAAAACATAGGATAACTAAGAATGTAAAGAACTGTGTATCCTAAAGCATGCACCATAATGTAAGCACAGATGTCACCTTGTTAGAAAGCTAATGTCTCAGACTCTGTACATCATGTTAAGTAAATATGATGTGAATAGGGTGTAAGAGTATCGCTGTGGAAGGAAAAAGGTTTTGTGGTGGATGTATGGGAGTGCTGTATATTATATATATGCATTGCTGTGGTCTAGGACTCCTGTGAAGAGAAGCTGAATAATTAGGGGGGGAAAAAAAAAAAAAAGAAAAAGATAGGATGTAGAATTTTTTCAAGTCAACATTCTTTATCTAAGTTCTTTATCTAACTTTATCCAAGTTCTTTATCTAACCTTTAAACCCATCGCTATATGCCATTCCCTAGTAAGGGACCATGACATTATATTGGGCTTCAAATTTCGGGGAGTTCTGGATCACAGAGTGTTTCAACAATGGCAATGGAGGGATACTGGTATGGGATACCAATGACAGGTGATATATGACTGACAGGGAGCTGTACAGAACATATGTCCAGGGTGCATGGTAATGTTTGGATATACTCATAGTGGCAACAATTAAAAAACACAGCGGGGGGGTACTGGGTTCCTGGCCAGTGGTGCTCTGTCATGGTCCCTAGGGGAGCAGCGACAGTCTCCCAGGTACAGCGGCGGGGACCGGGAGGGAGTGAGGGTTCAACAGTGAGCCCCTGATGCTAATGACTATGCTTGTGAGCTGATAAGCCTAAAATAAGAACAAGGCCTAGAGCAACATTGTGCTTGGGAAATTCCTCCTGTCAGCCTTCATGTTACTCAAATGTGGCCAGTCTCGAAGCCAAACTCAGCATGTAAATGCAATGCCTTCCCCCCAGCGTGGGACATGACACCCGGGGATGAGCCTCCCTGGCACCGAGGGACCACTATCAACTACCAACTGATGATGCAACTGGAAAATGACCTTATACGGAAGGTTCAATGCGGATCAGCAGAATATCCCTGTCTACATAAAATAACATGACTTTAAAATGCTGTTTGACCTAAAGTAAGGGGGAAATGGAAAGGAGAAATGAGTTTATATGGCTACGAGTTTCTAAAAAAGAGTCTGGGGGCTGGCAGAAGGATTGCCCTCATGCACAACTGAGCAGAGTCAGAGAGACAGATAAAGCAGATACAACCCCCAGATATTGGTTCCTTTGAGGGCTAAAGAGACCCATGGGAGTTATGGTCATGGCCGATGGGGTTAACTACCAGGTCAGATGGCCCCTCTTTGGAAATGGTGTTTATGTGTCATGAATCTGGACTCAGATGGGATCTTCCTTCATAAGACTTTCATGCTAATGTGCTGGAGGTGCAGTTAATGTTGGGGTTTAAGATATATTTAGGGGATTTGAATCTCTGGACTGGCAAGATGATAGCCAGGTCCTGAGCCTCAACAGACTCCAGCACCTACAATCTGATTTATTGGACTTACCACACTCAGCTAAGATGGAGTTGAAGAAGGACAACCACCACACCATGGAGCCTAGAGTGATTACAACTGAAAATGGGAGGATTGCATCCAGCATCCAGGTGAAATCTGAGCCTCCTCTTGACATAGAGGTGCAATGGACACAACCAATCCAATGTCCACATAGAAGAGGTGGCATTGGATTGGGAAAAGTGGACATGGTGGCTGATGGGTATGGGGAAAGGCAGGAAGAGATGAGAGGTGGAGGCGTCTTTGGGACATGGAGCTGCCCTGGATGGTGCTTCAGAGGCAATCACCGGACATTGTAAATCCTCACAGGGCCCACTGGATGGAATGGAGGAGAGTATGGGCCATGATGTGGACGATTGACTATGAGGTGCAGAGGTGCCCAAAGATGTACTTACCAAACCCAATGGATGTGTCATGAGGATGGGAACGAGTGTTGCTGGGGGGGGGGGGGAGAGGTGGGGTGGGGGGTGGGGTTGAATGGGACCTCACATATATATTTTTAATGTAATATTATTACAAAGTCAATAAAAATTAAAAAAAAAAATTTGGAAACCAAAAAAAAAAAAAAAACAAAAAAAAACCCAAAATCAACTGTTTGCTTTAACTCTAGCACAAATGCCTATTGCCAAAAAAAAAAAAAAAAGGCAAACCAGACTTCCCTTTAAAAACCTTATCTCTTTTCATCTCCTTTGGCTTAACTGAAGAGAAAAATGTTTCTTCTCATTCCTCTCCTCTACCATAGAAACTGATACTGACAATTTGTACCTAACCCTGTTGTCTATTGTAATTTCTCTCTGAATTTGACCAACAGCATAAAATAACTTAAAAAATATATATATACTGTTCCCCACCAATTTTGGCAAGGTGCCACCTTTGCAGGCACCTGATCTTTTCTATTTCTGTGGTCCAGTGCCCTCTTTAGAGGGACCACGTATTCTCAAAATTCTAATTGAGTTTGTTTCTTCCAGAATGGGCATCTGTTGGCCATGTGAAAACTTCATCCAGCTTTATGCAGGATGCCAGATCCATCTTCCTCCAATCGAAATAAAATAATAGGTTTTTTAACATGTTGTCAGGTAGGGCCTACGGTCCATAACTAGCAGGAAGTAGCTACAGAAGAAAGATCATCTCCCTTCAGTACCCCTTTAAGATTAAAGGTGTAAACTCTCTGAGGTGGGAATAAAGCAGGCTAGTAAGATAGAGAATTAATAGATGAATCTGGAACCTGGCAGAAAGTCCATGTGGACATCAGTAACCCCCAAGATGGCTATTGGAAGATCCCCAGCCCCAGGATTCTGCTATCCAGAACATAGACTTCTGAGAGCAAGGAAAAACCCCAGTTATTCCCCAAGGACTTTGTCATTGGGCCCTCCCTGGAGGATTGATAGGTGAGGTAATCAATTAAAACAGCAAACTGTTGAAACTCCTCCTATGCTCACATCATAATTCCCTGCTTCCTCCCTTTAGTAATAAGTAGAATATGTGCTTTAACAAATAACACAGTAAAAGCACAGACAGTGGCCCACCTCATAACCCCAGAAATAGTGATGCCAAAGCTTAACAAACTTAAGCTTGGCCTGAAAAGGGGGGAATATAATATAGCCTGTGCATGAATTCAAAATTATCTAATTCTATATCCAAGTGTGCCTAGTTACTAAAAAGCCAATTAAGTAAAATAGACCCTATAGACTTTAGTTTTCAGAAAGGATGTAGACTGAATGTGTATTCAAAGTTAGCATCCAGACAGAAGGTGGGCAATATGTTAATTCAAGTTTACCTGAAATGTAGGGGATATGTTAATTCAAAACCTATCTGGTACTCAGACAGACACTTAAAACTCTAAGAAACTAACAAAGAAAAGTCCTTTTTTCATAAAAGCACTGTTTGACTCCTCTGCACCTATATCCTCTCTGTAAAAGGGACCCAGAAATTCTATTCAAGGCTCCGGTTTTTAGACTGGGCCCAGCCAGTCATTAATAAATTTTTCCTTCTCAAGAATATTCCTGAGTCCTGGCCTTCAATATGTGATCATTAAATCTCTCTGCTTCTGCAACACTACTAACCACAGTCTATAGTTTACATTATGGTTTACACTTTGCACAGTGCAATTTTATAGGTTTTGACAAAATGTATAATGGCCTGTATCCATCATTGCAGTATCATGCAGAATAATTCCAATGTCCCCAAAATGCCCCATGTTACACTTATTCTTCCCTCTCCCTCCCCTCATAACCTCTGATGACCACTGTCTTTATATCAATGTCACAAATTCTTCCATTACTAGAATAATAATAAGTCTACTTTGGTCCATATTTGCATTCCACCCTTATGTCTGTTCATTCTTTTTTTTTTTTTTTTTTTTTTAAATTTTTTTATTTTTTATTGACTTTGTAATAATATTACATTAAAAATATATATGTGAGGTCCCATTCAACCCCACCCCCCCACCCCCCCTCTCCCCCCCCCCCAACAACACTCATTCCCATCATCATGACACATCCATTGGATTTGGTAAGTACATCTTTGGGCACCTCTGCACCTCATATACATTGGTTCACATCATGGCCCATACTCTCCTCTATTCCATCATGTAGGCCCTGTGAGGATTTACAATGTCCGGTGATTATCTCTGAAGCACCATCCAGGGCAGCTCCATGTCCCGAAGACGCCTCCACCTCTCATCTCTTCCTGCCTTTCCCCATACCCTTTGTCCATTATGTCCACTTTTCCCAATCCAATGCCACCTCTTCTATGTGGACACTGGATTGGTTGTGTCCATTGCACCTTTATGTCAAGAGGAGGCTCAGATTCCACCTGGATGCTGGATGCAATCCTCCCATTTTCAGTTGTAATCACTCTAGGCTCCATGGTGTGGTGGTTGTCCTTCTTCACCTCCATCTTAGCTGAGTGTGGTAAGTCCAATAAATCAGATTGTAGGTACTGGAGTCTGTTGAGGCTCAGGATCTGGCTATCACATTGTCAGTCCAGAGATTCAAATCCCCTAAATATATCTTAAACCCCAACATTAACTGCACCTCCAGCACATTAGCATGAAAGTCTTATGAAGGGAGATCCCATCTGAGTCCAGATTCATCACACATAAACACCATTTCCAAAGAGGGGCCATCTGACCTGGTAGTTAACCCCATCGGCCATGACCATAACTCCCATGGGTCTCTTTAGCCCTCAAAGGAACCAATATCTGGGGGTTGTATCTGCTTTATCTGTCTATGTTCATTCTTTATTTTTGATGATTTGGGGCAAATCCCATTGATTTTAATTCAGGAAATAATCGTGAATTTAAACTCTTTTGTCCACCAGCACAATCACTCCTTGAGCCCAAGCTCTCCTTATCTTTCATTTATAATATTGCAATAAGATCTTTTCTGATCTTCTAGCTACTCATCTCTCCATTCCTGTTCACTGCCCACAGGTCCAACATCTTTGCCTTTCTGGAGAATAAAAACAACCAGAATTATTTGACTGTTAAAACCTCTACTGACTCTTGCTGCCTGCTAGAGGAAGTCCAAATTAATGGTTATACAAATTAAAGGTCATACAACTCTTTATACTTTGGCCCCTTATGTCTCCAACCCTCTCTCCCACCCCTGCTCCATCAACCCTAGGATCTAAGTACAATTTCTCAATATATAAATGATTACTTTTGGCTTCTTGGCTATGAATTTCCTTCCTATTTGGCAGGAATCCCAAGCGTATGTGAGTTTGGGTGGGAGTGCAAGGGAGCAGATGCTCCCTGTCTCCAGCAGTGACAGCAGGGGTGCCTGATCTGGCTAGGCCAGTTGAGTGCTCTGGCCCAGGACTTGAAAAGAAGAGGGGGCCACTGATGATCCATTCTGCTGGTGGTTGTGGCAGCAGCACCCAGTATGCAAGGACAGTGAGATTTTGGGTGGTAGGGATCCATGCCCAGTAACCTGGAGTCCTGGTAGGCTATCTCTGGGATATGGTCTTGCCTTGAGTTCTAACCTTTTGGTTTCCCTTGATTCCTGCCAGTTTTCCATTCTTGGTTCTGCAGTTACCACCTATCTACCTAATGAATTCTTTTTCTGATTAAGTTGGCCAGAATTTTTATTAACTGTAAACAAGAATTCAATGGTTCACTTCCCATGACTTCATATCTTTGTACAATTTTCTCTCCCCCTTTGCCCTGCTCTCATAGAATACCTTTACTTCCCTTCTCTAAAAACCAAAACTCCACTGATCCTTCAAGACTAATTTCAAATGGTATTTCCTCACTGTGGTCTTTTCCTATTCCCAGGGTGTCAGTCATTCCCTCCAGTGGGATCCAATGGCATTTAAAAAAAATACCAATATAGACCATTGTTATAATTAACATGATAGTCTAGTCCATTTACATGTCTGTCTCTCCCATCAGACTGTCAGGTTCTTGAAGACTTCTGCTGTGTCTTATCCTTGGAATGAAGCACAGTGTCTGGCACGTAGATGAGTAAGAGGTGTTTGCCTTTTTGGGGGCTGTCTATCATATTGTTTCCTTTCTATGTTTGGGGGAATTATCCACTTAGTGAGTCCCAGTGTAAGAGATGTAGAAAACATCACAGTTTTACATCCCCAGCTATGCATGTAGGGCACAGGCATGTAACTTGTTTGACAATCCTATGGTTTAAATGAATGACTCCTTAATGGTGGAGTTTTGGATCTGTCCCAGGTCAGTAGGTGGATATTCTATGGTTGAGAAACTGTTACCAAACAAGGGCTTACTACATGACATGCACAGAGGCCCATACTATGACATAGGAACTTTGAGAAAAGAAAGAGCTTTAATGCAAGGTCAACTGGCATGGAGACAGGAGTCACAGCTCTAATCTCTCCCTGATCTGAGCACTATGGGACATTTTAGGGGAATGGAAAGTGAGGGGTGGGGACAGAATTATGAAGGTTTGACTTTGCATAGTTAATTATAGAGTTGTCCATATGTAGTGGAGTGGGTTTTAGGCTGGATCTTCCTTATCAAAGAACCTCTTGCAATTGATCTGCTTCCTTGTAATCCAGGGGAGGTGACCTTTGTCTTGGTGTATGAAAGGTCATCTAAAGTACAAGAGTCAGTGTTTTCTGTGACTACTCAGGTTATATAACCTGCACTGAAACAAGATCAGAAGAAAGGGTTACAAGAACAGAGGACAACCCTCCCAAACTGGTTTTGGCCTAACCACAGTTTCAAAACCTTGCTAGCATCCCTATGCTACAGAATATGGGTAACTGCCTCCCTGTCTATTTCTAAGGCTGATATTGATTTTATGTGTATGGAGTATTTATTTTCATGATAGTATGTTGGGGGATTTTCTATGTGTATTGGATGTATAGAAGGACAGATGATCTGTATGAAACTGGCCTGGCAAGAAAGTGGCAGGTAAAAATGAGGGACTACTAACAAATTGAATTGCATCAGAAAAAAATCTTCAGTCCTTATCCTTCAAGAAATTCACATTTCTGTAAATAAAATGTCTCCTACTTCAGTGCATACACCCTTTTGATGTATTTATTGATGGGGCAAGAGGGAAGCAAATGACCAGAAAGCAGTTCTTTGCTGCTTTGCTAAACAACTGTCCAGCAACAACTCTTCAGCTTCCACTCAGCTGAATAAAATATACTCCTTTTGGGGTTATTAGGAATGCAAGAGCCAATATTTGTAGGGTTATAAAGTATCCTTACATATATTACCTAATGCAATAAACTACTCTGATGTGAGGGGAGGACAATCTCATGGAAGCCATCCTCAGCCCATATGCTTATATCTGCTCTGATTAAACATAAGGAACTTACCAAATTGTTAAGGAGAAAAGGGAGAAGACTTCAATTCAGACTTGATAATGAACTAAGAGAGCTCTCAAGCATGGCACGTGGCCAGCCACAGTGGTAGCATTTCTACCTTGTCTTGAATGTTCCGTGTTGTTTCGCAACTTCTTCAGCTAGTTGACTAAAGGAGATCCATTTGAAAGTTCAATCAAAAGAGTTTCATTTGAAAGTTCAACCAACATTCATGAACCCACCTCCCAAAGTCAGGTTTTACTTTTAGCAGTGAGAGGATGGTGCAGTGTAGTGCATTTCTAGTTGCCTACAGTTCTGATATGAAAATTAAAATTAATCTGCCAACTCATTATTTGGAAGTCATTCCAATTTCACTATGGCTAAATGGGTTGTGGCTTTTAAGATAGAAATGTATTTCAGTTAAGGCCTCAGTAGCACTGAAGCTAAGCCAGTGTCAGCCCTAATTCCTAACAGAAGAAAACCTCCACAATAATCCATTTCCTAATTCTGTTCAGATTGGTACGACACCAGAGCATATTGGCTGTGGGTTCTCTTTTCCTCACACCAAGGCTCAGACCAGTCTCTCATAGGCATTCACTGATTTTGAAGTCAGCAAGATGCACACATAGAAATATGTGGCCCAAGAGAAGACCATTGTCTTCTCCAGTTTATCTGAAATAAAAGCATTTACTCTGATGAAAGAAACAAGATGTCCTTTTCACTGAAAAATCTGCTTGACCTGACAGTGATCAAAGCGAGATCTATGTTGCAGTTTGTAGGCAGGAGTGTTCCCAGACAAAGGTTTGTTGAGTTAAACTTGTTTTTTCCTTCTTATTTCCTTTGTAGTGTCCTGGGTCTTCATTTATCCCCCAGCCTCTGAGGAAAGGTCCTGAAATATATATTCAATCACAATGAGCTATAAATGAGTGGTGAGAAAGAGCATTGCTTCCTAGAAATATTCACATTTGAATATCACAGTTTAATCTGACCAAAAAGAAATAGACATGGAGAAAAAAAGATAAGGTCAAGGAAGAAAGTATTGGTTTAGAGCAGAGATAACAAACTAGAGTCCATGGACCAATTCTGGCCTACCACCTGTTTAAAGGATGATTACTAATTTTTTTTTTTTAAAGATTTATTTATTTATTTATTTCCCCCCCTACCCCGGTTGTCTGTTCTCTGTACTATTTGCTGCGTCTTGTTTCTTTGTCCGCTTCTGTTGTCATCAGCGGCACGGGAAGTGTGGGCGGCGCCATTCCCGGGCAGGCTGCACTTTTTTCTTTTGCGCTGGGCGGCTCTCCTTCCGGGTGCACTCCTTGCGCGTGGGGCTCCCCTACGCGGGGGACACCCCTGCGTGGCGCTGCACTCCTTGCGCGCATCAGCACTGCGCGTGGACCAGCTCCACACGGGTCAAGGAGGCCCGGGGTTTGAACCCATGTGGTAGACAGACGCCCTAACCACTGGGCCAAGTCCGTTTCCCTATTAATTATTATTATTATTATTTTTTTAGGTACTGGGGATTGAAACCAGGACCTCATATGTGGAAGCCAGTGCTCAACTATTGAGCCACATTGGCTTCCTTGAGTTGGTTTTTTTGTTTGTTTTGCTCGTTGTTTGTTTTTTCAGGAGGCACTGGGAACCGAATGAGACCTCCCATGTGGGAGGTGGGTGCTCAACTGCTCGAGCCATATCCATTCCTCTTGTTACATTTTTAAATGGTTGGAAAAAAGCAAAAGAAGAACAATATTTTAGGATACATAACTACGTAAAATTCAAATTTCAATGTCCATAAATAAAGTTTTATTAGAACACAGCCATATGCATTCCTTTGCACATTGTTTATGACTGCTTTCATTACAAAGCAAAGTTGAGTAGTTGCAACAGAACCCACATGGCCCCTAGACCCTGATATATTTACTACCTGATTCTTTGCAGGAAAACAATGCCACTCCCTGGTTTAGGGTAAACTGTTATACAGAAAGCATTTTATAAGTGGAAAGATATATCTTTTTAACACAAATGTGATTGAGTATGCAATGCTCTTACTTCAGTCAGCATCTCCCTTACCAGCATTAAAATAAAAATCCCAGGAAGCAAAGACCATAGGTTTCCCAAGGCAGTGAAAATCTTCCCTCCAAAACCCTTGCTAGGTCATGATGCAGATGATCTCAGCCCTGGGCATCCATTCTTGTGCCCAGCTGCCACCACAACCCTGAATTAAAGGATGAATACATCGTTTTAGTTAGTTATGCCTTAATCCCCTGGGTGGGGGGACTGCTCCAAGTTATCTTTTGGCTTAAAGTGGCTTTTTCCATTGAATTATTCATCTATTGGGTCCTCTGTTTAACAAATACTTGTTAACATCTACTATATGCAGGGGGACAGATGGACAATGAAGATTGAAATACAACAATAGTCCCTGCTTTTGAGGGGCTCATAGTCTAGTGTTGGAGAAATGTAAACTGATAGTTTTAACATCAGGCATAAGTTTTATAGTAAACGTGCAAGTAAAGTGTCTGGGAGAGCTCAGAGAGCACGCAGAACTCTGTGGTGGAAATGGTGGGAACTAACGTTTCACAGTATACTGAGTAAATTTATTGGTGAGTCACTTGAGTACATCTAGAATTTTAGGGAGAAGGAGGATTTGTTCAAATAACTGGACACTCACTACAGTTGTCTTTCTAAAAGTTCCAAACCTCTCTCTCCTTGTGGCCTTTGTCATCACTGCTCTTCCTCTCATTGCTTCCACTCTGTACCTTCCACCTCCCTCCCCAACTCCCCCCACCTCACCTTTTTGGTCTCAGCTTGGTCCTGAAGTCTTCCTCCCAGAAGCCTGCAGCTGTGTTTCCACACCCCAGTGAGCTGGGACCTTCCTTGGCCCCTGGTGGAGCACTTCTCACGCGGCACTGTCAGTGGCTTTAAACGTGGAAAAATCAGCCATGCCCTCCATGTCCTCCCTGCCCTTCCTGCCTCCTTCTGCCTTCCCTCTCTTGCCTTTGAGGAGAGCAAAAAGAATTCAGTTCAGTCTTTATTAGGATGATCAAAGGAAAGCTATTGAAAGGATATTTTTTAAAAGGTAAAATCATGACTCAGGCATAAGCATAAAATGAATGTGTATCAATGATTTTACTTAACTCATTAATGAATAAGGAAGCAAGTAAGATGTTATAATAAGTCCAAAGAGTAGAAAATGCATAAGCCCATTAGGAATACTGAAGTTAAGTTGTTAAATAGATATTGAACTATCAAAACTGGTTAATAACCACAGGCCATTGTCAGGTGCATTCCGCCACACACAATTACACTTTCTTTTGACAAGAATCATTTGCATTAACATCAATTTTGAACTTTCTAGTATCTTTTCAGTAAATGTGAATGGATAAAACTGTAAGAACAATAATTAAAATGACAAAATAAATAAAATGATTTTTAAAAAAATTGAATACCAGCAAGGCTGTAAAAACTGCTTCTCTCAAATTCTGTTGTGAGATATAAATTGTCCCAAAACTTTTGGAGTGCTCTAGTACTAAAGATTTTTTACCTTTGACCTCCTCATTCTACTTGATCTGAGAGAAAGAGTTGTAGGTTAATATTGAAACACTTTCCACCCTACCCTACCCCACCCCCATAAATAGAAATTTTTTAAGACTAAAAGCACAAGGCCACAGTACTTTGGTATAATGCTAATAGAACGTCAAAAAAAAAAAAGGGGGGGAGGGGGAACATCCTCTTCTACTTTACTGTTTTGAAATCTCATTGGCCCAGGGCATCAAGGACAGTGTCCAGCAAAAGTGGAAGCTTGTCTGGAGGGCTGGTTGCTACAGAGCTACCAGGAGGAGAAGGGAAAGAAGCTGTAAACATGTGAACAGCACATGATTATTGATCAGATGTCTTCATGAGTATCTGAAAGCCTGAGAACACTCCAAAATATTTGGTTAGCAGAACTTTTCAGAGAGCTGAGATCATGCAGTAAAACAGAGGTTACAGATTATAGATAAAGGGATTATGGGCATTTGTTTTAAAATTATGTCAATATTAAAGTTAAGATTTATATTTCTTCTGATCTTAATGTTATTTTTTTTTAATATTCTACTTTTTAAAAAATTTCTCTCCCCTTCCCTGCCCCCACCTCCCCCAACCCCCAGTTTTCTGCTCTCTGTTTCCATTCACTGTGTGTTCTTCTGAGTCTGCATCTATTCTTGTCAGTGGCACCGGGAATATGTGTTTCTTTTTGTTGCGTCATCTTGCTGCGCCAGCTCTCTGTGTGTGCGGTGCTACCCTGGGCAGGTTGCACTTTTTTTTTCCCGCACTGGGTGGTTCTTCTTAAGGGCGCACTCCTTGCACACGGGGCTCCCCTACGTGGGGCACACCCCTGCGTGGCACGGCACTCCTTGCGCACATCAACACTGCGCTGGGTCAGCTCCACACAGGTCAGGAGGCCCTGGGTTTGAACCCTGGACCTCCTATGTGGTAGGCGGATGCTCTTATCTGTTGAGCTGAACCTGCTTCCCTGATCTTAATGTTATTTTAAGATTTTCTTTTCTTTTCTTTTTTAAATCTTTTTCTTCCAACTGAACAAGTGTTCAGAAACACACAGAGAAAAGACATCCTCTCCTCCTGAATCTGAAGTTTCAAACTGTTCAGTTTCAAGGAAATCTTCTTGACTTACATTTCTCCAATTAACCAATGGATGAATCCTTTTTAAAAGGGGAAAAAAGTGTTCAAAGAATTACAAGTTTAAGTCACAAGTTTTTATGTTATCTAAGTATATTTGTTTATATGCTTATGGTTCTTTTGTAACTATAAAACCAAAACAAATTTGTGCTAGTATAAAAAGTATGACTAATGAAAATTAAATTTAAAATATCAAGTCAAGTTGATAATAATTTCCAGAAGCAAAATAGTTGATTTGGTGTTTAATGATAGAAAGAGTAGACTCTGGTTCAATTCTAAATTTACTATATGTCTGTATTTCAAAATAAGAACATTAAAGCAGAGAATGCCTGTTTTCATAAGAAGATATTATTCAATCAGGAATAAAAAATGCTTTTGTATTTGCATCTTTACGCACTGTTAAAGACATGTTTTCTCAAGGTGGTATGTACATGATTGGGATGCAGGCAATATACCTATTTACAGTGTGAATATTATAGGATTTCTGTGCTATGTGCCATATGATGACAATTTTCCCATCATTTTCTCTAATAAATCTATTACAAAACCCTCTGGGCAGAACTCAGTAACATCATTTGCCTTTCAAAGGGTTTGAATATAAACACAACCACAACCTCAGGCACTGACGGCAAATGGCAACTTAATTATGAGGTAGTTATTCTTATGGTCACAATAGTGTTAACTATACTGTTAGGAATAAAATGAAAGTACACTATTTAAAATATTTATTTTTTTAAAAATGCAGCTCTTAGACCTCTGAGCCTTTATCTGTGCACCAGGACTCCAATTTTTTTTTTATTTTTTTATTTTTTTATTTTTTTAAATTTTATTTAATTCCCTCCCTCCCCTGGTTGTCTGTTCTTGGTGTCTATTTGCTGCGTCTTGTTTCTTTGTCCGCTTCTGTTGTCAGCGGCACGGGAAGTGTGGGCGGCGCCATTCCTGGGCAGGCTGCTCTTTCTTTTCACGCTGGGCGGCTTTCCTCACGGGCGCACTCCTTGCGCGTGGGGCTGCCCCACGCGGGGGACACCCTTGCGTGGCACGGCACTCCTTGCGCGCATCAGCGCTGCGCATGGCCAGCTCCACACGGGTCAAGGAGGCCCGGGGTTTGAACCGCGGACCTCCCATATGGTAGACGGACGCCCTAACCACTGGGCCAAAGTCTGTATCCCAGGACTCCAATTTTTTAAAAAATGCTTTTTTAGTTCATAACAGACCACCAAAAGAGAGACCTGCTTCCCTAAACATCAGGGGTCCTTTAAGGAGGGTGCTGGGCAAGGCCGTGAGGCGGCAATACACGTCTTCAACTCAGCAGTGTTGTTGCTGAGCCTTCCCTTTCCTGAAACCCCAGTCTTGTCATGTTCATATCTAACTCTCTGGAAATAAGGAGTAGATTGTCTACTTTAAAAAATTCATTCACTGTGATGTTGAAATCAGTTCTTTCTTTCTGACTTCTTCCGGTTCTCCCTTAGTTTGGGAAATCTTTTGACTGTGGCTTGGAATATTTAAATGTCAGCCATATGAAACACAAGTTGTTTGTTGGGGACAGACCTTGGTTTAAGTATAGTAATGGAAAAGCTCTGTCCTCTTGTTGTTCCATCAGAATTCACATCTGTTAACCTCTGGGGCATCACACCAAAACCATCTGTTCGCCCAGTATTTTCTGGGCAGATTGAGGGGTGAAAAGGACAGAGAAAGGGTAAGTTGGAAAATCTTCCTTTGGCCTTTCAGAATGCTGAGAGGCATTCAGATTCAATTGGGCATGAGATCCATACCAGAGACACTGCTGTCCTCTTTAGACTCAAATCAAGCTTTGGGGAGTTGGAGCAAGGCTATTTTATGATTTTGTGAAAAAGTTTAAGTAAACACTTGAGAACTTGAAGATACATAAAATTTTGGCCACATATGGATCAGTCACAAAAAGTGAAATATCTTGGATGATCAAGCCAAATGAGTGAAAAATCTGAGTCCTTGATTCAAATAGTCAACATGAAGGGGGGCGGGCAGGATGGTCCTATAATGATAAGAGACATCACTACCATTCCCTTCCATAACTGAGTGCTCTCTCTCTGTGTACGTGATTAGTATAGAAAAAAACCCTTCTATTTATTTAGATCAGTGGTTCTCCACTCTTACTGGACATTAGAATCATTTGGGAAATTTTAAAAACACTATGATCATGTACCAGCCCCAGCGATTCTGATTTAATTGGCCCAGACATTGACCCAGAGTGAACGTTTCCCAGGTGATTCTAATCCGCAGAGTTGATGACCACTAATTTAAAGAAAAGCGTGACATTTTTCTTCAGTTGTTGTTTTTTTCTAATCTCAGAGACTAATCATACAAAAGAACTCCTTAGGTCAGCAGAGGAGGTGTTAGAAAGAAGAGCTAAAACATGAGATTCAATGAAGAAATCTCATCTAACATCTAGACCAGCCTTAGTTTCTCAACTGCAGCACTACTGATATTCTGTATCAGATAATTCTCTGTGAGGACTGCATTGTAAGATATTTAGCAGCATCCCTGGCTTCTACCCACTAGATGCCAGTAACATTCCTCCACCCATTGTGACAACCAAAAACATCTCCAGGGGAGTGAGTGTAGCTCAGTGTTTGAGTGCATGCTTCCCATGTACAAGGTCCCGAGTTCAATTTCTGATTCCTCCTAAAAAAAAAATTTCCAGACATTTCCAAATGGAAATGTCTCCCATCACCCTAAGAACCACTGATAAAGATAATTAGAGGGCAGGTTTTTTCTCTGCCTTTATCTAAATCTACTATGTCTTTCTTAAGATTAACAAACCTAATGAGTCCTTAAAACTCATCTGGAATTGGCAGAAAAGTTAGCAACTTTGCTGAAAGCCCAGAAAATCTCTGTTTAATGATGGTAACATAACCATCTTCACAAAAGATTTGGAATTAGGTTAGCATCCAAAATAAAAATTTTTTTTTTTTTAATGTTTAAAAAACAAAAAGTCATGTATTTTACTATAAATTTGTCTTTTGGAGAGAAAGATACCATTAGATTCAAAATTACTTTTAAGGAAATGCAAACCACATTTAAACCATACTATAGCCAAACCATGTGAGATTTTTTGAAACATAGGAGTATTTCATGGACACGAGAGAATAGTTGTGATGCAATTTGCTTTAAGTTTACATCTTAAAGTATCATTGTATTTACTTAAACCCTATTTTTTTTAAAAAAAGCAGAGTCAGCAATCTGTGAACTAATATAAAGAGGAACACCCTAACAGAAGATTGCCCATGAAATCATTCAATGGTGCTATGATCAACCTCAAGTGCCATGTTAATTTCCTGATTTCAGCAGGACTTGGTTGACACCAAATATTTCAGCAGACACCATGGCAACAGCATTTGGTTTGAAAAGATGCCATCTTAAAAATGAATTTGAAGTTGAGGTAGTTAGGGTAGTTAGGGCTAAATACTACTCTTATGGTGTTCATTGTTCTGTGGAATTTTAGTAGCCCGTGTCTACTGAGCATTTCCTGTGGACCAAGTCCTGTGCTGAATTCTTTCCTTGCATTATCTCCTTCAGTCTTCACAATAGCCCCAAGATGGTTACACTAATTATCCCTATTTTATAGTTGAGGAAACAGAGGTTGAGGCCAGAGTGTTCATTTACCCAAGGTTACAATGTGTGTAAGCAGTGCTAAGCATTCATCTCAGAAGTTTCCAAACTTTTTCCATTCATTGTGCCTTTAGTCTCTTAGCAATTTTGTTTTCACAGTACCCAAAGGCCAAAGGAAATACCTAAGGGTTGCATTTATTAAGTAATTAAGTCCAAACAACTTAGCCTATTGTTTTGCTGAGGAAGAAACAGAAACCCAGAATACTAACTAAAAGAGAGCTTTATGTAGCTAAATGGAGTAATAAGAATATAACAAAAAGAATGGGTCAATTAGATAACATAAAGGAAAAATGAAAGTGTATGTACAATCACTCACCAAATGGGAAAAACTCAACATCTGAGGCAAACATGGCAGAGTCACAGCTCTGTGCTAAGCACACCACATCTTCCTGGACACTGTGCTAAACACACCGTTTCTTCAGTGTTCAAGTTGCCTAGGACCTCAGGAACTGTGTCTACAAACTCAGGAGCTCTCCATTTTCCAGATGCCTACACACTAGGCATGAGTCAGCGCCTAAATGGCAACTGCCCCTCCTCCCCCAAAGGAGAGTTTGGGCCAGTCATGAGTGATCCAGCCATAAAGTGTTTTTTAACTTGTGGTGAGGTGGTGCAGGTGGGGAGTGAAGAATGGAGACATTTACTCTGACTGTATTGGCTACTCATCCCTCATTCTCCTGAAGCAATCACTCAGTCTACTGCTGAAGAACCAGAGAACCTGATAGTGAAATTTTCAGATACTTGCTTTCCTAATGATATTATAACATTGGTGTGAGTTGCCATGGCAATTTCAACATATTAGATCCAGATTCTTTGGGTCTTTTTATGGCTTTAGTTGGGGATAAAGCTTGCAATATTCAGAGATGAAATTCTATCCAACCTTACCCACTGTCCAGGTCAGAGGTTTTAGACCCTGATAGCACTGACATCTGTGCACCCACTTGTAGTAGCAGGAGACCCATCTTCCTACTGACCTGTGGTTAACATAAGCAGAGTCGTGGGAGCTGGGCTGAAGTACCTAATTTTAAGTGTAGATTTGTGTATTTGGGTATACTCTGAGCTGGGGTGGAAAGGGGAAGACAGAGCACCCTATTCATAAATGCACCTGATCAGGAGTGAACCACAAAAATCTTAGATTTGGAAAGGATCATACAGGCTGCCTAGCTCAGGCTTCTCACTTTGCAGTTGGAAAGTGGACTCGGAAACAGTAAGTGACTTGCCCAAGTCACAGAGCTACTTAGTGGCAGATGTGGGATTAGAACTTGTGACTCCATTTCTAGTTTAGTGCCTTTTCTACAATACCATACTGACCCTAAAGAATAGATGACATTTAATAAGAATACCAACTTGCAAAGTAGAATGTCTCAGAAAGATGAAAAGAGAGCCTGCCTCCCTTTAATTTGTTTATGAATAATCACATGCTATTGTTTGGAGCTGGCAGCTAAGAATTATGATCAGGTACATTCCTAGAAATACTATTGAGTTCTTTCCTCTTTCACGGACTATGCTAGAGGTGCATGTAGTTATACTTTAAGAGAAGTGATTTTGAATGATCACTTTACCCAAAGTCCCCAAAATGTCAGTTCTAAAAGAGTAGGCCAAAAACAAACAAACACATTTTTGTTTGAATGTAAATAGAAGGTAGTCACAGTATACTTGGTCCCAATTTGCCAACTCTGAGAATTTGCCACTCTTTATTGCATTTGTAATCTGCAGGGGCTTTAGAATTGGAGCACCTTGACAGGTGGCACCTATACATAAGGAGATGATGATGGTGGTGGTGGTGGCGGCGGCGGCGGCGGCGGTGGTGGTGGTGGTAATGGTGGTGGTGGTGATGACAATGATGAAATGATGATAAAGGGAACATTTCTTGAGCACTTAATATATGCTAATCACTATGCTAAAGGTTTTATATTCCCTCACTTAATCTTCTCAATAACCCTAAGAGGTAAATATTATTATTATTTTCATTTTGCAGATGCATAAACTGAGGCTTAGTGAGGTCTCATGGCTACAAAGAGGTAGAAATATTAATAGTACTTGCACTCAGATAGTCACTAGAGCCTGTTTACACCCTCTTTTGCATGGAAATTAAAATATTTGCATTTTAGAACTGGAAGTGACCATCATCTCATCCAACATCTTCCTTTAATAGATGAAAAAAGGGCACAAGAAAAGTGGTTTGTTCAAAGTTACATAATTAGAGAGTTTCCAGGTTTTCATACCCCAGAAAACTGCCCTTTTTATTTTTTTTTACCTTACCTTTAATAGTACATTTTATAAGCAGCTTACTGGATCTTTAAGGAGAAGCATTTGGCTATGAATAAATACAGAACAGCTACACAAAAGGAGCAGTATTGTGTAATGGTTAAGAATCCTAGCTCCATCAACTATCACCTACAATCTGGGGCCATTTTTTTAACCTCTCTTTGCCTCACTTTCCTTACTTGTAAAGTGGAAACAGCAGCTTCATAGAGGTGGTGTGAGTATATATATATATATATGTACAGTATTTGGCACAAGGAAATTTCTGCCTAAGTATACTCTATCTTGTATCATGATCTGTTATTGTAAGTATGGGAGCAAGTGGAGTTGGAGGTAAGGGAAGTGGGGTAGTCCCCTCCACTGTGCAAGTAGCCTCTGACTGGACATTGAGGCTGGATTGGCCCCCAGCCCTTTTTCCTCATGCCATTAGAACTGGATCCTCACAGCCCTCTCTCCAACCAGCACCCCACTGCCTGAGCCACAGTCCATGAAAGCCATCATTTCTGCCTGCTGCACAATCACCACCCCATTTCCTACCTCTGCTCCATCTTTCTTGAAAGCCTTGGATTGGGCAACTTACTTCACTGCTCTGGGCCTTGGTTTACTCATCAGTTAACTGAGGAGCAACTAGAGGAAGTAAAATGTCATGATTTAATTTAATCATATGTTAAATAGTCCTAGATCAGTGGGTCTAATAATCTATTAGCCATTATTTTTCTGGGAAAGTAGCCTTGAGTTCCAGAAAATTACTTTACAAAGGAATTTTAAAAAATATATTCCTTTGTAACTTGGGAATATCTTATAATGACTGTGCAGTTTCAAAAGAAGGAAGATTTTTGAAGAGCTGGGGGCATTGGTGATTTGGCTCAGATTTTGTCTTTTGGATAGCAGCATTTGGAAGATGGACCCTCACAGGAAGGGCTGGGTTCTGAGCATTATGTAGCCTTACTCTGCATGTAATTACTTTGATGCACCAGAGTGATGGTCAACATGAGGCTGTGGGCTGAAGGTTGTCACCTGGTAGTAACCCAGATGCTGCTGTAGCAGCAACGTTAGGTAATACACGAAACTGTGATGTGGAGGAGGAGGGTGTGAGGAAAACCAGAGGGGGCAAGCTCTCAGAGCTGGAGGCCGCCACCTCCTATGCCCTTTTAGGGAATCCCCTGCCTCTGCCCCACCTGCCTCAGCTCCAGGTCTGTTTTCTCCTCTTTCTCTGTTGTTGGTTAAATTAATGGTCGAAGAACAGAAGTATCTGGGGACGTAGGGTCTTTATTGTTAAATGTTCTCTGGGTTAGTTTTAGGAATCGCTGGTTGAAATCACTGATCTGAACAGGGGAGTTCTGGAAATATTGCAGTCACAGAGAGGTGCGAGACCGCAGTGTGAATGCAGAGATGGCTGGTTGGGCCATCAAACAAAGAGTAGGGAAAGACTTCATCTGCTGCTGCCTTGACTGGGCTGTTGGGCCCTCCAGATCCATTTGATATTGCCTAAAAATCAATCAAGTAAATGTGGCGAACCAGGCTCTGTGCTAGGCAAAAGGGGTATTAGGTTGAAAAAGACCTAGCCATCCTTTCTAGGCATTCACTGTCTGTTTGTCATCTGTAACTCATTAAGTGAAACTCTACTCCTTCTCAGTGAATCTGATCTTCCTGTGACCTCCACCCATGGCCCTCTTTTCATCACTTCAAAGTTTTTGCCCAAATTGTTCATATTCATGGAACAACTTCTCTCCTCCTGCTGCTTCCCTTTACTTCTTTGTTTCAACACTGTCTTAGTTCACTAGGCTGCTATGACAAATACTACACAATGGGATGGCTTAAACAATGGGAATTTATTGACTCTCAGTTTGAAGCTAGAGAATTCCAAACTTGCAGCATCAGCAAGGTGATGGTTTCTCCCCAGCATCTGTAACATTTTGGCTGCTGGCGATTTTATTCTTGTGTTCCGTGGCTTACACCCAAGCCTCACATCACAGGGTAATATCCTCTCCTTTCCCTTCCTGGTCTGTTGACTTCCAGATAGGCCACACCTTAACTAAAATTAGCATCTTCAAGAGATCCTATCACAATGGGTTCACACCCATAGGAATGTGGAGGAATGTGGATTAAGGACATGCCTAAATTGGGGTATTTAATTCAATCTACCATATCTGCATATGCCAAGAATTTTTCGCCATGAAATTCACTCATCGTCCAGCCCTCAGAGACAATTCCTCACCTCTCCCTCCTCTTCAGAGAACATACTTATCATTATCGTATTATTATTATAATTTATCCCTTGTAATTGTTCTGGTAGCCCACAGGAAGGGGCACATTTTTCTAATTGTTCTGAAGGTTGCCTATGACATGCCTAATTGTGAGGCAGGTTAGACTAGGGAACAAAAAGACTAATCTGAGGCCTGGCAGAAAAACATGGCCATGAAACGTGTGGCCATGGAGACCCCACAAGATGGCTGCTGAAAGAACTCTGCAGGAATCCCCATTTGGAACAGGACTTTGTCCAAGACCAAAGAAAAGCTCCAGATATTATCAAGGGGCCTTTTCCTTGTTCCTTCCACCCCCACACCCACTCCCTGGACAATTGCCACGTGGGGTAACCAATCAAAACAGCAAACAAGCAGGATTCCTCCCCTGACGTTAGCAAAGGTGTAGAATACTTAATGATGTAAAAAGCAAGCACAGAAACTAAATCAGCCTTTTATTCCCTTTCTCCTGGGGACTTGCAATCTGTAATGGGGAGCTGTAGTCTGTAATGGGGACTTGTAGTCTATAAATCATCTTTTTTACCCCTTTTTGTCACTTTTTTGTCCTTTTCTCTCCCTGCCTAGATTAGCATGAAAATATACCTGGGAATTTGTAATCTGTAATGGGGATTTGTAGTCTGTAAATCAACCCTTTTTACCCATTTTAGCTCTTTTTCTCTCTCTGCCTGGACCACCCTGCAAGTATACCTGTTATTTTCTTTCTCTTCTCTCATTTTCTTAATAAACTACTGGCCTAACTAAACTGGCATGTACTTAAAAATCTTTTTTTTTGGTAACATAGCCAAGAACCTAGAGGAAATCCAGCAACACTTACTCTGTGTAGTAGGGGCATCTTTTTGCAATTTGTCTGCCTGAATTCACAAAGTTGAACTATTGCTAGTGCTAGCAGTAGAATTGTACTCGCCTTTTTCTTCAAGACCTCTTTCACTTAAAACAAATCCAAAAGGATTTAATAAAAAGAGATTAAATTTATGTTTCTTACTAAAACTTGTTTGATCTACTTATATAGGAATAAAAGCCTCTTTTTTATCAGAAAAAAAATTCTTTCATATTTATCATGTATTAATACGTGAAGACTAAAACAGAATCAACAATTCCACCAGACCAAAAGTCCAGACTTGGAATTTTCCTGCTTTGAGAGTTTATAAAGCCTGAAGGGCTATGAAGGGTTAAGCTGATGCCTTTTGTGCTTAGTTTGAGGAAGGCTTATTAAAGTTCTTTCTATCCAGCAGGGGCAGACACCTAGTAGAATTCTCTTGTGAACCACAGGTATAACCCATCACCTGATTTGAGAGCTGAGGGCTTCCATGCAGCTGCTGGTTCAGCTTGTCTCTGAGTTAGTCCCATCAATTTAGATTTTAAATCCTGTCAATTTAGGGTATGGGGTTTCTTTTTTGACATGATGAAAATGTTCTAAAATGTAGACATTGCCATCCCAAGGTCCACAGGATGGAGGAATAAAATACGGATTAGAGTGGACTTCCGGTATTCTACTATAGAACTATTGTGACTAGTAATGGAAGATATTTTATCATTGGTGTGGAGACAGTGGCCATAGGTGTTGATGAGGACAGGGAGAAGGAAGAAGAGGTTTGATATGCGGGCATTTTTGGCCTGAATGATATTGCAGGCACAGATTCAGGACATTATATATCCTGTCATAATCCACTGAATGGATTGGGGGAGAGTGTCGACTACAATGTAAACTATAATCCCTGCTCTGTAGCAGTGCTCCAAATGTATTCATCAAATTCAATGAATGTGCCACACTCATGAAAAAGGTTGTTGATGTGGGAGGAGGGGGGGGTGGGGTGAGCAGTGGGTTATATGGGAGCCTCTTATATTTTTTAATGTAACATTTAGTGTTATCTGTGTATCTTTTAAAAAAGACAATAAAAATTTGCTTATATATATACATATATATGTATGTATATATATAAAAGCAGGTGCAATGCCTGAGCTTGCTGCACTCTTTTGTCTTTGGACCCCTGTTCCTGCCTTCTGCACCGTGCTCTTGCCATTTTTCCCTCTGCCATGATGGCCACACAAGTAAAACCTAGGCATTTATAATCTGTAAGGGGGAATTTCCATCTGTAAATAGCCCGCTTTATCACTTTTCAGCCCCTTCCTCTTCACCTGGGACACATGGTCTGTTATTTTCTCCCATTTCTCATCCCTCCCTGAATGAATAAATTATTGGCCTAACTTACCCATCTTGTTCTTGAAATTCATTTCTGCTGCATGGTCAAGAACCTAGACAAAATCTGGTAATAGCTGTAGCACGCCTGTACCCCTACTTCAGGTGTGTACTTTTCTTTTTTCTTGTTTCTTAATAAACTCTTATTGCTGGCTTTATTAAACAGGCACATCTCTGAATTCTTTCTTGTGATAAAGCCAAGAACTTAGCAGCCCAGAACCCAGAGTATTCTGCTAACATTTCGAATGTGGAGTAGCATCTCACCTTACTGACTCACCCAAGACCACACAGCTAGACAGCGACAGTACAGCACCGGCTCTCCTGTCTCCCGGTTCAGTTCTTTCTTCATCACATCTAACAGCGAAAGTAGCGGGGACAAAGAGTTCTGGGCTCAGAGATTTGAGACCTTGAAAATCACAACTTCCCTGTTGTTCCAAATAGTAAAAACTACAGTTTGGGGTAGAGATACTAGGTTTCTTATATTCCAGTGAGCTAATCTGATTTTCTTTTGTGTGTGTGTGTGCTGTTTTGTTTTTTTTAAGATTTATTTATTTACCATTATTATTATTTTTATTTCTCTCCCCTTCCGCTACACCCCACCCCCGCCTGCCCGCCCCAGTTGTCTGTTCTCTGTGTCCGTTTTGCTGGGGTTCTTCTTTGTCCACTTCTGTTGTCAGCGGCACTGGAATCTGTGTTTCTTTCTGTTGCTTCATCTTGCTGCGTCAGTTCTCCGTGTGTGCCGTGCCATTCTTGGGCAGGCTGCACTTTCTTTCACGCTGGGAGGCTCTCCTTACGGGGCGCACTCCTTGCGCATGGGGCTCCCCTACGCAGGGGACACCCCTGCGTGGCAGGGCACTCCTTGCGCACATCAGCACTGCACATGGGCCAGCCCCACATGGGTCAAGGAGGCCTGGGGTTTGACCCGTGGACCTCCCATGTGGTAGATGGACACCCTAACCACTGAGCCAAGTCCACTTCCCTAATTTGATTTTCAATCTTGACTCACTGTGGGTCCTTGGGCATGGTAATATCAATAAACCTCCATTTTCTTATCTGTAATACCTTCCTTTACCAGCTTGCTTAAGGAACATGAAATAAAATAAATAAAGGGCTTAGTATATTTTCTGGCATATAGTAAATGCTCACCACATGCCAGTTACTAATATTATTATCCCAATATTCTCCAGTATCTCCTTAGGAGTGCAACATCTTCTCATATGCTTATACTAGGGGAAGAAGGGGGAAAAAGGTTAGTGGGTGTCCTTTCTTAGCTCATTTATCTGGGTTACTTCTGCCTTTCATTGTCTTTGACCAAGCTTAATTTACAATTCTAGAGAGGAAGAAGTTAACTTGTAAAAAATCCATAGTAATATAAATGTTCCCTGTCTGTAGCTGAGTGATTACGATTACACATGACAATGCAAATAGATTTTGACCAATAGAGAATTTAAGTCAAGTCCTCACTTGAACCTGCTGTAAACATTCTACTACTTCCCTCATTAACTGGTGAGTTAAATGAAATCTTTGACCCATGTTCATTTTACACCTGTGTGAGAATCAAGCTTATACCTTCTTTTTAAAAATATCCTTTAAAATGTCCTGATGCCCACCTCCTACTTTCTTAACTGCCATAGCTGCTCTCATGCGGTGCCATTTGCCACTCACTCAGCCATTCCATCCCAGTCTCCATGCACATCTACTGGCACCATCTTTATAGTTGCTACTCATTCTGTGGGACTTAATAAAGTAGAACCAATACAGAAAAAATAACTGATAACCAAGTACTGAGACAAAATGGAGTCTAAAATTTGAATATTGAATAGAGTTGTGCTTGAATACCTGTAAAGCTTAATCGCTCTGCCTGGTACTCCAAAGAACAAATGGGAACATCATGTACTTGCCGGGGGTCAGGCAGGAAGAGGTACTCACTACTCCAGAGCCTACAACCAGCTAAGTATATTTTAGGTTAAATAACCCTTCTCAGGGACATTGCCTCAGGCAAGGAACAGATTTAATAGACCATTAGAATGATTCTAAGGCAGGAAATGTCATGGGCATGGTAGCCTGTGAATTAGGAAAAAAAAATGTGTTCTAACGTTCCCCATTTTCTAAGTCATATAACTATGTCTGTTTTATCAAGAAAGAAAAGGACACTTAAGGTGCTGCATGGAAATGGCAAAGAGGACATCCTTACGGTTGTACTTTAAATAAGATGCAAAAGTTAAGCCTCTTAGAAAGTCTTAGCACATTGGATTGATCATAGGTTTTGTTAATATACCTTGGGGAAAGAGTGCTAAAAGAATTTCATTTGTATGAATTCACAGCAATGTATGGAAAATAGGGGTCTTGAAGTCAGGTGGTATTTTTTTTTTTACTACTATAGTAAAGTAGCAACTAGCTCCAAACATGGTTTTCCCAATTTTGCTTACTGTGCATTGAATCGTTCATTCATTCAATTGACTTACAACAAACATTTATAGAATATTTTGTGCTAGTCACTATGTTACATACCAGGAATAAAGATACAAAAATCACTTTTCCTGGTCTTAAAGAACATATAGTCTATTGGAATGGACAAACAATAAATATAAAATTGCAATACAGTGTAATAGGTACTGTGCTACATATGAAAAGAAAGTACTATGAAAGTACCTAGGGCTTGTGCCTAACCTGGACAAGGAGAGAGGAGTCAGGGAAGTCTTCCCAGAGGAGGTGATGGGTGATGACTGTGTTGAAAAACTCCGAGTGGTTTGGAGACACAAATGGCATTTGGACTATGAGAGCTGCGGAGATGAAATGGACAAATTTAAGATGTACTATAGAGGTAGACAGGATCAAAAGCACTGTTGACCTGGATTCATGGTTGAGGAAGAAGATATTGTCCAGGATGACTCCTGGGTTTCTATCTTAAGCAGTTGGGTGGATTGGTGGTGTCAGCTACAAAGAGGGGAAAAGGTGAGGGAGGAGAACTTGTAAGGGGAGGAGGGTAGAAATCAGGAGCTCAGTTTTGAATGTGCTGAGTTCGAGATGCCAATGAGAGAGAGGACAGAGGAAGGGGATAGGCAGTTTGGACATGAAAATATCAATTTAAAGTCAAGGGCTTGGGTGGAATTGAAAACTAGGGTGTCATTAGCCTCAGCGGGACTGGGTAAAATCACCCAGACAAAGAGTGAAGAAAGAGGAGTGTAAAGAGAGAATGAATCAAGTCCCAACGAACTTCAGAATTATACTTTGAAGTGAGGCACAGGGGGAAGAAGCATCAACAAAGTACACTGAGTAGGACTGGCCTGTGAGGTAAGTAGAAATCTAGGAAAATATACTGTCATGGAACTCAAGACAAAGAAGTTTTCAAGAAGGAAGGTGCTAATGGATTAGGTAAGATGGGAGGCAGAGAATTAATCATTAGCTTGGGCAACAGAAGTATATTGGGAAGCTGAATAGGGACCTCTCTGTTGATTGTGAAGGCAGGAGCCAGACTGTAAAAGGTTGAAAAGTTAAAGGGAGGACAGCAGATGTGGCCCGTTCAGTTGGGCACCTGCCTCCCACACGGGAGGTCCCAGGTTTAGTTCCTGATGCTTCCTAAAGAAGATAAGCAAGATGGTGAGCTGGCATGAAGGGCTAGTGCAGTGAGCTGATGCAACAAAGAGAAGCAACAAGCAAGGAACAGATGTGGCTCAAGCGATTGGGCACCTCCCTCCCACATGGGAGGTCCCAGGTTCCATTCTTGGTGCCTCCTAAAAAAAGAAGATGAGCAGACACAGAGAGTAGTCAGTAAGTACAAACAATATGTGTGTGTGAGGGAATAAATAAATAAATTTTTTAAGAAAAGAGTTAAAGGAAAGTGAGGCAGTGGATCGCTTGTAGATCCCTGGTTCTCAAACTTGACTGAATTAGAAAAACCTGGGAAGTTTAAAAAGTGCAGATTTGAATTCAGTACATCTGGGGTGGGGCCCAAGTTCTTACAATACTAACAAATTCCTGCCCTGGGTGATGCCCATGATGCTGGTCTATGGATCACACTTTGAGTAGTGAGGGTGAAAATAAAAGTTTTCAACAAGTGTGACTATGAGTATACAGTGATATAGGGCAGGGGCTAAGGGAAGATATGGAGTCAAAGAAGGATTATTTTTATTATTTAATGGGCAATATAAAAACCTATTTATTACAGTTATGGGGATAATCCAAGAACAAAAGAGAGGTTAATGATGTAAGAGAGATGGGGACAAATGAAAGAGCAAAGTCCTTGGCCTTTGGGATCCTGAGTACAAGTAGTGTGATTAGAGTCTAACTGACAAGGAACTGGCTGGGTGGAAAGGCAGCAGGAGGGAGAAGCATGGTAGAACATTGCCAGCCATGAGATTCTATATAGTAAGAGCACAGGGAGCATTTGAGGGACTGAAGTGAGAAAAGAGTGGAGAGGAAGGCGAGACCAGATCATAGAGATCCTGGGGATACGCCAGCAGTTAGGTTTTTTCACCTATAGTAAGAGAAGCCACCACATGGACTTTAGGTGCAAATTTCACCTAAATTTTGCATCAGGCTGGTAGTAGGGAATGGAGGATGTACTAGGGGAGGAGGTGTGATAGTGGAAGCAATGCAAACCGTTAGGATATTGTTACAATAATCTGAGAAATGATTTAAATCTGAACAAAGCAGAGGCAGTGAAGATGGAGTGAGGGTGTTGGGGAAAAAAGCCAGGAAAAGTACTAGAAGAGAATGCTGAAATGATGAAGTAAGAGCATGGGACAAGAAAGGAAGTGAACCAGAGAGGTGAAAGACTGAAGGGAAGTCAGGAGCCTCCCTCCTTTCAGCTGCCTTTTGTAGGCAAAAGAATGAACCTCAAACTAATCTTCACATATTATATAAAAATTAACTCAAAAAATGGATGAATGATTTAAACAAAAATGCAAACTACAAAACTTTCAGAAAAGGTACAAGAAAAAAATATGTAGGATCTAGGTAGGGTTAGGCAAAGAATACTTAGACTTGATATCAAAAGCACTATCCGTAAAATGAAAACTTGATAAATTGGACCTCATCAAAATTAACTTTCATCCTGTGAAAGCCCATGCGAAGAGGATGAAAGACAAGCTATTGACTGGCAGAAAATACTTGTAACCCATATATCTGAAAAAGACTAGTATTTAGAATATATAAAGAACTCTTAAAGTTAACAGTGTAAACAAACAAACAAGAACAAGAAATGATCAATCCACTTAGAATATGGGCAAAAGACATGAACAGACATTCGAACTGAAGATGATATACAGATGGCAAATAAGCAAATGAAAAGATGTTTAAAATCATTAGCTATCAGGGAAACACAAAATAAAAGCACAATGTGATATTACTACATACCTATCAGAAGGCTAAAATAAAAATTAGTGATAACACCAAATCCTGGTGATAATCCATAGGAACTGTATCACTCATACATTTCTAGTGGGAATGTAAAATAGTACAGGCATTCTGAAAATTAGAAAGTTTCTTATAAATCTAAATATGCAATTACCATACAACCCAACAATTATACTCTTGGGAATTTATTCTAGTGAAACGAAAACTTATGTTCCCCCAAGAATCTGTACATGAATGCACATGCTTTACGTGTAATAGCCCCAAACTGGAATCAGCTCAGATGTCCTTCTACAGAGTGGTTAAATAAACTGTGGAAACGTTGCGGCACCAAGGAGAATTCTATGATTGCGGTATTGAAAGCCAGGACTAGGAAGTTTATTACAGCTGGCTGGGCCTGGCAGACTTGAGTCCAAAAACGGAGCCCTCAGCAAGTCTTTTAGGTTGCTTTTATACAGAGAGTATGGGAGGGGTGTGATTAAGGAACATTTGGCATGAAAGGCTTAAATTTTGGTTTCTCAGGGCTTAGGGGCTTTCTGGAAACTAGGTAAGCTTGAATACACACACAGCCCATATAATTCTTTTTTTTTTTAAGATTTATTTTATTTATTTCTTTCCCCTTCCCTCCCACCCTGGTTGTCTGTTCTCTGTGTCTATTTGCTGCGTCGTCTTCTTTGTCCGCTTCTGTTGTTGTTAACAGCACGGGAATCTGTGTTTCTTTTTGTTGCATCATCTTGTTGTGTCAGTTCTCTGTGTAGATGGTGCCATTCCTGGGTAGGCTGCACTTTCTTTCGTGCTGGGCAGCTCTCCTTATGGGGCGCACTCCTTGCACGTGGGGCTCCCCTATGCGGGGGACCCCCCTGCATGGCAGGGCACTCTTTACGTGCATCAACACTGCGCATGGGCCAGCTCCACACTGGGTCGAGGAGACCTGGGGTTTGAACCGCAGACCTCCCATGTGGTAGACAGACAACCTAACCACTGGGCCAAGTCTGCTTCCTATAATTCTTGAATATATATACAGCCTGTATCATTTCCCCTTTGATGCCTGCTTAAATTTATTCAGCTTTGGCATCACTATTGTCAGAGTTCTCCTGGACTGGCAGGTATGTATACAGGGCCATGTTTGTGTTTTTACCATAGTATTTATTAGGGCATGTACTCTGTTTATGATGGGGGGGAGGAGGAAGGAAGTATGGTATATCCTCCTATGAGCAAGGCAACTATCTCCACTAGAAGTCTGAAGTTTTCTACTATTGACTGCCACCCCCTGAAGAGATTACCTGGGTTCCAATCATTCCAAGTTTGCACTAGAACTTGGGCAACCTTTATCATTTTGTTTGTAATTTCTTCAATAACCTTTCCAGTGCTGTCTAGTTTGAGGCAGCAGTTAGAGAGATTGAACTTTCTTCGTACTCCTCCCTCTGATGCTAAGAGATAGTCTAGGGCAAGGTGGTTGGTAGATAGCATTTTTGAACTTTGTTTGCTACTGGATGAGGAGGTTAAGGCACAGGCAGTTTCATTAGTTATTATCTCTACTACTGCTTGTAGGTGGACGATATGGTTTAGCACATAAATGGGGGTAAGATAGCCCCATATGCCGTCTTCTGCCCATGTGGCCGGTCCATAATATTGGATTATATGTTCAGGGGGCTGTTCATTATCTGCCCAGGTAGTAACAGCTTTCTTTTCCCTCTTTATGTTTTGGTATATCAGTTGACTCAGCTTCTCCCCTTCTGCTAGGGGAATGAGGAAGGAGGGTTTTATTGTTCTGAGCATACAAGTGTCACACAAATTTTGGGGAAGTTCTTGCTATGCAACTTTCCCACAAATCCAGTACAGATAATTTGGGGCAAAAAAGGGACCTCTTGCAGTGGAGTTCCATACTATAATTAATTTGGGGAAATTTCAGTTTATGAGAATGAGGTCAGATTCATTCTACTTCCCCCAGGGCCCCATTTTATTGGTGGTGTGATCTTGAAACCTTCCTCATGTACATGTTAGGTTTCTGACAGATAGAGAGGAATTTAGGCATACCCTTGACGCACAATATCTTCCTATGACAGAAGTTTGCAAGGGCCACACACCAACTCGGGGGACAGCTGGGAGGCCAATTTCATTATGTGGTTGACTGTAGTTCTATTCTCTAGTATCCCAGGGCCATCAGTCTACCATGTTAGTACCCCCACACACATAGCATGACGAGACATTTAGGGTTGCTCCTATAGTTTTGGCTAAGCTTATGAAGAGGTTCTTTGCCACCTGCAGAATGGCAAAGGGACTTTCTATCTCTTCATAGAAGGAGTGGAACACAGAGTGGGCTTTATTCGTGAGGGAGTGTTCCTGGTACTTGACCCAGATGTAGACTCCTGGGTCTGTTCCTTTACTGTAAATGAGGAGTTGCATTTGGGCCCCCTGGGTCTGCCAGGATTCAGGGTGTAGGATGTTGAGGTTTAAGGGGTTACATTGACCAAGTGGACAGTTGGTTGGGGCCATTCCTTTGGTGAGGATGGCTGTCTGTCCGGGTTTGATTGTATGCCAGGTGGCCCAGGTGATACAGGTCCAGTAGAAGCAATAGTACCAACCCAAGTGCTGGCAGTCCCCATGCAGGTGGTGGGTGTCACTGCTCAGATGACACAAAACTTTTTATTATAAGTATATTCCCTCTCTCACTTGAGCCCTCCACAAGAGCTCCATGTGCCAAAGTTTATGACCTGACAGGCATCAAATAGGAGGGACATTCGATTCCGGCTAGTGACTGGGGTGGAGTTAAGTAGCTTCCCGTTTTGATCAGACACTCTTATTTCCCACTGACGGGAGAGTGCTGGGGGCTTGGGGACAAAGCAGGTTATTTGGCCAGATATGTTACAGGCACTATAGGAGACTCCCTGAAATTGGCAAGTGGTTGTATGGCCCTCACAGGTGTAATGGCTATGATATATTATTGTATTATTGACATGGGCCCCTGTTTGCACCTGTTGGATACGTGGCTCACAATCTGTGGTGTCAACATGGGACCAAGGGAAGGTCAGGGCTAGAATTAGGGGAAGTAGGCGGTGGGATATTTTTAACTAAAATTGGACTGGACTCCTGATTTTCTGCTGTGTGTGCACCAATCAGCTTACAGGGTGTGATTGGAACAGAGCTCGATGTTCTGTCCTCAATCTTTGGCTGTGCACAGACCAGTCAGATTCTGGGGTGTGACTGGAGTAGGGCTTGCTGTCTTGTCCTTTTGAGTTTGGTTGAGTTGTAGGTATTTGGAATACAGGTCGAAGACTCTGGGGCAGCTCATTTGACCTGGCTATAGTTCATCCATGGGGTGATCTCTGCCACCCTAACTGCAGTAGGGGTAGATAGAATGACAAGATAGGGTCCTCACCAATGAGGGTTAGCAGGGCGGCCTTCCAATCTTTGACCCAGACTGCATCTCCTGGTTGGTACGGGTGTATGAAGCTGTTTAGGCTAATGGGGCCCTTTCTGGTACCCAGTAATGTGAGTTTTGTAAGTTTTTTCTAAGCTAATCATTTGCTGAGCTATTGATGAGTTCCCTCTTTCTCTGAGGTCTCCTTATATATTTCAGATTAAGGGGTGGGGGTGGGGGGAGGCTCCCAAAGAGAATTTCATAAGGGGTTAGGCCTAACTTTTGGCTTGGGCTGGCTCAACTTGGAGGAGGACACTTGGGAGCACTTGCACCCATGTTAGTCCAGTTTCTTGGCAGGTTTTGGCAATGTAAGTCTTTATTGTGCAGTTCATTTGCTCTACTTTTCCTGAGCTTCGAGGATGGTAAGCGGTGTGCAGTTTCCATTCAATGCACAGTGCTTTGGCAATCTTTTGGGTGATCTTGGATACGAATATGGGTCTGATGTCAGAGTCACCTGAGAGGGGTAGCCCCCAGTGAGGAATGATTTCCCTGAGCAGAACTTTGGCCACTTCCTCAGCCTTCTCAGTTCAAGTGGGGAAGGCCTCCACCCAGCCGGAAAAGTGCAGATGAGGAATAAGAGGTATTTGTAGCCTCCAGATCATGGCATTTCAGTGAAATCAACTACTAGGACTTCAAGAGGCATGTTGCTGATTCATTGGATTCCTAGGGCTCCCTTGGGTCCTTGGTGAGGGTTATTTTTTGTACATGTCACTCACTGCTGGCATATGGCATGGGTAATAGCAGCCTGACTTGTGATGTAGAAGAATCTTTCCAATACTTCCCTAAGATGAGTTTTTCCTAAGTGTGAACCTTTGTGGTAGTCTTGTACTACAGTTGCGGCTAATAACTGAGGCATGAATATTCTGTAATCAGGTAGTGTCCACCATCTATTTGTTCCCTGGGTTCCATGCTCAGAGAACATCCATTCTTTTTCTTGTGTGTACTGCGGTTGCTGGTGACTCAGGGGTTGGGGAACAAGGGCAGGTTGTGTATACTGAAAGTTCTGGTAATTTAGAGGTTGGGGGATGAGGGCAGCAATTAGGCCTTTGGTCAGTCTCTCTTTGCATGCAGCTTTCTTTCCCTTGGCATCTGCCCTTCCATTTCCTTGGGCCACTGGACCATGGCCCGTCTGGGGTCCTCTACAGTGTATCAAGGCTACCTCAGCAGGTTCCCACACTGCTTCCAGCAATTCAAGAATTTGTGCGCCATGTTTAATGTCTTTGCTTCCCAAATTGATGAGTCCCTTTTGTTTATACAAGGCTCCATGTGTGTGCAAGGTTAAGTAGGCATACTTGAAGTCTGTGTAGATGTTGACCCTGACTCCAGCCACAAGTCGTAGGGCCTGAGTGAGGGTGACAAGTTTGGCCTTTTGCACCAAGGTGTTGTCTGGGAGAAGCTTGGCTTCTACTATAGACTTGGAGGTTACCACGGCAAAGCCCACCTGTTGGTCATTCCTTGGACAAAGCTAGTCCGGTCTATGAAGAATTCCATGTCAGGGCTGGATAATGGCTGATCCTGAAAATCTGGTCTACTGGAATACACTTCTTGCAATGTTTCGAGACAACTGTGGGTAGGAGTTCCTGGCTTGACAGGCAGGAGAGTAGCAGGGTTCAGGGTCTTCACAAATTCCAATTGAATGGATGGGTTTTCACATAGTAAGGTTTGGTATTTCACCAGTTGGCTGTTGGTGAGTCAATGTGTTTCTTTGTCTTCTGAGATTGTGACCACTGTGTGCAGAACTTGAACAATCATGGGTTGCCCAAGATTAATTTTATGGCTTCTATTGATAGCATTGCTGCAGCAGCCACCACTTGCAGGGATGAGGACCATCCTTGGGGTACAGCATCCAACTGTTTGGACAGGTAGGCTACAGGTATTTGCCAGGAACCCAGATACTGAGTAAGTTTTCATACTGTGATGCCCTGGCAATTATGGACATAGAGGTAGAATGGTTTACTGTTATCTGGAAGCCCAAGGTTTGTTGCTTCCATTAGGGCCTGCTTGAGACTGGTGAAAGTGTCTTTCTGTGGGTCCTCCCAAAGCAGGATTCAAGATCTCCCTTTTTTGTGGCCTCATACAAAGGGTGTGTGAGTACTCCAAAATTAGGGATCCAAAGGTGGCAGAATCGAGCTGCTTCAAGGAATTCTCATAGCTTTCAGCAAGTGCTGGGCTCAGGGAGGCTGCAGATTGCCTCTTTTCTTTTAGGTCCTATTTCATGGAGCCCCTGTGCTATCCTGTAACCTAGATATTTGACTTGAGGTAGGCAGATTTGGGCCTTTCTTTTAGACACCCAGTAACCCTTTTGTTGCAGATGCTGTAAGAGGGCATGGGTTCTGCTGGCACAGTCATGGTAGCTGGGACATCTGAGGATGTGATCATCTGCATATTGGAGGAGGAAACAGTTATGGCTTTTCATTTCAAAGAACTCAAGATCATTGGACAAGCCTTGTCCAAAAATAGCGGGTGCATTTCTGAATCCTTAAGGGAGCCGTGTCCAGGTGAGTTGTTGCTTTTTGCCAGACCTCGGGTCATCCTATATAAAGGCGGAGATTAGTTGACTTCGGGGTGCCACCTGAATGCAGAAGAAAGCATCCTTGAGGTCCAGGCATGAAAAGTAGGTGCCAATGAGGGTATCAAGCTGAGGAGAATGTAAGGGTTGGGGACTGCCGGATGTAGGGTTACTACTGCTGAGTTGGCTGCCTGCAGGTCCGGGACCAGGCAGTAATCTCCATTGGCCATTTTAACTGGGAGGAGTGGGGTATTCCATGGGGACTGGCATGGCCTCAGTATGCCTTCATTCAGCAGCCTTTGACTATGTAACCAGATTCTTATGCTTCACATGAAACGTGTGCTTACTGGGCTAGCAGTGAGCTTTATTTCAATAATTGGGGGAATGGCATGTACCTTCCCTGTTGGGTTGCCTTCTGCCTGTACTTTGGGCACATCTTCAAAGGGAGTGATATGGGTGTGGATTGGCTGGCTTCAGTAAGGCAGAACAGTCTCCATCCTTCCTGTAGAGGGAGGGTTAGCACCACTGTTGGAGACTTTGGTGGTCCGAGTGTTAGCGTGGATTGGCCTGTGGTGTCAAAGGTAATTTAAGCCTGTAGTTTAGATAGCAGGTCCCGACCCAGGAGGGAGAATGGGGATTCTGGGAGGTACAGGAACTCATGAGTGATGTCTTTACCCCCAGTGTTACAGCTTCTGGCTTGGAGAAAGGGCCGCTGGGTTCTTTTACCTGTTGCCCCTATGATAGTGGCCCACCTTTTTGATAATGGCCCAACTCTCCTAGTCACCACAGAGTGTTGGGCTCCAGAGTCGACCATCATATGTATGGTGCAGCCCCCAATTCAGACTCCAGCCATGGGCTCTGTGGGGCTGAGAGAGTAGGAGCCCGGTCTGTCCTAATAGTACTCATCAGAGCCCTCTATTCCTGCAAGTCTGATGAGTTGATTTGCAGGCTTTCCTTCCAAATTTCTGTGAGCCCAGGGTTTAGTCTGTGGTGTCTTGTTTGCTTTCTTGGCCAATGTTTTGGCCGCCTTCTTGAAAGCAATGGGGTTGAGCAGTATGTTGGGCACTCCCACTTCCAGTGCCCTTCCTCCTTGCAGTACACACATTGCTTTTGTCCTAGGGATGGGCAGCCCCTCCTTGGGGCATGGATGTCCCAGTTCACACTTCTTGGCATGGGATTGCTTCTTAACAACGGCTGCTGCAAGAAGGTCTGCCTTCTTTTTCATTTCCCAGTTTTCCTCCCTCTTGGTCTCTACATTACAGTTGACATAGACCTTGGTGGCCACCTCCATGAGTTGGGAGATGTTTATACTGGCAAACATGTCTAACTTTTGTAGTTTCCTTTGGATGTCAGCCTGTGATCAGGTGACAAATGCTGCGTTGGCCATCATTTGGCTCTTGGGGTGTCTGGGTTGAAGGGTGTGTATACACGAAATGCCTTATATAACTGCTCATAGAACTGAGCAGGGCTTTCATCAAGATTCTGTAGGATTTGGGTGGTCTTGGCCCTGTTTACTGCCTTTTGGTTCCCAGTCTTGAACACTTCTACTGAGGCCCTGTGGAAGGTTTCTAGTCAGTTGAGCTTGGTCACGTCATTGGGATTCCATCGGGGATCCTCATCTGGAAACTGTGTGTGGGCATATTGGTCACTGTCCAGGGTTCCCACAGGTTGGTGCTCTTTGAGCCAGTTTAGGGCTCCTTGTGTGACCCACGTTCTCTCCTCAAAGTTGAGTAAGGTCATGAGGAGTTGTTTGCAGTTGGCCCAGGTGGGTCTGTGGGTTTGTATAATAGACTGGAAGAGATCTGTCATGGCCTGAGGCTTTCCTGAGTATGATGGGGTATGACTTTTCCAGTTAAAGAGGTTGGTAGTAGTGAAGGGTTGGTACATGAACATTTGGTTTCCGCCTTGAACCTGGCAATTGGCACTGTAATAAATTGGAGCTCGGATTTCATGGAGAGGTAGATGTAGGGCAACCCTTCTCCTTGCTCCACCTGTCCCTGGGGCTCCTTGTGGTCTGAGTTGTCATCTTTCAGGGGCTCTTTCTTGACTGAATGTCAGCGCTTGTGCATGGGAGAACACTATGCCACTGAGGATAAGATTGGTGGAGTCGACGGCTGCAGGGGTGATGAGGCTGCACTATTTGGAGAAGGTGCCTGTCCTCACTCCTCGGCACTGGAGCAGTAGGAGTAACCACATAAGGTGGCAGGAGATTATCTTCATCTGGCCCCTTCAGAATGGGTGGGTTGGGATTAGATTGCAAGCTCACTTTTCCTAGACCCTTCACAAGGCACTTGTTTGACTTGGTCCCCAGATAGCACCCCTGGGCCTTTGTATCAGGCAAATCCTGGCTTCTTTAGTCATACATTTCTTCAACCTGGGTGGACTTTGACTCACAGTGTCCTGCCAGGTGTTGATGTATTGGAACTGGTCAGGGTGCTCTGGTTTTCCAGTCACCACATCATAAACCTTACAGATGATCTGGTGGTCGAAGGTGTCCTCCAGGGGCAACACACCCTGAAAGTTGGCCATTCTAGCTCACAAAGTGTTCTGAGTCTTCCTGGTTGGAACCTTATGCCATATACATCCCTGTGGAATGCTTGGGGAAAATTTTTCAGCATGCAACATAGCAGGGTCCTACTTTGTGTGTTTCCCATGTTCCTGCCCTGTGTCAGTGCTGTGCAACACACATTCAGCCTTTTGCTTTGTCTATCTCCAGTCACTCCCCATGTGAGGACTTAGAGCACCTCAGTATGGCAGGAAAGTTTAAGCCCCCATCTCAGATGAAGGGCTCTTAACAGAGCTCCTCCACTGCCTCTCACCATATGAGGTCACTATGGAACCATGGATTGGGACTCCACACTTACCCTGCAAAATTTCTTTGTATCTCACATGTTCTCACTTCTCAATCACATGCACATAAACACCCTCCTTTCCTTTCTTTCTCAGACCTGGAGAAGACAGTTTCCTTCCCTCCTTGGAACACCCAGGTCTTCCTGGGAGGTGATCAGGCTCCCCTTCTGACTTCCAGTGTCAAGCTTCCCTACACTATGCCCCTGGGGGACTTACTCATCCAATGAATGGTTTTATTCTACGTCATTCCCAGTGTCTCCTCCAGAACTTTCATTGCCCCAGTTCCCCAGGAGGGCCTTAGTGCAGTCCACTACCTTGTCCTTGACTAAGAGAGTCCAGGGGAGCCTCAGGCAGGGGGTTCACCTGGACCTTCCTGGTCTCTGCAGGGGGATCCCAGAGGGACAATGAAATGTTACCATCTCTGACTTTCTCAGTGATCCCAGACAAGCCCCCAGAAATGTTGCATCATCAAGGAGGATTCCATGATCATGTTATTGAAAGTCAGGTTTCGAGATCTTTGTGGGAAGAAAGTTTATTACACCTGGCCGGGCCCAGTGGACTTGAGTTCAAAAACTGAGCCCCGAGCCAGTGGGGTTAAGAAGTATTTGGTGCAAAAGGCTTACATTTAGGTTTCTCAGGGCTTGGGGGCTTTCCAGAAACTAGATAAGCTTGAATACACACACAGTTCATTTCAGTATATACACACCATGGATACTACTCAGCAATAAAAAAGAACCTATTGATATATGCAGCATTTTTTAGTAGAATGTCCAGGGAATTATACTGAATAAAAAAGCCAATGCTGAAAGATTATATATTGTATGATTCCATTTAGAGAACATTATTTGAAATGATTTTAGAAATGAAGGACAAATTAGTGGTTGCCAGGGACTGGTGATGGGTATATGCAAGAGGGAGGACAGTGTGGCTATTAAAGGGCAATGTGGTGTTGGACTGTTCAGTATCTTGACTTTGGTGGTGTAGATGATAAAATTATATAGAAGTTACTATCTCTCCCCCCTCCACACACACACCCACAAATGAGTACAAGTCAAAATGGGGAAGGTATTGGTCCAGGAGGAATGAAATGGAGAGATTACAAAGGGCTGTGTGGACACCTTTGGGGGAGTTGGATATGCTCATTATCTTGCTTGTGATGATGGTTTCACAGGTATATATATATGTATCAAAACTTATTAAATTGTACATTTTAAATATGTACAGTGTATTGTATGTCAATTATACCTCAATAAGTCTGTTTATAAAAAGGAATTTTTTGAAAAAGGGAATTAACTGGATGGTTTTGAATGACTGATTAGGATAAATTTTTATTATTTTAATAATAATAATAAATTATTAATAATAAATTTAGATGCAAGAGAAACACATCTTAAATATCAGGCAATTTATGTAAGAGTGTGTGTGTATGCACAGTCATGCATATGTGTGGTGATGCTGGGAGGGGCATGGAATTTGTAGAAAACCCAGAAGGAATATGTAATTAGAGTGTTTTTCAAGTGTATCTAAGTTATTTTTCCATTTTAAAGAAATTATTATTGTAAATTTTAAAAAACTCATTATAGATATGGTTTATTTGGGAAAGATAATAGAAAACTATAATCAGCAAACTCATCTCAAAGGGCTTTGGCTCTACATCAAATTATAGGTAAATGGATATGTATTTATGTGAGCTAAAATGAAATGTTAAGATAGGCATCATTTTGTCATTCCTCAGTTTAACAAATGTTATCAGTTTTGCTAGTGGTCTTGATGGTATCAGATAAGAGGTTACTAATGTATGACATAAAGATTTTTGTGATTCTAAGCCCCATATTTCCATCTTTCCCATTATGAAAGGGATAAAGAAGTTCCAAAGATTCCTTGGGTTTACTTCTACTCGCTGAAGGCTGCTCCTAACTTTTAGAACCTTCAAGCTTCTTGCAGTCCCTTCAGAATGTTGAGACTATAGAAAGACAGCCTCAGAGGCCCAGAGCTCTGGATACATGAAACTGGTTTTCCACAGCTACAAATAAAAACCTGAAACCTGTCACACTTGGTTAATACCACCTTGCCAGAAGCCACAGAGAGAAAGGAAGCAGGCAAAAACCAAACATCTGTTGCTTTATTTAGAAACCAAGCACATGCCAGAAAAACAAGTCACTGCTTTCCAGGCACTTGAAGATTTCAAGTGTCTTACCCCTGAAGATTCGAGCATAGGGAGTAAAATGTCCATTCCTGGTTAGTGTCTGCAACACTCAGTACCAACTAAAGCAGAAGGAAACACAAAGAGAGGGCTTTATCCTCTGCCTCTGTTGACACCTACTATCCAGAAACATGAAAAATCTGTACCTCAGACTTGAGCCCTTCACTCAAAATCTCGGAGGAGGCAAAACAGTGCCCATCTGATGCCTACTGATTGTTACAGTTGGCCCATTTCTCAACCCAGCCATTTCTGGAAACCTAGGAGCATCCAGCCAGTGGGTGGTCTGCACACCTGAGGGCCAGGTACAGTGATCTGAAGGATACCCCAAACTCCCCCATCCAAAGATTGCTCTGCTCTGGATTCTGTACCCTCCTGCCATGGAGCCTGAAATGTCCCCCATTAGAGTGGCAACGCTCCAGCTGAGGCATCACTGCATCAATTATAGGTTATAATGAAAGTATGTACCTGGCCACAACCAGTCATATGGCCCAGTGCAGTCAGGGGGCAAGGAGGAGAGCTGGGAGCACAGCACAGTGAGCACCCTCAAGGCAGAGGAGAGAGTGCTATGTCCCCTCTTGACAGCCAGGAGGCAGGATGAGGAAAGCAACAACAGAGTTGGAAATGTGCCCCCAATTCCCCACTTTGGCAGCTTTACCTTAAGGCCAACACTGCTGAATACTCAGGGGTCTAGAATTACTTCAGAACCTACACACCTGGAGTGTTCAGAATCTACAATTCCAGGAATTGCTTCTCAGAGAAGAATGTATATTTTATCCCTCCAGTCACCCATCAGTTATTGAGAGTTTACCACGTGCCAGGGATGTGGCAATGTACAAAACAGACCAAAATATCTGCTTTCACATAGCTTACCTTCTGGTGAGAGGAAGATAAATGATAAACTGAATAAATAAGGAAATTAAATGGCATATTAAAAGTTAATAAGTGCTGTGGGAAAAAAACAGAGCAGGGTAGGGAGATAGAGCATGGCATAGATTATTGGTTTAATTGCTTCTTAGTTGTCCATTCTCCTTATTCTACTTCTGTTTCAGTGCACCCTAGCAAGCAGAGAGACCTGGGAAGTCCTGGCACACAGTGGAGCCTGGACCTACAACTTATGGTATAAATAAATTAGTTGTCTGTAAACAATTTTGATTATAAGCCCCATCAATAAAAATTTTTAGCACCTGCCCCCAAAGTTTGCTCATCTTTTTTTTATAAATCATATGTAAGCTTTCCTGTACTAATATAATCTGTTCATTTAAAATCAAACACAAAAAAAGGATGAGTTAAAGATGAAAGACATCTAATTAACCATGAGAACTTTATACCACTCTTAGCAAAATCTCAAGGCATGTTATAAACTTAGGGCAAAGTTCACTGATAAAAATAATGAATGTAAATATCCTAAATAGTGTTCATAAAAATTTAGGATGGGGAGGGGGACAACTGCTTTAAGTTCGGTTATATGCTCATTGTATTTTTTACTTTTTAGTGAGGCTGATGAGAATATCCAACTAAGAATAGAAGAACTACCTCCCCAAATTTCTCATTGTTCATTTGTGCTTGAACTACCTGCAATTTCTTTGCAGGAACTTCTTAAAGGCCTTTCTTTCTTCCCCTCCCTAGTTCTCTCATGTGAAAAGATCTTCTGGGAGCTTCTCACACACCAATCTCTCTCTCTCTCTCTCTCTCTTCTTTAGCATCTTTAGATGTTCTCTACTCACCCAGTTCTTTACACTGCCAATCACCTTAATATCTCTGCTAAGCACCACCCTTTTCCTCCAGCTTCTAGAGAAGGTTGCCTCTCTAAATATTCCCCATCTTAGGAAAAGAAAGCTTGCGGATTCTCTTTTATCTAGTCCTAGCAGGAGAAGGGAGAGAAGGGAATGGGAAAGCTGGGTACATAAAATGTTGGTAAACCTACCCCCTCCTCATCCCATGAGTATAGAATTGCAATGTGAATTAGAATGAAACATTTCTACCCATAACCCTTAAGGAAATCAGAAAGAGAAAATGATTTCATGTTTTTAAAATTTGAAAGCCCATTTCTACTTTGGTCAAGAAGGTGGTTTTAGAACAGGTTTTTAATTACAACCTGGGCAAAAGTGAAAGGACTAGAAGTAACAAAGTGATCCATGAGGTCAAATATTTAGAATCAGAATATAAAACAACAGGATTAAAGGTTGCTTATTTATTGTAGCTTGGTCATTTGTACTTTTCACGAAAAAGGGAACCAGCTAGTTGAATTGATATGCAAGATGAGAGTTGTGTGCACAAAAGATTAGAGATAGTCAAATGTAAAGTGAAAAGTATAGCCCAAGAACAGCTGAAGTTAATCTTGTCAGAAGACAGCAGAGGATAAGCACATTTTTTCCAGAACTGGGAGAAAATAATATTATTCAAGAGGGAAACACATGATATATAGAAATCTCTCAAGACAGAGGGTAAAAGTCAAAGGATTTACAAACCACAATATATATACTTGATGGTGCTACCAGATTTTATCTAGGTTCTTGGCTATGCTGCAGAAATGAATTTTAAGAGCATTCCGAGTGAGTTAGGTCAGTAATTTATTCAGGTAGGGCAGGAAGAGAAATGGGAGAAAATAACAGAGCAGGAGTCCCAGGTAGAGAGGAAGGGGGTGAAAAGGGATAAAGAGAGCTGATTTACAAGCTACAATTCCCCATTATAGATTATAAATCCCCAGATTTACTTGCATGGCCATGTGGCAGAGGAAAAATGGTAAGAGTGGCACACAGAGGGCAGGAATGGGTCCAGAGGCAAGAGAGCGGAGCAAGAGCACACTCAGGCCTCATGGTTTGCTTTATAAACTATTAATTCTTCCACCTCTTTGCTAATGGCAGGGAAGGGGTTCCAGCTGTTTGCCGTTTTGATTGATTACCCCACCCATCAATCCCCCATGAGGGCCCAATAATAAAGTCCCTAGGGAACATGTGGGGCTTTTCTTTGCATCCAGAAGAAGCCTTTGTTCTGGGTAGCAGAATTCTGGGGATAGGGGTCTTTCAGCAGCTTGGGGTTACTGATGTCCTTGTGGACTCTCTGCCAGGTTCCAGATCCATCCATTAATTCCCTATCTTACTAGCTTGCTTCATTCCCCCCTCAGAGAGTTCACACTTTTAATCTTAAAGGGGTGCTGAAGGGAGATGATCTTTCTTCTGTAGCTACTTCCTGCTGGTTAGGGGCTGTAGGCCCTACCTGACAAGATATAGAACTCTCTTGCTATTCTATGTCAGAGGAAGATGGATCTGGCATCCTGGGCAAAGCTGGATCAGTTCCCATATGGCTAACAAGATGTTGATTCTGGAAGAATAAATTTAATTAGAATTTTGAGAATATATGGTCCCACTAAGAGGACACAGGTCCACAAAAGTAGAAAAGTTTAGGTACCTGCAAAGACTGCATTTTCCCAAAGTTGGTGGGAAAGAGTGTTCTTCCTTGAGTTATTTTATGCTGTTGGTTAACTTTAGAGAGAAATTGCAATAGACAACAGGATTAGTTATAAATTGCTAATCCTAGTTCCTGTGGTAGAGGAGAGGAATGGGAAGAGGCATTGCCCTTTTAGTTAAGTTGAAGTAGATGAAAATAGACAAAGTTTTTTAAAGGGGTGTCTGTTTTGCCCACCCCCAAGCTATAGGCATTTGGGCTAGAGTTAGAGGGAACAGCTGACTTTGACATAGACACTACTTAGCTTTATCTCTTGAAGAGGTATTTCAGGCCGTCCAATGACTGGCATTCATACATCCTGTCAGATGCTTTTGGTGAGCTGGAACTTTTTTTGGGCAGCTGGCTTCTTCACTCAGGATTAGTGCACCAAGCTGGACATTCTTTTAATAGCTGTAGGTGTAATTAGAACTACAGAGTAAAGTTCCTTACATTCTGGTGAGGCTTGTTTTCTTGCCCAGCTTTGACCAGAACTTGATTTCCAGGTCCTGGGAAAGGAAAGGTTGCCCGTGAACCATTTCAAAGGGGTTAAGTTGAAATGGGTCCTAGCCACCTTGTTTGCTGTTTCCCTTCTGGTGGGAAAGCACTTAGCCCTGTTAGGATGGCATGTGGATCTGCCAGTCCTCCTCAGGGTATCAGTGGGATGGGTTCTGGAATAAGGGTTAGGATGGAGACCTGGATTAAGCACATTTATTAACTACTTAGAAAATGAGGTTTACCAGGACTTTTGTCATGTTCAATGTCCCTCTGTATATGATCTAGAATAGAAAAGATATCACTAAATCATCAGGCATATATCTAGAATAGGATATAGATACAGTACTTAATATTAACTAATGTAATACTCAATGCATAAGTTTCTCTGAGCTGTAATTAATAGATTCAAGTTCCAGATTTGCAATAACGTACATGTTATCTCTCCATGGGAGCAGGCCATAATGCCAATTGTGTTTAAGTTCTACTCACAGTACTCTGGTGATCATTGCTCCCCGTGGTATGTCTTTTACATAGTGAGCAAGCTGCAGCACCATTAACCCTAGAGAGAGACTACGAAAGTAGTTTCCAGTATTCCACTGGCCTGGTGCATAGTGCTCTTTGGCACTATGAAACAGTGCCAGTCTGGAGGCAATATTCATTGTACATTTGGCTCTACAGAGCCATGGTTGGCTGCTGCAGGAGTTTGAAACTGCAATGTAGTTTCCATCAACTTCAGGAGTACAACCAGAGATATAGTAGACAAGTTTATTGTTTTAGGGGTCAGTGACCACCCCTAGCCAATAACTCATATGGAGAGCAAACCTGCAATTTATTCAAGGTCTGGTTTGAATGCACAAAAGAGTTTGACAATGCTGAAGTCTATCTTTTGATTTTTATATATTTTTAAACATTTCCAATGCAATCTGTTCTATATCAAATGAACTTAACTTTTTAGTACTTTGCTTTTTACTTCCACACTTTTACCATGAAGATGTTAATTAGCAAGCATTTTACTTTAGCACTAGAGGAAAAACTACTTTTTCCACTTTTAAAATGAAAATTGAAGATTCCCAATGGAATCAAGGTAACTTTTCATTACCATCACTTGAATATGTACATAGAGGTGACTTTCAGACAGGTTTCTTTGCTATGAAGTTACTTTTTGTCATTAATATCAATCTAGGTTTCTAGTTAATAATGGCTTCTTAGAATCAGAGACATTTAAATGCTTCAGTTTAGAAGATGCTTTCACAAACTGCAATTGACCACAGTTACATAGACTGGCTAATTTACCTTAGATTACAGTTAGCAATCAATGGAATTTATTTTAGGTATTTAGGAGAGGTCAGGCCTACATTTCATTAACTTAATTTCCATTAGATATGAATTTAGAATTTTCATCATTTGTTAATTTGATATTATCATCCTGATGTATAAAGTTACATACTGAGCAAATAGGCAGACATGAAGAGTTTGACACGGAAACACAATTTAGTTATTTAAAACTTTCATTTTAGGTCCAACAATGAGCCCTTGACACTAATGACTATGCCTGTGAGCCTGTGCACCTGAAATAAGAACAAGGCCTAGAGCTGCAGGATACCTAAGAGTTACCTCCTGAGAGCCTCCGTGTTGCTCAGATGTGGTCAGTCTCAAAGCCAAACTCAGCATGTAAATCCTTGCCTTCCCCCAGTGTGGGACATGACTCCCAAGGATGAGCCTCCCTGGTGCCGAGGGATTACTACCAAGTACCAGCTGATGATGTAACTAGAAAATGACCTTGAATAAAAGGGTCAACTCAGACCAGCAGAATATCTCAGTCTACATATAATACCAGGAGTTAAAAATGCTTTTTGACCTGAATAAAAGGGGGAAATGGAAAGGACAAATGAGTTTATATGGCTATGAGTCTCCAAAAACAGCCGGGAGGTTATCAGAAGGTCACCCTTATGCACACCTCAGCAGAGTCCCAGAGACAGATAAAGTAGATACAACCCTGGGTATTGGTTCTTCTGAGGGCTACAGAGACCCACAGGTTCTATGGTCATGGCAGATGGAGTTCAGTGCCATGTCAATTGGCCCTACTTTGGAGTTGGTGTTTCTGTGTGATGGAGCTGGACTCAGATGTGATCTTTGTTTACAAGCCTCTCCTGTTACTTTTACCAGATCTGTGGTTGGTGCTGGGGTTTAGTGTATACCCAGGGGACCTTAATCTCTAGACTGTCCATGTGATAGCCAGGCCCTGAGCCTCAACAGACTTGCAACTACTACACTCTGGTTTATTGGGCTTACCCCACGCAGATAACAGGGAGCCAAGAGTGCCTACAACTGAAAGCAGGAGAATTGCATCCAGCATCCATGTGGAATTAAGCCCCCTCTTGATATAGATGTGGAGTGGACACAACCATTCCAGGGTCTACAGGATGGAGGAAGAGTATGGATTAGAGTGGACTTACTGATATTCTATTCATGAACTATTGTGATTAGTAATAGAAGAAAATGTGGCATTGGTGTGAAGAAAGTGGCCATGGCAGCTGCTGGGGGTAGGGAGCTGGAGGAAGAGATGTATGTGGGGGCATTTTTCAGGACTTGGAGTTGTCCTGGGTGGTGCTGCAGGGACAGTTACTAGACATTGTATGTCCTCCCATGGCCCACTGTGTGGACTGTGGGAGAGTGTGGGCTATGGTGTGGACCATTGACCATAAGGTGCAGTGGTGCTCAGAGATGTATTCACCAAGTGCAATGAATGTCTCATGATGATGGAGGAGGTTGTTGTTATGGGGGGTGGAGTGAGGTGAGGGGAGTGGATGGTATATTTTTTGAATGTAACATTAAAATAATAAAGACAAAAAAACTTTCATTTTTACAAAATAAGTTTTACTGTAAAATAACATTTGAAAGATCTCCTGGAAGGCTTTTCTTTAATTTGCATTATGAACATGCAGTTTTGCACAAGAATTTTGTTTCTTGATTAATGGCTTATAACCAAAATGCCCCAATGCTTTAATATAATTTTCCTTTGCTTCAGAACTTTGTATTTTACTTTGACTTTAGCAGACTTTGGATGAACAAGACTAATTCTCTGTATATTTGCTAAGGCTATTAAAGTCTCAGGAAAACTATTTTCTCTCGTGAATTGCCACTTTTAAGAATCCTGACAGTCAAGGCAGGAGGCCTCCTTCACTTCCCAGTCCCTGGAGATAAAAAGACTCCAGCAGCTGCTGGACTGGGAGAGTGGACATTCAACCCCAAGGGTCAAGAATTCCACCAGACAGCAATTTAGTCCACACTTGGAGCCATGAGAAAAGCAGGGTCACTAGTACCAGTAGGACAGGTGATATGATGTCTCAAGTTTGCTTTCCCCTGAGCTATAGGGGCAGAAGTTGTTATGAAATAACCATAAGCAAAAGCAAGGGGTTAGACTAGGCTTGAAGTGACCACAAATGAAGGTAAGGTCAGTTTACAATAGTAGGTTCAAGCTAAATCCACCTATTCAGTTTATCCTTGTGCTGCTTTATAATATGAAGGCATTTTAAATAATCTTAACTCTGAGTTGCAGTTTTTAGTAATTTTTTACCTTAAGGTGAATTGGGTACCTTTATTAACTAAGCCACAAGAATTTTATTAGTAACAACTTTGTGAATTTTCTCTGCCTTGCTAGCAATTGAATTAATTTCACTTGTGATTTATACACTAAATCCACTAGCAAGACAGTATTGGCCCTCAAAGACTCATTCTCAGATTGCCTTCCACTGTTATTCAATTTGTAACAGGTGAACTCCAAGGCACAAGCAAACTGACAAAGTTAAGCACAGATTTTAAAGTTGAACACAAAGTTAAGCACAGATTAAAACAAGAATTTTATACCTTTAACATTTAAAGGAACTCTTTGACCTTAATTGATGGCACATGAGGTTTCTTTATTCTGATTACTATTCACACCTTTTATAGGCACAACTGAGTTTAAACTGAGAAGTTTGAGGTTTATTTCCTCATTTTCTAAGGAGAATGAATGAGGTTTTTGGGCCACAGCCTTATATGTTCTCTTTTCTTACATTGGTTTACCTGGAATTCAGGGCTCTTTACAGAGGCTGCTCTTGGCTATACTGTGGCCCTGTGGACCAGCAGTAGGCAGAATTTCCTGATTCCTAAGAGACTCCTATGGGGAGTCTGCTGGTAGGCTGGAGACTATGCCCATTACTCTAGGAAGAATGAAAAAGCACCTTTAGTACACCATTCTGGTGTCCCAGAGTCCTAGTTTGACTGAAGTTCACCATTCCACATAATTTGGAGCTGAAGCCCCATCTCGGTGTTCTAAGAATTTCTATTTTCACTGCTTTACTGGCCCACAAGCATCCTTGTGGGTAGGTGTTGGGGGTATCTGATTCTGGATATCAGATCTATGAGCCCAAGCCAACTTGGTAGGAGGCCTGAGCAGTGGCCCCAAATCAAAGCACCTGAGATGTCTGTCCCAGGAGATATTTGGTTACTCTCTGAATGGATGGGCTCAAGGAATGGGGCCATTCGGTTTCCTGCTGTGGTTCTTAGCACCCCTGCTTTCTGGGGTCTGAAACCAACTGACCCAAACAGAAGTTCCTGAGTTAAATCTCAGAAATGTTTGGCTATTCTCTGATTCCCACCACCCCAGGGAATCATAGAGCCCCTGCTGCTGGGCATTCCTGGGGCAGTCCTGGACTTGGGAGACAGGCTGACTGGATTTCAACCTGAAGCTGCCAGGCTAAATTGTGCTTCTTCCTCCTATCCTTCCAGAAGTCTGGACACAGTTTTAGTTCTATGACTTTACTGTTTGATAGCTTCCCAGTTAAACCAGTCATCAAAAGGCCATTAAGTGATTAGAGGGTAACTGCTCTAGCTAATAGGCTTTGGGGTTCTGAGGCAATAGCTTCCTTGCTAGACAAAGGCAGTTTTCCAGTTTCCCAGTTTAAAAAATATTCCAAAGCATCCTAACACAAACCTACAAAGAGAAATTCAGTAGCAAGAAGTAGAAAGGTAGAACATGGGTAAATTATGCATGGGTATCCTGGCCTGTGACCACCCTGGGAAGGGAACTCCCACGGCATCCATTTGGGCTCTGTCCACTGCCTTCCTACTTCATTCCCCCAGGTAGCTGGGTGGTCAGATAGGAAAGCTGCTTGCAAAGGTGCAGACCCGGTGGGAAGGGCAAGCCCTCAGCTCTCAGCTATTGCCATGCACCCCCTAAGGGAGAGGGTGAGAGAAGGCAATGGCAGGCAAGCGCGAGGACAAAGACTGACTGCTAAAATGGCTTGAAGAAGCTTCACAGGGCCTGGGGGACCTCTGTTTTGGCAGAGCCATGATTTAAGCCACTGCCCTATGACCAGTCATCCTGGCTGGGTCAGATTTAGCAAACCTGGGTGCATGGTACAGATGTGAAGAATTCCTGAGCCCTGGCCCCTCCTCTCTTGGTATTATGACCATTGGTGGTTCATAGGCAAACCTGTTTAAAATAGAGAAACAAAGGAAGGCATTAAACAGGATGGAAGCCATAGTTTTACTCACCAATAAACTCCTGGACTGGCTCACCAAATATGTTACCAGATTTTATCTAGGTTCTTTGCTATCCTGCAGAAATGAATTTCAAGAGCACACCAGGTGAGTTAGGTCAGTAATTTTTTCAGGTAGGGTAGGAAGAGAAATGGGAGAAAATAACAGAGCAGGAGTCCCAGGTAGTGAAGAAGGGGATGAAAAGGGATAAAGAGGGCTGGTTTACAAGCTACAGTTCCCCATTGTAGATTATAAATGCCCAGGTTTACTTGCATGGCCAGATGGCAGAGGAAAAATGGTAAGAGTGGCACACAGAGGGCAGGAATGGGTCCAGAGGCAAGAGAGCAGGGCAAGAGCACACTCAGGCCTCATGGTTTGCTTTATAAACTATTAATTTTTCCACCCCTTTGCTAATGGCAGGGAAGGGGTTCCAGCTGTTTGCCGTTTTGATTGATTACCCCACCCATCAATCCCCCATGAGGGCCCAATAATAAAGTCCCTAGGGAACATGTGGGGCTTTTCTTTACATCCAGAAGCCTTTGTTCTGGGTAGCAGAATTCTGGGGATGGGGGTCTTTCAGCAGCCAGCTTGGGGGTTACTGATGTCCATGTGGACTCTCTGCCAGGTTCCAGATCCATCCATTAATTCCCTATCTTTCTAACCTGCTTCATTGGTGAGAGATTTTATCAGCACGTACTAATGGAAAAAGGAAAAAGGCAAAACAAAATGAAAACAGGAGCAATGTTAAGAGTCAAGTTTATTAGAAAAAAATGAGACAAGGAGAATGAAATGAAATATCCAAAAAAATTCAAAAAAGGGAAGAAAAAAAGGGTGGTTAGAGGGCTTAAAGAGAGAGAAAAAAATAGTAAGGTTAAAATGCTGCTAAAAGAGAGATTCCTGGTGTTGAGGGAGGTTTTTACAGTGTTTCCAGAGTATCAAGAGGCAGTGGTGAAGCAAGCTAGTAAGATAGGGAATCAATAGATGGACCTGGAACCTGGCAAGGAGTCCACGTGTCATTAGGTACCCAGCCCCCAAGATGGCTGCTGTAAGACCCTCACAGGATTCCACCACTCAGAATGAGATTTCCTCTGGAAGCCAGGAGAAGCCCCAGATATTCTCCAGAAGCCTTATCATTGGGCCCTCCTGGGGGATTGATGGGTGGGATAATCAATCAAAACAGCATACAGCTGGGACTCCTCCCCTGCCATTATCAAAGGGGTGGAATAATTAAGAGCTTAAAAAGCAAGCACAAAGGCTGAACTCTCTCTCTTCTCTTTGAACCCTAGTCTGGCCTTCTTTTCCCCTGCTTGGATCATCACACAAGTAAAACCTGGGCATTTATAATCTATAATGGGGAATTGTAGTCTGTAAATCAGCCTGCTTTATCACTTTTCAGCCCCTTCCTCTCTACCTTGGACCCATGATCTGTTATTTTCTTGCCTTTCTCTTCCCTTCCTACCTTAATAAATTACTGGCCTAACTAACCCGATGTGCTCTTGAAATTCATTTCTGCAGCATAGACAAGAACCTAGACAAAATCCAGTTACAGTGGGGCATACTTACCTGGCAGGGGAGATACCATTATGATCCAGGGGTTTTTCCCAGAGTGAAGCTTATCCATAGCACTCCAAATGTGCCAACCCCTGTGATTTCCCCAAATGTGGAAAACTTGACTGCATAATTTGTGGCAGTGGGGGACTGTGTGGTGCTCTCCCTGATAAAAAAAAAAAAAAAAAAAAGCAGTGGGAAAATGTTTCCTCCGCTTGAGTTTCTTTCTAAATGTCTCATTAGGTACCCAGCCCCCAAGATGGCTGCTGTAAGACCCTCACAGGATTCCACCACTCAGAATGAGATTTCCTCTGGAAGCCAGGAGAAGCCCCAGATATTCTCCAGAAGCCTTATCATTGGGCCCTCCTGGGGGATTGATGGGTGGGATAAACAAAACAGACTAGATGCTTATTCCTAAACCAATCCTTGGCAAGGGAAATGGCACTACCACTTTTGGCCATGAAAATCAAGTTTCCCAGGGGGCCACCTCACCTGATGCATCTGGTCAAAAGGAAACTAAAGAAATTGGTGTTTTGTTGAAAAAAGAAGTAGGTGTGAAGATAGGGAAGTGTTGGATTCCTCTAGGTTCTTGACTATGTTGCAAAAAAGAATTTAAGAATATGCCATTTTAGTTAGGCCAGTAAAAATAATTTTTTTGGGATATGGGGAAAGACAGAGCTTGCTTAGAAATGGGAGAGAAGGATGGAAATACAAATGGAGATTTGGTACATGCTCTTCTAGGCAGAAAGAGCGAGCTCTGCCTTGTGTGGTTACCTTTTGAACTGTTAATTATTCCTCCCCTTGCTAATGCTAAGGGGAGGGGTCCCAGCTGTTATTGGTTACCCTTACCAATTGTGAGGGCCAGTGGGGAGGCTTGTTTGGAATATCTCAGGCCAAGGGAAGGTTCTGGAAAGAGAAACCATGACCTCAAGGTTAAACTCAAGGTCTCAGCGAGGTCCTGCAGCCACATTGTCGGCTGGCCATGTTGTCTGTTGACTGTCTCAGGTGGGTGTGACTCTTGGGTAGGGAACTCATAGAATCTGCCACAGAAGTGCCTATGGATTTGGTGAAAGTTGGACTAGGCCTTGAAGAATAGGTCATATTTGGACATGAAAAAAATGGTGAAAAGGGCTTTCCCTTTGGAGGGAATACCCTGCGTAAAGGGAGGAGACGGTAAAGTGCGGATCACTTTCTGTTTGATCGTATTAGAGGGTCCTGTGTAGACAGGAAGGTAGTGCTGTATTATGTGGGAGGCTATATTGATTTCAGATCATAAAGGGCCTGAATGCCAGAAAATGGAATCTAGACTTTATTTAGTAAAGTAAGTTTAAATCTACTCCATTAAATAGTATTCTTGAAAGTTTTAATTCTCACCATCTTCCTTATTGCTGGATGTTAGAGTTCAAGAGGGTCAGAAATAGTGTCCCTCCCAACCCCTCCTTGAGTTTATTTTATTTATTTATTTTTTTTCATTTTTTTCCGTTGTTTCCTCCTTAAGTTTAGAAACCATGGAAATGTAAGGTATAGGAGTCAGGCAGGTGGAAATAAAAACATCAGCTTTACCTGCTAAAGGGTGGGTTGGACTTGGAGAACATGGTTTATGTGTGGATGTCCTGCTGTATCTTCCTGAATTCATCTTAGCACCCCACTCAGTCACCGTAGCACCTTCCCTCTGAATGCCTTGGAGCGGCCGAGTGGGACATGAGCTCTCTGGGTAGGCAGAGGCCCACGGAGGCAGGGGGAAGGAGCTGAGGCAGATAACTTCTGCAGATCCCAAGCTCACCGACTGCATAAACTACTCTCTTCCTTGGAGAAAAGAGGAAGGAATTAGATGGAGCAAGAATTTGGTGGAGCAAGAAGCTTTAGCCCCCTCCACTTGAAACAGGAAACCAGGGAAAAGAAATCCCTCTGTCCCCAACAATATCTGTTGTTTTTTTAAAAAAAATAAGATCCAATAAACCATTTCCTCATAACCATGGCACAACGACTATTTTCCCGATAAGCTTAGCCAACAATCATTTTTTATGAGTCGTTCTGATTGTTGCTATGGCTCTTCTTTCCACATCTCTCTCTTGGGCAGACGCTGTGTTGCTTCCTGGAGAATTTGTTATAGCTTTTAGCCTGCAACATAAATTCTGTTTCATAGCTGTAAACGTTATTTGATATGGATTTGAAATTATACCTTCCTGATTAAATGATTTGACATGTGAAAGTACTTAGAAGAGCACCTGCGTGTGCTGTAAGCATTTGTTATCTCTCCAGCCCCCACTCCCCAGGCCTGCTTTTTCTCTTAGGTCCTGGGCCTTTGTATGACCCTCTGCAATTCCTTTTTGACATTGTTTTGTAGGTTGAGCTGTTCTGTTTTTGAAAACTTTTCTCAACAACATAGCACTCCTTTCTCACCAGTCTTTCAACACTTGCAGGTGAAATCTGAACTGGATTAACTTTTTACTATCTCCAGTTTAAAACTTAGAACTCCAAACAATGACCCTATAAAACTTCTCTAGGGACTACCTTGTGAGATGCCTTCTGACCATTTTTGCCCTGTTATTCCATTACATTGTTGTTATTGAACCATAAAAGGAGAATCCATCAGTGTATCACACCTCTGCTGCTATCGACAGGCTTAATCTATGAGAAAATTGACACTAGAGATTGTTTCTCTGGTCAGAGTTCTTGTTTTCTATTGTTTAAATGATCCCACATTGACTTTCTTCTACATTTCCTTTATTTTCAATCCTCAACAATTTTTTAAAAAATTTTCTTTTCCTCCAAAGTGTATGTCAAGGATTCAGTCAGTATATTTAATAATAATAGAGTCTACCATTTTCATTGGGGCTTTATGGTTTACTCAATGTTTTTGCCATTCAGAAATGAGTCACCTTAACAGTAGAATTCTTAAATTCTGCTCACTTTGAGTCAGAGATAGATCTCATCTCATTTGGAGATCTCTGAAAAAAGCCTGAAGTGTTTTGGCCACTCAGTTGTAAACATTTTTGAGGATTTTTGAGAATGGGCTGCTTGCGTACTCCAAGCTTTCTTCCTGTCTGAGGCTCTGCATGACAGTATCACATGATCCACCATCCCCGTGTTTTCTCTGGGCCTTACAGTGCTCTTGTCCAGGCCATCTACATGGATGCTTCTTGCATTTGGATGGCCCTTATTTCTAAGTAATCTGGCCTTGTGTGCTGCCCCACAATTAGCGTTAAGGGCAGGACTCATGGAGATTTTGCTACCCTGCAGTGTGTTCAAACTCCAGCTGCCTTCTTGCTCACAGCAGGTTTCTCTCTTTCAACCCGAGTGCTCTAGATCTGTGATCACCTTGCCAGGTTCAAGTTTATGTAACAATGGATGCAAGAAATGTTGGACATGCTTTTCAGCAGGATGTGTCACTTTCTTCTTAGAGTATAAGGAGATGTTTTCTTAGTAACATCACTTAATATGCCTGCTCTCCAACTGTTCTTGGTGAGGCACCAGAAGAGAGCCTCATGTTCAGTCTTGGTACTCTAATATCAACCCTTATATCCTGTACTGAATCTGTATCTGACACCTGGATATCATGGCCGGCTTGGGGCCTAGGAGGACAATTTAACATATTGAAGATGGCAAAGCAGAAAGATGGAAAAAACCTACTTCCCGGATGATGGTGTTGAACCACTGAATTAACCAACAGTGGATTTGTTCTGCCTCAGGACTTTTGCTAAGTGCTTTAATAAATTTCTTTATTTAACTAATTTGTTACTTGCAGCTGATAACAACTGACCATTTTCCCTGAACACCAATAATGGAAAAAAATCCCTGCCTACTTTAAATTTCTTTAGCATTTTATCTATATTTCCATTATGGCAAGTTTCAACCTTATACTACCATGATTTGCATAATTGTAATTTCCCTCTTAACAGCCTACACTCTTTTTTTTTTTTAAGATTTATTTATTTCTCCCCACCACCCTTGTTGTTAGTGCTGCTGTCTGCTCATTGTGGGCTCTCTGTGTCTGCTTGTCTTCTTTTTTGGAGGCATCAGGAACCAAACCCAGGACTTCCCATGTGGGAGGGAGGCGCCTAATCACTTGAGCCACCTCCGCTCCCTGCTTGTTGTGTCTTTCATTATGTTTCCTTGTGTCATCTTGTGGCATCATCTTGTTGCATCAGTTCACTGTGCCAGCCTGTCACATCAGCTTGCTGTCTTGCTTATATTTTTTAAGAGGCACCAGGAACCAAACCCTGAACCTCCTGTGCGGTAGGCAGGTGCCCAGCTGCTTCAGCCACATTTGCTTCCCAGTCTGTACTCTTGATCTCAGTACCACTACTCTCCACAATACGTACTCCAAGTACCACTAATCCCGTGAGTTGCTCCATAAAGACAAGTTTCTAGAGCCATTTAATTTTGGGAGACAATGTATGCCCTAACCATCCCTTGCAGTTTCACTCTATACATTAGCATATGGAAACAATATAGTGTAATTGTTAAGGGTGAGATTCTACCCTTCACTAGGTATGTGACCTTTAGTTATTTAGTGGTTAGTTATTTCATTTTTATGAGCCCCGTTTCCCCACAAGTACAAGAGCCACAAAGTACAGTATTGGTATGAGAACATGAGATAATGCATATCAAATATTTAGCCTTGCATCTGGCCATGGCCCATAATGCTCTTGGCTTATGTCATTGCTCTAAGCATCTTGCGTCAAGACCCATATCATGACATTATTAGTTTGTGTTTATGTACTTGTTCACAGATCACTCTCAACTTATAGGTCAGTTTTTTTCAGTTTCGATATACTCAAAGAGCACATAGTAAGTGGAACTCATGTTTAAGCCAGCATTTCTTAAACTTATCTGAGGATGAAACTACTTTTGACACACCTTCTCACATCTAGTGGAACTAATGATCCCAAGCACATACTTTGTGCAATGCAGTTCTATCCACATCATCCAGGCAAGAAGCCTGATGGTCCTTCTAGGCTCCTCCCTCTCCTCACAATCCCATCCTCCCTATTCTGTCCAACCACGGTGCCTTAACTTCCCTTTAGCTTGACCAGACTTTAGACAGGCTTCCTTCTGACCCCAGGCTCCTGACCTCCCTCTCATCCCAACTTTTATGATACCCAGGTGCCTAAGAGCCTCCTAATGAGGTGGTTCCTTATCTGCCTCTTCCTCCCTTGTAGTTGTTACAGATCTAGGTGGCCTAATTACCACAAAGGAACAGATTCTCAACCAAGTGGTCTTAATTGCAAATCAGTTTAATCACTCACCCATCCCAGTCATCAATCTCCCTTACTATCTTCCAGTGCTTTTCCATGAAGCCACCCCCAGTCCTTAAAAATCTTGCTGTCTTTAGTTTCAATGGAGTTGAGTTTTACTCTCTCTCCCCTACCATGGTAGCTATGAATTGTGTCACATTGTCCAGTGCAGGTTTTTTCTTTGATAAGCCCATTATCAAGTTCTGATTTTACTTCTTAAGTATTTCTCAGACTTGCTCACTCCTTCCTATCCTCACCACAACTGTTCCTCATCATCTCTCGCTGATACTGGTGCAGAATACTCTTAATGGATCTGCCTGCCTGTAGTCTCACTTTTCTTTTTTTTTTTAAGATTTATTTTTATTTATTTCTCTCCCCTTCCCTCCCCCACCCCAGTTGTCTGTTCTCTGTGTCCATTTGCTGTGTGTTCTCCTGTTCGCTTGTATTCTCGTCAGTGGCACTGAGCATCTGTGTCTCTTTTTTTTGTTGTTGCTGTGTCATCTTGCTTCATCAACTCTCCATGTGTGTGGTGCCACTCCAGGCAGGCTGGACTTTCTTTCACGCTGGGCAGCTCTCCTTACGGTTCACACTCCTTGTGCTTGGGGCTTCCCTATGTGGGGGACACCCCTGTGTTGCACGGCACTCCTTGTGTGCATCAGCACTGCACATGGGCCAGCTCCACATGGTTCAAGGAAGACCTGGGTTTGAACTGTGGGCCACCCTTGTGGTAGGTGGAGGCTCTATCCATTGAGCCAAGTCTGCTTCCCCAGTGTCACTTTTCTTAAATCCTCTCTCTCCTTGCACCAGAGCAATCTACCTATTCAAATTGATCACGTAACTTACTTGCTCAAAATCCTTCAATGGGTCCCAAACCCCTACAAAGTGAAGTCCAGTTTCCTTACAAATGACACACACATGTCCCTCCCTGAACTATTAATAGCTGCTTCCCCTCTTTCTAGCTGTACCTTTTACTTTATACCCCTCCTACTCCTACTGCCTGTTATTCAACAGTTGTGCTATACTGTTTCTGCTTTGTGCAGTTCTCTCTGCCTGAAACTCTTTAATTTGCTCTTCCTCATTCTTCAATACACAGCTCATGCTACAGCTTCTTTTGGTCTAAGATCCCTCCTCTGGGCTCCCAAAGCAAACTGTGCATATATATCATCACAACCTGTTTCATTGAAAGTAATTATTTCTGTAAAAACTCATATATTAGAATGTGAGCTCCTCAAATGTAGAGCTCCTTGTTCCCCTTGGCTGGCCTTACTCACTTTTATACTTTTGCCACAGATGCTCATTAAATATGTGTTGAATTGAGCCATCCTGGAGTACCAGATCTTTACTGTCTTTATTCCTCAGATGAAAAGATCAAAAGGTTCAGGTCAAAACAAATGTCTAGTTGCTCTCTGTATATCCCAGCCCTGACCTTCATTTTCTGTCATGGCTACAGCCAGCTGGACTAGGTCACTCCAAACTGGAAAGATGTTAGACTTGCCTCTCTCTGAGCCAGATGTCAACATGGCTGCCTGGCAGCACTGCACAGGCACAGCTGGGTTGTGCCAAATGGGGAAAGCCATATGGGCCAACTTCCTGCTGTGCTGCAGTTTCAGGGTGGCTTGGGATGAGGGGGCTGAACAAGCCAACCTGGCAGCAGCTGTTCCTGCATTGCGGGAAGTGAGGCCAGCAGGGAGAGAGAGGGAAAAGAGGGTCTTGGGAGCACAGAACTAGCCCTACCTGGGGGTTCTATGGGGACCTGGGAATAAGCCTCCTGGATAGACACCATCCTGTTGCCACTATTCAGCATCGTAAAAAATATGGTGTTATATAGAATAGTAATGAAATAATTGAAATACATGCAGCTGGATTGCTGCTCAGAAAGCGCTCAGGAGTCAGCCTGTATTCTGAATCAGAATTGGTGGCAGACCAGTTCCAACAAGGCTTTTAGGCAGGGGATAGAAGGCAGCATCAGCTTTATCAAGTCGGATTTGATTAGTTTTTCTAGTCAATTTTATGTGCTCTGGCCACAGGATAAAGCATCTTTCTATCTTGCTGCTCTGCTCTTTTCCTGCTGATTTAAAAATAGTGACCATACTTCCCTGTCAAATGGCCACTGGATTTGCCTAATGGTGCTCAAGAGGAAAACCCTAGCTATCTCCTGCTGTCCTCACATGCTGAATCTCTTGCTACACAGAAAACTGACCTAATTGTCATTTTATGCCACTCACTTTATCCTCACATGGAGCCCCTGAGAGTCCTTGAAGAGGAAGGGATGTTTTAGAATGACACTTTCCTGGCCTTCTGCATAGACTCAATTTGAAATATGGTTCACATATCTAACCATTTAGAATCATGGAATTTTTCTGAGTATAAAGGACCTTAGAGATGATAATACTGAATCACTTTAGTTTCAGAGATAAGGAGACTGAGGGCCAGAAATAGGGAAACCCTTGATTTGCTTGAGCATCCGGCAGGTCGGGGACATGACTGGCAGGCTGTAGTAAAGTTTTGCGTGGCTTCAAGGAAGAGTTTTTCAAGAAAACTTGAATCTGAAAATCAGGAGAAGATTATTTACCTAATAAAGACTTCATCTAAATTTTTTGTTGTAAAAAAGGGATTCACATTGAGAATTCTTCAGTTTCTGGATTCTTCATTTAAAAAGTATGATTCAACTCACCAAAATTACATTAAAAATTTTTTTTCAAGAGCACTTCCTTCCAGCTAGGACAATCTCTTCCTCTTCTTCCGACTTCTTTTGCAACCACATTACTCTGACTCATTACCGTTGCCTGGATCCTCGCTGCTCCTCCCTCAGCAAAGCCCTCTGTGGCTCGGGTTCTGCTCAGCTGTTCAGATCCCTGCCATCCGCCAGTCTCAGCACTGGTTCCACCTTCTGGATGCCCATTAGTACCTACTCCAGCCCATACTCATCTTTTTCTGGCCACTATGCACTCTCACTGTGCAGTTATACCCTGATTCTCCTTGATTTCCAATGTACATCAGGTTTCCTATAATAGACTGTAAATTTCTGGTAGACAGGGAATATGATTTATTATATTATTATATTATGTTCCACTATACTTCACAAGATGTTTTGTTTTGTTTTGAAAAAAGCAAGGCAATCCATTTCTTTATTAGAAGTACTTCAAATTCATGTTTGCACCAAAATAAGCCATTATTCACCAAGACGCAGAATGGAAGGGAGAAATTTAAGGATACTTGTTTGCCTTCAATGTTAGTAGCAGAAGCTGTGCTGTGCTCAAAATACTTACGCTGTCTTAGGCAACAGTATGCAGGGGAGGTGTGCTGGTAAACTGACTCTCCAAAGGGAAATGAAAAAAAGCACACACACACACAAAACCCTAATTTGTGGCCATTTGCTGAGTTTTGTGCTATAAATATACCTCCATGGCTACCAATGTGGATGTCACTGAACAGGAAATTGGGAAGAGATGCCCAGAATTGGCTCTTGCAGTCTGTACAAACCCACTCCAGCACATTCCTGGCAGACAATAATAAACAGATGTTTGACCCATTTTGTACACACATTGCATAAAGTGCACTTGTCAGCAAACTTCAGGTTAAAATAGATACAGATTATCAATGTGTAGCATAACATTTAAAACAGTTAGTCCCCATCTAGCCTCATTCATTCATTTAAAATTTTTTAACATTAGCTAATGCTTTGAATACTGTTCATAACACTAACCTCGGGATTTGCAATTGAATATAGATTTTACACAAGCAATTGAAAGACACAGAGATTATTTTGTTATAAATTGTAGTATGCATTATGAAAGAAATACAGGGTGCTAACACACTATATATAACAAAGGGAACTCAATTGAGATCGATGAGGTGGGAGTCAGTAATTTAGGGGAGGTTTCTCTAAAGAATTAACGTTCACCCACTGCCTGAAGGAAAGATGAAAAGGAATTATCCAGGTGATGTTGGGTAGGGGGAGCATTCTAGTAGTGAGGACAACGTGAGAGCTGAGGCGGGAAACATATTGACACTATAAGAAATTAAATGTAGTATAGTGTGAATGATGTAGTTTTATGGTTGAAATTGCTGTGGTTGGTTGCATTACCTGAGGCAAAATTGTCCTCTACCTCATGTGAAATAAATATTTTATATAGTTTTACTAAAAGGCAAGACTCATCTATCTGTCAAAATTAGTTTACAAATATTGAATTACATTTATTGAAACATGACATACTGTGCTCTTAGCTTATACTTTGTGGTTTTCCATTTTCCGTTTTCATGTCTTGTAAATAACTTCTACAGATTGTGGATTAAGTTCCAAATAAAAACTTGTAATGTGAAAAAAAAAAAAGTAGGGCAGTGTGGCAGTAGAGCAGTGATTGAGGCTGGAGAGGTGGGCAACAATCAGACCCCACGGCCTGATAGGCCATGTTCAAGAGTATGGGTTATATCTTTAATCTCAATGGAAATGATTTATTTTTTTAAAAATAATGAAGTGACTTGATTTATATTTTAGGATCATATATGGTTACTTTAAGGAAAATAGATTGGTGGGTCTGAGGTGAGGATTGGGAGAGCAAAAATAGAAATGAAGAGACCAATAAGGAAATGACTGCAGACTTCAGACAAAGTATGATGGTGGCTTGGCTTAGCAGGGGTTCTTAACAAGGGGTCTGTGAGCTTGAACTGAAATTCAAGAACCATTCTTGTGGGGATGTGTTGGTGCAGGTGTGATATATTTATTAAATAATGCACAGTATAGTGTGACTTAATAAGGGGTCTGTGGTTTTCACCTGATTGGCAGAGGTGCATGGAACAAAAAAGGTTAAGAACCTCTGGCTTAGATCATGGCAGTGGAGACAGAATAATGTGAACAGATTTTGAGATATAGTTTAGGGACAGAATCAAGAAGACTTGTTTAAGGAGCAACTCTATGAATGGAGTTGCCATTTACTTGGATGGGGAACACTAAGGGAATATCTTTTTCTTGATGGGGGAGGTGATGGAAGGGGGGCATCTCCCAACAGGTAAAGCTCAATTAGAGGTAGATAAACCAGTAAAGAAGATAGGGAAGAGATGGCCAAAAGATAAGAGGAAACTCCAGGAGAGGAAGTATGTTATCAAGAGAGCCAAGATAAGGCAATCTTTCAAGAAGAAAGTGAATCACTGTGTCTAAAACTGCTTAATGTACAAGAAGGTATAGAAGTTGGCATATCTGAATGCTTGGAAAGGATGTAGGAGAAAGGAAGTGCTTGAAAATGCAAAAGAGAGAAGGTAATCAACAGAGCAAATACCTGAAAAGTTAGGTGGGACAGGATCAGATAAAAAAAATCCACTGCACCTCCTAAAACAAACAAACAAAAGAATAAAGTTATTCAGCAGCCAAAATGGACTTACTGTGTTAAATGTTGCCAGTCTGCCTTTTTCCATTATTCAATCCAGCAATATAATCTAGACTTTTTATACTGGCTTTGAGGAAGGGTGTGCCTTCATTGCTTCATGTCAATATGTAGGGAATTCCTTAGGGAAGGACACTAAGGAAAGTGATGGTAGATTGGTAGGTTTGGTGGTGAAAAGGTGAAGGAATTCCTTTTTGACAGCTTCTGTTTTATTTTGTTTAAAACAATGTCATTAACTTAGAGTGAGGAGCCAGATGAAGAAATTGATGATTTGAGGAGAAAGCAGAGGGTTTGACATAGATATTATGGAGAATAAATGATAGTTTACTTTTTTCAGGATAAGGGATAAATTTTCACATTTTCTCTTACCCTCCCCTCTGTATGCAGGAATTAGATTTCTGTTGTTGCACTGTTGGTATGCCGTTGGATGCAATCCCTGGAAAAGTGTCTACGCTTTCTCTAAAGGAGAAATTTTCTGCCCCTTGATCACAGTAACCTGCATTCATGAATGTTCTGAATACTACTCATACATTTATTCTTCCTTCCCTCTCCATGCACTAGATTCCTGTAATAGTCAGCCAAGAGGTACTGATGCAAAGTACTAGAAATCTGTTGAGTTTTATAAAGGGCATTTATTTGGGTAGAAGCTTACAGTTACAAGGCCCTAAAGAGTACAACTCAAGGTTGCTTTCTCACCAAAGTCTGTTGCCATGTGTTGAAACAAGATGGCAGATGATCTCTTGAGGGTTTAGCCTTCCGCTCTGGGCTTCCTCTCTCTCAGCTGCAGGCTGGCATAGGGCTTTTCTCTCAGGGCTTCCTCTCCCTCTTGAGGGTCATGGGCCCAGCTTCATCCGATGTCCACTATAGGCTAGCATAGGGCTCATCTCTCTTCCCAGAGCTGCAGGATCACACAACAGAGCTGTCTCCTCTTTCATGTCTATGGAGCTTTCTCTCTCTCTCTTCTATGTGTCTTCTTGAGTGAGTGTCTATTTCTAACAACCCACCAGTGGGGCGGAGACTCAACTGTGAGTCATGCCCTACTGTCTTGGTTGAATAAAAGGCCCTAAATTAATTTAATCAAGTAAATGTAAAACCTTTGAATTTAATGCAATCAAAGGGTATCATACCCAGAAGAACATGCCAGTTTATAAACATAATCTCTTTTTGGGGGGATTCATAAATAATCTCAAACTGCCACAACTCCATACTCTCTTACTCAATGAGTTCATTTCATCTCTCCTATATTATGCTCTAGTATGTCCTGCTTCTGAAGTATGATCTGAGGACTGGTGCTCACCTGTGAACTGTTTGTTACCCATTATGATAGGAGAAGGAACTTGCACCAGAACATAAATCAACTGTCAGTAGGCGTGCTATTTAGCTGACATTGTTTCCATAGCATGGCTGTCTTCGTGAAGGAAGCAGTTCACTATTCACAATGATACAAGCTCCTTTTCTGTTGTGGACCACAATAACCATTTCCTTGTGCAGTTCTAGTGTGGTGGTTTTCAAATCCAGGTCATGACTCATGTGTAGGTTGTGGAATCAATTGCAAGCAATCAGATTTAAATGAAATAGAATACAGAATATCAGGGTGCATGGTATACAGTAATTGTGCATGTAGAAATGGTATTTCATAAACTTTTTTTCAATCTCGTATTTATGGATCTGTGTATTGTGTCATTACGAAAAATTTATTTCTTACTGTGGATTGGGATCCAAAACATTTGAAAAACCACTATCCTAGTATTTCCTGTACCTGCCAGAGATCTCTTGATCTTCCATTCTTCGCTTCCCCACTAGCTATTGTTTTTCTGCAGCCGCTTAATGAGCCTCCTCTCCAAACACACATGTTCCATGCTAGATCACAGCACAAAACACAACAGTGACATTTCCCAGTTCTCTTGTCTCTCACTAGAAAACAGTTACTTATTTTCACAGAGTTGGGAAATTATTTTGATGTGTTTCTGTGGCAAAAATGTGCCAAAAAATAAGGTTGCATAAGATCAGTGAGCACCAAGCTTTCTAAGTCTCAAATTGTAGTCTGAGAAAAGTTTACAACATGAAGTCAAAAGACATATTTTTCTGGTTCTGAATCAACAAAACTTACCTTGCCATTTAGTGTCTGAGCAGGGGGCAATCTAGGTTTTGTGGGGTGTAGGACTGCCCAATAAAATAGACATTAGTTAACAGGACAGTTTTTTTTCCAATATAAGTACTTCCCATGCAATATTTGGAATAACAAAAGTTATATGTTGCTTCCTAAATGTTTCTTTTTAGTATAAGTGTCCCATGATATATTTGGAATAAAAAATTGATCTTTGTTTATCTGAAGTTCAAATTTAACTGGGTATCCTACATTTTTATTTGCTAAATCTGGCAACTCTACTGGGGGGAGGGGTGGAAGCTTATATGATTTTAGAGATCCTCTTTAAGAAAGTAACTACTGAAATCCTTTTCTTTTGAAAACATTAAAAAATTACATTGTAAATACATGCTAAGGGCCCTCCCACAACCTTGAAAGAGGTTGAAAGTGAGGAACTCTGACTTCAGCTTCATGAACTTCATGGTAAATTTGCCTCTGTGTTATATCTCAGTGTGGGAGAAAATATGTATGTCAGCCCTAAGATATGGCAAAGAGGGGGGATTGCGCCATCCCTTATTTAGGGGTGGGGGGAACTTAATGACTGTAAGAGATCAGGTAGTGGAGGAGAAACAGGGGCTCCCTGTCCTCATCCATGATGAAAGAAGAAAGGAAGGAAGGAGGAAGGGAAAGAGGTTGGGGTTGGGTGTGAAAGAAGGTAGGGGGGCAAGGAAGAGAAAGGAGAAAAGGAAAGGAAAAGGAAAGGAAGGAAAGACCTAGAAACTCAGGAACATGCGATCCTATGGCTAACACACTATTTGTTTCCATGCACATGGCTTGGAACAGAGGTTTTGAACTGTTTTTGTGTACCTGTACCCATGGGAGTAATGAAGCCTTGTCAAACTGTATACAGTATGAAAGCTGTAAGAGAAAAAATTTTCATATTCTCAACTTCTATTTAACTCCTTCCTGAAATGATTTGCACGAGGACTTTCTTTTGTACTGGGTTCTCTTTTCCCATGTCCCTTTCATAACAGACCTCCTCTCACTTAAAAAAAAGGGGAGGGGCACATCCCTCATCACCTCAAATCTAACCAAGGTACATTGCTCTAGGGTGTAAAAACAAAAAACAAAACAAAAAAGATCAAATCAAAAATTCATCCCTCTGTGGAATTAAATTAGTGGATATGTATGGCAGGGGAAGGATAGAGAGATTAAGAGGTAACTGTAAGGGGTGGAGGGTTTTTCTTTTTGGTGTAATGAAAATGCTCTAATATTGCTTGTGGTGATAAATACACAACTCTGTGATTATACCAAAAACCATTGATTGTACACTTTGGATGGATTGTATAGTAGGTGAATACATCTCAATAAAATTACTTAAAAAAAAAAAAGAATTCACCATTCCAGAGAGAGTCTCCTGAAAGAAAGCCAAGAAAGGCTGGATGAGAAGATGAAGAGGTCAGTGGCTTTTTATCATCCAGATGACACACTCTGTTCTCTCTCTTTCTCTTTCTCACAATTAGGAATCAGAAGTAAGAACATTCTCAAGGGAATGCATATTAACTAACTTCTATGATATTTAAAAATAAGACTGCCCCTTTTGCTCTTTTCAGCAGTCTGATGAGGCTGAACAAGTTACACCACTGTGGACTGTGTTAAGCTTATAAACTTGGGCAAGCCTATACTGACCTGTAATGACATGGAGTCTGAATTGTGAATATATATATATATATATATGCCTTCATCTGTTTTTGATGCTGATTTTTAGAAACATCAAAATATTTAGAAAGATGTCAGTGACAGCCTTTCTCTCTCTAAGTTTAATGTCACTCAGTTATACATGCAGGAGTTGCTTTTTAATTCTTCTGAAGGCATAATGTAGAGATTTAGAATAAATATGTGTTGTAACAGTAAAGGACCCTTTGCTGAAGGGCTGCTTGCTCCTTGCCTCCTTTGCTTTATACCTTGTCTGCATCCCTTTTCTGACTGTAAGGCTGGAATTCCAGTAGGTCCACATCAGGCAGGACACAATTCATTTCTGGTACTGCTGGACTTCTATGGCATGCCACCTATACAATAAAACCTGCAAAAAGCTTGCATGGTAACTTTTAAGGGCTTGAGTCAGCCTACCAAGAGATCTATGAAACAGGGTTCTGTGCCCCAGTGTGCCAAGAAATTCACCAAGTTTTTGGGAAGTGTTTCTGAGTACTTGCTGCCCTGGCTTTATCACCTGACATTCGTAAACCTGTGAGTTCATCAAAAGTGCATTTGTCATCAAAACTATTAATAAGCCCTTTAGCAAATGGTCAAGCCAAAAGTAAGAATGCTGCTGGTATACAAAATCTGTTGAAATTCCTGTTTTCAGTTCTTTGAGGTATATAAGTAGGAGTTGAGTTGCCGAGTTATATGTAATTCTATATACCTTTTTGAGGAACAGCCAACCGTTTTTCACAGTGATTGTATCATTTAAAATTCTCACCAGCCAAAGCTGGTATAGCTCATTGGTTGAGTACCTGCTTCCCATATATGAGGTCCCAGGTTCAATTCCCCATGCCTCCGTAAAAAAAAAAAATTTTTTTTTAAATTCCCACCAGCAATGCACAAGAGTTCTTATTTCTCTATATCCTTGTCAACACTCTTGTTATTTTCCATTTTCTAATTATAACCATCCTAGAGGGTATGAAGTTGTATCTCATAGAGGTTATGACTTGCATTTCCCTAATGGTTAATGATATACATGATGAGCATTTTTTCATGTACTTATTGGCCATTTGCAGAGCTTCTTTGGAAAAATGTCTATTCAAGTACTTTGCCCATTTGTTAATTAGGTCAGCTGTCATTTTTTTCTTGAGCTGTAGGACTTATTTATATATTATGAATTTTAACCCTTTATCAGACATATAATTTACAAATAATTTCTCCTCTTTTGTAGGTTGTCTTTTCATTTTCTTGGTCCATCCTTTTTTTTAATTTATTTTTTTATTTTTTAAATTTTTTAAGATTTATTTTATTTATTTCTCTCCCCTCCTCCCTCCCCCCATCATCTGCTCTCTGTGTCAACTCACTGTATGTTCTTCTGTGCCTGCTTGCCCCCTTGGTGGCACCGGAAACTGTGTCTCTTTTTTGTTGTTGTTGTTACATCATCTTACTGTGTCAGCTCTCTGTGTGTACGGCACCACTCCTGGGCGGGCTGCGCTTTTTTCATGTTGGGTGGCTCTCCTTGCAGGGTGCACTACTTGCTTGTGGGGCACCCCCACTCCGGGGCGTCCCTGCGTGGCACAGCACTCCTTGTGCAGGCAGCTCTGTGCATGAGCCAGCTCACCACATGGGTCAGGAGGGCCTGGGGGTCGAACCCTGGACCCTCCCATATGGTAGGCGGATCCTCTATCAGCTGAGCCATGTCCACTTCCCCCAATCATGTCCTTTTGATGCACAAAAGTTTTTAGTTTTGATAAAGTCCAATATATCTTTTTTTTTCATTTGTTGCTCATGTTTTTGGTGTCATAACTAAGAATCTGTTGCCTAATAATAGTCTTGAAGAAATGCTTCTATGTTTTATTGTAAGAGTTTTATGGTTTTGAAGAGTATCCTTTTGAGTTCCCTGGGTTCTTGTCCAGCACAGAGAATTGAAGTCCACACCAAGGTTGATTACACAAGAGAAAGCTTTATTAATTTGGCAGAGGTCAAGGAGAGTAAGTCTAAAATCTGCATCCCCAAACAGCAGAAGCAGCAGCATTATATTGGCTTGTGTAGGGGAGGACTTCAAGGGGTTGGGTCACAAGATTGACAGGTGGAGAAGGGTTGCATCTTGTGTGTGTAAGTTTCGTCTTACATCGTACATACAGAAAATGCATCTAAATCCTGCCCTGAGGTAGAAAATTTATTATTACAATGAACTAAAGTTCAGCTAAGTTCATTCTACTATCCTACTGAGTCTGCACTAGAAACTGGCAAGTCCCAGTTTGTGGATATTTAGATTTTCCATTTAGCTTCTGAAAACAGCTACTAACTATTTTCTCTTCTGATTGTTAACTATTCTGTAAGGCTTAAAAGGGCCTAACAGAAAGACAGAAGTTGTGTGAGTGTAGTTTTTACAAGTGGCCTGTGCAATTTAACTCTTATTTTTAGGTTGTTGACCCATTTTAGTTAATTTTTGTACATGGTATGGGTTAGGGGTCCACTTTCATTGTTTTACATGTGGAAACACAGTTTTCCCAGTACCATTTGTAGAAGAGTTTATTCTTTCCCAATTGAGTGGACTTGGCACCCTTGTGAAAAATCAAATGGCCAAAGATTTATGGGTTTATTTCTGAATTCTCTATTCTAGTCCATTGGTCTATGTATCTATTCTTATGCCAGAACCACACTAGTTTTTTTTTCCTATTGAATTTTTTAAAAATCAATCTTATTGATACATATTAATCAAGTATACAATCTGTCCAAAGTATACAATCAGTGGTATTTGGTATAATCACATAGTTTTGCATTCATCACATCAGTCATTATTAGAGCATTTTATTATTCCAATAATAATAATTTTAACAAAATCAGACAAACAAAAAAAGCTCTACCCACTAATAATCACCACTCGATCTCTCTATGCTTCCCCTTCTGTTTCTGTCTCTAATTTATTTGAATTTATATTTTGTACGCATGGAATTAAACAATATGTTGTACCTTTTGTCCAGTTTCTTTCACTTTATATTTCTCTTATGGAGGATTATTAATATGTTACTATATATATAGTTTGCTTTGGTTGTATTTTGCCTAATAGCAACATCTTGTAATATTAACATACATTTGTTCAGTTTCAAAGAAAAACATTGTTATATATGTAATACTATCCATATTCATTTCACACGACATTTCACTACAGTCCCATATTCCATTTTTTAGCTTTTCTTCTTGTAATATACATGATCTTAAACTGTTCCTTTCAACCACTGTCATATCCATATATCAGCACTACTAGTTATCAACATTATGATATGTTTTTAACATTTCTATTCATTTCCAAAGATTTACAAACAAACTTTTTTCCCAATTCTGCACAAATTAACCCTCAATTTTCCATTCTCTATCCCCATTCTATTTTCTGGTGATCTATATTCTAGTTATTAACTCCATGAATTTATACAATATATTTAGTTCATAATAGTGCAACCATACAGTACTTGTCCTTTCGTGTCTGACCTGCTTCACTCAACATAACGTCTTCCAGGTTCATCCATATTGTCACATTCTTCACAACTTCATTTCTGCTTACGGCTGCATACTATTCCATTGTATGTATACACGAGAATTTATTTATCCACTCATTGGTTGATGGACACCTGGGTCATTTCCATATTTTCACTATTGTGAGTAATGCCACTGTGAAATCAGTGTGCAGATATTCATATTATTGCTCTCGGTGCTTCTGGGTATTTCTAAATGGTAATGATACTTCTAAATTTACCTCTTTCCTGTCTATTATTGATATCCGGCTTCATTCCATTATGATCTGAGAAGGTGCTTTGTATAATTTCAGTCTTTTTATATTTATTGAGACCCGCTCTGTGACCCAATATGTGGTTCATCCTGAAGAAAGATCCATGAGCACTCGAGGAGAATGTACAACCCACTGATTTGGGATGCAACATTCTGTGAATGTCTGCTAGTCTAGCTCATTTATCATACTGTTCCAAGTTCTCAGTTTCTTTGTTGATCTTTTGTCTACTTGTTCTAATGTTGTGAGTGGTATTTTGAAGTCTCCAACTATTATTTCTCCCTTCAATTCTGCCAACAATTGCCTTATGTATTTGGGGGCACCCTGGTTAGGTGCACAGATATTTATGACTGCTACTTCTTCCTAGTGGATTGTCCCTTTTTTTTTTCCTCTCCTGAGATGGCTCCATTGTCTGTTTTCTTGTTGTTTTTGCTCGTTGCCTCCTTGTTGTTTTTGCTTGTTCTTTGCTCATTGTTTGTCTTTTTTTAGGAGGCACCAGGAACTGAGCGTGGGAACTCCCATGTGAGAGTTGGACACTCAACTGCTTGAACCACATCCGCTCCCCAGATTGTCCTTTTTATTAATACATAATGGCCTTGGTTACTGTTTGCATGAAATATCTTTTCCCAATTTTTCACTTTTAGCTGATTTGTATTCCTGGAGCTAAGGTGAGTCTCTTGTAGACAGCATGTGGAAGGTTCATGTTTTCCTTTTTTAATCCATCTGTCAGTCTGTATCTTTTAATTGGGAAGTTTAATCCATTCACATTCAATGATATTACTGTAAATGCATTATTTACTTTCATCATTTTATTCTTTGGCTTTCATAAGCCATATGTTAATTTCATTTGTCTTTTTACTCTTTTAGTTATACTTTCTGATAGTCTTCCCTTCTATACTCTTTTCCAAGCTTCTCTTTCCTGTCCTTTTCTTTAGGACTCTAAGACTCCCTTTAATGCTCCCTACAAAGCTATATTCTTTTTTATGAATTCTCTTAGTTTCTGCTTATTTCTGAATATTTTAAACTCACCTTCTTATTTGAAGGACAGTTTTGCCAGATAAAGAATTCTCTCCTGGTAGTTTTTCTCTAATTATATCCTAATTATATCATACCATTGTCTTCTTGCCTCCATGGTTTCTGATGAGAAATTGGCACTTAATCTTATTGAGTATCCCTTATATATTATACATTACTTTTCTCTTGCTGCTCTTAGAATTCTTTCTTTGTATTTAGCAACTGATATTCTACTAGTATATGTCTTGGAGTTGGTCTGTTTAGATTTATTTGAATAGGAGTATGTTGTGCTTCTTGGACATGGAAATCTATCTTCAATAGGGTTGGGAAATTTTCTACTATTATTTCTTCAAGTATTCCTTCTGCCCTTTGTTCCCTCCTCTTCTCCTTTTGGGACACCCAAGACATGTATGTTTGCACATTGCTTGCTGTCATTTATTTCCCTGAGTTCTTGTTCAATTTTTTCCATTCTTCTCTTCATCTGTTCTTTTGTATGTTTGCTTTCAGGGGCCAAGTCTTCAAGCTTACCAATCCTTTCTTCTGCCTCCTCAAATCTGCTGTTATATGATTCCAGTGTATTTTTTATTTCATTTTTTTGTCTTTCATTCCTGTAAGAGCTGCTATTTTTTCTAAGTATGCTTTCAAATTCTTCTTTGTGCTCATCCAATGCCTTCTTAATGTCTTTAATCTCTTTAGCTATCTGTATTAGTCAGCCAAAGTGGTGCTGATGCAAAGTACGAGAATTCTGTTTGCTTTTATAAAAGGTATTTATTTGGGGTAGAGGCTTACAGTCACAAGGCCCTAAAAAGTCCAACTCAAGGTACCATAAGAGGTATTTTCTTACCTGTAGCAGTTTGATATAGTTATGAGTTCCAAAAATAGATATTGGATTATGTTTGTAATCTGATCTGTACGTGGGCATGTTTGAGTCATAATTAGGGCTTTGAGTCACCACCCACCAAAGGGTAGATAAAAGGCATGGCAAAGGACAGAGTTGAGGGTTTTCTGATATTGGAGTTTTGATGTTGGAGTTTGATGCTGAAGACTTAAGCTGGAGCCTGGGGAAGTAAGCTCACAGAGGAAAGAGAAGCCAGCCCCAGGAAGAAAGGAATCTTGAACCCAGAGAGAAGCAAGATCCTGGAAGGGAGAAATCCAGAAAACCTGAACGCTCACAGTCATTGGCAGCCATCTTGCTCAAACAAGTGAAAACAGATTTTAGTGATGGAAATAACTTATGCTTTATAGACTGGTATCTGTAGGCTCCTACCCCAGATAAATACCCTTTATTTACTTTATTTTTTACTGACCAATTTCTGGTATTTTGAATCAGAACCCCTTTGACTGACTAATATATCACCCAAAGTCATTGGTCACATGTTGATGCAAGATGGTGGGCAATGTCTCTGAGGGTTCAGTCTTCCTTCTTCCTCATAAGGCTCCATGGTCCCAGCTTCTTCCGATCTTAGCTGTAGGCTGGCATAAGGCTCATCTCTCTCCCTGGGGCTTGTTTCTTTTCAGGCTCAGCTGCTCTTTTCTCTTCACAAGGTCAGCTATAGCCTATCAGGCTCATCTCTCTTCCAGGGACCTATGCTGTGTCTAATGAGCTGCCTCTCTTCCTCTTCCTTGTGTTTTTCTGTATGAGTCCCTGCCCACCAAGGGGGTGGGGTCTCAATGCCCTACTGACCTGGCTGAATCAAAGCCCCAATTTTAACATAAGTTAATCAAATGTCTCAGCTGAATCTAATGCAATCAAAAAGTTATTAAACTTAGAGGAACAGGTCAGTTTACAAACATAATCTATATCTCTTTTTGGAATTCATAAATAATATCAAACTGCCACACCATCTCATTGAATTTATTAAGAAGATTGGTTTGAATATCTGATTAGTTGTCTCAACTCCTTTATCTTGAAGTAAAGGAGACTTACCTTGTTCCTTTAAGTGGGCCATATGTTCCTGTTTCTTGGTATAGATTGTAATTTTTTATTGGTATCTTGGCATCTGGCTTACTAGATATATTTATTCTGGGTGCAGTTTCTCTCTTTAGTTTAGGGCTTTCTTGTCTTTGTCCTTTGCTGGCTATGTAGTAGGAGCCAAGGAAGTAGTTGGTGTTGTAAGCTGTGGAGGCTCAAGCTCCTGCATTGCCCCAGAGACCAGTAAAGCTTCTCCACTTTTCTCTTTTACTAGGGGTAGGGACAGTGCCACACCTGTGTGTAATAATACAAGTCATGCATGCCTAGACAGTAGTTGCCCAGAGAAATTGATGAAGCATCAGGCCCTTTCCTCTCCTGCCTGGGGCAGAGATGGAGCTACAGGTGTGGGTGCAATCTACACCTTGTGGGTCCAAAATGACCACAGTTGCCCCAGTAGACTTCAGACTGTTCAGTCTGTGCCAGCTCAATGTACTTGCAGTTACCCAGAAAGGCTGGTGCAGGTCCCACCAGCTTTCTTCCTGCCAAAGGTGGTACTGAAGCCTAGGCTAGGGCTGCAGTCTGATATGGGTGGAAAGAAGCTGGCCTCTACCATCACTGTGATTTTCAATGAGCCAAGCTTCTCCTCATGCTAGGAGTGGAGTCAAAATGGTGGTTACTGGCCTCTTTCCAACTTGGGCAGGTTCAAACTTTAGCTGTTCTTAGGATTATACATTAGCCCACTGAATTTACTAATCAGTAATTGAAATTGGTGCCCAACCACATCTTCCTCCCTGTTTTGGGGAAGTGGAGCTTCCAATTCCAGCCATGAAATAACTCCTTAGGTAGCTCATGCTGCCAGTGGAAGATGGGAACCAGCCTCTGTGGCTTGTAGTGCTCTACTCACAACTCTTCTCTGCGGATGGGCAGTCTCCTCCTCCCATTCTTTCAAGGATGTTGTAGGATACTCTTCTGGTCTCCTGGAGCCCCATATCTCTGGGTAACTACTTACCACCTGTGCATGAGTTGACTCTAGGAGCGCCTTACTCTGACACCATCTTGCTGGTTATCCTCTAGTGAGTTGGTCTTTTTAAAAAGATTTATATTATTTATTTATTTCTCCCCACCCCCTTGTTGTGACTCTTTGTCTTCCTTGTTTCTTTAGGAGACACTGAGAACTGAACATGGGAACTCTGAGTGGGAGGGAGGCACCTAATTGCTTAAGCCACATCCATTCCCTGCTTTGTTGTGTCCCTCATTGTGTTTTTCTTCTTGTGTCTCTTGTTGCATCAGTTTGCTGTGCCTGTCTGTTGTGCCAGCTTGCTGTCTTCTTTAGGAGGCACCAGGAACCAAACCAGAGACCTTCCATGTGGTAAGCGGGAGCCCAATCTCTTGAGCCGTATCTACTTCCCGTCTAATGAATTTTTTAAAGATACTTAGATTACACCAAATGTTACACAAAAAATATAAGGGATTCCCATATGCCCCACTCCTCACACCTCCTACCCTTCCCTACATTAACAACTTCTTTCATTAGTGTGATACAATCATTGCAATTGATGAACACATCTGGAGCATTGCCACTAAGCATGGATTTAAGTTTACATTGTAGTTTACACTCTCTCCCACTCCATTCTGTAGGTTATGGGAAGATAGATAATGGCCTGTATCTGCCATTGCAATGTCATTCAGAACAATTCCATGTCCCAAAAATGCCCCCATACTACACCTCTTTTTTTCCTCTCCCTGCCTTCAGCATCTCCATTGGCCACTGTCACCACATCAATGATAGAATTTCTCCAATTGCTAGAATACCAATAAACCTATAGTAGAATGCCAGTAAGTTCACTCTAGTCCATATTTTATTCCCCAATCCTGAGGATTCTGGGATGGTGATGCCCACTCCACCTCTATTTGAGAGAGTGCTTTGATGCCTTACTGCTGATGGATGGAACTCTCTTGCTTGCAGCTGGAGACTCTCTTGGTTCCCTCAGTATGGTGGTTGTTCATCTTCACCTCCTTGTTATTTGTCTTGGGTGAGTCCAATGAACTGGGGAGTAGGTGTTGCAGCTTTGCTGAGGCTCAGGGCCCAGCAGACACATGTATAGCCCAGAAATTCAGGTCTCTTGAACATACACCTACCAACTCCAGCACCAACTATCGGTTTAAATAGAAGGGACAGAAGAGCCATGTGGAGAGAACACATATCTGAGTCCAACTCTGTCACATTTGAGAGCACAAACTCCAAAGTAGGGCCCACTGATGAGGCACCAAACTCCAGAGATATCTGCCATGACCGTATGATCTGGGTGTCTTCAGAGCCCTTCAGAGCCTCATTATTTGGGGTGGCACCTACTTCAGCACTCTATGAGATCTTTATGAGATGTGCATAAGTGTTACTTTTGGGATGACCTCCCAATTCACTTTGAAGTCTCTTAGCCATATGAACTCATTTGTCTTTACCTTTTCCTCTTTTTATTCAAGGTCTTTTTCCAGTTCGTGTTTGGTAGTGATCCCTTGGTGCCAGGGAGGTTCTTCCCCAGGAGTCATGTCCCATGCTGGGAAGGAGGTAATGCATTTATATGCTGAGTTTGGCTTAGAAAGAGACCACATTTGAGCAACATGGAGGCTCTCAGGAGGTAACTCTTCAGCAACCTACAGCACTAGTCCAAGTTGAAATTTCAAGAACAAAGGTTCATAAGTACTGTCATCAATGATCTGTAGATCAGTTTGGGTAGGACAGACATCTTAATGATGTTTAGTCTTTCCATACATAAACAGGGAATATTCTTCCATTTACTTAAATCTTCTTTGATTTCCTTTAATAGTGTTGTGTAGTTTTGTGCATATAAGTTGTTTACATCTTTAGTTAAATTTATTTCTAGGTATTTGATTCTTTTAGTTATTATAAATGGGATTTTTTTCTTGATTTCCTCTTCAGATTGCTCCTTATTGGTGTATAGAAATGCTAGGGATTTTTGTGCATTGATCTTATAAACTGTGACTTTACTGAGCTCATTTATAAACTCTAGAAGCTTTGCTGTAGATTTCTCAGGGCTTTTTATGTATAGGATCATGTTGTCTGCAAATAATGAAATTTTGACTTCTTCCTTTTCCTTTTTAGATATTTTTCTTGCCTAAGTGCTCAAACAAGTACTTCTAACACAATATTAAATAGGAGTGATGATAGTGGGCATCCTTGTCTTGTTCCCAATCTTAGAGGGAAAGATATTAGGATTTCATCATTGTATATAATGTTAGCTGAGGGTTTTTCACATATATACCCTTTTTCGTGTTGAGGAAGTTTCCTTCTATTCCCATCCTTTGCAGTGTTTTTATCAGGAAAGACTGCTGTATTTTGTCAAATGCTTTTTCTGCATCTATAGAGATGATCATGTGATTTTTTTCTTTCAATCTGTTTATGTGGTGTATTACATTGATTGATTTTCTTATGTTGAACCTTCCTTGCACACCTGGGATAAAACCCACTTGGTAATGGTGTATAATTCATTTGATGTGTTGTTGAATATGATTAGCAAGTGTTTTGTTGAGGATTTTAGCATCTATGTCCAATAGACAGATTAGTCTGTAATTTTTCTTTCTTGTGGCATCTTTGTTTGGCTTTGGTTTTAGGGTAATGTTGGCATCAGAATGAGTTAGGCAATGTTCCTTCTACTTCTATTTTTTGGAAAAGTTTAAGCAGGATTAGTGTTAGTTCTTTCTGGAATGTTACAATTCACCTGTGAAGCAGTCTGGTCCTGGGCTCATCTTAGTAGGGAGGTTTTTGATGACTAATTCAATCTCATTACTGATTGATATGTTGAGTTCATCAATTTCTTCATCAATGTAGGCTGGTTGTGTGTTTCTAGGAATTTGTCCATTTCCTCTAAATTATCATTCTTGTTGGCATATAATTTTTTAAAGTATCCTCTTATGATACTCTTTATAGCTGTGGGGTGAGTGGTGATATCCCCTTCCTTGTTTCTTTGTGTGTGTGTGTGTATTTGCATCATCTCTCTTTTTTTCTTTGTTAGTCTAGCTAAGAGTTTTCCAATTTTATCTCAAATAATTAGCTTTTGGTTTTGTTTATTTTTTCTATTCCTTTCTTATTTTCTATTTCATTTTTTTCTGCTCTAATCTTTGGTATTTCCTTCTTTCTACTTCCTTTGGGGCTAGTATGTCATTCTTTTTCTAATTCCTCTAGGTATGCAGTTACCTCTTTGATTTTAGCTCTTTCTTCTTTTTTGATAGATGTGTTGTTTATGGCTATGAATTTCCCTCTCAATACAGCTTTTGCTGCATCCCATAGGTTTTGATTTGTTGTGTTGTCATTTTCATTTGTAGTTTCTGATTTCTTTTGTAATTTCCTCCTTGACCTGTTGCTTGTCTAAGAGTCTATTGTTTAACTTACATGTTTTTGTGCCTAATCTGGTTCTCTGGCCCTTACTGACTTCCAGCTCCATTCCACTGTGATCAGAGAAATTGCTTTGTATACTTTCATTCATTCTGAATTCATTGAGAGTTTTTCTGTGGCTTAGCATGTGGTCTATCTTGGTGAATGACTCATTTGCACTCAAGAAGAACATATATCCCGCTGTATCTAATCACACCTATAGTGTCTTTAACTTCCATAAGCTCTGTTATTTTTTATCCAGGTTATCAAAATTCTTCTTTACACTCATGTAGTGTCCTCTTGATGTCCTTTATCTCCTTTTCCATATTGTCTTTCAGCTCATTGATTTCATTTAGGAGATTTGTATAAACCTCGTTAATTAGTTGTCTCAAATCCTGTGTCTCATCTGGGGTTTTGACATTTTCCTTTTCTTAGCCAAATCTTCCATTTTCTTAGTATGGCTTATACTTTTTTGCTGATATTGTGGCATCTGATTATGATGGTGAACTCACTCTGATGTTCAATTTCTCTCTCTTATGTAGGGACTTAGGGGCAGGAGGCTGTGTGTTACTGCCGATCTTTGATTCTTTGTTCGGCCTGTTCTAGCTTTTTATGATTATCCCTCTTCAGTTACTCAAATCCAGGCCATGAACCCAGTAATGGGTTGCAGACCACTTCCAAGGACCTTGAGGAGCAAGGCTATAGAGGCTTGAAAAATCCTCTTATTCATTTACTTTTAATTTCCTCACATGCACTCTACTGGTCAGCTAAAAGATGTTGCTCTTCAGCAACCCTCTCATTTCAAACCCTGGTCAAAATGTGTGTGCTGCAACACTAACCTAGCACAATGTGACAGCGGATCCTACCTCAAGGCTATTCAGGTCCTCACAAGTCAAACTTTATCAGAGGCTATTCTCCTACCTTTGGCAGCAGCCCCCTCCCTTTTCCAGGTAGGAAATAATTCCACTCTCCTCTGCACCCTTAACAACCAGTCTGGGTCAGTAGGGAGGGTGTTTCTAAGAGTTGGATCTCTTTCATCCCCTGCCAACCCCCAGGTCAAACAATGGCACAGCACCACCTGGCCTGGAAGGGCTTGTGGGACACAGAAGACCAAATTTGTTGGCCAAAAGCTGAATCAGCCTTAGGTTTCATACCTCTCTCTCTCCTTTCCTGAGAAGATGGACACCTATGTCCATCGCCACTGACCAGAGGCCAAAGAACTCAAAGCTGTTTGCTCCAAGGGTGGGGGGATAAGCACTGGCAGCTGAAACTGCAGCTTTTACTTGGTTTTCCCATCAAGATACTTTTCCTTTGCCCCTCTCTCTTTTGGGTGGTGTCCTTCCATACTCTGATGCCCTAAGCCCTAGGAGATTTTTTTCCAGGCTGTTTCTGCCTGTCTCCTAGCTATTCTTATGGGAGACAAGTGAGTCCTGTGTCTCTCTAATCCTCCATCCTTTCAGAAATCCAGAACCACACTGTTTTGACAACTGCAGCTATGTAGTAAGCTTTTGAAATTAGGGAGTGTGAGTTATCCAACTTATTTCTTTCCCGAGATGGCTTTCATTATTTGGGGCCTCTTGCCCTTCCACATGAATTTGATGATTGGCTTTTCCATTTCTGCAAAAAAAAAAAAAATCTGCTGAAATTTTCTGCAGGATTGCATTGAATCTATAAATTTCTTTGGGTAATGTGACAGTATGAAGTTCTTGTGTGAATCCCAGAAAAGATTGTTTTTGAATCAATCCATTCCTGTGGATATGAGATACTTTGGTTAAATTAAGGAACTCTTTATTAGATCTTTTGATTGGACTCTGTCAGTGTGGTGTAACCCTGGGTTGGGTCTCTGCCCTCTTACTGGGGCCTTATATAAACAGAGATACAGAGAGATACACAGAGAAGAGGAACTGCCATTTTGATCCTGCCATGAGAGAGGACTTGAGGATCAGTAGCAGCTAAAGCTGAAGCATGAAGCCCCAGAGAGGCTGGGCTCACAAAGCCATGCAAGTCTGAAGAGATGAGTCATATATTTGATCACACATAGACGAGGTCTGGGAGAGAGTGAGCCTTAAGGGGAACACAGGGTTTTAGATATAGATCAGCTGCCATCTTGCCTTGCCACATGGCAGGATACCTGGATCACCAGCAGCTGGTTTTAGTGACAAAGCCTCTCTAGTGATGCCTTGACTTGAATATTTTCATAAGTTCAGAATGGCAAGCATTCACCCTAATATATTTCTTTCAGCAATGTTTTGTAGTTCTCAGGGTATAAGTCTTTACATCCTTTGTTAAATTTATTCCTAGACATTTTATTCTTTTAGGTGGTATTGTAAATTAAATATTTTTCTTGATTTTGTTTTTGGATTGTTCATTACTCTTGTACAGAAACACAACTGATTTTTGGGTGTTGATCTTGTACCCTGTAACTTTGCTAAATTTATTAGCCTAGTAGCTTTCTTGTGGAATCTTTGGAATTTTCTATGTATAGTGTGATGGTTAATTTCACTGTGTCTACCTAAGCAGTTTATGGTTCCCTGTTGTTTCGTCAAATAAGCAGTGGCCTGATTGTTACTGTAGCAATATTTTGTGGACTTAAATCTTCAGTAAGTTGATTCCATCTATGACTTCTTACATCTACAATCAACTGACGAGATCCCCTTCAACAATGACAGATATCTCACCCAATCAGTTAAAAGCTTTAAAAGAAGTGATGAATTCAGGAGTCTGAAGAGAGAATTTCCATTTCACCCTCAGTCAGTGAACTTTTCCTGGGGAATTCATTGAAAACTTTCATCAGAGTTCCCAGCTTGTGCCCTGCCATATGGAATTTAGACTTACCCATCCCCACAGTCACGTGAGACAATTCTTATAAACATTTCCTAATATTTACAGATATCCCTGTTGGTTCTGTTTCCCTAGAGAATCCTAATACATATAGGATCATGTCACCTGTACATAGTGATAGTTTTACTTCTTCCTTTCCAATTTGGATACTTTGTATTTTTTTTTCTTGCCTATTTGCTTTTGCTGGAGTTTCTAATACAATATTGAATAGCTATGGTGAAAGTGGGCATCTGTGTCTTTTTCCTCATCTAAGGGGGAAAATTTTATTCTTTCATCTTTGAGTTTGATGTTAACTGGCGGTTTTGAACCTATTTTCAATTTATTGAGGAATTATAAAACCTGATGAATATATTTTCTAAATATCACCAAAACAAAATCAACTTTGATTGATTGGTTATCAAGGATGTTGTAATAAATACAGTGATTGTCTCAGTGGAATGCTGGTAAATGTTTAACAAGTTGGAAAATGAAAAGTGTGTGTGTGTGTGTGTGTGTGTTATCCATGAGAACAGAGGTTTCATCTATCTTTTTCTGTGACCATGTCCCAGCCTCTGGAACAGAGAGAGACTGGTACATGATACACAGTTAGGATATATTTGTTGATTGAATAAATGGACAGATGGATGGATGCTTTAATCCAGGTAGACAAACTTGTCTTCAAAGTCTCCACACAAAAATTAGTCATAACAATACCACTTTTTTTTTAAAGTCTAGATTTTCCTTCATTCCTTCCCTTCCTCCCTCTCCCCCTCTCCCTCCTTTCCTACCTTCCTTCCTTTCTTCCAGATCTCAGGCACACAGAACTCAATTAGTCATAATTCTTGGTTCAGGAAATGTCATTATTAACAACACCACATATGGCCTAGAGCTGTGAATGCTACTCACTGACAACCTTACGGTAGCCCTGATTCCATGCATGACTCTCTTCCATTTTATTATTAATCTTTTTAAATTTATAGTTTACTAATGAACTCTCATGGGTTCATCTCTCAGCACAAAAACTAAAACATTACCAAAAACTTGTATTTACCTATATGCTTCTCCCATATTTCATCCTTCTGCCTCACCCTAACTCTCATGGTAATGACTACTTTGTGTTTATTATTACTTCTTAAAATATGGTTTTAGAATATAGATGTGTATGCAAATGTAAGTATTTTTTCAACAATATATTATTCAATTTTTTCTTGATTTTGAAAATATTTTTATCTCAATTTCTTATGAAAAAATTGGTCCAGGGATTCCCTAAGAGGTCTCTGATAAGTAAACCTTGAAATCCAGCCTGTCAATCCTTTTGCCATCCCACTCATGAATTATCAGCCTCTTCTTCTTTCCAGCAGTTTCTCCAGGCCCAGTAAATCATGAAAGACATAACTCCTCACCAGCAAAAAAAAAAAAAAAAAGGAGAACCCCTGATTTAGAATTAGCTCTATTACATAGCATTTTATACATTGCAGGAAAAAAATTCCTTGCAAGCAGATCAGTATTAGGCACTCAAAAACATTCTTGCCATTGCTTTGATTTGTTTCTAAAGTGCTGAATTCCATACTTTGCTGCTAAGCATCAAATCCACAGTTATGGGCATTAGAAAGAGAATAATAGGTATTTTGGGAGGAGCACAGTATTTTTGTTGGACCTATCTAAGCATTGTTAATTAATCTCTTAAGAATTGGGTACTGATATGTTTAGCAAATTTTCCAAAGTCATACAATTTGACAAGAGTAAGATAGAGATGACCATTTGCTTGCTCCTTTCCTAATTATCATAGTTTGCACATGAGATTATCATTCTTTTTTAACTTTTATAGTCACATCTGCCACAAAATGAGAATATGTTTCAATAACAATTATAAATGAATATGGAATTAAATTCAGCAGGAAGTCAAATATAATTTGTTTTTTAAAAATCTATAGAGAATGTCTACATATAGCTAATACAGAAGATTGTCTTGACCCTGATGGACTGTATTTTAGAAAAACAGCTTTATTGAGGTGTAACCTGCATATAATAAACTGCATATATTTAAAGCATGTGATTCAATAAGTTTTGACACCCAATGAGCCATCACCACAATAAAAAAACTGAATATATTTATCGCTCCTCCAAAATATCTTCCTGCCTCTTTGTAAATCCTTCCTTCTACCCTACCATTCGTGGTGCCCTCAACCATCCATCTCTAGGCAACTACCAATCTCTTTCTGTCACTATACATTAGTTTGCATTACCTGGAACTTTATTTAAATGGAATTATACAGTATCTACTCTTTTTTTCTGGCTTATTTTACTACACATAATTATTTTGAGATTTATCCATGTTTTTGCATGTATTCATAGATTATTCCTTTTTATTATTGAGTGTAGGAATATGCCCCTATTTGCTTTTTCATTTTTTTAAGGTAAGGGGATAAAGAGTTTATTAAGAAACAAGAAAAGAGAAACAGAACACAATCTGAGACATAGATTGCAGGCATGCTGCAGGGGGAGACATGCCAAATTTTTTTATCAGTTTGATAAATTCTACATAAATGCCTACTGGGATTTTAACTGGGATTGTGTTGAACGTATGAATCAATTTCTAGATAACAAACATTTTAACAATTCTGAGACTTCCAACCCTGTAATATAATATATCTCTCCATTTAATTAGGACTTCTTTAATTTCTCTCAGAACTGTTTTAGAGCTTTCAATGTGCAGGTCTTCCACATATTTTCTCATATTTATCTGTAAGTATTTCATAATTTTGATACTATTGTGAATAGTATTATTTTTATTTCATTTTCCAATTGTTTATTGACTGTATGAGGAAATACAATGATTTTTAACTAATCAATTTTATTGATACCTATTAATAGAGCATAAATTAATCCAAAGTGAACCATAAATGGTAAATTTGATATAATCACATATTTATGCATTCATTACTTCAGTCATTATTAGAAAATTTTCATTATCCCAATAATAATTCCAACAACAAAAAAACAGACAAATGAACAAACAAACAAAAAACTCATCACTTGTGAAGTCTTCTGTTCCTGGACTTTGCATCTTTGGGAGGTTTTTGATGACTGTTTCAATCTCTTCACTTGTGATTGGTTTGTTGAGGTCTTCTATTTCTTCTAGGGTCAGTGTAGGTTGTTCATGTGTTTGTAAGATTTTGTCTATTTCATCTACAGTGTCTAGTTTTTGGTATACACTTGCTCATAGTATCCTCTTATGATCTCTTATTTCTGTGGGGTCAGTGGTAATGTCCCCCTCTTACTTCTGATTTTATTTATTTGTGTTTTCTCTTTTTTTCTTTGTCAGTCTAGCTAAGAGTTTGTTGATTTTATTCATCTTGTCAAAGAAACAACTTTTGGATTTTTTAAAAATTCTATTTTTTTTTTTGTTCTCAATTTCATTTATTTCTGCTCTGATCTTTACTATTTCTTTCCTTTGGCTTGGTTTGGGATTAGTTTGCTGTTCTTTTTCTAGTTTCTCCAGGTGTGCAGTTAACTTCAATTTTGTCTCTTTTTCCTTTTTTAATATAAGCATTGATGACTCTAAATTTCCCTCTCAGCACTACCTTTACAGTCTCCCATGGGTTTTGATATGTTGTGTTCTCATTTTCATTCATCTTAAGATATTTACTGAATTCTCTTGCAATTTCTTCTTTGACTCACTGATTATTTAAGATTATATTGTTTAATTTTCACATATTTATGAATTTCCCCCTTTTCTGTCCATTATTGATTTCCAACTTCATTTTGTTATGATTAGAGAAAGTGTTTTGTGTAATTTTAATTTTTTAAAATTTATTGAGACAATGTCTTGTGACCCAATATATGGTCTATCCTGGAGAAAGATCCATGAATGCTTGAAAAGAATGTCTAACTGGTTCTTTTGGGGTATAATACTCTATAAATATCCATTAGGTCTAGTTCACTTATCATATTATTCAATGTCTCTGTTTCTTTTTTATCCTCTGCCCAGATGTTCTATCTGATACTGAGAGTGATGTATTGAAGTCTCCAACTATTATTGTAGAGACATCTAATTTTCCCTTCAGTTTTGCCAGTGCGTGCCTCCTGTATCTTGGGACACCCAGGTTAGGTGCATACTTATTGATTCTTGGTGAATTGCCCTTTTTTTGATATATAATGACCTTCTTCACCTCTTCTAACAGTTTTGCATTTAAAATCTATTTTGTCTGATATTAGTATCGCTAGTCCAGTTCTTTTTTGTTTTGTTTTGTAACCATTTGCATGGAATACCTTTTTCCAACCTTTCACTTTCAACCTGGTTGTGTCCTTATTTCTGAAATGAGTCTCTTGTAGACAGCATATAGATGGCTCATATTTTTTTAATCCAGTCTATCAGTCTATATCTTTTGATTGGGTATTTCAAGCCATTAACATTCAATGTTATTACTATAATGGCATTGCTTACTTCATCCGTCTTGTCTCCTGGCTTTCAGTTGTCATTTATTACTATTAGCTGTCTTTTTACCCTTTAATTCACCCTTCCTAATAATCTTCATTTCTACACTCTTCTCCAAGTCTCTCACCCTTGTTTTTCTCCTTTCATGCTGCAGCACTCCCTTTACTGTCTCTTCTAATTCTGGTCTTTTGGTAACATACTCTCTCAGTTTTTGTTTGTCTGCGATGACTTTAAACTCATCCTCATTTCTGAAGTACAATTCTGCTGATACAGAATTCTTGGTCAGCAGTTTTTCTCTTTCAGTACCTTAAATACATCATACCCCTTTCTTCTTACCTCCATGGTTTCTGATAAGAGGTCAGCATTTAAATTTATTGAGGTTTCCATGTATGTGATGCTTTTCTTTTCTTTTGCTGCTTTCAGCATCTTCTTTTTATTTCTGATATTTGTCACTCTGAATGTCATTTGGAGTAGTTCTATCAGATATTTTTTTTTGTGTTTGAGGTGTGTTGTCTTTCTTGGATATTGATATTTCTGTCTTTCATAAGAGTTGGGAAGTTTTTGGTCATTATTTCTTCAAATATTCTTTCTGCCCTTTTCCATTCCCTTCTCCTTCTGGGACACTGATAACGTGTATTGTGGGAGTTTGACCTTATTTATGAAATCCAAAAGAGTTATTGATTATGTTTGTAAACTGGCCTGTTTCTCTGGGCATGATACCTTTGATTGTATTAGATTCAGCCAAGATATCTAAGTAAATTATGTTAAGAGTAAGGCTTTGATTTAACTATGTCATTAGTGTGCGACTAAGCATTGAGTCCTAGCCTCTTTGGCTGATAAAAACAGACTCTTACATGGAAGTACATACACAGAGAGAACACAGAGGAAGAGAGACAGCTCATTAAATAGGATCCTGAAACTTCAGGAAGAGAGATGAGCATGGTAGTTTACAGGTGGCTTTGTGAAGGGAACAGAGCAGCTGAGCCTGGAAAGAAATGAACCCCAGGTAGAGAGATGAGCCTTATGCCAGCCTAAGCTGAGATCAGAAGAAGCTGGGACAACAGAGCCTTAAGAAGAAAGAGGTTCTCAACCATGTGAGAAGCAGCACTCAACTGCTTGAGCCACATCCACTCCCTCTTAATGTACTTTTATTCTCATTGTGTCTCTCATTCCCATAAACTCTATTACTTTTCTTTGCAGGCTTTCAAATTGTTCTTTATGTTCACCCAGTGTCTTCCTAATATCCTTTATCTCTTTAGTCATATTTTCTTTCAATTGTTTGAATTGATTTAGGAGATTTGTGTGACTATCATTGATTAGTTATCTTAAATCCTGTGTCTCTTCAGGATATTTGGTATGTTCCTTTGGCTGGGCCATCTCTTTCTGTTTCCTAGTATGGCTTGTAATTTTTTTTGCTGATGTCTAAGCATCTGAATGTTTGTGAATTTACTCTTATGGTCAATTTCTCTCTCTTGCCTAATTTTTTCCCCCCACAACTCTACTTTGATTTTTGTTTCAATTTATTCTGAGGCTTTAAAATTGCCCAGCTTAAGTTATCAAAATTGGGCCAGGGACTCACTAATGGGGTGATTTTCTCCCAAGCAATGGGGCTAAAGGGAGACTTAAAAGCAGTTTTTCTCCTTGCAATTTCCTGGCTTGTCAGAAGATGGCACTCATTGGTGCACCTTTCCACAGAGATGTTTCTTTCAAGCTCCACTTTCCCATGTTTTTGGTCTGGTCAGAGTCAAGATTCAAAGTGGGCTCTTTCGGCAGAATTCACTGAAAAGAAGCTGTCTGACACATACTCCCACTTCGTTTGTAATAGCTGACAGAGAGGAATATATCTGTTCTTCTTTCTCTTGGCTGCAATGAGCCAGGGTTTTTATCCTGACTTAATATCTTGAGGGAGGGAAATGGGAGCCCTTCCTGGCCACCACAGGGACTTAGTAACTCATGTTCATTTTTTGGGTTCTTCATTGCTCTGTCCCTCACCCTCCTGATAGTTGCATAGTACTGTCCTGGTCTGCTGGTACTCAAAGCCAATCCCTGGACAGTTTATGGCCATTTCTCTGTTTTCTTGTTTTTTGTTTTTGTTACTGTTTTGTGAAAGTTGGCCCTGCCTGCCTACTCTGACACCTTTTTCCCAGAACTCCCTACAATGGTTTTTGTATATTGACCTTGCAACTTACAACCTTGCAAAATTCACTTAAAAGCTCTTGTAGGTATTTGGTAGGTTACATTGTATTTTTCTACTTAGATAATTACCTTGACTGTGAATAAAGAAGTTTACTTCTTCCTATCCAATTCAGATGCATTTTGTTCCTTCTTCTTGCCTTGTTGCACTGACTAAAACATGTAGTACATTGTTGAATAGAAGCAGTAGAGTGAATATCCTGTATTGTTCCTGATTGTTAGGGGAAAACATTCAGTGTTTAATCATTAATTATGATGTTAAATTTAGATCTTCCATAGATGCCCACTATCAAGTTGAGGAAATTTATTTCTTTTCCTAGTTATTGAGATCTTTGAGAACTTTTATCAGGAATGGATATTAAAAATTTTCAAAATGTTTTTCTGTGTCTATTGAGATACATAGTTTTTATTTTTTGTTCATTAATATGGCTAATTATATTGATTGATTTTTGAAATTAAACCAACCCTGCAATCCTGGTATAAACTCTACTTGACCAAGACTATATTTATATATATGATTTAATTCACAATTTTTTAAAAAGAATTTTTGGACCTATGTTCATGAGAAATATTGGCCTAAAGTCTTGTTGTGTTTTTTTTTTGTAATGCTTTGTATGGTTTTGATACCACAGTAATTTTGATCTCATTAAATGCATTGAAAAATACTCTGTCTTTTTTTATTTTCTGGAAGATTTGTTTTGGTATTTTTTTTTTCTTAAAAGTTTGATATAATTCACTAATGAAGCCATTTAAACTTCATGTTTTCTTTGTGGGAAGATTTTTAATTACAAATTCAATCTTTTTAATATATAAAGGACTATTTGGGTTAAATTTTTATACTAAAATTTATCTTTCAATACCTTATATATTTTCATTTAAGTTGTCAAAATTTTTGGTATAAAGTTGTTTACAGTATTTCCTTATTATCCTTTTAGTGTCTGCAGAATATGTAGTGGTCTCACCTCTATCATTCCTAATATTGCTAATTTGTTCCTTTTTTGCCTTGATAAGTCTGCCTAGAGGTTTATCAATATTACAGATATGCTCAAAAAATTAACTCTTGGTTTTATTGATATTTTCTAAAGACTTTTTGTTTTCTACTACACTAATTTCTCCTCTGATCTTTATTATATCCCTTCTTCAACTTTCATTAGATGTTAGTTGTATTTTTGTTTTCTAGGTTCTTAAAATGAAAGCTGAGGACATTGATTTGAGACTTTTTTCTTTTCAGTTTTGTATACCCCTGTATTTTGTTTTTGGGATATCTTACAAATTTTCATTTGTTTTATTTTCATTTTCATTTAGTTTACATACTTTTATATTTCCTTTTTGCTTTCTTCCCTGACATTTTACTTACTTAGAAGGGTGTTATTTAATTTTCAAATAGATGGGGATTTTTTAAAATTAAATTTTTATTTATTTCTCTCCCCTCCCCCCCATCCCAGTTGTCTATTCTCTGTGTCCATTTGCTGCATGTTCTTTTTTTTGTCCGCTTCTGTTGTTGTCAGCAGCACGGGAATCTGTGTCTCTTTTTGTTGTGTCATCTTGCTGTGTCAGCTCTCCGTGTGGGCGGCACCATTCCTGGGCAGGCTGCACTTTCTTTCACGCTGGGCAGCTCTCCTTACAGGGCGCACTCCTTGCACGTGGGGCTTCCCTATGCGGAGGACACCCCTGAGTGGCACCGCACTTCTTGCGTGCATCAGCACTGTGCATGGGCCAGCTCCACACGGGTCAAGGAGGCCCAGGGTTTGAACCTCAGAACTCCCATGTGGTAGATGGACTCCCTAACCACTGGGCTAAGTCCATGTCCTAGATGGGGGTTTTTTAAAGGTCTTTCTGATATTGATTTGCAATTATATTCTATTGCATTCAATGTATGACTTGAATCATTTTTCATTTATTGACAATTGTTTTATGTCATAGAATATACTCTATATTGGCAAATGTTCCATGTACTATTGTTGGATGGAATGTCCTATAAATGGCAATTAGGCCAAGTTATTAATAGTGTTGTTCAAATCACCTCTATCCTTATTGGCTTTCTTTCTACATTTTCTATCAGTAATTGAGAGAGGAGTATTGAAATTTTCAACATAATTGTAGATTTCTCCATTTATCCTCATACTGCTATCAATAGTTGCCTCATACATTTTGAAGTGCTGTTATTAAGTGCTTAAACATTTAGGATTGAGCTGTCCTCTTGATTAATTGAGCCTTTAACATTTTGAAATAATCTTTATCTCTGATAATATTCTTTGATCTGAAATCTACCCTGTCTGATATTAATATAGCCACTGCAGCTTTTTAAAAAAAATTAGTGATAGTGTTCTGTATCTTTTTACTTCTTTTTACTTTTAGCCTATTTTTTATCTTCCTTCTTAAAGTAGTTTTTGTAGGGGTCATGTGGTAGACTATTGCTTTTTTTTAACTCCCATCTGACAGCCATGCCTTTTAATTGAGATACTTAGAACATTTGCATTTAATGGTATTATTCCTATGATTAGGTTTAAATCTAGCATCTTACAATTTATTTTCTATTTTTCCTGTTAGTTATTTGTCTCCGTATTTCCTCTTTCTCTGCCTTACTTTGGAATAATTGAGCACAATTTATGATGTCATTTTATATCTTTTGTTGAGTTAATAGCTCTAACTTTTTCTTTTGATGGTTTTTAGGTTTATAGTGCATATCTTATCTTAGCCTACTTTCAAGTGATACCATTTATGTATAATAAAGACCCTTTCAATAGTACAATTCTATGTTTGGATATATTCATAGTGGAAACAATTAAAAACAACAGCTGGGGGGGTGCTGGGTTCCTGGCCAGGGAGGCTCTGTCACAGTCCCTAAGGGAGCAGCGGCAGTCCCCTGGGTGCAATGGCAAGGACCAGGAAGGAATGAGGGTCCAACAGTGAATTGCTGATACTAAATGACTATGCTTGTGAGCCTGTGCACCTGAAATAAGAACAAGGCCTAGAGCAGCAGTGTGCCTAAGAGTTCCCTCCTGAGAGCCCCTGTATTGCTCAAATGTGATCAGTCTCGAAGCCAAACTCAGCATGTAAATGCACTGCCTTCCCCTCAGCATGGGACATGACTCCCGGGGATGAGCCTCCCTGGTGCCGAGGGATCACTATCAAGTACCAGCTGATGACGTAACTAGAAAATGACCTTGAATAAAAGGTTCAACTCGGACCAGCAGAATATCCCTGTCTACATATAATAACAGGAGTTAAAAATGCTTTGTGACCTAAATCAAGGGGAAAATGGAAAGGACAAATGAGTTTATATGGCTATGAGTCTCTAAAAAAGAGTCTGGAGGTTATCAGAGGGATTGCCCTTATGCACACTTGAGCAGAGTCTTAGAGACAGATAAAGTAGATACAACCCCAGGTATTGGTTCTTCTGAGGGCTACAGAGACCCACAGGTTTTATGGTCATGGCAGATGGAGTTCACAGCCATGTCAGTTGGCCCTTCTTTGGAGTTGGTGTTTCTGCATGATGGAGCTGAACTCAGATGTGATCTCTTTTCACAAGCCTCTCCTGTTACTTTACCAGAATTCTAGTTGGTGCTGGGGTTTAAGATATATCTAGGGGATCTGAATCTCTGGACTGACCATATGATAGCCAGGCCCTGAACCTCAACAGACTTCAGCTCCTACACTCTGGTTTATTGGACTTACCCCACTCAGCTAACATGGAGTTGAAGAATGTCAATCACCACACCATTGAGCCAAGAGTGCCTACAACTGAAAGCAGAAGGATTGCATCCACTATCCATGTGGAATCTAAGCCCCCTCTTGACATAGATGTGGAATGGACACAACCAATCCAAGGTCCACAGGATGGAGAAATAGAGTAAGGATTAGAGTGGACTTACTGATATTCTATTCATGAACTTCTGTGATTAGTAATAGAAGAAAATGTGGTATTGGTATGGAAAAAGTGGCCAAGGTGGCTGCTGGGTGCGGGGAATGGGAGGAAGAGATGAGATGTGGAGGTGTTTTCAGGACTTGGAGTTGTCCTGGGTGGTGCTGCAGGGACAATTACCGGACATTGTAGATCCTCCCATGGCCCACTAGATGGAACATGGGAAAGTGTGGGTTATGATGTGGACCATTGACTATGAGGTGCAGCAATGCTCAGAGATGTATTCACCAAATGCAATGGATGTGTCATGATGATGGGGAGAGTGTTGCTGTGGGGGGGGTGGGGCATGCGTGGGGACCTCATATATTTTGAATGTAATATTTTTTAAAAATGAATTAATAAAAAAAATAGTATAATTCTTTTTCCTCTAGACCATTGTGCTATTATCACATATTTTACTCCTACATCCTATAAAAACACTACATCACATAGTTATTACTTTTGTTTAAACAGTTAATTATCTTTTAAATAAATTTAAAGAATAGAAAATGATATACATCTTGAACCAGCAAGATGGCAGCAGAGAAAGAAACTCCTAGAGTCAACTCCTGGTACAGGGCAGTTAGTAAACACCCAGAGCTCTCTGGAGCTAGCTGAAGCATCTGTTTGGGGGCTCCAGGAGGCCAGAAGAGCATCCTGCAACATCCTTGAAGGAATGGAAGGAGGAGATGACCCAGTTGCAGAGAAGACTAATAAGCAGAGCACTCCACGCCACAGAGGCCACTGCCCATCCTTCACTGGAGGCACAAACCACCTCAGGAGCTGTTCTGTGGCTGGAATTGAAAGCTCCACTTCCCAAAAACAGGGGAGGAAGAGACAGTTGGGCACTAACTTCAGCTACTGAGGAGTAAATTCAGCGGGCTTAAGTATAATCCTGAGAACAGCTAAAGTTTGAGCCTGTCCAAGTCAGAAAAAGGCCAGGAACTGCCATCTTAACTCTGCACCTGGCAGAAGGGGAAGTGGGGCAGACTGAAACTCACAGTGCTGGTAGGGACTACTTCTTTCCATCCAGGTCAGATTGCAGCTCTAGCCAAGGCCCCAGCCCCACCTCTGGCAGGGAAGAAGCTACAGGGACCTGTGCCAGCCTTTCCAAGAAATTACCAGTCAAGCCACAGAGGCCAGTGATTATCCTACTCTGGCAACAAGAGCCACCCCAGGGGTTATTCTGTGGCTGGAAATGGAAGCTCCATTTCCCAAAAACAGGAGAGGAGGAGATGGTAGGCTGCCAATTTTGGCTACTGATTGATAGACTTAGTGGCTAAGATATAACCCTGGGAATAGCTGGGATGTAAATCTGCCCAAGTCAGAAAGAGGCCAGCTGGTGGCCACCATTTTGACTCCACCACCAGCCTGAGGGGAAGCCAGGCTGACTGAAAATCACAGTGATGGCAGGAACCAGTTTCTTTCAGCCAGATCGGCCTACAACTCTAGATTAAGCTTCAGTCCCACCTCTGGCAGGTAGGAGGCTGGTGGGCCCTGTACCAGCCTATCCAGGTAACTGCAGGTACCTTTGGATGGCACAGACTGAAAATCAGAAGTCTATCAGGGCAATTGCGGTCATCTTGGACCTGTAGTGCATAGATTGCTGCCCACACCTGCAGCTCCATCCCCACCCTAGGCAGGGGAGAAAGGGACATGAAGCTTCATCAGTCTCTCTGAGCAACTACAGTCTAGGCCTACATGACTTGGATTATTCCACACAGCTGTGAGACTCTGTCCCTACCTCTGTCAAAGGAAAAAGTTGGGAGAAGCTTCATTGGTCCCTGGCATAATGAGCGCAACTTGAGCCTCCAAAGCTTATAGCAGTAATTACAACCTTGGCTCCTACTGCACAACCAGCAAGGGAGAAAGTGCAGGAAACCCTAAACTAAAGAGAAAAACAGCACCCAGAATAAATGCTCTAGTAATCTAGATGCCAAGACACCAACAAAAATTACAATCCACACCAAGAAACAGGAAGCTAAGACCTGGTTAAAGGAACAAGACAAGATAAGCCTCCAGATGACATAAAGGAGTTGAGACTACTAATCATAGATGTTCAAACATATCTCCTTAATAAATTCAATGAGATGGCTAAAGAGATTAAGCATATTAAGAAGACACTGGATGAGCTCAAAGAAGAATTTTGAAAGCATACATTGGAAAATAGCAGATCTTATGGGAATGAAAGGCACAGTAAATGAAATTACAAAAATATTGGAATCATATAATAGCAGATTTGAGGAGGCAGAAGAAAGGATTGGTGAGTTTGAAGAAATGGCCTCTGAAAGTGAACATACAAAAGAACAGATGAAAAAAGAATGGAAAAAATTGAACAAGATTTCAGGGAACTAAATGACAGCAAAAGGCATGCAAACATATGTGCCATGGGTGTCCCAGAAGGAGAAGAGAAGGAAAAGGGGCAGAGGAATATCTGAAGAAATAATGGTAGAAAATTTCCCAACCCTATTGAAGGACATAGATGTTCATGTTTAAGAAGCACAATGTACTCCAATCTGAAAAAATCTGAATAGACCAACTCTGAAACACATACTCATCATAATGTCGAATGCCAAAGACAAAGAGAAAATTCTGAGAACAGCAAGAGAAAAGCAATGCATAACATATAAGGGATACCCAATAAGATTAAGTGTATCATTTCTCACCAGAAACCATATAGGCAAGAAGGCAGTGGTCTGATATATTTAAGATACTATGAGAGAAAAACTTTTACCAACCAAGAATCTTATATCCAGCAACACTAGCTTTCAAAAATGAGGGTGAGATTAGAATAGTCACAGATAAACAGAAACTAAGAGAATTTCTAGGCAAAAGACCAGATTTTCAGGAAATACTAAAGAGTGTGCTAGAGCCTGAAAAGAAAAGACAGGAGATAGAGGCCTGGAAGAGAGTCTAGAAATGAAGATTATATCAATAAACGTAACTAACATTGTCAAAAGAATGGTGAAAATAAAATATGACAGATAAGACTCAAATAGGAATAAACTTAACCAATGATGTAAAGCACTTGTATTCAGAAAACTGCAATCCAATGTCAAAGGAAATTTAAAAAGCCCTAAATAACTGGAAGAACACTCCATGCTCATGGATTGGAAGACTAAATATCACTAAGATGTCAATTCTACTCATACTGATATACAGATTCAATGCAATCCCAATAAAAATTCCACCAGCATTAAAAAAAAAATGAAAACTTGCTCAACAAATTTATTTGGAAAGGTAAGGGGTCCTGAATAGCCAGAAACATCATAAAAAGGAAAAGCAAACCTTCAACTCCAGACTTTAAATCATAGTGCCTAGCTATAGTGGTAAAAACAGCATGATACTGGTATAAAGACAGACACATAGATGAATGGAACCAAATTTATGGTTCAGAAACAGACCCTCACATGTATGGTCAAGTCATTTTTGACTAGCCTGTCAAGCCCACACAGCTCGGGCAGAACAGTCCATTCAACAAATAGTGCTGAAAGAACCGGATATCCATAGCTGAAAAAAGGAAAGAGGACCCCAATCTCACATCTTATCCAGAAATTAACTCAAAATGGGTCAAAAATCTAAAAATAAAACCAAGAACCATAAAACTTCTAGAAGAAACTGTAGGAAAATATCTTCAAAAACTCGTGGTGATGTGGTGGATTCTTAAAGGAGATAAGAGAAAGACTGAGATGGACTACTGATGTTTAATGTATGTAGAAGTTTTAATTAGCTTTACTGTAAAAGTGTGGAAATGTATAGAGTGGGTGGTAACACATAGTGAGTAACAGCTTGTTTATAAATGGGGATGTGGCTGAAAATGGTAGTCTAAGTATGTAAATGCCAATTGACAGAATGCTAGAGAATAATCTAGGAACTGAAGAGCTCAGTAAACTAAGAGGTGGATAAGAATTGTGGTTGATGGTACAGATGCAAAAGTATCCTTTGTGAGCTAGAGCAAATGTACATCAACACTGCAGGGTGTTGGAATGAACTGTGGTTAGCAGTAATATAATATTTTTGCTTCTATGTGAAAGATGTACTGTGTTGATAATGAGGCAGAATGGAAAATATGAGCCAAATGTACACTATGGGCATGGTAACAATCAGATGATATTATCTTATCTGTAGGAAATGTTCTACCACATTGTGGTGTGTTGATAGAGGGGTGTTGTTTGGGAATTCTGCACATGTGCATGATTGTTTTATAAGTTTACAACTTCTGTCATAAAAAATATATTTAAAAAATAATAATAGGGTGATTTGGGGGAAAAACACCCCACATGTAAGATAAGGAATATAATTAGTAGTAAGATTTTGAAAATATTCTTTCATAATTTGTAACAAATGTCTCACAACAATGCAAAGTGTTGGTGGAGGGTTGATGTATGGGACCCCTGTATGATGTTATGCATGTTTGCTTTGTAAATTCACAACTTTTACTATACACTTACTGTTTATGTATGTTCATATGTAAATGATATAAAAATAATAATAGGGTTGGTTAGGGGAAAAATACTTTGGTTAGTAGTAATATTTTGACAATGCTCTTTAATCATTAAATAGGTTTAACAACAATGCAAGTTATTGGTGGTAGAGTAAGTTATGAGAGCACAGTATGATGTTATATATGTTTGTTTTTGTAAGTTCACAACTATTATTATATACTTATTGTATATGTATGTTTATGTATGAGTGATATACTTCAATAAATTAATTTAAAAAAAAATACACATCTCTACATGTAGTTACCATTTTCAGTGTTCCTCATTCCTTTGTGTATATTCATATTTCCATCAGGTAACGTTTTTTTTCTTTTGCCTGGTGGACATCCTTTAAATTTCTTAAGTGCAGATCTGCTGCTGATAAATATCTCAGCTTTTATATGTCTGAAAAGTATTCTGCTTTTATTTTTGAAAGGTATTTTTACTGGGTATAGAAATCTAGGCTGACAGTTTATTTCTTTCAGTACCTAAATGATGTTTCTCTGTTTCCTCATTTGTATTGTTGTCAACAAGAAATTTGCTATTATTCTTATCTTTGTTCCTCCACATATAGTGTGACTTTTTCTTTAGATGCTTTTAAGACTTTTTCTTTATCAATAATTTTGAGCAATTTGATTATGATATGCTTTGATATAGTTGTTTCATGTTTACAATGCTTGGAATTTTTTAGTTTCTTGGATCTGTGGGTTTATAGTTTTCATCAAACTTGCAACTTTTGCTATTTCTTCAAATATTTTTCTGTCCACCCTTCTCTTCTCTCCTTTCCAGACTCTGATTATACACATAATAGGGCCATAGCATACTGATGCTCTGTTTGTTTTTCTGTTTTTCATTTTGAATAACTTCTATTGCTTCTTTTAAGTTTACTAGCCTTTCTTCTGTGATGTCTAATCTGCCATTAATTCTTCCTAGTAAAATATTTAAAATCTCACAGTTTGTAGTTTTTATCTCAAGAGGCTCAATTTAAGTCTTTTAAAAATATCTTCCATGTCTCTACTTAAAATGTTGGATATTTTCTCTAGCTTTTTGAACATATGGAATATAATTAAAATAACCTTTAACATCCTTGAATGTTAATTCTAACATCTGTGTCTGTTCTGAATCAATATTTTTTAACAAATCAATTTTATTGATACATATAAATAAAGCCTACAACTCATCCAATGTGTACAACCAATGGTATTTGGTATAATCACATAGTGTGCATTCATCCCTTCAATTATTATTAGAGTATTTTCATTATTTCAGTAATAATAATAATAAATAAAAAACAGAAAAACAAGAAAAATTTTCACCTCCCTCTGTTTCCCGTGCTGTACATAGCTGCTATTTCTGGCTATTCTTACACAATTATCTATTTAATTATCAAGCAGTTTTAATGAGGTATATTCACAATCCACATGATCTATCAAAAGTGTATCCTCAATGGCTTTTAGTATAATCACAATTTTGTACATTCATCATCACAAAAAAAATTTTTTAATTATTTCATTACTTCAAAAAGAAAAGCCCCACACCCCTTACCATGCCTTCCCCTTCCCTAGCCCTACATAACCTGTAAACATAGCTTAATCAATCCCTTCCCCCCTGAGATGGCTCCCTCATCTGTTTTTCTTTTTTCTTTTTGTATATTTTTTATTGAAGTATATCATTCATACATGAACACACATAAATAATAAGTATATAATAAAGATTGTGAACTTACAAATAAACATACATAACATCACACAGGGGTCTCATACATCACCCCTCCACCAACTCTTTGCATTGGTGTGAAACATTTGTTACAAACTATGCAAGAGCATTGTCAAAATACTACCACCAACTATATTCCTTATCTTACCTTTGGTGTATTTTTCCCCCAACCCATACTATTTTTTTTAATGTATTTTTGTTACCAATATTGTGAACTTGCAAAACAATCATACAGATGTGTAAATTTCCCATACAACTCCACACCCTGGTGGAATATTTGTTACAGATTATGAGATAATATCATCAGATTATTACCACCTATCATGGGCCATAGCATACATTTGGCACACTTTTTCCATACACCCCCATTATCAACACAGTGTACCTTGGCATTAATGCAAGAATATTATAGTATTGTTGTTAACCACAGTCTATAGGTCACACCAATTGTAGTTTTCCCATGTTTCTCCATATTCCCATCACCCTGCAATAGTGATGTACATCTGCTTTAGCTAACATAAGGACTCGCTTGCATTTGTACTCTTCACCACAATTCTCAACTGCCTCTGGGTCCTCTGTGTTATTCAGTCCCTAGATTATTCTTTAGCTTTCTTTCTATTGACATTTACTTCCCCAGACCACCTTTTTCAGTCACAATCCCATTTATAAACCAGTTGCTACTCACTATAATGTTTTACTATCAACTCTATCCATCTCCACACTTTTACAGTCAAGTTAACTGAAACTTCTACGTACATTAAGCATCCATAGTTCTTCTCAACCCTCCTCTTATCTCCTAATAACCTATACTCTAGGTTTTAATTCCATGAGTTTATTATTTTTATTTAGTTTATATTAATTAGTCAGGCTTGTCAAAAATCACTTGGCCTTAGATGTGAGGGCCTGTTTCTGAACCATCAATTTGTTCCATTGGTCTATGTGACTATCTATATGACAATACCATGCTGTTTTTACCACTGTAGCTAGGTAATATGATTTAAAGTCTGGAAATGAGAGTCCTCCAACTTCATTTTGCCTTTTTAAGATGTTTCTGGCTCTTACCCTTCCAGATAAATTTGATAACTGTGTTTTCCATTTGCTTAAAAAATGCTGGTGGAATTTTTTTGGAATTGCTTTGAATCTGTATATTAATTTGGGTAGAATTGACATCTTAATGATATTTAGTCTTCCAATCCATGAGCATGGAATGTTCTTCCAATTATTTAGGTCTTTTTAAAATTTCTTTTAGCAATGCATTATAGTTTTCTGAATACAAATGCTTTGCATCATTGGTTAAGTTTATTCCTAAATATTTGATTCTTTTTGTTGCCATTGTAAATGGAATTTTTTTCCTGACTTCCTCCTCAGATTGTGCATTATTAGTGTATAGATATACCACTGATTTTTGCATATTGATCTTGTATCCTGACACTCTACTGAAATCATTTATTAGCTCTAGCAGCTTTTTTGAAGATTTTTCAGGATTTTCTAGATATACAATCATACTATCTGCAAGTAATGGAAGTTTTCATTTTTCCTTTCCAATTTGGATGCCTTTTATTTCTTTTTCTTGCCTGACTGCTCTAGCGAGAACCTCTAGCACTATATTGAACAACAGTGGTGACAGTGGGCATCCTTATCTTTTCTCTGATCTCAATGGGAAAGCTTTTAGTTTTGCACCATTGAGTACAATGTTAGCTGTGGGTTTTTCATATATGGCCTTTATCATGTTGAGAAAATTTCCTTCAGTTCCTATTTTTGTAATGTTTTTATCAAGAAAAGATGCTGTATTTTGTCAAATGCCTTTTCTGCATCAATTAATGTGGTGTATTATGTGATTGATTTTCTTGTGTTGAGCCAGCCTTGCATGCCTGGTATAAAACCCACTTGATCATGATGGATAATTCTTTTAATGTGTTCTTGGATTCAATTAGCAAGTATTTTATTGAGGATTTTTTTCATCTGTATTCATTAGAGAAATGGGTCTGTAATTTTCTTTTTTTTGTAATATCTTTATCTGCCTTTGGTATTAGGGTGATATTGGCTTCATAGAATGTGTTTGGTAGTGTTCCTTCTTGTTGAATTTTTTGGAAGAGTTTGAGTAAGATTGGTATTAAATCTTCTTTGAACACTTGGTAGAACTCACCTGTGAAACCGTTTGGTCCTGGGCTTATCATTTTGGGCAGCTGTTTGATGACTGTTTCATTTCTTTTCTTTTTTTGTCTTACATTTGGTTTATTCACCCCACCCAATCTAACCCACCTGATTATTTTTTTACTTATTTTTTTTTAAATTAAAATTAATAGAGCACAAGGAACATTACATTAAAAAACATAAGAGGTTCCCATATAACCCACTCCCCACCCCCCACCACATCATTTTTGTAAATTGTATTTTTTGAAGGTATACATCACCAAAAAAAAGTTACATTAAAAAATATAAGAGGTTCCCATATATCCCCCACCCCCCACCCCACTTCTCCCATGCCAGCAACCTCCCCCATCATTGTGGCACACTCATTGCACTCGGTGAACACATTTTGGGGCACTGCTGCACTACATAGATAATAGTTTACCCTGTAGTTCGCACTCTTCCTCAGTACATTCAGTGGGTTATAGCAGGATATATAAAGTCTAGCATCTGACCCTGCAATATCATTTAAGACAACTCAAAATCCCAAAAATGCCCCCACATCATATCTCTTCTTCCCTCTCCCTGCCCTCAGCAACTACTGTGGCCACCTTCTCCACCTCGAAGCTAAAATGTCTTCTATTACTCGTCACAATAGTTTTATAGTAGAATATCAGTAAGTCCACTCTAGTCTATATTTTATTCCTCCATTCTGTGGACCCTGGGATGGTGATGTTCTCTCCACCTCTAGATCAAGAGGGGGCTTAGATTCCACATGGATGATGGATACAATTCCTCTGCTTGCTGTTGTAGGCGCTCTTGATTCCCTGGTGTGGTGGTTGACCATCTTCACCTCCCTGTTAGCTGATCTGGATAAGATCAACAAACCAGAGAGTAGGAGTCATCATTCTGCTGAGGCTCAGGGCCCAGCTGGCACATGAGCAGTCCAGAGATTCAAGTCTCCTGAGAATGGACTATCCCTAGTGCCAACCACAGGTTCAGTAAAAGTGACAGAAGAGGCATGTGTAGAAAAGTTACATCTTTTTGAGTCCAGCTCCATCATACTCAGGAGCACAAATTCCAAAGTAGGTCCCTCTGACCTAAATCCATCTGCCATGAACTCCAAATCCATCTGCCATGAACAAATATCCTGTGGATCTCTATAACCTTCAGAAGAACCAGTACCTAGAATTGTATCTACTGTTTCAATTTTTTTACTTGTGATTGGCTTGTTGAGGTCTTCTATTTCTTCTAGTGTCAGTGTAGGTCATTTGTACATTCTTAGGAATTTTTCCATTTCATCTACATTGTCTGGTTTTTTAACATAAAGTTGTTTATAGTATTCTCTTATGATCTCCCTTATTTCTGTTGGGTCAGTAGTAAGGTTCCCTTTTTCATTTTTTATTTCATTTATTTGCATCTTCTCTTTTTTTCTTAGTCAGTCTAGCTAAGGGTTTGTCAATTTTGTTAATCTTCTCAAAGAACCAACTTTTGGTTTTGTTAATTTTCTCTATTGTTTTTTCTGTTCTCAATTTCATTTTTTAATTTTTATTTATTTATTAATAAAACTTTTAAAATTAAAGTTAATAGACCACATAGAACATTACATCAAAAAAAAAACATAAGAGGTTCCCATTTAACCCACACCCCACTCCCCAATCCCCATCATTTTTGTAAATTGTATTTTTTTGAAAAGGTTACATTATAAAAAACATAAGAGGTTCCCATATACCCCCCATTCCCCCACCCCACTCCTCCCATACCTACAACCCCCCCCCCCATCATTGTGGCACACTCATTGCACTCCGTGAACACATTTTGGAGCACTGCTTCACCACGTGGATAATAATTTACTCTGTAGTTCACACTCTCCCCCAGTACATCCAGTGGGTTATGGCAGAATATATAAAATCCAGCATCTGACCCTGCAATATCATTTAGGACAACTTCAAAGTTGTCCAGCCAAGTCCACTAATCAGTAGCTGAGGTCAGTGGACATCTGTCTCTTCCTCTACCATTTATGGGAAAGGGAGCTTTTAACTCCAGCCATGGAATAGCTCCTGAGGCGGCTTGTGCCCTAGAGTAGGATGGGCACCAGCCTCTGCATGTGGCTTGCAGCTTTCCAGAGAGGTGGTGCAAGTCCCCCAGCTTCCTCCCTGCCAGAGGTGGGATTGGGGTTTAGGCTAGACTTGCAATCCAACCTGGGTGGAAAGAAGCCGGTCCTTACAAGCACTGTGATTTTCAATCAGCTCACCTTCCCCTCGTGCCCAGGGTGGAGTCAGAATGGTGGCCACCAGCTTCCCTCTAACCTGGACAGGCTCAAAGTTTAGTTGTTCCTAAGATTCTGCTTCAGCCTGCTGAATCCACTAATCAGTAGCTGAAATCGGTGCCACACCATGTTTTCCTCACGTTTTTATTGGGGGAGTTGGAACTTCAACTCTAACCATGGAATACCTCCCAAGGCAGCTTGCACTCACGGGCACCGACCTCCATGGCGTGGAGGGCTCTACTCATGATTCCTCTGTGCAGATGGGTAGTCTCCTCCTTCTACACTCTCAAAAATGTTGCAAGATACTCCTCTGGTCTCCCAGTTCCTTCCAAAGATGCTTTAGGTAGCTCTGAGTGACCACCAACTGCCCTGTTTTAGGAGCTGACTGTAGGAGCTCCTTACTCTGACACCATCTTGGCTCCACCCCCACCCCTCCATCTGCTTTTGCTTGATATATGTGCTTGTTTTCTCGTCATTGTTTTTGCTCATTGCCTGTTTGTTTGTTTTTTTTCTTTAGGAATCACCAGGAACTGAACCCAGGACCTCCCATATGGGAGGTGGGTGCTCAACTACTTGAGCCACATCTACTTCCTGCTCATTTGTTTTTGCTTGTGTTTGCTTGTTTTCTTGCTCACTATTTTTTCTCATTGTTTTTGCTTGATGTCTGCTCATTGTCTGCTTGTTGTTCATTTGTATTCTTTAGCAAACCTGGCACCTCCCATGTGGAAGGTGGGTGCTCAGTTGCTTGAGCTGTATCCACTCCCATGAGTCAATTTTTTTTCATATACTTTTTTTTTCTTTAAAGAAACTTAGTTACATAAATGTATATAAAAAATATAGGGGATTCCCATGTGCCCCTCTCCCTAGCCCTCCCACATTTTCCCACATCAACAACATCTTTCATTAGTGAATCAATTTTAATTGATTGGTTTCCCCCCTTATTTTGCATAATATTTATTTCTCCTTTGTATGCCAGGTTTTGTTAATTTCACCTTATTGGGTTTGGATTTTTATCCCAATAAATAAACCTGAGCTTTTTTTCTAGTATGCAATTAAATTACTTAGAAATAGTTTGATCCTTCCAGGTATTCTTTTCAAATATTTATTAGATGAAACTAGAACAGCATTTGGTCTATGGCCAATTATCACCAACTTTCATGGCAAGACCATTCTGAGTACTTACTCTCTGTGAATTACAAGGTTTGCTGGTGGGAACTGACATTATTTCTAACCCTGTGTGAACTTGCATTACTGCTTCTTAAATCCTTTGTTCTTTATCTAGCCTAAGGCAATTGCTTACATGCATTCTACCGAATGATCAAGAGGGCCCTCTGCAGATCTTCGGAGTTTTCCCTCTGTGTGATCTCTCTTCTCTAGCACTCTTCCTTGTGAACTCTAGCCAGCTTGGCCTTTCTGGTCTCTCAGTTCTGTTTCCTCAATCTCAGGAAATCTTTCTGTCTTCCCTGGGTTATTCCTCTCTATACCATATCTTGTAAAATCTCTTATGGTGGTAAACTAGGGCAATTTCAGGACTCACCTCATTTGTTTCTTGTCTCTCAGAGATTTTGGTACTTCCTTGCCTGATGTCCATTATCTTGAAGACTATAGTTTCATGTTTTTTGAGTAGTTTTTGTTTGTTTGTTTGTTTTAAAGCAGGAGGTAAAATTTGGTCCCTGTTTTTCCAACTAGATCAGAAACAGAAGTCCTTCAATGTCTACTTTTCATCCACAGACTTTAAAACATAGTAAATCTGTACAGAGATGGAAAAATGCAGACATTGGTCTACAAATCAAGACAGAACTGGGGACACACTTTTATCCATGGTTTCATCATTTTATATTATGTTTTATTCTATTATTCTCATAATACATGAGGCATCCCCACAACTACCTAGTAAGGCAAACATTAAGATTTTTCAGGAGAAATTGTTTTCCACAATTATAATGAAGACTTTTTAAGTCACTGGAGGAAAACCCCTACTTTTTTTTTTTAAGGAGGTATTGTGGATTGAACCTAGGATCTCATACATGGGAAGCAGGCTCTCTGTCACTGAGCTACATCAGCTCCCCAAAATGCTGAGTTTTTGTTTGTTTGTTTTTTGGAGGTACCAAGGCTGAGGATTGAACCACAACCTCATATGTGGGAAGCCAGCACTCAACCACTGAGCTATACCAGTTAGTGGTTAAATGACAGGTTAGTAAATGTATGAAATAACTGAGCAGGTCTGAGATACAGACTGTTGAAGGGGGCACGTGGATGTTGTAAAAGAAGGCAATGGAGAATGTCCTGAGTGTCAGAGGAAGACAATGATTAGGAGACTGCCTGAGTTTGAATCCCAGTACTGCACTTGACAACTAATTTATGTGCGACAAATTATCTAGCCTATCCATACCTTGGTTTCCTTATTTATATTTACATTTATAAAATGCTGCTAATAATAGTAATTATTCAGAGACTTGGTATCAGGGTTAAATGAGTTACTATTTGTAAAGTGTTGATTATACAGAAAAATTGATGTGTGTTAACCAAAAAATCAGATATTTTATTTGCACACAACAACTACCAACTCTTGTTTAAGCAGACTTGAACTTTGTTAAAAGGATTCTGACTAACAAACAGATCTCTAGGAGGAAGAGCAGGCCACAAAACTGGTCCCATGAAGACATCACAGGCATGAAGGGCACAAGCGCTGCACCTTGCACTGCCAATGCTATGAGGCTGGACCCAGAACACTGCCACTGGAAACTGGAGGTCACTGCCTTCACTCTCTCCAGAAGGCATTCTTTAACATCCCTGCTTTCTTGGGTCTTCAAACTCCAAATTCATGTCTAGGATAAGTGGAGACTCATGTCTGGGGTAAGGTAGGTCAATATTCATATCATAGCTACAAGGGAGTTTCTCTAGTGGGAAGTAAGCTCTGCCTCACAAGTTGGAGGGGTTCCTGGTCTTAGAAATGAGATTCAGACACTTGGAAGTCAAAAAGAATGCTAAATGGGCAGAGGGTTGCAAGAAAGAAGGATTGTAAGAATATTAAATGAACCAGGAAGTCTACACACAAGGTTTAACAAATTGTAGGCTAACTACAAACATTTATTGATCAAATCTGGGTGAGAAGATGTTATAGGAGAGGAAGAAATGGATAAAAGAGGAAATTATCTAGAATTCCCTTAGGGGGACAGGGAAGGGGAAATACAGGCAAGTTTGCTCTTGTCAATTTATCCCCTCTTTCTCAGAAGCCTCATTCCAACATCCCTGACCCTTCATTTACTCTAACCCTCCTTCCCCATCCGCAACCCCAGCACTAGTCTGCATCCCATTTTTGCCATCAATCAATTATCAACTCATTTTTTTGCAAAGGTTTTCAGCAATAACTGGGGTTGTAACTGATAAACTATTAATGTGTAAATTCTTCCAGGGATCATTTGCATTTCAATGGAAAAACAAAGCCTTCCAGCTCTGGAGGAATAACAAGAGGTTGGACATTTTGCGACCTTCTATTCCAACCAGCTCTGGAAAAGGCCCTTCCTCAGGGCTGGCTGGCTGCAAATGAGGCAGGCTTATCTACAGACAAACGGTTTCTGATAGTCACATGCCCATTACAGGGTGCACATTCCCCCCTTTCCTTTCAGTTTCCTGAAAATCAAACTCATCCCTTTCTTTCCTTTCTCAAAGGTTAAAAATAGCACCCTATTCAATGGCCTCAATAATTTAGAACCGATTAATAAGTAATTGACCCAGGAGGCTACACTGAGTCTTCTATTTTTACTTACAGTGTCTCACCAAGCAAAAAGGAGCCAACCATTGACACCCATTGATCTGGCTTCACAGGGAACAGCTCAGGCAGAGCTTGCAATGTAGACTCTTTTCTCAAGGGTGAAGATGAACCATTGGGTGACAGTGACTTTAGAATGTGAGTAACTAAACAGGAACTTAAGCATATATGCCTTGCCCAGTACTCCTTGAGTTGCCTAGAGCATGCCCCTGGAGGAACACTTTCAATAAAGCAGGACAGGCACATTCCTTCTGTAATAGGCTCTGGGGCCACTTTCTCTCTAAGATACCATTTTCTAAATATCAAAACTCCACAGAAGAACAAGACATATTTCTGGGTCCCCAAAGACTTGGGTTGCCCCAGCTTCCTAACTTTATGCCTCCTTCACATTCCCTCACCCCACATCTCCTTGCATCAGCTCCACTGTGTACTATTTTCAGGAAGGTTGAGCATATACTCTGGGCCAATCCACTGGTTTCTGGGAGGGGTCCATCTTAGGCCTTTTGGTCATTGCTTAATAAAATTAGTTTGATTTTTCTTCCTATTTCCTCAGTTGTCATGGCTCTCCTTTCCTCATTTCCTGTGGATTCCAACCCTAATGTTTGGCCAGCACTCCAGCCCCCATCTCTAAGAGACCTAGTCTAACTTTTTATAACCCCACACCTGCAACCCTCTGTACTGTTTGTACAAAACTGAGCTCTCTCAATGTGAAGCTATGTCAAGTTCTTTCATATGACCTCATTGTGTCTCATCTTTCTCAGCATCATTAATTCATTCTCACATCTCACCCTGGAAATATATGCTTTCCTCTTCCAGAGCTGCTACTGCCTCTGCCAAAGGGAAGAGATGTATATTTCAGAAAGTGAGAAACTCCTACTATTCTCCTTTACCTCCCACAAAACAAAATAACGACTTTGCACCAAGTAGGTTTTCTCTCACATTTAATGAAAAGTTACTGTGGCATGCTTTATTAGAGCAACACATTTATTTTTCCTTAAAAAGTCATCTAAGATATTGTTATTTTCCTCATTTTACACATGAGAAAATGAAGGCACAGAAACTTGTTGATGGTCGTAGTGGCAGAAGCAGAATATGAGTAGGAAGTCTCACTGCAAAATTATTACTCAGCTCTACAGGACAGAAGATCAGACCCTCTTGAGGCAGGTTAGTATAAGAAAAGAGGGAAGGAGAGTCACAACTGAGACCCAGCAGAGAACCCCCTGAAGGATGGCCGCTACTAAGAACAAAGCAAGCAGACCCTGCTGCCAAGACCTCGGCTCAAGAGGAAGCCCGGGATAACTCCAAACAGGCCCCTCCATTGGCCCCAGATAGCGCCAAACGAAAGGCCTCATCATTGTTCCCCTGAGAGCTTACAGGTGGGGATGGTAAGGCAACCAATCAGAACAGCAAACAACTAGGGGCCCTCCCCAACATTAGCATAGGGGAGGAGTAAAGAATGGCCTTAATAAAGGCCTTAATAAAGGAGTAAAGAATGGCCACCTGCTCCTCTTTGCCTGGAGGTAGCCAGCATCCATGTCTCTGGTGTGTATTTATTTCTTCTCTCTAATTTCTCAATAAATTCTTTTTTACTGGTCTAACTAAATTGGCATGTTCTTAAATTCTTTAAACAATATAGCCAAGAACCTAAAGGAATCCAGATTCTTCCGACTACACTCTTGTTCCATTTGGTTCACAAGAACCCTGCAAGTGAACATCTATTATCTCTCCCTAGCTCTGGTACATCCACTTTTTTCCTCCCCAGGAGACAAGATGCCTTCTACTCAATCACATCCTGTATGAGATCTCTTCTCCTTATCCTCACTTTCTGCCAATTTCAGAGGATGAATTAGCAGGGTTGAATGACCTTAAAGGAGAAATCATTGTTCTAAAATCCATAAATTATAGATGTAGGACTCATTGAACCAGGGCACCCTCCATAGTCTATTCTAAAAATTTGAAGCAATTGTGAATGTTCATAATTACAGTGAATTATGATAATCAACACCAGCTATCAAATTGCTTTTTCCATATCTTTGAAAAGTGGAACTGAAGTTTTTCAGGGTGAGTGTTCTGGAGAGTATATTTAGTCCCTAGTTCTGAAACATGAATATATTGTGAATAGATATGATTAATAAGAGAATCCCAGCTGGGGTTTCTAAAAGAAGTATAACTCATTAATTCATTCACAAATATTTATAAAGTGCCTGCTATGAGCTAGATGCTAGATCCTTTCCAATTTTGAAAATCTGTCATTTCAAGAGAAAATAGAAGTGGACCCAGAGGAATTACTTGGACATTTAGAGGAAACAGGAAAGGAGCACTTTCTGTCATGTAAGTAAAGGATAGAGATAGAAACAAAAGTGGCTTATGCCAAAAAAAAAAAAAAAACAAACAAAAGTGACTTATGCTGGGATGGGCAAATAGATCTCTCTGGTAGAGCAAATGAAGCCCTCCAGAAAATCATGGGAAATATGGTTGGATGGACAGATTGGGCCAGGTTATAGGAAGCATTGCAAATCAGGTCAGTAAGGCCGAGTTCCAACTGTGCACCTTAAGCAAGAGTCATTGTCATAGCTGGGAAATGCTGTGAAGACCATAGCTTCTTTATGTTAAGGAATCAGTGGTCAACTCAATGAAAGTGAATCTTCCCTCTCGTTATACATGCAATTTGATGAAAATGAACCTCTCCAATTAGAGTAGAAAAGTGACATCCTTGTGGCCTAGATGTATAGCACAGAAACAGGAGCGGAAGGCATTTTCTCCCCTTTCAGAGTTTGCATTTTCTCTATAGCTTTCATCTCTCAGATCTGCAATGATGCAGTTTGCTAGATGTTCCAGAGGCTGCTAATGAAATTCAGCTATAATCTGTTCATTTCATAGCCATTATTAGGAACCAGACTACCCTCTTCACCTGTTGCCTTTCCAGGCTGCCCGCAGGCACTGGAGCAGTGTAGACCGAGTTTGCAGCAGGAGAGGGCAGTCCTCCTGCTGGTGCGTCCTCCCTCCCCTTAGGCTTTCTGGGACTAGAAGGGCCATGGGCCTCTCACTGACACCACATCAGAGAAAGGAAAAACCAAACAGGATAGGGGATAGGAATGGTCTGGGAACAAAAAAGAGAAAACCAAGGAGAGCATCAATTACATGAAGGGCACCTGGCCGAAAGAAGCAGCAGCACTTCTTTTCAATGCCACAGAGGACAGACCAAGAAATAAATATGTTTGGAGTATGGCACAACTGTAATGTTATCTTCACAGTCAAATTTGCTTCTTATCAAGGGCTGTTAACAGGCCAGACTACCTAAGGGAGTTGTGAAATCTGCCCCCTTTAAGTCTTTAAAAACAGCTCCAATTTGTATTTGCCTGGGAGTAGACTAAGAAATGAACTCTCAGAAGAAGGAAGCGTTAGTTAGCCTTCTGAGGTCTTTTTTTTTTAGTTAAGTTTATTTAGTTCAAATTTATGGAGAATGATTAGGTCTGGATGGTTTTTGTGTATGCTCTTGTCCTGTGTTTTTACTTTCCTATTCCCTATGTTTGAGATTCTTCCAGGCTCATCTTCCTCCCTCCAAAAAATCCATACTTTACTACTCCAAGTCACCAGAAAACTGTCCTTCTTCTACATTGCTACAATACATTCAGTCTTTGCCAAAGATTTAAGCAGTTGAACATAAACTGTTCTATATACTTTATCATTGGCTAAGTGTTGGTTTGTGTTTTTTTTAAAGATTTATTTTTAAAGAATTTATTTCTCTCCCCTTTCTCCCACTCCCCCAGTTGTCTGCTCTCTGTGTCCATTCACTGTGTGTTCTTCTGTGTCCGCTTGTACTCCTGTCAGCGGCACTGGGAACCTGTGTCTTGTTTTGTTGCGTCATCTTGCTGCATCAGCTCTACATGTATGTGGTGCCATTCCTGGGCAGGCTGCACTTTTTCACACAGGGCAGCTCTCATTACAGGGCATACTCCTTGCATGTGGGGCTCCCCTACATGGGGGACACCCCTGCGTGGCATGGTTCTCCTTGCGTGCATCAGCACTGCACGTGGGCCAGCTCACCACACGGGTCAGGAGGCCCATGGGTTTGGACCCTGAACCTTCACTGTGGTAGGCAGACTCTCTATCAGTTGAGCCAAATCCGCTTCCCCAAGTGTTGTTTTTTGTTTTTTTTTTTTAAGATTTATTTTTTTTTATATTTCTCTCCCCTTCCCCCGCCCCCGCCAGTTGTCTACTCTCTGTGTCCATTTGCTGTGTGTTCTTCTGTGACCACTTCTGTCCTTATCAGTGGCACTGGGAATCTGAGTTTCTTTTTGTTGCATCATCTTGTTGTGTCAGCTCTCCATGTGTGCAGCGCCATTCTTGGGCAGCTGCACTTTCATGCTGGATGGCTCTCCTTACGGGGTGCACTCCTTGTGCGTGGGGCTCCCCTACACGGGGGACACCCCTGCATGGCATGGCACTCCTTGCATACATCAGCACTGCCCATGGGTCAGCTCCACACGGGTCAAGGAGGCCCAAGGTTTGAACTTAGGACCTCCCATGTGGTAGGCGAACGCCCTATCCATTGGGCCAAGTCCACTTCCCAAGTGTTGGTTTTTAATCCAACTAGATTGCCAACTCAATAAGGGCAGGGACAATATTAATACTTTACCATTTTCCCCTAGAGTTCTGCGCAGGATGCCACAATCTAATACACTTTTATTGACTGAGAGCAAAGAAATATCCCATAAACTGTCTGTATGTAATGTAATATTTGTTGAGCAACTACCTTGTGTGAGGTACTTAAAATTCTTTGTTTAGCAATGCTCTTTGAACAACATCACTTTTAGAAAGCAGCCTGTAGTATAAATTATGATTTTGTTAAGTGAAAGTTTTATCATAGGCAAGTTAAGTTGCTGGTTGTTTAGGACATGATCACATGCAAACTCCTAGTAAGCACAATTTAGTTATAAGATTCCTGGATGTGGGAAGGAAGAATTAAAGAAGAAATTTTATTTGAAATTTGAGCAGTAGAAATCTTGATTTAAAAAGGGGTAATATTAGAGAATATTTTATTTATAGAGCATCCTAACATGACAGTCTATTAAGTAAATAAGATGAATACTGGTAGAACCCAAAAGAATGACAAGAGTGTTGATTTAAGGTCAGTAGTCAAATGTGTACAGCAGTGGTTGTTTTGTTGTCTGGGAAAATTAGACCAGTGAATTTGGTGCCAAACTGGTCTGAAGTGCTATAAGCCTATGGACAAATTCCCCAAAATGATCTGTTTAAAGTGAAGGGAAAAACATTTGACTGAAGTCTAGAGACAATGGCAAATTTAAATTAAGCCTTTATTGATAGAAATTAAGGATTAGTAAACAAGCAAAAGTTTTGATCTATTTAGATCTTTCTCCTTAGGTATCATCTTTGAAAATATAGCGTCTTTAAATATGCCATGCTTAATTTTAAGAAAAACATAGGGACTATTGAGTAGAAAAGGATGGCAATGTCTCCATACCCTTGTTAATACGGCAACAGAATTATGAAATCTGTTTGATAAGGTTACGACTTTAGAACCAAGGCATAATTGCTATCATTGAGAATTTGGTAGCTTACTTAACTGCAAAGTATTTCAGAAGAAGCAAACATCTTCTCAAGGGCTAAAGTTACAGTGATAAAACTGTAGAATATTCTAATGTTACATCAGAAATGGATTAAAATTATATAAGTAATCAGACTACAATCAAAGACCCAGTAATGACAGAAAATGATTTAGCATTTAATGATTCAGAGGGTTGTGCTTAAGAACCTTTGTTTTGAATCATTTACAATGCAATCCTGTGAACTTTCTAGTTATTGAACATAGTTGCAGTCTTATCATAGATCACAAAATGAATAGTTAAGAGGCAGATATCTGACATGTTTTCTCTATTGTCCAGGAAATAAGAAGAATTTAGCTCTCCTTGAGGTTCTTTGTCTTTTGCATGGTTGTTATTTATGATAACTATAATAATACTTGAGTCTTTTCCAACTATATTATCATTGCTTCCCAAGCTCTTTGCACCCTGGCACTCACGGGAAATGGCAGTATATGAACTGAATCCTGGGAAAATGGAGCAGGTATCTAGGGCTCTGGCCTCCTGGTGCCCTTCCTGCTGGCCCAAGGATGGAGGAGACCTGTATCTCTGTTCACCTAGAATCCATCTGTGGGTTCCTGGTAGTGATGCTCGGAGATGGCCAGTTTTTGCAACCTCATCCATGGTCCTCTAACTAGCATGAAAACATATTCTTCCCATATCGTCACCTTCACTGAACTCAGAATCCTGGGTGAGGGAGGATCTCTGGGAGGAGAAAGAAGCTGAGCAAACTCACAGAAAGGAAGACCTAGTATGCCTTTTTCAGCGAACAGAAACACTCGTTTGTAAGCAGTGACAGCTGTTGTCCTCAGAGAATTTTGCTGACAGTATGAGAGTGGGGCATGATGTCACAGGAACCCTGGCTTGGCCAGCACAGCATGGTGTCCATAGCAGCTGATCTGTTCATCCAGATTGAAAAGATTTCTTCTCCTGCTGCTCTCCCACCCTCCCCTTCTCGCTGCCAGTCTGAGTGATAATTGTAAAGCCATGCAGCTTCTTTCAGAAGTAGGCCATAGGAGCCAGGCATGGGTGTTTTCATTGCTGGCATGTTGCAATTATCACTGAGGATGGCTCTGATGACAGCATAATACATGTGTTTTGTGCTAAAAAAGTCAGTGCCACTGGCTTAAAGAGCAAAACTTCCCAGTGATCAGAGCACAGTTTCAACATGACATGGTTTGTGGGCCCCAATTCAGTAGCCACCTTTCTTTATTCCCAAGATAATTCCTACAAAAGAAGACCAAGGAAGCCGTTATTCTCTACATAGTCCCTGGAAAGCCACAAGAAGGGAACACTTTTTTTCGAGTTAAGAACTCTTAGGCTCTTAACACAATAGAAAGGGATACTTCGTAAGGTACCTCTGTGTCCAAGTCCAAATTGTAAATTTATTTGAACTTCAGAGGAAAAAGTCAGTGTCTGAATAGGACTTAATGAAAGTGGTCTGGGTCAGAATCCTAAGTCTATGATTTAGTAGCTTTGGAAATTTTAATTAACTTCTGTCTCTCATCTTTAACATGCATATAATCACACCTATTTCACAGACTTGTTAGAATTACATAAGTAAATGTAAGTAAAATACTTATCCTAGAGCTTTGCTCAGTGTAAATACTACACCAATAGTTGTTGCTATTGTTATTTTTGTTATTATTATTATAGTCAGCATTCATGCTTTTAAGAATGGAGCTCTGTCTAAGGAAAGTGGTACTCAGGCTTGCTAATTTCTTCTTAGTGCTCACCAAATCATGCTATCATCATCTAGATGAGTAGAATCGTGATATCAATTGTAATCTCTTTCAAAATTTTAATACATTATGTTGGTGATAAGGTTGAACAAATAATCTCAGACCAGAAGGGGACAATTTGACAACATACACCACCACACCAGAGTAATCTGTAAACTGAAAAATTTCTTCAAGACCTCAAGAAGTTCAAGTTAAGTATTCTTTTGCTGGACAAGGAAAAAAAATGAACATCATATATAGTTAATTTTGACATTTTTATACCAAAGGCTTAACCTTTTATATTATTGAATCATCTAAAATAAGTTATCTTTTCACATCATGGCTATTTTTATTTATCTAACCATGAATTGTCAACCTGAAAAGGGTATGTCTTATTTATTATTCAACATTAAGTAGCTGCTTTTCACTTTGATCTAAGTTATTAATTTATAGACTGCTTTTACCTTAAGTCATCTGGTGACAAAGCATAGTTCCAGAAGTAGATTTTGCAGATAAGCAGCTTAAAGCAGGAGACTGTTTAAGGCGATTTGATGTTTACTCAATAATTCATTAAAAGGAAACAATGAAAAAGAAGTTTTTAGGCAGAAAAAATATTTTCTTCATAGTCATATTAAACTATCAAATTTTCATTAAGTATTGTGTTTTAGGCAATTGCATTAAGAAATCATTTGCAACTAAACTGACAATAGGTTAAGACTATTATTAGTGTGCTGGCTGTTAGAAAAGACAGACTCAAATTCACTTAGGGTTCATTAGGCAGAATCAAATTACAAAGCAACAGTTTTCCTGTTGTACACTTAGAGACCATCCACCCGAGATAAGAACACATGAACCCAAGAGACCAGGCCCACATTATCTCTCCAAATTATCATTTATTATAAAATGGGGCTTTCAAAGATTTCCATTCTATTATTAGGTTTGTTTTTCAAAAATACAGGACACTGAGGCAATAAAGAACCTTAGTAATCATCTTGTCCATTCCCAGCATTTTACAGATAAATGACAGTAAAGAAAAGAAATTAAGAGTGGACGCTGAGAAGTCAGACTGCCTGAGTTCAAATCTTGGCTCAGTTACTTAATAGCAATGTGACCTTGGACAAGTTGTTTCTTTGTCTGTACTTTGGCTTTCTGAATTGTAAATAAAAGTTACACGCTAAGAAACTATTTATAGTATTGGATCATTTTGAGAAGTAAATGAGGCAATAATAAATGTTAGGTATTATTACAAATGAAAGAACTGTGAGGAGTTAAGGGATTTGTGTAAGGTTCCTCAGTTAGCTAGCAGTGGAGTCCAAATGTCTTTACTCCAGTCCAAGACACCCAATTCTACACATGAACAGTATGGTAGTAAACATAGATTGTTTCTGCCTAAACAGCATCTATTTCTTCTTCTTCTAACAACATCGTAATTTTTCCTTTGGAGAGCTACCTAACACCACTGTAAGTCTGAGTACCTTTTTGGGACTGAGGGACTATCACTCGACCAAAACCTGGCCAATCAGAGCATTACCCTGGCCACAATTGTTTAGTTCAGGGAACGGCCCACTAGTGACCCCCAAGCCCACTTGTGAGATACCATCCCAGGATTTTTGCTAGAACAATTTGCTGGGACATCCTTTGGGTATGCCAAATATTACTATGCAAGCCCATAGGCCCTGGTGGCCATATTGCCACTAAGAAGGTAAAGTCTGCATGAAAAAGAAATCAAGAGAAGAGAAGATAGTTCATCAATGGAGAGAGAAATATTCCTGATGGCATCGCTTGGACACCTAAATCCAGCCACATCTGAAAGTAGGATAGATCTATCCTTGGGCATTACGGTTAGTTCAGACATGAGTTTTGTTCAGACAGAAGTGGTTTCTGTCACTTGCACTGAAAAAGTTCTTACTTATATGGGCATGTTTAAAATATACCACATCATTTTAGCTTTGAGCTTAAGTATTTCCTTGTACAAATTAGTACAAAATACAAATCTTCCTGAACAGGCAGAAATGATTTTGACAGTCCTTCCTACTCCATGATATTTTGATATTGTTTTGGTAAGACAAGCAATATTGGGAAGACAGCATAGATGGGCTTTGGAGTCAGATATGAGTTTGAATCCTATCGCTTCCACTAATTTGTTTCCTTCTTGCTGGTTAGATAACCTCCCTGAGCCTCAGTTTCCTTACTGAACAAAATGTAAGTGTTCCATGAGGTATTGTATACAAAGCACTAAGCATTAAGAATATAGTAATAGTAATAAGAACAACTAACATTTATTGATGTTTATTGGGTGTTAGGCTCTGTTGAGCACTTTATGGATATTACTTGATTTACTCCTCACAGCAAACCTATATAAAAAAAGGCTCTAAACTCACTGCAAGGCCAGTGGGCCCTACTTTGGAGTTTGTGCTCCCGTGTGTGACAGAGTTGCACTCAGATGTGACTTCTCTACACATGCCTCTTCAGTCCCTTTTATTGAACCTATGGTTGGTGCTGGAGTTGGTAGGTGTATGTCCCAGAGACTTGAATCTTTGGGCTCTCCATATGCCATCTGGGCCCTGAACCTCTGTGAATTTTCAACACCTACTTTTCAGTTCACTGGACTCACCCAGGACAGCCTCCATGCCAAGGAACTGAGAGAGTCTAAACTGTAAGCAGGAGAGGCCCATCCATCAGCCATGAGAGATCAAAACCCCCTCTCAATTAGAGGTGGAGTGGGCATCACCATCCCAGAATCCTCAAGATTGGGCAATAAATTATGGACTAGAATGGACTTAATGGTATTCTACTATAGACTTATTTTGATTCTAGCAATGGAGGAAATTATATCTTTTTTTTTTAAAGATTTTACTTTTTATTTATTTCTCTCCCCTTCCCTCTCCCCCCTCCCCCCAGTTGTCTGCTCTCTGTGTCCATTCACTGTGTGTTCTATGTCCACTTATATTCTTGTCAGCAGCACCGGGAATCTGTGTCTCTTTGTTGTGTCATCTTGCTGCATCAGCTCTTCATGTGTGCAGTGCCACTCATGGGCAGACTGCACTTTTTTCACATTGGGTGGCTCTCCTTACGGGGTGCACTCCTTGCACATGGGGCTCCCTACGTTGGGGACACCCCTGTGTGGCATGGCACTCCTTGTGCGCATCAGCACTGCACATGGACAAGCTCATCACATGGGTCAGGAGGCCTTGGGTTTGAACCTTGGATCTCCTGTATGGTAGGTGGACACTCTATCCATTGAGCCAAATCCACTTCCCTGAAATTATGTCTTTGAAGTGGAGACAGTGACCACTGGAGTTGCTAAAGGCAGAGACAGGGAAAAAGAGGCGTAATATGAGGCATTTCAGGACTTGGAGTTGTCTTGAATGACATTTCAAAGACAAATACAGGATATTATATATCCTGCCATAACCTACAGAATGGAGTGGGAGAGAGTGTAAACTACAATGTAAACTAAAATCCATGCTGTGTGGCAATGATCCAAAATGTGTTCATCAATTGCAATGAATGTACCACACTAATAAAAGAAGTTGTTAATGTGGGAAAGGTGGGGGTGTGGGGAATGAGTCATTTGGGAATCCCCTATATATTTTTTTACATTTTATATAATCTATGTATCTCTTAAAAATAAATTTAAAAAAAATTTTTTAAAAAGAGGTTATCTTTATTCCTCATTTTGCAGAAGAAACTGAGAGATAAGTTACATAATTTGCACCAGTGTGGACAACTATTAAGTGGTAGAGCCAGAATTCTTATTTCAAAAGCCAAGCTCATTAATATTTTGCTAAATTGTCTCTCATCTTTTCCAATAACTATTAGCTCCTGAGGTTGTGGCTATTGATAACACTTTCCTGACATAAGTTTAATATTTGACCCAGATTCTGAAGTAATGGTCTTGAAGCAGTTAGGGCCAAAGGTTAAAGGACAAATAGGACAGGCCCCATTCTAGGGGAGTTTATAATACAGTCAGGAGTGAAGCTGGAAGGAAAATTTATGGTAATCTTTCTGAGACTTGGTTTCCTCATCTGTAAAATGTAAAATGGGTTATATTCCAGGTTTTAAAACAAGGGTTAAAAGAGATAATTATGAAAAATATTTATCACGTTGCCTGAAAATCACTATAGTCACCATCAGTGTAATTACCAAGAATGCTTATTAAAATAGGCAGAGCATGGTCCCAAGTTTACAAATGCTCACAGAATGTGGCTTTCCTTAGTGATCTTTTTTTTTTGGTATACAGCTCTTGTTTTCATGGTAAAACCAACCAACAAACAAAAATGATTAAAAAAGAAATGAAAATCACTGCAAGCTGAGGGATTCTGTTACCACCTAACAGCAAACAAAATCACCTACAAGGTCTTCGAGAGCAAAGACAGAATTGCAGTATCTGTCCCTCTCTCAGTAAAGTACATCTCTGAAGAAGACAAGTCACACATTGCTCTGAGAAACCACATGGGAAAGGGGCAAAGTTTCAGCACAGAGGAACTATTCAGCAACACAAGACCAACTCTGCTCTCTGGTACAGGTCTTTCTAGGCACAGAGTTTGATGGGCTGTGCTTCTCTCTCCAAAGTGGCCAGAGTGGTCATTTTTAGGTTCTTCCTTCTATTTCAGAGAGATGCTGTATACTGGGGCTTAGTTATGCTCAGCTCCCCACTTCCTGCCACTGTCGTTGCTATTCACATCATTACTACACCCACCCAACCTCTTCCAGGTGGGATATTCACACACAGACTTCCACCCCTCACAGTGGATGGGCTTCTTTTTCCCCTCTCATCCTTACCACCTCAACTCCAACGCAGAAGAGCAAGGGGCATACCTTGGTGTTCCCCTTACTATAGGTGAACGTTTCCTGCTGTGTGATACTCAGGGACAAAAGCTCTTCCATAAGGTTGTGAATAAAACATGCCCTTGGTCCTGTTGGTTGGAGCAAAAGGGTGTCTATAGGAACCATATTATCTAGTGTTCATAGTCTAACCAGAAGATTGGTAGAAAGAGGAGAATGGAGTTTCCTTGTTTCCAGGAGGTGACATTTTTCTATATCTTCTTCCCTCCTCCAGTGATTTACTTTTGGCTTCTGGTAATCTGCCCCACCTACCAGAACTGGATCACAACTCCCCTGAAGACAGAATACCAAGAGTAGAATGTGAACAGTCTTGAAATCAATGTTGTGTTTACTTCCCACATTCATCTATCACATGAAGAGAAATCTTGTGATCTGCCCTGCTTGCCTGGATAAAATATTTTGAAATTTACAAGCACTTCCTTAGTAAGAAAAAATAATATAAATACATAAAAATGTCTTTCCAGGAGGTCTTGTGCCTTAGAGTAGAGCTTACTGTTTTCACATCTATGATATCCTGTTCTTTTCATCCTCTTGATAATAAAAGAAAAGGAGTGAAACTTTTGAGATGCTTTATTGTTGATGGTTTTTGTTGTAAAATTATATATACTCATTGCCAAAAATAAAACAGACAACACAAAATGGTATAAAGAGTAAAAAGATTACACAAATAATCCTACTGTCCACAGATCACTAATATTTCAGTGTTGAGCCTTCAAGCATTACAATTTACATTTTAGCCTATATAGTAAAAATGACATTGTCTTATAACCAGATTTTTAACAAGTTACTCTCAGCATTCACAATGTTAGAATATATAGACATCTTTTAACCTTTATTTTAAATGCTAGCATGTTATTCCATTACATGGAGATACTTTATTTAACCAATTCCTTATTGATGAAAATTTTGATTGTTTTAAAAAATGTTCACAATGAATTTTTACAATCAATCTATACATCTTTGACTACCTGTTTAATTATTTTCTTGGGCTGTATTCCTAGATTCTCTAGATCAAAGGGTTTTTACACTTTTACAACTTTTTGACTGTTTCCAAATTATCTTCCACAAAGATTTTAAGGGAATAGAAATTATTATCATTTTCCAAGCACAAAAGAGGAAAGGGCATAGAGAAGCATAAAGAACTTCAATGGATTGCTGAAGGTCATTCAATTATTCACTGAAAGTACCTGCAGATGCATCTGTTAAACAACCTTAAATGAGATGTTTTAGAGCTAGAGAGCCCCACAGAAATCACTCAATTCAAGTCTCCAGTTTTTATAGATGAGGAAAAGAAGGTGTATAATTCTTGAACCCAAGTGTCCCTCTTTTGTTCTTCCTTGAATTGAAGGATGATGTCTGCTACTTGACATGGAGCCATTCTGCCAATCCAGTGCTCTAAGATCTAGATTTTCTCTGAGTCTATATTTTTTTGGTAATCAGTCCTTTTCCACAACAAATTTACCTAGCTCCACCAGCTAGACCAGCAGTCATGTTGCAGACAGGGTCTTAGTTCTGGTGCCTTGATTTTATTTTATTTTTTTAAGCTGGAAGGAATTCTCTTTAAGTGCCTTCCAGACCTAGGATTCAGGGATGCTGTTTGCCTCCATAAAATCATGTACAGTTAGAACCGTGGCCCTCCTGGTGACCACTAGGCGTCAGACTTTCACATCTCTCTTCCAACTATGCTGCTTACCCAATAATTAATTCATTTGCTCAGAGTCATTAGGTCTTATCTAAAGGGTCTTCTTTATCATCACATGAACATGGTCATTATGATGCAGAATCCTAGCAGATTTCAACAAGACTGATTAAGTCTGTCTGTCTCCTAGTTACTAGCTTTCCAACAGAGTTCTTCCTGCATAGCCTAAACCTTAACTCTGGGGAGGTGGAAGAAAGACTGACCCATAACCATGACTTTCACCACCAGTAGGCACCAAATACAATGCTTTGCAGGGAGAGCTACTTAATAAGTATTAGAAGAGTGATGAATGAGACCAGAAGGCTTCATTTGGTGAACTAGTTTCCAGGAAATATGATGTGTTGCCTACAATGCCTTGGAGAAGGAAAATTCTCATTCTGGAGATATCTTCTCACCTTCTTTTCCTGGGAAAAGACAGAATAACATACCTTGACAGGCACTGACTTACCTGGGCAAATGCATTCATTGTGATTTCCAACAATATATGTTAAACATTTGTAGAATTACTCAAACCAAAATAACAGCCCAGTCCCTCTAGTTGAAGTCTAAAAATCATTGGTATCTATTTTAATTTGTCCAAGAAATCACCATTCTCCATTCACCAAAGAAGAAGTAGGTGCTTTCCCTTCCTTTATTTTTAACTTTGAGTAATACTTTCAGGATTTTAAAAAATAAGACCCACAAGAAAGTAAATTGTATTGATCTGAGATACATTGCTCTTTACACTCCCATTTTACAGATGAAGATGGTAAACACAATACTGCCCCTACCACTTATCTTTACCATCACTGTACATGAGGTTTTCTTTTCCTTTTTCTTTTTGTAAAGTTTTAGATTACATAAAGGTTATGTTGAAAATGTAAGAGATTCCCATATACCCTACCTCCTCCTCCTCTAACACTTTCTCCCTTTCATTAGTACAGTGCATTTGTTACAACTGATGAGCAAATATTGAAGCATTGCTATTAACCATGGTTTATAGTTTACATTGTGGTTTATATTTTATACCACACAATTTTATAGATTTTGACAAAGTGAATAATGGTCTGTATCTGTCATTGCAATGTCATGCAGAACAATTCCAATATCCCCAAATGCCCTGTTACACCTATTTTTCCCTCTGTCTCTACTCAGAACTTCTGGTGACCATTGTCTTTATCAATGTTACAGGTTCTTACATTACTAGAATAATAATAAGTCTACTTTAGTCCATATTTGCATTCCCCCCTTATGTGTATTCATTCCTCAATCTTGAGGAGTTGGGATGATGATGCCCAGTCTGCTTTCAGTTGAGAGGGGGTTAGATCCCACGGTGCAGATGGATTGAACTGTCTTGCTTGCAGTTGTAGATACTTTCTGTTTTTTGGAATGGGCATTGTCCATCATCATCATCAGTTTGTTAGTTATCCTGGGAGAGTCCGATGAACTGGAGAGTAGGTATTGGCTGCAACTCTGCTGAGATTCAGGGCTCAGCTGGCATATAAACAGACTGAAGATTTAAGTCTCTGGGACATATACTAAACAGGCATGGTGCTAATTATATTCAAATAAAAGGTGCAGAAGGACCATGTATAGGAAAATTATAAATGAGTCTGACTCTGATACATTGGGGACATAGATTATTATATATTCCAAGGTAAGGTCCACCAACAGGGTTGTCTGCCCTGCCTATAGCTTCCAGATGTCTCGGAAGCCCTCAGGAGCATTCCTGCTTGAGGCATAGTTTACAGTGGCAGTCATGGGACACAAGGTATTAATGAGGCCCAAGTTTGTGCATCGAGGAAATCCAAATTGTGAAATGCATTGAGAGCAACTGAGATTGGATTTCTTTACTTACTTTACATAGGCGAAGTGTATTTGTCTCTTCAGCCCTTCCTCAAAGGAAGGATGGTGTCCATAAATTGACATGGAGCCCACCTGCTTTTATTCTGGCTTATATAGCATTTTGTAGAGGCCCCTTAGTTAAAGAAATCTGGGTTATTTTGGTATATGTCTTAGGAATCCAGTGAAGAAGAATCCAAGAGAAGAAAGGAAATATGCTAATTACCTAGTCAATTAATTTTTCATTAGCATTAGACACCACAAATTTACATGACTGAGGAGATATTCCATGTTAAATATGGAAACCAGTTACAGCCACAGTAATGACGCATGCAATCAACTCTGCTGTGTGTGAAGATCTCTGCACAACTCCAATAAAGCTTCATAATGTCTGATTAGTGTCAATAAGTCCTGTTTTGAGTAAAAATAGCAATAATGTGAAAATTCATTAAAAGAAACAAAGAATTCTAGACCTAGAGGTCACAATCATTTTCTATTAGTGATAACTGCATTTACTCTCTTCCTTTCCATAAAGACATTTTTTCAAAATAAACCAAATGACTTTTTCTAACTTTGGATTATTTTTTAAAGATTTTATTTATTTATTTATTTATTTGTTTGTTTATTTATTTATTTCCCCTCCCTCCCCACCCCGGTTGTCTGTTCTCTGTGTCTATTTGCTGCGTCTTTTTGTCCGCTTCTGTTGTTGTCAGCAGCACAGGAATCTGTGTTTCTTTTTGTTGCATCATCGTGTTGTGTCAGCTCTCCGTGTGAGCAGCACCATTCCTGGGCAGGCTGCACTTTCTTTCGTGTTGGGTGGCTCTCCTTATGGGGCGCACTCCTTGCTCATGGGGCTTCCCTATGTGGGGGACACCCCTGCATGGCAGGGCTCTCCTTGCACACATCAGCACTGCGTGTGGGCCAGCTCCACACGGGTCAAGGATGCCCAGGGTATATGGGGACCTCATAAAAATAAATAAATAAATTTATTTATTTATATTTAAAAAGTAAAAAAAATTTAAAAATTTTTTAAAAAGGAGGCCTGGGGTTTGAACTGGGGACCTCCCATGTGGTAGATGGATGCTCTAACCACTGGGCCAAGTCCACCACCCTCTAACCTTGGATTTTTAAAGTATTATTTCCCAAACTAGAAAACAACAACAACAATAACAATACCTGTCAGGGCCTTCATGGTTCATGAGTCTCAGGCCTTCTGTTTCAATTAACATTGCCAGGCATCAAATCCTCCATTCTAGAGTCTTCTTCTCTTTCCTAAGAACCACTTAGAGTGACTCTAGGAGCTACATTTTTTTCTTCTTTTTCTACAGCTCCTAAGAAGGAATGTGACAGCATTGAATCACCCATCTAACCAAATGCTGGGCAGTGCCTCACCTAACAGCCGTGCTCCTGGCTGATGCTCCTTCAGGTCAGGTCAGCTCTAACTATATAAATTATCTGAAAAACTCAACTAGGCAGCTCAGCTCTTGAATAGCCATTCCATTACTATGAAGATATGAAGTAACCATACTGACTTCAGTTGAAAAACAAAATCTGGGCATCTCTTTTAGAGCTAAGCTAAAAAATTGGCTTCTGAGACATAAGAATAGGGCAGTCCCAAGGCCAGGTACATTTTAAAAATATGAGCACTGGGCTCTCTAGAACCCTTAATTTCTCATCTAAATGCCACATATTTCACTGGAAATTGTGGAAGGTCTAGAGATAGAAGCCTGCATTCTGATTTGGAAAACTAAGATCTAGACTGGGAACAGGAGTTTCCAGAGCATATTCCTACCAAGGACACAAGCACATCTCCTAGATCTTCATCATTCGAATTAAGAAACTAACAAACTACTTAGTTTTTTGGCCTCTTCTTACAACCAGGGCAACCAGGGAAGTCTTTGCAGAAGAGGGGCACAAGAACTCAACTTTGACCTATGGGGAGAATTGCAGAAAGTAGGAATAAGAAATAGAGAGTTTGGTGGATGTAGTCAGGGAAAATATAATCTATATTTGGAAATTTTAAGTATTTCTGTTTTGTGGGAGCATGGGGTATAAAAGGGCAGTAAATGAGCTAGGTCTAGAAAAGGATGCTGGGAATTTTTTGGAAAAACTCTGAAATACCAGGCTTTGAAACTTGGATTTGAGTAGGTGATCAATAGGGGGTCATTGAAAGTTCTCTGATAGGTATGATCAAAGCATTGCACTGAGGAGGCTAATATAAGGGTGTTCAGGAAGTCAGGGAGGCAGATGAGGAGGCTCTTCTAAGCTTCTAGGCCTGATTTGATAAAGATTAGAACTCAGTGGTGCTTGAGGGAATGGAAAGAAAGGAGGACAGGGTATAATACACCAGGAAAAGGACTCGTTTCAACCCTAAGGCCCTTTTAAGCTCAAAGGAAAGAAAAGGTGATCATTATTCAACCTATGATGTGCAAGGGTAGTAATGAGATTGATTTTCAGATGCTGTTGGTGGAATTACCTTCTTATTATATAAGAACATTTTAAAAGTAGATATCATTTGACTATCGATGGGCCATTCATTATATGTGAAGGCATGCACAGGAATGGGAGAGCCAAGCTGGTCTGCACACAGCCCAAGAACATCAGGACCCAGAGGAGAAAAGTTTCCTGGCTCTCTGGTCTCAAAGAAATGTCCTCTTTAGGTCACAGCACAACATTTTCCAACCTGGGGGAAGGTCACTTTCCCCTCAAATGATTGGAGTGTTCTAAATGCTGCACTATGCAATGCCCTAAGCACATTTAGCAGATGGAGCAAAGGGGGCAGGAGGGACTTTTGAAAACTCACTTTTATTTCAGTAATTTAATATTAATTGTTCCTATGAAGCATTACAAGCTAGACTTTACCCTCATCCACAACTCAGAGATGCAAGCTACCTGTGTTTGCCTTGTTGGAAAAAGGCAGAGCCTTATACAAGTTCCTTAAGAGGTTTATAAAATATTTATTCCAATGGGCTGGTGGTTAAAACTAAAATTCGTAAGCTTTTCAGAAAACATCACATCCAGGTGCACATCACTTTATGTGAATCCAGCCCTAATTTCCCACTGCCTGGCATCATAATTTCAATGTTGTTCTTTACCTTCATTTCAAAAGGAAGAACTCAAGCTTAGTCTTTTCTGTTCACCCCAATCTTTACATCTCTGAGCAGTTATCATTCACCTTATCAGATCCAGAAGTTGAGTTTGTTGGCAACCAGAATAATTACCCCTTAACAACATTTCCATACATTGCATTGAATTTTGGTCAAATGAAAACAGGATATAACATAGTTATAGTGGCAATTCCACATGGACTTGAAATAGTTTGTGTAAAAGGACTTCTTTGGTACAATGTCAGTCACATACATAATGACAACTGACACATGAAAGAGGACCAAAAGTATAGCATTTCTCTGCCTTCACGCAAGGAAAGAATATAAGTGTGACACAGACTTGTACCCATGCAGGCACTCTGGGAAGCTGAAGCTGGAGAAGGACTTAGAAATACATGCAAATGCAGGTCAGAATTTTCTGGAATAAATACTAGTAGGACCTCATGGAGGGTGTTGGGTTGGTGTAGCAAGATATGGTTATATCTGGCTTTTTTACACAATGGTAAGTTGAAATAACGGATCCATTTGTTCTCTTTATTTTTGTCCAGAGATAAGACTATTTTAAAAAATGAAATTTATTGATGCATATTAATATTGATACATACTAATATAGCCAAAGTCATAACTACTATGAAGTGATAACCATTTGACCCCTTCACAGAGGACCACTCCTGATGTCCTAAAAGTTCTGCAAAGTACAGGGTCTAAATTCATTTCTCTTCATGTTTCTTAAACTGAATACCAGATGTTGTTAGCAGCTCTATAGAGTCCTAGGCAAACATATCTTCTGTCAAATTAAATTTAAAATTAAACTGCCACATTGAAGTTCCTGGAAGGTGTTCTCCTTGCTCATTCATAAATATCAGTCCTAGCCGAATTATCTTTAACAAGTCTTATATTGTACCATAAGAGTTGGTTCTTATAGTCAGCATTACTACTGAACTCTCCAATAGGCTTTGCAACCACACCTGGAAACTAGGTATCCATGGTAAAGTAATTATATTTTTAGATAATTTGACAAATTTTCTTCATCTTTTCATCTTCACAGTTTTTTTTTTTTTTTTTTGCTAGACCTATAGTTGCTGCTGACATAGTGAGGGTACAAGGGAGTTTAGATGCCAAGCATTAAAATGTTATACTTGATTGAAGATTTGTTTCATAAAATACTTTATCCTTTATTTGTGTACTGGTGTCACTGAGCTCGCACTCCTCCTCCTCCTCTCTGCCATAGAGAAAGTATTTGGGGGCAATTATGGCGGTAGGTGCCCCATAGATACCTCTTGCCCAATAAGTAGGAAAGGGGAGCCAGAGCTCCCATTTGTTCTTTAGAGTCAGCAATGGCTTCCTATAAACAACAGCAACCTTCTGGATCTTTTGGCTTTCCCAAGTGAAGCCACAGAATGGCAGCACTTTTCTCTTATGTGCACAGATAGATATGTGTACCCTCATTGCTAATAAGGTGTTGGGTCAGGCAGCTATGAGCATTATCCTCACTCATTCTAAGGACAGTGTAACACCAAAGTAGTTGACAGCAGGTTCCAAATGCTGTGTATGAGCTAGTTGAATATATTGCACATCTTCAATCAATCATTTGTTGAGTGTCTGCTGCATGCAGGGCACTGCACTTGAAGTCCAGAAAAGTATTTCATTCCATCAGTCAGTCAGTCATTCAGCAAGTACTAATTGAACACCTCCTCTCTGTCAGGCACCAGGGACCCAGTAATGAAGAAGACAATATGGGGTATACCCAGCAGTATAACTTTTGTAATGACAAGAACACTTGCACCACACACAATCTCAGGTTGCTGCTTGATCCCTCCTGCCTTGGAAGAGGCTGTAGAGTTGGGAATAAAGTCATGGCCTATGTCTGCCTGCCAAAATGACTTTACACTGGCAACCCTTGTCAACTTCTTCGAGGATCTTAATGCCATAGCCTCAGCATTTCCCCACTTCCTCTTCTCCCTACCTTACAACATCCCTAAGAGAGGAGACATAGCAGCCTCCTTTTAACATGGGAGACGGAAACAGAGAAGAATAGAAGAGGTTTTCTCAAATCACAAAGAAGGGCAGAGGCAGAACCAGAATTCTTGGCTCCATGAACTGTCTTATAGGATCCCATGAAAATGGTTTCAACCAAGACATGTAATAACAGCAATCAATGGCCTTTAAGACTTGCCTCCTCAATGGCATTAGAGAAATATCAATTATGTGGGAAGTAAAATATGAGACAAAGAGGTTAGCCAGGCAGAATTAATCCATTAGAAATAATATATAGGAACTGTTTGAGCTCATTGAAAGGACTCAGAGGTAAAGGATTTTGAGTTAAAGTCCAGGGAAGATGGAAAAAGCTTCATCTACCCAAATATCTCCAATGAGAGCCTGAGGATTTGGCCACCATTTTTTCAGGCCAACGGGACATAAAACACGTGGAGCAACAAGAGTGAGTTCCTACTTTAAACCTTACTGCCTTCCCCTGGATTGGCTGAGTATGAAAACCAGCTCCAAACTTGGAAAATCCACATATCCACATGCATAACAATCATCTCTGAGGACTGTGCTCTTCGTAAATGGGTGAGGGAAGTCATGTGGTGATCTGACACGTTTCCTCATGACTGAACTGTTTCTATGGCTCACGAGACTCAGAGTGGATGAACAGATGTGCCTCACTGCCCTGAGCCATCTATGCCCTCTCCAGCTGTCACTGGGCTGCTTGGACAGAGTCCAAAGAGTACATGGTGTTTCCTTCCCGTGGGCCCTCCCTGATAACCACACTGTCCTTTCTCTTTCAGAAGAAGACCCTGTTGCTCCTGAGGCAGTTTAAGGTTTTCACATGCAGATCATTGTGCTTACTGGACTGACATATTTTTCATTTGACTTGGAGTTTAACCATTTGACTCAGATGGTTCCGGCAAGCCCATTATTTGATAGAAGGGACCAGAATATTTTTATCTCATTCTACCTGTTAAGTGTGGGTTCCCTGGAGGAGGGGAATTGTGGTAACTTGAATCATGCCCCCACACGGATATGTTCAACTCCTAACTCCTGGTCCTGTGGATATGAACTCATTTATAAGTAGGACCTTTGAAGATCCCATGTAGATGAGGCTAAATTGAATCAGGGTGGGCCTTAATCTAATGTGGCTGAAGTCCTTATAAGGGAGAAAATTCAGACACAATCAGTTAGTAGAAGCCAGAAGTAGAAGAAGAATATCTTTATATGACTGAGGAGCAATGCACCTACAAGTGAAAGAACCCCAAGGATTGTCGGCCAGCCAGCACCAGACTGCTGCAGACTCCAGGAGAAGCATAGCCTCCCAATACCTTGATGTTGGCCTTTAATCTCCAAACTGTGAGCCAATAGATTCCTGTTGTTTAAGCCAATCAGAGTGTGGTATTTGTCATAGTAGCCCTGGCAAATTAAGATAAGAATTGTATGAAGAAAACGTTTAAAATCAGTGTAGAAATGGTATAGCACAGAGCAAATCTTCCAGAAATTCCAAAAAGGTTTACCAGACAACTTATTGCTAAAATAAGCATGTTTTTAAGTATATGAATAATTCATTGGTTGCTTGAAGAAAAACCAAGCTACACTGAACTGGATCTAGTCTTTTAAAATGCCATAATTGCCTTTCATTTGAATGGCCAAACAGTGCTTTACAAGTGAGCTGGATAGAAGATTTCTTTTACTGTATGTTTTTAAGCGCACATACATTCACAAAACAATCAAACCCTTCTTCTCCCGCCCATCCTGCCCAGATCCCTAGTATTCCATCATTAGAGATATAATCCTTCTAAGTTTCACCTTTTCTAGGCTTCCTTTAAAATGTAAATATCCCTTAAAGGGGCCCCACATTCACTCCTAATATCTTATTGGTCATGACATTTTCACTTTGCTTTCTTCTCTGAAAGGCGGACCACTGTTCCACAGAGAGCTCTGGGTATTGGGAAGGGGGTGGTGGATAAGATAACGTGGAAGGAAAGAGTGAGTGTAGAGGGACAAAGAGGCCCAGAAAAGGAGCTGGGAAGATTAAAGAGACAACCTTCCATACTCCGCCTAGGGGAGTGCCATGTTAAGCTAGACTTGATTCCACCTAAATGGCTAAAGAAAATTCTCCTTTCTAAGGCACAAAGCCTTACTTCCACATCAAGTCTTCTGGTGTCTTATTCTGACAAAGCCTCTACATTTCTCTAAATCATTATTAAAAGGTAAAATAAAATTGAGAAACTGGTATTTAGATAATGTCCATGTTCCACATACGTGTAAAAATACATGCACGGCTGCTACTGTGCTTTCCTGAGGTGAGGGTAACTTCCCCACAGATTCTGGGATAAATTGGGACCAAGCTTTGCAATAGTTAATTTACTATAAATAAATACTCTAAGCAATGTGAGTAACTTACCAGGCTCTTCACCATAAATGTCCTATGTGAAAACTGACCCCTGTTTGACACCTCAGCTATTTTAAAGCTACATGTAAAAATTCCTCAGCTCAGCTAATCTGTAAGGGCTAAAATGTCCTTGCTTCTGCACTCTGTGGGACTCTTCTGACAAGGAAAGCTAGTGTCTGAGAATAATTAAGTTCTGTTTGGGAGGTTGGTGTGTAAATGTCAAGAGCTTATTAATTCTAGGTCACCTTGTTAGACATTTATATTGAAATGCTGCAGAAAATAATACAGACATGCAAAATCTTCAAGTCAACAAGAATGCTTGCATTGGCTAAAGAGAAATTAATTCATTTTCTTTCAAAGTATCTAATAGTTATGTTTTAGAGTCTGAATCCTATGTAAACCAGAAATATACCACATTAATTTCTCTGTAGAGGACTGAACAAAAAGTCTAGATCTCACTGGATAAACAAATTGGGTGTTATCTGACATAGGTGAAAATTTCCCATGGGTGATACTCCTCCTGTTGATAGAACGCATATCATTCAGGCTATCTCTCTTACCCACCCCACCCCCCCACTTGCCTCACTCATTGTAATTTGCTGGGCTGCCACTGCAATAAACCAGAAATGGGTTGGCTTTTACAATGGGACTTTATTAGCTTAAAAGCTTACAGTTCTGATGCCATGGAAATGTACAGACCAAGGCATCATCAAGACTATACCTTCCTCCTGAAGACCAGCTGGTGGCAATCCTGGATTCCTCTGTCAAATGTCAAGACACATGGTTGTGTCTACTGATCTCTTCCTTTCTTGCTTCTGTGGCCCTCTCGTTCCTTGTCTGAATTTCATCTCTTATAAAGGACTCCAGTAAGAGAATTAAGACCCATTCTGAATGAAGTAGATCACATCTTAAAAGCCTACTCATCCAAAAGATCCTACTTACAATAGGTCCACATCCACAGGAATGAAATAACTTAAAGAACATACTTTTCTGAGATACATACAGCTTCAAATCATCACACTCACAAAGGTTCAAATATATAAGCCATTAAAAGGAGGTTCATAGCAAAGGTGATTTTGTTAGAATGAATGAAATCCAGTTTGTAATTCACAATCCTCTGACTAGAATATGATGCTCTGGAAAAATCATTATTTCTGCCCCTGGCAAGTGCAAAATAATTGAATACTTCCAGATCCAAATCAGAAAGTCATTAGACCTTAGATAAATTGCATGTAAATTAATAAAATGGTGGGATTTTAATTTTTGTGTGAGGACTATAGTTCTGGGAATATGAAGAGAGCAAAATCTCCAAGAACACTGAGCCAAACAAGACACCTGAAGTACAGATTTCTATGAGCAATAATCCAGAACTCTTACTCCATCTGGTATACCACTAGTGGTATACCACTAAAGACTTGCCCAATCAGTTGGGCCTCCTGGCTCACGGATAGAGTACTGAGGTTGTGTGCTCTATTTCTAATTATGCCATTACCAATAAGACAAGCAATTTGGTAGGGTGCTCAGCATTGAGGGTGGGCATTATTTCAGCTTGAGTTAGAGCACTTAGCCCAAAGGAATGGGATGGAGTAGTAAATTACAGTGTGCATATCTAGAAGTCTCCAAGGCCTTATAGCATTCTTTTTACATTTGTATTCCATAACAGGCAAAGGATTTTACTAACATTCTCTGTCTCTTTCTCCCTACAATTATCCTTCACATAGCTGATTAGCTGGTCAGAATTTTAGCTCCTCATTTACACTTAGAGAAATCATGAAATGAAGAGGTTAAATGATTTGTTCAAGGTCAGAAACAGCAGAGATGGATTTAGAAATGTCTGCATCTTAATTCTCTGGGCACTGAGCCAGTCTGTTTTGCCTCATTTTAACTTGAAGGTCAAATATATTTATTTGAATTAATTTTTATTTCAGGTTTCTGACTACATGCCTAGTGTACATGTTCTATGTACCTCTACCCATTGCTGAAAGCAGCAGCTTGTTATTTCTAGCAGGTAATTCAATCCTTCTCTGGAACAAGGCCCCTACTGGCCTTGCTTCTGAAGCTGATCCTAGGTATTGCGGGTGTATGTGTGTGGTGTATGTTTGTACATAAAGCTAATCTTGAGAGGCTTCGGGACACCTGTGAGGACAGCATCTTTACATCTAATTCTACTTAAAGGAACAAAAGTCACAGCAGCTCAGACCAGGGTCACTGTCCCCAGCTTCTACATGCTGCCCTGCCCTTGTCACTGCAGAGGCCCCATGGGGAGGCTTCAAAAAGGAGACTGGCTGACAAGGAATCAACTTGTCACCCACTGCAATTTAGCCTACTCAGCAGAATGTGCCTTCCCAAGGGTGACAGAAAGGACAAAAACCTTTATGCATAATAACTTCTCTGTATTCTATAGCTAACTGGGAATTTACACAAAATCCTCTTTAGGACACCAGACTGTGTGAAATTAGAGCAGATACTAATCAGTTCAGTGGGAGGGACAGGGCCAAAACCTAAACATACATTTTATCCCTCTGACATTACCAACAGCATTTGATGCTCTCATAATCTTCAAGCCTTTGGCTCATCTTTTCTCTTCCGTACTTTCCCGGCACCATTTAAATCATCTGCCTTGTAGCTTTTCATTTCTCTTGCCCAGGGTCACTCAGTTCATCCTCTCTCCCGGACTCCCGAGCCAAGGCCAAAGGTTGTTTAAGGTTCCCAGAAATTAACTTCAGTCTCCCACAAAGTGAATTCTTGTTTTCTGATGAAGCCTCACACCCCTACTAAGCTTGCAAAAATATTCTGCACAAAAATAGCCTAATGCTTAAACTGTGTGAGACTCAAGAGTTTTCATGCACTTAACCCAAAACTGCTCCCTCTGTTTTTTCTCTTTGCTTACAGGATTCAATCAATAATTTCTGGATCTTTCCAAAGAATTGTTTCAGGTGATTCATAAGGTCTTTTTGCAATGTTTCATGACTCACAACAGTTAAGTCTGGAAAATTTACTGCCAACTACAGACTGGCTCTCTCCTTGTTATTTACTTTGGATAGGGTAATACCAAGTGGTAATGGATGAGGGAATGAGCCCTACTTAAAGGATGTACTTTGTAGTCAATGGTAGAAAGCACTACTCCATCCATCTTCCTCCAAAGACTGGGTTACTTAAGGGCCAGTCCTCGGACACTGGCATCAATGAATCTTGAATAGAACCTCAAGTTCATAGTTAGGGTGAACTCAAACCTTTGGGGTACCTGTCATTCTGACTCTGTCTACAAACTGTCCTCCAAAAACAAGATGACATCGATATGGGTCCCTAAACAGCTCTCACAGGTTGATATTGATCACTCCTGAGTTTCAGAATCAACCCCCCAAGAAGAAAATTATGGCTAGTAACAGACTTGGAGGTTTTCCAAGTGACTTGTCTAGGCCACCTTCATTGTCTCCTTTATAAGTCAGGAGGCAAAAGAGAACAGAATTTTCTTTTGAATATTCCATTTTCTGGAACAACACATTCCATTCATTCATTCATTTGTTTTATTTCATTTCTTCATTCTGCATGGGTAATTGAAGATGCCTATGATTAGAGAGCTATCTTAAGTGAGGTAACAGAAACACTTATATATGAGTAAGAGATTTTTTTGGAAATTATGTTTGTATACAAATATTTATAATAAGTGGGACATAATATGTATCATAAGGGTATAGTAGTAATAAATAATAGACAACATTTATATAGCTCCTATTATATACCTGGCACAATTTTAGCACTTTATGTATAAACTCATTTAATCATAATAATAGTCCTGTGAAACACATAAAATTATTATCCTCATTTTCTAGATGAGGAATTAAAATATGGAGAGCTTAAGTGAACAGTAGAAATTAAATGCTCAGAGAATTCAGAGGAAGGGAAGACCTCCCTTAATTTGTTTCTTTACTCTCCAGGAGTCTATGAGGCACTTGAAAGGAAGCAAACAATCCCCCCCATGGGAGGCCCACCCAGGCCAGCTGCCAGCCCCATCTCCGTTTCCACATAAGGACCAAACAACTGGATAGGGCACTTGTGCAAGAGAGACAGGGGACGTGCCATTTGAGTTAAGTGCCTCTTGTCCTCACCCCCACCCGTCGCAGGCTGTGCAGGCTGAGCTGGTGACCCAGGCAGGATCGGAGCCAAAGGATTAATCCATCACAATGAGACAGTCTATTTTGGGCAGGCAGCAAAAGCAGATGCCTGGAGCCTGCTCACTCGCAGAGGGAGCACACACAGGACACCCACACAGGGCCACTTGCACCCAAGACTCCATTCTGCTGCCTAAGGGAAAAAAAGGAACTGAACAGAAGCAGACAGTTGACTCCTTAGTACTATCAAAACTAGACTTGCTGGTGCCAATGGAATTTTTTAGGTGGGCCCTTCTGAGAAACCCAGTTTTCTTATTTAGGATGTTTAGAATCTAGAAAAACCATCTCAGTTACCTCACTTTCCTCACAAATCTAACCCACTCATTACCCTACACACCACTTTTCTACTTTGCCCCACACTTTAGTACCCACCCTACATCTCAGCAGATTTATTTCCTAAATCCACAATAGGAGCCTGCACAAGACTAGACTCCAGGATAGAAATTGGGGACTGGGTATGAATTATCACCCCAGCCTCTAAGTTAAGAAACAGAAACCAACTCACTTCTATTGTCCCCAAGTATGTTACCTTCTCAGGGAATCTCTGAGGTTGGAAGGCCTACTTTTGTTTTGTTTTTTAATGTGAAGCAGCACTTCTGTGCTCATTATGGAGATTATGCTCTTGCCTACCTCGCATCGCATAATCTTTTGACTATTTGATCTATTTACATTGAAACTGGGCAGAGCAGCCCAGTGACTCAGTCAATGATTACACTCCCAAAATATTTCAGCAATGAGAGGAGGAAGAAAACACAGTAATCAAACATTTACTTTGGGTTAGAAAGCCCAATGTTCAAATGAAATCGCTTTTTAAAATGAGTCTCAATGGCTTGAAATCTCTTTTGGAGGTATCAGCCCCTTATATAGAGAGAAAAGCATATTTTGAATCAATGGAGAAGGGCATCTTGTGGTTGGACCAGAGACTCTGTGAGAGAGTTTTATAAATCTAAGGCTTTAAATATCTAAGATGGAAAATAACACAACATTGTTAGGGGCAGGTGTTTTCTGTTTTTGTGGGGTTTTTGGCTTGGTTTTTAAAAGTGGTTAGGATTATTTCTCTCTAAATTTTCTAATCATTTCAACATATCTGCCTTATACAACTTCTAGTATATATTTTCGTTTCTATCTAGACCATTCCTTCCTCTAAGACTTAATCTTTCTAAAGATTAGCCAATGGGGAACTTCGACTAGTCAAATGTCAGATATATATTAGAGACCCCAGGGTAGGGAGTACGTTTTAAAGCTTCTAAAATACTCTCAAGCACACACTTTATAGATGTCAGTGATAAATAATTCAAAAGACGCAGAGCTACTGGGTCATAGTTGAACTTCTGTGGATGGAAACTTGGACTCATCAAGCTGTCTTCTGCCCTTTGCTAACCTCTCAGGTCTTGTCTTAGTTTGCCAGGGCTGCTATAACAAATATCAGAGAACAGTTGGCTTAGACAACAGGAATTTATTGTCTCACAGTTCTGGAGGATAGAAGTCCAAAATCAAGATATTGACAGAATTATGTTTTCTCCAATGTCTGTAGCATCCTGGTAGTGCCTTGCTGGTGACCCATAACTCAATCTCTCATATGGCCATTTGTCTTCTTCTGTTCCCTACTCCTCACACTGATACTGCCTCCAAATTTCTTCTGCTTAAAAGGACTCCAGTCATATTGAATTAAGGCTTACCCTGATTCAGTTTGGCCTCATTTTAATAGGATCTTGAAATATTCATATCCATAAGACTAGAATTAGGACTTGAATATTTCTTTGTGGAGGACATAACTCATTCAATAACAGGCCTACTTTCTGGGCATACAGGGGAATTGCATAATAGAGGATGAATATCTTGCCATGCTAGACATTGGAAGCATATTTAGTACATGAAGCATATTTAGTGCATGAAATCTTCCAGGCACTGAATGATACAATCAAATTTAATTCACAGAAGCAGTCCCCTGCGACCTTATTTGCTCTTAAAGAGGCTCCCAACCTCTACCACCAATATCCACCCCTTCCCTTGGTCCTCTACTTTTTCTCTGCATCAATCCCAGGCTCTCTCTAAGACAAGGCTTCTTTTATAGACTCTATCCCACCCTCTCCCTAGCACACTTGGCCCCTTCTTATCCACCCAAAGCCATATTTGGTTTATTAGTATAATGGAAAACAGTAGCTGACCATGCCTTAGAGAACATTTAGACAGTGATTTTTAAACAGTGTTCAAAGGAGCCTTGGGATTCCTCAGTAGCAAGTAACAGAGGCCACTGAGTGTATGTATATATATAGAAAGAAAGGACAGCAGTGAGAATCCAGAAAAATAGTGAGGCCCTTACATGTATATACATACTTTTCAACCAGAACAAATTCACTTTTACATATTTTGTGTATTGGGGGACTTCATTGTTTGATAAATGAGTTCTGTTATTTAAAAAAATAGATTGAAAAAGATCCCATCCTACCCTTCATTATCCACAGGAGGACTCCAGTTCCTGGGTGTGCTCAAATGAGATGCCCATGCCTGCATTACTCCATGCAGAAGAGTTCTCTCCTGGTCCCAGCCCGATTAAAGAGGACAGCGCCCCTTGACTATCTGAGCCAAGGTGAGTGATTGCCAAGAATAACCTGGTATCGGAATATTTAAACTCTTTGCCTTCAAGCTCTGGCATTCCAGTAAGGGTTGAGTTGGAGCTGTCAGAGTGAAACTCAGCAGGCTGGGGACAGTAAATGTATTCTAGCATTTGGTTGGAACTAGAGCATGGCTCAAAAATTATTGCAATTAATAAGACTTGTTAGCAGCTTCCTTTAAACAAACATACATAATGCTAAATCCCTTTGCATTAGGACTTTAATTTTGTTATTGTATACTCTCTGATTACTAAGAATCACCAAGACTGCTCCAACTTGTACTTTTTCTTCGGAAAGATTATTTCCCCAGGAGCCTAGATGCCTGCATACGAGTAAGCATACCTAACATTTTTAAAAAGAGGGTAGCTATGTTCTTCACATTTAAATTATCTCAAAGCAACTCACACAGAATACTATGTCCATGTAAGTGAGATTAAACTATAGTCCCTAAAAGGATCCTAGACAAAACTCCTCATCCTTGTTCTTTGGTGATTGGTAACATGTATAATACAGATTATAATAATTATGATCATAGTAATACTATTTATGAAGTACATCTATGTACCAGATGTAATGCATGCAATGCATTGTATATTTAATCTTCATAATGGCCCTATAAAGTGAGTTCTTTCTCCATCCTTATTCTACAAAAGAGAACACTGATGTTAAAGTTCAAGAAGGAACACATCCAAAGGCAAAGCTTAGATATGGGAAAAGTGAGACTCAAGCAAAATTTATCTGACTCCAAAATCCAAATTCTTGATCTTCATGCTGTGTAGTGTTACGCTGCCCCCACTGGAAGTAAAGAACACAGGCCTCACTAAATGGTGGCAACCAAGGTGAGAGTATGAGAGGAAAGTAAACTCATCTTGACTTAAACTTCTCTGGACTTATACTCCCAATGTCAAGAGACTCCTTTCTCAACTGAGGAGATGAATAATAGCGTGTCATTTTGGATCAATCAGTCCCTTGACATTGTCAAATACCTAAGGCATTGCTCAGACTCAGCTGCCAGTGTCTGCCCTGGAACCACCAAGCCATAAAGGAAGGAGATCCCACCCAATATGAGCTAAGAGAGACCAAAGCCATGGTAAGTAGGAAAAAAGAGCTGCAAAAAAGTAGATATTTATTTCAAATTTTTAAATTTTTATTTTTTGCATTTTATTTGTTGTTTTTAAAATTGTTATTTCATTTTCTTATTAACTTTATTTGCTTATTTTGTTGATTTTGTTTTTTGGAGAGGTTTCTGATCATAGAAGGGTCATAACTGTGGCAGAGGAGGATCCCACTAATGTGGGGTGTCAGTGATGGGGGTATGTGTGGGGAGGGATTCACCTGGGGCATGCCTCTAAGGCACATGAAAAAATTCAAGAGTTCATGGGGTGTTGTCTCGGTGGGTAGAGACCCACACAGTAGCTGACAGAATATTGAATTCCCATCCCGGGAGTCCTGCTACATTCTCTAATAGAACAACAAGAATCCCCTTAGTACATGCACAGTACCTAGTGAAGGAAGACAGACCATCATACCAGGCCCTTGATATTGATGATTGTATTTATGAACCTTTATTTGTGAAATTGAAACTTAGCCTAGTATTACATATTGTCTAACTGCTACCTCCTGAAAGCCTCTTTGTTGCTCAAATGTGGCTTCTCTCTAAGCCAAACTCAGCATATAAATGTACTTCCTTCCCCCACAGCATGGGACATGACTCCCAGGGATAAGCCTCCTTGGCACCAAGAGATTATTACCAAGCACCAACTATATAGCAATACATCTGGAAAAAGACCTTGAACAAAAGGGGAAAATATTAAATAAATATTAGTTTTTATGACTAAGAGGTTTCAAAGTGAGTCAGGAGGTCATTCCAGACACACATGTCTCAGCAGGATCTCATTGACTGCCATAGTAAATATTACCTCAAACAGTGGGGTTCCTGAGGGCTCTAGAGACTTTTAAACAGTAGTCACAGGGAAGATAAGCTCAGAAATTTGGCATCCTGTCAGTGGGCCTTATTTTTGGAATGTATGCTCCCCAGTATAACAGAAGTAGACTCATTTATAGTTTCCCTACACATGGCTCTTCTGCCCCTTTTATTTGAACATATAATTAGCACTATTCTTAATAAATTTATGTCCCAAAGACTTAAATCTTTGGTCCGTCCATGTGCCAGTTGGGTCCTGAATCTCAGCAGAGTTGTAACACCTACTCTCCAGTTCATTGGATTTTTTCAGGACAGCTAACAAGAAGATGATGATGGACAATGCCCATCCCAAGGAACAGAGACAGTCTGCAACTGCAAGCAAGACAGTTCCTTCCATTAGCCCCATGGGATCTAGAAATTGAGTGGGCATCACCATTTCCTCAAGATTGGGGAATGCACAATGGACTAAAGTAGACATAATTATTCTATTACAAACTTATTATTATTCTATCAATATAAGAACTTTTACCATTGATATAAAGACAGTGGCTTCCAGAGGGAGAGGGAAGAATTGCTGGAATATAGGGGCATTTTCAGGGCATTGTAATTGTCCCACATGACATTGCAATGACAGATTCAGGCCACTATACATTTTGTCATAACCTATAAAATTGAGTGGGGCAGAGTATAAACTATAATGTAAACATGGTTAGCAGCAATGCTTCAATATACGTTCAAAATTATAAACAATGTACTACCCTAATGAAAGATGTTGTTAATGTGGGAAAGTGGGGGAGGGGATGAAATGGGGCATATAGGGATCCCCTATATTTTTTATGTAGTATTTGTATAATCTAAAGCTTCTTTAAAAATAAAAATAATTTTTAAAAAAAATGTGGCTAGCATCTGAATAGCTCATACATTCAGCTGTTGTGCATTGTGTACATAGCTGAATGCTTAGCTTTGGCATTCATTCCAATGCAACTCCTTCTTCTCCCTCACACCTATCTCTTCCCATCAGCTGGTTGTCTGGCCAACTGCAGGGACAACTGGCTGGCTCCTTTCTGGCTCTCTCATATAAACACACTACACAAAACACATGCACACACATATCGTTGGGGAAATATAATTGAAAACAAAAACCCCTGCCAACCCAGAAAACCTCTTGACAAAAGTAGAAGAGAAACTGTTATTATTGAGAAAGTTCGTTGAATAAGTTTAATGCTTATTATTGAATATGCATATCACGGACAATCCACTAAAGATATTGCAAAGAAAGAAGTCTTACCCTTTTATATAGCCAAACAGATAAAATCTTTTACATGCATGTTCTCAAGATAAATGGTAACTAGTCCTCAAATAGGAGGACTTAGCATCATTTGTCACACAACTTTATTCAGGTGGCCTTTGTGTTTGCTAATTGTCTTTATCCAAAGAAATAATAAAATATTTTATATCTCTATAACAGATGAGTAGTTACCATTTGGAGCCAGATCCATAAGTTAAACTAATATAGATATGGAGTAATTGGGGTGCTATCTTCTTTGCCCATTTACATATTAGAGAGATGGCTACTAGATAGTTGAAAGAGTTACAAGTTCCTGAGTTGAAAAACTGACAAAAGTTATTTAGCTTTTAAAATAACTTACATATACCTCAAAGGTAGAGAGAAATAATTTACAAGTTTTCTAGAGAAATTGTTTTAAGAAAAGGGAGGTAAGGAAAGAGTCACTTTCTCTTTTTGCACCAGGGAAAATTCATTTTTTTCTCTTTTGATATATTTCTATCTGCTGTCTATTAATCTATGCACACATACATATGTAATACATTTGACTCTGAGTTCACATTATAGATAATTTTACTTAACAACCATCATGAGAGAGTAGGCTTGATGGAAGAGAAATAATGACTTCATTTCCTAGAAGATGAAAGAGGGAACAGAGTACACTATCCCCTCTACACAGTAAATATCTCTGTGTCATGGCATTTATCCCAGTGAGATCCATTATAGATGGTCTAGAGCAATGGTTCACAATTTTTTTTCTCATATGGCTTCTATTTTTCTTTATTGTGGTAATATATATATACAGCATAAAATTTCCCATTTTAACCACTTTCAAGCATACAATTCAAAGGCATTCACAATATTGCACTATCATTACCACCATTCATTACCAAAACTTTTCCATCTTCCCAAATGGAAACTCTACCCTTTAATCATTGACTCTCCATTCCCCTCCTTCCCTGGTAATCTATAAACTACTTTTTATCTTCATGAATTTGAATATTATAATTATTTTATGAGTGAAATCATACAATATCTGTCCTGCTGTATCTGGTTTATTTAATTCAGCACAATGTCTTCACCATTAATCCATGTTGTAGCATGTACCAGAACTTCATTCTGTTTGTAGTTGACTTGTAGGAGTCCTTTGTATATTCTGGATAATAAACCCTTATCCAGTATATGTTGTTCAAATATTTTCTCCCATTCTATAGTTTGTCTTTTCACTTTCTTGATCACATCCTTTGTTGAACCCAATGTTTTTAATTTTGTTCAAGTCAAATTTATCTTTTTTTCTTTTGTTGCTCATGCTTTTGGTATAAAGTCTAAGAATCCATTGCCTAAGAGAAGGGCCTGAAGATATTTCCCTATGTTTTCTTTTAGGAGACTTACAGTTTTAGATCTTAAACTTAGGTTATTTTTCCATTTTGAGTTAATTTTTTTGTATGTTGTGAGGTATGGGTCCCCTTTCATTTTTATACACTTGCAAGTCAGTTTTCCCAGCACCATTTGTTGAAGAGACTTTTTTCCCTATTGGGTGGACTTGGCACCCTTGTCTAAAATCAATTGGCTATAAATGTGTGGGTTAATTTCTGAACTCTCAATCCTGTTCATTTGGTCTATATGCCTGTCCTCATGCCAGTACCACACTGTTTTCTATTTTGATTCCTGTAGCTTTGTAATAAGTCTTGAAATCAGGAAGTGTTAGTTGTTCAACTTTGTTCTTTTTTAGGATGGTTTTATCTATTCAGGGTCTCTTGCCCTTCCATATGAATTTGAAGATTGGCTTTTCCATTTCTGCAAAGAAGGCTGTTGGAATTTTGAATGGGTTGTACTGAATCTATAAATCACTTGAGTAGTATTGACATGATAATGATAATAAATCTTCCAATCCAGAAATACAGAATGTCTTTCCATTTATTTAGGTCTTCTTTAATTTTTTTCAGTAATAATCTATAGTTTTCCATGTACAGGTTCTTTATATCCTTGGTTACATTTTTGTTTGTTTGTGTGTGTGTATGTGTGTGCATTGTTTTTCTTTTTCCTTGGTTAAATCTATTCCTACATGTTTTATTCTGTTTGTTGCTGATTTAAATGGAGTAGTTTTCTTGCTTTCCTTCTCAAATTGTTCATTGCTGGTGTATAGTAACACCACTGATTTTTGGTCCACAAATTTTAATTTGCATAAACATCTTCTGGGGATCTTATTAAAATACAGAATCTGACTCATTAGGTGGGGCCTGGCATTCTGCATTTATGTCAAGCATCCAAGTGATGCCACGCCTCATAGTTTGAGTGCCATATTTTGAATAACAAGTGTCTAGAGCAAGGAGGAGAATAGGGATCAGAGAGGATAGGCAGGAGGAGACCAGCCCCCTAAAAGATCTTCTAGAGTCACTACAAATCAAAAAATTAAGAGACGAGAGGTGTGGGCTCTCTCTTATTCTGACAAAACTACATCCTACAGAGATTTTACAGAAATCTAGGTCTCCTCAGAATGTATGGAGTAATCCAGGATGTCTTGGTCCAAGACCAAGGTTATTATTATAGAATGGATGTAGCTGTACAGTTTTCAACTTTGGTTGCATCTGAGTGTTAAAAATATACTCAGGCTAGGACTCCATCCAAATAATTAAAACATAGTATTTGGAAGAAGGGCCCTAGCTGCATATTTGTTTTAATCTCCATGTTAAAGCCCTTGGTCTAACTGTTCCACTTGGCAAAGGTTATTCTGCACAGAATAGCCCAGATTAAAGATGTCCACAGCTGAGCCATACATTGACTGGGACAGGGCTAGTCTGATTCAATGGAACAAATTGTCCTACTTACAAACTCAAGATTGGTCACTTGCTATTTTAGGATCTCTGGATTCTACTTCGAGATAATTTTCAAAGTGATACCAGGTAGGCTCAATGATAGAATACGGCCTCTTGTATTGAGGCCATAAGTCAGAATAATTAAAACCATGGGCGTTGGAGTCACTTATATCTAGGTTCAAATCTGATTTTGCCACTCATCAGCTATTTGACCCTGGACAAGTATTTTGCTACGTGACTTTCAGGCTTCCATTAGTGAAATAAAGTGTATTGTGCCCTAACCTGAAGAGAAATAGTAGAGGTTAAATTAATGAAAATAATGAAAATAGGACCTTATTATATCTGTGATTGATGTGGTTCTGTCTCAGGGTACTGTCACAAAAGAAAAACATATAGTAAAAAAAAAAATTAGCTTCTAAGTAACTAAAATTTTTTACTCACAGTTCTCTATGCCTTGAAGAAATGTATAGTCTGCAGCAAACCATTTACAGTCTCTTTTCTTTTCTTACACACTTCTCTTAAACCCCACAGCTGCCCAACCCTAGACCACAAGAATCTTGCCTTCTTACCCTCACCCTTTTCCTATCTCTTCTCTTGTTCTGTATCTGTCTTCCCATTCTGGTAAATCTGCATAACAAAACATATCTGGAAATTTTAGTTAATTTTAATTAATTTACAATAAAAATTCACATGTGAACAGTGGCTGCCATACTGGACAAAACAGACAATGCCTAGCACTGTAACTTGCACAAAGTAGACAGTAATAATTATTGACTGATGGATGAATAAATTATTAAATGAATCCAATTACAAACTATACAAGTTACAGTGCTATTTTTACAATCTACACTATATACCTAGGTAGATAGTAGCTAGTTTCCTGTTACTGTACACTCTGGACTAGTTTTCTTTCCATGGAAAGAATAGCAAACAAACAAATAAGATTTTAAATTTAGGTCTCACTTTTTCTTTGCTCAGTATTAATTCCTCCTGACTCTGAGATCAGCCTATTTTTTTTTCATGAGGAAAAAAACTGTAACGTACATGTTTTATTCAATGGTGGTTTCTCATTATGACATTTCCCTTCAGGAATGAAAAGATAAATTATTGTCAATGTAGCCACAAGCAAATTGAACCATCTCTCTCAACACTGAAGAGAAATGTCAAAAAATATCAATCATGTGTTAAAGATGCATGGGCATGTTACTCTTCTCATATATTTAAGGACCGAGTTGTGTTTAAATACTTTTAAAGCAATAAATAAATAAATGAGGGCTTGACAACCTTGAAATAGTGTTTATATCAGCAGCTCTATGACCTCAACTGGCTCAATACAACAACAGAAAGAAATATTTTGTTGATATTTCACTGAAATTGTAGTCATTTTTAAGACTTTTTAAAAAAGAATATCCATATTGTTGAATTTACTTCTTAATCATTTTATATTTTTATAACATCACATTTGAAAAAGGTCCAATCTTTTTGGATCCATTTCCTCTTCTCAGGATGACATTTAAGAAACCAAGTTAAAATGAAGTCATAAGGAGTTTACCAAGAACATGGGGAGAGGGGTCTTATATTCAACCTGAGCAGAAGGAGTTCAGGATCATAAGAATTGGGTAACTCATTAGGCCTCACATAAAAGAAAAATACCATTGGTTGGGAGAGGCCAACAGCCAACAGCCAAGTTTAACCCCAGGTATTTAACCCAGCAAAGTTATACTGAAAACAAGAAGAAAGACAAATGCAAATATGGAGTCAATATGACAAAGAATGCATATATGTAAAAGACATGGAAAATTCCATACTGCCTCTGCCCTGATTCAGCTCATTCCTCAATGTTGCCAATATTTTGGTGTGTTTGTACATTTTGTCACATGAGTTTAGAGATACATTCACATTTCCTGGTAGAAATGGTTCTTCTCTCATTGAGATATCACCTATTCCAAAATATGGAAAGTTCCCTATTCTCCTGATTATCAGAATCATTTATTAAGGTGTGGGGGGCGGTGGTAGAGATACTGTTAATAATCTAGGTCAGTTGAGAGGCTTTTCCTGGACCACTTGCTATAGGAGGATTGGATCTGTTGTGTCTCTCCTTTGTAATTCATTTCCTCTGTCTAAATTACATTTCCTTTTTTTCATTCTGCCCAGCTGTTTCATGACAGGTGCTTAACTTCTGGACTCCCTCACCCTTTTAACCATGTGTTCTTTTCTGTATTTAGTTGTCCAAGGCTCAGAAGCAAACTGCATTTTGCACAAGAAGCTATTCTTGGACTATACAAATCGTGAACTCAAGAGAAGAGCACATCAGTATAGGCTTTGGGTTGGTACTGATTTCCTGGGAACAGAGAAAGACTTCTCTCTTATATGAATTCTGTCTCTCCCTTTTCTTTTCCTCCTGGTTCTTTATTAGCTAATGTTCTTGAATAAAACAGCAGTGATCATTGCAAACAGGGTTGTGGGATACAATCACATATGAGGGTTCTCTCTTCTGGTACTGCATAGAACATCTCTTGGTTAATGTGCTAAAATAAAGGCACTGAAAAAATTATGACATTGTCATTTGGGGGAATGACTATTAGATTTTTTTCATACAGGAAATGTTGGCCTTGCTTTTTCTTCCTTCAGTGGTCCTTCTGTGTGCAAAAGGACATTCACCTTCTGCTTCTTATAGCTTTCCAGCCTGCGCTAGGTAAGTATCTCGGTTGCTTGGTGAAGAACAGCTCCCCCTGGAAGGGGTGGAACTTGCATTTCCATCCAACTGGACCTCCCGATAGTGATGTCATCTATAGTTTCCTGCTCTTCTTACAGTGTGACAGGTTGTCTCCTATTAGAAATGATTTACTTGTAGATCACTGAAGAATGAATGAGGGGAAGCAGACTTGGCCCAAAGGATAGGGCATCTGCCTACCACATGGGAGGTCCAAGGTTCAAACCCGGGGCCTCCTTGACCCATGTGGAGCTGGCCTATGCGAAGTGCTGATGCACGCAAGGAGTGCCCTGCCATGTAGGGATGTCCCCCACGTAGGGGAGCCCCACACATAAGGAGTGCACCCTATAAGGAGAGCCGCCCAGTGCAAAAGAAAGTGCAGCCTACCCAAGAATGGCACTGCACACACGGAGAGCTGACACAACAAGATGACACAACAAAAAGAAACACAGATTCCTGGTGCTGCTGATAAGGATAGAAGTGGTCACAGAAAAACACACAGCAAATGGACACAGAGAGCAGACAACTGGGGCAGGGGAGGAGAGAAATGAATTAAAAAAAGAATGGATGGATGAGACCAATGCTTTGGCCATGAGGCATTAGTATTTAATACCATGTCTCTCCTTTCCTTCCCCAAGCAGAAAACTTCTAAAGATCTGGGTGAAGGCCATTGGCTTTATTTGTCTTTTCCTTTCTCTAACAACACTCCAGTTACAATGGCCTCTTGCTATTCCCTTTAACTCAGGGCTCTGGCTGGCACCTGCTGCTCCTTGTACCTAGAATACTCTTCTTCCAAAGAGCTGCATGACTCACTCCCTTACCCTCTTCAAGTCGGGGCTCAAATGTCACTTTCCTATGGGCCAACCTGTTTAAAAATTGCAACCTCCAGAACTTCTATTCCACTTTCCTGCTTAATTTTCCCCCAAGGCACTTATTATCTTATTTTGTACTTTAATTAATTTTTGTTATTGTATTACCCCATTATAAGTTCCATGAGGGTAGGGATTTTTTACCTCACTGCTGAGTGCAGGGGTTAGGCCTTTTGCTCAAGCTAAGGAAAAGACCTACGCAGAAAATGTAGAATCCAGACTCAGAAATCAAAACTCAGGCTGGTTTGTCTATTGAATTGAGGAAATGTAAACCTGGGAGATGTTGTTGGTAGCAGTTTTCATTAGTGTGGACTGGCAAATAGAAAAAGCTGGTCTGCATCAAAGAGAAGAGTAGAACAATCATGCAGAGAGGTTCAGAGATGTGAAATCAACTATGATCCTGTCTTAGTTTGCTAGGGCTGCCATAACAAAGTACCACAGAATAGTTGGCTTAAACAATAAGAATTTATTGTCCCAGAGTTTTGGAGGAGGCTAGACGTCCAAAATCAAGGTGTCAGCTCCTGAAGTCTGTAGTGTTCTGGTGGAAGCTTGTCAGTAATTCAAAACTCAATCTCTGCTTCTATCACATGGCCATCTCTCTCCCTGACTATCTCCTACTACTTTGTCCAAATCTCCTCTGCTGATAAGAGTTCCATTCTTACTGGATTAAGACCCTTCAGGATTCAGTTTGGCCTCACCTTAAAAGAAAACATCTTCAAAGAACCCATTTACAAAGGAGTTCATGCCCCAGGACTGAGGTTAAGTCTTGAATCTATCTTTGTGGTGGAAATAATTCAATCCATAACAGGTCCTGATGCCCTTGGAGTTCCTGATTTTAATTCACTCTCAAGACTCAGCTGTACCCCTATCCTTGGGTCCAGAAATGTCCTTATATAGTATATAGATATATGTATCATCTCTTATGATCAGTTCATACATTTTAACTAAATTAAAGTTCATTTTCTAATGCTTAATAAGAAAACTTTATTATCTCACTTAATGTTATTAGAAAACCAATGAGGTAGTTTTACAAACGTAGAAATGAAGTCTCAGGAAGTTTAAATGCTTTGCCCAATTATAGAAAGTGGCAGATATTATATATTTTGTCATAACCTACACAATTGTGTGGGACAGAGTGTAAACTGTAATGTAAACTGTAATTCACAGTTAGCAGCAATGCTCCAATATTTGTTCATCTATTTTAACAAATGTACCACACTAATGAAGGATGTTGTTGATGTGGCAAAGCATGGGATGGGGAGGGAGTGGGGCATATGGTAATCTCTTATACTTTTTATGTAACATTTATGTAATCTAAAACTACCTTAAATTTTTTAAAAAATTAAAAGAAAAAATGAAAGAAAGTGGAAGAGCTGGGGGTTTGATTTCCAGCAATATTGAATCCAGAGCTTGTATTGAACCTTCCATTCTGTGATTCAGTTAGGACTAATCATCTTGATGCCTTGTGTTTCATTAACTTTTTTTTTGAGCTTTCATATTTATTACCTCTGTTTTTAATATAATTTATTTAATATAAGTTTATATAATATTCATTGATGCCTATATTTAACAGCCAGCTCAGAAATATTCCTGAAAATTTGACAACTTGCTTTCATGCGTCCAGAAGGCCACATTAGCACACCACTTACAGGCCTCCAGGGTCATAGCTCAATAGCATTTTAAATGTTTTTTTTTTTTTTTAATTAGAGAATTTGTAGGTTTACAGAAAAATCTTGCAAAAATACAGAGCTCCCATATATCACTCTATGATTATCTCCTTGCATTACTGTAGTTGTGATAATTAGGCTAATGTGTCAACTTGTCCAAGTCATGGTGCCCATTTGTCTGGTCAAACAGGCACTGGACTAACTGTAATACAACAGGCATTTCATGGACTTTGATCATCAGTGAGTTGATTGTATAGATGGCTGATTACATCTACAATCAACTAAGGAGATTACCATCAGCAATGGGTGACATCTCATTCAATCAACTGACAGTCTTAAAAGGGGAAGGGATTTCAGAATTGAGAGAAGAGAATTCCCATCTCTGCATCAAACAGCCAATGTCTCCTGGGGACTCATCAAGGACCTTCATCTGAGTCCCTGGTTTGCAGCCTGCCTTGCAGGATTTGGACTTGTGCATCCCCACCATTGCATGAGAAAATTTTATAAAATCTCCTATCTACAGGTATCTCCAGTCAATTCTGTCTCACTAGAGAACCCTTGGTTCCAGGAGTGGTTCTTGAGAAACAGAATCTTAAACAAGGGATTTCTGAATTGGTTCTTCTTTTTTTTAAGGAGTTACCTGGGATTGAACCAGGACCTTGTACATGGGAAGCCAGTACTCAACCACAGAGCTGTATCTGCTTCCCTGAATTGGTTCTGGGATTTTTGCAATTAGCTGTCTACTCTGATTAGACTGAAGGGCACTGATTCTCTTTCCCATAATCAAGAGGCCACTGACAGTCCATGTCATGAATTGTCAATAGAGATATGCAAAATATCACCACTAGATGCAACTATGCCCATGCTTATAAGAGGTATAGAGTGTATAGAGTGGGTGAGAGTGTTTTTAACATCTAAACAGAGTTTCGTGGAGGTAAAAGGCAAAATGACATTAGCTGGCTGTTCCTAAATACACTGGATACAGTTATAAAATAAAGGGATGAGCTAAAGGATTCAAATTTGCAAATTAAGTACCACAAGAATGATGTGAAAGTGTCTATGTGCTCTGAAAGAAAATATTATTTTGTGCAGCTGCAGACTTGAGATGTCTGAAAACCCGACCCAGAGTCTCATTGTATGAGTAGCAGAGTTACAACAGAAACTAAAACCTCAATCTTGCAGGGTGTCTGCTGTTAAAGTGAGATATTGATTAAGGAGTAGAACACTGGGGATTGAGATGGAGACATATGGGTTGATAATGATAGTAGTGGTAACATTGGAACTCTAAATTCCGCTAAGACATTGCCAGATAAACCTGTAATGATATGCCCTGTGGAGACCACACCATGTCAAGCTTATATCAGCCAGCTTCCAGCCTGCCCCAGAGAGTCGGGACCTCCTCCCAGCCCTGAGGCAGGCACCTACAAACTCGAGCCTGCACTGCCTAATCTCAAGACTGCCCCAAGGAATCTCCACTTCCTACACTGAAGAAACCACCACACAACCTCTGCCCTGCCCTGAGGAGTCTGCCATCCAACACCTCCCCCATCTGTAGAGATTAATTCTCTCTCCAGAGAAAGATGTAAAGGAATGCCCTGAAGTCAGGAGCTTGCAAGTCATGTCTAATTCTTCTTCCTACCCACCCTCACCACCCCTCTTCACTTCCAGAACTATAACCATATTAAAATCACAACAAGCTCCCATAGGCAAAGTACAAAGTGTGACCCATGAGGAAGTATGCTATACTCTAAAAGAAATGCTTGAGTTTTCCAATTTATATAGGCAGAAATCAGGAAATATATGTGTGAATGGATATTAAGGGTATGGGATAATAGTGGGATAAAGGTGTATAAAGTAGGATTAGGCTGAATTTATTGGTATAGGCCCACTAAGCAGAGATTCTGGATTCAATGCTGTAGCTTGAGGGGCTTGAAAGGGCTCTAACCATTTGTTCAGGTGACTGGGTGAAACATGGACCAAAAGATAGCCTAGAATGTCTGAGGTCTAGATGTCCTATTTACCCTGGTACACCGTAGATGAAGGGATCCAAAGCCTTAGCAAGATTGGAATTCTAGAATGGACTCACCATTTCAGACCTGCCCAGGAATTTCCAGAAGACACACTATTAACAAGGACTGTGAGGAATAAATTTGCAAGACTAACTCCATCTTCCCTTGAAGAGCTTTGTGGTTGCCCTTCTGTGGGACATTACTGTGGGAACTGCTGTCATGGAACTAAAATCCTTAAATGCTATGGAGATTATTGGATCTTGGGCTGGAAGAAGTCAAGTAGCAGCACTTAATTGCCAAAGACAAGGTAGGCATGGCTACCACAATGAAAGGTAGACTCAAAGCAGCAATCAGAAGAGTCTAAGTTGCATAGAGCTTTGGTGTTGATCATGGGGTACCTAGTAGTAAAATAGATGGGCAGTCCACTAAATTCCTGCTTGATCTTTATACACAGAATAGTTCTAGGCCAAGCAAACAAAACCATAACTTGAATTACAGAAACAGAGAATCACAACCCTTTAATCAAGTCCCAGACTTGAGAAAGTTTACAGATCCAGAGCCCCTTGAATGAGGGGAATGCCAGGTACCTACTCTTTGAGAAGGATCCTGTTACACTGCCAAAAATTTATACTATTAATCTTCCTCCCAGATTTTCCCAAAGGGACCTATGGCCTTTTACCAGGGTAACTGTGCATTGGGGAAAAGGAAATGATCATAGATTTTAAGGATTATCAGACACTGGCTCAGAAGTTACACTTATTCCAGGAGACCCAAAACATCACTGTGGTCCACCAGCCAGAGTAGGGGCTTATGGAAGTCAGGTGATGGATGGAGTTTTAGCTCAAGTCCATCTCACAGTGGGTCCAGAGGGTCCCCAGACCTATTCAGTGATTATTTGCCCAGTTCCAGAATACATAATTGGGATAGACATACTCAACAATTGTTAGAATACCTACATTGGATTCCTGACTGGCAGAATAAGGGCTATAATGGTAGGAAAGACCAAGTGGAGGCCACTATAAGTGCCTCTACCTAGCAAAATAGTAAATCAAAAGCAATACTAGATTCCTGGATGGATTCCATAGATTAGTGCCACCATCAAGGATTTGAAGGATGCAGGAGTGGTGATTCCCACCACATCTGCATTTAATTCTCCTATTTAGCCTGTGCAGAAAACAGATGGCTCTTGGAAGATGACAGTAGATTATCATAAAGTTAACCAGGTGGTGACTCCAATGACAGCTGCTGTCCCAGATGTGATACCATTGGTTGAACAAATCAACATATCCTCTGGTATCTGGTATGTAGCTAGGGATCTGGCAAATGCTTTTTTCTCAATTGTCTTTAGTAAAGACCACCAGAAACAGTTGGCAAGGCCAGCAATATACCTTCACCATACTGCCTCAGGGATATATCGACTCTCCAGGCCCATGTCATAATACTGTCTGCAGGACTTTGGTCATCTCTCCTTCCCAGAAGACATTATGTTGGTCCATTATATTGATGAAATCATGCTGGCTGGACCTGTAAGCAAGAAGTATCAATGACTCTAGACATATTGGTAAGGCATTTGCATGAAAAAGGATGGGAGATAAAACCAACCAAAATACAGGGGCCTTCCACCTTGGTGAAATTTCTAGGTGTCTGGTGTTGTGTGGCATGTCAAGACATCCCTTCTAGGGGAAGCAGCTGTGGCTGAACGGATAGAGAATCCGCCTACCACATGGGTTCAAACCCAGGGCCTCCTGACCCATGTGGAGCTGGCCCATGCACAGTACTGATGTACACAGGGAGTGCTGTGCCACACAGGGGTGTCCCCCGCTTAGGGGAGCCCCATGCACAAAGAGTCAGCCCCACAAGGAGAGCCACCCCACGTGAAAAAAGCACAGCCTGCCCAGGAGTGCTCTGCACACAAGGAGAGCAGACGCAGCAAGATGATGCAACAAAAAGAGACACAGATTCCCAGTGCTGCTGACAAGAGTACAAATGGACACAGAAGAACAAGCAACCAAGGAACACAGAGAGCAGACAATGGGGGGGGGGGGGGCAGGTGGGAGAAATAAATAAAATAAACCTTTAAAAAAATACATCCCTTCTAAAGTGAAGGATTAGCTATTGAATCTGGCCTCTCTACAACTGAAAAGGGGCACAACACTTAGTTGTTTCTATGGATTTTGGAGACAACACATTACTCATTTGGGTGTGCTACCATTTACCAAAGTGACCAGAAAAGTTGCTCATTTTGAGTGGGAACAGGAACAAGAGGAAGCTCTGTGACAGGTCCAGGCTGCTGTGCAAGATACACTGCCACTTAAGACATATAATCTAGCAGATCCAATGGTGCTGTGTCAATGACAAATAGGAATGGTATGTGAAGCCTTTGGCAGGTCCCTATAGGAGAATCACAACACAAACCCTTAGGATTTTGGAGCAAATCCCTGACATCCTCTGCAGATAACTACTATCCTTTTGAGAAACAGCTTTTGACCTGCTACTGGACCTTAATAGAGACTGAATGTTTAACAATGGGCCACCAAGTTACCATGAGACCTGAGCTACCTATCATGAGCTGGGTATTATATGAGCCACCAAACCATAAAGTTGGGCATGCACAGCAGCACTCCATCAAAAGTAGAAGTGGTATATATGAGATAGGACTTGAGCAGGTTCTGAAGGCACAAGTAAGTTACATGAGAAAGTAACCCAAATGCCCACGGTCACCACTCTTGCCATGTTACCTTCTCTTGCCCAGCCCACAGCTTTGGCCTCTTGGGGAGTTCCCTACAAACATTTGACCAAGGAAGAGAAAACTCTGACTGGGTTTACAGATGTTCTACATGATATGCTGGTACCACCTGTAAGTGGACAGCTGCAACACTGCAGCCCTTTTCTGGGATGTCTCTGAAGGATAGTGGTGAGGGCAAATCCTCCCAGTGGGCAGAACTTCAAGCAGTGTACCTGGTTGTTCATTTTGCTTGGAAGGATAAATGGCAGGAGGTGCATTTCTACACTGATTCATGGGCTGTTGCCAATGGTTTGGTTGCATGGTCAAGGACTTGACATGACTGGAAAATTGGTGACAAAGAGGTCTGGGGAAGAGGTATGTGGATAGACCTTTCTGAGCGGGCAAAAAACATGAAAATATTTGTGTCCCATATGAATACTCACCACAGGGTGACTTCAGCAGGGAAGAATTGTAGTAATCAAGTGGATAAGATGAACTTCTCTGTGGCTTACACTCAGCCTCTTTCCCCCAGCCACTGCCAATGGACTCATGAACAAAGTGGCCTGGAAACTGGCATAGAGGTTATGCATGGGCTCGCATGGACTTCCCCTCACCAAGGTTGACTTGGCTACAGTCACTGCTGCATGCCCAATCTGCTAGCAGCAGAGACCCAGTCAGGCCCCAGTAATAGTGCTATTCCCTGAGGTGATCAGCTTGCTACCTGGTAGCAGGTTGATTACATTGGACCATTTCCATCATGGAAAGGACAGTGGTTTGTTCTACCTGGAATAGGCATATTCTCTGGATATGGGCTTGTCTTCCCTACACACAATGCTTCTTGCAACTACCATTCGTGGACTTACTGTATATTGTATCCACAACTATGGCATTCCACAGAGCATTGCTTATGATCAAGTAACCCCCTCCACAGAAAATTATGTGTGGGTTGGGCACATGCTCATAGAATTCACTGGTCTTATGATGTTCCCTACCATCCCAAAGCAGTTGGATTGATAGAACAGTGGAATGGCCTTTGAAGACTCAATTATGGTGCCAGGTAGGTGGTAATACCTTGCAGGGCTGGGGCAATCTTCTCCAGATAGCTGTGTATGCTCTAAATCAGCATCCACTCTATGGTGCTTTTTCTATCATAGCCAGGATTCATGGGTTCTGGAATCAAGCAGGGGAAATGGGAGTAGCACCATTCACTATTACCCCTAGTAATCCAAGGAAAAGTTTTGCTTCCTGTCCCTCTAACCTTAAGCTCTGCTGGTCTACACAGCTTAGTTCCAAAAGAAGAAGGACCACAACAATGATTCCATTGAACTAGAAGTTAAGACTGCCACCTGGCCACTTTGGATTCCTCATGCCTCTGAATCAACAGGCAAAGAAGGAATTACTGTACTGGCTGGGGTGATTGATCCTGACTATCAAGGGGAAATAGAATTGCACCTACACAATGGAGGTAAAGCAGAGTTTGCTTGGAATATAGGAGCTCCCCTAGGGTATCTCTTAGTACTACCATGCCCTGTGATTAAAGTCACTGGAAAACTGCAACAAACCAATTCAAGTAGGACTAACAATGATCCAGAATCTTCAGGAATAAAAATTTGGGTCACCCCACAGCAAAGAACCACAGCCAGATGAAGTGCTTGCTGAGGGTAAAGGAAACATGGACTGGGTAATAGAAGAAGGTAGATATAAATTTGAAGGTCGACCATATGATTCGTTACAGATGTGAGGACTGTAATGGTCATGAATATTTCTTCCTTGTTCTGAGTATGTCTGTATATGTACATGAAATGAATATCTTTGTTTTCTTCCCTAACTTTTTCCCTTATTGTTTGACAGAAGTTGTATTAGTTTCATGATGTAGTATTTAAGGATGTCAAGTTTAAGAGTGAATACTACCCAAGTACACCCTGTTCTGGAGTGAATTAATGTTTCCAGTCATACACAGGACAGTTGAATATTGTTAGGCAGAAATCTATATATCTATATAAGTATATGTGTGTGTGTATATATATATATATATACACATCTATTATTGTTTTTATTTAAGAGACTAAGTATGTTTTAAAGTGATGTGCATGGCTGCCAAGTTGACAAGAGGTGGACTGTGATGGTTTAGGCTAATGTGCCAACTTGGCCAGGTAATGGTTCCCAATTGTCTGGTCAAGCAAGCACTAAGCTAATTATAATACATTTCATAGACTTTAATTATCAATGAGTTGATTGCATAGATGATTGATTACACCTGCAATCAACTAAGGAGATTGCCACCAGCAATGAGTGACATCTCATCCAATCAGCTGAAGGCCTTAAAGGGGAAAGTGAAGAGGAACAGATGTAGCTTAAGTGGCTGAGTGCCTACTTCCTATGTACAAGTTCCCAGATTTGATCACACAGCAAACAAATGAAAAAACGAACTCTCATTGGGGAGCAGATGTGGCTCAGTAGCTGAGCGCCTGCTTCCCATATATACAAGAACCTAGGTTCAGTCCCTGGTATCTCCTCCAAAATGGGGGGGGGGAGGGGGGGAGGTGATTTCGGCATTGAGAGAGAATTCCCATCTCTACATCAGACAGCCAGTGTCTCCTGGGAACTCATCAGGAGCTTCACTGGAGCCCTGGTTTGTAGACTGCCTTGTGGGATTTGGACTTGTGCATCCCCACAGTTGCATGAGAGAATTTTATAAAGTCTCTTACTACTTACAGGTATCTCCTGTCAGTTCTGTTTCCCTAAAGAACCCTGACTAATACAGTAGTACATTTGTAATACTAGATGAAAGAACTTTTTTTCATCTTCTTTAGGAGGCACCAGGAACTGAACCTGGGACCTCCCATGTGGGAGGTGAATACTCAAGTGCTTGAGTCATATCAGTCTCTGGAAAAAAGATTTTTTTAAACATTTAAAAAATATACTTAGTTGACACAAAATGTTACACAAAAAAATATAAGGGATTCACGTATGCTCCACTCCTCGCACATCCCACTTTTCCCCACATTAATAACTTCTTTCGTTAGTGTGGTATATTCATTGCAATTGATGAACACATTTTGGAGCATTGCCACTAAGCATGGATTATAGTTTAGGGGAAAAAGATTTTAATAGACATTTCTCCAAAGAGGATATACAAATGGCTGAAAAGCACATAAAAAGATGTTCAGCATCACTAGCTATTAGGGAAATGCAAGTCAAAAACAACAATGAGATACCAGTTCACACCCACTAGAATGGCTACTATTAACAAAATAAAATGACAAGTGCTGGAAAGGGTGTAGAGAAATAGGAACAGTCGTTGATTGTTGGTAGTAATATCAAATGGTGCAGTTACTGTGAAAGACAGCTTGGCAGTTCCTCAGAAAACTGAGCATAGAATTAACATGTGACCTGGCAATCCCTCTACTAGGTATATACCCAAAGGAATTGAAAGCAGGGACTCAAACAAATATTTGCTCCCTGATGTTCATAGTACATTATTCACAATTTCCAAAAGATGGAAACGATTCAAGTGTCCATCATACAAAGAATGAATAAACAAAATGTATAATCATAAAATGGAATATTATTCAACCATAAAATAAATGAAGTTCTCTATCTGCAACAAGATGGATGAACCTTAGTTACATTTATTCCTAAACATTTAATTCTTTCAGTTACTGTTTTAAATAGAATTTTTTTCTCGACTTCTTCTGATTGATTGTTATTATTGCATAGAAACACTACTGATTTTTGCATGTTGATCTTGTACCTTGACAAATCATTTATTAGCTCTAATGGCTTTCTTGTGGATTTTTCAGGATTTTCTGTAAATAGGATCATGTCATCTGCAGATAATGAAAGTTTCACTTCTTTCTTTCCAATTTATTTCTTTTTCTTGCCTAATTTGTCTGGCTAGGACTGCCAATACAGTGTTCAATAACAGTGGTGACAGTAGGCCTCCTTGCTTTGCTTCTGATCTTAGAGGGAAAGTTTTCAATCTTTCATCATTGAATATGATGCTAGTGGTAGATTTTTCATATAAGAACTTTATAGTGTTGAGGAAGTTCCCTTTTAATCCCAGTTTTCTAAGTTTTTATCAAGAAGCAGTGATGCATCAACTGAGATTATCATGTGTTTTTTGCCCTTCATCCTGTTAATATCGTATAAGACATTAATTAATTTTCTTGTGTTGAATCCTTTACCTGGGATAAATCCCATTTCATCATGGTGTATAATTCCATTAATTTGCTTTTGGATTCAGTTTGTTAGTATTTTGTTGAGTTTGTTAAGTTTGTTGAGTATTTTGCACCTATATTGCTAAGGGATATTGGTCTGTAATTTTCTTTTCTTGTGGCATCTTTACCTGGCTCTGGTTCAAGGATGACATTGGCCTCACAGAATGAGTTAGAGAGTGCTTCCTCCTCTTCAATTATTTTTCAGAAGAGTTTAAGCAGGATTGGTGTTAATTCTTCTTGAAATACTTGCTAAAATTCCCGTGAAACCATCTGATTGGGACTTTTCTTTGTTGAGAGGTTTCTGATTACTGATTCAATCCCTTTGCTAGTTATTGATTTGTTGAGATTTTCTGTTTCTTCTTGAGTCAGGGTAGGGAGGTTGTGTGTTTCTAGGAATTAGTTCATTTCATCTAGTTTATCTAATGTTTAGGTGTACAGTTGTTCATAGTACTCTCTTGTGATCCTTTTTATTTCTGTGGGGTCAGTATTAAGGTCCCCCTTTACATTTCTGATTTTAGTAGTTTGTGTCTTCTCTGTTTTTTGTCTGTCTAGTTAAATGTTTGTTGATTTAGATGTCTTTTTTAAAGAACCAAGGTTTGATTTCGTTGATTCTCTCTACAGTTTTTTTTTAAATTCTCAATTTCATTTATCTCCACTCTAATCTTGTTATTTCCTTCCTTCTGCTGACTTTAGGTTTAATGTATTCTCCTTTTTATAGATTCTTCAGTTTTGATGTTAGCTCTGTGATCTGAGATCTCTCTTCTTTTTTAAATGTAGGCATTCAGAGCTATAAATTTCCCACACAGGGCTGCCTTTTCTGCATCCCATAAGTTTTGGCATGTTGTGTTTTCATTTTCATTCATCTCAAAGTATTTCCTAATATTCTTTGTGATTTCTTCTTTGACCCATTGATTAAGAGCACATTAATTTCCACATATTTGAAAATTTTCCATTTCTTCCTATTTTTTTTCCCTTTACCTGCCTTGTTTACTGGTGTGGCCCAAGAGCTTAGAGCAGTGCCTGACACAGTGGTGTAAGTTCTCAAAAACTATTTGCTGAATAGTTATTGATTTTTCCTGTGTTATTGATTTTTAGCTTCATTCCATTGTGGTCAGAGAAGAAACATTGTATGAGTTCAGTATTTTTTCATTTACTGAGATTTGTTTTGTGACCTAACATATGTTCTATCCTAGAGAATAATCCATGTGCACTAGAGAATATGTATGTTGTTCTTGTTGGGTGAAGTGTTCTAAATACGTCTTTTAGGTCTCGTTTCTTTTAGAGTATTGTTCAAGTCTTATTTTTCCTTATTGACTTATTAGTCAGCCAATGGGGTGCTGATGCAAAATACCAAAAATCTGTTGGCATTTATAAAGGGTATTTATTTGGGGTAGAAGCTTATAGTCACAAAGCCATAATATGTAACTTATTTCCCAGCCAAAGTCTGTTGCCATATGTTACAGGAAGATGGCTGTTGTTCTCTGCAAGTATTCAGCCTTCCTCTTCCTCCTAAGGCTTTGTGGTCCCAGCTCCTTCCATTCTCAGCTGTAGGTTAGCATAAGCTTGTCTCTCTCCCCAGGGCTTGTTTCTTTCCAGTCTTTCTCAGCTGTTCAGGACCCTGGTCTCTCAGCTACAAACTATCAGGGAAACGGCTTGACTCTCTCCCCAGTGCTCCAGCATCAAAAACTAAACTCTGTATGTTCTCCTTATCCATGTATTTACTTCCCTATCTTTGATTGAGCATCCATTTATATACCCCACAAAGGGCAGGGGCAGGGACTCAAACCAAGTCACCCTAATGATGTGGTCAAATAAAAGTCCTAATCTTGATTTAATAAAGTAATAGTGATTTTTTAATATAATACAGTCTAATACACCCAGAGGAACAGACGAGTTTACAAAAACAGTACCTTTTTTTTGGAATTCATAAACAGTATCAAACTGCCACACTGATCTTCTCTCTAGATGTTCTATCCATTATTAAAAGTGGTATATTGAAGTCTTCTACTATTTATGTAGAATTGTCTATTTCACCTATCAAATATGTCAATACTAGCTTTGTAAATTTTCAGACTCTGCTGTTAGGTGCATATATATTTATAATTGTTATGTCTTCTTGTTGTACTGATCTCTTAATCAGTATATAATGACTTCTTTGTTCCTTGTAAGAGTTTTTTACTTTAAGTCTATTTTATCTGATATTAGTATTGCTAATACATTTTTTAAAAATCCATTCTGCCTATCTCTGCCTTTTGATTGTACACTTCAATCCATCTGCATTTAATGTAACATTGCATGTAATGTAATGAAAGTGTTTCAGTTTCCTAGACTGATTAAGCAAATAGCATGAAACAGCTTGGAATAAACAATGGGAATTTATTCACTCACTGTTTTGAGGCTGGGTAAATGTCCAAATCAAGGCATCATCAAGCCAATGCTTTCTCCCTGAAGACTGTGGCATTCTGGGGCTGGTTGCTGGTGATCCTTGGTTCCTCTGTCTCATGGAAAGGCACATGGCTGCATCTCCTGGTCTCTTCCTTCTTTTCCAGGTATTGTTTCAGCTCCTTGCTTCCTGTGGTTTTCTGTGTGTCTAAATTTCTTTCTCTAATTAAGGCCTATAGTAATAGAAATAAGACCCATCCTGATTGAGGAGGGCTACACCTTCTTAACTGAAGTAACCCCATCAAAAGCTCCTACCTTTAATGGATTCATACACAGGAATGGAGTACGTTTAAGAACACATTTTTCTGGGGTACATATAGCTTCAAACCCCCACAGCAGGACCTTATGCCATCTTGTTACTTTGTCTTAGTAAGTCTTATATCTTTTTTGACCCTTAATTCTTCCATTAATACCTACTTTCATATTTATTTGATTAGCTTTATATTGTACCATTTTGAGTCATTTCTCATTTCTTTCTGAATATATTTTTCAGGTATTTTCTTTATGGCTACTCTTGGGTTGAGGTTGAATGTCTTAATCTATAACAATCATATTTAATTTGATACCAACTTAATTTCAATAGTTTACACATACACTGTTCCTATATCCCTTTATCCCCCCCAACTTTTTTTTGCGCTTGTTATAACTTATATCTTTGCACATTGTATATCCAAGATCATAGATTAATCATTACTTCTTATGCATTTTTGCACCTATAAGAAGTAAAAAGTGGCATTGCATACCCAAAGATATGGTTTTAACATATGATTACCTTTACTGGATTTACTTCCTTATTCCAATTTGATCCACCGTCTAATCCAGGGGTTCTTATTGTTCCATGGACCCCTTTGTCAGTCAGGTAAAATGAATACTATGTAATTTATTTATTGTATGCATTCATAAGTGAAAGAAACGCTAGATTTCAGTTAAAGGTCAGAGAAAATAAAGATAATAAGTTATTTTTTTTTTTCAATTCAAGTTCACGGACCCCATGAAATCTTTCCAAGGACCCCTTAAAGGTATGTGGACCCCTGATTAAGAACCCTTGGTCTAGTCCCATGTTGTTCATTCATTGCTTTCCTCATATCCTATAGTTCTTTCTCCATGGCTTCCTTTAACTTCTTGAGCATATTTTTTTTTTTAAGATTTATTTTTTATTTATTTAATTCCCCTCCCCTCCCCCGGTTGTCTGTTTTCTGTGTCTTTTTGCTGCGTCTTGTTTCTTTGTCTGCTTCTGTTGTCGTCAGCGGCACAGGAAGTGTGGGCGGCGCCATTCCTGGGCAGGCTGCTCCCTCCTTCGCGCTGGGCGGCTCTCCTTATGGGTGCACTCCTTGCGCGTGGGGCTCCACTACGCGGGGGACACCTCTGTGTGGCACGGCACTCCTTGCGCGCATCAGCACTGCACATGGGCCAGCTCCACACGGGTCAAGGAGGCCCGGGGCTTGAACCGCGGGCCTCCCATGTGGTAGACGGATGCCCTAACCACTGGGCCAAAGTCCGTTTCCCTTCTTGAGCATATTAAGGATCATTTTTTAGAAGTCTTTTTTCAGTAAGGCCAAAGTTTGGTCCTTTTCATTGAAAGTATCTGGATATTTATTTTGTTCCTTTTCATGGGCCATCATTTCCTATTTCTTTGTCTTCTAATCTTTTTTGCACATGGTACATTTAATATTTCAAAGTGTTAACTCAGGGATTTAGTCACTGGACTATTTCTTAAAGTTTGTTCCAGCTAGTGTTATGATGGAGATTTTCTTGAATGCCAGAATTGATTAGCTAATCCAAACAAACAAACCAAAGCAAAAAGTACCTCTCACAGTCTTAGCAAATTGGCTCTTCTTTGGCTAGTGGTCTCCTTCAGAGTTTAGCCCTCCTATCGAGAAGTTAAGCCTGAGACAAATGTAAAGGGCAGGGGATTCTGGCTGTCTTACCTGAGCCTGTGCGGAACTCAGAGCCAACTTCTATTCCTGGGCTTGCTGGTAGTCTTTGGATTCCCTGGTCTGCAGTTACAAGAGTTTAAGTGAATGCTGCCTCTAATCCCTTTGAAGTAGACTTTCAGCCCCTCCTGGATGCTTTCTCATGTGACTTAATTCAGGTAGTCCTTTGCCCCAGACTACTTCAATTTAGTTGTTTCTCACACAGTCCCAGCTGTCTGCAAGCCACTGCCCCACCCTCAGGAGAGCGGCAAGCCTGGGACAAGTTCCTTGGCAGCTCCTCAGACTTTCATTTGAGAGATTGGCACTGACATACATGCATCCAGTATGCACACAGGGACCGCTCTGCTCCTTTTGGAACAGGGTCAGGGACCTACAATGGGAGCACAAGCTCGCTCTACCCTACATTGTGGAAGGAGCCAGTAAGGGCGCCAGAAGCTTCTAAGACTTTTGAAGCTGTGTTTTCTTGATCCAGCACTTGCCCAGTTAATGTAGCCCTTTAACAGTTTTCCATAGTTTGGAGGAAGGTTAAGATTCCTCTGCCATCTCTGCCAGAAGGGGTTTGGAATAATGGCCATACTCAGAGCTGGCTCCCAATAATCTTTATGTAGCTAATTGAAAGCAGTGATCAGGGATCAGACCCCTGGAGTTTGTAGGACTAGTCTTTATGTCCCTCCCTGTCACCAGCAAGCTGCAGCAGGAGCCTGAGCTCTGTCCCCATGACTGCCCACCATGAGGCTGGGACATGTGGGATTATAGCCACTGCAGAGAGGATGGAATTCACCGGCATTTACTGCAATTTACCAGCCTCTTCCTCCTGTTCCCTCCTTGTTGCTGCATAATGTTCCACTGGACTCCAGAGTTTCAAAACAGTTGATTCAAGGAAGCAGACTTGGCCCAGTTGTTAGGGCATCCGTCTACCACATGGGAGGTCCGCGGTTCAAACCCGGGGCCTCCTTGATACGTGTGGAGCTGGCCCACGCACAGTGCTGATGCACGTAAGGAGTGCCCTGCCACGCAAGGGTGTTCCCCGCATAGGGGAGCCCCACGAGCAGGGAGTGCACTCCGTGAGGAGAGATACCCAGCAAGAAAGAAAGTTCAGCCTGCCCAGGAATGGCGCGGCACACACGGAGGGAGAGCTGGCACAAACAAAAAGAAATACAGATTCCCATGCTGCTGACAACAGAAGCGGACAAAGAAAAACACGCAGCAAATAGACACAGAGAACAGACAACTGGGGCTGGGGTGGGGGGGGGGGGGGAATAAATAAATAAATCTTTTTTAAAAAAGCTTAAATGGTGTAGATTTCTATAAAAAACAAAACAAAACAATTGACTCAAACACTTCCTGCCAGTACAATAGTAGTTTTGGTGGAAGGACTGATTCCTGGAGCTTCCTACTCGGCCTTTTTCCCACAATCTTTTCTTGTCTTATAAACTTTTTATTATGGAAATTTTCAAACACACACAAAGTAGAGAGAATAGGATAATGAACTCCCATGTACCTATCCACCAGTTTCAACCATTATCCACATTCACCATTTTTGTTTCTTGCTGGCCTTTTAAGAGGTGGACACTCAGAATGAAAAGCAAGCATTGTAGGATTTGAAACTGTGATAGTGGAGTCTCTGGTATGATTGTGCAATTATCCCCCATGACAAACTGCAGGAAAAGAAGAAATGCTGATCTTAAGAGGCTCAGATGCAGAGAGCTTTGTGGTCCACAGTGCAGTTTGAGGTGGGAGAACAGATTAGATCACCACGACAGTCTGGATTTTTACAGCTGCAGTGGAAAATGCAAAATGTTGGAAGATCCTGTAAAAGAAATGCAAAAGATAGCCTCTCCCTTCCCACCTAGACATACTGCTTGTTTACAATAACTTGGTAAATCAGATGTTACCCTTTGAGGTATGGTCTTGGAGGCCTTAGGATCACAATTCATCTGTTTTGATCTCACTCTCATCCTCTCCTGGTTAATGATTTACAAGCTACACCTTGGTAATGGCTAAGGGACCCTCTCCCTCTGTTCTCCTTACAGGCAGGAAGTCATCTTGAGCCTGGGGACAAGTCCATTACCCCTGTTAGAGCTGTACCCAGGATACTGTCAGGAGCTGACCAGAGCTTTGTTCAGTGAGATGGCAGGTCCCCAGCCTGACACTCTGCTGACAGCTGCTGTTTCCCTTGTCTCTCTCTCCCTCATGCCAGAAGGACATTTATGTAAGCATCACTGACTGTGCTGAGTAAACCAAGACAAGAAACTAAATGGCTGGACTCAGCAGGGTAGTTGAATGTATCTTCCTCACACTGAAGGAGCACAGCCCCAGAACTGCCAGTATGAGCTATCATCACTCTCAGGAGATTCCAGTCCCAGGACTATTTCTTCCCATCATGTCTCTTTGGTGCCCACGACTTATTTCTGAGGTGGAGGCAGCTGCCAGCTCTAATACCTGTATCACAGGGGAGTTGTGAGGATCAAATGAGATTGTGAATGGGGAGGTGTTCTGTTAACTACCAAGTGCCGTGCAGTGGAAAAAGACTGTTGTTTCCACTACTCTTCTGCAGGATACCTGAGGGCCTGCCTTCCACACCCAGTCATACCTTTTTTTAGCCTGCAAGTTAGGCCTTTTTCCTGAGGAAGAGCACTTCATTCAGGATCTATTTCTGAATGGCAGCTGTGCCTGAAAAGAATCCACCAATATTTATAATTCACATGCTAAAATGTGTCAAACATATTTAGCAAGTGCTCCATGAATTCCTTGTGCCTAGCAACCAAAAGAGAAAAAGCAACATATGGAATTTGTGGTTATTTGCTATCAATTTGATCTGAATGAACAAATTTACCATTTTTCCACATGGTACAATTATCATTGCCTGTTTGTGTGGGTAAATAATGCTCTTATTTGAGTTTTATTAGTTATTTCAATACTTTCAAAACGAAATCTTTATTCCTAGCAAAGAGAGAGAACTGTTGAACCTAGTACATACTTCCTCTAACATTCCAGCACATTTTTCAATGCCCCTACCTTTTCCAATTCAAAACCCTTGAACTTCAAGATTCTTTCTACCCCACTGGGTACATTGTGTCAGGCGTCACAGCAGTAACAATTTTCTCCATAGAAAAGCCTGTGGCCATTAACTCTATCTTAAGCAGTGAACTCTGTCCATGATTCTGAGTAGATGGAAAGCAGAGAGAAAAAACTAATGATTTGAAAGGTGCCTTAGCTACAAGGTGGCAGATTTCAAGCAATCCTAGGTGCTGGAAGATGGAATGGACTCTCTCAAAGGGAACCATCATCAGCAATTTATTCCTCTGAGTCAAGCATTAATCTTTTCTTATGGCTTTTTTTCTTTTAAAAGGAGTAATGAGAAAAAAGTTTCATCTTTAGAATGAAAGAACTTACAAAGGGTTGTTTGTTTTTTCCTCTCTGGAGAGAGACAAGATGGAAACAATATGCATCATTGAGTGAAAATTAAAAAAAAAAAAAAAAAAGGAAGGAAATACCTATGAGAAACTGGCACATACCACAATTATTTGGAGCCAAATTTGACAAATGCAGACACATTATGGAATTTCTCATGTATTTGTGGGATATGCCTTACAAATATTTTCTTCCAATCATCTTGCAACCTTACCTGGCCTATCACAATTTAGATTCTCTCTTCACAGCCATCCACTGCCTCTTAGGCATGTACTCCACACTTACCCAACTCCACACACAAAAATATAGAACTTCTAAGATTGTTGGTGGAGGGTAAAATTCAACTAAAAGTCTTCTCCCTCTTTAACTGTCAGTGACTAGAGCTCTTACCACGGGGCTTCCACCTCCTCCTGCTCCCTTAAGCCTATTTTAAGTTTCTGGGGGCAACAAAGTTGTTGCAAGGCTTTGCCACCAGACAGGCATGACTCTCTTTGTGGCCTTGGGCAGGTCAGCACTTAGCTTCTGATCTTCCACTTGCCAGCTGGGCCTGAACTTACCTTCATCTTAAGAAGAATGCATTAGCTATAACAAAAACAAAGTGACTAGCACAGAGCATGGCATACAGTAGACTGGGCTAGCTATTATAGTTTGTTTGAACCCACTGTATGAGAAGATTTTCATGAATGAACGGTTTTCAAAGCTGGGTTTAGTGACAGAGGCTCAGACAGTGTTAAACTCCATACTTTCCACCAAATGCAGTAAGTATAAATTATTGTAAGAATTTTAAGTTAAACATATTTTACATATACTATATATTATAGTTATATCATATTTAAATATTATAAATTAAATATATTATATTTGTATAAAATGCATACTAAAATTAAATTCAGACCCGCCCTGTCTGGAGCCTCATCAGGCAGGCCAGGCGCAGATCACTGGAAGCCTGATCCCAAGCCCGAGCCGGAGCCATCGCCTGGGACATTCTCGGCTACTGTGGGGACACCAGGCACCATGGCGCCCCTGCTGATTCTAAAGAAGCCAATTTTAAACCACAGGTTCACATCAAGAAGGACATTTCTCAAGCGAGGTTCATCCTTTAATGGAATTACTATGGTTGACAAAGAGATGCCATTTTGGCTAACCAATTTTGAAACCAACTCTGCAGATCTTTCTGTAATGGATAACCACTCCCACTCCTTTGACATCAAGTCCTTCATCACTGCTGATTTCTCCAGCATTTGTACTCCACACTATAAAGGCATTCCTTTCACAAGAGCTGACCCCATAGTTGCTGATTTTATTACCTGAAGCTTCAAGAGCACAGAAGTGCAATCAAAATTGAGCTTACATCCCTACCTTATTATTCTGTTAAGACTCGGCTCTACAGTAAGACTCAAAAAGAGCCTTCCAACTCCCTCAGGGCAATTGAATCCTGGGCAATTGAAGCGATAAAGCTTCCGGATTCCACTATGGAGTTTGTACTGGTGAAGCATGCAAGGGTTTCTTCCAGAGGACAATCAGATTGAAGCTTATTTATAATGGGAAGGAATTTAGCTGTCGGAGCCACCAAAAAAAGGTAGAAATAAATGTCAGTACTGTTGATTTCAGAAATGCCTTGCTGTGGGATGTCATCTAATGTGAGTAGGTTTGGGCAGATACAACAGACCAAGAAGGAGAAGCTGTTGGCATAGATCTTCAGTGATATAGACCAGCTGAATCCAGAGTCTGCTGATCTCCTGGTCCTTGCAAAACATTTGTAGGACTCATACATAAAATCCTTCCTGCTGACCAAAGCAAAGCAGGGGAGAGATCTTGACAGGAAAGACAACAGATGAATCACTCATTGTTATTGGTGACAGGAATTCTTAATGATGGGAGAAGACAAGATCAAGTTGAATTACATCACGACACTGCAGGAGCAGAGCAAAGAGGTGGCCATCCACATGTTCCAGGGGTGTCAGTTTTGGTAGGTGGAAGCTGTACAAGAGATCACATTCTCTTAAGAAAAGATTCCTGGCTTTGTAAACCTTGATTTGAGTGACCAAGTAACTCTCTTAAAAATACTGTGTCAGTGAGATCATATACATGATGCTGGCCTCCTTGATGAACAGAGATGGAGTCCTCATCTCAGACGACCAAGGAGTCATAACATGGGTGTTTATAAAAGAGCCATATAATGCCCTCTGATGACTTTATGGGGCCCACGTTTGAGTTTGCTATGAAGTTCAATGCCCTGGACTGAGATGACAGAGACTTGGAATATTTAGAATTGTCATGATTCTCAGTGGAGGCAGATTCAGTTATGGAGTGTTTCTGAGAAATCTCGACTGGTTACCATAAATGGGGAAGGCTAGTCAAAGTAAGTAAATAACTAGCAGCAGGGAGATACCAGTGTGCTAAAAAACAAACAAACAAGCAAACAAAACAAACAAAGGTAGCCTACCTGCATAAGCTCTCTGCATTGTCACCATCCAGCTACCCAACCCCCACCCAAACACATTTACTTTCTTTGCCTGATTTCCCACCTACTCTTTCCTGTTGAACCTGAGGGATCTGTGAAGGCAGACTTTGAAACAAAGGCTAATAATGCATTAACTGAGGCTCCCACCCACTGATTGTGAGACCCTCAAAGGTTGACACAGTCTCTTCCTCATCCTGTGTCCAATATAGGCTACAGTAGCAGAGTGTGGGGTTCAGAGTATGGACAGGTAAATACAGCAGGTAACTACAAATTAAACTACTAGACACCATTACGTTTTTATCAGAATGGCTAAAACTAACAAGACTGACCATAGCAAGTGTTGGCGAGGATGTGGAACAACTAGAATTCTCTTATACTGCTAATGGGAAGGCAAAATGGTACAGCCACTTTGGAAAACACTTCGGCAGTTTATTGTCAAGTTAAACATACACTTTACCATATGACTCAGCCATCCACTCCTAGGTATCTTCACAAGTGAAATGAAAACATAAGTTATCACAGAGATTTGTCCACAAATGTTCAGAGCAGCCATATTCATAATAGTCCCCAAAGTGGAAACAACTTAAATGCCCACCAGCAGATGAAAGGATAAATGAAATGTGGTATATACATACAGTGGAATATTATTCACCCACAAAAGGGAATGAAGTACTGATACAAGCTACAATGTGGATGAACCTTGAAAACAGTTTGCTAAGTGAAAGAAGCTAGACACAAAAGGCCACATATTGTGGGATTCCATTTATATGAAATGTCCAAAATAGGGAGATCTACAGAGACAGAAAGTAGATTCATGTTTGCCAAGGGCCTAGGAGGAAGGAGAAATGGAGAATAACTGCTTGGTGGGTACACTGCTTCTTTTTTTGTTCTGTTTTCTTTTCATTTTTAGGAGGCACCAGGAACTGAACCCAGGACCTCCCATGTGGGAAGCAGATGCTCAACCACAAGAATCCCATCTGCTCCCCAAACCAAAAAGGTTTTTTTTGAAGATCATGAACAAGAATTCTAAAATTGTGGTGATAGTTGTACAACTCAGTGACTGCACTAAAAACCATTGAACTGTACATTTTAAAAGAATGAATTGTATGCTATGTGAATTATATCTCAAGAAAGCTGTTAGAAATACAAATAAATTAAATTTTCCCAAAACCTACCACTCAGGTAGGTATATTCCATCCAGATTTTCCTACATGCAAATATATATAGGTAAAAATGAGTTCATACCATACTTAGTACCCTGTAATCTCTGACGCTCAGGTTTCTTTTCTCTAAAAGGACTTCAGGGGTTGGTATGGTTACCAAATGCATTATTGCATATAAAAGCTCTTAATAAGCACTCAATAAATATAAGCCATTTGGTTTTCATTAAGTGATACATGAGTCCCTGAGGACATGCTATATGCCAAACACTGTCTATAAGTGCCTCCTATCTATTAATAAAATAAATGTGTCCATTAGTAGTGCTCCAAAAGTCCACAAATAAAACTTGTCAGCTCCCCCTTCTCCTCACCAAAAGCCAAGATCAGAGGCATGGATAATAACAACAATAATATTTTTCAAATACTATTTAAAGAGCACAATCTGAAATAGCTTTGCAAACTCTAAAGGGTCCAGTATTAGAAGCAGCAGAACATTCTAGAAACTAAGATTTAGGTTTAGAGCAGGCATCATTTCCACTGTGGTTCTGTGCTTGGCTACTTGATATTGAAGAATAAGCTTCTCTAACCCTTATTTTCTCATCTGTACAATAGGATTCTTTTCTAACCTATCCATCTAATAAGGTTGTTGTGGGAGGATCATTTGAGAACACTGGTGAGAGCATCTTGTTAGATACTATAAAGGGCTTGACAATCACCTAGAGTCTCATTAATAGTAATACTCATTATTATAATAAATCAATAACATTTATTGAGCACATACTATGTATCAGGCACTGTGAAAAGCTTTTTATGAACATAAACCAAATTAAAAATTTATAATTACCCAATGAGATGGGTGTTTGTATTACCCCCATTTAACAGATCTAGAAACAAGTTTAGCAAGTCTATGTAGCTGGCCAGATCACACAGCTGTAAAGTGAGTTGAGGCACAACTCAGTGACCGACCCATAGTTGAGGCTTAGTAAATATTTGCAAATGAGAGCATCAAAATTTAATCATGTGACACTACTATTAATAGTTTTATAGGTCATTTTGACCCTAAAGCCCTGTAACCACCCTCCAACTGCCTCTCATTCTCCTGTTTTCCCTCATTCAATGCCTATGACTCCAGAGCATCCCCAAGCACATGCTAGATAGCCCAGTACAGAGATCTATTCCCCAAAAATATGTAGAGACATGAAGTTATAGTTTGCCTTCCAATTTTCTTAAAACATTGTTTTTTTCTACCCACCACACATCTCCCCTCTCCCCTTGCTCCTTAAAAAAGAAATCATGACATCATTGTATTTTCTCACCTGGGAAAGTCTTTTTAAGTACCAGCCACCCTCATTTCAACACCCTGGGACCCCAGGAGTGCCAGAGAAAGGTGTGGTAAGGAGAGCAAATATATCAGAGTGAGGAATAAATGCCTGCCTTGCTCATTAGCACCCAGACACAGAGAAGGAAACTGCTATTTTTATCAAATGTACCTTTGCCTAAATAAATTTCAAAGTAATTTGATAGAAAAAGGTTTCCTTTGGAAATTTTTGTTCCTTCTAATAAGGACTGACTGTCTTATGTAGTCTTTCTAGCCTGGTTTTATACCTCAGACGTTTTACAGACGTGGTGTAGGAAAGACACCTGTGCACGTTTTTATATCTGTTGCTTTATGAAGTTTCCATCTCAGCCACTTGCCTTTTGATTCTAGCCTAGGCATGGGACTGACAAGAAGCATGTAAAACTTCTGTGGCTGTGGTGGAGGACCACCTCTGTGACCGTTGGTTAGGACTTCACCTCTTCTCTGTGATTCACCAGCTGGGTTTGGATCACTCAGTGTGGTTCCAGTGATGTGATTCCTTTTGCCAAGTTCATGACCAGTGTATGAGCAGGCCTCCAGAATTTAAGCATGCCTATTTTTTAACTACTCACTACTTGGCCATCATTTTATGAGTATTCCAGGGTCCTACCACTGACTTGGTTGTGCATCGTGTTCGTTCTCAACCCTTGGGCCAAGATTTCATTAAACTCATGAGCCACAGCTATTCAGAGTCTCTGTGAGGACACCTTGTATTTGAAAAAATAGCTCACATTGTACACATACACACAAACACGCATGCACACTGAGTGTTTTCAATGAAAGACGAAATGAACCTAAGAAAATGCTTGTCCTTCTGTCCTTCCCCAAAAAAGCAAATTTTAGGAGACTTTCTGAGTCTTCCTGTCTTATAAATTACTTATGCCAGAATCTCAGAAATTACATGCTTCTTGAACATTCTCATTAACTAATAAAATTCTCATATGGACCTTTTGAAGAGTGATTTAGCACAAGGTATAAAAAATTTTCAGAAGTGCCCACTTATTAATTCATCTATCCTAAGTAAGCAATCTGGTAAATGTGCAAAGATGTACACTCCACTATTGTGTATAAGAGTGAAAACTGGAAACAAGCCAGATATCCAAAAATAGGAAATGGCTCAAATACATTGTGGTACCACCATGTCATAGAACATTTATCCATTAATCAAAAACATGCTGTAGGGAGCAAATATAGCTTAAGTGATTGAGTGCCTGCTTCCCATATATGAGTTCCCAGGTTCAATCCCTGGTACGTCCTAAAAACAAACAAAACAAGCAAATGAAAAAACCAGCTCTCATTGGGCAACAGATGTAGTTCAGTGGCTTCCCACGTACAAGGTCTTGGGTTCAATCCCTTGTACCTTTTTAAAAAAAATTTTTTTAAAGACACGTTGTAGGGTATTTGTTGACATGGAGAAACTTAACCATCTATCTCTAAGTGGATAAAAAGGCTACAAAACAATATGTACACTGTGGTGCTCTCTGGAAAACTTAAATCTATGGTTCTATGCATATCAATCTATTTATCTCTACCTATCTTCTCTAACTAATAAGAGTTCTGCAAAGGAATACACCAAAGAACAGACAAAACATGTTAACAATGGTTTTCTCTGAATGACAGTTTTTTTGTTTTGCTTTTCCCTTTGTAATTAGGGAAAAAAATACAAATGTTATTTTTTAAAAGGAAAAGTGATGTTCTTTATTTCCTCTCTTATTTCTTGGATCATGGAAATTAGCTAAGGAAAGGATCACATGTCAAGCCTGGCTGAGTCTCCAGAATTTTTATTTCAGCTTCCATTTGGTTTGTAGTCTAGGTAAAAACATTCTGCTGTAACTGCACTGAAAAATATCACAGGTCCCAAGAGACCAAGACCAAAATCTTTCCCTAAAGACTGGGTTTTTCAAGACATTTTCTTACACCCTTTTTATAAGTATAGGAAACCACTCCCTCTCCCCATTGAGATGGCTCCCTTATCTGTCTGCTTGTTGTCTGCTCATTGTCTCTGCTCATTCTGTTTACTCATGGTTTTCTTCTTGTGTCTGCTCATTATCACTACTCATTGTGTCTGCTCGTTGTCTGCTTGCCTTCTTTAAGAGGCACTGAGAACTGAACCTGTGGCCTCCCATGTGGGAGGCAGACACCCCATTGCTTGAGCCACATTCATTCCCAGAAACCACTTTTTGAGAATGCATACATTTCCCTCTTCACACTTCTAGGTTTCTCCCTTGACAATCTAAAGCTTAATATTTGATGAATCAAGAAGCCATCTAGAGTTGAAAGTGTCCTGACTATAAGTCACAGAATTGGGTTTAGTACCAGTTATGTCAAAATTAACTGTGGTTTTGGTCAATTCATCAAAAGTGAGGTTCTGAGTTCATAAGTACATCCCATTCTGTCTACTTTGTCCATTCTTTAGACAGAAGTTGCAAAGACCAAATAAGCTAATACTTGGGAAAAAAGTGAGAAAAACGTCTATTCAAGTGCTTACTCTTGCCATCATACTTGTTACTAATATTGAATGCCTGCATTACTGAAAAAAAAAAGTAGTAGATGATGTTGTAGTTTGACTTTAGTTTCTGGAGAGGGAGAAAGAATATCCCTGAAGTCCATGTTATCATGTTATCCTTGGTCTACAGCATCAAGTGAGGTTATATTCTTATTTTTTTAAAAAAGAAAAGGTTTGCCTTTATGATGTCAGTTGTATATCATCTTCTTGCTTCTCTTGAAGAAGACTCTAGAGCTCTATTGAGCATGCTCTTTTTCATCCGTTATTAGAATCTCTTACCTATGCCTCTTTTCCCTGTAAAGAAGGACCTGTTCCAAGCTGCTTCTTTTGGTTTTCTCTTATGTGTTTTCTGTACTTTCAGTGCCTTATTCATAGCTGAGCACACACAAGTCCTATATACATTACATGTGTGCTGAAAAAAATGAGTCAAGTTGGTGAGTACCTTCTTTTTTTTTAAAGATTTATTTTATTTTTATTATTTCTCTCCACCCCCTCATTGTTTGCACTTGCTGTGTCTGTGCATCTTCCTTGCTTCTTTAGGAGGCACCAGGAGCCAAATTCAGGACCTCCAATGTGGAAGGGAGGTGCCCAATCACTTGAGCTACCTCTGTTCCCTGCTTTGTTGTGTCTGACATTATGTTTTTCTTTCTGTGTCTCTTGTTGTGTAGCTTGCCACACCTGCCCATTGTATCAGCTTGCTATCTTCTTTAGGAGGCACTGGGAACTGAACCAGGGACCTCCCAGGTGGTAGCCAGGAGCTTAAGCACTTGAGCCACATCCACTTCCCAGAGCACCTTCTTTTAAGCAGAGCATCATGCTGGAAAAAATGAAGGAGGACAAAAGCTTCTAAACAGCACTGGGAAATGCTGACTAATGAGCATGCAGCATAGGGTATGCATGGACTCCTGCAAGAGAGAAAAAAGAGTCTGTCCATCATGTTAGTCAAGAGTTTTCAAAGAAACAGCAAAGAGGGGTTGGTAAGAAGGGTCCAAGCTGCTCCCAGAGAGAGACACACAGCCTCAGACATACATAAAACTTGGGACTGAGGTCATAGGTCAGACTAGAGTTAATCCTCTAGTCTGGAGTAAGCCCAGGAATACGGTGCAGCAGAGTTCTTTAGGCCACATGCTTAACCAAGAAGAGATTTCCTCATCTTGCACATTGTGCATGAGTCTCACAAACCATGGTTGGGAAGATCTGGACTAGGAGTCAGGGGATTTTGACTTTGCCAGCCACTGCTAATGATCTTTGTACAGCCCAGGCCAAGCCATCCTTTCCTGATAACTTCAGAAGTCCATTCTCCTAAACCCACCAACCTTAACTCCCATCTGACCTGGAACTCTTTATTCATACTTACTCTCTGGATCTCCATTTTCTTACATATAAAAGGAAAGAATGAATGGAATGACCTTTTCCATTCACCTCAAGGTTCTCTGATTCTATATTTTCATTTACTTATTCAATCAATAAACACTTATAAATCCTTGCTGTGTGTCAAGAACTACAAATGCAAAGTTGACTACAACCTGGCACCACTTATGAGAAATTTATAGGTTGTGCTATAAAGAGCCACACAAGAAAAGGACCTTTGGTAAGGAGGTCAGAAGCTAGAATTAATGTCCCAATGAAGGATGTACTGAAAGCAGAAAAGCAAACTGATATGCCAGGTTTGCTGAGACCTCATCTACCAGAGCTTGCTTGACAGCAGTGTCATGAATCATGAAGTGGTTAAAACGTGGCTTCCACATCACACTGCCAGGGTCTGAATCCAGACATGGCTGAACACTAATTGTTTGGCCTAGGCAAGCTGATTTAACATCTATTCATTTTTATTTCCTCATGTGAAAAAACGTGGGTGTAATAATAATTGACTTTCTCCTCACAGGACTGTTTTGAGGGCTGAATGAGGTAATTCACATAAAACAAAGGACCTGCAATGTTATTGAGATCATGAAGGGAATATTTAAACCACTCAGATTTCAGATAAAAAACTCTTCAGGGATTTTTCTTTCTTTTGTTGTCTTTGGGGAAAGAAATGTATGGAGGGAGAAAAATTTAAAAATTTTGAAAAAGAAAGTTCTTTGGAGAAAACAATCATTTGCTAAAAGCTTTGCCCCAAACTGGAGATAGGTACAATAGATAAAACTCTCCAGATTAAAGTCTCAGAGGTATCACAACTCACCAATTCTATATTTAGGTGCCCATATGTTCCTACTGGCTAGGATTTCCCACAAATACAGACATTTCAGTACATACGACTTCAATTCTTTTAGGGGAGGGAGATGCTACAAAGCTTAATCAGTTCTAAATAATTCTGAAATATAGTGTCAATTTACAGAAAAAAGGTTATTGTGGTGAATATACATGAGGATTCTGCTCAGTGTCTAGGATTTAGCAGACTAACTCCCACTAATGTTAATGGGGCCATGCTAGCAGTTCTCCAACCATACCCTGTGGAGATTGCAACGTGTTTTTCAAATCAAAGCTGATCCTGAGATGGGCCAAGGAGCCTCTGCATGGTCAGAAAGGGAACATGAGGAGAATGTCTGGGGACCTGGCAGTGATTGGAGTAGTGCAGAGAGCTTTGTTGAAAGGCTCTTTCCATAGTCTCCCCAACTCACGGCTGCTTCTTTTGCCTGATGCAGATCAAGGCCCTGACTTACTTTCCAAACTCACCTCTTACTAATTCTGTCTGTGAACCTCAGGCAAAATAAAATTCCCCCAGTTCTCCAAATATACCCCAGTCTTTTCTGCCAGAGGTGAATGTTTAGATTGGTCCCTATCTCCCTTCTCTTTTCCCAAGAGATCCATCTCAACAGCAACTTGTTGGTGAGATTTCTTTTGTACTGCCCCTCCCCCTCCAACACACACAGATACACAGCAGATGTGATGTCTCCCTCCTCAGAATCAGAACACTCTGAGCCTTAACTACGTTGCAGATCACATTCTGCCTTATGAAGTTGTTGTCTTCTCCCCTCAGGTCACCTGTAGACCCTATGAGGGTAGGGACCGCATCGTTTCTGTCTATTTCCTGCGACACCTAGTCTGGGGCCTTGCATACCACTGGTGGTCAATTCAACCACTGAGTTGAACTGCATGATTTTCTACTACTTGATATTTTGGAGATTGGACTTTTCAAGAAAATGTGATAGAAGTTGAGGAGTTGGTGTATACTTATAGGTGATGGGTCCTGAATGTCAAGTTAAGTAAACACATTTTAGAAAACAACCCTAGTCTTCCGAAATGGCAGTCAGGGAGAAGGTCCATTCCCTACAACTCCACTTGCCACAGCTGCCGGCACAGACACTGGCTATGCTATAGCATCAGACATTCTACTTTAGGTGGTCTGGGGTGGGGTCAAGGTATTAGTATATAATGTTTTAATATTAACTGATGAAATCTACAGCAAGAGCTGAGAACCACTATAACTGGAGAATGCATTTGAGGATCACCAAATACTGTAATTCACCTGTTCTCCAATTTTGCTGTGTGGAAGCATCGCCAGTGAACTTGTTAAAATGCACACACCCAGTGACTTGGATTCACAAGTTCCAGGTCATCTAAGCAGATGGCTCCCTGGCCACATCATTTCTCTATCCAGCCAGATCAGCTGAGCTAGGTGTCCTCCCTTCAGCTCTGTGACCTCTCTTAACACCTATTATCCACATCAAAGGTTTGTCTGAATCTAGCCAGTGCAGGACAATTGCTTGGCATTCACTGTTTTCCACTACTCCACCAACATACACACACACCCATACACACACCCTAAAAGGCCTGCAGTTCACCAGAGTGCTCTTAAATTTAAGAGAATACACTGGTGCTATCCTCTCACAAGTATATATTAAGGTCACATCCTTTATATACTTATGTGAACTATCAAATCATCAGTATATTTCTTTTATTAGGTAGAAAGCCAAAGAATCAAAATCTGACATGCATCAGTCATTCTGACAGATGATTCTGTATGCCAAGAGGAAGGTATTTTCCCTTCTCCATTATTGACAAATGAATTAAAGATCCTGTCATTTGTGGGTGTTTGGAAATATCAAAGAATTGAAACTGATCATCCTCACTGAAATGGGATGCATTTCCACGAGGAAACACTACCGTATTTCTAGTCCTACATCAAAGCATAAATACACAGCCCTTGTTTTCCACTCAGATTCCTATTTCTTTCACACCCAAGCATATGCTAAGAGCTCTCAAGCAACACTCTTCCTCTATCTCTGGGAGGTGTCTTAAAAAATATTTTTAGCTTACCAAACACAAAACAGAGGAGGATCTGTTTCTTTTCTCAAGGATAATCAAGTTCCACTGCCTCTTTATATTACATATGGAAACCTATAGATTGAAATAAACATATTTTCATTCTAAAACTGGCATTTGCTCTGCCACTGTTAAAGGGTGGAACAAGTGTGTTTGAAAAATAACCATCCAGGAAACTCCTTGGTTGCTTCACATTATTCAAACCAATGCTCAGTGGAACTAGAAAATGAGTAAAATTAAAGAACTGAAGAATATTAGACTACTGAAATGGGACTACACATAGGCAGAAAATGCCATAAAATGATAATAAAATGTTGTGGCTAAAAGGTAATGTCTTATGATATATAAGCAAAGAATCAGTCCCTTTTGAAAGGACCCAATAAGAAATGATTGATTGAAAGTGTAGAATTGCCCTGTACAATACAGTAGTTTAAAAAGCACACATGGATATTTAAATTTAAATTAATTAAAATGAAACAAAATTAGAAATTCAGTTTCTCAGAGGTACTAGTCACATTTTAAGAGCTCAACAGTAACATGTGACTAGTCACTTAGTATATTGGATGGCACAGAAAGTAGAACATTTCCATAATCATAGAAAGTTCTATTGGGCCATGCTAACCTAGAGGGTTCTGTTTGACTATTGGGTTAGCGTAATTTAAAACATCAGACTTTAAAGATATCATAGAGATCACAGAATTCCCCCATGACATGTGACAATCCATGACAGGAAAAGTGTGCAAGGGAAAAAATTCTGTTCCTGGAATGAGCGGAATTATTGACATTTGTATTACAAGAAACATCCTTAAATAAGAAGAGAAAATGTGCGCTAAAATTGGATGAAGTTGGTTAATATGATTATTTAAATACCTTGCCACCCCTTTTGAAACCTTCAAAAAAATACCAGCCTCTCCTCATCTGTTAGTGGCTGATTGGATTTTATTGATCAACTTTCAAATACTTTTCATCCATTGCACACTTCTTGCCCTTAATATTCTACTGGTCACAATATTTTTAAACATGTATTTAAATAAATAGAACTCAAATCAAAATAGAGAAATGCAGACTCTTCCCATTTTACAAAAAGGCATGAACTTTATTTTAAATAAATCCTCAGTCGTGTGTCATACCATGTCCAAATCTAAATCGAAAATCATAATGATAAAGCAAAGGAAACAGAGAGGGCATCATAAAAACACATTATCCAAATATTACTCTTGGCCAATGTTTTAACTAAATACACAGAGGTTGTGGAAGGTACAGTATGGCACTTAAATTAATAGGAGCAGAGAGAAGGAAACATATTCACAGTCCAAAGCAATAGGTTTTTTGAACCTTTGGTATGTGTTTCAAATAAGCATCCATAAAGACATGTTAGCCTACAGTTTTACTTCCAGGTTTTTTAAACCAGTGATTGTGTGTGCATGTGTTTCAAAAATAACCGATGAAATAATAAATCAGGACTGACATGAGCTAATTAAGGTCTCTGGTGTGAGCAGACAGGTACATTTTCACCATGGCAAAATGAAGTGCAGCTGTATTGCGCAATGCAACTATGTAAGAAAATGAGTGAGATATAACAGTTGGAAACTCTGTGACTTGGGTAGATACCCTCAATATTTAAAAAATCTTTTTAATGCTATCCAAATTCCACATGCTGAAAGGCAGAAATATCCCAAAGCTCATAACCTCATGCCTAACAGTGCAACAACCATTCCACAGAAGTGTTGCCATTGCATATTGTAATTCCCTCCCTCCCACCCCTTCCCCTCCCCTAATAAACAGCACCAGTGCAGTTTGATTTAGAAAACTGGAAATACTGAGACATTCCTAAGTTTTCAATAATGACTAAGGACCAGTGAGATATGGTCTGTAATGCAAACCTCTGCCATGGCCACTCCCCAAAAAGCACCCCATGTAATTCCCTCTAGCTTGCAGATAAACCATATTAGGTCTACTGTAAGGCTAGATGCAGAAAAAAAGCTGGCATGCTATCCTGGTTTGAGGAGGAGGGTCATGCTGATGGGGGAGGTACATAAAAGAATGCCTCAAGGATGTCTGCCCTACAGCCCAGGATGAAGGGATGTGTTGAGAGAGGTCACAAATCTTGTACCAATAAAGTATTTGGTGCACACCATTTGCAGGATACAAGCTCAGCATAGCAAGTCCTACTCAGAAGCGGCACAAATCCATCGTTATAAGTATTGGGCTGGCCATAAAGTAAAGGGGACAAAGAAGTCCAGATCATCCATCTTATCACTCTACCCAATTGTCTCTGTGGAGTCGATGGTGTGCTATTTGTCAATGGTTCTACGTTCTCTCCTCTCCCAATGATGCAAGATGTTTACCAGCCTAATCCTACATCTTAATTATGAAAGTCATATAAATGAGGGCAGATCCAGTCACCCTTGAGCAGTCATCTGTCTGGGGGTTACTTCCATCCCCCTGTCTTTTTCAAAATTGACACCTTCACACATAGGCAGAGTCACTGGACTGAGTCCTGCCAAAATTGGGAACACTGACCCGGGGCAGGTCCTTGTTACGGATCTCATAGACTGACTTCCTCTTGGCCTGGGCACCTCGCACAGCCAACTTGATCTTGCGCCATCCCAAGTGGTTGAGTTCAGCCAGGTTGAGCACAACACAGATGCCACTCACAGCAAACATGAACACTAGAAAGACCGTCTTCTCAGTAGGCCGGGACACATAACATTCCACCTCCTTGATGCAAGGGTAGCGGTCACACTCGTACAACCCTGGGACACTGAAACCATACAGAAAGTATTGACCCACCAGAAACCCAATCTCCAGGGCATTTCGGAACACCACTTGGATAATATAGAGGCGGGAGATGCCTTCCTGCCTTCGGAGCTTGGATCGTGCTGCAGTGCGCATTCCTGATGGGTGTGGGGCCAGCTCCTTAACCTCTAGACAATCTGGCTCTGTCTCCTTGCTGGTGTTCTCTGTGTTCTGCAGCACCCCATTAACAATGGCATTTTGCAACTTCTTGTCTTCTCGTTTGCCCCCACCACTGCCCCCACCCCCAGTTCCTCCTGGACCCCCCATGGATTCAGGAGGGTCTCTATCCAGGGCTAAGAAGACAGTAGAGTAGCGGCGTTCTCGCTGCTTGGCAGACTGGTGCACAGAGTAGGTTATGAAGCAGAGACTGGGGGTACACACCATAATGATCTGGAAGACCCAGTAACGTATGTGGGAGATAGGAAAGGCGCGATCATAGCATGCCTGGTTACAGCCTGGCTGCAGGGTGTTGCACACAAACATGGTCTGCTCATCATCGTACACCGTCTCCCCCACAATGGCCACAATGAGGATCCGGAAGATCACCACCACAGTCAACAGGATCCTGAGCAGGGGAAGAGGGAGGGAGAGAGAGTCTCATGGACTGAATCACTGGCTTAGGAAACCCCTGCTCCTCCCTTCTCTGTTCTGGTGTTTCCTGGGTCCTTTGACTGGGGAGCTGTCCACCCATGCGTGGTACTGAAATAGAAATGGAAAACCCTTTTGTTTCTCCCCCTTTCCGAGTGCTGGTGGACTGAGAACACTTTATATTACAAGGATCCCATGTGTAAACATGTCCATACATTGGGCGTGGTGTATTTGAAACAGATTTCATCTGTATATTTGGAATGTACAGAGGCACAAAACACATCTTCACTCTTGTCCACACAAAACAGCTGTACAGAAAATGCATGTTTTATATAGTGTATGTATATAACTACTTTACAGGTTATTTAGCTTATTCTCAATATGAATATTAAACTTAATGCTTTAAAACAAATGTCTATGATCATACACACGGACACACATACATATGTTAATTGGGTGTGTGCATTTCTGACACTAAATTTTCATGGCTAAATCAGTTTAACTTAAACATTTGTTGGGAAAAGATACAGCTGCTCCAAAGAGCAAATTCATCTCCCCATTTGTCCTTCTCTGTCCAAATACAACCTACCTTCTTTGTAGATTCCACTAAAGAAACATATGGAAATGGTCACTGACTCTAGAGCGTGGAGGACCAACACTGAGTCAACAAACCCCGTTCTGATAGGGAAGGAGGGAACCCCCAGTGGTGCTTCATAGGGAAGGGATGAGGAGCTGGTAAGGAAGAGCTGGAGGAGAGGACATCTCTGGGCGTCGGATGATCCTTCGACCCCGGAAACACATGGGCATGGAACAAGGAATATAGGGAAGGGGCAGAGGACGGACTGGGGGTTGTGGGGCTCGATCAGGGACATGAGAACGGACTTCCCCCCAGAGTCAGCGCCCTTACCTAACCGCCCGCTCAGCAAACTCACCTCCCGATCATAGTGGAATGCTGCTGCACGGCGGCTTCCAGCAGCCTCTCCAAGATGGTCCATTCCCCCATCGCTGTGCATCCGGAGGCAGCAGACAAAGACTGGGCAGCACCGGGCACGTTCCCGCTTCTGGCCCCTCCCCGGGCCGCACCTCCCGACTGGGGTCGAATTGCCCCCCAATTAAAGAAGCAAACAAATTTTTAAAAAATTTAACCGGCAATCCCTTCTCCCTTTTATTGTACTTAAACGAGGGAAATGGGGAAAGAAATCCAAGCTCGTCCCGACTGACGCGGGCAGCTGGCGCGGTCCGGAGAGCAGTCACGAACCTCCGGCGCCGTCCGGGGGCAGGTCTCGATCCTGCGGATGCCCAGGCGAGGGGCGGGGCGGGAGTGGCAACTGGTCCGCCAGCTCTCACCCGCCCGAGGGAGGTTTCTGGGAGCTGCTCCCCCCCGGGGGATGAAGGCCGGGAGGAGGGTCCGAGGACCAGCACCCACGCCTGGCACTTCAGTGGGCACCGGGCACTCCCGCGCTGCCTTCTGCGAAGCCGGGGCGGAGCGCGCAGAGCGTGCTGCCGGGCTCGGGAATCCGTGGCCGCAGCTTCTAATCCGCCCTTAAGTAGTCTCCGCCTGCGTCACGCCAGGTCGGCGGAGGAGAGCAGAGCGCGCCGTGCGGCTGTAGCTGCGCGTCCGGGCCGGAGGGGCAGGGGACGCGCGCGGGCGGAGAGGGGACAAGAGTCCTGGGGGTCCGGCAGGGAACGGGACGACTTCGAGAAGGACGACCACAACTGCCTTTGGGGCTTCTCGGGGCGTCCAGGTAACCTCACCTGACTGCAGCCCAAGGCAGGAGAAGGGGGGGCCAGGAGCAGACGCATCGATGAGTGGGGAGGGGCGTGAGTAGGTAGTTTATCTTCTCTGGTACACCCCTCACCTTTCGCTTATTTCCTTCGGGGAAACAGAACTGAAATTCCCTCGCTGAATGGAGATGCTGGGTAGGGATAGGAGAGCAGGGTTGACAAGTAGGGCACTTTTTAACCCTCTCTTAGAGAGGACTACTTTGACTGAAAGTGGAGCTGCGGCTCCGTGAGTCTGAGGATCGGATGCTGGGGCGAGGAAGGCTTGGTGAGTGTGCATTTAAGCTAAAGCATAAATGTAGGTGTGAAGCTGCCTCAAAGGTTATGTTCTGCGTATAAGCGCGTACTTAACAGGTGCCTGGCGGTGAGCAAGTGGTGTGGCGGTGGCTTTAATTCTCAGGTAAACTGTGGTCTGCTCTGAAGGTCAGGAGGCCCGGTATTCTGCTGGAGGAAATAAAACCGCTCTCCAGTCTTACTTCACTCCACTTTCCTTATCAGGCCTTGGCTTTCTCTCCTCAAGCAGCAGTTCCTTGTTTATGTTTTTAAATTTACATTTTGTTGTCAGTTCTGTCTAGAGGAACTGCTTAATTGGTCCGTTGGAAAATTGAAATAATCACACCAGGCTGCTAATTAGCTTAGGGGTTAGTATGAGGAGACACAGTAGTTGGGAGAGTTTCATATAAATGTACTAAAAAACACAATGGGTAAGTAGTTGTCACCCTTTAAAATAAATGCGAAAGCTTGATAACTGATCTTAAAAGGGCAGCTTTAATTACCCACAAGGATCATAGCTCCTATGTGTATTATGTAAGCCACACCATGCTGAGCTTTGAGTTCCAGAAAAAAGGAGGTGACTGAGGAGCTGGTGGCCCAGAGACCTGAAAGAAAGGTTTAGGGGATGGGTGTTGACTCCTCTTACAGTGCACTTCTGCAAAAAACGAAGTTTAAAGACATGAACCAAATTTCAGGGTGAAAGGGGTCAGTGAACTTTTCCTAGGGGCAATTGATACCTTTATCCCAAGGAAGCAGCTTGCAAAGGAGTAAAAGAATCAACTAAAAATGGGGAAGGTATAGGGTGTAAGATACACTAAGGATAACCAGGCTTTCTTTAGTCTCCTGTTGGGCAGGGAGGAGGTGCAAGAGTGGAGATTGGTGGATATCCTATTATCCAAATGGCTTTCAAATGGTGATCCCCACACTCAAACTTGTTATGTTTTCCCCAGGCTTCTCTCCTGCTCCCTTAAGGCCTGGCTCCTGCTAGTCCCTCTATCTCTCGGAGACACTTTCGGAGTAAAGGATCTCACACAAAGAGTGAATGGGTGAGAAAGGCCCAAGGAAGTCTGGTTAATATGTTTAAATGTCCCCAAATGGGCTGCACAGCTCAAAATCATTAAATTCTACATACGATAATTTCCTGAACCCTTAAAGATGGCAATTCTGAGGATATGGATTACAGGAAATACAAATTAAAAGTTCTCACAATGGAATCTCCAAACGCTAAGCTATGATGGAATTGTTAATAAGTAGGTTATTATTATTTTGAAACATACTTTAGTATGTTATATAGGTTCAATATAGGAACACATATGTGTGCACAATATAGACATACAAATATATAGCAATAACTAATACATAGAACCTATCCTTGAAAGACTTTTCTATTAGATGAAGTAACTTATTTTTTTCTAAAAACTTTATTCTCACCACCACAAAAGTTAATTGAAAGCAATTAACTATTTTTAAAAATAATTTATAAGTTGTTTTACACTTATTAGGTTGTACTTCCTTTTTAAAACCTAATCAACTCGACTTTCAATTAATACTTTACCTTCCTAGTGCTGCATTAAATATGAAAATGTTCTGTGTAGAACTGAGCATCTCTGAGTTTCCTCAGCATGTTATCTTACCCAACTAGATTCTGACAGTCTCAATTCCCCTATGATTGAATATTCCCACCTAAGTCAATTTGGAAATTCTTTCCTTTTACCTCTAATTTAAAACCCATTCTACTTATTAAAGTAATGGTTTTGTATTAAAAACAATGAGACTCTCATGGAATACTCATAGAATAAGCTTTGGTGTGTATACGACCATCTGGGAATGCTCATTAAAAATACAGATGCTAAATTAAAATCAAAGGGAGTAAGGTCTAAGTTTACTTAATAAATTCTTCCCATGAACTCTGATAAGTCAAAGTTTGAGACCTTTTATATACATGGTTGTTAGAGTAGGAAGGGATCCTAGAGGTTGGAGAGTCCCATCCCCTTGTTTCATAGATAATAAAACAGTCTCAAAGGGATTAAGTTGCTTTCCTAAAGTTGTACATGTAGCTAAGGAAACAGCTATGAAAAAAGTTGTATTAAAGAGAGCAAAATAATTTAAAGGGATGGAGCATGTTCTCTTTGAGGACTAGAAAGGAAATTAAGTTGGTTTGGATCATAGGGACATAGCCAACTGCAAGCATCAAAAGGAAAATAATACCTGGATTGTTGGCCTAGCAAGTCCATACTTTACCAAACATTAATTTACCTTAATGGAGCAGGGAAATAGTCTCTACCTCTTGTTGGAAAACTTAAAAAGGCACATGGCAAAGAGCATGGTTGAATGTTCTAATACAGGGTAAGAATCTAGAATTACTAAAATGGTTCAATTTACAACCTGAGTGTATCTGGATTTGCCTTTATCCTCCTATGTTTTATTCTTTTCTCAAACAGAAATTGCTAGATGAAACTGTCACTTCTGCAGCTTCAAATATTTGGTATATGAAACCTCAGAGGAACTTTATTTAAGGTGTAAGAATAAAAGTTAATCTACTGACCCCCCTCTACTGGAGCGTGAATCCTTGGGGAGCAGAAGGCACATATATATCATGGTGTCGAGGACACTGTGGAAAACAAAGTTTTGTTGAAGGAGGAGAGTAGCTACTCTGGTTCTCTATTCCCCTTCACCTGGGAGAGCTGTGTAGAGGTGGGTCCTGGATCTCCATGACCATGGGTAAAATTCAAGCCTGAGAGGAGAAAAGGGTTCCCATGGCCAAATGAATGTCCGTGCACACTTGTGACAGCCTGAACCCCTCAGCAGAAAGTCTCCTTGCTAACCTACTTGTTAGTCCCAGCTCTCAATTCCACACTGCTCTCACTCACTGTGAACCCTGCAGCCGCTAAACTAACCCAGGGAATGCTGCTGAGCCTAGGACTCCCCAGAGCATGTCATGCTTCAAAACTTTTCTAGGGCTTATGGACCCAAATGCCAAATCATAACTTAATCCCAAGAGACTATGTATCCAAATGGTGGGGAAATCTAAAATCTTCTGCCTGTTAGTTCTTTGAGTAAAAGGGTATGTGTCTCTTTTTTAAAAATCACATGCACAAATTCCCAATTCCCTACCTATTCTGTATTAGAGAAGATACCTAGTGTAGTAATATCTTGGAAATTAACGTAATATGACATTGCAGTCAAAGTAAATATGTGAAATCACAGCAAATAAATTAACACTCCATTAAGAATCAAATCAGCCCTGCTGACGTGTAATCTTTCACTTTTATGCCAAGTCGTGATTCCCATTCACATGGGGAGCTTCCCAGGGGGAGTTATTAAGTCTGCACAAAGAGATTTCTTTTACATCAACTCTATTCTATTCAAAAGTCATTCAGCTACAGTAAGGAAGAAAGCTTGCCTTGGGTCCAACACCCCACTCTCACTGTCACGCACTCTCATTGTCCCTCTCCAGCCAGAGTTCCAGCCATGTTTTGCAGGTTATAGGTGAGGTTCCTGCTGTGTGTTTCCAGGTGTGTATAAAAGAGATGAGAAAATGTAAAGGGGGACATGCACTTGGGTAGGACCGGACCTTGGTGGACTTGTTAAGCAGGAAGGATATATGTTATTTCCCTCCTTGTGCTTTCCTGCACTAATTCCACATCAGCGTATGCTGCTAAGAGTTGGAGCATCCTCCAGTTTCATCCCTGTGTTTCATATCCATAGCTAAGATAGTTATTGGAACTGGTGTTTGTCACAACAGGAGTCTTCTCAAAGATTTGGGGCTTATTTTCAAGGTCCTTCCTTGCTTTCCTAATTATATATGGATTTTCCTAATCATATATGGAGGTTTCTTGACCTAAAATTCAGCCAATTCCTGTTTTTGCTAGGACCTAGGGACTCAGATATTACTCAACCTAGAGAATTTTGTGCTTTTCCAGTTTTGACAAACTACTTGCCTTCCTGTCACTCTTGGGCACCAACATCAAAGTCTGAAGCTAGGCTGAGGATTCAAAGGGGCTTCCTCTCTTATCACTCACCACATGTTCAGCTCCCTTGTGGCAGTATTTTGAAAGATGGCCAAGGGTTTGTCAAGAGCACAGATTGCTTCTTGCCCATTTGGTCTGGTTCACAGTCTTCTCTGACCTTCAGAACCCTTGCACCAAATTTCTCTGTTTAGTATCACCTCATTCTACCTTGACTAGAGACTGCCCTTGATCACTTTGAATCCATATCCCATTGCCCTTTAAGCCTCCCTACCACTGTGCTTCACCCACTTCCAGCCCCTCATTTCACTACTATAAAGGAAAGCAATACAATAAACAAATGCATACCAGGGAGATAATAACTGATAGCACATAATGCATTATCCTTCTCAGAGGAATTATCCTCATTTAAGTTGCAAAGCCTTCATTCAAAGAAATGAAATTTTCTAGGTAATTTTCCAACCACTGCAGAGAATAGAGATTTGGGGGCAAAGGATGTTCTGAGTCCTCCCAAATCACACCAGACAGGCACTTGCTTCTTTTATTGATCTATAAAGTGCCCCTACTTGTGGAAATACAGGAATTACCTTAATGCAATGGTTCTTAAATTTTAGTGCATCTTAGAATCACCTGGGGAGTTTTGAAAGCTCCCAATGCCTCGGCTAGACCCCAGATCAATTAAATCAGCATTTCTGGGGGTGAGACCCACACTCTGGAATATTTTCTAAACTCTTCAGTTAATTCCAGTATGCAGTCAAGTTTGTGCATTAGTGCATTAATACATAGGAACAACTCCTTAGGCACAACAGCCTTGCAGGGCCCCAGTAAAGCAGGGCTGGGAATGGTGCCTCTGGACATAAACCCAGAATTTCATTCTGAAAATGTGTTCATGTGGTTCTGTAAGTACTTAGTATAATCCACCCAGATTAATACTCAGTAGCTAAACTGCAAACACCCATCTTATTTCATCTCAGTCCTCTTCTGGCCATCTGGTCCCCTGTATTCCCATTACAGGGCCATGTGTATATTAATGAAATGATTGCATCCAATTACATATTTATTCAGAACACAAGAAGAATAGTGCATGTGTTTTTTTATTAAACTTTTTTTAGTAGAATAAACAAATTAGGAAGATAACAGGAAAAGTAGCAATAACTGAATCATGTTAAAGTAAGGAAAGTTGTCTAATTAAATGATTTAAGACTATTAATGAAGAATCAAGAAGAGCTTAAAAAATAAAAGGACAACTAAGGTATGAGGTTATACTGAAAAAAAGGAGAAATGTGACAGATTCCTACATTTGTTAATGTTTCTGTAGACGTTCCATCATAAAATTGAACTGTGAAATTATTTTTCAATTTTAATATATAAAATACGAAATGAATTTTTAGCAAATTTTAATAATTTATTTTGTTATAAATTACCCAAGTTTTAGAAACAAATCCCTAAGTTGCGTTTTGTTTAAAGTAGTAACTTTATATTGTATAAATAAATTTCACATATGAAAAGTGTGTTATTGCAATACCTCTTTGCAAGTCCAAAATTCTTGGTTTATAACAAAACTGTAAAAAAAAAAAAAAAAGTAAAACCATCAGTGCCATCTATTGCAGAAGTCCAACATCTTTTTTTTTTTTAAGATTTATTTATTTATTTATTTCTCTTTCCTCTCTCCCCCCACCCCACCCCGGTTGTCTGTTTTCTGTGTCTATTTGCTGCGTCTTCTTTGTCAGCTTCTGTTGCTGTCAGTGGCACGGAAATCTATGTTTCTTTTTGTTGCGTCATCTTGTTGTGTCAGCTCTCCGTGTGTGCAGCACCATTCCTGGCCAGGCTGTACTTTCCTTCGCGCTGGGCTGCTCTCCTTACGGGGCACACTCCTTGCGCATGGGGCTCCCCTATGCGGGGACAGCCCTGCGTGGCATGGCACTCCTTGTGCACATCAGCACTGCACATGGGCCAGCTCCACACGGGTCAAGGAGGCCCAGGGTTTGAACCGCGGACCTCCCATGTGGTAGATGGACACCCTAACCACTGGGCCAAGTCTGCTTCCCAACATCTTCTTAAAATGTTGCTTAAGTTGCAGAGAAACAAGTCTGAAAGCAACATATAATTGAAACTAGTTGTGCTCTACCATTTAACATTATTATTTTCTCTAGTATTTTATCCTTCCCAAATAAAAATTCCCATCTTCTATAATGTTGCTCTTCAGTCATCCATTCTGTGGAGTTGCCACTTGCATGTTTACAAAATCATCTTCTTCATGTGTTCTCTCCAAACTGCCTGTGGTACCAGAATGGACCTTTCTATCTGTTGTTGTGGCATCATCTGTGTTGTTAATTCTTGTAGGTAGATGGCTTTATATTCCTAAAGTTGGTGGATGAACCCAGTGTTAGGACTAATACAAGACCTTCTTTCTTGAACCTGGACATATGCCTCTCTGTACTTCATTCCAGCTGTTTCCATAATGTATTCAATAACAAAGACAGTAGTCCTGGAGATCCCTGTCTTTCCCTGGACAAGAACGTTTCCTCCAGTTTGTAAGCTCCCATCAATAAATTCTTTAGTCATAGGGGAAAAACATATTATATATTTCAACTGGATTGCCTGCAATATCCAAGACTAATTATCTAAATAACTGCTGAAAATTTGGTTTAATAAAGCTTGCTTCAATATTTGTCTTGTGCATAATATATGGGTTATTCCATGTTTCTGTAGTATAGGTAGCTTGCTTTTCGTAGCAGATGAATATGAGCCTAAAACCAGTGTCTCTGTACTCTCAGCCAGTCCCTGTAGTTTAATCTCCAGCATCACTTTTTGTCAGGATGTCAATAATTAAGTTATTCTTTCTGTTTCATGCAGAAGTGGAACTGTCTTCCATCAAGGTAAGAATATAAATTGAATGTGTTATTAGTTACAATAAAATGTCACTTTTGTTGCCTTATATCTACAACATAGATATGAAAGTCAAAAGCATACAATTTGCTGTATCAGCTACTTCTTAGTGGCCTCCATTTAAAAATATCTGTCATATAGTTCATATTAACCAAGTTGCGACAATTGGTATTCAAGAGAGCTCAGTAAGAGCTGAGCTAGTCATGTTTTTCTCTGATTTTCTCTAAGCTTCATCTCTGCAACAGATTGGATAATCAGAAAGCCATATCCCTACACTGTATTACTCTGTCATTGCTTGGTGGAGTAGGGGAAGATGGGTGGTAGGAGGACTCATCTTTTTTTTTAACTGTATTTTGTACTTTTAATAATTGAAAAATATAAACAATTAAAAACTAAAAAGAAAGCACAGTTGAATAAAAGCATACATTTCTCAATTGAATGTACTGGATACCTATACATTTTTTTTAAATCATACAGTATTTACACAATGTATTTGGTTCATAGAAATGCAATCATATAGTATTAGTCCTTTTGTTCTCTCCCTAAGGGATATTATAGTGCCACCTGCTCAAATAAAAAATAAATTTCTCCATCTTGTGACATCTGAAAGAATACAAAAAGATGATGGTGGGATGAATAGATAAATAATACGGTATTAATTCTTCATAAACTAGTCATGTTTCCTCCTGTCCTTTACCTTCCTAGAGAACACATTTTAAACACTATAAACCTGCCTGTATATCTACAGTGTGTATACATGCATTGCTACAGCCAGACTGCACAAACCCATGAATATTTTATCTTTACACATATAGATTCTTGGCCCTTTCATTCACTCATCCATTTGTTCAATGAAGATTTATTCATCACCTACCAAGTGCCAGGGAGATACAATGAAGATTCAGTAGTTTGTCCCTACCCTCATGGAATTTAAAATCTAGTAAGAGAAGCACATATTAAATAATCAAATAATCTCAAGTACAAGGCATAATCTTAAAATTGTGGTAAGTGCAGCTATGGATAGCTCTGAGGTATGTAGCCTGAGTATATAATGAGGTGAGGATAGGCTGACCTAGTTTGTAGTGTAGGGTTGGGGGGGCGATAGACCTTCTTTAGCTGAGATCTAGAGGAGGAATTATAGTAAACCAGGTGAAAGGGGGCAGAAGAGGAGCATCCCAAGCTGGGGGAACAGTAGTGAACAGGCTTTCATGTAGGAGAGAGTAGTGCATTCAAGGAACTGCAAGGTTTCTATGGTTAGTTCACAGAAGAGGAGGGAGAGGTTTCAGACAAAACTGGAGAGGCAGGCAGGGTCAGATCAATTAGGGCCTTATAGACCAGGATAAAGATTTTGCCATTTTTCCGAAGAATAATATGCAGCTTTTGAAGGTTGTAAGGGGGAAGTAACATGATTAGGTTTGCTTTTCAATCTATTTATAATATGAAGAGCATAGACTGGAGGGAGTGGTCAAGAGTGGATGCAAGGGAACTATTGCCGATGCTAAAGGATTACACTCAAATAACACCCATATGCACTTATCTCCCATTGGATACTGTGTGTCTACACTAAGGAAATATCTATAGTGTGTAGTATAGAGTCTGCTGTGGGGTAAATGAGCCAGATGACTTCTCAGAAACCATCTCAAGCTCATATTTTTAATTAGTAGGAAATAAATGGACCTTGATTATAATGGTCAACTTAAAAACTTCCTGTGATTAAATCTTTAATGGCAATTACTAATTGTGATGCCTCTTTTCAAACATATTCATCTCTGGGTCCAGTAAACAAATGGTGAAAGGCAGCCCCCTACACTTAATGATTTAAAAAAGAAATGGTAAGAGTGGTTTCCCCAATTAGGGAGGCACAGCCCCTCTGCATACTTTCCTTGTCTTTTGACATCCAGGTTTTGCCTGAGTTCTACAGTTCTGCAGAGGGCAGAGCAAAAGTCCATGTAGAGAGTGGGATTCTTTGCAAGAGGAAAAGCATGTTGTACCATTAATATATGGAAATTTATTAAGACTTTGGCTATTCGTTTTGAACAGCATTATTTAATGGTACTGCAACTGTCAAATAGGACTAAAGAGATCAACAATGCTATTGATAAACCAATCTAGTGAGAACAAAAATGTAAGTTGTCTACTTAGGAGGTGCCATAACACAAACTACTTCCAAGAAGACTGTCATAGTTTTCCAGGGTTGTTGTGATAAACACCACCCACTGGGTTAGCTTAAAAAATGGGAATTTATTGTCTCATGGTTTCAGTGGCTAGAGACAGGCCATACTTTCTCCCAGAGTCTAGAGCATTTTTGTCACAATCCTTGGGGTTCCTTGGCTTACATTTCTACCCCCATCACAGGGTGACCTGTATCTTTGGTCTCCTCTTGTGACTTTCTCTGGCTGGCTGTGTCTGGATTTCTTCTGCCTTACTAGAACTCTGGTTCAATGGATAAAAGCCTACCCTGATTGTAGTTGGCCTCATCTGAATAGAGTATTTAAAGATCCTATTCACAAATGAGTCCACACTTTAACTTAATAACATCTTCTTAGGCCCTGTTTACAAATGGATTCTCACCCACAGGAATGTGGATTAAGACTTGAACCTGTCTGCAACTAGAGTACATGATTCAGTCCCCAACAGCTCCTCTTTTGGAATTATCTTCAAAGTAGCCATGTAAGAAAATCCTCATTGCTTGCAAGCAATGGGCATGTTCCCAAAATGTTCTATTCAGTGGCGGCACACTATAATGTGTACATGTGTGATCTTCCAAGTGACCCATTTTGAAATATGTTGTTAGTCACACTATTAAGTGTGTGTGTTGATGGGATGGGGGTGGGAGTCCCCATAGCTTTTTAATTTTTTCCTTTTTCTTTTTTTTCTATAGGTAACATATATATCAACATTTTTGTCAATTTAACCATTTTTTAAGAGTACATATGGTGGCATTAATTGTATTTACAATATTTTGCTACCATTAAAACCATCCCTTACCAAAACTTTTTCATCACCCATAACAGAAACACTGCATCCATTAAGAAATAACTCCTATTCTCCCCTATCCACAGACTCTGGTAAACACTAATCTGCTTTGTCTCTATGAATTTGCCTATTACAGTTATTTCATATAGGTGAAATCATAAGTGAAATATTTGTCCTTTTGTGTCTGGCTTATTTCACTTAGCATAATCTTTCCAAGGGTCATCCATGTAGTAGCATGTATCAAAACTTTATTCCTTTTTATGGCTGAGTAACAGTCCATTGTATGGATATACCATAGTTTGTTTGTCCATTCATTTGTTGATGGCCACTTGGGTTGTTTCTACCTTTTGGCTATTGTGAATAATACTACCATGAATATTGGTGTACAAGTATGTTTAGGTCTGTGCTTTCAATTTTTTTGGTTTTATGTCTAGGAGTAGATAGCCAGATCCTATGGTAATTCTTTGTTTAACTCTCTGAAGAATAGCCAAACTGTTTGCCGCAGTGGCTGCACTCTTTTCAATGTCTGCATACATGTGTATGAGTGTTTCTATTTCTCAACATCTTTTGCTAACACTTGTTATTTTCTGACTTTTTTATTCTATCCATCCTCTTTGGTATGAATTGGTATCTTACTGTAGTTTTGATTTTTATTTCCCTAATATTCCCTAATATTGAGCATCTTTTCACATGCTCATTGGCTATTTGTATATCTTCTTTGGGGAAATGTCTATTCAATTTCTTTCCAATTTTTTAATTCTGTTGTTTGCTTTTTGATGTTCCATGTAGATTTTTGGATGAATGAATAGATCATTCCACATAGGTTCACATTTTTTTAACTTTTTATTTTGAAATACTTTCAAACTTATAGGGCAAAAATAATGCAGACCCCATAAGGAAATCCAACATATCCCACCCCCCACCAGATACCCAGATCCATGAATTTTAACATTTGCCATATTTGCCATATCATTCTCTCTCTCTCTCTCTCTCTCTCTCTCTCTCTCTCTCTCTCTCTCTCTCTCTCTGTATCTATCTATCTATCTATCCATCCATCCATTTTCTGAATACTTGGGTGTAGGTTGAATATATCATGCTCCTTTAACACTTAATACTGCCATGTACATTTCCTAAGAACAAGGACATTTCCTTGTTCTTTAAATGCACTTTAAATGTAGTTATCAAGTTTAAGAAATAACACTGAAATAAGCTTATATTGTATATTCCAGTTTTTTCAAATGTCCCAATAATGTCCCTTTGAGCCTTTTCTTCTCCCTTGATAGATCCTATGCAGGATCATGTATTCCATTTGATTGCAATTATCTCTCTGTTGCTTTTCATTTCTTTTTTCAACTGTAGGAACATATATACTATATATATATATATATATATATATATATATATATATATATACACAATAAAATTTTTCCAGCTCAACCCCAAAGCATGCCATTCTGTGAGATTAATCACATTCACAATATTATGATGCCCTTACCACTTTTCATTACTAAAGCTTTACCATCTCCCCTACAACAGAAACCGTACAGTCATTATGTATTAACTCCCTGTTCCTTCTGCTCCTCGCCCCTGACAACCTGTACTCTAATTTCTGTCTCTACAAGCTTGTATATTCTCTGATATCTTCTTTGCAATTATTATGGGGCTTAAATTTAACATTCTAAATCTTTAACAATTGTGTTTGCTTTGATACCAGTTTAAACTTCAATAGTGTCAGTCAAAAGATGTCAGCCTACTCCAATACAGATGTCAGGATCACCAGCAAAGCATGACTCACACAGGCTCTGGTGGAAAGATGTTTTACTCACATCGAGAAGAGAGAGAGCAAGGTCAGCTTCACTAGTGGGTGTTGGTTCCCCATATCCAGCATTTCCCAATTTGTGGCCAATGCAGGGAGGTGTTCTACCACACAGCAACCCTCTCCTATGTTCATGTGCTGTTGCAGTGGAGGAACCTCACTCCCTACCCATCAGAGACAGAAATGCTACTAGAGTGTGAGCTGGATATCATAAAATATGCCCACCAGGGCCAGCCTGTCTCCAGTGACTATTTACATATGCTTGGGACAATAAGGGAAGAAATGTACTGACAGTCTCCTTATCTACTAGGGGATTGTATTTTATCCTTCCTGGCTGATGCAGAATGCATTTGTGGTTCCCAGGGAAAGGCAGCAGGCTATGCTAGAACTGCGCCCTACAACAGTCCACCCCCACTATAGACAAACTAAATATCTTGCTATGCCCATCATCCACTGTAGACAGTGAGCTGGATATCTGGGGCATGGTACAGAGTTCAGATAGATGTCACTTGTATGTACCATTTTTCTAAAATCATTAGACAACATTTGAGCAGGGCAACTCATAGGATAACCTCCAGTGGATTCAAAAGATGTCTTTCATGTCCAGTGGAGTTGATCGAACTTATCTGTGGACTGTTTTCCACATGACCCTTGGTCATACATAGTGGCCAGTGTTGTCCATTATGTTGACAGGTTGGCTGAAATGATGTGGAGACATGGTCTATCACCTCAATTTAAATGCTGACAGAGCCAGCAGTTGATCTGGTTGGTAGCTCTAGCAAAAGCCTGTATCATGGGTGCCCGTGGGTGATAGGGTTGTTCATCACTGTGATACAGCCTGGGGAGAGAAAGAAACATTACTACTCCCCCCCCCCCCTTTACTTCCCAGGGGCAAAGATGCTCTTGTCTAACAACTTGTGGTAAGGTTGCCCAGGTATGGCCACCCAGGCTGTCTCCAAGCCCTGAGGCCATAACTTCTGCAGGGACCCCTTACCCATATCGTTTAACCCAGACTTTTCAGCCCCGATCATTCGGTCCAGAGAGGGAAGTCACAAACAAGTTTGATATGGCCTATAATGTCAGCCATTGAAGGTGGTAATGAAAAGTTGGCAGTCCCAGGTATACCCAGAGGAACCCTAGTGCTTTGATGTTTCATCACCCCTTCCCTGTTCCCACGGAGTTTCACCACAGGGAGTATCACCCCCAGATTGGAAGTGGGGGCCCTTGAGGTAATACTACTGCAGCCTGGATTGCAAATGCCCCCCAGGGAGTGCCCTCCAGTGGGAAAAAATAAGAGCAGTTGGGTGTACTAAGATTGGGATTCCTCAGGCATAGCCTAATCAGGCAACAGCCTGGGCCTTCACCCTTCCAAGCTAAGTGTTTCCTAATATATGCTGCAATTCCATGTTTTCTTTATACTAGAGTGCAGTGTTTAATGTGCAAGTAGATTTAGTTAGATGGGGGTACCACCTGGTAAGTTGTCTTTCCTGATGGCCTTTGTGTAGTTGATATTTGAGTCTTCTGTTCCAATTCATTTCTCTCTTGCTTGAGGGTGATAGGAACCATGAAAGTTCCATCTTTTACCAAGGGAGTATACCCTTTGCTGGGTTGCTTGCACTGTAAATGAGGTACTGTGATCTGATTGGATTCCAGATGGGTATCTGAACACATGGCATGGTGTTTTTCCAAGGCTGTTGGAACATGATGCCAGCATCCATGTTGACGTACTATAAGAAAATTATTATTAAGAATTGTGAATTCATAAGCTTTCTAATCAATAGTGTGTACTGTGTTAGCCTAGAATTGTGAATGATTAACTTGTCCTTTGTCCTTTAGAATGATGTCACATTGCCTTGCAGGCAACCCCATCATTCATTACCCAAAAAAGAAATGTTTAAGAAGAGCTATACACTCTGATTTATTGGACTTACCCCACTCAGCTAACATGGAGTTGAAGAATGTCAACCACCACACCATGGAGCCTAGAGTGCCTACAACTGAAAGCAGGAGGATTGCATCCAGTATCCATGTGGAATCTAAGCCTCCTCTTGACATCAATGTGCAATGGACACAACCAATTCAAGGTCCACAGAGAAAATGTGGCATTGGTGTGGGAAAAGTGGCCATGGTGGCTGCTGGGTGCAGGGAATGGGAGGAAGAGATGAGATGTGCAGGCGTTTTCGGGACTTGGAGTTGTCCTGGGTGGTGCTTCAGGGACAATTACCGGACATTGTAGATCCTCCCAGGGCCCACTGGATGGAATGTGGGAGAGTATGGGCTGTGATGTGGACCATTGACCATGAGGTGCATCGATGCCCAGAGATGTACTTACCAAATGCAAAGGATGTGTCATGATGATGGGAGAGAGTGTTGCTGTGGGGGGAGTGGTGGAGTGGGGGTGGTGAGGTTGAATGGGACCTCATATTTTTTTAATGTAATATTTTTAAAAAATGAATAAAAAAATTAAAAAAAAAGAAACTTATAGTTAAATTAAAAACAAAAAAAAAGTTCCTCATAATTTCTGGGTTTCTGTGTATGTTGTCGGTAATATATGGTCTGTTCTAGGAATGTTCCATGTGCACTCGAGAAGAATATATTCTACTGGGTCTTGTTGGCGTATACTGTTGTTCAAGTTCTCAATATTCTTATTAATCATCTGTATAGTTTTTCTATCCATTTGTGAAAGTCGGAAATTAAATTCTCCAACTATTATGATAAAACTATATCTCCATTTAAATCTGTCATTTTCCCCCTCTATGTATTTAAGTGCTCTGTTGTTTCTTGCATATTTGTTTATAATTATTATATGTTCTTGCTATATGGACCCATTTATGAATTTATAAATACTTTTTTGTCTTTGTAAAAAAAAAAAAGAAGAGCTAAATACCAGATGTGTTACTAGCACGTCCTGTTTGTATCCCCTATAAAACTGAAAGCTGAAAACCTTTTAGTGTACCATAAATAGAATAGAACAAAGACCCCTTGATACACTGCGTCTCTCCTGTGGAGGGCTAGTCATCCCCCCTTGGATGGATTCAGTTACTTTCGGTGAGGTCATTCCTCACGAGTTGCAAGACTCATTGGAGTTCTGAGGCTCAGAAGCCCTTAAAAGGGATGGTCCCCAAGCTGCTAGTTGAAGTCTCACCCAAGAGAGGACACTCTGCCTGGGACCATTTTTCCAATTGGGACTATGATTGGCTGCAAAAGGGTTCCCCAGCCACGTGAGAGTTCAGATGGGCGAGTATTGTATGTACTTTCATACTTTCTTTCATTTCTTTCATTCTTTCCTTTGTTTTTTCTGTGATTACTCATTTTTTATAATCATTTGATATAACCTGAAACTCATTTGATTGAATAAAGCTGCCATTGCATAGCATTTAGAATTTCCGCCTCTTCCTTAGCAGAACACATGTGATGCACGGGAATTGTTTTCCCATATCTGGAGTATGTGTCTATGTTGGTGAGACACCACAAGAACCATGACTAGGAGGCAATGATCCTATGTGGTTGAGTTACTACACTCATGTGGGGCCTAAGCCCTGGCTGAGGTGACCCAGCTCACCATGATGCACAGCCTACGCTTATTGGCAGGAGTCACATGACTGTGACTTTGGCTTCCAATTCCTTTATGGTGAGTCCTAGTGATTTGCCCCACTCTTGCATCTGAGGTCAGCTTCCATGTTTAGTTCAGTGATGGATCCAGTGGCAATCATGGCAACATGTAAGGTGCATGCTTGGTCAATACAGGAATTCCATTCTTGTCCTGCTTCAAATGGCTCTTTCCCATGGACATTCACATGATGAATAGATCTCCTTCCCAGCTGCAAGTTGTTGCCAGAACCCCTGTCCCCATAGGGGGTGAACCACTAATAGTCCAATTATTGATTTGCCAGCCACCAAACCATATGGCTAGCCTATTTGCAATGGCCCGTAAGTCCATAAATATGGGCCAGGAAGTTATGGTTGGAGTGGCATGCACAACCATCACCACCGCACAGAGTTCCACCCATTGGGAAGAAAGCCCTCATCCAGTCTCAGTCCACAGGTGTCCGTCTTTTGAGATGGATGGCTGCAGCAGCCCAAAGGACTTCATTAGCCTTTAGTTGTGCAGAGCCATCTGTGAACCAAGCTACAACATCAGCTGAAGCATCTTTGAACCAGGGACTCCACATAGACAGAGGGGCAGGAGCAGCCCTTGAGGGCTGTTTAGCCCCCTCCAGCAAAACAGTTCTTTGTTCACGGGTGTCGGCTGACTCCCTCAGGCCTCGGTAGGGCTCATTCTTGGATATACAGTTTCCATTTAATGATAGAGCTCTGCTGAGACTATCCTACTTTATTAGTAGGATTAGTGAGTACCAATGTGAGCATGGGCAGTTAAAGATTTAAAGTACACACAGCGCATCAGTGGAACAGCATACCAGTCCCTGTGTGGGCTGCTTCTACTGCAGGGGCCAAGGGCTGCACGTCAGCATTTAATATACAGTGATCTATTGTCAGCCTCCAGGCTCCTGAGACCTTTTTTTTTTTTTCTAACTGCTGGACTGGATAATTAAACTTTGACAGGGTGGTTGTTTAACACAAATGCCTGTAGCCAGTCCTGAACCAACAATGTCCTTTTCCCTGCCTGGGAGGAGGTTTGGTTCTGCTTTTGATGATCAATCCTGCAGGGCTCCCACCACCAGTTATATCTCAAATTTCTAGTCTGTGAAGGGGCACATCCCCTCTGGCCAATAGTGGAGTTCCATGCCACAGGCAACCAAAACGCCAACACCTATAATGCACTTAGTGGTGGGAACCACTATTGCTAGCACCTGAAATGGCCCAAAGGGCCCCACTCACAAGTACATGCACACTTGCCTGCCATGGGTCATGCCTCCAAAACCCCCCAATATTTCCAGTTTGCCCTAGTCCCTGTGGGGCTCTGGATTTGTTTTAAAGCAGTTTTATTGAGATATATTCACATGTCTTACATTCCATCCAGAGGGTACAATCCATGGGGGGCCCAGGATTACTGTCACTTGGGCACCTCTATCTAAAAGCCCCCTGAAGGTCTGGATCCTACTCTTTTCCCCAATGGGAAGCTTAGGACCAGTGATCACTGGCACGGATCTGGAGACCTTGGCTCCATGCCTAGTCACTTCTTAAAAGGATTAAGATGTGGTACAGGAGAAGGGATCAGTCTCCCTATCTGATGCATTGGGCTCATAAACTAAATTCTCTTCCTCATGTCCTGGTTGGGGCACAGGGAGGCCTTACCAAGTGTTGCTTTCCTTCCCTCCTCCCCCTAATGCGTTCAGGGATTCAGAGGGTAGTGATGTGGGATTCTAAATCTTTCCAGTCCTGTGTTCTCTCTTGCTCCCATTCCTTTATGGCTCATACCAGGGCTTCTACCCCTAGCTTATAGGGACCCACTTCCACCTGATGGCATTGACAGAGTTTTTCTCTAGAAATCCTATCAATCTCTGCTCTGTCTATCCCTTGCTCTAGTAACCAAAGCCACATAGCCTTGTGTGTGGGCCCTGCCCCCTCTTTTGTTTTCTCCCTTTTATGTCTCTTCAGGTGGGGTGGCTTCCCACTGCTCCTCTCCTGTCCCTCCAGGACTGCCTCAGTGAAGATAGCTCATACCTCCCTGCTATTTCCACCCCGAGTGTGATGCTGCTTCTCCACTACCTCCTGTTTCATGAATGCTCCTGATGCCATCTGAGACAGGACCTTCTCATCTACATCCTGCCCCAGGGCAGGATTGGATAGCCTTCACCCTCAGAGCAGTTAAATCCTCATGAACAGTTTTTCACGGGGTTTTACTTTTTGGGGAAGTCTCCCACAATTGGGAACACTGCTCTCATCTCAGCAATCCAGACTAAAAGCAGCATGGGCTTGTCTATATCTCTATCCGGTCAGTTGTACTATTCAATGTGGGCAAAAACACATTGCAGCAAAGGTTCAGTAGTTAAATTTCTGGGACAGTGCTGCTCGGCTCTAGACATCTGAGTCTGCAATGGCCCCGCATCGCACAGGCACACCAGGCAAGCCACATGACCATCCTCTGGCTTCTGCCCATATTTATCTTTTTTTTTCCCCCAAAGCCACTCAGACTGCACTATCTCCCTCTTACTCCTGGAAGGTAGGAATAGGCAGTTGCAAGAAAGCAACAGCTAGAGCCAGTTTCATGCTCAGGAGAGAGCACTGAGCCTCCTCCTTGTCGTTTTCGGTGACCTCTAGCAACAAACTAAAGAAACGATCCCTGAAAGTATAGTCTTCCTATTTATCTTTTAACTTCCATATTTCACTCAGGAAAAAAAACCAAACAAACTCATTTCAGCAGTTTGGTTTTCAGCAACACCATCAGTAGTTCTGTGTTGAATGAAAACAGGGCTAACCTGGGGCCAGTAAACAACTGTGCCTGGGCAGAGTTCCCTGCACTGGGGCCCCAGACTCTGGCCTCTGGAGTCCTTTGTGACCTTGAGATGGGGCGGGGGTGGGAGGGAGTGTAAGCGAGTGTGGAGGAGCACAGCCAGGAGCCACAGTATAGTTTCCCTGCTTTTTCTGTAAACCACCTCCCTCATCTCTGCCCTTAACATCTGCATCAACCCCCTTGTCCCATGTGGCCAGAGGAAGGCCAGCATCTCAGTCAGCCCATCACCCTTCAGGAGCCAACACCACCACCTTGGGATAACTAAACTGGCCATCCCTTATGCCTCCACCATGCCATGATGTGCTTCTTCAGCAACCCTGCTGGCTACACCAAACTCACCAAACTGTCAGAGGAGAGACACCTAAAGAGATTTAAGTGTCTTCCAATAGCAATGTTGGGGTCACCAGAAGAAGCGAGACTCACATAGGCTCTGGTGGAAAGATGCTTTACTCACAGAGAAAAGACAGAACAAGGTCATTTTCACTAGGGGCATCAGTTCCCTGAAGCCATGGGGTCTCAATCCATGGCCACACAGGGAACTGTTCTATGCACAGAAGCCCTCTCTTGTGTTTGTGGTCTGCCCTACTGGAGGAACCCTGCTCCCTCTGAAGCAGGCTAGTAAGATAGGGAACCAGGCAGATCTGGAACCTGACAAGAAGTCTACGTGTCTTTCAGTATCCCCAAGATGGCTGCTGGAAGATTCTCATGAGATTCTGCCATTCATAATGAGATTTCCTCTAGAAGCCAGGAGAAGCCCCGGATATTCTCCAGGGGCCTTATCATTAGGTCCTTCTGGGGGATTGATGGGTAGGGTAATCTATCAAAACAGCAAACAGCTGAGACTCTGTCTAGTCATTCCAAACTCCCTCAGTTTGTTTTATCTGGGAATGTCCTACTCTCTCCCTTATTTTTTTTTTAAAGGAAGTACCAGGGATTGAACCCAGGACATCATGCATGCGAAGCAGATGCTCAACCACTGAGCTACACCTACTCTGCTCTCCCTCATTTTTGAAAGACATTTTAGCTGGTTTAGCAGTCTGATATGGTTATGAATTAAAAAAATAGATATGGATTATGCTTGCAATCTGGGCATGATTGAGTTATGATTAGGGCGCTGAGTCCCCAGCCAATAAGGAGTGGGGCCTTACAGATAAAAAGCATGGCAAAGAACAGAGCTGAGAGTTTCTGAAGTTGGAGTTTTGATGTTGGAGTTTGATGCTGAAGTCTTAAGCTGGAATTCCGGCAAGTAAGCTCACAGAGGAAAGAGAGGCCAGCCCCAGGAAGAAAGGAATCTTGAACCCAGAGAAAAGCAAGCCCCAGGAACATAGGAACCCAGGAAGCCTGAACCCTCACCGACATTGGCAGCAGCCATCTTGCTCTAAATAGACTTTGGTGAGGGAAGTAACTTATGCTTTATGGCCTGGTATCTGTAAGCTCCTACCCCAAATAAATAACCTTTTATAAAAACTAACCAATTTCTGGTATTTTGCGTCAGCACCCCTTTGGCTGACTAATACACCTGGACACAGAGTCTTGTTTGACAATTTTTTACTTTTAGCCCTTTAAATATGTCTTCCCACTACCTTCTTGCTTCCATGCTTCCAATGAGAAATTGTCATTTAATCTTAATGAAACTCCCATGTGCATGGCATGTTGATTCTCTCTTACGGCTTTCATAATTCTCTATTTTTAGTATTTGATAGTTTGATTATAATATGGTATAGTCTATATGGTCTACTGCGTTTATCTTGTTTGAAGTTTGCTAAGTATCTTGGATAGGTTATATTTATGGCTTTCATTAAATTTTAGGGTAGTCAGTCGTATTCCTTTGAATATTCTCTCTGCTCCTTTCTCTCTTTCTTCTTCTTCTGGGACTTCCATAATGCATTTTTTTTTCCTTAGGTACTGGGCCTGGCAATTGAACCTGGGACCCTGTATGTGTGAAGCTGGTGCTCAACTACTGAGCCACATTGGCTCCCCTGAGTTGGTTTTTTCATTTCTTTGCTTGTTGTTTGTTTCTTTTTAAGGAGGCACTGGGAACCAAACCCAGAACCTCTCATGTGGGAAGCAGGCACTCAACCACTTGAGCCACAACCACTCCCCAGTGCATATATTAGTATGTTTGATAGTGTCCTGAAGGTTCTTCCGGCTCTGTTCAATCTTCTTTTTTTTTTCCTTCTGCTCTTCAGACTGAATGATTTAAATGATCTTATTTTCAAGTTCACTGAGATTCTTTCTTCTCCCAGCTCCAGTCCGCTGGGGACTTTTAATTTCTGTTGCTGTGCCCTTCAACCCTGATTGGTTCCTTTTCATAATGCCCATCTCTCTATTGATATTCTCTTTGTGTCCATCTATTGTTTTCCTAATTACCTTAAGTTCTTTGTCGATGTTTCCTATAGCTCTTTGAGCATGTTAAGGACCATTTATTAAAAGTATTTGGTATGTCCCAGGTCTGATCCTCCTCACTGATGGTTTCTAATGCTTTAAAATCTTCTCCTTGCCTCAGCCATTGCTTCTTGTTTCTTTTGTTGAAAACTGGGCATTTTGATATTTTAATGTGTTGTCACTGGAATTTCTACTCTGAAGTGTATATTCTTTAAAGTTTATATCAAGCTAGTATAATAGAGCTTTCCTTGAATGCTAGGAGCTAATAAAGAAAAAAGGGGGGAGGAAAAGGCTTTTCCATTCTTTGCAGATTGACCTGTGCAAGTGCTCAATCCATACAATGGCTTATCCATACAATGGGTTTAGGGAATAGCTCCAGGCCAAAGCATGGGGACCTTCCTGATTCTTTCTGTGCCTGTGTCTTTTCTTAGGCATGTGGGTGTGGCCTTAGGAATTCCCTCATTTACATGGATGCAAACGTCCCCTTTTTCCTAGGAAAGAGTTTCCTTGCAGTCTTCAGCACTGCACTGTAGTCCTACAGCCAGCAATCCCTTGCCCCAGGCAGCACAACTTTAGTGTTCTCCCACACTCTTCTGTAGGAGAGCTCTGTGAACTGCCTTCTATACACAGGACAAGGTCTAGGATGGCTTGTCCTTCAGATCACCACCAGACAGATTGGGCCAGATATACATGGTCTTATTTTATGCATGAGGATCACTCTGCTCACTCCAGAATTGGGAACAGAGATTCACACTGGAAACATGGGCTGGCTCTGTGCTGAACTGGTGAGGGCTGGGGGATAAGCCAGCCAGGGTGCCATTACATCCTACTGCTGTTAAGTAGCATTTTTCTGATTCAGTGTTCATCCTGTTACTGCAGTCTTTTAACTGTTTTCTGGAGTTTTGAGAAAGATGTTTATGCTAGTTCTTTCTGGTTGTTCAAATCTTCTGTAGGGTGATAGAGTTCTGAAGTGTCTCATTCCATCTTTATTGGGGTAGGGACTCATATAAGTTCACTTTTTACTCAAAATGTGTTTCCTAGGAATGTTATTGCAATAACAATATCAACAATACCACCATCTTATATTTTCTTGGTATCTTAGTATTTAATAGTCCCAAAATACTTTTAAAAGTATGTATATGGGGAAACGGACTTTGGCCCAGTGGTTAGGGCGTCCGTCTACCACATGGGAGGTCCGCGGTTCAAACCCCGGGCCTCCTTGAGCCGTGTGGAGCTGGCCCATGCGCAGTGCTGATGCGCGCAAGGAGTGCCGTGCCACGCAAGGGTGTCCCCCGCGTGGGGGAGCCCCACGCGCAAGGAGTGCGCCCGTGAGGAAAGCCGCCCAGCGTGAAAAGAAAGTGCAGCCTGCCCAGGAATGGCGCCGCCCACACTTCCCGTGCCGCTGACGACAACAGAAGCGACAAAGAAACAAGACGCAGCAAATAGACACCAAGAACAGACAACCAGGGGAGGGGGGGAAATTAAATAAATAAATAAATCTTTAAAAAAAAAAAAAAAAAAAAAAAAAGTATGTATATGATGGTAGTCCTAACAAGCCTTGAGTAGAATAGATAGATCATCAGCGAAACTGGGCAATGACTCCCTAAGATCTATCCACAGCCCAGAGCTCTCTTTTGAGTTTTAGGATTGTACAGCATACACGGACCATATATATGATGTCCTGCAGGCACCTTTGAGGTAAAAATATTGGAAATAGATCTTGATGTTTTCCCCTAAATCCTCTCCCATTCTGTTTGTCCCTCAGATACATTCTCTTCCTTTCTCAGCCCTGCTTTGTGTCCTGGGAGACTGACCGCTGCTGACTGCAACCTGGGTTTGCATTTGGCTTTGCCCAATGGAAGGTCATTGCAGAAGATTGCAAGGTGTAAGGCATGAGATGTCAGAGCATTCACTGCTTCCTGCTTTGGTAAAGTTTTGGCTGCATCTCTTTTTAACTCTAGTTTCTCCCATGGTGTCTGGTTTTTGTGGGATTCTGGTAATTCTATTTTTTCCCCTTGTCCCTTCAATCTTTGAGGTAGAAAAGCATCCCACTGTTGCTAGACCTTGGACATCTCAATATTTCTTGTTAGTGCTCTTAAATGTGCCCACACATCTATAAAAAATTCCTTCTCTGAAAAGTTTCTTCAAAAATTCCAATTGAGTGAGTCATGTTTCTTCCTGGGAACCTGACTGATATACCACCCATCCTCATTTTATTTATTTTTATGTCAGCCTTGTTGCACAAAATGTAAGAGTTGCTCATGCTAGAAATCTAGGAGTCCACTCATTCCACTTCTTCATTCATACATCAAATCATTATGACTTGTTTATCTCCTAAATATCTCTATATATTTTAAAGATTTATTTATTTATTTTATTTCTCTCCTCTTCCCCCCGACCCTAATTGTCTGTTCTCTGTGTCTATTTGCTGCGTGTTCTTCTTTTGTCCACTTCTGTTGTTGTCAGCTGCACGGGAATCTGTGTTTCTTTTTGTTGCGTCATCTTGTTGTGCCAGCTCTTCATGTGTGGTGCCATTCTTGGGCAGGCTGAACTTTCTTTTGTACTGGGTGGCTCTCCTTACAGGGCGCACTCCTTGCGCATGGGGCTCCCCTACACAGGGACACCCCTGCATGGCAGGGCACTCCTTGCACGCATCAGCACTGCACATGGGCCAGCTCCACATGGGTCAAGGAGGCCTGGGATTTGAACTGCAGACCTCCCATGTGGTAGACAGATGCCCTAACCTCTGGGCCAAGTCCGCTTCGCCTAAATATCTCTAGAGGCATTCTATATCTCTCTCTTCCCATCTTAACTTTTGTCCAGGCCCTCCAGAAAAGCCTCCTTATTTATCTTCTAAACCATCATTCACTCTGCCGATGGAATGATCTTCTAAGATGAAATCTTGCAAAACTATCTATACTTCTTTGGTGGTTCCTATGCCATCTGGATAAGGTAAAACTCTTTAGCAAGTCTCAGAGCATGGTATGTGAAGTTCTCTGCCTGGAAAGCTCTTCCTACAGTCATCTCCTACCTCTAAATTGTCCCTCCAGATTCAGTCCAGCTATGGCCTCTAAGAAGACTTCCTGCTCCCTCATCCCACTATACCCCCTGCAAATTCGTGATAGGTGCTCCACCAAGCATGTCATTTTCCAGGCTGTGTTTTAATTGTCTGTCCTCATAAATAGATTATAAGTTTATTCAGAATAGCAACTGATTTTTGTTTTGTTGTTTTTTATCTTTTTACCTTTCAGTGCGTAGCCTAGCCCCTGACATAATAGGCATGCAAATGTTTGCTAAGTGAAGCCTTATAAACAGAACAGCCACAAGATCCTGGGCCAGGAGTGAGAGATCTAGTACCCAGGCTTTTCCATAAAAGCAGAATCCACTCATCAACCCTCTTCTCCAGTACCACCTTCTCTGGGAATCCTTTCTGACCTTAATGTCTTCCTCACTCTCTCTAGTTGTGTCTTAGGAGGTACATGTTTTTGAAGACATGGGAGCAGGTAAGAAAGAATTCTTCTGAAAGAAAATAAGGCTCACCCAATTGTGGAGAAGAAAAGAATTTATTCTCAATCTTGCAAGAAGGGGCGCACAACCAGAAAACGTGGCTGGCGCCCCAAACAAAGAAAAATAACACAATTTATACCCCTAAACCTAGCATGCAAGCTCTTCCTCTGTTTCTCCATAGATTGGATACTTCAGAGGTTATAACCTATCCGAGAAGATCTAACCTTCCCGCTCAAAAGTTTGTGATTAACCGCTTCCCCCATCACATTCCAACCATTTTAGTTTTTACTTGTTCCCCTTTGCTAAACAAGGAATGGAATTTAGTGCTGAATTGGTATTGACTTAACTCTTTCTTGGGCACCTTTTTTACTGCCTAAGGACTGGTTTAAGCTGTTTTCCTCTGTTCCTGCTTAACCTGGGAGTGGGAGACTTAGGCAGTAGGCTGCCAGGTTACATTAATTAATATTTTCTTCCTTTATATGAAAACTAAACTAATCTTCATTGCTCACAGAGCATGAACAATTCCAGCCTAAATCTTGCTCTTTAGCCAGTTTTTAACTGTACAACTCAACTTCGGTTAATCACTTAACCTTAAAATTGTTTCTTCCACATAAAATGGTGATAGTATAACTGGGTTGCTGAGAAGATTACATTATATATCACCTGGCACATAGTAAGAATCAATAAATGTTATTCTCCCTTCCTACTTGTGTTTTCTCAGCACCCTGAAACCACATTCATGAACTTGTCTGCCTCCCACCTTGGATTTAAAGTCAAGAATTATACCTTTCATTTCCATAATTCACAGGAGTCATGGTAAGTGCTTATTAATTGTTGACTGAATAAAAGTCTTCAGTTTGCTGGTTATCAATCTGAAGTTTAGAGAGATTAAGTGACTTGCTTAACTTGTACAGCTAGGTTGAGCCAAAAACTGTTTCATAATTTACCAGGCTGGTAAGATAAACACCGTGCAATGGGTTGGCTTAATAACAGGGATTTATTGTCTCACATTTCAGAGGTTAGAAGTCCAAAAATGAGTTGACAGCAAGGCCATGCTTTCTCCTGGGTGTCTTTGCCACAATGTTGGGATTCCTTGGGTGTGGGCTTGCCACAGTCCTTGGGATTCCTTGGCTTGCCTCACATCACATGGCAGTCTCTCTTCTTGTGTCGGCTTTCTAGTTTCTACTGACTTCCAGCTTCTCCCTGAGGTCTTCTCTGACTTCTGGCTTCCCACGTCTTCCCTTTATAAAGCCTCCAATAATATGGATTAAGACCCACCCTCCTTCATTTGGCCACTCCTTAACTAAAAACAGTGTCTTCAAATGGTCCTGTTTACAAATAAGATCATATGGACCTGAACACTGGGAGGTGTATGTGTGGGGAGCATTACATAATTCAATCTACACATACCACAACACAAATCTAATGCATAAATCAATACTTTTTAAACCTAATGTTTAAGCCAATACTTCTTTTGGGCAATATACCAATGAAATATGTGCACAACTATGCAGACATGGTCCCACAAGTGTTAGGCACAATTTAACTTTTGGTATGAAAACTCTTTGTTTCTTCCCTTTGTTTTCCATCAACTGATCATTACTTCAACCCTAAATTATCCTATTGTCTCAGTCACCTCTCAAGATATTTGAAAACATCATGTTGTAATGATTGTATTTTCTTGAAGAAATATCTTCCAGAACATTCTGACTTCTTCAATCTGGACTGGGTACTTTCTCAGTCAGGTGAACAATTGATATCCTGGGAGGTAACTTCACCATCATACTGGAAATTCCTTTTCCCTCTCTCTTGTGTGGAATCATTTTGTTTCATGTCTTTTTTCTGTGTATTCTCCCATGTTTTGGAGAAGCACCTTCTACGAACATTCTGAGAAAGAGTATGAGAAAGAAAAATTTTAAAGACCTCTCACATCTGAAATTGACTTCAATATACTTTTATATAATCATTTCCTTCAAACTTTTGAAGGCATTCTTTCACCGGTTTCAGCTTTCAGTGTTTACATCTGCGAAGTACAAAGTCATTCTGGCTCTTGGAATAACATATTTAATTTTTTCTTTATTTTTTATTTTTTTTACATGGATTTCCTGTTTATTTTCCTGGTGACTTGGTCATACAAGCATAACTTTTTCTTTAGAAGCATTTCAGATCTTTCCTTTGACCTTGGTATTCTGAAATTTCACAAAGAATATGCCTTGCTGTGGATCTAGTTTTCATCTCCTGTGCTAGATAGTGAGGGGAGCCCTTTCATTCTACAAATTCATATCCCTTAATTTTGGGAAAAGTTCTTGAATTATTTTGTTGATGATTTTTTCCTGGTCTCACCCCCATTTGCTCTGTTCTCAATTCTTAGAATTTATCACTTGGATCTTGCTTCTCCTGGACTTGTTCTCTAATTTTTATCTGTACTCCCAATTTTCCATCTCCTTTGCTCCACTTTCTGGGAGATTTCCTCAACTTTCTCTTGCATTCATTTTATTGCATTTTTGTTACTTCTGTAGTCATATTTCATTTCCAAGAGTTCTTTTACACTATCCCTCTCTTTCTCAGGACAGTAATTATAATTTTTAAGGTTTCCTTCTCCCTGCATATTCTGGTTAGTATTTCATCTATTTCTTTGTAAATTTATTTTGATCTTAGTATTTCACACTAGAGGTTTCTCTCACATGTCTGCTGGTCTTTGCTTGTCAGCTCATGTTTAAGAGAGAAGCATTAAGAATCTGATTAGAAGGGAAGCCGACTTGGCCCAGTGGATAGGGCATTTGTCTACCACATGGGAGGTTCGCAGTTCAAACCCCGGGCCTCTTTGACCCATGTGGAGCTGGCCCATGTGCAGTGCTGATGCGCACAAGGAGTGTGGTGCCACACAGGGGTGTCCCCCATGTAAGGGAGCCCCACGCACAAGGAGTGCGCCCCGTAAGGAGAGCCGCCCAGTGCAAAAGAAAGTGCAGCCTGCCCAAGAATGGCACTGCACACACGGAGACCTGACACAGCAAGGTGACGCAACAAAAAGAAACACAGATTCCCATGCCGCTGACAACAGAAGCAGACAAAAAGAAGAACACACAGCAAATGGACACAGAAAACAGACAACTGGGGTTGGAGGGGGCGGGGGGACAGGGGGGCTGAGGGACAGGGAAGGGGAGAGAAATAAATAAAATAAATCTTTAAAAAAAGAAAAAAGAATCTGATTAGAAATTCTGAGTGTATGAGTAGGGCTTGATGACTGTGGGTTTCAGTGTACATCAGTGGTTCTCAACAAGAGGTTAGCCATTGCTCATGGTCATTATTGTGGGAAGTGCTACTGGATTCTAATGGTAGAGGCAAAGGATGCTACACATTCTATCACATACAGGACAGCCCCCACAAAAAAGAATTATCTGGCTCAATATGTCAGCAATACTGAGGTTAAGACCCTAGTGTAGAGGATCTCACTGGGCCATTTAGCTAAGGAATTCTTGGTGTTAGTATTTTTTTATCTTTCCTCTTGGCCAATCAGATTCTGCATACAAGACTCTATCAGTCTACTGCCTAGAGGGTACAGTACTGGTTACCAAAGGTCTGGGAGACAGGGGATGAGAAGAGGGATGGTGGTTTCAACAGTCAATATGTAAATGTCACTTAATCATTCTGTTGACAGCATCATCTTTCCATTCTCAACTATGCCTGGTATTTCCCCAGTTCTGGAGACTACCCTTTCTACTGGGTAGGGGGAAAAGGCAGTTACTTGACTATAAGCAGTGAGAAAGGGCATACAGAACTTCAATTTCTTTTTAAATGGACTTTCAAATAGCCCACTTTTAAGCTACATCTTTATACCATTTTCAACCAGAATTCCATAATCTTTGTGGGGTTCTGCTATATAAGAGGGATTGTTTCTCAGACTTTTCAACAGCTGACTGCAAATTCATTGTTTTTTTTTTTTGTTTTTTTTTTAAAGATTTATTTTTATTTATTTAATTCCCCTCCCCTCCCCCAGTTGTCTGTTTTCTGTGTCTTTTTGCTGCGTCTTGTTTCTTTGTCCGCTTCTGTTGTCATCAGCGGTACGGGAAGTGTGGGTGGCGCCATTCCTGGGCAGGCTGCACTTTCTCTCGCGCTGGGCGGCTCTCCTTTAGAGGTGCACTCCTTGCGCGTGGGGCTCCCCTATGCGGGGGACACCCCTGCGTGGCAGGGCACTCCTTGCGCGCATCAGCACTGCGCACGGGCCAGCTCCACACGGGTCAAGGAGGCCCGGGGTTTGAACCGCGGACCTCCCATGTGGTAGACGGACGCCCTAACCACTGGGCCAAAGTCCGTTTCCCAAATTCATTGTTACTTGTTCATCTTCTTTCCAGCTTTCTATTCTTTTTATCCCTATAGATTTATATCTTCTTAAAAATTCCTTTGCTGTCTTTTTACTAAGGTTTCTAAGGAAAAAAAAGAATGTATGTGCTCACTCCTCTGTCTGTTATATGGAAGTCCCACAATTTCATATTTTATATTGAAGCATTCATTGCTCTTCTCTAGAAAGGGAATCCTAAATACAATAAACCCATTATCAAATGAAATCAATACATATACAAGGTAATATGTCTACTTAATGATGATTCTTTTACGGTCAATTAGAAGGTGCATGTTACTAGATGGTTTGGTTGTATTTTTAATCTTAAGGAAACCTACCAACACATATACCAGGAAAATGTAATCTGGAGCCCATATAATCAGCAAGATTTGGTGTAATAGGAGCAGGGGGAAAAAAATCATTTAAAAAACTTCAACCTAAGAGACACAAGAATCCAGGAACAATCTGCTAAAAATAAAATAGCCGTGTGGACTAATTGACTAACTAAAGTTCTATTTGAACAGAATTCAGATTTCCACAGCTGATCAGCAACCTCAGCAGCTGGAAAATTACTTTAGATCAATGTCATTGGATGTGATGTCTCCCTAGAAATCTGGTTTTCACTACTGTCCTTTGAAAACTGGCTCCTCTAGAGGAGACTGGATAGTGCTCTGGATTTCTATTCCATACACAGAGAGTAATACCATGTTGCTCTCAACGTCAAGCGAGGGCACCATTCACATTGAAAATTCTGCTTTGAAAGCTGAGAAGGGATGTAGCCACACCTCCCAGGTACAGTGAGCCTGGTTATGATTCATTTACACTCCAGCTTCAAGTTTTGCATGAAGGCAGACATTCCATTCCATCACTGTTAAGGAGAATTTCTAATGTCAAGAAAAAAGCAGGATTAAAGGCACATTTGCATTGAAGTTGTATAGTTAAATGCAGCCCAGAACAATTGAAACCTGAGCCTAGAAGGACGTGACTCTTCCATTTTAATCTAAGGGGATGACTTGTATGGTGCCATGGCAACAGAATCACCTTCTATGATTCTTTTCAAGAACATCTCACAACAGCATGACTGGAATACATGAGAACTTGACAGTGATCTGATGAGCCTTTGATCAAATTTTCATTTCTGATCATGTAAAGAAATTACACAATAATTACAATAGGAAAATTTGAATATGCAGGTAAATAAAGAAAACTATCCATTACCTCTCCACTTAGAAACAAATACTTCCTTGCAGTAATTTTCCTATGCCTATATACCCAACTATATTCAAGAAAGGGCAAAATAAAGATTGTTTTTGAAACAAAGAGTGAAAGGATTTACTATTCATAGATCCTCACTGAAAGATATATAAAGAATTAAATCAATGGGAAGCGGACTTGGCCCAGTGGTTAGGGCATCTACCACATGAGAGGTCCGCAGTTCAAACCCTGGGCCTCCTTGACCCGTGTGGAGCTGGTCCATGTGCAGTGCTGATGCACGCAAGGAGTGCCGTTCCACGCTGGGAAGTCCCCGCATAGGGGAGCCCCACGTGCAAGGAGTACACCCCGTAAGGAGAGCCGCCCAGCGCGAAAGAAAGTGCAGCCTGCCCAGGAATGGTGCCGCACACACGGAGAGCTGACACAACAAGATGACACAACAAAAAGAAACACAGATTCCCGTGCCGCTGACAACAACAGAAGCGGACAAAAAACAACACACAAATAAACACAGAGAACAGACAACTGATGGGGGGTGGGCAGGAGGTGGGGGAGAAGGGGTAGAAATAAATCTTAAAAAAAAAAAAAGAATTAAATCAAAAAAGAAATTAAACCCAGAGTGGAATGAGAAAAAATATTATCAAATATTGTTTTGTTATAAAATAGATCTTCATAAACTACCACTTCTGTGTACATGGCCCAGTTGCCCAACTATTCCTACCATGGGTTTATTTCCTTCTAGAAACTATACTGCCAGACAGAGGTCATAGCCTGGCCTGCTTCTGAGCAGTTTTTCTTCTCTACATGCTCCTCCTGTTTGCCCCTTTGAGATTTATTTTGCCTGTTCTCAGAGAACTAACTTGTACTGAATTTATAATGAATTTATATCCTGTCCTACCACTACCCTTCACCATCCCCCTAAATGGTGACAGTCTTCCCAACTCAGCGTCATCAACAAAAGCAATATCAACCAAGGAAGAGGGTTGAGGACCTGGCGGAGAGTTACTTAACACATAAATTTCATTATGGCAAAGGTCAGACCAAGCAAGCAGAGTCCAGAGCACCTGATATCTAGAAAAGAGGAGGCTGAGAATACGTTTGACGTCAGTCCTTAAGATTGAAGTGTCTGTTGTTCAATACTTCACCCAATACCAATTGAGTACCTGCTAGGCGGAAGGTGATATTTTCATGACCAAGTCAAAGGATTTTAGTTAAATACAAAATGGGCCACACTGTGGTCTACCATCAAATAACCCCAGGGATGCAGTTTTGAAATGCTTTATAAAGTTTTGGTCCACCAACCCAGAGGTAGTATATATGTGAAATTTTCAGACTGGAAACAAATGTTTGTATTGGAGAAACTACCCCCTAAAAAGTCCATCTCTTCAGCTCATGAAAATATTGCTGTTTGTGCTGAGTGGAAGGACATTTCTGCTTCTCCTACCACAAAAGCCGTATTTAAGGTTTAATGAGGGCTGGGGCCTTGTAATCTATATGAGTAGATTAATTCTCATGTGTCCTCCATAGTTGAGAGAAAATGAGATTTAAAACTTCAGCTGAAAGGGGTGCAGACACTAAATTGGAAATTAATGCATACAAGGGAAGCTAGGAAAAGCACTTCCTAGCAGGATCTCTGTACCTCGATTTCTCCACCTGTAAAATAGAGATGCTGAACATGGCCCTTTCTTCCCCTGTGCATGAATGTGACACTAGTTCATGGGCTTTAAATACTTTTGGAGAGGAGCAATTAAGTGTTTTAAGGTTTGATTATATTGTAATCGGTCTCATATTTAGTCAGGCTTAACAGAGCTGCTCTGACATTGCTGGGAAAACATATATCTTGAGTGTATTTTCAGAAGTGGGGATATGGTTTGTGCTGCTCTCCTGTGCTGTTATCAATATGCTGTTAGAAATGTCTTCATCTGCAAAACAATTTTCTATGTACATACCATTGTCATGCATTATTTTCTCCAATGCAACAAAGTTGAAAGTTTCAAAACATTACAATAGAATGAGATGATTCCTACATGTTCATTCCAAATGATGACACGTTTTGCCCAAATGCAAAGGGATATGGCCTCTATCATGGTTTTCTCTTCCATTCAAGGTTGACTTTGATCATTGTGATGAAAATATTGGGGTCAAGAAAGGCAAGGAAAGAAAAAAAAGATTAAAAAGAGAACACTGTTTGTTCATCATCACAATAAAGTCTTCACTGTTACTTCAAATATTTAAATGCTTCAATTTTTAAAACCAAAGCTGATAAATAGAATTATTTGGGATTCATTCATTCTGGCATTGTTTGGCTCTGTGCCAGACACTGGGAAAATAATGATTTTAAAAAGTCTATAAGTAGAAACTTAAAGGAAATTAATAAATAATTTAAATTATGGTTAGTATTAAGTTCCAGAACAGACAAAACTAATCTATAGTAACAGAAAGCAATCAATGGTTTCCTAGACTTCAGATGGAAAGGATTGAATTTGGATGAGCAGGAGTGAATTTGAGAGGTGATGGAATGTGCTGTATTTTGATTGGGATGATGGTAATAGGGTATTTATGTTTCTCAGAACTCATTAAATTGTATACTTAAAATGGGTACATTTTATTGAACATAAATTACACTTCAGTAAAGTTAATTTAAAACAAAAATAACATGATACAGGTTATCACAAACCAAAATAACTTGGGGAAGTGTAGGAGAGGTGGGATCCAACTTAGATGAAGTGGCTGGAGGGAACCTTTTTCTACAAATGGCATTTTCTACCATAAGAAGGAAAGAAGTCCATGTAGAAAGAGTAACATAAACAAAGGCTTTTATCGTTTTCAATACTTTTTTCCTGCAACAAAGAAATTTGTGACAATAAAAATCATTTTACTTTTCCCTGGAAAGAAGATATACACAGTCAGATCATCCCACCAAAATCTTCTTTAGATTCTATAGTGGCAAAATAATGAAAATTAAAATTTTAAATTATACCTAGCAAGTTAACTTTGAGTAGGTCAAATTATATCAGAGTTGCTTTGTGTTTTATATGTGCATTTGTGTATTGAGTATATTTATACTCCCTCTCTTAGATCACCATTAAAAGCAAAAATGAACCTCTAACAGTGGACTTTAAATTACCAGAAAGTTACACATGTATGTGCATAGAACTGTTTGAGGGTCACAAATCATACCACACAAGTGTCCTTGGTTATAAAAATCACTTTTCATCCTCTTTATTTAGATGAAGGGCTCAAAGTTGTTGCTAAGATTCCTTCTTGCTCTAAAGTAGTATAATTATAAGTTCCACTTCAAACATGATGATGAGAGCTCTGTGAACCCAGCAAATCTAGCAAAAATTATGAAATAAAAAATAAAGTAGAATAAAAAAACATTTGAAGGGAAGCAGATGTGGCTCAACCAGTTGAGCGCCTGTCTACCACATTGGAGGTGCCAGGTTTAGGTCCCAGTGCCTCATTAAAGAAGACCAGCAGATGCCGCTCCCGCTGCAATGAGCAGATGCCACAAGTCAGCAGACACTGCAACCCACAGGGAGCAAATGTGGTTCAGCCTATTGGGCACACACCTGTCATGTGGGAGGTCCAGGGTTTGGTTCCCAGTACCTCCTGGAGAAGGCAAGCAACAACGAGCAGACAGAGGAAAGAACCATTGGGTGGGGGCGGGGGAGGTGGTAAGTAAAGAAATATAAAACAAATCTAAAAAAAAGTCAATAGTTTGGACATTATACACAATTAAAAACAAACAAACAAATATTTAAAGTCTCTGGAATGATCCTAAGGGCATGCAGCAAATGTAGAAACATTTTTAAAGAAAATCTACTATATCTTGGTAAGAACAGCAAAGGTATTTAAACCAAGACCCACTCCCTCCCTCTCACTTCCCAGCTCCATGAGACAGAATCTCTACTCTAGACTGGTGCAGCCAAGAGTACAGGGCTCCCTCTTCCCCCAGCTTCCAGTCAGAGGACTATCTTCCAAGAATGGGCAGGAGGGCAGGATGCCAGCATTTCTCATCCTGTCCCCACCTAACTCGCTGCTGATGTGGAGTTTTGGGTAACTGTGGTTGAGTGGTAGGAACTCCCTTTTTCTATTCAGCCCCCACCTGTGAGGTAGAAGCTCTACTGTGGGAATGGCACAGTTGAGAATAGTGGATTGCAATTGCCCTATTTCAGCTCATAAGGCAAATGTCACACATTGAGAGAGGCAAGCTGAGATGATCTGAGGCTAGTGTCACCCCTCCACCAAGTGCTGAGATCCTAAAGCAGGCATGTCACTCAGAAAGAATCATGCCATTGTCCCCAGGTCTGAAATGGCTTGCAAGAACAAGGAAAAGAGACTGGCCTGGTTTTTACTGTGGTTAGGGTGTGTGGCTAGGTAGAGTTCACATGTGCGCAGGGGCTTGCCTAGCTTGAATCTCCTGCTGGTGCCAAAGGAGGGAGCACTCAAGCTTTTTTATCAACATGTCCAGATGGAGGCACATGGTGAATGAAAAAGGGTGAGGCCTAAAAACTGTCAGCAAACATCAAAAAAAATGGAATCGGACTCCTTATTACACCATGGCTCAGAGATTTCACTGGGGGAAAGGAGGTGTTTGGAAGAAGCAGACCTTTAAACAGAGAGCTCTGAATCTCTTTTCCAAAGAAATAGATTTCATTTACAGCAGGTAAGGAGAAGTTCAAGTCACATGGCACTCTCAAAAACAGTGGAGAGTATAGAGAAAGGTCATTGGGAAGAAACTATTAGATTGACTAGAGATATAAACTAATCTGTAAAACAGCTACTTTGCTGGGACTAGCCCTCCTAGGGTCAGAACAAATTCCTAACAGTGACATCAGGAATTATCCCTTCAAAATTTGATTGAATCAGTCTGTGGAGCAATTTATGCCCAGGGCATTGCTGAAAACAATAGAGCAATCAGCTGTCAGTTAGTGGAACTTAAGAGCTGGCTGTTGTCAGGAAAAGAGACAAAAGAGCCCTGTCAAAACCACTGTCATCCCAGGGTGACAGTGGGCATGCCCAGGGCTGTCTTCACATTTTTGAGGTTGGAGTACAGACTTCATTAAAATAATCCAACTAGTCACTAAACAATTAAACAAAATAGCAATAATAAAACGTGGAAGGAGACGGCGGACTAGGCCCAGTGGTTAGGGCATCCGTCTACCACAAGGGAGGTCCGCGGTTCAAACCCCGGGCCTCCTTGACCCATGTGATGAGCTGGCCCATGCGCAGTGCTGATGCGCGCAAGGAGTGCCATGCCACGCAGGGGTGTCCCCTGCGTAGGGGAGACCCCCCCGCAAGGAGTGCGCCCCGTAAGGAGAGCCACCCAGCGTGACAGAAAGTGCAATCTGCCCAGGAATGGTGCCGCACACATGGAGAGCTGACACAACAAGATGAAGCAACAAAAAGAAACATAGATTCCTGTGTCGCTGACAACAGAAGCAGACAAAGAAGATGCAGCAAATAGACACAGAGAACAGACAACAGGGGTCAGGGGGGTAGGGGGAAGGGGAGAGAAATAAATAAAAATAAATAAATCTTAAAAAAAAAAAAACCTGGAAGAAGGTGTAATAACCAAAGATGCTACAATATAGTATCTAAAATGTTCAGTTTCAAAAAAAAAAATTATGAGATATGCGAAGGAAAGAGGAAAATATGACTCATATACTGGCAATTAAACAGGTGACAGAAACTGCCTTTGAGAGTGACCAGATCTTGGATTTAACAGAGAAAATTTCAAAGTTGTCATTATAAATATGTTCAAAGAACTAAAGGAAACCATGATTAAAGAAGTAAAGGAAGGTATACTGACAACATCATGTTAAATAGAGAATATCAATAAAAAGATGAGAATCATAAAAAAGAATGAAGTAGAAATTCTGGAGTTGGAAATTACAATAAATGAAATTAAAAAATACATTAGAGGGGGCCAAACAGTAGGTTGGAACTGGCAGAAGAAAGAACTAATGAATATGAAGGCAGATTGTTAGTGATTATGCAATATGAAAAACAGAGGGAAAAAAGACTGAAGAAAAATGAACAGAGCCTCAGAGAAATATGGAACACTTTTAAGTGTGCCAGCATATGCGTAGTGGGAGTACCAGAAGAGAAGAGGGAGAAAGACTAATGGAAAAATATTTCAAAGAAGTAATGACTGAAAACTTCCTAAATTTATTGAGAAACAATCATCTACACATTCAGGAAGTTCAACAAACTCCATGTAGAATAATTGTAAAGAGATCCACTAACAGACACATCATAGTAAAAATGTGAAAGTCAAAGACAAGGAGAACATCTTGTAAGCAGCAAGAGGGAAAGAACTCATCACTTACAAGGGACCCCCAATAAGATTAATAGCTGACTTCTCATGAGAAACAAGGGAGGCCAGAAGGCAATGGGATACATAGTCAAAATGCAGATCATGTATATGGAAAAGGTTTTATCTAGAATATATAAAGAACTTTTACAATTTAACAAAAAAAAGAAAAAACAATTAAAAAGTGGGCTTTGGAAATGAATAGACATTTCTCTAAAGAAGATATATAAATGACCAATAGGGATACGAAAAGATGCTCAACATCTTTATTCACTAGGGAAATGCAAATCAAAACTGCAATGAGATTCCCCTTCACATACTAAGATGGCTCTGATAAAAAATATCAGAAAAAAGCAAGTGTTGGTGCAGATGGGGAGAAATCAAAACACTCATACACTATTTTCCAAATGGTGTAACCACTTTGGAAAACACTCTGGCAATATCTTAATAGGTTAAATATAGAATTACCACAGGACTCAACAATTCCTCCCCTAGATCTATACACAAGAAAACTGAAAATGTAAGTTCATACCAAAAAGTATTCATGACTGTTTTATAGCATTATTTTTCAAAAGACGGAAACAACCCGAATGCCCATCAACTAATGAACAGATAAAATGTGATATATCCATACCATGGAACATTATTTGGCCACAAAAAGGAATGCATCTTGAAAATATTATGCTAAGTGAAAGTAGCCAGTCACAAAAATGTATGATTCACTTTTTAATTTAATTTAATTTTATTTTATTTTATTTTATTTTATTCCATTAATTTCCTCCCTCCCCCTCATTGTTTGAGCTCACTGCCTGCTCACTGTGTACTCTCTGTGTCTGCTCCTGCTCATCTTCTTTTTAGGAGGTACTAGGAACCAAACCCAGGACCTCCCATGTGGAAGGGAAGCACCCAACTGCTATGATTCACTTGATATGAAATGTCCAGAATAGGCAACTCTATAAACATTCAAAGAAGATTAGTGGTTGCTTAGGCCTGGAGGGGTGATGGGAGGATAAAGGATAATAGATAAAGAGTATGGGATTTCTTTCTTTCTTTTTTCTTTTTTTTTTTTAAAGATTTATTTATTTATTTAATTTCCCCCCCTCCCCTGGTTGTCTGTTCTTGGTGTCTATTTGCTGCGTCTTGTTTCTTTGTCCACTTCTGTTGTCGTCAGCGGCACGGGAAGTGTGGGCGGCGCCATTCCTGGGCAGGCTGCTCTTTCTTTTCACACTGGGCGGCTTTCCTCACGGGCGCACTCCTTGCGCGTGGGGCTCCCCCACACGGGGGACACCCTTGCGTGGCACAGCACTCCTTGCGCGCATCAGCACTGCGCATGGCCAGCTCCACACGGGTCAAGGAGGCCCGGGGTTTGAACCGCGGACCTCCCATATGGTAGACGGACGCCCTAACCACTGGGCCAAAGTCCGTTTTCCCTCTTTCTTTTTTCAATGTTAGTTGAACAACTAACAGTAAGAATGTTAGTTCTTGTTTTTCATTAGTCCACACACAATTACTTGTCTTCTGGTTTGTTGAGGCAGAAAGTCAGACAACACTTGCCACAGTAATGTCTGTCAAAGTGGCTTGCCATAAACACTTCAAGCACCACCTTCATCTGAAGGGCACTCCCGACAAAGGTAACTAATTTTGCCATTCTCATCCACTGTACAGTATTTCAGGGCAGCCAGCTTAAGCTTCTTTCTCTTATGCTTATGCTTCTTGGGTGTAGCATAAGACTTCTTCCTTTTCTTAGCACCACCATGAAGTCTCAACACAAGATGAAGAGTGACCATCTTCCATTTGCTTGCCAGCAAAGAACAGTCTTCACTGATCAGGAGGAATTCCTACCTTATCCTGGTTCTTGGCGTTCACATTTTCTGTTGTATCCAAGGGCTCAGCCTCAAGAGTGACAGTCTTTCCCGTCACGGTTTTTAGGAAAATCTGCATCTTGGTGGCGGTTCCACCACAGGTCGTGGATTGGGAAAAAAAAAAAAGCTGAGAATTCCTTTTGAGGTGATGAAAATATTTTAAAATTGGCTTTGATGATAGTTGCACCCATCTTTGAATATACTAAAAATCATTAGATTGTATACTTCATATGTGTGAATTATATAGCATGTGAATTATATCTTTACAGAGCTGTAAAAAATAAAATAAAAAAGGAATATAATTCCATGATGAGCCAGGCTAAGGTGCAAAGTTTGGCCATGGACTAAAGTAAAGTAAAGTTAATGAAACTCTTCGTTTTGGCTTTTTAACATCATCCTCACATGTTGAGCCAACCAGATGCACAGAGCAACTTGAGATAAATTTTCTGTTTTATTCATATGCCAAAGGAAAACACCCCCCACCATGGAATAAAATTAACATTACCAGACTTCCATTCCATTTCTGACAGCATGGCATTCTGGATACTCTGAATAATGCTTCCAACTGAAATAACAAAAATTCTGGATAACATTTATTATTTTAAAAGTATTTATTTAGTTGGCATGAAATCACCATAGAGCCTCCAAACAGCATGAAATCTTAGGGAGGTGAATGTTCAAAGCTGACGATAACAGTTAGAATAGGCTGGCATATGCAGTGGTTAACGTAACAGCCTATTTCTCATTCCTGCTTCATGTCTGCAGGGCTTCTGGTCATTCTAGTCATGTGGGAACCTCAGCTGATGGTGACTCCAACTCAACCTGTGAGTATTGCAGTAGATTTTTCATTCCTCATACCATGCTTCTTTTTCTTAGAGTTGAGATATGTATTTTATCTTTTGTATCCTCCCTGTTAAGATTTATATTTGGAGTAAACATTCATCAAGTTCTTCCTGCTAAGTCCCTCATCCCTACCAACCTACGGTTTTCTTTTTTAAAACTGGAATCCTTATATATATTTCAGTGATGGAAACTCCCTTTTATGTGTTAAAATCAAACCAGTTATTATAACACAATAGAATTGACACTCCATGGTAATGGATATAAAAGGGAATATGGCTTCCCTTTACTGTAAGATTTAAAGGCTCAAATTCAGGAAGTCAATTTAGATAAAAAGGCCCTATAATGTAAGGCCATGGTAATTATTAGTCAAACTCTTTAAACCCTATATCATAAAGTCACACTTTTCCTTTCTTCATGAAGCTATTTAGGTCAGTCTTCCTTTGGAAGAAGGACAAACTAGTTCTATTTTCTTGGCCTTTAGAGTAAGTACTCCCTGAATTCTTAAATTGCTCTTAGACTATTAAATTGTTTAGTAATGTTTATGTAGTAATGGTAGTGCCTACCAATCTAGAAGCAATTACCTAGAATTCATCTTCTTTAAATATCATTTCAATGGGCCACTTCTCCTCTCAGAACATCAGCAAAGAATACATATACTCTCATATCAAATCCAAATTCCTATGCTTGTCTTTCAAGTTCTTCGATAATCTGGCTCAGTTGGCCCATAACAATACAATGATTATGGAGCATTAATTAGAGACCTACTATGTGCCAAGTCCTGAACTTTATCCCATTTAATCCTCACATCAACTATGAAGTATAGGCACTATCATCATTCATGTTTTATAGGCAAGAACACAGCCCATGTTTGTCTCCAAAACTCATGCTCTTGCCCTCACCCTACCCATTCCAATCAATCTGACTTCTGTATCCCACCTGCCCTAAACTCCTTTGCAATCAAGAGGAGTCAAGCTAACTTCCTTTCCACCTATAAAAACTGCCTCCTGTCCCTAGAAGTTCAAAGCTGCTTCTATTTTTGCAAATGATCAACTTCCTTGCTCTACCAAAACTTTTTGTGTCCCAAATAAAATGCCATAATCTGCAAACTCAGCTCTGATTTGCCTTTTGACACAGGAGTATAGAGTTAGGTAACTAATAACTGAATTAGCATAGTCTGCTCTCTAAAGAAAGGAGGTAAAATAAAGGTAAGTGTGAACAATGTTGGAGGGGTGGGTTTAGGGAGAGGGTCCAGGTAGCCAGCAGTAGGTGGAGACAACTAGAAAAGAAGTCCAAGAGGTAGACTTTGGAGTTCAAGATGCCTTGATCACATTTCATAATTTTGCCTCAGGTTGGTTTGCTTTTAAAATTTTATAATAATCCCTGTTCTATCACTATCTTATCCTATATGATGCCTACCCTGCCACTATCCAGTAATATCTGAAATTTTTTTCAAGTTCCATTTCTGTGTTAAACACAGTGGAGCAGTTTGATATCGTTTATGAATTCCAAAAATAGATATTGGATTATGTTTGTAAACTGGTCTGTCCCTCAGGGCATATTAGATTATATTGGATTCAGAGGCTTCACTTTTATTTGATTAAATATTGATTAAGGCTTTGATTGGGCCACATGAGTAGGATATTGCATCCTCACCCCCTGCTTGGCAGGGATTCACAGAAAAAATGACAAGGCACAGGAGTTAGTTGGAGTTTTGAGCTGGAGCCCCAGGAAATAAGCACACAGAAGACCTTGGCTGTGAGGAAGGGGAGAAGGCCCAGGGGAGAGACAGAGTTGTTTACCTGATAGCTCCCATCAGGGACCAGAGAGGGCCCAGGACCAGACTTAAGACAGCTTATAGTTGAACTGAAGTTCCTTATCCTTCTAATCAACCTTGCTTGCAGCTATTGAACCTAGAGCTAATGCGTGAACTATAAGGAACATCTTCTAGCCTCAGGCTCACCAGCGACAAGAGGTACATTTCAGAAGCCTTCCCAGAATGTTCTTCAATGACTGTCTTCTCAATGGTAGTTGGTTGCCATGGCAACAGTGAAGCTATATTTGAGGGAGAGCATCCTTGTATAATGAGTTTAGAAGATCTGAAGATTAAGGTAGATAACCTTCACTGTTTTAGCCCTAAAAGACTTAAAATTTCTTTCATCTCTATCAGCTAGTAGGAAATATTTATAGCATTTATATCATCTTAACTAAGAATTAATTTGATTTATTTCCCTTTAAAAAGCTGGCCAATCTGAGGAACTCAGTTACTTGCACACCAATGTTCATAGTGGTATTATTTACAATAGTGAAAAGTAGAAACAACCCAGATGTCCATTAACAGATATATGGATAAACAAACTGGTATATTTATACAATGGAATACTATTCAGCCATAAAAGGAATGAGATTCTGATACATGCCTCGACATGTGTGAACCTTGAACACAATATGCTGAGTGAAATAAGCCAGTCACAAAAGGACAAATATTGTATGATTCCACATATATGAACTATGTAGAATAAGCAAATTCTTGGAGACAGAAAGTAGATTAGAGGCTACCAGGGACTGGAGGGAGGGTAATGGAGAGTTACTGCTTAATAGGTCAAATGTTTCTAGTTTGGGTTAAGAAGAGTTTTGATGAGGAAAGGTAGCACAACATTATGTAATTAATGCCACTGACTTGTACACTTAGAAATGGTTAAAATGGCAACTATATATATCTGGTTTTATAAAGTTCTTCGGATTCCTAGGTGCCTGGGCCCACACTGAGGTCTTGTAAAATTAATGCTCAGTCACATATACCACCATTCAAAGGTTGTCAGTCTTGCCTCCTGGGTTTGTTAGATCATCTCTGCCTTTCTCAAGTCCTTCTCAAAGCCTGTCAAACCAAATAAATTCCTGAACTTGGATATTGGAGTCTTCCAACAATTTGTTCCTTCTCTACATAATCTTTTTCCTGCTCTAGCTCATTAGGTATGATGTGTTTGCACCATTTTACTCACTTCCTTTGGGGGAATCATCCCTCCCCCATTCAATAATATTGATCAGTCCCTGTAATGGGGATGATATGACTCAGTCCCCAAGCCTGGCCCATCCCTGAGACCTCTCTGGATATTTTCCAGAACAATATGGAAAATACTCTTTTGCTCCAGAGGCTAGCATGTTGACAGACCAACTTGAGCCATCATGTCTGACGTGTGGAAAGATCCCATCCAAGAAATAGAGAGAAAGGTGGACATTGTCTGAGGCCCTGGATCCAGTAGACGAGCCCTATTATATAAAATATTGCATTTTCTTCAGTAATTTTCCTTTTGTCTCTAACTGTACTCTCTTGAATCTCTAGCCAAATCTATATAATGAACATTGCTTAGTTAAGAAAAAAGGAAGAAATTGTGTTTTGGGGAATTAGCAATCACCAAAAACATCCTTTTGTTTAAAATTGAGAAGGAACATTATGACCTAGGTTTTTGGACATCACATTTCAACCAAAGACATATTCACTGTAGACAACTCAATTTTACACATGTGAAGATGGCCTTAAGAAAAACAGTTTGTTTAGTGCCTTCCTTAGCACAATTCTTAAGAAAGATTCAGTTCTAATACCTTACACTGTATCATCAAAAAGAGCTAGATGATGAAACTTCAAAATTCAACAAGAATCTGTGTGCTTGCCATGTTTGAAGCAAATGCCAGAAGCTGATTCTCAAAGCTTATATTTCTCAGTAGAAATAATAATACACAAATTCTTTTCTAGTCTTAAATTGGAAGAACCACAGGTGATACCCCAGCTACATGTCTACACTTAAAGCAGGAATACTGTAGAAGATAAAATTCATAATAATTTGTATTCAGTTTGAGAGAGAAGGAAAAAAGAGACAGAGACTGACTGAATCATACCTCCCCATGTTTGCCCCAAATCCATCTCCTTGACTGATACCTAGCTTTTAGACCAATCCATCTGTGCTGCAATATTCAATTGGGAAAAAAGGGAAAACTTACAATAAAGTTTATACTTATGTAAATAAAATGTCCTCAAATATATCATTTATTATTTAGCTGTTATTGCAGGGGACTTCCATTCAGTTCTGCTAAATATGAACTCTAAACTCCGAGTTTCTTAAGCACAGAAACTGTACTCTCTCTCATCTTTGGGTCCCCTACACCTACTACTGTGCCTGGCCCAGAGATGCTTTTTTAATGAATTAAAATAAAGACACAATTACGACCTTGAACTATAATGACAGTGGCATCTGATTAAAGGTGCCTGATAAGCCCAAAGTACTCCAAATTTTGAAATCAAGCTCCCCAAAGAGTGTGTGATAGAATGGGGTTACTATTGATAGACTATGACTAAAGTTAGAAAAGATGCTTTTAGGAGAGCCACCAGATAAGATGCCAGAAAATCTGGGTTCCTGTCCTGGCTATTCCACAAACAAACTATACAACATTGTGAGTTGCTTAATCTGTATCCCTCATCAATAGATAAAGTTGAATTAGGTTCACTCAATGCCTCTGTGAGTTCTAACAGTTCATGAACAATGAATTAGAGAATGAAAATTTTTAAGGACTCTGCAATCAGGTCAAAATCTAACTTTCTGACTTGATATCCTAAAATTCACCAGCATGTATTTTCTGTTTTTGTCAACCTGCCCTGTGCCTTGTATCTGATCTCTGCCCCCATTTCCTCCTGCAGAGATTTCCTCCTGCTCTTCTCACTTCTCTAATTCTTAACCATTCTTCAAGACCCAGGTCAATTGCCAGCTCTTTAAAGCCTCCCAGACCACCCTAGCTCATAACTGGTGGCAGTGTTAGTTAACACATTGGGGGTTTAGAAATTATATATGGGAGCCCCCCAAGGCTGGAGCTTGTCTCATCCTTCTCAGTGCTGTCCCAGAACTACTCCCACCGTACTTTGCAGAAAGTCCCAGAAAGGAGTCAAGTGAACATTGTGGCTTTCCCCTCCCCTGGCTCCTTTAAGACTTTAAAGCCTTCATTCCACCCATTCCAAGATCCCAAGATTGCAAGTTCTGAAGATTTCAAAGAAATGAAGTAGTTGAAGACCTCTATCCCACAAGCTAGTCACCAATTAGGCAGAAGTGTCTGGTTTGTAGTCCTCTCACACTTGTTTCTAACGTGCACATGGTCTTGCACATTCAGAATGGGAAGTGGTCGAGCTTAATATGAACCTAAACCTAATCTACTTTTCAGATACGAAATATATTCATGATTCTGTCCAAAGTGTAGAATCAAAATTTAATGTTGTGCCTCTCAGCTAATGACCTAATCTAGCAAATGAACTTTATGGTGCCGTAATATTACAGTGCTGATATACAAATTCACAGACTGAGTAAACAAACATCTGCCCACAACCCTCCCCCCGCCCATGCATACTCCTAAAATAAAATGAGACTTTTGTAGGTTGCAAGTCCTGGTCTGGTTTATTTATAAAGCAATAAATATTAGAAGCACAAATACATTGCATGTGTGTAAACAAACTGTACAATGATTGATGAGAGATGAAAGAGGGTGGTTCAGAAGACTCCATGAAGCACAATACCGTGATCTTGAAAGTAAGGTAGACTAAGAGGGAAAGCTCCTTAGAAGCATTTGCGGTGGACGATGGATGGGCCTGCTTCATCATACTCTTGCTTGCTAATCCACATCTGCTGGAAAGTAGACAGGGAAGCCAGGATGGAGCCCCCAATCCAGACAGAGTATTTACGCTCAGGAGGAGCAATAATCTGCAAAAGAAAACAAAAAGTTTTCATGAACTTTGTGGTTCCATGCTACAGCATGTTGGGGAGTCACAGAAAATTACTACATTTTAATTTGGTGTCATGTGGCATATTTCACACTATAAGATAATATGGCCAAGTCAAGTTTGAATTTTCCTCTATTCCCCTATTTCCATTATCAAAAACATCACAAAATCAAATTTCCCTAGTCCTCTGTACTACAGTAAAATGTAGCAATAAGCTAAATGTACAGTGCAGGATAGTCCAAAAGTTGGGACTTCCAAAATGTGTCAAGAGATTTGGGTTTTTCCCTTTCTTCAAAGATTTATTTTTATCCATTTTCAAAAGCATATTTTAAAGTTTCCTATCTTGAGAAAGGTGCTAAAAATCAGATGCTCGAAAGCTAAAAGGTAAAGTCTATGGGAGACAGAAAACTAAGTGTGGGGGAAGGGAGGGAGCACTACAGTTCTGTCTGGACTACCAAGACCTGCCGTGGCTTTCCCACTCTCAGAAGCTCTTTACCTTAATCTTCATGGTGCTGGGAGCCAGGGCGGTGATCTCCTTTTGCATGCGATCAGCAATACCAGGGTACATGGTGGTGCCTCCAGACAAGACGTTGTTGGCATACAGGTCCTTGCGGATATCAATGTCACACTTCATGATGCTATTGTAAGTAGTTTCATGGATGCCAGCAGACTCCATGCCTAGTAACAAGTTAAACACATACACAGTGCATTCTGGCCAGGGAGGAGTGAAGAGAACAGAACTCTTCTGTGTTGATGAGCTATCACCATTTGCCTCTGAAACATATGCTCCCCTATAAGATACACACCAGGGCATTTGTGGAACAGCTGGGTTTTTTTTTTTTTTTTAACTGCTGTCAGTTAACCCACAACAGACTGCCAAGAAACAAACAGCTGTGTTTAGCACCCTGTTATACTTTCTGTAACTATCAGATGTATGGGAGATGTTTTAAAAAAGGACAGGACACACATTTAAGTTAAATTGATACAATCTTAATCCTGTGAAGCTTCCTCTATAAAACTATCCCTGATGACTAGATGTTAGTGACATACACACATCCAATTATTTGAGTAGGATTGTTGTTGTATTTAATGATGAGTTATTTAAAAGGAGAGTTTGGATACTGGATACTAGGAATTTACTGGAATAAATTTACTAACAATTCCTTTCCTAGGGCTGTTTGGTATTCAGTTACTACGCTGTCTCATCTTTTATTTTGAGATGAAGCCAGTATGTCATCTTTTATCATGTCACTGGAGCAAAACAGACTTTCCTTGCAATGAGACATCAGGACTTCAAGCTGAGATGAGACTTTTTTTAACTCGGGACCCCTTAGTCTTCCCTGATTGTGACAGATTTACTATGGGATATCCCATGACTCCCAGGGAAAGGCTGTGCTTCTGCACCAGACCCTACAACTCACCAATGAAGGAGGGCTGAAAGAGCGTCTCAGGGCAGCGGAAGCGCTCGTTGCCAATGGTGATGACTTGGCCGTCAGGCAGTTCATAGCTCTTCTCCAGGGAGGAGGAAGAGGCCGCTGTTGCCATCTCATTCTCAAAATCCAGGGCAACGTAGCACAGCTTCTCTTTAATGTCACGGACAATTTCACGTTCAGCTGCAGAAATAAAGGGTGTCACAGTCAAGCTCTGAAGAATGAAGTCAGTTATGGGGAAGTAGGTGGATGTGCTAGCTGAGAAAGAAAGCAGACTTATCTGTGGCAGATCTCACACACACACACACACACACAAAGACTCACTCACCAGTGGTAACAAAAGAATAGCCACGCTCTGTGAGGATTTTCATGAGGTAGTCAGTGAGGTCCCGCCCAGCTAGATCCAGACGCATGATAGCGTGGGGCAAGGCGTAGCCCTCATAGATGGGAACATTGTGAGTGACACCATCCCCAGAGTCCAGAACGATGCCTGTCAGAGGAAACAGACAAGAGCAAGGTAATTCCCCAAGGACAACACCACTACTTTAGTCATGGCAAAGCCTGCTTGGGATCTTGGTTAGGAGATACTAGCACTGGGCATTGATCCAGATAAGATTAGATCCCTTACACACACAGAATACAACAAACATAATGGATACTAAATCTGCAGCTAGCAGCAGCTCATGCTTTTAAATATTGTAGTAGAAAAATTTCCCCAGGACACTTTTAAGTGACTATCCCTGCTATCACCATTAGCACATTACGTAAACATGCAGGCATGTGTGTTTGCATTGTGCCTCCTATCTAACTTATGCATGTTTCTCTCTTTTTTGACTAAGACGCTGTCGGGGCTGTAGTTTCTTCTTGAGGATGTTTGCCCACCTACCACTGGCTCCTGCAATCCAGGTTGCCACACTGTGCAGGGCCTCTATGTATGCTAGCCTATCTTTTAGATAAGGAAAGAATCTGCTCCCAAATACTGCATGTGCTTTCACCTCTTAGACATGAGTGTGCTCTGAAACTAACCTGGGGTCCGACTGTTACCTCTCTCTCTCAGCACAGATAAAAGTCCTTCCAGGGTGTGTGAGGGAAGGGGTCATTTGTTTTTCTACTAGGGAAAGTGACAGCAAGGTTAACGACCTTGGGGATGGGATTAATAGCCTACCATCCCCACAGCCCAGTCATACCTGTGGTACGGCCAGAAGCATACAGGGACAGCACGGCCTGGATGGCCACATACATGGCGGGGACATTGAAGGTTTCAAACATGATTTGGGTCATCTTCTCGCGATTGGCCTTGGGGTTCAGTGGGGCCTCGGTGAGCAGGGTGGGGTGCTCCTCAGGGGCCACACGGAGCTCATTGTAGAAGGTGTGATGCCAGATCTTCTCCATGTCATCCCAGTTAGTGATGATGCCGTGCTCAATGGGGTACTTGAGAGTCAGGATACCTCGTTTACTCTGGGCCTCATCACCCACATAGGAATCCTTCTGACCCATTCCCACCATGACTCCCTATATGAACAGAAAAGATGGGAAAGTCAAGCTTCCTCTATCAGGAATATAATCAATGCATTTTCAGTTTATATCCAACTACCCAAGTGAAGGAACAATTATAAATACCAGGGAAATACACAACTGTAGAATTTTATGGGATAAATTGGGATTTAGAAAAATCACTTAAAATTGATCTTGTACATTCTGCCACCCCACCCCCTCCTCCAAAGAAGGAGAATTCTCTTGTTTAGACTATAACTGTGTGTGTGTGTGAAGCTATTTCACTGAAGACACAAATCTTCACCTCATTTTAAAACACTGTGATGTCTTTATTAAATTAGAAAGCTTGTCAACCAGAATATATAGAGGACTTCATTTTGGAATTAGTGACACATTGTATTTCTCTAAGAAAAGATTTTCACATTCATCAAGTGAACATAAAAGGATGGGGTGATACATCATTATCACCCCGGTGGTGAAATTCCACCTGCCCAGAGCTGACCTGGAGTGCCATCCTTCCTGACCACTGAGGAATGCAGTTCTCCTGCCCAGGCAGTGGGTTTGGCCAGGCATGTTGCAAAGCCAGAGAGCATGGCCCTTCTTTTAATAAACAAGGTGCTATGTCACTATCATCATGACACTTACTGCCCCTGTCACGCATGGATTCTAAAAATGCAGCTGCCAGGCAGGAGATAGATAGAGTACATCTTTGGTGAGCCCTGTAAGCTGACTGTGAACAGAGGGAGGAAAGAGGGTTGGGTTCTGGTTGGATGAGAGAATCTACATTATCAAAAGCTTTGAAGTGGTCTGAAAAGGAAGGACAAGGAAGAAAGTGAAGTGTGTAAAAGTAGAGAAGATACCGAAGACTAAAAACCCAGAAAGGACTAGAGAGAAGCTGGTGGGTTTTCACCGTTCGCACAGAATTGGACCCTTTGAGAGGTGTGTGATTGAAAGAGGTCTAGGGGAAAAGTGTAGATTTTTTGGTGAGGTGGGAGTTGGTGTGGATATTGCTTGTCTTGGCTTGGATTTGAAGCTAATCCATCTTTTCCTTATGTGACCTAAATAGAATTCATGGAAGAAGAGAGCCAGGCGAGACACTTCCTGGCTTGCTGGGCTAAGGAGCTGGAGGGAAGGGGAGCGGAGGGCTGGGGGCTGTTCCAGGGCAGAGGAGGCCAGAGGAGGCGACAGTTTACCTGGTGGCGCGGGCGGCCCACAATGGAGGGGAAGACAGCGCGGGGCGCGTCATCTCCCGCGAAGCCTGCCTTCACCAGCCCGGAGCCATTGTCGCACACCAGGGCGGTGGTCTCCTCGTCGTCGCACATCTTGGCACGGCTTCAGCGATGTCTGCAATTTGAGGAGAGCAGGGCGGCCCGCAGTCAGTACCTGAGGAACTGGCCTTCTCCGAGCCCCTGAGGCGGGGGCAGAAGGGAGAATTTTGGGGGGAAACACATACCATCTTCCTTCCCCACTCAGGGCAGAAAAAGAAGGGAGGGAAGAGATTGTGGGGGGCAGGGGGAAGAGGTGCGTAGAAAAGGCAAGAGGAGCTCAGCCCGGAAACCTGACCAGGAATTTCACCCTTGGTCCTAGGTGCGAAGAGGGACCGTCTTAGAGACCCTGGAGACCCAACTCCTTAGCAAGTCCTCCCCATCCCTTTAACTTTTCGTCTTTCACCCACTGGGCACCCTGTCTTCGATGATCCCATCACACCCTCTTGCCCGTGAGCCAACTTGGAGGGGAAAGCACGGAGAGAGCAGAAACCACCAAACCTCCGAGGGAGGTGCGCGGGGTCGCCTGCTGCGCGCCCGATCCTCCGCCGCACGTCCCTCCCTTGCCCCAAGTCCCTTTCCTGCGAGGACCGAGACCAGTCCAAGAAAAGTTAGAACCAAATCGAAAATTTTGAGCTTTAAAAGAGTAAAGAAGTGCCGGAGCGGCCGGGGCGGGGGGCCTTAGCTCAGGGCGGGCTCGGAGGCCTGGGTCGGGCTGCGGGGCTGGAGTCCCGCGCGGCCCGCTGCGCTGCGCAGGGAGGGCGCGGGGACCGCACTGACTCACCGCGTTGGCGGCGGGTGGGACGGCTCGGCTCCGGCGGCGGCAGGCGCTGGGTGCGGGGCAGCGGAGCGCCGCTTTATAGCGCGCTGATGGACGGGGTCAGTTGGAGCAGCCGGGGGCAGGGGTGGGGGGCCCAGCCGGCCACCTTGCCTTATTTGGTCGCCTTCGCACGGTCGAGGAGCGCCGAGGCCATTCAAGGAGCCAAGGGCAAGGGAGAGGATCAGCCGGGGTCCCCCAGACCATGTAAGGAAGGGGAGGGGGCAGCCAGGGGAATGTCCAAATAGGGAGTTAGGGAGGGGCAGGCGGTGAAGGGTAGGGGGCAGGGGAAGACAAAGTGACAGCCAACACATCCCCTCCCTGCGCTGGGGTGGGGGCGCTCCCTGGATGAGGGGTAGATTTGTTCCTCCCCAGCTCCACCAGCCCAAGGGGACAATAAGCCACCTAAAAGCAGAAGGCTTGATTCCCTGCTGTCTTCTGACAGCTGGGCCAGGGCAGGGGGTAGGGGGTGGAGGGCGACAGCAGCTTCTCAGCTTCCAGGCCGGGAGCTGGAGGAGTAGAGCCCTGGCAGCCCTCCTGAGGGCAAAGGCCCCACAGCTGCACAATTAGGTGACCAGAAAGGGGGCATCTGGGACAGGGTACCTTTCTGATCTGTCCCCACCCTCCAAGATGGCTTTACTCAGGGAGCTGGAGGGGGAGCTCCTCAAAACCAGGAAGCTGAGTGACACCCCCTGGGTCCCCACCTCGGCCTCAGGGTCTGGCCAGAGGCTGAAAAGGGCTGCCGTGAGACCTTGGCCAGGCCTTGCTGGAGAAGGGGTCAGGATGACCCCAGCCAGGATAGCAGGTGTCCTCCTCTGTGCTGTGGGGGTTTTGCTCACACTCAGACCCAGGTCTTTTGGCCAGGAAAGGATCCCTGCTGCCAAAGTGAATAAAGGAGCAAATGCCAAAAGTATCTTGTTCACTTGGTTGTGGGTAGTTGAACATCTTTAAACTAGAGGCAGAGGCCTTCATTCCAGGTGGACAAAAGTGAAGAACCAAGCACTCTTCTGGGGGAAGATAAAAGCAGCTTAGCCCAAACTCACATATAACCCTTGCTACTCAAAGGGCCCAGTCTGTGGACCAGGAGCATTGGCAAAAGGTGGGAATAGATTAGAAATGCAGAATCTCAGGGCCCACCCCAGAAATTACTGAGTCTGCATTTTAGCAAAAGCTCCAGTTGATTTATATGTACATTAAAAGTGTAAAAAGCACTGGTGTAAATGATTGCTATCAGCTCCTGCACGGAAAGCAGATTTGAAGGGTCTTGGGACTTTTGAGGAGGGAAAGGAAAAACTACATGAAGTGAGTAGAAGGGGAAGGAATTGGGAGATTTGTAGGAAGGACACGTGTCACTGGTGTGCTCTGGGGTGCCCGTTATTCTCAGGTTTTTCTTGGTGCTTTGATTTTTTAATGCTTATGTTTTTCCTTCAGTTCACACCAGTTAAAAATAGAAGACTGGGCACAGGCATCCCTCTCTAGAGTGGTCTTGGATTGATATGCTGAGGAGACCTGCTGATTAGAGGTACTTGTCTGGACTGGGAACACTAGGCCCTCCCCCCTGGGCTCCCCAACCATGTTTGGGTTGGTCTGGAGAAGAAAGTGTGGGGGCAGCTGTGCAATGGAGCCAGGTGAGAGGCGGGGCCGGGATTATGCTCTGCAACACAATAGGCATTTCATGTCAGGATGCAATGAGTAGAGCTGTTTTAGCTGAACAGATGCCAGAGAACCTAGGATAAGAGGAAAAGATACTGGTGTCAGTCAGAGAGCCCCGTGTTCAAATCCTGCCTCTATTGTTTACTGTCTATTTGGCCTTGGACAAGTCATTTAACGTTTTTGAGCCCAAATTTCTCCCTCTGAAAAGTGATGCAATAACTCTTTTCTTTTAGTTTATTGTAATTAGAAACAACAATATAAGGCGCATAGAAGATACAAAGCCAATTGTTACTATTACAATTCAATAAAAATGACATGTTTGGAGGGAGCAGGAGCTCTTACTTTGGAAGAATCAGGTCAATTTCATTCATTCATTGATTCTGCAAATATTTATGGGCCAAGAACTGTGTAGTCACAGTGATAAGCAAAACGGAGCAGGACTCACCTCTTTGTGCTAATCACAGAAAAGTCAGAGAGTTCTGGTAAGTGCCAGGAAGGAACAGGAGGAAGAAGGGTGATAGTCCTACAGAGGTAGTCCAAAGGAGGGCTCCAAGAAAGCCTTTGTGAGGAAGTGTCATTTAATTGTTCTTACGGTAGAATAGAACTGAAGTTCACAAACGTTTGTGTGATATTCAATTTCTACTTGGGAGTGGCTGATAGGAGATTCCTACATTCACCACCATATGTGTAAAGGCTGCTGGGAAGTACAGGATATCACAGAACACCATGGTTATTGACATGAACCTTTTGAACTCTTTCAAGGGCTCAGATGGTAAATTCCAGTCTACCCATTCCAGGATCATTCTGCCCTACTGGGAAGTGGGTAGGTCAGTGGAGGACTAGCACCAAAGTTTCATGAAACAATATTTGCCCTAAAGATGCTTTAAAAATACATTTTCTATTCCATTCTATCTCATTTTGTAATGCTATTTGTGCTGGCTAAATTGATTTCAAAACCCAGGAATGGCTATGTCCTGAAGTTTGTGAGAGATGGATTTATATCCCATGAGGCAGAGAACCAGTCTGTTTTGCCCAAGGTCATACGAATGAGCATTGGTAGAGTGAGAATGCAAACACAGGCAACTTGACTCTTCTTCCCTAGGTCCATGTGGTCCAAGCTGCCTGTGCTAGCAGAAGTCCCATTGGCTGACCTTGAGCATCCCAGGAAATCAGCAAAGCCAGGTGTGTCCCCAGGGCCCTGGAGGGACAGCAAGGGTCCTTCTCCGCAGGGACAGGCAATGAGGAGATGTGCAGTGCAAGCTGAAGGAACAGAAGGTGGGACAGTTCCTGCTGCCCTTGCCTCTGGGGAAGCCTGCTTCATCCACCATCTGCTGGGATCTGGAAGGGAGCAGCCAGCCTCCTCCCCACCACTAGGGATTAGCAGTCATTTACCTCAGCTGTTCCTCCCTTCAAGAAGTGTCACAGTATTTACAGAAAAGTCAGAAACAGACGGAGCCACATTTAACTCTTCCCCATGAGCCCTCCCCATCCCTTCCTGCCTTCCAGCGAGGGAGAGGCTCACTCTAGACCAGTCCAGGGGTGGGTCTAAACATTTCTATTTATTTTCTCTACACATTTGTTGGCCCCCACTGTCTTCTGGCTGGAGCTGGGTTTCAGTTTTCATTAAAAGAAGAAAGTGACGTGACTGTGAGGGATAAAGGCCCCCACACATCCTGGTGCTGGGAATTCAATACGGAGCCATGGCTAATCTCTGCAGCACGCTTTCTCATGTTCTACTCACAGCCACCAAAGAGATTAACCCAGGGGAGGGGAGTTCAATTCCAGATGGATTCTGTTCTCAGCAGATTCCAGCGGTCACTGTCTTCCGCCGCGATAGCACCAGCTGCGACGAACCATTTAGTAAGATTCAGAGAATTGAGTCAGGGAAGGGAGGCAGGGGATGCACAAGGGGGAGTCTTCTAGATCCTGGAGTCAGTAGATCTAATTACCTTCAGGTCTCCTCTACCCTGGTTTAAGTCAGGGGAAATCACAAAGGATTTCTAGGTAGATTTTTAATTCCTTTCAAGGAGTTTGTCCTTCCAGAATGAATGCTCCAGCTTATAGGTTTCTGCTTGGAAGACATCCTCTTGGCCCAGGTTTGGCTAGCTCCCTGCACTGACAGTGACTCTATTCACAGAGTTTCAGCTTTTCAGGTGTTACCTGGAGCAAGTCCGCCTTCCTGGAGAGCCCAAATGAGCCGTGCTCCAATCTAAGCCTGACCGTTTTTCTAGCTAGCAGAAGTGCTAGAGGGGATGCAGAGGAGGTGAGAGCTGGGAGCTCAGAGGTGCTCTGACAGCCACTTTCTCTCACCCGCATGACCTGCATGAAGTGCAGACCATCTCTCCCCCATCAAAGATCAGGCACTCATCTGTCAAGTAATAATAGTAACAGCAAAAAAAAAATCACTGACACTTACTGAGCACTTATTGGGAATCAGGCACTATTCTGAGACTTTATATATACATATGGTCAACAACGTCAATTTCTCGACGAAGCTGTACTGACTGCCAGCTGCAGAATCCATTTTTTTACTGAGCTGCTCTCTGACATGATGATGTCACCAGCCTATATTAAGGGACTGTGTAAGAAATAGGTCATGGCCTCTATTGTAAGGAGGTTGGGATGGATGTTTGTCATAGTGTCTTCTTTATGACCGTTTTAGAAGAATTTCCTGTCTGGCCTTGGTAGCCAGAACAGTAGTACCTTTACTGAACAACTGGTTTGTTTTGATCCTGTGGACCCTCAATCTAGTGATCCACCAGCCTTCCCTTTTGGTAGTGACTAACAAGAATCTTTGAAAAACACATGTGGCCCAGTTGTTGACATGATCACAGGTGGCAAATTAGGAAACACTGACCAGAACAGTACAAAGAAAATGATATGTGTGGGCGAGTTTTTAATGCCCTACATTATAACTTTCCTAGTATTAAAGTAAATGTGACATAAATGCATGAAGTCTTAGCTTCCATATTTACTTAAAGCCTAGAGATGTGAGCTGAGAAAAGACAGTCTCCTCTTCTGGTATTTTACAAGAATGTCCATTTGTTCTTCAAAGAGAGACGTGCAATGCAAGGAATTTGCATTGAAGGCATTGCTTGATCTCACTATTAAAATCTAAATTATCTCTTGTTAGCAGCTGGAACCAAAGAATGCTAAACTTGGGAGCATTGGGAGGGTACTCAGCCTTTGGGATTATACTAACCATATCTCACTTTTACATTTCAGAGGGTGGGTTCTAGTTTCCAAGACAGCTGTTGTACTCTTTCAGAATTGCAGTCTAAAAACAGTGATCTGTTCACAAATATTAAACTAAACCATGTAAATATATTGTTGAAGGCTTTGTCCTTATGTGCTGAGTCTGAAAGCAGTTGTTTTAGGGAAAATCTTTACAACTATTTTATGATCATTATTTCCAAACTCTCTTGGTTAGCACTATAAATAACTAATTCGTACTGCTCTCATAGCCTTTCACACACACACACATATATATATATATATATATATATATATATATATATATGTACACACATAAAGCTTTGCCTAAAACCAGTGACCTGTATTCACCAGGGGAAGGAAACAGATTGTGCCTCCGAAATAAAAACAACCAAAAAGACTTCTCAAGCCAATACTCAAGTACGAATGGTGGCATTCATACAATAAGTAGACCTGGGGCTTAAGGCATTTCAGAGAGAAAAGCCAGCCTTTGAAGACTGAGAAAACAGTCAGACATTAAACTATGGTGTGACTTTGAAAATTGGTCAGAACAAACGAGCATGATTTGAAAGATATAATCGAAAATTATATCATCAAAGAAATATTGGCAATGACCAGGGAGACCTACGGTAAGACTATTCTGCAGGCATGAACATGAAGGGTGCTTTCTAGTCACTCAACCCTTTTGCAAACTCTATTTAAATATACAGTCTTCAAGGGTGAGGTTCTAATTGCTATATAATATTCTTCAGTAATTATAACTGCCAGAAAAAAATTGGGTTGGACTCTTCTCTCTACCAACGGGTATACCCATCTACTTTCTGTGTCTTCTGTACAATGACAGGAGAATCCAGAGCACTGCTTGGATTCTTGGGCAGAGAGTGAGTGCCGAAACCTCAAGCCAAATTGATCTCATTGGATGACATAATCAGTCACTTCTGGTATGTACCCAAAGAGCACATCACTGAGCTCTGGCTCATGGCAGTGGGTGGGTTGAGGGGTGGGGATAGCTCGATGATGATGTGGAAAGTGATCCATAACTCCCTCCATCCTTTCCACCCTGTTTCTATCTGAATAGAAAACTGAAAATGCTAAATTAGAAGCACATATAGATGCTGGCACAGTCACTGAGGCTTAGCAGGGAGTGGAGAGCTTTAGGTCAACTGCTCACTTGGTTCAACTCAGGAATATGGGACCAAAAATAGTTAAGAGAAAGGGCAAAATTGATCTCATTAGGCAGAAGCCTTGGGCATTAGGAAGATCCAATGTTCTAATTCTTTCTAGAAGTGTCCACACCTCAGACCTAAATATCAAACCATGAAATATTATATAGCAACTAGAATCTTACCCTGCAAGACCATATATTTAAGTAGAGTTTGCAAAAGGGTTAAATGATATTTTATATAATTATGTAGTCAGATTTTTCTAACCCTTATTCTGACCAAATATGAAGAGTTAATGTTAAGTTTTCCTACTTTCTCACTTGGAATGTGTTTGTGTGAATCTGGGGAAATCAGTCCTGAGTGCAAGTTTTATTGCTTTTATTTCCTGCATTTCATAGAGATGTCATGTGGATAGATAAAGCATATCTTTCCAAAACATTTGATTCAATCACAATCACATAGACATGGTTTTAAAAACCTAATGATTGGTGTTGGGTAGTGGTTAAGAATGAAAAGATGTTCTTTATTTTCTTGAGTGTGTAAGATTTACATAATATTTCAAAATGCAACCAGACCAAGAGTGATATGAATATACCTTTTACAAAGAGATGTGGCATGCTAGAAAATACAGTACACTATTGTCAGACCATGTGCCATTTCCAAAAAAGTATCTTTTATCCTCTTCATCTTTCTGAATGTTATTTAAATTCTCAGCATCCAGTTCTCAGTGACTGACTTTGTTTTTTGTTTAAAGACTTATCTATTTATTCACCCCCACACACATACCGTTGTCTGCTTTCACTGAGTGTTCTTCTGTGTCTGCTTGTATTCTCATTAGGCGGCTCTGGGAACCAATCCTGAGACCTTGTGGAGCGGGAGAGAGACAATTACTCTCTGGAGCCACCTCAGGTCCCTGTTCTGCTATGTCTTCTTATTTTCTCTCCTCTGTATCTCTTGTTGCATCATCTTGCTGCACCAGCTCTCTGCATCGGCCAGCACTCCTGCAGGGGGCAGCACTTCTGCACCAGGTGACACTGCCAGGCGGGGTGGCATTCCCGCGTGGGCAGGTACTCTGCATGGGCCAGCTTGCCCTCACCAGGAGGCCCTGGACATCAAACCCTGGGCCTCCTATATGGTAGAGGGGAGGCCAACTGATTGAACTACATCCGTTTCCCATCAGTGACTGACTTTGAACAAAAGACCTCAAATAATTTCTCTGGGAGAGTCAAGGATTGCTTTCTCCTATGTTGAGGCTCAAATGTGTTCTGAGTCTCTCATTTTGCAAATAAAGCAAAGTATTTCAGATGAATAAACTCCTTGATTTGAAAAGCATTATTTATAACTGAACAGAACCAAAATTTAGTTAGTTATTGAAGAAATGTAGATATGAATATGAGAGATAATCCAAATTTTGTAACTAAATGTGGTTCCTCTGAAATCAAGATGTGGTTTTTCAATCTCTGCATTTGATAGATATTTATTGAATGCCTTCTCTGGGCAAGTCATTGTACCAGGTACAGCAGGGAATTTTAGAATGAATGAGACAATATCTGCACACCAAGAAAATGTTTATACTATGTTAGATAGTACACAAACCCAATAATTCCCCAGGAAGATCTTTCTTAAGCAGTATAAAAGAGAAATGAAAAGAGTCTTTCTCTTTAAGGCACTCAGGCAAGGCTTCACAGTCTATAGATTCTGAGCTGAACCTATAAGGACTAATTGATCCCTCCTCTTCTCAGCACCCACTAATACATCATAATTTTACAAATGGCTTAGAAAAGGGGACAGTACTGCTGAGGGTGGGAGAGGGTTCAAAGATAAGAAAATACCAGGAGGAAATAGATTTTAAGTGTTAGTATATTGTGCTATATGTGAAATTATTTTCTAAATGCAGAAACCCAAAACTAGTTATATTGCTCTCTATTGCAATAATCATAATTCATTTAACAGATACTCAGTGAATGCCTACTATGTGCCACATGCTATCTTTGTGAGAAGGTGACTTTGCAGTTCCATGTAAAGTCAGAAAGAAGCACAACACTGAATGCACCACTGAATCAGTCTTTTCAAATGAAATGTGAGTGAAAGGTGTGTGTGTGTGTGTGTGTTTTAAAGGGTAGCCATATCTTACTTTTCATTAATTGAAAGCTGGAATGGACTTGACAGCATACTCTTTCACTACTTACCCCCAGGTTATTGCCCATGACTGGTTTTGGAAATTTCCAGAACATAAGAAGTTTCAAGTTTACTTTTACATAGAAACCTTTGACTGCTAAAGTCTCTTTTTTTAAAAAAAAATATTTATTTTATTTATTTATTCCCCCTCCCTCCCACTGTTTGCATCTCTGTCAGCTCTCTGTGTCCATTTGCTGTCTGTTCTCTGTGTCTGTTGCCTTCTCTTTAGGAGGCACCAGGAACTGAACCTAGGACCTCCCATATGGGAGAGAGGTGCTTAATTGCTTGAGCCACCTCAGCTCCCTTTTTATTTTTTAAAAACAAGAATTTTATTTAAACAAGGCATTTGAGTTTAAGGTAAAACTATCTAGGATTCATTTCTTTTAGAGTAATTTATCTGTACTTAAAGACAGATTGTCCTACATGTAACAGCTATGTACAAAAATGTAATAAAATTGTCCTTGGCTTTACAATGATAAATTAAAACCATTAAAATTCTCCAATTGAACAAGATATGCAAGGATTTTTTGTTGTTGTTGAACTTTTGTTAAAGAGTGAGAGCAAAATAGCTTACTAGAATATAAAGATAAGAGCTGAAAGAGCATGCCACTAATGGAGAAAGAGGGTATTTTTACAGAACCAGTATTTTTCCCCTTCCCATCTCCTTTTGATGTCTATCAAAACATAACAGGGAAGAATGTGGATCAAGTGATTGGAATCCCATCTACCATATGGGAGGCCCTGGATTCAGTTCCTGGGGCCTCCTGGTGAAGGCAAACTGGCCTGTGTGGAAAGCTGGCCTGTGCAGAAAGCTGGTGTAATAAGATGATGCAGCAAAAAAGAGGCACAGAGGAAAGCAATGAGAAGCACAAAAAAAAAAAAAACAAGAGTTGAGGTGGCTCAAGAAATTGGGTGCCTCTCTCCCACATCACAAGTTCCCAGTATTAGCTCCCAGTGCCTCCTATAGAGAAGACAAGAAGAGAAGACAAGCAGACACAGAAGAATGCACAGCAAACGGACACAGAGAATAGACAGTGAGCACAAGCAGCAAGGTGGGGGATAAATAAATAAAATAGATCTTAAATGAACAAAACCATAGGCTATTTAGTGGGGGGAAAAACAATATGTTTGTGCACATACACAAGTTATTTTATGTACAATAAAGGAATGGGGAAGGGTAAAATGAAAGAATAGAGAAAAAACTATACTGTAGTATTCAGGATGTGGTGAAATGAAATTGCAGTTTTTCTAATTGAGAATGTATTCTTGGTCTGTAGGAACAGAGTTCTGGAGTAAAGTAGCAGGCTCCCTTTTTAACAGACACCTCCTGTCTGCTGCTAAAATCCATCAGTGGAATCTTCATCCTCCATTTCCAGCTATACAAATGTGTCTGTTTCATTGATTGGCTGCCCATCAAATAGGAATCTGATCTGCCTAATTAACAGATCAGTTTTGAGGCTAAGAAAAATATCCAAATCAAGTCATCATCAAGGCAATGCTTTGTTCCTGAAGACTGGCTGCTTGGGGATTCTTGGGCCCTCTGCCACATGGCAAGACACATGACCGTCTCTGCCATTCTCTCCCTTCTCTCCTAGGTTTTTTTGCCTTTAGCTTCTTGCCATGACTTTCTGACAGCTGAAGGCTCTTAAAAAAATAAAATCAAACACACCAAGCTGCTAAGAGTGAGAGACCATAACAATTTGGGATTGTTTATGAATTCCAAAAATAGTTATTGGATTACATTTGTAAGCTGGTCTGTCAGAGGTATCACTTTCAATTGATTAAATTATGATTAGGACTTTAATTGGGCCATGGTAATAGGGTGTTGTGTCTCTGCCCATTGGTGGGTAGGGACTCATAGAGAAAAGACATGTCATAGGACAAAGTTGGGAGTTTTTGAACTAGAGCCCAGGAAGTGAGCACACAGGAGAAGAACACAGAGGAATAGAGATGGCTTCTTAGACATGGCAGAAGCCCCAGCGAAAGAGACAGAGCTATTTGCCTGATAGTCTACAGCTGACTTTGTGGAGAAAGCAAAGCAGCTGAGCCCAGAGAGAAATGGAGCCCTGGGAAGAGAGGAATCCAAGAAGCCTGAACTCTTGGCAGATGTCAGCAGCCATCTTGCCCCAACACATGGCAATACACTTTGGTAAGGAAAGTAACTTATGCTTTATGGCCTGTTAACTATAAACTTCTACCACAAATAAACACCCTTTATAAAATGAAACAGATTTCTGGTATTTTGCATCAGCACCCCTTTGGTTGACTAATACAAAAGTGCTGAAGGGCAAGGGAGGAAGGGATTTTACATTTTCCATTTTATACCTATGTATAGCTTGAATATTCTTCCAGAAGCAAAGTGATTTAACACACTCTTGCTGAAAGTCAAACATTATTGTCTTATTTATCCAGTGGAGATTTTTACACAGTAACTTCCACATAAGGAAAGATATTATACCCCTGAGCATTGTTCAGGATCTTTTTCACCAGTGCTGCTAATTTTAGAATTTTCTTCATATTTGTTCTCTATTCTAACTCTGCTCCAAATTTTCTATGCGCGATATAATATTTTAGACAAAATGGTTAGGGATTGGGTTTCTGCCTAAGTTCAAAACTATCATTATCAGAGAATTAAACTCATCTAAATACACCCACACAAAACTACAAAGAAGATAATTTAATTTTTCTTTGATGTTTTACATTATTTATAGAATTTTTCATTTTAAAAACTAATTATTGTCACATACTATGATATATATAACAAATATAGAGCATTGGGTAAATTTAAAAATCTATGACTTCCTTGAGGAAAGTTGCTCATATAAATTAATGGTTGATACCAACATATAAGTCATCCCTGATTTCTCTTAAAAGTCATATATAGACCAGACTTCCAGTTCCAGCCAAGATAGAGGGGACCCATTCCTCCCAGGTCCTCCCTCTTACAACTACAAAATCCTGGATATAATATAAACAAGCATAGGAAGAATAAAATGTGTATATTAATAATAACAGAAGGAAGCAGATTTGGCCCAATGGAGAAGACATCTGCCTACCACATGGGAGGTCCAGGGTTCAAACCCAGGGCCTCCTGACCTGTGTGATGAGCTGACCCATGCGCAGTGCTGTTGCGTGCAAGGAGTGCCGTGCCACACAGGGGTGACCCCTGTGTAGGGGAGCCCCACATGCAAGGAAGGCGCCCTGTGAGGAGAGCTGCCCAGCACAAAAAAAAAAGTGTAGCCTGCCCAGGAATGGCTCCGCACGCATGGAGAGCTGACACAGCAAGATGACGAAACAAAAAGAGACACAGATTCCAGGTGCCACTGACAAGAATACAAGTGGACACAGAAGAACACATAGCGAATGGACACAGAGATCAGACAACTGGGCGGGGGGGAGGAAGGAGAGAGAAATTTTAAAAATAATAATAATAACAGAGTCAACAAGAGATATCTGCCAATAGTATGCAATTTTATAAGTCTCTCACGCAGCCATGGGGATGCACAAGTACAGGTTCTGCAGGCAGGCTGCAACCAGGGGCTCCAAAGAAAGTCCAAAGAAGATTCTTGATGAGTTATGGGAGATAGTGGCTGTTCAAAGATGAGCTGGGAAATTCTCACTCAATGCTGGAATCACTTCTCCTTTTAAGACATTCAACTGACTGGATAAAGCATCACCCATTGCTGATGGCAATCTCCCTGATTGATGTAATTGTAATCAGCTCTCTATGATTTACCACTGCAGTAAAGTCAATGGTGACTAAAGTCCATAAATGCCCTTGTATTACAGTTAGTCCATGCTTGCATGACCAAACAACTAGGCACAATTACCTGGCTGAGTTGACACAATAGTCTAACCATCAAGTCCACCCCATGTCAACTTGGCAACCATACACATTACCTTAAACCATACTTAGTCTCTAAGTAAAAACAATAACAGACATGCACATAAATATATGTTCAGCCTAACAATGTTCAACTCTCCTGAGTACGACTGGAAATGCATTAATTCCATACAAAATGGGGGAAAGTTTGGGGAAGAAGACAAAGAAATTTGTTCTGTGTACATATACAATCATCATCATAATGAAACAAGGAAGAAAGATTCATGACCATTAATAGTCCTTGTTTCTGTAACTGGTCACATGGTCGAAGTTCATATTTAACACTACCTTCTTTCACTACCCATTCCATGTTTCCATTACCCTCAGCAAGCACTTCAACTGGCCATGGTTCTTTGCCTGGTGGGGTGACCCAAACTTTAATTCCTGAAGATTCTGGGCCATTGTTAGTCCTGCTTGGGTTGGATTGTTGCAATTTTCCATTGATTTTAATTGTAGGACATGGCAGTACTAGGAGATGCCCTAAAGGATATGCTGTATTTCAGGCAAACTCTTCTTTACCCCATTATGTAGATGCAGTCCTATTTCCCCTTGATAGTCAGGATCAATCACCCCAGCCAGCGCAGTAATTCCCTTCTTTGACTGTAGATTCAGAGGTAAGAGGAGCCCAGAGTGGCCAGGTGGCAGTTTTAATTTCCAGTTCAGTGGAATCACTATTGTGTTCCCTGATGACAGCTCTCCACCTTTTGGGACTAAAATCTGTAGACAAGCAGAGTTTGAGGTTGCAGGGACAGGAAGCAATAGTTTTCCTAGTGGGTCACTAGGGGTAATAGTGAGTGGTGCCACTCCCATTTCTACCACTTGATTCTTGGACCTATGGATGCTGGTTATGGGAGAAACAGCACCATAGAGTGGATGCTGATTTAGAGCATACACAGCCTCCTGGAGAACATTGCCCCAGCCCTGCAAGGTATTGCCACCTAGTTAGCACCATAATTGAGTCTTCAATAGGCCATTCCACTGTTCCATCAATCCAGTTGCTTCAGAGCGATAAGGAACATGGTTAGACCAGTGAATTCCATGGGCATGTTCCCATTCCCGCACATCATTTGCTGTGAAATGGGTTCCTTGATAGGAAGTAATGCTGTGTGGAATGCCCTGGTGGTAGATAAGACATTTGCTAAGTCCACAGATGGTAGTTTTGGAAGAAGAATTGCATGCAGGAAATGCAAACCCGTTATCCAGAGTATGTGTCTATTCCAGTTAAAAAAAATCACTGCCCCTTCCATGGTGGAAGTGGTCCATCCAATGTAGTTAACCTTCCACCAAGTAGCAGGCTGGTCACTGCGAGGAATGTTGCCATATTGGAGGCTGAGTGTGGGTCTCTGCTGCTAGAAGATTGGGCACTCAGCAGTGGCTGTAGCCAAATCAGCCTTGGTAAGGGAAGTCCATGTTGCTGAGCCCATGCATAACTTCGATCCCTATCTCCATGGCCACTTTGTTTATGAGCCCATTGTGAAATGACAGTAGTGGCTTGGGAAAGAAACTGAGCATTAGCCACAGAATGGGTCATCTTATCCACTTGATTATTAAAATCGTCCTCTGCTGAAGTCAACCTCTGGTGAGCATTCGTGTGGGACACTAATATTTTCATGTTTTTTGCCTACTCAAATAGGTCTATCCACATACCTCTTCTCCAGACCTCTTTGTCACCAATTTTCCAATCATGTTCCTTCAAATTCCCCGACCATCCAGCCAAACCATTGGCAACAGCCCATGAATCAGTGTACAAATGCACCTCTGGCCATTTCTTCTTCCAAGCAAAATGAACAACCAGGTGCACTGCTCAAAATTCTGCCCACTGGGAGGATTTGCCCCCACCACTGTCCTTCAGGGATGTCCCAGAAAAGGGCTGCAAGTGCTGCAGCTGTCCACTTTCAGATAGTACCTGCCTATCGTGCAAAACCATCTGTAAAGCAGGCCCAAATTTTCTCTTCCTCAGCCAACTGATTGTACGGGCTCCCCAAGAGGCCAAAGCTGTGGGTTGGGAAAGAGAAGGTAACCTGGCAGGTGTGGTCACCATGGGCATTTGGGTTACTTCATCGTGTAACTTACTTCTGCCTTCAGGACCTGCTCAAGCCCTATCTCATATATACCCCTCCCACTTTATTATGGAATGCTGCTGTGCACACCCAACTTTAGGGTTTGGTGGGTCAGACAATACCCAGCTCATGATAGGCAACCCAGGTCTCATGGTAACTTGATGGCCCATGGTTAAGCGTTCAGTCTCCACTAAGGCCCAGTAGCAGGCCAAAAGCTGTTTCTCAAAGGGGGTGTAGTTACTTGCAGAGAATGGCAGGGCTTTGCTTCAAAATCCTAAGGGTCTGCACTGTGATTCTCCTATAGGGGCCTGCCAAAGGCTCCAGACAGCATCTCTATTTGCCACTGAAACTTCCAGCACCATTGGAACTGCTGGATCATATGGCCCAAGTGATAGTGCAGCTTGCACAACAGCCAGGACCTGATGTAGAGCCTCTTCTTGCTCCAGTCCCCAATCAAAACTAGCAGCTTTTCTGGTCACCTGGTAAATGGGCCAGAGTAGCACACCCAAATGAGGAATGTGTTATCTCCAAAATCCAAAGAGACCAACTAAGCATTGTGCCTCTTTTTTGGTCATAGGAGGGGCCAGGTGCAACAGCTTATTCTTCACTTTAGAAGGGATATCTTGACATGTGACACACAAATGGACACCTAGAAATTTCACTGAGGTGTAAGGACCTTCAATTTTAGTTGGATCTATCTCCCATCCTTTCTCATGCAAATAGCTTAATAATAAGTCTAGAGTCTTTGCTACTTCTTGCCCACTAGGTCCCACCAACATGATGTCGTCAATATAATGGACCAGTGTGATGTCTTGTGGGAGGGAGAGAAGATCAAGATCCCTGCAGACAATATTGTGACATAGGGATGGAGAGTTGATATAACCTGAGGCAGGACAGTGAAGGTATACTACCAGCCTTGCCAGCTGAAAGCAAACTGTTTTTGGTGGTCCTTACTAGTAGCAATTGAGAAAAAAACATTTGTCAAACAACGGCTCCATACCAGGTACCTGTGGACGTTGATTTGCTCAAGCAATGATACCACATCTGGGACAGCATCTGTCATTGGAGTCACAACTTGGTGAAGTTTATGATAATCTACTGTCATCCTTCAAGATCCATCTGTTTTCTGCACAGGCCAAATAGGAGAGTTGAATGGAGATGTGGTGGGAATCACTACCCCTACTTCCTTCAAATCCTTGATGGTGGCACTGATTTCTGCAATCCCTCCAGGAATTCTGTATTGTTTTTGGTTTAATATTTTGCTAGGTAGGGGCAGTTCTAGTGGCTTCCACTTGGACTTTCCAACCATAATAGCTCTTACTCCACAAGTCAGGGATCCAGTGTGGTGATTTTGCCAGTTAGAGTATGTCTATTCCAATTATGCATTCTGGAACTTTGGAAGCAACCACAGAGTGGGTCTGGGGACCCACTGGACCAACTGTGAGAGAGACCTGAACTAAAACTCCATTAATCACCAGACCTCCATAAGCCCTACTCAGACTGGTGGACCACAGTGACATTTTGGGTCTCCTGGAATTAATGTCACTTCTGAGTCATTGTCTAATAATCCCTGAAATGTCTGATCATTTCCTTTTCCCTAATGCACAGTTACTCTGGTAAAAGACCATAGATTTCCTTGGGGAAAAGTGGGAGGAAGATTAACAGTATAAATTTTTGGCAGTTTGACGGGATCCTTCCCCAAGGGGACCTGGCCTTCTCCACATTCAAGGGGCTCTAGGTCTGTAAACTGTCACAAGTCTGGGAATTGATTACAGGGCCATGATTCTCTGCATCTGTAATGTGAGTTAGGATTTTGTTCACTTGGCCTAGAACTCTTCTGTTTATACAGATGCAGAAGAAATTTAGTAGACTGACAGTCCATTTCACTGCTAGGTATCCCATGATGTATTAGCCAATGCCATAACTCTACATGACTCAGACTATTTTGCATGCTTTTTTGAATCTGCCTTTCATTGCAGGAGCCACACCCACCTTGACTTTGGCGATTAACTGCTGATATTTGACTTTTACCAGACCGACATCTGATCATCCCCATAAATGTTTAAGGATTCTAATGCCATTACAGCTCTCCCTACAGTAATATTTGGACTACGAGAAGAGCAACCACACAGCTCCTCAGGGATGATGGAGTTAGTCTTACAAATTTATTCCTCACAATCCTGGTTAAAGGTGTGTCCTCTGGACATTCCTGGGGTGGGTGGTCAGCTCTCAAAAGGTAAATCTATTCTAGCATTCCAATCTCCCTATGCCTTTGAATTCCCTCTTCTACTGTATACTTGGGCAAATCAGGCATCTCAACCTCAGATATGCTAGGCCATCTTTTGGCCCATGTTTCAATCAGCCACCCAAAGAAACTTTAGAGCCCTTTCTAACCCCTCAAGCTACAGCATTGAATCCAGAATTTCTGTTTATTGGGCTTATATCAATAAATGTAGGCTGATCCAACTTGATACTCCCTCCACCATTATCCCATACCCTTAGTATCCATTCCCACACACATTTCCCTGATTCCTGTCTATATAAGTTGGAAAACTCATGCAGTTCTTTCTGAGTATACCTTACTTCATTGTGGGTCACACTTTGCCTTTCACTTTGCTTGTTGTGACTTTAGTCTAGTAATAGGTCTCAAAGACAAGAGAGGTTGTAGGGGTAGGTAATGAGAAAGATGAGAAATGCCTTGCAAGCTACTCACTGACCTCAGGGTATTCCCTTGTATTTTCTTCTGATTAGACAGGATTAATCTCTTCAGGCAGGGGTTGGAAGGCAGTTTCCTCAGGGCAAACTGGAGACTCCACAGTGCATGCTGGAGTTTGGCTGGTATGTGCCTCAGGTCTGGGAGAAGGTCCAGACTCCCTGGGGCAGGCCAGAGGCTGAGCAAGGCTGGCTTCAGTTTGGCTGGCACCCACCTCAGGGCTGGATGTTGTTTCAGACTCCCTGGGGCTGGCTGGGGGCTGGATGATACAACGACAACAAGGTGTGGTCTCCACAGGGCAGGCCATAGCAGACTTATCTGGTAAAGTCTCAGCAGAATTCAAGGTTCCAATTTCTCCATCAATATTATCATCATCTTATATGTCTCCATCCCAATTCTCTGGATTCCACTCTTTTCCAGTCAGTGCCTTCACTTTAACCACAGAAACCCTGTGGGGTTGAGATTTTAGTTTCCTTTGTAACTCTGCTACTCATACAGTGAGAGTCTGAGCTTGGTTCATGGAAGTAGGGGAATCCAGGATGATATTTTGTGTATCTTGATTGCCAACTCATGCCATGGACTGTTAGCAGACTCTTAGTTATTGGAAAGGGAGTCGTCAGTACCTTTGAGTCCAATTAGAGTAGAGAGCCAATTGCAAAACTCCCAGAACCACCTTAGACACCCATGTTTAAGACTCTGTTCCTCAAGAACCACTCTTGGTACCAAGCTGTATTAGTCAGGGTTCTCTAGGGAAACAGAATCAACAAGGGATATCTGTCAATAATACGCAATTTTAAAGAGTCTCTCACGCAGCCGTGGGGATGAACAAATACAGGTTCTGCAGGCAGGCTGCAACCAGGGGCTCCAATGAAAGTTCAATGAAGGTTCTTGATGAGTTCTGGGAGATGTTGGCTGTCAAAGACAAGCTGGGAAATTCTCACTCGATGCTGGAATCACTTCTCCTTTTAAGGCATTTGACTGACTGGATAAAGCATCACCCATTGCTGATGGCAATCTCCCTGACTGATGTAATTGTAATCAGCTATCTATGATTTACCACTGCAGTAAAGTCAATGGTGACTAAAGTCCATAAATGCCCTTGTATTACAGGTAGCCCAGTGCTTACTTGGCTGAACAATTGGGCACAATTTCTTGGCCGAGTTGACATAAGAGCCTAAACATTATGAGATGTAAAGGAGAAGGTGGGCTGCCTAGGGATCTCGGGACTTGAAAAACAACACGTGTGACAGTTTGAACCTGGATGGATCCAAGAAATTCCTGTTCTTAAAGCAAATCCATTTCTGTGCTTGTAGGCCTCTTATAGATGGGACCTTTTGATTAATGTTAGTTAAGGGAACTTCCTTTTGATTAGATCAGTTCAATAGGGCATGGCCCAGGGTGGGTCTTAATCCACTTACTGGAGTCCTTTATAAGTCAAAGTATAAAAAGGTTGCTCATTTCTGGTATATTGCTTTGGCAGCTTTTAGCAAATTAAAACAGCATGGTAGTGAGTTTCCTCGGTTTCCTTGTTGTCTCCCATATAGCCCAGACAGGGCACTGCTAAAATTTCCAGCCTGGAATTGCCAACAGGTTCAGACAAAAAAAGTTCTAAGAATGTCTTTTCCCCCATTCAAGTGACTGGTAAAACGGCCATGGCCTCACAACAGAAAACTTTTTGGTAATATCCACTTTACTCCAGCTGAATACTAATGGAAAAACTGCATCCCCCGTTCCCTGGGTTTTAATGGGCCAAATAGGGAGCTTGTCTTCCTCCTCACCCTCGTCCCTGGGGAAGTAGGTGGTGATGCTCCAGTTCCCCTGCCCAGTGGTGGTGGTGTTAGTGACAGAGCTGAGAACTAATCTTCCACTTCCTGATCAGTGGAAGCAGGCAGTGTTCCAATTCCCTCAGTGGGGTGATGTCATCAGGGTTCAGTGTAAACTGAGAGCCTCCATCCCTGCTTTCCCAGTATTAATGAGACTGAAGAAGATGGCACAAGTTGGGGCCAATCCACACTCTACCTCCACCCCACTACTGGTGTCAACCAGGCCTACTTGCAAACTGAACTCCTACACCTGCCCAGCAGCAACAAGACTGAAGGAGGAGGTACAAAGCAGATCTAATCAGCATTCTGGCTGCCCCTCCCACCCAGTCTCAGAGGGCCCCAGTGGGAAGGTGAGCCTCTATGCTCACCCAGCATCAACCAAGCAGAATGAGGTGGGTGGAAGCAGGTCTGTTTGGCTCTCTACTTCAACCCATCCCCCTGCCTAATTTTATCAGAGCCCAGTGGGGAGCTGGACTGCGGTCACCTCTCGGGCTGAAGTGTGGTTTGCTGGCGTGGCAGGGGAGCAGCCGCGGCAGGCCAAGCCGCTGCCCCCATAATAGGGTGGCTGGTCGGACTCACCGCCACCCCTGAAGGAAGCTCGGCATGGGCGCAGAGCGCCCTCGGGTCTCCCCTTCTCGGCAGCCATGCTTCCGCGGCCGCCCCTCCTCCCGGATGGCGCCACACGATGCCTGTGGGGCGGCACCCTTCTTCCTTCTCCCTGCGCAGGCGCAGGGCGGAAAATTCCAGTCTGCCCTTTTCCCCTCCCCCGACAGCAGCAACAGCCAGGCGTGGGCGGGAAACTCAAGTCTGTCCTCCACCCCAGCAACAGCAGCCACCAATCCCTAAACCCTGCCCCTTCCCCCAGCAACAGCAACAGCCAATCCCTAACCACCACCCCTCCCCCGTCCAGTACTGCCCACTGACCTTTCACCGGCAACCAATCAGAACAGGGCGTGGCTTCGACCAATCAGCCTTCCCCAGCCCCTATAAAACTGTTGCCTCTCCCTCAATAAAGTGGACTTGCGTGTTTACCTTGTCTCCGCAGTAGTTCTTCTGCCGTGCGCCCTCCAGTCCTGAGAGCCCCCGACAAGGGCCTGGCCTCCCTTGTCCCCAGTTCGTCGCCTGCTTCTCCGGGCGACCCCTTCGTCGCCGGCTTCTCCGGGCGACCCCTTCGTCGCCGGCTTCTCCGGGCGACCCCTTCGTCGCCGGCTTCGCCGGGCGACCCCGTCAGCCGAACCGCGCAACCCCTTGTGAGACCGATCCCTCGTCTGCTGCTGGACCGACCCCTCGTCCCAAGTGGGACCGACCCCTCGTCCCAAGCGGGACCGACCCCTCGTCCACAGCTGGACCGACCCCTCGTCCGCAGCCAGACCCCACCTCTACCGACCGAGCAAGCCGCCGCACTGGACTTCTGCTTCTACCCTATAGTGACAAAGTGGTATGTCAGCCCTCTGCTTCCCCTCCTTGCTAACAGTGGGATCTAGCAGGCTGCTGTGCTTATATCAAATTTGGAAGCAATGAGATAGCAATTAGTAGGTACTCCACTCTCCCTGGGAAAGTGTCAGTGGGACCAAGAAGGGGGCTAAATTGCCTTCCCACCTACCCATCTCCAACAAGGCAGTGTGTGCCAACACTCCATGTTTTGCTGGGTCATGTCAGCAGGGTCCAGCATTGAGGGTACACATCCACTCAACCCTCAATGCCTCAACAGGGGGACTGCCTGCTAAAAAAAAATTAACTACAATCCAGAGTCTCATAGTATAATATACAATATATCCAGGGTACAATTGAAAATCACAACATGAATGAGAAAAGATAATTAAAAGATGAGAACACCAAGATGAATAGATGGCGGAATTATCTGAAAATAATTTTACAGAAACCATCATAAAAATTTCAGTGAGCAACTGTGAATTCTCTTGAAACAAAAAGTAGAAAATCTCAGCAAAGATATTAAAGGTAATTAAAAAAAGAACCAAATGGAAATTATACATTTGGAAAATACAGTAACTGAAATGAAAATTTGACTGGATGGACTCAGTTGTTAAACGGAGATGACAGAGCATAGAATCAGTGAACTTGAGGACAAAACAATAAAATTTACCCAGTCTGAACAATAAGAGAAAGTAGACTTAAAAAAAAAAAAATGAACAAGTGTTAGGAAACTGTGGGACAATAACAAAAGGCTAACATTTGTATCACTGAAGTCCAGAAGAGAGAAAAAGAGAGAGGGACTGAAAAGGTATTTAAAGAAATAATTAATGAAAATTTCCCACATTTGATGAAAGACATAAACCTACAGAATTAAGAAGCTGAGTAAATCCTAAATAGGATAAACCCAAAGAAACATACTCTAAGACACATCATCAGTAAATTCCTCTTGAAATAAGCCAGAGAGAAATGATACATTCCTTTTTTTTCTAATGGGAACACCAGTTAGAATGAGAGCAGCTTTCTTATCTGAAACCAGGAAACTTTGAAGGAAGTGGCACAACATTTTCAAGTACTGAAAAAACAGAACTAAATGCAAATTCTGTATCTACCCCAAATTATAAAAGTCTTTACCAGTAGACTATGGTAAGTTACGTATGTATAGTGTAATATCCAAGCAATAGCTAAGAAAACTATGCAAAGCAACACACCGCATGATTCCATTTATAAAGCATTCTTGTAATGACAAAATTATAGAAATGGAGAGCAGATTAGTGTTTGCCATGGGTTATGGGAGAAGGAAAAGTTATCCATGGCTATAAAAAGGTAGCTCTATGGAGCTGTGTCCCAAGAGGGCATTTTCTACCACATCTCCTATACCCCAATAAAAACAGATCCACAAATAAAGAAGAAAAAAGTTGCTCTAGCAAACCAAGACAGGGAGAATTATGATGGTACTGTGATAACATTGTTTAGCGCCAAGTACACACAATTGAGTGCATGTAAAACTGGTGAAATCTGAATGACGTTGCCGGGTTGTATCAATGTTTATTTCCTAATTGTGAAATTGGAATATAGTCATGCAAGATGTTACACTTGGGGTAAACAAGGTGACGGGCATACATGATCTCTTTGTATTGTTTCTTAAATTGTATGTGAAGCCATAATAATCTCAAAATAAAAAGGTTTTAGGAATCAAGTATAAAGTGTACTACAAATTCAATTATTTCAGTTTTCTGATCAGTTTGATTCTTAATGCATTAGTTCCTATGTTCAGATGACCATAATTTATGAAATTTAAATAGCTGCACTAAATATATCCTATTGTCTGTATTGTAGCAAGAGTACTTGTTGGCCCAGTAATATATCTGGCATGTGGAGTTAGACACCACCGAAGCTGAGGAAGTTCATAAGCATGTCTGATGAATCAGGTGCTGATGACAGTAGGAAACTGCAGGGTGATGGAGGAGCCCCCAGAAGGAGAATTTAGACCTACTTAATGTGGAATCTGGAACAATGAACAGACTCAGCATCAGGTCTTGAAGACTGGAGAGCAGTGATGCTTCTGATTAATAGCATGGTAGCTATTTAAAACATCACAATTGAGCTACTCCAGGAGCAAGTGAACACCTTGAAACAGAAAGGCTTATTGGGTTAAGAAAGAGAGCTGATCCCCTAAACTCTCAGGGCCTGTGACCTTCTGTTAGGAGAACACATCGAAAGAGCAGAACTTGAAGGATGGGGGAGGAGTTTCCTGTTCTGGTTCAGATCAGCAGCTGAGCAGAGAAGGATGTTTAACCTGACGCCTGTATGCTGATGCTGGCAGCCAGGAGCAAGGGGCAAAGCCTGTGCATAGATGCCAGAAAGAGGCTGAGCATGTCAGTAGAGCAGGAGTCCACACTTCTGAGCATCTGTGTGAGCCCCCCTAAGGACTCCTAGAGATATAGATGAGGTGGGAATTTAAAAATGCACGAGTGTGCAGGAGATAAGGAGACAAATGATCCTCAGTCTCTTAGATAGGGGTTATCAAGTAAAGATAAAATCTGGGCCCATAACTCTCAACATTGATCACATATGGGAACCACCTGGGGAGCTGATTCCTGGCTATTGCCCCATAGATTCTGATTTAATTTGTCCGCATGCAGCCTTAGCCCTGGGAAGCTTATAAAAGCTCCCCAGTTGATTCTAATGTTCAGTAGGCGTTGAGAACTACAGATCTTAGCCTGTACTCTCCAACTTAAATTTACATCATAAACACCTGGAGGGTTTGGTAAACCACAGATTGATGCCCACCCCTACCCCTTCACCTCACCCCAAGAGTTTCTGAGTCAATAGATCTGAGATGAGGCCTGAGATTTTGCATTTCTAGTAAGCTCCCTGTCTCCCTGTCTTGGTTTGCTAGAGCTGCCATAACAAAGACAGACAAACTGAATGACTTAAAGCAACAGAAATTTATTGACTCCATTCTGGAAGATAGAAGTCTGAAATCAGTGTGCCTGCATGCTCCCTCTGAAACCTGAAGGGGAAAATCTTTCGTTGCCTCTTTCTAGCTTCTAGTGGTTTCCTGGAACTCCTTGGCACTCCCTGGCTCGTAGATGGATCTGCCTCTATCGTCACATGCCCTTCTCTTTTACAAGGACACCAGTCATATTGGCTTAGGTACCACGCTTATGTAGTTTGGCCTAGTATTAACTAATCACCTCTTCAAAGACCTATTTCCAAAAAAGGCCATGGACCTCCAGCATCAGCATCATCTGGTAATGAGTATGTGTTGAATTGTGTTCCCCAAGATTCCTAATTCCTGGAAGTCTGTGGAGCACACTGAGTGACACTGACAAGGGTAAATGTTTATTGAGAGAACATTTATACCCACAGGTGATGAGTGCTCAGGACATTAGGACAGTGGAAGGCAGCCTAGAGTAAGAGCCATGAATAGGCTCATAAAGACCAGATGTTCACTGCTGGCTCTCCTACTAACTATGTGATCTTGAATAATTTACTCAAACTTTGTAGACTTAATTCCCTTATCAGTAAAGCAAGAAAAGTTATGGCATCTACTCTTAAGGTTGTTGCAAAAATTAATATTTAACAGGTGCTTTTATCACATCACTGATAAACACTTATATATATTATGATCATTTAATTCCCAAACAACCCTGTAAAGCCTTATTTCTCCTCTTTCACAGATGAAGAAGCTGGAGTTCAGAGAACTTAAGTTACTTGCCCAAGGTCACACAGCTAATCACATGGGCTTAGAATTAGAACCCAAGCCATCTGACTCCAAAATACACTATACTTCCTATAAAGCATTTAGCACAGAACATGGAACACTATATATGTGCAATAAATTTTAGCTCTTTGGGGGTAGTAATCATATCAAGAATTAAATGTAAATGGAATTCCAAAAGTTTCAGATTAGTTGGTTTCATGAAATACAAATATAAACACAGTTGAGTAACAGTAAACCTTGGGGATTGTTAAAATTAAACCTAACCTCAATTCTACAAACCAGGGCAAAGGACATGGCAAAGGACAGAGTTGAGGGTTTTTGATTTGGAATTTTGATGTTGAAGTTTGATGCTGAAGCCTTAAGTTGGAACCCTGGGAAGTAAGCTCACAGGGGAAACAGAAGCCATCCCCAGGAAGAGAGGAACCCTAAGCCTAGGAAGAAGCAAGTCCTGGGAAGAGAGGAACCCTAAACCCAGAGAGAAGCAAGACCCTGAAAGAGAGGAACCCAGGAAGCCTGAACCTTGCGGGCATCAGCAGCCATCTTGCTCCACATAGACTTTGGTGAGGGAAGTAACTTACACTTTATGACCTGGTATCTGTAAGCTCCTACTGCAAATAAATACCCTTTATAAAAACCAACCAATTTCTGGTATTTTGCATCAGTACCCCTTGGCTGACTCATACAGATAGGAAATACAGTAAAGAGCATATAAGACAAATGGGTCATCTTGAAAGGCTTAGCACACATGTAATTAGAGTACAAAAAAGAAAGAAGAAAAAGTGTGACAAAAGCAACTTTTGAATAGAAAATGGCCTAGAAGTCTCCAAAAGTTAAGACATACATCAAGTCACAGGTTCAAAATTTCTAAAAACCTCTATAATGAATAAATGCAAAGAAAACAAGTCTAGGCACTTTGTATAAAAATTGCAGAAAATGAAAGAAAAAGAAAAAATCCTACAAGCATCCTAAGAAAAAGATACAGAACTATCAAAGAGGTAGTAATAAGATTGAGAGCTGACTTCTCAACTGACAAAATAGAAACTGAAATCAACATAGTGAATGTTCGGCATTCAATAATCTAGCATGAAATCTAGCACAAATGTTAGGGACAGTGGTGAAAAGAGTTAAAGTGTTCTAAGGGGTGTACATTGCCTGGGGAGTGGTAAAAGGACATTTTCTATTAGTCAGTCAAGAATAAAAACAGTATTATATATGATAATCATTTTAAAAATTAGTAAAATAATGTGTAACTAACAGAGGGGAAATGAAGTAATAAAACTACTTAATTAATCCAAAAGAAATAAAAAGGAGAAAAAATAATTTAAAATAAGTTCAACAAATATACTATAAATTATAAAACGGTAGATTTAAACCTAACATAATAGTAATTACATTATTTTAAGTGAACTAAGTATTCCAATCAAAAGAGAGGATTTTAAAAACTCAATTATATAATGATTACTAAAGGCAGACTGAAAATATAAAGGTACAAAAAAAGGTGAAAATAAGTGACAGAAAGAGGTACATTATGCAAATATAAACCAAAGAACACTGCTGAGGTTATATGAATATCAGATAAAGTAAACTTTAATAAAACATTTCATAATAATAAAAGTGTTGAGTTAGCAGGAATATATAATAGTGCTAAATTTTATGCTTTGATAAACCTGGTCTCAAAAAATGTCAAGAAAATTTGAGAGAAATATATAAATCTAACAAAAAAAAAAACAAGCAGATTAAAAAACCCACTGAAATATAGATTTGAACAACAGAAAATTTGAGTTAAACAACACACAGAATATGTATCCAACAGAATAGACATTCATTTCACATGCCAATGGAATATTAACAAACTTGACCGTATAGTACGTCATAAAGCAAGTATCAACAAATTTCAGAGTATTGAAATTATGCAAAATATTTTCTCTAACAATAAGAAAAATATGATAAGAAAACTCCTAGATGATTGAAATATAATCCATGGTACAAGGATGAAATCACAGTGAAAAAAGGAAATATTTCAAGCTGAATAATAAAAATATAATTTCTCAAAACTTATGGGACTCAGCTAAAGCCTTATATGCATATATTAGAAAATAATCAAAATTGAAAATGAATCATCTAACACATCCCTCTAAAGAATTTAGGAAAAGCACAAGCAAATTAATGACAAAGTCAAGGGAAGGAAACAATAAAGATGAGAGCAAAAACTAGTGAAACTGAAAAAAAAGTCAAATGATAGTTCTTATAAAAGCACAAATTAATGTTTGTAACTAGCAGTGCTATTATGTGGGTATGACAGTGGTTGAAAGGGAAAGTCTAAGGTCATGTATATTACTAAAAGGAAAGCTACAAAATGTAGCATGAGACTGTACAGCATAGTAAAACCTCAGGGGAAATATGAATATGGGTAATATTGTATATATAAGAATGTTTCTATTTGAAACTGAACAAATGTTATATATGTTAAGGTTACAAGATGTTAATATCAGGCAAAAAAACCTACATTATGCTAAGTGAAACACAGCAGTCACAAAGCGTAGCATATTGTATGATTCCATTTATATACAATGTAAATATAAATCAATTTATAAAGATGGAATTAGATTAGTGGTTATGTAGGGTGGGGGAAAGACAGAGGGATTGAGAGGTGACTGCTAAGGGGTGTGGAGTTTTTCTTTTTGGTGTAATGAAATTGTTCTAAAATTTTTTGTACGGATGAATGAACAACACTGATTATACTAAAGGCCATTAATTGTACACTTTGGAGGGATTGTATGGTATGTGAATATATTTCAATAAAACTGCTTAGATATATATAAGTTAATAAAACTGATAAATCAAAAGTAAGACTGATCAAGAAAAAGAGGACATCACATCCTATAGATATTTAATAGATAATATCTGTTAGTATAGCTAGTATAATCAACTTTTCAACACCTGTAAAAATATAGGTAAAATTGAAAAATTCTACAGAAACCCAATTTACCAAAGCTGTAAAAATAAGAAATAAAAGCTCAGAACAGTTCTATATCTTTTAAATAAATTGAATATATAAATCAAAAATTTTCCACAGAAAACTCTTTAGACCCAGTTGGCTTCACTAATAAATACTATCAAACATTTAAGGAAGAAATAACATCAATATTACACAAACACTTCTGGTGAAGTGAAAAGGGGGATAAACTTGACAACTTTTTTAAGGATAACATAACATTTATACCAATATAAACATGGGTAAAAATAATTGAATAGGCAGACACAAAAGAAGATATCCAAGGAACCAATATACATGGAAAGGTACTCCATCTCAATAGTAATAAGGGAAATGGACATTAAAATTACAATGAGCTACCATTACAGACTCTTTAGATTTACATAATGATTTTTCCCATCAAAAGACAGGAAAATATAAACTGGTTTCCAGTCAACAAGATGGTGGAGTGAGCCACTCTAGAGCCCTGTCTGCCACAGAAGCTAAAAGCAAAAAAACAAGACCTAACAGAATCATCTTTCTCAAAGCTCATTGTTTCTGGCATCTGTTAACTTGTAGCTTCTGTGTGCTTCCCATGGCTTTTCTCCCCCTTTGACTTTCACTATGCTTGTAAAGGACTCTGGTATCCAGATTAAAGCCCATCTCATTCAGTTGGGCCACATTTTAGCTGAAGTAACATCAGGAAGAGATCTTATTGATCCACCCCTAGCAACCAATACTCTAATTTCTTTCTCTAGGAGCTTGCATATTCTCTGATATTTTCCTTGTAGTTACCATAGGGCTGAAATTTAACATCCTAAATCTTTAATAATCTTGTTTGATTAACTTCAGTAGTATATATTCCTATACCCTTCTATCCCCCTACCTTTAGTTATTGTCAAATTACATATTTATACAATTTTAATCCAACAATGCTGATTAGTCATTACATTTTATGCATTTGCCTTTTAAATCTTGTAGGAAGTAAAAAGTGGAGTAACAAACAAAATACAAGAGTACTGGCGTTTATATTTACCCATGTTGCTACCTTTACTGGAGATATTTATTTCTTCATGTGGTTTTGACCTATTAGCTATTGTTCTTTCCTCTCAACCTGAGGAATTCTCTTCAGCATCTCTTATACATCAGGTCTAGTGGTGAGGCAGTCCTTCAGCTTTTGTTTATCTGGAAATGCCTTAACCACTCCCTTATTTTTGAAGACAGCTTTGCTGTCTTAGAATTCTTGCTTGACAATATTTTGTTTTCAGCACTTTAAATATGTCATCCCACTGCCTTCTTGACTCCATGGTTTCTGATGAGAAGATTAAAGATTAATTTTATTGAGGGTCCCTTGTATGTGACATTTTGTTTCTTGTGGTTTTCAGAATTCTCCTTATCTTTGACATTTGACAGTTTGTTTTTAATATAGTGTGGTGTGTATTTATTTGGGTTTATTACGCTTGGAGTTTTTTGTGCATCCTGGATGTATATATCCATGGCTTTCATTAAATTTGGGAAGTTGCCAGCCAATATTTCTTTCTACCCCTTTCTCTCTGGGACTCCTACAATGTGTTTTTTGGTATGCTTGATGGTGTGCCACGGGTTTCTCAGACTTTGTTCACTTTTTTTTGTTTTTTGTTTTTCCCTTTCTGCTCCTCATACCAAATGATTTAAATTATCTTATCTTCAGGTTCTCTGACTCTTTTTTCTGCCAGTTCCAATCTGCTATTGAAATGCTCTAGGGAATTTTTAATTTCTGTTCCTGTGATCATCAATTCTGTTTGCTCCTTTTTCAGAGTTTCCACATCTCTATTGTGTTCATCTATCATCTTTCTGATTTCTTTTAGTTCTTTGACCATGTTTTCCTTTAGCTCTTTGAGCATATTTAGGACCATTTTAAAAAGTTCGTTTGGCAGGTCCTAGGTCCGATGGCTTCTAAAGCGCTAATCATCTTTACCTGGGCCATTACTGCCTGTTTCTTTGTATGTTTTTAATCATTTCCTTAAGCTTGCATCCAGCTAGTGTTATGACAGAACTTTCCTTGAATTCCAGGGGCTAAAAAATAAAGATAAAAGAAAACACCTTTATTAGTCTTTACAGATTTACCTGTGCAAGTGGTCTCTTTCAGGGCTTATCCATACGGTGAGTTGAGAGAATAGCTCCAGGACAAAGCATATGGCTTCCCTGGTTCTCTCTGCATGTGCTTTGTCTTAGGCATGTATCTCCATGAATCTCCCATTACATGGATACAAATGTTCCCTCTTCCCTGGGAAACTATTTCCTTGGACCCAGGCACTGCGCTCCATATCCTACAGCTAGCAATCTCTTATCCCAGGCAGCACAAACTGACTGTTCTCCCACAGACACCATCTTCTGTAGGAGAGCTCTGTGTACCATCATCTACACAGGGCAAGTCTGGGACAAGTCCCTCAAGTCATCACCAGACAAATTGGGCCAGACATACAAGCCCCCAGTATGTGCAGGAGGGCTACTCTGCTCTCTCTGGTACCAGGACCAGGGATCCCCACACTTGGACTGTAAGCCAGCTCTATTCCTACCTGGTGAGGAGTGTGGCAGGAGCCAGCAGGTGCAATGAAATCCTTCAACTTTTAAGTTGCCTTATTCTTTTGTTGGCTCTCACCTTGTTACTGTGCTCCTTTAACTGTTTTCTGGAGCTCTGAGAAAGATGTTTCTGCCAGTTCTTGGTGGTTGTTCAAATCTCCTGTGGGGAATGGAGCTCTTCTGAAACATCTCACTTCTCCACCATGATTGGGATAGGCTTTACCTGTTTTGTTTTGTTTTTTTTTAAAGGAAGTTTTGTTCTGTTTATTCTATTTTGATTATATTTAGATGAGGAAAAAACCTTTTTTAAAATTTTAATTGCCTTTGCTGTTGTTTATTTCCAACTCACTGCTTTGACTGTCTTGAAAAACAAGCAAAAGATTATAAATCCTCTGAGCAATGAACTGAGAAGAAATTCTCATCCTCTGACAAATCATCTGATTCTGTTAAATTACACTGAAAAAAGAAAAAACCCACAACAAAATCAAGGTATATGTATGTTGGGGGAAGGGAAGGGAAGGATATGTAGCTTCTGCCCTGTGCTTCCTGTTGTTACTGATAACACTGTGTCAATATGGAAAACAATTTAACCTTGGCCAAATAAAAGAAGGAAGAATACTGAGAGTGCCAGGGAACTATGATGGACTTGCTGCTCTACCCTGACTTCCTAGTCAGGTCAGATCCCTAGCCTGTGCTAATTTATGGATTTTCTCTAGTAGAAAGTAGGATGTGAATCTCACCTCCAAAGTGAATTTGAAATATTTGATTTAGAGATTACATGGAAACAGAAATGAAAAGCAACCAACACACAACCAAATTCCTTTCATTAAAGTGTCGACAGCTCTTCAAAGCTGAAGTCTCCTATTTCATATAAATGGAAAAAAAATCAGATGACATGAGGCCATGAAAATAAACACCATGCTTATAATTAGAAGCTCTCCTAGAGTCCTTGACACATCCATGTGTGACACAAAACAGTCTGAGCACTTCAGGATGAACCTGGAGGCAAAAAACCCTCCCTTCAGGGAAAAAGTCCCCCTTCCCCTCACCTCATGGAAGGAAAAATGTCCACACTTTCTGGCCACCCTCCTACCCTACTGTGTTACCCTGAGTGTCTTAGAGTGGCAGGGAGGATACCCTGCTCCCTTCTCCCCAGTTCTCAAAAACTCTTTCCCTTACTCTTCAGCTAATTAGAGAACCATATGGGATTATAATGATTTTTAGTGTTCTCCCTTTACCACAGTAAGGGTAAACCTATTGCATTCTAAATGCACATTATTCTTTCTTGATTATTTAAATTAGGTTTGATGCAATTTGATAATTCAAAAGGGAATGAGGTTTTGTTTAGGACCAAAGACAGTTGATCCTTTTGTTGGTTTGAGTTGACTGGTGTGATCGAACAAGGACACCGTGCCATCGCTGTTGTCACCTGGATTAACACTGATGTCTGGTTTTAGAACAATAGTCTAAAACTATTTAGAATGCTAACTGGCACAGGGGAGGCGTACTTGGAAATCTACCAGGGAACTTAACAATGGAGAGATTTGTGAAGAGGAAAAGTGTGTAGTGGGTTGAATTGTGTCGTCCTCCCTGCCCCCCCCCCCAAAAAAAGAGATATGTTGAAGTTCTAATCTCCAGTATCTCAGATTGTGACCTTATTTGGAAAGAGGGTCATTGCAGATGGAATTAGTTGAGGTGAGGTTATAATGGAGTAGGGTGGGCCCCTGATCCAATCTGACTTGAGTACTTTAGACTGGAAGGAGAAAATACACAGAGACAGAGACACACAGGAGAAGGCAGCCATGTGAAGATGGAGGCAGAGACTGGAGTAATGCTGCCATGAATAAGGAATGCTTGAGGCCAGGGAGAAAAGGCAAGGAAGGATCTTCCCTTAGAGTCTTAGTAGACAGCATGGCCCTGCCAACACTTTGATTTCAGACTTCTAACCTCCAGAACTGTGAGAGAATAAATTACTGTTGTTTTGGAAGCAGATGTGGCTCAAGCAATTGAGCTCCCACCTATCATATAGGAGATCCATGGTTCAATGCTCAGGGCCTCCTGGTGGAGGCAAGCTGGCCCATGTGGTGAGCTGGCCCACACAGAGTGCTGCCCCACACAGGAATGCTGGCCAATGCGGAGAGCTGATTCAGCAAGATGATGCAACAAAAAGAGACACAGAGGAGAGACAATAAGAGACTTAGCAGACAAGGGAGCTGAGGTGGTACAAGAGAATGATCGCCTCTTGTCTACTCTGGAAGGTCCCAGGATCAGTTCCTGGGACCGTCTAATGAGAATACAAGCAGACACAGAAGAACACACAGTGAATGGACAGAGAGAGCAGACAATGGTGGGGGCAGGGGGGATGTGGGCTATAAATAAATCTTTTTAAAAAAAGGGAGCTCTTATTTCAGGTGGTTGTGGTTGTGGTAGTGGTGGTAGAGGGTGCTGAGTCTGCATTTCTCAGGTTATATGTATGCTCCTGGTCTGAGGACAACACTTTAAACAGCAACGGACTAAGGTTCTTTCCAACTCTGGGTGGAGAATATGGTTGCTCACTCCATACAGATCTTTCATCATCTGCCTGTTGTAGAGGGCTTTTCATTGACACTCATCAGTTCTAAGAAGCCCAGTGAGTCCTGCTGGCTCTTAACTTCCATGACCCCAATGCCTTCATCTTTTGCCATATCTTGATTCAAATTCTCTACTACATCCCTTCCTGGCAAAGCCAACTGGTCTCCTCTACTCCTCGCTCAATCACCTTCAAAGCATTTCTCTATGCCGTCCTTCCTCCCCTCAAACCTACCACCATTCCCAGCTCCTACTCACTTCCTAGGCTAAAACTATCTGACTCCAGTTACTCAATCCACTTTTAGCAGTGCCCTTAACACATGTACATTTTTAATTGGGTCTATTTATATGGTGTCACTTTTCCATTTGTGTTCTCTTACACATATCTATTTACATCCCTTGATTTTTGAAGGATAGAAGACGTGACTTTTCTCCCTTTCTCCCTCTGTGTAAATCCAGATATGGAGTGCTACATGGGTAGCCTCAGGGAAACAACGTCCATAAATGTCAACCAATGTCTTCTGGTGTCTCATCTTTGCTGTTCCTTTCTAGGTCCTTCTCTGATGGACCCTCCTTTCTATATAGTGCAAACTTTCCCTTCTTCCTCTAAAATGTGGTATCATATAAAAAGCCAGAGGCTTTGGTTTTTATCCCAACTTCAGTATATAAAATAGTATAAACTCAAGAGCTCAGAATCAGGGGTGGGAAGATCCTGGATTCATATCCCAATTTGGCTGCATTATGTGTATATCTTCAAGCAGCTTGTTTTTAACTCTAAAATTTCTCTGTAAAAAAAGAGGGGAGGGTAGTATTAAACTCAATAGGATGTCGTAAGGATTTGATTAAAGAATTCATGGAAAGCATTTAATACAGTGTCTAGCACAAAGTATGTGACCATAATAAAGTTATGTAAACTCTCTGAGCCATGATTTCCTCATGAACAATGTAAATAGCCATTTTACAGCCTGTGTGGAGCTCCTCAACACTCAACCTACAGATGTCTCCCATATGGGAGATATGGGAGTCTTAAGCAGGGGTTGGTCTTTATGCCTTTTCTTTCTCCCACTGTCTACCCCCACATTCTCTAGGCTTCTTTCCTTTTCTCCCTTCCCTTTATAAATATTCATGGACTCAAATGACAGAGTAAAAGGGATAATGGAATAAAATCATTAGTTTCCCTTACTCTTGTAACCCTTGACTACAGTGGTTTTACTTGTAACTATAGTTGTTACTTTAGTGTATTTCTTTTACTCATTCTTACAGTCTTATTTTTTGTTACCTGAGCAATTTACAACACTGTTGTAAACAGATGCTTACCCTTTCATTACAGCCCATTTGTTTAGTTTATTTCCATTCCTTTACTTGTTATCTTATGTTAACTGAGTGATTTACAACTACCCAGATGACTTTTGTCAGTTTTCAAGGGCTTCTTAGGGCCTTTGCTTGCACACTCACTATTAACCAAACCATTTGGCATAATCAATATGTGCCAAACTCACTATCTCCACCTCCTTTTGTTTAATTTCATAAGAACTCTAAGCTCTTTAGACTCAGGGACACAGATTTGAGTTTTTCCTCCTGTCTCCTTACTCAGCCACCTTGCAATAAAACTGTCTTTTTTCTAAATTCTGGTTTCACTGCATTGACTTCTGTGTGCACTGGGCAGTGAGCCCTTGCTCAGTAACACTGTTCTGTTCACTTAACAGGATATGGTGAGAAAAGACCATGAGTAACTGGAGATCAAATTACAAAATATAACCAAATTTACATTAACTCTTCATTCAGTTATTGAAAACTGGGCACTGCATGGAATATACAATTTTATAAAACATAGTCTTTCTCTCTAGATGTTTATAATTTCAAGCAAATTACTTAGGGAAGCGGTTTGGCTCAACTGATAGAGCATCCGCCTACCACATGGGAGGTCCAGGGCTCAAACTCAGGGCCTTCTGACCTGTGTGGTGAGCTGACCTATGTGCTGTGCTGATGCACACAAGGAGTGCCATGCCACACAGGGGTGTCCCTCACATAGGAGAGCCCCACGCACAAGGAGTGTGCCCCATAAGGAGAGCTGCACCATGCAAAAAAAGTGCAGCCAGCACCAGAGTGGCACCACTCACACAGAGAGCTGACACAGCAAGATGATGCAACAAAGAGAGACACAGGTGGCGGACTTGGACCAGTGGTTAGGGTGTCCATCTACCATACAGGAGGTCTGCGGTTCAAACCCCTGGCCTCCTTGACCTGTGTGCAGCTGGCCCATGTGCAGTGCTGATGTGCGCAAGGAGTGCTGTGCCACGCAGGGGTGTCCCCTGCATAGGCGAGCCCCATGCGCAAGGAGTGCGCCCTGTAAGGAAAGCCACCCAGCACGAAAGAAAGTGCAGCCTGCCCAGGAATGGTGCCGCACACATGGAGAGCTGACACAAGATGATGCAACAAAAAGAAACACAGATTCCCGTGCCACTGACAACAACAGAAGCAGACAAAGAAGAAGACGCAGGAGATAGACAGAGAACAGACAACTGGGGTAGGGGGAAAGGCGAGAGAAATAAGTAAATAAATAAATAAATAACTCTTTTAAAAAAAAGAGAGAGACACACAGATTCCTGGTGCCACTGACAAGAATGCAAGCAGACACAGAAGAACACACAGCAAATGGACACAGAGAGCAGACAGTTGGGGGGGAGGAAGTAGAAATAAATAAAATAAATCTTTAAAAAAACAAAATACTTAAAGGAAGAATACATTGTGTCCTATAGTTTCTGTAACATTTATATAATCTAAGTATCTTTTAAAAAATTAAAATAAATAAATAAATAAATAAAATTTTGTCACAGGAAAAAAAAAGAAGATATCATAAAGAATTCAACTTCAGGGGAAGCAGATTTGGTCCAACGGATAGGGCGTCTGCCTACCACATGAGAGGTCCAAGGTGCAAACCCAGGGCCTCCTGACCTGTGTGATGAGCTGGCCCACGCGCAGTGCTGATGCATGCAGGGAGTGCCGTGCCACGCAGGGGTGTCCCCCATGTAGGGGAGCCCCACACACAAGGAGTGTGCCCCATAAGGAGAGCCGCCCAGTGCGAAAAACGTGCAGCCTGCCCAGGAATGGCGCCGCACACACAGAGAGCTGACACAACAAGATGACGGAACAAAACGAGATGCGGATTCTGGGTGCCGCTGATAAGAATACAGGCAGACACAGAAGAACATGAAGCAAATGAAAACAGAAAGCAGACTACTGGGACAGGGGGGCAGTGGGCAGGGAAGGGGAGAGAAAAAAAAAAAAAGACTTCAACTTCATATAGAAATAGTATAGCCTGAAAGCCAATGGTTCCAAACTTAAGAATTAAAAAAAGAAAAATTCCCAGCTGACTAAAATCAGCCTTCACCACCCTCTTTCTTTACTGTTTCTCCCATTTTTATTTTGATGATTGCTTATAAGAAATAATTAGTGATTTCTTCCTCCTTACTATCATCTTAACACAGACCCCAGAGTATATGAAAAAAAGGAAGGAAGGAAAGAAGGAAGGAAGGGAGGGAGGGCGGGAGGGAGGGAGGGAGGTGATGAATGAGTATGCAGGAGTGTGTCATCCAAAGGAAGAGGAGGAAATCTTAAAAAAATAGTCCTTTGAGAAAGTGATGCAAAATATGGAATTTACAGTCTTCTTAAATGTCCTTTTGGTTCAATTGTTCTCAACATTTGGTTCAATTGCAATCAGCCATGGCTTCAAAGTAAAATTACCAAGATCCAGGCCTCACCCTAGACAAATTATATCAGAATTTCTGTGAGACCTTAGGGCCAGAATTTTTATAAGCTTCCTAGTTGCTTCTAATTGCATTCTGGGGGAAGAATCAGTTTTAGTCAACCAACAACAAACATTGGATTGGATTTAAAAGAAGAATCCAATGTCTCCTGGCAGTAGAGGGCAGGGAAGAGTTAAAGATGAGTGGCCTCAAGTGCTGAGGATCTTTGGGGAACTCTTCTGATCTGAGATGGTCTAGAGAACATAGAGAGGAGCAAGAAAAATATGTCAAAAATAATACTATTTTTATCTCTTTTTGTATTAGATGGACTAATGAGAGCTAGAATCATGTCTTGCTCCATTATAGCTGCAAAAGAAGCACACCTGAAAGGAAGGATAAGTTATGTGACTACCAAAGGAAGGGAATATTTATTTGAAGAAGGCAAAGAAGAGGGTGTAGGATTCTCACAGATGCTAATAAAGATGTATTAACTATGATTAAAAATGGAATATTTTGTTTGGGGCTTGGTTTGCTTTTGTGCTTGAGTTAAGAAAGATGAAAAAGGGCAAATCCAAATCAGAAGGGAAAACAAATGGAAAAAAATGAAGTAAAATACATTTTTAAAATGTGAAGTGATTCATAAAAATATTTTTTCTTTTCAATATTTGTTATATTATTCATCAACTTTTAAAAAATTTTTGATTTGGGCAAAAGTAAAATGCCAAAACATAAATATATGTATTTTAAAGTTTATAAATTATTTTTACTTAACCATTCATTTAGCCTCTCTATTAATTCCTAGTATACACAATAAATATGACATTAAAATAATTAAAATTTATAAATTGTCAATTTTTCCCACTATAATTCTTTCATAGCACACATAAATCACTAATGCAACCACTTGTTCAAGTGGTCCAGGAGGGTTAGCTTCTTTTCTGACTTGCTGAGAACTACTAAGCTAAAAGAATTAGAGCTTCTGGTCAGCATTTCGTCAGTATTATCAGAAGAGCAGGTGTTAATGACATTCATATGTGGTGTAAAGAAAGGATGTTACTTTTTTAAAAAGTTCACGGGTTTTTCATGAAAAATTCCAAATAGTATTCTTATGGTGGGGATATTAGTGAAATTAGGCTTAGAGTGTAGCTTTTTGCTGAAAAATTGCTGGACATGAAAATAAAAATTCCTATTATTCATGTGGATTTATGAAGTAAAGTCTTTATCTTAAACCTAAATTCACATACTCCCTACTTTCAGGGATAGAGCACTCCACCTCACATCCTTGGGCTGTACACTCATTCAACCAACAAAATTTATCACTTGCATACTGTGCTTGTTAGGCTAACATGTCAACTCAGCCAGGTAATTGTGACCAGTTCTTTGGTCAAGCAAGCACTGGGCTAATTGTAATACACAGACATTTATGTGCTTTAGTCATCAGTAAGTTTACTGCATAGATGACTGATTACATCCAGGATCAACCAGGGAGATTGCCATCAGCAGTGAGTGATATTTTTATCTAATCAGTTGAATGCCTTAAAAGGGAAGTGATTTCAGCAGTCAGAGAATTTCACAGCTCATCTTTGTACAGCCAACATCTCCCAGAAATTCATCAAGGACCTTCATTGGACTTTCATCGGAGCCCCTGGTTTGCAGCCTGCTTGCAGAATCTGGACTTGTGCATCCCCATGGACATGTGAGAGAACCTTATAAAATCTCATACTATTTTCAGATATCTCCTGTTGATTCTGTTCTCTAGAGTACCCTAACTAATACAGTTTGGTAACAGAAGTGGTTCTTGAGGAACAAAATCTTAAACATGGGATGTCTGAGGTGATTATGGGAGTTCTACAATTGGCTCTCTACTCTAAGTGGACTCAAAGGTACTAATAACTCCCTTTCCAAGAATGAAGAGGACACTAACAGTCCATGGTGTGAATTGGCAATGGAGATATGCAAAACATCATCGCTGGATTCCACTACTTCGTCTCTTATAAGAGGCAAGGATCTAGGTGAGAGTGTTTTCAACACCTTAACAGAGTTTTGTGGAGTCAAAAGTTATAATGATGTTGGCTGGCTCCTCCTAGATACTCTGTGTACAGTTACAAAAGAAAGGGCTGAGCTAAAGTCTTCAAATTTGCAACTTAAATGCTACATAAATGATGTGAAAGTTTCTATGTGTGCTCTGAAAGAAAATCTTGTTTCCTGCAGTCATAGGCTTGAGATATCTGAGAACCAAATTTAGACACTCATTGTATGCTTAGCAGAGTTACAAAGGAAACTAAAATCTCAACCCCACATGGCTTCTGTGGTTAAAGTGAAGGCATCCCAGAGGACTGGGATGGAGACATATGGGATGATGATGGTATAGTGGGGACATGGAAATCCTAAATTCTGCTGAGACTTTATGAGATAAACCTGCAATGGCCTGCTCTGTGGAGACCACACTTAGTCAACCTTGTATCACCCAGCCTGCCCCAGGTAGTCTGGACCTCCTCCAAGCCCTGAGGCAGGTACCATCCAAACTCCAGCACTCCCTGCCCAACCACCTCCCTGCCCTGAGGAATCTGCCTTCCAACCTCTGCCTGAAGAGATTAATCCCCTCTTACCAGATGAAAATGCAAAGGAATGCCCTGAGGTCAGTAGCTTGCAAGACAATTCTAATCCTTCTCCTTACTCACCCCAACCATCCCTCTTCTCTTCCAGACCTATTAAAATCACAATAAGCCCTCAAAGGTGAAATGGAAACTATGACCCATAAGGAAGTAAGATATACTCAGAAAGAACTGCATGAGTTTTCCAATTTATACAGACAGAAATCAGAGGATTATGTGTGGGAATGGATACTAAGGGTATAGAATAACAGTGGAAGGAATATAAATTTTGATTATGCTGAATTTATTGATATGGGCTTGTATTAGTCAGCCAAAGGGGTGCTTATGCAAAATACCAGCAATTGGTTGGTTTTTATAAAGAGCATTTATTTGGGGTAGGAGCTTACAGATACCAGGCCATAAAGCATAAATTACTTCCCTTACCAAAGTCTATTTGGAGAAGATGGCTGCCAACATCTGCAAGGGTTCAGGCTTCCTGGGTTCCTGCATTCCTGGGGCTTGCTTTTCTCTGGGTTCAAGGTTCCTTCCTTCCTGGGGCTGGCTTCTCTTTCCTCTATGTGCTGGCTTCCTGGGGCTCCAGCTTAAGTCTTCAACATCAAATGCCAACATCAAAACTCCAACTTCAGAAACCCTCAACTCTGTTCTTTGCCATGCCTTTTACCTGTGAGTCCCCATCCTTTACTGGGCCTTAATCATAGCTCAATCATGCCCAGATACAGATCAGATTACAAACCATAATCCAGTATTTCATTTTGGAATTCAACAATAATATTAAACTGCCACAGGGCCCACTAAACAGAAAGGATTTAGTGCCATAGCTTGAGGGCTTAAAAAGGGCTCTAACAGTTTGTTTGGGTGTCTGGGTGAAACATGGACCAAAAGATGGCCTAAAATGTCAGAGGTCTGGATGTCCTATTTATCCTGGTATACTGTAGATGAAGGGATCAAAAGGATTAGAGAAATTGGAATGGTAGAATAGATTTACCATTTAAACTTGCTCATCCATCCAAGGAATGTCCAGAGGACACACTTTTAATCAGAATGGTGAGGAATAAATTTGTAAGACTAATTTCATCTTTCCTAAAGAGTTCTGTGGTTGCTCTTCTCTATAGTCCAGATATTACTATAGGAAGGACTGTAATGGAATTAGAATCCTTAAACATTATGGGGAAGATCAGATCATGGTTGGCAAAATTCAAGAATTGGATGTTAATTGCCAAGGTGGGCATGGCTACCACAATGAAAGCCAGATTCAAAACAACACTCAAAATATTGAGTTTCAGCTCAGATCCCTCTCACAGTGGGTCCAATAGGTCCCTGGACCCATTTTGTGGTTATTTCCCAAGTTCCAGAGTGTATAATTAGAATAGGCATACTCAGTAAGTGGCAGAATTCCCACATTGGATCCAGGACTTGTGGAGTGAGGGCTATTATGGTGAAAAGGCCAAGTGGAAGCTACTAGAACTGCCACTATTTAGCAAAATAGTAAATCGAAAGCAATACCAGATTCCTGGAGGGGTTGCAAAGATTAGTGTCACCATCAAGGATTTGAAGGATGCAGGAGTGGTGATTCCCACCACATCCCATTCAACTCTCCTTTTTGGCCTGTGCAGAAAACAGATGGATCTTGGTGTATGACAATAGATTATCATAAACTTAACCAGGTAGTGACTCCAATGACAGCTGCTGTCCCATTTGTGGTATCATTGCTTGAGCAAATCAACATGTCCCCTGGTACCTGGTATGCAGCTGTTGATCTGGCAAATGCTTTTTTCTCATTTGCTATTAATAAGGACCACCAGAAACAGTTTGCTTTTAGCTGGCAAGGCCAGCAGTATACCTTCACCATCCTGCCTCAGGAGTATATCAATTCTCCAATCTTATGTCATAATAATGTCCACAGAGATCTTGATCATCTCTCCATCCCACAAGATATCACACTGGTCCATTGTATTGATGATATCATGTTCATAGGACCTAGAGAGCAAGACGTAGCAAAGATTTAGACTTATTGGTAAGGCATTTGTGTGAGAGAGGATGGGAGATAAATCCAACAAAATATAGGGTCCTTCCATCTCAGTGAAATTTCTAGGTGTCCATTGGTGTGGGGCATCTTGAGATATCCCCTTTAAGGTAAAGGATAAGCTGTTACATCTGGCCTTTCCTATGACCAAAAAAGAGGCACATATAAGTTCACAACCTTTACTATACACTTAATTGTTTATGTATGTTCATGTATAAATGATATAAAAATAATAACATTTGGATTGGTTAGGGGAAAACTACTTTGTTTAGCAGTAATATTTTGACAATGCTCTTTAATCATTAGTTTAAAAAGTTTAAAAACAGTGCAAGTAATTGGTGGTAGGGTGAGATGTCATATATGTTTGTTTGATATTATATGTTTGTTTTGTAAGTTTACAACTATTATACACTTATTGTTTATGTCTGTTTATGTAAGAGTGATATCTTTCAATAAATTTTTTAAAAAAGAGGCACAATGCTTAGTCGGTCTCTTTGGATATTGGAGACAACACACTCCTCATTTGGGTGTGCTACTCCAGGCCACTTATTTACTGACCAGAAATCTGCTCATTTTGATTGGAAACCAAAACAAGAGGAGACTCTGCAACAAGTCCAGGCTGCTGTGCAAGCTCCACTATTTCTTGGGCCATATGAGCCTGGAGGTTTCAGTGGCAAATAGAAATGCTGTCTGGAGCCTTCGGCAGGCACCTATAGAGAATCACAACACAGACCCTTAGGATTTTGGAGCTCTGCAGCTAATGACTCTCCTTTTGAGAAACAAGTTTTGGCCTGCTACTGGGCCTTAGTATAGATTGAATGCTTACATGGGCCATCAAGTTACTGTGAGACCTGAGTTGCCTCTCATGAACTGGGTACTGTCTGACCCACCAGACCATGGCATAGCAGCACTCCATAGTGAAGTGGAAGTGGAATATATGAAATAGGGCTTGAGCAGGTTCTGAAGGCACAAGTAAGTTACATGAGGATGTGGCTCAAATGCCCATGGTCATCCCCTAATGTGTTACCATCTCTTTCACAGCCCACAGCTTTGGCCTCTTGGGGACTCCCTTACAATCTGTTGACTGAGGAAGAGAAAATGCAGGTCTGGTTTACAGATGGTTCTGTGTGATATGTAGGTACCACCCAAAAGTGGACAGCTGCCAAACTGCAGCCCTTTTCTGGGACATCCCTGAAGGACAGTGATGATGGTAAATCCTCCCAGTGAGCAGAACTTTGAGCATGCACTTTGTAGTTCATTTTCTTTGCTTGGAAGAAGAAATGGTTAGAGGTACGTTTATACACTGATTAATGGGTTATTGCCAATGCTTTGGCTGGATGGCCAGGGACTTGGAAGGAACATGATTGGAAAATTGGTGACAAAGAGGACTGGGTAAGAAGTATGTGGATATTCCTTTCTTAGTGGGCAAAAAACATGAAAATATTTGTGTCCCATGTGAATGTTCACCAGAGGGTGACTTCAGCAAGGAAGATTTTAATAATCAAGTGGATAAAATGACCCACTCTGTGGCTAATGCTCAGGCTCTTTCCCCAGCCACTCATGTCATTGCCCAATGGCTTCATGAATAAAAGTGGCCATAGAGGTAGTGATGAAGGTTATGCATGGTCTCAGCAACATGGACTTCCTGTCACCAAGGCTGGCTTGGCTACAGCCACTGCTAAGTGCCTAATCTGCCAGCTGCAGAGACCCACACTCAGTCCCCGATATAGCACTATTCCCTTAGGTCATCAGCCTGCAACCTGGTGGCAGGTTGATTATGTTGGACCACTTCCACCATGGAAGGGGCAGCAATTTGTTTTAACTGGAATAGACACATATTCTGGATATGGGTTTGCATTTCCTGCATGCAATGCTTCTTCCAAAACTACCATACGTGGACGTAACAAATGTCTTATCTACCACCATGGCATTCCACACAGAATTGCTTCTGATCAAGGAACCCATATCACAGCAAATGATGTGCAGGAATGGGCATGTGCCCATGAAATTCACTGGTCTTATCATGCTCCCCATCATCCTGAAGCATATGGATTGATAGAATGGTGGAATACACTTTTGAAGGCTCAATTATGGTGATAACTAGGTGGCAATACCTTGCAGGGCTTAGGCAAAGTTCTCCAGGAGGCTGTGTATGCTCTAAATCAGCATCCACTCTATGGTGCTTTTCTCCCATAATCAGGATTCAGGAATCAAGGGGTGGAAATAGGAGTGGCACCACTCACTATTACCCCTAGTGACACACTAGGAAAAATTTTGCTTGCTGTTCCTGCAACCTTAAGCTCTGCTCGTCTACAGATCTTAGTTCCAAAAGGAGGAGTGCTGCCATCAGGGAACACAACAATGATTCCATTGAACTGGAAGTTAAGACTGCTACCTGGCCACCTTGGTCTCCTCTGACCTCTGAATCAACAAGCAAAGAAAAGTATTACTGTACTGGATGGGATGATTTATCCTGACTAACAATTAGAAATATGACTGCACCTACATAAAGAAGGTAAAGAAGAGTTTGCCTGGAATACAGGAGTTCCTTTAGGTCATCTCTTAGTACTGCCTTGCCCTGTGATTAAAGTCAATGGAAAATTGCAACAACCCAACCCAAGGAGGACTAACAGTAGCCCAAAATGGTCAGGAATGAAAGTTTGGGTCACCCCATCAGGCAAAGAACCATAGCCAGCTGAAGTGCTTGCTGAGAGTAATGGGAACATGGGATAGGTAGTGGAAGAAGGTTGCAATACATATGAACTTCAACCACTTGACCAGTTACCAGTATGAGTGTAAAATCTCATACTATTTACAGATATCTCCTATTGATTCTGTTCCCTAGAGAACCTACCTCCCACTTGGATAGACAAAGAGCAGTAAAACAAAACAAAACCAAAAGCCCAGACATGATCTTTGCCCCTTTATGAAACATCAGAATCATGTGGAGGGCTTGTTCATACCAAGTGCTGGGTTCCACCCCAGACTTTCTGATTCAGTAAGTCTGGAGAATTTGCATCTCTAACAAGCTTCCAAGTAATGCTGACACGGTTGAGAACTCCTGCTCTATCAGGGTACACAAGTAAAATACAATTAATTACACAATACATTATTTACTTGCAATTGTGATAGATGCTTAGGAGAAGCACAGAATTCTACATCTTACGTTAGCAAAATGATCTCCTTGAAAAATCATCAAGCTGAGCCTTGAGAATGAGCTAAAATTGGATGGTTGAAAAAAGAGGGAGAGGCAGGTCATTCTGGGCAGTGGGTCTTTTTGAAGATTCTAAGGTGAGAGGGTTTGATGCATTTTGAGAATTGAAAGGAGATCTTGGCTGGAGGACCGAGTGAGATCATGGGCATGACCTGAGTTAAAGGTGATGCTGTTGCCAAGGGCCAGCTTACTTTGGACAGAATGAGCCCCTCTTCAAAATGTTGGCCTTTACCTTAAGAGAAATTGGAAAGTCAAAGGATTTAAACAGTGAAATGACAGATTTAGAGAAAGGGGAGAGGGAACTATGTCTAAAAGGCATATAATTTGAAGGAAAAGGTTTGTGACAAGAGGGAGAGGCAGCATTGGTGACAGGTGGAAAAGGAGGATTTTGGGGGAATGTGGAGAAGGAGCATGTGGGAAGCACACTTCAAAGACACTGCCTGACACTAAGGTCCAAGAGGAAGTAGAGGAAGGAGACATTTGAAGAGTTTTGAGGGAACTAGGGCTGAAGGATGCTTCTGGAGACACAAGAAGAGTCTGGAAAGGAGGAGGGAGTTCATGGAGGAAGAGAAGCATGAAAAACTAATCCCAATGATCTCTTGGAGGAAGATGGGCACTGAGCCCAATGGCAGACTTAGCGGCTTGTGATGTGGTGTGACAGGCAACTGCAATCTCAGATAAAGTGGCTTCAGGCCCACTTAATTTCTAATCTAGAAGAATTTAGAGTAGCTCAACAGCAAGCAGGATCTTATATCCTTGTTCTACTAATAGTGCCTGGATTCTAGCCTTGATCCTTGGAAACTTATACCCTACATCCAATACTGATTCTTGTCCTCATAAATTGCTGGATAAGGTTGTACTTTCTTCTTCAGTCTTCCCGTTTATTTATTTATTAGGTAGTATTCTAGGAACAGGTTTTAAATCCTATTCCTCATGCTTGCATCCCCTCTTTCTGCAGTTAGGTTTCCTTGATAACAACTATCTCACAGAATCTTGAGAATCATAGAGTTGAAGGAGGTCTTTTGGATCACCTTATCTACTCTCTCCCATGCCATTATGCCCACTCTCTATTATATAGTATTAGGATGCCAGACACTAAGATGCTATACTAGTTGTCTTAACTTCTTCATATTTCTCATGCCTATGCCATGTCCCACTGACTTCACCCATTTATCATATCTTGGTCTGGTCCAAACAGCTATTTTGCCAAAATTCTGATGCTTGAGAAACTAAATATGCAAATGGCAATGACCAGACAATAACAGAACTTTGTGCAGCAATTGGCCCTCCACAGTCCTGAAAGCCAAATGACAACCTCTTCAGCAATAGGCACAGAATGATCAGAACTTTGTCAATGACTGCTAGCTTTCTTATTTTTTTGCCATCTCTGCCTATGTCCCCCTTCCAACTCAGGAACAGCCAGAGAAAGCCAAATATGACCCCCAAACCTATCACAGAAGATGCCCTGCTTGCTCCAGCTTCCTCATGCCAACAACCAGCAATCAGAACATACCTGAAATCCCTCCCTTTTTTTTTTTCAGTATAAAGCTTTTCCATACCCCTGCCTGCCTTTGAGTCTCTGCCAAATACAAGAGATAGTAGCTGACTCCCTTGTTATAGCAAGTCTGGATGAATGCACTGTTCTCATTCAATTGCTCTTTGTTTACTTCTACAATGCACAATAAATAAAATAAACTTGTAATGATCTCCTAGCTATCATTGACTTAGTGGAATGGAACTCATAACCAGAACATGTTGAAAGTAATCTGAGGAGAATAGAATTGTGTGAAAATGACAATATCATAAGAATAGCCATTCAGCAAAGAACATTTGTAGGGATAAAAGAAAAGAGAAAGAGAAGTCTGTTTCTATGGGATGTGCTACAGACCACTCAGTCAGACTGAAGACAAGGATAATATTTTCATGATATAGATTATAAAACTGGTTTTAAAAAAAAAAAAGACAAAATCTAGTAAAAGATGGGACCATAAACTATCTGCAAGAAATGTAATTCTTCACAAACAGATAACTGATACATTTCTGATTCACCTGGTAAACATTTAGCAAAATGTTAACATTTAACAAAACCAAGAAGATTATGGGGAATGGGGAAGGAATCAAAATTAATTGCTGTCTTCTTATTAGCAAAGATTTGGAAACATGGGAGGAACAGAACTAATTGAATTGCATTGAGTTGAACTAATCTGAAGAATGCACAGTTTTGCAAGCAATAGACTAAGAAAAGGGCTGGATCCAGGCAGAGACATTTTGTGGCCTTGTAATAGGCACTGGGCTCACTGATAGAAATTTAACATCTCCCTTTTTTTTTCTTTTGAGCCTTAGGCTAAAGCCTTAGGTTAATAAACCTCCACATTTACACATAAAGCAATCAGATCTGAAATTATGTCATTTTAGCATACAATTTTATTTCTGATATGCTAGTTTTGGTAGATATTTTGGGCCTTAGCACTAAAAAAATGAAATAAGAAAAGCCACCATCTACATTCTACTGCAGTTGTATTTCCCACTTAGTGTTTTCAAATTGCCTACACATCACTTTAATCAATGTTTATATTTTATTTTCCCATTATCATTTTACTGAATCAACTCATAAAGTTGGTATTGAAAAAAACAGTGTGGCTAATGATTTCAACAGCTAAGTAATCAACCCTTTCTAACTGGAGGGGGAAGACCTTGAGATAAGGGGCCAAGTCTTAGACTGCCAAATGCATCTCTCAGCATGCATGCATTCTAGAATTTTCAGGTAAATCTGCACTTAAATGATAATAATAACCAATAGTTTCAAGAGAAGATAAAAGAAAATGCATCTCTGGTCACTTCTGCACCATGCAAATTACCAGCATTACAACTGAATAAAATCTATTGATTTTATTATTTTCATTGAAAGACAATTTATTTTATTTTTAACAGGTAAATACAGTTCACTAAATAAGTATTTGCAATCATTAAATACATATTTGCATAACTATGTGCAAGACACTGTAGTCTATCATAAAAAAGGCCAAACAAAAGATGGAAGATTTATTATCCAAATTTTCCAGTTTTTAAAATGTATTTACTTTGTTTATACCTATCAATGTTTCTCTTAGAGACATCCAATCCATGTATCTTTTAGAATGCCATAAAAATGTTTACTCTTTTTCAAATATATTTTTTATTTATTTTTAAAGGATACACAGATCACACAAAATGTTACATAAAAAAAATAAGAGGTTCCCATATTCTCCACTCCCCACAGACCCCACTCCTTCCACATCAACAACGTCTTTCATTAGTGTGTTACATTCATTGCATTTAATAAATACATTTTGGAGCACTGCTGTTGTGGAATTTAAGAGAAGTTCAATTATTTGAGTATAGAGAGGCCAGGACTCAGCAATGATTTTGAGAAGGAAAAATGGTTTATTGACGGCCGGCCGGACTCGGGAGCTTTCAGTTTGAATCCCGAGCCCTGAACAAGATTTTCAAACGTCTTTTATACAGAGAGGAAAGGCCAAATGGTCCCTTTGTTTCAGTTCTCAATAGGCTTCAATTAGCATATATCTTCCACATCTTAGGTAAGCTTTTAGCATGGACTCCAGACATTCTAGATAAGCCTTTAGCATATTTGGTTTTTGCATTTCCCCTAAATACTTAAAGTTTATAGCCCCCGCATTGTTAAACATTTCCTGGGACTGGAGCCGCTGCCAGTCCCCAAGGGCAGGACTGCAGCCCCCCACCGTTCCACACCCACAAGTCAAACAACTTAGTTATCTCTGAAGAGACAAAGAGCCCTCCACCCATAGCCCACATCACTGCTACACAGCATGAATTATAGTTTACATTGTAGTTTATACGCTCTCTCAGACCATTCAGTGGGTTATGGCAGGATATATAATATCCTGCATCTGTCCCTGCAATATCATTCAGGACAACTCCAACTCCCGAAAATGTCCCTATATCACTCCTCCTTTTCCCTCTCCCTGCCTTCAGCAACTCCAGGGGCCACAGTCTCCACATCAATGACATAATTTCTTCCATTGCTAGAGTCACAATACTTCTATAGTAGAATACAAGTAACTCCACTCTAGTCCATATTTTATTCCCCGATCCTGAGGACCCTGGGATGGTGATGCCCACTTTACCACTCAGTAGAGAGGGGAGCTTCAATTCCACATAGCTGATGGATGGGACTCTCCTGCCTGTAGCTGTAGACTCTCTCGGGTCCTTGGTGTGGTGGTTGTCCATTTTCACTTCCCTGTCTGACCTGAGTAAGTCCAATGAACAGGAGAGTACATGCTGCAACTCTGCTGAGGCTCATGGCTCAGCTGGCACATGGATAACCCAGAGAATCAAGTTTCCTGGACATACACCAACCACAGGTTCAATAAAAGGAACAGAAGAGGCATGCATAGAGAAGTCATATCAAGTCAAACTCTGTCACACTCAGGAGCACAAATTCCAAAGTAGGGCCCACTGGCAAGGCACCAAACTCTGGAGCCATCTGCCATGACCATAGGACCTGGGTGTCTCCGTAGCCCTCAGGAACACCACTACCTGGGGTAGCAGGTAGACTTTGAATGTCTATGAGATCCTGCTGAGACATGCATAAGTGCAACCCCTCTGATGACATCCCAACTCATTTTAAAGTCTTTTAGCCATATAACCTCTTTACCATTCCCTGCTTTTATTCAAGGTTTTTTTTCAGTTTCATCACCAGCCAGTACTTGGTACTAATCCCTCAGCACCAGGGAGGCTCATCCCTGGAGTCATGTCCCATGCTGGGGGGGAGGTAATGCATTTATGTGCTATGTTTGGCTTAAATAGTGGCCATATTTGAGCAACATGGAGGCTCTCAGGAGGTAACTCTTAGGTACCCTGCAGCTCTAGGCCTAGTTGAAATTTCAAGTGCAACAAGCTCACAAGCATAGTCATCAGTATTAAGGGACCATCATTGGACCATCCTTCCTTACTGGTCATTGCCTCTGCACTTAGGAGATTTTTGCTGTTCCATTGGTGAATGTGGCAGAGCTCCCCAGGATGGGAACCCAGCACTCCCTCAGTTGTTGTGTAAATCTGTACCCACTATCAATACCCAACAAACATCCGAACATATCTATATACCCTATATGCATGCCCAGGTGAACTCTCTCCCATACATTCCCCATCAATGACACCCCACACCAATGAGCCTTCCCTGCCATAGTTGAACCCCTCTGGGATCCAAAACTTCTTTCAAATGAAGCCTAATTATTGCCAAATTCAATTAATAGGAAAATGAAATAATAATGATAGGTTTAAACATTAGAAATAAAATACATAATAATTCAGAAAAACTAAAATAAAGTAAAAAAAATTGGGATATTAAAAAAATGAAAAATATAATTTTTTTGATGTTTTGCCTTTCATCACTGTAATATGTGTTGCCCTGTATGTACAGTGGCAATCTCTTCCATTTCTCCTCAGGGTCTTACCTTTTCTTTTGGCCAACCAATTCAGCTGTGTTTAAGGTTACTTTTAAAAATTAAAATAAATATTTTTCAAATGTTTTTTTCTGGACTTGGATTACCTGAAGAATATGCTTGAAGTAGCTCCCAGAAAACACAATCATACAAACAGAAAATGTTGATTTTGTGAATGATGATCTGGGTGTCTGATGAAGTGAATACTAAGGTGCCACCCCTCCTTCCCCCAAAAAGGTCCCAATTCTCTAGGTGCACATGCAGTACTTTAATGAACAGGAGATTATCCATTGTGAGTCACATCATTCTTTCAACAACAGATATTTGGAAACAAAGAAGGCACCCTACAGAAATGCATACATAGTTATAAATGTTAAAATAGGAAGAAAGGTACATTTTAGAATTCAGGAAATATAATTTTCCAATAAAAGTATGTATACATATGTATAATACATATTTCCTCACAGTTCTATCTATCTATCTATCTATCTATCTATCTATCTATCTATCTATCTATCTACCTATCTTTCTAGCATTTAATGTCATTCACATAAACATCTATGTGGGAAAACCCCCAACATCACAGCAAGTATATTTCAATCTCACATCCTGATTAACACATGCCATCAGTAGAAGCACACTTCTCACATAGGTGATGCAATTATCACTGTTTGGGTGCAATTTTCCCCTCTTTAAATATTTCAGTGCAAATGAGAATTTCAGTACAAAAATATCATGGGAAGTTTAAGCTTACCACAGTCAGGAACTCCCAGACCAAATGAAGAACTTCTAGTTCACATGCGCACAAAATGGATGAGTGTAAATAGCTATGGTGAACCTACCTTTAATTTTCATTGCACTTAAATGCATTTAAATAATATTGCACATGAAACTTGATTCTTCTTATATTGATTTGTGTAATTTTAATTACTTAGCATCAATAACTTGCTAAAACTCAATATAGTAAACAGTTCAGATGTTGCATTGGGGGGAAATTAAACATGGCTCTTAACTACAGGAGAAAAATAGAAGGAAAAGATAAAGATGATATAGCTATCTGCCAGCCTCCCAAAGGATATGTTGATTTTCTGACAGTATTTTCTTTTTTCTTTTCCAATACTTTACTGGAGAGCATGCTACTCAGATAAAACATTCAGGTATAGGATTGAGAAAGATACTACTGGTAATAGTTAACTGCCTTTCAGTACCCCTTATGTAAAACTTGACTTGTCTACTAAAGTATTTTGGACAATGGATTTTTTAAACTATATTTTTTAATTTTTTTTAAAGATACTTAGATTACATAAATGTTACATGAAAATATAAGGGATTCCCATATGCCCTGGTCCCTACCCCTCCCACATTTTCCCACATTAACAACATCCTTCATTAGTGTGGTACATTTATTACAATTTATGAACACATTTTGGAGCATTGTTACTAAGCGTGGATTATGTTTACTTTGTTGTCTACACTCTCTCCTGCACAATTTTGTAAGTTATGACAAGATATATAATGCCCTGTATCTGTCATTGCAATGTAAATGTGTTTAAGTGCATATAAATATGTTCAAGTGTTGATGGAGCATTGTCCCGGTGGGTGGAGATTCACACAAAAACCGAAAGAATATAAAATTCCCATACTGGTGCTCTGTCACATTCTCTAATGGGACAGCAAGAATCCCCTGAGTATAGGGACTATGACAAGTGAAGGAAGATGGACCATTGACAGGCCCTTGATATTGATGACTGTACTCATGAACCTTTACTTCTGAAATTGAAACTTAGCCTAGTATTACAGGTTGCCTAAGAATTATCTCCTGAGAGCTTTCTTATTGCTCATATGTGGCCCCTCTCTTAGCTGAACTCATCATATAAGTACATTACCTTCCTCCCAGTGTGGACATGTCTCCCAGGGATGAGCTTCCCTGGCAGATTACTACCAAACACCAACTAGCGATACAATTGGGAAAAGACCTTGACCAAAAGGGGAAAAAGGTAAAGATAAATGAGTTTATATGGTTAAGAGACTTCAAAGTGAGTCAGGAAGTCATTTCAGAGGTTACAATTATGCATGTCTCAGCAGGATCTCATTGACTGCCATAGTAAATATTCCCTCAAATAATGGTGCTCCTGAGGGCTCTGGAGACATCCAGACACTATAGGCAGGGCAGACAGCTCAGGAGTTTGGTGCTGTACCAATGGGCCCTACTTTGGAATTTATGTTCCTTGGTGAGACAGAGTTGGACTCGGTTGTGGTTTCCCTACATTTGGCTCTTCTGCCCCTTCTATTTGAACCTGTAGTTAGTACTAGAGTTGACAGATGTTTGTCTAAGAGACATCTGGGCTGTCCATGTGCCTGCTGGGCCCTGAAATTCAAGAGTTGTAATACTTACTCTCCAGTTCATTGGACTAACCCAGGACAACTAACAAGGAGATGATGATGGACAATGACCAACCCATGAACAGAGAAAGTCTGCAACTGCACGCAAGATAGTCCCATTCATCTGCCCCATGGGATCTAAGCCCCCTCTCAGTTAGAGGTGGAGTGGGCATGACCATCCCAGAATGCTCAGGATTGGGGAATGAACAATGGACTAGAGTAGACTTACTGGTATTCCACATAGACTTACTGTGATTCTAGCAATGGACAATCTTTTTTTTTTTTTAAGATTTATTTCTCTCTCTCCCCTGCCACGATGGTTGTCTGTTCTCTGTGTCTATTTGCTGTGTCTTCTTTGTCTGCTTCTGTTGTTGTCAGCGGCACGGAAATCTGTGTTTCTTTTTGTTGCGTCATCTTGTTGTGTCAGTTCTCCATGTGTGCGGCACCATTCCTGGGCAGGCTGCACTGTCCTTCGCGCTGGGCGGCTCTCCTTACAGGGCGCACTCCTTGCATATGGGGCTCCCCTACGCAGGGGACACCCCTGCGTGGCAGGGCACTCCTTGCATGCATCATCAGTGCACATGGGCCAGCTGCACACGGGTCAAGGAGGCCCGGGGTTTGAACCACGGACCTCCCATGTGGTAGACAGACGCCCTAACCACTGGGCCAAGTCCATCGCCCATGGACAATGCTCTTAAAGCACAGTTTTTAACCCAAGACAGGATTTTCAAAACCACTGAAGAAAAGATGGACTATACACACACACAAACACATATTTATATACTTCCTGTTACTTCTTGTAAACATGCAAGGCAAAAGATACCACAAAGTCATTAAGAAGGTAAAGAATTCTGGTTCTAGCAGATATTATGCTAAGACAACCTTAAACCACTCCCTGACAAAAAATTAGAAATGCCAGATAAAATGCAAAAGTATTTCCTATCAGTGTACAGCTTTTTCTGTAAGTAAGGGAAATTCCCAAAAGCTAGAAATAAAAAGGGAACTGAACCCCTGAGAGATAAGCATATACTCTGATGCAACACCTATTCCAGAAAAATAGTTATCCATTGCAGTAACCTAAATGCTTGGGTAATTTTTCCCTCTTCATGTTGACTTAAAACCCTGTGAATTTTGCCTTAGAATTTCAAATCTAAAATGCACAGATGTTAAATGTATAATTTGATGTGGCTTGAAAAATGTATATACCTATGAAACCAACACCTCTGCATTAGTCAGGGTTCTCCAGAGAAACAGACCTGACAGAAGATGTGTGTGTGTGTGTGTGTGTGTGTACAGATATTAAGAGATTTAGTATAGGAATTGGTTCATGAAACTGGGAATTGATGAGTTTGAATTCTCTAGGCAGTCACAAGTTGGAAACTCCAATGAGGTGATGAATTCCCCAGAAGAAGCTGACTTGCTGAAATAGAGATAGAAATCTTTCTGATTGCTGAAATCACCCATTCTCACTTTAAGTTCTCCAACTGATTGGATGAGGAGACTCCTTTCATTACTGAAGTTTATCTCCTTTATTGATTATAGCTGTAATCAGTCATAGATGGAATCTACTGACTAATGATTTAAACCCACAAAATTTTCTAACAGTAACAATTAGGCCACTGCCTCCCTAACCAAACAACTGGACACAATAACCTAGTCAAGTTTACACATGAAATTAACCATCACAACCCCCTGTCAAGATATAGAATATTTCCATCATTCCAGAAAGTTCCCTCATGAATCCTTCCAGTCAATCCCCGCACCTACAGGCAATTACTGTTCTGATTCTTATTATTGTACATTAGATTTGCCTATTTCTGAGTTTAATATAAATAGAATCATAATGTTTATATTATATTGTACAAAGCTACTTTCACTCAAAATAATGTATAAATTCATGCATGCTGTTGGTATGTATTAGTAATTCATTCTTAATTACTGCTGAGTATTATTCCATTGTATAAAAGGAATATTTGTTCAGTGAATGGACATTTGGATTGTTTCCAGTTTTTGGCTATTATGATAAAGATGTTATAAACATTCTTGTGCAAGTTTTTTTTGTTTTCATTTCTTTAGGTTAAATACCTAATAGTGGAATTACTGTACATTGGGTAGTTATATGTTCAACTTTATAAGAAATTACCAAAAATGTTTTCCAAAGTTACTGGAACATTCTACAATTTCATGAACAATGTATGAGAATTCTTTTAATTTTAACTAGTCTAGTTGGAGTGAATTTGTCTCATTTGAAAATTTCATTTCTTTGATGACTAATGATCTCAAGAAACTTTTCATGTGTTCACTGACTGTTGCATATATTCCCTTGTGAAGTGTTTATTCAAGTCTTTTACCTATTTTTTGTCTTTTTATATTATTAGTTTGTGGGAATTCTTTATATATTTCAGATACGAGCCCTTTGGCATATGTATGTATTGCAAACATTTTTTAAATCCATCTTGGCTTTCTTTTACATTCGCCTAATAATGTCTTTTAGCAAGCAGAAGCTTTTAATTGTGATTAAAGGCAATTTGTCATTTCTTTCTTTTACATTTCATGTTTTTTTTGTCTTGCTTAAGAACACTTTGATTATCCAAAAAACATGAAAATATTCTCCTTCATTTTCTTCTAAAATCTTTATAGTTTTAGCTTTGTTATTTAAGTCTATATTCCATCTCAAATAATTTTTTAAGGTACCACAGCCAGGAATTGAAACTAGGACCTCATTTGAGGGAAGCTGGTGCTCAACCACAAGCCACATCAGCAACCCTGAGTTGGATTTTTCATTTGTTTGCTAGTTGTTTGTTTTTTTTAGGAGGCAGGGGGATCTGAAATTGGGACCTCCCATGTGGGAAGCAGCCACTCAACTGCTTGAGCCATATCTGCTCACCTCGAATAAATTTTTATATAAGGTATGAGTTGGAGAATTGAAGTTTATTTTTTTCATAGATATCCAGTTTTTTCATTTGCTAAAAAAAATTTCTTTCTTCATTGAATTGCCTTGGTACAACTGTCAAAAATTAATTGAGGGCAACCAGCAAGATGGTAACAGAGTAAGGAGATACTAGAGTCAGCTCATGCTATAGGGCAGTTAGTAATCACCCAGAGCTATCTAAAGCACCCGTTTAGGGTTTCCAGGAACCAGAGGAGCATCCTGCAAAATCCTTGAAAGAATGGAAGGAGTAGACTGCCCATCTGCAGAGAAGATTCATAAATAGAACCCTCCATGCCACGGAGGCTGGTGCCATTTTCCACTGTTTGGGAGCTATTCTGTGGCTGGAATTGGAAGCTCCACTTCCTCAAAACAGAGGAGGAAAAGACAGTTGGCTGCAGAATTGAGTGGGAGAGAGTGTAAGCTACAATGTGAACTGTAGTCTATGCTTAGTGGCAGTGCTCCAAGATGTGTTAGTCAATTGCAATCAATGTACCACACTGATGAAAAAGGTTGTTGACATGGGGAAGGGTGGGAGGTATGGGGAGTGGGGAATATGGGAATTCCTTATTTTTTTTTTATGTAGCATTTAATGTAATCTAAGTGTCTTTTAAAAATAAATTAAAAATATACTAAATAAATAAAAAATAAAGTAGTCAAAAAAAAAACAAAAAACAAAGAGTGCGAGAGAGAGTTGGTCAACAACTTTAGCTACTAATTAGTAAATTCAGTGGGCTAAAGAATAATCCTAAGAACAGCCAAAATTTGAAACTGTGCAAGTCAGAAAGAGGCCAGTAGCAGCCGTTTTAACTGTCCCCTGCATGCGGGGAAGCGGGGCAGACTGAAAATCAAAGTGCTTGTAGGGACCGGCTTCTTTCCACCCAGATTGGACTGCAGCCTTCGCCTACACTTTAGCCCCACCTCTGGCAGGAAGGAAGCTGGCGGGACTTGCACCAGCCTTTCTGGGTAACCTCAGGTACATTCAGCTGGCAGACTGAATAGTCAGAAGTCTACTGAGGCAATTGTGGTCATTTTAGACAGACGTGGCATAGATTCTTGCCCACACCTGCAGCTCTATCCCTGCCCCAGGCAGAGAGGGAAGGGGCATGAAGCTTCATCAATCTCTCAAGCCAACTATAGTCTAGGTCTGCATGACTTGGATTACTACACATGACTGTGGCTCTGTCCTTGCATCTGTCACTGGAGAAAGGTGGGAGAAGAGGTCCCTGCGGCAAAGAGGGCAGCTTGAGCCTCCACATCAAATAGTACCAATTATATCCTCAGCTCCTATTAAACAACCAGCAAGGGAGAAAGGGCAGGAAGCCCTAAACTAAAGAGAAAAACCGCATCGAGTAAGTCATATGCCAAGACACCAAAAAATAAATAAATAAATAAAAATTGCAGTCCATACCAAGAAACAGGAAGATATGGCCCTGTTAAAGGAAAAAGATAGGCCTCCAGATGACATAAAGGAGTTGAGACAACTAATCATAGATATTCAAACAAATCTCCTTAATAAAGTCAATGAGATGGCTAAAGAGATTAAGGATGTTAAGAAGACATTGGGGAAGCAGCAGTGGCTCAAGCAATTGAGCTCCAGGTTACCATATGGAGGACCCAGTTTTGATCCCTGGGACATCCTGGTAAAAGAAAGAAAAAAAAAGGCATCCCAGACCTGTGCAGTGAGGTGCAGGCCCCCATGCAGTGAAATGATGCACAAAAAAAAAAAAAAAAAAGATAATGCAACCAAATAGAAAAAAAAAGAAGACACTGGATGCGCACAAGAAGAATTTGAAACCATACATAGCAGATCTTACAGGAATGAAATGCACAATAAATGAAATTAAAAATACACTAGGTTGGGAAGTGGCTGTGGCTCAATCAGTTGGGCTCCTGTCTACCATATGGGAGACCCTGGGTTCACATCCCAGGGCCTCCATGTGTAGGCAGGCTCGCCCACATTCCATGGAGAGCTGCCTGGCCCTCAAGGGCCACGGAGTGCTGACTTGGCAAGGTGACACAACAAAAAGGGAGACAAGAGTGCACAGCAAATGAACACAGAGAGCAGACAACAAGCAAGTCACAAAGAGGGGCGGGGGGGCAGATAAATAAAAATAAATACAGACACACAGAAGAATGCACAGCAAATGGACACAGAGAACAGACAGCAAGCAAGCCCAAAGCAGGAGAGGGAATAAAAAAAAAATACACTAGCTTCATATAACAGCAGATTTGAGGAGGCAAAAGAAAGGACTGGTGAACTTGAAGAAATGACCTCCAAAAGTGAGCATACAAAAGAACAGCTGAAGAAAAGAATAGTAAAAATTGAACAAGTTCTCAGGGAACTAAATGACAGTAAGAGATGTGCAAACATACATGTCATAGGTGTCCCAGAAGGAGAAGAGAAGGGGAAAGGGGCAGAAGGAATATTTGAAGAAATATTGGTAAAAAATTTCCCATCCTGTTGAAAGACATAGATATCTGTGTCCAAGAAGCACAGTGTCATCCCATCTGAATAAATCTGAATAGAACAACTCCAAAACACATACTAATTGGAATGTCAAATGCTAAAGACAAAGAGAGAATTCTGAGAGCAGCAAGAGAAAAGCAATGCATAACAATAAAGGACACCCAATAAGATTTAGTGCCAATTTCTCACCAGAAACCATGAAGGCAAGAAGACAGTGGTATGATATATTTAAGATACTGCAAGAGAAAAAGTTTCAGCCAAGAATCTTATATCTGGCAAGACTGTCTTTCAAAAATGAGTGTGAGTTTAGAATATTCACAGATAAACAGAAACTGAGAGAGTTTATATTCAAGAGACCAGCTTTGCAAGAAATACTACAGGGTGTGCTACAGTCTGAAATAAAAGACAGGAGAGAGAGGCTTGAAAGAGAGTCTAGAAATGAAGATTATATCAGTAAAAGTAACTAAAAGACTCAAAAGAGCTGTGAAAATAAAATATGACAGATAAAACCCAAAGGCCAAAATGGGTGAAATAAGAACTGCCTTTACAGTAATAACACTGAATGTTAATGGATTAAACTCCCCAATCAAAAGACACAGACTGGTGGAATGGATAAGAAAATATGAGCCACCTATATGCTGTCTGCAAGAGACTCATTTTAGACCCAAGAATACTAACAGATTGAAAGTGAAAGGCTGGAAAAAGATATTCCATACATGCAGTAACAACAACCAGAGTAGCTATACTTATATCATATAAAATAGACTTTAAAAGACACTAGTATGGTGCAATCTGAGGAGGAAGTCAGGAACAAAATTCCATTTACAATATGGAATTTGTGACTAAAAGAATCTAATATTTAGGAATAAAATAACCAACAATGTAAAGCACTTGTATTCAGAAAATTATAATGCATTGCTAAAAGAAATTTTAAAAGACCTAAATAATTGGAAGAACATTCTGTGCTCACAGAGTGGAAGACTAAATAGCATTAAGATGTCAATTCTACCCAATTGATATACAGATTCAATGCAATCCCAATAAAAATGCCACTTTTCTTTTTTTAAAGATTTATTTTATTTATTTATTTCTCACCACACCCTTGTTTGCATTTTCTGTGTCTGTTTGCTGTGTGCTCGTCTTCTTTTTAGGAGGCACTAGGAACTGAACCTGGGACCTCTGATGTGTGATGGAGGCACCTAATTGCCTGAGCCACCTTAGCTCACTGCTTAGTTGTGTCTCTCATTATATTTTCCTCATATCTCTTGTTGTATCACCTTGTTGTGTCAGCTAGCTGTACCTGCCTGTCACATCAGCTCACTGTCTTGTTTGTCTTCTTTAGGAGGTACCAGGAATTGAACCTGGGACTTCCCATGTGGTAGGTGGGAGCTCAATTACTTGAGTCACATCCACTTCCCAACATTTTTTAAGTAAATGGAAAACATGATTATCAAATTTATTTGGAGTGGTAAGGGGTCCCAAAAGCCAGATACACCTTAAAAAGGAAAAGTGAAGTTGGAGGACTTTCACTTCCAGACTTTAAATCATATTACCTAGCTATGGTGGTAAAAACAGCATGGTATTGGTATAAAGACAGACACATAGAACAATGGAACTGAATTGATGGTTCAGAAACAGACCTGCACATCTATGGTAAAGTTATTTTTGGCAAGCCTGTAAAACCCACCCAGCTCTGGCAGAACAGTCCATTCAACAAATGTTACTAAGAGAACTGGATATCTAAAGTGAAAAGAAAGAAAGAGGACCTCTATTTCACATCTTATACAAAATTAACTCAAAATGGATCAAAACCTAAATATAAAAGCAGGAACTATAAAGCTTCTAGAAAAAAATGTAGGAAAACATCTTCAAGATCTGGTGGTAGGTGGTAGATTCTTAAAGGAGATAAGAGGAGGACTGAGATGGACTACTATTCTTAATATATGTAGAAGTTTTTAGGTAACTTTACTGTAAAAGTGTGGAAATGTATAGAGTTGATGATAACACATTATAAGGAGTAGCAGCTGGGTTATTAATGGGATTGTGGCAGGAAAGGATAGTCTAGGGATGTAAATGTCAATTTAAGAAAGCTATAGAATAATCTAGGGACTCAATAACACAGTAAACCCAGAGGTGGATGAGAATTGTTGTTGATGGTACAGATGAAAGAGCGTCCTTTGTGAGCTAGAGCAGATGTATATCACTATTGCAGAGTGGTGGGAATATGGAGAAGCATGGGAAAAATACAACTGGAGTGACCTATGGGATTTTGAAAATATTTTTTCATAATCTGTAACAAATGTCTCACAACAATGCAAGGTTTTGGTGGAGGGTTGATGTATGGGACAAGATAAGATCTAATCTTGGCCCACACACCTAACAGGTAGCCTTAGCTGAGAAGTTTTCTAACAGTTCCTCTCCACATTTTAACATTTCTTTCAATACCTGTACCACTTTTCTCCCAGAGGCCAAATTTTAATTGTTTTAGTTAGCCCATAATCGCAAAAAGCCATCTTTCTTTGAAGTTCCAGACAGGATTTAATCTCAGCAGCTCTGGGATGGAATGACCATAAAGGTTTAGTCAAATCAAGACTGCTGAGATTCAAACTTTGTGTCTTGTGACATCTCAGTCTGAAATGCCAGTAGATTCCTTCCCTATAATAGCAGGTGAAGGAGGGGGAAAATATTTTAGTTGTGTGTGTGTGTGGGGGGGGAGGAGGGGTGGATTCAAAAGGAAAAGAGGTTAGAAATGACTCCCTGCTTCACTCAGGAATGGAGGAGTCTAGACTCAAGTGGAGGAGAAAAACCTCTACAGGCCCTTGAGGACTATAGGGTTGGGATGGATCTGGGAGCACAGCAGAACTGTCAAGAGAAGGGCAATGAGAAGCTCACAAGCCCCAACACCAACAGGTTGCAGCTAAAGTTGAAGAGGAAGAGCAGAAAAGAACCATGGAAAAACCTGGGCCATGAGCCAGAAGTGAAAGAGGGACCTTTGGGCAGCCATGACCCAGCAAGGGCCCCCTTAACAGGAGGCAACCACTATTTAAAAGCTACAGAGCCTCCCTCTTGGTCTGGGGCCATTAGCTGAAAAGTGTGTCAGCACCAGGCCTTCATTTACTTTGTGAAGCCAGGTCTCTAGTCATTTTCTGAAGAAAAATAAAAAGGGTTGAGGAAGAATTGCTTTTTTTCCCCTTCAGAACTGATGGGAGTGAACCCATTAAGTGTTTTACTAATAAAGGTAGTCACCTCTGAAAGGCATTGTGGGGTTTGAGAATGAATGCTACTTTAATAAATCTTGTCTGTGATGCTGTTGCCAATGGTACAAGATGATAGGTGTAGTTTACCCAGGAGTGATGTGAGAATCTGTCAATATACCATAGCCTAAAATGTTTAAGAAAGCCATGTGAGTGGTTTCAATCATTTAAGTGGTCAGAGTGAGCCACCTTAGCCACCACAAGTAATTCAGTATAGATAAAAATGGATTTTGTGTCACCTTTCCTTGCCATTCTTCCTCCCTTACATGCCTCCTCCATACTCCCAGAGTTTCCATGTTTCCTGGGGGAACAGCCACCCCATAAGCTTTCCCATAACCAGGAGTCTGCCCTTCTGGGAAGCACCTCTAAGCATGAATCAGCCACAAGTATAAGCTAATTATAGGTTCAAATAAAAGGAGTAGAAGAATCATGAGTAGGAAAATTATAAATGAGTCAAGCACTGTTATGCTGGAGAAATAGATTATCATATATTCCAGGATAAGGCCAACTGAATGGGGTGCTGATTTTATGAGGTTGTGCGCCTTGCCTGTAGTTTCTGGATGTTTCTAGAGCCATTGGGAGCACCCCTGTTTGAAGCTTTGTTTACAATGGCAGTTAGTGAGATTAGTGAGATCTGCCTAAAATGTGCATAAGATAACCTCTGAAATGACCTCCTCACTCATTTTGAAATCTCTTATCCATAAAAACCCCTTTGTCTTTAATATTTCCCCCTTTTGGTTAAGGTCTTTTTCCAAATGCATCACTGGTTAGTGCTTGGTAGTAATCCCATGGTGCCAGGGAGGTTCATCCCCAGGAGTCATGTCCCATGTCAGGGGAAGGTAGTGAGTTTATTTGCTGATTTTGGCTTAGAGGGAGGCCACATTTGAGTAACGGGGAGGTTTTCATGAGGTAACTCTTAGGCATTAGAATTGTTAGGCTAAGTTTCACTTTTACAAGAATAATGTTCATAAGTACAAGCATTAATATTGAAGGCTTGGCATATTGCCCTCTTTTCTTTTATGAGACACTCCCTATAGACTCCAGAGATTTTTGATTATTGTTGTTTTTAAATATTTATTTTCATTTATATTTCCACCCTCCTTGTTGTTTGTGTTCACTGTCTGCTCATTGTTTTAGGAGGCACTGGGTACCGAACCTGGGTCCTCCCACATGGAAGATAGGCACTCAATCACCTGAGCCACCTCAGCTCCTTGGTTTGTTGTATCTCTTATTGTCTTTCCTCTTTGTGTTGCTTTCATTGTGTCATCTTGTGTCAGCTCACCATGCCTGCCCGCCATGCCAGATTGTCTTCTTCAGGAGGCACTGGGAACCAAACCCAGGACCTCCCATGTGGAAGGAGGAAGCCCAATTGCTTGAGTCAGATTTGCTTCCTTACTCCAGAGATTTTTGCCACTCTATTTGAGAAAGTAGCAGGACTCCCCAGGATGAGAGTTTATCAGGTGCTTTATAACTTATTTGAAAATGAGGAAGCTCTGGATTCTGCTCTAGAGTGGAAGAGAAGATCATCCATAAATGACTAACTGTAGCATCATGTGGCAATGCTACATTCAGATATATAATAATAATAGTAATGACAGCTACTATTTATTGAGTTCCCACTGTGTGTCTGGCATTATACTAGTCAATTCCAATATCTTGACATATTTAATTCTTACAATAACCCTTCAAGGAAGGTATCATTATCCCAATTATGCAAATGAGGAAACTAAAGCAATATGGTTAAGGTTCACTTGGCTAATGGCAGAGCCAGAATATAATTTAGGTCTGTCTGATTCCAATACTATGAGTTCACATGTGGAGGCTGTGAGAGGGAACAGTGGGAAAGCATGGATAAGGAATGATTGATTTCATTAGGAAGGGAGGTAGAGGAACCATCACAGAGGAGATGAATTTGACCTTGTGGAATTAGGAGTTTGCAGGCCAAAAAGGAAAGGAAGAACATTTTAGCAGAAGAGGTTGTATGAACAAAGATGCAGAAGCATGATGTATTTGGGGAACAGAGATAGGTTGGCACAGTGTGATGATGGCACAGAGGATATGGGATGGGACTATGGTTGTCCAGCTCTACACTTTCAAGTTGCATAGTTGTCCCAGAACTGGCACCCACTATCTCACTTCGTTCATAGCCTCAAGGGTGAACCATGTTGCCTTGTCCCACCTTGCACTACATTTCTGGTCTGTTCTGGCTCTCTCAGCTCCCAATACCTTGCCACCTAATGTTTAATACTGTCCTTCTGGACTGATCTCCTAGTTTCCTTTCCTGATCATCATTTTATTCCACCAACTAGACTGCTTCCAGTAGCTCAGAACAGTCTACCCGCCCAATCTAGCTTGAGAGCTAGGACATTACCCATGTGCTATCTGAGTTTTCCAGCCCCAGGAATGGGACAGGACAAAGTCTATTCATGAACTTGAATTTTACTGTCTTGGCCATTGCTTCTTGAGATACAGGGATGGGCTTCATAACATCACAAGCCATTCGAATTATAGGCAAACTATTGTAAACAAATGTTTTAAGGATCATTGTTCATATCTTTCTTTAGATTCCCAAAGGGAAATATGACTTTTCCAAAAGATTAAAAACTAAAGAAACTCTGCATTGTCCAACACTATAGCTACAAGGTACATGAAGCTAATTAAATGATCTAAAATGAAATAAATTTCAAATTTCAGTTTCTCAGTCTCACTAGTTATATTTCAAATGCAAACATGGGCATTGGACAGCATGGATTATGGAGTATTTCCACCAGTGCAGAAAGTTCCACTGGACAGTGATGGCATAGGAAATGGGAAGACATTGCAAATGTTAAAGAAGGGTATGACATGATCAAACAAGTGATTTGAAAGGATAATTCTCACAACAGTGTGGTAAACAGATATGGGGAGGGAAAAGCCATGAATCAGGGAAACTAGCCAGGAAGAACTGATCTCAAATGATGATAGCAATGGGAATGGAGATGATGTCACAGTTTTGAGAAAAGTGCATTTGGGAAGGAAAGGAACAGGGAATGAAGGCAGAGAAAAAAGTCAAAGGCCAGTTGAAGCCTTCTAATTTGAACAATGGTAAATGCCCCAACTGGTTCCTCTCTGACATCTTGTCTACTGCCCTCTTCATTTGCCTTTAATACCATACCTGGGGTCTTTACACTCCCATTCCCTCTGCTTAGAACACTCTTCCTCCAGGAATCGCAATGTCTCCATCTGTCACCTCCATTAAGTGTTTGCTCAAAGGGCCTTCCCTCACCAATGAGTGGCTAACTAGGAGACTAAGAGATAAGGAACATCATAGAAATAGGTGTGAGGGTAAGAAGGATGATAACTGATTTTACATTTGCTGAGTTTGAGTCTGGACCAATAAAATGTTGGAATATCAAAGATCAGTAAGATGTATTCTTTGAAGGAGGGCAGACTATTGATAACAAGTAGCATTTTGAAAAAGGTAAAACTGTTCTTACCCTGGGAACCACCCATCTTTTCAAATCTTCCTTCAGGAAATGTCCTTATAAACTCAATGATACTAAGTCAAGAAATATGAATAGGTGCAATGTGTTATTCAACCCAAGTGATATTCATTTTAATGTGAGGAAGGGTCCCAAGCCGTACACAGAAACTGTTGAGAACATAGTTCCCTAATCCTCTCTCCTCTAGTACCTCATAGGTGACTTTCTGATCTCCTTATGAGCTGCATAAAGCAATTTTTGAAAGGCATTCGGCAAAGGGTGGTAACAAAAATTCTTTGTGACAATCCCTCTTTACTCAAAAAAGTTTAGTGAATCAAACATCCCATCCCCTCACCCTCCGAGCATGTTGATAATCACAATGTTACTGTATAATATGAAAATTTCCAAACAGAACTAACTCAGGTCTATAAATACACATGATTAAGGTTTCAAATATAGCACTGCATTATTTTCATAGTGGTTATTTCTGTGTGGTGATTGCCTGGCTGATTTGCAATTTCAGAATACAAATGGCTTTTCTCCATAACTAATAGGAAACTTGGCAGGGTACTGCATAACAAGGCTCTCTCTGAAAAAGTCCGCTGAACAGTGGTAAGTGCTCTTTTTCTGAATTATATAAGCAGGGTTGACAAGAGGGGAACGATGCTGCTAAATGAAATAATGTCTATTTGGTTTGTTCTGGGGCTTCTAGAATACTGACTCTTTATGTAATAAATAATAAAATGAACAAAAGCTCACATCCCTGTGATATTCTAAACTAAATATACTATAGAACAAATTAGGAATAAATGCCTATAGAGATTTCCCTGACACCAGACTCACAAGTAACTAAATCGATTTTTAAGTCAGAATGATGTAAATAAACTCATAACCATGGTGACTGAACCAAAAAAGGAAATGCCTAAAGCTGTTATAGTTGTTATAAGCAAAACACTGACTAAAGATCTTATCATCTGCACCTAATAGAAAAGTAGATTTATGACCATAGAGTAATGTAAATATCTTAACTTTTTAATATTATCACAGAAAACAAATAACCCTTCTAATGAGACCTTTCTAGGCAAATATTACAAAACAGTTATATTATGAAGCAGTTTAGATGCTGATGAACTTTGGAGTCAAAAAGTTCAAATTCCAGTTCTCACACTTATTAATTTTGTGATTTGGAGATTTCTGGGAAGATGAAGGATTGGAGAGATGCAGGATTCACTTCTCTCCCAGAAAAGTAGCTAGAGGACAGGCAGAAACTTCCTGGAAAAAATGTTCTATGGTATAGGAAGGCTGGACACTCAAAACAGAGAGGGGCAAAGAAAAAGGAAAACTCTGTGAGTAAAAGTTGCAGCTGCAGCTGCCAGTGCTCATTCCCCCAACCTCAGAAAAGACAGCATTGAGTCTCCTGGTACCTGGCTAGGAGCTACAGACACATGGGGCCATAATGGTTCACTTCCTCAGGAAAGGGGAGAGAGAGGTATGCAGTCTAAGGTTGATGCAGCTTTTGGCCAACATATTTGGTCTGCTGTGTCCCAAGAATCCTTCCAGACCTGGTAGGGCCATGCCTTTGTTTGTCCCGGGAACTGGTAGAGGACTAAAGAGATCCAACCCTGTCAAAAACCCTCCCTACTGCCTGGGACTGGTTACTGAGGACTCAGAGGAGAGTGAAATTATTTCATACCCAGGAAAGAGAGGAGACCGCCAGCAAAGGTTGGAGAACAGCTTCTGAGAAAGTGTGAGTTGTGAAACTCCAAAGAGCTCTAAGGTAGCTTCCTCTGTCACATTTTTCTGGTAGGTGTTACAGTGAACACATTCCTATCAGGGTGGGAACTGAGAGGTCTGTCAAAGAGCACTATCTACTGGCAGGTCAAGGAAGTGTGTGCAAGGAAAATAAAAGTAAACACATAAAAGATGCTTTCTTGTGTCTTTACAGCATCTCTCCCCAAGGCCCTTGGAAGCTGGTCTGCAACTCATTACTGGGTCCATGGCCTGGATTTAAGCAATGAAACAAGGATAATCATAAATAGCTATGAAAATAATCAAAGAACAGCAGTAACACACAGCCTCCTGCCACTAAATCCCTATGCAAGAGAGAGAAAGTTGAGGGTTAATCTGTGAAGAATTGGTAAAAAAAACCTGTCCGTAAATCTTTGAAAATGAATAGAAATGGTGAAAGCACATCATAGTGTTTATAACTAGCAGTGCTATTATATGGATATGATATGAGTTGAAAGGGAAGGGCTAAGGTCCTGTATATTACTAGAAAGGAAGCTAAAAAATGTAACATGGGACTGTATAGCATAGCGAAACCTCATGCGAAATGTGAGCACGAGTAATATTGCATATATAAGACCGTTTTTCTTTGAAACAAAGCAAATGTACATTAATGTTACAAGATGTTACTATCAGGCAAAAGTACCACCAAAGCAAACTATGGGCAGTAATGTGTAGTAATATGTTAATAATCTTCCATTAAGGGTTAAAAAAAAAAAAGGGAAATGATTTAGGTAAAAGAAACAAGACAAAAAGTACTACGTATTGTCTGAATTCATCTATACAAAATATAAATACAAATAAATTAGAGATGGGAACAGAAGAGCAGCTATATATGGCAGTGGAAGGATAGAGAGATTGAGATGTGATTATTAAGGGGTAGAATATTTTGTCTTTTTTAATTAATTGGAGTAATGAACACATCCTAATATTGATTGAAGTGATGGATGTACCACTCACCCTGTGATTATGCCAAGTAACACTGATTGTACCCTTTGGATGGATTGTATGGTTTATAAATAGATATCAATTAAATTGATTCAAAAAAAGTTTTCTCATCTATAATACGGGAGTTTTAAAGTAATACTTATGTCTTAGAGTTACTGAGAGTAGATGAAGTAATGCATGTAAAACAGTATCTGGGAAAGTGGATGTGGCTCAGGTGACTGGGCTCCCCCCTATCACATGGGAGGTCACTGGTTTGGTTCTCAGTGCCTTTTAAAGAAGAAGCAAGTTGGCGTGATGGGCAGGTGTGGCAAGTTGACACAAGATACACAAGAAGAAAAAAACATAATGAGAGACACAACAAAGCAGGGAGCAAAGGTGACTCAAGCAATTAGGCATCTCCCTCCTGCATTAGAGGTCCCGGGTTCAGCTCCCAGTGCCTCCTAAAAAAACAAGAAAGACAGACAGAAAGAGCAAGTGAGAAACAACAAGGGGGTGGGGAGAAATAAATCTCTTAAAAAATTAAAATATTAAAACAAACAAACAAAAAGCAGTTTCTGAAAACACCCATGGGTGGTAAATATCATTGATATTTTGTCTGAAAGTCTTTCATTGATTTCTGAGTGTCCTCCTGACTCCATGGTCCCTCTTTCTGGCATATCTTATGATAGTCCTTCCTGCCAGACTCCAGGCCTGCCAGGATATAATAAGGCCAAGTGTAGAAGTCATTCAGCTGGTGTCAAGAGTCCAAGTCCAAAGCAATACACAAAACTTTGTATAAAAGAAACAAATCTAGAGTTAATTGCTCATTAAGAAAGGAGTTTAAGTGAGGAGAAAACAAGCTGGGAACCCAAAATTTAAACCCAAGATAGAGGCAGAGTTAGTAGGAAGCTAATGAAGATTTTCAAGTCTCCTGTTTTGCACAGCCCCTTCCAGGTTATTACAGCTGATTGGTATTCATAACTTTGTGTTCTTTTCATTAAAGGTGGTTCCCCAAACAACACAAGTTTAGGCCTGGAACTATCCCTGTTTAATGCATATGCTCTGAGTTTGAATGGTTGAAAATTGTGGTTCACAGTGGTTAGTCTTAGATGTCTTATTTTCAACTTATCTTAATGAACTTCAGGATTGGTCAGAGATCAGGGATAAGCTGAACCTGTAGGAGGGGTCTAGTGTTCTTGTGATGAAAAGAAGAGCCAAGTGATGTCAGAAGTGAGGCAGGGTCTGACTAAGTTGGTATTAAGGGTAATTCTCCAGAGACATTGGAGTTCAGTAAGGGAAATGAGACACTACAAAAATAGGTACAATAAGGCATTGAATCAAATTATTTCTCAAATGTGGTCCAGTGCAGCTATGATGTAAGAGCCTGATCAATGCTCTCAGTAAGAAGTAAAAAAGCTAGATAAAATTAAAGGGAAAAAAAATCAGTCAGAAAGCATCAGAAAGCTACTATGATAACCAGGACTTGAGAATAGAAAGGCTTATTGAGGTGTTCCCAACTTTTTGCACACTTCACCCTTTAAGGCATTTGATAATTCTTGATGCAGGGCAAACAGCTGAGAAGCTTGCAGCTTTAGGTAATTTGATAGGGCTGGAAAGATAATAAATGAACTTTGAAGCTGTCAAGGCAATCAGAACTTGAAAAATCAAAATCCTGGAGAGAAGGAGGGGGCATAAATGTGAGTCCAACAACAGTATCAGTTTTTCTCAAGTTATTTACTGATTTAATTGTATATAACCAGAGGCTTAGAAGATATACAGAAAGTGGCTATAAAAAGCAAAGCAGTTTCTGGCACTTCCACAATGCTACAAAGACAAGATTGAGTTCAGAACTTGCCAAGGAATACTGGTCCTAAGAAATATTCCAGGTACTCATTTGGGATTTCTGAAGGACTACATCTTGGGTTTGATAGTGGGCCAGAGGTAGGCAGACATTTCCAAAAGCTGGAAAACAAATTTTGATTAGCTTAGCCCCAGGTGATTTGAAATTATCTGCCAATTGCAAGAGGAATGGGTAAATCCTCTCTGGAGGGAGAAAAACATCAAATACAATATCAGGCATTGACTAAAGAATTGCCGGGCATTGCAGGAAACAGGCTAAGAGAAAAAACAGAAAACAGAAACACTGAGAGGTGATCCAGATATGAGAGTTATCAGACACAGAACTTTAAAATAACTGTGATTTGAACTGAGGTAAAAAAAAAAAAAAATAGATGACAAGATCTATTTTGACAAGAGATTCACAATTGGAATTTGTTTTGAAAAAGAAAGAATAACTTGCAAATTATGGAGTGGAAAAATATAATAACTAAAACTAGAAAATAAATGGGCTTAACAACAAAAATAGCATAGTTGAAGAGAGGATTTGTGTACTAGAAGATAGTTGAGTAGAAAATATGCAGACCACCCTTAAGCATATCTTATGCAAACTTCTGTAAATCAAAAACAAAGACCAAAATTTTCAAAGCAGTCAGAGAAAAACATATTACCTTAAAAGGAGGAACAAAAGACTGACAGCCAACTTTTCCCAAGAGAGAACAAAGTAGAAGACAGTAAAATGATATTTTTAAGAGCTGAAATAATTGTCAATCAAGAATTCTATACATAGTGAAAATACTGTTTCAAAACAAAGGCAAAATAAAACCATTTCCAGACAAACAAAAACTGAGAGAATTTGTCAGCAGCACATTTGCAGTAAAGGAAGTATAAAAGAGATTTAATTCTTCATAAAGTAAGAAAGTTATCCCAGATGGAAACAAGGGTATATGAAGGAATGAAGAGCAAAGAAAAGGGTAAAAATATGAGTAAATCTAAATGAATATTAACTTACAAAACAATAATAATAACATCTTAATTAGAATGTAGAAAACTTCTACAAAAATTTATGTAGAAATAAAATGCATAGCAACAGTAACACAAAACAGGAGGTGGTGAATGAAGCTGATGTTAAAAGGACTAAGCATTAAATGAAAAGTGGAATAGGTATTAATTCACAGTGCAATCAAGAATATCTGTTTAATTTTTATGGTAGCTGGTAAAAGAATGTATTACTCAACAAACTAGTAGAAGGGGAAAAATGGGGAAAAAATACTTGATATATCCAAAAGAAGTCAAGAAAAAGAGAAAAGGGAACATAATCCATGGAAGATAAGTTAAAATAAACCCAAATACACAGCAATCATATAAAATTAAAAATAATCTATTCTAATTAAAAGACAGAAATTGTCAGACCAACTATCTATGCTGCTTATAAGAAAATCTTAAAAATAAGGGCACAGAAAGACTAAATGGATGGAAAAAAAATACATCATGTATAACCTAACCAAAAGAGAACTGATACAGTTATATTAACATAAAGACTTTAAGACACACTTTAAGGTGAGAAATATTACTAGAGCTAAGAGGGGACATTTTCTAATGACAAAAAAAAGCCCATCTCTTGGGAAGGTAGAAAAATTCTAAATTAGTATATATCTAATAAAATTGCTTCAAAAATAGGGAAGAAGATGTGGTTCAAGTGATAGAGCTTATGCCTACCACATAGGAGAACCAGGGTTTTATCCCTGGGGCCTCTTGGTGAAAAAGAAGAAGAGAAAGCATGCCCACATGGCAAGTCAGTGCCCGCATGAGTGCCCGTGTGGTGAGCCAGTGCCCAGGCAAGTGAGTCACGCGCAAGATGATCATGCATCAAAAGAGAGACAAGAGGAGAGTCAAGGTGAAGCACAACAGAAAGGAGGAACTGAGGTGGCGCAATTGACAGGGAACCTCTCTCCACATCAGAGGTCTTTAGGATTGAAACTCGGTGGGTTCTAGAGGAGAGAAAATGAAAAAAGACAACATAGACAGCAAAAACAGCAGGAGGGGAGGGGGCAGAGGGGAAGGGGGAGAAAATAAATCTTTTTTTAAAAGTAGCTTCAAAATACATAAAGCAAAAGTTAATACATAAAAAGGAGGAATAAATATATCAACAATTATAAAGTAACCCTGCATGTTCTTTCTGGGTATGCCAAGAGTATAAGGTTGCTCTTTACCCAGGCCATTTCTTAGGAAGGTTGAGTATGAATGAAGCAACCTTGTTTGAGAGATGAGGTAATGTCTCTCCCTTCCAATAAAGAGCAGGATTGCTTACTGCTTGCTAGAATTGCAGATTTTTAAAAGTATTATTAAAGAAAGAGCTCCGGCTTTTAAAACATCGTTTTGATCAATAAAAATGTTTATACCTGTATAGCAATCATTTAAAGATAATTACATAATGTTTTATAATTAAGCTGTACGCAACCTAGTTTGGGTACAGAGGAGTCGGTGAGGGGAGTTGGAGCAGTTCTGCGCAGGTTCCCGTCTGGGCCCTCTGTGTTCCCTCCGTGCGGCCTGGGGAGTAAGAGCAACAGCGGCAAACATGCCGATGGTCATGCTGCTTGTTGGGCAATGAGTAACAGTCTTTTAAGATCCAGGTATCTCATGTCTTCTGCCAGCAAGACATAGCTTATTAGTTTGTAAGTAGGGTGAAATCAAATTCCAAACCCAACAATATGATACTTAGAACGAAAAATCCTAAATATGAGGAGATATAATAGTTGAATAAAAGAATGGAAAGAAGCTGCCATGCAAAAAGCAACCAAAAGAAAGCTGGTGAAACTATGTTAATATAAGGTAGACTTAAAGGCAAGAAGCATTTCTAGAGTTTAAAAGAATGACTTGTAAGGATCTTTATATTGATAGGTGTGGCAAGGATGAATGACACCAGAGACGGAGGAAAGGTTACAGTGGACCTGTGGACTATGCCTTTATGTTCTATGGGTGGAGCTGTAGCAGGTGGTCAAGCAAGAGTGAGGATTGAATAGTTTGTTTCTGAATTTTGAGGGGGCAGGGATATGGGCAGGATACAGGCAGGAGGGGAAGAAGCTGTCTTTTATCAGCAGGTGTTAGGGGTGGTAACTAAGAGACATAACAACAAGGTCTAAGATGTTGAGGCATCATGACAGTGTAAAAACCCCTATTTTATTTTAATTCATTACAGAGAGACATTTCCAAATAATAATAAAAAGCCCATCCATCAAAAAGGCATAATCTATATTTGTATGTTGTTGGTAATAAAGTCTCAAAATAAATAAGGCAAGAATTGGTAGAGGTAAAGGAGAAATAAACACATAATCACACTGAGATTTTTTTTAACACACCTCTTTTAGTAACTGATAGAACAAGCAGGGAAAAAAATGTAAGTGAAGATATAAAGGATTTGAACCAAATGATTAACAAACTTGACCTAATAGATATATATAGAACATGATACCTAAGTATGGCAGATTACGCAATCTTTTCAAGCACATGTGGAACATGTACTATACGAATCATGAGAATTCAAAGGTCTATTATCATAAAAAATATGTTATCTGACCACTTTGGAATGAAACTAGAATTAATAACAAGAAGATAAGATGAAAAATCCCCAAATGCTTAGAAAACTAATCCATTTCTTTAAAAGTCTGCATCTTTATCCATCTTTCCACCATGCACCCTACATCTGAAAAGAAAGGAAGGTGGTTAAATTTTACTTTTATTTATTTATTTATTTATTTATTTATTTATTTATTTATTTATTTTTAAGATTTATTTTTATTTATTTAATTCCCCTCCCCTCCCCCGGTTGTCTGTTTTCTGTGTCTTTTTGCTGCGTCTTGTTTCTTTGTCCGCTTCTGTTGTCATCAGCTGCACGGGATGTGTGGGTGGCACCATTCCTGGGCAGGCTGCACTTTCTCTCGCGCTGGGCGGCTCTCCTTTAGAGGTGCACTCCTTGCGCGTGGGGCTCCCCTACACGGGGGACACCCCTGAGTGGCACGGCACTCCTTGCGCGCATCAGCACTGTGCACGGGCCAGCTCCACACGGGTCAAGGAGGCCCGGGGTTTGAACCGCGGACCTCCCATGTGGTAGACGGACGCCCTAACCACTGGGCCAAAGTCCGTTTCCCTAAATTTTACTTTTAAAATAATTTTTTAAAAGTTCATTTTGGCCATCTAATTAGAACATGGTATTTTAAAACCAATGTTTCAATCTTCTTTCTCTGGAAATTATCCAAAAAGCTAAAAAAGAGAACAGGAAATAAAAATGCATTTTCAGTAAAACTAGAAAATAGCTAAAAATAGGTGCCCAAAGCTTCAGAGATCAGGCATAATTGAGCAGCTGCAGTCTTGAGGAAGTGGCCCAGCAGGTTATGGAGACTAAAAGCACACATAGATTTGTGTTAGCCAATTATCAGGAAGAGTCAGCAGATGTATACTTCCCCCAAATGTGGGATGTCCCTTCAGGTGCAAAAGCTACATCCCTTGTAAGCAACCTTGCAAATCAGAGCATCCTTCTGAACCCAGTTGGATTCTAAGCAGGGGATGTGGAATGACGACATGGGGACTCACACAAACAAGTTACACTTTCAGGAAGTTGTGGCAGCAGACAAGGTCTTTGTCTAGTCCTTTTCCCCTACAAGTAACTCTCACAATTACTCTCTGGGAACATCACAGGAAAATCCTACTTCCTTTGATGCTGAATAAAGAAAAGAATTCATATGGCATCTAAACAACAATAGTACTAGAAGTAAAAAGTGAGGGACAAAAAGGAACATCAAAACATAATAATAGAGGGAAAAAAAGAGGAAGACAAGACTACTGATTTCCTCATCTGCAGTAGTGGTGAGTTAAAGAATATCATTTAAAGCTAATAAATGCGATAAAAACGGACTTTGGCCCAGTGGTTAGGGCGTCCGTCTACCATATGGGAGGTCCGCGGTTCAAACCCCGGGCCTCCTTGACCCGTGTGGAGCTGGCCATGCGCAGTGCTGATGCGCGCAAGGAGTGCCGTGCCACGCAAGGGTGTCCCCCGCGTGGGGGAGCCCCACGCGCAAGGAGTGCGCCCATGAGGAAAGCCGCCCAGCGTGAAAAGAAAGTGCAGCCTGCCCAGGAAAGGCGCCGCCCACACTTCCCGTGCCGCTGACGGCAACAGAAGCGGACAAAGAAGCAAGACGCAGCAAATAGACACAGAGAACAGACAACCAGGGGAGGGGGGGGGAAATTAAATAAAATAAATAAATCTTTAAAAAAATAAAATAAAGCTAATAAATGATAGAATTATAAGCATGTTTATCAATACAACAACTACAAAACAATATAATTGACTGAAACTGAGAGTTGGGTGAGAGGGAGAGGCAGACATAGAAAGAAGGAATATATTAATCATTGCTCATAGCAGGAAATTATAGAACACTAAGTATATTCTATAAAGTTACAGCTCTAAAGATAATTATTAGAACAAAAATTCAATATGTCTCATGCAAAGTAACTTTCGGGATCCTCTTTTTAAACATTCTTATGAAAGGAAGTTTTCATTTTTTTGTATGTCTTAATTTTCTATTATTTCTGGCCCAAACCTGTTGGCTATACTAAATAATACTTTTCCTTTTATGGAATTTAAACTTTTTACGGAAACAAAATTTAAGGAGCTGAGAAAACAAGATGCATCAGAAACATGAACTTTCTTTCACTGAACAGTAAGAAACTGAGAAGAAAAACTTAGTGTAAAATGCTGGAGCCTAAAATTAAAATATAAACAGAAATTGTTCAATGACCTTTTCTTAGGGGAGACACATAAAAGAATGCCATGGTTACATTGACCAAACTTTTATTCATTTGCATTTTCAGGATATTGCTATTAATACCACATGAAACTCAACAAATTATATTACAATATGACATTTTGCATAAATCACTTCACCTCTAGTTTCCTATTCATTTGTATTTCTGCCTCTGGTTACTTATAGAAAAAAATATATTAAGGCTTTATTTTCTAAGAGGGTAACAAAGTTCAATTGCTAATATAAAAATATTGGTTCATAAATCATGTTCTGAGGCACTAGTAGTCACTTGAACAGATGAGAAGTTGCTTCTGAGAATAAAGAGAGTGGTTTCTTGAGATGGAATTTACTGGTGAAGATGCTGGGAGCATTATTGAAATGACAGCAAAGGATTTAGAATGTTAATAAACTTAGTTGATAAAGTAAAGGCACCATTTGAGAGGATTGACTGCAATTTTGAAAGAAGTTCTACTGTGGGTAAAAAGCTATCAAACAGTACCGCATGGTACAGAGAAATCTTTCATGAAAGGAAGAATCAATCAATGCTGCAAACTTCATTGTTGCCCTAATTTAAGAAATTGTCACAGAAACCCCAGCCTTCAGCAACCACCATCCTGACCAGCCAGCAGAGATCAACAACGAGGCAAGACCCTCCACCAGCATAAAGATTATGACTTGCTGAATGCTCAGACGATTGTTAGCACTTTTTAGCAATAAAGTTTTAAATTAAGGTATATACATTGCTTCTTAAAAACATAATTCTATTGCACACGTAATACACACACTTATAGTGTCAATGTAACTTTTATATGCATTTTATATGCATTTGTGTGACTTGCTTTATTGCAATGTTCCCTTTATTGCAGTGATCTGGAACAGAACCTGCAAGATCTCCAAGGTAAGCCTGTATGTAATGTTAACAGTAGAACACTTGGGGCTTTTTTGGGGTGTTGGAATTGTTCGACATGACCTTGCAATGATGGATAAAGGCCATGTTAAATTTTGTCAAAATTTATAAAAGTGTACGATCCAAAATGTAAATCATAATGTAAATCATTGACCATGGTTAGTAGCAATGCCTCACTATTTGTATAGCAATTGTAACAAATGTGCCATCCACATGTAAAAGGTTATTAATAGGGAAAAGGGGAAAAGGGGGAGGAGGTTGGGTATTTGGGAACCCCCTATATTCTGTACATGACTTTTCTATAACCTAAAGCTTTTCTGATAATAAAATGAAAAAAATAAGACACTGGGGAAATAAATGGAAGAAAATGTCACTGTACATACATGACAACAGATCTTACAGTAATGAAAGACACAATGCTGTTTATTACTTCAAAAAATTCTTAATTGTATTTTGTTATTTTAAAACTATCACTATTATTTCATTTTCTTTTTAATTTTATTTGGTTATTTTGTTGGCCTTATTTTTTAAAGAAGTTTTGCATCAACGAAGGGTTACAGCTGTGGCAGGGGAAGATTATTGGTGCCAGGTGTCAGTGATGGGGGACGCATGGGAGGAGGTTCACCTGGGGCATACCTATAAGGCATATAAACGAGTTCAAGTGTCATGGGGCATTGTCACAATGGGTGGGGATTGACACAATAACCAAAAGAATATCAAATTCCCATTCTGGGAGCTCTGTGACATTCTTTAATGGGCCAGCAAAACATCTCCCTAGTAAAGGGGCAGTGACTGGAGGATGGACCATTGATAGGCCCTTGATAATGACTGTACTTAGGAACCTTTTCTTTTTAAATTGAAACTTAGCTTAGTATTATAGGTTGCCTAAGAGTTACCTCCTGGGAGCCTCCTTGTTGCTTAATTGTGGCCTCTCTCTAAGCTGAACTCAGCATATAAATTACCTTCCCCCCAGCATGGGACATGACTCCTGGGGATGAGGCTCCCTGGCACGGAGGGATTACTACCAATCACCAACTAGCAATGCAACTGGAAAAAGACCTTGACCGAAATGTCTTGGTCAAATCAGTTTACATGGATAAAAGACTTCAAAGTAACTCGGGAGGTCATTCCAGAGGTATGTGCATGCATGTCTCAGCAGGATCTCAAAGAGTGGGGCTCCTGAGGGCTCTGGAGACATCCAGACACTATAAGCAGGGCTGACAGCTTAGGAGTTTGGCACCCTGCCAGTGGGCCCTGCTTTGGAATTTACACTCACCAGTGTGACAGAGTTGGACTCAGTTGTGATTTCTCTATACATGGCTCTTCTGCCCCTTCTATTTGAAACTATAGTTAGTTACTAAAGTTGATAGGTTATGTCTAAGAGACTTAAATTTCTGGGCTTTCCATGTGTCAGTTGAGCCCTGAACCTACAGAGTTGGAACACCTACTCTCCAGTCCATTGGACTCACATAGTAACAAGGAGATAATAATGGGCAACGACCATCTCAAGAAACAGAGTCTACAACTGGAGGGAAGATAGTCCCATCCATCTGCCCCATGAGATCTAAGCCCTCTCAGTTGGAGGTGGGGTGGGCATAACCATCCCAGAATGCTCAGGATTGGGGAATGAATGATGGGCTAGAGTAGACTTACTGTTATTCTAATATAGACTAATTGTTATTCTAGTAATGGAAGAACTTTGATCACTGATGTGGAAGCAGAGGTCACCAGAGGTTCTGAAGGGGAGGGACGGGGAAAGATAGTGTAGTATGGGGGCATTTTTGGGACATTGGATTTGTCCTGAATGACATTGCAATGACAGAGACAGGTCACTATATATTTTGTCATAACTTACAAAATTGTGCAGGATAGGGTTTAAACTATAATCCACACTTAGTGGCAATGCTCCAACATGTGTTCATCAATTTTAACAAATGTACCACACTAATGAGGGATGTCGTTAATGTGGGAAAGTGTGGAAGGGGGAAGAAGTGTGGCATATGGGATCCCCTAGATAGATAGAGATTTTTTATTTATTTATATCTCCCCCCTCCCTCGTCTACCCTGTTTCCATTTGCTGTGTGTTCTTCTTGTCTGCTTGTATTCTCATTTGGCAGTTCCAGGAACCAATCCTGGAACCTTCTGGAGTGGGAGAGAGGTGGTCATTCTTTTGCTCCACCTCAGCTCTGTGATCTGCTGTGTCTCTTATTCTCTCTCCTCTGTGTCTCTTTTTGTTGTGTCACTTTGCTGGACCCATTCCTCATGTGGGTCAGCAATCTTGCCTGAGGCAGCACTTCTGCATGGGGTGGCACTCCTGAGTGGGGTGGGACTCCTGCATGGGGCAGCATTCCACATGGGCCAGCTTGCCACACAGACCAGCTTGCCTTTACCAGGAGGCCTTGGGTATTGAACCCTGGACCTCCCAAATGGTAGACGGGAACCCAATTGCTTGAGTCACATCTGCTTCTCCGGATCCCCTATATATATTTTTTTATGTATATTGATGTATCTAAAGTTTCTTTTTAAAAAAAGAAGGGGTAGATGATGTAAGTTCCTTTAAAACTTCCATGATTGTATAGTCAATGGCAACTCAAAGGCCTTTTCAGTCAATAAACAAATTCACTGATAAACAAATTCAAATCCCACCACTCCCCAACCCCTTTTTAAATTCCTTTGGCAAAAGCAAAGGACTTACCCATTTCCCAGTTAAATTTGCTTTTTAGTGTGACAATCAAACAGCAAAGAAGGAAGTAGTCACCCAGATAGACAAAATGATATATAGTAGCTGTATAGACATAGTTGATATATAGAAAATGGTTTACTTATTTAGAAAGCAACATTCCAATTTTCTTGTTTTGGTCGTAGGTATCATGATTCATATCCCCTAAAGGGTAGAGAGAAAAATCAATCTTTTCCAGAAAGACAGTAAGACAGTAGAACTTCTTTCCCTCAGCCTAATACCTATTCACAAATGAAAACAATTCTAAGTGCTATTTCTCATAGGGATGATCACAATTTCCATAATCAGATAAATTATGTAACAGACTATCTGGCTTGATCCTTAATCTGATAACAAATAGTTCCATCTGAGGAGTCCTAGTTTTCCAAGTTGTTTCCTTGTCATTTCACTCCCCTCATCATATCATCACTTCCGTTTTCCCTATCCTCACCCAACATTTACACAATTATTCTGATGCAGTTTTAAGACATATTATGAGATGAGAGTCTGGACCATATCCACTAGTTTGGCAGAGTTGAGCAAACACTATTCACTCAAAAATCTTCCTGACCTGACTTTCCAAGTTTAACTTCCTTATGGATTAATCATTCCTTCCAAATGTCAGGATTAGAAGCATTTCAATGGTAGTGTACAGTTCTTATGCATTTATTTCTTCACAGGCTCTTTGGATACTGTCAACTGTATAGAGTAATATACTATAAGGGATACTTTGGGAGTAATGCTTCCCCCTAAGTCACTGTAGCAGATGATCAAAACAGAAAACTAGTGGGCAATTTTGCCCTCTCCACTATCTTGTCAGTAAACATTACTTATACTAACCGAAATTCTACCATTATCACTTCAAACATATGAGACAGCATGGTAATCTTATTACATTGCTTCTCAAATTATAAAGTGCACATGGAATCACCTGGGGTCTTTGTTAAGATACAGATTCAGATTTAACAGGACTGGGGTAGGGACCAAATTTCTGTACTTCTAACAAGCTTCCATTTGATGCTGATCCTGCTGGTTTGCAAACTACACTGCCTTCTCCAGATCTGGATCACATTTTACTTGAAGGTTTCCTTGTCGTTGGTTATCTTCCAAAGAGAATTAACCAGAACAGAAAACTCAGTCCCTCTGGGTGAGGAGAATTCTACCTGATACACAGGAGTTTACTGACTCTGCTGCCTGGATTCTGAATCCTGCTTCCTGTCCACACTGATCTGCCAGATTTTTCCTGTTTGGCTGAATAACCAATCCTCGTTCGGCCTCACCCAATCTTGTCTGATGCATTCCACCTGCAATCTAAACATTAGAGGTGTGGAGCTTTTACAAAAAATGCAAACTCTTGGGCTCTAACTCTGAGATTCTGATTCATTAGATCTGGGGTAGGCACCAGTAATTTGCAATTTTAACAGACAGTTTAGGTGATTCTAATACTGGTACTTTCAGAACTATTCTGAGATTTAGGAGAGGAAATAAATGTAAGCTCTTTGAAAAATTGAAGAAAGACCTATATCCTATGGCTATTGATGGCTTTCTATCAAGGAAGACAGAAGAAAAGTGAGGAAAAGGAAAGAGGACTTCAATATCTGAAACCATGATAGAAGAAACAATTTCCTCCCCAATCTGGACACTTGCTTGAAAGCTTTTACGGTTATTTCCGGGGTACTTTTTCTTTAGAGAATTTACCTAAATATGCGAAGTAAGTCATGTATATTATACAGAAAATCCTTTTAATGCAGGAATGATTACAAATACATTTGGGTAAGGATCAAAATATCAAGGGAATGGCTATTTGCCCTTCTGAATGAACAAATGAAATTGGAGTTTGTGTGTGTGCATAAATAAGCAATTTTCTTTAACATATCTAAGAAAACATTGAAATCGGTTAACAAAAATAAGGACTAAACATTTTAATTAGTGCTGTGAAAATGGCAAAGGCAAATGTAAAATGCAAAAAGTAACTTAGACTTCTATGGATGAAATGTCCTCCCTAATAAGGGCTGCAGTTTGGCTATTTGGTCTCTGCTGGGGTAGATGTGGTGTCCTGAGGAGCATTAGTCTCTGCTGGTAAAGTTAGAGATCCTGCCACAGTAGCAGTGGTCTCTGCTAGAGCAGAGATGGCTACAGGATTGGAACTGGGAGTGGCCTCAGCTAGATCTGGAATGGTCTTGGTTAGATTTGGCAAGGTCTCAGTTTGAGAGGCTGAGGTTTCTTGACTGGAGCTGGCATCTGTTGGATTAGGTACGGTATCAGTATGAACAAGTGTGGCTTCTTCTTCTGTTTCCAATTCTGTTTCCTGAGTTTGAACTTCCTCACCTTCTTCTATCATAGCAGGTGGTAGTTGTAATAAAGTCTAATGAAAAAGACAAGAACAATATAATTCAAATGAAAAAACGAAACAAAAACCAAACACTGTGGCTTATAAAGCTCAGCTCTCACATTAATATAATCTTCCTAACAGATATTGTTTACGCTAGAACTATTTTCTAAAATACTACTGACAATTTTATACTCTAGTTTTAACAACTCACTGATGACAATGGCCTAGGTTTTGCTGATTCCAAAAGTATGCCTACCTGGATATCACCTATTAATGATCAAAGTACATATTAAATCTTCAGAGAGGGTAACAAAATGAAAAGCTATTAGATTTTTTAGCAAAAGAACTTGCTGTAACACTTCTGTGAAAAACAACGACTGATAGAACTGACTGCCACATAAACTCAAACTAGTGCCAACTCCAATCAAGGAGCTCTGTGAGGGGCAGAGAGAAGCCAAACCTTGAGGCAAGGCCATAGCAGAGAGAAAGCAGAAAAAACAAGGCTTCTGTCCCCATTCAACTAGAAAACTGGAGTAACTCTATATGCTTGGTCTTCCCTTCACCCCATGGCAATCTAGAGCTGAGGCTTGGCTTATCCTCTTAGGGACTGTTTATCTTGTTGGAAATTAAAATTTTAAAAAAGTACCCTTCACAATAACAGCGAAAATAGAGAAAACTGAGCAATAAAGTTAGCAAAATATGTGTAAGATCTGTACACTAAAAATGATACGCTCAATATAGAATTCAAGGCAACATAAATAAATAGAAATATATACCATATTCTTGGGAGACTCAAATAGTGTTAAGATATTAATCTCCCCAAGTCAATACAGAATCAAAATTCTAGTACTCAAAATCTCAGCATACATTTTTAGGGAAGAAATTGACAAGCTAATTCTAAAATGTATATTCAGAAAAGTTACGTAACTAGAAAAGCCAAACCTATTTTGAAAAAGAAAAAAGTTGAAGGACGCACATTAGATAAATGTAATCAAGTAATCAAGTAATCAAGGTAGTGTGGTATTGGCAAAAGGAAAGATACATACAAAATAATGATTCTAGAAACAGATTCACCAAAATAGACTCAACTGGTTTTTTGACTAAGATGACAAGGCAATTCAAGAGAAAGTAAAGTCTAGTCAGCAAAAGGTGCTGAAACAATGGCTATGTATAAGCAAACGAATTAAATTCAACCCATACCTTGCATCTTATAAAGAAAAAATTAACTCAAAATGTAACATAGCTTTACATGTCAAACCTAAATCTATGAAAGTTCTAGAAGAAAACATGAAAGAAAATCTTTGTAACTTTGGCTTAGACTAAGATTTTTTAGGACTTAGTAAGCATGAATCATAGAATATATTGGTAAATTAGACTTCATCAAAACTTAAAACATTTTTGAAGACATTGTTAAAAAGAAAAGATAAGTCACAAACTAGGAAAAAATACTAGTAAAACACAATAAAGAATTTATAGTTGGAATAAATTTTTAAAATCTCTCAAAACTCAAAGTAATAAACAACCCAATTTTTAAAAACTGGCAAGAAATCTAAACAGATATATGCACCAAAAAGATAAATATACGGCAAACAACCACATGAAAAGATGCTCAACATCATCAGTCATCAGGAAAATGCAAATTAAAACTACAGTGGGATTACTCATATCTATTAGAATTGCTATAATAAAAAAGACTAACGATACCAAGAGTAGGTGATGATATGAAGCAACAAGAACTCACATACACTACTTATAAGAACATAAAACAGTACGATCCTTTGAAAAACAGTTTGGCAGTTTCTTTAAAAAGTTAAACACATATCTACAGTATTATCCAGTCATTCCAGTCCTATGTATTACACAAGAGAAATGAAAGCATATGTTCACCCAAAGATTTGTACAAGATGTTCATAGCAAAACTGTAGGTTAATACTACAAAATGATATCAGACCAAAAAATATATTTATATATGTATATATATACTAAGTGAAGAAGACCAGACACAGAGTACTATATATTGTATGATTCCACTTATATAAAATGTAAATATATATCAATTTATAAAGATGAAATGAGATTAGTGGTTATGCAGGGCTGGGGAAGGAATGCTAAGGAGCATGGAGTTTTTCTTTTTGGAGTAATGAAATTTTCTAAAATTTTTGAGATTATAAATGTACAATATTGTGATTATGCTAAAAGCCATGATTATACACTTTGATAGATCATATGGTATGTGAATATATCTCAATAAAGCTGCTTAAAAAATAAAAAAATGTGCAAGAATAGCCAGAAATAGCAGCTATGTATAGCAAGAGAAACAGAAATTGAGAGGTGAGGAATTTTTTTTGTTAGCTTGTCTGTTTTTTGCTTATTACTGAAATAATGAAAATGCTTTAATAATGGTTGAAGTGATGAATGCACCTATGTGATTATATCAAATACCACTGATTGTACACTCTGGATGAACTGTATTTTTATTAATATGTATCAATAAAATTGGTTTAAAAAAAAGAATGTTCATAGCAGATTTATAATAGCCAATAACTGGAAACAACTCAAATGCCCATCAACAGATAAATTAATCAATGGTACATCCATGCAATGGAATATTGCACAGCAGTAAAAAATTATTGATATATGCAACAAACATGAATCCCAAAATAATTATACTATGCCATAAAGATAGACATATTGATTGGTGGAATAAAATTGAGAATCTAGAAATAAACCCTCACCTCTATGGCCAACTGGTTTTCAACAAAGCAACCAAAGCCATGTTAACTGGATAAAACAGTTTCTTCAACAAACGATGCTGGAAGAACTGGATATCCATAACCAAAAGAATGAAAGAGGACCCCTGTCTCACTCCCTATATAAGAATCAACTCAAAATGGATAAAAAACCTAAGTGTAAAAGCCAGGACCATAGAACTACTAGAAGAAAATATACGGAAACATCTTAAAGACCTTGTGGTAGGTGGTGCTTTCTTGGACCTTACACCCAAAGCACAAGCAATAGAAGTAAAAATAGATAAATGGGTCCTCCTCAAAATTAAACACTTTTGCACCTCAAAGGACTTTGTCAAAAGGATGAAAAGGCAGCCTACTCAATGGAAGAAAATATTTGGCAATTACATATTTGATAAGGGTTTAATATCCATGATATATAGGGAGATGCTACAACTCAACAATAAAAAGACAAATGACCCAATTAAAAAATGGGTAAGAGACTTGAATAGACATTTGTCCAAAGGAGAAATACAAACAGCAAAAAGTACATGAAAAAATGTTGAACATTACCAGAGATTAGGGAAATGCAAATCAAAACTACAATGAAATATCATTTCATACCTGTTAGAATGGTCACTAATAAAAAGAGAACTACCAATGTTGGAAAGGATGTAGAGAGATAGGAACACTCTTTCACTATTGGTGGGAATGTAGAATGGTATAGTCACTGTGGAGGACTGTTCAGCAGTTCCTAAGGAAGTTGAATATAGACTTGCCATGCAACCTGGCAATACCACTACTAGGTATATACCCAGAAAAACTAAGCAGTGACATCTGCACATTTAGGTTCACAGCAGAAATATTCATGATTGCGAGAAGATGGAAACAACCCAGTTGTCCATCAACTGATGAATGGATAAACAAATTGTTGTGTATACACATGATGGAATATTATGCATCTATAAGAAGAAATGAAGTCAGAAAGCATATGACAATATGGATTAACTTGGAGGACATTATGTTGAGTGAAGCAAGCCAGACACAAAAGGATAAATACTGTATAAATACACTACTATGAACTAAATATATTGTGTAATCTCTTGGAGTTAATAACTTGAATATGAGTCACTGGAAAATAGAATGATGCTAGAGATGGAAAGCTGAGGGTTAATTTGTGCAGAACTGAATTTGTGCAGAACTGGTAAAAAGGATGTGTCTTAATCTTTGGAAATAAAGAGATTAAGGTGAAAACCCAACATATCTATAACTAGCAATGCTATTATGTGGGTATAAAAGGTGTTTAAAGGGAAAATCTACAGTCATGTATATTACTAAAAGGAAAGCTAAAAAATGTAACATGGACTGTATAGCATAGTAAAATCATATGCGAAATACGAATATGGGTAAAATTGCATATATTAGACTGTTTTTCTTTGAAACTGAACAAATGTCTACTAATACTACAAGATGTCAATATCAGACCAAAAAAAAATCATTATGCTAAGTGAAAGAAACCAGACACAAAGTACTATATATTGTATGTTATGTTTCCATCTATATAACATGTAAATATATATCCATTTATAAAAATGAAGTTAGATTAGTGGTTATGTAGGGATGGGGAAAGACTGTTAAGGGGTATGTAGTTCTTTTTGGAGTAATGAAATTGTTCTAAAATTTTTTGTGGTGATGAATACACAACATTGTGATTATACTAAAAGCCATTGATTATATACTTTGGATAGATAGTATGGTACATGAATATATCCCAATAAAACTGCTTAATAAATATGTAAGTAATTATGCAAGAATAGCTAGAAACAGCAGCTATGTACAGCAGGGAAAGCATAGAAAGATTGAGGATGAATAATTTTCTTGTTTTTATTATTATTGAAATAATGAAAATGCTCTAAATATGATTGAAGTGATGAATGCACAACTATGTGATTATAACAAATACACCAATTGTACACTTTGGATGAACTGTATACTTTATTAATATGTATCAATAAAACTGATTTGGTAAAAAAGTAATTATACTGATTAAACAGAGCCAGACAAAAATGGTATGTAGTGTATGATTTTCCATTTACCTAAATTTCTATACAAGAGACTAATTTACAGTGACAAAAAGCAGCTTGTTCTGCCGAGGGACAGTGGAGGAGGAGGCAGTGAAGTACAGCAGGAAAGTTTACCCAGGGGCATGAGAAAACTTTAGAGGATAAAAGATATGTTCATTATCTTGATAGTGGTGATGATTTCACAGGGATATACTTAAGTCAACCCTTATCAAATTATATACTTTAAATATGTGTAGTTTATTAAATGTCAAATATACCTATATAAAGATGTTTAAAAATACAAACATTACATGAATAATAACAGCAGCCTATTTTAGTTAGATGGTTTCTCACAAGGAATCAAGTACTTTAAAGATTTATTTAGCAAAAGTGAAGATTCTTCCTATGGCAAGAAAAATAAGAGTAAATTGAGAGAAAACTCACCTGATGATAATGATGGGTAGTCTGTATCAAATGCATATACATGTTGTATACGAAGTTTGCCATCTGGGGCATGTTCTTTATTATCTGTACTTCATGAGATGGTCTCTCTCCATTCTAGAAGAAAGCAAAGATGTATAGAGTGAAAAATCCTAGAAGCTAACATTTCAATCAAAGGTCATTTCTCCATCTTATATACAAATACTATTAGGGTTGGCAGATACAGATTAGTGTGGCAGTTGTGAAATTATTTTATGAATTCCAAAAAGAGAAAGATTTTTTTTTAAAAACCCTCAAGTAAATATTAGTATTACATTAGAGATGAGTGATAACTTTTTTCCCTCTCCCCCTCCCCCACCCTGCTGTTTTTGCTATGTCCATTCACTGTGTGATATTCTGTATCTGTTTCTCTTTTTGTCTTCCTGTCTTTCTCCTCTAGGATTCACTGGGATTTGATCCTAGGGACCTCTGATGTACAGAAAGGTTCCCTGTCAATTGCTTGGAGGACATTAAGTTGAGTGAAGCAAGCCTGACTCAAAAGGACAAATAATGTATGATTGCGCTAAATATATTATTTAATTTCATGGAGTTAATAACTTGATATGAGTCACCAGAAAATAGAATGAGGCTAAAGAAGGAAAGCTGAGAGTTAATTTGTGCAGAACTGGGAAAAAGAATGTGTCTTAATCTTTGGAAATGAACAGAAAAGGTAAAATCCTTCCTGGTCTCTGCTGTGCTTCACCTTGACTCTCCCCTTCATCTCTCTTTTGCTGCACCATCATCTTGCTGGGTGACTCACTTGCACTGGCACTGGCTCACCATGTAGGCCCTTGGTTTGCTGTGCAGGCACTAGGCTTGCCATGCAAGCACTGGCTCACCATGCGGGCACTCACACGGGCACTTGTCTCACCATGTGGGCATTTGACTTGCCGCATAGGCACTCATGCGGGCACTCGGTTCACCATGCAGGCACCCACATGGGCACTCCGTCCGCCGTGCAGGCACTGGGCTCACTGCGCAGGCATGCTTTCTCTTCTTCTTTTCCACCAGGAGGCCCCAGGGATCGAACCTGGGTCCTCCCACATGATAGGCAGAGGCCTTACCATTTCAGCTACATCAGCTTCCCAGACTGTGTTTTTGAACCAGCTTATTCCTGTAGGCATGGATACCCTTTGGTTGCATTAACCTGGGTTGAGGGTCCTTTGATTATATTACTTGATAAGATCAATTTAAGCTTTTGATTGGACTACGTTAGTAAGGCATGACTCAGGTTGAGTGTCGCCTTCTTGTTGGGTCTGATTTAAACCTTGAGACTCAGAGAAAGACAGAGAGGAAAAGGGAGTCACCACATTTGATTCTGCAAGGTGAGAGGGAGGAGTGCAGTAAGAACAGAAGCCCCCGAGGGGCTCAAAGAGGCTGTGTCCACAGAGCAGCTCAAGAGACCAGCCCTGCTATATGACTGGTTGTCCTCAGTTGAGTTCAAATCTTGGGAAGAAATTAGAGCAGTAGAGACCCATAAAGGAGGTCCAGAAAGAGACAAGTCCTATGCCTGGTTGTACCCGGCTGACGTCAGGCCTTGGCAAAGATCGGCAGCCATCCTGCTTTGCCAAGTGCCCGACAAGAGGATCAACCACTGAGTTTGGTGAGAAAGCAGCTCTGATGGTATCTTGGTTTCAACTTTTCACAGCCTTGGAACTGTAAATTTTTACCCCAGACAAATCCCGTTTATAAAAGCCAATCCATTTCTGGTACTTTTCATCACCAGCCCTTGGACAAACAAAAACAACTAGTAAAAGGACATAAGATATGAGCAATGTGAGAGTCCAATAAGGACTTCATGAAGAGCAGTGATACTCAAGGCATCACATGATCCCACCCCATATCTCTCTACCCTTTTCCCCTTCTTTCTCCAGAGCAATATTTCTTAAAAAGATTTTTTTCAAAAAGAAAGCACAAGGATTATTATAAAACAAATGCACAGAATTCATTCTCTTTTGTTGTCGTTTGCTTTTTTAGGGAATGGGAGAGAGAACTGTACTGTGAACATTATATTTAAAACCCAAAGGACCTCCAGGATATACTGTTAAGTAAAAAGATGCAAAGCCCAAATGTCTATAGTATGTTACCCTTCATGTAAGAAAGAAGAATTCATTTCCTTGGTGAAAGGAGCATTCTAAATCAGTGATCAGATTATATATGTGATGATGTTCCTAGCTAATGTGGTTATCTATAAGAGAACCCCAATTTCGTAGACTGAGAAAATGCTGCTATATATATGAAGAAAGAAGTCCTACCTTTCTAGCCGTTGGGAAAGGTTCTGTTGGAATTATATGCAAATGAAGTGGGCGGGCTGTGAGCTGGCTAAAAGCTGGAGTTAATTCAAAACAGTTTTGGAAGAGAGACACTCTGGCGAAGATATAAAGTCCAAGTCTTGCTCTAGACATGGCCACCACTAAGCGACGGACATCCCTTTGGAATGTAAACAAAATAATTAACACATTTCAAGATTAGTAATGTATTTACACCCTTTTTGATTTCTTATTTACAAATTCTATCAAATATTTCTGTTAAGCTGTGGCAATAAAAAGTTAAGCTTCTTAAAAATTTAAACACATCCCCGGGTGTCATGTCCCATGCTGGGGGATTGCATTTACATGCTGAGTTTGGCTTCGAGACTGGCCACATTTGAGCAACACGGAGGCTCTCAGGAGGTAACTCTTAGGCACACTGCTGCTCCAGGCCTTGTTCTTATTTCAGGTGCACAGGCTCACAAGCATAGTCATTAGTATCAGGGGCTCACTGTTGGACCCTCATTCCTTCCTGGTCCTTGCCGGAGTTGAAGAATGTCAACCACCACACCATGGACACTAGAGTGCCTACAACTGAAAGCAGGCAGATTGCATCCAGTATCCATGTGGAATCTAAGCCCCCTCTTGACATAGATGTGGAATGGACACAACCAAGCCAAGGTCCACAGGAAGGAGGAATACAGTAAGGATTAGAGTGGACTTAATGATATTCTATTCATGAACTATTGTGGTTAATAATCGAGAAAATGTGGCATTGGTGTGGGAAAAGTGGCCATGGTGGCTTCTGGGTGCGGTGCGGGGAATGGAAGAGATGAGATGTGGAGGCATTTTTGGGACTTGGAGTTTCCTGGGTGGTGCTGCAGGGACAATTGCTGGACATTGTATGTCCTCCCATGGCCCACTGGATGGCACGTGGGAGAGTGTGGGCTATGGTGTGGACCACAGGCCATGGGGTGCAGCGATGCCCAGAGATGTACTCACCAGATGCAATGGATGTGTCATGATGATGGGGGAGAGTGTTACTGTGGGGAGTGGTGGGGTGGGGGCGGTGGGGGTGAATGGGGACCTCATATTTTTTGAATGTAATATTTTTTAAAAAATGAATAAAATGAGAATTTGAAAAAAAAAAATTTAAACACAAAAGGGACCACTTAATGTTATGCTGACTAATAAACCAATAAGTTAATGCTTTCTTATATGCCTCTAGGCACTGACTAAAAGGGCCAAAAAAGTAACTAAGCACTACAGTTACTGCTTTGATCAGAGCCAACTCTGCCTCTACTTCTTTGTCTACCAACTTCCCAGGCTCCATCCATCAAGGTCAAATTTTATATCCTTGATAATTCTGACTACATTGTTTTATACTTATTTATAATATATGCATACACATGTAAATGTAGTATAACATAATATAATACAAGACAATATAATATAACTTAGTATGATATAAAATAACTTAATATAATAGTACCAGTGCTTACTCATGTATTTTACTCTGGTATCTAGGCTTAATGCCTAGCCTATAATAATAAAAATGACTAAACTGACTGATATAACTATACGTGAAGTTGGTTTTCTAATAAATGACATCGGTTTTCTCTGACTTATGTTTTAAAATAGTATCAATTTTTTTAAAAAGAGGCTTGAATCAAATATATTTATAAAAGAGGGGCTACATTTTACATCTAATTTTACTTCACTATTAGTTAAAATGTGCTTTAGTGAGGAAAGATGATTTTGATTTCAAATACAGAGGGCAGTTTTTTCCTTGAGATGCTTCTATGTGGCTACTTACATTTGTGGGTACTCTACAAATAGAAAGAGTTTCATGAAGAATAATAAACTCTGTTATAATCACTCCTAATCCCTGAAAGTACTGCAGAGGCCTAATGTTACAAAGACTATCTATTAACCAATCAGACAACCAGGAATTGGAATGTAAACCTAATGGTTATTCTTTGTCTTTGCACTATACAGGATATATTTTAGCCTCATTTTCTATGGTGACTTATGGCTCTGATAGGAATCTAATTTCCCTTATCAAGAGGAACAATACGATATCAGTACATAACATCAGTTACATATGTGTATGGAGAAGAACTGATTCTCATCCTTCTCCCTCTGCCCCCTCCAACATAATTAAGGGATACTTGTTTAGGTGGGAGTTTTGACCCATGTAAACTTGGAAAAACATCCCTTTTCCAGTAGCTTTGAGGAATCTTTGTTTTGTGACACATTGGATTCATGAAGGAAATATCTTCTGGATTACTGGAAACCAAATTGTTCTTTATTTTCTCCATATTCCCTTAGAGCCCTTAGGTTGGTGCTTCCAACAGTGGAAACTATAAGTAGCTTTAGAAATGCTTAACATGAAATCTCAGTCAAAATTTTAAGGAACTATGAGTTAGAAGTTAATAACTTTGGTTGCTGGGGACCGGGGGGGAGGGGGGAATGGAGAGCAACTGTTTAATGAGGATGGAGTTCCTTTTGGGGCGATGAAAATGCTTTGGAACTAGATGGAGATGGTGTTTGCATAACATTATGAATATACTAAATGCTAATGAATTGTTCACTTCAAAATGGTTCATTTTTGTATGTGAATTTTACCTCGATAAAATTTTTTTAATATGTAAAAATAAAAATCAAAACAACAACAAAAAAGAAAACCCTTAATTCTAAGACAAAAAAATAGGGAGTAAGGAGATGGAGGTATGTGATCTAAACTGCTGTTTATATGGTAACCATTTTATTCTATGTTTAGTTCTCTCTTTCACATCCAGAATTATGAAATAACAATGACATGTCTTCTTGAACATATAACTGGGATTAAAAAGCCTCTTTTCATCTTCTTTCTATACTCTGTATAAATTTAAGGCTGATGTACAAGAAGGGGTTGTGGGGAGAAGAGCAGCTTGGTCTCTGAAAGAAAAACTCTGTGTGTGAGTTTCCTTATGGGAAATTCCTGCCAGGTAGTCCTTAGAGAGCAACCTTGCAGCTGCTGTGCCTAAACATAGTTAGTTGGGGACTATGTATCTAGGCAAACACTGACATGGTACTATTTACTGATGCTGCACTGGTCGCCTTGAGGAAACTTTTCTCTCTAGTTTTTAGTACCACAGTGCAGTGAAGTGGCTTTATTAAGCTTGATCTCTATTGTATATGAAAAAAGCTGGACTAAAACTGAAATATTCTGTAGTATCAAATGAAGGTATCTTCCAAAGATAAACTTAGTATCTACCCCACTGTACTGTAATTCTGTAGTATCAAATGAAGGTATCTTCCAAAGATAAACTTAGTATCTACCCCACTGTACTGTAAGTTACATGAGGGCAGGGATCATAAATATTGGAACCCAGCACACTGCAATATAATAATGGATCTGAAATTATTTGTTAAATGAACGACCAAATCCTATGAACCTAAAAAACAACTAGGCAAAAACGCAAAGGCTGGCAGGATGGTCAGGCAGAGCTCCTTGGATCTGTATCTTGAAACCAGTGCAATGACGACTACCAACTTCTTTCTTAGTCCCAGAAGTCAGTTTTTATGCATTGTTAAAAAACAAAGCTATCACTTTGATAGAACCTTTGAGGAAACAACACAGGAAAGTTGTAGCCTCACTGTTTTGCTTTGAACAGATCACAGCACTTCTACTGGAATCTGGCTGTCCAAATCAATTGGGCGGAAAAAGAATGCTGAAAAAGGGACAAGACAAATCTTGCTATTCTGGCTCCTAAAAAGCTCCATAATGCCCTAAAACAGGTCTCTGGAACTCAAGCTGAATTAGTCTGGTTCCTACCCAATTAGTGATAAGAAAGTAAATAAAGAAAAATGGCAGGTGCTTTGGAAAACAGTGTGGCAGTTCCTCAAAAGGTTAAACAGAGTTGCCAAATCCATTCCTAGGTATAAACCCAAGAGCACTGAAAGCATGTTGGTGACAGTTTGAGATTATTTTTGTGAATCCCAAAAAGAGAAAGATTATATCTGTAAACTATTCCTCGGGGTGTGATACCCTTTGATTGCATTAGATTCAGTGGAGCTGTCCTTAATTAAATTACCTGTTAAGATTAGGGCTTTGATTCAACCTTGGCAGTAAGGCCTTACTCAGGTTGAGTCTCCGCCCCCTTGGTACGCTAATATAAACAGACACTCACTATGAAGACACACAGAGGAGAGAACCTGTCATTTTTGATCCTGCCATGTGACCGGAAGGAGAAGTTTCAAATAGCTAAAGCTATTTCTCTCCCCAGAGCTATAATAATAAAGCTATTTCTCTCCCCAGAGCTTTAGCTCTGGGGAGAGATGAACCATTTGCCTGACAGTTTACAGGTGACCTTGGGAAGAGAGCCTAGACTGAGACAGGAAGCCCCTCTGGGGCATAATTCCTGTGCCATCCTGTGGCTGAGAGAGAGGAAGGCCAGAGAAGGCTGAACCCTCTCAGAGAGATCAGTGACTATCTTGCTTCAATATGTGGCAACTGACTTTGGTAAGAAAACAATTTTGAGTTGGACTCTTTAGGGTCTTGTAACTGTAAGATTTTACCCCAAATAAATACCATCTATAAAAACCAACAGATTTCTGGTATTTTGCATCAGGAACCCTTTGGCAGACTAACACAATGTCCACACAAAAACTGTACATGCAGCATCATTCATAATAGCCAAAAGTAGAAACAACTCAAATATCCGTCAACTGATCAATGGATAAAATTTGGTTTATCCATACAATGGAGTATTATTCAGCAATAATAAGGAATAGCACATACTGATGAGTGCTTAAAAAAAAAAAAAAGATTACTCTTGAAAACATTTTACTGAGTGAAAGAAGCCAGTCGCAATAGATCACATATTGTAAGACTCCATTTATTTGTACTGTCTAGGATAGGCAAACCTATAGGGACAGAAAGTAGAATGGGACTGTCCGGAGCTTGAAGGTGAGGGTAGGGATAATGATTGCTAATGGATGTATGGTTTCTTGTTGGGCTGACAAAAATGTTCTAAAATTGATTTTAGTGATATTCACAACTCTGTGAATATACTAAAACCCATTGAACTATACACTTAAAAAGGGTGAATTTTAAGGCATGAATTATAGCTCACCTAAAGCTATTATAAAAAATAAAATGAAATTGGCAAGAAACAGGTTTCCTTGCTCTCTTGAAACTTGAAAAGCCAGTATTTTCCAAGTTATTAGAAAAGAATGGATATGAAGGATTAGTTCTACAAATCAAAAGTTCTATGGAGAGTTTAATAAAATTCTAGATAAGCTGTCTGGGGATTTATAACCATAAATAATAGACAAATTGACATTTTTACTGTGCTTTGACAACTTTCCCAATGAGGAAGATATACTTTCAAAAGGAAAATTTGGCAAATACCAAGATCAATTTCTTTGCATAAAGGTATTTTCCTTGGAAAAAAAATTTTGTTTAAGGTACCAGGGTCAGGGACTGAGTCTGGGACCTTGTATGTGGGAAGCTGGTGCTCAACTACTGAGCACTGTAAGCTCCCCTGAGTTCATTTTCTCATTTGTTTTTTAGGAAACACTGGGGGATTGAACTTGGGACTTCCCATGTGGGAGGTGGGCACTCAACCACTTGAGTCACATCCACTCCCAAGCTCTGAGAATTCTGATATGCAAGACAATATAGAAACCAGGCTCTTTTTTAACCCTTAATTTATAGGAATTTGCAGTATTTTTATCATCATTGCCATCTTCTAGATGTCTTAAAAGGTTTCAAGAAAAATTAGATAACGAACAGAATAGAACTAAAGTAACAGGAAATTGAAAATGATGAAGTATCACAGAGAAAAAAAATGGAGCAGTACTCATATATTCATATTGTTAGGTTTTTCAGGTTTTAATTCTGTAAATCATAATGATGGCCCACTCAGACAGTGGCTATAAATCTTAATGTGGAAAAGAAGCTGCTTTTTTGGAAAGTTAGCATCCAAATACATACTTGACACTCAAATAAACAAAAATAAACTGTTTTTTTTTTTTTTTTTAAATAATGCTATAATCTTGAAACAATTTCTTGAACATTACAGCTTTGAATATTCTTACATTAATGTTATCAGTCTAATGGAACCTGATCACTAGGTTAAGCTCCAACTCTATCTTGACTTAATGACGATGTATGAGAGTTTGGGTTATTTTCTTTTTATACTCACTAAATAAAATAATAAAATGAACTCTCCTTATAGTTTTGCTAATAAGTCATATGAGATAAAGGTTTAAATAAAACTAAATGACTACTTTGCAATAAGAAGTTATTTCTATAAATCATTACTACATAAATACATTACAAAAAAATGATAAAAACAGTTTATTGATTGTTTTGATAATTCTTAATCCAAGGAGAATAAATGGCTTTAACACTAAAGCTGAAAGACTGTGTGGGTGGGGGTGAAGATCAGAAACTTGATGCAATAAAAAATTTATTCTAGAGCAGGGGTTAATAACAATGGGTCCATGGGCTTGAATTGAAATTCAAAAAAACATTATTCTTGTGGGGATGTGTTGGTGTGGGTGTGATATATTTCTTAAATTAATACATAACATAGTGTGGACTTAGTAAGGGGTCCGTGGTTTTTACCTGACTGGCAAAGGAGTCCACGGAAGAAAAAAGATTAAGAACCCCTGCTCTAGAGACTTTTGACCACTTTCAATTTCTGATGTTGTTTCCAACAGATATAGGCCGAATAATGTTAAGGTTTTAGGGTAAAATGTTATCTCTACACGTTACTGAAGAGTGAAATAACATTTAAGAAAAAAAATTCAGTAGCAATGGCAAAAGTTAACCATACAAAGAATCTGGTTTTGTCACATTTCAATAAAAAGCACTAAAAGCTGTCATAAGAATAATTTAAACTTAAAAAAAAAGTAAACTGACTTTGCCAAAGAAGTTAAAAACTGAAGTAGTTAGTAAACTTAAAAATATTAAGAACATTTTTTTTCTTTACATACCTCAAATGGCCCACTGCCCTGGTTCGTACTAAAGAAAGAAGAATATAATCATTCTGTTGACCTTGAAATCTGTCAACAGTTGTCACCTAGGAAGAAAAAAAGGAATATATGGTATCTTAAAAGCACAATAAAAAGACTCTAGATATCATTTTAATAATAGATTAAAAGCAACCAATTTGCCCTTGAAATCACCAAACCCAAAAGAAACACAACTAAAACTTGGCATTGAAAGAGTAAAACTATTGAATGCTATGAAAAAACACAGTAACCTCATTAGGTTTTGTTCCTATGTTATTCACACATACAGCACTCTTCTTTACCTTTGCTTAACATAATTCTAATTAAATAATTTGTGGAATTCACAGTCTTCCCCCACTAGACTGCCAAGCTCCATGAAGAAATGACCGTGTCTAGCTTATTAACTGGTATCTCAGGTTTGATGTCCAGCAATAGATCTATCGCTTATTTATTACTTAAATAACATATCCCTTGGACTCAACTACAGCATTCCCCCATCAAAAAAAATTAATCTTCTTAGTACTTTTTTTTCAGTTTGAAAATATGCATACAAATAAGAAGGTTCAGGAAGATTTCAGAATCTAATACTGGCACTCAGGTGTTTATCCTTTTTTCAATAATTCAACAAAAAGTTAAATGTGTACACTGCACAAACCATGCATGATCCCTACTTTTAGGAAGTTTGTACAAAATTTCTTTTCTTTTAAAATCAATTTTATTAAGGTATAATTTATATACTATAAAATGCACCCACTTTAAGCATACAATTTGATGAATTTTGACACCCTATCTGCCCATGTAACCATTACCACATTCAAGATATCTGTCATTCTCAAAAATACCCCCAGTCCTCTTTGTAGTAAAACACATTATCCTCCATGCATTCCTAGGCCCAGATAACCACTCATCTGCTGGCACTATAGATTAATTTTTGCCAGTTCTACAATTCCATAAAAATGGAACCATGAAGTGTATACTCTCTTTTGTCTTGTTTCTTTCACTCAGCATGTTTTTGAGATTCATCCCTGTGTTGTGTACATTAGAAGTTTGTACTTTATTGTTCAGTAGTACTCCATTAAATTATTTACCTATTCACTTGTTCATGGAGATGTTTCTGGTTTAAGGCTATTTCAAATAAAGCTGCAATGAACACTCATGCACAAATATTTTTGTGGACACATATTTCCTTTCTATTAGATAAATACCTAGGGACGAAATGGCCAAGCTGTAAAATAACTGTATATTTATCTTTATAAGAAACTGACACCTGTCCTCCAAAGTTGCTGTGCCACTTTATACTTTCACCAGGAATGTTACAGTTCCAGAGTTTCAGTTGCGCCACATCCTTGCCAACATTTGGTATACTGTCAATCTTTTTAATGTTAGCCATTCTAATGGTGTGCAGTAGCATCTCACTGTAGTTATAATTTGAATTTATCTGACAATGAATGATGGTAAGCATCATTTCATATGCTTACTGGCCATTTATATATCTTCATGCAAGACATGTCTAATTCAGTCACCAATGCTGTATTGGGATGACTTATTTAATAATGAGTTTTATAGGAATTTATATAGTCTGCATATAAGTCCTTTGCAGCTATGTGTGGATGTTATACCTGGAAATTCTGTTGCCATCCTAATCATTAGGAATCTGAGAATGGCAGAACAGAGGGTTAAAATGAACCTTTTTTTTTTTAAACAAATCAATTTTATTGATATATATTAATAAAGCATACAATTTATCCGAAGTGCACAACCAATGGTATCTGGCATAATCACAGAGTTGTGCATTCATCACTTCAAACATTATAGTAGCATTTTCATTATTTCAATAATAATAATAATAATAATAATAATAATAAAAAGAAAATTTCTCATTTCCCTATCTATTTCCCCTGCTGTACACAGCTGCTATTTCTGGGTATTTTTGAACAATTATTTATTAGTTATTCTAGCAGTTTTACTGAGACATATTTACATACCATTTGATCTATCTATGTGTAAAATCAATGGCTTTTTTTTAAGCTGTTAAAAAGTCCTTAATTGTAAAATAAATAGAAAAACAGATCGAAAGAAATTACAAATTTTAAATGAGAGTGTAAGACTTATGAACCTGGGTTCTTTTTTTTTTTTTTTAAGATTATTTTTAAAAATTTCTCTCCCCTTCCCACCTCTCCCATTCCCCCCTCCCCCAGTTGTCTGCTCTCTGTGTCCATTCACTGTGTGTTCTTCTGTGACCACTTCTATCCTTATCAGCGGCACCGGGAATCTGTGTTTCTTTTTTGTTGCATCATCTTGTTGTGTCAGCTCTCCGTGTGCGCAGAGCCATTCTTGGGCAGGCTGCACTTCCTTTCATGCTGGGCAGCTCTCCTTACGGGGCGCACTCTTTGCGCGTGGGGCTCCCCTACGCGGGGGACACCCCTGAGTGGCACGGCACTCCTTGAGCACATCAGCGCTGTGCATGGGCCAGCTCCACAGGGGTCAAGGAGGCCCGGGGTTTGAACTGTGGACCTCCCATGCGGTAGGTGGACGCCCTATCCATTGGACCAAGTCTGCTTCCCTGAACCTGGGTTCTTGATGTCATCTTTTAGCTACACTATAACTGAAGTCTAGAGCTAACTTCAATCTTATTATAAGACATAGTAATGTTCCTTGATAGTTAAATGAGTTAAGTTTTGCTGTTATTTATAAATGAAAAGACTCTGAAATTGAGTCCCTTCTATTTCTAACCTTTGTATGTTTCTAAATTCTTAGTTTTTCATTTTCATTCTTTATATCTCTTATGGTTATATTATACAGTGTCTCTTTTATTACTTCCAATTTTGTCTTCATTTCTGATTTTGTTTTATTTATTTCCATAATACATGTTATCTCTTCCTGAATTCTTGCATTTCTGCTTTGCAGGCTTCCTTCACAGAAACAGTTTCTTTATTTCACCTGTTTCAGTTCAACATATTTTCTGGAGCGTGTATCTTGTCTGTATGTTTTGATGTTCTTTTCTCATTTTCCCCTACATAAACGGATTATATGTTGGTTCCCTTTTTACTGTTCATCATTGAATAAATGGTATTTTCATGGATTAGTGGCTTGCAAGAGGTTAAACTGGGATGAGCAGGGTTGTTTTGCAAAAGACCCTCTTTCCATCAAACAGTCCTTTTTGCTACTGCACTGGTAGTCTACTTTTTGTAAAGACAAGCTTATAAATAGGCTTCTTTGAAACAATGTGGGATCAGGAACTACATTCATTTTTGGATAATAGGGATATGATTTTTACACTTCACAGCATTCTTCTCACCATTGGAAAGTATACTTTTACTGGCACTTTCAAGGCGGATCACCCTCACTTCTTTTCCTCCACTGTTTTCTGCCTGGTCTTAGTCACCTGATCTATGTCATCTCACTGAAAATTGAGTTTGTGTCCTTCTCCTCACATTTTTCTTTGTTACTTTTGGATGATTTTAAAGAAAAGGTAAAAGAACTAATTAATATAGCCAGGTTCACAGCCAAAGTTCTATTTTTGTCATTAATAATACTGTATTTGTTTTGTTATTCTTTCTTATTTATTTAACCTTTTATTAAAACCAAGTTCTTCCTTTTTATTTGCTATTACTCCATATCACATGAAAATAAAAAAGCATAAAAATGTAGTATACATTACACCTTTGCAAAAAAAGAACCAAAATATTCTACAGTTTATGTTTATACAATAACAGTACATAAATTATAATGTAGTTATTCATAATTTCATCAACAAGAACTTCTAAAACATTTACTTCAGATTATTATTAACAAACTCTTCACTGTGGTAGTTGAGATAGAAGTTCACAGCAAACCAGTCAAAACTATCAGATAGGATTGCCAGAAAGTTATTGAAGGCCCCCATTATTTCATGTCCCTGTATATCTTAAAAAGGAGATAGCAAAGACACAAAGTACAACAATATAAAGAACTCATAATAAATATGAACCTTCTATCTTCTAATATGATGAGTAAGAGAACATACTGTATGCATGAAGTTACCTTATTTGGTCTTCCAATCAATGGATTGCTGCCACAACGTCTATTGATGATGTCACGAATGAGATGTTTTTGCCCATTATATGTCGTTAGAATACTGATCTTATCAGCAGGGTAGCCAAGTAGACACATGTACATAAAAAGTGCTACTACATATTCTGCCTCTCCGAGATTCTGTAATACAAACATAATCAGACTGTGCATTTATTTCCTTTTGCTTTCAATTTTATAGAAATAATGGTTAATCTAGCACAATTTATTCATTGAGCATAACGAGAAATGTATGTTTTATTAATATATATCAATAAAACTGATGTTTAAAAAAAACTTAGAAACAAAGTTCAAAAGTACTAGATGAGAGACGAAACTAAAATGAGAACATAAACAGGACAGAAAAATAAAAAAGATAATGTAGCAGTTTGATATTGTTTATGAATTCCAAAAAAAGGTATTATGTTTGTAAACTGGTCTGTTCCTCTGGGTGTGATACCCTTTGACAGAATTAAATCCAAAGGTTTTATGTTTATTTGATTAAATCAAGACTAGGGCTTTGATTCTACCATGTGAGTATGGCATGACTCAGGCTTGAGTCCTCATTCCCTTGGTGGGCTGACAGAAACAGACATTCCCTCAAGAAGACACAGAGAAGATACACAGAGGAAGGGAGAAAGAGCTCCACAGACATGACAGAGGAGAGAACTTTGATCCTGTGGCCCCAGGACGAAAGATAAGCCACTTGCCCTATAGTTTGTAGTGCTGAAAAAGCCCAGAAAGAAATAAGCCCTATGCCGGCCTGTAGCTGAGAGAGGAAGGCTGAATCCTCACAGAGATTGGCCGCCATCATGCTTCAACATGTGACAACAGACTTTGGAGAGGAATCTGGATTTCATGTAAAGGCAACAGAAATATTATAGGCAGACCTTAAAAATAATTTATATCCTGGATTTGATGACAAACATTATTACCCAGATTTATCTGTTTTTTTTATTCATTACATTACATATTGATGAGTTTTCACTGTTTCAAGAAATATACTTTCAAATGATGATGTTACTAAAGATATTTCTGAAGAGTTTTCTCCCCAAAATAAGAGCACTCTGTATTAAATTGGTAGGTAACATTTGAAGAATTAGTTTCGGAGAAGTAGAAGATGAACAGATAGATAAAGGAATAAATGTAGAGGACTTGACTTATTTGGAATGAGTTTGAAATGTTGGATAAAATGTAATTCATATTGTTTTACTGTTAATACTTCATGTATGACTTTGGACAGAGTACCAAGCTGGGCAACATTAATTTTTAATGTGATAAAGAAATAGGTTCTGTTTGTTGAGGACTCATTGTATCTATCAGTCTTGCCAAAAATACTCTTGTCTTGAAAACTAAATTTGAGCCTTTGTTATTATTATGGTCATTTCCATGATTCCCAATTTGTTCTTTTTCCTGAATTAGAGTCATTGCTTATATAAATGTAGTTTGCTACCAAGATATAAAATGGAAAGATTTACACAGTCTTCCAAAGAACCAGAAAATTTAAATGAAAGCAAGAACTCAGACTAATGTTGCAGATTAATACAATGGATGGATTAGGTAATGAAACTGACTCAGAAGAAAGATTCCAAAAATGACTATGAGATGAAAACATCAGAACACTCGTAGACTACTTAACAGCATTCCAAAATGCTTACCAAGAAAGACATTACTTATTGAGTTAGGTTCTACTATTTCTAAAGTTGTCATTTAAAGGTCACATCTGCTCTCAGGCTTTAAAAATACAAGTAAAGAGTAATTTGATTTAATATAATCAAATATTTAATGGGAAAATAAGATCCTCATGAGCTGTATATACATATACACATTTAAGCCAGTGATATACAATACTTAACATGTGTAATGCAAGAGCTCTAATTTAAATAGTAACATACATTGGATATTTTGCTCTATGACAAGAAAAATGGAAGAAATTTAAAAGCACTACAAATACTACCATCCAAAGACCATTAATCTTTTGTTGTACATCCTGCTAGATTTTTTTGTATAGATATCTATGTTTTACTCTTCCTTTTAAAAAATAAAATGGAATACTATAGATACTGCTTTACAACCTGCTTTTTTTATTCATTTACTATAATATCAATATTTGTTCTGTCAGTTAACAAAGGTATACTATTATCCTTGTTAGTGGTATTAAGTATATCAAAAATTGAATAAGGCAATAATGTAATTAATCTCCACCGAAAGGCATCTAAGTTGTTTCTCATTTCCAAATTAATTTATAGTAAAAGAAAATGATGTGATGAACACTTTAGCATAGAAATCTTTGCAAACTTGCCCAATTAATTATTTAGAATAAATTCCTAGAAGTGTGAATATTTGATACATACTAACAATTTACCCACCATTAATAGCATAAGTGTAAAATGTCTTCTTTTGTGAATAATATATTCTTGTCTTTATCACATTTTTCTGTTGGTATGTTGATTTTTTAAGTGATTTATAGGAGTGTGAAATACATTTAAAATTCAAGTCATTGTTTTTAAATACTGACAATTGTGCTTTCAAATAAATATTTTTTTTCTATTTCTTTTCTTTAGTATGTATGTCTTCAACTGACCCAAAATTTGAATTTTTTTGTGCTGTATATGAGGTAGGGATCTAATTTTTCTTTTTTCAATAATTAGTCAAATGACAACCAATTTAGGTAGTAATTCAGCCAGACAAATACAAAATAAACTTAAAAGTTGCATATTTTTCTTACCTGATAAAAGTAAGGGTTAGGTTCAGACTCTCCTACTCCCTGAAAATCTTCAACGTTAATGAGTTGGAAGTCATACAGCAATCCAGCATTTGCTGTACTAAACTCCGGCAAGAGTTGCACATGTGGTAAGTTACCCAGATTCTTGTATCGCCAATTGTAGAGATTGCACAAGCTTCCAAAGATAAATCCCCCCCAAGGGAAAAATTAGCAATGCAAACATTCCTTTTAATATACATAAGGGGGTTTCTAAGGAACTGGGCTTTCTTTTAATGTTCACATCAGCCATATCTACTTACTTTTTTAGCAACAATGCTTTTTCAACCTCCCTAACTTCAAGTAACCAAGGGTCAGAACATTAACATTACCAAAATGTTATCTTTACTCCAAAACTTAAAAAATTGGGTAAGACTCTATACATTTATAGCAATTACAACATGGGGTCTGTGCATTTGTGAAGTGAGTTAAGACTTGGTATGTTCTCTTGTTCAGCTTTGCCTTAGATTTCAAAATTATAATAACTATATATCACCCGAGGACATTAAAAAAAGGGAAGAGATAGAGAAGACCTTAATCAATCACCTAAATTAATCTCGATGAATAAAATATGAAAGAAAATAATTTTTGTCACTCATATTTCATTCAGAAGGCAATAAAGGTGCTTTCAGTTTGTAGATGGCAAGTTACTGGATAGGAGGGAATGCTAAGAGCCCATCTAGAAGATGCTGAGAAATATTGGATCACGGGAACTGCAGCAGTTTGATATAGTTATGAATTCCAAAAATAGATACTGGATTATATTTGTAAACTGGTCTGTACCTGGGCATGATTAAATTACGATTAGGGCTTTGATTGGACCATGTCAGGAGGGTGTTGAGTCCCCACCCACTGGTGGGTAGGGACTCACAGATAAAAACATGGCAAAGGACAGAGTTGGAGCTTTGATGCTAGAATTTTGATGTTGGAGATTTTGATGCTGGAGTCTTGAACTGGAGGCCAGGAAGTAAGCACACAGAGGAGCTTGGTTGTGAGGAAAGAGAAGCAAGCCCTGGGAGGAGAGGAACCCTGAGCCCAGAGAGAAGCAAGACCTGGGAAGAGAGGAATCCTGAGCCCAGAGAGAAGCAAGCACCAGGAAGAGAAGCCCAAACCCAAGAAGCCCAAACCCAGGAAGCCCAAACCCTGGCAGACGTTGGCAGCCATCTTGCTCCAACACATGGCAAAGATTTTGGGGAGGGAAGTAACTTAACGCTTTATAGCCTAGTAATTGTAAGCTTCTACCCAAAATTAACATCCTTTATAAAAACCAACCGATTTCTGGTATTTTGCATCAGCATCCCTTTGGCTAACTAATATAGGAACTAATTTCCTTAAATAGGTGTGATTTTTCCCTTTGTTTCTTTTACCTTGCTCTCGCTCTCCCTTGGGCATCGAGGTCCACAGTAGGAACTCCAACTCGAACAAAGCGAGTAAAGAGAGACTGCTCCATGTTTGAATACTTCTGAAAAGCCATATTCTTAATGACTGGAGGTAATTGGTGATGATCACCAATCATGATCCATCGTTTCAGTCGGCTAAAACCATCCTGAGGATTCTAGAGATGAAAGTAAAGAAATGGCAAAATAGTTGAAATAATATATCTGTTAGTCTCCCAGGTATTGCACAAGAGTCTAACTCTTCATAGACTGTTCCATTAGCCTACAAATTCTCGATATACACCAACTCCACAAAAAGGAATCTGGTGAATCTAAAGACTGACTTGTGAACCAAGTATAGGTGACACTGCTCTTGATTGATTCTAGGTGTGTGCGTGGGGGAGTGGGGGATGGAGGGATTGAGATGGCAAGCATAGAATTACTGTACTTTTTAACAGGTAGAGTAATCCAAAGAGGTGTGTGAAGTGTAGGTCAACATTGTGCAAAGGGTACATAAGGAAAGAAAGAGGACCAAGAAGGGAAATGAAAACACATCAAAGAAAACATCTATCAGAATAATATCTAGGGCCAGTTTTGACCTTTCAAATTGGCAAAAACGGTATCTTCTTTTAGTTTCCTACTACTTAAATTTCCTACTCTATGCATCTTGATCCTTGACGCACATATTGATAAAATGCATTCCAAATTCCAAATAACTTGGCATATAAAACAACTTTTAGAACCCAATTATCTGTAAATTACAGTAGCCTCTGTTCTTAAATTTGGAATTCCAGATTTTGTTTTCAATGCTTAAATAGTAAAGGCTACTGTAAGGAACATTCTTAAATGTCACCATTTAGGCAAAAAACTTAGGCCTCAAATAAAAATAATGTACTCAGTGAACATAAATGAAAAAAAAAATTATCTACCCTCCAAATTGCAAATGAAATTTTCTTGATTACAATGATTAAGTGTGTTCAAAATTACTTTATACAGATAAATTATGAATTTTTAAAAAGTACCCTCAGAAACAATACAAACTAGAAAACAACTAGTGAATAGATTAAATAGATTAAAGGAAGTTTCAGGCTTAAAATGAAATACCAAATTTATTGAAAATAGATAATTGTGGCATTCAGCATCCCAAAACTATGTAGTATCTGATGCTGCCCCCAAGATTCTTAAATTCTATTTTCTTTTACCTGTAAAAGAAGAGGTATAAAAGTTTCTATCTCCAGAATCTGAGCAGCCTCCTCCATTAAAATGTTGTCATACTGAGAAAGGGAGAAATGAGAAAGCTTGTCAAAAAGATAGCTCTAAAAATCCAACCAAAAAACACAAATAATTTCAGATAAAAATAACAACATACAAATTACTCAAATAGAAAACTTAATGGTTTTATTTATGATCATGATTATGCCCCTACTTCTCCAATTCAAGTCTTTAAATCTAAGGAAAACTTTTTAACTATACAACTCAACATTGAGGTGCTCTCATGTATCATTTCTTATATTGCCATCTCAACTCATCTCAAGGCAGTTCTTTAAGTTCTACATGATCAATAATCAACTTATAGTTACATATGAGGCCAGTCTCTACTGGTATTCTTATCATAGGTGGTTTGGGGTAATTTTTTCCCCCTAATGAATCCTACCCAGCACTCAAACAATCCCTTCTGACTCACCCCTGGGCATTCAATTCCTCACCAAAACATGTCAATTTTACCTTTGAAAACAGCTCTTGAATCTATTCACTTTTATCCAGTTCTACCACCACCATTACCCAGTCCAAGCCATTCCTCTGAGGCCTGCAAACAATTGCCTTATTAGCCCCTCCCCTTCCTGTCTTTCCTCCTCTAAATCACTGTCACAACAGATACATCAGATCATGTCACCTTCTGTTTTCAAGCCTTTCATTGGCTTACCATAGTCTTCCGGAAAAGTTCCTTAACATGGCTTACAAAGCCCTGGATACATCTGGTCCCTGCCTTTCATTCACACCTCAGTTAGCACCTTTCTCCTTGCTCATTAAGTATCACCACACTGACCTATTGCAGTTTTTCAGAAATGGCAAACCTTTCCTGCCTCAGGTCCTAATATACCTGTTTTCTCTACATTTTGTTTACTTGGCTCCTTCTTGTACTAAAGTATCAGTTTAAAAACCTACTTTATTAGATGTTCTCTGACCTCCCCAGTGTAAAACCAATCTCACAGTACTCTGTTTCTTTGTCTCAGAGCACATCACAATTTGGAATTCTATTTGTCCATTTATTGTTTAACGTCTAATGTCTGTATCCTCCCAGTAATACATTTGTACATTTGTAAAATAATTGAAAATAAGCCTTTCTTATTCTACATTAAGTAGATTTACAAGATTTTCAAACTCAAACAGATGCATGTATAAGTTTGATAAAAATAAAACTTCAAAATGCCTATAAATGTATACATATGGACATAAAGTGTGATGTTTAAGTACAGAAAATGACTAATGAAAGTTTGATAAGCTATGAGTAATACTTTGAAAGCCTGCATGAAAGCAAAACATGCTAATTATGATTACATCATTTTCTTTTGTTATTAAATTTATATGAGATTTAATATCAAATTGAAAGTATATTTTCTGTGTCTGGCACAAGAAGAAAATATTTAGTGAAAAATTCTCACAAATAATTTGCAAAAGGTAAGCTCACACCACTAGGGTAAGTTCACACTATCTTTTAATAAATTATTATATTTGTCTACCTTGCACCCAAGGAACCTTTCATCCCAAATAACAATTCTAATTCTATTACTTTGAATTTATTTAGCACCTATTTTCCAGTGAGCTCATAACATTTAAAAATTATCACTTACTTTCATCAACAACAAATAAGTTGCTAACCTTGAATTCAAGCCAGTATACAAACCCTATTTTCAAATAACAACAGAGAAATCAGTTGCAGGGAAGTTAAATGATTTGAATTAAAATCAGAGTTTAAGTTAGTATCATGAACAAAATCATAGGGAGCCTGCAAATCCCAATTTACTGCTCATTTAATTCCACTTTAACTGAGCCACAGGCTAATAAGATATCTTGTCTAACAGCTCTCCTCCTGTTTTTATTATGTGATAAGCCATTTTAATTTCTCATTTTATAATCCAACTAAGAATACTCCCTATCCTCAAATGGAAGGCTCTCATTTACTGAATGAACAAATAACCAGCAATTAGGTATGTGACTATGTGAATAATGCAAGCATACAGATATATTAAAATCCAAAGTCAAATAGTATTTTTACAGCTTTTAGTTCTGTTTGAATAATTTAAACAAGTAAATGATACTTAGTGAAAATAAATTAATCTATCTTAACAAGTACTAGAATTTAGATAATCACATGGTTATAATGTTACTTAATAAACACATTACTGATAACTAGATTTAGATAAATTAGATTTGGAATTCACTAATTATATAAACATAATGTCATCATCTACTTTAAAAAAAGACATTTTTAAGTAATTATAAAAGTGAACTTCAATAAGAGGTGTACCAATTCTCAAGGAAAATAGTCCAGATAATTTAAAAAAAGAAAAAAAAGGTAACAAAAAATTAACAGGTAATAGATGAATTAAGGAACTAAAACAGCCTTTACCTTGAAACCTAATTTGACCAAGTCATGTCGTTTTAAGGCAGCATGAGTACACGTCATAGCAATGATTTTGGCTTCCTTCACTAAAAGGTATTTAGATCTGTCCAGTCCACTTCGAAGCAGTTCAGAGGCTCTGAATTCCTATTGGAGTGAGGAGGAGGAAGAGACCATTTTAAGAAAATAAACATAGTTCAGTCATACTTTCATATAATCCAATCAGATAATTCCTGAGAGATTAATATAAATTTACCATCCACTAATCCTTACTATATCACTATATCTAAGCCTAATGAATCATATTTCTGTTCATTATTAGTTAGGTACTGAGTTCAAACAATAGATGATTTCAAGCTAAAATTTGGACTTTTTTGTATAAGGTAAAATAGTATTTATAATATAAACAAAATACTGAATAAAATATCAATCACCACTGTACCTGTATACCCAGGGTCTCTCCAGGTAAAGAGAAACTACTTCAAGCATCTATAACAAAGGGAATTTAATGTGGAGAATTGGTTATACAAGTGATGGAAGAGCTGAAAAGCCAACCAGGGAATGGTAAATTAACCCAGGTATTAGCAACACCAAGAAGCTGCTACCATACCTAGAGTAGGAAAGTAGAAGAGATAGTGTTATCAGAGCCTAGGGGCTGTAGTCACAGAACATGCAGGAATCACAGTGGGTCAGTCCAGGAGAAATTGGAGCCATGGAGGACATGAAACTCAAGGAAGAGAGGGTACGTGGAATACCCTGGCTTCTCTCTTCAACTCCTGCCACCTCTGTCATTGGCTAAACCCAGCCAGGAGTCAGATGACATGGTGGGGGGAGAGGGGCAGGGAGAGATTTCCCATAGAGAGGAGCAAGAGATGGGTAATAGATAGATGTAAGGGGCAAACCAGCCTAAGCAGAGTACCCAATATCAAGTTTTACCAAATCTGAACATTGTTTCATTCACTTCAGACCATTTAACATTTTTGTCTTGATTTTTAAATAATTAAAACATTGCAAAAACAGGAGGTAAGGTACCCTATATATTTCCCTCTCTACTCCCACCCGTCAATAATTATAATAATATAATTATTATTAGATTAATAAAATGAGTATACTTTTTATTCTTTTATTGTGGTTATATAGTCATAAACATAATATAATGTCTTATAAGTTTAAAAATTTTATTTCTCATCCTACTATGTAACTATCATTCTTCTGTACCTATCATCTTTCTACCTACCCACCACCCATACATCAGATATTTACTGAACATCTATTATGTACCAGGTAATGTTCTAGGAAGTAGGGACACATCGTTTTTAAAAGATACAAATATGGAGACAAAGTCTCTGCTCTGGAGTAATCCTAAACTGAGGAATCTGAACCTGAATATGGTCCTTCTACAGTACTGCTATTATATGCCAATAGTGTTTGCCATAGGGCATACAAAAACTAGAAGGTATCTCAGCAGGTCCCTGGGTTCCAGGAATATTCTTTTCTGTCCCTTTTGTGTAGCAGTGACTCTTAGTTCACCTTAACAGTCAGGATTTATCATCCTGGCTAACAGGACAACTTACTTTTTGCTACTGGTCAAGGGGCATGAGAAACTCAGAATGGCCACGTGGCAGTCTTAGAACCATTGTTGAATTCCTTGATTGAAAAGCATTTCTTTTTTTAGAGTCTAAGACTTTTATCCCAGGAAGCCAAAATAATGGAAATCCAATTTATAACTTAATTTTTACTTTATTTCTTGAACTAATGATATATATGTTTTTAAATAATCTCACTTAAAAATAACAATAGCTTCTGTTAGATTTGAACATTGTAAAAAATAATAATAAATTTAAAAACTTTAAAGCAGGGGTTCTTAACCTTTTTTATTCCACGGACCCCTTTGCCAGTCAGGTGAAAACAGGGACCCATTACTAAGTTCACACTATACCATGTATTAGTTAATAAATATATTACAACTGCACCAACACATCCCAACAAGAACAATGTAGTTTTTTTAAAAAATTTCAATTCAAGCTCACTGACCTCCTGTTAAGAATCCCTGCTTTAAAGGAAAAGTTAAAAGAACCTAAAAACTCTTACCTCAAGCTGAGTAAAGATTTTCTTAATATGCCTGAAACATCCTTCAGCAATTTCCATGTCTTCTTCGTAAGATCTGCCTTTAAAAATGGGTTGAGGGGCATTTGCAAAGTATTCATGAAAAGGGAAGAAACTGGTGACTTCTGCAACATCTGGCAGTGTCGTCCCTTTGTTTTTCACTTTGCTAATATACTCTTCCCAACGAGACATCACCTATAGGAAAAAGTACTTGAGGTTAATTTTCCCAGCTAACTATTCCACTTGAAATGATGAAATTAAAATGACAACAACAAAATCTGGTAAAAATAAAACCTGCTAGAACAAGGAAAAGAAACGACCCAAGACGACTCTTTCTCAATCAAGTAACTGAGAGATTACCCTTCTTGTATTAAAAAAAAGTAACACTTATCATCACAGGAGAAAAAGGCATTCTAATAAAAAAAAATGAAGAAATTGTAAAGAACCTCAGGGTCATCTCAAGAGCTTTATCTCAGACATTTCAGATTCTCATATACATAATATACATATATCAAGACAGTTTATTATCAACCTCTTTTTAAAAAAAGAAAAAACAAGCAAGCAAGCAAGCAATCTGGGCAAAGAAACCCTCATTTTTAGTATCTCAGTTTCTCTCTATATATGGTAACTCCAGCTCTAGTAGCTTTCTAATCAATTTGGTTCATTCCTACCCTTCTCCCAGGCTTCAATAATTTTTCCAAGTCTCTTTAGAACATTTACTAAGAACTAGTTAAACTGAGTCTATTTGAATGGTCAGTTCACGACTTGAGATACAGTCCAATTACATCTTTGTATAATGTTAGCTATACCTCTACTACCAGCTAGTTCTTAACTTGATGTTAATTTTTGTAATTCTCCCAGGTCTTTTTCTATTATAATTTTAGTATTTCTCAAAGTTTGGTACTTAGGCAGAATTTCTGAGGAACTAAATAAAAATGTATACTTCTGGATCCTACTCATGAACTACTGAATGAGAATCTCTGGACAAGGCTTGGGAATTTTTCTAGTAAACAACTTTGCCAATGTGATTCTTGGATGCACGAAATGTTGAAAATTATTGCTCTACACTGTAAAGCTTTGGTTCATTTTCCCCACTTAAGCCTCCACAATTTAAGGATATTTCTTCAACTGAGAGCCTAGTGATTTTTATTTTGTTGCAAATATGCATTTAAGTATGATACTTAATACATTATTCACAGTTCCTAAACAGTCTGAATCTAATGCAGAATACTTTGAATGATGATGTGTGTGTCTTCCCTGTTTCACAAGAAACCATGAAATCAGCTCATTTTGAATGGTAGTAGACTGGTGTGTGTAGCTACTTATAATAAGCATAAAACCTGTTTTTCATATACATTTTAAAATTTCAATGTTTTGATTTATATCTAAAATACACTAATGGCATTAATAAAAAAAGAATAAAGTTATGTAAAAATTTTCATTCTTTATGCCTTAAATCCATTTAAAATTATTAGTAGACCAACCGACTACTAGAGCCTATTTTATTCACTTTAGTTTTCTATTTTTTTATTGGTTTTCATATCCCAAAAATTTACCCTAGCAAAAGTCCCACAGTGCAACTAGTTCTAAGGCATAATGTATTTCTGGAAATTTGAAAGAATGTTTTCCTCTTTACTAGATTAATATACATAGTGAAAATAAGTTATAGAATTGTACTTTGTTACCACTAGGCAACTCGAATAGAAACTTTGTCAAGAGCAAAAAAGAAAAGAAAAAATTTTAAAAGTAGCAACATTAGCCTTTCACAGAATGAGTCATCAAGAAAAGTTATTTAGCAAAGAAAATTAAAAATAATAGAAAATACAAACATTTAATATTCATAATTATAATTTTGACAAAAGCATATATTTTAATTCACCAAACAAAAAACACTTTCAAGAAGGATCTCAAGAATTCATCCCAGCTTCAACTGGGGACGATACATAATCTAAAAAATAAAATATTTACTCTCTTACCTGATATAAGAAGAAATAGCCTGCAGTTTCACAAGTATATGAGGCATCTCCTGGGACACCTAGACTCTTTTGCAATCGTTTGACTTCTTCTAAAAGTTCTATTCTTCGAGCCAGGACATAATTAACTCTGCCATACCTAAGAATTTCAATTAAGCAAAAAGGCAAAATTGTGTAATGAAAAGACTTTCAAGGAAACTATTAGAAAAACATTCAAAGAAACCCTAATAGAAACTATAAATGGTCAAACAGAAAACAACAGTACAAGACTATGTTAGTTTCCTAGCTGCTAAAACAAATAACCATGTAATGGGTTGGCTCAGTAACAGAATTAACTGGCTCACAGCTTCAAAGGCTAGAAGACGTGTTTCTTCCCAGAATTGGCTTCTTCTGGCTGGCCAAAAATCTTTGAGGTTTCTTGTCTTTTCCATCATATTGGTGATGTGATGGTGGCATCTTCTTTTACTTCTGAGTTTCACTGACTTACATCTTCTGGCTGGTCCCTTCCCCCAATTCCATTTTCCCTTGCTTTTTCAGGACTTCAGCCATATTGGATTAAGGCCCACCCTCATTCAGTTTGGGCACACCTTAACTAATAGCACCTTCAGAGGTCCTGATCACAAATGAGTTCACACCTATAGGACCAGGAGTTGGGACCTCAACATGCCTTATGTGGGAGGACATGATTAAATCTCCAAAAGATATTTAATCACAAGTAGTAGTTCTTGGGTTATTTTAAATCTCCAAAAGATATTGAATCACAAGTAGTAGTTCTTGGGTTATTTTATATCAAGGCTACTTAAAATCTAGCTTATGGACTAGTATTGATCTGCAAATTTGTTTATGGTCTCCAAGAAACAAAAATGAACTATATCAATAAACAAACCAATTTTTTCAGCTACCTTTTTCCTTTTTCCATAACAAAAACTTTCATGAAGCAGTACAGTGCATTCTGATGCAAGCTCCTTATCACCTTACAGACCAAGAGAAAATAGTATATGGGTTGGCTAAAACTATCATACAAGCATATTAGCTCTAAGGGCTTTGAAAAGTAATTTTAAAATATATTTGATTATTTTTTGTCATCTATGTATCCCAGCATGGAGCCTGGCACCTGATACTACCAGATACATAACTATGTGAATAAATACAAAATTTAAAGCTGGGGAAGACCTTTCCCAGACATATGTAGTTAAGAAAGAAAGCAATGGAACCGGAATTTGATCTCAAAGCCTGTATATACTGTTTTCACAACAACAAAGTGCCCACTAGAACTCTTTTAACTCTAAAAAAAGACAAATAATTTAATCACTGCTATTCATATATTTAAAGATTTGACAAAGAAATTCCTATCTGGTCCATAGTTCAAAGGTTCACTGTTGAAACAGCAAGAAATGATCAAAGGCAGAGAAGAAATATAAAGCATCATCTGTGTCTTTATGTTTACAACTTAGAAATATATAAATATTATAGCAAGTAACCTTTTCTGTTTGCTTATGTCTATTTCTATAATGAATACTTTGATAATGAGAAAAAATTAGGAATTTTATAGTGTGTAATGAAATGCCAAAATTCTTCTAACACAATATTAAATTTAAAAAGCAATATACAAAATGAATTAGAGAAAATATTTTAGAATTAGATGGTTGCAGAATCTTGTCAATATGGTAAAAAAAAAATACCCCACTGAATTATACATTTTAAAATGATGTTTATGGTATATGAATTATAATCTTAACAAAAATACTTTTTAAAAAGCAATATATAATGAATCACTATATACTATTTACTCATTCTGTAACTATATAATGGTTGTACTAAAAAAAAGCTATTATTATTTTTTAAAGCAACAAGCAAAATTATTTTTAAAAATATCACTACAGTTAATTTTTGATAAAAGATTAATAAAAATTTGTTTTTTTTGGTAATGGAGTTATGGATGACACTCTCCCTACTTTGCTGTTTTTAAATTTTTTTCTTTAGGTAAAGTGGTATTACTTTTTGTATGAAACAATACTCACTATTTTAAATATTATAACAAAAGATAGAGTAAATGAGTATACCCAGCTGAACAAGCTCAAGCATATATACTAATACAACCTAACTAAGACTTAATTTGTATATAAGAAGGCAAAAATTATTTTTCCCCTAGAAACTTAGTAGTATCTGAAATCATTAAAAAAAAATCTCTATCTGCTCTATTATAGTATTCCTTAAAAACTATAAATTCTACTACTACAAAAAAAATTAAGAATCTAGAGGCCCTAATAACTTATAGTTTGTTATTCTTTGCCCTCTGCAACTTTTGACAAGATAGCAACTGTTTGGTGAGCTCTGTAATTCAAGAACTCAAAATAGATCATAATTTAATGTGATCTCAGCTCTTTTGATGTTTATGATCAACTTAGTCAACGTTCATGTGCAATAGCCAAAGAATGTATTAAATATATGCAGCCATTAATTATGTCAATTGTCTGTAGTTGTGCTGTAAAATGGATTTATATATAAATCAAATGAGCTACTATATAGACACAATACAATCCAAATATTTAACCATACAGTCCAACTATAAAAAGAGAGACCTTGAAAGCTGTAAGAGGCAACAAATCATGTACATGTATAAGATTATAGCAGAGTTCTTCATCAGAAGCAACGGATGCCAAAAGGCAGTGAATGACGTCTAAAGGGATAAAAGAAAAATAACGCAAAAACCTGGCAACCACAAATTCTGTATCTGACAAACGCGAAGCTTTTTTTTTTTTAAATAATAAAGGAGAAACTAACACATTCCCAGAAAAAGAAAAGCTTAGGAAGTTTGTTACTAATAGACCTGCCCTAGAAGAAATGCTAAAGGGAGTTGTGGTAGGAATGAAAGGACATCAACTAAACAGTAACTCTAAGCCATATAAAGAAATAAATACTGGTAAAATGCAAAAGTCAATATCGTACTTTTGATTTGTAACTCCTCTTTTTCCTGACTGATTTGAAAGGCATAAAACAATAATTATATAGCTATGCTAATGAGCATACATGAGGTAAAGATGTAATACGAGACAATAATAATCCAAAGGGAAAGGAACAGAGATATAGAAGAGCAGAGTGCTTGTATACCGTTGGAACTAAGTTGGGATTTTTCTGAAGGTAACTGTTAGGAAAATAACTAAAGAAATACAGAGAAGTAAAGAAAGGGAATTAAAATGATACATACACTAAAAAAAAATTAAATACAAGAATACAAGACAATGTGGCAATGGAGGAACTAAGGAATAAAAAAACATAGGACATACAGAAAACAAAAGAATTAAGTCCTTCCTTATTAGTAATTACTTTAAATGTTACTGGATTAAACTTTAATTAAAAGGCAGAGATAGGCAGAATGTATTTTTTTTAAAAACATGATCCATTTATACACTGTCTTTGTAGTGTCATTGTTTGATTTTGCTATCATGGTAATGCTTAACACTTCCTAATTCATTCCATGATTTAAGCAGTATTCTGATAATAAAACCAGGCAAAGATACTACAAGAAAAAGAAAACTACAGGCCAATATACCTTTTTAAATTGAGATATAAAAATCCTCAATAAAATACTAGCCATGTAAGATTTATCCCAGGAATGCAAGGGTAGTTCAAATAAGAAAATTAATCAATGTAATACACACTACATTAATAGAATGAAGGGGAAAAAACAAACAAACCATGATCATCTCAATTAATGCAGAAAGAATCATCTAAAGTTATACAGTTTTGAGGGATGTGAATTGGCAACATTAATAAAAGACATCAATAAATAGAAAGCAAATGACAACTGGCAATGTTTAAAAAATGAAAAAAGTAACTCTTTTCAATGAATTAACTGCATATTCAAGGAAACAATGACACAAACACATAGAGCTAAGGGATATCATGACCACTTTTAAATCAACCCACAGTCTAGGTTAAGCTACGCTAGAGACTTTCAGATTTAAGCTGGATTTTCATTGCTCTCTTCTTTTAGTGTTTCTTTAATTAAAAAAAAAGAAGAAAAGGTTAAAATTATTTTATATACTGTTTTAAAACTCACCCCCATTTGCTTACCTGCTGAAATCTTTCTCTGTCTCCAGCTCTTCTTCTCCATGACCAAGACGCAAGAGGTGACGCTCATCAATATCCAAAGCCATGATTTTCTCAAACAACTGGTTCAGGGCCTGAAGAACAAACCAAACGGGATAATGAGTTTTGAGCAATCAGCACGCTCCTTCAAAAATAACAAAAATGAACAAATAGAAGGATAGAAAAGAATGAGCATTGCTTGGTCAGATAAGAATCAAAACCAAACCACAGAGGGAAACAGGTCTTAGATCATTTACAATTTAAGCAAAATAGTACTTTTTATTGATTTCTGAAATTGCTGCCTATGCATTCTTGACCAAATGAGTAACTTTAAACCATAAAAACCACCTACCCATAAAAACCTCTGTTTCTAATTTGTGGAAAGTGAAAGGTTTTTTAATCTCAGCTACGATTTCTCCCATGTAGCTATAATACCTAATATAATAATCTGCTCCAAGTTTTGTTTCACTCAACAGCACTCCCATGGGTTGCAGTCGGGGAAGGAATCTTTGGCAGTGAGTTCGAATCTTTGGCTATAAGGTTTCAATACAACAAAGGGCAGGCTACTCATTTATGGCTAAACTATTTTGATGACAGCCGTTAAACAGTCATCCTTATCTCTTTATAAAATATTCACATTTAGGGTCCCTTCAAAACCTAACCATTATCTGAACCGCTGCAGTTACAGGGCTGTGCAGGAAGGCAGACAGTTTCATAGCACGGAAATAAACATAAAGGTATCATTTAAAAGTTAGTGCCCACTCAAACATCTCTCGTTTGCCATTCAATGTTCAATCCTGTTCATCAAGTCAACATCCGGTCTAATAAATATTTTAAAAATGTAATTATAGATGTCCTTTACTATAAAAATTCTGACAATGAGAACTCAGAAATTGAGTAGATTAACAAAGTTTTAGAAAATCCCCTACTATTGTAACACTTGATTACTGTCATTTAAAACTCAGGACCACGAAGATTCAGATTGCATAGTGATTTTGGAGAACTGCATGAATCACATGAAAATGAAGATTTGGCAAACTAAATAACTGAAGGAAAACATCAACAATTTGATGGACATCAAGGAGGACCCCAGTAAATAATGAAGTCTTTGTTCTGCAAAATAACCTTTTCTGATTGTGTTATGTAAGTCAATCAGTAAAGGATACTGTAGGATAACCATATCAGGTTATGACAAAACTGAGAAATATTATGTCAAAACAACAGTCAATGCATGGTTTATTCTTTTTTCATTCTAAGAGTTTGCAAATAGGTGCATTATAGACTAAATTTTATTAAATAGAAAACAACTTCTCACTATTATATTTCCTTTATTAAGATGAAGTTCCCAGCAAACCCCCTATAATTTTAGAATACTGTATGAAGTGCCACAATTGCTAATGTCAAAAATATTATAAAAACATGACAACTGAATGAACTACATAATATTACTTAAAAACCCTGCAGATTAAAAGTTAATGAACAGAAAAACCAACATTTAGCATTCTAAAAACCAAGCATTTGCTTGTTGAAACCCTTCTAAAGAATTGGTTAGTGGAAGTTACCATTATTAATACTTAGTCTCAGAAAATAAGTACCTTCTGAGGTTTAGAATCCCCATTCAAGTTTTATAATGTGTTTCACATTGTTCTGAGGGTTGTCTCTCACATTTTATAGCAGGGATAATAAATATAACTTATTTCTTCTCATTTCTACAAGTAGTGACAGCTTCAGTGACTACCGTAGCACACATAAGATATAAAGATTATTTTCATCTATTATATATACAAAAAAGGAGTTTGTTTTTATTGCTTTAGCTGTTTATATATGCCTTACATAATGGACCTGCAACCTAAAATAATCCTTCAATGTAATATAGATATTCAATCTGTATAATTCATTAAGGCATTAAATTCAATCTAGTATCGCTATAACTTGGAGCTAGTCTTTCAGGATTAGTCATTCTACTAAATGAAGAAAAATGCTACTACTAAGGGTTAAAGGGTTAATGCTTCCAATCTCAAAGTAAAAGCTCTAGCTAAGCATGGAAGAAGGAAAAAGAATGGAAATTTAATTTAATCCAAATATTTAACCATATAGCCAATATTCTTTTAAGATTTTCCACATTTTCTCCCCTCCATTAGAAATAAAGAGAGTTTTTTCTATATATCCTTCAATATATCCAGGGATATATAGAAAAATACGTCAATAGCAAATTCTATACTAGTCATCCTTTCTTGGTATTCTATGGTACCTATGATCAGGTTATCATACAAGGAGAAATCTCCTCCATTGTACTTTCGGGTATCACTCCCCTCTGTCCTTCCCTCCTTCAATATCTTCCCCCTGCTCCAGCCCCACCCCCAAAACACACAAAGATGCAGTCATTTACCTGATTAGTCATTTACCTGATTAGAATGAGTAACAATTAGAGTCCTCTGTTCTGGGAAATTATGGTAAATGTTGGATATGATTTGGACTGCCACATCAGTTTTTCCTGTACCAGGTGGGCCCACAACCTAAAAAGGAGATGAATACATAGCCAAATACTAAATTACCACATTGTTAAACTATGAAAATTTTAGAAATGAAAGATAAAACAACCAAAATTTTAAAAGTCATTGGATGGGCTCAATAATAGAATGGAGAGGAGAGGGGAAGAGTTAATGAACTGGAAGAAGAGGGAAAATAGTACAGTGTATAAAAAAATGTTTAATAAAATAATTCCTGAAAACTTCCCAAATGTGGCAAAAGATATAAACCTAGAGATTCAAGAAGCTCAGTGACCCAAAATAGAATAACCCCAAAGATATGCAAGCCCATCTGTTATAACCAAACCACTGAAAACTAAAAACAAAAAATCTTGAGAGCAACTAGAGAAAAATGAAACACATATATCAAAAGGATGTTTCAAGGACTGTGGATTTTTCATCAGAAACCAAGAAGCAAAGAGGTTTTAATAACATTTTAAAAGGATTGAGAGGAAAGGACTGTTGACACAGAATTCTACATCAAGTGAAGATATCTTTTAGGAATTAAAGATAATGAAAGACATTCTCACATAAAGGAAAACTAAGACAATTCATTGCTAAAAGACTTTATCTAAAAGAACTAGTAAAAGGGGAGTGGATGGAGCTCAGTGGTTGAGTACCTGCTTCCCATGTATGAGGTACTGGGTTCAATACTAGTACCTCCTAAAAGAGAAAAAGAGAAAAAAAAAGTAGTAAAAGTAATTCTTCAGACAGAAAGGAAATGTTACCAGAGAAAACAGAATTATCAGGAATGAAAAAAAAAGAAATGGTAGCAAGATAAATATAATAGACTATTTTCTTCTCCTGAGTTTCTTAAAATGTTTGATCATTGAAAGTAAAAATTCTAACACTGCCTGATCATATTTTCAACATATATAGATGTAATACACAAGATAACATAAAAAGAGAAGGTAAAGTTTGGTATTGTAATTCCCAGAGCAACCATAAATAAAAAACTATACAAGAGACATAGATTTAAAAAATCACAATAAATAAATTAGAAAGGTATACTAAAAACAGTCAAATAACCCAAAAGAAGGCTGGGGAAACAGAAGAAAACCAAACAGAAGAAACAAACATAAAACAAATAATAAAATGGTAGGCCTAAATCAAAACATACTAATAGGTACAATAAATGTAAACACACCAACTGAGAGGCAGACTGTCAGAATGGATAAAATCATATGACCTGTCTATAAGAAACTGACTTCAAATATATAGATAGATATGTTAGAAGTAAAAGGATGGCAAAAGATATACCATGTGAACTTTAATCATAAGAATGCTGGTGTGGCTATATTAGGTCTCAGAGCAAATAAAATTACCAGTGATGAAGAGAGACATTACATAATGATAATTCACCAAGAAGATAGCACAATCCTGAATGTGTATGTACCTATCACAAAGCTTCAAATACATGAAACAAAAACTGACAACTGAAAAAAACAAAATTCACAACTATAATTGGAGATATCAACATTCCTCTCTCAGAAATCAACAGAAACAGAAGACAGAAAATCAGCAATGAAAGAAGCAATGAACAATATCACCAACCCAATGGATCTAACTGACATTTATAGAGCACTCTACTAAAAATGGTAGAATACATATTCTTTTCTAGAACACAGGGGCATTTACCAAGAGAGATCATATCCTGGGTCATAAAACAAACCTGAACAAATTTTTTATAAACCAACAAAAAACATAAATCATACAAGTATGTTCTCTGACCATAATGATTTAAACTAGAAACTGATAATGGGAGGTAAACAGGAAAATCTCCAAACACTTGGAAATTAAATACATACTTCTAAACCAAGAGTTAGCAAACTTTTTTTGTGAAGGGCCAGATAGTATGAGAGCCATACAATCTGTTTATAAGTACTTAACTATGCCGTCAGAGCACAAAAGCAGCCATAGAAGAAACATAAACAATTGGGCATGCTGTGTTCCAATAAAGTTTTACTTATGAATATTGAAATAAGCAGAAATATTTACATATGCCTAAGATGCCATAATTATTTAAAAACACTTGAATATGATTGGATTTTTGTGTTTCAAATAGAACATACACTAAAAATGCTTACTTCTAATCTTAATCCATATAAAAACATAAGTAACTATAATTTTCTTACCATAGTCAGACCGGGCTGCATTCCAGCACGGATAGCCTCTATCTGGGTATGAGTGAACTGAATTGTATTACTACAAATAACAGAGTAGATAAAAGTCAGTTAAAAATAAAAATAAGGGGAGTAGATGTAGCTCAGTGGTTGAGCACCTGCTTCCCATGTACGAGGTCCTGGGTTCAATCCCTGGTACCTCCTAAAAAAAATTAAAAAATAAAAAAAAATGACAGTAAAAATTTAGTTATCAATGACCAGAGGTCTAAACATCTGCTCTCTATTTCTCTTTGTTCTTTCAATCTCTTCTGAATGAACCCAATGAATGTCCCCACACACCCCCATCCCCCACCATGCACCAACCAAAACAGAATGAATCTACTGGAAAGAAAGACTAGTTATTTCTCAATATTCTTGATACATTCCAGAGCCCATTTGAAGTACCAAAGCTCTAGTTTCCACTCTAATGCAAAATATAACGCCACTTATTAGTAGTCATGGCACACACGAATGAATGAGGGCTGCTGTTAAATGTAACACAGGGTCTTGAAGTAAGAAACCTTCTGTTCAAATAAGGTAACCCTCTAATATTTATTTCTCATAATACCTAAAAATGTTTCTTTTTGAAATATCATGACTACAGAATGGCCAAAAATATGTGATATATTCAACTAACTGAAAGAACAGAAAGAAGAAACAGGGTCCAGGAACAAAGCTTCCTGGGGCTTACAAAGAATCAGAAAATTTTTTAAAATTACTTAAAACAAGTATTCATTATTACAATTAGCATAGGTAGTAAAATTACCGTTTGGGTTGGTTATAAGGATAAGGACCTCTATTAGGAATAACATGAGGTTCAACAATTAAAGTTTTTGCCTCTTCAATGTCTTCATCTTCCCCATCTTCATCTTTTCTTTTCTTCCCTTTCCCACTTCTTACTGGGAAAGTTATCCTAAAAAAACAAAATCTGTGTTTATTTTTATAATTAACAATGATTTACTGAGCACTTATTTGCATGGCATTGTTTGGAGAATAATCAGATGAATAAGAAACACTTCTGGCCTAAATGATCTTACTATATCAGTGCATAACCTCTGAAAAATCAGATTTCTAAGCATTAAAAAATAAGTTATGAATAGAGTGCTATTGGTGTTCAAATTAGAAAAGCCCATTTGATTAAAGAGAGAATCAAAGAAATAACATTTAAATACTTATGTCACATGCATTGTAAACTACTTTACACACTGTCCCCCATTTGATCAGAAAAGGCTTCATGGAAAGATGACATCTAAGATAAGCCTAGAAGACACTGCATATACAAAGAGGAGAAGAGAAGATATTCCAGGAAGAAGCAACAGCAGAGGCTCAAGGACAAGTAGCACAGTTTCGTTGGAGTATAGGGTATAACAGATAAAAAATAAGAGTAGTTAGACAGGCTGGAGTTTGAAATATCAAGCTTCAAGGAAGAGATTATTAGCCTGGGGTCAGGAATATCTTAGGAAGTGACTCTCACCGAACCTGAGGGAAGTCTATTAACTACCTAAAATTAAACTAAAAAAGTAATTCTTTATGTGCACTTTGTAGAAGATCATTCAATCATTCTTCACACTCTAAAAGGATAGGCAATGCAAAAAAGATGCTAAGAATCAAGGGGGCTAAGAAGTCAACCCTTATTTTGGAAAACAAGAGGAATAAATCAGCTTTTCAGCTAGGGTGTAGAATGACTCCAACGATAAGGCATATAATGGGTTTGAGTAAGGAAGCTAAGAGGCAGAAAAGACACTGCCATCATAAATGCAAAAAGTGTTATGAGCTTAAAGAAGTAGCAATCAGGAATAACATATGGAAAGGCATCTTATGGCAGAATCTATGAGACATGGAAGGAGTTAACAGAATGAAAAGATTTAAAAATAATGGTAAGGTTTCAATATGGGGTAACTAGAAGAATGGTTTTTGCCATTAATAAGATTTGGGGAGTATGGTGGGAGACTAGGTGTGGGTGATATAAAGCATTCATTTTTTCAATATGTAGAATTATTATATTTATATTTAACAGCCAATTGAGAGCTATGCCACTAAGAGAGTAAGCCCTGTGCTAGCACCTTTAGTATACTGAGTGCTTTGTCACTAATCCATATATGAAGGAATTTAGCAATCAATTGCTTCAAGTACTTTGTTCTATTTCTACTCAAATTTTAAAACCAAAAATCACTTAACATTAAATATAACCATGCTGTGAATACGTAAAATTTGGAAAGCAAACTTTTGCTGAAACCTTAAAACACAAGATGCTACTTTTATTGCAATGTTAAAATAACTGTGGCTCTAAGAATTAGAAATAAATAGATTCAAATAATGTAAATTTATCCCAGTCATTGTATGATGAGAGAGCAGGAGTTACCAAAACAAAATCCAGATACGATACAAAAAACTTACTTTAACTAACAATCCCGATGGCCTAATGCTTAAAAGGAGTATATCCAGTTATGCTTTTACCTGAAAGGGGGTATCTGTAGAGCTGGGTCATCCACAGTTACTTTAACATCATGGCCAGGAAAGCTGGCTTTTAAATGCTCAATGGAGAGAAACGTATCATTGAAATCAAGGGTGGCAATCTGATTGGGCATTTTTGAATAATGTGCACTGCTTGGATCCCCATAACCTAAAATGATATCATGCAGCCAGTCAGGTACCACACAATCAGTATTCATCAGGTTCCGAATAGTCTCCAGAACAGCCTGTCAGTAAAAAGACAGAAAAAGATTGGGTCAATAAGACATCTCAAACATTTGCACTTCTCTGGAATGCAGAGCTGGCAGCACTAACCCAGCATTCCCAAGCGTTTCAGGGCAGGAAGCTATTTTCTGCTGACAGGTGCTTGGCTGGACTGAATCAACAACTGTATTTTCAGCTGATACCATGCGCTGCATTAAACAAAAGACCAAACTTGGCAAGAACATTTTATCCACTAGGAGTTCATTTAGACAGAATGCCATAAATGAGTTAACCAATTGATTCCTATTGGGTAGGGAAAAAAATCTGACTCAGGTATATATAACAGTAAGAAAACATTATACAGCAAACTCTTAAAGAAAATGGGTCCTTTTAGAAACTCTCGGAAATTTCCCTATATTACTCAATGCTAAGATTACATACAACCCCCACACATATTAATGCATGCTTCAAATGTGCAACATCTCAATTTAGAAACATTTAAATTAGCATTGTTAGAAATAAATAAAATAAAGTGATAAAAATGAAGGAAATTTCCAAATGAAAGAATCAAGACTACAATAAAATATTACTGTGGTTAATACATACACTGTCAAAAATGATTACCAAAAAGCCAAGGCAAATTCTAAAGATTTCAACAATGTGATCTACTTCACATATGGAAATCAGGAGGCTAAGTCATTAGTAATGAAATAATTAACTAATCACTAATCATTTTCATATCATAAATGTTATACAGTCCAACTTTTAAAACTATACTTTTAAATAAAAAGCTAAAAAAAAAAGATACATATGTTAATCCCACTCAATCACATTGCCTTAATTTTCCTGTATTTATCACTACTGAACTTTCCTTGTTCATGTACTTGTTTACTTGTTTAGCATTTGTCTAATCCCTACTAGAATATAATTTCCACAAGTACAGGAATTTAGAACAGTTTAAATATAGGATAGGTAAATGGATGGATGGACAGATAAATGAGTATGTTCACATAAAAATGATGAACAAAATGAAGGCTCTACTCCCTAAGGAAATTACAGTTGTATTAGGGAGATAAAATATATCTTTAATTATAATATAAAGCAGCAGAATGTTGTAAGCAGTAACGAATATTACGAAATAAATGGGAGCACAATCATAGCAGGTGAGACAGATGGACAAGGGGAGAATTTTTGGTATTAGGAAAGGTTTCACAAAAAAGTGGCATTTTAATTTAACTCAAGTAAAGAATTTGTGAAGGATTCATTTCACCATAAATGGAAAGCCACAATTTTTCTGAGAAGAGAGAACTGACCAGTGTTATACAGCAGGAGCAAAGAAATGTATAGGTAACTGACTGTGATGAGACTAAAGGTAGAGACAAAGGATGCTATCACAACTATCCAGGCAAGAACAAAGAGATCCAGGGAAATGGATGTAGCTCAGGAGATTGGGCTCCCATCTACCATATGGATAAATAAATCTTTAAAAAAAAATAAAAAGAAATAAGGGAACCACATTAGGCAGGCTATACAAAGAAGAGAGAAGGAATGAAATGAGGGACACCAACCAGGTATGTAATGAAATATTCATTTTTCCTTTCCCAAGCATAAACAAGTTAATTATCCCCTCCTTTTTGGGATGAGAACCTGAAGGCCTCCTTTGAAGTTCCATGCCACTTTTATCTGCACCCTTCTTAGTGCTTTGGGGACCTTCTAACCTTCCATGGTAGTTATTTTGTTTATAATTCTAACTTCTCTTATTAGTAGTCTCTCTAAATGCAGAAACTATATCTTACTTATCTTTATAAGTTTCATATATCTTAGCACAATACCAGATACACAGTAGGCATTCAATAAAATAGCCAAATAAATGAATATACGAAAGGAATTTTTTTAAAAACAACTTTTAGCGAAGTGACTGAAATCCACTATTTACTAAGGAATGACCAAATATATGAGAGTGGTTGAAAGGGAAAGTCTAAAGATAAGTGAATCACTAGAAGGAAAGCTAAAAAATAAAACATGGTACTTAAAGCAAACCTTCTGGTGAAAACAGTATGGTTAATAGTGCATAGATAAGAATATATTTCTCTGAAACAGAACATACACATGATAATGTTACAAGAGGTTAATATTAAGATGATATTTGGGTCAACATACAACTAAAGTAAATATGGACAGTAGTGTATAGTAATTTATTTGGTAATCTTCTATCAATGGGGGGGAAAATAGGAAGCATGCTAAGTGAAAAATGACAAAAAGTACTGCATATTGTTTGACTCCATTTATACAAAATGTAAACAATAAATTACAGAGACAGAAATAGAACAGCAGTTATATATGGCAGGGGAAGGATAGAGATTGAGAGGTGACTACTAAGGGGCAGGGCTTTTGTGTGATTTGGTGTTCTTTTGTCTGTTCTGAGTAATGACAATGCTCTAAAACTGAAGTGATCAATGTACAACTCTGTGATTGTACCAAATGCCATTGACTGTATACTTTAGATGAATTATATGGTTTATTAATACATTTCAATAAAAATCAACTAATAAATTAAAAAAAGGACATGAGCAATGACATGAGCCATCTGCAGATTTTTAAAAAATGGTTATCTTGAAAAGAAATAGCCATTTCTATGCCTGTGAAACAAAAGACTGTTATTTTTAAAAAATCTTTTTCTAATCTCTATTCCATCTTATATTAAGATGAATTGTTAGGGGGAAAACCTTATTTTACTGTTTATATAGAATGGCATAAATAAAAATTAAATATTGAAAAAAAAAATGACCATGTAAGACTCTTCTAGGTACTTTAAACTTAAAAACTTCTAAGACTCCTCTATCCCTCACTCACTCAATAAATATTTATTAAACATGCTATGTACCATACACATTTCTAGTTTTCGGGATACAATGAGAGACAAATCAAAGACCATGACCTCAGAATCTTAAATTCTAAAGGGAGAGTCAGATAACTAACAAATATTTAATAGTCAGGAGTGGTAAGAACTATGAGCGAAAAAAGGCATAATAGGATAGAGAAGGATATGAAGGGGGTATGCTACATTAGATAAGATTGCCAAAAGAGATGGCATTTAAATAGAGTTGCCCATGTTAATTGAAGCAGCAAATCATGTAAATACTGGTGGGAAGAATATTTAGGTAAAAAGAACATCATGTGCAAAGACTTTGAATTCTGAAAAACACAGAAAATAATGTTGGAGAGGTAACTAGATGGCAGATAATGAAGGGCCTCGTGGATGATGGTAAGAATTTTCTAATGTGATGGAAAAGTACTAAAGAGTTTTGAGCACAGGTACAAAGACGTATTAGTTTCCCAGCTGCTTAAACAGATACCATACAAAGGGTTGGCTTAAACAATGGGAATTATTGGCTATGGATCTGAAGATAGGAGAACTCTGAAATGGAGGTGTCAGCAAGGCAATGCTTTGTTCTAGAAGACTGTGGTGTTTTGGCATTGGCTGCCAGAGATCCTTGGGGTTTCTGGACTTACCTTTGTTTCTTTTTTTTTTTTTAATCATGTAGCAACATCCTTTTCCTTTCTCTTCCAGGTTCTGTTGACTTACACTTCTTGTTCTCCATGTGACTTTTTCTCTCGTGTCCAATTTCCTTTGCTTATACTGACTTCAGTCATATTGGATTAAGGCCCACCCCCATTCAGTTTGGGCACCCCTTAAGAAATAACATTTTCAAAAGTCCTAGGGAAACAGACTTGGCCCAGTGGTTAGGGCGTCCGTCTACCACATGGGAGGTCCGTGGTTCAAACCCCGGGCCTCCTTGACCTGTGTAGAGCTGGCCCATGCACAGTGCTGATGCGCGCAAGGAATGCTGTGCCACGCAGGGGTGTCCCCCGCGTAGGGGAGCCCCACACACGCAAGGAGTGCGCCCCATAAGGAGAGCTGCCCATTGCCAAAGAAAGTGCAGCCTGCCCAAGAATGGCACCACCCACACAGAGAGCTGACACAGCAAGATGATGCAACAAAAAGAAACACAGATTCCCATTCCACTGACAACAGAAGCGGACAAAGAAACAAGATGCAGCAAACAGACACAGAGAACAGACAACCGGGATGGGGGGGAAGGGAGAGAAATAAATAAATAAATAAATCTTAAAAAAAAAAAAAAAAAAGGTCCTATTTACAAATGGATTCATATTCACAGGACAAGGGTTAGGGACCCCAAAAGGCCAAAAATGCCTTTTGTGGGGGACATGATTTAATTTCCAACAAAGGTATAATTTGTTTTAAAAGGATTATTTGGGACACTTGGTAAAGAAGAGTTTAAGGAGAGGGGTAGGCAAGCAGGGTAGCAAGGATAAGAGATGACAGTGCCTTCAACATGGCATCACTGGAGGTAGTGAATTAATTATACTTACTGATGCATTGGATGTGGAGTATGAGACAAAGTGAAATCAAGGGTAGGGTACATCTATGTTTTTTGTATGGGACAGAGATCAGAGAGGGAACAATCTAGTTGAGGGAAAAGAAAACAAGAGTATGGCTTTGGACATGTTTTTGACTGGGTATTAAATGCCTAGTATTTAGACTTTTGAGCAGACACTTGACTTTAATAAGACCCTTTACAGTTATCTGGGAAGTAAGAAAGGTACAAAAGGATTATACTTGTACCTCATAGATATAAAACCGAAGACTGAGAGTGGTTAAAATAATTTGCTCTATATAATAAACTTTAATGTTTTTCCTACTATACTGTCATAGAGAATTAGATAAGAAAAATTCCTTATAGCAAAAAAGTTCATACAAACTAAATTTTTAAAAGCTATACTTTTACTTTACCGTAGACTTAATTATTTTATTATTGCTAAATAAGATATTAGTATTTTATTACTGCTAAATGAGATGCTTTTCATTTTCTCAATCTTTGGTAATTATGTAACTAATCACTTATTTCTAAGTCACTGAAAAGGGCCATTAAAGAACAAAATAAAGTTCAAGGTTAATGCATTAAAATGAAATGCAGACATTTTACTTCTAGCAGAAAGCTCCAGAGTACTTACTCGGAACTCATCATAAGACAGAATTCTAATACACTTTAATATCTAATTTACAAAGAGTTAGAAGTGAGAGTTCTTAAGTGAGGAGTAAAGACTTCGTCAATTGTTAGTCAAAATTAGTTCCTTGGGAAGTGGATGTTAACTCAAGTGTTTGAGCTCCCATCTCCCACGGGAGGTCCCAGGTTTGGATCCTGGTGTTTCCTAAAGAAGATGAGCAAGACAGCGAGCTGATGCATCGGGCAGGTGCAGCAAGCTGACACAATGAGATGACACAAGATGGCGCAACAAGAGACATGAGGAAAAACATAATGAGAGACACAACAAAGCAGGATGCGGTGGTGGCTCAGGCAATTAGGTGCCTCCCTCCCACATCAGAGTCCTGGGTTCAGTTTCTGTTGCCTACTGAAAAAAAGACAAAGAGACACAGCAAATGCAAACAAGGGGGTAGGGAGAAATTAATACATAAAATAAATCTTTAAAAAAAAATTAGTCGCTCAATTACAGACTTTTTTTTAGTGTACTGTTTAACCTACACAGCTATTTTTGGAAATGTGGTTCTTCTATTAAATTATAAACTCCTTGAGGGTAGGAAGCAATTGCTTAATCCTTTAATTTGGCCCACAATTCCTTAACCACAACACAGACTTCCCAAATCTACAATGACTATTTTAACTTCTTTGTGCCAGGAAAGAGGTACTTTGTGAAGTATGCTTTCTGTATTCTGTGAAATATAAATATAATCCTTTTCTACTTTTCTTATTTCCCAACAAAAGGACAGATAATTCAGAGCTCGAGGGCTGTGCAAAAAACTTAAACCAGTCAGGACCTATAATACACTCAGGGTTAGTTTAGTATGTATTAAAACCTTTTTCCCATGTGAAAACTCTTTTATTTCATTTTTTTCTTCTTTGTTTTATCTTTACTGTTGTAGTATTTATTTGGTGCAATTCTAGGCTGCAGAATTAAGGGACTATGACAACAGAACTACAACTCTCTTTTCTAATGCCAATGAGTAAATGCAACCAATATGGGGGAAGTATGTGGATAAGCTGAAAATGTACGTGATCACAGTAGAAACTCAACATATTTTTTCTAAGAGACTAATGTAAGTTAACTAATAAGTATGGAAAGGAAGGTAGGCTTAGAAAACTTCTGTGTGGTAGAGTTCTAAATACAATTACTAGAAGTGATAGTAGCTCTAAAAACTATCATAAGAATCCCCAGAATAGGTATTTCCCCTGAAGTGAGGTTTTCAAAACCAAACTGAATAATGTGACATTCATTACAGAACACAATTTTCGGTACTCAGATTGTAACTGAATGTTTTTTAAAAAAATCACAACAGTAGATTAAAAAGGTAATAAATTTACAAGAATGTGTAAAAGCCACTGTGGTGTTGATAGAGAGAAAAGAAAGGCACTCTTGTGCAAAAGCTAGATGTTACCACGTGAGAATTACTCAATGTTTAAGTTTTGTAGATAAGTTTGTAGTTAAAGTTCAAATGATTTTTAAAAACTTCCTTTACTAAAAAAAAATCCTTTCCCCTTTAATTTATTATACAATTAAAATCTTTAGCCCCCAAACTGTCATTTTCCCAGTTATAAGTAAAATATAAATTACCATACTGTACACTCTTATAAATGACTATAACAAAGTAATTCAGAGCTCTGAAGTTCCACCTCTTTGTCCTTAAAATGATTTGGAAGTACACCTATTTTTCTATTTAAAAAAGAAGCCTCAGTAAGCAAGTAAGCAAGTAGTTTTCTTCATCTCATACTGGAATATAAACTGAATATCTATTATACAAAAAGCAAGGAAGGAGGCTGACTTTTAGAATAATGCCCAAATTAATTTATATTTTAGATCTTTAAACTCCTCAAAAAATAAACGGATGTAGCAAATGCTTTAGTTTTTATATTTAATCTATGTTAAAAATTTAATAGACTCAAATAAAAATGGATTGACGATAATTTTCTCAATAAATGTTTTTCTTATCTAATATCCATGTTTTTAGGCCTTGAAAGCCATTCAAATAACAACATAGCATTTTTAGTTATATATTCCAAAGATTACCTTAAAGTTATTTTCCTTTGGCTTTCTCCTCATTATTATATTGAAAGTTTCATACACATCTTCTGCTCCATGTTGTATAGTATTGGTCATATCTTGCTGATACTGGTTTGGATCCAAAAACACTCTAAATGTCCTTGACTCTCCTCTAAGATTGGGTCTGGGTTCAGGTCCTAGACATTTTGAAAAAGTATGTTAAGAAATACTTTTCAAATATCAAAAAAAGTTATCAGTATTCCTTTTCTAGAAATCATGAATAAATTGTCTGGATTTGGCGGCAGACTTGGCCCAGTGGTTACGGCATCCGTCTACCACATGGGAGGTCCACAGTTCAAACCCGTTTGAAACTCCTTGACCTGTGTGGAGCTGGCCCATGCGCAGTGCTGATGCGCGCAAGAAGTGCCCTACCACGCAGGGGCGTCCCCCACGTAGGGGAGCCCCACGCGCAAGGAGTGCGCCCCGTAAGGAGAGCCACCCAGTGCGAAAGAAAGTGCAGCCTGCCCAGGAATGGTGCCGCGCACAGATAATTGACACAAGATGACACAACAAAAAGAAACACAGATTTCCATGCTGCTCACAATAGAAGGGGACAAAGAAGACACAGCAAATAGACAGAGAGGGTGGGGTGGGGGGAGGGGAGAGAAATAAATAAATAAATCTTAAAAAAAAAATTTGTCTGGATGGATTTAACTATAGTCACTATACCCTGACTGGAATGCCCTCTCCTCATTCATTTCAAATTCCAAGAAGCTGAAAGTATTTTCTCTTTTCTCTGAATTCTTTTCTATTGCTTTCATAGCAGTCATGTAATGTTTATGATACACTACTCCAAGCTGCATGTGCATATGCCCTCATCTAAAACAGGAGCTGTTAGAAGTCAAGAGTTTATTCTTACTGTTGTCAGTCACTCATAGCTCCTCCTATGCCTTATATATGGTTAAGTACACAGAAAAATTTCCTGATTAAATGATTATATAGATTTTAGGATTTAGGGCACAGTTTTCCTGCTCATTAATTTGACAGCAGGTCATTACTCTTCTCATCCTTCCATTAATATCACTAGCATGGAAGGAAATATAAACATAGAAATACAGGATACTAATGGCTGAAAGCTCCAGAAACCTTTTCTTATCCCTTAATGCTTTCTCTCCTTTCTTTTTTGACTTAGCCCTCTACTCTGGTCCCATTATATGTCCTTATCTTATTCTACCAACCCTCCATTTCCCTCTCCTATTTTCGTTTTTTCTAGTGATAAGAGTAGCCTAATCATTAGTAATTTAGCAATGGTACAATTTTGAAATCACAGGTGATAGAAGCAGATTCAATTTTTGAGAGAAGTTGAGCAACCAAACTATAAAATAATCACTGGACAGGGATGCACTTATAATTTGATAGTATTAAAAAAGAAGTCAGTACAATATAAGAAAAAATTTCAAAGGGACAATTAGTGATAAGCATTAGTAAGAAGCATAGGAAATCAAAGAACTGATTGATTCTTTAAGACAGTATTTCTAAACAGGGCAATGTTGGCATCTTAGGCAGTACAGTTCCTTCAACAAGACTGCTCTGTGTACTCGGACATTTAACCTCCTTGGCCCCCATTCACCAAATGCCAATCACTCAACCCCTCTCCCCAACTTCCAGTCATTTAACAACCTAAATACCACCATACATTTCTAAATGCAGGGTATTACTGTTCTCATTTAAGAACAATTGCTATTATGAATCAAATCAGTAAAATGTAAAAAGGAAAAATATACCACTGAGCACAAAAAGTCCAAATACTTATAAGAGGTTTTCAAAAGCAATATTCTAAAGTACTATAAAGGGAAAAGTTTTGAGTAGAGGTGATTTCGAAAGACTCTGCACATCTCCAAAATCAAACATAGACGTTCTGAAACAACATTACTTATTTCTAAAACTGGGTTAATACAATACACATATTTTATATATTATCCTTTGTGCTGATTTAGTATGTAAAACAACTAAAAAATATTATCTAAGAAGACAAAATTCAAGGCAAAGAAATTCATCATTCGGTACACACATGCTTTAAAATATAGATCACCATACCGTCTTCAATGACACGCCCTTTATCATCCAGCATGCCTTGGATTTCACAGCCTCTGACATAAATCAGGCCAACCTGCTCAATAAAAGGTCTCCTCCGGTCAAATTTAGTGCCATAAGGTTTTGTAGGACGCACAGTAATTAAAAAGCACACATCATGCTTACGAAGACCTGATAAAACAAACAGACATTTTCAATGATTAGAATTTCATTGTTTTTTGGTCTTTTGTTAGCAAATTCTCATCCTCATATTTTCAGAATAGAATAAAAATAGAGAATTAAAAAATATAAAAATACCACAGATGATCAATGATACATTCATATTGTAACACAATTGTGGGTCTTCCTATAATCTTTAATACTTGCTGTTTGATAGCAATAATTAAAACGAATTTTTTATATTAAAATTAGAAACTTCTATGCCATGAATACATTTCTAAATATGCACTCCAAGTCATGCTACAGTTCCAAAACTGGATGTTCATCATCATTCTTATTTTTAACATTCTTAACAAATAACCAAAAATATGGTTGGCATGTAATCCATACATTGTATTCAACAGGTTTCTAATATCAGTTTAAACTATCCATTTATCCATCAGTGTCATTCCAGTGACAGCTTAATTGTATTCCACTAAAAGAGGTCAACTTAAGAATAATTAATCAAGGCACAAAAGTGATGTCTAAAAATACCATCTTGAGAAAGATGGCTGAATATATATAGTTTCAGTTGGCAAATACTGAAAAATTTTGTAAGTGAATGGCAAGAGATAGGAGACTTGTGCTGAAGACAATAGCTTTGCAGTCATTAGACCAAAGAATGGAATCAACTGGTTTCCAAGTTCTATTAAAAGTAAAGATACTGGTAGACAAGGGACAGAAAATTAGACTTTACAACATGTAATGCCATACTATTTGTTTTCATTTCTTTTCTAATCCATTTTTGTTAGCCACTGAATGATATAAATGTAAATTTAAACAGCCTGCTTGTTCATAATCTTGATAAGATATAAAACTAATCAAATCAACTAACAGTACTAGGGCCACTGTGGTTGGTTGGTTGGTTTTTTTCAATTTGGAGGGAGATTCACGTGTGGGTAGAATTAGAAATATTAACTTTGATTTCAATCAAATATTGACTTTATTGTGTATTTCCCAACAGATTCTATGCAAAGAAGCATAAGAAGCAAGGAGAATTAAGTGGGAAAGTTCCACTATCTGATTTGTACTGCTTGCATGACATCTGATCTGTATAAATCTTTTGAATACCAGGACAAAAGCAGTGGCCCTGAGAAGTCACTTAGTCCCTAACAATGTAAGAGTCCCTTCGTTGGCATTACTGCAGAATGAATGCCTATTCCCTCCTAAAGCAGATTATTTTACTGCTGGACATCTTAGACCTACATTTAAAATATCTGTATTATAATAAACTAAACTTCCTGCCCTCCTTTCAACCATGTACCCACCCAAGCTGTGCCTTTTGAAGTAGAATCCAGCATTTTGGTTTCATTCATTTTCAATGGTAATGAAGAAGATAAGGACCTAAGTTTCATACCTTCTTTAAAGGGTAAGAAAAAGATTTTATAATATTTAGTCTGAAATTTCTAAAACTATTCTGTTTCTATGAGAAAACATTCAGTACTGTTTATAGAACCCTGCTCTGATTTTTGTCCCTCATTTTCTATTTGGTTACCCATCTGTAATCAAAATGGAGCTACATTTTGACCTGGCTTCTAAGAAAGTAACTTTCTCCACCCTATGCTCCATTGTACAAATCACTAGTTCTACAATGCTTTGTTTCCTATCTTGCCCATCGAATTTTATCCATTTTATCAGAGGCCTATGTTTAAAAGGGTGGGGAGGCATGGAGAAGACTGTCTGATATCTTTCTGAAAGCAACCTCCAAAGTTAGGAGGAGGGCTTTTCCATAAAACACTTCTTCCTCCCTTAACATCACAGTGGAAACATGTAATCTGTCATCTATAATGCGCCTTTTGTCTTGATTTTTAGCTTTATTACCAACCAGTACTACTTCTTAGGGGTAGCTAAAAGTTATCTCAATTTATAACTCACATGAAAAACAGTATTTTAATATGTCCTTGAGCTTCAAGGGTAAGTATAAGATCTTCTCCAGCTTCTCAATGTCTTTCTTGAGGTTCAGCAATAATAAAGGTACACATTATTCTAAATGTATAATGCATCAGATTAGAATTCTTCATTCTTTTGAAGGACACAGAAGTCACAATAACAATTTACCAAACTATATTCACTACTGTGTCCACTTGTTAAACATCTGACCTGCTTCACTGTTAAGACTCCTTCAGAATTCCTTGATGAATGTATCATCTGTTCCTCTGGCTATAAACAGCTATATCAGTAGCAATAATTTCTGAAAACTGATCTATTAAGGGCCTATCCCTTTCCTTCTGGCATGCCAAGAAGGTAGAGGGAGATAAAACCTACCGGCTACTGTTTCTCATAGCAGAGCAGCAAACAAGAACTCTCACCAACAGCTGGGAGAAAAATATAAAAGTGCCAATTAAAAATCAGTTCATGTGCCTTTTCTGGCATGTTATCTACATTACTCTTTTTGACTTAGTAAGTTTGAACATATCTATTTTTAAACAAAATTTAAATGGGACCAAGAACTCCCCTGTCTGGTAAAGAACAGGGAAAATAATTAATTTAATTTCTCTGCAATTATTTATCCTTGAGTACATTTGATTTCACTGATTCTTTATCTGACTTCCTTCCTTTGGAGCAAAGAAACCATTATTGTTTCTTTCTGAGTTGTTTGACTAGACTCTCCTAAATTTCCTTTGGGGCTTGCCTAATTTTGATTTTCCATCTTTATTCTCACTGGATTGTATGCATCTGTTTTCTTCACTTTGGCTATTTTTATCTTTTGAAAAATACCTATTTTCCTTACTTGCTCTGTATGTGTGTACACATTATATGTGTTATTTCCTCTTTACTTGGCAAACACTAATGTTTTTCTTTAAATTGAAACTAAAAATTCATAAATATTATTTTACTAAATTTAAGACTTAAAATGTTCTGCTGTCAGCTTTGTGAACTACAATTTTCAAAACACATTGACATGTATGCAATTTTAATCCTTTCATTAAAGCAGCAAGGTATGTATTTGGGTATGATCCTTGGTAGTTTTAGTAATAATAATTACACAATAGCCATTCATTAAATCAAATTTTAAGAATTAAATTTAATAAAAGTTTAAAAGGATAATGTTTAATAAAAGTGCCTTGCTTATAATCTAAGTAAAACTCTATAAACCAAAAAGGCAAAAGTAACTTCACTCTTCAATTACAATATTACCTTCCCATTCATCTTTGATGTGATCTCTGACATTCAGATTGATGGTAACATCCGCGCGAACTCGAGTTGGCCAGTTTTCACCTATGTTGGGCTTTGCAACCTCAACTACAGTGAAAGCCACAATGGGCTGAGCCATTCGTGCCCAACCACCAAACACTACACCACCATATTCAGACTGCCTGAAAACCAAAGAAAAGAATGATTAAGTAGACAAAAAAACACCTTTCACGAATTTTTGGACAAGAAAAACTAACCAACAGATTTTTATGTTTATCTAGTATTTAAGCTCTCACATTAGAAACTCTCATTTCCAAAACTTTATTTTAACTCTAAGTTCAAATATAGAAGTAGCCTATATGGCAGTTTGAAACAGCACATATTGCCCAGAAAAGGAATGGAATGAGGAAAATCCAGAAAAAAAAGAAAACATAATACACATGAAAGTATTCTAGAACTAATTCAGCACACCTAGATATATTTTATTTTATCCTTTTTCTGTCCTCATCAAGACAATCTCAACTATTTCTACTTTTTCTTATTTACTGTTAAGTTTTTCTATACGCTGTTTCAAATGTTTTAAAGTAAGCTAGAATTTTAAAAATTAAAAACAGTCAAACAAGTGATAATATCTGCAAACTTCTTGAGGGCATAATAATCTTAAATCATTTTAAAAATGCTTCCATGGCTTGGGTGGGGGGAAATCAATCTGGTGGTAATGGAGAAGTCAAGCTCGTTGTAATAAAAAGAATGATTAACATCCAACTACCTATTCTTTCCTCTTATGTTAGTCTTACTAGTGCTTTATTTTTTACACTAAATTGTGGTTTGGGAAATCCATAACATAAAAACTGCAGCAACACTCCAAAGATGGAAAGTAATGCCAAAAAAGATGTGCTTACACAGATAAAGAAAACCTCATCCTTTGTAAAGGTTTTGAATGTCACAACAAAAAATTGTTGAAGTTACTAACAATAAAGAAAGAAACTGAGTAAAAATAAAAAGTCCTACAATCCAGTATCTTGATTAATACTGGGAATAATTTCTAAAAACAGTATCTTGTGTCTAACCCTTGCAAATTAACTTTATACCACCTTTAATTCTTAACAGCTTTACTCAGGTATAATTTATATACCATAAAATTCATTCAATTTAAGTGCGCAAATCAACTGTTTTTAGTAAATTTACAGGGTTGTGTAACCATCACCACAATCCAATTTTAGAACGATTTTCACTATCCTGAGAAATGATCTTTCAGATGACAAAGTGAGATGCTTCAGGTATCTGTACCCCCAAAGAAGCTTTGGACAACCAGCAAGAACTAGCAGAAAGATCTAGAAAACAGCTAAAGGATAGCAGGACAAGCACCAAATCAAGAAATGCTGTAGGATCTCTTAATGACCTGATTCGACCCCTCATCTGCTTGGTATGGAACTAGCCTGTGCTCCCAGTGCAATCCCTAGTATTGGGTATGTTTGGCCCATTCTATCTGGTGGTGGCCTGGGGAACTGACTGTACCACATCTTGTCTTGTATGTAGAAGTTGACTTATGGCTCCTAGAACTCTCCCACAGAATGTTATAGGTGAACAATAAAGTAGTGCTGCCTGGCGTAAGGGATTGCTGGTTGTAAGAAATACAGTTCAATACTTGGGACCATGAGGAAATTATTTTCTAGGGTAGAGGAGACATATGTATCTGTGTAAATGCAGGAATTCCTAAGACCACTTGCACAAACCTAAGACAGGATGCTTATACAGAAAGGCCAGGGAGGCTCCTATATTTTAGCTTGGAGCTATTCCCCAAACTCTTTGTAAGGATGATCCCTGAAGGAGAGCAAAAGAACAAGCCAATGTGCAAAGACTAGGAAGGTTTTCTTTATTTTGCTGCTTCTTCTCCCTTTTTTTTTCCTCTGTTAGCTCTTTGCATTCAAGGAAAGCTGTCTTAATGCTACCTGAATACAAAATTAAGGAACAGATACCTCAGAGCATAATTTACAGTGACAACACATTAAAATAGCAAAAAACCCATGTTTTTTAAAAAAAATATTACAAACTATACGGAGAAACAGGAAACAATAGCTCAGGCAAAAGCCAAGATTAAACAATGACAAACCATCAATGAGAAGGACCAAATTTGGGATATTAAAAAAAAGATTTTAAAAATAGGGCCCTACATAACCAGCAAGATGGCAGCAGAGTAAGGAACTCCCAGAGTCAGTTCCTGCTACAGGGCAGTTAGTAAATACCCAGAGGTATCTGGAGCTAGCTGAAACACCTGTTTGATGGCTCCAGGAGACCAAAAGAGCGTCCTGCAGCATTCTTGAAGGAATGGAAGTAGAAGACTACCCATCTGCAGAGAAGATCCATAAGTACAGGGCTCTCCAAGCCACGGAGGCCAGTGCCCATCCTCCACTAGAGGCACAAACCGTCTCGGGAGCTGTTCCGCAGCTGGAATTGAAAGCTCCACTTTCCAAAAATGGGGGAGGAAGAGATGGCTGGGCACCTACTTCAGCTACTAACGAGTAAATTCAGTGGGTTAAAGTATAATCCTGAGAACAGCTAAAGTTTGAACCTGTCCAAGTCAGAATAGGGCCGGTAGATGCCATCTTAACTCTGTGCCTGGCACGAGGAGAAGTGGAGCGGATTGAAAATTGCAGTGCTGGTGGGGACCGGCTTCTTTCCACTCAGATAAGATTGCAGGTCTAGTCTAAGCCCCAGCCACACCTCTGGGAGGGAGGAAGCTGGGGGGACCTGCACCAGCCTCTCCGGGAAATTACGGGCCAAGCCGAGGAGGCTGGTGATTGCCCTACTTTGGCAGTGCAAGCCACTCTAGGAACCATTCTTGTCTGGAATTGGAAGCTCCATTTCCCAAAAACAGGGGAGGAGGAGATGGTTGGCCACTGATTTTGGCTACTGATTAGTAGAGTCAGCTGGCTAAGATAAAACCCTGGGAAGAGCTTGGCTGTGAATCTGTCCAAATCAGAAAGAGGTCAGTAGCTGCCATTTTGATTCCACCCCCAGCGTGAGGGGAAGCCAGGACCAAAAATTAGCCCTAGCCTAGGCTTCAGCCCTTTCTTTGGTAGGAGGGAGGCTGGTGGGCCCTGCACTAGCCTATCCAGGTAACTGCAAGACCGTTGGCTGGCACAGACTGAAAATCCCAAGTCTACCAGGGCAACTGGACCCATATCGCATAGACTGCTACCCACAACTGCAGCTCCATCCCTGCCCCAGGCAGGAGAGAAAGGGGCGCGAAACCTCATCAGTCTCTCCAGACAACTAGTTGAGGCCTGCACAACTTGGATTATTCTACACAGCTGTGACTCTGTCCTACCCCTGGCAAAGGATAAAGTTGGGAGAAGCTTCATTGTTCCCTGGGTTAATAAGGGCAGCTTGAGCCTCCACAGCTTATAGCACCAACAACATCCTTGGCTCCTACTGCACAACCAATAAGGGGGAAAAGGCAAGAAGCCCTAAACTAAAGAGAAAAACAGCAGCCAGAATACATATTCTAGTAAGCCAGATGCCAAGACGCTACAAAAATTTATATAATCTACACCAAGAAAACAAGAAGCTATGGCCCAGTTAAAGGCACAAGATAAGCCTCCAGATGACATAAAGCAGTTGAGACAATAATAGATGTTCAAGCATATCTCCTTAATAAATTCAATGAGATGGCTAAAGAAATTAAGGATATTAAAAAGACACTGGATAAGCACAAAGAATTTGAAAACATAGATAGAAAAATAGCAGGTCTTATGGGAATGAAAGGCACAATAAATGAAATGAAAAAAAAAACACTGGAATCATATAATAGCACATTTGAGGAGGGAGAAGAAAGGATTAGCGAAGTTGAAGAAATGGCCTCTGAAAGTGAACATAAAAAAGAACAAATGAAGAATGGAAAAAAATTGAACAAGGTCTCAGGGAACTTAAAGAGAGCAAACATATGCATCATGGGTGTCCCAGAAGGATAAGAGAAGGAAAAAGGAGTAGAAGGAATATTTGAAGAAATAATAGTAGAAAATTTCCCAACCCTATTGAAGGACATAGATATCCATGTCCAAGAAACACAACGTACTCCCATCTGAAAAAATCCAAATAGACCAATTCTAAGATACATACTAATCAGAATGTCAAATGCTAAAGACAGAGAATTCTGAGAAAAGAATTGCAAGAGAAAAGCAATGGATAACATATAAGAGATACCCAATAAGATTATGTACTGATTTTTCACCAGAAACCAAGGAGGCATGAAGACAGTGGTCCAAAATATTTAAGATACTATAAGAGAAAAACTTTCAACCAAGAATCTTATGTCTGGCAAGTCTGTCTTTCAAAAATGAGGTCAAGATTAGAACATTCACAGATAAACAAAAACAGAGAATTTCTAACCAAGAGAACAGATTTTCAGGAAATACTAAAGGGTATGCTAGAGCTTGAAAAGAAAAGACAGGAGAGAAAGGCTTGGAAGAGAGTCTAGAAAGGAAGATTATATTAATAAAAGTAACCAAAAGTGTCAAAAAAGTGGGAAAAAGAAAATGAGATAAAAGTCAAATAAGAATAAACTTAACCAATGATGTAAAGCACTTTTATTCAGAAAACTGCAACTCAATGTTAAAAAAAATTTAAAAAAGGCCTAAATAACTGGAGGAACATTCCATACTCATGGATTGGAAGAGTAAATACCATTAAGATGCCAATTCTACTCAAATTGATATACAGATTCAATGCAATCAGGATAAAAATTCTACCAGCATTTTTTTAAAAAATTGAAAAACAAGACTGTCAAATTTATTTAAAAGGTAAGGGGTCCTGAATAGCCAGAAACATCTTAAAAGGAAAAGCAAACTCTCAAGACATTAAATTATATTTCCTAGGTATAGTGGTAAAAACAGCATAGTACTGGCATAGGGACAGATAGACCAATGGAACTAAATTTATGGTTCAGAAACAGACCCTCTTATGTATGGTCAAGTGATTTCTGTCTAGCCTGTCAAACCCACACAGCTCAGACAGAACAGTCCATTCAGCAAATGGTGCTAAAAGAACTGGATATCCATAGCCAAAAGAAAGAGGACCCCTATCTCACACCTTATCCAAAAATTAACTCAAAATGGATCAAAAACCTAAATATAAAAGAACCATAAAGCTTCTAGAAGAAATTGTAGGAAAATATCTTCAAGCCCTGGTGGTAGGTAGTGGATTCTTAAAGGAGATAAGAGAAGGACTAAGATGGATTACTGACATTTAATGTATGTAGAAGTTTTAATTAGCTTTAAAGTAAAAGTGTGGTAATGTATAGAGTGGATGGTAACAAACAGTGAGTAACAGCTAGCTTAGAAAGGGAGATGTGGCTGAAAATGGGAGTCTAGGAATATAAATGACAACTGACAGAATGTTAGAGAATAATCTAGGAACTGAATAGCAGAGTAAACCAAGAGGTGGATGGGAATTGTGGTTGACGGTACAAATGCAATAGAGTCCTTATGAGCTAGAGCAAATGTATATCACTACTGCAGGGTGTGGGAATGTAGAGAAGCATGGGAAAAATACAAGTGAAGTGACCTCTGGACTGTGGTTAGCAGTAATACTGTATTATGCTTGCTTCTATGGCAAAGATGTACTGTGTTAATAATGGGGCAGAATGGAGAATGTGTGCCAAATGTACACTTTGGATGCGGTATCAGATGGTAGCATTTTATCTGTAACAAATATTCCACCACATTGTGGTATTTTGATAGATGGATGTTGTTTGGGAATTCTGCACATGTGCATGATTGTTTTATAAGTTTACAACTTCTGTCATAAATATATTTTAAAAATAATAATAGGATGGGTTGGGGGAAGATACACCAAAGATAAGGACTATAATTCGTAATAAGATTTTGACAATATTCTTTCATAATCTGTAAAAAATGTGTCACAACAATGCAAGGTGTTGGTGGAGGGTTGTTGTATGGGATCTCTCTATAATGTCATGCATGTTTGTTTTTTAACTCCACAACTTTTACTATATATTTATTGCTTACGTATGTTCATATATAAACGATATAAAGATAATAATAGGGTGGGTTGGGGGAAAATACTTTGGTTAGTGGTAATATTTTGACATTAGTTTAAAATGTCTAACAACAATGCAAGATATTGGTGATAGGGTGAGTTATGAGAATCCTGTATGATGTGATGTACATTTGTTTTGTAAGTTCACAACTATTACTGTACATTTATTGTTTATGAATGTTTATGTGTGAGTGTTATACTTCAATAAATTTAAAAAAAATAGGGTGCTAATTATGCTCACAGAACTAAAGGAAAATATGGACAAATAATATCGGAATACATGAACACAAAGAGAATATTAATAGAGAGGAAAACAGAAAGAAAAGGGACCAAAGAAAGCTGAAGACCATAGTAAGAGAAATATAAAATTCCCTAGTGTTCAACAGTAGATTGGAGCTGGGAGAAAAAAATCGGTGAACTTGAAGTCTGAGTAGCATAAGGAAGAAAGAATAAGGAAAAGTGAACAGAGCCCAAAGAATCTATGGGACACCACCAAGCATACCATTATATGGAATATGGGGGTCCTAGAAAGAGAAGGGGCAGAGAGAATAACAAAAGTTAAAAAAAAAAGAAAATAATAATAATGGCTGAAAATTTCCCAACTTTGGGAGGCTGATGTGTCTCAAGTGACTGAACTCCTGCCTACCACATGAGAGGTCCTGGGTTCAGTTCCTGGTGCCTCCTAGAGAAAATGAGCAAGACAGCAAGCTGGTGTGACAGGCAGGCACCGTGTACTGACGCAACAAGATAATGCAACAAGAAGACACAAAGAAGAAAGACAATGAAAGACACAACAAACCAGGGAGCTGAGGTGATCCAAGCAACTGAGTGCCTCTCTCCCACACAGGAAGTCCCAGGATTGGTTCCCAGCGCTTCCCAAAGAGACACAGAGAGCACACAGCAAATGGACACAGAGAGCAGACAGTGAGTGTAATCAACAAGGGCAGGGAGGGAATAAATAAATAAAACAAGTCTTTATAAAATAAAACAAAAAAACTTCCCAACTTTAACAAAAGACATGAAGATGCTCAACAAACTCTAAACAGGGTAAAACCTAAATAAGACCAATGCTACATGATATTATAATCAAACTGTTGAATGCCAAAGAACAGAGAGAATTCTGAAAGCCACAAGATAGAAGCAACATGTCACATAAAAAGGAGCTTCAATAAGATAGTCAATTTCTCATTGGAAACCAAGAAGGCAAAAAGGCAGTGGAATGACATCTTTAAAGTGCAGAAAGCAAAAAATTGCCAGTCAAGTATTCTTTCAAAAACTAGAGAAAGATGCTGGATAAACAAAAACTGAGGGGTTTCATCACCACTATACCAGCCCTGCAAGAGATGTTTCAGAGAGTTCTGCAGGTTGAAAGGAAAGGACAATAGACAACAAATTGAAGCCACATGAATAAAGATAATTGCCAGTACTATCGTATTTTTGGTTTGTAACTATACTTTTTACTTCCTACAGGATCTACAAGGAAGATGCATAAAATGTACTGAGAAATTGGTAGTTTTGGATACATAATGTACACAGGCATACCTTGGAGATACTGCAGGTTTGTTGCAGACCACCACAATAAAGCGAGTCATGCAAATACTTGGTTTCCCAGTGCATTATAAAGTTCTATTGAAGCTATAATGTAGACATTAAGAGTGCAATGCAATAGAATTATGTCTAAAAAATGTACAGACCTTAATTTAAAAATGCTTTATTGCTAAAAAAAAAATACTAACAATCATCTGAGTATTCAGCATATCATAATCTTTATGCTGTTGGAAAGTCTTGCCTCAAATGTTGATAGTTGCTGACTGGTCAGGGTGGTGGTTGCTGAGGGTTGGGGTGACTGTGGCAATTTCTTAAAAATAAAACAATGAAGTTCACAGCATTGATTGATTCCTTCTTTCGTAAAAAGATTTTTCTGTAGCATGCAATGCTGTTTGACACATTTTATCAACAGTAGAGCTTCTTTCAAATTTGGAGTCAATCTTCTCAAATGCTGCCATTGCTTTATCTACTAAGTTTATGTAACATTCTAAATCCTTTGCTGTCATTTCAACAATGCTCACAGCATCTTCACCAGGAGGAGATTCCATCTCAAGAAACCACTGTCTTTATTCATCCATCAGAAGCAATTCCTCATTTTATCATGAATTGCAGTAATTCAATCCCATCTGCAAGCTCTACTTCTAATTCTCCTTCTCTTGTTATTTCTACATCTCTTGTTACTTCCTCCACTGAACATTTTGAACCCCTCAAAGGCATCCAGGAGAGTTGGAAGCAACTTCTTGCAAATTCCTGCTAATGTTGATATTTTGACCTCCTCCCATGAATCACAAATGTTCTTAATGGCTTCTAGAATAGTGAATCCTTTCAAAAAGTTTCAATCACCTTCACCCAGATCCATCAGAGAAATCACTATGGCAATTATAGTCTTATGAAATTTATTTCTTAAATAAATTAGACTTGAAAGTCAAAACAACTCCTTGATCCATGGGTTGCAGAATGGATGTTGTGTTAGCAGGTATATTAGTCAGCCAAAGGGATGCTGACGCAAAATACCAGAAATTGGTTGGTTTTTATAAAGGGTATTTATTTGGGGTAGGAGCCTACAGATACCAGGCCATAAAGCATAAGTTACTTCCCTCACCAAAGTCTAATTTTGACTTGCTGGAGCAAGATGGCTGCTGTTGACTGTGAGGGTTCAGGCTTCCTGGGTTCATCCCTTCCAGAGTCTTGCTTCTCTCTGGGTTCAAGGTTCCTTTCTTCCTGGGGCTGGCTTCTCTATCCTCTGTGAGCTTACTTCCCAGGGCTCTAGCTTAAGTCTTCAGCATCAACTCCAACATAAAAACTCCAATATCAGAAAACCCTCAACTCTGTTTTTTGCCATGCTTTTTATCTGTGAGGCCCTAACCACCAAAGGGTAGGGACTCAATGCCCTAATCATAACTCATAACTCAATCATGCCCAGGTACAGATCAGATTACAAACATAATCCATCATCTATTTTTGGAATTCATAACCATATCAAACTGCTACAGCAGGCATGAAAACTGCATTAACCTTGTTGTACATCTCTGTCAGAGGTCTTAGGTGACCAGGTCTATTGTCAATGAGCAGTAGTATTTTGAAAGAAATATTTTTTTTCTGAGCACTACGTTTCTCCGTGGGTTTTAAATATTCAGTAAACCATGCTGTAAACAGATGTGCTGTCTTCCAGGCTTTGTTGTTCCATTTACAGAGTGCAGGCGGAGTAGATTTAGCATAATTCTTGTTAGTACCAGGATTTTCAGAATGCTAAATGAACACTAGCTTCAACTTAAAGTCACCAGTTGCATTAGCCCCAACAAGAGAGTCAGTATGCCCTTTGAAATTCTGAAGTGTGGCAATGACTTCTCTCTAGTCCTAGAAGGCATCTTCTTCCAATAGAAGGCTTTTCCGTCTACAAATTTGTTGTTTAGTGTAGCCATCGTCATCAATTATCTTAGCTAGATCTCTGGATTTATTGCAGCTTCTGCATCAGCACTTGCTGTTACACCTTACACTTTCATGTTACGTAGAAGGCTTCTTTCCTTCAACCTCATGAACTAACCTCTGCTGGCCACAAACTTTTCTTCTGCAGCTTCCTCGCCTCTCTCAGCCTTCAAAGAACTAAAGAGAGTTAAGGTCTTGCTCCGGATTAAGCTGTGGCTGGTTTGATATTCTATCTAGACAACTAAAGCTTTCATGGTATCCGCAATAAGGCTGTTTCACTTTCTTATCATTCATGTGTTCCCTGGAGTAGCACTTTTTATTTTCTTCAAGAACTTTTTCTTTGCAATCACAACTTGACTAACCATTTGGCACAAGAGTCTTAGCTTTTGGCCTGTCTTGGTTTTCAATATGGCTTCCTCACTAAATTTAATCATTTCTAGCTCTTAATTTGGTGAGAGACATGCAACTCTTCCTTTCACTTGAACACTTAAGAGGCCATTTTAGGGTTATTAATTATTGTGTCTCAATATTGTTGTGTTTCATGAAATAGGGAGGTCCAAGTAGGCTGAGAGAGATTGGGGGATGGCCAGTCAGTGGAGTAGTCAAAACATACAGATTTATCAATTAGGTTCACTGTCTTTTATGGGTGCAGTTCATGGTGCCTCAAAACAATTACAATAGTATTAATAACATCAAAGATCACTAATCACAGATTACCATAACAGATATAATAATAATGAAAAAGTTTGGATTATATGGGAATTACCAAAACATGACACAGTATAGCAGTTTGATTTTATTGATGAATTCCAAAAAGAAATATTGGATTATATTTATAAACTGATCTTTTCCTCTGGGCATTTTAGATTATATTGGATTCATAGGTTTACGTGATTAAGTAACTTTGTAAACCTCTTGTGCCAGTAGGGCGTTGAGTCCCCACCCATTAAAGAGTGGGGACTCATTGATAAAAGGCACGGCAAAGGACAGAACTGAGGGATTTTTGATGTTGGAGTTTGATTCTGAAGCCTTAAGCTGGAGCCCTGGGGAAGTAAGCTCACAGAGGAAAGAGAATCAAGCCCCAGGAGGAGAGAAACCCTGAGCCCAGGAAAAAGAAGCCTGAGGAAGGAACTCAGGAAGCCTGAACCCTCACAGGCGATGGTAGCTGTCTTGCTCCAACACATGGAAACAGACTTTGGTAAGGGAAGTAACTTATGCTTCATAGCCTGGTATTTGTAAGCTCCTACCCCAAATACCCTCTATAAAAACCAACCAATTTCTGGTTTTTTCGATCAGTACCCCGTTGGCTGACTAATACAGTGACATGAAGTGAGTACATACTATTGGAAAAACTGCACTGACAGACTTGCTTGACACAGTTTTGCATAAATCTTCAATTTATAAAAAATGCAATATCTGCAAGGCAAAATAAAGTGAAGTACAATAAAACGAGGTTTGCCTGTTAACATATAATTTGTGACAATAACTACATAAATGTAGGGGGACACAGGGAGATAAGAACATAGCTTGTGTTTACTACTGAAATTAAGTTGGTATCAAAGCAAATTAGAGTCTTACAGATTTAGGATGTTAAATTTAAGCCCTATGGTAACTACAAAAAAAAAAAAAAATCAGAGAATATGCAAGCTCACAAAGACAGAAATTAGAGTAAAGGTAGCCAGGGTTGGGGCAGAGAGAATTGGGATTTACTCTACAATGTATGTAGAGTTTTTGTTTGGGGAGATGGGAAAGTTTTAGTAATGGAAGGATATGAGGGTACTGCAATATTGTGAATGTGATTAATCCATTGAGGAATGCTTGAGAATGGTTGAAACAGGAAAGTTAATGTTGTGTTTATGTTCCCACAATATAAAGCAACTAAAGAGGCACTAACAATGAAAGGCAATACATGATCCTGAAGGGCTCTAACAAGGGAGGAGAGAAGGCTCAAAAGGACATTAGTGGGACAGATAGCTAGCTAGAACGATAAGGCAAATGTTAAAATTGTTGGGTCTGGTATTCTGGTGGGAAAGAGGTATGCTGGAGTTAGGGTTTGAATCATTTTTGTAACTTGTAACCTTATGTTTGAAAGTCTCTCAAAATAATGTTGTTTAAAAAAGAAAATTAGATCTTTTAGGTCTATTTATTGTCAATCCTGCCTCCACCCCTACCTCAGGCAACTACTAATCTACTTCTTCCTACCCTTCTTCCCCTGATAAAACCTATTTATAATATGAAGCATTATTTTTACAGATTTGTACTACCTACAAGCATATCCTCTCAATGGTTTCAGCAGCCTGAAAACATGATCATTAGGACTATGTAATGAGTAAAAACGTCTCTGCTACTTTTTCAACTTCAGGAATCGCAGAGTAGAAAAAAGCCAGGCCCCTCTTAGATCTCACCATTTTAACAGCTTTCAATAATGGCCAATTAGGAATGAAAGTTTCCAAAGACTTATTATTACAAATGCGAATGAACTATTTCCAAAAGAGAGATTTTCTACAAATAGCAAAATATGGTGCAATTTAAAAAAATCCTTTATTAATAGACCACAAGAATCTATATTTTTGTTTTACTTTACATTTAAATAAATATAAGTAAATTCTATCTGGTAAACTGCTAGTTAATAAATCCTTAGTTTACAAAACGGCCAAAATTAGTCTAGAATCTGAGCATATAAATGCAAGGTAACCATAAATTGTAAGGAAGTTTTCTGATCAAGCACCACCCCCAGGGTCCGAACAAAGGGCAATAATTTCAGTAAATATGTGGGTAGGGATGATCAGCTTATGGGTATACAAATTTTAAAGTGTTAGCCTGCCTACTGACTCAACCAATTATTAAGTCAAAAATACTTTTTTGTGTGTGTTGCAGTCTCACCCAGAATAACTTTTCACATAATAAATTAAAAAATAGAACTGTACATGAAATAAAATATAGAAATTAAAAAAAAATAGATCATAATCATAGTGCCCATGTAGCTCTCTGTAATTATTAATGAGCAGAGCCTGGCAGATACCTGAATCAGCTCACATTCAAAGCATGTTAACTTTATATAGAATACAGTAAAATTGTGTATGTATGCATGATGTGACCATGATGTAATAAAAATTCATTTCAGATTCAATTTTATTCATTTATAATCACTTTTGATATCTAATAACTTATACCTATCAATTTCATATTTAGAATGAAATTGTGACCAAAAAGCACTTACTTCTTAAAAAAAAAAAATTAACCTTCACAAATCTCGAACTATGGAGCTGCCTATAATAACTAGAATAAAAGACTTTTCTTAGCAAAAGGTATTGCAGACACTAGCTAGGAAGGAAGTCAAGTTTAAGCAGAGGAGTTCCTGAAATAGGCAGACCTACTCAACTGGCCCTAAAAGTAAATTCTTATGATTAATCTCTTCAAGGTAATCTCTGCATGGAAAGCCAGAGAAAACTTTTCATTCAACAAAGGTTTAGCAACAAACCCCCTCCTCAAAACATAGACACAAACCAATTCCTTAGAAAGGTTGACTGACTGAGATAACTGGTGAGAGGCCACAAGAGTATCCAAGGTGGTAGAGTATCCCTTTACCATAAGCTTCTCCCAGGATTTCAACTGTCCTACTCTGGTGCAGTCCTGCCAGCCAACCCATACCCTCCTCTCTTTACATTTTTACTTACGTCTAAACTACCCTCCTTTATATTTACCCCTTTTTCTCTCCCAGAATGAAAACCTATCATTATTCCTAGTTCCCTAGTTCCATCCCCAATGTACCCAGATACATATTTTATATTTTAGCATTTTTGGTACAGTTTAATTCAAATGAAAGAATTTCTCAAACAGTAAGTATCTCATACTTTAGAGGCTATTTTCATGGCAGGATATATTATTTCTAAACACTCTCATGAGGTTTTTAATGAAAGTATGTCAGTCATTGTTTACATCTCTTCATTACAAATGGAACCACTATACTAACCATGGCTTCATTCTGCTGACACTATCCTCAATGTCCTGCCTAATTTCATAAGTTGATTCTAAGCGGAAGAGATTAAAGTTCCTTAGGAGGTAGTCATGAAGAGTCAAAAACTGTAAATTCAACTTGGGAAGAGCAAGACAACCTGAAAAAGAAAACTGCATATTAGAATTACTCTTGTAATCAGACTTCTGCTCTGATTAAGAAATGGCACCATAAATTTGACAAGAATCCAGTTAAATAAATAAACATACATTTTATCATTTTTATTTCCATTCAGAAATTGGAAATGGGTTAATAAATTCTATCTATTAACAACTGGGGTTGAAAAGTTTCATTAATACATGTCATCTGTACATCAACGATTCATATGCAAACAGTGTTTCTTAAAAGTATGTGGAGATATTTAACAATCTCAAATTGCTTAAAAATTCTTCCTTTATTACCTAATTTATACTGGGCAAATCTTGAAGTAAATAATGCTACTATAAACATGGCCCATGACAAAATTTATCATGAGAACTAAATTAGGATATTTATTGTTAAAGTGACTACAAATGATCACTGTGGTACTCTGAATCCCTCTCTGCCTTTTGGCTAAACTTTAAAAACAAGGCACTGTTTGTATAATATTCCAGACTATTCCTGGAATTACCTCCCTTTGGCTCTCTTAATGAACAACAATTTTTCCATTATTCCCAATACTATATCCCTCGGGTAATAACTGACCAAGTATTCAGTAGCAATGTTAGAAAGGTTAAACAACAAAAAAAACAGAACTCCAGAACGCATTTTAGTAGCAAATCTTATTTTCATCATCCTTAACCACGCCTACCAAAATCAGAAGCAAAAAATGAACCTATAGGTAAGAAACAGCAATATACAAAAATTTCACAGAATTTTATGAGTAACTCTAATTTGTAATCTTACTCAATTTCTTTCATGTCGATTTAACTCATATGGCTCATGTATATAACTGGACACAATACACAAGTCATAACTGCTTAATTCTAATATACAGGTAAAGTGACCCAGACATTGTTTTGGCTATCCTTTTAAACAAAATTGCTGTTGAAAAGGACATAGAACAAATATCCTAGCTCTGACATGGTTAAATTTAATAAAAATCCTTAGTGCTAAAACAAAACGAAACAAAACCTTAACGTTAATAATCCTGGATTAAAAGAAGCTGTACTGTGTGCCAATCTTTCATTTGTATCAGACAGGTAGGTTCCCCTTTGTAACCACCAGAAGAGTTGCTTCATTTCATGTGGGAGCAGAAAACAGCAGGCAGCTGTTAACAGGTAAGTTTAAACTGCATCTGGAATACTGCATGTAGGGGTTAAGTACCTATTTTTATTTAAGAGCTGTGAATGTCTTAAGTATTAAACCAGGCCCTTTTTCCTGACCCTTTTGTTAGAGGGTTCCAGGATTGTGAGGGTTTTTCCCATCTAGCCTTTTAATTAGGCAGGACTTGTGCCTGTGGCCTTGCATGATGGAATAGCACACCTCATTCAGAGGTAAGTAATTTCCTCAAGTCTCCAGAGATCAGTGCCTTAATATTTAAACATGGTGCGGTGCTTAGGAAAAGGAAACAATGTTGAGTATTGAATCTGAAAACTAAGATAGCATAATGTGCTGTTAATGAAAATCACATGTATTAATCTTGCTAAAATTTACGTGTTGTGCTGCACTGTAGTGTGTGCAGAAAACCATTAAATCATTCAAAATTAAAAAACAAACAAACAAACCAAAAAAAAAAAACCTCAGCAACCAAGCATTCAAAAGATTTGAGTTGAGGGGAACCACACTTGGCCCAATGGATAGGGCATCCGCCTACCACATGGGAGGTCCATGGTTCAAACCCGGGGCCTCCTTGACCCATGTGGAGCTGGCCCATGTGCAGTGCTGATGCGCGCAAGGAGTGCCGTGCCACGCAGGAATGTCCCCCACATAGGGGAGTCCCACATGCAAGGAGTGCACCCCGTAAGGACAGCTGCCCAACACGAAAGAAAGTGCAGCCTGCCCAGGAATGGCACTGCACACGCAGAGAGTTGACACAAGATGATGCAACAGAAAGAAACACAGATTCCCGGTGCCGCTGATAAGGATAGAAGAGGTCACAGAAGAACACACAGCGAATGGACACAAAGAGCAGACAACGGGTGTGTGTGTGTGTAAACCTACAAAAAAAAAGATTGAGTTGAACTTTTAGAGTACCAAAAAAATAACCCTAATATACAGAGCAAAATAGAATATGTTTTTAGTTTTAGAGTATGTTTCATGTTACACCTGAATCCCGTTTTATCATACCTTCTCCAGAATAGTACTCAGTTGGGACAATATTTTCATCCCATATAATTTTCTCAGTTGGATACAAAGGCATCTGGTTCAGCTGCTGAATCTGAGAAATTCGCCGCTCATGACGAGATACCTAAAAAAAAACACATGTTCATGCATCTTTTAGAAGCATCTTTTTTCAGTCAAAATAACTTATGGAGAAATCCACTTACAAAGTATGGAATGAAAAGTTAGATGTCTTTTAGTTATTGAAGCACCTAACAAAAGATTTTTTAATCTTTTCTCATTTTCTCTATAAGTCACAGATGGAGAGTTATCAATAGTAATGTGCTTTGGAATCAGACAGACCTGAATTTAAATCCACTTCCTCTACTGATGAGATACATAAAAACTGAGCAAATTACTTCAAAATCCATGAATTTAGTTTCCTATTCAGTAAAATATATAAAATGCCACTCATCTCTCAGGTTTGTGAAAATAAAATGGAATATTCTAAGATAAGGTACATGACAAGAGTTTAAAACTTCTACCATTTCGTATTTACCAATATAAGAAAAAAATGAGAACCTAAGTCCTTGGCAATATTTTCCTTTCTTATACTAACTAACTATACAACCTGGGAAATCCATTAATCCTCTGGCCATAGTCTCATCTTCCTTTGTAAAATGAGATAGTTGGAATTCGTTGTTAATAAAACACTCTACTTCAAATACAGAAATGTTTGCTACTTAATTAAATGATGCTAAAATGATATATTATAAATGATGTGTTACTGTATCATCACCAGTATATATTTTTCATACTTTTAATCATAATTGGATATTAGAAGAATCCAAAACCCTGAGGAAATCATTCATGAAAGGGAGAAAAGGAAAGACTGTTGTAGCACTGTAAAATTATTTTCCATTGTCATAATTATTTAAATTTTTGAATGAAATTTTTGCGATAAGATAATAAAAGGCACAAAATCAACTTTATACTCAAACCTATTTTCCATGACAAAGATTTCTTTCTTTAGAAAGGATTTACATTAATCCCCAAACCGGATTATAAGATTTTACATGGTCAGAAAATAGCACAAGAAATTTCTAGAAAGCACTTGTAGTCAGACATAATGAAAAAGTAATTTGCAAGAAAGAAGGCAAAGATGGTGGCCCAAGAGATATACTTCATGAAGATAAATTTACTGATAGAAAAGTATTTTCCGTATTTGAATTAAAACCTTCCCAAGAATTTTTCTCCAAATGGGGTTTAAATACCTATTATTAGGCTTAAAACTCCCACTATAAATAGTTTGTCACTGCCCCCAAATTTAGAATACCATCTTCTTTTCTACAGAAGATATTCCATTTTACACCCTATATTAAAAGTATTAGAATGGAAAATAAGTTACAAAACAGTGTGCCTAATATGGTTACATAAGTGTAGGAAAATATAAAAACACAATGATACAGTATATGTTTGTATAGGCAGAAAAAATGTTTGAAATATATGAAAAGCTACTTAAAACCGATAGTGAGGAAATAAAAATTTAAAACAGGATATCATTTGTTTACCATCAGTTTGTCAAAAATTGGGAAGACTAGAAGATTGATACTATTCAATGATAGTAAAAGCTTAGAGAAACATACTTTACTATACTGTTGGTGGAAATACGCGCTTTTTGGAGGGTAATTTCGTAACATCATTTATATTTTAAATAAGCACAAGCGTCAATCAAACAATTTCATTTCTGAGAATCTCTCCTAAATATCCACACTTGGGCAAAAGAAGCAAGCACAAGAATTGCATCATTTAGAAGTTGTAATGTGGGAAAAGGGGGAAGTGTGGGGAATGGGGCATATGGGAACACCCTATTTTTTTATGTAATATTTTACGTAATCTAAGTATCTTTTAAAAATAAACAAAAAATATATTTTTCTTTAAAAAAGATTGCATCATTTATAATAGTGAAAATTTTAAGTAATCTAAGTATATCTATAAGCAAGGATATGGTTTGGTATTCATCCATTTAGGGGAATATAATATTCTGGAATCAAAAGTAAAGTACATCTATATTATTCAAATATATGGAATCCAAAAATGTAATATAAAATGGGAAAAAAATGTAAGCTACAGAACAATAAAGTATGATCCAATTTGTTTAAAACCAAATTTCTATATTGTGTGTATATATACGTAAATGCATAAAAAAGTTCTAGAAGAATTTGAGTTTTCATCTATGTATTTCTATACTGTAACAAAAAGTACACATATATTACTAATAAAAACCACAATTTAATGAAAGTGTTAGCAGTAGAATAAGACTTTAACCTTTTAACCTCATATACTCTGTATTATGTTTTACTTAAGTACCTGATTTGCATTTATAAGGTCCTGGTTTAATTCCCGGTACCTCCTAAAAAAAATAATACTAACATTTATATACATGAATATATATGTATTGTGCACGTGTGTGTTTAACTGTGACTTCCTTAAAGGCTAGAATGGGGTCAGCTATCTATTATCTATATATCCCTAATGCTCCAATAAAGAGCTGGTCATAAGCGTTTGATAATACAATGAATTCATGCCATCATGCATGTTTAGAAGGTGAAAGACTTGAGAAAGAGATGAGATTTCTAACAAAAATCAAATAATTATTTCAAAACGGGTAGGATTATCTATCCAACCATCAGCCTAAAGGAAAACTGTATCAGACCAAAATCTTCCAAAATGATTCAAAAAGGTAGGAAAACCTATGTGCAAAATACAAAGAACACTGTTTACCAGCAATTCTAAAAGAAATTCTTTATCAAAAGTCGTGTCATCATTTTTAGGCAGAGTTGGCAACAAGCAGAGGTATGATGCCACCTGGTGGAGTGTGTTTGAACTGCAAAATAAAGAATATTCAGATTAGAATATGATATATAAAAACATTCTTAACTTTTGAAACATGTAATTCTATAGATAGCTTAAAAAGTATTATCTAGCCAATACAATCTACAACTTGGGCAGCAAATAACAAAAATCAATAGTGGAAGTTAAAATCGTAATACAGAGTTCTCAAAAGTGTTTTCTGCAGAACTATGGTCCCTGAAATCCTTTCAGAAAGACTGCAAAGACACTTTTGTGAGAATACTAGGGCATTTCTTGTTTTTGTTCTCACTATTTTTACATATACACTAACAGTGCCAAAGCAACAGTGGGCTAAACTGCTGGGCATCTATCTGAGCATGGATCAAGGCAGTGGCACTAACATAAACTATGGCGTACTCCCTGCAATGTAGGGGTAGGGGGAAGAGAAGGGGAAGGAGAATGGAAAGGGGAAGGTAGAAGGGAAAGGAAAGAATTTTCATTTAAAAATGTCATTGATGAACACTGAAATACTACTAATGTTATTAAATTTAGACTGAGTACATTTTTATAAAATAATCTGTATGACAATGTGGGAAGTACATATGAAATACTTCTGAAGCAAAATTAATGATGGTTATCTCAAAAAAAGCACTTGTCTTTTGAATTTGAGCTCAACTAGCCACTCTTCATGGAACACAATTTTTTAAAAGAATGACTAATAGAAAAACTGGCTATTTAAACTTGGATAAATGACAAAATTTTCTCAAAAAAATGTTCTTACAAGATTTTCAATTCAAGGAAGACAACTGACAATTGTCAATGTTAAAGTTTGAACTGCCAAGTGAAAAATTAGCATTTGGAAACCTTGCTTTTGTTATTGTGAGTGTGACAGCTTTCCAATTCTTAAATAAAGTTTCATCATTCCAAAATTTCCCTCATGCCACTTTATAGACAGCACCTCCTTCTATCCCAGCCCCTGACAACCACTAATCTGTTTTCCATCTCTCTAATTTTGTCTTTTCCAGAAAGTCAAATAGATGGAATCACAGAATATTCAACTTTTTGACAATGTCTTCTTTCACTTAGCATAATGAATTTGAGTCACCCATATTATTGTGTGTATCTGTAGTTGGTTCCTTTTTATTGCTATATAATATTCTGTTTCTTTATATTTGTATATATTAATAATATTTATTTATTCATTTATCTGAAGTAAATTTTTATTGTTTCCAGTTTTTTACAATTATGGATAAAACCACTAAATACATTTTTATACAGATTTTTGTGTGAACATAAGTATTTATTTCTTCTAAGTATTAGTGAGAATCAGGGTTATACAGTAAGTGCATCTTCAACTTTATAAGAAACTGCCCAAATTTCCCAAAATGGCTGTATCATTTTGAATTCCCACCAGCAATGTACGAGAGTTCCAACTGCTCCAGATCCTTATCAAGAGTTAATATTGTTCTTATATGTTTCATTTTTGAACACAATTCTAATAATATATAGTAGTATCTCAGTGTGGTTTTACTTTGCATTTCCCTAATAACTAATGATGTAAAGCATTTTTACATGGGCTTATTAATTAACAAATGTCTTCCATGGTGACGTTTCTGTTCATATCTTTTGTCATTTTTTAATTAGGTTGTTTGTTTTCTTATTATTGAGTCTGACACTTCCTTCAGAATATCAATCCATTATTAGAGTGTGTCTTGCAAATATTTTCTCCTGGTTTATGGCCTGTCTTTTCACAATGCCTTTCAAAGGGCAGCAGTTTCAAAAATTTTGGTAGAATTTATCCATTTTTTTCCATTATGTATTTGTTTTAGTGTTGAAGAAATCTTTGCATAATGCAAAACATAAAGACTTTCTCCTATATTTTCTTCTAGTAGTTTAAATTTTGATGGGCCTATGATCCATTGTTTTGTTTTGTTTTGTTTTTAAGGAGGTACCAGGGATTGAACCTGGGACCTTGTACATGGGAAGTAGGCGCTCAAACCACTGAGATACATCTGCTCCCTCTTTATGATGCATTAAGAGTTAATTATTGTATAAGATGCATACAGTTCATATTTTGCCTATGGATGTCCAATCGTTCCAGCATTACTGTTGACAAATATTATCCTTTCCCCACTGTGTTGCCTTGAAACATTAACTGAAAATGAATTAGCCATCTACGTGTGTTCTATTTCTGGATTCTTTATCCACAGGTCAATGTGTCTATCCTTTTATTGCTATCACAATATCTTATCACAATAGCTTTACAGTAAGTCTTGAAATCAAACAGCACAAATTCTCCAACTTTGCTCTTTTACAAAATGATTTTGGCTATTCTAGTTCCTTTGCTTTTCCACAAACATTTTAGAATAAGCCCGTCAATTCAATAAAACTTCCTGTTAAGATTTTTACTGGGATTGCATTACAGCTATAGATCCATTTGTGAAGAATTCATACCTTAACATAATTGAGTCCTCTCATCCATGAGTATGACACACCTATTTTTTAATTAATTCACTTTGATTTCACAGAATTCCTTGACATGTTTTCAGAGTCCACACTGAAATTAACTTTGAAAAAACTCCGTCTGTGAAGATTTTGTGACGTGTCAAAGAAGAATATCCCCAATTATTTGAAAAAGTTATTGAAATACACTTCCTCATTTGTATATTGTTGGTAGGAATGTAAAATAGCCACTGTGGAAAAGAGTTTGGCAGTTTCTCAAAAAGTTAAACATAGAATTATCATATGACCCAGTAATTTCACATGTACCACATTTATATACCTAAAAGAAATGAAATCAGGAACTTACACGGATACCTTACTCCAATATTTAGGGTAGCATTATTCACAATAGCCAAAAGGTAGAAACAACTCAAGTGCCCATTGGTAAATGACTGATAAACAAAACGTGGTTCATACTATGAAATACTATTCAACCATAAAAAGGAAAAATGAAGTTCTGAAGCATGATACAATATGAATGAACCTTGAAATCATTATGTTGAGTGAATAAGCTTAACAGAAAAGGACAAATATTCTATTATTCCACTTATATGAAACATTTTAAACAAGCAAATTTATAGGACAGGAACTACAGTAGAGGTTACCAGGGGCCAGGTTAAGGGGTAAATGGGAGGTTTGGGCTTAGAAGGTACAGAGTTTCTGTTTGGGGTCATGAAAAAGTCTTCGTAATGGATGGTGGTGATGGGAGCACAAACACTGTGAATGTAATTAATACTATTCAAGTATACACAAAAAATGGCTAAAATGGGAAATTTTGTGAAGAAAAAAAACCCAATAAACAAAAAAAATCTTCCCTCTTCCTATCACATATCTGTGTAAGGCCAGATTTTTTTTCCTTTACTTCAACCAAAACATCTCAAAAAGAACTAAATCCAGGACATTTGCAAATCCAGCTGTATTCAATTAAGCCAGATGTTAAAGAGATTTGTAAAAAGGTAAAACAATGCCTCTCTTCTCACAATGTATTTTTTTCATTTTGCAAAGTAAAACGATGAGTTTTTCTTTTGTTACTGGATTGGCAAAAATCAAAGACTTATTTACCTGGCGTGGTAGGGAAGAAATAAGTCCTCATGTACTGTCTATGTAAGTGTAAACTGGTTCTGCCTTTTCTGAAGAAAATTTAGCAATATACAACAAATTTAAAACATATCTCCTTTGACTGAGCCATTCTCTTTTTAGAAATCCGTACCAAAAATTTTTGCATGAAGAAAAAATAAAAATGCTAATGGAAGAATTGTTTGTAATAACAAAAGTGTTAAAATTAAAGATCCATCGATAGGAGAAAGATTAAAAAAAACAGTATGGCAGACTCATTCAATGGAATTCTATTCAGTTATTAAAAAGAACAGAGCTATGTGTTATTATAAGTTATTATTAAATACTCCTATCGAAATGAACAACCCAACTAACCTCAGTTTGCTTTCTTTTAAATGGTTAATAAACCACATATAATTTCTCCCCAAAATTAAGGACAACCAAGAGATTACCAGAGCATGGTGGTTACAAGTTAGGGTTTGGAAACCAAACTACCTAAGTTGAAATATTTTCTCTGTCACTCACTTGCTGTGTGATCTAGGCAAATTACTTATTCTGTGCCTACGCCCTTATATGTAAAATAGTACTGTCTCCTTACAGGATTATTTTGAGGATTAAATTATTTGCATACTTAGCAAAGAATGCCTAAGAAGTACAAAGTAAACGTTTAAATATTATTACTGACTTCTTTTAAAAGTGTATTAAAAGATAGCTAAATGTCAGAGAACATTACTAATTTCATAAATTGTAAACAGGCAAAAATTTTCCTAAGTCACATCTCTAATATCATAATGAACATTTTTTGGTTTCTGCTGTATTATACTTATGACTGACAATAGTTCATCTTTATGTGATACACTAAGAAAAATTTAAGATCTAGGAAAATTAAATAAGTCATGAAAATTATAAATTTAGAAAAAAAATTAAGAAGAGATAGATAATCACCCTTAAGTGATTCAAAGACACCAAATTGCTGGAAAGAAGCACTAGTTCTAGAAGTCAATAAAATTGGCACAACAAATAGCACTACCTAAAATAGTGCAATAAATTATAAAGATGATTAAAAGCAAAAAAGAAAATGAAAATTCAGGGAACATGATACTAACAGGGATATATAGTATTCCTTACCTAAGAGGACCAAAAAACTTGACCAGGGATTCCCGAGTATCTACTTCTGCTACATTTGAAAGGGCAAAATCATAGAGTTCAGGAAAATGTGCAAAAGCAGCTCTCTAGAAAAGAAGTTTAAAAAAATCAATAACTGAATCTACATATTAATTCAACCATCTCTATAACTTTAAAAACATATAAGTAAAATTTTTAAAAAATATTAATGCATTTTCCCTTCTTACTTGCTTCTCATATGTTACCTCTGACTTACTCTGTCAGAGGCATCCAGTATAATGAGAAAAACTAGAATTGTCAGAGCAGGAATGCAAAAACAAAGAGACAGTGTCCAGTTTTGTACTTCAAATATTGGAATTTGAATATAAATGAAAAAAGCCATGGTGGCCAGCTTCAGTAATAGAAGGGAAGAAAAAATACTTGACAAAAAAATCTACTTTGCTATCATGCACTGGCCTAACAAGGCTGAGAAAGCCCCAAAGGAAAATCCCACTGAAGTGATAGCTTCAAGGGCAGAACAAAAGAATAGTGTTTGTGCCCTGCTTTTGTTTCGATCTCTGGGGAGAGAGGATTTCCCTGGATAATACCTCTAATCAGTAGGGGTAAGGTACAAGAAAATGGATATAGCTATAGGAGGGTGACTTGATAAAACAGTGTCTGAGATAACATCTCTAGTCTTCTTTTACGCCCATGTGACACAGAAAGGATCCAGAAGTTTTTATGTGCCCCATTGTGGATGACAAAGAAGGAAGCTAAGATTATGGGTGAATCTGCCAGGGGATTACCACAGATAATGACAAAATGTCTGCATCCCAAACCTGAGATTGGGCTGTCCAAACCAGGAAATGAATAGAAGGCAGACTTCCAGAAAACTACAGCATCAACAAGAACAAAGCTGGGGTCTCATCAGCAGGGTAGGCAGCCAAACTCCTTGGGAGATGACCATACATTACCTGTGCCAAGGCAACAGACCACACACTACACCAGCTATGGTCACTTCAAGGGCAGAGAGAGAAGTTCAGAAACAAGCAGGAGAGACATTTGAACTGGGACAGTATGCAGATCACTCCTCTTCCAAAACCATGATGCTATGTTAGTGTCTTTATATATCAAGATGCCATCTTGGGGGAGGGGGGGAGCGGGTGTTCAGTGGCTAAGTGCCTGCTTTGCATGTATGAGGTGCCAGGTTTAATCCTGGAACCTCCTAAAAAATAAAAAAATAAAAAAGATGCCAATATGGGAAAGAAGAGCAGAGACTCCTTGAAAGAGAGTGGAATTGATTATGAAAGAAACTTTTAACTTATGTTTGTTTTAAAAGACTTTTTTAAAGCAAAAAGAACTGACTTTACTTTAAACTGGCCAATAAAAGTTTCTTTCTACCATCAGAAGAAACAGAGCTCAAGAGCAAGATGTGAACACAATAGAAAACAAACATCAGTACGTTTTGGGGGCATATCTGAAATTTCAGTCTCATCGCATGTGTTCATCTTAAAAATGTAAAAAATGCTTAAATATACATTGCCATATGTTGAAATGCTATTTCATAAAATAAAACTGATGGTAAAGCCAGTATTTAAATGCTTCAAGCTGGACCAGTAACTAATATGACTACATATCAGATATCAGTATACTGATACCTGGGACTGAGAGGCGCTGTGTAAGAAAGTCAATTTTTTTCATGAAATAATCAGAATTAGCAACATTTTAAATACAAAACACAATAACACTGTTAAATGAGTACCTTTTTCTATCTGTACTATACAAAACATAAATAATAACATGACCCAACCTTAAGGAGCATAAGCAAAGGTTACAAAACATTTCAATTACCTGTAGAGAAGTAATTCTATCATAGTGAATTGTGGTCATCTCATTCTCTGTCAGAGCATTTCCAGTCTGGTCATTAATTTCAAAGCCAGTATAGAACTTAAGCATATCCAACAGCTGAAAGGATATATTTAAATTTACAAACTATATGAACTAAGAGTGAGAAAACATGAACTTATTATAAATAATAAACATGCTCATACACTTTCTCAGAGATGCTAAAAACTTTTGCAATATTAACATTGCAACAAATTTTTAGAACATATACCAAAGAGGTTTATTTGTGAAAATAAAATATATGCCTTGTAAATATATTGTTAATAATCTATTTCATAGACATGGTTTCCAACAAAGAATTAAACTATAACCCCAATGCTAAAATACAAGAAGAGGTTCTAATAATAATAAAAAGCCAGGCATTAAAAAAAAAAAACAAACAATAAAAAAGCACCTCCCAAAAACTATTTTATATTACTACAAAATTTAATAAAAGTATACCACTAGAGGGAACTTCTGAGGTATTTTACTTAGATCATTCAGAAGAATTTTCTAAATGAGAGGAATTTTAGAGTTCATAATTGTAGATACTTATTACTACATGTTAATTTTATTAGGGAAAAACAGTAAGGTGGAGAGAGTCAAGTTATTCATTTCTCTCATCAGTCTCCAAACCCTTTCTTTGGGATAGTTCTCCCTGCTAATGAAGCCCTGCCTATCCTCTTGTGGTGGCAAAATTAACAGAGCCTATTGGCTACACTTACCTCAAATAATTCCTACTACTTTTGGTTCTAATCTATGGTAGATATTAGACTATTAATATATTTTAATATATGCAGCAAATCACAGGATAGAAATTTAAAAAGAAATTTTAAAAAAAGAGGAATGCTCACACATATGAGACAAAACAATTCTTGAAAGAGTTACGAGGGAAGCAGATGTGGCTCAGGGAAGGGGATGTCGCTCAAGTGATAGGGCCTCTGCCGACCATACGGGAGGACCTGTGTTCAATCCTTGGGGCCTCCTAGTGAACAAGAAGAGAAAGTGTGCCTGTGCAGCAAGCCAGTGCCCACATGGAGAGGCGAGTGCCCACGTGGTGAGCCAAGTGCCCCCGTGGTGAGCAAAGTGCCCGTGAGTGCCTGTGTGGCGAGCCAGTGCCCATGTGGCAAGCTAGGTGCCCGCACAGCAAAGTCAAGTGCCCATGCGATAAGCCAGAGCCCACGCAAGTGAGTCACACAGCAAGATGATGACACAACAAAAGAGAGATGAAGGAGAGAGTCAAGGTAAAGTGCAGCAGAGACCAGGAACTAAGATGGCACATTTGACAAGGAACCTCTCTACATCAGAGGTCCCCAGGATCAAATCCTAGTAAATCCTAGAGGAGAAAGATAAGAAAAGAAGACAAAAAGAGAAACATATACAGAAGATCCCAAAATGAATGGACACAGACAGCAAAAACAGGAGGGTGGGGGAGGGGAAGAAAAAAAAGTATATACACACACATTAAAATTGTATTATCAATTATTATCATTGGAAAACAAACCTATTTCTTCATAACACTGGAAGAAATAGAAAACACTAAATATCTGCCATCCTACCCAAGGCAACAGAATATGTGCCTCTATATGCTTCTATGCTATCTGCCTCTGACACCATGATTTTATGCAAAGAGAGATGAACAGTACTGGGGCATGGTTCCCTGAAAAATTAATGCTCATCATCTATTATATTCCACAGTTACGTGGAATACCATGGTTACTGACATAACAGGAAAATATGTGAAAATGTGGGACGATATATCATAATTTAGGTCAATAATTTATCATAATTTAGGCCAATAATAAAACCACATGGATTTAACAAAAGGTTATAATGTTTTATTTTAGAAGTTACTTTTACAAATGCATTATTTTGTATAAGACTTTACTTTTAAATGACTGATTAAAAACTGACATTGTTTAATATAAGTATTTTAAAAAACTTACTTTGTGTCATGTCTTGGTACTCCCAATTGTATAAGAAACAAAAGACTGCTTTAGACATAAAAGCAAAAGGTATGTTCAGATATACCAATGTTTACCTGGGAAAAAAGATGGCCATCCTCTTCTCTACGAACAAGATTAGAAAGGTAACAGTGAACCAAAAGGTGGGAATCATCCAGGATGGTATTAAACCAGCGCCTTGTGGGCAGCAGGGCCTAGAAAAAAATAACATCATGGCAATAATTTGCATGTATTTTTCACAACTAGAAAATTTCACTGATATTTAATACAGGAATGATTTTTATCACATATAAAGTACCCTCCAGCCTCCCCCAAAACACACTGGCACAGTACAAGAGGTATGGCTCATGCTATAAATAATTTCAGCACCAATGTTTATAGCTTTAAAATAATGATGATGATATCAGAACTTCTGACATAAAACTGAAACTAAAATCCAGCATTGGAAGGAATCACAGAGATGACCTCCGCCAGGAGTTTTCAAATAAAATCTTACATGAAATCCCAATATGTACTGTATGTAGGTTTTAAGACTGGAAGTCCTCTGAGAGAAAAGGGAATGGAGACCCCTAAGCGGAGATTCCTTTCTCCCTTAACTCCACTCTTTTCTCCAATGACAGTTAGTAAGATAATGTAGTAGAGTGTAGTAGATTGAATTATGTACCCCAATTTAGAAATGTTCTTAATCTTGATTTGTGTTCCTATGGGTGTGAACCCAATGTAGATGGAGTCTCTTACTGATGTAATTTCAGTCAAGGTATGGTCCAAATGAGTGAAAGAGGATCTTAATCTGGATTACTAGAGTTAGTTATATAGAAACAGATTTTCAAACATAGAGAAATCCTGGGGAGGAGCCGGAAGTCAGAAGTCAATGGAACCCAGGAGAGAAAGAAGAAGACATCACCATGTGCTGCTAGGCAGGTATTCAAACCAAGGAATCTCAAGGATTGCCAGCAGCTAGCAACAATCCTTCCAGGGAAAAGCACCACCTTGTTGACACATCAATTTTGGATTTCTCCTAGGTTCAAAACTGCTGCTTAAGCCAAACCACTGTGTGGTGTTTGTCATAGCAGCTTGATGCTCTCCTAGAAACTCTGGGAGAGTGACAATCTGTTTGAAAACCATTAATCTAACCAAGTGACTTCATTTTATACGTAAAGTAATTGAGATCCTAAGTAGTGAAAAATCAAGTTACCGGCAGAGCTGGAATCTAAATGAAAATCTATGGCTGACTGCTAGTCCAATATGCGAATTCTCATTTCATTAACCACCCTACCTCTCCACATAATGAAGAATAGGATTTTTTTTTTCAATTTCCGTCATGAAAGGAGGAAAGGAAAAGGAAAGGATTTGACCTTAATTATTTTCTTAAAAGATTTATTTATTTATTTCTCTACCCTCCCCACAACCCCAGTTGTCTGTTCTCTGTGTCTATTTGCTGCGTCGTCTTCTTTGTCTGCTTTGGTTGTTGTCAGCGGCACGGGAATCTGTGTTTCTTTTTGTTGCGTCATCTTGCTGTGTCAGCTCTCCGTGTGTGCAGCACCATTCCTGGGCAGGCTGCACTCTCTTTTGCACTGGGTGGCTCTACTTAGGGGGGGCACTCCTTGCACGTGGGACTCCCCTACGCAGGGGACACCCCTGCGTGGCATGGCACTCCTTGCGCGCATCAGCACTGCGCATGGGCCAGCTCCACACGGGTCAAGGAGGCCTGGGGTTTGAACTGTGGAACTCCCATGTGGTAGACAGATGCCCTAACCACTGGGCCAAGTCTGCCGCCTGATCTTAATTATAGTAACTCTAAATCTGAACTTCCCGTTAGAATCCTGTACCAGATAGTATGAAACATTCTTTCTAAAGAGTATTAACTTTAAAAAATTGACAACAATAGCTCTATTTCTTTTCATTTAAAAAAATTAGGCAAATTTAGCTGTTTGGTGAAGATGGAAGTATAAAATACTCCAGGGTGCCATTCCTCCCCAGAATCTTTGAACAACTAGCAAAAATTGGCAGAGCCATCCTCAAGACTTTCAGAGAAGAGTAAAAGGGTTGCAGTAACTGGGTAAGAGCCGAATCAAGAAAATGTAGTGTTTTAAAAATGTAGGAAAAGCTCTTAGAACTCTTGCTATCCATCCCCACCCCCCAGCATGGTGTGGAGTCAGCCTGCACTCCCATTGTGGGTCCCGGGGCATGTTCTGGGAGAGCAGAGTAACCTCTATACATATACTGGGATGCCTATATTACTGCCAATCTATCAGGTGGCATCATGAAAGAGTGAAACAGGAAACTTGTCTGTGACTCAGTCTGCAGGCAGAGAAGCTTGCAGACAACTGGAGCAGTGTTAAGGATTAAATCAAAGTGGCCTGGGGCAAAGATATATCTGTTTTAAGCCACAGTGGAGCAGTCAGGAAGGGAAGAAAGTCTATCTCATAGGTGGTAGAGGGGGCATTCAAATTCTTCAATTCTTCTAAATAGAGAAATTCCTGAGGCCACTAACAAGCACAAGCCAGGACAAGATGCATGCTGAGAAAAGACAGAGAGGAACCTTTACTTGACATTTGTCTTGGTCTTATCTGTTTGACAGGAGGGCTAAACTCTGAAGTGGAGCACCAGTCAATAAGGAGCCAACATGCAAATGAATGTGAAAGGAATTATTTGCACTGATTGGTTTTTATTAGCTCCTGACACACAAGAAAATCTCTGTCATATCACCAGCTGGATACAAACTTGAGGAATAGACAGCTCAGGGACTAAATCCCTGAGTTAACACTTTAAAATACGAATATATATGGTATGCAACAAAATATTATAAGACAAGGAAATAGGAAATGATGGCTCATCCAAAGGAACAAAATAAAAACCAATGAAGACCAGACTCTCAATATACTGGACAAATATTTTTTAAAAAATGATCCTTCATACACCCAAGGAGATAAAAAAGAGGAAAACCTACAGGATATCAGGAAAACAATGACTGAAAATATGAGAATCTCAACAAGGAGAACTTTTAAAAATAAACCAAACAGAAACCTTGGTGTTGAAGACCACAATAACTGAAATAAAAAATTCCCTAGAGGATTCAACAGCAGATAAGAGCTGCCAGAAGAAAGAATGAGTGAACTCGAAGACAAGACAATTACAATGACTGAGGTTACAGCACAAAATGAAAAAAGAATGAAAAGAAAGTGAACAGAGCTGAAGAGCCCAATGGGACACCATTGAGCATGTCAATATAAATATTATAGGAGTCCCAGAAGGGAAAGAAAGAAAGGGGCAGAAGAAATATTCAAAGAAATAATGGCAGAAAACGTTTCAAATTTAACAAAAGACATGAATATATGCATTCAATAAGTCCAATAAACTCCAAAGAGGAGAAACTTGAAAAGGACCATGTCCAGACACAAAGTAGTCAACTGTCATTTGTCAAGGACAAAAGAGAGTTCTGGAAGCTGTAAGAGAAAAACGTGTTATGTACAAGGGAGTACCAATAAGATCAAATGCCAATTTCTCATCAGAAACCACAGAGGCAAGAAAGCAGTGAGATAAACTATTTAAAGTACTAAAAAGAAACTACTACCTACAAAGAATTTTATATCTGGTAAAACTGTCCTTCAAAAATTAAGGAGAAATGATGACATTCATAGATTTTTAAAAAGCTGAAGGAGTCTGGCACTGCTATATTTGCCCTATAAGCAATGCTAAAGGAAGTTTTTCATACTGAAAACTAGAAAGTGGATTGAGTAGCATAAAGAAACTGCAATTTCTGGTGAAGGTAGCCATAGGAATAATTAAAAAGCCAGTACTACTGAATTGTGTTTTTTGGTATGTTAGCTCAACTTTTTACATGTTCCAAAAGAAAAAGACATAAAGTAATGATATATCTTTGGTTTTAGATAGACAATTAAAAGATGTAATTTGTTACAAAAATGGATAGAACATCTAGGAAATCAAAGACTTGAACAATACTGAAAACCAACTGTACCTACCAGACATTTACAGAACTTCACCCAACAGCAGCCATATACACATTCTTCTCCAGCGTACTTGGACCATTCTCCAGTAAAGACAATATGCTAAGTCACAAAATAAGTCTCAAATTCAAAAATATTGAAATTATACAATGTATCTTCTCCTACTACAAAGAAATAAAGCCATAAAAAGGAAAACTGGAAAATCAAAACTTACATGCAAATTAAACATTGCACTTAAACAACAAAGGAATGAAAGAAGAAATCACATAGAAATTAGGAAATACCTTGAGACAAAGGAAAACAAAAACACAACATACCAACTTATGGGATACAGCAAAGACAGTGCTGAGAGAAAACTTACTACTCTAAGTGCTTATGTTAAAAACAAAGAAAGCTCTCAAATCAGAGACTTATTTCAAAACTGGAGAGTAAACTAGACCCAAAGTAAGGAGAGAGAAGAAAACAAGACTAGAGTGGGGATCAGTGGAATAGAGAATAAAAAATAGAGCAAATCAACAAAAACAAAATTTGGGTCTTTGAAAATATCAATAAAATCAACAAACTTTTGGCTAGAATGACAAAAAAAAGAGAGAGGACATTAATAACTAAAATCAGAAATGAAAATGGGAACCTTAACACCAATACCACAGAAAAATATTTACATGGGGATACTATGAACAACTGTACTCAGACAAATTAGATAACCAAGATGAAACAAATTCCTAGAAACACAAAAACTACCGACACTGACTCAAAAAGAAACAGAAGCTATCAAGAGACTAATAAAGAGTAAAGAGATCAAATCAGTAATCAAAAACCTCCTTATAAAGGAAGCCCAGCAAGGCAGGTGTAGCTCAGTGGATGAGCACGTGTTTTGCATGTATGGGATCCTGATTTTGATCTCTAGTACCTTATTTAAAAAAAGGCCTAGGGCCAGATGACTTCACTGATGACACTGATGAATATTATCAAACATTACAAGAAGTAACACGAATCCTGCTGCAACTCACTCCCAAAAATGAAGAGGAGGGAACATGCTCTAACTCATTCTATGAAGAAAATATCACCCTAATATCAAAGCCAGACAAATATATCACAAGAAAAGAAATTACACACTGACATTCCGTAGGAATACAGATGCAAAAATCCTCAACAAAACATTAGCAATCCAATTCCAAAATTACATTAAAAAAAAAAAGAATTATACATTCTTTTCAAGTGCTTACGGATCCTACTCTATGAAAGACCATACATTGGGTCACAAATCAGATCTCAATGAATTCAAGATTGAAATTATACAAAGTACTTTCTCTGATCATAATGGAATAAAGCTGGAAACCAACAAAAAGTGGAAAAGGAAAATTCACAAATATATGGAGATTAAACAATATACCCTTAAATAATCAGCAGATCAAAGAAGAAATTTTGAGATACATCAATAAATAACTCAAGATGAATGATGAGAACACAACATATCAGAACCTATGGGATGCAGCGAAGACAGTATTGAGAAGGAAATTTTAGCCCTTAATGCTTACATTAATAAAGAAGAAAGAGATAAAATCAAAGACCTAACTACACAGTTAAAGGAACTAGAAAAAGAACAGTAAACTAATCCCAAAGCAAGTAGAAGGACTGAAATAACAAAGATCAGATTAGAAATAAATGAAATTGATAACGAAAGAAAAACAAGAGAGAAGTAACAAAACCAAAAGTTGGTTCTTTGAAAAGATTAACGAAATTGACAAACCCTTAGCTAAACTGACAAAGAAAAAAAGACAGAAGATGCAAATAAAAGAAATAAAAACCAAATTCCCTAATGAACATAGATGCAAAAATCCTCAACAAAATATTAATCAAATCTAACAACACATTAAAAGAATTATTCATCATGATCAAGTGGGTTTTATATTAATACAAGACATGCAAGGGTGGTTCAACACAATAAAATCAATCAGTATAATATACCACATTAACAAATCAAAAAAGAAAAACTAGATTATCCTATTGTTCCCTGCAAAAAAGGCACCTGACAAAATACAGCACACTTTCTTGGTAAAAATACTACAAAAGATAGGAATTAAAAGAAACTTTCTCAACATGATAAAGGCCATATATGAAAAACCCACAGTTAACATTGTACTCAATGATGAAAGACCGTAAACATTACCATTGAGATTAGGAAGAAGATAAGGATGCCCACTGTCACCACTGTTCAATACAGTGCTAGAAGTTTTAGCTAGAGCAATCAGGCAAGAAAAATAAAAGGTATCAAAATAAAAAAGGAAGACGTAAAATTTTCCAATTCACAGATGATATAATCCTATATCTAGAAAGTCCTGAAAAATCTACAACAAAGTTGCTAGAGTTAATAAACTATTTCAAAAATGTCAGGATACAAGATCAACACATAAAAATCAGAGGTATTTCTATACACTAATAATGTACAATCTGAGGAAGAAGTCAGGAAAAAATTCCATTTATGATAGTGCCTAAAAGAATCAAATATTTGGGAATAAACTTAACCAAGGATGTAAAGCATTTGTATTTAAAAAACTACAACGCATTGTTAAAAGAAATCAAAAAGGACCTAAATAATTGAAAGAACATTCCATGCTCATGGACTGGAAGACTAAATATCATTAAGATGTCAATTCTACTCAAATTGACATACAGAGTCAATGCAATCCCAATAAAAATTCCACCAGCATTTTTTTAAAGAAATGGAAAATACAACTATCAAATTTATTTTATAAATGGGAATGTAGCTGAAAAGAGTAGTCTAGGATGTTCCGAATAGCCAGAAACATCTTAAAAAGAAAAGTGAAGTTGGAGAACTCTCACTTCCAGACTTTAAAACATATTACCTAGCTACAATGGTAAAAACAGCACGGTACTGGCATAAAGATAGACAGTAGACTAATGAGACCAAATTGATAGTTCAGAAACAGACCCTCACATATCTATGGTCAAGTGATTTTTGACAAGACTGTCAAACCCACCCAACTCAGGCAGAACAGTCTATTCAAAAAACGGTGCTGGGAGAACTGGATATCCACAAGCAAAAAGAAAAAAGATAATCCCTATCTCATACCTTATACAAAAATTAACTCAAAATGGATCAAAGACTTAAATATAAAAGCAAGAATCATAAAGCTCCTAGAAGAAAATGTAGGAAAACATCTTCACGACCTGGTGGTAAGTAGTGGATTCTTAAACCTTCCACCAAAAGCAAAAGCCACAAAAAGAATCATGGATAAATGGGACCTCCTCAAACTTAAACTTTGACTTTCATGAGTCAAAGGACTTCATCAAGAAGGTGAAAAGGCAACCCACTCAATGGGAGAAAATATTTGTAAACCATTTATCTGATATAGGTTTGATTTCCATTCTACATAAAGAGAACATACAACTCAACAATAAAAGAGCAAGAAATCCAATTTAAAAATGGGCAAAAGATTTAAATAGACATTTTTCCAAACAGGAAATACAAATGGCCAAAAAGCACATGAAAAAGTGTTCCATATCACTAGCTGTTAGGGAAATGCAAATCAAAACGACAATGAGATACCATATCACACCAAAAAGAATGGCCATTATTAAAAAGCAAAAAACAGTAAGTGCTGGAAAGGATATGGAAAATAGGAACATTCTTTCACTGTTGGGATTGTAAAATGGTGCAGCCTCTGTGGAAGACAGTTTGGCAGTTCCTCAGGAAGCTAAATATAGAATTGCCATATGATCCAGCAATTTCTCTATTAGGAATATATCCAGAAGAACTGAAAACTAACACGAACAGACATCTGCAAACTAATGTTCATAGTGGCATTATTCACAATTGTCTAAAGATGGAAACAACTCAAGTATCTATTAACCAATGAATGGATAAGCAAAATGTGGTATAAATATATAATGGAATACTGTGCTGCAATGAAGAAATGAAACTGAGACACATATGATAACATGGATGAATCTTGAAGACATTATGCTGAGTAAGGTAAGCCAGACACAAAAGGACAAATATTGCATGGTCTCACTAATATGACCAATACAAAGAATAACGCATGGAGTTAGAACCTACAGTACAGGTTATTAGGAGATAGGAGAAGGGCTGAGAAGAATTACTGATGCTTAATGAATGTAGAAGTTTTAATTTTACTGAAATGGATGGAGTTGACAGTAACACATTAAAGTGAATAGCAGCTGGTTTTTTATAAATGGGAATGTAGCTGAAAAGAGTAGTCTAGGGATGTAAATGTCAGCTGAAAGAAAGTTAGAGCATAATCCAGGGACTGAATAACACAGTGAAATCCAGAGGTGGTTGAGAATTGTGGTTAATGGTACAGATGCAAGAGTGTCCATCTATGTGCTAGAGCAGATGTACATAATTACTGCAGGGTGGTAGGAATGTGGAGAAGCATGAGAAAAATACAACTGGTGTTACCTATGGACTGTAGTTAATAGCAATACTGTAATATTCATGCATCTATGCCAAAGATATACTGTGCTGAAAATAGGGGAATATGGAAAAAGTGTGCCAAATGTATGTTATGGATCATGATTGGTGGTAAGAGTCTGATGATATTACCTCAGAATCTGTAACAAATGTTCCACCATGGAACATTGGTGCATTGTCAAGGGGTGTTGTATGGAAATTCTACACATGTGAATGACTGTTTTGTCAGTTCACAAGTCATGTAATAAAAATATGTTCAAAAAAAATAATGTGGGTTGGGGGAAAATTACAGCAAATATAAGATATGGACTATAGTAAGCAGTAAGATTTTGACGATATTCTTTGATAATTTGTAGCATATGTTCACAACAGTGCAAGGTGTAGGTGGAGGGTTGATGTATGGGACCTTATATGATGTTATGCATGTTTGTTTTATAAGTTCACAATTTTTACTATACTTACTGTTTATGTATGCTCATGTATGAATGATATGCTTCAATTAAATTTTTTTAATAAATGGAAAAAAAAAACAACCTCAAAGTGCAAAATAAGAACTATATACCACGATCAAGTGGAATTCATCCCAGGTATTCAAGAGTGGTTCGCCATAAAAAAATTAATTAATGTAATAGACCATACTGACAGAATAAAGAGAAAAAAACACATGAATCATCTCCATTAATTCAGAAAAGGCATACATGAAAAATCCACAGCTAATACCATATTCAAGAGTGAAAGACTGGAAGCCTTCCCTCCAAGATCAGGAACAAGACAAACCCACTGTCACTACTGCTACTCATAATTGTACTGGAAGTTCCAACCAGAGCATTTAGGCAAGAAAAAGAAACAAAAGGCATCCAAATTGGAAAGGAAGAAGTAAAACTTTCCCCATTTGAAGATGATATGAGCCTATATAGAAAATCCTGAAACATCCACAATAAAACTATGAGCTAATAAACCAATTCACTGAAGTGGCAGGGTGCAAGATCAAAACACAAAACTCAGCTGCGTTTCTATACACTACTCTGAACAATCTGAAGAGAAATCAAGAAAAACATTCCACTCACGGTAGCAAGTAAAAGAATCAAATATCTAGGAATAAATTTAACTAAGGATGGAAAAAGACTTAAAACATGGTGTAGCAGTTTGATATTACTGATGAATTCCAAAAAGAAATATTGGATTATGTTTGTAAACTGATCTTCTCCTCTGGGCATATTAGATTACACTGGATTCATAGGTTTACTTGATTAAGTAATTATGTAAACCTCTGTGCCAGTAGGGCGCTGAGTCCCCACGCTTTGGTGGGTAGACACTCACAGATAAAAGGCATGGGAAAGAAAAGAGCTGGGGGTTCTTAATGCTAAAATTTTGATGTTGGAGTTTGATGCTGAAGTCTTAAGCTGGAGTCCTCGGAAGCAAGCACACAGAGGAAAGAGAAGCAAGCCCCAGGAAGAAAGGAACCCTGAGCCCAGAAAGAAGCAAGACCCTGAAAGGGAGGAACCCTCACAGTCGTCGGCAGCCATCTTGCTCCAACACGTGAAAACAGACTTTGGTGATGGAAGTAACTTTTATGCTTTATGGCTGGTAACTATAAGCTCCTATCCCAAATAAATACCCTTTATAAAAACCAACCAATTTCTGGTATTTTGCATCAGCACCTCTTTGGCTAATAAACATGGAACACTATAAAATATTGTTAAAAGAAATTAAATACGTAAATAAATGGAGAGACAGTTTGTGTTCATGGAATTAAAGACTAAATATTATGATGTCAATTCTGCCCAAAGCAATTTACAGATTTAACGTTAATACCAATATAAATTCCAACTGAGGAGTGAAGGTGGTTCAAACCATTGCGTGCCTCCCTCACACAGGGGAGGTCCCAGGTTCAGTTCCAGTGCCTTCTAAAAAGAAGACAAACAGACCCAAAGAGCAGACAGCAAGTGCAAACAAAACTGGGGAAGGGGGAGACGGTAAAAAGAAATTCATCACAATAATGGGCCCTGGATACTCAAAACCATCTTGAAAAATAAGATCCAAGTTAGAGGTTTCACACTTCTCAGTTTTCAAACTTATTACAAAGCTAGTGCAATCAAAACAGCATAAGGCCAGACAGACCAATGGAACCAAATTGAGAGCTCAAAAATAAACCTCCATCTCTATGGCCAACTTATGGATATACAAAGAGCACCAAGGGTACTCAAGTAAGAAGGAATAGTTTCTTCAACAAATGGTGCTGGAAGGTCTGGATATTCATAAGCAAAAGAATGAAGGTGGGCCTCTATCTCACAAAATATACAAAAATTAACACAAAATGGATCAAAGACCTAAATATAATACCGGGACTATAAAACTGCTAGGAGATGATATAGGGAAGCATCCTTAGGACCTTGTGTTAGGCAATGTTTTTTTAAAATTTTACACCCAAAGCATAAGTAACAAAAGAAAAAAATACTTAAATAGGACTTCATCAAAATTAATTGTACATTAAAGAATTTCATCATGAAAGTGAAAAAAACAACCTATAGACTGGGAAAAAAAATTTGGAAACCACATATACAATAAAGGTCTAATATCTAAACTATATAAAGAAATCTTAGAACTCAACAATAAAAAGCCCAATAATCAATAAAATACACATTTCTCCAAAGAAGACATACAAGTGGCCAATAACCACATAAAAGCATAAAAGATGATCGACATCATTAGCCATTAGGGAAATGCAAATCAAAATCACAATGAGATACCATTTCATACACATTAAGATGTCAATTCTACTCAAATTGATATACAGATTTAATGCAATCCTGATAAAAATTCCACCAGCATTAAAAAAAAAATTGAGGGAAGCAGACTTGGTCCAGTGGATAGGGCATCCGTCTACCACATGGGAGGTCCGCGGTTCAAACCTCGGGCCTCCTTGACCCGTGTACACCTGGCCCACGCACAGTGCTGATGCGCACAAGGGTGTCCCCCACATAGGGAAGCCCCATGTGCAAGGAGTGTGCCCCGTAAGAGCCACCCAGCGTGAAAGAAAGTGCTGTCTGCCCAGGAATGGCACCGCACACATGGAGAGTTGATGCAGCAAGATGACGCGACAAAAAGAAACACAGATTCCCGTGCCACTGACAACAACAGAAGTGGACAAAAACAAGAACATGCAGCAAATGGACACAGAGAACAGACAACTGGGCAGTGGGGGGGAGAAATTTTTAAAAACAAATTGAAAACACAATCATCAAATTTATTAGGAAGGGTAAGGGGTCCTGAATAGCCAGAAACATCATAAAAAGGAAATGTGAACCCTTATCTCCAGACTTTAAATCATATTACCTAGCTATAGTGGTAAAAACAGCATGGTACTGGCATAAAGACAGACACACAGACCAATGGAACCAAACTGGTGGTTCAGAAAGAGACCCTCACTTGTATGGTCAAGTGATTTTTGACTAGCCTGTCAAATTCACACAGCTTGGGCACAAGAGTCCATTCAACAAATAGTGCTGAAAGAATTGGACATCCATAGCTGAAAGAAGGAAAGAGGACCCCTATTTCACATCTTACCCAAAAATTAGCTCAAAATGGATCAAAAACCTAAAAATAAAAGCAAGAACCATAAAACTTCTAGAAGAAATTGTAGGAAAATATCTTCAAGACCTGGTGGTAGGTGGTAGATTCGTAAAGGAGAGATAAGAGGAAGGCTGAGATGGACTATTGATGTTTAATGTATGCAGAAGTTTTAATTAGCTTTACTGTAAAAGTGTGGAAATGTATAGAGTGGATGGTAACACATAGTGACTAACAGCTTGTTTATAAATGGGGATGTGGATAAAAATGGTAGTCTAGGTATGTAAATGCCTATTGACAGAATGCTAGACAATAATCTAGGGAGTGAATAGCACAATAAATCAAGAAGTGGATGAGAACTGTGGTTGGATAGTACAGATGCTAAAGTGTTCTTTGTGAGCTAAAGAAAATGCACATCACTACTGCAGGGTGTTGGGAATGTAGAAAAGCATGGAAAAAATACAGCTGGAATGACCTATGGATTGTGGTTAGCAGTAATAATATAATATTCTTACATCTATGTGAAAGATGTACTGTGTTGATAATGAGGCAGTATGGAAAATGTGAGCAAATGTAGACTATAGACATGGTAACAATCAGATGATATTATCTTACCTGTAGCAAATGTTCTACCACAGTGTGGTGTGTTGATGAAGGGGTATTGTTTGGGAATTCTGCACATGTGCGTGATTGTTTTATAAGTTTACAACTTCTGTCATAAAAAAATGTATTTTAAAATAGGGTGGGTTGGGGGGAAAACACATCAAATGTAAGATACTGACTATGATTACTAGTAAGATTTTGACAATATTCTTTCATAATTTGTAACAAACGTCTCACAACAATGTAAAGTGTTGGTGGAGGGTCGATGTATGGGACGCCTTATGATGTTATGCATGTTTGCTTTGTAAGTTGGCAACTTTTACTATACATTTATTGTTTATGTATGTTCATATATAAATGATATAAAGATAATAATAATAATAGGATGGGTTGGGAGGAAAATACTTTGGTTAGTAGTAATTTTTTGACAATGCTTTTTATTCATCAGTTAAAAAGGTTTAACAACAATGCAAGTTACTGGTGGTAGGGTGAGTTATAAGAGTACTCTATGATGTTATATATGTTTATTTTTATAAGATCACAACACTATTATTATACACTTATTGTTTATGTATGTTTATGTATGAGTGATACACTTCAATGAATTAATTTAAAAAACAAACAAAAAGCAATGAGGCTTAAAAGAAATTTAAAAAACCTCTATGATGGCATATTACAATATCAAGAAATAAATTGTCATTGCTGGAATCATGTTTAATAACTGTATTAAATACCTTTTTTCTACAAAGAGTAGCCTATGTTGGATGGCACAGTTATATAAAAACTTTGAAGGGCTAATTACCTATGAGTTCCTTCCCTATGTAGCAACTCGAAACAAACTAAGGCCAGTTTAAGATGTGTATTAGACAGCCAAAGTGGTGCTGATACAAAATACCAGTTATCTATTGACTTTTATAAAGGAATTATTTGGGGAGAAGCCTACAGTTACCAGGCCATAAAGCCTAAGTTACTTCCCTCACCAAAGTCTATTTTCACCTGTTGGAGTAAGATGGGTGCCAACATCTGCAAGGGTTCAGGCTTCCTGGGTTCCTCTCTTCCCAGGGCTCATTTTCCTCCAGACTCAGCTGCTATGCTTTCTCCAGAAGTCCAGCTGTAGACCATCAGGTGAACAGCTGTGTCTCTCCCCCCAGGGCCTTCTCTCCTTCCTCATGACCAAGCTCCTGTGTGTGCTTACCTCCCGGGGCTCCAGCTCAAAACTCCAACTAACTCCTGTGCCTTGTCATTTTCTCTGTGAATGCCCACACATCAAGGGAGTGAGGATGCAACGTCCTACTGATGTGGTCCAACAAAGCCTTAATCATTACTTAATCAAGTAAAAGTGAAACCTTTGAGTCCAATATAATCTAATATGCCCAGAGGGACAGACTAGTTTATAAACATAATCCATTATTTATTTTTGGAATTAATAAACAGTATTAAACTGCCTTAAGGTGATAAAGAAATATTTCAAACATAGTCATATACTTTACCTTAGCCCCCTTAATGATTCTAAAACAGAAAAGTGACCATAGATTTCTCACCTCTAGATCAATCATAAGTTCAATGAATCGTTCACAGTAATGAACTTTGTCCATAGTGACAGGTTCTAAAATAAGGGAGGAAATATTAGAATTTTTCTAGGCATTTTTTGTGCTGTATCTTAAAGTTAGCAGTTATTTAATTATTTGTCATTTGTATCATTCCTCAAGATTGTACTAACTATAATTCAGAATAAGGATCTCACTTACATTTGAAAACCAACAAACCTTAACCTTACATTTATTTATCTATGCTAAATATGAGAAACTTAGCTTGGTTCAGAAGCACATTTTTAAAGTGTTAATTTGATGATTAGATTTTGAAAATACTTGGCGACATAATCAGAAACTTTTATATCGCTTTTGTTTCATTTTTCCTTATATATATACCAAACTTTTAAACGTTCTATAATGTGCATCAACATATACATATATGTGTTCATGCACATAAACACATATATCTTTAAAGTGCATAGAAAAAGGGCTGGAGAGATACACACCAAACTAATTAGAGGAGTAATTCTTATGACTTTTTTCCATGGTACATGTATTACTTTTGATATTAAAATGCCAACAACAAAATACTTTTTAAGTTCACTATCTAATATTCTATGCTATTCACTCATAAACTTTCCCTAATATAGTATTATGAAAACCATTCTTGTTTTTAAATAATTACAACTTTGTGGCATGGCATGGCATGACATATTTTTAATTTAAGTAAAAGTTTTTTGTCTTTTTTCTTAATGCCATTTTACCAACTAAAACCATCCTGCCAAAATTATTTCAATTAAAAGGAAATCATTTTAGGGTTCTATTACTGCTTAGGGTATGGACACTTAGCAGTGACTAAAACAGTGCCAGACCTGTAGAAGGCACCCAACAAATGCATATATAAATCCATTTATTTATTTGTAGTGTACAGGAAAAAGGCTTCATGTAAAAGAAAAATCTAAGATATTCTTGTCTATTATATGGAAATGTTTATTGGAACATTTCCAGGTAATAATGCTCATAATCCAGACCCTAAAATAATAGAACAGAATTTAAAGCTGAAAAAGACCTTAGAGAATATCTATTCTAGAACATCTTTTCCAGCTCCTTATTTTCCAGTTGAAAAACAGGACCAAAGAAAATTATTTTATGGTACAGAGTTAGAGGCTAGGTTAGAACTGGAATCCAGGTTTCCTGGGAATGAGCCTAGGTCATAAAGTTGTTTAAACAAAAGAAAATAAAGGAACAATTTGAAAATTAAATCCTTTCAAACCAGCTCTCTCTTGCTGTCTTTCTATCTTGCTGGAATCAAAGGAAAATACTTTATTCAAATTTTTTTAAAAAATTAGCAAACTCTCTATTCTCTATCTATTACCTTGAGAAAATTACTGGGAATCTCCAATTTAAAATTGGAACATAATGCTCAAAGTCTGAGCTCTGGTGTTGACAGATTCACATTTTTGCATAAGATGGCCTTATTGCACAGTTTTAGTCAGGGCTGAAACACTGTTTTCTGACAATACATAAAAAACATGGTAGTAATAGCTATTGGTTTACTAGATGCTAAAATTACCGCAGGTCCCTTCTTATTGCTATTTATATATTTTTCAACAATAAATGGAGGCCATAAAGAAAGGAAATTTTCCTATTTTATTTTTTATATTTCTAATTTAATTTCATCTTATATCCCATATCTCAAAAATAATTCTCTTCCATTCCAAACCATATTTGATAATAATTGGTGGTTATTCAATATCATACTGTAGATACCATGGGGAGTTAGGACAGGGTCTGAAATTATCAAGTTCACCACTGTATCCCAATCTAAATAAGCTAAAAAATTATTTGCTATATAAATGAGCATTTCAATAAGCATGCTGGTGCCTTTAATATAACCCTTCAGGGCAATCACAATACTCAGATTGTAGCATACTTGAAAAGGAGAAGACATATACTTTATCATCATTACAATTAAAAATCATTATAAGAGCAACATATAAAATACATATATGTAAATTCTACAGAAGCATCTGAATGAACTGAGCAAACAGAGTAAAAGGACATAGTTACCAGAAAGTGGGACTGATTTCAGCACAGAAATAAACTTCTGGATGAGTTGTGAGAGAAATCTTCTTTCTCGATAGGCCCTAAAATCAAAGATTACATTCACCAAATTATTTCTGAAAAAAATTAATTTCAAAAGTAAATTTTTAAACATTGAACATGCCTTTCTTACACTGTTCAATGCTCCATTTCTCTCTGAAATTGGGAATATTATTTGCCAACAGCTTCTTTGTATGTAAATGCAGCACCACATTAAGAAAAAAAGAGCCAATTACTAGTCTAATATGCCATCTAAGAAAGCTTCTCTTTCAAGTACTATAAAACAGTTTACTTGTGATTTAAGGGTCAGGACTGGAAAAGAGTTTTCAAAATTACTTTTATACTCTGCCCTTATTACTATAAATTTAATGCTTAAATACGTAGTTAAAAAGAGATGAGCAATTTTACAATTTAACCCATCTAACATATTAAATATGATTAACTATTATAATGTCTGAAAATTAAATGTTAATTTAAAAAAAAATTTTCTACTCATAACTAATTCAAGGCACACTGTGTAGCAATCAATCAACAAACACTGATCAGGTATTAGATTCCTGCAAATAATTATATCAGCCCTGCAGAAAATACAAAAAGGGGAAGGACTAAAATTGACTTGAAATAACAAGTCACATACTGTAAAGATAATTAGTAATACAAGCTTAGGATGTAATTACTAAAACTAGCTGGCATTCACTGAGCTCTTACTGTGCCAGGATCTGAGCTGAATTGTGCCAAGCACTTCATACAAAAAAATCTCATATAATACTGACTACAGTCCTTTGAAATAGGTACTATCATACCAATTTCAGGATGAGGTTCTAAGAGGTGAAGTAACTTGCCCAAGGTCATAGAGCAACTAAGTCTAGAGGCCAATAAATCTGAGTGTAGAAGCCATACTCTAAACCAGTATACACCTTCTAAACCACTACACAAGTAACTGCCATCTGAATATATAACAGAAAATGTATGTTCTGCATCAAAATGTAAGTACAATGGCCTGATATAGACAGTCTGAAAGAGTTTTATATATACAAATACACACACGAAGTAACACTTTATTATAAACAACATGTAAAATACAACATAAGGAATATTGTGCAAATTGTTAAGAGTCACAAGGATTAGTTTTTTTTTAGAGGAAATGAGGAAACTTTTTGTAAGTTCTGATGTCAGAAAATCTAAACCCAATATACAGAAAAAGTTAAATGGGAAGACATGGTTACATTTTTCACTATATGGACAAGTTTTTAGACAGTTAATATTCAATTGAGGGGGGTGGACGGAAAAGGGCACTCAGGGAAGGAATGTCTAAGATACAGTGAATAGACCAGTCCAACAATTTGGGGAGTCACAAAAAAACAGGAGGTTTTTGAAAAAGTGTATCCTACAGAAACAAGGAAACCACTAAAAGCTCATGAGTAGGAATATGGCAGAATAAAAAAAAGTTATGAAAATAGTATATTATGCTACATTGTTGTGGGAAAGCTGGAAGAAAAACCAAAAAGGAATTTATAGTAGTAGTTTAGTCATGAGGTTGTAATGGCCTAAGCGAAGATGATAGTAATAGGAACAGACAAGAAGGAATAGAATGTACAAAGGATAGTAATAGGAACAGACAAGAAAGAATAGAATGTACAAAGGACTAATCCAATATGACTGACTGGCTAACTGGACAAAGCAACCCAGTCAGAGGACTGGAATGTTCTAAGCCCATATGGCTGGGAGAATTAAAGAGGGCAGAAAGGTGTGTTTGGAAGTAGAAAACATGAATTTCATTTAGGTAAGCCAATTTGAATTTGTGGCAATGCATCCAAGTAGATGAATATCACAAGACATTAAATATATTGAAGACAGGAAAGAAGAGAAGTCAGGGCTGGAGAAATTTAGGATTAAATCACACTGACGTAAAGAGTTAAAGTTGGAGGACTACATAAAATCACTGAGGGGGAAATGGAAATAAAGAAAACAAAAGGCTAATGACTCAATCTCAGGTAATAATTAAAGCTGAAAAATTTAAAAACATTAAAAAGAAAACTAAATAAAAATAAAGTGAAAAAATAAGATAAACAGGAAGCACCTAGAAAAGGGAAAGAAAAGAAACAGCGGTAGATGAACGGCAGCAGAAAACGCTCAAGGAAAAATGGTAAAAGAGGGTTTTAAAAAAATGCTATAAAGATGTGAAGAAGAATAGGCCTGGGAACATATCATTTTACTAGTCCAGTGCAGAGGCTATTCATTGGAAAGATATGAAAGAGATGAGACTGGAACTGGAAATTGAAGGGAAGGACCAATCAAACATATTCCAACTCTGACCCTTACACCTTGTCCTTACAGCTCTCACACCGTGGCTCCCAAAATTATCTCTCTAAAATGCAGTTTTCAGTTCCTTTTTTACTATCTAGTGATATAATTCCAGGTTTTATTTCTTGTCCTCAACCCTCTTTTCTTTTTTTAAGATTTATTTTTTTATTTATTTCTCTCCCTTCCTGTTCCCTCCCCCCCACCCCCAGTTGTCTGCTCTCTGTCCATTTGCTGTGTGTTCTTCTGTGACCACTTCTATCCTTATCAGCGGCACCAGGAATCTGTGTTTCTTTTTGTTGTGTCATCTTGTTGTGTCAGCTCTCCGTGTATGCAGTGCCATTCTTGGGCAGGCTGCACTTTCTTTTGCGCTGGGCAGCTCTCCTTACAGGGCGCACTCCTTGCGTGTGGGGCTTCTCTATGTGTGGGGACACCCCTGCGTGGCACGGCACTCCTTGCACATATCAGCACTGCACATGGGCCAGCTCCACACAAGTCAAGAAGGCCTGGGGTTTGAACCGTGGACCTCCCATGTGGTGGGCGGATGCCCTGTCCATTGGGCCAAGTCCGCTTCCCCCTCTTTTTTTCATTGTTGTTTTTTTTTTAACAAATAAAGCATAAATCCATCCAAAGCGTATAATCATTGGTATTCCGTATAATGACATAGTTGTGCATTCATCACTTCAATCATTTTTAGAGCATTTTCATTATTCCAGTAATAATAATACCAAAAAACAAAAAAGAAACAAAACTCATCACCTCTCAATCTCTATGCTTCCCCTACCATAAATCACTGGTATTCTCTTTCCTTCACTCTAGTTTATTTGTATTCATGTTTTGCAAAAACAGTTTTATATATACAATATCACCCATATTCCAATTTACATAAGGTTTTATTATGTTATATAGTCCCATGTTACACTTTTTAGCTTTCCTTCTAGTAACATAAATGTCCTTAGGCTTTCCCTTTCAACCACTGTCATACACATATAATAGCTAATAGCTGTGCAAGTCACAAACACCACGATGTGCCCTCACCATTTCCATTCATTTCCAAAGACTTACGAACAACTTTTTAACCACTTCTACACAGATTAACTTTTATCTTTCCATTCTCAACTCTCATTCTATTTTCTGGTGACCTATATTCTAATTATTAATTCCATGAGTTTACATAATATATTTAGTCCATAACAGTGCAACCATACAATATTTGTCCTTGTATATCTGGCTTGCTTCAATCAACATAACGTACTCCAGGTTCATCCATGCTGCCATATGCTTCATGACTTCATTTCTTCTTACCACTGCATAATAGCCCATTGTGTGTAAACACAATTTGTTTATCCATTCATCAGTTGATGCATACCTGGGTTGGTTCCAACTTTTGGCTATCATGAATAACACCGCTATGAACATTAGTGTGCAGATGTCTATTCATGTCACTGCTCTCAGTTCTTCTGGGTATATACTTAGCAACTTCAGCCCTCTTTCGATGGCTGACGTACTCTCACTAAATAATTATACCAATACTTATGGTTTTAATTACTATCTATACATGTACCTACAAATGTAGCCTATGCTATATTTCCCATAGCCTCCAACCCTGCTAGACATCCCCACTTGGCAAGGTAAAACTCATTCTCCTTAATGCCAAACTCACTCTCCTTATATTCCCCATCTTGGTGAATATTTTACCATCACCAGTCATCTAGGCAGAAAACTAGTTACTTTACTGTCAACCCCACATCTTAACAGTTGAGCAAAATCCATTAAATACCTCTCCATTTTCCATCACCATCTTCTTATCCTCATTGCGACTATTGTTGTATCAAGTTCTCACTATTTCTTGCCTGAGTATTACAATTACTTTCCACCCTTGTCTCAAGTCTTGCTCACCTAAAAATCTATCTTCTATACCATTTCCAGAGAGATCTTTCCAATATGTAAATATGACTATACCACACTATTGATCTTTAAGGGCTTTCCATCACACAGAAAATAAAAACCTATTTTTTACTAACACAGAGGCTAAGGAAAAAAATTGTTGACAGAAGAAACTAGGTCTAAATTCTAATTTTCCTACATCCTAGATTTGTTTCTTTTGGAGCAAGCTACTTATTTTCTCTACACTTCAGTGTCAGGAAGGGGAAAGTAGAATTAAAAGACATGATAAAAAACTGGGATGTGGCAATACCTTAGACATAGGAATGAATAAGCAAAGCTAAGGAAGATAGAGAAAAATTATCCAAAATGAGAAAAAGGATAAGAAGTAGAAATTGAAGAAGGGGCACAGCATAAGAATCAAGAGCCAAATCATGCAAAGGGGTCAGAGAAAATTTTCTTTAAAAAAGTCAGATTTTAGAAATGATTGGTGAGGTGAAACAAACACACAAATAACGATTTAATTGAAGGTAGGAGAACAGAAACCAAAATTCCAGTGGAAATTACAAGGTTTGAAGGAAAGGTAAGTATAGACTACAATCCTAGTGGAAAATCAGAGGCAAAAGAAGTTATTATACACCATGGGGAAGTGAGTCCAGAGCATACCTATGTAAGAAGGGAAAGGAAAGGAAGAAAAAGGATTATGGCTAGAACAGTCATAGAGAAAAAAAGGCAAGAGCACAGTTAGACCACTTAGCCTCAGAAAGACAGAGGGAGCAAACCTCTTAAAGAATATTCAGATTCTTCCCCTGTGTCCTGCTAACAGTATTGATGATAAATATTACTAGTAGAAATAACTCATAAAATAAAACTGGTGACTAAAATAATACATAGTGAACGTTGTTGTTGATAAAATAAACTTGATAGAAATAATCAACCCAATTAAAAATAAACACCCTGATAACAGCTAAAAGGTATATGATAAAAATGTATTGACTAAAGATTACGAAAGAATTAAATCTTGTTATAAAATTTACATCTGAAAATTCTGTATTTGGATTTGCTGACTATAAGAGCCACCAAAGAAAACTCACAAAAGTGGAAGCTAAGATCGGGAAACTTTTAGTTGGACCGAAAAATCGGCCAAGGAGTCCATTCTTTGTTATAAATATCATATGGAAAATAATTTCAGTAATCAATAGAATATTAAAAATGCACAATATTATGTATACTAAGAAATGCTTTCTAAATGAAAATGCTTCAATGTTGAATAACTTTTTTTAAAAAAATCTAAATTCCTTGAGGTCAAATGATAGAATCAAATTTCCTGGATTTAAACAGCTATAGAAACATTCTGACCTATAGAAGATAAATAATGTGGGGAATTATACCATAGAGCTTTGATCTTCCTTTGCATATTTAACAAGTAAATTCAACAAACACTGACTATTATACACCAGACATTGTGTTAAATATCTATGGTAAAAAGATGCAATATACATGGTCCTTATTTTCAAGTTGCTCTCAAGTCTAATGGACAGGCAATCAAAGACCGCTAATTGCCATGCCTGAGTACCACAATACAGATTCAGTATAAGGTACAATGGTAGAGCAAAGGAGAGAGTAATCAATGCAAGATGAGAGTAAGGGAAAACTTAACAGAGATGAGATGCTCAGTGGCATCTTGAAGAATGAAAAGGATTTAAGAAATTCACCAGGTGGGAAAGAAGAGAAAGACATTCAAATAGGAAGGGAAAAGATGTACAATATCAAAGACACAAACAATTACAAAAGCACCAAGGCTTACAAAGTTTATGAAGATTTTAGCTCTTGGCTACATTCACTCTCCAATACCAATACTCCTATATTCTTGGTGGCTTCAATAACTACATAAAAGATCCTTCAAAACCCTTGGCTCCTCAGCTCCTTCACCTTCTCTCTGCTAATAACCTTGTCTTCAGTCCCACCTCAGCCACTAACTCCCATTAGCTATTTCTAGATTTTGTAATTACCAGTAACTGTAACCCCTCCATAATCTCAGTTTTAAGTAACTCACATTCTATTAATAACTACTACTTCCATCTTTTAGGCTCACTGCCTTAAATAATCCAACAACAAACCTACCCTACCAGGACTTACAGTCCATTGAGTAAATTACCTTCTCACTGTCCCTCACCTCCCATGTCCTCACCTACTTTCTTGAATTCACCCTCATCTCCCATGCCAGTCTTCATTATGCTCATGTGATTAAATATCAAACCTAATTAAATCCAGTTTTCCCCCTACTAGTAGTGCCTATATGCCTACATCCACAGCTGAACACAGTGCTGAAGAAACATATACAAATATGCAAATTAGTCTCGCTTTAAATACTTGACCACTAACTTGAAGTGATCCCTAAAAGCTTTAATAATCCAACTATTTCCTTAGTCCATTCATTCTTTTACTCTCCAGCCTATACCTTTACTACTCTCCTCAAACCTCCAATACCTCCTGTTTCATCCTCACTCCTGGCTAATGCCCTCACTTTCTACTGTACAGAGAAAACAGATCAAATCAGGAGACATTTAAAAAAGTTACCACCATCATATTAACTGACCTACCTGCACCTGTGCCTATCAATCCTGTTCTGAAGAATGAATTGCCCATGATCCCAGCTAAGGCCAAGCACTTCTCAATGATTTCACTCCATAAATACTCACCCTTTCTTCTATATCATCCATTATTTTTTCTTCTGGATTAGCTGAACCAGTGTGCAAGTATGCTGTTACTTCTTCTATTAATAACAACAACAATAAAAAATTCTTGATCTTAATTTCCTCTCTATCAACTATAATACTTTCTTCTCTTGTCAGCAAAATTCTTTGAAAGACGTGTCTTAACTCAGTCTCCAATTTCTCTCCCCACATTTTCTATCTCTCTTTTTTTTTTAAGATTTATTTATTTATTTAATTCCCCCCCCCCTCCCCCATTGTCTGTTCTCTGTGTCTATTTGCTGTGTCTTGTTTCTTTGTCAGCTTCTGTTGTCGTAAGCGGCACGGGAAGTGTGGGCAGTGCCATTCCTAGGCAGGCTGCACTTTCTTTTCGTGCTGGGCGGCTCTCCTTACGGGTGCACTCCTTGCGCGTGGGGCTCCTCTACGCGGGGGACACCCCTGCGTAGCACAGCACTCCTTGCGCACATCAGCACTGCGCATGGGCCAGCTCCACACGGGTCAAGGAGGTCCGGGGTTTGAACCGCAGACCTCCCATGTGGTAGACGGACGCCCTAACCACTGGCCCAAGTCGGTTTCCCTCCCACATTTTCTCTTGAACCCATATCAACCAGGCTTTTGTGCCCACCCTTTCACTGAAACAGCTTTTGTCAAGATCATCAGTGACTTATATGTTGCTAAATCTAAAAGTCAGCTTCTTCTCAAGCTGTTCCCCACAACCCTTCTGAAATAAATGCAAAGTCTCAAGCATACATTCAGTCATTTAACTTGACCTATGAGGAGCATCTGAAGGTTAATCATTACCTCCCTAAAACACTTTCTTCTCTTGGCTTCCAGGATACTACACTCTCCTAGTCTTTACTGTTTCCCTGGACCCTCCTTCTCAGTCTCCTTTGTTTCTTCTTCACATTCCCAATCTATTAACATTGAGTCCCCCCAGGAATTAGACCTTGAACATTGTGGTAGGCAGAATAATGATCCCCAATGCTGTCTACATGCCATTCCTAGGAACCCACGAATATGCAACATTACATGGCATGGGGGAATTAGGGTTGTTAATCATGACGATAAAATAGACGATAGCAAGGTGGGCCCAATATAATTACAAGATTTCTGAAAAGTAGAAGTAGGAGGCACAAGGAGATTCAGGGTCCAAGAGATGTCATAAGAAAGACTCAACCAGATGGATGGTATTGAAGATGGAAGGTGGTTATAAGCCAAGGAATGTGGTCACACTCTAGAAGACTGAAAAGGAGAGGAAATGGCTTCTCTCCTAATGCTTCCAGAAAGGAACACGGCCTTGCTAACCAACCTGATTTCAGCTCAGTGAGACCCACATCAGATTCCTGAACTACAGAACTGAAATAATAAACTTGTGTTATTTTAAGACACTAAATTTGTGATTTTTTTTTTTTATCATCTTTCTTTATAACTATATTTCCTTCCTTGGTCCTCTCACAGACACTATGATGACTTCCAAAAGTTATACCTGGAGATATCTAGTTAACTAGCTAGCTAGACAAATAAGCCCTAGATCTCTCTCCAGAGTTCTATGGCCAACCCTACTCAGCCTCTCCTTGTGGATGTCCAATAGATACCTCAAACTTAACATATCCAAAACTGAGCTCCTGACACATTTGTCTTTTTGTTTTGTTTATTTCACTCGTGTTGTCATATCTGCGTGGTATCATCATTCATCAATAGTCTTCTTTATTTCAGGATATGGCAATTCCATTTTTCCAACTGTTTGAGCTAAACACCTGGAGTCATTTATTTTGGTTGCATCATTGTCTTTTTTGGTGTGCTGCTTCACCATGTGGGGTCTGCATCTCACTGCACAGGTATGGGACACATTTCTTCTTTTCTTTTTTTTTTTTACCAGGATGTCCCGGGGATCAAACCTGGATCCTCCATGTGGTAAATGGAGCTCAACTGCTTTAGCCGCAGCAGCTTCCGTGGTGTCACTTTGAGTCCTCTCTTTCTCTCATATTCTACATATAATCCAAAAACAAATTTTGTCAAAATATATCCACAATCTGACTACCTTCCACTGTTAACACATTCATTTTTCCCCTGGCCTCTCAATTAACCTTCCTATTTCCACCCTTGCCCACTTTTAGTCTATTCTCAACATAGCAGCTAGAGTGTCCCTGTCATAATAAATACAATCATTTTATCACTCCTCTGCAAAAAATTCTTCAACACAATGCCAATGACGTACTGTGCTAATAACACAGGGTATGGAAAAAATATGCCAAATGTATGCTATGGTTCATAGTTAGTGGTAATAGTCTGGTGATATTCTTTCATAATCTGTAACAAATGTCCTACAGTGGTGTGTTAGTGAAGTGGTGCTGTATGGGAGTTCTACATATGTGTATGATTGTTCTGTAAGTTCACAAATGCTGTAATAAAAAAATATTTTTAAAAAGTTATTCAACAGCTTCCCATCTCGCTCACAGTAAAGGCCTTTCAATGTTCTATATGCCACAAGTACCACCAATCCCCTCTCTAAGCTCATCTCCCTCTCTAAACTCATCTCCCTAAGCTCATATTCTGCTCTAGCTATGCAGGCCTTTTTACTGCTCCCTAAACAGCATCATGCTCCTGTCTCAGAGCTCTGCACCTTCAGGTCCCCCTATCTTGAATGCTGATTCTCAGAAATCAACATATCTAACTTTTTTCAGATCTTTACTCAAATGTCTACATTCCAGTGAGAGCTCCTCTTTCTTTCCAACCTATATAAAACTGCAAACACACACCACCAATAGCGCAACCTCCTCCATCCCCACCATCATATTACCATAAGCACATATGCGCATATACCTGCATCTGCTCCTTTAATCCCTATACCTCATTTATTTTTCTCTTTAGCCCATATAATCACCTAAAATAAATCTGTCTATTGCTGTCTCCAACTAGAAGAGAATGTAAGCTACATAAGAGAAGGAATTACTGTTTTGTTCTCTGTTAATATCCCTAACATCTGATACAATTGACAAAAATAAACACTTAATATTTGTACCACATCATGTTCAGTTTGCAAGTATTTGGCTGATGATTTTTGCATCTACATTCATTACAGACATTGGTCTATAATTTTCTTTCTTTTTTTTTAAAGATTTATTTATTTTTTGTTTATGTTTTTCCCTTCCCCCCACCCACCCCCCAGTTGTCTGGTCTCTGTCCATTCACTGTGTTCTTCTGCAGCCACTTCTATCCTTATCAGAAGCACTGGGAATTTGTGTTTCTTTTTGTTGCGTCATCTTGTTAAGTCAGCTCTCCATGTGTGCGGGGCCATTCTTGGGCAGCCTGCACTTTCTTCCACGCTGGGCGGCTCTCCTTACGGGGCACGCTCCTTGCACATGGGACTCCCCTACGTGGGGGACACTCCCACACAGGGGACAGTCCTGCGTGGCACGGCACTTTGTGCGTACATCAGCACTGTGTGTGGGCCAGCATCACACGGGTCAAGGAGGCCCTGGGTTTGAACCGCAGGCCTCCCATGTGGTAGACGGATGCCCTATCCATTGGGCCAAGTCTGCTTCTCTAATTTTCTTCTTTAGTGATATCTTTATATGGTTTTAACATTAGGGTGATGTTGGCTTCACAGAATGAGTTTGGTAGCATTTTCTCCTGTTCAGTTTTTGGGAAGAATTTGAGTAACACTGGTATTAGATCTACTTTGGATGACTGGTAGAATTCAAAGCCATAAGGTCTTTGGGACATTTTTGATGATTGTTTCACTCTCATCTCATAACTTTTGATTGGTTTACTGAGGTCTTCTACCTCTTCTAGGATCAGGGTAGATTGTGTGTTACCAAGAATGTCTATTTCATCTATTTTGTCCAGTCTGTCAGCACATAGTTGTTTATAGTATCCTTTTATGATCTCTCTTATTTCTGCAGGGTCAGAGATAATGTAACCCCTCTCATTTCTGATTTTATTTGCATCCTCTCTCTTTTTTTCCTTTGTCAGTATGGCTAAGGGTTTGTCAATTTTATTTTCCAAAAGAAAAAATTTTTGTTGATTCTATTGTTTCTTTCCTACTCAATTTCAATTATTCCTGATCTAATCTTCATTATTTCCTTTCTTCTGCTTGCTTTGGGATTAGTTTGCTGTTCTTTTTCTAGTTCCTCCAAGTGTGCTATAAGATCTTTGATTTTAGCTTTTTTTTTTTTCACTAGAGCGTAAGCTGGGACCTTGTACATGGGAAGGAGACACTCAACCACTGAATTACAACCACTCCCCTCTTTCTTCTTTTTTAATGTAAACATTGAGGGTTACAAATTTCTAGCTCAGCATTGCCTTTGCTGTATCTCATAGGTTTTGATACATTCTTCTCATTTTGTTTCAAGATATTTACTGATTTCTCTTGCTATTTCTTCTTTGACTTACTAAATATTTAAGAGTATATTACTTATAATCTCCGTATATTTGTGAGTTTCCCCTTTTTCTGCCTGTTATTGATTTTCAGCTTTATTCTACTTAGACAGGAGAAAGTGCTCTGTATAATTTCAAACTTTTTAAATTTATTGTGACCTGTCTTGTGAACCAGCATATTGTCTATTCTGGAGAAGGATCCAATAGCATGTGTGAAGAATGTACATCTTGCTGTTTTGGATGTCATGCTCTATAAATATATGTGAGGTCTAGTTCATTAATCATATTATTCAAATTCTCTGTTTTTTTATTTATTCTCTGTCCAGATGTTCTATCCGAAGCTGAAAGTGGTGTATTAAAGTCTCCAACTATTATTACAGAGACAGCTATTTCTCTCTTTAGTTTTGTCAGTATGTAACTCATATATTTTGGGACACCCAGGTCAGGTGCACAAATATTTACGATTGTTATTTCTTCTTGGTGAATTGTGCCTTTTACTAATATCTATTATAACTGTCTTCATTTCTTGTAACAGTTTTGCAGTTAAAATCTATTTTGTCCAATATTAGAACCACTACTCCTGATTTTGTTTAGTTACTATTTGTAAAGAATATCTTTTCCCAACCTTTCACTTTCAGCCTAACTGTGTCCTTGCACCTAAGGTGAGTCTCTTGTAGGCAGCATGTGGATAGCTCATATTTTTTTATCCATTCTTTTTTAAAGTAGGTACTGGGGAATGAACCAAGGACCTTATACCTGGGAAGCTGGAACTCAACACTAAGCCTCATCCACTCCCCAATGAGAGTTGGGTTTTTTTGTTCATTTGTTTTGTTTTTAGGAGATACCGGGGTGAGGGGGTGTCAAACCCAGGACCTCATACATGGGAAACAAGTGCTCAACCACTTGAACTACATCTGTTTCCAGTCTCTCTCTTTTTTTTTAAGATTTATTTTATTTTTCTTTATTTACCACTGCTCTTCCCCTTCCCCCCAATGGTTCTCTCAACTGTCTGTGAACTGTTTTGTTCACCTTCTCCAGGAGGCACCAGGAACTGAACGCAGGACCTCCCATGTTGAGCCACACCCACTCCCTGTGGGCTATGATGATGCAGCACCTGTTCATTTTCTTTTAGGAGCCACCAGAACCCGAACCCAGGACCTCCCGTGTGGTAGGCAGGCACCCAAATTGTTGAGCCACATCTGCTTCCCAGTCTATGTCCTTTTTTTTTCTCTCTGTCTTTTGATCACAGAGTTATTTACTTTGTCCATTTTATCCTTTGGCTTTCCATTATGATGTATTAATACTTTCTGTCTTTTGTACTTTTTACCCTTACCAATAATCTTCATTTCTGCACTCGTCTTTAAGTTTTTCATGCTTGTTTTTTCCTTTCAGGCTGCAGAATTTCCTTTAAAATCTCTTGTAAATCTGGTCTTTTGGTAACAATCTCTCTCAATTTTTGTTTGTCTGTTAAGACTTAAAACTCACCATTATTTTTTTTTAAGATTTATTTATTTCCCCTCCTTGCAGCTTGTTCCTTTTCTTTTTGCTGTCTCTTCTCTGTGTCCATTTGCACATGTTTTTTCTGTATCTGCTTGTCTCCCTTTTTGTTGTGTCATCTTGCTGTACCAGCTCTCTATGGCGCACGGGCCATCAGCTCTCCGTGGCACACGGGCCAGCTTTGCCTTCACAAGGAGGCCCTGGGACATGAACCCAGAGCCTCCCATATGGTAGATGGGAGTGCAACTTATTAAGCCATAGTCGCTTCCTCACCTTTATTTCTGAAGGACGGTTTTGCTGGATAAAGAATTCTTGGCTGGAGATTTTTCTCTTTTAGAATCTTAAATACATCATACCACCACCTTCTTCCCTCCCCATGGTTTCTGATCAAAGATCAGAGCTAGTCTTATTGAACTTCCCTTGTATGTGATACACTGCTTTTCTCTTGCTCTTTTTATCTCTGACATTTGATGTTCTGAATAGTAGATGTCTTGGAGTAGGTCTATTCGGATTTATTCTGTTTGGGTGTGCTGTCCTTCTTGGATACTGAGAATTTTTTGGTCACGATTTCCTCAAATATTTTTTCTGCCCCTTTTCCATTTGCTTCTCCTTCTGGGACATCCATAACACATATGTTTGTGCCTTTCACATTGTCATTCAATTCCCTAAGATCCTGTTCCATTTTTTCCATTCTTTACTCTTTTTGTTCTTCTGTCTTTTCATTCTCTGTCCTCCAATTCACTCATTCTTTCCTCTATCAATTCAAATCTACCCTTATATGCCTCTAATGTATTTTTAATCTCACCCACTGTGCCTTTTTTCTCATAAGGGCTGTTATTTTTTTTTGCAGACTCTCAAATTGTTCTTTATATTCCCCCAATGTCTTAATATCCTTTATCTCTTTAGCCGTATTTTCCTTCAATTCCTTGAATTGATTTACGAGATTTCTAAGAACATCATTAGTTTTCTTAAATCCTGTGTCTCGTTAATAGTTTTGACTTGATCCTTTGCCTAGGCCATGTTTTCCTATTTCTTGGCATGGCTTGTAAGTTTTTGCTGATGTCTAAGTATCTGATTATGTTAGTGAATTTACTCTGACAGTAAATTTCTCTCTCTTGCCTAGTGGTTTTGATTCACAGCTCTTCTCTGATTTTTGGTTCAACTTATTTAAGATTGCCCAGCTTATGTTATCAAAATAGGGCTACAAATGTTTTGGATGTAATATTTATGTAATCAAAGCTTCTTTAAAAGTAAAAGTAAAAAATAAAAAAAGGATATTCAAAAAATTATATGAGCATATCACAGACTAAAAATAAGTAAATAAATAATAAAATTAAAAAAAATAAAAATAATAGGTCTATAGACCCACTATGGGATAGAGACCAGATTCAAGAATGCCTGGACATAAGAGACTCCAAAAGCTATTTTATTTATTATATTATAGTTTTTCAGGCTGCCAGTAGATCGTACTCTTTGGCAAACGTTTCCACAGAGCTGTCTCTTTCAACCTCCACTCACTGGTGATTCTGGTCTGTCCAGAGCCAAGAGTCAAAACGGACTCCATGGGCCAAACTCACTGAAGGGAAACCAATCTCTGCCCTCTACTGCAAGGTCCCTCCTCCCAGAGAGGAAAACTTCTCTTCTTCTCTCAGTTGGCTACAGTGAGCCACGGGTTTTACCCAGGCTGTTCACCTTGCGGTTAGTGGATGGGTGTCATTCCTGGCTGCAGGGGCTAGTAACTCATGGTTTTTGCTTCGGCCTCTTTTTCTCTCTGCGCTGGACAATACAGAGCACTCTACTGGTCTGCAGACCCCCAAAAGCAACTCCCTCAGACAACTTTTTGCCCTTCCTGTTGTTTTTATAAAAAAAAGTTGAGCCCTGCCACCCTACTCCAACACCCTCTTCCCAGAAGTTCAAAATTCAATATTTTTTGAATAAATGAATAAATTATGGTTGAAGTGGGTCAGATTCATTATTAAGAGGGAGCCAGAAAAAGAATGAAAACCTGAACGGAGAGCCTGAGGATTTAAGGGAGGAGGACAACTATCTGTGAGGGAAAGACTTGGAGAATAGGCAGGGAGAAGAACAGTGGGCAACCACATATACTTATCACTGGCACAGAGAAAAGGAAAAGAAGAAAAGCATGGTGGTGTTGTGGCTCCTCCTATAGACGTTTGTGAAAAATTTCCCCATGCAGTCTTAAGTAAATGTACTTATTAATTGCTTTTCTGGACTTAATACCATCTAAAGGAAGCAAAAAAAAACAGTCAACATCATCCAGAACCCATAATACAGTACAATAAATCAACATGGAATGAAGTTTTGCCAACATACTCTTCTCTTGCTTTTGGATCCATCTTTTCATCATTCTTTTTAATCAAGTTCCAGAATTTTCTTAGCTTGGATGTCTTTTTTAATTCTAATTCCAACCGTGCCTGAGAGAGATATGACATTCAGTCACCAGTAACTTTAAATTCTATAAAGATAAACTATTAGCTAAGTTTCTAATAAATTGACATATTACAGACCAATGTGATAAAACATGAAAGCACCACGACAAAACCTAAAAATAAACTAATAAAAACTTTCCAATTCTAATACTTGTTCACAGAAAAAATAAGACAAAAGAGACTGCCTATTCTAGTTGAGTCTAATCTCAATGATCAATTAAATTTCTTTTTTCTAAAATTTAGTCTGAAAAATACAAGTCTGAAACAATGAACATAAACAGTCGTCACAAGTAAACAAGAAAGAAATGCACTCATCAACATATTCTCTCTATGGCATTTATCGCTTTTTAATTTGATATGAATTATTTTACATTCACCTTATGCCTTCATCCTATCACCTGCTATCTAAGAAGGCGCTTGCATATTTGAATGTCTGCAAAAACATCCATGTGCAAGAAATGGAATTCTGAATACAGTTTTACATTGTAATTTGATAGTTTTAACTTTACTTCCTAAGATCTATTAATTGGGCTTTGATACCTGCACATAAATATCATGACAGAGTTTCTCCCATAGATTTATGTACATTCCAAACAAGGTAACTAAAAAATAATCTGCATTTAATCTCATCTAAAGACATACTTAAGGATACCAATATTTTGCTAAATAAGTTTTCTCCCCTTTTCTACAAGTTCAATAAATATTACCCTATTTCACCTTACAATATTGGTACTATATTATATCAGCCTTCTCATAAAGACTCTAAAACTACAAAAACTACATCCATGATAAGTTAATGCACGGTAACTTAAACATTCTATTAGGAAAAAGGATTTTTATAGCTACCACTATTACACCTATATTAAAGCCACAGAGTTTAGAAACATATGTTCCATTTATAACATACACACCTACATGTCTAAAATTAGATACTTACAGGTTGTAAGCCCATCCACATTGGAAGGGAGATAAGCTGTTGTACTTGACTCCGGATCAAGTCTACTTCCTATTTAAGGCATTAAGAAAGCAAGTTTATCAACATGCCTGCATTTTACCAAAGTCTTACATAAGGCACACATTACCTTTTTAAGTCGTGGAGGCAAAGCATGCCACCAATAGTTTCAAAATAATATTTTAAAAAGATAGCATTTCAATTGGTTAAACCTAACACCAAACTTTTAATACTAATTACATCTTGTTTTTCTTCAATTTCTGATAAGAAATCATTATCTATTTATATCAATTTATATTTGCTGTTTTGTTTAATAAATGTTAGATAATAGTGGCATCCAGTGTCTAAACTCCTGAGAGCAAAATATCTTCTCTTTTATGCCTTGACAAGAGTCCATGAGAAGCAATACAAAGAGGAAATAGTCACCCATCTATCTGATATTAACAATTAATACTTAGCGTCCTAGATAAGAAAGAATTCTATACATTCTACTGCATAGATCTAAATGCACTATTGATCCAGAAGTACTTATCTTTTAAAAAGCTTCAGCAGGGAAGCACAAATGAAATATTACTGCAATGTTTAATTTTTTAGAAGATCTTATGGATGATGGAAATGTATCATACACAAAGATCATCCAAAATTGACCAGAATAAGCCTACTCAAGATACCACTCTTCTGTTGACAGCCAGCCTTTGCATGCAGTACAACTTAAAGTAATGAAACTACATTTTTGTGTGCAACTTGTAGTTCAGATCTCATTATTCAAACTTTATATAAACCAGATTCTTTGTTGCTTCTCATTTTTGTGCTCTACCTTTGGAAAATTTCAGTTATCATTCTTTTTTTAAGAATCTGGATAGAGAGGAAAGACCATTTGGCTACAGAGGTAATCTCATTTCAATTTAATCTAGAAAAACAAGAAAATGTGAAAATTCCCTTAAAAGAACAAAAGAAAAGGTAAAATTACCAAACTATTGAAGCAATGATCAAGAAAGAGCAGTAATACTGTCTGTTCGTGGAGTGAAAATTCACCATCAGTTTCAGCTAACGCTGCTTTCAAGATGCACTTGAAAAAGAATGGGAAGTGGTCTGGCTTCTTCTTAAAAGTCTGAAAAGAGAAAGAGTAAAAATTCATTTTGAATTGTCCAGTGCACTCACAATATTTTTCTCCCTTAAAAGAAACACTGGTCAGGTTTTAGTAGTCTATTAACAAAACCAAATAATTATAAAAAGATTATTTGTGTATGTGTAAAAGAGATACTATTTAATTATAATTCATGGTAGTAAGTCAACTATAAGTTCCTGGCAGTAAGATGAGTAGCAGAAACCTTAAACTAATAAAATAATGGCTTTAATTCCCTTAGCTTTTCTTCTGTGGATTATGTCCATATTTAGCTTGAGCTATATTTTCTTACTAAGGGTCTGAAATGTGTTAATTTTTATGACTTGAATAAAAGAAACAACAATATCTTTAGCAAAACTTTTAATGTGCCCACTCTAATCTCAAAAATACCCTCTTCTACTTTACATTAGGTTTATTATCATGTAAATCATGTAAACACAGGCAAAATTCTCTTGACCTAGCTCCCCTTGTTACTGCCACATTTCTCTCTTCTCTCACACACAAATGCTCCAAATGTGTGGCCCACATTAGCTGTTTATATTCTCTTCTCTAAACAAGCTTCTACCCATCCCATTCCCCTTAAACTGTAAATAGCTCTCAAGCTTCAAAGGACTGTTATCAACCCTCAACTCCTTTTCACTATGTTGAAGGCTCCTCTCCCTTTGAAACGCTAGGGTAGTGCTCCTAGGATTCTACCCCTCATTCTTCTTCCAACTGTTAACCTCCATTAATTATCAAATCCAATTAATTCTACTTTCTAAACTACAAGTATCCTCTTCTCTTAATCTGCATTGTTGTTTCTCTAATTTAAGCCTTGATCACCAAAGCTGTCTTTAAAACATGCAAAACTAATCAGAACTCTCAATAAGACACATAGGACCTACAGTTTAGCTTAGTCTCTAATCTGCCCTGCAATGGCATTTACTTAATAAATATTTGAGAAACAGTCCATTATTTTATCTAAAAGAGTCTAACACATTCTCAGTTTAATGATCATACCCTCAAGACATATAACAAGTATTCTTGCCTTTTCTTCATTCAAAATAGTATGCCTGGGAAAGAAGAAACTGTTGATGAGCTGACCATTTTATGGGTGCCAAAAGAAAAGCTATATTTTATACCTCCACTGACCAAGCCTCTATTAAACCAGCATAAAGAGAAAATATTAGTTCATTAGAAATTTCAAAAAGGGAAAACATACTGCAAATCAAGGACAAAGAAAAAACTGAAATTACAATATAAACATCTGCTGTGACTGTGGAAACACTATTTTATTCAAGCAAAACTACAACTACATACTCCTTGTTGTAAAATAAGACATTTATATATTATCTTACTTTGGCAGCTCCTGATCTCATTCTGTTTCAAGCACAAAGCACAAAAATAATTCCACATGCATAATTTTTCAGTACTTAGTAAATTAATTTGTCAAAGTGCTCTAAAAGGACTAGTATTATCAGTAAAAAGTTCAGCTATGTTTTAAAGGCTTAAGTGAGCATAGTAAAAAAGCTATGAAGTTATTTAAACCTGTTACCTCCCATGCAGGGACATTTTCTCGGAACTTTTCATTCACCATACAGCAGATTGACATTAAGAAGGCCTTGCTGGATACTTCTGGAGAATAATTCATCCAGAGGTAATTTTCAAGATACTGGCTGTGAAGAGAAAAAAGGCACAGAATACTATATTGGTTAACACCATTCACTACAATGTGTCCTCACCTAGAAAAGCATCATTATCCACAAATTTCTAAAAATATTTTGAAAATCAATACTTTTAATTTGAGAATGCTTCACAAATTTACCTGTAATCTAGGCAAGTGTTACCTACTACAAACTTCTAATGTACAGAATATATGACTTTGTAGAATGAGTCTTATACTCTCAATTGGGAAGGCATAAAAGGTTACTTACTGCCAAACATGATTATCACCATAAGACCACTGGATATTCCCTTATCTAAGGTTCTATATGTCATGAAACAACAAAAGTTCCTAACAAACAGCTCAAAAACAAAATGGTGTGATGGCACTTTCATAGATAAATGTACCTGATACATTAACGCTAACTTGAATCAGGACCAAATAACTTCATAAACTAAGAAAGAAGCTCTGTAATACTTAAATTAGAAGGTATTCAACCTAAGTCAATTTTTAAGACTGACATTTTCTACTCAGTTGTTAATATTCTTATATTAAGATTTTTGGTGAAAATATTCCTAAACAAATTTAAGTATTTCTGATTTCCGAAATAAAACTATTGTCATTTCTTATGATTTGTCATAGTTATGAACATTAATTAATAATGTAGATTGTAAAATATTACATGCTAATTGAAAAGGCAGGACTTTTTATTCCCATGCTAAATACTCCATATGCATAATTTCACTCCCTCTCTCTCTCTCACACACATACACACAGATACACACACCAGTAAGCATTTTATATTCTGCAACAGTGCTATAGTTTTTATATTTCCTCTTATGTTTCAAGGTCTGCTCTGATGGTATTCCTATGGGTCTGTCTTTAACAATCTATCTTACTTAATGTACAGCAACCTAGGAAACTACATAAATAAGATTTTGGCCAAAATAATAGTCAAAGGCTCTAGAGAATTCTTTATAAATAAAATCCACAAAGCTTCTTCCTGAATAAGATCCTTAAGAACTTCTGTCAGCAACAATTTGGTAGTACTAATCAATATTTGTATGAAATTCTTCATTTCATGACAGTACAGCTAGGTATAAACTTCTAGGTTGATAGTGATTTTTTTCCCTCTGTACTAGCTTTTTTAAAAGAGTCAAGTGTTTCATCAATTCTAGAAAATTCTTGACCATTCATTATCTCTTCTAAACTGCCTAACTTCCTTTTTCTCTATATCTCTTTTGGAACTCCCACTGGAACTTTTCATTCTAGCCTCCATATCCCTTAATCTTTCTTTCATACTTCTCATCTTTATTTTTCTTTGGTATCTTTGATTAATTCCTTCAGTTCTAAATTCAAGTTCACAATTCTCTCTTCAGTTTTATCTAATCGGCTATTTAATTTGTACATTGTTTTTAAACTTCAATGACTAAATTTTTTTTTCAGATTTGTCCTTCTTTGTGTCTTATTCCTTATTCAAATACTCACTTTCTTCTCTTATGTTTATAATAATTTTAAACATAATGATTTGCCAATATATACCAATTATTTAATTATCTAATCTAAAGTTCTTGAGGGGGATTTTTCAACTGACTCTTGCCTATAGAGGATTACCACCCTAATGTGCTCTATAATTTGGGAGCGTGAACTCACTTTCACCAGGTTATAGGAATTATTTGCAGAATAGCTGGAATATATATCCATCCAGAATATTTTCATATTTGTTTCTCCCAGATACCCCAGGAATATCACTGGCTTGCCACAAGTTTTAATAAATAAAATCTTGTCTTGGGTGTTATCTGACTATACAGCAAACTCCAAACCAATTCTTTCAAGTTTACAGGGGAGAAAATTGAGGTAGTTAGAGTCAATGACTTGCTCAATATGATACAATTGTGATTCTGACTTCAAATACATGTCTTTTCTCCAAACTCAAGGATTTTTTCAATAATACCCAATCCTATTTCAGGCAATTGCAGAAAATGTAATTTAGATAATAATATCTCCTTCCGATGACTTTCATCAAAAAAACAAAGAACAAAAAAACTCTTTTCTTTTTCAGTTCAGTCTCCTGTACCCAACCACCTTTTTCCATGCCATCTCACTTTCCATTCTACTCAGAAACCATGAGTTGTCTCTACTACCAACTTTAGACTAAGTTAAGTCTTGGGGCTGGCACAAAGAAAACAGCATTGTCAAACAGAAATCACAAAGAAGTTCCCTTTTTTTTTCAGTTATTAAAATCCTCAGGGAAATGATGATGGTCTGGCTGGGCCAGCAGTGTGGTCCTGCAAAGGCAGTACCAGAGAGGTTGGCTTCGCCCCATTGGTGCTGGGGACCTGAGAGCATAGGAATACTGTTTATGAGAGAGGACTGCAAACTTTCCAAGAATACAGAAATACAGGAGAAACCTGGTTTGGAAAAGAGATTATAACCTAATTAATAAGGTGAATGGAAAAACACAAGATCCCACTGGGTGTCGCCATGCTTGATATTGGAACAGGAAATGGTGTTTTCCTGGTTGAATTTGTTGGTACTTTCAGTATTTACGTGTTACAGTCAAATTTAAAAGTAAATTTTTTTTTTTTTGCAATTAGGGATATTAACAATCTAAATGTAAAGTAATAAAGCAGTAATACTGTGATTGTAGGAAGATGGTGAAAGACTAACACGCAGAGAAGAATGCTCTCACAAAAACAACAGAGAAAGTGGCAAAAGCTGTTTGAGGGACCTGCTTTGGGGGTGAGCAGACCAGGACAGTGGTACGTAACTCAAGAGGGTGAGGGACAGAGAGACGAAGAAGATGAAATGACAGAGAGACAAAGCACAGTACCAAGCCCTGATGGCAGCTGGGAAGGGTTCCCCTATCCCAAGCCCAAAATAATAACCTGGAATAAAACCCCTGGCTTGTTGTAGCCAGCTGAAGGAAACAGACATCTTCCTTCTTTTCACCTGTTTCAAGGGAAAAGGGAGGGGAGGTTAGGGTGGCTTACTTCAGCAAATTCATCCAGCAAAGCCCACTCCAAATCTCCACTCCGGAGATTTAACACAGGAACAAAGGAAAGCCAAGACTGAAAAACCTCAGTGGAAAGGTGTGCTAACAAGTGCCATCTGCTGGCTGGCCCGGAAATTGCACAGACAAAAACTCCCACTCTGTATCCAAACCTGGGAGAAAATCTGCGCGCCACTAACTTAGTAAGTCCCTGGACCAATTTTGAAAACTTAAGCTGGGGAATTTTAAAAACTGAGAATAAGCGGAACCAAATATCAAAGAAAAGCTTGAAAAAAAAATAAAACAAGAGAGAGAAATTGGCCATCAGAGAACTTCACCAATATATTCAAATGCCTAAACATGAGCAAAAAACTACAAGCTAGTTGGTCCAGCCAAAAGAACAAACCAAATATCCTGAAGACTTACAGGATTTAAGACAATTAATTAGTAACAGTCATACAACTCTCATAAATCACTTCAAAGAATTTATAGAAAATATGACTAAAGAAGTAAAGGATATTAAGACACTGGGAGAGCATAAAGAACAATTTGAAAGCTTGCAAAGTGAAATAAGAGACCTTATGGGAATGAAAGACTTGATGGATGAGATTAAAAATACATTAGAGGCACATAGGAGCATATCTGAACTGTGTGAAGACAGAATTAGTTAACTTCGAAGGCAGAATATCTGATTTGGAAAAGCAAGGAAAAACAGAAAGAGAAGAAAATGGGAAAAATCGAACAGTCTCAGGAAATTGACTGACAATGCGAAACACACAACCAACCACATTATTGGTATCCCAGAAGAGGAGAATGGAAAGGGGGCAGAAAGAATATTTGAGGAAATAATGACTGAAAATTTCCCAACCCTTATGAAGGACATAAATATTAATATGCAAGGACAATGTACCCCGAACAGTATAAATAGGAACAGACCTACCCCAAGACATATACTATTCAGAATGACAAGTATCAGAGATAAAGACAGGATTCTGAAAGCAGCAAGAGAAAAGCAAAGCATCATATACAAGGGAAACGCGATAAGATTAAGTGCCAACCTCTCAAAGAAACCATGGAGAAGAGAAGAAAGTGTTCTGATGTATTTAAGGTACTTAATGAGAAAAACTGCCAACCAAAAATTCTGTATCTGGCAAAGCTGTCCTTCAAAAATAAGGGTGAGTTCAAAGTCTTCACAGAGAAAAACTGATAGAATGTGTTACCAAAAGACCAGATTTACAAAAGATACTAACTGAGGTGCTGCAACCTGAAAGGAAAAAACAAGGGTGAGAGATTTGGAGAAATGTTTTGAAATCAAGTTTATAAGGAAGGGTAAACTAAAGGATAAGAAGACAGACAACAGAATAGTATGACAACAGAAAACCGAAGGACAAAATGGATGCGATAAGTAATGCCTTTACAGTAACAATACTAAATGTTAATGGACTGAACTCCCCAATCAAAAGACATATGCTGGTAGAATGAATAAAAAAATATGAGCCATCTATATGTTGTCTACAAGAGCCCCATCTCAGACGTAAGGACAAAACCAGGTTAAAAGCAAAAGGTTGGAAAAAAGGTATTCCATGCAAAAGTAAGCAAAAAAGTAGACCAGATAAATGTAAAATAACAGTATTATAGCATATGAACAATAATTAGTGCAACTAGCAAACTGCTCCAGTGATCAGTATTCTGTAAGTTTCTTCATCAAAATAAACACTTGCTTTTAATTGAGGAGGTCTGAAGAAGAGATATATTTTTGGATACTTCATTTTTTTTAACCCTTTCTTATGCATACTCATTAATTAAAATAATCCATCTGGAGCAATAATGATTTACCGTGACTACTGTTGAAAAAGATTTTGAGTTTTTCTGCCTCATGAAATTATGAGTTGGCATACTGTTATCTGCTGTAATCCATTCCAGTAAGAGGTAAAGAATTCCCAAATAGGAATTTGATTATCTAGAAAGAATTTTGGCCCAAATGGAAATTAAATAACTAAACCAATAATTCATTTCATTCTTAGAGATTATTATGTCCAATAGAGCTGTAATATAAAAATCACAATTATGTTTTGAGTAATTTCTATTATATTAGAGTTATTACTTAATATTTACATTTATAAATGTTTGTTGATATACTATCTATTTCTTATAATTGGTTATATTAAATCTAACCTGGGGAAGTGGATTTGGCCCAGTGGTTAGGGCGTCCATCTACCACATGGGAGGTCCCCAGGCCTCCTTGACCCGTGTGGAACTGGCCCATGCGCAGGGCTGATGCGCACAAGGAGTGCCATGCCACACATCGGTGTCCCCGCATAGGGAGCCCCACGCGCAAGGAGTGTGCCCCGTAAGAAGAGCTGCCCAGCGCGAAAGAAAGTGTAGCCTGCCCAGGAATGGTGCCGCACACACGGAGAGTTGACACAACAAGATGATGCAACAAAATGAGACACAGATTTCCATGCCGCTGACAACAACAGAAGTGGACAAAGAAGAACATGCAGCAAATAGACACAGAGAACAGACAACTTGGGGGGGGGGGGAAGGGAGAGAAATAAAAAAATACATAAATAATCTTAAAAAAAAAAAATCTAACCTGGCCTTGCACTCTTTTCAAGTTTGTAATTTCTTTTAATCTATTTTTCTATTTATTTTACAATTTTACAATAAAGGTCTTTTTAAGGACTAAAAAAAAAGCCATTGATTATACACTTTGAATATATCATATGGTATATGTGACTATCTCAATAGAACTGTTTAATAAACAAATAAATAATTGTGAAATAGCCAGAAATAGTACTACGTACAGCAGGGGAAACAGAGAGATTAAGAAAGGAGGAATTTCCTTGTTTGTTTGTGTGTATTTGTTTATTATTTTTATTACTGAAATAATGAAAATGCTTTAATAATGATTGAAGTGATGAATGCACAGCTGTGTGATTTTACCAAATACCAATCTAACCTGGGGAAGTGGATTTGGCCCAGTGGTTAGGGAGTCCATCTACCACATGGGTATACTTTGGATAAATTCTATACTTTACTAATATGTATTAAAAAATGGATTTGTTAAAAAATATAGGTTGAGTTGTGGTAAAATACACCAAATGTATGATATGGACTATAGTTAGTAGTAATATTTTGACAATGCTCTTGCATAGTTTATAACACAAGCTTCACAATAATGCAAAGTGTTGGTGGAGGGGTGACGTATGGGACCCCTGTATGATGTTACGGATGCTTATTTTGTAATCTCACAGCTTTTATTATATACTTCTGTTTTTGTATGTTCATGAATGAATGACATACTTCAATAAAAAATATTTTTTAAAAAATCTTCACTGATGGGAGGGGGTGTAGTTCAGTGGTTGAGTGCCTGCTTCCCATGTATGAGGTCCTGGGTTCAATCCCCAGTCCCTCCTTAAAATTAAAAGAAAAATTTTTTTTAATCTGGGAAGCAGATTTGGCCCAACGGATAGGGTGTCAGCCTACCACATGGGAGGTCCAAGGTTCAAACCCAAGGCCTCTTGACCTGTGTGATGAGCTGGCCCATGCACAGTCTTGATGCGTCAAGGAGTGCTATGCCATGCAGGGGTGTCCCCCACATAGAGGTGCCCCACGCACAAGGAGTCACCCCATAAGGAGAGCCGCCCAGTGCAAAAAAAGTGCAGCCTGCCCAGGAATGGCACTGCACACACGGAGAGCTGACACAGCAAGATGAGCAAGATGACGCAACAAAAAGAGACACAGATTCCTGGTGCCACTGACAAGAATTCAAGAGGACACAGAAGAACACACAGAGAATGGACACAGAGAGCAGAAAACTGGGGGTGAGGGGAGAAGAGAGAGAAATAAATTAAAAATATATCTTTAAAAAAAAATCACTGGCATTGATACCTTGAATCTGTTCAGTTACTTTCATCTTCAGTTCCAAGAACTTTCCTGGTTTATGATATTTTCCAGGACTCTAGAATTCCTGTTTTATCTCAATCTTATATAAGTGCCTTTTTGATTCTTATCTGTCTTTTTGAGAGAAGGCATGAAAAGGTGGAAAGGGCATATTTACCTAGCCCTAACCCTAACCTGTGGACCAGAGGACCCAATTTCTACTCTCAGTTTTCTCATCTATAAAATAAAGGCGATCTTACCTGGGATATTGTGAGGATTAAGTGAGATCACATACTTAAAGTGTTATATAATAAAGAAATCAGCGGATCTTAGTTCCTGGGAAACATTTTCTGTGATAGTAGTGTCTTTTGTTATTTATGGTGGGCCCCAAAGCACAACTGAATAGCTCATACTAAAAAGACTCAGGATTAGGGTTCTGAGCCCTATTTATTAGCCTGATAAAACTGAGTTCAACCACATAGGCACTGATTTTAACAATTACACCTCCATGTAATGAAACCACAAAAAACTCTAGACACCAAAACTCAAGCAGAGCTTTTATGACTGATAAATGTGCCAGGAGGATGATGCTAACTGCCTCCAAAAGAGGACATGGAAGCTTGCATTTGAGACACTTACAAACCTTACCCTATGTGTCTCTCCTTACTTGTATTCTTTTCATTCTAATAAAACTATAATTTTAAGTATGGTACTTTCCCAAGTTCTATGGATCATTTTAATGAATTATCAAACTTGAGGGGATGATGGGAACCCCAGAATTTGTAGCCAGTTAGTTAGAAGTAAGGGTGGTACTGAGAACTGTACTTGCAACTGGTGTCTGAAGTGAAGACAGAGAGGGAAGAAATGACTCCTCTACAACAATGGAATACGCCACTAACCTGTGGAGTCTACCTAACTTTGGGTAGTTAGAATTAGAATTGTATGGTATGTTGGTATGTGAAATTATTGAAGTTACTGCAAGTATATTAACACAGTTCTCAGTGTAGGTAGGCACTCAACTTACTAGTTACTTCATAACTATGAATGTTACTTTATAACTATGAATGTGAATGTCTCCTCTATACTTCATGCCATTTTTGTGATAGTCAAATCAGTGTACAGAGACTGACAGTTGTTAAAACAGAAGCTCTGAAAATGAAAATGGATCTGAAAATGAAGATGGGAAGATGGCCCATTAGCAAGACACAGGACTCACTCCTCCCCCAGAAAAATAGCTAGAGGATGGGCAAAAACAACGTAGAAAAAAATGTCCTAAGCTTTAGGCACCAAGGGAAGGCTGGACACCACCCAGAAGAGAGAGTGGCATAGGAAAAGAATCTCCACAGGAAGGCTATAAGTAGAAGCTGCAAACTCCCTTCCCCCTATCCTTGGAGGAGACAGCTTTAAATTCTATAGTCTCTGGCTGGTGGCTATGGATAGGCTGGAGAGGTGTACCTTCCAGGAATGGGAGAAAGAGGGACACAGAACATCAAGAAGACACTGGGTAATCACAAAGAAGAATTTGAAAACCTGAAGAGAAAAATAACAGAGCTTATGGGAATGAAAGGCACAATAGGCAGGGGGGAAAACACATTAAAGGAATACAACAGCAGTCAAAATAACAGAGAAAAAAATAATTGACAAGACAGAATAGCTGAAATTGAAGAGAGAAGAACAGAGAGAAAAGAAAGGGGAAAAAATTGAGTAAGGGCTCAGGGAGTTGAATGAAGAAATGAAGCACAAAAACATTCATGTCATGGGAATTCCAGAAGGAAAAGAGAAAGGAAAGGGGGCAGAAAGAGTATTCAAGGAAATAGCGGCTGAAAATTTCCCAACTCTCAAGAAAGAAATGAACTTACAGTACAAGAAGTGTAGCATAGCCCATCAGAATAAATCTGAATAGAACTAATCTGAGGCACAGACTACACATAACGTAAAATGTCAAAGATGAAGAAAAAATTGTGAGAACAGCAAGGGAGAAATAAACCATTACATAAAAGGGTCACCCAGTAAGACTCAATGTGGATATCTCATCAGAAACCAGAGGTAAGAAGACAAGGACATTAAGATAATGAAAAAGAGAAATTTGTTAGCTGAGAATTCTTTATCCAGCAAAACTGTCCTTCAAATATGAAGGTGAGTTAAAATGTTCACAAACAGAAACTAAGAGAGTTTGCAAAAAAGAATCAGGCTTTATAGGCAATATTAAAGGGAGCCTTACATCCCAAAAGAAAAAGACTGGAGAAGCGGACGTGGCCCCAGTGATTGATCATAATGGGAGGTCCTGGGTTCAGTTCCCAGTGCCTCCAAAATAAGAAGAGCAAGACAGCAAGCTGATGCAATGGGCTAGGGTGGTGAGCTGATGCAACAAGATTATGCAACAAGAGACACAAGGAGGAACAATGCAATGAGAGATGCAACGAAGCAGCGAGTGGAAGTGGCTCAAGCAATTAGGTGCCTCCATCCTACATGGGAGGTCCCGGGTTTGGTTCCTGGCGTCCTCTAAAAAATGAAGACAAGCACACAACAGACACAACAAATGCAAACAAGAGAGGGTGGGGAGAAATAAATAAAATAAATCTGAAAAAAAGAAAAAAAAAAAGACAGGTGAGAGAGGATTGGAAGAGACTGCAGAAGGCAAGAACAGTAGAAAGGATAGCCAAAAGAGTAAAAAGACAGATGAAAATAAGACACAGCATAAGAAAACCAAAGAATAAAACACCTTTATATTAATATCATTGAATGTGAATTGATTAAACTCCCCAATCAAAAGATACACACATTTGACAGAAATTTAAAAACATGAGTCAAGCATATGATGCTGTGGCAGTTTGAGATTGTTTATGAATTCCAAAAAAAGAAAAAAAGATTATGTTTGTAAACTGGTCTGTTCCTCTGGGTATGATCCCCTTTAACAGTATTAGATTCACCTGAGATGTCTTTGATTAAATTACTGTAAAGATTAGGGTTTTGATCTGACCACGACAGTTGTGCATGACTCGGGGTTGAGTACCCACTCCCTTGGTAGGCTGGTATAAAGGGACAAACTCTCAAAAAGACACATAGAAGAGGAGATAGCTCTGTTATGTTTGATCCTGGGGCACTGGGGAGATATGAGCCATTCACCTGATAGTTTGCAGCAGGAAACAGAGTGGCTGCACAGCTGGTAAGGCCTAGAAAGAAACAAGCCCTATGCCAGACTGATTTAGGAAGCCCTGAGAGACAAGCCCTATGCCAGCCTAAAGCTGAGATCAGAAGAAGCAGGGCCCAGGGAGCCTTAAGAGGAAGAAGGCCCAAGAGGCCCAAGAGACCAGACAGAAATGGCCAGCCATCTTGCTTCAACACATGGCAGCTGACTTTGTTAAAAAAGTCCTCTTATGGTACCTTGAGTTGGACTCTTTAGGGCCTTGTAACTATAAACCTTTACCCCCAAATAAATACCAACAGGTTTCTGATACTTTGTATCAACACCCCTTTGCCTGACTAATACAGCTGCCTACAAGAGACTCAAGTTAGACCCAGGATTACAAACTGGCTGAAAGTGAAAGGTTGGAAAAAGATACTCCATGCAAATAGTAACCAAAAAAGAGCAGGGGTAGCTATACTAATATCCAACAAACAGACTTTAAATGCAAAAAACTTACGAGATACATAAGGCCATTATATATTAATAAAAGAGAATCCACCAAGAAGAAAGAATAGTCATAAATTTCTATACACCTAACCAGGATGCCCCCAAAATACACGAGGCAAAACTCTGACAAAACTGAAGGGAAACAGACATCTCTACAGTAATAGCTGGGAGACTTCAACATACCACTCACATCATTAAATAGAACTAGACAAAAGATCAACAAGAAACAGAGAACTTTAACAATAGGATATACCTAACACAGATATAAAGAACATTGCATCCCAAATCAGTCGGTTACACATTCTTCTCAAGTGCTCAAGGATCTTTCTCCAGGATAAACCATATGTTAAGTCACAAGGCAGGTCTCAATAAATATAAAAACATTGAAATCATACAAAGCACCTTCTCAGATCATAATGAAATGAAAGTGGAATCAATAATAGAAGGAAAACGGGAAAATTCGCAAATGCGTAAAGGCTAAACAACTCATTGCTAAACAAACAGTGAGTCCAAGAAGAGATTACAAGTGACATTAGTAAATATATTGAGATAAATGAAAATGAGACTACAATGTATAGAATCTTATGAGATACAGCAAAGACAATGCTGAGGGAAATGTACAGCCCTAACACCTGTATTAAAAAAAGTTAAAATCAAAGATATAACCAAAAAACTGGAGAAACTAGAAAAAGGAGAGCAAACAATTCCCAAAGCAAGCAGAAGGAAAGAAATAATAAAGATTAGTGCAGAAATTAATGAAATTGAGAACAAAAAAACAACAAAGAAAATCAACTAAACAAAAAGTTGGTTCTTTGAAAAGATCAACAAAACTGACAAACCCTTAGCTAGACTAATAAAGAAAAAAAGAGAGAGGATGCAAATAAATAAAATCAGAAATGAAAGGAGGGAATTAACGACTAACCCCCCAAAAATAAAATGGATCATAAGAGGATATTATGAGAAACTGCCAATAAACTAGACAACCTAGATGAAATGGACAAATTTCTAGGCACAATCAGCCTACAATGACAATACAAGAAATACAAGAACTTAACAAACCAATCACATGTAAAGAGATCAAATCAATCATCAAAAATCTCCCAACAATGAAAAGTCCAGGACCTGATGGCTTCACAGGTGAATTTTACTAAGCATTTTAAGAATTAACAGCAATCCTGTTTAAACTCTTCCAAAAATTTGAAGAGGAGGGAGAATTACCCAACACATTTTATGAAGTCAATATCACTCTAAAACCTAAGCCAGATAAAGATACTTTAAGAGAAGAAAATTCCTGACCAATCTCTCTAATGAACATAGATAAAAATTCTCAATAAAATACTTCCAAATAAAATCCAACAGCCTATCAAAAGACTTATACACCACAACCAAGTGGGATTTATTCCTAGTATGCAAGGTTCAACATTAAAAAATCAACATAACACACCACAAGAACATATTGAAGGAAAATAACCACATGATAACCTCAATCAATGCAGAAAAGGCATTCAAGGGAAGTGGATGTGGCTGAAGTGATTGAGCTCCCACCTACCACATGGGAGGCCCGAACTTTGGTTCCCGGTGCCTCCTAAAGAGGACAAGCAAGACAGAGAGCTGACACGATGAGCTGACACAACAAGATAATGCAACAAGAGACACAAGGAGGGAAACATAATGAGACACAACAAAGCAGGGCACAGAGGGGGCTCAATTCAGCAGACTATTGGAGGCAATTAAGTGCCTCCCTCCCACATGGGAGATCACAGGTTTGGCTCCCAGTGCCTACTAAAAGGAAAATTAGCACAAAATGAACAGACAATGAGCACAAACAAGGAGGGGGTGGGGGAAAATAAAGAAATCTTTTTTCTAAAAAAAGGCATTTGACAAAATCCAGCATCCTTCTTGATAAAAACACTTCAAATTATAGGAATAGAAGGGAAATTCTTCAATACGAAAACCTAGCCAACATTGTACTCAATGGAGGGAGGGTGAAAGCTTTCCCTCTAAAATCAGGAATAAGACAAGAATGCCCACAGTCACCACTATTATTCAACATTGAGCTAGAAGTTACAACTAGAGCAATTAGACAAGAAAAAAATAATAAAAGACATCCACGTAGGAAAAGAGGGAGTAAAATCCTATCTGCTGATGACATGATCCCATATTTAGAAAATTCTGCAATGTCTACAACAAAACTACTTGAGCTAATAAACGAGTTCAGCAAAGTGGCCGGATACAAGACCAGCAGATCAACACACAAAAATCAGTAATGCTGGGAAGCGGCTGTGGCTCAATCAGATGAGCTTCCATCTACCATATGGGAAGCCCTCGGTTCGCGTCCCAGGGCCTCCTTGTGAAGGCAGGCTTGCCCGCATGCTGCGGAGTACCACCTAGCTCACAGATGCTGCGGAGAGCTGACTCAGCAAGGTGATGCAACAAAAAGAAGGGAGATAAGTGAGGACACAGAAGAGCCCACAGAGAATGGACAGAGAGAGCAGACAGCAAGCAAGCCACAAGGGGGGAGGGGAAATAAAAATAAGTAATAAAATAATAAATACACACACAGAAGAACGTACAGTGAATGGACACACAAAAAAGCCACAAGGGGGGGGATAAAAAAAAATCAGGAATGCTTCTGTACACTACTATTGAACAATCTGTAGAGAGAATCAAGGGAAAAATTCTATTTACAATAACAACAAGAAGACTCAAACACCTAGGAATCAATTTAACAAAGAAGTACAGGACCTATATTCAGAAAACTACAAAGCAATGCTAAAAGAAATCAGTGAAGACCTAAACAAACGGATAGACATTCCATGTTCAAGGACTGGAAAACTAAATATTGTGAAGATATCAATCCTACCCAAATTGTTTACAGACCCAATGCAATACTAACCAAAATTCCAACAGTCTGCTTTACAGACATAGAAAAGGAAATGATCAAATTTATTTGGAAGGGAAAGTGCACCTGAAAGCCAAAAGCATTCTAAAATAGAAGGGCAATGTGGGAGGAATTTCACTGCCTGACCTTGAAATATATTACAAAACTACAGTGGTCAAAACAGCATGGTATTGTTCATGGGAGCTGCCAACAAGGTGCCTACTGCTGTGGGTTGTTACAGCTGCTGGAGCTGCAGTGGTGCCCCCTCCTTGCTCCCAGGCACCCTTCCCAGGTCCTCGACCTCTGACTTCACATGAACAGCAGCGGAGAGAGGTGGCAGGATGAACATGGGCATGGCACACAGCAAGGTAAACCCCAACACATGAGTGATGAACAGCCACAGCATCTGGCTCTCCTATGTGCTGGCCATCGGGCTTTTCCACATGGTGCTGCTCAGCAACCCCTTTGTGAGTGTCCCTGTTGTCTGGACCCTCACCAACCTCATCCACAACATGGGCATATACATCTTCTTGTACACGGTGAAGGGGACACCTTTTGAGACCCCAGACCAGGGGAAGGCAAGGTTGCTTTCCCACTGGGAATAGATGGACTACAGGGTCCAGTTCACCACCTCTTAAAAGTTCTTTACTATCAAATGCTGAACTTTCTCACCAGCTTCTACACCAAGTACGACCAAATCCATTTCATCCTCAGCACCATGTCCTTGATGAGCGTGCTCATCCCAAAGCTGTCCCAGATCCATGGAGTCCGGATTTATGGAATCAATAAGGTCTGAGGGTACAGTCCCTCTCCCTGCCCAGGATGGCAGAGGAGGGGTAGAAGGCCTGTGCTGGATGCTGAAAACAGGAGCCTCTGGACACCATAAGAGATGGGGATTAGGTCTCTGGGCCCTAGTTTAATCCCTTGCTTCCCCCAGTAGGTGACTTGGAATAGCTTAGAATGGGGTTGGGGTAGGACCTCAGGGCACTGATTCTTCTGATTTTTTTTTTTTGCTCTTTTCCTTTTGCCTTTTGACTCCCTGAGGGAGTCACAGAAAGGAGGTTGGGAAAGGAGACCAGGGGAACCACCCACTCACTTGCTTACCCTCAGGTGGCCAAAGCACTTTAACTCCTGCAAGTGAAGCAGAGGGGACAGTATAACTTCTAAATTGTTTCACCTTACTTCTTAAGTCTTTAGGATGACACTCTATGTGCTTATATGTATGACAGCAAGTATGTGATGGCTAAGCACTGATCAGTCTAAGTGTGGGGATTAGCTGGGGTTGAGGAGGATAAGAAGAGGCATGACCCCAAAGGTTTGGAGGCTAGGCTGCTGTTATCTTGGCTCTGATGGTGGGGTAGGGGCAGAGGGCATGTGGAGGGATGGTGAGTTGAGGTTTAAAAGAATGTAACCTCACAGAAGCAGAATGGTGAAAGGGAGGGAGGGGATGGGACAAAAGCCAGGCCCAACCTCATCATTTGGGATACGGGCAGGGAAAGGAGCAGGCTTGGAGGGTAAACTTACCCACAGAATGGTGGTAATAATAGGGAAGGGATGCTGCTGTGCCTTGGAAGCTGCTAGGTTGGTGTGAGGAGGTAGAGCTGGGTGAAAGGTCTGTGAGTTGTTGTGCTTACAGGTCCAGTTTGACAAAGTGGTGGTACGAGGAGCTGAGGAAGCTGGGGCAGAAATAATGGGTCATGGGTCCCTTCCTCAGCCCCTCTCCTCGTAACCTCATGCAGTCTAACATTGGGGCAGGGCATCTTTTGTGTGGCACGCACATGTGGGAAGATGAAGCCACTCTTTAAGGGGTTTGTGGATTGTGGCACACACAGAACCCCTTCACAAGCCAGGCAATGGCAGGAGCAAGGAGTGGCCTGCAGTGGCCAGGAGCCTGAGTACAGGCCTGGAAAGAAGCCTTCTCCCCTCCCCAGCCCAACCAGGATTTCTGTGTTGCTTTTGAAAAGGTGTGGATTCCCTTGCCCTCTCCCAGGGGCCTGAAGAAGGAAAAGAGGGTTATTAGCTCAGTTTTCTGCTCCTTGGTCCCTCATACCCCTAGCCTTAAATCATAGGGAAATTTCATCTTGAAATCTTTCTAAGCAAAGTGTAAAAAGGATTTTTTTCCCTTTGTACAGTATTCTAAGAAAGGCAAGTATAGGGCAATGTGTTCCTGTTACATACACACACACACACACACACACACACACAAACAGCATGGTATTGGCATAAGGACAGACATATCCAACAGCGGAATAGAACTGAGAATCCAGAAGTAAACCCTCACCTCTAGAGCCAACCGGGTTTCAACAAACCTACCAAGTCCATGTTAATAAGACAAAACAGTTTCTTCAACAAATGGTGCTGGGAGAACTTGACAGCTATAACCAACAGAATGAAAGAGGACCTGTATCTTACTTCCTATACAAGAATCAACTCAAAATGGATCAAAGACCTAAATATAAGAGCCAGGACCATAAAACTGCCAAAAGAAAATGTAGGGAAACATCTTCAAGGTCTTGTGGTAGGTAGTGGTTTCTTGGACCTTACACCCAAAGCACAAGTAAAAAAGAAAAGAAAAATAATGGATAAATGGGACCTCCTCAAAATTAAACACCTCTGGAAGTGGACTTGGCCCAGTGGATAGGGCGTCCGTCTACCACATGGGAGGTCCGTGGTTCAAACCCCGGGCCTCCTTGACCCATGTGGAGCTGGCCCATGTGCAGTACTGATGGGCGCGAGGATTGCCGTGCCACGCAGGGGTGTCCCCTGCGTAGGGGAGCCCCACGCGCAAGGAGTGCGCCCATAAGGAGAGCTGCCCAGTGTGAAAAAAGCTCAGCTTGCCCAGGAATGGTGCCACACACACGGAGAGCTGACACAGCAAGATGACACAACAAAAAGAAACACAGACTCGCGTGCTGCTGACAACAACAGAAGCGGACAAAAAGAACACACGGCAAAAGGACACAGAGAAGAGACAACTGGGGCAGGGCGGGGGGGGGGAGGGGAGAGAAATAAATAAATCTGTTAAAAAAAAAACTGAACACCTCTGCACCTCAAAGGACTTTGTCAAAGGGATAAAAAGGCAGCTAACTCAATGGGAGGAAACATTTAGAAATCACGTATCTGATAACCGTTTAATATCCATGATATATAAAGAGATGCTACAATTCAACAATAAAAAGGCATGTGACCTGATTAAAAAATGGGCCTAAGACTTAAATGGACATTTGCCCAAAGAAAAAATAAAAATGGCAAAAAACACATGAAAAAATGTTCAACATCACTAGCAAGTAGGGAAATCTAAATCAAGGCTACAATGAGATAACATTTCACACCTATCAGAATGGCCACTATTAAAAAGACAGAGAACTCTTAAGTGTTGGAGAAGATGTGGAGAGAAAGGAATACTTATTCGTTGCTGGTGGGAATGTAGAATGGTACAGCCACTGTGGAGGACTGTTTGAATATAGATTTGACTATCATCACATGATAGTCAAATGACCACACCACTCTTGAGTATATACCCAGAAAAACTGAGAACAGTGACACAAATAGGTATCTACACACCTATGTTTACTGCAGCATTATTCACAATTGCCAAAAGATGGAAACAACCCAGGTGTCCATCAACCAATGAATGGGTAAACTGTGGTGTAGACACATGATGGAATATTATACATCTCTAAGAAGAAATGAAGTTATAAAGCATATGACAACATGGATGAACCTGGAGGGCATTATGTTGAGTGAAGCAAGCCAGACACAAAAGGCCAAATACTATATGATTGCTCTATTATGAACTAAATATTGTGTGATCTCATAGAATTAATAACTTGAACATGAGTCACCAGAAAATAGAGTGAAATGAGGTTAGAGAGTGGAAAATTGAGGTAAAAAGGATGTGTGTTAATCTTTGGAAATGAATAGAAAAGGTGAAAGCACAACATAGTGTTTGTAACAAGCAATGCTATAATATGGGTATGACAGTGGTTGAAAGGGAAAGTCTTCAGTCTTTATATTATTAGAAAGAAAGCTAAAAATGCAACACGGAACTGTATAGCATAGAGAAACCACATATGAAATATAAATATGGGTAATTTTGCATATATAAGGCTGTTTTTCTTTGAAACTGAACAAATGCATGTTAATGTTACAAGATGTTAATATTAGACAAAAATACTACCAATGCAAACTATGGACAGCAGTATATAATAATATCTTAATCTTCCAGTAAGAGTTAAAAAAAAAAGACATATACTAAGCAAAAGAAACTAGACATAGACACAAAGTACTATATACTGCTTACCTTCATCTATACAAAATATAAATAATAGAAATAAACTAGAGAAACAAAAACAGAAAAGTAGCTGTATATGGCAGGGGAAGCAGAAAGAGACTGAGAGGTGATGAGTTTTTATCTGTTTTATGATTTTTATTATTATTTTTACTGTAATCATGAAAATACTCTAATAACAATTGAACTGATGAATGCACAACTATGTAATCATTCCAAATACTGTTGATTGTACACTTTGTATGGATTATGGATTGTATCCTTTATTAATATGTATTAATACAATTGATTTGTTTAAAAACAAAACAAAACAAAAACAGAGGCTCTGATCGCAGGTGCAAACCATATTTCAAGGCAGCGTGGAGAGGCAGAAACATCATGAGCACCGGATCAGACACTGGCATCTCAGCTCTGCCAAGTGTTTAATTGTATTTTGAGCAAATTACTTAACCTCTCTGATCTCAGTCTCCTCGTCTATTAAATGGAGAGGATATACTTCTTTTGCAGGGTTGCTATAAGTGTTCTTTAAGTAAAATGCCTCTAGCACAATGCAAATGTTCAAAAAATGGTAAATACTACTATCTCAACAATAACTCTAGCTTTTATTTTAAGCCTACTGGGCACACCTGGTTGTAAACAAACACTTCCCTTCATAATATAAAAATTGTACAAACACTATCTTCTGTTTGAAATATCTATGGTATCAGTTGCTAGGTTAAAATAAGACTGCCTGAGTAATTTCAAAATTAAAGCCTAGCTTGGCAGAGATTAAAAATGGCACTTCAAATTACTGCCACTGATTCCCAGAGGAACCTAGCAAGAGTTTACGAACTGCTCAGCACATATTATCTTACCTAGTGAGAAACAACTCAAAATACAAGTTATACAAACAATGTGGAATCATCTTTAAAAACAAAGGTTATTATACACCTACTCCAAAATAAGCCAATCACAAAAATAAAAATCTTCACAAATATAGAACTATTTTCTTAACCACTCACAGAAATATACAGAAAACTCAGCTAAGAATTAAAGCACAATATCTTTAACTTTATCAAAGTGAAGTCTTTTAACTCACCTAAATTCCAGAAGCATTATTTTTCTGATGGCAAACCTAAAAATACAAAAAACAGAAATAAATAATTATATTATTTTAATAGAATATGTTAACATTATTAAGGTAAATGCAGTTTAAAATCCTTTGTTTTAGTATTAATTCACATATCAGAAAAATCATATTTTAATATGCACTGACAAAAAGCTAATTTTACTTTAGTTTTTTTATGTTGGTATTATTTTGTTTCAGGGAGATTTACCTTATTTTTAAAAACTATCCAAGAAAATTTGCTTTGGTGAAATCTCAATCACATCCTTGTGGGTGTGAACCCATTTTAAATGGGACCCTGTGAAGATGTTATTCTTAATTAAGGTGTGACCAAATGAAGCAAGGTAGGCCTTAATCTGGATTACTAGAGTCACTGTAGCAGTTTGATATTGTTTATGAATTCCAAAAATAGATACTAGATTATTTTTGTGAACTGGTCTGCTCCTCTGGACATATTAGATTGGACTGAATTCAGAGGTTTCACTTTTACTTGAAGAAATAATGATTAAGGCTTTAATTGGACCACATCAGCAGGACACTGAGTCCCTGTCCCCTTGGACGGCTGGGACTCAAAAAGAAAACGACATGGCAGAGGAGAAAGTTAGTTTTCATCCTGGAGCCCAGGAAGTAAACACACAGAGAAGCAGATACGTGAGGAAAAACAGAAGACTCCATTAAACAAGGCAGAGGGCCTGGGAAGAGAGACAAGTAGTTCATCTGACATTTTACAGCTGGCCCTGTGGAGAGAACAGAGCAGCAGAGACCAAAGAGAAACCAGTCCCAGGAAAGAAATGAGACTTATCCCAGCCTACGGCTGATACTGGAAGAAGCTGAGACCACAGAACCTTGGAAGGAAAAGGAAAACTGAACCCTTGTAGACAGTGCCCACCGTCTTGCATCAACATGTGGCAAGAGACTCTGGGTGAGAAAGTACCTCTTAATGGTACCCTGAGTTGGACTCTTTAGGGTCCACCCTTTACAAAAACCAACCAATTTCTCGTACTTTGCATCAGCACCCCTTTAACTGACTAATACAGTCACTATAAAGAGAAAAAAAAAACAGAAGCCAGGGCCAGAGAAGGTATCAGGAAGAAGCCAAAAGACGGCAGAAACCAGAAGAGAAAGGAGAAGACATCAGCATGTAACAGAGAGGCAAGCCAAGGAACTCCAAAGATTGCAGCAAGCCAGCACCAGAACACTACAGACTCCAAGAAGCAAGCCTTCTAGCCTCCAAAACTGTAAGCCAATAAATTCCAACTGTTTAAGCCAACCCATTGCATGGTTATTTGTCATAGAAACCTAACAAAATAAGGTACTATCTATGTAACAGATATAATCAGCTCCATTACATACTGGGGAAACAAATACATAGATTAATAAGCCAAAATAATTTCAGTTAAGAAACAAGTGTTCATCAATACTCATAATGTTGGATTACAATTGCCAAAAGCTAGCCTGTCTGAATTTATTAAGCACTGGCCAACACTTTCATTTAATATTCAAATATAAACATTCTACTGAAGAGTCATGCCCTCCTAAAAACACATTGGACACATGAATGTATTTTATAAATGTGGGACTCAGACTTTTTACATGCTCCTTAGTCACAATATTAAGTATAAAATATTAGAAATTCATGGAGGAAATATCAGATATTTATCTTTCTTATACTCTCTCTAATAGAAACACTTTGTTCTATACAAATAAACACTGCTTATATTCGCATCATGAGGTAGCTCTCCAAAGACAGGTTCAAGAGACTACTAATTTAGTATTATCATTTTGCATACTGGAAATAAATTAGCCACACTGGAGCACTGCCACTAGATAATAATCACCAGCTTTAAAACTTAAATGTGCAGGCATTATGAACTTATACTACCCCAGGAGACCGTTATACTGTCAAAATCCTATTCCAACTGATTTCTGATCTCTTAAATAGTTTCACTGAGCAATGTCACACAGAACTTTAATGAGAATGAAAGAAAGTTGTTTTTTGTTTTGTTTTGACTATGTAAAAGCAGAAAGTTAGAACACTGCCAAAGTGTAAACTTGTTTGAAGGTTGTAATGGTAGGCAGTTTAAATAGCTATAACATATTTACTATTATACATTAAGGTACTTGCATTATTATACATTTTTTATCCTCAATAATTTACTCTTAAAGGTTAATGTAAAAAAAAAAAAGGATTAATGTGCGCTTATACTCTTTGAGGGAGATTTTATGAGAGTCTAAGAATTCTAACCAAATATGATTACTGTGCTTTTTAAAATACAGAGTTTCTTCAGCCACAATAGGACCCATGATAAATGAGAGAAAATCCTGGCTTGTGAGATGGAAGCACAGGATTCTAGTTTTGACTCAGTTTTACTTCAGCAAAGTCTTTTAAATATTCTGGGACTCAGTTTCCTAATCTAAATTTTTTTTGGATTACTGGACAAAGTCTTGGTAGGTCAAGATAAAGCAGGCACACTCTTAAAAACACTCCATTTCTCTTCTAGCAATCTTGGTTGCCTTCACTAAATCTGGAGTTGTATGCTTCTGCCAATGAACTCTCTGAGACAGACAGTAAAGAGCTTAGCTAAAAGCGTATATATCAGATATAAAAAATAGGTCTAGGGATTCAATATCATTCCAGAAGAACTTTAAAAGTATGAAAAGCTAAATGTAATAGTAATGATGACAAATGTACACATTTTAAAGGATTTCTGGATGGTTATTTTTTTAAGTTATCAATTACTAAGAGCTCGCTTTATGCCAGACATCATGCCAAAGATTTAATATACATTTCATTAAATCCTCCCAAAGCTGGATAATGTATTACATGTATAATAAAATCAGTCCAATAACTGGATCATTAAATTTAATAAGAAAAAAAGAGAAGGAAGGGATATGCAAAAAGGAGTTGTTTTGCTGCTGTTATTGACCCCTGCCTCCTCTCTTGGGATGTGGTTATATGAAAACACTGAAAACATGAGGTCTGAAACTATGGCAGCTACCTGGCAATCACGTATGGAAAGCCAAAATTGTTGAAGGCTGACAAGGGTCCTGACATTGTGAATTCTTGAACAACCTACTTTCATATTTAGTGTTAAATAAACAAAAGCCACCAACCACAAAAGAATACATGCCCTGTGATTTCATTTATTTAAAGTTTAAAAACAAGCAAAATTAAACTATGGTGTTTGTGTTTGCATGTTGTAGCAGTTTGATATGGTTCATGAATTCCAAAAATATATATTGGATTATGTTTGTAAACTGGTCTGTACCTGGGCATGATTAAATTATGATTAGGGCTTTGATTGGGCCATGTTAGTAAGGTGTTGAGTCCTGCCCCTTGGTGGGTGGAGATTCACAGATAAAAGACATAGCAAAGGATAGAGTTGGAGTTTTGATGCTGGAGTATTGAGCTGGAGCCCTGGGAAGTAAGCACACAGAAGAGCTTGGTTTTGAGGAAAAAGAAGTAAGCCCTGGGAAGAGAGGAACCCTGAACCTGGAGAAAAGAAAGGCCTGGGAAGAAAGGAACCCTGAGCCCAAAGAAATAGAGTTGGAGTTTTGATGCTGGAGTATTGAGCTGGAGCCCTGGGAATTAAGCACACAGAAGAGCCTGGTTTTGAGGAAAAAGAAGTAAGCCCTGGGAAGAGAGGAACCCTGAACCTGGAGAAAAGAAAGGCCTGGGAAGAGAGGAACCCTGAGCCCAAAGAAAAGCAAGCCCCGGGAAGAGAGGAACCCAGAAAGCCCACACCCTGGCAGATGTCAGCAGCCATCTTGCTCCAACACATGGAAACAACTTTGGTGAGGGAAGTAACATGTACTTTATGGCCTGGTAATTGTAAGCTTCTACCCCAAAGAAACACCTTTTATAAAAACCAACCAATTTCTGGTATTTTGCATCAGCACCCCCTTGGCTGACTAACTTTTACGTAATAAAACAGTAAAGAAAGGGGACAGCAGGGAGCTTCTGGGATGCTAGCAATCTTATGTGTTTTTTTGACCTACGTGGTAGTTCACAGGTGTTCACCATCCATTACTGTTTTATGCCCTTTTCTGTGTTATATTTAATAATAAAGGAGTTATAACATTTTGAATAAAAATAGATATAAGCACTTTGAAAAAAATTAATTACTCTATAAGAGAATCATTGTTTATTTTTTTTGAAGCATAAAACCAACTTGGGTGAATTCATAACAGGAGAAATAATCATATGAAGTGTGCTGGCTAAGAGAGTTCTAGAATGCAATAGATGCTGTCTATTTAAGAAGGGTACCGGATAAGCAGAGAGCCAAGATTTATTACCTGACTTTGCCTCTTAATTACTAGGAAGCATCCTGAGCACGTTGCTTAACCTCTTTATACCTCAGTTTCCTCATCTAAACAATAAGAATAATAACACTGACTACCTCATAGGGTTGTTATAAGGATAAATGCGTTAATATTTGCAAAGTACTTAGAATAGAGTCTGGTAACAATACGCACTCAATGAATATCAGTTATTATTATTATTATTGTTTTAAAATAAAACCTGGATAAAAATACATAAGACAAGCTTGCCAAATCTGATAATGGCAAGGATAGCAAATGTAAATCAATACATAATATACTACACATTGCATGGGTGTCTGGGCACTATGATCTTTTAATATCTATCTAATTTTGAGGTTCTAGAAGTGAATATGATACCTTAAGAATATTAAAAACTGATTTATTTACTTTCCAAATGCCTCCTGAGGAAATATGATTGGCACGCAGAAAAAATGTATAATAATACAAGCACCTTAATGTATAATAGTAAATATGTTATAGCTATAAACTGCCTTCAAACAAGTTAAGAAATCTCACATCAAGCCACACCTCCGAAAGCAGAGATGCTAAAAGCACATAGCTCAGTAAACCTGCTTCCTCAGGCACTAGTCTGTAAAATGATCATTTAAAATTTTAAACACCCTACAGTTTATGTGTTATAGAAGTGCACTGAGTTTTGAGACATAGGGGCAGAATGTAATCAGTTCATGTTTATTCAAGTATTCAAAATTGGGGGCAGGTTGAAAAACTGGCTATTAAAAGAGTGCCATGAGGGAAGCAGATGTGGCTCAAGCATTTGGGCTCCTCCTGCCTACCACATTGGAGGTCTCAGGTTCAGTTCCCAGTGGCTCCTAAAGACAAGCAAGACAGCAAGGTGATGCAACAGGATGGCACAGCAAGCTGACACAACGAGGAGACACAACAAGAAGTGAGAGGAGGTGGCTCAAGAAATTGGGTGCCTCCCTCCCACATGGGAGGTCCTGGGTTCTGTTCCTGGTGCCTACTAAAAAGAAGATGAGCAGGCACAGAGAACACGCAATGAGTAGACACAGAGAGCAGACAGGGAGCACAGAACGAGGGAAAAGGAGAGAAATAAATAAATAAATCTTCAAAAAAAAAAAAAAAAGAAGTGTATCATGATGAATCTCAGTAAGCCCAGCTAAAGGTTACTTCTTTCAGCAGTTAAAATAACACAGCCAAGGGAGCGGGTGTAGCTCAGTGGTTAAGCGCCTGCTCACGTACGAGGTCCCAGGTTCAATCCCCAGTAACTTGTTAAAAAAAAAAACAAAACAGAGCCAAGTATACATGGCTTTTAAAAAATGTATTTTTAAAGAAGAAATCTTAGAGCAAGGTTTTAAATGAGGGAGTTAAAAAAAAACAATTAAGATCCACTGGACTGAAAATCTGTTCTGAAAAGAAGCAGCAAAATTGTACTGAGGGTTCAAAATAACTTTCAGACTGATATATCCATATGTCAGAAAAAAGATATTAAAAATTACTGTATTCAAGAAAAAAAGAACTTGGACTTTATCTATTCACTACTCTTTGGTAATCTTATCCAAACATACTCTTAGACTGAGTCATGTGTTGTATTTCTGCTCAAATAGCATCTCTTCCAAAAGGACTTACCTGATCACACTATCTAAAATAGCATCCCTTATCACTATCCCTTAACTTTATTTTAATTCATAGTACTTACAGTCTCCTGACAATATATCATATCTGTGTGTATCTTATCTGTCTTCTCACTAGAACGTCAGCCTAATGAGTGTAAGGAATTTATCCACCATGTTCACTATTCTACCTTGGTATCTAAATGGTGGTTGATACAAATCAACCCAGTCCTTTCTTCTGAACTCTACACCCAGACTGCCCAACTGCTTTAACCACATCTTCAACTGCCTAACTTAAGTACCTAGAATTCAATATATCCAAAAGTGAACTAATGATCTAGCCCCAATCTGACCCCCAACAACAACAGTAAAAGTTAATAATGGCCAGTAAATTAAGCCAGAAACTCTGATGTTATCAATGATTCTTTCCATCCTGTCACCTACCACATCAACCATCACTTCACTTCTCTCTCAAATCTGGTAAATCCTCTCCAATTCAACTCTCTACCCTAGTCCAAATCACAACTGTCTTGAATCTGACCACTAACCTAACCTAATTTCCTACCTCCTCTCCCCCTCCAAACTCTCGTTTTAAAATATCAACATTGTGCTTATAACTCTTCACAGGTTTCCTTCTACCCTTCAAATACAGAACAAAATCCTTAAAAAAAAAGCGCCTTTGGCCCTGCCTACCTTTACAGGCTCATGAATGAATCATTAAAACCAAATAGGGAAGCGGATGTGGCTCAAGTGATTGGGCTCCCATATACCATATAAGAGGTCGAGGGTCCTGGGGCCTCCTGGTGAAGGCAAGTTGGCCCACGTAGTGAGCTGGCCCAAGCAGAGAGCTGACCTGCACAGAGTGCTGGCCCATGCAGAGTGCTGGCCTGTGCAGGAGTGCTGGCCCACGATGAGAGCTGGTACAGTAAGATGACCAAAGAAAAAGAGACACAAAGAAGAGACAATAAGAGATGCAGCAGACTAGGGAGGTAAGCAGCCGACCAGGGAACTGAGGAGGCGCAAGAGATTGAGCAACTCTCTCCTACTCCAGAAGGTCTCAGGATCGGTTCCCAGTGCTGCCTAAAGAGAAGACAAGCAGATACAGAACAACACACAGCAAATGGACACAGAAAGCAGATAGCAAGTGCAAAAGCAATGGGGGGATGGGATAAATAAATCTTTTAAAAATAAAAAAAAATACTAATCTTCTATTTTGACTTTGCCATTGATTTGCCTTTATAATATGGAGCAAAAATTACTTTGAGACACAAATACAAGAAAAATATCAAATCTGAAGTTTTATAAAGTCTGTTAACAATCATAACATAAATGGTTCTATTTCATATTAAAAACATTTAGTCATTTAGCCTTCTGAAATACTCACTGGGCATACATATCTACAGATGCAAATATGGAAAGATGCCCAAGACATACTGTTAATTTTTTTTTAAAAAGCATGATGTAGAATGGCATGTAGAGTATAAACCCTTTCATATTAAAAAAAAACAAAGAAACAGAAGAGCAAACTTAGGGAACAGAAATGGATATATACATAAACTGGCAGTTAAGGGAAGGGAGGAAGATTTACTGAAAATTATCTGCTTCTCCATATTTTTAAAATATAATTTTTATTAGTTATTTGATTTGTTTAATAAAGTATAAAATATATATTTTATTATTTTATGATTATATATTTCACTTTTATGATTTTTAAGTAATCTTTTTAAAAAGATTTACCAGAAAATTAGTTATTAAACTAAAATAAAATCTCCTTGTGCTTATTTTCCCTACATTCCTTCAGTGATTGAGTGACTGCTTCCCATATAGGAAGTCCCAGGTTCAAACCCTGGCACCTCCTAAAATAAACCAAAAAAACAAACCCTAGGGAATTTAATTCCTCTAGTCTCGGCAAAAAATTAGAAGGCAAAGAAATAACTTACGACTATTCAGCACATAGATATGAAGTTTCTCTAACCACTGGAAGTTTAGATGAGATTCACTGATCCACCCCTTAGCTCACCATATGAAAATTAAACTTGTTCCTACCTTGATTTGACAATCTCTTTTTCGTATATATCTTCAATGACCTGTTAACAAACACATAAAAATGTTTAATATCTGAAACAGCCTTTTCTCAGACCCAAAATTGATGGTTTTTAATTTCTGAGAGGATATAAAATAAATTGGTTTAAGAAAACTATAAAATACTACTTCCACTAAAACAATACCTAAGAGATCTTTAAAATAATCCCATTACATTACTTAAAAATATAAAATAACAGAAAGTAAAGTAGGAAAAGATAATAAAATATATCTAAAAAAATGATTAAAATGATATGTTTGTAACTTTTAGGGAAAATAAAGATTCACAAGCACAGGATATTTTTTAAAACTTTCATTTCATCCTGTTTTGCAAATATATATATGATAAAGCCTCAGAATTTCCATTCATTTGAGCTAGGGTAGGTGGGATAGTATAATACTTAAAGAATACTGGTTCTGGAGTTGCAAGCCTGGTTCAAATCATCCACCAACACTGATGATGGGCAGCACCCTTGTACAAGTGCCTAATCTCTCAATATCCCAAAGTACAAAAGGGATCTAAAAATGCAAACTATTCCACAACATTGCTGTAAAAAAGATAACACACGTAAAGAATTTAATACAAGGCCTGGCACATAGTGAGCCTTTAATAATAGTAGTAGAAGTAATAACAGTGCTAGTCAGAATAGTTAATAAAATTGTGAAAACTTTACTATAAAACTATTAAGTACTCTATCAAGGTATATTATTTTTCGGTACACTATAATGCCGTTTATGATATCCTTTTATGTCTTTTTTTGTTTTTTATCTTACATAATGTCTTTTTTTTTTAAGATTTATTTTTTATTTCTCTCCCCTTCTCCCTCCGCCCCCCCCCCCCCCCAGTTGTCTGCTCTCTGTGTGTTCTTCTGTGACTGCTTGTATTCTTGTCAGTGGCACTGGGAAACTGCATCTCTTTTTGTGTCATCTTGCCACGTCAGCTCTCTATGTGTGCAGTGCCACTCCTAGGTGGCCTGCACTTTTCTCACGTGAGACGGCTCTCCTTAAGGGGGTGCACTTCTTGTGCATGGTGCTCCCCTACATGGGGGACATCCCTGAATGGCACGGCACTCCTTGTGCACATCAGTACTGTGCATGGTCCAGCTCACCACAGGGGTCAGGAGGCCCTGGGTTTGAACCCTGGACCTCCCATGTGGTAGGCAGATGCTCTATCAGTTGAGCCAAATCTGCTTCCCTATATAATGTCTTTTAATTGCTCAAAGTATATTTGTTAAATATATGTGGGTAGGGGAGGAAGGCAATGAAGCAAGTCTTGCTCAATCTAGACGAAATTTTCTATCAATGAATTTTTTTATAAAAATCCAAGTTAAATAATAAAATGAAGGGCACAATCTTCTTTAAACACCAACCTATAATAAAGTTCTTCTGAATAGTCATCACAGCTTCATCTAGAATTATCACTAGTAGTAATTAAAATGATATGGATAGGAGCTGAATCTTTTAAAACCTTAACCTGGGAAGCAGATGTGGCTCCAGCAGAGGGCACCTGCCTACCACATGAGAAGTCCTGGGATTGGTTCCCAGTGCCTCCAAAAGAAGACAAGGAAGACAGCGAGTTGACGTGACAGGCTGGTATGGCGAGCTGACACAACAAGATCACGCAACAAAGAGACACAATGAGAAAACACAATGAGAGACACACCAAATGGAGAGCAGTGGTGGCTCAAGCCATGCAAATAGTAACCAAAAAAGAGCAGGGGTAGATATACTAATATCGGACAAAACAGACTTTAAATGCAAAAAAATTATAAGAGAAACAGAAGGCCATAATATATTAATAAAAGGGACAATCCTCCAGGATGATTTAACAGTCATAAATATTATGCACCTAACCCAGGTGCCCCAAAATATATGAGACAAACTCTGGCAAAACTGAAGGGAGGAATAGACATCTCTACAGTAATCACTGGAGATTTCAACACAACATTCACATAATTAAATAGAACTAGACAGAAGATTAACAAGGAAACTGAGAACTTGAACAATATGATAAATGAGTTAGACCTATCAGACATATATAGAAGGCTGTACCCTAACTCAGCAGGTTATATATTCTTCTCAAGTACTCACTGATCTTTCTCCATGATAGACCATGTTAGGGCACAATGCAGCTCTCAATAAATATAAAAAGACTGAAATGATACAAAGCACCTTCTCAGATTATAATGGAATGAAACTGGAAATCAATAATAGACAGGAAAAAAGTAAATTCACAAATATATGGAGACTGAACAACTCACTCCGAAATAATCAGTGGGTCAAAGAAGAAGTTGCAAGTGAAATAAGTAAGTATACTGAGAAAAATGAAAATGAAAACACAGCTTCACCTTACCAAAACTTATGGAATACAGCGAAGGCAGTCTTGAAAGGGAAAGTTATAGCCCTAAATGCCTATATTAAAAAAGAAGAGCCAAATGCAAAGATTTAACTGAATAACTAGAGAAACTAGAAAAAGAACAGCAAACCCATCCCAAAGCAAGAGAAGGAAAGAAAGAAATAAGATTAGAGCATAAATAAATGAAATTGACAACAACCAAAAAAATAAAGAAAATCAACAAAACCAAAAGCTGGTTCTTTGAGATCAATAAAATTGACAAACCCTTAGCTAGACTAATAAAGAAAAAAAAGAGAAGATGGAAATAAATACAATCAGAAATGAAAGGAGGGACATTACAACTGACCCCACAGAAATAAAAAGGATCATAAGAGGATATAGTGAGAAACTGTATGCCAACAAACTAGAAAACCTAGATGAATGGACAAATTCCTAGAAATACACAAACAATCTACACTGACACTACAAGAAATACAAGACCTAAACAAACCCATCACATTTAAAAAGATCGAATCAGTCATTAAAAATCTTCAAGGTAAGAAAAGTCCAGGACCAGATGGCTTCACAGGTGACTTCTCCCGCGCATTTCAAAAAGAATTAACACCAATCCTGTTTAAACTCTTCCAAAAATTTGAAGAGAAGGGAAAATTATCCAATGTATTTTATGAAGCCAACATCACCCTAATACTAAAGCCAGATAAAGATACTATAAGAAAAGAAAATTATTACCAATCTCACTAATGAACATAGATGCAGAAATCCTCAACAAAATACTTGCAAATAGAATCCAAGAGCAAATCAAAACACTTATATATCGTAACTAAGTGGGACTTATTCCTGGTAGCCACGGTTGGTTCAACATTAGAACATCAATCAGGAAGCAGATGGGACTCAAGCAATTGAACTTCTGTCTACCCTATGGGATGACCTGGGTTCAATCCCCCAGGGCCTCCTGGTAAAGGCATGCCCACGTGATGAGCCAGACCTGTGCCACGAGCGATGTAGCAAGATGATGATGCAACAAAAGAGAGATGCAGGGGAGAGACAAGGCAAGACGCAACAGAAACCAGGACCTGAGGTGGTGCAAGCAACAGGGAACCTCTCTCCCACATCAGAGGTCTCCAGGATCGAATCCTGGTGAAGCCTAGAAGAGAAAATGAGAAGACAAAAAAAGAAAGAGATGCAGAGGATCACACAGGAAATGGACACAGACAACAAAACAGCAGGGTGGAAGGAAGGGGGAGAAAAAAAAGAAAATCAACATAATACACTACATGATGTACTGTAACAAAATTATTTATAGAATTGTGAATTCTATAAAAAAAAAAAAGCTTTCTAATCAATAGTCTCTGCTGTTTCAGTGTAGCACTGCAAATGATTAACTTGTCCTTTGTCCTTGGGAATGTTATAATGCTGCTATAAAGTCAAACCCACCATCAATTACCCAAAAAACAAACGTTTAAAAGAATAAGTTACTAGACATGATATTTGTACATCCTATTTGTATCCCCTATAAAGTTAACATCAACTTAAAGCTGATGTGTACTGAAACCTTCATGTTCCTGTTTAGTGTATATCATCAACAGAATAGAACAAAAACCCCTCGAGACACCGTGGCTCTCCTGTGGAGGGCTGGCCCCACCCCTGTTGGATGGATTTGGTTACTTTTGATGAGGTCATTCCTCATGAGCTGCATTTTGCGTTCTGAGGTTTGGAACCCCTTAAAAGGGATAGTCTCCAAGCTACCAGATGAAATCTCACCCAGAAGGGGAAGCACTGCCCGAGACCATTTTTCCAATCAGGACTCTGATGGGCTGCAAAGGGACTTCCCAGCCTCATGATAGAACAGATGTTATGTTTCCCCTGATTTGATGAGTGGTTGTATATACTTTCATTCTTTCCTATGCCATTTAACTGATGACTCTTTTTGTTCTGTGACTGCTCAGTCATTATAATCATTTGATATAAGAAACTCACTTGACTAAATAAAGTTGCCTTTGCATAGCCTTTAGTTTCTGTCTCTTCCTTAGCAAAACATTTTGGCATAGTCAGCAGGATTCGAGTACAATTATATTAACAGAATGCCTCTATTCTTGTGCCTCTCCACCCTGGGTAATGGAGGGAGCAGCAATGATGTGGCTGTGGGCTGACAGAATTAAACTGCTGGAGGAATTGAAAAACTTCACATCATTAATGTTTTCGGTTTTGTTGCCATGCTAATTGTAGTTGGGCCTGGAAAGCCAAATTGATAAAATTAGTGTTGTTAAAGTTTAGTTACTTTTGAACTGGGCAACTCTATGAAAGAAAGAGAAAAGAAAAATACTAGCAGCTTTTGTAAGCCTGCAAGTAAAAATAATAACAAAACTGAAAGCCCACAATGCTTGTATAAACTGTAAAAAATATCTGAATGGGATGTTACTTTGAAATGTTTTAAGTTTTAGTCAGTTTTTATTTTGATCAGAATTTTTATCAAGGTGTTAAACAGATCTTTTGGTTTTGTATCAATAGTTTACTCCTAAACTACGAGCCTAAGTGTACTCCTAAAGAGTAGTAATCCAAAATATACATGTCAAATGTCTGTCTAAACTGCTAAATTAGAGCTTAACCACATTTATAGTGCTCAAATATTCCTAACTGGAGCTAATTACTAATAAAAGTGTTTCTAGAAATGAGTTTGCATATTATAGGCAACATGGATTCTGGAAGAAATCTTAAAAGCAGTAAAAATCAGAGATGTGAAATGACAGAGAACTTGGAGACAGCAATACCAAAGGAGTAAGAATTATGAGTCAAATAAGTTCTATGTTTCTGCTGATGTTTCATAATTATTTTTGTGTTTTGTCTCTTTGTTCAGTGTCAGTGTATATTTTGATACCTCTGAATGGTAATATTAAATTAATAAATGAAAATTCTTAGAAGAGCTCTATTCAAGTGGGCAAAAAAATTAAATAAGAGCCTATATTAAGTATGGATGCTAAAAGATAAATTAGCATTATGTGTGTTATATCTTTGAAATGATGAAAATTTTAACTTTTGACTAATGAAATTACTACAAACTTTTTAAAAAATTGTTTTTGCCTAAATTGAAATGAATAGTTTATTTTTCTTCACAGAACGGAATAAGGAATGTGAAACTTAAATGAACATAGAAAGAAGCAAAAAGTTTGTGGAAGGATGACTAAAAGTTATTAAGTTTGTTCAAGGAAGAGTGTTTTGTCCTAAGATAAAAGGGCTGGTTTTCATAAAATTAGAATGGAAGTTTGTAGGACAAAACTTAAATGCATATGGCAAGTTGTAGAAGGTATTGCAGACGGTAGCATTTAAAAGGGAATGTGTTCTGTGAAGGTGAAATTTGTCTTAAGATGAAGTAACTATAATCTATGTGATTATAAATAGTTATAAGTTTGTAGAAGCATAATTCAAACTGAAATATTTAAACGGCTAATTCCAGGAAATAATTATTAAACAGAAACTAAACGGATAATAACAAAAAGTAACTTTGTAATGGAAAAACCTGCCAAAGGCCACCTCAATCTGCATATTAAAAGTGGTGTTAAGGAGAAGATAATCTTTTTTTTTTAATTAAAGTTAACAGATTACAAGGAATTCTACATTAAAAAACATAAAAAAACAAAAAAACATAAGCAGTTCCCATATAACCCACTCCCCACCCCCCAGCACATTATTTTTGTAAACTGTATTTTTTTTGAAGATATATACATCACCAAAAAAATGTTACACTAAAAAATATAAGAGGTTCCTATATACCCCCCACTCCACTCTTCCGACACCAACAGCCTCCCTCATCATTGCGGCACACTCATCGCACTTGGTGAACACATTTTGGGGCACTGCTGCACTACACAGATAATAGTTTGCCCTGTAGTTCGCACTCTCCCCCGTACATTCAGTGGGTTATGGCAGAATATATAAAGTCCAGCATCTGACCCTGCAATGTCATTAAGGCAACTCAAAATCTCAATAATGCCCCACATCACATCTCTTCTACCCTCTCCCTGCCCTCAGCAACTACTGTGGCCACTTTCTCCACCTCGATACTAAAATTTCTTCTATTACTCATCACAATAGTTTTATAGTAGAGTATCAGTAAGTGCACTCTAGTCCATATTTTATATCTCCATTCTGTGGACCCTGGGATGGTGATGTCCACTCCACCTCTAGATCAAGAGGGGGCCTAGATTCCACATGGATGATAGATGCAATTCCTCTGCTTACAGTTGTAGGCACTCTTGATTCTCTGGTGTGGTAGTTGACTAGATAATCTTAATTTCATTGGGAATCTTAGGTTTTCGTAAAATAATGGAGAAAAGTAGCTTTTTGTGTACTACTAAAATAAAACACCTGTTAATGAAATCATGGTAAAGGTGTAAAAGTGAAAAGTAATGAAATGGTTAAGTTCATTTAATACGAATGAAAAGTGTTTGAAAGTGTTATAAAATTAAAAAGGATTATTTAACCCTGTTAATTAAAATTGTACGAGAAGAGAGAGAACCAGCAAGATGGCGCGGAGAAAGGAACTCCTAGAGTCAGCTCCTGCTACAGGGCAGTTAGCAAACATCCAGAACTCTCTGGAGCTAGCTGAAGAGACTAGAAGAGCACCCTGCTACATCCCTGAAGGAGTGGAAGGAGAAGGCTGCCCATCTGCAGAGAAGACTCATAAGTAGAGCACTCCACGCCTCAGAGGCCGGTGCCCGTCCTCCACTGGAGGCACCAGCCGCCAAAGGAGCTGTTTTGCAGTTGGAATTGAAAGCTCCACTTCCCCAAAACGGGGAAGGAAGAGACGGCTGGGCACCAATTTAAGCTATGAAGAGGAAATTCAGTGGGCTACAGTATGATCCTGAGAACAGCTAAAGTTTGTGCCTGGCGAAGTCAGAAAGAGGCTGGTAGCCACCATCTTAACTCCGCACCTGGCAAGAGGGGAAGGCAGACTAAAAATCCCAGTGCTGGTGGGGACTGGCTTCTTTCCATCCAGGTCATATTGCACATATAGCCTAGGCCCCAGTGCCATCTCCAACGGGGAGGAAGCCTCGGAGACCTGCACCAGCCTCTCTGGGAAATTACTGGCCAAGCTATGGAGGCCGATGATTGTCCTACTCTGGTGGCACAAGGTAAGAAATTCTGCGACGGGAATTGGAAGCTCCATTTCCCAGAAACAGGGGAGAAGGAGATGGCTGGCTGCGGATTTCAGCTCTGATTGGTAGACTCAGCTGGCTAAGATATAACCCTGGTAACAGGTGGGGTGTGAACCAGCCCAAGTCAGAAAGAGGCCAGGAGCCACCATTCCGACTCCGCCCCCAGCCTAAGGGGAAGTCTGGCTGACTGAAACTCTCAGTGTCAGCAGGAACCAGTTTCTTTCATGCAGGTCGGCCTGTAGCACTAGCCTAGGCTTCAGTCCCACCTCTGGTGGGGAAGAGCCTGAGGAGCCCTGCACCAACCTGTCCAGGTAACTGCAAGTAACTCTGGCTGGAATAAACTGAAAATCAGAAGTCTACCAGGGCAACTGCTGTCATCTTGGACCTGCACTGCATAGATTGCTGCCCACACCTGCAGCTCCATTCCCACCCCAGAAAGAGAAGAAAAGGATGTGAAGCTCCATCAGTCTCTCTGGGCAACTACATTCTAGGCCTGCACTTGGATTATTCCACATAGCTCTGACTCTGTCCCTACCCCTGGCAAAGGAGAAAGTTGGAAGAAGCTTCATTGGTCCCTGGTGCAATGAGGGCAGCTTGAGCCTCCACAGCTTACAGCACCAACTTCATGCTTGGCTCCTACTGCACAACCAGCAAGGGAGAAAGGATAGGAAGCCCTAAACGACAGAGAAAAACTGCACCTAGAATAAATACTTTAGTAAGCCAGATGCAAAGACACCAACAAAAAATTACAATCCACACCAAGAAACAGGAAGCTAAGGCCCGGTTAAAGGAACAAGATAAGCCTTCAGATGACATAAAGGAGTTGAGACTACTAATGATAGATGTTCAAACAAATATCCTTAATAAATTCAATGAGAAGGCTAAAAAGATTAAGGATATTAAGAAGACACTGGACGAGCACAAAGAAGAATTTGAAAGCATACATAGAAAAACAGCAGATCTTATGGAAATCAAAGGTGCAATAAATGAAATTTAAAAAACATTGGAATCATATAATAGCAGATTTGAGGAGGCAGAAGAAAGGATTGGTGAGCTTGAAGAAATGGCCTCTGAAAGTAAACATACAAAAGAAAATAATTGAAAAAATTGAACAAGGTCTTAGGGAACTAAATGACAGCAAAAGGTGTGCAAACATACGTGTCATGGGTGTCCCAGAAGGAGGAGAGAAAGGAAAAGGGACAGAAGGAATATTTGAAGAAATAATGGTAGAAAATTTCCCAACCCTATTGAAGGATATAGATATCCCTGTCCAAGAAGCACAACATACCCCCATCCAAAATAATCCAGAAGACCAACTCCAAGACACATACTCATCAGAATGTCAGAGGCCAAAGACAAAGAATTCTGAGAACAACAAGAGAAAAGCAATGCATAACATATAAGAGATATCCAATAAGATTAAGTGCTGATTTCTCACCAGAAATCATGGAGGCAAGAAAACAGTGGTCTGGTATATTTAAGATACTATGAGAGAAAAACTTCCAGCCAAGAATCTTATATCCAGCAAGATTGTCTTTCAAAAATGAGAGCAAAATTAGAATATTCACAGATAAACAGAAACTGAGACAATTTCTAAGCAAGAGACCAGATTTTCAGGAAATACTAAAGGGTGTGCTTATGTTATGGTCATCTCAATCAATGCAGAAAAGGCATTCAACAAAATCCAGCATTCTTTTTTGATAAAAACACTTCAACAGGTAGGAACAGAAGGAAAATTCCTCAATCTGATAAAAGGCATATATGAAAAACCCACAGCCAACACCATATTCAATGGGGAACGGTTGAAAGCTTTCCCTCTAAGATCAGGAACAAGACAAGGATGCCCACTGTCACCACTGTTATTTAAATTGTACTATAAATTCTAGCTAGAGCAATTAGACAAGAAAAAAAAAATTAAAGGCATCCAAATAGGAAAAAAGGAAGTAAAACTCTCACTGTTTGTAGATGATATGATCCTATATTTAGAAAATTCTGAATTATTCACCACAAAGCTACTTGGGCTAATAAATGAGTTCAGCAAAGTGGCAGGATAAAAGATCAACACACAAAAATCAGTAATGTTTTTGTACACTACTACTAAACAATCTGAGGTGGAAATCAGGTGAGAATTTTGAATTACAATAACAACAAAGACTCAAATACCTAGGAATTAATTTAAACAAAGAAGTACAGGACCTATACACAGAAAACTATAAAACAATGGTAAAAGAAATAAAAAAAGACCTAAATGAATGGAAAGGCATTCTGTGTTCATGGACTGGAAGAATAAATATTATGAAGCTGTCAATCTTACCCAAACTGATTTATACATTCAATGAAATACCAATCAAAATTCCAACAGACACTTTACAGAACTTTACAGACAAGGCCATTACCAAATTCATTTGGAAGGGAAAGTGCACTCAAATAGTCAAAAGCATTCCAGAAAAGAAGAGTGATGTGGGAGGAATTTCAATGCCTGACCTTGAAACATATTACAAAGCTACAGTAGTCAAAACAACATGATACTGGCATAAAGATAGACACATTAATTAGTGACATAGAATGGAGAATCCAGAAATAAACCCTCACCTCTATGGCCAACAAATCTACCAAGTCCATGTTAATGGGACAAAACAAGTCTCTTCAACAAATGGTGCTGGGAGAGCTGGATATCTATAACCAAAAGAATAAAATAGGACCCCTATCTCACTCTCTATACAAGAATCAATTCAAATTGGATCAAAGACCTAAATATAAAAGTCAGGACCATAAAAAACTACTAGAAAAAAAGGTAGGGAAACATCTTCAAGACCTTGTAGTAGGTGACGGTTTCTTGGACCTTATACCCAAATCACGGACAACAAAAGAAAAAAATGGATAATGGGACTTCCTCAAAATTAAACACCTTTGGGACGTGGATATGGCTCAAGCAATTGGCCCCCCATCTAATCTACCATACAGGAGGTCCAGGGTTCGATTCCCAGGGCCTCCTGGTGAATGCAAGCTGGCCCAAATGGTGAGCTGGCCCAGGCGAAGTGCTGATCTGTGCAGCTTGCTGACCTGTGTGACATGCTGGCCCATGTGGAAAGTAGATGCAGCAAGATGATGCAACAAAAAGAGACACAGAGGAGAGACAATAAGACACAGCAGACCAAGGAAATGAGGTGGCACAAGAGATTGAGCACCTCTCTCCCACTCCAAAAGGCTCCAAGATCAGTTCCCGGTGTCACCTAAATAGAAGACAAGCAGACACAGAAGAACACACAGCAAATGGACACAGAAAGCAGACAGCAAGTACAAAACATGTGGGGGAGAAATAAATAAAATCTTAAAAAACAAAATTAAAGAGTTCTGCACCTCACAGGACTTTGTCAAAAGGGTGAAAAGGCAGCCAAATCAACAGGAGAAAACATTTGGAAATCACATGTCAGATAAGGGCTTAATATCTAGGATATATGAAGAGATGCTACAACTCACCATTAAAAAACAAACAACCCAATTAAAAAATGGGCAAAAGACCAAAAGACTTGACCAGGCATCTGTCCAAAGAAGAAATACAAATGGCAAGAAAAACACATGAAAAAGTGCTCAACATAACTAATGATTAGGGAAATGCAAATCAGAACTACACTGAGATATCATTTCACACCTATCAGAATGGTCACTATTAAAAGGACAGAACTACAAGTGTTGGTGGGAATGCAGAATAGTACAGCCACTGTGGAGGACTGTTTCACAGTTCCTAAAGAAGCTGAATATAGATTTGCCATGTGATCCAGCAATACTACTACTGGGTATATACCCAGAAGAACTGAGAGCAGTGACATGAATAGACATGTGCACACCAATGTTCATAACAGCATTGTTCATGACTGCCAAAAGGTGGAAACAACTTAGGTGCCCATCGGCCAATGAATGGATAAACAAACTGTGGTGTAGTCACATGATGGAATATTATACAGTTTTAAGAAATGAAGTCGTAAAGCATATGACAATATGCATGAACCTGGAGGACATTATGTTGAGCAAAGCAAGCCAGACACAAAGGGACAAATACTGTATGATTGTATTACTATGAATTAAATATATTATGCAACATTGTATGATTAAAAAAAAATTTTTATATGTATCCAGTAGATTTAATTGAGAAATGTTTACTCAACTGTGTTTTCTTTATATTTTCAATTATTAAACATACAAAATGAAGTTTAAAAAGAAAAAAACTACAAAAAGAAAAAAAGAGAGAGAAGATTAAAGCTTTAGAAGCAATCACTGGGGAAGATCAGAGCTAGGATATACCAGACAAAGGCTTTTGAAAAATGGTCTTAAATATGCTCAAAGATATAAAGTAAAACATGGACAAAGAAGTAAAGGAAATCAGAAAAAGTTATAGATGAACACAAACAGAATATCAATAAAAAGGTCGAAATTATAAAAAGGAACCAAACAAAGCTGAAGACGATAGTAACAGAAATTAATAATGCACTAGAGGGGTTCAACCACAGATATAAGCTGGCAGAAAAAAGAATCAGAGAACACGAAGATAAGCAAAACAAAGGAAGGGGAAAAAGAAAGAACTGAGTCTGAGAAACCTGTGGGACACCATCAAGCACACCAATTTACACAGTGTGGGAGTCCCAGAAGGAGAAGAGAGAAAGGGGCAAGGAGAACAGTCAAAAAAATAACATCTAAAAACTCCCCAAATTAATCCAAGATGCTCAAGGGACTCCAAAAAGAATAAACCTAAAAAGACCAATTCCATACCATATTATCATCAAACTGCTAAATGCCAAAAATAGAATTCTGAAAGCCTCAAGAGAGAAAAAACATACCACATACAAGAGCCTCAATAAGATTAAATGTCAATTTCTCATCAGAAAGTACTTTTTTAAAAAGTTGCCAATGAAGAATTCTGTTATCTGGCAAAATGTCTTTCAAAAATGAGGGAGAGATCAAGATATTTTCAGATAAAAAATGAGTTTGCCACCACTAGAGCAGCCCTACAAGAGTTGCAAAGGGAGTTCTGCAAGTTGAAAGGGACAAGACAATAAATAGAAGCCGCATGAAGAAAAAAAAATCTCCAGTGAGATAACAACATTGGAAAGTGGGGAAGTTTTAGTAAGGGAAAATGGTGAGAGTACCGCAATTTTATGAATATGACTAATACCACTGAATGGTATGCTTGGGGTAGTTGAGATAGAAAAGTTTATATTGTATACATGAGCCCACATTTTTTAAAAAGGAGGAGCAGGAAGAGAAAGAAAGAGTAACCAAAGAGACAATGACAAACTCAATTACATGATCCTGGATAGGATCTAGCAATGAAAGAGAAAAGAGTCTGGGACACACGCAAAAAATTAGAATATAGACTGTAAGCTTTATATTAGTGTTAAATTTCTTAAATTTGATAACTGCACTTTAGGTGATTATATAAAGTGAGTGCCCTTGTTCTTAGGAAATGTACATGGCAGTATTAAGTGTTCAAAGACCATGATGTATAAACCTACACTCAAGTGTTCAGAAGACGGATTGATGTACAGATAATGTGATAGACAGATGGAAGGAAGGAAGGAAACAGCAAATGTGGCAAGGTATTATAATTGGTGAATCTGGGTTACCAGGAGCAGTGTTCGTGCGTAGGGGTGTGTTAGCATTCTCTGTATAAGGTTTGCATTATTTTTGTAACTGCCCTGTGGGTTTGGAAAGAAGTTAAAAATATATATATTTATAAATGAAACATATAAGCTCAAATAATGTAAAAAAAGTTTGGGTTAAGAAGTTCAGTTTTACCACGAGTGCTAAAAGAATCACAATTTAATTCATAATGACAGAACTTAAAGTACATATTCATTATTATGTTTCCTGACATGCAATATCTCAACAATATCTGTTACACTGAAAGACCTTCTTTAGGAACCTATTCTAATGAGAATTAGCACTATAGTTAGGAGTTTCTCTTTTCTTTTATTCTAAATTGCTTCAAGTGAACCATAAATCAATTCCTTTATTGAATATTACTGGTCATCTAATCTATACTCAACAATTACAACTCCTTTCACCATGATTAAAGTCTTTTATCTTCAGTTCATCAACCAAAAACTACAAAGGAAACAATAGAGTCTATCATAAATGAACTGTCTAAAACGTGTACAAAAACTTTATGTATATTTACAAAGATGTTCATTATATGATCATTTATAGTAATGATAAATTTAAAACAATCTAAGAATTTATAAACAAGAAAATGGTTAAATTATGTATACATATCTTTTAAAAAAGCTTAAAGGAAATACAAAAAAAAATTATAGTACAGGTTTTCTCTGGGGGTGGTGTTTTTTTTTTATGTGTAACATCTATATATTTTAAGTTTTCTGACATAAGTAATTATTAATTTGAGAATCAGAAAACTATTAACTTTAAAAAAATTACTGATATATGTTTCCACAATTTAAAAATTTATGGCAAGTTTTTGTTGTATTAACCCTTAGAAAATTGATTTTTAAAAATAATATGTTCAAAAAGTATGTCACAAACCAAAAATACTTACCTTTATGTCAAAAGGTGATTTCTTCTTGATATGGGGAGCCCAGTATTTACATGCTAACTGCAGAATAAAAATAAAAACAGTAAGTCACAGATTCAATCACTATAGAGCTAGAGGACTGACAAGCTATTTCTCAACAGGGCACTACTGGTTTTGGGGGACAGAATAATTTTTCCTTTTGAGGGGACAGTATGGGCATGTATACCATTTAGCAAACTTGGTACCAACCCACTAAATGCCAGTAGAACTCTGCACTGCTCCTCCACCCCCAAATCCCATTTAACAGGGCACAACATAATTTTATAATATATTATTTTATGGTACACTGTAATGTTTTGTTTTGTTTTGTTTTTGGTAGAGGGAGGAAGGCAATTAAGCAAACAAGTCTTGTTCAATCTAAATGAAATAGTCTGCTATTGCTTTTCTTTTTATAAAAATTCAAATTTAAGAATTAAAAACAAGCATAATTTTCCAATTGCTATCAGGGAAACAGTACCGCTCAGTCAATGACCACAGGCTCAAACATGTTCAGCACAGTGAAAATTCAGAAAGTTTGAGTTGCCGAAGATTAGTTAGTTAACAATTGAGCCAGTATTCAAAACCAGATCCAAAATCTTCATGAATGTTGATTTGTAAAATAATAAACCTTTAAATGATTAATGCACACATTACCACACACATTAGACAAAACCTCAAAAACTGTTGTAGTCTATCAGCTGGTTATTATAAGAAAATAGTATAGTCTATTTCAGCAAATTAGGTTTTACTTAGAAAATATTAGACTTAAAAAGAAAACTTTATTTCAAATTTTTAAAAATAGCAGAAAAAGGCAGCTCAACAAGTTATGGAAACATTACTGCTCAAAAGCTCTCTGTTCAGGCACTTTTACCTCATCTAATTTCAACTACTAACTCAATCATTCCTCTAGTGTTGAGAAGGATACACAGAAGAACAAAGATTAGTTAAGTGACATAGTCAAGGTCTCCTTACTAATGAAATAAATGAAGAAGAGAAAAAAGGTGCTTAATCATTTAGCATTCTACTTAGACTTTATAACGTTCAAGAAACAACATGATCTTTTTTTTTCTATAAACTAAACTACAATATCCTAAAAACTGGAAAACTCTGGTAAGCACAAAGATTCATTAATATATGTGTAAAAAGATGAATCTGCAGTGTCTGGCACATTGGAGACACTCAAATAATGTTTGATGAATGGACAGATAAATTAAGTAAAATCTGAAATGTTACCTCTTCTTGTGAGGCTTTCCTCAGCCTACTTGATGATGATAATTACTTCTTCCTTCTCTTCATTTTGTAAATAACTCTATTATATTTTTATCTTTCTATATTATAATTGATTGCTTATCTATTTTTCCTGCCAGCTTCAGTGAATGTTTATGAGGTAGGATATATGTCTTATTTGTTTTTATAGTTAGTATACTTAACTAGCTTCTCTAGCAGTTAGGATAATGGCTCTGAGGAGAAACCTCTCAAAAATATTACAGTAACTACCTGCTTAATGACACTTCCCTAAATTACCAATCACTTTCCAACACAACAGAAAATCCTCACCTCACTCCCAATTATTCTGTGATGTCCTCATTTCCTCATTCTGTCCCTAGAGGCATCACACAAGCTCAGCCATCTCTTTACCTTAAGAAAACTGAGTCTGACCTTTTATCATGGATTCAGGGATTTCTACCTAAATAAATAAGTCTTACCTTCTAATCCAAACTGCTTACCGTACATCTCTACTTGAGTAATGAACTAGCAATCACTTACTGAGCATCTGACATATCTCTTCTTTCTCCAAGTTTTTCATGTTTCTTAGGGTCTAACCTGTGATATCTCAAACACCACTACATCCACAAATGTACTGCCCTCCTCTACACTCTCTAGTCTCATGCAGAACAAAAACTTTTTCCACTCTTCGCTTAGTACTGCTCATAACAGCATATGTATTTCAAAATAAAATCTGCTGAAAGGCAAAAAGGAAATAAAGATAAAGTAGCATAAAAAAGTGAGGTCACAAAGTTCAAATTTCTGATAGTCAAACTAAATTTTAACCTCTCCACCTTAACTGTTCAATAAATAATTAAAAATTGTCTGTCAAAATGTGCTAGGTGCTTGGGAAAAAAATTTTTTTAAAAGAAGAAAAACCTAGGTCCAAATGGTACACTCTCCCTAGAAAACCCATTCCCCACCTTCATCTTCCCATTTATATTTCAAAGTCCACTTCAAAGCACAACTTCCCAATGAGGCCCTCCCCAAAATTATTTCCTTGGACAAATGTAATCATTTAAAATTCAGTTCTCAAAGCTATTTCCTCACACCTCAATAATAGCACTTATCACATTGAACTATGGCATTCATTAAGTCTCTTAACATCTCCTTCCACAAACTGTGAACTCCCCAAAGACAAGGATCACATCTCATTCATCTTTCAGTCTAGAGAAGCTGAAAACACTATCTGGCAAATATGAAACACTAATGTTTGCTATCATGGTCCAAGGTTGTTGAGGACGCCGATTTCTCCCACTACATCTTAACAGTCCTAGTACATTTGTTCATTAATTTACTCATTCTTTCATTCAACAAACACTAATCACATGATATGTGCCAAGTGCAATGCTAGGCTGTGGAAGTACACTAAGGAATAAAACAGGTATGGTCTCTAGTCTCAGAGCTCACAATCTAATAGGTGACACAATAAATGTTACATGTTTACTAGTAACATTTTCTAGGCCAAGTCACTCAATCATATAGTTTTAAATCAATTCTATGGGTCAATAATTTCCAAATTTATATTCGAGCCCAGATTTTGCCAATGTGCTCTAGATGAGCATTCAACCATCCTTTTCACATTTTCAACTGTCTACTAGGTATCTCAAACTAAACATGGCCAAAATAGAACTCCTACTCTTCCCCATTAAACCATCTTCTCCCCCAGTCTTTTTCATCTCAGTAAATGTGCAAACCATGCACCCAGTTGTTCAAGCTAGCCTCAATTTGTTTCTTTCTCCCACCCTTCCACAGTCAATCAACATCAAGTACTACTGCTCTACATTCAGAATGTCACCTTAAAGAGGGCTTCCCAACTGCTCCATCTAAAATAGCCTCTCATAAGGCCCCACTCCAAACATCATCACAACACCCTGTTTCATTCTCCTTGTAGTACTTACCACTGTCTGAAACTATCCTATTCTGTTGTCTGACTCATCTCTCTAAAATGTAAGCTTCTTGATAGCAGGAATCTAATAAACAACTTTTAGCACACACACAAAAATTAAAAATGCAGGTGTATGGGAAAAGGGATATCTAATCTAGTTTGTCAGGAATAGCCCTTTGAAAGTAGTGTTAAAAGGATAAGAATGAACTAATTAAATAAAGGAAAGTGGACAAAAATGAGAATTTCAAGTACAGAGAACAATGTTGAAACAGCAGGAGATGAAGGATAACATGGTACATTCAAACAAATGCAGTTCTGTATGGTTAAAGCACAAAGTTACAAAGGAAACTGGAAAGAGGAAACTGAAAATATAAGCACAGGTCAGATCACAAAACACTTTGATGGATTCTGTTTATTATCTTAAGGACAATCAGAACTCTGATGATATCAAGGAGGCAGGTGATATGATCAGATTTGCACTTGCGTAAAATCAGTCTGGCAGGAATATGAAGAATAAGGTGGAGGAAAACAAAAAGAAAGACAGGAAACATGTTAGGGTACCTTGGTCCAGGTGGGAAACAATGACGGGCTGGTTTAGGATGATAGCAATAACGATGTAGAAAACCAGAAAGAATTAAAAGATATTTAGAATTTAGAAATATGAGTAGGGGAAAGGGAGGATTCAAAATGATTTCTGGCTTCTGCGTTTGCAAATCTGCTAAGGCAAGGATCAGAGAGGAAAGAAGGGGTGTGGGGGTGTGTGGGGGTAGAATGCTTCTGCCTTAGCCACTTATTGTTACCCAGTTTCTACTGCAACTAATAAGGATTAGGAGTTTTGCTGTGGGCTACGAAACTGTTTCCTTATTCAAAGCCAACTGTGGCTCACAATGGAACACAAAAAAGAGGAGTATAAATGAACCCTCTCTGACGGCAAAATTAGTATCTTCATAAATGGATCTATTTAGAGCAGGTGTCTTGTCAGATTCTTGCCACTCCGCGCTAAAACACAGGTTACTCTACGGCCAGGAAATCTATTCCTCCGTCAAGAGTCTGTCAGCATCTCCTCTGCTGTGCAGATTCTGTCAATCCCAGATAGAATGGGGTGTTCCTTCTCTGAATCCACTGCTCTTGCGACCAACTCCAATACAGCAAAGTTCTCATAATATTTTCTTTTCGTGTGCCTGTCTTCCCTGAATCATGAATTCCTTCCTTGAGGGCAGGAGTGCCTCTTTTACCGTGCTCTCTCCAGAACCTAGCACAGTGGTGTAACAGCATACACACAGTAAAGACGCGAGCGAATGAACTTACGAACTAAAGCCTTCTGGGTGCTCCCAGTCTCGAGAAAAATACCAAATCCCACCTTCCAGCCTCGGGGCTTTGGCGGCCTCACGGCCTGGCACAAACACCACGTTGCCCCTAGCTCACCTGAGTTACAAATTCGGCGTTGATCTGGGACACCGTAGGGGCCACAATTTTCTTGGGCTGCGCAGGGGCGGTCATAGCTGCACTCTCCCTCTTCTCGCAAGAAACAAACGGCCGCCCTGGCAGCAGTGAGGCTAGCGCGCTTCCCCTAATCTGGGACCACCTAACGCCGACACGCGCGGCCCCACGGCTCGGGTGAGCCTCTGACTTCACGGTCTCACCCGGAAGTGTACAGCAGCCCGTATGTTCCCTCCGGAAGAGGAACGGACGAAGCCGGAAGTACATGCGTGCGTTGGGTCAAAGCTAGAAAGCCAAGTGTTTGGATGTCTTTCACACCCGCCCTCTAACGGTCAACAGAGAAAAAGCACTCAACAGGTCGGAATGAAGTCTCAGGGAGAGACCTGGCTGGTGGTGTGGTTGAATTTGGGTGGGAGTTTCACCTTGATAGCCACCGACCTAGAGCAGGGTCGTTGGCGTTCTTTCAACCCTAAACGAAGCTGCAGTGGGAAAAGCACAGACTGGGAATCTGTTGGTTTGGTTTGTTTGTATTTGGTTTGATTAGCCTTTTGGCCTGGTTTTAAATACTAGTTTTTAACAACTTTATGGAGCATAAATTGACTTTAAAAAATGCATGTATAGAGTTTAAATTTTGATACTCTTTCAGCAAATAATTGCATATCAATTAAATCTTTTTTTATTTTTAATATCCTTTTTTATTAGCAACTTTATTTCAAGTTCACAAAAATAAAAGAACAGAAAAAGGCAGCTCAACAAGTTATGGGAACGTTACTTTTAAAAAGTTCTTTTCAGGCACTTTTATCTCGTGTAACTCCAATACTAACTCAGTTGTTTATCTAGGGTTCAGAAGGATGCACAGATAAACACAGATTAGTTAAATGGCATAGTTAAGTCCTCATTGATTAAAAAAAATGAAGAGAAAAAAATGCTTAATCATATTCATATCTGACAAAACCAAACTCCATATTCTTTGTTTAAAAAGATTTTATTTATTTCACACACACACACACTTGTTGTCTTGGTCTCTGTGCCCATTTGCTGTCATTTGCTGTGTGCTCTCTGTGTCTGCTTATCTTTCTAGAAGGCACCAAGAACAGAACTGGGACTTCCCATGTAGGAGAGAGGTGCTCAATTGCTTGAGCCACCTCCACTACTGCTTTGTTGTCTCTCTCATGCGTTTCCTCTTTGTGTCTCCTTGCTGCGTCAACTTGCTGTGCTAGTCCGTTGTGCCATTTTTCTGGTCTTCTGCAGGAGGCCCAGGGAACTAAACCAGGGACCTCCCATGTGGTAGGCAAGAGCTCAATTGCTTGAGCCACATTCACTTCCATATTCTTTTTTTAACCTTTAGAATTAATATAATACCAACTTTGCTTTTGCTACAAAAACATTACAATGTTGTTGTTAACTATAGTCCACAAATTACGTTAGTTATATTTTCCCATGTATCACCACATTCTTAACACCCTGTAGAACATTCCTGTATTAATATTGTTAACCACAAACCTCATCTACTTCTAAAATCATTGTTATACATTCCCAGTATTATCTTCCAGCTGCCCTCCAACTAATATTAATCATCCAAGACTATTCATTTCAGCCAGTCATATCCATACATCAACAGTGTTTGTTACATTCATTATAATGTGTTATAATCAAGTCCAACAATTAACATATATTTACATCATTTGACCTTATTAAACATTTTACATACATCCAGCATCTTATCCCCTATCTCCCACCAACCTATATTTCATAGTCCATCTCCATAAGTCTATTTTATAAGGACAAACAAGATATGGTATATTCATTTGATGGAATATTATTCAGTGGTAAGAAGAAATCAATTAGGGAAGCATGTGACAACATGGAGGAACCTTGAGGATATTAGGTTGAGTGAAATAAGCCAGCACAAAAGGATGAATATTGTATAGTCTCACTGATATGAACTAAATACAGTGAGTAGATTTTTGGAATTTGATACCTTTTGACATGCACATACATATGTGAAACCATCATCTTAATTAAGAACAGTCATACCCAAGGTTCCTAAATGTTTCTTCCTGCCCCTTGGCAATACCTCCCTTCTGTCACTCCACCCACCCCATTACCAGGCAATCTCTGATTTGCCTCTGTCACTATAGATGTGTAGACTAATTGCTTTTTCCAGAATTTTATATGAAGGAAATCATACAATGTATACCCTTTTGTCTAGCTTTTTCACTGTGATGGTTAAGTTCATATGTCAACTTGACCAGATTATGGTGTCCAGTTGTTTTGTCAAGCAAGCACTGGCCTGACATTACCGTGAGGATATTTCATGAAGTTAAAACACCAGTAAGTTGATTGCATCTTTGGCTGATTACATCTTCAATCAACTGAGGCTATTGCCTTCAACAATGAGAGAAGTCTCATCCAATTAGTTGAAGGCCTTAAAAGAAGAAGTAATGATTTTAGCAGTGAGAAGAGATAATTTCCATCTCTACTTCAGCCAGCCAGTCTCTTCTGGGGAAATTCACAAAACCTTCATTGGAGGTCCCAGCTTGTGACCTGACCTATAGAATTTGGACTTACCCATCCATCACCAGAGTCACATGAGACGCTTCTTATAAAAATGACAAAATATTTACATTATATATATACACACACACACACACACACAGTTCTGTTTCCCTATAGAATCCTGACATACATTCACTGGGCATAACTTTGAGATTCATGTTGTTGAAAGCAGCAGCAATCCATTCCTTTTTACTGCTATGTATTATTCCATTGACGGGATATATGACAGTTTATCTGTTCATCAGGTGATGACATTTGGATTGTTTCCTGTTTAGGGCTATTTCAAATAAAGCTGCTATGAGCATTCACATGTAAGTATTTATGTGGACATTTATTTCCTTTCACTTGAGTAAATAGGAGTGGAATGCCTATATCATATGGTAGGTGCATTTAACTTTTTAAAAAAAACTGCAAGTTTTCCAAAGTGTTCATACCATTTTACATTCATACCAACAGCATATGAAAGCTCCTCCAACACTTGGTGTGATCAGTCTTTTTAATTTTCTAATAGGTTTATAATAGCATCTCATTGTCACTTTAATTTGCATTTCTTTAATGACTAATGATATTAAGCACCTTACCATGTGCTTATTTGCTGTCTTAGTTTGGCAGGTTGCTATGACAAATACTGCACAATGGGTTGGCTTAATAACAGAAATTTATTGACTCATGAATTCAGAGGCTAGAAGGACAGACTCTAGACATTGGCAAGACCATACTTTCTCTCCGAAGTCTATGAAGTTCTGATGCTGGCTTGCTACAATCCTTGGGTTTCTTGGCTTGCATCTCTGCCTCCCATCACATAGCCATCTCTTTCTCCTTGTATCTGATCTTGTATTTTCTGCTGACTTAGGGCTCTGGCTCCTCCTTTGTTTCTCTGCCTTCTCTTTATAAGGCTTCCAGTAATAGGGATTAAAGTCCCCCTGATTCAGTTAGGTCATACATTAACTAAAAATAACATCTTCAAAAAGTCCTGTTTACAATGAGTTCACACCTAGATGGATGCAGACTAAGTTTAAGAAAATGTCTTTTGTTAGGGTATGCAATTCAATCTATCAAATTGGCCATTCATACATCTTCTTTGGGATGTGTTTGCTCATATTTTTTGCCCATTTTAGAATTTGATTGTCTTCTTATTGTTGGGCTTTGGGTGTTATTTGTATCTTCTGGATACAAGTCCTTTATCAGATAGGGGTTTGCAAATATTTCCTCTGTCTGTGATTTTTAAAATATTGTCTTTCAAAGAAAACTCCTAATTTTATGAAGTCCAATTTATCTTTTTTTTTTTCTTTTACACATTGTGATTTTGGTGTTTAAGAAACCCAATCTTTGCCTAACCCAAGTTCATAAAGATTTTCTCCTGTATTATTTTTCATATAAGTTTTATAATTATAGATTTTATGTTTAAGTATATGATCCATTTTGAGTTAATTTTTTGGTATATAACTTCATTTTAATTTTGACCCTAATAGGTAAGTGACCATATGATTTTAACTTACTCTTATGTAAGGATGCTATTTTAAGGATTGGATTATTGTGCCTTAGGTCTCTTCAAGTTTAAAAAAAAAAAACATATAATGTAAGTAGAGATGAGTGCTGAAAAGACTCTTAACAACTTTGATCAGACCTACCATGTATTGTATAGGTTTTTCTAGAATAGTGAGGCATAATGTGGAAATTATTCCCAGGAATCTTGGTATTAAGAGTTTCCTCTACAGGGGTTAACAAGGAGCTAACCGCATGTCCTACACTTATCTGCACACTGAACTTCACATTACCAGGTCTGTCAGCCTATCCTAGGGCAGGTGTTCTAGGTTCCAGAAGTCAAGCTTACCAGAATCAATCCCAAGTTAGTTCACTGACAGTTGGAATTAGTTCATTGACAGTTGGAGGAGACAGGTAAGGCATGGCTTCTGCCCTTCAGCCTAGTGGGGAGATAATTCACATGTAGAAAGGAAAAAAAAGAGTTTCCTCTGTAAGTTATTGACACTTTGATTCACATTAATGAAGCATTTAGAAAATAAAGAAAATAATAGAACACTTTTGCAAGTCTACTGAGGCCTCAACAGCTGTCAGGCAAGTCCATGAAGTATTGTTATTCAATCTATAACTCATGTGAGGCTAAAAAAGTCTAATATAGAATAAACATGAAACACAATGAGTAATAGTAAAAACACTAAGCTGGGTGCATCTGAGCTCAAATGCCAGCTGTGCCACTTAATAGCTTATGTATTATTGGGACAAATAACTTAATATTTAAATCTTTTTGAAGTTCACTTGCCCTGACTGTAAAATTGTGCTAATAATACTCATTTTTCAGCTGTTGGAAGAAATTCAAACAAATGTGTTCAGAGTGTCTGTCATGGATGGGTGCTAAATATATAGTGATTGCTTTTTTGTTTGTTGGCTGGTTGGTTAGTTAGGTGAGATCTGTAGATTTTGTAGTCTGGTGGCTGTTTGATGCCACAGAAATTATAAATATGGTGTGAGGGATAACTGAATATACCTGATGTGAATTTTTTACATTTTCTAGCCACATCCAGCTACTTTAAATTTTGGTCATTCTAGTAGATGTGTAATGCTATCTCATTGTGGATTTAATGTGCATTTCCCTATTGACTAATGATGTTGAGCATTTTTTCCTGTGCTTTTTAACATCCAGATATCTTCTATGGGGATGTGTCTGTTAAGATTGCTTTTGCCTGTTTTTAATTGGATTGTACATTTTCTTATTATTCAAATTGAATATACACTATTACCATTCCCAAATTCATATATAAATTAAGCATGCATCTCTAGAAAATTCTCCCTGGAAGAATAAACTCAGGAAATTAGCAACAATATTGTCTCCAGGGAGAAGGAAATTGGGGGCAGGGGAGGATTTATTTTACATACTTTATCCTTTGGTAACTTTTGAATTTTGTAACATAGGGATGCAGATGTGGCTCAAGTGATTGGGCTCCCTTCTACCGTATGGGTAGTCCAGGGTTTGATTCCTGGGGTCTCATGGTTAAGTCAAGCTGGCCAGTGTGCCAAGCTGGCCCGAGCAGAGTGCTGGCTGCTGCAGGAGTGCTGGCCTGCGTGGCAAGCTAGCCAGAGCAGAGAGCTGCTGTGGCAAGATGATGCAACAAAAAGAGACACAGAGAAGAGACAATAAAAGACACAGCAGACTAGGAAGCTGAGCTGGTGCTAAAGATTGAGCACTTCTCTCCCACTCCAGAGGGTCCCAGGATTGGTTCCTGGCACTGCCTAAAGAGAATACAAGAAGAACACACAGCAATTGGACACAGAGAGCAGACAATAGGAGGGTGGGGGGTGGTAAATAAATAAGTAAATCTTCAAAAAAACCCACAAAACTATAGAGGTGGAGAGTCTGGGACAGAGGCATGCTGGTTTCAAACACATGGGAAAGGAAGATCTGTCTCCTGGGAAACACATAGAACAACCAAACTCCTGTAAACTCCAAAGCAAAAGCCAAGGACAAGACAGTGGCCCAGAAAGACAGGAAAAACCCTGCACACTGCATTCACTTTGGACAGATCTACTTATTAGGAGGGTTGAAGTTCAAGAAAATCCCTGTCTTGTCTTTAGCTGACTACAAAACCAAGAAACAGACATCTCAGAGTAAATCACAGAGTTAATAAAATATTAAAATGTACAGTGTGGGAGAAATCCAATATGGCTTAGTAGAGACCAGTGGGATGCACTAGTCCTCCAGAAACAGCAGGACAACAGGCATACTTGCTGGGCATGGGGGAGGTGGCATGGCAGCGGTTTGGGTGGTTCATGTGGGTGGCCCCACCAATCATGGGGAAAGGGCAGGGAAGCAGCATGGGAACTGCAGCAGCAGCCCACAGGGGTGGTTTCACCAGTAGTGGGGGAAGTGGTAGGGAATTGGCCCTGTGAGACATGGGGGAGTGGTGGGAGAGCAGTGTGGGAGCAGCATGGGCAGCTCAAATAGGTAGCCCTACCAGTAGTGGGGAAAGCAGTGAGAGCGCAGCCCCACCTAGCACAGGGTGGAGTGGTGCAGGAACAGTGGGGGCTGCCTACAAAGGCAGTCTTGCTGGATAGGGGTGGGGAGTGGCGAGTATGGTCTGGGTAGGCTGACAGGTTTGGGGGAGCAGGAGCGGTGGAGTGAGTGATGAAAGTGACGTTGCAGGGCAGGGGTAACAGTGAGGAGAGCAATGCAGGCAGCCTGTAAGGGCGGCCTTGCTGGGTACATGGGGAGCAGTGGGGAAGCAGTGCAGACAGCCATGAGGGAAGTCTCACCGGATATAGGCAGGTGCAGGTGAGTACAGGGGAAGCCAGACAGTGGTGTTTGGACACTGGATGCCAGGGTATTATGGTACAACATCAAGGAAGGAGCTGGACAGGGATATTGAGAAAGGTCACTAGAGAGGAACTGGCTCTTAGGAACTAGCTCTTTGGAACTGGCTCTTTGGAGTTGGTCTATGCTCCCTTTATGGGTCCCTGGTCCAGGATTGATCAGTTAAAGATGGGTAAGTCTAAGGAATTATAATAAGCTGAAACAGGGAAACGGACTTTGGCCCAGTGGTTAGGGCGTCCGTCTACCATATGGGAGGTCCGCAGTTCAAACCCCGGGCCTCCTTGACCCGTGTGGAACTGGCCATGCGCAGTGCTGATGCGCGCAAGGAGTGGCGTGCCACGCAAGGGTGTCCCCCAGGTGTCCCCCGCGTGGGGGAACCCCACGCGCAAGGAGTGCGCCTGTGAGGAAAGCCGCCCAGCATGAAAAGAAAGTGCAGCCTGCCCAGGAATGGCGCCGCCCACACTTCCTGTACTGCTGACAACAACAGAAGCGGACAAAGAAACAAGTCACAGCAAATAGACACCAAGAACAGACAACTGGGGGGGGGGGGGGAATTAAATAAATAAATAAATCTTAAAAAAAAAAAAAAGCTGAAACAATGTCAAAAGGAGCATTATCACAAAACCAAACAAAAATAAAACCCTAGACAAGAGCGATAAACTGATCAGAAAAAATTCATCAAGACAAGCAGATGCTTAGACACCAGAAAAAATTACAAGCCATACTAAGAAAGTGGAATATATGGCCCAATCAAAGGAACAAATGAATGTGTTGGAGGAGATGCAGAATTTGGAACAACTAAGCAAAGATGTCCATATAAATCTAAATCAATTCAAGGAGATGAGAGAAGACATAAAGGATATTAAGAAGACACTGGGTGAGCATTCAGAAGAAATTGAAAACATAAATAGAAAAATAACAGATCTTATGGTAAAGGTGCAATAGACGAGATTAAAAATACAGTAGAATCACACAACAGCCAAATTAACAGGCAGAGGAAAGGATTAGTAATTTAGAAGATAGGACATTTGAAATCGCACAGATAGAAGAACAGATACAGAAAAAAAAGGGAAAATTTAGCAGGGTCTCAGGGAATTGAATGATAGCACAAAGTGCACAAACACACATGTTATGCATGTCCCAGAGAGAGAAGAGAAGGGTAAAGGGGCAGAAGGAATGTTTGAGGAAATAGTGGCTAAAAACTTCCCAACTCTTATGAGGGACATGAATGTGCATGTACAGAAAGCACTGCATATTCCAAACAGAATAAATCCTAACAAATACTTTGAGACACATGCTAATGAGATTGCAAATGCCAAAGATAAAGACAGAATCCTGAAAATAGCAAGAGAAAAGTGATACATCACATACAAGGGATGCTCAATAAGATTAAGTGCTGATTTCACATCAGAAACTATGGAAATGAGAAGATAGTGGTATGACATATTTAAGGTACTGAAAAAGAAAAACTGCCAATCAAGATTTCTGCAAAATTGTCCTTCAAAAGTGAGAGAGAGATTAAAATATTTGTAGATAAAGACTGAGAGAATGTGTAAACAAGAGGCCTGCCCTACAAGAAATACTAAAGGGAGTTCTGCAGGATGAGAGGAAAAGACAGGTGAGGGGTGTGGAGGAGAGTGGAGAAACGAAGATTATTATTAAAAGTAACTAAAGAGTGAAAATAGAGACAAAAATAAGATATGACATATAAAAGCCTAAGGACTATATTGTCATTTACAGTGTGACAAATTCAGTTCTGATGACTGTGCATGCAAGATGATGATGTAGTCCCTGTAAAAAATGCTAGAGTTGATCTTGATTTACTGAGGAGATGCATTATTTTATTTCCCTTTGACCTGTTAGGAATACAATAACTTGTGTTCTGGTTTGTTGAACATCACATTTTTGCAATTTAATGAATTAAACAAATTAATTAGAAAAAAATTTTAAAACCTAAGGATAAAATGGTTTAAGGAGGAACTAGAAAAAGAACAGCAAACTAATCCCAAAGTGTGCAGAAGGAAATAATGAAGATTAGAGCAGAATACATGAAATTGAAAATAAAAAAGCAGTAGAGAGAATTAACAAAACCAAAAGCTGGTACTTTGAGAAGAGTAATAACATTGACAAACCCTTAGCTAGACTAACAAAGAAAAAAAAAAAAAGAGAAGATGCAAATAAATAAAATCAGAAATGAGAGGGGGGACATCACTACTAACCCCACAGAAATAAAAAGGATCATAAGAGGATAATATGAACAACTGTATGCCAACAATCTAGACAACTTAGATGAAATAAATTCTTAGAAACACACACTATTCATACTTATGCTAGAAGAAATTGAAGGCCTGCCTCAATGGACCAATCACAAGAAATTAAATCAGTCATCAAAACCTCCCAACAAAGAAGAGCCCAGGACCAGATGGCTTCATAGGTGAATTCTACCTAACATTCCAAAGCCAATTAGTAGCAATTCTGCTCAAACTCTTCCAAAAAACTGAGGAAGCTGGTACATTAGTCAATTCATTCTATGAAGCCAAAAGCACCCTAATACCAAAGCTAGATAAAGATGCTACAAGAAAAAATTACAGACCAATTTTTCTAATAAATTTAGATGCAAATATCCTCAACAAAATACTGACAAATAGAATCCAACAACACATTAAACAAATTATACACTATGATCAAGTGGGTTTTATCCCAGGTATGCAGTGGTGGTTCAACACAAGAAAAGCAATCATTGTAATATATCACATTAACAAAGCTAAGGAGAAAAATCACATGATTATCTCTATGGATGCTGAAAAGGCATTCAACCAAATCCAGCATCCTTTTTGATAAAAACACTTCAAAAGATAGGAATTGGAGGAAATTTAGTACGGTAAAGGGTATATATGAAAATCCTACAGATAACATCCCACTTAATGGTAAAAGACTGAAAGCTTTCCAAGATCAGGAATAAGATAAAGATGCCCACTGTCCCCACTGTTATTCAACATTGTACTGGAAGTTTTTGGCAGAGCAATTAGGCAAGAAAAAGAAAAGGTATCCAAGTTGGAAAGAAAGAAGTAAAACTTTTTCTATTTGCAGATGATTAATCCTATATACAGAAAATCCTGGAAAATCTATAACAAAGCTCCTAGATCTAATAAATGAATTCAGCAAAATGTCATGGTACAAGATCAACACCCCAAAAGTCAATAGTGTTTCTATACACTGGCAATGAACAACTGGAAGGAGAAATCAAGAAAAGCATTGCATTCACAATAGTAACTAAAATAATCAAATACCTAGGAATGAATTTAACCAAGGATGTAAAGGACTTGTACACAGAACCTACAAAACATTGCTAAAAAATCAAAGAAGACCTAAATAAATGGAAGGACATTTCACATTCATGAATTGGAAGACTAAATATCATTAAAATGTCAATACTACCCATGGCAATTTATAGATTCAGTGAATTCCCAATCAAAATTTCAACAATCATCTTTGCAGTAATGGAAAAGCTAATCATTAAATTTATATGGAAGGTTAGGAGCCCTGAATAGCTAAATCCATCCTCAGAGAGAAGGAAGTTGAAGGACTCATGCTTCCTAATTTTAAAACTTATTACAAAGCCACTGTAATCAAAACAACATGGTAGTGGCACAAGGGCAGAAATATAGATCAATGGAATTGAATTGAGAATTCAGAAATCAGTCCTCACATTTATGGCCAACTGAGTTTTGACAAGGAGGCAAAGACCACTCAATCGGGAACAAACAATCTCTTCAGCAAATGGTGCTGGGAAAACTGGATCTCCATTGGCAATAAAAAAAGGAGGACCCCTACCTCACACCATATACAAAAGTCAACTCAAAATGGATCAAATATGTAAATATAAGAGCTAGAACCATCAAATTTCTAGAAAAAAATGTAGGGAAGCATCTTCAGGACCTTGTGTTAGGCAATGGTTTCTTTGACTTTATACCCAAAGCACAGGCAACAAAAGAAAAAAATAGATAAATGAGACTTCATCAAAATTAAAAACTTTTGTGCCTCAGAGCACTTTATCATGAAAGTAAAATGACAACCTACACAATAGGAAAAAATATTTGGAAATCATGCAATGTGATAGAGGTTTAATATCCAGAATATATAATATATAAAGCAATCTTCAACTTAACAACAAAAAGACAAACAATCCAAATAAAAAATGGGCAAAAGACTTGCATAAATATCTCTCCAAAGAAGATATACAAATGGCCATAAAGCACATGAAAAAATGGTTAACATCATTAGCCATCAGGAAAATGCAAATCAAAACCATAATGAGATACCATTTCATACTCATTAGAAAGGATGCTTTTTTTTTTTTTAATGAGGAATTACAAATATTGGAGTGGATGCAGAGAAATAGGAACACTCATTCATTGCTGGTGGCAATGTAAAATGACGTAGCCACTGTGGAAGACAGTTTGACAGTTACTCAGAAAGCTAAGTTTAGAACTACCGTATGACCTGATAATCCCACTACTATGTATACACCCGGAAGAACTGAAAGTAGGTTCTTGAACAAATATTTGCACACTTATGTTCATAGCAGCATTAATTGCAATTGCCAAAAGGTGGAATCAGTCCATGTGCCCATCAACCAATGAATGGATAAATGTGATATACACATACAGTAGAATATTATTCAGCCATGAAAAGGAATGACATTCTGATACATGAGGCAATATGGATGAACCTTGAAGACATCATGTTGAGTGAAAGAAGGCAGACTTAAAAGGACAATATTGTATGATCTCACTGATTCAAACTTAGATTCAGGAAACTCATAGAGCTACAACCTAGATTTTAAGTTACCATGGTATGATGGTCAACTTGGCCAGGTCATGGTACCAGTTATTCTGTCAAGCAAACCTGGGCTAATTGTATTAAAGAGCATCATGGTCTTTAATCATCAGTGAGGTTATTACATCTATAGCTGATTACATCTACAATCAGCTGAGGAGATTGCCTTCAGCAATGTGATGTTCATCAAATGAGATGAAGGCCTTAAAAGGAGAAGTGAACTCAGCATTCAGAGAAAGAATGCCCAACTCTATTTCAGGCAGCCAGCATCTCCTGGGAACTCATCGTCGATCTTCATTGGAATTCCTGGCTTGCAGCCTGCCCTATGGAATTTGGACTTGTGCATCCCCATGGTCATGAGACAATCTTATAAAATCTCACACTATTTAGATACCTCCTGTCAGTTTTGTTTCCCTAAGACGCCCTGACTAATACACAAGGGTGGGGTAGGGATAGGGAATGTCAAGGTAAGACTTAAAATGTATAGGATTCCTATTTAGAATGATGGAAATGTTTAGGCAATTGTATTAGTCGGGGTTTTTTAGGGAAACTTCAGTGAAATCCAGAAGGAAAAAAACTCCAAAAAAGACCATGAGACTTGTCAATTAGAATATCATTTGTGGTTGATTAGTTGGGATTTTTGTGTTGTGAGAAAACAGTAAGGAATATGGTTTGAAGTTGAAACGTTTCCATAACGTAGACAAAAAGTGTGGGCCTAGGAACATAGGGCCTTCACTAGATGGAACACCATCTGGTCAGCATGAAAAAATGTTTGCGTGAGGAGGCACTTGAACTTTGTATGACCTGTACCTTATTATTGTAAATGTTGCACCTGTCCCTTAGTATAATAAATAACAAACAGCTGCTTGTTAGTTCCTAAATAAATACGATGTGGAAACTAGGGTTGCTCAGTTTCAGAAGCTGTGAGTCGTTGGTCCCATCTTTATTTCCTCTCTTGTGTCTTTCTTTCTGTCCTTTTATTTCTTCAGTTCTGCATCAACTTCCCTTTGTGCAAACCCATTGCTGAGCTGGTCTCAGCATTTTTTATTGTTGTTAGAAAAGGAAAATTTTATTCAAATTGGCTTAAACAATAAAAGAAAGGTATATAAAACTTTCTTTATATACCTGGCTTCAGGCACAGTTTGATCAGGCTTTCTGATTCTTTTGGTTTGCCCCCTCCTATGTATGTTGACTTAATCCTTAGAGCAGCATCCCTCATGGTGCCAAAGTGACTGTTATAGTTATGGCCCTTTCTTCTACACATAATTCTGCTTCCTCAATCATTGAAATACATACAAGGTTTCACTCTGATCAGATCAATTTAAGTGAGTGCTCAGTTCTTAGCCAGTTATTCTGGCCAAGGTAATGATATGCACCGACTAGCTTAGACCTGGGTTTTCCATCCCTCAACAGTCATAATGGTAAAGGAAATAGGAGTATTCTGAAGGACTTAGAACAATCAGGACCCATTACTGGAGATATAACTAGGGTCAGTCCTACCCAGCCCACCTGGCTGATATACAATGAGGGAGAGAAGGAATGAATGTTGTGTTTGCAAGCAACAATGCCCACTACAATGGCCACTGAGAGAGCAGCTCTCAAAGGGTGGTGAAGAAAACACCAACTAAGAAAGGACTAAGTTATTAAGTGAAGAGGAAATGGGGACAGTAGGTGTAAGATGAATTCTGAGCAACTCTAATTGTAAAAGGGAAATACCCTAAAATGACAGTAGCTAGAATAACAGGTTGTCCCTATTCCCACCTTTTATTAAACTAGGTGCAGTGGACATCATTGATTGCCTATCCATTTCTTCTTCCAAATAGAACTTCAGATTTTATCAGGTGTCCATATCACTCTCACACGACTTAAAAGAAAGTTAAGCCCCACACCCAGGTCCAGGTAATCCTATCTCCCTTGTCAGTGGTTGGTTCAGGAATGTGCCTGTGAACATTCTGGAGTCTTTGGAGGCTTCTGGGAAAGTTGTTTCTTGCTTTTGTGGGGGAGTTCTGGATCTCTCACTTCCTCTGGTCCTGATTGCAAACAACAGCATCCTAAAACCACAAGGGAAACAGTCTTAGGATCACGTTTTCACTGTAAAAAGCAGAGATGTAAGAAACTGGTATCAATTGAACTGCATGATCCAACAACACTAAAGCTTATCTCATCACTGGACTTCAAGTCATGTAAACCAATAAAGGACCTTAGGGCTTAAGCAATTTGAGTCAGGTGTTCTCTCACTTGCAGCCGAAACCATCCAGAAATGAATAAGGAGCACATGGAACTTTTTTAGGTAGAGGGAAAGGAACCATTTAAGAGGGAAAAAAACAAAGATGCCAGAACAAAAAAAACCAACAACACTGATGTGTACTCAGTAGGGAAAAGAGGGCAAGGAAATGCTAGCCTCAAAAAGGGGGAGGAATATTATTCTTCTGAGATAGAAGGGGAGAAAGAAAGGGTAAAGATAAAGAGACACTTTTGGGTGAAAAGGAGGGAAGTTAGCGAATTCCTGTTGGACTGGCTTTGCTCTCAACAAAGTAGAGGGTAAGCTCATTCCCTGAGAGTGAAAAGATCTAAGTGAAGTTATAGGCTTAAGAAGAATTTAAAATATTTGAAATAATTGGCCATTTTTTCATTTCTCCCTTCATACATTAAATATACATTTAAGGACATAATGTCTGCCATTGTTTTAAGCCCTCTATATGAAACATAAAAAGATGCATTCTCTTGCTTTCCAAAAGCATGTAGTCTAGCCCTGTGGTTTTCAAAGTGTAATCTAACTACAGGAAAAAATGTATCACCTAGGAACCTGATATAAATGCAAATTCTCAGGCCTAACTTAACACTAAATCAAAAACTCTGAGGCTATGGCCAGCACCTATGCTTTTAACAAGCCCCCTAGATGATTCCAATGCACTCTAAAAATTGAAAACCCTTAGTCTAGGGTTTTCAATGGTAGATGAACAGTGACAGTGAATAGTATTATGAACAAGAAGTAGTGGTAATACAAGGGATGGAATTTCTGAGTAACTCAAAGTTTCCAGAGGTAGAATTTAACCTCATATTCAACAAATGAATACAAGTTTGTCAATGTAGATGCAAAATATTATGTTTCACATTCCATCTACTATTACCATTTTTTCTTTCCAGTTAGGTTGCCTTTTTTCTTAGTGCTAACTGAATTCTAGTACTTAGCTCTGATATCCTAAGCTCTTCTAACTGGCAATAGGAGATATCTCAACAAAATAGGGATTAAATGTTTGCTCTTTCTCTGCATTTTCTGAAAAGCAGATACCATTCTGCATCATGAAACATCTTGCAAATGTTATTTCTCATGAAGGAATGTTGTAAAATATCTAGATTTTGAAGATTGTTACCATGTCCTTAAAAATGTCTGTAATCTTAAGTGGTTGTCTTATATACTAAGTAAATTGAAATCTATGTTTTCTGCAAGTCAGTTTTAAGCAAGAGGCACTGGTATTTCTATTTTCTTCCATAATCATAGAAGTTAAAGAAAACCTACTAAAACCTATTTCTTCTTCGAATAGTGTGAGAGTCTGTGTCTAACTTAAATTAATACGATGAAGACAAAAAGAATAACAAGAATCATATGTATTGGAGGAACTAATTCTTTTTTCTTCTTCTGTATTTCTTTAGTACAACTCTGCAGAAGAAAGCAAAGAGGAGGATGAATAGGTAAATAGGTAGATCATATGACAAAGAAATATACTGTGAACAAAGAACTAAATGATTAAGTATCCATGTTAGGAAGCTCAGTGTGGAAGCTGGATTGGATGGGGCCAACCAAATTGGCAATCAGTACCATATTCCATGATTGTGTGATTTTTCCCTTAAAAATGAAAAATCCAAATTGTATGATTCAAAACTTTATTTTTAAAATGTTCTAAAATTTTCAAGAATTTTAGTCACCATCTAGGATTCCCTTCAATAAGCACATTTTCATTCTAAAATGGAAGACCCTAATCTAGTACAAAACAAAAAAAAACAATTCCACAAACTCAACTACCTCAGTAAATAATCATGCTATAGCCTAGAATTACACACAAAAAATCTTCTAGTTTTCTTTAAAGATATTTATAAAGTTTATTTTTTAAAAAACCAGAATAACTGATTCAAAAATACTAACTGTTCAAGCATGCAGCAGACCATTATTTAACATTTAATGTTTAATCTTCTTAACATGGATGTATAGTTTATTCTCATTCCTATAAAGTTGCCACAAGAAGCTTGCAATGATGATAAAGGTAAATAAGTATTTTGTTACAGGTACTTCAAATAGCACTACAATACATCTTAGACAAAATACTACAATTTTCCAACTTTCAATATGAAACAGCTTAAAAAGGTAAGGTATCCCCACCCCCGCCCCCACTAGGTAAATAATAGTTATCACTTGGGCAAATAGTCTCATAATTATACAAGCACAACACTGTTAGGATTCTGTGTAGTTTGGGAAAGGCGTATACAAGACAATTCTTTCAAATAAAATTACTTAAATAGCTTAGGAAAATGCCAAAAATACATAATTTCAGACATATTAAGGAAAAAAAACCCTTGAACTTTTAAGTATTCTTAGAAAATATGAACTAGTCATTCCTTGAGTTTATGTAATAGATATATTCTTGAAAAGTTTATGTAAAGCAAATTCTGTAAACCATTATCTTGCTTGCACTGGGCGGATGTATTTCAACGAAACCTAAGAGAAATTCTTCTATTAAGCTTATAATTATTCTCTGCTTTAGCTGGATATCTCTATTTGAATTCTAAAGAGGCTTAATTGTACTTCACTGGGCATTTTACATGTATTGTCATTCTTCATCTCTGTAAATTAAACTTAAGTGACTTTAAAATTCACTTGTGGTAAAAGAATTAAGCAGACCCCCCACATACACACCTGTTCTTCCTTTCACCTTAGAAATATGATTTGTTTCCAAAAATTGTCATTGTTAAAGATTTTATAAACAATGGTAAATATGAAGGACAGTTTATGATTATATCTTTCATAGTTTAATATTAAATATACCCAAATCATGGCAGTTCTTTTAATAATGATACTCTCAAGTCTATGAGCATCTTATTCCTTCATAGAAATTATTAAAAAATTATTTTTCTAATCAGAATAATTTAATAAAGGTCAAAATAACATTCTTTAGCATTAGAGACTTGCAAAAAGAGGAATAAAAACCAAAACTAGACTTAGTTATTACCATTTGATCAAACTTAACAGGTGGGCTTAGGTAAGTCATAGAACCACTCAATTGGAAGTATTAAAAGAAAGTTTTACTAAAGTAAATTTAAGTTTTATGGGGATGCAGATCTCTAGGTTAGAGTCTTAAGTCTGCACCTATTGCAGTCAGCTATTAACAAGCAAATAGGTTATACCTCTGAAGATAAAACTGCATACATATTATCAAAAATATCATGGCACTTGGAAAATATTTCTGGTAACTGAATATGGTAAATGTTGATAAGTACATCCTAGTCTCTCTCCTATTTTTAAAATTAAATGACAGCAGCCTGGGCAAAAATAGTTCTCATCACCTGAGGAAAAAGGTGACACTACTATATAGCCCTAAGACTAAATAAATGACTTTGTAGAGTCTAAGAGCTATATTTTTCTCATCCATTTTCAATTTTATTACCTATGTATTTTTTTACACTTTACAAGGAAAGAAATCTACAATGGAATCTGAGCCATAGGTGGACAAAATTATGCTTTCATATGAATTGTAAAAGAAAATATAGTGGGGCTATTTGCTACAGCTAAGAACCAATTTTCACCTCAGTCTTTAGAGTAGATCTAAAAGGAGATCACATCTTAAGAATAATTTCCTTAAAAAAATGGTAAGGCTAAGTTATTTGTACAGCATCACAGATTTATACTTATAATACAGTCAAAGTATATATAAATGCTAACTCTATAGCATCAAATCATGTTCTTCCCTCTAAGTTTGGTTGTCCCTAAAATATAGTATTAATTTTCTTTGTATCTTACCTCCTTACCATGCAGGACAAGCAACTGCCTATGAAGTCATTCAATCTAATGAAAGCCATTTGATAAAAATACATCTTAAATGATACAGGTTTTAAGAACAAGACTACCAGAGAGACCACAAATATGTTAGCAGTTGTGTCAGTTACAAAACTGAATTTAAGACAACCACCTTCTCTTGTGGTTATTCTTTAAAGTGAGTAAGTTGATGTCTCTTCCAGTGAGGAGCCTGTCTGAATGTCTTGCCACAAACTGAGCATTCAAATGGCTTCTGCCCTGCATGAATTAAATAGTGTCTTTCCAGTTTAGATGGAGATCTGAAACTTTTATAACAAACACTGCATTGGTAAAGGAGGCCATCATTCTTCTCAGTATGCCCTGAATAACTGCAACAATGACTATGATGGCTCTGCTCTGCTTCCGGAAATGCATTGGAGAGATAGGCCTGCCTGTTCTTATAGTGGGTATCAAGAATGAAATCCTCTGATTCTGTCTCTATTTTTACTTCCGATATTTGATCTGACTCTGAGACCTCATATTTTTGAAAACCAAGAGCCTGACATTGTTGGGAAGCATTATAATTAACATTATCACTTGGATGAATGAAAAGTTTGTTGAAATTTTCAAATTCTACTTGGCAAAGAGATCTTCTATAAGGAATCTTTTCAATATGAGTTAGTTTATGTCTTTTTAAGTGAGCTGACTGTCTAAAAGATTTCCCACAAACATTACAGCCAAAAGGCCTCTGTCCAGTATGAATTAAATAGTGTCTTTGTAGTTTGGATATAGAAGGAAATACTTTCTCACATTTGTCACAAGGACACATTTTATGCCCAGTATGTATGTTTTCACTTGGAACTGAAAAACCGCACTGAAGCACTTCACAATTATTAAAGAATTCCTCACCTGATGAACCATAGATAGATATGTCTTTATTAGTCACTGAATTATCCGTAGTTAACATGCTTTCTGCTGTATGGATACCTTTCAAATTTTTTCCCACATTTTGGCTCTGGAATTGCTTTTGCCAAGATAATGGCAAAGTCAATGTTTTTTTCTTTTTATTGTCAATCTGCTTATATGTTCCATGTTTACCAAGAGAATCCTTATATGCTCTCTGGGTTTGCTCAGAGCTGTGCTCACTAGAAATAAGATCACAATTTTTCAAGAAGCTTGTTTTAAATACTTTTTTCTCAGATCGAAAGTTATCTAATTTCTTAACAGCAGCACGTTTAAGCTTGGCCAAGATTTTTTTAACAATGGTTTTATAGTTGTACCTTCTTTTGACCCTGTTTGGAATTTTGCCACCTTTGGCAGGAAAACACTTGTGTTCATTGAGAGTCTGCTCTGATTCAAAACACTCTTCACACTCTGGACATTGAAAAGGGACTATATAAATAGAGTGGACATCAAGTGGATTATTCTCCTCAGATTCATCCGTATCAACATTTTCAAAACCATCCTGCTTTGAATTCAATTTATTAGGCAAGGGGCACGACTCTGGGCTCTTTAGCTTTAACGAAAGAGTCTGAAAAGCCTTATTCCTAGTATGGATTTGTTTATGCTTCAGAAGTTTGCTTTGAATCTTAAATCCTTTCTGACAAAAACAACATTGAAAAGGTCTTTCTTCTGAATGTGTGAGTTGGTGGATTTTTAAATGAGTTGACTGTCGGAAAGATTTACTGCATAGTACACATTTAAAAGGCCTCTGACCAGTATGAATAAGTGCATGCCTATCAAGTTTTGATTGTGATGGAAACGTCTTGCCACAGATCGTACATGCATGAATATTCTTTCTTCTTTTTGTAGGGCTGTAGGTAGGATCAGACTTGGAGCATGGGTGTAATGCCCATCTCTCTTCTGTAGTAAAAGTACAATATACTCCATAAAGTGACTTTTCTTGTTTGGCCTCCAGCAATCTTCTCATGTGTTTAACATCATTCTGGTAGGTTTCATTGTGTAGTTGTTGGTGTTTCACAAATGTTTTCAGATTTTTAAAGTGGCGTTGACAAACACTACATTTAAAAGGCAGATTATGAGTTAGTTGATGTCTCTCCAGATGAACTAGTTGCCTAAAGGTTTTATGACACACATCACATTCAAATGGCTTTTGACCAGTATGAATTAAATAATGTCTAGCTAATTTTGATGGTGTTTCAAAGTGCTTAAAGCATATATTGCAAATATATGGCCTGTTTCTAGGTAGTTTGTTGCCTACACACTGTTGAATCTTTAGCATTTTAAAACTGTTTTCAGCCATCATATTCTTCAGCAATGTACTCTGATGAGCTCCATAGCATTCTTAAACTCCACAGGTGTCTAGAAATTTAAAAAATAAAACAATGTATTAATATAAAAATTCTTTATTCACATGAAAAGAAATGATTTAAGTTGTCCTTTGGCTAAAGATATTAAGAGTAAAGGAGAATATGGACTTTTCGTATGTTTAAAAGTAAGTTAATGGGAAGAGGATATGGCTCCACAGATAGAGCGCCCATCTACCATATAGGAGGTCTAAGGGTTCGATACCCAGGGTGTCCTGGCTTGTGTGGTGAGCTAGGCCACATGCAGTACTGCTGCGCACAAGGAGTGCTGGCCCATGTAGGGATGCCCACACGTAAGGATGCCCCTTAAGCAAGGAATGGCCCCTTTGTAAGGAGAGCCACCCCATGCAAAACTTCAGCCCGCCCTGGAGTGGTGCCACACACACAGAGCTGACACAGCAAGATGACGCAACAAAAAGAGACAGATCCCCAGTGCCACCTGATGAGAATACAAGTGAACATAGAAGAACACACAGCGATCGGACAGAGAGAGCAGACAACGGGGCGGAGGGAAGGAATACATAAATCTTAAGGAAAAAAAGGTTAATAACCATTTTAGAATTATAAACCTAATTTCACACATAGAGAAATGATGAGTTTTTCAAAGAGATATTTTAAAATTTCTATAATTTTAAGTTGTATTTTTAATTAACTGAGATACTACATTAAAGGGAACTAAGTTGAACTTCTTGACATTAAATAGATCTTTTACTCCAATTCTCCTAGTTCCCTATTAAGGAGATTTATCAAAATATAGTGGTTTTGTCTTTTTTTAATAAAAATAATTGGGCTAGAAAGGATTTTAAGAATTAAAATATAATACTAAAAATGAAATGTATTCACATTCAGTTATAGCATATTGTGGACCAAGAATGGGATATCTGACCAAGAATGGGATGTTTCATTTGTCAAAACTGGATTTCTTAGCCATAACATTAATACTGTTTACTCTCAACTTTTTCTTTGTCTTTATCTTTTTAATGTTACATTAAAAAAATGAGGTCCCCACCCCACCCCTCCCACCACCACCCCACTCCTCCCATAACAACAACCTCCTCCATCATCATGGGACATTTACTGCACTTGGTGAATACATCTCTGAGCACTGTTGCTCACATGGTCAATAGTCCACATTATAGTTTACACTCTCCCACAGTCCACCCAGTGGGCCATGGGAGGACATACAATGTCTGGTAACTGTCCCTGCAGTACCACCCAGGACAGCTCCAAGTCCTGAAAATGCCCCCACATCACATCTCTTCTTCCCACTCCCACCCTCAGCAGCTACCATGGCCACTTTCTCCAAATCAATGCTACATTTTCTTCAATTACTAATCACAGTGGTTCATGAATAGAATATCAGTAAGTCCACTCTAATCCATACTCTATTCCTCCATCCTGTGGACCCTGGAATGGTTGTGTCCACTTCACATCTATATCAAAAGGGGGCTTAGATTCCACTTGGATGATGGATGCAATTCTCCTGCTTGCAGTTGTAGGCACTCTTGGCTCCCTGGTGTGGTGATTGACCTTCTTCACCTCCATGTTAGCTGAGTGGGGCAAGTCCAATAAATCAGAGTGTAGGAGTTGCTAGTCTGTTGAGGCTCAGGGTCTGGCTATCACATGGACGGTCCAGAGATTCAGGTCCCCTGGGTATACACTAAATCCCAGCAGCAACCACAGGTCCAGTAAAAAAACAGGAGAGGCTTGTGAACATTTGAGTCCAGCTCCATCACACAGAAACACAAACTCCAAAGTAGGGCCAACTGACATGGCACTGAACTCCATGCCATGACCATAGAACGTGTGGGTCTCTGTAGCCCCCAAAAGAACCAATACCTGGGGTTGTATCTATTTTATCTGTCTCTGGGACTCTGCTGAAGTGTGCATAAGGGCAACCCCTCTGATATCCTCTCGCCTCTTTTTTGGAGATGCATAGCCATATAAACTCATTTGTCCTTTCCATTTCCCCCTTTTATTCAGGTCAAAAAGCATTTTTAACTCCTGTTATTATATGTAGGCTGAGATATTCTGCTGGTCTGAGTTGACCCTTTTATTCAAGGTCATTTTCTAGTTACATCATCAGCTGGTACTTGGTAGTAATCCCTCAGTGCCAGGGAGGTTCATCCCCGAGAGTCATGTCCCACGCTGGGGGGAAGGTAATGCATTTACATGCTGAGTTTGGCTTCGAGACTGGCCACATTTGAGCAACATGGAGGCTCTCAGGAGGTAACTCTTAGGCACCCTGCATTTCTAGGCCTTGTTCTTATTTCAGGCCCACTGGCTCACAAGCATAGTCATTAGTATCAAGGGCTCATTGGTGGACCATCCTTCTTTTTTGGTCTTTGCCATTGCACTTGGGTACTTTTTCTTTGTACCAACAAGAACTACATGGGAGAAAATGTCCCAGAAGAACTGGGTTCTAGCCCTGGGTTTGCCACTTTATGATTTTGGTGGTGGGGAAAATGCCTCCTGGTCTGCCCACCAAACAAGACTGCTGTCTCGTCTCCTTACCATGTGTGGGAAAGCACATTTGCAGGGATTTAAACCCGGAACCTCGTACACTGGAAGCAGCGCTCAACTACTGAGCTAAAAGTGTTGGAAAACTGTGAAGCAATATATAAATGTAGGGTAATATTTTAGCTCAACACTGATGAAGTTATAATACTTTAATCCCTATCTACTTAATAATATTTTAGGGTTTCTAATTAATAGATAAATACATTGATCTAAATGTACAGGTCTTTTTATTTCTCTTTTCCATTTTGTTGTGGGATTCCTAAAAGACAAATACTTGAGGTAATGAAGTAGACAAAGAGTTAAATAATTGAACATTGACTATATATATAGTAAAAGGATGTTCTGGGCTCAGAGTTTATATAAGGATAAAAATGCCTTCCCTTTATATTCTGTAGGATACATACCAACCCCCCACACTAACCCCAAAAGTTTCCCAGGCACTTTCACAAGCATCTTCTATTTATCTTCTCTTTTATCAGAGAAGTAAATTTTCTTCTACTGACTGCATTGCCCTTAAGTCAGACATTTTTTAAAAATTGATCTTCTAGCCCTCTAATTCCAACACTGTATCTTCTACTTGAGATCAAAGAGTTGGTAAGTCTACCAGAAACTATCAGAGTTTTTTGTCAGCTAATTTGGAGAACATCCAACACATGTGCTGTTTACTGTCTTCTCTTAGAAGACACTTTAAACACAAACATCACAACCACTCTATGCTTCTCTTCTGAACTAGAAACAGAAAAACCCTCATAAATTATTCATTAACTATCTTGTACTAGTTGCTATATCACAGTGATTTTTAAACTGCAGGTTACTACCTATCAACTTAGTGGATCATAAGCAGCATTTCTGTTTAATAAAACAAAGGTGAAAATATCAAAGCACATAACATAGTAAGAAATGAATATTGTTTTTTTTTAAACTTCTGGAGGAAGAGGTAAAAAAGTTTGTGAAGGCTGTTATTGGCACACCTCTTAACACTAGACAGAAGACCTACAACAAATTAATAATTTTATTCAAATTGCCCAAATAACTTATGAGGGTGATAAAGATTGGGACCCTCAGGATGAGACAGGACAGCAACAGTGTTAGGTTTTCTTCAACTGTACCATATTATCCCAAAATATTTATGCCCCCCCCAAAAAAAAGTCTAGTTAGTGGATAAATATGCCACACAAATCTATGCAATATAAAATAATGACTGAAAGCCAATTTTTAATTTATAAAATAATTCACTATATAAAATAACCCACATATGCAATTTAGCAACCCTTAGCTATTGTACTATGAATGTGTATTTTCACACTACTGAGTTAGAGAAATTACAGGTGAACAACCTCCAAAATCCCTAAGCATGCTGATATACAGCATGAATCATGAGAATTAAAATTGTCATTAATCCAGTGAACAGTCAAGAGCTTGGCAATTTATTTAATTCCTGTCTAGCAATGAGGTGTCAAGGTGGGCCAATTAGGACAAGGAGCCAAAATGAAAGTAACAATCAAGACTTTATTCACTCCAACAGATGCAAGCAAGAGAAAAAAGGAGGTGCCACTCCCCAGTGTTCCACTTTTCTTTACAGAACTGTACTAGGTAAAGGTCAGGTAATTGCAGACCAGGACGAGTAACTGTCTCACTGAGGAGCCCTGAACAAAAGACTCCTGCTTCTAGGGGAAGGGAGAGGATGAAGGGCTAGGAGTGGAAAAATACTAAGTTATAAAGTAGAGAAAAGTGCCTATAAAGAGGCCTCCCAAAGGAGGTACCTGGATCCTGAATGCAAATATGCATATAAACATGGCTAGTGGGGAAGGGGGAGGGGGTCTGAATCCTTGACTGCAACTCCCTCCAGAAAACTGCAATGCACACAAGAAGACTGCAGTTTCCATCTCTACCCTCAATGAGGCCTGCCAGGCAAAGCTTTATAACAGCCTATATTGGGGCTGAAAGGTCACACATGGGAATTTGGCCTGGCACAGGACTAAATTCCTATTGCGTGTCTCTCTTTCCCTTTAATAATGTTTCTGTGGAACACTCATGAAAAAAATCCTTCACATATGACCACCATCTCTGATTATAATAGGGATTGGCTACCTACAGTTTCTGGATATCACTAGCTCTAGGACTGGTTACTACTGTCATTTGTCTCCTCACCATGTGGGAAAGCACTTACTAAGGGCAGTGTATTGTTAAAGCCATTGATGGCACATGGTGATCTCAGCTCCTTTTTATAAATGTCAGCTCAGGGATCCCCAGGGCAAGTGCAGCTCCCCATGTACTTATACAAAGATGCGTATTAATTCGATAGTGCTCCAAATCCCATTTGGAGGGGATTGAACCCGGACCCTCATACATTGGAAGCAGCGCTCAGCCACTGAGTTACACTGGCTCCCCTCCAAATCCCATTTTAACCAATTCTGTTTCCTCAACTTATTTTTTGTTAATACCATTTAAAGAGCAAATGCAAGACTGTAATTTTTCCTGCCAAACTGAAAAAAAAAAGTAAACCAGCTCAACAGTTCAACCAGAAAATTACACCGGCCACAGCAAGAGAGATTCGTGGAAGACTGTTTATAAATACTGATCTCAATAAAATCCAATGTTGCCTCAATGTTTAAAGTCTGTTTTAACACCAATAACACACGAAAAGAGAGATCATAAAAGCAAGAGAACAAGGAAAGAAAGGTCTGAGAGAAATTTGGACAACCTTCAGTTGGGTAGCAACGTCCAATTACTACAACCTTTCCCTCTTTCTAGCTTTTGCGGTCCCACTACCCCCACTCTCTTGGCCTTGAACCCGCACCTCTCACACCTAGTGAGACTACTGAACGGAAAAGACTCCAACGGCTGGTCCTCGCCTTAATCAGCCACAACCAATAAGCACCCCAGAATCCAAAGACTGCAAAACCTCACATCAGGAAAAGAACGGCAAGGGTGAAAACTGTTTTGGCCGCAGAAAGGAAGGGAGGGAAAAGCTGTTTTTGATGAGACCCGCAGGAGAAGAAAAGTGTCCCTTCTGCACCTTCCTCTCAGAAATTCCTTCTTCCCGAGAGAAAAAGACCGGGAGCGTTAAAGGAAAAGCAGCTGCGGTCGTGGCGCCTCCGTTCTGGGCCCCGGGGCACCTGAACAGGGTCGAGGCACGCCCGACACTCTCCGGGAGCCGCCCCACCTCGCTCCCCATTCCTCAACTCCTCCTCACGCACCTGGAGCTGGCAAGGACCAAGCAGTCGAGCATCTCGCAGCTAAGGCGCCGCGAACCAGGAGAGCCAACAGCCGCAGCGCCGGCGCGGCGACGGGCTGAGCGCGCAGGCGCGGGGCTCGGGAGCGCTCAGGGATGCGGTCCGGCTGGAAACAAGCTTTTCCCCTCTTCGGGCCGCGGGCGCCTCGGCGCGGCCGGCGGGTTCCTAGGGAAAAAGGACTCCAGAGGAGCATCCCCAACCCCTGTGCAGCTCATCCTGCACCGCAGTTGCTGGGGGAAAGAGAAGAAAGGAGTAAAAAATGGTGGATTTTTCGGTTCACCCCTAAACCTCGATCAGTGAAACCATGTAGCCCGGGCCAACCGTCTCAAGGCAAACTGGAAGCTCCTCAGCTAGTCCTCTCTAATGCAGAAGCCGGTGAAAGCCAAAACGCCATGTATTAGGAGCTTTCTATGCCAAGACTGTCCTCAGCACTCCGAACATTGTCAGAGTAATGTAGAGTGGAGATCGGGGCCTGGACTTTGTGGTCAGACAAAATTGGTCTCCACGTTCGGCTCTATCAACGACCTGCTAGCTGTAGACCTTATTAGAGTCTTTGAGCTTCATGCATTCCATATGTTTTGGTTGTTTACAATGTGCAAAGCCCTGTGCCCAGCGTCTTAGTTTCTTCAAATTGCTCTAATTAAGTGAAATGCATATAAAGTGCTCAGCATAATGCCTATATATATAGTAAGCCGTCAAGCTGTTTATTATTATGTTGTGTACAACAACTTTATGTAGTGATAGCATCTCATTTTAAGCTGAGGAAAATGAGGCGTAGAGATGTTAAATAATATCACACAGCCGATAAACAATGGAGATGGGGTTTGAACACTGGCAGTCTGATAATAGACCTACATTTCAGTTCACTAGTACTTCCCAAATTACAGGTGTTTCAACAATTTATGTAGGGACAATTAAGGTCAAGTGTTGTAGTACAGTTACAGGCTTGGGTGGTTCTTCATTACTGAATAATAAGATGCTGAGGTCTACTGAAGATTTGTATGTATGTGTGGTAACATACATATGACAAACTTTGCTCTTTTAGGTCTGCTTCTCTGATGGAATATCATTGAAGGAGTGGCAAAAAGGAAGTTGGGGCCACTTGTTAAGAGGCATTACAGTTTAGTCCAAAAACAAGGGCCCAGAGATGTGGTCATGGAAATGGAGAGAAGTACCAGTTTCAGGATTTCAAATTCTTTGTGCTGGCTCAATGTCTTCTTTTTATTTTTCAGTGCACCATTCTTGGAAGTACTGCAATACCAGGCTGATGCATGGAGTGGATGGAGCAAGCCCCTCTTCCACCTCCCTGTTTCAAAAATCAATTTAATATGCTATCCTCACATAACAGACATATCAGATGTTAAACTGATAAGAACAGATACTACAGCCTACCTTAGCCAAAAGGCGGAGAAGTGATTGCTCAATGTCTTCTTGATGTCATTTATCTCTTTAGGCATATTGTCTTTCAACTCAATTTGATTTTGGAAATTTGTGTGCATCTCATTAATAAGTTATCCCAAATTCTGTATCTCTTCTGGGGCTTTGATATACTCCTTTTCTTGAACTACGTCTTCCATTTTCTTAGTATGGCTCGTAATTTTTTGCTGATGCCCAGGCATCTGATTAGGATGGTAGTTTATTCAGATGCTCAATTTCTTTCTCTTTCATAGGGTTTTAGTGGCAGGAGGCTGCTGTTTGATTCTTAGGTTGATTATTAGGATTGTCCCTGTTAACTGCTCAAAACTGGGCTCTGGACTCAATAATCGGTGTCAGATCCTTTTCCTAGGGCCTTGTGAAGGGAGGCTAGAAAGGCTGGGAAAAGCCTCACATTTTTTAGTTTTCTCACATGCACTCCCTTGGTCTGCCAGCAGTTGGCGCTCTTTTGAAAACCTCAGATCAATGCCCAGTCAGATGAATTTTGACGTTGCGATTCGCCTCCGTTTTCCCTCTCTCTTCTTGGTGGTGTGCAGCTTTCACCTGGTGTCCTAAATCCTAGACCATCTTTTTCCAGGCTGTTTCAGCCAGTCCTATGCCTATTTTTCTGGAGGAGAAGAGAGTCCCATGTCTTTCTACCCCGCCATCTTCCCAGAAACCTACCGATTTAAGAAATGCTTTGGAAGTAGAACTTACAAAATATATAGGTGTATATTGAATGCAGAGGAGGTTTCACATGCAGTCACACTGGCTTCACACTTAGAAAGGCCCCACATTTAGTTTAATCCTCTGCATTGCCATCTAGAAATCTTTAAAGGTTTTTTAATAAGAGGCCTTGAATTTTTCATTTTGCACAAGGTCTCACAAATTATTTGCTTGTCCTGATTGACTGTGAGGAGTGAGGAAAAAGGAGGCTCAAAGATTACAGTTAGGTTTTGCTTAAACAGTTGGATGGATGGGATACATTTGGAGGTATAAATTTGGAAGAAAAAAAGAATTCTGAGTTAAACATATTAACTTTGAGATTCCTCTTGTACATCATGGTAAGATATTTGTTACTTGACCTACCCCCACCTCCTCATTTTCTCAATTCCTAACTAAACCCTGTTTCCCATACTGTGGTTAGGTTTCATTGACTCTAGTTCTACCTGTCCTTGCACAGCAGATTCTGCCCAATATGGGTAAAGTAGTCAACAAAACTGAGCAGACTAGTTCCTTTTAGAAGGAGAGGTGAAGGTTTATCAACCTTATCAAACCTAAAGGCTTTTCAATCTCAGGCCATGAATATTTGTGGCAGAAACTGCTCATTGTCCCCCAATATCTGTTCTTGCCATCTATCTTTGTAAGAAACCTTCTACTTTTCAGTCGGGCACATGGCCACTTGGTATAAAGACATTTACATTTTCCAGTCCTCCATGCAGCTAGGCAAGCCATTTATAACATTCTGTTTAATGGGCTATAAGGGGAAGCGGAGTGTGCAATTTCCTTAAAGGAAGGGGGCATGCTATTTCTCTCTCTTCTTCCTTCCAGCTGGCTTCCATGCATTGACAGGAATCCCAGTAGAGTGCAGCAGAAGAGGTTCCTAGTGTTGACATCATGGAGCTATGCCAGTTCTGGACTCTCTCTCTGGAGTTATAAGATAAACTCTCCCTTATTTAAGCCACCACTGTTTTGGATTTCCGTCACATGCAGCCAATGTTAATTCTAAATAATTCAAAATCCATATAATTAACACCTTTACTTTTAAGGGCACCTGAATGAATATCTGTGTCTATAAACAAAAAACTCTAATTAGAACACTTTTTCCTACTCAGGTCATGTGTAATTTAGTCTTCATTTACGTGGGAAAAAACCCTATCCAACACGTATTTTGCTTTGTCTTTTAAGGTCCTGAAAGAAATATAGACACTTGGCTAGAATCTATTGTAAAAAAAGCACCACAACTCCCTCTAGGGAAGCAGTTGATCCACATTTTCCTGTTGCCAGCTCAGATTTCATAAATCCTTGTTTAAAATTAACCCAGATCATTAAGCAACACAGAAAAAAATTTTTTTTATTACACAATAAAAATGTCTTTTAAAAAGCTGGGAAAAAAGTGAGTTTACATGTAATCTCAGATAAGGTGATCAAATATTTAAAATTGGTTAAGACACTGCCGAATCCCAAGTTGCTAGCTGCCCTGGTTTCTGTCTCAAAACACATGCTATAGTTCCCACCAGATGTCATCCAGCTTTAGGTCAGGAATTTCTGCCCCTTCTCAGGGGAGCAAATCATTGAAAATGGTAAGAAATAACACGAAAAGTGTAAATGGCAAAAACTAACTAAACTGGTATTAAAACGTTTAGTTCACATTTGGTTCTTTGTGTGACAAAGTCTGTGAGCATTTGTCAATGAATCCTGTTTAGTTTGGTGTCTTTCAAATTGGATATGGCATATTTCCTTGGAAATGAAATTCATATGGTGAGTTGTGATCAATATTTTTTAAAAAGTTATATGGACTAGAAAAGGCTAGAAAATGCCAGGGTACACTACACATAGTAAGGGTGAGCAGTTTTCAGAAATTTCTGTTTACATTTTGTCTGTGAGTCTTTATTGTGAGAGGGCAATCGAAAGAAGTTTAAAACTGCTGAATTTAATTTATGAACCTACTCACCTCTTGTTTTCTTGAATCATAAGCTGTACGATTTATGTTTTATTGCCTGATAAAATATTAAGGAATTTTAAACTTTTCATTTAATATATATTTCACATATATAACAGTAATGTTTCTTGTGAGTTTGTGGCTTCCTTGGATGGGATTTTCCCTTTCAAGCCCCACTCTCCCAAATGTTCTCCAAGGCTACCATAGGGATTTTACAAGTGTCCAAATCTGTTGGATGGTGGATTGTCTATAGGGGATTGGTCAGTGGATGGTTTGCCCTTGAGGATTGCTGGATAGATAATTTCTAAAGGCAAAATTGAATTTACCCAGGTGAATAACAAAAGGAAGGACAATCCAGGTAGAAGGAGCAATGTGCATTAAACAAACAAAAAGAAACACCATAGTATATGGATCCACAATCTCTTAACTGCAATTCCAAAATCCAAAAAGTTCTAAAAACTGAAAGCTTTTCCTTAACCTATTAAGCAGGAAAACCTGATTTGATACAATCTGACTCATGAATAAGCTGAATTTGTCAGAAACCCTTCAGGAAACAGATGGCATTCTCAAATTGGGATAGTTTGAAAAGGATTTAATAGAGACAACTTAGGTGGGGGTGGTGTGCCAAGACACCACAAGGGACAGTGCTGTAACCTGGCACTAATAACAGCAGAATTAGAGGACTAGAGGACTAGAGAGGAAAGTGGTTCTTGGAACCCAGAAGGAGAGAATTGTGGGAAAAGAACTGCCTTAAGAGCTGCAGTGAGTGTCATCATCCGACAGGCAAGAGAAATACCCCAACCTCCCTCAGATAGACTGTTGGTCTCCCTGTTGGTCTTACTTCATCAGAAGTCTGGGGCCAATGGATTGCAGAGCTGATGCCCAGATAGGTGTTTCTGAGACCAAAGAGCAGGGTGGAATAGGATAATAGTTCTAGATGAGTCAATATAAGCTATCTGGCTTAGTGATAAAACTGGACCTAAACTGACCTGAGACCTTTGGTCGCCCTATCACACTTAATATGAATATTCTAGGTGTGCAGCAGAGATATTTATGTTGTTGATGATGAACTGATGTCTTAGACCCTGCAGGGGTATTGTGTGATATACAGCATAAGCATGGGATTATCCAATATCTAAAAAGTATGAATTCTGAAACACATCTGGTTTCAAGGATTTCTGTTTAGAGAACACAGGCTTGAATAAAGTGAATTGGAGGGAAGCCGACTTGGCTCAACAGATAGAGTGTCCGCCTGCCACATGGGAGGTCCGCGGTTCAAACCCCCCCCACCCGGGGCCTCCTTGACCCATGTGGAGCTGGCCCATGCTCAGTGCTGATATGCAAAAGGAGTGCCCTGCCACGCAGGGGTGTCACCCGCGTAGGGGAGCCCCATGCGCAAGGAGTGCGCCCCATAAGGAGAGCTGCCCAGTGTGAAAGAAAGTGCAGCCTGTCCAGGAGTGGCACCGCACACACAGAAAGCTGACACAACAAGATGACGCAACCAAAAGAGACACAGATTCCAGGCGGCTGACAAGAATAGAAGGGGACACAGAACACATGGCAAATGGAAACAGAGAGCAGACAACTGGGGAGGGGGCATAAATAAAAAAATAAATCTTAAAAAAAAAAGGATCGGAGACACTTCCATGTGGCTGGAAAGTTTTACCTGTGTGGGGAAGGGGGTGGGAGTTGGTGACAGCATCATATCATATGGAGGTCAGGAGAAAAGGTTGGAAAGGAGGAGCTATGGCATAAAGAGGATTTTATGCCAGGCAGAGTTTGGACTTGGTTGTAAATGGTAGATAATAAAGAATTTTAAATGGGGATGCCATGATAAGAGATATGTTTTAGAAAAATTTCTCTCCACTACAGTGTGTAAGTTAGGTTTGACTCTCCTGGGCAACAACACTGGGTTTAGGATTTCTCTCACACCTCAGAGTAGAGACAGAGCAGGGCAGAGGAAGAAGAGAGATGTGAGAGTTACTGTACCTAGTAACATCCATGACTACCTGAGGTGACCAGGGAAACATATGCTAGGGGCAAAGAGACATCATTGATAATTCTTTCAGGTGTCATCTTTGATGCTGCTTAGTAAATTGTTTAACAAGTCATTTGCCAGCATTGGAGAAGCATTTAATTGTTAGTCAACTAAGAGAGGTACTGTTCTCTTGCTTTTGGAATCATAGATTTTTCTTTTTAAGAGGATCAAATAGGAGTCCATAGCTTTTAAGAAACAATATCCAGCTAGTCAACAGTGGAACCAGGACTGTTCTAATTCTGTGCAGTATTGTTTTTAATCACACCATACTGCCATTCCATTTTCTCTCTTTAAGTTTTAGTGAGAATAAAAGCCCAAAATCCATACCAGTCACAAAATACAAGTGCAGTAAAGCTAGCCTAGTAATTTATACACAATTATGGGAGAACTGGTTCATCAAGTGGTCAGAAGATATATCTCATGATTTAGTTTGTCAAACTTACACATAGACTCGTTATCATTGATTATTTTTTAAATCTTTCTCCAACTGTTCATTTCCATATTCGTGTTTGTGCTTTAGTTCTTGTGCATTTGGTGACTCTTATCTGTCACCAGCAAGTACAAGTCTATAAAGTACAAATTAATTTTATTTTCACCTCTTCACCCCACTTTCAGCACATTCTCCAGAGGTTACTATTCTTAAGAGTATTGTGTGTGTTCTGTTCTTGGGTGATTTTCTACAAAAATGGCATAGTACTGTCAGTGTGTTCTACAACTTACTTTTTTCACTTAATATGTTAGGCATATTTTTTCATGTAAATATGTGTAGATTAACCTAATTCTTTTTAATGATTGCCCTGTCTTCCATTGCATGAATATTCTTTAATTTTGCCATTCTCTTACTGATGGGTAAAGAGGTTCTTTTTATGACAAATAATCCTGCAAATTAGCATCCGTGTAGTACTTAGAGAACCTTACTCTCTGAGGTCCTTAGTCAAAGTATATATTTTGTAGGAATTGACATCTCTTTTCTCTTAAACAAACAGAAGTCATTCCTACTAGTCTATAGACATAGCAGCAAAAACCATTTTAATGATTTTTAAGCAAATGATAAAGGTGACAAAAGGAGTCCAGATCCAGTTGGGAGTATTAATGTCTTGCTATTTTCTCTTTCAGCTCCCTGAACTCAGCTTCTTAACAAGGTAATTCTGGAGATTACTCTTAAAATGTTTCTTTAGCATTCATACCTTTTATCCCAAGAACATCATAGAACCACAGACACAAGAAAGAATCTCCATGCTAACAAGGTGGAAGTTGTTAAAAGTTAAAAGCAGTATTTCCTCAGTAAGGAAGTGAGAATGCTAAGGACCCGGCATCTGAGACATTTTCCAACTCTCTGTCCCCATCCTCCCACCCAGTTAACAACTCACTGTGAGAGGAGCTGAACCTGATGTTTAGATTCTACAGCTTGGGGTTATGTCACTCAAACATGGCTCATGTTGCCCAAAATATCATGTGAAAATTCCCCTCCTCCTCACTTGTAGAGGTTTCTCCATTTGGTGCTCAAAGAAGCCCAATATTTCAGTGGTCTGTTTTAGGTGCTAAAGTTCTCATGAGAAATATCTTATTTAGGTTAAAAAGAAAATGGACAGATATTAGATATCTACTTTTCAGACAACTGTTAGTGCATTCTTTATGTTCAACGAAATATTATAACAAGAAGAGGAGAGGACCTGCAAAAACACGTCATGGAAGAAATTAAGCCAGATTTCAGAAACATAAGCACCATGAAAACTGTCTTGATTCTCTGAAAATCTGTGACTTTCTGAACAGAAGAAAAGAGCTGGAAACTCACTGACAATATATATTTATATCCCACATTTTCCTAAAGTCTAATATTACGACTATTAGAAATACAGCCAATTTTTATTTATTCCAGGGCTGATGAGTCAGATCTGAGATTTTATGTCTCTTGCTACTGCTTCCCGTCTATCCCAACCCTGCAAAACATGTGGAGTTGTTATCTCTTAATATGGTTAGATTTCCAAAGGAAACTGTATAGTGCTTCACCTCCTAGTAGGCAGATTAATAGGATAAGGGATCACTCATATTCTCTGGAGTAGTTGACTGAAGCCTTTGGTGAAATACTCTGACCTAGTAGTTATATATTCTTGTCTGCTGTATCATGATTTAGTTTCACAACAAAATTGAGTACCTTACTTCCTCATATTGTCACTAACAGGCAATGGGGACCCAACCCAGCTTTCAACTCCAGGTTCAGCATAGAATCGTACCTTATAGAACTTTGGGGGAGATTTTGATACTGAACAAAGGAGGGGAAAGGGCATGCTATGGTTAGTCACTGAAGTACCCACAGTGAGTAGGCATTCAAACTCTCAGACTTTGATTAAAACACTAAGAACTAGGCTGTAGTAGATACAACTACAGCCGACCTATAATCAGGTACTTTATGTGTTGGTTTGTTCATTTTATACTTCAGCTTGTTCCAGAAAGTTAAACAAAACTACCATAGGATTCCTTCTTCTAGGAGAATGAAAGGAAAAGATGGATCTCTCATTTCTGTACTTTCTCCTTGGCCTGCAAAAAAACTCTATTTAACTCTGTAGTAGTTTCTTTTCAAACTTAAGTTGCTCAAACAAGTGTACTCTTTACCCTCCAACTTGACCCTATTTCCTGATGAATGGTCTTTTCATTTCTTTGCTAAGTGCTTAAGGTTTTCACATTTTGCAGTTTTCTCTGATAAATAGCTCTAGGCATACCTGCTTCTGAAATCATAGACAATCATAAAATCTTAGGTTTTGAAGCTTAGAGACCATTTAATCCAACCCCCTCATTTTATAGTTAACAAAATTGAGGCCCCAAGAGAGCAAATAACTTGTTCAATGTTATCCAGCTGATTTGTAGACGGGGAAGAATTTTCCCAGGCTAATTTTTTGACTTGGTTAGAAATACAACTAAAAGAATTTTAAAGGGTACATACTTGATCCTTTTGAATATAATAAGAATATAATTTTTAGAGCCAAATTTACAAAATCACATCTTCTAATCTGGAACAAAATTGTGATGTGAGAAATAGTAAATGAAGTTTGGGATTAACATGTTTTAAAATAGACCTCTTATTACAAGTCTGACCTTAGGTGTTTGAATTAATTGAGGGTTGGCTGGGTCAAAACTATTGCTTTGCTTTAGCCAATGAACTCCATTTTTTTTATTGGGTTGAAGGGACAATGGACCAACACAAACAGAGAGAAAGAATCTCAACATGGGAATCAGGAAAGGCTCAATAATCTATTGTCATTATTATTAGTATTTATAAAATATCACCCTTTGTGTCTACAAGATCATGACTCTAGTTTGGCAATATGAAGTCCAGACAAGAAATTATAAGTTAGCTTTGTTTCAAGAACTTGTATGTAGCTAGAGACGAAGAGGAAAAGTCTGTGACTTCCCTGTGTTCTTTCTACTGTCCACTTACTCCAGATACAGTGTCCTCCTATGTGCACAAATGGCTCCTAGAGTCATTGAAGAGTAATTCGTCTTGGTCTAGGCCTTTCTTTGCAAGACAGCATATCCTATAAAGAGATCCATCCCTAACATTCACAGGCCTAGGGAAAATGTGTAAATCTCCCCTCCAAAGATCTCCCTCCCTTTGCTCCATACTTACCTCGAAGACATTTGCATATAGTGGGTAGACTCCACTCTACACATCTTAGCTCTATCCACACCTTGAAACACACATTCTAGGAACACCTCCCCTTTGACCACCCATAGGGAAGTGCAGTCTGTCCTTTAGAGGCAAAGTTGGGTAGAAGCCCAGGAAGACCCTGGAAACAGGCTTGGGGCTTTATTAGCAGGGAATTCCAAGTTTTCTGGGTGGGGGAAACTTGGTATAGAAAAGCAAAAGAAGATTCCAGGGGGGGAAAGGCCCTTGGCCACAGAGATTCACCACCCTTGGAAGAGGAGGAGGGACAGAAGGGAGACAGTCAGGATACTCTAAAACTTAGGACCCAGAACAGAAGTCCTGGTTGACGGGATCAAAAGCAGTATCCACCACAAGGAAACCCTGGACCAGAGCCCTACTGTGTGGATTACTGCTTGGGTTGGACCTGTACAAGGAATGGAGGCAAAAAAAAAAAAACAACCTTGGACTGTCAGAAAGAGGCAACCTTAATTTCAGCAAGTAATTATTTTTACCACACCCTTACCCCACCAGACAGCTCCCTCATCTGTCTGCTCTTTGTCTGCTCATCTTCTTTAGAAGGCACCAGGAACCAAACCTGGGAGCTGTCATGTGGGAGGCAGGTGCCCAACCATTTGAGCCACTTGTGCTCCCTGCTGGTTGCAGTGTCTTGCTGGTTGTGGTGTCTTGCTGATTGGGGCATCCTGCTGGTTGTGGCATCTGTTCATCTCCTTTAGGAGGCACTGGGAACTGTACCTGGAGCCACATCTGCTCCTAGTAATTATTTTTTGAAACAGAGAAGGTGTTTAAGAGCTGTTTTAAAACTATGTTCTAACACTATGTTGGAATGCAAATGAATTTCTAAGATTATCTAATAAAGAAGGAATGAGACCAGGTCAGACTGCAAGTTAGCAAAAGAGCTCAGGCAAAAACTTAGGCTTCCAGGCTCTCCTCTCAGGACTGGGTTCATTTCATGACCTGGTGCTGGATCCCTTTTAAGCAAAATGGAGGAAGGATGGCAACAGGGAAGTTGTTAACGCTGTATTTCTTTTCAGTGAACATGACACAGTAGAGCAGCGAATACCAACAGCTTCTGCTGAAACTGCACATTAAAAACCAGTCAGACTGTGTGCATATGTCAGAGAGAGAGAAGGGAAGAGAAGGGAGAGAAGGGAAGAGAAGGAAAAAGAAGGGAGATGGGGCCAATATCTTGTAGGGATTGAGCATCAGAGAAGCTTTTTCTTCTCTTATGAATCAAAGCTACTGCAGTGGCATCAGTGCTATGCACTTCACTTGGGATGTTTGGTGCAGTGGGAAGAGGTAGCGACAAGGAAGGGAGCAATGGGAGCTCACAATGACCCCTCACTCTCACTCCCACTTTGGAGTTCCACTCATACCCTCCCAGGTTATCAGCAGTGTTTGTTTTAAACATAAAGCCCAGGAAATAAAATACATTAAAATGGCAAGAATGGCCTATGTATTGATAGAGAGTGTTAAAACAAATTAATATTTGTAGTCTATGAAAAAAGAGAATTAGACTGGATCACAGAATTTGTATTCCAGTCTCAGCCCTGTTGCAAGCCATTTAATCTCACCGAGTCAGTTTTCCCAAAGGTAAAGTGTAAATAAGAAAACAAGTTCTTAATATTTATAACAGCAAGAAATGGAGGGGAAACCTAAATGCCCAACAACAGTGAAATAAATTATGGAATATTTATATGGTAGAATATCGTCAACATTAAAAATTACGATTTTTAAAAATTTTGGGTGATAAAGTAAAAATTTACAATATAATGCTAAGTGAAAAAAGCATGGTACAGAAACTACATATATAAAATTATACCAATTTTAGACAATATACATACTTGAATTAAAATACTTGAAAAATATATAAAAATGTTATAACTATTATCTCTGAGTGGAAAGATTAGAGGTGGCTTTAATTTTCTTTTTATATAGTATTTTTCACTATTTTCAAATTGAATTTAATGAACACATACAAATTTTATAATCAGGAAAAGATGTTTTTAATGGAAACAATGCTTTAGCCTAATTCATAAGTATGTTGTGAAGAAAACAGAAATAATATATGTTTAAAAACTCAATTCTGAGAAACATATGCTAAATAATACAAGTACTTCAGTATGTTTATATGTATGTAGTATTCGTTTATTATTTATTTATTATCCCACTCAACCCCCTGAGGTGGCTCCCTTGTCTGCCTACTCATTGTCTTCTTTAGGAGGCACTGGACCCAAACCTGGGACCTCCCATGTGAAAGGAAGGTGCCCACCCGCTTGAGCCACTTCCTCTCCCTGCTGGCTGCAGCATTTGCTGGTTGCAGTGTCTGCTTGTTGTGGCATTTGCTTGTCTTCTTTAGGAGGCCCTGGGAACCGAACCAGGGAATTCCCGTGTGGAAGGCGGGTTTCCAACTGCTTGAGCCACATTCGGTCTCCCAAGTACTATGTTAAAGGACGTTTTTGATATATGTCTCCATGCAGTTTTTTATTTTATTAATAATGAGTAGATGTGCATGGGAGTCATTGTCATTGTCTCAGTATTAGAGGAGCACAACATGTATGCCCTTAACCACTTCAAAACTATTTCTGTACACTGAACCTGGTATCAAAGAAAAAGCAACAGAAAAAAAAAAAGAAGTCAAATTGACCTTGATTGTCATGCCTCAATTTTATCCAGTCATCGCGGGGGGCGGGGGGGGATGACCAACTCTGGCATGAGGTAGGTAGGGGTGATTTCAATTTCAGTTTCTCTTGTCAGCAAGCAATGCGCACCCTCTCAAGTCCTTTTTCCATGGAAGCACCTTGCAAGTTGAAGGAGTGGTAAGATGGGTCGTGAGGAAGTAAAAGCATGCAGGAAGCTGAGCTAGAGGTGGGCTCAGTACCTGAATTGAAGTTGGCATTCCTGATAGGATAAAGTAGGTATTGACTACCATTTATAGACCACTGTCAAGCACTTAGTTGACATGATTTCATGTAATATAATAATTTTATGAGGTAAGTCATGTCATTCCTTTTTTTTTTTTTAAATAATTAAGAAACCTAGTCTCACAGAGGCAAAATAACTTGTCCATGATCACGTAGCTAATAAATGTTGAACTAGTGGGGAAGCAGACTTGGCCCAATGGATAGGGCATCCGCCTACCACATGGGAGGTCCATGGTTCAAACCCAGGGCCTCCTTGACCTGTGTGGAGCTGGCCCATGTGAAGTGCTGATGCGCACAAGGAGTGCTCTGCCACGCAGGGGTGTCCCCTGCATAGGGGAGCCCCACGTACAAGGTGCACACCCCATAAGGAGAGCCGCCCAGCGCAAAAAAAGTACAGCCTGCCCAAGAATGGCGCAGCACACACGGAGAGCTGACACAACAAGATGGTGCAACAAAAAGAAACACAGATTCCCAGTGCTGCTGATAAGGATAGAAGTGGTCACAGAAGAACACACAGCGAATAGACACAGAGAGCAGATAATGTGGGGGGGGGGGGGAAGAGGGAGAGAAATAAATAAAAAATAAACCTTAAAAAAAATGTTGAACTAGAATTTGAATCCATGTTTTACTTGTTCTGAATTTTATGCTTTTTGCTCTGGAGTCCAATAAATTGCAGAATTGGTTAACGTCAGATTCACCCAAGGAGAGTTTTGAAAAATACAAATTCCTAAAACCTATCCCTAGAAAGTCTGACTTCTAGGCCAGAAATGGGACAAAGGAAACTGCATTTTTTAAAAACTTATTTTTATTTTTGTCTTTTTTAAAAAAAGATAGATCACAAAAAAAGGTTACATTAAAAAATATAAGAGTTTCCCTTATATGCCACACCTTGCACATTGATGATTTTCTGGTCAGGGAAGTTTAAAGACTCCTGCTCCATTCCAGAATGCTGCTCCCACATCAGCAATGAGACAGGACAGTTGTTGTACATGGGCTCTGAAGAGTCAGCCTAGTGGTCAGTGACACTGGGGTGGAGGGGGATACATGTGACCATCACACACTGCGTGTAACTGCCCACTCTTGGCCTTGCCATTTCTTCCTCCCATCTTTCCTGCTCATAGGGTCAGAATTGGGGAAAACCAGCCAATCAAGCAGAGTGCTAAAACAAAAACTATAAATGAAACATGATAGAGGATGTTATCATTAGTAAAACCCTTAGAGAGAATTGTGTTTATGGTTGAAAAGAAGCCTCTTGGGATGGGGATTGAAACCACAGAGGAGAAGCTGAGGGGTTACTACCACAACTTTTTCTTCAAACTTAGTCAACTTTTCTAAAGTATTTAATAGATATAATTAAAATATTGGATTGAAGAGACACAAAATCATTGACCAGGCATGTGCACCCCCATATCCTGCCCTATTTTTCACACCAGTTCCTCACATTACCTCCCCTCTCCTCCAGGTCTCTGCACATCTATTCCCATTGCTTACGACACTCATTTAATCTCTTACTTCTTTCCCTTCACTTATCTCATTTTTGCTAGTTTTTCAGGTGTTAGCTTAAAAATTACTTTCTCAGGAAGGCTTCTCCAACTTTCAGGTCAGAACATAAAACCTTAGTTTATATTCTTAGAACTCCCTACCAAAGAACTCTTCACATATCATTGTCATTACTTATCCACTTGCCCGTTTCCGCCTAAAAGGTGATCTCTACGAAGGCAGGGACTTTTTTTGTCTTGTCCATCACTGTTTTCTCCTTAAAGTCCAGTGCTCGTTAAGTTTATATTGAGTGACTGAATGAGCTGAGAGTCTAAGGCTATGGGAATAGAGAGCCTTCCTACTTAGTAGGGTCAAGGGCTGAGACTGGAACTGTGATTAGTTCACAGGCACTCTGGCATAGAGAGTCCTTAACTTCACCAAAGCTCAACCTTATCCATTTTATGGTGCCAAGAATCTCTGGATGAGAATCAGGAGCACAAGTTTCACCCAGGTGGGTGACCTTTGGCCAGGTGCTTAACCTCTTCATCTCTCAGAGCTTTTCAGAGTAGCAAAGTAAAGTGTAGGAAAGCACTTTGAAAACAATACAAATGTGAATCTGCGTTTCTTGAGACATAGAAAAGATGTGGTCATCTTTAAAGGGCTGCAGCTGGGATGGAGGATCTGTGTTCTGGTTCCCGTTTTTCCCACCTCAAGCCATATGTCTGGTAGAGTCAGTGCAGTCACACTTTGGAGCCCCTCATCAAGCCCCACTCATCAGCGTCATTATCTGGTGATTCATACAATTTGTGTGTTATTGCAAAGGAAATGGGAGGAGGAGAGAAAACAAAGTGCAGCATTTGCTAGTGTAAGAATGTGGTAGATCTGTCAAAAACACTTTCCAGATTCCTCTTTCTCTAGGGGATAATTTCTGCTGGTATTTTGAGAATGCAAAATTAAATACTTGTACCAGAACTGCCATCTCTAAGTTGACAATGCTAGAACTCTCCCTCAGCTTCTTAACATGAGAGCTTTTAAATAATAGTTTGCTTTAATAAAGTACCGTATGGATAACATTTTAGGACAGGCAGTCAATTGGTGGTAAGAAAGAAAAACAAAGATCAACTAAAAATAAGGTAAAGAATTGGAAGCAGGGTTGCCAGATTAGGCAAATAAAAATATTTGGGACATATTTATACTAAAATATTAATAGTTGCTTATCTGAAATTCAAATTTAACTGGGTGTCCTGTATTTGACAACCCATATGGTAAGGCCTTTCTTTTTCCCTTAGTTTTATTCTAATTATTCCATAGTGGAAAAGTAAAATGTTGTTTTGTAGAAATATTTGTTCAGTAGTATTTTAAAGGATACATTGTTTAAATGCTTTGAATATTATAATTTAATTCCTTTAAAATTAAATTTCCCTTCAAAATAGAAATTCTTTGTCTTCATCTTTTTATATAAGAGCTTAGAATTTAATTTGCCTTTTCAAATCTTTCATGTACTTCCTGGGGTTTTCTGTGTTTTAATTTTAAATCAAAAAGAACTTTTATCATTTTTTTATTGTATTATAGTTCAATAACGTGTATTACCATATATTATCTGAAGATAAATTTAAAAAAAATCACCACCTGACTCAATGGGAAATCTTAGGCATTGCCTGGTGTAAAGAGACAAAAGACATGGAAATTGTTCCTTAAAATTGTGACTAGCCACATAGACGAAACTCTGGAAAGTGTGGTTTTGCTTCTTTTTAGTGATTGGAAACCAGGCTAAATCCCTCAAGTCAGTGTTTCCCAGTCCTAGAGCAGGAAATTTCAAGACCTTTGAGCTTTTCTCTTGGGCTAGTAAAACTGGTAATCAATAGATGGATCTGGAGCCTGGCAAGAAATCCACATGTCATTTGGTACCCCATGAAGTTGGCTGCTGGAAGAGCCTCACAAGATTCTGACATTGATAATGAGATTTCCTCTGAAAGCCAGTAGAAGCCCTGGATATTCTCCAGGGGCCTTTTTATTGGGCCCTCCTGGGAAATTGATGGGTGGGGTAATCAATCAAAACAGCAAACAGCTGGGACTCCTCCTGTGCCATTAGGAAAGGGGCAGAATAATTAATGGTTTAAAAAGCTAGCACACTCAGAGACAACCAAAGTAGATACAACCCCAGGTACAGGTGCTCCTGAGGTCTACGGAGACACACAGGTTCTATGGTCATGGCAGATGCCTCTGGAGTTCAGTGCCTTGTCAGTGGGCCCTACTTTGGAATTTGTGTTCCTGAGTGTTATGGAATTGGACTCAGATGTGACCTTTCTACACATGCCTCTTCTATCACTTTTACTGAACCTGTGGCACTGGGATTGGTGTATACTCAGGAGACTTGAATCTCTGGACTGTGCATGTACCAGCTGGGCCCTGAGCCTCAGCAGAGTTGCAACACCTACTTTCTAGTTCGTTGGTCTTACCCAGGCCAGCTAACAGGGAGGTGAGGATGGTCAACTACCACACCAGGGAACTGAGAGAGTCTATGGCTGCAAGCAGGAGAATTCCATTCATCAGCCATGTGGGATCTAAACCCCTCTCAATTTAAAGGCAGAGTGGATATCACCACCCCAGGGTCTTCAGGGTGGAGGAATAAAATATGGATTAGAGTAGACTTACTGGTATTGTACTATAGAGTTATTGTGACTCGAGCAATGGAAGAAATTATATCATTGATGTGGAGACAATGGCCACCGGAGTTGCAGAGGGCAGGGAGTGGGAAGAAGAGATGTGATGTGGGGGCATTTTTGGGACTTTGAGTTGTCCTAAATGATATTGCAGAGACAGATGCTGAATGTTATATATCCTGCCGTAACCCACTGAATAAACTGGGGGGAGTGTAAACCACAATGTAAACTATTATCCATGCGGTGCAGCAGTGCTCCAAGATGTATTCACCAAATGCAACGAATGTGCCACAAAGATGAAAGAAGCTGTTGATATGGGAGGAGTGGGGTGGGGTGGGTATGGGTAAATGGGAAACTCTTACATTTTTTAATGTAACAATTTTTTGTGATGTATGTATCTTCAAAAAAATACGATTAAAAAAAGGAAAAAAAAACCCAAAAGCTAGCACAAAGATTTTTGCTTTCTTGCTCTCTCTTGCGCTCTCTTGCCTTCGCCCAGACCCCGATGCCTGTTCTGGTGCCCTGTTCCTGCCCTCTGCACCCTGTTCTCACTGTTTTCCCCTGCCATGATTACCATTAAGCATAACCTGGGCATTTATAATCTATAATGGGAAATTGTAGTCTCTAAATCAGCCCGCTTTATCACTTTTCAGCCCCTTCCTCTCTAGCTGGGACCCATGATCTGTTCTTTTCTCCCATTTCTTTTCTCTCTCTACCTTAATAAATTACTGGCCCAACTAACCCAACATGCTCTTGAAGTTCATTTCTGCAGTATAATCAAGAACCTAGACAAAAACTGGTAACATGACTTCTCTATGGGCTACCTTGAATAATAAAATTTCTCTTTTTCCTAACGATTTTATTTTCTGATTTCAATAGCAATCGTTTTATTCCCCCAAAGAGATAGTTTTGGAAATACAGAAATGTACACAGAAGAAAATTAAATTATCCAGAAAGAAAATTAAAATTTTACATTATTCCATTATCCCACTTACCAAAGATAAGCATTACTAAGTAAAATGACTGATTATGCAAGATTAAAAGCAATGGAAGTATCTCAAATGCAAAGTGAAAGTCTCTCAGTTATTCTCCCCATCCTGTCCCACATTCCAAAGATAGCCAATTTTAACATAATAAAAACATCATTCATATTATTATTTAAGTAATTCCTGTAAAAGCCACTACTGTAGTATTGCAGATTGATTCTTTGGGAAAAAGAATCTGAGATCTGTGCGCAGAAAGTTTACTTGTGAGTGCTCTTAGAATCAACACATGGGGCAGAGGAAGAAGTTGAACTATGCAGCAACCAAGGCCGTGGCCAATCCCAGGAGGAGAGCTGGGACTGGGAGAGCACTTCAGCATTCTCCAAAATTGAAGCAAGGGGGCTGAGCCTTTATGTATCAGCAAGATCAGTCATTGGATGCAAGCTATCCTAGGAAGATAGCATGCCCTTGGGTAAGACTGTGCTCTTCAGCCAGGGCAATTCTGAAGGAGTGATTCATCTGAGAGCTGTCAACAGAAGCAGAGTGCCTCAGACCTGAAAAATGTGGGGACATGGAATTCTGCAGAATATTCCACTGACTCCTCTACATGTAGTGTGATTGAACCCACAGGGAATGAAATATAATACTATTACCAAACCTTAGCAGCTCTAGTGATAATATCTCAAGCACTAACTTTCAATGAATCTTTTTAAATTTCATTTCAGCTTTTCTATTTCTCTCCATCATATTCTTGACTATTTCTAATTTTTCCCTTCTATATTGAATTTCTTTTGGGTTTTGGTAGAATACCTTCTCAAGCACCTTTTTCAAAGTTGGTATGTAGGTGGTCCAACTTCTGAGCCCCTTGTTTGCCCAAAAATGTCTAGTCCAAAGTATCAAATTGTTTAGCCTTCACACTTGATTGATAAATTGACTAGTTATAGAGTGTCAAGCATGAAAACATGTTCTCTCAGAACTTTGGAAGGTATTGTTATATTATCTTCTCTCTCTCTCTCTCTCTCTCTCTCTCTCTCTCTCTCTCCCCTTCTCCCCTCCCCTGCCCCAGTTGTCTGCTTTTTGTCTATTGGCTGTGTGTTCTTCTTTGTCCACTTACTTTGTTGTCAGTGGCATGGGAATCTGTGTCTTTTTGTTGCGTCATCTTGTTGTGTCAGCTCTCCGTGTGTGCGGCACCATTCCTGGGCAGGCTGCACTTTCTTTCACACTGGGCAGCTCTCCTTATGGGTGCACTCCTTGCGCATGGGGCTCCCCTACGCGGGTGACACCCCTGTGTGGCAGGGCACTCCTTGCGCACATCAGCACTGCTTGTGGGCCAGCTCCACACGGGTCAAGGAGGCCCGGGGTTTGAACCGCAGACCATGTGGTAGACAGACGCCCTAACCACTGGGCCAAGTCCGCTTCCCTAGCACTGCTCTTCAAAGGGTGTTGCCAGTCTGAATCTCATTGCTTTATAGACAATCTGATTTTTCTCTCTGAAAGGTTTAGGATTTTCTTTTTATTCTTGTAATTTTGAAATTTTATCAATATATATCTAGATTTGGGCCTTGTTTTCATTCCTTGTGTTCAGCAATCAATGCAATTGGTTTTTATTCTAGTTTTATGGAAAATTTCATATGTATTCAAAACTAGAAGGAATATCAATATAAACTTCCATGTATCACCACTCAGGATGAACAATATCACCTCATGGCTGTTAGAGAAAAAACGGTGCTCACTGGGACATGGAGACTGACATGATTGTAGGTAGAAAGGTTATTGGTAAGGTGTCCCAAAGGAGGGGGTCTGAAGAGTAGACTTCAGCCCCCCCATGAGCATAGTAGGGGTCTGAGGAGAGACTTCAGACCACCTCTGGCAGAGGCGGTCATGAATTTATACAGTACATCTATAAGCAGGAACATGCTTAGTTAGTGGGAATGGATTGGGTCTTGGGTAAGACCCAAGGGTCAGTAGGGATGGCCGGTGGTGGGGGGTTAGGGGTAGTGAATTCTAAGGATGCAGGAGGGGTTGGTGGTGTCATGTGGCTTCTTTGTCTATTCTTGTAAGGAAATGAACTGTATCTGGATGCGTAGACTCTGGATGGGGGCTGTTCTATGTCATGGGATGTGACTCCTTTGTCTATTCTTGTAAGGAAATGAACTGTATATACATAGGCTCTGGATAGGGGTCGTTCTATGTCACAGTATGTGGCTCCTTTGTTTAAACTTGTGACAAAATGAACTGTATCTGAACATGTGGGCTCTGGATGGGGGGCTGTTCTATGTCACAGGAATGCAAGTTACTGTTGACCATTGTAAACCTTGAGGTCAGTTAATCATTATAAACTTTGCAAGGGAGAAACCGCTAACATTCCTAACTCTTTGGTTTTATATATATATATATATATATATATGGTAAGGTGCCTAAGTAGGGATGTAAGGTTCTGCACTGGACAGAAGGGTGATGGGGTTTGGGGCATTCACTCAGTCTAGCTACTTTCTGCTCTCAAGAGGCGGCGAGGGATTTCCTTCCATCTTGCCCTGTGGGTTCTGTTTCTGGTTCTGGAGAGTCTGGTATTGGTGTTCATGTAGCAGAAAAATGCCATTTACATATTCTTGAGGTGTTGATTATAAGATTTGGCATATGAATTGGACAAGGAGCTGTAAGGGACAAGGATTAAAGAGAAGCAGCAGCAATAATATCAGTAGTGGTGTTATGAGGGGTAAAAGGATGGGTTTCAGGGGTGAGGAGAGGTAAGAAAGAAATGAGCATAGCCATGATTGATTTCTGTAGTTATTAACGATTTCTATGCTTTTACCTGTCTAGTTCTGTTAATATAAAAACAGCAATAGCGATTGAGGAAGTAGATAAAGGTTCCAAATATTTTAGGAGGCTTCGTGTTAATTAAAAAGGAGATCGATTTACTTCCAAACTTGATGCTAACCCTTGGTTCAGACTTACTGATGGAGATGTGGGGCTTCTTGAACCAGGGACCCATCAGTTGTTTGTTGTTAATCTGAGGAGATCTGGAAAGGAGGATCTTAGCTCCAGGTTGGCAGGGTGTGCTGGAGGAACTTTTCTGGAAACAGTGTTTACAGGACGGTGCAACTTCCAATGATCTTTACAATGACATACTGGGCCAGGCCCAGTGGAGGCCTGGAATTGGGGCAGGAGTGTGCCCTGTGCCCTTCCTTTCTGCACTTAAAACAGGGTCCTGGAGGTGGCCAGAGAGAAGAAGGGGGGTTAGGTTTCTAAGAATTGAACCTGAGGGCAGCAGCCAGGAGGGAGCCTTTATTTATTTATATTTATATTTTTAAATTTATTTCTCTTCCCTTCCCCCTGCCACCCCCCAGTTGTCTGCTCTCTCTGTTCATTCACTGTGTGATCTTCTGTGTCCACTTGTATTCTTGTCAGCAGCATGGGAATCTATCTTTTTGTTGTGTCATCTTGCTGTGTCAGCTCTCTGTGTGTACGGCACCACTCCTGGGCAGGCTGCACTTTTTTCACGCTGGACAGAACTCCTTATAGGGCGCACTCCTTGCGTGTGGGGCTCCTCTATGCAGGGGCCACCCCTGCATGGCACGGCACTCCTTGCACACATCAGGACTGTGTGTGGGCCAGCTCATCACATGGGTCAAGGAGGCCCGGGGTTTGAACCGTGGACCTCCCATGTGGTAAGCAGACGCCCTAACCACTGGGCCAAATCTACTTCCACAGGAGGGGGTCTTTAGCCTGATCTCATTTGTGTTTTGCTTATTTGGCTTCCTCTTCTCTATTGTTAAAGATCTTAAAAGCTGTTTTAATCAGGTTTTCTGAGGGGTTTGAGGGCTTTTTTCCTAAATTCTGTAATTTTTTCTAATGCCTGGGTGAAGATTATGTGATAAAGTGGGTGTGTAGGTATAGCTGACCAGAGGTTGGCTTGGGATTTAAATTGGTGTATTTAAGGAGAGACTTTTATAATCTGTTTATAAAAGCAGGTGGATTTTCATCCAGTTTTTGTGAAATCTATTTAATTTTGTCATAATTAACTGTCTTAAGGGCAGCCTTTCTCATGCCTTCTATTATACAAGTTAAAAAGAGGACCACTTGGGGAAGGTTAGCAGATTCTGGCTGAGAGTTCCAGGGTGGATTGGTGGTTGGAGCTGCGGTGGGGCTTGCTGGGGGTTCAGTGGGGTTCTGAGTGTGCATGGGATCTGCGAAAGCAGGAGCAGCCATTCAAACGCGGGCTTTTCTTCAGGTGTCGTTGAAGAGGTAAGGATAATGTCTATGTTCTGATATGTGTGATTGTAAAAGTGCATGAGGTGTTGGAATTCTTTGATGCATATGGCAGGATTTTCAGAGAACGAGCCTAACTGGTTTTTCATCTGACTTAAATCCGAGAGTGAGAAGGGAATGTGTATTTTAACTATTCTTTCAGCTTGTGCTATTTTTCTGAGAGGTAGGAGTGTTGATGTTTGTGCAGAATTAAGAGGTGGAAGGGTTTAACTTTTGTGTTTATGGAGGTGGAGGTGGGCGGCGAGGAGGGGGGAGGGCATAACTCTTGTGAATGAGTATGAGGAGGGGAGAAAGGGGGCGCAGAAAACAGCACGGGGGAGGGCTGAGGGGCGGAAGGTGGCGGCAAGGGTGAGGACGGAGACGAAGTTGTGCACATAGGGAGGGGGTGCAGGATGAGCGTGGCTTGCTGGATTTAAGTTGAAATTTTTGGGAGACTTGAGAGGTGGGTGAGAGGGAGACGACAGTTTCTGAGGTGGTTTCTGGTGTAAAACAAGAGTTTGGTAGGAAGAACAAGACTGGCAGAGGCGGGGCGGTTTGCTCACTGGGATTGCAGGCAGAAATGAAGGAAAAGAAAAGCCTGAACGTAAGGAACCTCAGATTACAGGCTGCTGCGCTGGCTGTAGTTTTCTAAGTTTTAGAGAATTTGGAAATTCAAAGTGCTTTGTTCCAGCCATTGACTTTCATTGTTTGACCATACAAAGGTTGAATAGAAAATGAGTTTTTTAGGTCTGATGTCTCCTTCCCGGTTCAGAGTTGTAAGGTTATAAAGGAGACAGCCTGGAGGTGTGGTTTTTGGGGGTAGCTGAAATTGAATTCCCCATTTAGGTGGCTTGGGTGAGACTAAGGATCTCTATAAAGGAAAGAATAGGGGAGATTCCGAGTGAGACAGGTGTCCCCGAATCAGCCAGAAATCTCCAAGGAAAAAGGAAACCGTGATTGGAGCCAGAAGTCTCCAGAGCCAAGGGGTTTCTTCCCATGAGGACACAGGCCTCCCGCCCACCATGGCTCTCAGGGACAGTGAGGATCACTAACCTAGTGCTAGATTTTTTTCAGTGGGTTGCCCTGGACAATGGCAAAAGGAGAGAGAGAGCAGGATCCTCTGGTGGAGAAATCCTTGACTCACTGAGCTATGATTCAGTGTCCAGTGCTGGATGGATTCTTAGCAGTGGCAGGGGGAGATGCTTCACCAGTCAGTCAGTCTCAATATGACCCCAGTCCCGGGTTTTCTGCACCAAATGTTAGAGAAAAAACAGTGCTCGCTGGAACACAGAGACTGACATGAATGCAGGCAGAAAGTTTACTGGGAAGCTCTCCCAACAGAGGGGGTCTGAAGATTAGACTTCAGCCCCAAAAGGCAGCATGGCAGGGTCTGAAGAGAGACTTTAGCCCACCTCTGGCAGAGGCGGTCATGAATTTATACAGTACATCTGTAGGTGGGAACACGTTTAGTCAGTGGGAGGCCTTGGGGCCTCGGTAAGACTCGAGGTCCAATAGGATTGGCCAGGGGCGGTGGGCTAGGGGTGGTGAATTCTGGGAATGTGGGTGGGGTTGGTGGTGCCATGTGGTTTCTTTGTCTATTCTTGTGAGGAAATGAACTGTATCTGGACACATAGGCTGGGGATGGGGGCTGCTCTATGTCTCGGAAATTCAAGTCACTGATGTTAACCCTTGTCAACCTTGTGATCAGTTAATCATTATGAACCTTGTAAGGGAAAAACCTCTAACAATGGCCAATCTTACTTTTTCTGTGCATCTACTTATTCCTCCCCACTCTTTCCTTCCCCCTGATTATTTTAGAGCAAACCCGAGACATTTTATTTTCTTGGTAAATATTTCAGTATGTATCACTGAAAAGATAGAGATCTTTTAAAAAAATATATGCAATACCATAATTACCCCTGAAAAATCAATAGCATTTCTTAGTATCATTGAGTATCCAATGAGATTTCAAATTTCCCTGATTGTCTCACAATTTTTAATAGTTTTTTTAGTCTACTCACTGACAAATGAATAATGACTCTTTTTTGTTTGTTTTGTTTTGTTTAATTAGAGCAGTTGTAGGTTCACAGAAAAATCATTCAGAATGTGTAGGTTTTCCATATACTGCCACCCCCTTCACACAGTTTCCCCTGTTAACATTTTGCATTATTGTGGTATCTTTGTTGCAGTTGAGGAAACAATATTGTTATCATTATATTATCAATTATAGTCCATAGCTTACTTTAGGGTTCACTCTGTGTGTTGTACTGTTCTATGGTTTTTTAGTTTTTTTTTCTTTTAATCAAAAGCCAAATAAGATTCATTTGCTGTAATTTGTTGATAGATTTCTCCCTCCCTTTTTTTTCATTCTTTTCAATTTTGTTGTTGTTGAAGAAACTTGTTTTTTTGTCCAGTTGTTTTCCTATGTTCTAGATTTTTCAGAGTATATCCTCATAGAATCGGTTAAAATGATCCTCTGTCTCTTTATTTCCTGTACACTGGTAATTGGATCTAGAGAAAAAGTCTGATTCAGGTTAAATTTTTTGCAGGAATATCTACATGTTGGTAAGTATCTCCATCAGGAGGTGTATAATACCCAGTTTTCTCTTTTTTGACATTAGCAGTCCTTGATGATCATTGCCTAAGTATTTTGCAAAATGGCATTAATCTTCTATCATTCTTTCTCTATTTCTTATTGAGATGACTTTCCCTCATGAACTATTTTATTACCCTGAGGTATATTTCATATGGAAAACTGTCATAGGTCAGTTCCCTGGGAAACAGACTCTGAGCCAGATTTCATATCAGAGGCTTAAAGAGGAGAGGCCTCAGGAACTACACCTGCCAAGACAACGAGGGGAGCGGGGACTGGGCAGAGGGAGAAGGTGAACTGCCATAGAGTTGCAAAGGACGAAGTCACTCCCATGGGGACCTTTGAAGGTGGGCCAGCCCTTCAAGGTAGAGACCATGCCTTTGTACCTCCCACCCCACCCTTGCACTGGCTAATCATTGTTTGTGGAGTGCCACAGAGGAGAGGATATAATCTGGAGTGAGAAAGCACCTTCAGCCAAGGGCAATTCCTGGGAAGGGGCTCATGTGAGAACCTTTAGCAGTGGACACTTACAGAAGTTGGGAAAATGAATGTCTCAGTTCTGACTGAAAGGAAGATCTGGTGAGTGCACTGCAGGATCCAATATAGAAAGGCAGGTCAAATAATTGGTCTTTCCCTTTTTTATCAGATTCCTTAGCATCCTCCAAAGATAATGAAGTTGGTGGGTTGTTTTTTATTTGTAATTTTTAGTGGTGGTATTGTTTTTTGGTATGGCAAGCATATGGATTTTAACACATTGATGAATTTGCAATCCACTGCAGTTATTATTCATTTTGATTTTCATCTTTGGCCAGGGGAAATCTCATCAAATTGTCTTTTGAACCCTTTTGACATGATCCAGATTGTCATTGATAATTTCCTTACTTTCTTGATGACATAATGTCCAGGTTCAGTTTGTACAATTCCTGTCCCTGACTTGTAATTAGCCATTTCCCCAAGGGGTGCTGGCTCTTTTGAGGGAGAAATCATATTTAGATTTAGAGGCTACCATCTGGTTGCCACTGGTTTGGCCCTTGCTCATCCTTCCAGTGAAGAGAGCTAGGAAATACCTACATTTCTAAAAAGGGAAATACTTGATTTCTTTACTGGTATTTCTAGCTTATATTGAGGTTATCAGGTGTTTACTAAACTTCTTTGATTTTATGTTATTGTCTCTTTTTTCTTCCTCTGGAACTTTTGGTTCTTATAACATTAAGAAGCAGTTGGAATGTGTGGTCAAATTACTGTTTTAAAGTCCATAGAAATTTTTTTTTTCTCTGCATGATTAGACCACCAACTTGATGCCCAGTGTGGTTCATTTGCTTTATTTTGCTTTTGAGTTTTAGGAATACCCTAACAATTTTAAGCATGACTTTGTTTTACTACTGAATAAAACTTTTACATGATTCCAAAGTATAATCTATTAAGCAAGGTATATTCAGAGAAGTCTAGCTTTCACTCTTGTACTTTCACCCTTTTGCCCCTTCCCACCTATTGATAATGGTTTATTTATTTATGGTTTAACCTTCCATTTTTTTGTTTTCATTTAAGCAAATACAGAAATATATATTTGTATTCCTTCCTCTTTTTTAGCTAAAAAGCAATACATTTTCCCCCAAATTTTGCTTTTTCCACTTAATATTATAACCTGGAGATCATTCCATAATAATAATAGAGATAGTCTTCGTTTCTTTTTACTGCTGCATAATACTCTATTATGTGGATATTCCTTAATTCAATCAGTCCGTTGATAGATATTTGAGTTGTCTCCAATCTTTTATTATTAAAAGTAGTGATGCAATGAATAGACTTGTGCATATGTGTTGTGCATATGTTTTTGAGACTATGTGTTTGGGATGGATTCATAGAAATGAGAATGTTGGGTCATAGTTTAGATGAAGGTGTATTTTTATTAGATGTTGCCAAATTCTCCTCCACAGCGGTTGTACCATTTTGTTTCCAACCAGCAATATCTGAGTACGTGTCTGAAAGTTCTCCAAAATATGTTGTCAAACATTTGGATTTTTTCCAAAAGCAAGGTGAGACATGCTTTCCTGGTATGGTTGTATTTTATATTTATTTTACGAGTGAAGTTGAATATCTTTTCATACAGTTAAAAGTAATTTTCATTTCATTTTCTGTGAAATGTCTGATTATATCTCTAGGCCTTTTCTTTTTTCATGGTAATTGGTCTATATCTTCTCAAAAATATTTTTAGATGCTCTTTATATATTAGAAACTTGAATCCTTTGTCAGTGATAAAAGTTGTAGAATTTTAACCATTTGTCTGTGATAGATGCTGCAGGTTTTCTTTTCCAAAATGTCCATTGTCATTTACTTTGTTTAAGATATATTTTTTGGCTTTACAGAAAACCAAAGTCATTCTTTTAAAATTTTATGTAATCAAATTTATCAATCATTTCCTTTAATGCTTCTGGATTTTGAGTTATAGTTAAAGAAATTTTTCCTCATCCCTAGGTTATAGAGGAATTTATCCATATTTTCATCTGATATTCATTTGATTTCATTTTTCCATTTAAATCACTGATTTAGTTTGATTTTATCCTTGTGGGAGAAGTAGTTCCATTTTTTTTATGTGTCTGTCCAGTTATCTCAGTGGATTTCTTTACCCTGAAGACTCATATTTTTCTTGATTCAGAAAAACTTTCTCCTCATTCTCCTTTTCTTTCTTTTCATTTTCTGCTCTTCTTCCTTCCTTTATTATTTCCCCCTCTATTGTCTCTGGGTCAAAAGATGTTGAACTTCTTGGATCTTGACTCTATATCTCTTTCTCTCTCAATTTTTCTCATATTTTCTATTTCTTGAATTTTCTACTTTGTGCAGCAATAAATTTCCTTGTATTTATCTTCCTGACCACTAACTGGATCTTTAGTTCTGTGTGTTTTATTCTTCAGGCATTGGAGTGTTAGCAATTTATATTTTTAGTATTTGTTGAATTTTTAAATTTCAAAAATATTTCTATTTTCCTGGCACTCTATGTTATTGTCCTCTGATTGCTCTTTTAATCATAGTAGTCTGTTCTTATTTAATAGATTCAATGTTTTCTTGACTCCCTCTGACCATGATAATTAGCATTTTAAAAAAACTTTTTATTTTGAAATAACTATAGGAGCTTGCAAAGAAATGTAGAGGGAGGTCTTATACACCCTCTCTTGTATAATTGTGTCTTACACAATGATAATATAATATCAAAAGCAAGAAACTGACATGGGTACAAACCGTAAAGCTCATTCAGAATTTGACACTCGAGTGTGTGTGCATGCACAGAGCTATTCAGTTTTATCACGTGTAGCCAAATTAACACCACCTAATTGAATTTTTAAAAAACTTTTTTTGCTCCCTGAATTATCTTTCTACTTTCAGAAATCTAGAGTGAACTTACAAAGATTTTGGGATTTTCTTTTGGGAGTAAACACCAGTTGCCAGCTTTATTCTTTGCTTGCGTGGAAAGAGAAAATAGATGGACGGATCCAATCTATCCTGTTATTCTGAATGAAGTTTTAAAATTGATGACTTTGATTAGTGCCTTAAGGCTTAATGTTGGTTCTCAACTTTGCTTCCTAGGGAATGCCTTTTTCCTTTCTCTTTTTACTTTTGGTGATTTAGGCTAAAATTTTCCTGCTCTGTTTTCTCTAGTAGTCTTATCCCACCTTTCCCTCTAATATTTCTTGCCATTTTCTAGTCTGATACTGGCTCCTTTTCTATGTATTTCTAAATATGAATTCTAATGACATGTGCTCAGCCTGCCTTTTGAAACAAATGCTTCATAATGCTATCTTTATATATATATAATTGCCTTTTTTAAAGATACATAGATCACAAAAAATGTTATATTAAAAAATATAAGAGGTTCCCATATGCCCCACACTCTACCCCACCCCACTCCTCCCACATCAACAACCTCTTTCATCATTGTGGCACATTCATTGCATTTGGTGAATATCTTTTGGAGACTGCTGCACCACATGAATAATAGTTTATGTTGTAGTTTGCACTCTCCCCCAGTTTATTCAGTGGGTTATGGCAGGATATATAATGTCCTGCATTTGTCCCTGCAATATCACTAGCTATTAGGGAAATGCAAATCAAAACTAAAATGAGATAGCACCTTACTCTCATAATGCTGTCTTAATTCAACCAAAAACTAAATTCTGATTTCTTATAATCAGACATCAACTTGTTTCCAGTTGTTTTATGCCAGAATTTCTTAATTAAGAAATAGATTTAGAAACCTAAGAGCTTGCTTTTGATTGTATTTCATTCATACATTTACTTGTTTTAATTTTATGTTTATTTAAAAGCTACAATGTGCCAGGAACTGGGCTGCTATGATCTGTTCTGGCTTTCAGGCTCAAATTCTGATCCTTGGCTATATAGCTCAACCTACCATTGGCAGTAAACAATAGAGAAGTGTCTGACCTCCAGCGTAACCTTTTTCCTTAACCCTTACTTGATTGATGGGTATTTCGGAAGGTTGGAATAGGCATATCAGGACTCCAAATCTCAAGTCATGATTTCTGTGCTTTCACAGGCAGAGCGCATAGGATATTCTAGTTTAATTTTAATTTAATCTGGAAAGACAGGTTATGGGATAAATGGAAGACATTCAGACAAAGCTGTCCTGTTGGTGTGGGGAAATACAGATCTGGGAGCAAGGAGAAAATTCAAGGAAATGGTGCATGTATCAGGAGGCTCCCAGCAGTTTTCATTCCATCAAATGATAGAACAAATGCACATGCACTTAAGCTGAAGCCAGAATACCTTACAAAGAATTTCCTGTAAGAGCGAGAATCTTAATGTAGGAGATAGTTGAATAGCTTTCTCTAGAATTTAGGAAGGTTCACATGTATATACAGGCCATAGATTCTCATCGGGGGATGGGTTCAGTAGATAATAGCTTTTCAGTGTACTTTCCAGCCCCAGGAGTCAGTAATTTAGGTACTTAAGTAGGGATTTCCCTGACATTTTTGCATAGAATAAATAGGTAATAGTATATCCATATAACTTGCGAACATGTCATTTAGGCCGCCTGAGGGTTGCAGTAAATTGCTTTGCCACTTTTTAAGTGAATATACAAACGCTAAGCATCAGTGAGAAGATCATCCTATGTTTTCTTTTACTATTTCTCTCCCTTCTGGTGATGAGAAATGAATCGCTCATGAAAGAGAATGGAGTAGTGGCTTAATAACTTGTGATTAGATATGCCACAGAGCAAATATGAACTTCCCATTCCCTTTCTTTTTTCCCCAAGAAAAACAATAGAATCTCACTTTTGTGTTTTGAGATGATATTGAGATCTTTTTTATTTATTTATTTTTTTTAAATTTTTTTTATTTTTTTTTAAAGATTTATTTATTTAATTCCCCCCCCTCCCCTGGTTGTCTGTTCTTGGTGTCTATTTGCTGCGTCTTGTTTCTTTGTCCACTTCTGTTGTCGTCAGCGGCACGGGAAGTGTGGGCGGCGCCATTCCTGGGCAGGCTGCTCTTTCTTTTCACGCTGGGCGGCTTTCCTCACGGGCGCACTCCTTGCGCGTGGGGCTCCCCCACGCGGGGGACACCCTTGCGTGGCACGGCACTCCTTGCGCGCATCAGCACTGCGCATGGGCCAGCTGCACACGGGTCAAGGAGGCCCGGGGTTTGAACCGCGGACCTCCCATGTGGTAGACGGACGCCCTAACCACTGGGCCAAAGTCCGTTTCCCCATGATATTGAGATCTTGAATCTCAAAAATATTGTAAACAGATTCACCACAATTAGAAAGTAAACAAATTGAAAATAACACGTCTTTTTAACAAGTGATAGCCAGCATTCATGCACGGATATGATATGGACTTGCTGGCCGATTAACAGAGGGCCATCCCTTTGACAAGGACATTAACAACCAGAACACTGATGCATAAAAACCAGTGTGGATACCACCCAGGGAGTTTCAGGTAGAGGCAGATTCATGCCTGGTTGCTCCTGAGTCCTGGCTCCAGTGCACCCGCTGTGCTGCAAGTCTTGCTTCCATCTTTGTCAAACCTTGACCAGCATCTCCTGCCAATGGCTTTGGACCCTTCACTGACACCCTGTCCTGTCATTTAAGGTACCTACTTGCCTTGTGTCAGCACTTGAGCTGATGGACTTTTGGGACTCTAGTATCCCTTAACTTTAAGTGTTGTGTGCCCTCAACCTGGCTGTTGTGTATTGGGTTGAAGTGGCCACTTGTAATTAAATAAGCAAATAAATTGTGCTGAGTATCCAACTATATCTATGCCCAATCTGCTTTTGATTTGTGAGCATTTCTCAGGTCATTTTATGACTACTTTACGACTTTTACATGACACTCATGTATGTAAAATACCAGCAGGAATTAGACACAAGTGAGAATAAAGCAAGGGAATAAACTAGTGATTGATGATATCCTATTGTTCTTTCTTAAAACAGTTCCAAGAGACAATAATAATATTAACATAGGACTTGTTAGAGACCATTATTGTTCTAAGCACTCTACTAATATTAACTTAACTGAATGCTTACAGCAGCTCCATGAGGTAGGTACTGTTATTATCTCCATTTTAAGGATAAGGAACCTGAAGCACAGAGGTTAAATGATTTGCCCAAGGTCACTCAGAGAGCACTAGGTACTATGCTGAACTGCCCCTAATGAATTACTAATCTCTTGACTGTATTTGAGTTTGTTCAGTACTGTGTTTCTAGAGAAAACTCAATCAGTTTTTGAGAAAACATGGCATTCAGTTCAATTTCAAATTAAGAAGAATCTTTGGCTCACTTCCTTTAGTCTCTAAAAGTCCCACAGAGCCCTTTCTTGGATAATTAGTTGCAAACAGTATCAATTATATCTAAGTGGACAAATTTAATTACTACAGAAGAGCAATTGATTTTTTAAATTATCATTGATTGCTCAGTGGTTATCTCAGTGTAAAGATTTGTACATTCTTAATCTTTCTTTTAATTGGTTTATTAAGTCATCCAAAGGTTGGATACCAAAGTAAGAGAGGTGAATTTTTCCCCTGTTCCATTTTCTTCTCAATGAAATGTAAACACCATGGAAACCTAAGGTATTCAACAACAATAATTAATATTTAATTTTGTGTAGGTTTTTGGAGGATTTTCTCATTTTTTATTTTAGGGAATTTATTAGATGTAATGACAACCTGGTTTCCCTAATTATGGGGACAGAACTTGCCATATTAGCTGTCTCACTGGGTACCAGTTAGGAGCCTAAAGATTATTGGAAATTGACATTACCCCTACCCCTTGCCTCAATGATACCTGGCTATGTGATTTAATTTTTCTGTGTCTTAATTTTCTCATCCTTAAAATGAGGACAATTATATCTGTCTTACTTATAGCAAGGCCAAGTCTATGACAGCCCATTGAAAATACACTAAAGATATATTAATTCAAGGATCACATATTTAACATAACAATATCTGCATTTTTTTGCTATAAAAATATTGTCTAATTATACGAGTTATCTGTTGCTGCATTAACAGACTACTCCAAAACTTACTGCCTTAAAACAGTAAGTTACATTACTTCTCATAAATCTATAAATCAGCCAGGGGGGTTCTGCTGGTCTGTGCCAGACTCAGCTGTGTTCAGGTGGGCTCACTTATGTATCTGATCAGCTGATGGGTCAGCTGGTGGCTGGCTGGTCGAGGATGGCCTCCGCTGGGATGATTTGACTGTCACATGGTCTTTTATCCTACAGCAGGCTAGCCCAACCTTGCTTTCATGGCAAAGGAAGAGCGAGAGAACAAGTGAATGTACATAGGCCTATTGAGGCTTCAGTTCAGAACTGGACCTCATGATGTCTACCACATCCAGTGGCTAAAGCAGCTATAAGTGAGCTCCAATTCAAGGGATGGAGGTGCAAATAAATTCGGTATCTTGATGGGAGGAAGTGTAAAGACACAATGTAATTAAGAGAAAAAATTAGAGCCATTTTTGTAGTCAATTTACTATACTAATCGAGTCATTTACATTCTATTTAGACCCCTGATTTTTTTTTTTAAAGATTTATTTTATTTATTTATCTCCCCTTCCCCCCCACAGTTGTCTGTTCTCTGTGTCCATTTGCTGCGTGTTGTTCTTTGTCCGCTTCTGTTGTTGTCAGTGGCTTGGGAATCTGTGTTTCTTTTTGTTGTGTCATCTTGCTGTGTCAGCTCTCCGTGTGTGTGGCACCATTCCTGGGCAGGCTGCACTTTCTTTTGCGCTGGGCAGCTCTCCTTACTGGTGCAATCCTTGCACGTTGGGCTCCCCTACGTGCAGGGACACCCCTGCATGGCAGGGCACTCCTTGCGCCCATCAGCACTGCGCATGGGCCAGCTCCACACGGGTCAAGGAGGCCCTCGGTTTGAACCCTGGACCTCCCATGTGATAGAAGGATGCCCTAACCACTGGGCCAAGTCTGCTTCCCAACCCCTCATTATTTTTATCTGTATCACTCTGGCAGTGATTTCTGATACTTTCAATTTTTAGGTTACTCTCTTTATATGCATATATTCATAGCCAGAGCTTGCTGCCTATATATAAACTTAAAATAAGACATTTGAATATATTTGCAACTATTGTGACCAGCTATTACCTGGAAAATCTATTAGATATATTCTAACTTATTTATGAACTCTTATCTGCTATATCAGTATTTGCATAGGGAAATAAAACAACCAGAATATCTGATTAAAATAACTGTTGAACTGTTGGAATTCTGAGGGCCATGCCAACTCCTGGGCTCTCCTTTTCCGTGAAATGATTAGTGAACTTTACTACTGGTCCTAAGAACAGTCATATTAAATGGAGAATTGAGACAATATAAATAAAAAAGTGAGATCTCCAATCCTGCCCTTGACGAAGGAAGAGAGGGATTTTGGTTTTGTTTCATTTTACTTGATTTAGAACGAGACTGACTGATGTCTAAATTGATTAAATTTCCTGAATATGTGTTTAACTCTCAAGTTCACTTAGATTTTGGCATTTGGTTGAGGTTGTGTCTATATGGTGCCAAACATCTGGATGTTTATCCTCAATAGTGCCAAATATACATCTATGTATGGGGAATGTTCCAGTTTTTGCATTTACTTGGCATCCTTATGTATGCTCTTCAACCAGATTCACTGCACTACCAGGGCAACCCCAGAAACTTGGAACCAAAGGACTTATTTCTGATTAGGTTTAGTTCTAAAAGCTGTAAATACAAGAACAGCGTGCACTGGCAATATCCTGTAGATTCTAACATCCCCTTTTCTGTGTTGGCATCATGTTCAGGAACTTTTAAAACATATTGCCATAACATTTTCTAAATTACTATATTGTAATTTAATGTTATATTTGGCAAACACAACCTAAAATACAGTAGCTAATAGTGAAAGCTCATTTTATTTGCATATCATTGTTAACCACCTTCATGTAGTACTTACCAAATGTGTCAGATTATTACGATCTATTTAATTACTTAATGGATGAGATACATTGTTCTTAAATTCAATTATACCCTTTGCACCTCTGGAATTAAGGTCATGTCAGCATTTCTATTACATAAGTGCCTGGTTTTAGCAGTGTATAACTGAGCTATAAAAATTGGCTTAGGACTCAAATCTTAGTAATAAAGGTCACTGCCTAGGGGACATTTCTTTCCAATATAATATTGATGACTTTTTCTGTACATCTCTTGCTTTCTAAATATTTTAGGAAAAAAATTCATTAAGGTTCTTATATGGCAAAAGGAAAATTTTTTTATTCCCTGTCTGCTTTATAAAACTAGGCTTTTCTTCCCTCTTTTCTCTCTCTCTTTTTTTTAAGACACCCTCCACTATTTATTGATTGTATAACCTTGCACTTAGCCACTTTGTACCTCAATTTCCTCATCTGCAAAATGGGCTAGTAACAACACTGTTACATAATACAACAGTGCTATGAAGATAGAATTGTGGTAAGAATTAAATGAGTTAAACTATGCCACGTGCCTGGAACAATACATATTAATTGTTCCACAAGGGTTAGCTTTTATTTTTATTAGATTATATTATTATTTTCCTAATATTAGATAGGAGGTTTAGTACAGATCCATTCAACGTTAGAGAAACATCTGAAAAGAGCAGGCTATGAAGGTGAGATTTGGCATTTACAGAGAAGTATGGTAGAGGCCACAGTCATAAGACAATTGTCACCTTAATGTCAATAAATATTTTTTTAAAAAAAGAAATGATTATTTTCATTGTTCATTTTTAGAATTGCTTAGAAAGGAGCAAGGTTTCCTTGAAGTAGTTGAATTGGGGAGTTCACTGGTCTTGCAGTGTTAAAACATTCCTGTATGTGTTGGTATTGAAACATTCTAGGCAACTCCAACCGGCTATATACACATTATTTCAAGAAGGGGAAAAAATTTTCCTGGGTGCAGGAAAAAGGTCACCCCTTTATTGACTACACAGTTCATGGATAGATTCAATTTTACATTGATCAAGGGCTCAATTTGTTCATGAACAACACGCAGAGAAAGTCTCTAAAAATTAGAAAGCGGCTGATCCATTGACAGCCTCTCTCTTGTACTCACAGCAGAATCACTAATTTCTGGTTGCCATGACCTCCTGTTTCTGCAGGGGCAGAGCGTGATGTGAGGACCCCACACAGGGGCATGCAGCTGGGTAATTACACATGACTCTGCACAGGCAGGTAGATGCCCCAGCACTGGTGATGTGCCACACTGCAAAAGATTCTGAAAGATAAAATAAATTGGGATGGAATCCAAAAACCATGGAAGGATTTTTAATTATTTTTTTAGGGACTTTCATTTTAATATATAATGTCTGAACACTGAAAATTATAATTCTCCATTCGATTAATTGACCAAGTTTTAAGCTCTTAAAAATCTTGGGGCTGTTCTGTTTGATCTGACTCAGGATGAATTTGTTGTTTTTCTTCCTGACATAATACAGACGACATTCATACAAGTACAATCTGTTGTTTTCACTATGCCGTTATACAAATAGAATCCCAGAGTTGGAAAGTCCTGCAGAACTCATTTGGCCCTGAATTCTTACAAATGAATATCAAATGTTTCACTACTCTGTTCACATGCTCTCCTTTTCTTTTTTTAGGGGGAGAAGCACCACGGTCTCCAATGGACAAACATCTAAAAAGCAAAGAAAAGGTTATTGTTTAAAGTCATTGCTAGGCAGACATCTCAAAGTTAAAGGGACCTAATTGAGTGGAGAAGATCCTGAATAAAATTTTCAAAAAGCAGTAAGGTTTTTCCAGAACCACCTAAGTACTGGTCTATTATCCATTTGTTTCAAATATGTGAAAAAAAAATTCAAGCATACTTTAAAATAACCCTGCAATATTTACTAGTGAAGGTAGTTTTACTGCATTCAATATTTTATGTACCTTCACTACATTCACTAGTAAATACTACATTGTAGTGAAGTTAGTTACCATTCAGGATTCTAGACCATAGACCACTTATGATCTCTTTGACTGTCAAAAAAGGAGTTAGAGAAACATCAAATTTCTTTTCGAAATTCAATTAAGGGTTAGAAGACAACACATAGGTTAAAAGAGAACAGGAACTTCAAAAGTGTTATGATTTCTGAATAAATCTGGCATATATCAATTGACCAGAAACCATCAATAGCAACTATACAAAGGAGATTATGTTCTTCAGTGATCCGAAGTGCTACATCAATAACAGCAAGGGATCAATGCAGTGATGATATAATACCTTGAAAAGTCATTACTATTGTCTTAGAAATTCTACTTAACCAAATTAATGGGAAAGTGGCCAGTATAGATAACAAGCACCTATTTAAAAAAAAAAAAAAAAAGTCCACCGCAGGTCTAGTTCAACTGGAAAGTAAAATGCAGTAATTAGAATCACTTACAATGGAATTGGAGATGAAAGCCCTAAAATCAAACAGATGTGCACAAGACTACCCAGAGTCCCCATGGGTCATGTCTGTGTGAATGGTACTCTCTGGAGCTGGCATCCTGACACTACAATGCAGTAATTAATCGAGGAACTTAATAGTTAAGCTAAATGTTTATTGATCAACAATGAATTATAGGAACCCACTCAACAGCAGGCTCCGTGCAAGATGATAGACAGTTTGGTAAATTTGAAGAGAATGCAGACTTTATATAAGGATGATGAACCGGCTATGAAATCTAAAAGTTGTTTTCAATGTTACAGTCAAGACAATCAGTAATACTGTGCTGCTCCATATTATTCACTGAAGAAAAATATTAATACCTAATCACAAAACAAGGGACCAGGTAATATATGTACATCAACCTTCTCATCCCTTTCACGGTAAAAACGTTTTCATCCTTTTAATCCCAGTTCTGATGACCCTTACTCTGAGAAGCTTTCTTAGTCATGGAGGCAAAATTAATACTTCTGTAACCCCAAAATATGCATATATACTTCTAGTATTGCACTCATTCCACGGAATTCTATTTTTTAACCAATGCATTCTAATAATTTGTACCTATGTTAATTTCACTATTTATTAAAATAGTGGGATTTCTTGGGTCATATCTATTTATTTTTGCAGAACTGGGCACAAAGACTCTCCATAATAATTCATATTGAGTGTATGTTGTTGGTAAAAAATGACAACAAGAAAATTTCATGATATCTATGAAGCTTGTAATTCCAAAGAGAGATGGGCTGGAGGGCAAAATAAATCTCACAGATCAGATTTATGTTTACTAAAAACACCTGTTTGTCTGATCAAATATTTGGGGATTATTCAAAGATAAAAGCCTAAGAGAACTTGAAAAGTTGTAGAACTCATTCTTTACAACTCAAAATAACATTTTATAGAAATAAGAGCCAGGAACAACTTTCTAATCTTTGATCTACTCCTGTGTCCAAAAATAATTATGCAAGGAAAACTTGGGAAGCAAGGGAAAAACTGTATTTTAAAAAATCTACTTTATTCTACTATTTAATCTGGAGGAATATAACTTTTTAAATTTCTCTTTGTTTCTCAACAGTAATGAAGAGGGTGACTGCCAACTTGAAATTATTAGAAGTTTTCTCAATTCCCCACCCTAGAAGATTACCTGCCTATTATCAGTAACTGGTCACATGTTCCCCCCTTTTATAATAAATATGTTATAGATAGAAACTTAAAAAATTAAATCAATATCTGAAGGTGCAAAAAGTACAAAAAAAATTTGAATAATAGAGTTTCATTTATTAATATTATATTAGCTTGTTTCAAAATTATTTTTCCAAGCCCAATATTTTATTTAAATGCAATTTAAATATATTTGCCCTTGTCTGTTTATATATGAAATGGAGACCAATTGCTTACCATTCCAGTCTTGTGCCTGGCAAGTGACAGCTGTCAATACTTTTTTAGCCTTACTTTCTTCAGCTTCGGCATGTCTAGTTTTTTAGCCTCCTTTCCTGGGTGCTATTTTCCAGTTATTTCATAGATTGCAATTGTTTGAAATGCTTCTTTAGTGGAGCATTACAGAGTGCAAGAGGGTCAGCTTAGAGTTTCACAGTTTCCATTTATAGAGTCTATTCTAACACTTGTCTGTGTGCAAGCATAAGCATCTCCCTCCTATCTTGGTAGTATATTTCATACAGAGGCAGTTTGGGCAAGGAGTCCAGGACTTAGAATGAGGTCTTGCTTCCCTTTCTTGCCAGCTCTTTCACCTTGGGTGATTATTTGATTTTAGTCCCTGAGTTCATATATGTAAAATGAGGATAATCAACTATTTCCTAGGGCTGTTATGTCAATGAAGTCATGTATACAAAAGCCCTTATAAATTGTAAAGTACCATATAAATATTAATTATGATTTATGGCTTCATCTACTATGTAACATCACAAAAACTTCACAGAATATATGGAGTCTACTTCTTCTTTCCAAATGTGATCCTCTGCAACAGAAGTCAGTAAACCTTGTTCCATTTGCTGCCCCAATTTTGGAAGTAATTTAGGATTTTAATGCTGCTTCCACTTTATCCCTAACACAAAATTCACTGCCAACCAGAAGTGTAATGATGGTAATCTCACTTGTATCTGTTACTACCACTGTTTTTGCTACTGGAGAGGTAAAAAGTAGAAGATACATGGTGAGGAAATTCTGTAATGCAGAATTTGCTTGATAAGAAAAATTTGCAATTCAGCCATATATTTTTACACATGGTCTTAATATTTTGCAAACTTTTGGACATAGAAGTCCTTCTTGATTTGTATCCTAAGGAAACAGCCAGGAAGGTGTGCAAAGAGTTATTTGATAATGGTTGAAATAAATGTAGGTAGGCATCCTAAATTTCCATCAATTGCTTCTCAGTTTAAAAACTGATGGCACATACATACAATGAATAGTATGTAGCCATTAAAAATCTCACTATAGAACAATACTTAAAATATGGGGATATGGTCATGCTACAGTATTAAGTAAAAACAGTTACAAAACAATATATATGATATTATTCCAATTAAGTAATAAAAGCAACACAAGTATATACATGTACTCAAGAACATCTTCAAAGGTATACAACAAAATGATAATGGCAATCTTTAGGTGACAGAATTATTAGTAACTTTAATTTCCCCTTTGTAACTTTTTGCATTTTTTCATTGACCATATATTACTTTTATAATCAGGAATAGAATGTAATTAAATAAAAACTCAAGTATAAGCCATCTCCAAGGTAAACAGCAATGAACTCTGAAGTATTTCAGCTATGAACATTATGTAAGTGAAATTGGGAGGACCATAAAATGTAGTCACTGGAGGTTAGTATTTTAACGACAAACCCAAAGAGCTTGTTTCAAATCACGTCAACTTTCACACCGCTAATATAATTAAAGCAAATAAATCAATTGGGCAACATGCCTCTCACCCTTCAGACACACGTCACAGCTGTCCACATGCTCACAATCTTCATCTTGCTCACTTTCTACAATTTTAAATATGAATATCAAACCTCTTTTTTCATAAGCTTAACATATAAATGCCACAAACCTGCTGAGGAATTTCCCCAGGCTTTATTTTAGGCTCCACAAGAAAGGATGTAAAAGAGACCTTTCTTTTGTAAAGTGATTCTATAATTCTGTCCAATATCCATCATTTTCAAGGCCAAGTAATCATATTTAATAGATCCTAAATTATATTCTGTCAGGCAAGGATTCCCTTGATGATATTAACCAGAGAGGAGGACTGACAGTCAGAGACCCGAAGGTAAGATATTGTTCTACAAAGGGCATGCAAGCTTTCCTTTGCAGCGTCTTCCATGCTAAGTCTGCTGTGCTTCCTTCCAATCCTTGGATTTCCCTGTTGCCCACAAACCAACCCCTGATTTCCTGTCCTAAATCGCTTTTAAAATTAAATTACTTGGTAAATTTTTTGACCCTTTCCTTTGAGGAAATTGCCATTGTGAGTTTATTTTTACAGCGGTATTCTAGTGCGACAGCTAGACGTATAAGCATTTTCTACCCTAGCTCCATTCTTAGCCCCTTTTAGGGAAACTGAAAGAGAAAAACTAAATGACGGGAGAAAGTTGTAGAGATGCCATCATTGTTTGTGCTTGTTAATATGAATGTTACAAAGTGTAAGTTTGGATATCTTGATAGGAAACATTATAAGGCCATGACACCAGAAAACACATGCAAGGACATATTTTCCTTTGGAAGAGGAGAGAATTTTATAAAAGATTTTCACTAGAAGGAAATGTTCCCATCAACCCTCCTTCTTTGAACATGACTGTTGTTGGAATGACTTTTCTTATAGATTTTATATCTCAAAAATGAAGGTATTAAAAATAAGCATTTTCCACAAACGAAACCAAGTTTACATTTTTGATGCTTCAGCTATCAAAATAATTTGAGCACAAATCCTTACTTTAAACTTAATCTTCATTAAAATCTAACCACTGAACTCTTGCTATGTCCCTAGCCCCTCTTTGGTGCTTCATTTAGGTTAACTCATTTCATTTTTACAAAGACTTTAGCTTATGGATAATTTTATCCCATTTTTAGATATGATACCTACAAGCCAATAGTTTCTTTCTCCCTTCTAAATCTTAGGATGGTTTGAATGCCAATAATTTGGGCTACTCTCTGTTTTGATGAATTGCCTCATCATACAGAATTCAGCTGTTCTTGAGAAAAATAATCCCAATTCATTTGCTCCAAACCTCTATTCAATGCCTATTACGGTGCAATTCTTTTCTAAAGAAAATTGTTACAATAGTGAAAAGTAGAATAGGAGGGAGGGGATTAATGGTGGTCAGTGTATAACATTTTAGAATCAGAAGTAGGATGATGAGTGTAAGTCAGTAGAAGAAAAACAAAGCAAACTATTGAACCGTTGTCAAGATATTTGCTTTATATTTTAAAGGACAAAGATATTTTACACAAATTTCTGCTTTCTGGCCTTCTCTATTTCCAGCAAATTTCCTTCTTTCTATTTTTATTTTCCTCAGGTTTCTTTTTCTCCTTTGTTCTTTACCTTTTTATTTTTACTCACATCTCTCCGTTCTTACTTCCATCTTACCATCGCTCTCTTATTCCTTACTTTTTCCTTTTTCTATGCCTAAAAAAAGAAAAAAGAAAATGAAAAACCCCAGCTTTTGCACTTGCCCTTTAAATTTCATAAAACACAGGAGCAAAAACTGAAAGAAGGAATTGGCTGATTTCTTGACTGTTTCTTCCACTTTTCATCATCATTAACTCCTCTCACTATTCTTTTTTTCTTTCCTTCAAACTTTCCAATAAGTCACTTCCTTCTTTCAATAAATCACCAAGGCTAAGATTTAAAAGAACGTTACCATATTCCGATACACTACAGTAGTTTAATTCTCATATCAGTCTAACCCAAATTGGTTTCTCATTGACAGAACTCAGTTGCTACCTCACCTACTGCGTCTGTCAAATGGAAAGTCTCAGTAAAATCTGTATTATCATTTATTTTACTGTGGAATTATTTAAGAAGTCTGGAAAGGGGTGATTTCTTTAAATTTTTTTAAAAAATAATACAACTATAAGAGTAATGAAAATCTCACAGTTTCCCTGTTAATGAGTTGGGCCTAAAGGGAATGATTTTTAAAAATTTGGCCATCAGGTAATGAACTTTGGTGAATTATTTTTCCCAGACATGTTAATATACTACCTACCTTCTTCTCAGTGCTATTATTATTGTTTTTTTTTAAAAAAAGAGTAGGCATTTTAAATCTTTTAATGGGGTTGTTTTAAAAAATTTTATTGTGTTAACATATGTATCACAAAATTTTCCACTTTAACCATTTTTAAATGTATAAGTCAGTGATATTAATGATTACATTTACAGTGTTGTGCTACCATCACCATCAGCTTAACACCAAAACTTTCTCTCCACCCAAAATAAACTCTGCACCCATTATGCAATGATTTCCCATTTCTTCCTTTTCTCCAGCCCCTAGTAGTTTCTAATCTACTTTCTGTCTTTATGAATTTGCTTATTTTAGATCTATCATATAAATAGAATCATACAATATTTGTCCTTTGTGTTTGACTTATTTCACTTAGCATATTGTTTTCAGGGCTCATCTGTGTTGTAGCATGATGTAGCATGTATCAGAAGGTCATTCCTATTAATGACTGAATAGTATTTCATTATATGGATCTACCATATTTTGTTTATCCATTCATTTGTTAATGGATGCTTGGGTTGTTTCCAACTTTTAGCTAGTGTGAATAATGTTGCTACAAACTTTGGTATACAAGTAACTGTTTGAGTTCCTGCTTTCAATTCTTTGGGTATGTACCTAAGAGCAGAATTGCCAAGTTATATGGTAATTCTCTGTGTCACTTTTGAGGAACCACTAAATTGTTTTCCACAGCAGTTGCATACAGGGGTTATTTTAAAATGGATTTCTCTATTTGCCCAACAATTGAATAAACAATAGCTGCATGTATTAATGCCATAGTTTAAATTTTTTAGGGAACTTTTTATAACAGTATCTTTTTAATTTTTATTAAAACACCAGATGCTTACCAGGCACTGTGATAGACACTGTGGTTCAGATGAAAAAGTTGTAATCCCTTCCTGGAGAGGCTGGGGGTGAGGCTGTGGAGACAAGTGTGGTAATTCTAGGCTGAATAGTATATTATGAACTGCAATAATGACATATATAAGATGGACACTGGGCATCTAGTTACTAGTTATGTTGTTCTATGATAACATTTATCACATCACAAATAATTTGATATAGTGAACCTGCCACGTTTTTCACTAAATTGTGGGGATGATGAGGGCAGAAAACATGTCTTATTCATCTCCATGTTCCTAGCATCAAACAATACCTTGAACATGATAGCCAATTATGCTTCAATGAATGAGTGAATGAATGAATAAATAAACATGTATAAATATTTAAATTAGGAATTCCAGAAAGCAGAATCTTTTAGGTAATATGAGAAAAGAAAAAAAAAATTTTTGTCAAAAGAATTACTGTCTTGGTGCCAATATAAGTCAATACATCATGAGGGTGCTAGTTGAGAATTCCCACTCCTTTTGATGACGTAATTATGACGACCAAGGTTAGACTCTGAAGAAGGATCAAGTTTTCACATTTCCTTTCATTTTAAAGAGATCCTTCATGTCCCTTGCTCTAACTCCTCCCTTCCAAATGACTAAAATTCGTGTCTCATTTAAAGACTTGCCTATATTCTTTTCTATCCTACCCTCAATTGTTAAATGCATATAACCTCAAGTATGTCCCACATTTCAGCTCTTCCTCCAGGAAGTTGCTTGCGGACCACCATTCTGTGTTTGATTACCTATATTATGAGGGCAAAGAAAGAGATATTTGACTTAAGGAAGAAGATCTGAACTCAGAATTCTGCTTTCTCATCTATAAATTACATAGAAAATACCTTGCCAAATTTCTAACAGGGAATCCTTCCTTTTCTTTTCCCTTCAATAGGTCATATTTGGGGGAAATGTTGGACTTCATGTTGTTTTACTTATTCAAACTCTGAAAGTGAAATGAGAATTTTTAAAAATGAGCATTTATTTTTTATTGTATTTTTTTTTGAAGATACATAGATCACAAAAAAGTTACATTAAAAAATATAAGAGGTTCTCACACACACACCCCCATTCCTCCCACATCAACGACCTCCTTCATCATTGCAGCACTTCCTTTGCATTTGGTGAATACATCTTGGAGCACTGCTGCACCGCATGGAAGATAGTTCACATTATAGTTTACACTCTTCCCCAGGACATTCAGTGGGTTATGGCAGGATATGTAATGTCCAGCATCTGTCCCTGTAATATCATCTAGGACAACTCCAAGTCCCGAAAATGCCCCCACATCACACCTCTTCTTCCCTTTCCCTGCCTTCAGCAACTACCGTGGCCACTTTCTCCATATCAATGCTACAGTTTTTTCCGTTACTAGTCACAATAGTTCTATAGAAGAATACTAGTAAATTCACTCTAATCCATGTTTTATTCCTCCATCCTGTGTACCCTGGTGACGGCACAGCCTGAAGATCTTGTTTGTCTAATGTCTTTTCCCCCAGGCAAGTTACAAGAATACCTTTCAATGCCAATTTTATTTATGATGTATCAATTTAGTTGAGATGCTTGCCCTCCTTCTATTCCTCTGCTTCCAGCAGTTGGGTTCTCTACCCCATCTGCTGGCTCTCCTTGCCCAGGAATTAGAATCTAAGGCAGGTTAATCAGGGGCCAGATGAGGAGCCCATGTCAGTTCTGAGGTGGTCTCTTGTAGGATTTACTAGGATTAGCTTTAATCATTTTTCTCGTATTCTCTAGGGGCTGGGTGTTCTATAAAGAAACTGACATCGGCAGCTGAACCTCCTTGTTGCTAACCTTGTGACTACACTGACTCCACCAACTGACGCTTTTTCTTCCCCCTCCCCCCACTCTGCTGTTTTTTGCAGTCTGTGTCCACTTGCTATGTGATCTTCTGTGTCTATTTCTCTTTTTGTTTTCTTTTTATTTATTTATTTATTTAATTCCCCCCCCCTCCCCTGGTTGTCTGTTCTTGGTGTCTATTCGCTGCGTCTTGTTTCTTTGTCCGCTTCTGTTGTCGTCAGCGGCACGGGAAGTGTGGGCGGCGCCATTCCTGGGCAGGCTGCTCTTTCTTTTCACGCTGGGCGGCTCTCCTCACGGGCGCACTCCTTGCGCGTGGGGCTCCCCCACGCGGGGGACACCCTTGCGTGGCACGGCACTCCTTGTGCGCATCAGCACTGCGCATGGCCAGCTTCACACGGGTCAAGGAGGCCCGGGGTTTGAACCGCGGACCTCCCATATGGTAGACGGACGCCCTAACCACTGGGCCAAAGTCCGTTTCCCCTCTTTTTGTTTTCTCTTCTCATTTTCTCCCCTAAGATTCACCTTGATTCGATCCTAGGGACCTCCGATGTGGAGAGAGGTTCCCTGTCATTTGTGCCACCTCAGTTCCTGGTCTCTGTTGCATCTCCCCTTGACTCTCCCCTTCATCTCTCTTTTTGTTGTGTTATCATCTTGCTGTGTGGCTTGCCATGTGTGCCTGGCCATGCAGTCATTCCCTTACCAGGAGGCCTTGGGAATTGAACCTGAGTCCTCTCATATGGTAGACAGAAGCCCAATCACTTAACCACATCCGTTTCCTCCAATTGCTTCTTGGGAGGATCCCTGCCAACCCTCTGCTCTGTGCCTGCCTGACAGAACACTTACCTGGGCTCTAGTTTTCAGGAGTCTTTGGTGGGCCTACCTTATCATTTGCCTCTTGGCCTGATGTTTTGTTTTAACCCATACTTCCTAGGCTCACATCTCTTCCCTTAAAACAATCATCCTTTGGCCACAATATTCTGTGTGGCTCTTTGACTCTCCCCAGACTTTGAAAGTCTCAATTTTTCCCAGATGGTTTCACCCTTATAGCAAGACAAACCCAGATGCTCTCTACTGGAAAAAAATGGGGTTTACCAGTTTTTATAGGGCTATATAAGAACTTTATATGAATACATGACAAAAAACTCCCCTAGATCATTCATCCAGCCAAAAAGGCTAGGAACTTGGGATTCTGGGACAAAATTTCAGGATCCCTTATAGCCTTTGTTTGTGACACAACCCTCTCTGTAATGTATGCCCTCCTTGGTGATAGGTGAATGTGGGAAAATGGAGGAAGGTAGTGTAGCTTACCTCTGTGCAGTGTCTGGCTCACCACTGGCAATCACACTTTGCTGCATTTCCCCATGCAGACTAGCACCAACCTTGATATGCCGAGGGCATCAGTCAGGGTCTCAAGAGGAAACAGGGCACATTCGAAGCAGGGTTATTCAGGGACATTTAATAAAAAGCCTATAAGGTGGGAAGCGGACTTGGCCCAATGGATAGGGCATCTGCCTACCACATGGGAGGTCTGCGGTTCAAACCCCAGGCCTCCTTGACCTGTGTGGAGCTGGCCTATGCGCAGTGCTGATGCATGCAAGGGGTGCCCTGCCATGCAGGGGTGTCCCCCGTGTAGGGGAGCCCCACGCACAAGGAGTGTGCCCTGGAAGGAGAGCCACCCAGTGCAAAAGTAAGTGCAGCCTGCCCAGGAATGGCGCCACACACACAGAGAGCTGACACAGCAAGATGACGCAACAAAAAGAAACACAGATTCCTGGTGCCGCTGCTAAGGATAGAGGTGGTCACAGAAGAATGCACAGCGAATGGACACAGAGAGCAGACGCGGGGGGTGGGGAGTGTGGAGGGAAGGGGAGAGAAATAAGTTTTTTAAAAATCTTTAAAAAAATGAGTTAAGTCGTAAATCATTAAAAAAAAAAAAAGAAGCTATAAGGGTAGGGACAGGTATAAGGGAAACTGGCATAGGATGGTGAAGTACCCTAGTGTTAGCAACAGCCCTAGGCTTGAATGGGCAGGGGGAGGAAAAGGGAATCCTGATAGCTGAAGCTGTCTGAGGATACATCAGGGCCAAGGCTGAGGCTTTTGGAAGGAAGGAGCCACTGACAACCCTTGACCATGCAGTGAGGGACATCTGACATCCTCTGCCTCCTTCTCCTCCCAACCTCAGGTCTCCTGCCCATCCCTGCAAGTATTTCCTTGGCTGAATCTAACTGAAAGGTGAAGGGGAAGGGAACTCGGTGGTGCAGGGAGAAGAGGAGGTACCCAGGGTCCAGAGCTGGACTGGGAAGGGTAGAGAGTGGATGGCAGGAGGGACAAATCCTCAGCCCAGGGTGTTTACTTACACAATAAGAGGGTTGTGCTGCCCTGAGGGAAGTATGTCAAAAAGTTTCTTTGAAGCTTATCTGGCCATTTTGTTTTCTGTGAATGATGATTTTCTAAAATATTCAAATAATGTGGTATAGCATTAGGGTCTTCCTGGATCTTTGACTTGCAGATTTGTCTCTTAGCCCTTTAGTCTCCAGCTCCTCAGTCGTGCGGAAGTTGCTCCCGTGGTAACTGCATTGATAACAAAACTGTAATTTCTTTTTGGCTGTGTTTCTTTCATAATGGATATTAAGCCACAAACAAAAATTTTTCTCCTCCACTCTCAATGGGGATTAATCTTCTTTAGGAAACATGTCTAATAATCATGGGAAGCCTTAGAGGGATTTCTCTTTCTTCTCCCACCTTGTGGGGAGTTTGAAAATAGGGCCTTTTGATCTTGGGATACAGAAACAGACTCTCTTTTAGAGTGAGTTGAGTGGCAGGAGACCCACCTAGAGGCAGCCTCTTCTGAATTTTTGCAGCTTTATGATTCAGCGTTTCTCCTGGAAATAATTCAGTGAAATTCATATTCACGAGCTCCCAAAGGGTAAGAGCAATGTTCTTCAAGCTCCACATATAGGTTCTAAAAATAATATGGGGGGTGGAGAGGAAACACCATTTACAGCAAAGGATGTTAACTATTTTTGTGTGTGTGTGCATAAAGTTCTTTGATTCTATGTTGAATGGAGTTTTTAGGCTTCTTTAAATGAGCACAGAGAGGAGAATCGTGGAGATGGTGCCCTCTCCTTCACGTTGTGACAGAGTCCTGCACCGTGGCTGTGAGCTGGGCGCCTGGCCCTCCTGCAGACATCTGCTTCAGTGAGGGGAGAAACCTGTACTGTGTAACCACACATGCTGGGACCTGCCTGCCGACCTCAGGAAACATTATTAAACCATGGAGGGAGATGAGCACTGAGATTGACCACTTGGCAGGAGCTGTGTTGAGAAGGGCTTGGTAAACTGCTCCCAGCCTCCCCTAGAGAGCAGGCACCAGAGAGGACTGCTCGCCCAGGCCTGAGAACTCTTCCCAAGAAGCACCGTGGAACCTTGGAGTATTACACCAGGTGCTAAGCAGCACATTCCCGACTCCGAAGGTGCAAGAGTAATGTTTTTACTCTTTATTTGTTTACGGGGTTTGGTGTTCACGTCTCTCCTAGAATTAGGGTGACAAATTTGCCCTGATTTGCCTGGGACTTTCCCAGTATTGTCACTGAAAATCTGGCACCCCCTCGCTGGTCGCCTTCCTCGGAATCCTGGACCGTGGGTAAGCACATGTGAGAGTCAGAACCCCCGCAGGTCGGATCTCCTCTAGGAAGCCAGTCCTTCGGGAATGCGACTGTCACACCACATCCTTCTTCCCTGGCCCCAAGAGACCTGTAAACTCCAAGTACTTCATCCTGTCTCACAGGTCAGTTTGGGTTGTGAATGAGCTAGGATTCAAGTGAAATAATGCGTGTTAAAGCTTTCTGTAGATTATAAAGCACTATACAAACGTAGTTGTTTTAGTTACATCAGGCTTTTCTTCATTGACAACCTCTAACCCTGAGCATGTGTGGATCTCTTGGCTTTGGGTAAGAAAAAGAACTAATAAATATTACTCCACGTATTAAGTAACAATTTGATACATTCAATAATTGTTTAACACATTATAATAAATATTAAGTACCTCATGTGCCCCCTGAACACTGTACTCAGCACTTGAAAACAAAGCTTTTGGTCTCTTCTAACAATCCTCTGAAATGTTTCTTCTTATTCCCAGCTGTCCTGCGTCTATTTCCTTAATTTGGGAGACCTGTTTTCTTTTGGTGTAGACTAAGACTGATGAAAATGCATAAGCCAATTTAAATGAGCTGTGCTGGCTCTCCAGACTGGGCCTGCTATTTTGCAAATCAACAAAAATTCTGTGTGAAGATTTTTAGCTGGTGAACGCTTGCAGATAGGGTGAGGGACTCAAATATCTTTGTCCAGGGCTCAAACATGCTGTTGGTGGCCCTGCTCAGACCTTGAGGTCTGCAGGTCTGGTTTAGAGCCAGGTCTAGACATTTGGCACAATCCAACATGCTGAAAGGCCACAGGAGAGTGGGTTCACTTATATTTTACCTTGGCAACTGAAAGAGTTTCCAGGAAATGTCAACAAAAATGATGCACAGATGTGATCAAAATAATTTTCTAAAAAATAATATATATATATACATGATATGGGAAGGCTTATTGAAAGCAGCTTATCACTTTATTACATTTACATGAACTTTTAATTTATTTATGATCAAGTTTTTTTCCCCAAGCATTTTTTTTCAGTTTTTCAAGCGTGGGTTTACTTCAAAATGGTAAAAATTTATATATTATTTTTATTACACATAATAAGCAATTTTTAGCTTAAAGTAAAAACTTTTGCATTTAAAGTAAAAGGAAAAAAGATGTTTTAAAATGTAGACATTTCAAAAGAGCCAAAAAGGCTGAATATACCTTGCAGCACAGATTTATCCTTAAATATTCACATCTCAAAAGCTGTTTTAAAACATTTAGAAAATGGACCAAAAATAACTTACAATTGGTAATGTTTAAAATCTCCTGATCTTTGGAAGAGCATATTAATGACACATAATGAATTTAAATTTGTAGCATTCACCACCAGTTTAATTACACACACACACATATGTATTTTTTACCAGTTTACAAAATGGTCTTAAACTGTCACTGTAATTGTTTTTGGAGTGCTTCTTTTATCAGGAAAAGCATACCTCACTAAAAACAGTCAAGTTTCAAATGTTCTTTTCCAAAAGTTTCTGAATTTCAGCTTTGGAAAGAAGAACAGCTTTTAATTGCTGCATCCCTTGCATATGGGATGGAAGATAAACTCTACCAGGCTATTGACAAGAACTTCAATAAACTGAATACTATGGCCAATCCCCTCTTGTGCCACCAGAGAACAGTACACAAAGTAAATACAAAACACAAAAGTATGAGAATTGTTGCAAGCAATCTTTTTCAAACATTTTCTTCAGTTGCTTCATAGGTCCCATTAAAAACCATGTAAAGGAGAGAACAGAAATTGCCGCATACGAAGCATGTGACAAACCACTTCAATCTGATGTTGAAACCAAAGGAAGAAGCATCCAGATCTGCATGGTTAGGTCTTGCTCCTCGTCGTCCTGGCTGCTCAGGACCCGTGGTAGCTCCTCCGTGACCTCTGCTCGGACCGTGGCGATGGATCCAAGATTCGTTTTTTACACATTGAGTTAAATGTATTCTTAAAACTCCAGAAGTAAAGGTCACATTTTACCAATTCAACCTTCATTTATTAGATTCATTAAAGGCCATAGAGTTTCCATTTTCTTCTGACACAAACATTTGATACGACAATTAAAACATAATATTAAACCTGCTTCCACTTATCAAGACATGCTGTTCCTTTTTTTTTTTTTAAAGATTTATTTATTTATCCCCCCTCCCCCGCCCCCGCCCCGCCCTAGTTTCCTGTTCTCTGTGTCCATTTGCTGCATGTTCTTCTTTGTCCGCTTCTGTTGTTGTTAGCGGCACGGGAATTTGTGTCTCTTTTTTTGAGTCATCTTGCTGTGTCAGTTCTCCATGTGTGCGGCGCCATTCCTGGGCAGGCTGCACTTTCGTTTGTGCTGGGCGGCTTTCCTTGTGGGTCACACTCCTTGTGCGTGGGGCTCCCCTACGCAAGGACACCCCTGCATGGCAGGGCACTCCTTGCGCGCATCAGTACTGTGCGTGGGCCAGCTCCACACGGTTCAAGGAGGCCCAGGGTTTGAATTGCAGACCTCCCATGTGGTAGGCGAATGCCCTAACCACTGGGCCAAGTCCGCTTCCCATGCTGTTCCCTTAAGGCACTTGAATTCCATGCCCAAGACACCAATTTGCTCAATTAAATGAATGTGAAGGAAAATTTTTTACTCCATGATAGCAAGTTTGAATTACTTTATCTGAAGAAGAAATTTCTCTCCATTAGTCAAATCAAAGTTCTCAAGGCTTTCAAAGAAATCATTTGTCCATAAATTTGAGGACTGTCATGTACATGATCAATACCTTTCAATGAAATTTCTTAGCTATGTAAAATAGTAAAAAAAAAAAAGAAGTACAATATTTCCTCCTAAATGTTGTTAAACCAGCTTCTTAGACAAATAGATTATAAGTTTGGGTCAGTTTTATTTCAAGCTAGCCTTTAAATATACCAATTCAAGATTCTCTTCAGGGATTTTATAGGTAAAGTGAGTGGTTAATCATTGTTAAACTGGATACAAGGAAAAATAATGTCTGGTTAAAGATTATTAGGCTAGCCAGTCAGAAGGTCTTAATCTCATTGAGGTCTATCAGAAAATTGCTCAAGCATTTTAACAGCAATGCCAATTACTGTCCAGAAGGAGGTTGTAAATTATACCATGCAAAAAAGTTCTGCCCACACCAGGTTTGGGGCAAATTTTTTTCTTATTGTGAATATTACTTTTGTGTCAAAAAGTTTTCATTAGTATATTTTTCTAAAATAATAAGCTTTCCTAATGCTAGATTTAAGGTAGCCCACACTTTTGGAATAAAGCAATTAAATATTTCTTAGCTTAAAAGAGCACTGCAAGATTTGAGAAATGTGAAAGTTAGACAAATGCTATTTTTCTGAGAAATAGTATGATTGCATAAACAGAAATAGCACTAAAGTAAGTTGCAAATGTGATTTTAAAAGAATGCCAGAAGCCTCAAGATCTGTCTACCCCTTTACAGGAAGTAAATGATAAATTACACCGTGGAGGAACAATGGGCAGTATCCACTTGTGGGAAATTCTACAGGACTGAAAATCTGGTTTCTTCAACAAATACATTGCAAGGAAAAGGGGGCAGGGAGGGAGAGAGAGAGAGATGAAAGGGAAACCTGCTCAAGATGATTGAAAGGCTGATCAATCAATCACAATGTGTGGACCTTATTTGGATCACAATTCAATCAAGCACAATATATTTTAAAAATCAGGGCATTCATGCAACTGTTGAACTCTTACTGGATATTTGATGAGATTAAGGAAGGAATTATTCACGTTAAAGTTGTGATAATGGTATTGAGTCGGTATTTAAAAAGAGCTCTTATGTTTCAGAGATATATAGTGAAAATTTTGCAGATAAAATAATATAATTTGCTTCAAAATAATACAGGAGGGAGGGACATGGGTGATAGCTGATGAAAAAAGATTAGCCTGAGTTGACAATTGTTGAAGCTGGGTGATGGGTATGTGGAAGTTAGTTTATTATATGCGTCTGCCTTCTTTTTTATGTGTGTTAAAAATGATCTTTAATAGAAAGTATAAATGAAATGATCCCAGCAAGACTGGCTCTCTGAGTTGTCAGTGCTTGTATTGCTGCCCTGGTCAAACTTCAGTTCTGCATCTCACAGCCCCACAGCCACAGGGGAGCTCTGTGCATAAGAAGTAGGTTGAGGGTCAGCAACTCCAGTTACATGGACAGAAGTCACACCAAAATAGGATAGAAATGAAACCACTCTATTAAATCATAATAGAGTGGAAGAAAAAATTACAGCCAGCAAAGAGGAAATGGCTGTCACATTTCTGCATTGTGGTGGACGGGTAGCATTCATCTCTGCAGAAAATAAAGACCTTGATGGGGTTTCTTGGTTGTGGCTAGAGAGATGGGAAAGGTGAGGAAGAACATGGTTCAAAATCTCACCTGAGATGGAACTGTTCTGGTTTAGTTTGAAATGCCCTAGGCTTCTTCTGGGAAGTAATTAACATTCCTAATAATATGCTTGAAAGACTATTGAAATGAAGATGGTGTTTAGAAAGTTGCTTACCCATCCACCTAGCTGACAGCCTGGAGCCTGATCATCTGCAACCAGACTTTTATTCATTCTTTTTTTCTCTCTGCATTCTTCCTCTTCTTCCTCGTCTTCTTTCTTCTTCCTCCTCCTCCTTCCTCCAGGCAACCTCTTTCTTCTTCCTCTCATCTTTCTCTTTTCCCATTTGTTTTCTTCTTTTCTACAAATGTTTCTCCTAGAGAGAGTTCTTGATTTCGGTTGCTTGGAGCCCTCTGTCCTTGCAACAAGCTAACCCCCTACACATCCCTGCATTTCTGGTGCAGGCGCCTCCATTGGGAGACTTTCTTATCAGGACCTTTGGCGGGCTCACTTTTCTCCACTGTCACCCATTATCTTTCCATGCTAACCCTTCCCCCTCTACCCACTGGCCCATGGGCCCATAAGGAGGCAGCAGCCTCTTGTTCGGGCCTTCTTGGCAATGAGACCATCACCCCTCACTGTCTATTCTGCACCACCTGACCCTCATCATCATGTGGTGGTGGGGGGGATGGAATTTTAGGGAGCTGGTGCCTCTTTCGCCTCTTGCTTGTACTACTGCAGTAAGTGAATAAAACCTTGATGGTTACTTCCAGTTTGGCTTTTTGTCCTAATTGGCCATCTTAGCACGTGATTGCTCAACACATTCCAGAGCCTACAATGGCTTCCTAATTCACTCAGAGGAAAAATGTTATCATGCTGGCCTGCTGGCCCACTCGATCTGCTTCCCATCCTGACCCAGCCTGTTTCTCTTCAGATCACATCTCTGCTGGCCATGAAAGGTTGGAAATACTTGAGAACAGCTGGTTACTTTAATAAAGTTTAGGGTTACATTTTGAGGAAAGATTAGACATACTCTCTAATACTGGACATTTGTACACCTTGGATTTTCTTAACTTCTTTCTCAGAAAAAGGGTCTAACATTTGAAATAAGGTATCTGGCAACCCTTGAACAGGATAGAGGTATTCAAACCTCTATTTCAGATCTTCCAGACACAAAACACAACTTTCAATGTTGAAACTGTTAGGTGAGAGAATGGGGATGGATGGGCATACCCTCTGCATTGACCACTTCTTTGGAGACTCTGAGTGTGGAAGGGACAGATGGGGAGATACCCAGAGGAAGGCAGAGGAGGCCACGGTGGGAGGTGTGGGCCATCCGTAGAATGAGGTTCATTTCCATGTTTGCCCAGTTGGCACGCAGTGGCCCAAATATAGCAGAAGCTCATAGAGGAATGTGGTTATTTTAGTTTGTAGTAAGGAAAAGAAAAAACATTTAGGTGGAAGAGCAAAGCAGCTTTAATACATAAGTAGAAACAATACATGCCCTTGCCATTTTTCCAGCTGCTTTTGTTAATCTTCCTAGGGTAAAGGCAACATTCAGGATGCCCCCCCCCATATACGATTCCCAAAATCTTCCAACCCACAGATTGCTATTTTTGAATTTGCTCCCCAATTCCTCAGCCCTTCCCACATACCTTTTAAGGCTTCTCTCTTTGTGTTTAATTTTGTCTTGTGTAAAAATATTGAGGCCTACATTTGCCACAGGAAGGGCACAGGTAGGGGCTGAATAAATATGAGTGTTGATGTTCAAAGAATTGACTGAATATTCTATGCTTATTTTGGAGAAGGGGGCAGCCAAATCAGAGTAGAAGTGGTGGCAACACTCAGGTGAACAAAGAAGGGGTGCCTGAGTTTGTTCCTCTGGGACCCCTCCCATTTCCTTGAAATCCATCAAGGTCTCCAGAAGTGTCCATGTGTTCAGGAAGAACACTCTCGATTACTAAGGATGTTGGAGGACAGGCTTGCCAGAGGGGTGACCCAGGCCCTTGGGACTGGTAGTTGTGTGTATCTGCGTGTGTGTGTCTGGTGGGTGGAGTGAAGAAGATGAGTGGAGAAAAATATTGCCTTTTAGCTGTAGGCAGCACTGGTCTGGAGCCCAAAGGAGATTTGTGTGTAGAACGCTCAGGGGCTCCAGCAAGACCACAAGCAGAAGTGGAGGTAAGGTCTTCAGGAAGCCAGGAAGTACCATGGGCTCTGGCCAAACGTGCAGAGAAGCCAGAGGACAAGTTACTCAAGCAGCGGAAGCAGCCATTAACAGGACAACAGAAACTGGGTGAACAAATGACAAGGTTCTGCAGGCATCCTACTCCTGGCCCCACCCACCGTGAGGAGCGAGGTTGCGGGGCAGACAAAGAGCCCACCCCACATATATCCATGGACCCAGAGGCAGTCTTGGAAAGGAATCTAGAGGTGGGGTGGAAGACTGAGAAATCAGCAAGTGCTCTCACCCAGAGAGTAGGAACAGTAAAAAAAGGGACTCTAAATGGTTACACTGGACCAAGGTTTAAACCAGATTGGACCTTTAGTTATTTTTCTCTCCTTGATACTCAGCAGTTGAAAGTTGACGAGGGTAACTATATCAGTTTTAGACAGACACCACTTTTATCACCCACCTGAACATAAAAGAGTAAATTTCAACCTCCCAATACATGCACGATGTAGGTATTCCCGTGTATAATCAGCTCATACATTTATTTATTTATTTATTTATTTATTTAATTGATTTTGTAAAAATGTTACATTAAAAAAATATATATATATATATGAGGTCCCATTCAGCCCCACCACCCCCACCCGACCACTCCCCTCCCCCCGCAACACTCACTCCCCTCATCATGACACATCCATTGCACCCGGCAAGTACATCTCTGGGCATCTCTGCACTCATGGTCAATGGTCCACATCATGGCCCATACTCTCCCACATTCCATCCAGTGGGCCCTGGGAGGATTTACAATGTCCGGTGATTGCCCCTGAAGCACCATCCAGGGCAACTCCAAGTCCAGCTCATACATTTAAAAGCACCTGACCTTTCTGATACAGTGGAAAGAGGGTGGACTCTAGACTCAGGTATATCTAAGTTTGGCTCGCCCCTTCTGGCCCCTGCCAATGGGAACTTGGGTATGGTTTCTGTAAGGTGGGTTTAATACTACTTACCTCAGAGAGCTGTTCTGAAATTAAATGCCTGGCTCAAAGTAGAGTACCCAGTGCAGGACTTGTCATGCATCAAATTTCTTTTCTTCCAGCATTGAATAACTTCCATGCTGATAAACAAATGACAAAGTGTTTCCTATTAGTTTAGTCCAATTACCTCCCAATAAATTGACTTTATTGTTTGGTGGGATCATCCAAATTAAAGTACTGGAATTTAAAGAAGGCATACCATATTTTTTCTTTTATGGTAAAAAAATTTATATTTAGAATTAGCCAGCTGGACTCAGTTTAGATGATGCCAATTTCATTGGCAACATCTGAAGCATGGTAGTCAGGAGCCATGCAGACATATGTTTTCTTCTCTCCACCAGGGCTGTTCTGGGTGTTGACCTTGGCTGCGTTAATGTCATAGAGCTTCTTCGCAGCCTGTTTGACCTGGTGCTTGTTCGCTTTGTCATCCACAGTGAACGCAAGTGTGTTGCTGTCTTTGATCTTCCTCATGGTTGACTTGGTGGTAGGGAAGTGGATGATGGCCCAGTGGTCACGCTTGTTTCTCCTGGAGGTGCTCTTCTGAGGATATTCAGACTGTCTTTGGCATTGCAGCATCTTGGGCCATGGAGGGTGGGTGGTATGGGGCTCTTCGTTCTGGTGGCTGTGGATGCCTTTCAGCACTGCCTTTTTGGCCTCCAAAGCCTCTGCTTGGGTTTCAGTTTTGGGAGGGGCAGAGGCTTTCTTCTTCGCTTTTGGTGCTATCTTCATGACCTGATTTTGTATTTTAATTCAGTCCCAACTATGATCTATAGATGTCTTTGGGAGATTTCCTCTGTGCACAGTAATGGCTAAAGGTACAGATAACAAACAGCTCAGCCGTTTGTGTTAACGATCAATCATAAAGCACAGGAATGGGCTTCATGTGAGAAGGGGAAGCACTGCTCTCTTTGCCCATTCCCTTAGTCCCCAGTGCCCCACCACAAGGTGAAGTAAGGAGATTTTCCTCCAATTTGACCCTTATGGACCACACTCACTCCCAGGGCCTTGTGGTGGGTGTGTGACCCCATAACCGAAGGCACACTGTGGGCGTGGGGGTGTGGGCAGCCAGGGCCTTGGGATCCTTCTGGTGCCCCTGCCACCTCAACCAGGATGGGAACTCAAGACAAACACCTGACCTGAAGTTGTCTGTAAAGCATTTCCCATAGGAAGGTTTTTTTTTCCCCTGAATGATTTGACTTGTATGATTGGCCTGGGTAATGACCAGCTAAGATAGGACTTTTGTCGCATCTTGCTGTTTGGAACTAAAAATACAGCATTTGTTTTAACTGACCCAAGCAACTCAAAGCAGAAGAAAAGGCCACTGAAAAGGTGGGGAGAGAGGATCTAATAAATCATCTGAGCAATTTTCTTAAATGACATTTTCTATTCCATGAAAATAGGATTCCCTAAAACCCCATAAAAAGGATACAAATATATGCGCATGAATTGATGGACCTGGCCTCTCCTAGGCTATATTTTACCCGGCATAAAAGGCTTCTGGTGAATAATGTGATATGGGAGAGCAGTGAGTGACTACAGAGAGGAGAGGGTGACTCTCCCATCTGCATCCTGCCTCGTTTTGAACAGGATAAGAAGAAGATTTGCTTTATTTTGGGGCCAGGGCTCCACGTTTACTTCCTAACAAATGATTGAGACAATCTGAATGGAATATGGTTTGGCTTTTTATTTATTGGATTTTCTCATTTTCTTTAGACCCCTGGAGCTTGTTCTCTTGAGCAACTCAGAGTAGATTGTAAACAAGGCTCTTTCTCTTTGTGGAGTTCTTGTGCATCTGTTTTTATATGCCCTGCTATTAGGCTATGGCAAACTGCAGTGATCATGTAGCAATTCATAGAGGACAAGAGTGAGACAGTATCTGTGTGTTCTATTATCCTCACTGAAGGATGGTATTTCCTTGGAGACTGGCATGGAAGCTATAAACCTGGGGGAGTTTACTGGGGCAGAGATACCTGAAGTCAGGCAGGGAATGAGAGGGAAAATGATATAATGTTGTAGACATAGATGAGGTAATAAGATGTTACTTGAGCCAAGAATCCCTTGAGCCAAGGAAGGATGGAATCTGGATCAGACTCATAGCTGTATTTGGATTGTCTGGTACTTGCTTTCTGTAGAGTCTCTTGTTCATAGGTAACCATATATCCTGTCTGCTCAGGATAGTTTTGGTTTATGCCTTTTGGCTGGAGCAGTTATAAATAGCACCCCCTTTCACTCTTAAAAATGTCCTGATTTGGATGATAAATTATAATGTCACCCCACCTATTCATTTAGTAGACATTCCATCAGAATCCCCAAAGGATGCTATGCTTGATATTTCAGTAATCCAGTAAACATAAAGCTTCCTAAAGACCAAGAGACTGATGTAGTACTTGATAAGAGTTTTATTGGATAGGCAGTAGGTTTCCCAGTTATTACTGTTATTCAGTTTTAATCATATCCAAATTTCTTTGGATCCTTGCCTCCCTTCTTTCTTCCTGACTAAAAAAGTATCATTTTATAGATATTAATCTATAAAGAGCTTGTGGCTTTAAAAATGTATTTAACTTTTCCCCTATTAATAAACAGGTTGCTTCAAGTTATAGCCAAAACAAACAATGCATGTACATATATACTTCTGATTTGTTATATTTATTTTTGTTTCCTCATCTGTAAAATGAAGAACTCATAGGATCGGTAGGGGGATTAAGTGAGATAACGCTTATAAAAGCACTTAACAGTACCTGGTATGAGTATTTGATAAGACTGGCTCTTGTTATTATTTAAATATTATTGATTCCGTGATTCTTTGTCCTTCTCTGAGAGCACCCTCATCCCTGAGCCCTCTGACTAACGGAAGTGAAGACCCAGTTTGGGAAACCCTGTCCTTTCAAGCTCATAGGCAGCGCCACTGCCTGTCTCCATCGAATGCCTTCCTGAAGCATCACTCAGACCCTCGCTGAGGTTCCAAGTCAAGTCCCCAGTTTCCAATTTCAAAGCAGATGTGATGATCTATTCATTTCTGCAGGGGCTGAACTGCTACTTTAATGTTGCCACTTAGATAAAAACAGCCTTTTCTCTCATCTCTAAAGTATCAAATTTAAAACCCCTACAGAAGCGGGTTTGTGAGAGATGAGAGGATGAGAGTGGTCCTTCAAACGGATGCAAAGCAGGATGTGATAGAAGGCAAGACCTGGCACTATTTTGACATGAGGTTTGTTTGGAGGGACTCCTGTAGAGACTGGCAGGGGACAAGGCAGGGTAAACAGCTGTCTCAATTTTTACATTTAGAAAATATGTTTTTCAGATGTTCTCCCCAGCCAGAAATTGTCAGTATGATAAAGAGACAGCTAACTGACCTCAAAAGAAGGTGACCACCTGCCTCCTAAGCCTGCAGTCCAGGACTTCCAAAAGGAGCCAATTCTGGATGAAACGGATTTTTCCTCTTTCCTGTTTTTTCCCCCTTCTTAAAAGCTTTGAACAACATGCCAAAAGATAAGAAAGGATGGTTTCCTCCAGATCTGCAAAGCACCCTAAAAGATAAAAGATCTAAAAAGCTTCTCTACACCTGTCCTAGTGAGACAAAGAGAAAACTTGACTTCACATGAGAAAGCTTATCAAATAAAAATTCTACTCCTTAGAATTTTCTTTCCAGTTCCCATCCCAAGGAACATCCTGATAAACTGTAGAGTTTCTCCACTGACTAATAGCAAAAATCAATAAGACAAACTAATTTGAAGTTGGCCTGTGTAGGACTGAGAATTTATGGAGCTATTAAAGACAAAGAGACAATGTCAATTTTACCTGATAAAGAAACAGAAAAATGTCAGGAGATGACAGGGGGAAAAAAAGGAACAACAATTTTAGACCTCCTGCCCAAGTCCAATTTTCATCTACTTTCAGAAGACTTACAGAATTTAAAATAAGTCAAAATCAAAAATATAGAATACAAAATAGATTAAGCTTAACAAAACAGATTGATTGGTAGTTACTGCATGTCTACTCAGTGCAAAGTCTCTACTTTTCAGGGCCATTGGAGTGGCAGATAGCATAGATGAATTAAATCCATAGTCACTGAAAACAAAAATTTGGCCTTTAGTTTTAAATTTTTTTATCAGCCAGAGATTCTAATAAAGGCAAAAGAAACCACTTGAGCTTCAAAATCTTTCTCTCTTTTCTCTGGACTAATGAGTCATGAACATAGCTATAGGTAAAATGAGGAAAGGGAGAGTCCACAAGACTCATTTGACTATATTGGATATATGTGTAGAAAAACCAAGGAAGATGGAAATGAACTGGGTAGAGGCCAGGAACTATGATAGTTGCATTATAAAAATTTGCATGTAACCTTCACAACAGTCCAAAGAAGTGGAATTTGTATCTTTGTTTTACAGAAGAAGAAACTAAACTTCTAAGTATCATGATCAACATCTAGACATGGAGGGGCCAACATTTGAACAAAGACCAGAGGAGCCAATGTATTTGCTGTTCAACAAGCAGACATATTTGTTCCAAATTTGAACTGAGGGACAGTTCTGAAACATTCTGAATAGTGGGGGCCAAAACTGGTGCCCGGACAAACCAAAGTCACAGACCCTCTGGCATCATGGCAGAGTAGCCAAGGAGGCAGTTCTCCAAGGAAGGAATGAGGCACATGCAGAGAGGAGAGTCCCAGGCTACTGAGTGATTTTTAAAATATATATTTTTTATTTATTTTTAAAAGATACATAGATCATACACAAAATGTTACATTAAAAAATATAGGAGGTTCCCATATGCCCCACTCCCCCCACACACCCCCTTCCCACATCAGCAACATCTTTCATTAATGTGGTACATTCATTGCATTTGGTGAATACATTTTGGAGCACACTACACAGCATGGTTTGTAGTTTACATTGTAGTTTACACTCTCTCCCAATCCATTCAGTGGCTTACGGCAGAGTTTAAAAGCCACAGATGCATAAACCCTTTTTCCCAGATGCAGTGAATGAAAATCTCCAGGAGGTTGGTTTTTGTTTTTTTGTTTTTTTTTTAAATCTCCCTAGGTGACTCTTCTGTACACTAGGGTTAAGAACTCAAACTAGTTTGAGAAAGATTTTGCATTTTGGAGGGAGCTGACTGACTGACTGCAAAGTCCTTGTCCTTTCTAATACAGCTCATTGTCTTTCAGAAGTAGTGATTAATTCAGTAGAAAGGTAACAAAGAGAAGGAGGATGACCTGATGGATTCTCCTGCTTCCAGATCAGCTAATTGACACTTTTGCTGTTATTTTTGTTCAACAGTATTAGTGTTTCCAAAAGGAATGTAGGCTCTCTTCTCTTGGACTATTGCAGGGAGAATATATAGCCACTTACTAGCATGACAAGTGCAAATCTTTCTCCTTGCAAGAAAATCCATGAATGTGTCTTTCAATCCCTAGCCCAAGAATGATCATTGTAAAATATCACACCAATTTCCTTGCTATAGACTCTGCTTCTTGGACTGAGTAAAAGAAAATGCCATGTTCAATCTAAAATATGCTAATTCTACAACTGACCAAGAAAGTTCACTGTGAAGGGGAGAATTGTAATTTCCACTTACCTACTGTGATGGTTGGGCTAATGTGTCAATCTGGCCAAGTAATGGTGTCCAGTTGTTTGGTCAAGCAAGCACTGGGCTAATTGTAATACAAGGGCATTTCATGGACTTTAATCATTAATGAGTTGATTGCATAGATGGCTGGTTACATCTAAAATCAACTCAGCAATGGGTGTCATCCAATAAGTTGAAGGCCTTAAAACAGGGGTTCTTAACAAGGGGTCCATGAGCTTGAATTTAAACTCAAAAAAACATGATCTCTTGTAAGGATACGATGGTGAGGGTGCAATGTAGTTGTTAAATTATGCACAATGGATTTAGTAAAGGGTCCATGTTTTTCACTTGACTGGCAAAGGGGCCCATGGAACAAAAATGGTTAAGAACCCCTGCCTTAAAAGGAGACGTGATTTCAGCATTCAGAGAGGGAATGTCCATCTCTAATTCACACAGCCAGGGTCTCCGGGGACTCATCGAGGCCGTCATCTAAGTCCCTGGCTCGCAGCCTGCCTATGGATCTTTGACTTGTTCATCCCCACGGTCACGGGAGATAATTTTATAAAACTTCCTACTATTTAAAGATATCTCCTGCCAGTTCTGTTTCCCTAACTAATACATCTATCTATGGCGGTCTGAGGAGGATGGGTCTTAATGAGGAGTCTTGGTTTTCTGAGTAGAGTAAAGGGATTAGGGATAGCATTTTGGAACAAAGGAAGAGCTAAATTGTTTTGCATAAGAAAAGGGATGTGGGGAGGAAAGAGACTGGGAGTGGTTTTCAACCTTGATTTCTCAGCTGGGGAGAGTTTAAACTAGGAAATCCGGGCCTCCTTCCCAGACATTGATTCCATGAGTCTGGGGGGACCTGGCATATTTTTGAGAGCCACTGGTATAGAGAAAGGAAAATCAGGTGGTTGATATTTCTTGATGAAGTTTTGCTATGTCATAGAACATCTGTCTTTCTAGAACATTCTTCAGAAAATATAGACTAATCATTAACATTTTGGAAATTTGGATTTGTCTTTTTTAAATTTTTAAAAAATGCCGTGAGGTATCAAGCCTGGCCACAAGGTGGGTGTGAGGAAAAGAGTGTTTGCTCTCGGGTCTAGGTGGCACTCACTCAGGCAAAACACATTTAATAGTTCCAAAGAAACAAAGAAAGGAGAGCGTTAGGAAGGCCCTAAATGGACATAAGCTATTGGTGGTTTTGTCCCTCTTATTGCTCCTATCAAGAAAAAAAATATTTCCAAGTTAAGAGTTGTTTTTTTTTTCTGGTAAGATAAAAATACAGCAACCATGTTCCAGACTAGAAATTCTAAAACAAAACAAAAACAAAGCCACACAGCAAAGCAAATACTAACAGGAAACCAACCTTTCCTCTTTACCCCTATTTTGTCTTTGCCATTTTATTATTCAGGAGATGCAGGTGGTCTGTAAATTTCCCAGACCTTTGTTTCTCTGAACTTGAGACATGCCGCTGCTCTTCTGCAGTGAGTGCAGATGTAGTGAGGGGCTGTGGACCAGGACAGGCTCAGTCCCCAGTGTAGGGGATCTCCCCCAGTCCCAGCAGGCTTAGAGAGGAAGGAACCCTCGGCTTTTAAAGATGAAAGTGAGATCATGGCATAAAAGGGCCTAGTCAGTTCATTCTGCCATCCGTTGGGAACTCTGGCAAAATATTCATTCATAACAGAAGTTGAAAACTTCGAAAAAGCAGTACTTTCAATTTTTGGTGTTTTTATTAGAATGCTTGGCAAATATACCAATAAGGATAATGGTACATTCACTCATTCAAATATAATCTATAGAACATTTTCTCCATGTCAGGCACTGTGCTAAGCACTGAAGATAAACTAGTTCTTCCCTTTGCAGTCAAATTTATCTCCCCAGGTTTCATTCTGTTGGGCAATATTCCATTGCATTTTTAAAACATACCACCCACACCTGAGTTTGCTCTGTCACTTAAAATCAGGTTCAGAGCTATTTATTGGGGAGTGGTTATATTGAGGGCACCCCATCTATTCAGGCCAACATCAACTTCACCCAAGTATCCAAACTAGGTCTCAGTTTCCAGTTATTGAACCTAGAGTTCATGATAGAATTTTCCATCTTGAAGAAGAGCTTAAGTCATATTCAGATCTCTTTGCAGCCAAAACAAAACAAAACAAAGTAAAAATCTGCCCACAAGTTATCAAAGTCCACAATAACAATAATAATATATCAAATTTAATAAGAAAATAAAATTTATATTAGTCACATTACTGTTTACTGTTGGCCTATGATGATATATGGAAAATTCAAATAAAAAATAGGTTTCTTCCATTTAAAGGAAAGCAATAGTAAGAAATCAAACCAAAGCATATTGGGAAAAACCTATTTGCTAACTCTTAGGATACAAAACTAACACCCAGCCAGGGGCCGATGTGGCATTTCGGCAAGCTAAAGACACAGTTACATTAAAGCTAAAGATACAGTTCACCCCAGTAATCTCTGGGAGGGAGCATACGTATGGGGTTCGGGTGGAGAGGACGGGAGGTTAGGGAGAACTGCAATCATAGTGCTTTACTGAAAAGAAATTGGAGTCAAGTCAGGGAAACCAAACAGAATGGGCCCACTTTTACAACCTCAAGTCACCAGCTCAAAGCAGATTTGCTTTGCTTTTTTTCCCCCAAGAACATTGTCTAAGATAGGTAGCTTGTTGATTTATGTTTTAAATTTATGGATTGACTTTCCTCCAGAAGGCCTCTTGGCTAAATTTAAATATGGTTTAGATCTCTTCTTCCTGTCACCACCACCTAGCTCAAAAGAGAGAGAACTGTGGGTCCTGCTGTGCAATAATAACCTTTTGCAAGTGTTTGCAACCTCATTTGACACATTCATTTATTCTTGCATATAAAAGCATCTTTCTTGGAGAGAAGAGATTGACAACAATTTTCAGCTAGACACAGTGTGCTCTTCTTCAGTCTTGTGTTTTCCTAATTGCTCCCTGCTCAGTCTTTGGGATAGATTGTTTTCCTTTCTCATCACCCATGTTTCCTCCTCAGCATTATGTGATACTCATCTGGGCAGAACTCCATCTTCTAAGCCTCTAAACAACTCGCAGATTCAGCTTTCTCTCATCACAATTTTGAAATCACAAATGAAATGGTTTTATTTGCTCAGTAAGTGTTCTTCATTAAAAGAAGGAGGAGGGGGGAGGGGGAGAAGGAGGAGGAGAAGAAGAAGAAATCAAGAGGATTAACAGTCTTCTGGAAGAGAGCTTTATATCTTGGGAAGAAAGTTTAGACTTTTCCTATAGGTATCACTGGATTCGTAGAAAACAGGACACTACAGAACTGGCTAAATTTCTTCCTTGAATATCTTAAATGTTGATACTGGGATAGGCAAAGTTGTCCCAATTATTTTCGTGTGTCGTTGCACGATTGCATGGCCCAGAAAGAGCTGTCAGCAATGACACCTGCACGGCAGTCACAGCACTCTTCCCTGATCTGAGAAAACAGCAGCCAATAAGACTCACTCTGGGATGATTTCCCACTCCTCTTTAGAGGGAGTCAGATGTCTAGAATTTTAGTATATTCTGTGGTTCAATCAAGCTACAGATTAAACAGCATGTGTGTCCCTGCTTGGGTGAGAACTGGCCACTGCACAGCCTGATTAATCTTCATTGTCAGCAGTTGTTCAACATGAGACTCCGAGGGCAATGGGAAACTCTTGGGGGGAGCCATCTGCCTTGTGAAAATGTTATTCCTCACTTCTAGGGACTCTGCCAGCCTCTTCTGGTGGATGGTACAGTCAGGTGGAACCTGGAAGTGAACAAAATCGGTAGAAGATAGAATAAACATAGACAATAGAAGCTGATTCTTCAATGAAAGGATTATTGAATATCTGGGATAGTTTTCTCTTTTTATCCCCAGCACTTAGCATAATGCCTGGCACATAAGAGATATTGCAGAAGAAGGGTTTGCTGAGTGGTGAATGAATTTGAATGAATGCTTTAAATGGCACTGCCAATGAGGACAGGTGAGTTGGCTGCTTTGTTGTACAAAAGTGACCTTTTGAGAAAATCCTAGACCTCATTCAGCTATCCATCTAGTTAACAGATATTTATTGCTTCTGATTTGTAACTTAGCACTTTCTGAAATGATCAAGTTCATCTGAACATAAACTCCAGGAGGGCAGTGACCTGTTCTGTCCTGTTTACAGCTGTATCTTTAATTCCCAGAACAGAACCCTCAAAATGGGACAGAATGAATTTCTGCCAGCTAGATCTCCCAGCTTGCAAATGGCTCTGACTTATGACATGTACTGAAAACCAGATGACTGAGGGCAGTGAAAATGTTTGGCTGGGTGTCTCCTCCAGTCACTGCCTGGGCCTGGACTACTCTCTCTTCCACTGATCTGTCGCTGTTCCCATTTCAGTCCCCATGCTGATCCCGCACCCCACACCACCTGCTTTTATTAGAGCTGATAGACAAATTCCAAAGGGTCTCTGTATTTCTCTAAGTTCAGTTTTTAAGCTTTAGAGTCTGGTGTAGCTTTATTTTAGTCATTTCTGTTCTTATCGTATTTCATAAAATCCATAAAATGCTGGAGGTTAAAGGTGCAACTTTCCTCCAGTAGAAAAATGCTTGACTAATGCCTTTGGCAAAACCATTTTCTTTGTGCTTCTGAGAAAGGATGGGTCTCATAAACTTCCCAGACTTCAGCCTAGAAAAGAATAACTCCTAATCTGAAAGTGTCTGCAAGAATTTTTCCAGGTTCAGACATCCTTTATTGGGCAGTTGCTTCTTGAGCCCCTATTCTAAAACCAATTTTCAGTTACAGGAGAGATGGCAAGACAGTAGAAGGTACTTGCATAGCACCCCACAATTTACAAAGCTTTTCCATGTGTTATCTTTTTAGATTCTTTGCCATTAAATTTGGAAATATGTGTTATCTCAGTTTTACAGATGAGAAAAGAGAGGTTTAGAGAGGTTAAATAACTCACTCCAAGGAATGGAGCTGTCATTCTATTCCAATCCTTCTAAATATGGACCCTAAGTTTTTTCCCACATCCAAACTGTTATGCCGGGGGCTCTGGAATTTGCTATTTTTCTTCTTCTTCTCCTTGTTTGTTTCCTAATCACTTCCCTCTGGACTTTATGGTTCCCCAAACTTGCTAAGCCAGTTCACATCGTCAGGCCTTTGGGCAATGCTATACCAGCCACCTAGAACAGTGTACCCTCTTCTTTGTTTATTTGTTTAGGTTTCTCATACTCAGCGCCTTAATCTGAACTCAAGTGAGAAAGTTGTGCATAGTGTTAAGAGTGGGCTCTGGAGCCATGCTGTCTGGGTATGAATCTTACTAAACCTTTCATGGGCTGTTTTACTTCTTAGTCTTCTGTTTTCCCATCTGTACCATGGGGATAATTATAATGCTTATGTTCAAAGGCTGGCAAAGAAAGAATGTAAATACCACATTGCTTAAAGTGTACTCACCTTGCTGCTGCTACCTCCAGTTTAAAACCCCATTACCTGTCTCCCTTGCTTCTCTAAAATTGCCTTTTGATCCTCCTGGGGTTTCCAACCCAACACCTCTTCGCAGAGAGAGGAACGAGGGCAAAATGAAGGAAGAAAAAAGAGAAGAGAAAAAAGAAGAGCATGGAGGAAACAGAGAAAAGATTCAGATGCAGAAACACTTTACCAGCTGAAGGGAAAGAAGAAGGAATATTAAAATAAATATATAAATATTGTTGAGGGAGGGCTGGGGAAAAAAGAGAAGAGAAATAGCTAAAAATGGCACCGCCTGTCCTGGCAGACATATCCTGGCTCAGAGAGATCTGCTCTGAATCCGGGAACCAGCATAGGTGTCTGGAACCCAACTCTGCAAAAACTCTGAGGGAGTAGAAGAAAAATATGAAAAGAGTTGGCTTGTGAAGGAAGAAGGAAAGATGACAGGAATTGTCTCTGTATAAATCCAAGTGGCAGTTGGGATGTATTTATGTTTTAAGGATTTTTTTTTTTAAGGACAACAAGCTTTTTATACACTTTTTTGCTTAGCAACAAGAGTCACAAAAGGCATGTGTTCAGTGAGGATGTCAGTTGCTGAGCTCATTAAAATATTAAGTGAAACACTGATGACAATTACACAGCACTGAACACTTTCATCTGCCAAAATGTGCCTTTCAGGGTACAACCAAGTGGGTCAAAAGTTTGTTTTCTTATTTTATTTTCTTCCACCTTTGAGTTTTGTTGGCGTTTCCTTTCAATGGAAGAACGGCTCCCCTTTCTACTTCTCTCTAAGGCAGGGGTTCTCAGCAAAGGGTCTGTGAGCTTGAATTGAAGTTCAAAAAACATTATTCTTGTGAAATGAAGTTCAAAAAACATTATTCTTGTTCAAAAAAATATTAATCATATTATATGATTAAATAATACACAGTATAGTGTGGGTTTAGTAAGGGGTCCATTGTTTTCACTTGACTGGCAAAGGGGTCTGTGGAACAAAAAAGGTTAAGAATTCCTGCTCTAAGGTAACATTCATTCATTCATTCAACAAATATTTTCTAAGCCTCTACTATGTGCCATGCACCAGGAATATAGCAGTGAGCAAGATGGCTAGAAACCCTGTCTTCACGGTGGGACTCTTGGTCCCTGCTCCCCCAAATAGGCATTGTGACTATCTCCATTTTACTATGAGTGAACTGAGATTTAGAAATGGTAAGCAACTTTCACAAAATTAGTACAAATGCATTTAGTATTTAAACTAGGTAATCTGATTGCAGAGCACATACTCTGCATAAGTACAGTTTTAGTTTAGAGCACCCAAAATCTCAACCTGAGGCAAGAACTTGGGTGTAGGTGGGATCATTTGGGAGGTGCTTGGGATGGCACTAAGGACTTTCCTGCCTGGATGGTATTCCCTTACCCACTTATTATTTTCTATGTTCTAAACCCTTGTGTCAAAAAACTGAATAGGATGCAAACACAGATTCAAGAGTTTTGTGTTACAAAAGAGTTGATGTCTACTGCACAATTTTGTCATTTCCTATTTCATTATGATTTTACACCTTTAATTTTCAAAAATTCTCTTCATTATCCAATCTGTACTTACTCAACTTTTGGATAAACCAACAAGAAATGCAAAAATGATGCATTCCTTTCCTGAGGATAACTTTGATAATAATTATATACTTGTTTAACCAGGTGAGTAACACCAAGTGAGACTGAGTACACACATGCCAGTTTTGATGACTTTTTAAAACTAGAAATGTAATATAATGAGAGGGAAAGTGTATATCTTTGGAATTGTATTTATTTACAAGTTTGCATGCTAAGCAGAGTTTTTAAAGACCACATTAGCCTCACAAAGAGTGACATCAATATTCATATGGCAAATCTGAGTAGAAAAACTCAATTGGTTGTCAGATCAGGAATACTTTAGTCCTTACTCTTCAACTCCAGATCTGCTTCTAAACAAACTAAAAAGATATGAGAGGAAGAATAAAAGAAAACAAAGAGGACTGAACTCCTCCAGAGCTGAGATTTGCTGCTAGTGAGCTATATAAGCTTATAGCAGATACTTATTTTTAGCTTTAGTTTCCTGGTCTATTAAATAGGGCAGGGGTACATGATGTGTTGTTTTTTTTTTCCTCCTAGTATTAATTCAGCATATGATTCTGAGCTAGTAAATCCTGGTGGGAAGCAAGTACCTAGAACTGAGCTGTTTACTCTTTATATTTATGGTTAAGAACAAGGAATTTGGAGCCTGACAGGCCTGGATTTGAATCTTAGTTCTGCTGATGGTAAGCCTTTGGACAAGTTGCTTAATCTCTTTGAGTATATACAAAATGAAGATGATAATACACTCCTCCCCTTTCCATCAGGTTTATATATGTGCAAGTCTCTTCCATCGAAAAACAAAACAAAACAGCTATCCTACTCTCCCATGACTCCACATTTCTCTTCTGCTATCACCATATCTTTTGTCTTCCTTTCATAGCAAAACTTCATACTACTTGTCCACACTATTGTCTCCACTCTCTCATCTTACTTTGACCCATTAGTCTGTAAAAATCTGTCTACTTTTCTACCTTCCACTGCTACTGTTTTCACTAAGGTCGCTAATAAATGCCTCCTTGCTAAATCCAAAGAACATTTCTCATTTACTTCTCAGTCAAATTCAATGTGGTCAACCACTCTCTCCTTGAAACTCTCTCTTCCTTCAGCTTCCGTGAATTTGCCTTCTACCTCCTTTTCTCTTCCTTCTCAGTCTTCTATGTTGACTCCTCTTCTTCTGTTTGCCCCTTACATGTGTTGTTATTCCATAAGATACTATTTTAGGTATTCTTTTTTTCTTTATCTTTACCCCATAGTTCTTCTGAGTTTCAAATCCTTATACCCAACTATACTCAATTATCTCTGCTTAATTGTCCCACAGAAGTGTACCACAGTATGTCCAGAATAAACCTTATTATCTTTTTGCCCAATTTTGCCCCTGTATTAGTGCCACTGAATTAATGATGAAATTACTGTCCACTCAGTGGCTCAAACCTTTTTATCTCATATTATCTGGGGATCCTCCTTTCCCCTTCCATTATCCTCATCCCCCATATTTAATCAACTTGGTCTTTTTCATGCTCCCTCTTGAATATCTTTTGAGTCCATCCATCTTCCCCATCTCAGTGATGACCATCATCTCTCAACTTGATTACTACAACATTCTCCTCATTGATCTCATTGATTGGTCTTGCTGCCATTCCTCACACTACAGCTGAATTGATCACGTCATTTCCCTGCTTACAACCTTTCAACACCTTTTGTTCCCCCCTCCCCCCAAACTCCAGATCCTTTACAGTGAGTGACAAGGCCCTTTGTGAGGCAGATGCTGCTCATATCCAGCCTCATCCTTCCTTCCGCTCCTTGTTCTGCCCCCCACCCCATGGAGCTTCTTCCAGTTCCTCAGACAAACCATGCTCTCTCCTATCCCTGGGTACATGTGTACTTGTCTTTTTACCTGGAAAATGACTCTCCAAGCTCTTCACCCATCCACATCTGTATCACCACCTCAAAAAGTCTTCCCTGATCTACCAAGCTCCTGGGGTGTGCACTATGTGGTCCCCTCTGCCTTTACAAGAAGTTACACAAAAGGCTTGCTATTGGCAGAGAAGGCTCAAGACTTAGATATTTAATCATTCATTTAATCATTCAACAGATATTTATTGAGAGCCTATTGTGTGCCAAGCAACTGTGCTTTCTAGCCTTTGGAGATTTATCAGTGAAGAAAAGGTCCTGTAATTATGAAGCTTATATTGTGCTGGGAAAAGAGAGATAGTAAAAAAATAAACAAGCAAACAAGATAATTCCCAAGAGTGATAAGCTGTATGAAGAATGATAATATGGGAGGGTGCAGGTGGGATAGGGATGAAAGACAGGAAGGAACCACTCATGTGAGGAAGTGAGGAAAGAGCCTTACAAGTGGACGGACCAGACAGGGCAAGTTTCTACTCCATGCCTTTTCCACTGGGTCCCCAAGCAGCCAGTGCCTGAAGTGTAAGAGAAGTAGCCAAGATTTCCTTAGTCACTCCAAGGACCAGAGTAAAGGGATTTATTGGGAAGGTCTAAGTATAAGGGGACATCATGGAAAACTAAGTGAAGAAAGGTGAAGAAAGGAAGAGGAAAAAAGAGTCATGTGAGTTTTTTTCTTATCAGAAGTTATACTTTTGGGTAAAATGACCTTTTGTTTTCTTCTTGAGATTTTAAAACAAGGTCATGTTAGAACTGGATACAAAATCCAAAACAGCAAAAATGCAACTAAGACATTTTTCCAAAGAAGAAATACAAATGGCTAAAAAGGATGTGAAAAAATGTCCAACATCACTACGTATTAAGGAAATGCAAATTAAAACTACAGTGAAATATCATCTTATACCTATTAGACTGGCAACTATTGAAAAAGCAGAGAACTACAAGTGTTAGGATATAGAGGAAAGGGAACACTCATCCACTGCTGGTGGGAATGCAGAATGGTGCAACCATTGTGGAAGACAGTTTGGCAGGTCCTCAGGAAGCCAACTATAGAACTGCCATATGATCCAGCAATCCCACTTCTGTATACACACACACACACCCATATATATATATACTCATATACATAGAAGAATTTAAAGTAAGGACATGAACAGATACATGCACACCAATGTTCATACTGGCATTATTCATTATTGCCAAAAGTTGGAAGAAACCCAAGTGTCCATAAACAGGTGAATGGATAAGCAAATTGTCACATATACATACAATGGAAAATTATGCAGCTTTAAGACAGAATGCAGTATTAACTCATGAGACAACATAGATAGTTCTTTAAGACCTTATGCTGGGAAGCGGACTTGGCCCCAATGGTTAGGGCATCTGTCTACCACATGGGAGGTCCACGGTTCAAATCCTGGGCTTCCTTGACCTGTGTGGAGCTGGCCCATGTGCAATGCTGATGCGCGCAAGGAATGCCCTGCCACGCAGGGGTGTCCCTGCATAGGGGAGCCCCATGTGCAAGGAGTGCACCCTGTAAGGAGAGCCATTTAGCACGAAAGAAAGTGCAGCCTGCCCAAGAATGGTGCCACACACATGGAGAGCTGACACAACAAGATGACACAACAAAAAGAAACACAGATTCCCCTGCTGATGACAACAACAGAAGCAGACAAAGAAGAACATGCAGCAAATAGACACAGAGAACAGACAAGTGGGGTGGGTGGGTGGGTGGGGGTAGAAATAAAATAAAATAAATAATAAAAAAATAAAAACTTAAAAAAAAAAAGACCTTATGCTGAGTGAAGTAAGCCAGTCACTGAAAGACGAGTATTGTATGACCTACTGATATGACTTAAGCAAGTTAAGCAGACTCACAGAGCTAGAGTCTGGAAGACAGGTTTTCAGGAGACAGAAAGGGAGTAGAGCGTGGTGAGCTGATCCTCAATATGGACAAAACCTATGATAAAGTGGAAGGGGGTGATTGGGCAGTGGATGGGGGTTATGTTGGTTCAGGGATGTGAGAGAGGTTGACGGTGCTGGAATATGAGGGGAACTAGGGTATAGGGGGTTGAATTGGACTATCCATGGAAATGGAGAGAGGGGCTGGAAAAAGAAACAGGTGAACTCTGGGGATTTGTAATTCTTTGGTTAAAAACACAATGATGGGAATGCTCTTTTGGCATGTAAGGCAGGGATGGGTTACTGGTAAAGGGCATTGGGAGTGGGAGGATATGTGGGATAGGGTGCACCTGGGGCATACTTCTATGGAATATGAAAATGTTCATCTTGTCATAGTCTGTTATCTCAGTGGGTGGAAACCCACACAGTAAACAAGAAAATATTAAACTCCCATCCTGGGGAGTTCTGCTATGTTCTCAGTTAGAGAGGCAAGAACCTCTTGAGAACATAGGCAGAGCCTAATAAAAGATAACAGACCAATATGTCAAGCTCTCAAAATGAATGCATGTAACTATGAACCTTATTCTTAAAAAATTGAAACAGTGGTTACCATATGTTCTGAGGGGAGACAGAGGGAAGAATAGAATAGATGGAACATAGGACCACTTTAGAGCATTGAAATTGTTCTGCATGATCTTACAATGACAGATACAAGCCATTATAAATTTTGTCAAAATCTATAAAAGTGTATGGTCCAATATGTAATCCATAATATATACCATTGACTATGGTTGGTAGCAATACTTCATTATCTGTTCATCAATTGTAACAAATATACCATACTTATGTAAGATGATATCAATAGGGGAAAATATGAGAAGGGGAGGTGTGGAGTATAGGCGAATCCCCTATATGTTCTATGTGACATTTCTGTAACCTAAAGCTGCTTTAAAAATAAAGCAAAACAACAACAACAACAACAAAAACCCAAAAAAATACAAGACACTGGGGGAATGGGGTTACAGAAAATAGAAAATGTCACTATACATAAAAGATAACATATCTCATGGTAATGAAAGACAAAATTTTTATTTATTTAAAAAATTTAAAAAACATATTTTAAATTTTTATATTTTATTTGTTTTATTATTATTTAATTTTTATTATTTTTATTTATTTTTATTTTTGGCTTTGTTTTTGTGGAGGTTTTGGATTGCAGAAATGCCACAACTGTTGTGGGGATGATCACTGGTTTGGGATGTCAGTGATGGGGGTATATGGGAGGAGTACACCTGGGGCATGACTTTATAGAATATTTTTATTTTCAAGTGCTCCTGATGTGTTGTCTCAGTGAGTGGAGACCTCCACAATACCTGAAAGAATATTGAATTCCTTTCCTGGAAAGCCCTGCTACATCTCTAACAGCAATAAGAATCCCTTGTGTACATGGGCAGTATCTTGTGAAGGAGGACAGATCAATACACCAGGCCTTTTACTTTGATAGTTGTAATTATAAACTTTGTTCTTGTGAAATTAAAACTTAGCTTAATATTATATATTGCCTAAGAGTCATCTCCTGAAAGCCCCCTTGTTGCTCAAATGTGGCCTCTTTCAAAGCCAAACTCAGCATGGGATGTGACTCCCAGGGATGAACCTCTCTGGCACTGGGATTTTTTTTGTGTGTGTGTGGTACCAAGGTCCAGGAGTTGAACCCAGGACCTCATATGTGGGAAGTTGACACTCAACCACTGAGCCACATTGGCTCCCTATTAGTTTTTTCATTTTTTCATTTTTTAAAAGAACGCTCCATGAACCAAACCCAGGACCTCCCGTGTGGGAAGCAGTCACTCAACCGCTTGAGCTCCCAAGGATTATTACCAAGTGTCTGCTCCCAAGGATTATTACCAAGTGTCAACTAGTGATGTATTTGGAAAAAGACCTTGACCAAAGGGGGGAAATATTAAATACAATTAAGTATTTAATTGTATTTAGGCAGGAGTGCTATTGAGGGCTCCAGAGACATCCAGACACTATAGGGTTGGCCTACAATCTCAGGAATTAGGCACTCTGTCAGTAGGCCTAAGCTTGGAATATATTTTCCCTAACATAACAGAGTTAGACTTATTTATAATTTTCCTATACATGGCTCTTCCACCCCTTTTACTGAAATATAATTAACATTATAATCATTACATATGTGTACCAGTGACTTTAATCTTCAGTCTGAGATTCGGTTAAGCCCTGAATTTCAGCAGAGTTGCAACACCCACTCTCCAGTTCATCGACTAGCCTAGGACAACTAACAAAATGATGATGATGGATAATACCCATACCAAGAAACAAAGAGTATCTACAATTGTAAGCAAGACAGTTCCATCCATCTGCTCCGTGGAATTTAAGTCTTCTCTCAATCAGAAACAGAGTGGGCATCACCATCCTAAAACCCTCAAGATGGAAGAATGACCGAACATAAGGGGGAGAATGCAACTATGGACTAAAACAGACATTATTATTTCAGCATTGATACAAAGGCCATGGCCACCAGAGGTTTTGAGGGAAGGGAGAGGGGAGAATAGGTGTAACATAGGGCATTTTCGGGACATCGGAATTGTTCTGCATGACATTGCAGTGAAGGATACAGGCCATTATTCCTTTTGTCAAAACCTATAAAATGTGCCCCTCAAAGTGTAAACCACAAAGTAAACTGTAGTCCATGGTTAGAACAATGCTTCAATTTGTGTTCAGCAATTGTAACAAATGTATCATACTAATGAAAGATGTTGTTAATGGGGAAAAGTGTGGAAGGAGAAGGGGAGGGGGTAAATGGGAATCCCCTTGTATTTTTGATGTATCATATATATACTCTAAACCTTCACTAAAATTTAAAAAAAAGCAACTAACTTTTAAGGGACTTGTAATTGAACTGTGTGCTCATCCTGAGAGGCCACTAGAGGGCAGCATTGCCTATCAAATGTAGGGAAGGAAAGCGAGGCAGACCTAGTTTTAGAGGGAGAAAATCAATCCTGCACGTAAATCTATTCTCCCATCTCCGTTTTCCATTCTTCTGTTCCTTCCCCACAAATCTACCTCTTAACTTCTTACTGTCTTTTTATCGACGAACACAACCTCAGTGTTCTGGGAAAGCTTTACATTGAGAGAAAAATCTCTGATTCGTCAGGAAAAAAATAAAATCAGCACATTTCACCTATTGAAGGCATTTTGATACTTCCCTCCCAGCGGGCCCTTTTAATGGGCAGCAACGGGGATCTGAGGGGTCCGTGGGGCAGTGGTTGGTTCATTCTGTCCAGTCCTTTAGGATCAGACCTTTTGTTCGGGGGGGAGGGGGGAGGGCGCAGTTTAGCATTTTTAGCCTATAGAGAGAGGAGGTTTGTTCATTTCGAGTGTTGTTAGCGCGACTGTTATCTGGCAAGCTGGGTGGTAGCAGAGGGCTTCTCTGCCTGCTCTGGCCTCGGTGGGCGACGCCAGCACCTTGCTCTCTGCTTCTGAGCTGCCAGATCTCGGAGGGAGCGCGCCCAAGTGGTTTTTTCTTTTTTTTTTCCTAATTTAATTGAGGCCTCTTATGTAAATATAGGCAAGTGAATGGGTTTTACAAGAAAAGAAAGGGGGAGAAAGAGACAGCAAAAATTTCACAATAGCTACACAGGTAAATGTAAGAATTTTAAAACTCGTTTATAGTGTGGCCCCTGCTTTCCTGAAAAGAAGGATTTGAGGTATTGTACAGCAAAAACACTTATCACTAAGAGCATAGGGCAATTTATTCATTCCAAATAAATTTCCTGTACTCCTTTTATGTCCTGAATCTCGGGGTATACAGGTGAACAAGACAGACATGGTGCCTGCTCTTGTGCAGTTTATGTTGTAATTAAATACAGATACACTTGAGATCAGAAATTATATAAGGAAGTTGAGAGCTGGTTCAAAGCTGGAAGGCATCTTAGAGATCCTCATCTTTGATATACTTCAGGTATCATGTATCAGAATATTGTTGCTGATCCAGAGATGAAAGAATTCAGTGCATTTGAGCACTGAATTTTGCTCTGAGTAAATAAGAGCACACCCTGGGTTACTTAGCTTTCAGTGTTTGATAAAAGGAAACAGAATAGTCAGGAAAGGGAAACTTCTTTGAGGGGAGAGGCTTTAATTTATTGAAAATATGATCATGTGGATCCTTATTTTATGGCTGTTGAGGGATAATGAAACATTCTTCCTATGCTTATTTAAAAATTATCAGCCATTCATGAAATTAAGCCATATAGTATTGAGATATATTTCAGTGAAGGGATTTCTGTGCTGAAGAGTTAAGCTACTATATCATCCAAGAATATTACTTTCTTTAATCTATTTGACATAAGAATAGAACTGAAAGAATCTGGAAAAAGTGTTTGACTCTTTCAAAGTTCAGAACTGAACAGCCACTCAGCAAGTATGATTACTGAAACAAGTCAATGGCAATCGCTTCCCCCAACTGGATGCCTGGTCCAGTCAGAAGTTTTATTTTCTTTATAAATATATATTTTATTAGAGTAGTTGTAAACTTACAAAACAATCTTGCATACTGTGCAGAATTGCCATATATCACCCCTCCACCAACATCTTACGTTGTGGAACATTTGTTTCATACAGATTATGAAAGTCATCAGACTATTACCATTAACTATAGTCTATAGCATACTTGATGCCTTTTTCCAGACCCTCCTATTATTAACACCACATATTAGTACTGTACATTTCTTACAGTTCCTGAGAGAACACTCTCATATTTATATTGTTAACCACGGTCCATCTTCCACCACCTGGTTTGCTCTGTTATACATTCCCATGCCTTGCGCAATCCATCAAACTGTACACTCAATGGCTCTTATTTTCATCACAGAGTTGTGCAGTCATCACCTCAGTAAAGTTCTGAATAGTCCAAAAGACAAAATCCCATACCCCCTATTACCGACCCTTAACATTGGTACAGTACTTTTTTTGGCACTGATGCAAGAATATTTCAATATTGCTGTTAATTGTAGTCCATAAGTTACACAAATTGTATTTTTCCCATGCATCACCATATTCTTACCACCTTGTAATAGTGATACACATTTGTTCTAGTTCATAGAAGAAAATTATTTTATTTGTACAATTAACCACTATCCTCATCTAGCTCCAGATTTGTTATGTTATATAGTCCTTAGATTATTCTCTAGCTTTCTTTCCACTGACATTTAAAGCCCTTCACTACCTCTTTCAGCCACAATCCCTTTTATAAACCAGCTGTGTTAGTATATTCACTACAATGTGTTACTAACAACTCTTCTTTTCCACACTTCAGATCTTTTCTTAGTAGTATGTTCCTGACCCTAAATTATGACTTGTTGCCTTATCATCCACTTTTTGCTTATGTAGACCAGGAGGTTTAAATATTGTTGTCTATCTTACTTTTCATTAGAATATGAACTCCTAGAGCTGAAATTGTATCTTGGATTTCTGGTTCTGCTGGTATCTCACTGTGCTCAATAAAAATTAATCCATCAATCAACAGGACAGAAAATCCTATCCTGCCAGAAGCAATACCTCCTGTTTGACCTGTACAAAACAAGAGTGTTAGAGTTTTGTAGTGGAGACAGAAATTAAGGAAAGTGGTAAAAAAAAATTCCCTAAAACATGAAATACAAAATGAAACTGAATGGAAAAAAAAGTAGATAACTGAAATATTCAGGGAGAGCTACTACTCAATTCAATTCCCCCCCTTGTCAGTCCCTTTCTAGTTATCCTCAGCGTATAGAAGTTTGACTGTCAGGGAGCCACTTGGACTGCCTGCATTTCCCTCGCTGGGAGGTGTGGGTCCAGGGACACGGGCCATCTTCCTTAGCTCCCCTAGAGGCCACTCACGGCACCCCTCCCACAGACTTGCATCTGCTTGCCATGCCACCAGGATGTCAGTCCCCGAGTTGCCTTTGCTCAGCCTTACTTGGTCAGAAAACAACAAGAAGGATTAGTCTGGGAAGGGATAAGTGGCAAGCAGGGAAGAGAGAGAACTAGTGCCTTCAGAGAGGCAAGGGAGATTTGATTTGGGAAGGAAAGTGAGATGGGCAAAATAGGGACTCTTGTGCTGAATTCTCTTGAGAATCGATTGAAACCATGAAGCTTTTCTCTAGAACACAAACATATGCATATACACACACAATTTTGCATATAATTTCATGAAACCCCACCTCTGTTATACACTAACACCCTTGTTCTAAAATGTACACTCTAGAAGCCACGAGCTTCTAAATATGATCAATAACCAAGAACTTCTGAAAAAACTCTGATGAAAGATGACGATTATTTTCTATGTAGAGAATTTTTCATCCTATAATTGTAGTCTTGGGTGTCTCAGATACAAGTAGTGTTAGAAGTATTTTCTAGAACATTAAGAATGGTCTAAAGGGAAAATGACAAGGGTGAAACACTTGTCATGGACGTTTTTGCTCAGGGTGAAAGCACACTTTGTTTGAAGTTTCTGCATATTCACAGTCCTTGATTCCTAGGGTGGCCATAACAAAGTACCTCAAACTGGGTGGCTTAAAATATCAGCTATTTATTGCCCTCCAGTTCTGAACACTATAAGTCCAAAATCAAGGTGTCTGCTGGAGGGGACATGGTTGCTCTGAAGAGGTGAATCCTTCCTTGTCTCTTCTGGCTTCTGGTGTTTGTTAGTTACACTCGGTGGCTTCTTGTTTTGCCACTGGAGCACTTTAACCTCTGCCTCTGCTGTCAGATGGTGCTCCCTCTCCTGTCTTTGGGTCCAGATTCCTCTCTTCCTATAAGTACACCAGTCAAATTTGACAATCTGTTAATCCAGATTGTCCTCATTTTTACTACTTTCATCCACCATGACCTTATTTCCCAAATAAGGTCATATTCTGAGATCCTGATGGTTAGGACATCACGGTGGGGGGACATGGTTCAACCCATAGCACTCACTTACCTAAGAATAATTTTGTTGGAAAAAAAAATAAAAACCTCCATTTTATTACTAACTCCAGGAGGTTCAAGTCACTTGATATTTGATTATTTAGGAATCTTTTGGGGAAATAAAAACCACACATGCACACACACACACACACACACACACACACAACAAAGCAGATGAATCCATCTAGCAGTCTTGTGTACACGATGACCTCAATGGTGGGTACAATATCTCAAAGTCCAATTACAGACACATGAGCTGCAAATCACACATTCTTCAACTAACTCATAAAAGGAATGCGGGGCTCATTCTGATCTCTTCTTGAAGGGCAAGTCTACGGCCCTTGACTTATCTTCTTTCCAAAGACCATGCCGTGAAGAGGTTTTCACCTAAGGATAAAGGGCTAAGGCAGCGGTGCCTGGACTGCCCGCAGCTGAAGACACAGGAGAGACAGTCTACCTGCCCTCCTAGCATGTGGGGTTGCAGAAGGGGCAGAGGTAACAGCTGACAAAAGAGAAAATGTGGGAGGAAGTGAGGGGAAATCAATAAAACAGAGATGAAAAAATAATGTGCTCTCCACACCATAAAGGAAAGCCTTGATGAAGGCCCAAGTTAACTCCCATAATGCTTTCAGGGATCAGAGAAACGACACTGTCAAAATACAACATTAGTTTTCTGAAGCCTACAGGCGGAATTTTATTTATTTAAAGTTAACTCCCATTATAATACAAAAAAAGGGATAGCATATTCTACATCAAAAGGAACAAAAACTTTTCCTAATGTGTCCATTTCTCTTCTGAAGTGCCCAGGCTGTCGCTATATAATGCTTTGTGGTGTTTTCCCAACTGTGCTTTTTCCTCTGCTTCAGGAATTGCACAGTAAACATAGTCAAGCCTGGGTCTGCTGCTTCTCAATGCCAAATGGCAATCGTTTGATTTTTGTGCTTGTGTTTTAAATGCATTGTTAGTTTTAACTAAGTTTTGTATGTATTCTATGAATGATGTTTCAAAGCAGGAGAGAAGGAGAGGGAGGGAGAGAGAGGAGTAAAGGGAGTCAGAATCATAGGTATGAAATCAGTCCTTGGTAAACTCTATAGCAGCGTGTGTCAAGCTGTGGAGAGGACTGGGCTGGGCAGCCTTTGGAGAGTAATCCAGTTGTCTATGTGCACCATTTCATCCCCCACTGGAAGTTCAGTCGGTGGTTGTCTGGGTCTGCTTAGAACTTGGCTTCTTGGTAAGGATAGCATTGCCTATCTACCAAGTTTCTGGTTATCATTTCCATGGCAGTGAGACCATCTTTCTGAATTGCTGATCTTCTCACTGTTCTCCAGATACATCTTGCTTACTCCTGAGTCTGAGCTTCGGCTAGTTCTCTGGGTGTACAGCAGTCAGTTTTAGCAAACATAGTGGGTAAGACCATGGGCTCTGCAATCTGACTGCCTGGGTTCAACTCCTTGCTCTACCAGTCACTAGCCATTTGGCAAATTACTTAACAGCTCTGTGCCTCAGTTTCCCCATCTGAAAATGGGGATAATAAAGTTACCTACTTCACAGGCATGTCAGGAGGAGTAAGTAAGTTAATATATGAGAGTTTTTTCCAATAGTACCTGGCACATAATAAGGTCTTCATTATGCAGCATTTGCACTGATGATGGTTGCTATTATTTATCATTATTTTTCTGGTAACGGTACTGCAATTTCCTTCCTCTGGGGAACTACTCCTTCCCTGATCTTGGTCTGATATGGCTGACATGGGGCTGACAACACCTGCCTCAGTTCCTGGCGTGGGCTCATAACGCAGACCTACCTGGCCAGTCTATGAGCCCAACCCTCCCAGTCATGGCCATCTATCCAGAAATGGGAAAACGATCTCAGTTGATCCAGTCAGGGCAAAACACAGGAGTGTGGTTGGAACTATTGGGAAAGAGAAGTTGTCTTGTGTACTGAAATTGTTAAGGGAGTAGGATGGAAGCCTGGGGCTGTTGGCAGTGACCCTGTGGAGTCAGTCAGTCTGAGATGGAAGTCAGTGCAGAGGAAAGCAGAACCAAGAGATGGAGAAAGAAAGAGATCCGGTTGGAACTGTAGGACCACATGGCCCCAGGCATGCGTGAAACCCCCGGACCACTCCTTCTGTCCTTGGCATTCGAAGGCACTGGGCCTTGAATGATGGATAGGATTTGAGTAGGTAGAGGAGCTAGGTTGTGTCATTCAAGGCCCAGTGCAAAACTCCCCCCTTCTGGAAGTGATGAAGTGACGCCTTCTTTTCTAAGTTCTTGTAGTTCCTACTGTCTGAGTCATCTAGTCAGTATTTAACACCCACATTAGAAAGTTTACCATTGCATATGTTTTTATTGCCTCTCAGTTCTATGGCTCTGTTCCATGTTTTACTCTTTATGCCACCAGCACATTTGGTATTTTGCAGCAAGCTTAACAGATATTTATTATTTGAATTCCTTCTATCATCTGATGTCCATCAGGAGTGGATTATTTATGACCTTGTCTACCCTAGTAGATCATATTTAAAGGAATGTAAACACTAGGATAAATGAAGTAGACTGGAGACGGGACAGAATGGGGTTGGATTGTTCATATAGGAAACTTTCAAGGGAAGGGCCAAACCCTTTGTCAAGTGTGAGGAGCAGCAGCAGAAGGTGAACTTTGTTTATATGCATCCCACCTGCCTGGAAACCCAATAAGAGCAATGATGGCATCTATTTTTTAAACACTGTTCCCAGTGCTTGACACACAGTGCCTTATATCTTATAGGTGCCCAGTAAATACTTGTTGAATGATGCTCAGTGTTACAGTGCAGGGGTCCCAGGCCAATTACTTACTTACCCAACATGTGAAGGAAATGAATTAAGAAAGGAATTGTTAGTTCTATGAAGCCAACACCTTCCTCCCACTACTCTGAGCTCTTTCTACCATCACCTCATTTCTCCAAATTGTTATAGTAAATAAAGCCATACCTAGGATGACAGATGAAGTGTAATGACAATAGCATGTTTGGAATTTCTAGGTCCATAAGAAAAGCTGTATGAATTCCAGATCCCACAAGAAAAGGCTTACCACCATCAGAATGAGTGATTGGAGGGATATAAAAGTTGAATCACAGATTTAGAAAAAGGCACAATATTGGAACGTTCAATAAACACACAAAGACTTCTGGGTTTGTATTGGTCTTCTTTTCTTAGGTAACATTATGTAGTATAAATTCTAAAGTTGCTTTATGGACTATAAATTGAAGAAAGTACAAACCACTTTTCTCCTAAATTAGTTGATTGTCTCCCACAGCAAGTATCAATAAAATAATCATCCCCTTTTCCAACCCAATATTTTCCATTCAGTCATTATTCACATGCCAAAATTATCATGTTAAAGACTTATTTTTAGTGTGTTAATGCTCTTCTCAACAATACTCAGTTGCTCCTACAGCATAAAATCCAAGCTAAAGCAGATGCTAAGGCCTAAAATAATTTGATCCCATCTTAGTTTTCCAGGCTGCTATGGCAAATACCACACAATGGTTTAGTTTAAACAATATGAAATTACTGGCCCATGGTTTTGAGGCTAGAAGTCCAAAATCAAGATATCAGCAAGGCTTGTTTTCTCTGTGGGGTCTGTGGCATCTGGGGCAGGCTTGGCGCAATCCTTGGGGTTCCTTGATTGGTCTCTGCCTCCCATCCCATAGTGACATCCTCTTCTTTTGGTCTGCTCCTCATTTAATCTGATCTCTGGCTTCTGTCTCCTCCCAGTGGCTTTTGCCAAACTCTGACATCTGATTTCTTCTCTTTATCAGGACTCTCACAATATGGATAAAGACCCAGCCTTATTCAATTAGGTCACCCTTAACTAAAATAACATTTTCATGAGGTCCTGTTTACAATGGGTTCACACCAACAGGAATGTGGATTAAAACTAAGAACATGTCTATGCTGGGTTACATAAATCAATTCACCACAGACCTCAACCCAACTTTTGATATAGCCATTGTTCTCCCATACAAGTCTCTAATCAGGCACCTATTTGTCTATTTTTTCTATTTATTGTCCTTCTCACTTGATGCACACCGTTGTACTCTGCATCTTTCTCTCAGCCTATATAAGCCTGTGTTTTCTTTTAAGTAATATTCTTTAGCCACTTCAGCTGAAGATGTGCTTTCCTTCTTCAACTCCTCATTCCTTTTATTGTCTTAGATTATTATCCTTACATGTGAGTATGTCTTATGTCCTTTACTATGGATTTTTTAAATGTTCATGTCTTGTACTTGCATTTTGTTTTACATATAACATGGATTATTTCAGTGATTGTTTTCATCATAACTCAGTCAATACATAGGGCCCTTCACTGTTCTTGACCGGAGAGATTTTGCCCTTTTTCAATTAGTGACGTCAGTTGTCAGTAAATTTTTTCAACTTTATAAATATACCCTGTAACAGAGAGTAATCAGAATTGCTTTCCAAATTTTCTGTTCTATAAGGAACTTAATCTACTAGAAGCTTTACAAACCAATATGAAAAAAGAGATGAACAAACGTATCTATATATTAAAAGATATTTGCTGCAGTGTGGTATATAATAGCAAAAGACCACTTAATGCCTGCCCTTCATAGGATTAATACAAAGTTAAGTAGCAAGCTATGGTGGGGCTGTGAGTTCAATCTAGGCAAACTCCACACTTAATATAAACACAAGGCATTACTGCTGCTAACTGAACTTACTTAGGGCCATTCTCTTAGAACCAAAATCCTCTACAGACATTGTTCTCATTTTTGGTCAGAGGGAAAAGTAGTTAGGAATAAAGCATAAACATTACTACAGTGATTAAACAAGTCAGCAATACATATTAGACTAGAATTCCAATGTTCTTGACTCTCAATCTATAAAGAAGTCTACCATTCCTCATTTCAGTTTGAGTCAGCACACATTTATTTAACTCAGTTTCATGTCTGCAAAAAAAAAACGTTCTAATGAATTTTTTAGATTGTTCTGATAGCTGCTCTGTTTCGAAGTGTATTTGATGAATGATTTATATATTATATTTATTAAAGACACGTCCATTACTTTGGGGTCTAGGGTGGATATTTAAAGGAAGAAGAATATGGCATGTGCAACCCCACAGCTAAGAGTCCCTTAAATAGCTAAGGGATAGCCCAACAGGGGATGCCAGATGAAAGCGATGCTCCAAGAAGGTGAATGGGCTTGATCTCTTTAACTCAAGATGCAGAAGCAGAACAACCACAGAAAAGAGTCTGGTCTCAAAACTTCAAACTTCTTTTGTAAAGGCAGGCAATAATCTCCTGCTCGATTTGGCTTATCAAACTACAATTGGCCAAAATGTAATTTTCAAAATAGAATGCAAACATGAGTCATGGTGCCTAGTAAACCTAGGGAGGAAGAAGGATTCGAAGTAGAAAGATCTTTCAAAATCAATGTTGGGCGCATCAGATTCATATTTCCTCTCAGGAAGTCAACTGTAGAAGGGGCACTAGATGGACAGAACATAAGGGTTCAATTCTCTCTCCCTCTATTTTCTAACTGAATTTTAAGACATGTCAAAAATATTCTAGGGTTTGGAAGAGAACAAGGTAAAAATGTTGCAAGAACACAGGATTTCAAGATTCAACAGCTCTGAAAGCTAGGCTAATACAGCACCTGGATCAGTCTGCCAAAAATATGAATATATTCATATATATAAAAGCATCATAAAATAGTTGTCCATGGCTGTAATGTGTTTGCCTGATTCCAGATATGTTTATGATAGGAAAAAGAGGTTGCTTTAAAATAGCTGAAAAAATTGTTAGCCTCTTATATATATAAGATAACATATATATTTTAACTTTTTAATTGAAGTTTACCATTCAGACATGGGCAGCCATAGATAACATCTATATCTATATCTATATATATTTAAAGCAGTTTTATTGGGATTTATTCACATACCATAGATAACATATTTTAAAGTATCAAATGGGTTAGTATCTTATTAGGGTATGCAGCTGAAAGGAAATAGCTATGATTTAACTTGGATCAATGATAAGTTTTCCCATTTTAGGATTTCAGTGTTCCTTTAGGGAACTATGGTAGCATGTAGTACAAACCCCTATTTAATCAATAGTCATTATTTGAAACAAAAGTTTTATTCAATCACTGTATTTTGATAGACTAGACTATTGCACATGGGTAAGAGATAATGGATTGAAGAGAGTGTCCTTGAAGGGAAGTAGCTGCTTCAGACCTCCTCTCTTACACATTCCCAGGAGATAGTTTTCTATGCTGTCAAGACTTCAGGAGGCTGGCAGGGACTGTAAGCCAGCCCTATGTGGTATAACAAATCAGTGCATGAACCAGCTATCCATATAACTGAGAGGAAAAAAAGAAATCATTCCTGCTTAAAGTCTCTTGGTGTCATCTTTTAACCTATTTAGGATGATTGGCTCAGCTGGCTTTATGGCAACCCAGTCATGTGCATGAGAAGGACTCACTAGAAGCCATCTTCTAAGTTAGTAAATCCGATTCTGCTTTCTGCAAGCTCTATTTGCTTAGCCCAATTTGTCCATCTCTTTTACTACTGGACAATTAGAGAAATAGCAGGAAAAGCTCTTAGGAGAGATGAGAGAAAGAGTGCAAGAACTGCTAGGGTAGAAAGGCACATATGCAACCTAGATCTGGAAAAAATATGCTAACTGTATTTTCACAGCCTGATACACTTAAGCAAGAGGGAAACCAAGGCTCATTTAAAAAAAAATAAAGCCCATTTTTCCATAACTGCCTATTATTTTCTTTGAGCACCGATAGAGTCTTCTAACACACCTTTGTGTTTTAGATGTTAAAACAGCCATCAGCCTAGATTAATTTTGATACTTATAATCATTAAACCCTAAATTCTTCTGGCAAGAGGGAGGGCAGCTAACAAAACTCAAAGAAACAGAGTAAAATTGGTCCATGTATATTTTTAAAAAGACTTCAGAGCAAACAAATACCAATTTGTGTAACCCAAGATCAAAGTCTTGCTAGTTAGATAGTGATTGGAGGGTCTACCACTTAATGGCAAACATTCCTTAGATTTCAAATCATAAAGGCTTCTCTCTCAAACATTGTGGATTTCTTGCAAACATATTCTGAATGCAGTGAGACTGCCATAAACATCTCTAGGAAATGCTCTTTGGCAGTGGCTCTGGGAAGTTATGGTGAAAAAATACTAGTACAAGTTGCATAAAAAGATGGTCATGCTATTTCCTGAACACATAATAGCTATTTGCATTTATTTACACGCATAAGTTGCATCACCGTGTTGATACAAACTGTACTGTTAAAAATCTGAAGAAGTGAAAGGGAAAAGAAAGGGGGAGAGGAAACCATCAGTGGTTTGGTAAGGGCAGAAGCAACAGCTCCTCACTCCCTAAAACATTTCAGAAACTCTTCTTCCCACAGGGATGATTCCCCACATCATACAAGGAAGGGAAATACTTCTTGGTCAGGGAGTAGATACCTTCTGATCATTTCCTGAACTTCTGCATTATTTCGCTTTTTACATGAGGAAAAGGAAGATAAAGGACAGCTACCTACATGCTGAAAAGAGTCAGGCCTGAGGTTGGACCAGTTCCGTATCCAGGTCACGTACAGGATCGCATCCCCAGGGTCTTGAGCCAGGAGCTCAAATGCAGTGCTGAGATGCGTTGCATTGCATGTGACTGCCTTTCTAGGCACAATTTGAGAGTGATATATGGGAGAGGAAACAGAAGTTGGCAAGTCTTGAGCATGCAGTGCACTGACAGCCTTTACCACCCAAGAACCCTCTGCCTACTCCTGACTGAAATGGAAATCTGGGAAATTTGCTGAACTCTTGAAAAGCCTCACAGTCAACGTAAGGTCCTGCATACAATGTACCCCACTTTGGTTTGGGATTAAGACAATTCTGAAAAGTTAGCAAATCACTGCTTTTTTCATCTGAAAGGAGCTATTCATGTCAATGGATGCTTTGTGGGTCCTGGGGACAAAATATCATCTGAGCTACCAGGCAGCTAGGATCCATTCCCATTTTTAACCAGCCAGAGTTTGTCTAGTTGAAGTGCTCAATATACACACCTTTAAATCCTTTACTTTGGCTTCCAATAACTATAAAACAGACAAAAAGTATTACATTACTCTTCCATTTTCTCAATGTTAGAAAAGTGGTAGTTTTGTACTTTCTTTTCCTTAGTCCGACAGTGGGACTTGACTCCCAACAATTTAAATTCTGTAAGAGCTTTTTATTAATTATTTCTGTATTTTACTTCTTATGTATAAAACTATCATTATTATTTAATTTTCTTATTAACTGTATGTGGCTATTTTATTGGCTTCCTTTTGAAGAGGTTTTGGATCACAGAAGGGTTACAACTGAGGCAGGGGCAGATCATTGGTGTGAAGTGTCAGTGAGGGGGCATACATGGAAGGAAGTCGCCTAGGTATACATATAATGCATCTAAATGTGTTCAAATGCTCATGGGGGCATTGTCACAGTGGGTGGAGATTCACACAATAGCCAAAAGAATATCAAATTCCTATCTGGGGAAGCTCTGCCACATTCTCTAGTGGAATAACAAATATACCCCAAGTACAGGGACAATAACTTGTGAAGGAGGATGGCCCATTGAAGGACCCTTGATATTGATGACTGTGCTTATGAGCCTTTGCTCTTGAAATTGAAACTTAACCTAGTGACAGAGGGTGCCTAAGAGTTACCTACTGGGAGCCTCCTTGTTGCTCAAATGTGGTCTCTCTCTAAGCCAAACTCAGCTTATAAAAGCAGTAACTTCCCCCCAGCATGGGACATGACTCCAGGAGATGAGCTTTTCTGGCACTGAGGGATTGCTGGATTGCTACCAAGTGCCAACAAGCAATGCATCTGGGAAAAAAAAAAACCTTGACCAAAACAGGGAATGACTTTGTATGGCTAAGATACTTCAAAGTAAGTCGGGAGGCCATTCCAGAGGTAGTGCTTATGTACCTCTTGACAGGATCTCATTGATAGCCAAAGTAGAACTACCCCAAATAACAAAGCTCTTTAGGGATATGGACACATCCAGACACTGTAGTCAAGGCAGCTCAGGAATTTGGCCCCTTCCCAGTGGGCCCTAATTTGGTATTTATGCTCCCCAGTGTGACAGAGTTAGACTCAGCAGTGGTTTCCCTATGCATGACTCTTTCCTTCTATTTGAACTTATAATTAGCACCAGAGTTGGTAGGTGTACATCAAAGAGATTTAAATCTTTGGGCAGTCCATGTGTCAACTGAGCTCTGAATCTCAACAGAAATTTAACACTTACTCTCTAGTTCAATGGACTCACCCAGGACAACTAAAAGGGAAGAGATAATAGACAAACAGCATACCAAGGAACTGAGAGTGCCTACAACTGCAAGCAGAGAGTACCACCCATCTAATGTATGGGATCAAAGTCCCCCTCAATTAATGATGGAGTGGGCATCACCATGCCAGAGTCCTCAGGATTGGGAAATGAACTATGGACTAAAATAAACTTACTAGTATTCTACTATAGACTTACTGTGATACTACCACTGGAAGAAATACCATTGTTGTGGAAGCAGTGACCCACGGATGGTCTTGGTTTAGGGAGAGGGAAAAACAGGTGTAATAGGGGGCATTTTTGGAACTTGGGAATCATCCTGAATGACATTGCAATAACAGGTACAGGCCATTATATATCCAGCCATAACCTATAGAATTGAATGGGAGAGATTGTAAACCACAATGTAAACTACAATCCATGCTTAGTGGCAATGCTTCGAAATGGTTTTATCAATTGCAATGAATGTACCACATTGATGAAAGATGTTGCTAATGTGGGAAAATGTGTGAGTTTAGTGAAGTGGGACATATGGGTATCCCCTATATATTCTTTGTAACATTTATGCAATTGAAGTTTCTTTAAAAAAAAAAAAGTGAAAAAAAAAAAGAGAAAAAAAAAGAGAGAGAGAAAAAAAGAAGGTATATATGATTGTTGATAGGATGAAATGACAGCTCATAACTAGACCAAATGGGTCAATGGATCATCATGGATTCTGGAATCTTAAAGGGCCATTACAGATAAAGCAATGTTTTTTGGAAAAAATTCTTTAAGACACCCTAGATTTTTGGAGCGTTGTTTTATTTGCTCATTAGGGAATAAAGTTCCTTTCCAAAATATATAGCCTAGAGATCTAGGAAGTCTGAAGGAGTAAAGTTAGGTGCAGAGGGCTGTCTTTTGAAAAAGCACTCCATGAAAACAGCATAGAGGTGCAGAATGGCTACAGCTATTGCTTGTGAAGACAAATGGAATAATGGACATGAAAGTGTTTGGTAGCTTATGAAGTATTATATAAATGCTAGTTATCATTATTGTTATTATGGAGAACATTCTAAAAATGAGAGTGAAAGAGTAAGAGAAGCATGGAGAAGTTGGGGAAGAAACCAGCCTGACCACACAGAAGCAACACAGTTCAGTAAGAATGTACCGAAGGCTGACTATGTGTCTGCATATATGAAGGTGAATAAAATGTGCTCTTTGACCCTTAACAAAGGTCACCATGATAAGAAAAATGCTGAAAGAACTAGGGACATTTAGAAAAAAGCAATTACATCTGTATGTTAGGTGTGATGAGTGGAGGTTGTATAGGGATGGAACATTGCAAAGTTTTCATTTAAAAAAGTGACATTTAAAGATTTAGAAATTGAGCAAGGCATTGCCAAGTAGATGAGGTGGGGGCAAAGGACACTAACATGAAAGTGTACCATGTTGCTGGGGAAAAGAGCACACAGTGTGATAGCAGGACATTAAATACATGGGAGAGTACTGGGTGGTAAATCTTGGAAAAGAGGTTGGTATTGCTAGAGGTTCCCCCTCAGTAGGTTTGCAATAATTAACAAGCTGTGACTTAGTTCTCCACGACATTCATTGAGGAAAGACAGACCGTCTCCATAGCCTACATGACTGGTTGAGCACACCATAGCCTATGTGCCTGAAAGCCTGGCACTTCCCCTAAAGGTTGAACAAAGAAACCACATGGAGACAGGAGCAAAATAGAGAACTTCACCTGCTCCAGACCAAAGCACCACCTGATCCACCAGCATTCCAAGAATGGATAACTCAGGAACTCACTACCTTCTAGCCATACAAGGGAAAATTTTCCTCTAGAGCTTCCTATTGGCCCCTGCACCTCACTTGAACCCTTGACACCCTCACCCTGATTATCATTTCCCTGCCTAGGAATGTACTGTTTAAGTTCATATTCCCCCTTTCCAGGAGCAGGCTGAAGTCTAATCTTCAGACCCCTTCCCTGGGTGAACAATACATTTCCTCCTTTCAATCATCAGTCTCTGTGTCCAAGTGAGCACCATTTTTCCAAAAGGTATCAGTGTGTGAAGGGCCCTGGATGCTATTTTTGAAGGGATCTGGACTTTACCATGTAGGCAATAATGAAGGATAATATGTCACTTGGCACTTCTTTACTTTTTGTTCTTATATATTTCTCTGAATTTCATCTTCAAACCTTTCCCCAGATTCCAAGTGCCTTCCCTCTCCCAATCTCCTAGGTCCCATCAGCCAAACTGCCCTCTAAAGGCCATCTTTTTTGAAGGCCTAAGTGATTTTCCATTGAGAGGTAATTGATAGCCTGGATGTCCTAAACCCTGTGCAAGCTCTGACCCCAGTTTGATGGATCTCATAGAGCAAGTCAGTTCTGCAATTTGTGGAGAACTGACAGTGATGGTCTTCCACTGAGGTCTTATCAGCCCAACTGTGTTGGGGCCTCACCAAATATCAAATGACTTGGTCAGTAAAATGTGTCTAAAATTGATGTTTACCTCCTTCTCTTGGCGTTCTCTCTCTCCTTCTCCCTCCTTCTTTTTTTGCATCTGAATTAAAATAACGTCTGTCAATTATGGAACACAGCCAAACAGTTAAAGACAAGTTATGAGATTAATTAGAAATGCATATCATTCTTAGAGAAGTTTTAAGAGGAACTTTTATTGACTCATGTTTATATATCACAGGGAATGAAAGTGACATTCACCCTTTATTCAAAATAAACCCTGGTCACATTGACTCAGCTCTGCTGAATATTTTGACTATGGTGGAGAAGCTGAAGGACACTGCACCGATGCATTTGAACAATTAGTTGGTGGAAGAAAAGGTAAGTATCTAAAAAGAAAGGAATGGTCTTCTATTGTTACATTGTCTGCTCCTGTGTTCATACCCGTAAATTGGAAGTAAATTGGAAGATGCCTCTGATCTCTAACTCCACCTTAAGTTCACTACTGAAAAGCTAGCATTTGACCAAGAGTTAGTTTGTTTAATTATAGAAAGTCCATTCTTAAAGAAGAAGCATACTAAATGATTAAGAACAGGGCTCTGGTGTCAGATTGTTCAGGTTCAAGTTCTGGGTCCTCAGTTTGTAATGACCTTGTTATGGTCATTAAAAGCTCTTTGTGCCTTAGAGACTCACAGTGAGGATTAAATGAGATAATGCAGGTAAAATGTATACTTTGTGCAATAGTGGTTTAAAATAATCTGTTATAAAAAAAAAGAACATTTTCTGCTCAATGCTGGGCCTAAAAATAAATTGGAAAAACTTCAGTATACCGTTTGGCTCTTTCTAAATGGAAGAAGTGAACTGACAGGAAATCATAAGGCACCTACAACTCTTAACTACGACCACAACTCTGGTGAGTGGACAAAAAACATGGTAATTGATAAACCACAAAGCCAGAAAAATAAGTCCATTTACAAGTTTCCATGTAAGAATCAGAAGCAGCTGGCTTTTCACAGCTCCAAGGGAGCTAAAAGTTGAGGGAGTTTGTGTTGCCAAGGAATATTTTTGAACCTCTGAGGCAAAACACTTGTTTATACCTAGGTAGAAAAATTCATTTTAGGTCTTCTTGCTTAACAAAAGGGCTGTGAATTGCAGTATTCAAATCGCTGGCCCAGCTTTGCCCCAGAGAGGCTAGGATCTTTCAGGATGGTGCTGAGAACAAACAGTTAGTGTAAAGGGCTCCCGCTCTCATCGGAGTGGTGCAGCTACTGTTTGGTGATCTAAGTGCTTAGCCAGCATGCCCTGTGGATGATTTCTCCTCTGGGTAAATGGGTCACAGGTACCAGAACCATTGCCAGTGGCTTCTTGTCCATCTGTTTTTCCAGCGATGTCTGGAACCCTAAAATGCAAAAACAGAAAAAGGTTGCATTTTGGTTCTTGACCTTGCATGGAGCAGAAGCATAATCAATAGCTATTGAATGAATTTATCTACCACTGCATAGTCCATTTCTTTGGGGGTCAGACACGGGCAAAGACACTTTCGTATCTGGTTCTGAAGTTTGTTTGGCCTCAGGACTTCTCCATTAGCACACCAAATAGAACTAATGTTTAAATATTTTCCAGTCTCCCAAGTTCTCTGAATTTTCATCTCAGCAGAAATACTACATTTAAAGACATTGGAAATGGAAAAAGCCTTTTCTTAAATCTGGAAATCACATTCAGGTTAAAGCTATTTAAATTAAAAGCAAGGAAAACAATTCTAAAGAAACATCTTAGACAAAAAAATCTAATGATAAAACCAAGTAGTATCAGAAAGCACTTGTTATTTTGATGATGTTAACCAGAGAGGAATATTTATGATATGTTATAAATATATTGTGTCTGAAAGAAATATTAAGTATATATTTTCATTAATAAATAATAAAAGCACAAGAAGAAAACAAAATTCTCCTCACAGTCTTACCCAACTTGTAAATACAATAAAACTTTCTCATATGGCAGAATTTCCTCTCCAAACTGAGAAATTCTTTTGTAACTGTCACGAAGTTGCCACATTAGACTGATGACCTTTAGTTATAATTGGATAATTGAATTTTAAATTGTCAAGAAAACAGAACTGAAATTCATAAAATTTGCCAAGAGAATAACTTTGATACACATTTGACAATCTGAAAAATACCAGAGCTTAAAAAAAAAACCAACCTGCTATTGAATTATCCAAGGGCAAAGCCAGCACTTGAATATTCTTTTTAAAAGCATTTTTTTCTCATAATCTTAGGATTAAAAAATAGCTCAGGCACTTTTGTTGAATTTGCAGTACATTTGTTTTAAGTCTCCTTTAGAGTAACATTTTGTCAGTGAATATTTTTACATGAATCTTGTACCCATTATAGGGTTCATTTATATCCAGCCTTTTATTGTTAATAGCATTTAATAAAATACTCATGATTATGTGCAATCTTCAATCATTAATTAAGAGTACGGAAGAAATAAGCAAATTATTTAATTTGGGTAAATATTTTAATGCATAGGAATTAAATAATTTGAGTATATGTAGATTAAGAAGACTATCCATTTCAGAATTATACCACATTGAAAATTGATGACACCAGAAGGTAACAAAAGTAGGACTGATCAATATTTAACCTCAAGGGTCAAGGAACTTTATGTTTGGTGCAATAAGCAACTTAGTTTAAGTATTATAGTGTTTTGGTAAAGTAACAATTATTGAGGGTCAGGCAAGGTTTCTATTATAAACTCTAATTTGGGGACACTTGCATAGTTCCAGAATATCCAAAGGCACTAGATAGTATGATTTATGCAAGATGATGGCTTGGAAATAAATAAAAAAGAAAACAAGTCATTAAATTCAAAATACAGAAATTAAATTATTCCCAGTGCTTTTTCCATTCTCCAGATTCAAAACCCATCTTTTCTTATGATCTCCACAGACTTTTTATGAAATCTTTAAACCCAGGAAGTTTTAGATGATAGGTAAATCTCTTTTGAGTTTTTAAATGGCTTGAAGTCTTTACTTTTGAAAATTATCTAGCATATGCAAGTAGGCTATAAATTATAAATACTACCAAAGGGCGCTCTGTATCTATTCAGTTAGATGTGGTTCAGTGAAATCTCAGAAACACCCTCTATACTTTCCACTTAGTTCTGTGTAGAACGTTAGTACCACATGGAAATCATTATTCTTTACTCAGACATACTTGATCATGCTGCCTACTGAATTGCTTGAAGTTTGGTTTTTCAGAAATTTGTGTTGGCTACATCATCATCTGAACTAAAAAAGGGCAAATAATAAATACATTATACGCCACATATTTTATAAAAAATAAAATGATGAAATAATAAGTAGGTAATTACATAGAGGCATAAGATTGTCTGGCCTGATTCCTTTGTTATTATCCTTTACAATTAAATATGGTTAACATAAAAAGTTTCAGATTATGGACTTTGGGCTTGAAAGAAAGGATGGCAGAGCTGAACATAAAGGGGGGTGGCGGGAGGATGGAGGCTAAAGTACTAACTCAAGTGCTTTCTCTCTACACGGAGCCCCACATAAACAAAACTTCTGAATCTTCAAGTCCTTCCTTGGGCAGACACTAAGTGCTCTGCCCTCTTGTAACCTTTCTTCTCAAATTCAGAATGTATAGCTACATTCAAACAACAGAAGTGGGCATTGATCAGTCAGGGAAGAAGCCATGCACTTTCAGTTTCCATTACATTAAACAAAATACTCATTAGTGCTTGGCATTTTCCCAAGCAGACACAATCTAGGTGTCCACTGAGGCCTCATTCTGCAGTAAAGAAGTTTAAAAAGACCTTCTAGACATCAGCTAGGGACAATTAAGAGATGGGTAAAACTACTCCAGGGTAAGAAGGCTGGAATTACTGGAAACAAACATGCAAGAAAATCAACTGCAAACTTGATAAAATATCTTTATCTTTAAGATCTGTTAGATATTCAAGGAGAGAAAGACTAAAGATCCCTCTGCTTAATAACTGTTACCTTCCTTAATGAAACCACAATACACTTTACTAAGGGAATATTCGGTCATATTAAAACCAAACCACATCTAGGTACGCGGTTGAAAAAAGTCTGATGGAAATCTGTCATCACAACCTAATTGTTCCTACCATTTACCCAACAAGGAAACTAAGTGCTACTATTACTAAGAGGACCTAATGATGTAAGTTAGCTCTGAAAGCCGTATCCATTAAAACTGTTGAAACATGTTTTATTGCTAAACACCCACCCCGGGATTCAAAACAGCTTTTAGAAAATATTACTGAGAGCAACTCCTTGCATGCAGGTCAGCCTGACTACACTGTTTTCCCAAGCATTTCCTTTCTGCCTGCCTCCTGCCTGACTTTTTGCTTTCTGTCCAGCAAACATTTATTAAGTCCTATCTGTCAAGCACTGTGGCAAGGGCAGGGTTACAATCGTGAGCAAGATAAGCAAGGCTTCAGTATACATGAAGTTACAGGCTAGCACATGAAGCAAAGGCCTGGACATATCACTGTTGTAATTGGTATTAAAGCAACTGTATTTGAGAAATCCTCATGAAGCAAAACAAGCTAACTTCAAAAATAATTTGTTACCTGTTCTTCACCACCTTTCTCCCACTCATCCGGGACAATGGTAGTAGGGAAGTAGGAGAAAAAGCCTTTCCTGCCAAAACTTCTCTTATTTTAAGGAGACATCTGTCTTTCCACTTTAGCTGATACAAGTTAATCCACTAGCAAGTTGTAGGAACAAATGTGAAATAAAAACTCTCTCTCAAAAGGATACTCTGTAATTTATTGATGAGGAAAGTATGAAAGGATAGGTAAAAGGAAAGAACATACGCTTAATGTGGAACATGAAAACCTCCTTGAGGTTTTCACAATGTGCTCTCACTGCTTTTGAACTCAGAGACACCATTCTATCAGTACTTAACACAGATCTTTAAATCCCAGAGCTAATAAGGCTTCCCAGCTACAGCTGGATGGATCTGACAAGCAGCATGTAGTGGGAAGCCTCACAGGGAATAAGGTTCCTAACAGTCAAGGAAGAGTTCAAATCCCCAAAGAGGTGCCCCTGGTGTGCAGAGCACTTAACCCTTCGACCAGTACCAACATGACTATTCACAAATTATTGATGTCCCTAAATCCCTGGCAGATTGCAGACAGTTCTTGTATCCATTGAAGCCTAAGCATATGGCCACTAATGGGATGGATTAAAAAAATACATAAACACATTCCGTCTTTCCTACATGAATGTAAAGCCAATGAAATGCTAGAAGGTGATGGAACTGGATGGAACAGTGTTAAATACATGCTTAGCCTCATGTTATGGATCATTTCCATTGACATCTATCTACATCCTTGGTACAGTTTAATTAAAGCTGTCTGGAACGAGTCTGCCCTCTAAATGATCGGCAGTGCAATGAAAAGGTGAAACATGAGGAGGCTTGAGGCCTTTTTGTAAAAGCATTCAAATGACTGTCTCTGTGGTTAAGAACAGCAGCAGGGAAGACATTCATTTTCAAAATTAGCCAGCCATCAGACTTTATATAAGAAAAGGCAAACTGCTTTCAGATGCCACCTTGGAATACCAGAATCAGAGTTAGGTAATATCAGATCTTAAAGCCTTAAACTGAGCCATGTTCCGGTTCAAAATAGACAACCTATTTTGGTCTTAAAACAACAAATATTATAGCAAATTTTATTTATGATTTATTTTGCAAAATATAACCCTCAAAATTGAACAATTTTGCATGAAATAGTTCCATTCTTAAGACAATTTTGCAACCAGATGGCAGGAATGTTATCTGTTTAATTTGATTTTATAGCATATAGGATAATAACATGGCAAGTAGATAGCTCCAGACAGTTGAAACACTGAATACCCTTGATGTTTCAGCAACATTGTGCTAGAGAAACAAATTTTAAAAATATGGATCCAGGGCTTAAGAAATGTGGGATACAGTTAAGAAATTGAATCTTAACTTGATTAATTATACAGATTTCTTTTCTATGCACTTTCCCCATTTATTATAATTCTATTTAAAGAGATGCAAATTAAATTACATTTGTTCTTTTGTATCAGGACTAGTTGTACCCCATTAAAGTAGCCAAAGGATTGTGTCTTTTTTTTGCCAAGGGAGTAAAGAGTTTATTAAGAAACAAGAAAATGAGAAAAGTCCATGGTCTGAGTTACGGACCATAGGTGTACTTCAGGGTGAGTTGCACCTGTGTGGTGTTTTAAACATTTCCTTCATTTAAAAAAATTGGTTTCTCCACAAAAATCCATCAGTCATGCTGTGGGCTTATCTTTCTCATTGAACGTTTGTTTGTATTTACTTATATCATATGACACTGAGTTATACCTTGTGGCCATCCCTCCATCAAAGAAACACTGACTAAGTCTTCAGGGAAGTTTTCCTTTAATCATCCAAGTTGGTAAAATGTTTAACAAAAGCTCTAAACAAAATTGTACCCTTAAATTCACTTAGCCTGATGCCTAACAGAAAAGGGGTCAGACCTAGAAGATATTAAATTGAAGCAAAAAGTCGTAAGTCAAAGCCATTTATTGAATGCTTAGTGTGTACTGACACTGTAGTGGGAACTCTGGGGAGAAGGAGACAAGCACAGGCATCATCAAAAACTCACAGAAGAATGGGAAAATGTACACACTGGAAGTCATTCAAGAACGATGGAATTAGATCATTAAAAATTAGAGTGATGTTGAAAGATTTTGAAGGAAGATATAGCTTGAGGTGTGCTTTGAAGAATGAGGTTAGATGCCCAGACCTAAAATATTATGTCAGGCAAATGGGTGCTGGGGGGCCAGGTAGAAAATTGTCCTATCTTGAGTGGGTGCTTGGGGTCTAGAGTGGAGAACAGAAACCACTTGAGGTATTCAAAACAGAAAAAATTTAATATAGGGAATTGACTTTACAGGTGATGAAGAGCTGAAATGACAAATAAGAGATAGTGTGGCAATTTAGAGATGAGCAACTGCAGGAAACTGCCATCAATTCTTGGGTTTGAGGAAGGGAGAAGATGGAGTTTTTGGAGCTCAGAAATCAGGAACATTTAGTGGATGATGGAACTGGAGAAGGTCTAACCAGTGGGAGCTAGAACAATGGAGGAAGTAAAATGCAACCACTGCCAGAGATTTTTATGAAGCTGAGAAAAGGGGGGGAAATATGACTTCTTCCTGCCTGCTATCCTCCAATCTCCCACTAGTGTCTCATTGGCCAAACCCAGCAAGAAGCTAACAAGAAGCCTAGGATATATAACCTGCAGGGGTCAATCTCCTTATGATATAGAGCAGAGTAGGGGAAGTGAGGAATATTTATTAGAGCAAACAAGCAAATGTTTAGCAAAGGGAATAATAAAAAATAAGGTAATATTGTTACAGGAGGATCTTATTATGTAATGGATTTTGACTACCAGGGAGAGAAGCTTAAACCAACCCAGGAAGAGGGAGCCATTTTGTGTTTTTGGGAAGAGGACAGACATAATGAAACTGCTATTTTGGGAATATCTAGACAGAGTATGGAAAAAGATTTGAGGCAGGGAGTCCTGATAGGAGGCAGTAGAGATTAACATTGGTTCCTCTCCTTGAGAGATGGGGTACATTTCTTTCCCCCTTAACATGGGACTACTCTGATTAATTGAATATGGTGGAAGTGAAGCTGTACCAATTCTGAGGCTGGCTTTTAAAAGGACTGGAAGATTCCACATTATCTTGGAGCCCCAAATTGCTGTGGAAGAAGTGCACTCATTCTGCTGAAGAGATCATGTGGAGACTACATGAGCAGGCAAAGGGGCCCACCTGAATTCAGTTGTCCAGCTGTCCTGACCAAGGCATCAGACATGGGAGTGAAGGTGCTGGAAGTTCTCCAGACAAACCCAGCTGCCAGATAAAAATTCCATACTGACTCTGATTAATGCCACGTGGAGAAAAGTATCGCCCTCTTGAGCCTTGTCTAAATATATGATCCACAAAATTATGAAACATAATACAATGTTTGTTGTTTTAAATCACACGTTTTTGGGTATTCTGTTACATAGCAATAGATAAGTAGAATGGAGGGTATGCAATAATATGAACCTATCATGATAAGGCTCAAAATCTGAGTTATAGTAGTAGTAATGGAGAAGAGGCACACATTTTTTGAGGAGAGATCCTCAGTTCACCTTTGTGTTTTTAATGGGTTGAAACTCTTTTTTTCTGTAAAAGGCCAGATAGTAAATCTTTTTGGCTTTGAGGGACATATAGTTTCGGGTGCTACTACTCAACTCTGAGCCACCATAGGATAGAAGAAATCATGGACAATATGCAGATGAATGTGCATGGATGGGTTTCAGTACAACTTCACTTACAAAAACAGAGGCCTGGCAAGAGTTGGTCATGGGCCATAGGCTGCTGACCCTTGGTTTATAATGTTTGAGGTGTTGAAGAAAATTCAACTGGATACTACAGGTAGATGACACACAGGAATGGAAATCTGTGACAAGTCAGGGCTGGAGATGTAAATTTGAGAGCAGATGAATGTTCTGAAAGAGGGGTGAAGACAGCAGTGTTGTGACTTTCAGAGGGTGCTTCTGCTTTGTTCTTTCTTTTAAATGATAGTAGGGTAATTGGTAAACACATTAGTAGACAGAGGGATTGCTTGAATCTATCTATAAGGTGGCTCCACTGAACCAGGGAATTTACAGTCCAGAGACATGCAGAGGATAATAGCAAACTGATTTTCAGATATTAATAGTAGTCCCGGATCCACTGTCAATGGTTTTTGAATTTGTACAATTTCAGCTGAATCTACTTTATGAGTAACTGGACTATCCTAGAAGCATTTTTTTCTAAGCATGGTTAATGATTTCTAATTTTTAATTTATATCACATTCATGATTTTTTTGAACAATTATGAGTTTGGTAATATTTCTTGCTCATATTTGAAGAGCATCTAAGCATTAATTTCATGTATTTATATCCGAAACTATTCTGAAAAGTCAATGGTTATTTCCCATAATTTATAATATTTTGAAGGCATTTTATCATGCTATTTATTGTTATGTCACAGGCAAAAGGTGTGAACTCTGAAGAAATAAAACAAGCAGCTTTTTAGCTTTCCTGAGTATCTGTTAGGTTTATGGACATTTACTTTAGGCTTTATAAAAATTCTGTTAGGCGGCTAAACAATTTAGACTCACATAGCATGTAAATTCTATTAAACAACAGCTCTTTACCCTTTCACCTATTGCCCTATTTGTGCTTGGCACAGTGGTACAACTATTCAGAACAAACACTAATAGTCTGTTTAAAATCCTTAATACAACTAATGCAGCTATGCTAGAGCATTCTAGTGAATATTTAAAGGGGTTTTTACCCATTTAAGGCAGAGACTGGTTTGAATAGGTCTGTTTTAAGCCACAAAAAGAACAACCTGGTTAAGAGGTGAAACCTTCTTGAAGTTCTTGCATTTGATGAAGTACAGACCTTTTAGCATTCCCTCATGGACCTGTGACCTCATGCCCTGGCCTTTAGACTATTTTCTTCCTTGAGGGCTAAATGATTAGTAGGGTCTTTCTATTAGATATGTTACCAGTTTCTACTAAAGAGAGGATTTCAATAATATTAAATTGAAAAGAATTATGAGGCAAGGCTTGCTCCTTCATATTATGACAAATCCAGTTTAAGTCAATGATATAAGCTCCCATTTGGGACAATCTGTTTAGCTCTAATGGCATTTTCTTTTTTTTACCTTTGTAGCTTGGTTTTAAACCCTGCCTGGGACACCTTCTAGATGTGAAATGAGATTGGCAGGTCTCAACCCATTTGTGGCTGGCTGAAATTTTCCATCTTTCTTTCCAGAAAAATGGTCCATAAGGAAATCAAGTTGAGAGAGTTGATGTCACACATGAATTCACGTGTAGGTGTACTAAAGACCTAGGTAATCTTCCTGTGTGAAAAGTACAATGTAAATGCAGCACTGGTTCATTGGTTCATCCACTTTGCCTCTCAGCAGCTTTCAAATGTCTGCGGTCTCCTGTATCCTGAATATAATGTAACTTTAGGGCCATCTTTTTATTATTCTAAGCCACTGCATAATTTGCGCTGAGGTTGTAAAGTGGCTTGAAATTGGCTGTGATTTGCTGCTTCATTTAAACAGGGATGGTGTATGAAAATAGTGTAAGAGGTACAATTTCTGTGCTTTTGTACATTAGGAAAATAGATCTTAATTCTCTATAAATAACAACTAGTGAATATTCATAGTTTAAGAGTAAACAGATTAGACTCCTTTGGACTATATATTACCCAAGAGAGAAAGCAGAACACTATAATTTATTATAACCCAAGGCAATATTACCTTAACGTGGTATGTATTTTGATTTCAAAAGTCAATAGGGTCTTTTCCATATAAATTTAAAGCCACCAAAAATTGCACTGAACTTACTAAATGCCCAATTAGTTTCTTGTTACAGATAATTTCTATTGATCCAAATCTGGTTTGTCAGCATGGATAAATCAAAATCATCAGGGGTTGAGATCTGGATGGCTCGAGGCATCATGTCCTGGGCTACAAACCTTTCATCCCCAGGTCACTGTTTCTAATACTTAAAGGAGTTTTAAGAGGCCTCTTTCACAGCTGGTGTGAAACCAGAACTTGCAACTAAGTCCCTTGCATACATTCATTGTCCCTTATATTCAAAGATAGTACCATTTACTGAGGGGATATGCAAGGTGAAAAGTTATTGCATTATCAGAGGTTCTAGTTATTATTCATAGATATGTCTACATTTATATTATCTCCTATGGTAAGCAATAGTGGTTGATGTCTTCCAGGCCTGCCGTCTCTAGTTATAGATTATTTATCTCTGTATGACATTTTCCTGCAAGTTAAACCAGTTGATTTCTGATTGGTTGTCTCAAGCTATTATATATTCTTTCCTTTGTAGAATAAACTGTAGCAGTGTTTCTTTTCTAGAGACTGCATATGCACCTCCTTCTGGTGTTTGTCTTTTTGGTCTTTTCTGAAGCATAGGTTGTAATATTCTAAACTTTCCTCATTAAATAAAAATTCCAGGTCCAGGTCCTTACCAGTAGGATGGCTTACTTGAAGAAATATTGTCCCTGGTAGTTTCTGGGTGAGATGCTTATCTTGCACTTGCTCATAGTCTTTAGGAGACTTTTAACCCTGACCTGGACATACAGTGGTCTGCTGGGTAGGACATATATAACCTGATCTCATTTCTCTAGGTGAAAGAAATCCTCTTCCCTTCAGGCTTAAACTTGGTTGAAGCTCTCAAAAGTCTTCTCTATTCAAGGTGAGCTGGGTAACCTTGCTTCCAAGATCTTTCTAGTTCTGTTTCCCTAGGTCTTTTGCAAAGAGCCAAACAACATATTTCTTTCATGTTTTGGTAGAAAATGTACTTGTACTATGAAGATATTAGCCATTTTCAGTTAGGGGAGAAAGAATCTTGGTTATCCTGAATAACCATTGATTCTAGAAGAGACTCTAGTCATCCTGAATCAATCATATGAAGTTTTGTTGGCTTCATTTGACTAAGGTGTTTTCAATTTCTGGTTCTCCTGTGAAATTATACATCTAGGAAGCCAAATATAGTAACTGGTAACTATAGCAAGTGTTGTACTGTAAACTCAAGTTCCTGGTTCTTATTAGTAGAGAGAATAACGGTTTTTGAACTATTTCCAGAGAGAGCCCATGGTGACCTTTGAGTGTTGGGTTGAAGATAGGATGGTTGGCTACTATTGAACCACGTACATACAATGAAGCCCGCTTGAGAGAAGGTCTCAATGATAGAATTGGCAGCTTTGTAACTAGTTATTCCTGTCCTGGGCTACTTAATTTCAATGCTTATTGCTGTGAGGTTGAAAGTGAAGGTGTTGGAAGTTCTAACCAAACCATGCAAATTACCTTCACTGATATTAGATATCAGGGAAGTAGCCCACGAGAGTTGTTTCCAATTGCAGATTATTGACCTAAATTGCTCCAGATTGATCAGAGTGCTCATGGCTTGTAAAGTTGGAGGTGTGGGAGGAAGGAGGAAGAGCCTTTGATTTCAGGTAAATGGACAGAATTGACCTAGATAAGTGATTTTCTTCTCAGTCCAGGGAAAGGGAGGTAGACAGTTACTTTCACAGAACTTCTTCTGAATTTGAAAATGAAGATAGGCTGGATTCTCCCTTAGACGATCTACTGTTCTCCTGGGGATAGGCTGCCAATAACTTAAGTAAAACTACTGTATTCCTTGGGCTTTGATTTCTTCCCAGTGTTCCCATAGCACTGGGCATAAACTTCAATTACATCATCATACTGAATTGCACTTGTTTACCTGATTTTCTTTCCCAATAGATAATAAATGCAGAAACCATGTTTTTCATCTTTATATCCCTAGACCAAGTATAGAATCTTGTACATTACCTGCATTCAACAAATGAATGAATAGGATAATTCAGAGAAGAAAACATGGTCTCTCATACTTCTTCCTAAACCTACTCTTTCTTTTAGTGATGGTGACTTTGAGCCGAGTCATTCTGTGCTAGTAAGCACATAGACTTTGGAATCAGCCAGATAAAAATTTGAATCCTGATTCTGATACTTTTTAGCTATGTGATTTTGAGTAAGGCTTAAATGTCCTCACCTGAAGAATCAGAATAATACTTCATTAAGATGTTGTGAATATTAAATATGGTAACACTAATGCCTTGCATGTGTTAAGTCACATCATTATTATTATCATCCCTATCAAAATGACTAAGTTAATTCAAATGCTGAAGAGTCTAAGTGAGAGAGAAAAAACATCTGTAGCACTAAGGAACAGTGTCATAATTATTGCTATGGACAACACTAAAGAATCAATCCTCTGTGGTTTGATTTACCAGGTGGGAATACATTGCTTCCCTATTTTAATTTCGTTTGGAGAAATAAATTTTTTATTCACGGATATCCCTTACAGGTGGCCAGGAGGTGTGTGTGTGTGTGTGTGTGTGTGTGTGTGTGTTTAGCAGGGGCTGATTTGAGCCATGTTTCCGTATCTAGCAATCGTGAAAACAGAGAGGGGAAGTGGGAGTGCATAAAGTGTAGAATTCGCCAAAATTTTGACCAAGCCAGAAAGTGCTCCTAGATTCCTAGAAATGCAAGGGAAAGGAGGCACCAACGGACAGAAAGTTCTGAAAGGAGCACAACACTGAAAGGTAAGAACTAATAGACTCAGGGAGGCTGTGAGAAAGCAGGTGAGCTCATAATCTTTTGCACACAGCTGCAGAATAGTACAGTCTGCTAGAAAGTAGAGGTACTTAGTGTCCATAAAAATATTAAATAAGGAAACCTTTTTCTGGAAATTAGATAATTTCCAGGTTTCCATATCTTTGGAGGATTGTAGTCGTTTCATGTGTACAATACTTTCTTCAGTTAGCATCTTTTACTTACCCCCAAGTCTCTCTATATTAGCTTTTTGTGCATGTGTTTGTGTGTACTAACAATTCAGCTAAAATAAATGAATAATTTGCAACTACAAAGATTCCATTTTTCTTTTGCCATTGGCCAGTTCTAAATAATCACTAAATAAAAGAATCCCACATACCCAGACCTTGATTTGAAAGGTATCTTGAAGATTTACAATATGCTAACGCAGGGAAAAACTTGGGAGTAATCAGCACAATACATTTGCTCTCCATCATAATCAGTTTTTCATCCTCCATGTCGATAAAACTTTTTCTCCTTTTTTCACAATGGTTTACAACTTAAATAATTTAATACAACAGTTGTTATATTTTTATTGCAAGCTTATAAAACTGGTACCATAAGTCTTTTCTATGCAATATATTACCAAAAAGTGACACTGGAGAAGGGGAACTGATGATTACTAAAACTGTAATTCAATCTTCAAGTTCTGAAGATGTCATAAAAACGGCTTCTGCTTTACTTGCATATGGCAGATACTATCAGGATGCCTCAGATGAACTCTCTCCGGGTATTCAATCTTTCCTTAGGCATTATTTTATATACAATAAAAATAAAAATGGGACTTCTCAATGCAAATACAACTGTGATTCAAGCCCAATAGTTCTTCTGTGAAATAAGATTTTCTTTTATGAAGTTTCATTTTAGAATTAATTTTGATATTGATGCTTGTCAAGCTGTGGAAATTGAGCTCAACCAAGAGAGTTTATTCCTGTTTGAGCTGACTTGTAGGAAGTGGTAATTAGAAAAAAAACACAGAGATTTTGTACTGTGCTAAAGAAAGTCAAACTCATCATGCCACATATTGCCAATGTAGCCAAAAGTATAGGTGGGGTAAATAACATTCTATAAATGACTATTTTTCATATAATTTTAAGTCAACTGTTTACCACTTTTGATCTTGCCATATTGTCAGGAAATTATTTTCTAATTCTGTCTAATTGCTGCTATGATCTGAAAGGTCTGTGAAATTAAACAACAGATTCCTATAATGTTTATGATTAGCAGTGTTCCACACATACACACACACACACAAACAAATGGACTCCATCATGGAAAGAAATGTATTCCTTTTAAATAAAGAGAATGATTAGTTATTTGTATATTTTTATCAATTGTCATTTAGTGGACTTGTTATGTTTATACTGACTTTGGTCTAAGACAAAGAAGACCAAATTCCCCAAATATCTTCAGTATGTGTCTAACATGCAGTTAATCTGCTGACAATGTCACAAACAAAATTTAAAAACTGTTCTCTTTCTATTAAAAATCTCATTTTGCCTTCTCTATTAATGTTTTACAATACCACTTTCCAAAATCCTTTTTAAATATTTCCTGGAGGAGAATAAATTAGCTTCTTGAGGGAAGTGGAGGAATTGAACTTTCATGATATGGCTGCTGAAGGAGCAACACATACAGTTGGAAAGTGAAATTTTCCATTTATCCCAAGCCAGAGAGAGTGCAGGCGTTACCATGTGAATTTCTGCACATTGTTTCTCAGCCAAGCAACCCTGGCCAATTCCACGAGGGGTGAAAGGTCACAGACATTATGTGAGTGATGGTTAATTCTCACCACAACAGAGGCTACTAATCACATAACATTAGAATGAATTATGGTGATTACAGCATGCTGAACACGGAGAGATTAAACAATAACAACAGCATAACCACAGCTATGATGGTAGTGATGAAAACATGGTGCTTTCACAGCGCTGTGGTAATGGGTTTGACTGGGATTTGGAAAACCTTTGGTGAAAGACATTTTGCCCTTCCAGGTTACCCTTTTCTTTTTTTTTTTTTTAAAGATTTATTTTTATTTATTTAATTCCCCTCCCCTCCCCTGGTTGTCTGTTTTCTGTGTCTTTTTGCTGCGTCTTGTTTCTTTGTCCGCCTCTGTTGATGTCAGCGGCACGGGAAGTGTGGGCGGCTCCATTCCTCGGCAGGCTGCTCCCTCCTTCGCGCTGGGCGGCTCTCCTTATGGGTGCACTCCTTGCGCGTGGGGCTCCCCTACGTGGGGGACACCCCTGTGTGGCACAGCACTCCTTGCGCGCATCAGCACTGCGCATGGGCCAGCTCCACACGGGTCAAGGAGGCCCGGGGCTTGAACTGCGGACCTCCCATGTGGTAGACGGACGCCCTAACCACTGGGCCAAAGCCCGTTTCCCCAGGTTACCCTTTTCTAAACCACCTCCATAATAAGTAGAGTGACAATAACCCATTTTAACAGTGATGGAAAGGGCTTCAAAACATTCTCCTCCAGTATGCTGAGGTCCCACTAGTCTACAGGGTAAAAACTTCACCCACAATTCACTGCTTTATAGCTGGTCCTACTTTTTAAGGTTGCTGGTTTCTGAACCCTTTGTGAATTTTTAATTTGTCCGCTCTCATTTTACTTTTCTACATATTTAGCCTCTGAGGCAGATTTCGTTTTTCCTAAGAAAACTTCAGGAATAATAAAAAAGAGGCTATATATGTCTGGGTGGTTTTTTTTTTGTTAATTTTAAACTTTTATTTTGAAATAATTTCAAACTTACAGGTTGTTTGAAATTATGTTGTAAAAATGATATAAAACCCATTAGTAGAAATCCAACATACACCCAACCCCTCCACTCTCTGATACACAGTTCCATCAATTTTTAACATTTTGACACATTTGCTGTATCATTCAATTTATCTGTCTATCAATTCTTTCTAACCTCTCTGTCTCTCGTTCTTTCTCATCTATATCTATCTAGCTCTATTTCCTGAACACTTGAGCATAGGTTATATATATCGTGCTCCCCAAACATATAATAAAATTCCATGTGCATTTCCATAGAACAAGGATATTCATGTACATAGCCACCTTATTTAAATCGTTATCAAGTTCAAGAAATTTAACACGATACAAAGCTTATCATCGATATTCTAGTTTTTTCATATGTCCCAATAATGAGGAAACATATATACAACATAAAATTCCCCATCTCAACTACTCCCAAGCATACCATTCAATGGTATTAATCACATTCACACCCTTACCACCGTCCATTACCAGAATCTTCTCATATCAGACCATATAAACCCAATATGCATTAAGATTCCTATCTCCATCTTCCCCTGTCCCTGGTAATGTGCACTCTGCTTTCTGTCTCTGTGAGTTTGGTTTGCACAATCTAGCTATTTCTTATAGGTGGAATTATACATCTCTCCCTCTGTGTCTGACTTATTTCAGTCAACATGATGTCTTCAAGGTTCATCCATGTGGTGGCATATATCAGAACTTAAGTTTTTTTAAGGCTGAGTAATAGTCCATTGTATATATTTGCCACATTTTGTTACTCCATTCATTCCTGGGTACTATTAAATTCAAGAAAAATCGATCACATGTTTTAAAACAGGAAAAAGTCAGGCACTGGGTATGGATTGTAGTGAATACCAGCTAACTTGTGTTCTGACCTTACTGTTCAAATAATGCCATAAAGCAAATAAGTCTCATATATTCCAACTAAGGCATCTAGGAAATTTTTAAGGATTTTTTTTCTTCTTAAAATATGATGTTGTGATCCAAAATGGAGGTAAAGAGGGTGGTAAAATCTACCACAAAATATGAATGTTGAAGAAAGAGTTGTGTACTCTTCAGCACAGGTCAATGAAAGAAGCCCCAAATGCTTTTAAAATATTATGTTGTCAAGTCCTACTGTTATGGGGTTGGAATGATTCCAAACTAGGATCTCAAGATGATATATCTTGTACAGTAGTATACACCTTTTCTGGCTGATTTAATATTAACTTCATGAGGCAAACTTGTGCTAAACAGTGTTGGGACAGTAAGGTTACTTTAAACTTTCAGCTGATGTGGTCAACATATGTATTGGGAAGTTCTACAACTACTTAGACAAATAGATAATTAAATGTACACATTTTTATTTGATTCTTAAACCATAATAGGTAATCATAATAATAATAATAACCACAATAACCAAAACTAGCATGATAGATGTTCTCTAATAGAGTGGCAAGAATCTCCAGAGTATATAGGCAGTGCGAAATAAAAGACAACAGACCAACATGCCAAGCTCTTGATATTAAAGTTTGTACTTAGGAAATTTATCCTTGTAAAACCTACCCTAATAATATTGCTTAAAAGTCACCACCTGAAACCCTCCTTGTTTCTCAAATGTGGCCTCTTTCAAAACTAAACTCAGCAAATAAACTCACTACCTTCCCCTGTCCATGCTGGAGTCAGACATGACTCCCAGGGATGAACCTCCCTGGCACCAAAGGATTACTACCAAGGGCCAACCACCAATGCATTTGGAAAAAGACCTTGGCCAAAAGGGAAAAAAATAAATACAAAGGAGTTTTTTAAAAAAAAGATTTATTTATTTATTTCTCTGCCCTTCCCACCCCCAACCCCGGTTGTCTGTTCTCTGTGTCTATTTGCTGCCTCTTGTTTCTTTGTCCGCTTCTGTTGTTGTCAGTGGCACGGGAATCTGTGTCTGTTTTTGTTGCGTCATCTTGTTTTGTCACCTCTTCGTGTGAGTGGTGCCATTCTTAGGCAGGCTGCACTTTCTTTTGTGCTGGGTGGCTCTCCTTACGGGGTGCACTCCTTGCGTGTGGGGCTTCCCTACACAGGGGACACCCCTCCGTGCCAGGGCACTCCTTGTGCACAACAGCACTGCGCATGGGCCAGCTCCACACGGGTCAAGGAGGCCCGGGATTTGAACCGTGGACCTCCCGTGTGGTAGACAGATGCCATAACCACTAGGCCAAGTCCGCTGCCCAAAAGAGCTTTTACAGCTAAGAGATTTCAAAGTGAGTTGGGAGGTCATTCCAGAGTTATACTTACGCACATCTCAAGTGGATCTCACTAACTGCCACAGTAAACAAAGCCTCAAACAAGGGTGCTCCCAAGAGCTCTAGAGACAGCTGGACACTACAGGCAAGACATACAACCCCAAGAAATCAGCACTCCATTGGTGGGCCTTACCTTGGAGTATACGATAACCTATTTCCCAATGTAACAGAGTTAGACTCATAATTTCCCTACACGTGATTCTTCTACCCATTTTATTTGAACCTATAGTTAGCACTATACCTGTTAAACATACATCCCAGAGACTTAAATCTTCAGTCTGCTCATATGCCACTTGACCCCTGAATCTCAGCAGATTTGCAGTCAATACTTACTCTTTAGTTCATTGGGCTCACCCAGGACAACAAACAATATGATGATGGAAAACTGTCGTCCCAAAAAGCAGAGGATCTACAACTGCAAGCAAAACAATTCCTTCCATCTGCCCCATAAGATCTAAACCCTCTCTCAGTCTGAAGCAGAGTGAGCATCACCATCCCCAAAACCTCAAATTGAGGAATGAACAAGCGTAAGGTGGGAATGCAACCATTGACCAAAGTAGACTTATTATTGCAGTAATGGAAGAACTTGTAAAATTGGTATAAAGATAGTAGTTACCAGAGGTTCTGAGGGGAGGGGAAGGGAAAGAATAGGTGAAACATAGAGCTTTTTTAGGGCACTGGAATTGTTTTGCATGATATCGCAATGATGGATACAGACCATTATACATTTTGTCAAAACCTATAAAATTGTACTGTGCAAAGGGTAAACCATGATGTAAACAAAAGACCATGGTTAGTAGCAATGCGTCAATATTTTTTCATTAATTGTAACAAATGTACCACACTAATGTAAGATGTTAATAGGGGAAAATGGGAGAGGGAGAGAGGGTGGAGTATATGGGAGTCCCTTATATATATATTTTTTTACACTTTTTTATTTTTTAAAAGATACTTCAATTACATACATGTTATAGAGAATATAGAGGGGATTCCCATATGCTCCACTCCCCACACCTCCCACATTATCCCACATTATCAATATCTTTCATCAGTGTGGTACACTCATTGCAATTGGTAAATACATTTTGGAACTTTGCCACTAAGCATGGATTACAGTTTACATTGTAGTTTACACTCTCTCCCATTAAACTCTTCAGGTTATGGCCAGATATGTAATGGCCTGTATCTATCATTGAAATACCAATCAGGATGATTCCTAAGTTCTGAAAATGCCCCCCATTACATGTGTTTTTCCCTCTCAGTAACTCAAGAACATCCATGGGTCAATACCTCCACAACAATGGTATTTCTTCCAATGGTAGAATCACAATAAGTCTATACTAGAATACTGGTAAGTTTATTTTAGTCCATGGTTTCTTTCCAATCCTGAAAACTCTGGGATAGTGATGCCCCCTCCATCATTAACTAAGGGGGACTTCGATCCCATACAGCCAATGGATGGGACTCTCTGGCTTGCAGTTGTAGGCAATTTAAGTTTCTTGGTATGTTGTTTATCCATCATCTCCTCCCTTTTATTTGTCCTGGGTGAGTCCATTGAACTGGAGAGTAAGTGTTACAACTCCTTTGAGATCCAGGGGTCATTTGGCACATGGAGTGCCCAAAGATTTAAGTCTCTTGGATATACACCTACCAACTCTAGTACTAATTATAAGTTCAAATAGAGGACAGAAGAGTCATGCATAGGGAAACCACTGCTGAGTCTAACTCTGTCACACTGGGGAACATAAATACCAGATTAGGGCCCACTGCAAGGAATCAAATTCCTGAGCTATCTGCCCTGACTATAATGTATGGATGTCTCCATATCCCAGAGGAGCTTCACTATTTGGGGTAGTATCTACTTTGGTTGTCAATGAGATCCTGTTGAGATGTGCATAAGCACTACCTCAGGGATGGTCTCCCAACTCACTTTGAAGTCTCCTAGCCATAAAGACTCATTTGTCTTTAGCTTTTCCCCTTTTTTGTCAAGGTCTTTTTTTTTTTCTTTCTTTCTTCCAGATTCAGTGTTTGTTGGTCCTTGGTAGCAATCCTTCTGGGTCAGGGAGGTTCATATGCTGAGTTCGGCTTGGAGAGAGGCCACATTTAAGCAACAAGGAGGCTCCCAGTAGGTAACTCTTATGCACCCTATGTCAGTATGCTGTTTCCATTTCAAGAGCAAAGGCTCATAAATCGTCAATATCCAGAGTCCTTCAATGGACCATCTTCCTTCACAAGTCATTTTCCCTGCACTTGGGGCATTCTTGTTGTTCCATTAGGGAAATGTGACAGAGCTCCCCCAGATGGGAATTTGATATTCTTTTAGCTATTGTGTGAATCTCCACCCACCGTGACAATGCCCCATGAACATTTGAACACATTTATATGCTTTATATATATACCTAGGTGAACTTCCTCCCAAGAATATCCCCTGTCACTGACACCCCATATCAATGATCCTCCCCTGCCACTGTAGTAACCCTTCTGTGATCTAAATTCTCTCCAAAAATGAAGCCAATTAAATAGCCCCCTATATTTTTGATGTAACTATTCTATAATCTAAGACTTCTTTAAATACAAAGTAAAAAAAAAAAGATAGATGGGCATGAAAAAAATACTAGCATAACTGAGTATTTATAATATACCAGGCATTGTATTAGGTGTATTACATGTATTATCTATTCATTTAATCCATCTAAAGCCCAGAGGTTTCCTCTTAGTATCCCTAATTTATGATTTATAAACTGAGGATGAGAAAAATGAAATAGTGAGTCTTTCTGAGTAGTGGGCAAAAGTGTGGGCTCTACTGAGTTTCAGAAACATTCAGAAATAACAAATTGAATCATCCTGCTCTTCTGTGATTATTGGCTCTTAGCAGGATTGCAGCTTTAGGAATCAATATAATGCACGAGTTCTATAAATGTGCCTCTTAATAAGTTAATAAAACAGAGATATTCTCATTGCCTCTCAATCAAAGTTTCAGGGAAAAAATGAGAATATTAAATGCAGTAGGATAGGGAAGATCTGCTCCATTTGCTCTGGAATGATAATCTTTTACAAAAGAAGATTTTTATTATTAATTCTTTGCCTTCTGGGGATATTATAATTTTCCAGAATGTAGAACTGCCTTAAGCACAGTAATTTGCTGAGCTAGACTGAATCTCAAAATGTTTCAAATGAGCTGATAAACAACTGCATAATTAGCCATTATTAGATCAAGTTTTTATGTTACTGACATCCAGATGAACAAGCCAATGGAAAGACAAATTGTAGATATACTTTAAAAAAACTAGGAGCCTGTGTTATATTTTTACATGCTCTATAACTTGACCTTAAAAAATTAAAAACAACATTTCGTTTTCCTTCTTTTTAGAAATTCAGATTATTCTATCAAATAAATCCTTAGAGACTTAATCAAGAAGCACACACTTTCATGTGTGAATAAAGAAGGATTTTTGTGTTGAATTCAACTCATTCTCTAAAACTGAAATAGATGGTGGGGTTTTTCTTTTCAACTAAAACTTGCCTCAAAACCATTGCTTGTATGAGTATTGCTCTTATATTCCTCCTGTGAATTTTTGTTCAAGTCCAGAGTATGAAATATATTTGGTCTTGATTATGAAAAAAAAAGGAGTTTGCATGCTCAAATTGGAAAATAGTTTTATGTTTACATACTTACACCTTATCCAAGTAGCTACCATCCAGTCCCACATGTGTCTATATTACAGTTTTCTTTCTTCAGATTTTTCAGGGAGTTGATACTAGATTGTAAAATGTTCCTCTGGACTGAAATTCATCTTGCAGGGTTATTGCCTAAGAGTTAAGTTAAAGTTCTCGTTTTTTAAAAATATTAAAATCAGCTCAGCAGTTTTGACAATTTAAATAAAATGTACAGAAATGAAGTTTCTAAGCTGGTTTAATTAAAAAGAAATTGTAGTATATGCTCTGAAATCAGGGGCCACAAAGCATAATGGATAAATATGCTAAATCATGTTTAAATGGAAAGAACTTCTAGATAGAGCAAATTTCTAAAATTAAATGGTCGATATCTTGTCTTAAATGTTTGAGGGACAGACTAAATACTTTCTTGAGGTTCTTAGCAGATCACTGATTGGCTGACTTAAATCTGTCAGTATTTCAGATCCCAGAGAACAGTAAACCGCTAATTTGAAATTGTACACTGGGCCTGAGGCAGTCTGTGAGTCTTGTTGGTGAATGGATTTGTAACTAAGCTAAAAAAAAATATTTTTACCTTTGACGATTTTAACAGACTTCAAAACTTTTATACCCTTCTTATGCTTCCCATTATCACTGATCCTCCACTTGATGCCAACTACAAGCCGAAGTGATATTTTATTGCTGCTGGGTTGAAGTGCTGTGGTTATTACAAAGATTGAAGTTCTGTGGTTATTACAATGATTATTTATCTACACTCTGATTTTTTTTAGCTTTGGCCTTAATTTATTACAGATCTTGGATCCCTATTAATGTTCTTATATTTATGTTTCTTCAACTAACGTTTCTGTTTTGTAAATTAATAGGTATTTTATTTGAGTATTTATATGGTTCCAGATATAGACTATTTATATCCTCAAAACTAAAGTAGTAAGGCCATCTGATCACCTAATCCAACAAGAAGTGCCAATCTCTCTTTTGGAATGTGTGTCAGCTTAACTCAAGCTACCATGAGAAAATAAGACCTTTGGTTTATAAGGTATCAGCGTAATTGCTTTGGTGTTTTTCAAAGGCGTGGTTTTTTCAAACTATTTTAGAATGTTCTGACTTTATCAGGAACATTGTGTCTCTACATTTAATACGAAATCTTATCTTTATATTTTGTAACTTTTTGTACTGAACTCATAAAAATGACATGAGTATTCTCCAAAGTCCAAGACACCTCAGGAGGATTTTATTAATGACCCTTTTAAAGGTTCTACTTCCCTAAAAGGGCAATTACATTTGGTTTTTAATAAAAGGACTTACACACCTTAAAATCTGAGTTAATTTAATGCCCTGTAGCTGAGAAACTTAAGCAGATTTCAAATTTGGAAGAATATACTGACATACTTCCAGAATAAGAATACTATTCCTAATTTGATTATACTATCACAGCACATAATGCTACACATATTTTCAGAGTTAGCTAAAATATTATTACAGAAATCTGGATCATTACCAGACATCAGTTTAATGCACAAATAAAATAAGTTAAAGAAAAAGTATCTCTAAATTTTATTTCAAATTTTTTCTTTTCCTCCATTTTCCAAAACTGATATTATTGTACTAAAAGAAATCACAGCTTTGCTGTTAATAAGAGACATGCGAAGCAGCTTGTCTGGCATTTGATTCCTATACAAACTTTGAGATTACACAAAAGTATAACTTTAATGGATATTGAATATTTGCACCAGGCTTGTGATCTGGAAGGATTTTGTAATTGATAAACCAAAGACTTATGACGGACAATTTTTCTATTGTTACATTAAAACACTAAAGAAACAAGCTGAAAATACAATCAACAATGCTATTATCAAAGGAGAAAACACATCTACAACCATTTAAGTAAGGTATTTCCTTACAAACGTGGATGGAAAAAAATAGCAAAATAAACTATCAAATCAAAAGTTAATGGACCATGATCCCAACTATGATTTATTTGACTTGTTTGAGGAAATAAATAAAAAGTACAAGCCAAGAAAAATGTGAACCTAAATTCTGATGAACAAATTTCACAGTTGATAATTCTGTTTTTGGGTTTCTGCCTTCAAAATAGAGTTAATGATTAAGAATCAGAGGCCATGAGTCACCAAAGAAAAATCAATGGACAGTTTCCAGAGAGAGAAGAGCATGTGTGGATACAGACATCCTGAACTGGAAACAAAGGAAATTGTGCAAGATATTTGCATCAGCAAATAAAAGTTATTAAAAGATGGGTGTTGTGTTTAACTATTTTACTAACACCTGTAGTGAGGATAATGACTATCTGCATTTAAGCTACCATTATAGCAACTACCTTATTACTATTAAACATATTTGTGTTGAATAATAAAATTTTAATATTCAAGCACCATAAACAGTGTGGCAGACCTTTGACAATTACAGGACTTGGTTTGTGAAGCCCATTTCATCTGTATGGGAATGTCAGACACTTCTCTGTAGATAATTATTTCTGGTGCAAATCCTCCTAACATCAAGCAGATTTGGCCCAATGGATAGGGTGTCTGCCTACCACATGGGAGGTCCAAGGTTCAAACCCAGGGCCTCCTTGACCTGTGTGGAGCTGGTCCACGTGCAGTGCTGATGCTTGTAAGGAGTGCTGTGCCACGCAGGGGTGTTCTCTGTGTAGGGAAGCCCCACGCGCAAGGAGTGCACCCCGTAAGGAGAGCCGCCCAGCGTGAAAGAAAGTGCAGCCTGCCCAGGAATGGCGCCGCCCACACGGATAGCTGACACAACAAGATGATGCAACAAAAAGAAACACAGATTCCTGGTGCCACTGATAAGGATAGAAGTGGTCACAGAAGAACACACAGTGAATGGACACAGAGAGTAGACAACTGGGGGTGGGGGGGGGGTAGGGGAGAGAAATAAATAAATCTAAAAAAAAAAATGAGACACAGATTCCTGGTGCCACTGACAAGAATACAAATGGACACAAAAGAACACACAATGAATGGGCACAGAGAGCAGACAACTGGGGGAGGAGGGGAGAGAAATAAATAAAAATAAATACATCTTTAAAAAAAACACATTTAACTTTCACTGAATTTTCTTCCCCAATGTAGGTAACTATTGCTAGGGTTGGTACAAGAAAATTCTCCGTGAAATGGCTTTCTTTTGCTTTGCATAGAAGATTCTGTGAATTTTCCTGTTACATATTTCATCACTAACAAACTCAATATACCACTACTTAAGCTACACAAAACATCTATTTCCTGACTAAGTACCATTACTTCTCCAAATTTCTTTGCTTCCTTTTTATTTCTATCAGCAGACCTAGTAGTTGTCTTTCATTTGGGAGTCATTTTTCCTCCCATCATTTACTGTTGAAAATAATTTTAAAAAAAGGTGAATAGTAATACAGGTGCCAGATGATGAGATCTGAATATTGGGCAGTCATCTAGGCTCATTCACTGGATTAGATAATGTTTTTTAAAAGTATCTGTGATTCCAGTTCTTGTTTCAGTAAAAAGTGAATCACTACTTAAATGAGTTCATATTAGAAAATTCTGAAAACAGTGTCTAACACATAGTACGCATTATATAATTGTTAATTTAAATATATACACACATTAGGGATCTTTGGTGTGTCAGAATCAATATACAGAGATTCTCAGAGCTGAAATAAACCAAAGCTGAGTTATATTGCTTGTCCGTCAAGGAGGAGATACATCACTCAGATGCAAGTTAGGTTGTCTTCCTGACTAGAAAGTAAAGAGCAAGAAGGAGGAAGTACAACAAACAAGGTGAGAGTCTGAGTTCAGGTTTCTGACTGGCTCATGTGGAAGGTCATTACCTCTTCTTTATGATCACTAGCTTCCAGGTTGTATGGCACCTGTACTGTGAAACCTGGTTTCAAACAAGTCTGGGTGAATTGCATATGATTTCAGTAGATGTGCACACATGCACAATCTCACAATTTAGTGCTTTTCTTTTAACTGAAGTTATTTGAGAATAATAAAAATCATTAACAATGAATCTATGATTGCTAGGGTGTATGCATTTTTTCCCAATAAAGATACTGATAGGATAATGGTGAGAAAGTAGGTAGAGGTTTATAAATGCTCCAAAAATGATGCTAGGAGCTTTTTTTTTTTTAAAAGAAGCTTTTCATTGAGTTTTCTGAAGTTAGCTCCATCTTTTGGTAGACTAGTATAATTAAGAAGTTTCTTGGTAAACCAAGCAATGAAGTTGGAGGAAGAGTAGAATCTACTAAGTGGACTAAAATGATTAAGTAGAAATGGCAACAGTGTTTAGGGATGGGTTAGTGCTCTTTCCATAAACTCCTGGAGTGGTCACTTTACTTTTTTGTCTATAGTACCCCATGACATTATATCACCTGCCTGAGCTAGTGCCTGTCTCAGAGTAGATTCTCAGTAAATACTAGATGAATGAATAACCCCAAAAATGAATGAACTGGCAAGCAAGATGGTGCCCATTTTCCTTCCCTTTTTTCAACTCCAAATAGTAATAACTGACTTATTTGTTCCTCTTGGACTACCACTAAAACAGTTTCATGGGGGACAATCACACAAACTACAAAATATAAACTGATTTAACTGGAGATTTAGAAAAACAAAACCACCAAAAGTTGAAATGATGGCACTAGAGAAATAATTTATTTAGGAGAGGTAAGATATGCCTTGTTGAAGGAAAGCCTTCATGGGGACAGAAAAGGAATATACCATTATGCATGGAAGGATAGATTGTTAAAATGTTATACTTAGGAAGGTAAGGCGTAAAACTGTATAGATGAAAATATTTCATTTTATTCATTTAATTAAAACCTTTTAGATGAGTGAATTAAGAGATTACTTTTCTATTAAAGAAATGTTTCCATTTTAAGCAGGTTTGTCTTGCCATATAGTAAGTGATTCTTAAAACTAACTATAGCCATTAGAAATTCCCCTGTCATTCCTGTGTGGGTAATTAATACTTGAAATAGCTCTTTCAGAGTGATTATTATAAAATATAACTATCTTTTCTATCTATTGCTTTATTTATCTTATGTTAAAAGATCTTTAGAAACCTTTCTATCATTACTGGACAATTTCCATTTTACAGATACATCCATTAGTTGCCAAGAATAATTCTGATCTGAATTAAAGGATAACCATTTAAGACCACTAATTCACATATTAAATGCTTAGGATTGTACTTTGTTAAAGACCTTATATCCCAAGACCCATTATCCTTTTTTTCTTGATAGACGACAATAAGTGATATCTCAAATAGTGGGTGGACCTCTTGTCTAGAATGGAGAGAAAAAGAGCTATAAGAAATAACCATGTTATTTGAAAAATATTTATGGAGGGGTGCTGGGTTGAGGATCAATGAGGATATTATGAAATAACACAGTATCATAAATCTTTTTGAGAAGAAGGCACACTCATTAAAAAGGAAAATATTCTTGGAAGATTATATCTCAAATGGGTATTTAAGGAAAACTTAGCATGATAAAATATTTCTTGTATCTCTGACGTGTTTCTCAGAAGGATGGAAGCTAATTTGTATGTCCTCTCAGTAACCATTTTCAATGAGATTGAGATCATAAAGAGAATGTATATGTTTTCAAAAGGGGCAGTATTTGAAAAGCAGAAAGAAACTTGCTGATTTTTTAGCAAAATTTACATGTAGACTGTAAACTCTTTGAAGGCAGGACCCAAATTCATCTGGCTCCTGATCCTCAGAGCCTGAGATCAATCCTGACAAATGTTGTCACTCCTTGCTAAATGAATAACTTAAATTAGTACAAACGACGTTTCCTAACCTCAATCGAAAAATCAGTAAGCAACAAATGTGTTAAGTTCCAAAAGGATTTTCAGGCAGATTGTTTGTAACTTAAAGTACGTTTCTCCACAGAAAAAAGTTCTTATGGATGGTGCTGGGGTTGGCAGGCCATCCCATAAAATCATCTAACCCATAACATAGTGGAAACACTATACATTTGAAATGAACAAGTAGCGAAAAAGTACTGCAGCAATAAAACCAAAGAGAGAAATAATAAAATTGAATAAAAAACTTAAATTTTTTTATCTCTTAGTGCTTGAAGAGAAGCAGATTTAAGTAAGAGAAGATGAAGAGATATATGAAAACTGTCACAGAGAGACTTACATTCTCATAGAATTTCAAAGCTGATGACTTTTTAAAAATTATGTAGAATTTTCCTTCAGAACATAATTCTACTTTTCCATGATAAAAGTTTTCGAATAACACTATTCTAGTTCTTAGACAAGATTAAAGTGATTTTTTTTTTAAAATTCAGAAATGAAATGGTGAGAAGGGGAAAGAAACAAATGAAGAAAAATCAATTAGACTGAATAACAACACTGAAGAAAAGATGAAAATTTTGCAAACACATGTTAATCTAGTATTCCTAGTGTTTCAGGAACTGAGGACACAAAAATGGATAAAACCTCATCCCTGCTGTCATGAAACTAAGCATAGTAAGGGGAGGTAGAAACAAACAACTTGGTGCAATGCAACTGTCATTATTAAGACGATGAAAAAAAGGGCAAAAAAGAAGGGGAGCAGGCCCCCGAGAGGGTCAGCAAAGGCTTGCAGTGAATTGTAAAAGAGACGCAGGTACTTTGTAGGCAGAGGGAAGGAGTGAGGACAACCCAGGCACGGGAAAAATGTGAGCAAACGGAAGTGTGGAGAGTATGGAGGCTGAAGTGGGAAAGAATGAATGCACTGGGAGAGGGGAATGGAGGGCAAGCCAGGGGGCCTTGTGGAAAGGAGCCTGACCTCCTATAGATGACTGGAAACCTGAGGAGGGATTAAAGTAGGGAATAACATGTATTTTATTTTATTTTTTTTTTAAGATTTATTTATTTATTCCCCCCCCCCCAGTTGTCTGTTCTCTGTGTCTATTTGCTGCGTCTTCTTTGTCCACTTCTGTTGTTGTCAGTGGCATGGAAATCTGTGTTTCTTTTTTTGTTGTGTCAGCTCTCCGTGTGTGCGGCACCATTCCTGGGCAGGATGCACTTTCTTTCACACTGGGCGGCTCTCCTTATAGGGTGCACTCCTTGTGCGTGGGGCTCCCCTACACTGGGGACACCCCTGCGTGGCATGGCACTCCTTGCGCACATCAGCACTGCGCATGGCCAGCTGCACACGGGTCAAGGAGGCCCGGGGTTTGAACCGTGGACCTCCCATGTGGTAGACGGATGCCCTAACCACTGGTCCAAGTCTGCTGCCAACATGCATTTTAAAATGAGCATTTTAGAAAGATCACTCTGGCAGCGTTATGGAGGAGGGATGGGAGAGGTGAAATATTGGTGGCAGAGAACCTGTTAGAAAACAACCAGGGACAAAAGCTGCAAGTCAATAGCAGGACTAATTCTAGCGAGAACCTGTTCTCATATTCATGAAAGGCCTCAAATTAGACTCTTGATGTTGTCTCCTAATAAGGTTATCTATACAGTCTTTGAGATTCATTGAAAGGATTGAACTTTCAAAATATGCTGCAGATTCTGTAATACCATTTTAACATTTCTTTAAGTTTTAATATACTGGGAGCCTCAATAAATAGAAGGGATCTGAGTCCCTTTCAGTCTTGGAGAAGTCTGCCAAAATGCTGTGTGTACTTTGAGCCAGTGTTCTCGAAGATAAAGAATGGCAGGGCAGGGAAGAGATGAGGGCTAGAGAGTTTCCATACCTGGCATCCATTTAGCTTTGCTGAAGTTGGCTGAGAATAGTATGCATCCCTGTTGTTTTGATGTTTGCAAGATGGGAGTTCATAGTTTGGGAGTGTCTAAACTTTTATTAAATAATTCTTTCTTTACCTACTTATTGATGAAGGTCCTGGATTTGAAATATTTAGAAAAAGTTATCATGATTCTCTAAATTACTCTCATTTTTCCTGACACAGAAGATTTACTTTGTGAAATGACCCAGTGTTTACTGTTTTAAACTAAATTATTGAAAGTAACTAATTTATCTTATATTTCTATCTTTGGTGGCACACTTTCTTATGCCTTAAAAAGAGACAGTTATAATCTTCTGAAAAAAGAGAACATTTTGTAGTTGTTGACTACAAATAATAAGTTACTTTTAATTTTTGCTTCCTCAATGTATTTGATTAGTTATTATCAACTGGTGGATTAGACAAGAGGCAGTCATTTAGGGGCTATATCCATGTAATCACAATATCACAACCATGATGAATAGAGGTAAATAAAACACAGGAGATTGAAAGAGGATTGAATTTTAAATTTTAAAAAAAGTTATTGACTAAACACAATTAGTTCATAATACTTTGCTAAATGATTAAAATGTCTAAACTTATCTCTCATTCACAAAAGGTCTTAGACATGCAACTGATAATCTTCAAAAATAAAAATCTACCTTCAGAACAAAGTGGCATGGTTTTGAGACCAAATCTGAGTGAAATAAAATATCACAATTTAGTCTTATATAAATTAACTCTAAACAAATCTAATATATACCCTCTGAGCTAAGTTGTCCTTGACACAAGGAAAACCACAAAAATATATCTCTTTTGAGGAAGAAAATATTTTCCCTTAGTATATGATTAGATCCTTATCCATGTGAGAGAAGGTGATAAAAATGAAAGAAGTATTGCAGTATTAAGATGAGGGGAAAGGGTCTTCATATTTTTAAAGTTAGCTATTTCAAAAGTCAAGGACAGAGAAAAGCCCTTTCTCTTTTGGAACATTTGACTGCACATTTATGTCCAATTGTTGGAGCCTGCTATTAATGATAAATTCTTTCCTCTTCTCTTCTTCTGTATTGGAAATCCTCTGGAGGGCCTTGGGTTCCAAGAAAAAGAAGTCACCGAGACCTGCGAGAATCTGAGATGTTTGTGTGGGATCAGTTTACTTCCTTTTTATTGCTGGATCAAGCAGAGCCTGGTTCTTATAGCTGGCATTCAAACATGATGATATCATGCAGCTGTAAAGTAGAACACAATTAACTGAACGTATACAGAACCTCAAGATCCTTCTTTTAATACATGAATTGGGATTATTCAATAGTCATTATTAGCATGCTTTAAAGAGTTCAAACTGTTTCCTCATCAGGGGTCAATTTCTTTTTTTTTTTTAAAGGTGTATTTATTTCCCCCTTTTCCCTTCCTCCCGCCCTGCTGTTTTTGGTGTCTGTGTTGTCTTCACTTATCATTTTCTCTTCTCTAGGATTCACTGGGATTTGATCCTGGAGACCTCTGATGGGAAGAGAGGTTCCCTGTCAATTGCGCCATTTCAGTTCCTGGTTTCTGCTGCACTTCACCTTGACTCTCCCCTTGTTTCTCTTTGATGTGTCATCGTCTTGCTGCATGACTCATTTGTGTGGGGCACTGGCTCACCATGCAGACACTCACATGGGCACTTGTATGGGCACTGGCTGGCTGCACGAGCATGCTTTCTCTTCTGTTTCACCAGGAGGCCCCAGGGATTGAACCCAGGTCCTTGCATATAGTAGGTGGAAGCTCTATTACTGGAGCCACATCTACTTCCCCAGGGGTCAATTTTTTGACCTAGAATTCCTATATGAAAGATGCCTAGGAAGAGTAATTTATGAAGCAAAGAACTCTATGTAACAAATTCTGGTCTTTTAAAATAATTAAATATGTTCTTTACATTGATGTATTGATTTTACCATATTTTGGGTGGAGACTAAGAGAGGAGCAGGTGGGAAAGGGCAGTCAAAATGTAATGAAAAAAGAAACTTACAAATTAAGCAGTAAGATATCTTCACATATGTGATATAGCAGTTTGATATGGTTATGAATTCCAAAAATAGATATTGGATTATGTTTGTAATCTGGTCAGTACCTGGGCATGATTGAGTTATGATTAGGGCTTTGGTTGGGCCATGTCATTAGGGCATTGAGTCCCTGCCCCTTGGTGGATGGTGACTCACAGATAAAAGGCATGGCAGAGGACAGAGTTGAGGGCTTTTGATGTTGGCATTTTGACGTTGGAGTTTGATGCTGAAGCCTTAAGCTGGAACCCTGGGAAGTAATCTCACAGAGGAAAGAGAAGTCAGCCCCAGAAAGAGAGGAACCCTGAGCCCAAGAAGAAGCAAGTCCTGGGAAGAAAGGAACCCTGAATCCAGGGAGAAACCAGACCCTGGAAGGGAGGAACCCAGGAAGCCTGAACCCTTGCAACTGTCAGCAGCCATCTTGTGCCAACATGTGAAAATAGACTTTGGTGAAGGAAGTAACTTACGCTTCACGGCCCGGTATCTGTAAGCTCCTACCCCAAATAAATATCCTTTATAAAAACCAACCAGTTTCTGGTATTTTGCATCAGCACCACTTTGGCTGATTAATACACTTGTCTTTTTTTTTTTTTTTGCAGGACAAACTCATAGCTCTCTTGACAGGAGCATAAAGAAATGGGTTATTGTAGCTCATATCTAACTAAAAGTGACCCAAATTGTGGGGCACAAATTTTCAACCCGTGGTTTCATTTTCTTCCTGCTTTTTAAAAATGGAGTCAACATTACTTCTTGTTTAATTTTGAGAAGAAATGGGAAGGACTTATCTGCAGAACAATTCACATGGAGTCTAGTATTGACTTTACTTTTGCATCTAACCTAAAGAAAAAATCAGAGCCTCCAAAATGGTTGCAGGGAAGTGAGTAGTCTCATGACTACAGTTGGAGACATGTTTTAATACCCACTTCCTTCTTTTATCTGATAATAATTGGAAATTGACAAGGGAAACTTGGGTTTTATGATGAACAATCTACAAGGATATATTAAACACTTATCCATCATGGTGGGAAGGTCTAATATACTTATTTTTCCTTATCAGAGAAGTTGTGGTTTTGCAGAACAATTGTGCAGAAAATAAAGGATTCCCATATACCACCCATCACCAACACCTTGTATTGATGTGGAACATTTGTACAATTGATGATAAATATACAATATCATTATACAATTGATGATAGCAAATTTTAACAACTGTACTATTAATTAAAGTCCATGGTTTAACTTAGGGTTGACTGTTTGGGTAGTATAGTTCCTTGGGCTTTTTCTTTTCCTTTTTATCCTATTACCATATATATAATCTAATATTTTCCCTTTTATACATATTCAGATATAAATTTCAGTGCTGTTAATTATGCTCACAATGTTGTGCTACCATCATCACCATAAATTACCAAAACATTTTTATTATTCCAAATAGGAATCCTGTATAGTTTAAGCCTTAACTCCCCATTCCCTATCCCCACCCCATCCCCTGGTAACCTATACTCTCAATTCTGACTCTATGAGGTTTGTTTCTTCTAATTGTTTCAAATCAGTGCATATAATATTTGTCCTTTTGTGTCTGACTTATTTCACTCAAGGTGATGTCTTCGAGGTTTATCCATGTTGTTGCATGTATCAGGAATTTATTCTTTTACAGCTCAATAATATTCCATTGTATGTATATACCACATTTTATCTATCATTCATCAGTTTATGGACACTTGGGTTGCTTCCATCTTTTGGCAATTATGAAGAATGCTGTTATGAACATCAGTGTGCAAATATCTGTTTGAGTCCCTGTTTTCAATTCTTTTGAGTATATACCTAGTAGTGGGATTGCTGGGTCCTATGGTATTCTAAACTTAGCTTTCTGAGGAAATACCAAACTCTCTTCCACAGCAGCTGCACCATTTTACATTGCCACCAGCAATGAAAGAGTGCATCTATTCCTCCACATCCTCTCCAACACTTGTTATTTTCTCTCTCTTTTTTTTAGCAGTCATTCTAATGGGTATATGATGGTATCTCATTGTAGTTTTGATTTGCATTTCCCTGATGGCTAATGATGTTGAGCATCTTTTCATGTGCTTTCTGGCTTTTTGTGTATCTTTTTTTGAGAGATGCCTATTTAAAGATTTTCCCCATTTTTTTTTAAGATGGTACCAGGAATTGAACCTGGACCTCATACACGTGAAGCAGGTGCTCAACCACTGAGCTACACATGCTCTTCCCTCACTTTTTTACTTTTGCCCATATTTAAAATTGGATTATTTGTCTTTCTGTTTTTAAGTTGAAGGATTTATTTATATATTCTGGATATTAAACCATTATCAGATATGTAGTTTCCAAATATTTTCTCCCATTGAACATGTTGTCATTTTACTATCATGATACTGTTCTTTTAGGCAAAAACTTTTAAATTTTGATGATCTTTCCTTTATCTATTTTTCTTTTGCTGTTTGTGCTTTGGGTGTAAAGGCCCAGAAACCATTGCTTTCCTTACATTTTCTGCTAGGAATTCGATAGTTCTAGCTTTTATATTTAGGTCTTTGATGCATTTTGAATTGATTTTTGCATATGATGTGAAGTAGAGGACTTTCTTCCCTTCCCTTCCCCTCCCCTCCCCTCCCCTCCCCTCCCCTCCCCTCCCCTCCCCTCCCCTCCCCTCCCCTTCCCTTCCCTCCCCTTCCCTTCCCTTCCCTTCCCTTCCCTTTCCTTTCCTTCTTGCAAATGGAGCTCCAGATTTCCCAGCACCATTTGTTGAAGAGACCATTCTTCTCCAATTGAGTAGTCCTTGCCCTCTTAACAAAAATCAGTTGACCAAATGTATATCCCTATTACAAGGTGACCATCCTTATTACAAGGTGATGCATGAGAAAATACAATTAATGTACTTATGAACCATAGTTAACAGCAATGTTGTAATATTCTTACATCAATGTCAAGAAAAGGTACTATATTAATGCTAAGGGTCAATAATAAGGCTGTATGGGATTATTTCTTTTGGACTAAGGAAAATATTCAAAGGTTTACTGGAGAGATAACTGCATAGCTCTGTGATGAAACTGAGAGCCACTGAGTGTACACTTTGGATAGAATGTGTAGCCTATGGGACTGTATAGCACAGTGAATCATGTTGTAGAAGATGAACTGTGGGTAATGATACAAATATGAGAGTATTTGCTCATGAGCTAAAACTAATGTACAATACTAATACCTAGTATTAATAACAGGGGGTGTATGGAAAAAATATGCCAAGTATAAGCTATGGACCATAGTTAGTGGTGATAGTCTCATCGTGTTTTTTCATAATCTGTAACAAATATTCCACAACAATGTAAGTTGTTGGTGGAGGGGTAATGTATGGGAATTCTGCACATTATGCATAATTGTTTTGTAAGTTCACAACTTCTCTAATAAAGATAAATTTAAAAAATTAGTTGGCTATAAATATGAGGGTTGATTTCTGAGCTCTCAATTTGATTGCACTTGTCTATATATCTGTCCTTGTGCCAGTACCATGCTGTTTGGATTACTGTAGCTTTGTAATAAGTTTTTTTGTTTGTTTTTTTTTTTTTTTTTGAGGTACTGGGAACTGGGGATTGAACTCAGGACCTTGTATATAGGAAGCTGGAGTTCATTGAGCCACATGGGCTTCCCTGAGTTGGCTTTTTCTCTTTTTTTTTTGCTTGTTGTTTGTTTTTTTCAGGAGGCACCAGGAACCAAACTCGGGATCTTCCATGTGGGAAGCAGGTGCTCAAATACTTAAGCCACATTTGCTCCCCTGTAATAAATTTTAAGATTGGGAAATGTGAGTCCTCCAACTTCATTTTTCTTTTTCAAGATATTTTCAGCTATCCAGGGCCCTTTACCCTTTCATATATAAATTTGATGATTGACTTTTCCATTTCTGCAAAGAAGGTTGTTAGAATTTTTATTGGGATTGCATTGAATCTATAAATTGCTTCATTTAATAATATGTAGTCTTCCAATCTGTGAACACAGAAAGTCCTTTCATTTATTTAGGTTATCTCTGATTTCTTTTAGCACTATAGTTTTCTGTGTACAAGTCCTTTATATCTTTATTTAGATTTATTCCTAGATATTTGGTTCTTTTAGCTGCTCTTGTGAGTCGAATTTTTTTTCTTGATTTCTTCTTCCAATTGTTCTTTGCTTGTGTATAGAAGCACTACTGATTTTTGGGTGTTGATCTTATACTCCACCACTAACTTACTTTTAGGTATTTAACTCACTGGGTATTCCAGTTATTCTAAAATGTCAGGTTCCGTATAATACAAAAGCAATGAGGTTAACATATGTTGGAGGTAGTTCCTTGCTTTAAGATTTCATTTCATGAGTTACTACTGGCTTCAGTATGTCTTTTCATAAAATATCATGATTCTATGTATGGATTCTAGAGTCTAAAGCCTAAGAATTATGAATAAAATCTGATGTATGGAACACTGAGCAATTTTCTAAAATGTTTTCTTTACCAGAGACATTTGCATTTGGATCTATCCTTAAATTATATCTTGGGCATTCCTTTCTTGTCTTCTAGCATTGCTCCATTGTCTGTTTGGTGGCTGGGAGGAAGCCAATTTCAAGGATCTATTACACAAAGACCTATTTACTAGACATTTGCTATGCTTTTGCTACAAAATAAACAGGAGTAACATGCCTTTAATATAGGTTTTGACAATGAGGAATGAGACTTATTTGTCTTTAGCACCTTAACCCTCTGGAATGCAGTAGCAAATCCTTTGCTGTTTATTACAGTGCACTATCTTCTCCTGGTTCTGGGAGTACATATTTTTCTTAGCTAGTCTCACACTTTACCTTTACGTATGCCTTGGCATTGCCTTCCAAAAGGTGAAAGTCTGTTACCTTATAAATTTTATAAATGAGAAATACTGTTCATACTGATGCATAACCCTCCCAAGTTCTATCAATGGTGGCATCATTCTCCTTGACTGCATGACTGGAAACTTAGTTGAGTCTTTCCTTCCCTTAACAAAATTCTGGCAACTCTCTTTCACTAGGTCTATCAAATGAAGATCCTACTTTTGGGCTTTCATCATGTTACCCTTTCTAGGGAAGTCATTCTCAAACTTTGTTGTGCATCTTAGAAGCAAACAGGATATTCATCAAATTTAGATTCTTAGCCTCAGTCTTAGATGATGCATTAGGTCTTAGGAAATGTACAGGAAACTGTATTTTAATAAATCACTTAAATATAATCCATGGTTCAGATTTTGAGAACCACTGTTCTTTATAGGGTCTTATATATGATTTCTAAATAAAGCATCCTAGAGTTTATATCATGCTCATTCACTCATTTATGCATTCATTTATTTATTGTGGACCCACTGTGTTTCAAATACTGTTCTAGGTATTGAGTGTATAGCAGTGACCAAAACAAACATCTCTGCCCTCATGGAGTCCACAGTCTATGTCTCCCCTGGTTTAAGAACAAGCCTCTATAATTTAGCAGATTTGATCTAAACTTTCTTAGTCTGAGGTTGAAGATCTTATTTGACCTTGTTCCTCTCCAGTCAGGGCATACCAGTTCGATCTGCCTCTGGCCTTTGGACTTATTATCCCCCACCATCAGGGTATTGTCCAGTGCTGTGAACTGGGCATAGAGATGGGAGAGCAAGGTCATTCATTCATTAAATGCATATTTACTGAGACCAAGAACTGTTCTAGATATGGGGTTTTCAGCAGTGACCAAGGCAGAAAACATACAAACAAAACAAAATGAAATGTCAGATAAATGCTATGCAAAGTATGATGATAGTGACCTAGAAACTGCTTTATTTTGGGTAGGGAATATAGTGCTATTTAGGCTGAGAGCAGGATGACAAAGATAGTGGCCATGCAAAATTTAGAGGTAAGAGCATCACAGTCAGAAGGAATAGCTAGTGCTAAGATTCTGAGGTAAAAATATGTCTATGCAAAATATAAAGAAGGCCATTGAGGCTGGTGCTTAATGGGAGATGATAAAGTAGAATGCTGGGATCAGTGAGGTCCACACGAGTCAAATGACATAGCGGTAGGAGTATGGATTTTAGTTTCAGTGGAACAGAACGTTACTAGAGGGTTTTAAGCGGGGTGATGATGTGACCTAGTTTGTTTTTTTAAAAAAGCTCTTTGGCTGCTGGATTTTAGGGAGGCCACAGCAGAACCGGGAGACAAATAGGAATAGTTGAGTGGTAATGGTGGCTTCTGTAGGTCAAAGCACAAATGGACAGAAATGGACAGGCTGTACACATGTTATGGAAGTAGTGTCAAAGGGTATGGTGACCGAATAGCTGTGGTAAGTGAAAGAGTGAATTCAAAGATAATATCTAGAACTTTCTCTTGAGCAATTGAACTGGCAGGTCATGTGCTTTACTGATCCAGGGGAGATTGAAGAGAGAGCAGATTTGGGTGTGTGTGTGTGGGTTATCAAGACTTCAAGAGGTGGGTAATGTGTCTGAAAAGATAGTCTGCTGTGGCCAGTCTGCAAACGGTTTAAAGGAGAGATGAAGGAATTTGAACATTTTTTTGAATTGTGACTTAGGAAACATACGCTGGCATTTGTGTGTAGGATGGGCTGGAAGGGGTTGAAATCAGATACTTGTAGTAGGACTGTGGGAGTTGGAATTGTGGGGAGGGTTGGATAAGAGAGTCAAAAGACACGAGAATTAAAGAGCCAAGTAGAACCAGGAAAAGAGGTTAAACAATATACAAATAGAAAACACAAGTGTTTATTTGAAGATGTGAAGAGAGTATTAGTGGTGTAGGATGAATCATAGAAGGTTGATAGTTTTGAGAAGAGATACAGAGGGGAAGAAAGGAGAGGGTAGAATAAGCTAGATGAGAAGGGCTAAATCTGCTTGAAAGGTACAAATTAATCAGCGAGGGCTTGGGCCCACAAACAAACTGGCTTGATAAAGAACCTGAGTTGAAAGAGGAAAGCAGACTTTTTGATCTATATCTGGTCATTTCCTCTCTTGATGGCAAGAGAACTGGTGTGTGTGTGTATGTATAGCAACCTCATCTACATTTTCATTATCATGTATCTTTTCACCCTAGAAAAAAATTAAGCAACCTTTATTACCACTAGGATCATCTGACAGGCTAACTGATAATATTTATATACTACAGTATTTTCAGATCTTTCCAAGTAATGGTTTATAACAAGGGAAAATTTTACTTACTGTGTGAGTTTTATTGCCAATGAACAGTATCTCAAAAACAAGGGAGAAAAACTGTTGCTCTTCATGAGAAAATGTTCTCAGTTTCTAATTAATTTTATTTTTCTGACAGAATTTTCTTTTTCCAACATAACAGGGGTGGCAGTTTGATATTATTTATGAATTCTGAAAAAAGATATTTATTATATTTGTAAACTGCTCTGTTCCTCTGGACATACTTTGATGGATTTTAATTCAAAGGCTTTATGTTTACTTGATTAAATCAAGATTAGGACTTTAATTCAACCATGCCATTAGAACATGCAGGGTTGAGTCCCTACCCCTTGGTGGCTTATAAAACAGACTCTAACACAGAAGAAACACACAGAGAAGATACACAGAGGAAGACAGACAGCTCCATGGACACGGCAGAGGCCCCAAGAAGAGAGATGAATCATTTGCCAGATAGTTCACAACTGACCTTGTGATGAGAACAGAGCAGCTGAGCCCTCAAAGAAACAAGCCCCGGGAAGAGAGACGAGTCCTATGAGAGCCTACAGCTGAGATCAGAAAAAGCTGAACCCACCGAGCCTGAAGATGAAGAGGAAGGCTGAACCTTTGCAGACATCACCTGCCATCTTGCTTCATGTGGCAAAAGACATTTGGTGAGGAAGTACTTCTTATGGTACCTTGAGTTGGACTCTTTAGGGCCTTATAACTGTAAGCTTTAACCCCAAATAAACACACATTATAAAAGCCAACAGATTTTTGATACTTTGCATCAGCACCTCTTTGGCTGACTAATATAACAGGTTAGGTCAGTAAGAAACCTTCATCTATAACTTAGGAAATCTAGACAGAGAAAATCATCAAAGAGAAGCCAAGTGGAAAAGTAAATTGATATGCTTACCTATGTTCCTTTATCCTTCATTTTCTACTTCTCTTGTGTTTACCAAAACCTCACCACCAAAGCTAACTGAATCACTGGAATAAACTTTTTTTTTCCTAAAGACAAAATTTTGGTTCATCTGTGTCAATTTCTAAAAGAAGCTGCTTCTTTCTTATACGAGTCATTCTCTGAGTAAGTGATTTTGGGGGGAGTTGGCAAGCTGGGGAATTTGCCTTAGTCAATAGCTGGCATTATCATTAAATAGGAGACAAATTAGTCACTGTGAATGAATTAATATCTTGCAGAACCAGAGTTATTTATGTGCTGAGTGATAAACTTGGGAACTGTTAATCAGTGTACTGACAGAATTTGTAAATGAGATCAATGCATCACTGTTGGGGATCTTCCAGGAGTGATGGAGGACAGAAGAGCAGGCAGAAGACTGAATTCATTTGTTTGCTTGCCCCTCCTTCCCTCTTTCCTTTCTTCCTCCCTTCTTTCATATCTTTGATTTTAGAATGGCTGACATGTAGCCTTTCCTTTTAGCAATGATTAGCTGGCAGGGAGAGTTGTTTGTTTGGCTACTATGAGTTTGCAGGACTTCAACTGCATCAGCCAAATATCCTCTATTATAAGGGAGTTTTAACTGAATATATCCAGACGTGGTTATAAGACCATTTAGAAGTAAATTCAAAAGAAGAGTGGCTAGAACACAAACTGAAAAAGTTAACTGCTGTGTTAAAAATATCATCCCAAACGTTGCTAAGTCTAGAGTCAGTATACTGACTCTATTTTTGTATAAATATTAATAGGGATAGGGCAAGGAGAACGGTCTATGTTGAGTTCATATTTCTTGGCCCATAATCAATTCCATTCCTCAGAGTCAAAAGTTATTAAATTTTGCAAATAATATGAAACTGCTCATGGTAGACATCTCCATGAAGTAGAAGATAGCATGATAGTGTGTCAGGAGTCTGTAGCATAATAGCTAGGTGTAAAGGCCACCAGTTCCTTATGAGAAAATTGTCCCAAATAATGGCTTATAACTGGTCAGGCATGTGGCTTGTGTATGATTAGGGTGAACTATCAAGTGGTTTAGTAAGTCTGTAATTTGGGGGAATAGAAGAAGACCCTATCTGAAAGTGTGATAGAGGCTCCCACCTAGAGATACTATATCCAGAGTCAATAAAAGTGTACAACAAAGCCATAAGAGATAAAGGACTTCAGTAGAGAAAACTAAAAATGTCTTAACCAGGGCCTTGATTTATATTTTTGATCAGCTAGGTTGTGTGAGGCCCAGACTGACAAAAGTTGAGGCAGTTAACTATGTTGAAATGTGGGGAGAACTGAGACTCCTACCTAGCGGTTGGGCAACCACTTTTTTTTTTTAAACAATTTATCCCTATGTTAAGTCTGTCTAGAACCTATCCTTATAGTCTAATGAAATCTAATGGCATGGCTCTGGTCCTCTATAGATCTTATTAGAATCAAGATTTTTCTTTGGTGATAAAATGTGTGTAATAAGCTTTAAATTTTACTAAGTCAAAGCCATACTTATTTAACCTTGTTTTTTATAAAACTTCTCAACAAATCTTGTCAAACTAGGTACAAGAAAAGTAAAAAGTGGGATCCATATTAGGCATGAAAATTTATTTTTTCAGGTAAAAGTGGTTTTAAAATCTGCTGATCTGTAGAAAGGGAGCAACTTCATCCTCAAGTTCCAGAGGTAGAGATTCAGCTGGTCCTTTCTTAATGAGAGGTCTTCATTGAAGACCGAAACCCCTTCAACTGTGCCACTCTGAGCTCCTCTCACCTCTCTATTCCAATTATTTATACTTAGAGCTCACATGTGAACAGGATGGCCATGTCCAGAATTAACCAGGACAAAAATGGTCACTTACCATCCAGCTAAAATATTTTTTTTATGGACGGTAAAAAGCACAGAAATTCTTCTGGAGTAGAGCCATGGGTAAAATCTGTACTGTGATTCAACTTATCAGACAAATGAGTCTGCTGAGGAATTTTCACTTAAGTTTATAAATTCATCTTCAATGGAATGTTGCATAAGGGACACAGTCTTCATTCTTTACCAATTTCAAGTAGCCACCAATGTTTGGAGGAACTAAAGTTATTTAGGTGCTGTTTTAGTTTCCTGTGCTGCTCAAGCAAATACTACACAATGGGCTGGATTAAACAATGGGAATTTATTAGCTCATGATTTTAAGGCTAAAAGAATGTCCAAATTAAGGTGTTATCAAGACAATGATTTCTACTGAAGACTGGTGTTCTGGGGCTGGCTGCCAGGGATCCTTGGTCCTTGGCTCTCTGTCACATGACCAATGCACATGGCAGCCTCTCCCAGCCTCTCTCTTTTCTTCTAGAGTCTCTTGACCTTCAGCTTCTTGCTGCTTGTAGTTTTACCTCGAGCTGTCTGCATTTCATTTATAAAGGATTCCAGTAATAAGGTTAAGATCCACACTGATTGAGGGGTGGACCATACATTAATTGAATTAACCTCATCAAAAAGTCCTAGTTACAATGTATTCATACCATAGGAATGGATTAGGTTTAAGAAAATATTTTTTCTGGGTCACAGACAGCTCCAAACTATCATAGCCACTGTATTAGTCAGCCAAAAGGGTATTGATGCAAAGTACCAGAACTTTGTTGACTTTTATAAAAGTTATTTATTTGGGGTAGATGCTTAGAGTCACAAGGCCCTAAAGAGTCCAACTCAAGTTACCATAAGAGGTACTTTCTCACCCAAAGTCATTTGCCATGGGTTGAAACAAGATGGCGGGCAATGTCTGTGAGGGTTCAGGCTTCCTTCTTCCTCTTAAGGCTCCATGGTCTCAGCTTCTTCTGATCTCAGCTGTAGGCTGCCATAAGGCTCATCTCTTTCCCCAGGGCTCATTTCTTTCTGGCCTCAGCTGCTCTGTTCTCTTCACAAGGTCAGCTGTAAACTATTAGGATAATCTCTCTTCCCTGCTGTGTCTCATGAATTGTCTTTCTTCCTCTGTGTTCTTCTCTGTGTATCTACTTCCATGTGAGAGTCTGTTTTATCATCCCACTGAGGGGTGGGGACTCAACCCTGAATGCCCCAATGATGTGGTAGAATCAAAGCCCTAATCTTAACATAATTTAATCAAAGACATCTTAGGTGAATCTAATACAATCAAAGGGTATCATGCCCAGAGGAAGAGACCAGTTTACAAACATAACCTGTATCTCTTTCTGGAACTCATAAATAATATCAAACTGCCACAGCTACCATGAGAGAAACTCAGGGTGACATTATGAACTACTTTCAAATATTTGGCCAGCTGTTATGTAGAAGTAGTACTACACTTGCTCTCAATAGCCATATAATGGAACAAAATCTTAATAATAATGGCTATCCAAAGATGAAATAGACTACTTGGGAGGCTGTGAATCCCCCACCCCCACCCCAACACCATCCCTGGAGACGTTCAAGCAGAGTGTGGATGATCAATTAGTGGAAAGTTACATGTCAGAAAGTACTTGGAGCAGATGATTTGGAAGATCTCTCCAAACCTAAAAGTTCTGAGATTCTGTAATGAGTATTTTTGAAAATTGTTTAGAACCTTTTTTTTTTTTTAACATACAATCTGAGGAAGGGCTGTTTGCTGGAGGCAAAATGTATGCCTGTGTTTTTATAAGCTTAAAATTTTAAGATTGTTGAATTATTTCATGTCTCTTCAGATAGCTGCCTGGAAATAAATATGGAAATTTCCTAAGGAGCTGAATTCTAATAAGGTCGTAATTGAATTTGGAATACTAAATTTTCTATTCTAGACACAGTTCCCTGAGGGATATAGGATCCCAAATTTGTTTGCTTTACCTTTTTATTATGAAAAAGTTAGAACATATAAAATAGACTAGTATAATAAACTTTTATATGCCAATCACCCAGTTTAAATATATATTAACTTACAGGAACCCCCTATTTGTAGGCAGAATAATGACCACCCAAAGATGTCTACAGTGCTGAATCACTGGAACATATGAATATGTTAGGCTACATGGTAAAGGGGAATTAAGGTTGCTAACCAGTGGACCTTAAAATGGGATTATCCTGGATTATCCAAGTGGACCAAATCAATCACAGGAGTCTTTTTAAGTGGAAGAGGGAAGCAGAAGAGAGAGAACCAGATGGAGGGCAATGTGGGACTCAGCCTGAAGTTCTGGCTTTGAAGAGGGAGAAATAGGGCCATGAACCAAGGAATGCAGGCTGCCTCTAGAAGATGGAAAAGATAAAGAGATTCTCCCCTAAAGCCCCCTGAGAGGTGCAGCCCTGCTGATGCCTTGATTTTAGCCCAGTGAGACCCATTTTGGGCTTCTGACTTCCAGACCTTTAATATAATAATTTTGTATTGTTTAAAGACACTAAGTTTGTGATGATTTTTATAGCACTCATAGAAAACAAATTTCTGGAAAAAAAAAAAGACTATTAAAGGTATGAAAAAAAGGAAATAATTTTTAAGGATCCAACTAGGAATTTTTGTGTGTGTATGTTTTCCAGTAAAATAAGTATTCACAAACATAGCAACAAAAGAGAATGATTTTATTTGTAGGACTTTGACTAACCTAGGTATATAAGTCTGAATCCTATAAAAGGGATTTGAATATATGCACCAAAAGTTAAATAGGTATGTTAATCACTAATATGATTCATTTATTAATCATTTGCATGATTTAAACTCATTACTATGATCTTTTGAACCATTTTTGTTAAACTCCATTTCCCAAACTGCAAATTAGATACTCTGGCTTATTTAAATGCATATATTATGATTTCTCTTGAAGGCTTTCCTTTATATGACATTTACCATTCAATTTCAATAAAAAGATAAGTATTAAGAGAGATAAATGTATTATTTTACAAAAGCTAGTAAAGTTGTTTATGCCTTATCTCGATATGATACTTTCAATAAAACTAAGTCTGTGATCATTTTCTTTAAAATTGTTCTCTTAATTCCTATTTATACCCATAGCTTTTCTCTTAGATTTGATAAATGAAGTATTTAATTTGAGTACACACCTGAGTCAGCCAATTACCCAACCAACTGAATGGCTCACTCTGCAAACAGAAACATTAACAGAAACAAAATAAAATGAAACAAAAATCTAGCATTTAAAGTTTACAATAGGGAAGGGACTTGGCCCAATGGTTAGGGCGTCCGTCTACCACACGGGAGGTCCGCGGTTCAAACCCCGGACCTCCTTGACCCGTGTGGAGCTGGCTCATGCACAGTGCTGATGCGCGCAAGGAGTGCCCTGTCACACAGGGGTGTCCCCCGCATAGGGGAGCTGCATGTGCAAGGAGTGTGCCCCGTAAGGAGAGCTGCCCAGCGCGAAAGAAAGTGCAGCCTGCCCAGGAGTGGCACCACACACACGGAGAGCTGACACAACAAGTTGACGCAACAAAAAGAGACACAGATTCCCAGTGCTGCTGATAAGGATAGAAGCAGTCACAGAACACACAGCGAATGGACACAGAGACAACTGGGGGGGGGGGGGGGGTGTGTGTAGGGGAGAGAAATAAATAAATAAATAAATAAATCTTTAAAAAAAATAAAGTTTACACTAAGCATCTCTTTTGAGAATTGATGCAAATTGCTTGAATGCAATTTCTCGTGTATTTTTAAAATCCTGTTAGTGTTTTAAAACAAAGGACAGAAAAATCAATGTCTAGATTACTTAAGTCGTATATACTATTGAGTCATATATTTTCTTTATGTTTAGGACCTTCTCTCTCCAAGATATCAGTCACAAGATACAGAATCTGGAGTAGAGTTTTAATAATAAGTTATCATTGGAGCTAAATTCAACTGCAGTGCTTGAAACTGACACATTATATTCCTTTGGAAAGTCAGAGAGGAAATGCTGTGGCAGCATACACTTGCTTTGAAAGTGTAAGTTAGACACACAGACCAATTATATTTAGCATTTGGAATGAACTTGAACATACAGAGACATATAAAACTCCAAAATATCAGAAATACATATAAAACCTGACAGTCTAATTAATACAATTATTTTTAGCAAGTCAGCTTACTCTTCCTAAACACTCTGAGAAAGTGAAATGCATAAAATTAAGAGTAGTCTTTAAAGCTATTATTGCCCAAACATCTTTCAAATAAAACATTACCTTGATTACTTCTGGAATAAAGTAGCTCTATATTCTTATCTTGGGGACCTTTCTCTTGCTTTGTTTAGATTGATTTAAAATACTGCATTTCTTTTAACCCAACTTGATAAGGAAAATTTTAAAAGCTTAAGAGGATTTATACTAGAGGTTCTTAACCTTTTTTGTTCCATGGACCCCTTTGCCAGTCAGGTAAAAACCACGGACCCTTTACTAAGTCCCCATTATACTGTGTATTATTTAATAAATATATGACACCCGCACCAACACATCCCCACAAGAATAGTGTTTTCTTTTTGAATTTCAATTCAAGCTCTCAGACCCCTAGGTAAGACCCCTGCTTTACACTTTCTACCCAATATTCCTTTCCCCTGCATTTCTTTCTCCAACTCCACCCAGTCTCCTACCACTTTTTTATCCAGTCCATAAACCATCTCTAACATAAACTCTACTTTCATAAAATAGGAAATCTTGGTGAAGAGCTTTATAGCCATTCTAACGTACCTTCTTTTTGCGTAACTCTCTCTTTTCAGTGATCAGTACTATTGTATTCCAGTTTTAAAGTGTTCCCTCTGATGATTGTTTTCCATCATGCTAACAATTTATGTTTGCCAATGTTTTTTTAAATTGTGCACTGGGATAATTGTTGAAATAAGCCCAAAGATTAGAGACTCTGGGTCAGTTACCAAAAGGGTACCTTAAGGAGGCATGCTTTGTCTACTTTAAAAGACCCTTTAATAAGTATTTAAGATAAAGCTATGTTTTTCTTCATTCTCTTTGTTAGATTCAGAGTAATTAATTCTGACTAAAATTCTAAAAAGAATTGGAAATAAACAGTTAATTAGAAACAATATAGTCCATGATTAGGCATACTCTGTTCCTTTCAAAGTTTATAAACATTTTTCAGAATACGTACTGTTATGGAGATTTTTCAACGCAAAGATACAAAATTCAAAACTATAACAAAACTACTCTCCTGCTACGATTTAAGAGGGATTTACCCCCTATGCAATTTATTACTCAGATTATATTCTTAAACAATGTTACTCAGATAATCCTTACTTGAAATCAGTGGTACTGGTATTCAAACATTTTCCTTTATATGGCTATAACTGTGTCTTCTATCATCTGACTGAGCCAACTAAAGTCATTTCTCTTAAACACATCAACAGCTCAAGGGAAAAAAGTTTTCTCCCTAGGGCTGGGGGAGGACTTTTGCTTTGCACTTTAAAATGTTTGCTCTGTTCCAAGAAGATATTAGGATCAGTTGACTGACAACAGGAAAAATTTTCCTGGCAGAGAGGGAAGCCAGAGGAGATTCATATGTAGACAAAATTTTAACTATCAGGCTGTTTGTATCCCCTATGTCTATTCTAATATGCCAAGCTGGGATAAATCAAATAGGCTCTAAAAATGGTAGATAAAAATGTGATTTCACAATAATTCTGGAGTTTTGAAGAATATCCATCTTAAGCTTTTTTTTTTCCAAAGAGTTATTTATTACTGGGTAAAGCTATCCAGCTATTTCAATACATGCACTACTAAAGAAAAAAAATCCTTGAAAACTCTGCATTTTAAAGTGTTATAAAGATAAGACAGTTTTGCCGAAGCGCTAGTGTGAGTTTAAAGTGACAGGCACCCAGACATAGATGCCTGAAATCTGTTTGAAACAAGGTCTGATGATATAGTGCAGGGCTTGGTGGACGTGTGCCCACTTTCCAGCTGGCCATTCCTCCTCAGGAGAGGTCAGAACTGCAGGGGCCTGCCTCAGAGTGTGGGTTGGGTATGGGACACAGCTTGCCTCTACTCGGCCTGTAGATCCTCAGGGCTGTCAGTCTCTTATGGATGTGGGAACTAGACTCACAGCCTAAATGCAAAGAGGGCTAAGGACACATGGAAGTAATGTTGGGGTACACATCACGAAGCAAATGCTTCGGAGCCCTCAGGCCAGAGTTCTAGTGAGTGTTTCATAGCAACTTTAAAATCACTCAGTTTTCCCTGGCCTCACAAAGAAAACGCGAGTCTTGGTGAATTAGCAGAACAACAGTTTACAGACACCATCTTTAATCCAGACCACAATGTATATTATAAAAATCTCTCAGCGAGTAGGGGAAATTCTGGTTTCTCAGAGTAAGGGAAGAGATACTTGACTGACTCTTCTTTCCTACTGCTAGGCCCTTCCTCCCTCCCCCCATTTTACCATCGCCTTTATTGCCTTTGGGGACCTCACTTACTCCCTTCAAATTGGATCTTCTGACCTAGCTGTCTTCCTTTTCTAAGTATGAGCCTTGAGTTTTTTCTAAAATATTTATTTCATAGGCAACATGAGGGATGTAAATGAAAATTCAAAATGAAGGTACCCAAAGTTGATCCATGGTCTGCAAAACCTATCCACATTAATCTTTAAATAAACTTAGAATTTAAAAATACCTGGTCTAAATATAAATTTTGCCAAAGCAATATAAGGAGCATCTTATTAAGTTCTACCCCATTCTTCCTGAAGAAGGCTCATTTTTAGAACCATTGAGAACCTTAAATTTTGTATAAACTGGACCAAAAAACTAAACAAAGACAACAACAATTTAAAAAAAATGAAAAGCCCCCAAGCATTAAGATTCTATTCAAAAAAGATTCTATTAAAAAAAGGTAAACCATTTAGAAAGACTGGGATTTATTTTTACTTAAAAAATAGCTTTATAAAGCCATTACTAATGATATTTTTAGGTCAGAAATTTGCTTTAGAGCTTTTAAATTTAATTTTGTATTTTAATTTTCAATTTCAATTAATTTTCTTATTTTGGGAGCCTTTCCTCAAAAAACATTCTTTCCATTGCCTTTAGTAGATACATGTTATCTGAACGCAGAGGGGGTTGTTAGAACATCTTTCCATTTACCCTGGGAATTAGACTTTTCCTCTCTGTCTCTTTTCTTTCAAAAATCCAGGTTGATTTGTTTCAAACCAGTGGCAGTAGTAGGACTTTTCCATAATTGTTAGACTGGGCTGGGTGAACCATACTAATACCCTAAGAACTTTAAAGAGCGAAGAATTGAGTTTACTGACCTAGTTAGAACCTGACTAAAATAGTTCACAGAAAGAAAATAAAAGCACTCAAAAAATTTTTTCTATAATCACAGTGTATTTTTTTAGTAAATTTTGGTTTGCCTTTTTTCTTTTCTTTTCTTGGTATGAACTTTGAATTTTAAGTATTCTGAGGCAAAGATTTTAATATCTAATAATGGGAAAATAAAACAAAATGTATGAATAAATATATTTTAATCTCCTTTCTTCTGCAGAATATTTATTAAAATAATAATTATGTTTTGCTGTGATATAGTCTTTGTAGAAAATACAGAAATGCGTAAAGAAGAACACCAAAATCACCAATAACTCCATATCCAGAGGTAACCTCTTTTTAACATTCTGGTGAATTTCCTTTCAGTCTTTTTCCTCCCCATGCATGTGTGTGCATACACGCAATTTCAGGTGACTCGTTTTAGATTTAACAATGTAGAGGTGCTATCTTTTGTACATGTGACTCTCACAGTGAGGTTTCTTCTTATTTTCCTAGTATTCTTTAAATAAACTAATTTTCTTCTCTCTATAAAACATACTGGCCTGGAGTTCACAAAGCTGGCTGACAATTACTCTCCATTAAAGGAGTGAGAATGTGGAAATACTCTTTGGGAGCTGGAGAGCTGACACAGACTGGGCAAGCTCATACAGACTGGGGAGTCAGATCTCGCTGTGTTCTTGCAGCTGTCAGCCTCCTCCAGAAGGCTCACAGTGCACATGCTCAGAAATCACTTGTTACTGATTCCTGTCTGCCTATGGGAGAGCCCTCCAAGTCGTCAAAATTCTTCTGCTATTTCTCCTTTTGTTGCAAAAACAGTCCTGAACACTTGCTAAAGAATAATTGACCTCACTGGAATACAGAGCTGGAAACAGATTCAAGTTCTAACGTAGTGACCCCAGCCAGCAAGCAAAGTGCATTTTTAATTTATGTACCATAAAAAGAATGGCTGGCAAAATCTACATCTATAAAGCCATCCATCTCTCTCTCCATCTATTTACTTTTTTTGAGGCACAAGAAACACTTCTGAAGATCTTAATTTTTAAATATAAGGAATGATTTAAAAGCAAATAGCATAATGGAGACTTTAAATACTCTTTGCGATAGCATTTGAGTAAGATATCATAGATGCATGCCCAAATAATAAAAACAAACACACAAATGAATAAAATACTAAACACTGAAAGGGCAAGCATCAAAATGCACATAAAGTTTGAATGAGGGAAGCTGACTTGGCCCAGGGGATAAGGCGTCCGTCTACCACATGGGAGGTCCACGGTTGCCTCCTTGACCCGTGTGGAGCTGGCCCATGCGCAGTGCTGATGCACGCAAGGAGTGCCCTGCCACGCAGGGGTGTCCCCCGCGTAGGGGAGCCCCAAGCGCAAGGAGTGCACCCCGTAAGGAGAGCCGCCCACCGCGAAAGAAAGTGCGGCCTGCCCAGGAATGACGCCGCACACATGGAGAGCTGACACAAGATGACGTAGCAAAAAGAAACACAGATTCCCGTGCCGCTGACAACAGAAGCGGACAAAGAAAAACACGCAGCAAATGGACACAGAGAGCAGACAACGGCGGGTTGGGGGAGAGAAATAAATAAAAAAAATAAATCTTTAAAAAAAAAGTTTGAATGAATAGGCTTAACAGTTTTGTGCATGTGTATGTATGCATGTAAGTGTGTACTCTACTAAAAGTTTTATTCATTGAATATATTTTACTTTTGTGACAGAAAAAACATGAAGAAGAATTTTGAGAGTTTCCCTGTAATAATCTTTATTTTCTCATTCTTAAATATATATTTGACCACAGAATGTTTCTATAAAATATGGCATCAAAACTTAAGATCATCAAGGCAACTTTTTGTTGAAATGTTATAGAACACGTCACATCTGATTAAGATTTCCTTTTCTCACTTCTAGTGTCTCCTTATTTTCACTTTATTTTCTTCCTGCAAACTCTCATATTCATACCTTTAAACAATATCTTCTCTTGGATGTTATGGGGAGTGGGAGAAAATCAGTATTTTTAGTGCTGCTTTATTCAGCATGATATCATAAAGTTCTTTTAAACATTTTTCATCTTTCTATATCTTCTTTCCCTTCCATCTCCCTTTCCCTTCCTTTCCTAGAATAATCTTGTTGCTCTACCATATTCCAGAAGTACCACTAATGAGCTCTAAGGGGGAGAAGGGCTAGAAGACTTCACAATGTTTGTCATCAGTGCTTGTCTTGACACTGCTCAACCTGGATATTAGTAGTATAGGGAGCCTATAAATTGTTTGAACTCCTTCGTTCATTTTCTGACTGTCCACTATTACTTTTTAACCCCATAATCAGACTGTCCTGCCAATGTAACATGAATGTCAATCTGTTCTCAGATGTCTTGTTGCAGTTGTAATCTAACTCTAGAAAAAAAAGTGTGGATAACACCCCTGAATTTTTTTTCCTGGCAGAAACAATGGTTGATGTATGTTACATATACAGTAGTGGTTTCACATCTATCAGATAAATTCAGCTCTGAAGTGCTAAAGAGTAATCATCATCGTTGTCAAGCAAACATCTGTATGGTGATATGGCAAATATTGATCTAAAAGGTCTACATATATTAATTCATTTATGCCTCTTAGCAATACTATTAATATGAGTAGGTATGATTTTATCCCTGTTCAACGGATGAGAAAATTGAGGAGCAGGAAGGGTAGAGGAATTGCCCAAAGTCATGAAGCTCCTAAGAAAAGAGCTGGCATTTAAAACCAGAAAGTTTAGCTCCAGAGATGCTTCTCTTTACAACAATGCTATTGTCCCTCAGTATATTATCAGTATATATTTGATCTTTTTTTAAAAATTGCAGAGGGAATGCTAAAAAAAAAAAAAAGGTATGGGACAGTTTCTGACCTCAAGGGTCTTCAATCTAGTTAGAAAGACAGAGTTAAAACAATGCAAAATTGTAAACAACACCAGGCAGTAGAAGCTGTGATTAAGGAACCAGTGAGAAAAATCCTTTAGGATTTTTAAGGTGGCCGGGACACAAAAATTTGGAAAGCTTTTCTATATTTGGACTTTTGAGAGGTTTGGTCCAAAGATCAAGATGCTCTGTATGCTCTTTAAAGAAAACTATCCAAAAATATAGATGGTTGAAAAATGCATCTGAAACTCACTAACACAGATGGTCTGAAATAATTTGAATCGTCTCTGTGTAGAGTGAGTACTTGATTAAACCCCAGCAGGTGAGTGAGAATTACTAATCTAAAACAAAGGAATTTAGAACACAATATTGTGCTATTAATGTATTAGAGTTAGAGTGATCGGATAATTCAGAAGATGCTTGTCTTGATGCCTGTAAAAGTGGGACATGCAACGCCCTGGGCTGCAAACAATTAGTCCTGCGTGTCACAGAAGCTTGGGAGTGACAAGATCCTTTGACAGCTCTGAACGATGAACCTGTGCCCAGGAGAATAGCAATCTAGAAACTGACTTGATTTGATACTTCTTTTTGTTTAAAGCAACCAACATTTCAGTGATCTACAGTACTCCAGGGTTGTATTTATCTACTCTTACTGTAATGCAATTGTTTCAGAAGAAATAATGGGGAAGTTAAATAACAAGGCCAATGGCACCTCAGGATAAATAAGAATACAAGAATATGTAAATTGTTAAAAATTCTGTATATCTACTCTCATCATCTCTTTTAAGTTAACAGTAAAATTATTTTATTTTTTTCCACTTAACTTCACATATAAGACTCTACTATAGTTCGGCTCCCCATTTTAGCTAATTATAATTTATTCTCAAAATTCCATATTTTCAGTGGACAGTATATGCCAGTTTCTTTCTTAACATTATTATCTTTTATACAATGTATTTAGTTTACAGATAGATTGAACATATACATAACACCTCACTTGATTCTAACAACCTAGTATTATTATTTTTTCTCCATTATTCCTACCGTCCATAAATATTCAGAACTAGAAACCTGGGAATCATTTTCACTTCCTTCCTCTCCCTTCACACCTCACATCCAATCAATATGTATTCCTGATTCCCTCTCTTACATACATTATAAATGTGTACAATTCATAAGGGCTAATCATTTCTATGGGCTCAGAGGTATACATAATCCTGCTGAGACCAGAATCCAGGTCTTCTGATTCCTGGTCCAGTCCTCTTGCTGATCTACTAAGACACTTTTAGAGTAGGGGCTTTGTCTTAATTCCAATATATCCTTTCTCAATACCTAACTACGTGATAAAAAAGAAAACACAAACATGAGCTCCTTTCAAACATAAAAAGGTGACCCAGAAATATCAACTACTATTGATGTATATAAAACACTAAAGTGTATCTATGATAACTAGCTTTGACTCTGTCATTTTCATGCTTTACCGAAGAAGAAGATTTTTACTGAATGTTCAACTTGTTTCCCTCTTCTCCTGTCTCAGTGGAAGTTTTGGCCTTGCTTATGCTTAAGTCACTTTCTCTACCCATGCTATAGATCTTAATTGTTCTCACCTCCTCAGGAATCTTGCTTCAGCAATATTACCCTTACTCTCCAGTAGTTACCACCACCCCTCCCAATTTGCTCTTTTCTTTCAGTCTGTAAATATCCTCAAGTTTCTTCCAACTTAAGGCACAGAACAAAAAAGAAAAAAAAAAGGAAAACTAAGAAAATTCCGCTAGTCCCCATAGCCTCCTCTGCATCTGTGTCTCTCTTTAGTCAAGCTACCTACAGAGTGACTGCTGCCTGGGCTTTCTTCACTCCTGCCTACCATGCACTCCTCAACCACCACACAGTAGCGTCTGCTGCTACTACTGCCATGACTGTCATCGCCTTCAGTTTGGCAAAGCAAATGAAGATTCTTCTTTGCTGATTTTGCATGGCTCATTTATAGCATTTGACACTACTGACTATTTACTTAACAGTTATTCAATTCTTTCTATGGGCCATCTGATAAGTGCTAAGGATGCACAATGGTGGAAAAAATAAATCGATTTCAGTAATACTATGCTTTCCTGGTTTTCTTTCATCCTCTTTGGTCTTTCTTTACCAATTCCTTTGTGAGCATCTCTTCTGTATACCCATTCAATGTTGTTGTAACGCACAATAAAAGTCAAACATTCTGTACTCTTTCTGATGACCTCACTCATGAGTGCAAGAGATAGGGGGATGCTTCACCCAGACCCCTTCTTCCAGGAAGGACAGATTACAGAGCTGTGGTGAGTGAAGTCAACACAGAGCCTCCAGCTCTCAGTCCTCCAGGCAGGGACAGGTTCAGCTGAGTTGCCAAGGTCATGCCCTTATTTGAAGGCCCAGATGCAATGACTGAGTTATGGGTGTGTGCAGAAGTTGTACAAAATGAATCTGGAAATTTCGACACACAAAAAAGTGAGGAAACTGTCAAAGACGTAGGAGCCAAATTGAAGAGGCTTTCTCCAACTGGACAAAGATGAGATAAATGCCTAGGAATCAGAATATCAATGGTGATGATTAAAAGAAAATACATTAAAAATCCATGAGCTCATAAAACTACTGAAAGAAATCCACAAAGCCTCATTGGTTATATCTCTGGAGGATACTGGGGAGACCACTCATTATTCTCAAAATGGTAAATAAAACAGTGAACTTGTTTTTTCAGTGCAGACTATACCTTGGAGTAACCAAACAGTTGATGAAGGAAAGTTTATTCTTATAGAAGAATCCCATCTAGCAATGAACAGAATTAATGGTTGATAAACAAATAAATAAATGATAGAATTACAATATCATTGTTTTACTAACTCTTCATGAAAAACAGAGTAATGATCATGAAAATTTTTTTAAATCTGTAGAACAATGTCATTTATGAATATTACTACAGAAAATCATCAAATAAACTATTAGCAAGCAGAATCCAGCTGTTAGTTAAGGAATAACATCTATCTACATGAGATTTATTCCAGATATACAAGAATGATACATTAAGAAATTAAGTTAATGTAATTCATCATATTATAAATCTAAGGAGAAAAATCATATGAAATGAAAAGGCATTTGACAAAATTGAACACCTATTGTTTTATAAACACTCAACACAAAAGGAATCAATAGATACTTCATTAACTTGATAAAATAAATATATCTCTGCCCCAAAGCCAATATCTAACCTAATGAGCAAACACTGGCGGTATTCCCAAATGTCAGAACTAAGACAAATGCTCACTATCATACTTCTATTCAACATTGACCTATGGGTGTCAGGCAACACAATTATATAAAAGAAAGAGATAAGAGGTATAAAACTTGAAAAAGAGGATGCAGAGCTACGCTATTTGCATCTACTATGACTATATACCCTTGGAAAACCCAAGAGAATCAGACGAAACACCTCTAAATATAACAAGATAGTTTAGGAAGAGAGCTGGTATTAAATGAATATACTAGAAAATAAAAGCCTTCACACATACAAATACTCAGAAGATATAGTTGAAGGAAAGATCTCATTAAGACAGCAACAAAAAAGATAAAGCTTTTAGAAATAAACTGTAGGAAATATATGAGACCCACAGGAGGAAAAACTCACCATATGCACAGAAGTAGACTTGGAACAAATTTCAGACAAACAATGTACTTAGATAGGAAAGCTCAATAGCACAAAGATGTTAATTTGTGAATTTAACAACATCCCTACCCACTCCCCTCCAAATACCACAAGTGGTATGTTCCCTTTCCCTCATCACACACCAAACCATACAAACTAATTCTAAAGCTCATTTGGTTGAACAAATAAACAAGACGGACCAGAGGAAGAGCAATGAGGGGAGACTACCCCTATCAGATATGGAAACAAACTATAGAGTTTTAAGAGTTAAGCATCATTCTGGCATATGAAAGGAACTCGAAATACAGGAATTTGGTATATGATAAATGTAGCATCTCAAATCAAGGCAATAAATGAGTTATAAAGTAGCCATATGAAGAAACACAAAGTTGTAGCCGTACTTTATCACTTTTCCTGGTATTTACCAGGATAAAGTACCAAATAGATAAAATATTTGCATGTAAAAATGGAACCATAAAAGTACTGGAAGAAAATCCAGGCAAATTCCTTTATAAATTTGGAGTGTGAAAAGTCTTCTAAATATTGCAAATAATGAAGATGCTGATGTTAGCAGCTAACACTCCCATAATATGTACCATGTGCAAGAATTTCACATATATTTACTTTGCAAGAATTTGCAAGAATTTCACATATATTTACTTATTTAACCCTTATAACAACTGCATGAAGTAGTTACTATTGTTATCTCCATATACTCATAAACATAGCACCAGGCAGAACAGCATTACATGTTGCCTGGGAGAGATAACAACTTACTTTAGAGATTCAAAAGAGGGAAATATACCATCCAATTGGGTAAATCAAAAAAAGGTTTAATGCACTTTAAGCATTAAAAAGCAGATGAGTTCTATGACAATTGAAACCTTGAATGTCAGGGGAATGTACACAAGATTAAGCATCACTTTAGTTTTCTGCAGTAAATCACAGCTAGGGTCAACTGTTCCCAGATTATCATTGTACTGGAGTTGTATATAAGAATTATTGCTGGAGTTAGGGTCTTCTAGTGCTATCAATGCATGGTGAGCACAGAAATATTTTTATTATATATACCCATCCATGTTAACTATGTATGTGGCCCAGATGCTTGTTCTGCTCCATGGTCCAAATATCTTTTTAATGCAGAATACTCTTACTGGCTTTCTCTGAAGAGAATGAGGATCTGATCCATGGGAATCTTAATGATTTTTTAACCTTATATCCTGAACTGTTTTATAAAAGGGACCAGTGAATTGGAATTGGAAGGATTTTTGCAAATGGAGACAATGTGTAAGCTATTTTCAACTGGGCCTCCTGTTCACCTTAAAAATCAGGTTATTTTTTCTAAGGTTGAAAGAGAGAGAAAGAGAGAGAGAGATTGGGGGAGGGGGAGAGAAAGAGAGAGAATATGACAGATCAGAGTTACAGAGTGATAGCTGGAATATAAAATCAGGAACATATTTCTTATCATATGGTAAGATTTAATAACAGGAACAACAAAAGGGGCACTTGAGAATAGCAACTGAGAAGTTTCTTAGCTATTGGTTGCACCATGAAAATTTACATCAATCTATTTAAGGATCTCACTTGATTTCCAAATAGTATCAGCCAATAGTGAAGTACACAAGAGTTCCACAGCTGTTATTCATAATAAGCACTTACAAATATAAGAAAACTACTTGACCATGGATCATGGGGGCTTTAAACAAATATATAACTGGAAGGCAGAGCTTGTGTTATAAATTTTATGCTAGGCTCTTCGAAATCTGCTTACAGTAAATAGCAATCAAATGTAGTTGTTACTCCTACCTAAACATGCAAGTTTGCAATGAAGAACACATGCTAGGGCTTTTACCTGTGAAATCATTGTATTTAAAGCAGTAAAAATAATATTCATATGCTATTTGAGAGAATCTTGAATTTATTCATGAATGATCATGGTGATGAAGAGTAGTATTTCTATTAAGAATCAGAAACAAAAAGGAAGTCTTTTTTTCCCTATTCATATTTCTAGTTCCATTATTATGATTTATTTTAGTTTTTGAAGACATTCAGAACATGGAGCTAATTACTATATCTTTCATAAGTTTATTTTTTAATTGTCTTCTCCCCATCTCCTGCTACCCCTACCCAAGAAAAACAAAAAAGGAACACAAGCAAACATCAGAATACAATTAGAAAGGAAGAAGTAAAAAATGTAACAAGATTGAGTTAGGCAGCTTTAATCCATGTAAAAGAGTTTTGCTTTAAGGGTAACCAAAATTTCTAATAATTCATATTGTGATTTATTGCAGCTATTGGATTTTGCTACTCTGTGCATCAGCTTAAATTAAAGAAAATTACAAATTAAAGTTTGTAAAATTAATTTCTAAAGACTACTCTAGAAATGAAAATTTAATGTACATTCAAAACACTTGGGGATCATATTAAAATGAAGATCCTGAACCAGTAGGTATGGCGCGAAGCCTGAGATTAGGCCTTTCTAATAAGCTCCCAGGCGATGCCAGGGCTGCTGGCCTGCCGACCTCCTTTTGGAAGACCACCGTCTAGATTGGAGGACAGTAGTTCCTTGAGATGCTTCAAGAAAGAAAAGTTCTGTGGCTAGTAAATTAGGAAACACTGAACATTATACTATATCATTCTCTTGAAGAGCCATGAATGACATCAGCATAATAAAAACTTTGAAAAAACCTAAACTTCTGTAAAAAGGAGTCATGTTTAACTTTGTTTTTTATTCAACTTATTTACCACAGAATCAGCCCCTCCACTTTTTTAAAATTTTTACTTTTGGTGATACATTTGATTCTAGGGGAATTTGAGTTCTATTGTACATAGTTTGGGAGACATTGACCCAGAAAACGTTATACCTCGGCTTAGCCCTTACTTCAAGATCTATATTTTTAGAAAAATTATTATAGTGCATTTTTTAGAAGAGTGGAAGGAGTAAGAAATGATTGGCTCAGTTGTACTTAGTGGGAAGGATATCCTTTTCTTTTCGAACATAATATTAACTCTTCTAAGACTTGGCTAGGATGGCACAGCAAAATATATTAGTATGTTTCTCTCATAACTATAAAAAATACCAATGATATAGGTGTTAGAAAACTACAGCCCTCCAGCCAAATGTGGCCTGTGAACTAAGACTGGTTTTTACATTTTTAAATGGTTGAAAATCAAAAGACGATTTCATGGTGTGAAAATTAAGTGATATTTAAATTTCAATGTCCGTAGTTAAAGTTTTACTGAAGCACAACTCTGCCCATTTGTATAAGACTTGTCTATGGCTGCATTCACATTATAGCAGCAGAGAGTTGAGTTGTTCAGCCTGCAAAACTGAAAATATTTACTATTTGGTCCTTTACAGCCACAGTTTTCTGACCTCTGCCATAAGGAACAGAAAGTATACAATTTTAAATAAAGAGTAAAGGATGGAAGGCACATATGCATTTGATATATTATTTTTTGCTCTCCCCCACTGTCTTAAATTATAAACTGTTTGCTGAGTAAGAATCAGTAAAAATAGACTCCAGTATTTTTTTCAGTGATGCTGTTGAACCAGAAAAATAAAAGCACAGGTGATATTCAATGTAACCGATGCTCAAGGCTTAACACCCAGTAAGAGCTTATAATAGGACTCTATGTTATTTGTATAATCATACTATCCTTCTAATAACAATTATGGAGCTTGTGAAATGGAAGACATTTGGTTCTGCTGACCACCATGATGGGTTTAGTTTCTAAATCTGACCTGACAAATTGCAGAGAATGGAAGAGCTCTGTAAAAGAAAGGAAGACACTTTGGGCAGTCCTGGAGGAAGAGGAAGAGAGAGGTGGGGGTTGGGGAAAGATTATGGTACTATGAATGAATGGAAAATTATGAGTAGCATAATATGAGCCTCTTTAGGGGGTCAAGGGCTCTAACGTTTCATAAATGTTTGTGAAAACTAGGAAAGGGTGGAGTTTAACATTTGGGTTGAGACATAAACTGTAACCTAAGACGTGGAGAAGACCACAAGTATTAGCAGAAAAATTTAGGATGGCACTGGGATTTCAAAGCTACATAAGGAAGTGATTCAAATCAATCTTACCTAGATCTACAGGAGGATGGCCCAGCTGATATCTGATATATATTCAATAAATATTTGTTGAATGGTGAGCTCACACAAGTTACTTTACTTTGTTAGACTCATTTCCTCATCTGGCAAAATGAGGTTAACAATACCTGCTTGTCAGGATTAAATGAGGTCATTCGTGTAAAGCAGGTACCCTGCACATAAAAGGACCTCGGATTATGGTTAATATTATAGTCACCATTGCTCTCATTCCATCATTCTCAGCACTTGTCAGGCCCACAGGAGGCCCTCAAACAGAATTTGCTGAATATAAAATAAAAAAGCTTTCTCTTCATGAAAAATGTTAACCCAGTCCAAATCAAAGTATATCTTTTTAAAAGTGCAGCTTTTTACACTTTGATTATGACTGAGGAGAACACTAATAAGACAAATTTCCTGAACTGTTAGAAAATTGGGAATATTATGGTAGTAACTTCCTCTTACTTACATTACCTTAACATTGTCAAACCTATGAGGCCCTGGAGACACATTGGCCCTAAACTGTTGTAAGATATCTCACAGAAATATCACAGCCCATTGATGATTATAATCAGACACCCAAAAGTTTGATTGAGATAAAGAGGCAAAGAAGACAGTAGAAAAAGGTCTATTCATTTTAGAAAAATGTAAAGAAGGCAGCCACATGAGGAAAATGTTCTATTTCCCTCAGTGCATTTCAGAAAACTGAAAGTTCTATGACTGGCTGCTTCTTCCCTCTACATTTGAGGGTGTGACAAGATTAAAAAGGAAAATGACCCTTTAGCTCCAGCCTGCCTATGACCTTCAGAAGAGGCTAATTGAGACAGAAAAAGAAAAAGTACCAGATCTTCTCCTGAATGATTACTGTGCACATTTCCAATCCTTTTTGCATCATTATAAAGTATTAGAGCTAACCATAAAAGTGGACTGGATTTATGAAACTCTCCATAAGTCAAATAAGAGTCAGAGAACTCTAAAAGTTTGAATCCAGATTTCCTTTTACCTTGTGTGTGTGAGATATGGTTTGTGAGACATGTTCACTTACATTATTCCATTTGATCCTCATAACCAGTGTATGAGACAGATAAGCATAACTGCTCTTTATTTTACAGAGAAGCATTGAAACTCTGAGAGATTAAGTGTTTCATCCAATTTCACATGGTTAGAAAGTACAAGAGATGGGACTTGTTCTTTTTTTTTTTTTTTTGCATTTTTTATTGTATTTTTTGAAGATACATAGATCACAAAAAATCTTACATTAAAAAAATATGAAGTTCCCACATACCCCCTCCCTACCACTCCTTCCACATCAACAACCTCCTTCATCATTGTGGCACATCCATTGCATTTGGTGAATACATCTTGGAGCACTGCTGCACCGCATGGATTATAGTTTACATTGTAGTTTATACTCTCCCCTAGTATATTCAATATATACCCAGAAGAGCTGAAAACAAGGACACAAACTGATATATGCACACCAATGTTCATAGCAGCATTGTTCACTATCGCCAAAAGTTGGAATCAACACAAATGCCCATCAACAGAAGAATGAATAAACAAAATGTGGTATGTACGTACAATGGAATACTACTCAGCTATAAGAAGGAACACATTACAAACACATGGGATAACATGGATGAATCTTGAGGACCTTATGCTGAGTGAAGCAACCTAGGCATTGAAGGACAAATACTACATGACCTCTTTGATATGAATTAAGCAAACCAAGCTGTCTCAGAGAGCTAGAGACAGGATGATAGGTTTACAGAATATTGGCGGGGAGAGGAAGGATGGGACTAGTTCTTTCAACTCAGCTCACTGCTCTTTCTACCACATCATGCTGCCTTGGTCCATGAACCCCTAGGTTAAAGGGCAGAGGAAGACTTAGCATCTGCAGGACTTGTACTGTATCAGCCTCAGGCTTGAGCATCTTACATGAAACAAATTCCAAGATGACATTTATTATGTTTGAATGAACATGTAAAAGTGACACTCAGCTTGAAGGAGACTGTTATAGTCATGAAAAAGGTAACCATAGATGAAGTTCAATCTGTTTGAGATGCCATGAGAAAGGCACCATTTTATGTGAAACATTATTATTACTTTGAATAATATCATGTTTGTTTCAGTGAAAGTGATCAACCCTACATCAATTTCTAAGTATCTATTCCTCTAGGTATAATTTGAAATATTTTAAATGAAATTTATCTTAAAATATTAGAGTCACTTTTATTTTTTATTAGGTGTCTTACCAAGGTCCCTTCCACAGGCAAAAATCAAAGGACTTTATATTTTTCTGCACTGATGAGATGCATATTTAAGACATTACTGGAATCTGAAATGCTAATGACTCTTAAAGAAACCTAGCCCAGATAAAAGGAAAACCATAAAATATTTTTCTCATATTAAATATATGGTATATATCAGCTTTTTTTCTTACAATTAAAAAACTCAAAAATTGGTTTGTGGGGCTGCAGTTTTATACTTGATTTTGGAACATGTTGTAAAAAAGGAAGATGAACCATATGAGTGGCTAAATTGAATAAGACTTGGGAAACTATTTTTAGAGAGTAAGAAACATTTGAAAGCATAAACTAAATGTTTCCTTTTTTAAACATCTGGAATGCTAACATTTAAATCCTCTTATTTGGAGCAGTGTGATAGGAAAGAAATGAGCTATAATAATATATTCTTTTGTAGTTTAAGATGAAAAAGACCCTATTGAACCTTCCACAGTTGAAATTTGCTCCAAATACCACTCACCCTTTGTGTGTGTGTGTGTGGGGGGGTGGTTTGGGGGCACACTTGTTTGAGAGAAATCTAAAGGTGGAGATAAATAAATAAAAGAATAAATAAATAATAAATCTTAAAAAAAAGAAAAATTCATTTTCAGTTTTAGGATTCCTAGGTAATACTTAAATATCACCATAGACAGGCCAGAGAGTGTATCTGCTGTAGCCTAGGCTCTAGCCATGATACCTTCTTGTCTTCTATTTCTATGGTGATCGATTATTTTATGCATCGAGTTTGCATCATATCCCCTCTCTAAAGGGGGTAGAAGGTCAGATATGAGAAAAAAAAGAGTGAGGCAAAAAGGCTACATTTTTAATGCAGCAAGATCTCTGGTTTTTAATATGTCAATTGTGCTATATAATTATTCTTTTCCCTTTTATTTTTTCAGTATTTGAATTGCTACCTTCATCATGGCTCTCTGTAAAACTAAATTCACTAATGGTTTTCATGGAATTAGGGAGTTATATACACTCACTAAATTTAATCTGATTCATTGTAAATAAACCACCTTGTATGAATAGTATATTCTCCTGAACATTCTTATAACAAGTTGTTTCGAAACTCAAAATTACCAATGGTAATAACATCCATAATTAGTTCTCTACAACTTATGTATTATATAAGAAAAACCGGTAGAAGGATTAAAAAAAGGAGTCCTCAACTGAATTAAATAAGTGAGAGATAGAACAAATTATAGTACTTATGCTTGGAAAGCTATTTTTTCAGCTTTTGAATTTTTGAGTTAGGGCATGATTAAGAAAAAACAACGCCTACATACCAGCATACACAATGGATTTTAGTTAGGGAAATTGGTTTTAGCAAAAGACAATTGGAAATAATAATTTAAAAAACTCCTTTCTCTCTGCTACTACTTTACTCACATAGCAAAACCCTAGCCCTGTTAAACATAATGCTCCACCTACTCCTCTCCTGCATAAGCAGCAAAGCTAGCTGAGAAAAAAACCACAGGCTGATCTCATTATAAATTGAGAAATGTTCACTGGTCATATCTTAAACTTATATTTTCTGGTCTTACAGGGGCCTTTGGCAATCCTACTCCATATCCCTAGCCAATTTATTCTGTCTCAAAATTGATAAGTCAGAAGAGAACTACTTTATCTTCTCACTACCAAGTCTACCTCTATGAACTATGTCTTCTCTTCCTTTTTACTGGATGAGCCATGTTCCTAAATAAGGCTGGCTCCTCCACTTGCACAATGGATTAATTACCTCAGGATCATTCCAAGTCTTCACTTCCACAGTTAACCTACCTTTCTAAGGTATCTTCAGTTTCTACCTTTTACTAGGTCATTCTCATCAATGTAAACACAGGCTATAATATATTTTAAAAAATCTTTTCTCTAGGCTCTACATTCTAATTGTTGCCCCATTTCTTTGTTCTCCTTTGCAGTAATACCTTCAAAATGCTATTATGTCTATACTCTTGTCTCTACCTCTCACTCCCTTCTCTTCCCAACCCACTCCAATAAGGGCTGCTGCTTTATTGCCTCATAGAAACCATTCTAGTCAGAATCTCGAGCATTCTCCTTTGGGCTAAATATAATGGAACGACCAGTTCTTACTCGACCAATCAGTAGCATTTGACAATGTTAACCTGTCTCCTTTCTGAAACATATTCTTCATTCATTAGTATCTGGAACACCATGCTCTCCTAGTATTCCTGTTACATTAGCGGCCTCTCTTAGTCTCCTTCATTGGGCTCCTCTAGCTTTTTCACTTCCAAAAGGAGCCCTAGTCCTTGACATTTTTTCATTCCCCTTCATGATTTCATTCCCCTTCAAGGCCTTCCAGATTTATATCTCTAGCTTTGAATTTTCCTTGCTCTAGACTCTTGTAACTAACTTTCTACTCAGTATCTTCATTTGAATGCCTGCTAGACATGTTAGCATATGCTGTCAAGAAGAGCAGAAAAATAGCCAAAACAATACCTCCCCTTCGCCCTCCAGCCTTCTTCATTTGATAGGTGGCACTAGTATTTATCCAACTGCTCAGGTCAGAGAACCAGGAGACTTTTTTACCCTTACATTCCTCATTAACTCCATCAACAAATTCTCTCAATTCTATTCCTTCAAAACACAGCAAATATTTGGCCTAGTTCTTCCCACTTCAGTTGCTACTGAAATTGACCAAGACACCTGTATCTTTAGCCCAAACTATTGCAAAGCCATCTAAAGTGTCTTGCAGCTTCCACTCTTGTATCCTTCTGCCCCTGACCTTAACACAATATTCTCCACACAGTAGCCAGAGAAATCCCTTCAAAAGGTAAGTCAGAAAATGTTACATACTCTGCTTGAAACTCTTCATGGGCATCCCAGAACATTCAGAATAGAATCTAACTGCCTAAGTGTGAACACCACAACCCTCCATAAACCAGTCACAGTTTCTCTCTCCATTCTCATCTCTTACCATTTTGTTGTTGTTGTTGTTTGTTTATTTGCTCTGCTCTGATCATCTGTTCATCTGATCATCTGCTTCTTAGTATGCCATTCTTGTTCTTGACCAGGGTTTTGCATGATCCATTCTTTCTAAAACACACTCTGCTGGGCTTACTTCCTCACTCATCTAGGTCTTTGTTTAAATGGACCTCCTCGACAGAGGCCTTTCTTGAGCACTTTATGTAAAACAGCTACTACCTATCTCTTTCTCTTCCTTACCCTACTTTACTTCTCTCTATTGCCCTTATAGTAATATATTTGTTAATCAACTCTCTCTTCCACCAGAATGTAAGTTTCATGAGATCAAGATCTTTGTCTTGTTTACTAATGAATCTTAACGCCTAGAAGAGTGTACACTAAAGAGCAGATGCTAAATAGATATGTATTAAATGAATTTATTCATAGTTTTCTCTTTTTTTCCAAAGATTTATTTATTTCTCCCCTCTCCCTCCATTGCCTGCTCTGTGTCCACTTGCTGTGTGTTCTTCTGTGTCTGTTTATATTCTCATTAGGTGGCTCTGGGAACCAATCCTGGAACCTTCTGGAGTGGGAGAGAAGCAGTCATTCGCTTGTGCCATCTCAGCTCCCTGTTTTTCTGTTTCTTATTGTCTCTCCTCTGTGTCTCTTTTTGTTGTGTTATCTTGCTGCGTCAGCTCTCTGTGTTGGCCAGCACTCCTGCACAGGGTGGCACTCCTGTGTGGGGTGGCATTCTGTGTGGGTCAGCTTGCCGTGTGGGCCAGCTTCACCAGGAGGCCCTAGGTATCAAACTCTGGACATCCTATATGGTAGACAGGAGCCCAATTGCTTGAGTCATATTGGCTTCCCCATAGTTTTCCAAGATGTAGACACTGCTACTTAAGAATTTTGAAGGTCTGAATTATTTTCAAAATGTATTTTAATGAGAAGGGAAAAAACATAAATGAATGACCACAACAGCCAAGGAGAATTCTTTGTAAAATGAGAACCTTTCTTAGTGGCAAAGGTAGAGGTTTCCAGTAGAGCTTACAACCATGCCAAGTAGTGAGAAAAGTGAAATTATGAAAGAAAAATTGCATTTGTTTTTTGGATCCTAAAGTGAGCAACAGGGTGGGAAAAGTTGGTTCTACTACAACCATAATCTTCTTACCCCCATGTCTTCTGAATTAGAATTATCACAACTTATTTAGACTTTACTGAAGACTGTGCTGAGGCCTGTTATTGACTCCAGCAAATAAAGCCAGCTTTCCCTCTTCTCTCTCAGCTTTTAGCTTTCTATAGAGTTCAGGTTTTAATGCCTTTTAGCCTTATCCCATCCTGAATTCTAATACTGCTATTGCTACCCCCCACACCCAGTCTCCAATAAGATCACAGCAAGTATACCTTGTGCACAATACCCACAAATGCAATATTTTATATTTCTTACCTGGACTTTATATTCTAAGAATGTATACATGACCATCCTTGGGACAAAATAGCCAGATATGTTTAAAATAATAATTTGGAGAAATGACCATGACTTTTCACTGAGCTGGGAAAGTGTACTAATGCAAATAGAATAAATTAAAGCACATTTGATTTATTAAGCAGTGGATCTAAGTAGTTTATCCAATTACTGTCTTAAATACCTCTCTGGGCACTGCCTGGATATAATTGGGAATAAGAATAAAAGGGCAAGCACCAACATATTAAATCTAAATTGGTCAGTCATTCAAATGAGCAAACCCTTTGTGGACTGAATTGGTCATGATACTGCACATCATCACCCTCTAATGACATGCTAGGACAAATGCTCAGAACGACTCATTCTTTCCATGGTTAACTAGATTGGCCTTGAGCAGCAAAAGGCAACTGGTTTTATTTTGTTGCGGCAGCAGATCAGTGGGAACATAAACTAGCAATGCTAGGGAACAGAAAGTCTACACAGAAAAAGAAGCTCCAGTCATGTACTATACTAAACCCTCAAGTGCCAACTATACTTAAACCCGAAACAATGTAAGTGGTAAATGCTAACATTTTCAAAGAACTGTCTAATATTCATGGCAGAATCTATAAAAGGTGACTTTGAATTATCCCTTCCCAGCAAACCTGTAAAAGTTTTATAAAATATGCTGCAAAAATGACTCACAGTAGATGTAATTACTGTGCAACCTTGAAAACTGATGTAAAAAATTCAGCCGCCAGCATGTTAACGGCCACCTAATATATGGGTTGTTTGATTGGACTCTTTGGGCAAAACTACAAAATTCCTAACCCATTGCTGCTATATATTTTATCAGGGCCAAATTTAGCTACTTTCATTTTTTAAAATGCCATTTTAGACATCACAGTGAATCAAGTCAGTGTTGCCTAATTGCTTGCATACATTACAATCTAATCCAATTCCCCAAACACTAATTTAACTAGTTATTATTTATTTTTATTTTTTGGAACAGCAGCAGAATTCTGATGCTTGAACTAAGAAACTTGGCAAAATCATTGCTTTCTTAACAAAGAACCACAAGAATAAGCAATGAAATTTCCTCCTCCATGTAGTCAGCAGCAGCAACATTTTCCCAGTATTTTTTTTTTCAAAGTGTACTCTTTCTAAATTAATAGTTTGGTATAAAAATCATTCATAGCCCATATTCTATTTTCAATTATATAGGGTACTTTTGGTGGTTTGGAGAGAAAAGCCAAATTTTAGTTGGATCAGTCATATTTTCACTCTGTGCCTTATAATTCCTTGACTGGAGTGATTAGATATATCTTCAGTTTAACAGCTAATGCCAACCAAACATGTCAGCTATTGAAAGATGTCCTATTGTTACAAAATGTTCACTCTATAACCATCATCATCATCATAGGTTTGGTCTTATAGGCTGTCACCATTGGAAAATGGAATATAAATTGAATTTTTGAAAAATTGGTTCTATGCTAATATCATCACAGATGTTTGTTATTTAAATATCCTTAACAACTAATCTTTTAGAAAAGAGCCCGAACCCACTATTTTTTGTAATGGAAGAAATCCACCCTGACCCCAAGATTATTAGTTGGTAAGTTTACATACATAACATTTTCTCCAAAGTGGGGCACAATCCAAAGGTGGGTAAAAGAGTGGGTGATAATGAAATGCCTTCTTCCAGATGAATATTTAGGACGGTCAGGATCACCCAAATACAGTAGTCACACAAATTGAGTTCATCCTTCAGTCTAACACTTTCATTATACATCCACTTTACTTAAATCAAGAGAGAGTAGAGATCGTGTTTTATCTTTGTACACTAATAAATATTTGTCAGATTGAACTCTCAATTTTGGGCAATTGAAATTATGTCTCATCTCATTACATGGTTCACTCTGGCAGGAATCTCCCTTAGATTTACCTAATTTAGGAAACCAAAATTAATTATAAAAATTTTTTTAAATCATATTAAAATGAGCTAAGGAAGGGAGGATTGGGGATGAAGCTTTTGAGTATATGAATAACATTAAAGGTTCTCTTCTTTTTACAATTCTAAATTCCCTAAGTACAGGTATTGAAACTCAAATTGTTCCACACAATTTATTTTGGTACCAAATAAATATAATTATAGATGTACAAAATTGAATTTGTCAGCACTAAATTCAATTTGTCTTGAGGATTTCTATATCCTGGCCAAGTCTTAACTATTATACATTCCATCTCAATTAATTTTGGGGTAAAGTTTCATATAGTAACAAAAACAACCACACTGCTAAGTGAAACATCAAGAACTATAGACTGGATTTCATAATGAACATGCTAAAACTGATGACAATGTACAAAATTATTTTACCTTTGAAGAAAATAGTTAAGAATGATTTTTCCAGCTAAAAAATACTAACCACACAAGTACAAGATCTTGCTCGAGCCTCTATTTATGTTTCACAGAGAGTTGAAACATACTGATGCTCCAATTATAACAATGAAGAATGCCACAGGAAACCCTATCTTCACCTTGTTCAAAGTTCTTTAAAAAAATGAGGAATGCTTGAATTCTGATGTTAAGGATCACAGTAAAATGAACATTGAAAAAGGTCAGATTACAGAACTTTTTTTTTCCCTAAAGGGCACCCCATCATAAAAGCCTGCTGCCCTGGGTGATAGTCTGGTAAGAAATGCTGGGGCATGCTGGAGGTTGAAAATCCTATCACTCCTTAAAGAAGTAGGGAAGAGGAGCAGAAGGGAGATACAACCTCATTTTGCAAAAGGCAATAGAAGAAAGGTTCTGATCAAAGAAGGAAATATTTTCCAGTTTTTAGAAGTACTAAGGAGCAAGAAGGGTTAAGAGTGTTAAGGGGAGGTAGAGTCCCTTCAACTGTCTCTACTTCCATATATGCCTGGATTAAGGAATCTATTTATACAGATAAACAATAAAACTATACATATCTTTAAAAAATGTTTTAGAATTTTTAGACAGACAAACTCCTATTAAATAAGGACTGTGATAGAGCAAAACCTCAATTACACCCTTTTTAGAGCGACTCAGAATAGCAGTCTCAGAAGAACAGCAGCAGCAGCAGCAACAACTTGCAGTGGTACAAACGCACCAATGAAACAAAAATGCTTTCACATACATCATCACAGTTGATCACTATCAGCACCCTAAATGTGGACAAGGTTAGTAAGCATTTCCATTTACAGAAAAGAATGTTGAGGTTTGAAGAAATTGCTACTTGTTTTCAAAAAGATGTCTGTCACTTTTTATGAAAAAAAAAAAAAGATGTTTGACCAAATTAAAAAAGAACATCCATCGAGATTTCAAATGTGTTGACAATAGCCTATACTAAGAGTTATATCTTATATTACATGGTATGCTTTCTGTTCCGTACCTGGTTACATCTAGTATTATTTTTTATAAGACAGAGAGCTCAAATACCTGATGCTCTGCTTCAAAACCAAACATCTGTCCACCCCTAAAATAGCTTAAGGGATTGGGTCAGAAAATGATCTCTAGCTCAGCCTTGCCCCAGATTCAGAACACTTTGCAGTAATCTACAATGCTTCCATGAAGGAAAGAAGTCATCTTCTCTGAGCTGTTCTTTTCCTGATAACTTTGTGAACTGCATTGATTGCTCAACTTGTGATAGGATTGTGGATAATGGAAGGAGATAGAAGCTGTTAAGCATAATGACCCTTTGGGTTTATCACTGGGTACTAATTTTCCCATCCTTTCAGATGCCACACTAAGTTCATCCCCAAATGAATGGAGTTTGGACCTGAGGATCCAGTTGTAATTCTCTTGCAGGAGACTACTCAGAGAAACAATGCCTCTATTATGTTTGCTGAAAGACAATGGAATATTTAAAATGCTTCTGAGACAGAAAGGATTTGATTAGGGTTAGTACAAAATTCTTTTTGCTGATTTTTTACCCATTGACTGCACAATGTTTATTATATGCAAGGAACTGTAGTAGGCAGGGGAAATGCTTGAAATAAAAATCTGATAATAATTTTTAAAAGTTTTATTTAAAATTAAGATTCTTCATATAGCCAACAACTTTGCTCTCCAATGTTTAACACTGGAACACAGGAACCAGCTTATACTTTATTTTCTTCTGAGTGAAATAATATTATCTTGTAAAGGAGAAGAGAATATTTAATCATAAACTTTATAAAGAAGATTGCCTGACTGTCGCTATGTGAACTTTCAATATATTGTGTCCAGGATATGCGTGCAGTACTATTTCAAGTCCTCCTTACTGATAATTTAATGCTGCCTCTAAATTTAATGCCTATTGCCTTTTCACCAGAAAGCAGTTTTTACTGATGATAATGATGATGGTCATTAGGGCCTTGGAGACTTTTAAAAGGATCCAAGGATGAATGAATAAATAAAAACCATGATGACTCATTCTGCACCCAATGCCATTAGTATAATGCACAGCTCAGCACAGTTTGTCTCCTCAACAAAACTACACTATTTAAGTATATGCTAAATTTCTTTTTTTTTAAACAAAAAGAGTATACTTTAGTCAAAGAATATTATGAGATTGTGGAATGTCAGCAATCAAGTTGGGAAACTGCAAAAAGGAAATACATTTTATCAGGTTAATTTTCTTTTCTTCTCTGAAACCAGTTCTGGTAGAATTACAAGCTTCTGCCAGGCTTCATGTTCATTCCTTCCTTTCTGAATGAGAGGAACCTGTTCTCTGCCACATATTGCTTGTTTTATTTTGTTTTAAATCTACTAAAGAAGGTCAAATTGAATTTCTTTCTAATAGTGGGGGACATAGGATATGGGTATCTTAGATCACCATCTTTTACATTAGTTAAAATTAATAGGGGTCAATCACTATTTCAGACTCATTTATCAAAATGTAAATGCATATACACCTGCCATTAAAATACTAGTATACAGGTAAAAAGAGATATGTTCTGAATTATTTTTATGAAGACATATATAGTAAATGTTTCCTCATAACGAAGTTGTCACAGGGCAGTGTGTTATGGTCATTTATGATGCATTTTATTTCACAAATGATTGAACTGTGGAAAATCCTAAAACTAAAAAATGATTTCAGCTATGTTCACTAGACACTGGGTTTATTAGTATAATTTCTGTTTTTTTTTTCCTTTATGAGCCCCTTTTAAAGCCATTGATAGACTTTCCAATGACATTGGTAGTAAGCAGCTACTTCTCTATTTTTCATGGCTCTATTTTCCTTTTCTTCTTTCAGTAGAACAATGAAAAGAATGCTGAACCAGAACTCAGATAATGAGGACTCTATAACTGACTATTTATTAAGAAGCCAGGTGACTGATCTTGGAATGGTTACTAGAACCACCTGTGATTTGCTCACATTCCCATGATATAAAGCTGATAATACAACAGGGTTTTTGTGACATAACTATTGTTCTGTTTAGTCTGTAAAGAAATAATCACCCCAAAGACCTAAAGATAAAAAGTTAGCTATAGAAAGCTTCTTGCTTTAAACAGATTCAACATCTTAAAATCTGTATTTAAAGAAAAGATAGCTTTTACTTTAGAAATACTTCATATAGAAAATAATGCATTTATTTTTTAAAATTTATTTATTTATTTTAAAAAGATACTTAGATTACATAAAATGTTACTTAAAAAAATTTAAGGGATTCCCAGATGCTCACTCCTCACATGTTTCACCCTTTCCCACAGTAACAACTTCTTTCATTAATGTGGTACATTCATTGCAATTGATGAACCCATTTTGGAACATTGCCACTAAGCATGGATTATAGTTTACATTGTAGTTTACACTCTCATTCAATTCTGTAGGTTATGGCTGTATATATAATAACCTGTGTCTGTCATTGCAATGTCACTCAAAACAATTTCAAGTCCTGAAAATGCCCCCATACTATACCTCTTTGTCCCTCTCCCTGACTTTAGCACCTCCAGTGGCCACTGTCTCCACATCAAAGATATAATTTCTTCCATTGCTAGAATCACAGTAAGTCTATAATAGAATACCAGTAACTCCACTCTAGTCCATATTTTATTCCCTAATCCTGAGGATACTGGGATGGTGATGCCCACTCCATCTCTAATTGAGAGGGGGCTTTAATCCCATATGGCTAATGGATGGGACTCTCTTGCTTGCAGTTGTAGACTCTCTTGGTTCCCTGGTGTGGTGGTTGTCCATCCTCACTTCCTTGTTAGTTGTCGTGGGTGAGTCCAATGAACTGGAGAGTAGGTATTACAACTCTACTGAGGTTCGGGGCCAACTGGCACATGCAAAGCCCAAAGATTCAAGTTTCTAGGACATACATCTACCAACTCAGCACCAACTATAGGTTCAAATAAAAGGGACAGAAGAGGCATGTGTAGAGAAGTCATATCTGAATCCAACTCTGTCACACTTGGGAGTACAACCTCCAAAGTAGGGCCCACTGGTGAGGTACCAATCTCTGGAGCTATCTGCCATGACCATAAGACCTGGGTGTCTCCAGAGCCCTTAGGAGTGCCACTCTTTGGGGTAATATCTACTTTGGCAGTTGGTGAGATCCTACGGAGATGTGTGTAAGCATTACCTCTGGGAAGACCTCCCGACTCATTTTGAAGACTCTTAGCCATGTAATTCATTTGTCTTTACCTTTCTCCCCTTTTATCCAAGGTCCTTTTCCAGTTGCATTTCTCATTGGTGTTTGGTAATAATCCCTCGGTGCTAGGGACACTTGTCCCCTGGAGTCATGTCTCATGCTGGGGGGAAGGTAATGCATTTATATGCTGAGTTTGGCCTAGAGAGAGGCCATATTGGAGCAACAGGGAGGTTCTCAGTGTAACCCTTAGGCACCCTACAACACTAGGCTACATTGCAACTTCAAGAACAAAGGTTCATTAGGATAGTCATAAATATCAAGGGCTCTTCAATAGACACTAGTCATTGTTCCTGTACTTGGGTGATTGTTGCTGTTCCATTAGAGAATGTGGCAGAGCTCCCTAGGATGGGAATTCAATATTCTTTCCATTGTTGTGTGAATTTCTACCCACTGTGGCAATGCCCCATGAAACCTGAACATATTTATATACATTATATGCATGCTCAGGTGAACTTCCTCCCATGTATTCTCTATCACCAACACTCCGCACCACTGATCCTCCCCTGCCATAGTTGTAATCCTTCTGTGATCCAAAACTTCTTAAAAAATAAGGCTAAAAATATCACCAAATACAATTATTAGGAAAATGAAATAATGATAGGTTTAAACATAAGAAATAAAATACATAATAAGTTAGAAAAACTAAAACTAAAATAAAATTTAAAAATTATGATATTAAACAGCTTACCTTTTGTATACTTTGGCATTTCATAAAGACTTTTATGAGGAAAGAAGACGATTTTATATCCTAAAATGCAATGTGTCTTGAATATAAGAAGACCATTCTCCTAACAACCATGATAGATACTTAGATTTGCTGCATCTAGCTATAATGGTTTGTGTAAATCAAGTCTGGGAGTAATCTACTTTAGCCAGTACAGAATCCTGGCTGCAACAACATGATGCTTTAAGCAATTCAGTATGTTAAAAAATGGCAAGTTGGGAAATATAATCTATCCACTTACTTGTCCAAGACTAGAGACTGGGTCTTGTCCTTCTCTCTCCTGTCTTTCTTAACTCCCCCTCACCTCATTCCAAACAGTCACCAAGTCTTGTCATTTCTAACTCCTTAAAAATCACTTAAATATGCCTATTTCTCTTTGTTCCTTTGTTTTTACTGTAATTCAAGCCACCATCATGTTGCTTGGATTTCTGTGAAGCCTCCTAACTGGTCTCCTCAACTTGAATCTTCTGCTTAAATCCATTCTCATTTTAGCCAGAAAAACTTTTCCAAGACATATCTGCCTTATATATGTGTGTGTGTGTGTGTGTGTGTGTGTGTGTGTGTGTATATATATATTTTTTAATCCCACCCCCTTGTGACTTTTTTGCTTGCTCCCTGCTCTCTGTGTCCATTTGCTGTGTTCTTCTGTGTTTTTGCTAGTCTCCCTTTTTGATGCGTCACCTTGCTGAGTCGGCTCTCTGCGGCACCCGTGCGGGTGGCTCTCCACAGCATGTGGGCGAGGCTGCCTTCACAATGAGGCCCTGGAACGTGAACCCAAGGCCTCCCATATGGTAGATGGGAGCCCAACTGATTGGGCCACAGCCGCTTCCCGTTATATGTATATTTTAAGCCTCTGTATGCTTAAAAACATTCAATAGATTTTGATTTAAATTCTACACTCCTTAGTATGACTTACAAGGCCTTTCTGGCCTCTGTTCACTTTGACCAACTCTGCATGCTCTACCTCTCTTCACTGGAGTCACATAGAATTAACAGCAATTTCCCCAACTCTCTGTACTCTAACCTCAGTTTTGGAATTTTCTACTCTCTTGATAAGGAAGGTCCTGTTCCAAATTTGCCTGGCTCAATCATGTCAACATTCCTGGAGGATAGAATTATCTTTCCTTGGAAAGGTCTTTTCTGACCCTCCCACAGTCCCTTACACACCTTGTGCATGCCCTGATCAAATCCATTCAGCAGTCCACAAATATCTGTTTGCTGACTACTCTGTGCTAGGTACTGGTTTAGGTTGTTAGGGTATGCTGCTGAACAGAAACAAATAAAAAATATATGTCCTGATGGAGCTGGCATTCTTCTAGAGTTATCATAGCAATTTATCTCATGGTATTCCTGACTTTCTTCCTCACTTGGTGAAGGCAGGCACTCCCCCGAAATCACTGTATTATCTTGATTGCCACCATGGCCAATCCGTAAACACTTGCTTAATGAAATGAATGAAGTAAGGAAATGGGAAGCAAAGAAATTTCAGTGTTTCTTTTATCCTAGGTCATTATTTTTAAGTTGAGGATAACCACCTAGAAGTGAAAGTACCCAAAGCCTTAATATTAATTGGGAATTTGATGAATAGATATATGAACATTTCTTTAAAATTGCATATTAATCCTTTATCCCTAAAAAAACTTACTTTCAATTAATTGAGTTCTTGAATAAATCCTTTTAGCTTTTAGGCCAATCTGCTCAATTTCTGACTAAGAGTCTATGAAGGTAAAACCAGTATCAAATATAAAAATATTACATGGTGTTTTGAAATGGAAAAATAGATGTTTAAATAATGGCATTAAATATATACTTTCCACGGACCTGGGATTACCTGGGGAGAAAGATGTTTTTCTTGCAAATTTAAAATAGCCATTAAATTCCTAAGTTATGCTTCAGAGCTAGAAATAAGAATCTAGAAGACAAGGAAAGGATTTTTTTTGATGTTTTGCAGCTTCATTGATTTTCTTTTTCTCTAGGGAAAAGGAAGACCACAGCAATATTTTGCTTTTGAAAAGAACACATCAGATGAACTTGAAAATTCAGCAACTAGTGACTTTCAAAATGTACAGGAAAAAATGTTAAGGTGACATGTAGAGTTGGGGTGTCTAACATTCAATATGGCCCCACACTCCCTTTTCAAAACAAATATGATTACTATGAGATATTTTTAAAAAATGTTCACTAAAATTTATACTTTTTACTTTCCTTCGCCTGAACATAAGTACCTTTATTTAAACAAGTTTATATTTTCTACCTCCTAGATGCTTTGCGCTTACACAGCTATGCTATTCTTTTTCAAAGCATTGTTGGTTGTTTCATTTTTCTAGAGCTCTCAAGTCTACTTGGTATTAGTGACATACTTTCCTCTGCTTTGTGAGTATGGGTAATAGCCTTTTTTGTATACCAATTTGCTTACAGTGCAGTCTATGCTGGTAATACTGTACATTGCCTGACCTCTGAATGGAAAAATAATAACAAGTTAAAACAGTCATTTTACCTGAAGTCGATAAGGCCATAACACACCCTGCTTTCAATTCACAAGCTCAATTTTCATCCACTCACTCTCGACTTTGAGAGGAAGGAATAATGACAGGTTACAGGCACTTTATTTCAAAATTCACTCACAAAGTTATTGACAAGCATTTTTCACAGAAACAGTTCTTCTCTCTGACCCTCATGAGCTGTTTACATGAAAAATGCTCTTCCTTGTAGATTAACGAGAGTGGAACCTAATTCCATACCAAACATGTTGCAATTGCTTTAGCATCTCTGTTTTTGATATGGGAACAAAAATAGGGATAATTTGCCTCAAATTGCAGTCACTTCAGTCATAATAAAATATCAGAGAGTACTGTTTGCTTTCAACTTTCATTAGGTAAGCTGGGACTGTTATTAAGGTACCAACACATAAATGTTATATTAGCACTTAACAGAAGCATAGCATTCTCCTCGAGGAGATAAATTCTACCCTTGTCAATATAATTCCACACCAAGTGCCGTAAAAGAGTTTGAAAAGATGAAATAGTGAAGCTCTGCACTAGAGGAAAAGAAATACCCTGTTCATTCAAGCTTAAAGGCCATTTTGTTGGCCCAAGGTGCTAGGGTACTGTTAAGAAAATAAGTCTAGAGAAATTCTCTTAGGTCAAGTCAAACATTGAGATAAACCTTTATACATGTTTTCCTTAGCTGAGGTTGCTAAATAAGTTACTTTAAATTTCTACAGGCCTTCAACTGGCAATTCAACTGTAGGAAGAAATATGAGAATTTCAGACCATGATGGCCAGATAATAATCAGTGACCAAATGATAATCATCCTGTATAAATGACTATACATGGAAATACCCACATATTCCATTTTTTAAAAAAAGTTTGGTAAGCCCTTTTAAAATGTAAGGTATTGTGCATATCATGATGATGGAGCTGTTAAAATTAAATCTGTGTATCTTAATTCTTATCACAATGTCTTTTAGATACTCTTAGAATAACTATCTCCAGTTTAGGTCTAAGAAAAGTGCTGTTGCATTACAGAAAGGAGGACTACCTAGTCAAACAAAATGGAAAATAAGGAAGGGCGGGGGGGCATCTAAAACTTTGTTATCACTAGACCTAAATTTGCCATCTTCCATCTTTTTTCCTAGCTTTTCCAAATTCTTTATTGTGCCATCATCCCACAATTTTAAGGTCTGTTAATGATCTATTAACATTTGGATTATTTACCAGCCTTAATTGCATGAAAATGTCTATACTAACTACCAAATTCAGGCCATATGCTCTTCAGGTGACATGAAATATAAAAGTGACTATTGTTCTGCATTTCTAAGACATATGATTTGAACATGTTGGGGAAGAAGACTGTTTGGTTTAAATATGTTGGTAGGGTTGAATGTTTCTGTAGTTGCCAATTTGTGTTGTTATTACACTAATCTGGGAAATCATCATCAATCTGCCTTTACCAGAAGATTAACTGATTTCTATCCATTCCTCCTTGTATCTCTTGCATTATTGTGATCCTGAGAATAGAAACCTGTAGATACTTGCTGTGGCTGGACTTTAGGGAAAAGAGGTATTAAGTACGTTTTTGCTGAGATTTCAAAGTTATAGGTTGAATAGATATTCACTTGCACCCATGTTTGATAAGGGTAATTTGGAGAAAGACAAAGTATATTCACAAATGAAAATTGCTCTAATTTGCACTGAATAAAAGAAACCTCAGGGCCTCCTTTCAACTTTTGGTTGTGCTCTGAAAAAAGACATACACATATACATTTTCCACCCAGTGATTTCTTCAATGTCTACTTTACTTTCATGTAAAAAAATGTATCTTGTCCTTTCAAATCAATACTTTAGTAAACCATTTTACCATATATTTCTTATGCCTACAAAGAAATGGGCATTAAAAACAATTTCTTCCCATCAACAGATGAATGGATAAATAAAATGTGGTGTATACATACAATGAGATATTACTTAGCTGTGAGAAGGAATACTGTAGTAACACATGGGATAACATGGAAGAATCTTGAGGAACTTATGTTGAGTGAAGCAAGCCAGGCATTGAAGGACAAATACTACATGACCTCTCTGATATGAATTAAGCAAACCAAGCTATCTCAGAGAACTAGAGACTGGAAGATAGGCTTATAGGAAATAGGGGGGTGGGGAGAAGGAAGGTTGTGAGCCAATGCCTACACAGGCAAAATCTATGCTAAAGTGGAGGTAAGTAGTTGTGCAGTAAAGGGATAAGACTGGGACATAGGGATACTATTGGGTGGGGCTTTGTAGGCTTGAGGGTCTAGGGTTGGGAGAATGGGTCAGATGGTCCATGGAATTGGGGAAGGGTTGGGGGGGAGCAGGTAAACATGGGAGATTGTCAGGTATGTGGTTGAAACTATACTGTTGAGAAAACTCTTAAGAAAATATAATAAGGAAGGGTTGCTGGTTTAAGGTGTTTGATGGGGGGCTTCTGGCACAGAGTACACTAGGACAGGCTTCTAGGGAGTGTGTGAGTGCTCATCTTGTCATAGTGCGTTATATCAGTGGGTGGAGACCCATTTAATGAGTGGGAAGGTATTATACCCCCATCCTGGGGAGCCTGATGTTCTCAAACAGAGAGGACGGTATTTTCAAGGGCATGGGTGGCTCCCAGTGGGGGAGGACAGACTAGTGTATAAAGTATCAGAATGTGACAAGTATCTATGAATCTTGTCCTTCAAGCAGTGGAGCTTGGCTGTCACTGTGGCTCCCGAGGGGAGGGGGAGAGAGGAATAGAATAGATGGAAGAGTGGGTAAATGGGGGGCAATGGCAGTGTTCCACAGGATCATGCAATGATGGATACAGGCCACGTTAAATTTCACCAAAAATTTATAAAAGTGTATAGTCTAAAATGTAAACTATAATGCAAACCATAATGTAATCAAAAATTTATAAAAGAATACAGTCTAAAATATAAACCTTAATGTAAACCATAATGGAATCATGGTTAGTAGCTATGTTTCAATATCTGTACATCAGTTGTACCAAAAGTAACAACCACATGTAAAAAGATCATTGCTGGGAAACGGGGAAAAGGGTTTGATGTTGAGTATATGGGAGTCCCCTATATTGTATACGTGACTTTACTGTGACCTAAATTTTTTTTGAAGACATAATTAAGAAATAAAAAAAGAGATAAGGATGTAGACACTGAGAAAGAAATGGAAGAGATTGCCTTCCCACTGTACATACAGGGCAACACCTATTATAGTGATGAAAAGCAAAATGTCAAAAAAGAAGTTTTATGATAGGTTTCATTTTTTAATACTCCAATTTATTTTTATCTTATTTTAGTTTTTTGAAATTATCATGTATTCTATTTCTAATCATTAAACCTATCATTACTATTTCATTTTCCTACTAATTGAACTTGACAATATATTAGGCTTCATTTTTTAAGAAGTTTTGGATGACAGAGGGGTTCAGCTATGGTAGGGGAGGAGCACTGGTGTGGGGTGTCATTGATGGGGGATGCATGGGTGGGAGGGAGTTCTCCAGGGCATGCATATAAGGTTTATAGATATGTTCAGATGTTTGTTGGGTATTGTCATAATGGGTAGTTACACGCAACAACTGAGGGAGTACTGAGATCCCATCCTGGGGGGCTCTGTTGCATTCCCCAATGGAACAGCAACAATCCCCCAAGTGCAAGGGCAAGACCAATGAAGAAGGATGGTCCAAGATGGACCCCTGATACTGATGACTATGTTTTTGAGCCTGTGTGCTTGAAATTTCAACCAGGCCTAGAGCTTCAGGGTACCTAAGAGTTACCTCCTGAGAGCCTCCATGTTGCTCGAATGTGGTCACTCTCTAAGCCAAACTCAGCATGTAAATGCATTACCTTTCCCCAGCATGGGACATGACTCCCAGGATAAGCCTCTCTGGCACCAAGGGGGTTATTACCAAGCACCAGCTGGTGATGCAACTGGAAAAGGACCTTGAATAAAAGGGGGAAATGGTAAAGACAAATGAATTTTTATGGCTAAGAGACTTCAAAATGAGTTGGGAGGTTATCAGAGGGATCACACTTATGCAAGTCTCAACAGGATCCCAGAGACAGCCAAAGTAGATACAACCCCAGGTAGTGGTGCTCCTCAGGGCTACAGAGACACCCATAACCTACAGTCATGGCAGATGGCTCTGGAGTTCAGTACCTTGGCAGTAGGCCCTACTTTGGAATTTGTGCTCCTGAGTTTGATGGAGTTGGACTCAGATGTGACCTCTCTACACATGCCTCTTCTGTTACTTTTACTGAACCTGTGGTTGGTGCTGGGGTTGGTGTATGCTCTGGAAACTTGAATCTCTGGACTGTCCATGTATCAGATGGGCCCTGAACCTCAGAAGAGTTGCAACACCTACTCTCTGGTTCATTAGATTTACCTAGGTCAACTAACAGGGAGGTGAGGATGGTCAGCCACTACACCGGAGAATCAAGAGAGTTGACATCAGCAAACAGGAGAACCCTGTCCATCAGCCATGTGGAATCTAAGCCCCCTCTCAATTTAGAGGTGGAGTGGACATCATCATCCCAGGGTCCACAGGATGGAGGAATAAAATACGGATTAGAGTGGATTTACTGGTATTCTACTATAGAATTATTGTGATTCTAGTAATGGAAGAAATTGTTATCATTGATGTGGAAACAGTGGCCATGTGAGTTTTTGAGGGCAGGAAGATGGAAGAAGAGGTATGATATGGTGGCATTGTCGGGACTTGGAGTTGTCCTGAATGATATTGCAGGGACAAATGCAGGACATTATATATCTTGCCATAACCCACTGAATGGACTGGGGGAGAGTGTAAACTACAATGTAAATGATAATCCATGTGGTGTAGCAGGGCTCCAAAATGTATTTATCAAATGCAATGAATGTGTTACACTGATGAAAGAGGTTGTTGATGTGGGAGGAGAGTGTGTGTGTGGGGGGGGGGGGGGTAGGGAAAGGGGTATATGGGAACCTCTTACATTTTTTAATGTAACGTTTTGTGTGATCTATGTATGTTTTAAAAAAAGACAATAAAAAAAGAAGACAAAAAATGATCATCAATTAAAATAAAACGAGAAAAAAATCTAGTTCAAAAAAGAAAAATAATAGAAAACAAACATAAACATTAGAAAAGAGAACACACTACATATATGGCTGGGAATAATAGAGCATAATAGAATAATCTGAGCAACACTGTGTCAATAAATAATATTTGAGTTAGAAATTAAAAGTTCCTGGAAAAATTAAAAAAAAATAAAAATACAAAATAAAAAACAAAAAAAATTTCTTACATTCCAACCTTCTAAATTTTCCATGAAAAAAATGCAATATAACAAATAAGCATTGCACTTCAGCAACTAATGTATGTAGTTGTGTCAACATTAGTGTTTTCCCAGTGGATTCAGAGGACTGATACTCAAGCCAAACAACTAAGACTGATACTGCCTCCACTGCTTACTGGCTGTGTAGGGGCAGTCACTTAACTTCTCGATTCCCTCATCTGTAAAATGGGATAGTACTAATTCCCGTCACATAGAGTCTTCATAAGAATAATATAAACATTTTTAGATTCAGCTAGCTGGCTTCCTTACATTTGAGTACTGTCACATGTATTTATTTATGCCCATGCTTACATTTGTGTTCATGTCAGTTAACACCTAAGTACCTATTAGCCAGAAGTTCATTTGGCACTGTTTGCAAACACAGAACACTAAATACTGCTATCATTTTTCCTACATCCACTATTTTTGCCCTCAGATGCTTTTGCAAATTATAAAGATAAAACTTCTGCTTTGTAGTAAAAATTCACCATAAGGAGATATCTTAATGGAATAAGGCTTCAGTTTCCTAAGTTACTTGATAAATTGAGATTGTGACTTGACATTAGGAAATGGTATTGTACTGGAGTAATGTAGTACTTTAACTGTCTCACACTAATAGGAAAGGAACAGAGGTGAATTTAATACACAAATGATGCCCCTGTGCCATGCCAAGAAGAGGCCAAATGAAAGCAAGACACTGCACAAAAGAAGATTTTACAATGGTTCACGTAGAAAGGAATAGTGGAAGACTATATATGTCATTACAAGACTTATTGCAGTATATCCAGGCCAACCAGATAAGAATTCAAACCATAGGAGACAGTACCTTTTTAATTTGTTAATAATGATTCACAAGACTCCTACTTTTGTAAGAATTAATTTGCAGGAGCTCATTAGCAGTTTGTAGAAGTAATATACAAGATCTTTGTTAAATGATGTTTCCCTATTAATCACTATTATAAAGAGGACTATTAAAATGATTATCCTTCTAAATAAAGATGTATATATTTGTGGCTAAAATAAATTAATTATAACACATACCACGTTAAAGTAGAGCTTTTAATTATAGTTGTGTTGGTTTTAAAGACTCGATTTTTGTTTTTTGTAGGTACTAGGGCTGGGGATTGAACCTGGAACCTTGTTTGTAGGAAGCTGGTACTCAACCACTGAGCTACACCAGTTCCTGGCTTGGTTTTACTTAACTTTTACATTTGTTTTGGGTCTATAGTTATATAAAAGCTACAGGTAGTAGAGTTCATTGCTAGTGTTATAGTTTTACATGTAAAAGTAGTATTAAAATAAAAATGCAGCCATTGAAATGATGGATATGTTCTGGTAATGGATGACGATGATGGTAGCATAACATTGTGAACACAATTAACAGCCACTGAAATATATCTCAATATAATGAAAAAGGGAAATGTTAGATTGTATATATGGTAACAGAATAAAAAGTTTTAAAAACATCTATGGAACTACAACACAAACAGGGAACCCTAAGTTAAATCATGGACCTTAATAGTACAATTATAAAAATGTGCTTTTATCAATTTTAACAAATATTCCACACCAAAGCAAATTTGCATATAGGGATCCCTTATTTTATGCATGATTGTTCTGTAAACACACAACTTCTCTAATAAAGGAAAAAAAATAATGCAAGCAAACTAGACATCTATAGGAAACTTTTCTTACCTTCAAGGATAAAAGTTTGAGAACTGTTGTTCTAGAGTACCCTGCTTTCCTTTGAAGATTGTTTCTAACCATATCTTTACCAAAAATAATGTGCAATTTTGGCTGAGAAATCTGACATGTTTGGTTTCTATATAAGTATTAGGATAGTATTGTGTGCATAATTATTATTGACAAAGAAAATGATGATATTAGTGAGGATGATTTTGTAAACCTAAAGATGATCATCCTACTCCTCATCAATAAGATGCACACTAATTTATACCAGCCTATTGACAACTTTCATCCAGCTATCGTATGTGACATGAATTTGCAAGTTTCTATCTCAATTCCATCATTTGGACAACAATCTGATTATCTGAGCAAGTTGAGGTGAGAGACAAGGGAAGTATAGAAACTGTTTAAACAGCCAGATTCTATAGCTATACAAATGACATTATTATCTCATTAAGAATAATCTCAAGGATTATTTGCTCTTTGAGTTCTTATTGTTTTTGTCTCAGTGTTCAAGCATAGGTGATAAGCAGTCAGGTAGAGGTAGTTCATTAGCTCTTGACTATAATAAAATACTGTTGATGAAATCTGATTGTTTTCAAAAGTTACACATCACTAAAACCTTGGCACCTTTCAGTGGACCAATGAAGTCTTCAATGTAGAAAATATCATTATATCTCTTTGATAAATATAAAGGATATTGGTACAGAAGCACAATGCAAAACAGAAAACATACTTTTGGAAGTGGTAGCCCACATTAGAGAAAGAACTGAAACTGAGAATCAACTCCAGCTTTACCACCTGAGCCTCTGCCCTTGAATTGATATTAAGTAACCATATCACTCATTATAGCCTTTAATCTCCCTGGCTGATAACCTTTTAATTTTTAAACAGCCCTACTTTACAAATCATATCCCCTTTTCATGTGTTCTCTCAGCTAAAGAATTAATTTTGCAAGCAAAACATCTAAACAGTAAGCATAATAAGAATGGAACAGGTTAAAGCTCATTAGCAGCAGGGAGCAGATGTAGTAAAACTCTGCCAGTTCCCCTACATTTCCTTCTCAGCAGGGACTGGGCACCAAGCTGCGAGTTAGTTCTCTAGCACAATGCCTGGCTGCTGTTTCAGCAATTGTACCTTCCATTGATTCAAGTGTAATACTAAGAATTCACTTTGATTTTTGATTTTTCTTTGCAATAATAACGTCTAAAAGGACCCTGCAGAGCTAAAATGTAAAGGCGAGCACAAAGTGCCAGCTAATCAGGAGACTATAAAAATGTAATTGATAAGGAAATAATTATAGATTATAAAGTCATTTTATCTTTAAAAATATTAACTTCTTGACAAACAAAGGGTCCAGTGTCTGGATGAAATCAGTAGGTGCTTAAGTTAAATTTCCTTGCTATATCATGCTATATCTCCCATGCAGAATAATGATTGTTACAGGATAGGTAAAATATAATTATGTAAGGACCAAAGCAATAAATTGATTATGATATAAATCCAAAGCAAGTGAATTCTGTTCCCCAAAAACACCATCTTAAATTACTAAGCTGGGATTTCTTCCTTCATACACTATGTTGAAATCCAATCATCTTTGAGGAAATATAGCAATAGCAATTAAATTAAGGTGCCTATAGATATGAATATTAGCAAGGCCTTATTATAAAATTCTTTCTTCAAGATTAAAATAATTTCCTGGGGCTAAAAGTAGTACTTAGATATGCCAAAGCACTGTTGGAGAGATGAATTATCAATATAAATTCACCCACTAGACTCTGGATGTCCAGGAAAGACGTTAGGACATAATTTGTTTAGAAAAATGAACATACATAGTAGAATACATCCCATGTAGTTTCCAACAAATCAAATTGCAACAGATGTAAATGTGAAAATCCATAAATTTATCTGCTTATTCTTACAACTCTGTAAATTACTCAAAAGCTGATGCTATATGTTTATCTGCTGTGTTTGTCTAGATTTAGTTTTTGTGATGGTTTCATTCAACCAAGTCTAATAGAACACTTTTAAGAATGACATTAGCAATGTTTCAGGAAAACTACTCCAAATCTTTTAAAGAAAGTGAAGTTACTGGGAGAATGGAAATTTTAAAGTTACAGGGAGAGTGGAAATTTTAAAGTTACTGGGAGAGTGGAAATTTTAAAGTGAAGTTACTGGGAGAGTGGAAATGCACATTTTTGAACAGTCTGGGCTACTGAAACTCATAATCCTTCCACTGAAAAGCAATAGGATTGGCTTCAAAGCCTGGAGCAGGGCTAAATCTACAAGTATGGGTTCAACTTTCCCATTTATGAAATTTCAAATGGCAACATCAAGAAGATCATTATAGTATGAAGAAGTTGACCTCAAACAAAGTCCATCTACCACTAAAGTTGATTGTTCTGAATTACTTGATCCAGTTCCCATTTTAAAAGGAGGAAAGTTGGTTTTCCTGATATGTTTGTTTTAATAAACATATTTGTGCAACTGTAAATGCTACTAGGTCCTAAAAGGTTACGTCATTCAGATCACACCTTTGGGAATTTGGGTTTATTCTTCAAACTCAATAGGTTATAGTTAACATCAAATGTTACAGTAGGGAGTGGATGTGGCTCAAGCAGTTGAGTGCCCACCTCCACATGGGAGGTCCTGGGTTTGGTTCCTGGTGCCTCCTAAAGAAAAAATAAACTGACAACAAGCAGACGACGAGCAAAAACAATGAGCAAACAGGTGAGGAAGCCATCTTGGGGTGGGGGTGGGAAGTTATGGTAAGTAAAAGGGGAGCAGGGATAGCTCAGTGGTTGAGCACCTGCTTCACACATACAAGGTTCTGGGTTCAATCCCCAGTGCCTACTAAAAAAATGTTACTGTGACAGTCACCTAAGACCTGTAGTATGTCCCTAAAGTGTACATATGACAGTGGGTCACTTTGTGGACTCAGTATTTTACTGTGCATTTTCAATAGCTATAAAGACAATTGAGCTCCCTCAGCAATCTCTAGCAGAGATACCATGAGCAGTCTAAGGTTATTCCATTACAAGGATAGAATTAAAAGTTTCCAGTGTATTCTGATTTTAGGTGTCTTGCAGAAATTGACTAAGAGAAATAGAACTGAATTGAAAGAGAATATTGGCACAGACATACACGTACCTACATACAGAAAATTCATCTCTAAAGTGGCAGAAAAATCCAATGACTTAAAAAAAAAGCACGCTCTCATATTCTACAGGTAACCAAAATATGGACAACTGTTGACATTGCATCTACCTTTTGGAATAATTTCATATGGGCTGCCTGTCATCCCAAATGAATATCCGGTGATCAAGTGACAGGAAAAGAGGAATAACTACAAAGTCCTTGAAAGCAGTTAGAACATCAGGATTGAAGTAACGCTCATCAAACCACAATTCTGCTGACTGATCATAAATGAGAAAGAGACAACAGCAGGGCATTCAACAAGCACTGGAGTATGTTCTGAAGTGTGATATTTTCAAACAGGGAGGGCAGCAAAATGCTTTAAAATTTCTACTGAGGCAGAGCCTAGAGCAATCTGGAATTAACTGTGGGTGCCTGTGACAGTAGGTGACAGAACAGCCTGGTATGTGGCTATAAGGAGCAGAGTTGTTCTTCAGTAAAAATAAACTTGAGGCTGACTACTGCCCAGACGGTAGAGCTGCAAACAGTGATGGATCTTTCAGGTAGTAGCTTCTACCAAAAAAAAAAAATGACAGGTTTCACATGAAAATTTTTGTGTGCCAAAAGTTTTAAGAATCACAGAATTATAAAAATGTAGAACTGGACACAACCATAAACTTCTCTGTCCAATCCTCTCATTTCATGAAAGAGGAAACTGAATTCTAGAAAGGTGTGTCTTGCTCGACAGTCAGAAGCAACAGTTAGCACTTGAAATCATGTCCATGCTGTCTGTTCCAGCCATAAGCCCTACTCAGAGTGCAGTTCAGAAGCATCATCTCTAAAACAGAGGTGAACCTCTTAAACTAGAAGACGGGCTTGGGAGGGAGAAGAGTCAAGGTGTGAAATCAGTACACTCAATTAGTGAAAAATGTCATGGGATTGTTAAATATCTGACCCTGAAGATGTCTTTACATTTCTAATCTAGTCCTATGATTTTTAGTCCACCACAAGGGATATTTTGAACTTGAAGAAACCTCAGAAGTCAATTAGTCCAGCTCTTTCATTTCAAGGAACAAGAGCTCTTAAAGCCATTTTCACGTAAATGGCCCTCTCTACTCTCTCTTTAAACACCTTCACTGATGCTTGTGGCAAGTTGAATGATTGAGGCTACTAAATCTTCTCCAGAATTCCCACGACTTCTATTCTTACAGTCGAGCTGTGCATTTATAATGATCAGTTGCCCTTATTCCAAACCTGAATATGCCAGTTGTATATGTAATTGACATTATATGCTTTTAATAAAATATTCATAAGCCTATAGAATATGAATGTGAAGCAAAATAGAGTTGTCTATAAACTTAAAATTGAATTCAGCTTAAGTTGAATGTTTGGGATAGGCTTTATAAAAGCAAGCTGTTATTAAAACGTTCTGTCAAGGTAGATGTGAAAGACTGAAAAAAATGTTAACATATAGAAAAGTTATGTACCCAGTTAACTTCATAAGTGTCTTAAGTTCTTGTTCCATTAAGAAAAAAGAAAAGATAAATTATAGATAATGTATTATGAGTATTGTTTACATGAGAGATAATACCCAACTAAGATATGCAGAGACAAAGCCAGAGCGCTGCACCAAAAGATCAGCAAATTAATGTACATTTATAAAGTGTATTAGGGCATGTATAGTTCATTTCTAGATAATTCCCTGGTTTAGTAAACTCTTTTCAACTACAGGTCCTGATCATATCAGATAGAAGAGTATCCATTACTTGGCTAAATTATATAGTTGAGATGTCAGAATTTTTCACTTACAGTGCATAAGAGATGATTTGGGCCTAAAACTTAAAAGAGTTTGTCACTTCCCCTATAATCAAACTCTGCATTCAGTTCATTAAATATTTGAGGGCCTGCTTTGTACTAGTACCATCACAGGCATCTTATTACATAGTGTAGAAGAAACATGAAACTTGAACTAAGACCCAGGTTCAAAGCTCAGCTCCACCACTTAGAAGCCGTGTGACCTTGAGTTAGTTACCGTTTTGAACCTCAACTTCCTGATATGTAAAGAGAAGGACAATGCCTGCACGACATTGCAATGATGGCTACAGGTCATTATATATTTTGTCAAAACCTATAAAATTGTGTGGTGCAAAGTGTAAACTATAGTCCATGATTAGCAGCAATGCTTCAATATGTGTTCATCACTTGTAACAATGTAGCACACTAAAGAAAGATGTTGTTAATGAGAGAAAGTGTTGGGGGGGGGGAGTGAGATGTGGGAATTCCCTATATTTTTGATGTAACATTTATATAATCTAAAGTTTCTTTAAAAATAAAATATTAACTCAAAGAAAAGGGACAATGATTATATTTACCTCATTAAATTGCCTAAAAGATTAAATGCACAAATATGTTTAAAGGACATAGAATACCTGATACATAGGAGGTGCTCAATAAATAGTTTTCTACAAAATATATCATCTAATTGAATCCCAACCAGAGCAATGATAAGTAGGTACTTTATCCTCACTTTAATTATGCAGTTAATAATAATTTGGGGAGCCTATATATAAACCCAAATCTGTCTAAAGCCTGTGTTTTTTCTACTACAGGAAGTTGTCTCATTATGGTCTAATTTTGAGTAGGGATCAACATTGAATGATTTATCCAGAATGAGTTGCAAGTGCCTCACTTTAAACTGAATAAATTGATGTAACCGCTGAGCATGAATTTGATAGGTTGCTTAGTGGTATCCATATACATGTTGAGGAATAGCTGCCAAATGCAATGGTTTAAATTTCATTAGTGTTTATACTCAGCTGCTTTGTTTTCAATCCAGGTTCCTCTTGGGTCCACTGCTCTAATCATGATTTTTAGAATTTACTATGTTTTATTATTTAACAAGTAGTCAGATAAAGTATTTGATTAGAAGTTTAAAAGGAGGGAGAGGCACGAATGCAGTCCGACTTTTTACCAGTTGTACTTAGAACTCGTGATTTCTGAACTATTTTAGTTCAGTTGTTCTAATTCTTACTTCAAAAAATTGCATTTAAATGACTTGCCATTATTAAACATTTTAGCATTTTCACCAGCTTTATTTCATGCTACACTCCAGTTTTTACATCACTAATCTTGTGTTAGTGCTACAGAGGAATTTGTTTTGGTGCCTTGTTCCCCAACTTTCTCACATTTCTTTACCTTCTGAGAGAAGAAATTATCTAATTTAGAGCAAAGCGAATTGAAAACTTGCCATATTAGTGGCTTTTAGTTCCCTAGGCTTCCATTGCATGTGTTCTTTGCTTTGCCTCAGCCTCTCCATTCCCTCTTCCACTATTTTCCTTCAACCCAACCTCTATACCAGTGAGTCCTCTCCTAATGTAATCCACTCTCACATTATTATTTTTGCCTTTTGAAAGCCCATTCTATGATTTAAGACCCAGGAAATCTCCAAACTGGGAATTATCTTCTTCTGACCCTGGATTCTCTCTCTTGGTTTCGATTTCTCCACTGCCTTTACCATGGCATTGATTATAATTTGCAATATTCTATATTTGCATATTCCTTGGAAGCACCTTTGTAACCTTTATCTCAAAACCAGTTTGTTTAAAATTTTGATGATTTTCAAGATGTGCTATCAATCACGTTTAAAATGACGCAAATAAACAAAAATATAAATTCAATGTAATACGCGGTATTTCATTCTGTGTCAAAGGCATTTTACATCCAACTGATCCAAATCAGCTAAGTCCTCCCTGGAACAAGCCTCTTTCTCTTTTCTCCTTAATGGCTAAGTCCTTTAAGTAGCAGCTCCAGGAAGAGGGATGAAGCACTGTTCTACTCAAGTGGTAATTCAAGCAACCATCAGGTTTGAAGGCCTTCTATGGAAGGTAATATCTGCATTTCACAAATGATATAAATTAAAGGTTAATGTGGATAAGTAACTTGTTCAAGGTCACTAAGAGGCAGATCAAGGATATGAACCAAAGTTCACCTCCAGCCACAGTCTGTGCTCTTCTACAATGAAGACCACCTCTGACAATCACTCTTCCTACTGCTGAGACAGGTGATTTCTGACAAAACTGGTGGGAATAATTTGCATAGCTGATTTATGCCATGCCTTATTCCAGAAAGGATTTAAAGGCAGGTATGAAACACGATCATGTCTCTGTTACAGTGCAAAACAACAGGTTTTGTATATCCCCAGTTTAAGTCCCAGGACTCCTATCTGACAGTTGTGAGAAACCTGTTTCCCCATTAATAAAAGGGAATAACATTATTTAACAACTAGTGCTACTGCTTGAGAACTACAGAAAGCAACATGAGAGCTCCTGGCACAGTAGCTGGTATGATAGTAGGGATCATAAATATTAGTTCCCTTTCATTCTACCTTGTCCTTTGACCCTCATTTACTCCTTTTTAGGTGATAGCTGTCCTCCATGAGGGCTATTTACCCCACACTGATGTTACTTTCCAGTTTAACTATTATTTTCCACGTGTGTGAGCAACTGTAACTGCTACATAGGATGGGACCATTCAACCTGCTTGGGATCAAGCTTGAATACTGGGGAAGTGGATGTGGCTCAACTGATAAGAGTGTCCACCTACCATATAGGAGGTGCAGGGTGCAAACCCAGGGCCTCCTGGTTCGTGTGGTGAGCTGGTCCATGCGCAGTGCTGCTGCATGCAAGGAGTGCCGTGCTGTGCAGGGGTGTCCCCCAGGTAGGGGAGTCCTACGTGCAAGGAGTGCATCCTGCAAGGAAAGCCGCCCCATGCGAAAAGTACAGCATGCCCAAGAATGGTGCCGCACACACAGAGAGCTGATGCAAGATGATGCAACAACAACAAAAAAAGATACAGATTCTTATCCTGCCTGATGGGAATGCAAGTTGACACAGAAGACCACACAGTCAATGGACAGAGAGCAGACAACAGGGTGGGGGTGGGGTGGGGGTGAGAGAAGGGGAAATAAAATAAATTTTAAAAAAGAAAGCTTGAATACTGATTTTTACAAGGTTCGCTGCAGCATCTTGATGTATTGAGATACAGATAACTAATTGACCCTACTTGGTAAGACTTAAATTTGAATGTTTATGGCAACTTTACACAGTCTATATGCATCTGTGACATTGACATCACTCGTTTATTTACTTTCTGAACATTTATTAAGCACCCATTATTTGCCAGGCACCATGCCAAGAACTTATGTGATGATAAGGAATGACTATAAGGTAGGAAAGATTCTTGCTTTCTAGAAACTGCCAATCTTGAACTGGAGAAGGGGGAGTGTGGAGGGTGGAGGGGAAGAAATAAACATGTAAATCAGTGCTTGTAACTCAGGGTGATATGTACTATATTAAATTATATTCAAAGTTCTAACAGACAAAAGAGAATGTTTCACACATTTATAACACTAAATTCTTTATCTTATATCTCAAGGTTGTTATTAATGACAAGGACAAATATAATGTGTGTATTGAGAAAATATATTTATAATCTCTATGATTAATATCTGAAATAGTAAAAATTTTGAGTGAAATAATATCACTGAAGTGAAAAAGAAATTCAAACCTCTCCTTCAAGAACATACAAAGATAGAGAAATTGGGACAGTCACTACATTTAACTTTGCTAAATGATCCAAACATTTAAAAAAGCACAGGGATTTTTCATTTTCATTCAATAAAGAAATAAATCTTATCAGCAGACCAGCAAACCTTTTTATATGGTATAAGGAGAAGCTGAATTAACAATATTTGGCTATTGCTTAACTTCTGCAATTATGTTTAGCAATTTTCATGTGTAAATTCAGTTTCCCATTTTCCCCTCCTTTTTATTTTTGGCTTTCATTTATTAATCTAGATGGTCACAGCAGTTATTCACTGGCAGGAGTGAAGGTAGTTGCATGGAAAGAACCAGAAAAAAGACTCCTTCAAAGAAGGAGTTCATCTTATATATTTGTTAGACGAAGAAACTTTACAGTTGAGTGCTGCAACCAGTTTTTGTGTAGAAATCACAACTAGAGAATGAAATGCATCATCATTTTCAGAATGTATCAGAAAAAATTATTCCACTTCATAGATGATGAACACCAAGAAAGGTTAAGTAATTAGTCAATGCTAAACCAATATGTGACTGGTACAATGACATTCACTTGTGAAAAATACTTTCAGAAGGGAAGACAAAATGCAAGAAAGCATATTGTGATTATGATAAAGCACCAAGAGGGAAAAGGAAACAAACAGACATGGTTGAAACAAGCTTTCAGCAAATGGTTTGTCACAGCTCTTCCTTCAAACTCTTATTTTGATGTTCCATCTTCATCAGGAGTCTAGATTATAATCGACTTTTGTTTAGAGCAGCAATATGACACAGTTCAAATGAAGACTCTGATGTTAGTCAAAGAGAAGGATAAGAAAACCTTGTTAAAAATACTCATTTACTTGTGAACAGAGTTTTTCTACACATTTTTCATGCTGCCCTCTAGGATTCACTTTCATTTATTGCCTCCTAAGTTTCCATATCTTTTATGATAGACTTCTCATTCATGTTGTCCAGAAACAGAAAGAGCCTGGGGTTTCCTGACTTTGGTGCTTTTAAGATAAGCTCTCTTCACTCATTTCGAACAAAAGTTAAAAGAAAAGATAATATATGAGTACAGGGAGACCTGACGCTTGACAGAGGATCTCCCTCTTTCCAGAGAGAATACTCCTTCCTCATTACAAATAAAAGCCCGGAAGTCACTGGCTACCATCAGTCCCTGAAAGCCGATGCTTCCCTGAAACCAGAGGCTTCTGCAAATTATCAGAGCACGCAACAGCCCTATAGTTTCTGAAAGTATTGAAACTACTCACGTCCAATACTAACCTATTTTTCTGGTCATCTCTTTGTTCTAACACAATCCACAGCACAGCTAAATGCACAGCTAAATACATCACAAATTAAAACTATCACAGATGAAACTAGATTATGGTGTTAGAAATTCTCCCAGTATGTGCCTTACCATTCTTCATGCATACTTCTAGATAAGAGGTAAAAATCCCTGAGGCTTTGGCAAAGTTGTCACTTTTAGGGCTACTGTTAACCATTTATTCATGCAATAGGGAGTCCATAATAGAGAATCTAAGCTTAATAAAAAGGGGTTTCTTAAATTCAGTAAAGTTCTGATTACCCATTAGTTGGAGCTCTGTTTTATACCTGCCCCATCCCCCAATTTGTGGAGAAGGGGGGAAGTGAGGTACTTATTCTGGGGAAAAGAAATGACAAGAAGTTGAGGGTAAGAAATTAGCAAAATCCTCCCAAATTCTGGGTAGTCGATCTATAGTATAAACTTGTAATAATGTCTGAATTCGTTACTCTGAAATTCGATGGTGGCTTTCTGCCATGTTCAAGCTTGCTTTATAAGGCAGTTGACAATGTGTTGAAAAGAGGTTTGCTGAGTTATTTGTGTCCTCGCCTCTTTTCCCACACTACCAGCAAGTAAGTTCCTTAAGGGTGGAGATAGTATTGGCATTTACATACAAATTGAATGGACTTGAATTTATAGTATTGTTTCTAAGAAAACTGTATTTTGAGCTCTAAGCAACCAAGTTATAACCAAAATTCTGGGAAATTCTTTTTAGGTAAATTGGTTATTACTTGAAAGTATTACCATCTTCAACTGGTTACTTTTTAAAAATTTATTTATTTATTATTTTTCAGGAGGTACCGGGGATTGAGCCCAGGACCTCATACATGGGAAGCAGGTGCTCCCCTGGATACTTTTTAAAATCAGACATCTCTTTGATAATCGCAAATGAATTACCCACTGTTTTTTCACTTTAAAATTTTTTTTGAAATTATACAATGAACTCATTACCTAGTTACCACTGAAGGTTAAATTGCACTGGACTCTTTCCTTCAAAGGTCCAAACAAAGAAATGCTGGGCCCAGTCATAATAATTCTTGTGAACCTAGTCTTCTTAAATACAAGGAATGTTAATATTATAATTCATGGTATAGCTCTGCAATCTTTAATGGAATAAAATACAGCCAAAACCTCTTCCAGTCGGAAGAATATTGCTGTCTAGTATTGAAATGGATCATTTTAAAAGTTGGAACTAAGTCCTGAAAAGGGAAATCCACAATAAAAATGGCAGCAGTAAAGGGAAAAAGCAGCTTTCATAAAGAATGTCAACATTTCCTTTCATATGGATGCTTCTGCTAAAATATGTTAATCTGATCACTTTGATTTACTGATTTTGCTTAATATTTACCAAAAGCCAGTTGTGTAGAATTTTACATTTCCTAGGAGACATTCCATAGATTTTTAGCGTAACCCAAGATTTCTTCTCCCCATCATCCCTGCCTCCCCAAAGTAAAAAACAAAAATAAAAACACCTTACTAATGGTTGTGGTCAAGGACCCAGGATGATATGAGTGCTATAAAAATGAGACAAGGCAGTAATATACTATCTTTGTAAAATGCAACTAGAGCTAGAAAAAGTGGCAATTGATCTTATTTTACACATCGAAAATGTATACATGCCTGAAGTGTATGCTACTGATTCATAGCTTTAAGATTTTTAGGTACTTCACAATATTATTTTGAATTAAGGCACCTTATCAGACAGTTGCAGTGTTTCACCCAGATAAAACTGAGAATAGCCACATAAAGTCTCTGCTATGTTTCAAGGAAAGATGGTGAAGACCCAAATTACCTCCTCCTAAATGAAATGGGAGAAATTTTTACTCAGATTTCAGCATTATTCACTCATTCTGGTAATAGTTATTAAACCTCTAAAAATAGCTGGGCTTCTCTTGAGCAGCCAGTTTGTTTTTATCCATGGACACTACAGATTCTGTCACTGATTCCATTTCCCTTTTTGCATAGACTGCTAGAAAGCTCAGAGCCAAATATGACAATTAACACAAGACCTCATGGCATGTATTTTATAAAAATCTATCTCACTGCCTGCTGGCTTCTTTCTATTGCCAGTTAACAAACATTTAATGAGCATGCACCGAGATCAGGTACTCTATTTGGGTTTTCTTTTTCCAATTTCCTCATTTAATAAAAAACGAAACTTTTATGTTCTTTACTAACATATCGAAAATAGACTACTAGGCTCCTAATTTTTAAGGGTACAGATTGCAGTCATAAGACCACATGTCTCTGAACTAGAGAATTAACTAGCCTCAATTCCTGGCAAGAAAGATGGTTTTCTATAAATTCCAGTCACATCATATGGTTTGGTGCAAAATGAACTATCTATATGCATGAAGCTAATTGCTTAATAGCCTTACTAACATATGCTTTCTTAAAAATATATATATACACACACATACATACAACAAATGTAATTGGTAGAATCCTTTGCTAAAAGGTCCCTGGAATCTTACCAGAAAATTGTAAGCATACTAAGAAACTTGCATACAAAATTATTCATTTATTCTACACTTTGAGTCAAGTAAAGATAATACTATTTATCTCAGAAAGCTATCTGGCTATTCTTTAATTTAAAAGCAGTTTCCTCAGGTGAAGAAAGGTGAAATGTGTTATTTTTCCTAAAGGATACAAAAGATGTACCTGCCTATACTTAGAAGTCTTTTTTATCTGAAAAATAAAATTCATTCCTATAAATAGTTAAGACTCCAAAGACTATTATTTTAAGAATAATCTCTCTTCTTGACAGAGAGACATACGAAATTTAATACTTTAGTTTTAAAAATCCCTGTCTGAGAATCTAAATCAGAAATCAAGATTAAACATTTCAATTGTAGAAAAATTGTCTCCCTCACAGTCTTACAAGGAAGGCAGTGCCTCTTGTATCAGGGAAGCAAGTACTGTGTCTCAATCATTTCTGTATTCTGAATACTTGGTACAGTGCCTGGAAATTAATACAAAGTCAATAAATGGTATAGGTTCAATAAATAAATGAATGAAGTGATTGAAGAATATTAGAGGCAAAAAGCATCTTAGAGATATTTCTCAAGAAGAAATGGGGCCCCAGTTGGCTAACCTGCCATTTATTTCAACTTCTGACTGGGAGAAAACTAGTAAGGATTAGAACCCAAATTTCTTGACTACTAGACAATAGTTTTCCATGTCACTATGCTATTTTATAATGTAAATCAAGGATGACAGATGATCAAGCTTTTATTTGGAGTTCATGTGTCATGTAAAAAGAATGGAGTAATTCGCTTACTACACAAAGTAAAACAGCTGAATATAGGTTATTTTGGAAGCAGCTATCCTAGGAGAACAGGACATGTCTTAGTGGAAGGCAAGAGGAGAGTGGGGTATATAATGGAAGAGAAAAAAAAAACATGGCTCAAGGTAAGGGCACCAGGAACTGGGGAAAGAAAAGAATTTCTTGTTGCATAAATGTTTTCATATTTTTTTCTATTGACTTTATGAACATTTCCATGTATTTGAAAATTCTTTACTATGTTTAATGTCTATATTCCATTGTATCGCTCTTTTTTCTCCTCAAATTCTAGCCAAATCTCTTACCATCCTTCATTGAGTAATCCATCCTGTCTAGGTTATTGGAATCTTCTTTTGTCATATTTGGTTCATAGAAATACTAGGGTTAATTTTATATTTATCTGTTCCATTCCATTGACGTAGCTATAGGTTCTTGTTACAGTAGTACCATACCATTTTAAATCTTATTGACAGTTATTTGTCTCCTTGTATGTTGTACAGTAGTTTTGTAATTCCTTCCACATAGTGGTTTTGTGCAATTCTTATTGAAGATATTAGATATTTTATAATTTGGGTTATTACCATGAATTTATTTCAATCAAGGTGTCATTGATAGAAATTTAAAAATATTTATTTTGCATTCTCCCATTTTAATTTAAATCTGTTTTTGGTTCAAGTAGCTTTTCAGTTGATTCCCCTGGGTTTTTCTGTGTTAGATGTGTTCAACATAAAGACATATTCATTAAAGGTAGGAATCTGAAAAAGTCATTAATTCAACACATTCCCATTATCTCAATTCAAGATATTCTTCTGAAACAAAGTGATTGAGTCTTGAGCAATTTTAGCTATGATTGAGATCTAAATTGTACTTTACATAATTATGTTACATGAAGACAAAAATTTGGTCTATTTTTTTCTAATATATCTTATATCAATTCATTGTTTTACTGAATTTTTTAGAACTTCTAGAATTATGTTAAATTATAGTGCTATTGGTAGGGACTTTCTCTGATATTTTCCAGGCACATTTGAAAGGCCTTCATCAGACATAAACAATGACTAGCAACTGTATTACTATATCCCTGTGGTACTGGAAAGACCAAGACTGGTGGTTATATAGCAGAACTTCCTTGTTAATCCAGTGAGTTCACCAAATGGAAGACATTCTTTTCTTGAGTAATTCTTAGGGTAAGCAACATTTCTTTGTTTCCCATAGTAATTTCTGGGTTTATTGGAACATTCAAAACAAGTATCCATGCTAGAATTTATTAAACATAAATACATGTCCACTTAGGGTAGAAACCTACATTTGTATTAGAAAATGTTGCATTATTTCAGCCTGTTCAATTGGCCCAACTTACATTCTTCTGAGACAGTGTGACCTAGTCCTGAGCAATCACCAGGTGTGTGTTAGCTCTAAAACAGTTTCAGATTATCATTTAGAGCTCCATGAATTTTATCGACATTTGCATTCCTTTAAAGGATCTTTCTCTATGATCATATGGTACTGTCCAATCTAAGACAATTTCTAAATAAGCTTTTAGTAGCAGGTCATGCAGTGACAACCCAGTTTTCACTCACAGGCTGATCCAGTTTAGCAATTATTATTATTTAAACACATGAGGGGGAGACACAAATAAGCAGCACAAAGAAATAATTTATTTCCTCTTGGCTTTAACAAAGTCAATGTCCTGATAGGGAGAGTGGTGCTAATATACCTGAGCATTCAGTGAGAAAGATGGAAAATCACTTATTGTGCTCAAATAAAAAGACTGCTTCAGGGGAAAACGGAGTCTGGAAAAATCTGTTGTGGGTATATAACTCTGCTGGGTAATTCTTTCCCATGTCTGTGGGCAAATAAATTACTATCCCCTCCCCCCCACACACACTTTCCATTATGGGAATAAAAAGGAAACATTAAGAGGTTTTTAAAAAATATTAACACATACTTCTGATTTTCTGTAGGTAAAAACTGTAAATAGCCTCTCATGGATTTCAAATGTATAATTATTTGATTCAGATGCCTTCTCATATTCTAAAATTCATTTGAGCAAATTGTGTTCTTTTCTGTCAAATATGTCATTAGATGCACAAAAAGAACAATATAAAATCATTAAACAAGGCGTGGTACTCTTTTTCAATCCCACTGTGGAACAATATATTAAAAAGGCAAATTATTTCTAATCCCTTCTAGGGTGCCACTATTCTCCATTTGACCCACATTAAATATTCTCATTACAGTTACTTTAAATGAATCAATTTAATCCCAATCCTAGGGAAATGAAACAAAGCAGCTCTGAGAAGAAAGACCCAAGCTACTGAGTTATTTGAATGCACTGCATGTTATCATGGATCATAAGAGAACTGTATTTTAATAACTCAAATCATTGCACATTCAAAACAATATCAAGCTACCAAATAAATGTCATAAACCTGATAAGGCAGAAGAAATAAACAGAAACATGCATAGTTTAGCAACCAAATTTATGATGGAGTATCACACAATTCAGGTCGATATTTTTCAAAGCTCTTTGCTTTTTCTTAGCAACATAACTGGTTATATTAATTAATCAGTAGGAGAGCATTGACAATAAGATATAGGACTAAGCTATTTGGTAACTGAACAGCACAATTTTTGTTAATGTCAGCCATCACTTTGCACCTTTAAAATTCCACTTTTGCTTTAATTGTCTGAATCTTGAGTAGTCTTTTGGAGGAAATCTTATGTTATGTTTTCAAAAAGGAGGCCTGACGTCAATTAACATTTCCTTGACAAAGTGGAACAATATTGTACATCTAAATTTTATTTATTTTCCCTCTCATCGTTGGCAATTCCCTAAGCTTGAAAACATTTTTCTTCTTTCTGATTTCACATTTGGCAAACATCAATCTTTCCTATACTTAAATTTAAGTACCAAAGTTGACAGGCTACTTTTGTTCAAGAACTATAGCTTATACACTGTCTTAGTATGCCAAAATTTATTTCTTTATTCACCAGCCATCAACTGCTATCATTCTGCCTTCAGAAATTAAGTGAGTGGCTTGGGAAAAATTTTTTTTTTTCTGATAAATATGACGGAGTCAAAGTCCATATGACTCAGGACTATTATTTTCTCTATTAAGAGGAGGTTGGTTAGGTAAGTAACTCAATGCTCTTAAAATATTACTAAGAAAATTGCTTTCAACAGGGCCTGCTTATTTAAAACACAATTTTAATACATTTAGTTTGTCTTTAAACAATTTGGGACCATTTGAAATTCTTGTACCACAAATTAAATTATGAGGTTTAGTCCTTATATCTTACTTAGGACTTTATGATCCCTTTTTTAGATTAAACCCCAAACCCTGGATAAGAAGCTTCATGAAAAAAAACCTCTAGCAAAATACAGTGAAAAAAATTCACTCATTCACCATAAATGTAGGTGAACAGTTTAGTTCTAAAGGTTTTTTTTTCTATCAATAGAGAGTTATACCATGTATTTCCATATATACAAAACTTGAGAAAAGAAGGAAGAAATAAAATCTTTTCAGAAGAACATCAACAATGATATTAACGATAACATAACAACATAATAAAGGTAGTATGCTAGCTACTGTGGTGCAAGGCAGGCTGCTAGAAACAGGAATTTCATAATGTCAGTCATGAATGATGGTAACTTGATAAATTTATAACTAAATGTAAAAACCTTTAGTTTTAATACCTTTTCACAGTAACAAATTTGTAAATAAAATAAAAATAAAAAGCCACTGTTGGACAATGTGTTCTGATTTTTAATGTGGAAAAAATGGGCACCTTACATAAAGAATTTAAATTAATTTCATATAAAATAGAAAGAAACTTGGAATACTATTTAGCGCTCCTTGGAGTGTTTAAAGACATATAAGACCTTCAGTAATAATAATAATAATCAAAAGATTAACTGAAAGTAATAGGGTTTGATAGCAATAAAAAATAAAATAGTGGCAACAAAGGTTTTGGAATGACTAAATCTATCATTTTAACCTTGCAATTGCAAAAATGAGGCATTAACTTTATGCTTTCAGTAAACAGGTAAACAGTGCAAAGTATATACAGTAAAAAGTTAAGTCTTTACACTGGATTTAATTTATTTCTACTAGTGCTAACATGGATTTGGAATGAGGCCAAACATTTGGGAGGCCAATGCATCAACCATAATACAACAGCAGTAACCCCTCCTCAAATGGCTCATTTTCAATTTGAGAAAATAAAACCTGAATCACTTCATTATGTCCTTGTGTCCACAGTCTTAATATAATTTGGGGACATTTACTGAGGGTTGGAATTTATGCAAGGGTGAAAAGCGTCTGTAAGACTCCCCTTCCCTCTCTACCTCCCATGGGACAAAAAGGCAGGAACTGTTATGGAATCTACCCTTCTTTCACTTCTGGGATCATGACTTTAAGAATTATTTCCAGCTTTAAAATCCTCATGACCAAAGGGATAGGTTGGTTAGAAATAAGATAAATAACACAAAGCTTTAGAAAGAGAAATGCCCATCATGCTTAAAAAAACCCAAAAAGTATTAACTGAAAGGCTAATTAATTGGCTAATGCCAAAATTAATGCTAATATAAATATGATAAAATGGATACATAGTAACTGAATAAATTGTTTAATTTACCAGGTATTGCAGAAATTAAAGTACTAAAATTTAGAAGTCAAAGTCCTTGTGCTATCATTGTACAATAAATATTTGGAATATTTCCATCTACCAATAATGCCATCTGTCCTATCCAATACAAGTGAACTACAACCCATATGGCTTCTTTCCCCATTGATTACTCTGATGAATGAGGTAGCAAAACCACTCATAAAATCATCATATTATATGACACTGTCATTAAAAAGATATGGAGGAAGGAAAAACACAAGATGATACTTAATTTGAAACTGTCAAATCAATTTAGTAAAGTTTTAACAACCAACATCATGATCCTAAAAAGTATCAGCATGTTGAATAATAGTGTCAGTCCTCTACTCTCCTAATACCTGTAAAGAAAACTGAAGAACCAAAAAATTTCCAGAAAGAGTACAATAGCTTATTATGATATGTTCTGATTACTAATTATCCCAATAAGAATATGCTCAAATATCCTTTTAAGCATGGGTAATTATATTCAAAACACTTTTCTTTCACTTTATGGAAAATTATAAAATAATCATTTAACTTCTGATAGCAAGTCATTTTTAAAGCAAAACTGGATACAATCTACCTATAAATTTCATCTTAGCAAAATGATCTTCCCCAAATTCATTTTCTTTTCAGCTATAAATGTACTTATCTTAGAACACCAAAAGAATGTCATATAATGATTCTGTAGTGAATTATTATAAAAAATATCTAAATTGGCATTAACTAAGCAGTGGTATTTAATACCACTAATTGGAATGCTCAAATATTCAGTTTGAAGTGTTAATTTGCATTACATTTTAGATGTGAGGGAAGTTTGGTTGGTATGCTTAGAAATTACTTTCATTTTTTTGAGATCTATAAAGATGGCCAGCACTTATTTTGTCCACTAGCCTCTCTGAAAGATATTCTACAAAATGTTTCCTTCGTGAAATGCTTTCCAAATTGGAATCCACATCTCTGAATATGTGAGAAGAAATACATTATGAATAAATATGTTTACTTGATATTAAAACTTAGGTTTAGCTTAAATAATTTAAAATTTTATGTCATCTTATTTTTAGCTTTCACTGAATACCAAATGAAGTCACTGGGGGGAAAATCTGTGAAATAGCTAAAATTTAAATGTGCCAGCCACAGCAAAAATAAAAATAAAGTACAAATCCAGGAAATATTTTCCCTCTATCAATTGAAGACAGCAACTACCACAAGATTTCTACAGACCCCCAGGAGTCATGGGGAGAGGAAAGGCTTTCAGATCATAATACATAATGAAGCCTTAGACCCTACAAAATTCAGAAAAACTGCAATTGTCATAAACAGAGTAAGAGGCAGGGCCGACTGCTTGTAAACTCCACCTTGTTAGTAGGTGGACAATGAGAAGAGTTATTCATGGAAAACAAGGTATTTCCAAAACAAACTTTGCCAAATCAGAAACAGTCTGACCTCTATGTTGCTCTTTGATCAAAAGAATCACTAGCACCTCCACAAATGCAAAACACATGACTGTATGAGAAATTTCAATTTGGAGCTACTGATTATTATTTGTTATTGTGCCAATGTCACATGACTTTAATTGTGTCTTTCATATACATATGTGTGTGTATGTATGTGTGTGTGTATATGTGGATTCTTTTTTTTTAATAGAGCAATTTACAGAAAAAAAAATTATGCAGAAAATAGAGTTCCCATAAACTACCCCCCCCCCCACACACAACTTACCTTATTATTAACATTTTGCTTTAATGTGGTACCTTCGTTATTGATGAACCAATATTATTATAATTATATTGTTGACTATAGTCCAAAGTTTACATTAGAGTTCATTCTTTGAACAGTTTTATGAGTTTTTTGTAATTGTGGTAACATATATTCAACATAAAATTCCTCATTTTAACCACTTTCAAGCATACAATTCAGTGGTGTTAATTACATTTACCATGTTTTGCTACCATCGCCATCATTCATTTTTAAAACCTTTCCATCATTCCGAACAGAAACTCTGTCTCAAACATTAACTCCCCAATCCCCACTCCCACCCATGCCCCTGGTAATGGCCATATAGGATTCTGGCTCTACCCACCTCACCCACCTCATTTTCTATCACTTTGGGCTCTCTTTATTCTCCAGGCATAGGACCTTTTCTTCTGTTCCTAGAATTCACCTAATCAGTTCCTGCCTTAGAGCCCCTTCACTTGCTGCTCCTTTTTCTCCAGAGTTGCTTGAACTCTAGCACTTGCCATGGCTGGAACTTCTCACCTTTCCGATCCCTTTGGAGAGGCCATTCCTGACCATTCTATGCAACGTTTATAACTCCAACCCCTTCTCAGTCACTATTATAGTATCTTGTTTTACAATATATTTGTATATCTACCATGTAATACTTCCGCTTCTTCTTTTTCTTCTTTTCATTTTTTTTTCACAAAAATTTCCAGGCTAATTTTGCCTGCTTCATTCTTCCATATTTACTTCAGAATTACTGTGTTACACTCATTCCCTATGAGACTTGATTCTAATTATATTAAATTATTTTTAAAAATAAAATTGTAGTTCATAGTATCTTTAAATATTTCCCCCTTCCAGAAACACGGAATATCTTTTCAGTTGTTTAATGCTCCATTCTGCTGTAAAGATTATTGGTTTCCTTTATAACACCCGAAATTTCTTACAGTTTTTGATGTTACTGTACCTAGAGTCATTTTTCCTATTATTCTAATGGTTACTGCTGATATTTGGAAGGTAAAAGATTCTTGCATATTTCATTATCTAGCAATCTTACTAACTCTATTAGTTTTACTGGTTGTGCACATGAGTCTAATGGGTTTACTAGGTAGATAGTATCATCTGTGAATAATGATATTATTGCCAATATAGCTTTCAATGTCAACAAAGAACAGATTCCAGTATGTTACTCCTGGAATAAATTCCAATCATCAGCTCAATCTATTATTTCTTTAAATATATACACTGTCTGATGACACAGTAATTTAAATAAGGGTGTGATCTAAATTCAATATATTTAAGAAATTACTTTAGATGTCTGTAGGAGTTCTAGGCATTACAACCCAAAACCAGGGCACAGATCTCATGCTGAAAAACAGATATGCTCTCAAACATTTGAGAAGAATGGAAAGATGAGGGTCTTTTCAAATGTCTTTGGAAAAATAAGATAAAGCTCACCTCTAAGTGAACAAACATCAGAAAGATAAGAACCCCTCTTCCCATCCCCAGAATGTACAGTGTGGCATATGGGCAGAAATGTTTTAAAACAGAGTATTTTTTCAACATTTTTGTAAGTACGCTAAGCTGCTCTTAAAGAATTCTTACTTATTGCTTTGGGGAATTAAGATAAAGTTAGTGATGACTATAACTTTCTATTAAGCAATTTTCTTTCTCAATTGTGCACAGCCACTTACGAGGCAGAACATAACAGCTCAATCAAAGCTTATTATGCCAGATTTAGTCCAAACCCCTACGAAATGCACTGAGAAAGGCTGGCTATTGCCTCAAGGAAACCTTTTCATAAATTGCTCTTTAGTAGACTAGAAATAAAATGGATACTGTAGGTATCTTCTTATGTGTCCTTAAGTTCTTCTGCCAGGTAACCAGGAAAGTTGCAATGAACCTGCTTCTAGTCACATAACAGAAAGCGTTAGGCTGTGGTGAAGGCAGGTGCCACTACATGTAGCCTCCAGGATTCTCAGGGTGTGGCTTAAGGACAGAGGAGCTTCTGTTTGTATCCACCACTCACAGGATTCATTGTGTAAGGTACTAGTGCAATTTGCAAGGTACAGAACTTCTCCAACCTAAGACAGAAAAAGGAAATTAAGGTCCGAGATAAGAAAACATACCTTCCTCTTCATTCAAGTCATTTCCCAAGTTCTTGGTCAACTAGAAAAATGGAGATAATACCGACTTTGGTGGGCTATTCTGAGGACAGAAATAATAAACATAAAACATCTATTATATAAAGTTTAGACATGTTGTTTCTGGATTAACACTTTGCTGCCAGAGCAACAAAGTTGACTGACTTTATTCATGAACCAAATAAAGGTACAGCTCTGAAAAATTACCCACTGTATTTGTTTTATAATATAAAATTAATACAAGGGGGGAAGCAGATGTGGCCCAACCAATCGGGCTCCCATCTACCATATGGGAGGTCCTGGGTTTGCTTCCCAGGGCCTCCTTGTGAAGGCAAGCTGGCCCATACCCATGGAGAGCTGATGGCCTGCGCCTGCAGAGAGTTGGCGCAGCGAGATGACACAACAAAGGGAGACAAGCAGACATATAAGAATGTGCAGTAAATGGACATAGAGAGCAGACAGGAAGCAAGCAGCAAGGGGGGGGGTATAAATAAATAAAATAAATCTTTAAAAAAAATTAATACAAGGGTGAACAGCCATACACACTGGGACTTAAAAGAATGAGCTCTCAGTACATGTGGTTAGCACTTTTACAGTATCATAATGTATGTCCTAATTCATTGGGCACAGATTCAGTGGGAAATTATTTATTTCTGAGAAACTTAAGCTTGACTGCTGTGTGTTCCTCAAAGGCAGCCCTATGGTTCAGTGGGATGAGGAACTATGGGCTTTGGGTCCTGAAAGAACTACTCCAATATGTTTCTGTGAAGTTGAAAAAGAATTTGCACCTTATCCATTTCAAAGACTAAAGATACAAGTTTTTTGGCTCCTAATAGTTTAGATCACATTTTTCTGCAAATCAGCCTCTATAATTGGACATAAGTTATAATGAGATCTTTTTTACAAAGTAACTGCTTCCTTTTTCTGCTGAGAAATCTACTAGGTCTTCCTTCAAAAGAGCAAGGAGGATAATAAGGGCTCTTTACTCTCTTCTGATTTTCAAAAAAAATTTTGTGATAAAGCCTTGATTTTTCTTTTCACAATTGGAAAGAGTAAGCATATGAACTGTTTAATGTGTCCACCAATGAAGTGGTAGTGACTAAAAACTTTTTTTCTCCCCATTCCTGGGGTGTGTAATTTCTTTAATAGAGACTTTGCTGAACTTTTATCACAACTCAAAATTCCTCAGTATTAAAGCTCAGTGAAAAGAAATTGCAGTGCCTGGAAGACAAGGCAATCAAACCATGTGACAGTCCCATATGCAACTCCAAATCTGTCCTCATAACTGTCTGTAGAGCTCACAAAAGAGTCACACATGTAGCTATTGGAAGAATATCTTACACAATTTGGCACACAAGTTCTAAGATTAGCAGCTGAAGAGGGGGAGGAGGAAGAGAGGAACATAATAGATTAACTGACACCCATCCACTATCTTTCTAAATTGTTTGGAATGTTAAAAATATTGTTTTGATCAATCTATATATACACCCTCAAATTTGAAAGAGAAATGCAAAGCATGTTGTGGTTGAAAGAACAAATGGTTTAAAAAAAAAAACCACTATGAAATGTATGTCACTGAACAAGGGAGTCCAGCCAGCTCCCAAGTGGCATGTTAACATGATGAAAAGCAAATCCAGGATGCTGTGAATCAAAGAGGCATGGGTCTATTTTTAAAGAGGACTGTGTCTCCCCACACAGTTTGCCAAGTGCAATTTTCTGGAAAAGCCCAGCCTCCAAAGTAGGTAAGCTTCTAAATGTTCCAGGAGTTACCTACCCAACATTTGTCCACCTCCTCCCCTTACAAGGCCTTTGGCTCTACGTACATCATCCATGCTAATTACCAGACAAACAGAAGAGCTGTTCAACTAGTTCACTTCCCCTATTCTTGAACAGATTGTTTGAGACATAATATGAATACTAATTAATGATAAAATATCTGTGAGTGTTTTGAAATATGGACAAAGATAGCACTTGTAGAAAGGCGCCCAGATAGATCTTGTACAACAAGCCCCACTGGTCATATGAAGGGTCAGGCTACAACTCGGATATATGAGAGCAAAATTGGCAGAGCTTTTGGCTCCAATTCAGTGGGAAACTGTGGATGACTTTTTTTTTTTTTTGAGTGGAGGTTGACTTTCTTTTTAACCTTTTCCCTCTGTTAAATTGGAAGAATTTAAAATGAAAACTTTCTTTGCCAACAAATGGAGAGAAAAACAATCAGGATTTTGTTAGCAGTCTACTTGAGTAGATGGAGGTGCAAGGCATCAATATGTTTGATCCAAGATTATGGGTTGTCACCCTGGAGTAAAAGACGTATAAGTAGGTTTGGTCGGACCCTTTGCTGAGCGCCTGGGGCTGACTCAGGCCCTGATGCATGGGGCAAGGGAAAGGTCACTTAAAAGGATATGATCCCTCTTCAATTCAATTTCCCTTTTACAAATAGTTGCTTAGTCTCAAAGAACTGTACCCATAGAGATACAGGAAATATACTTTTCTGCTAAAGGGCAAAGAATAGTAAAATGTTCAATTATGAAGACTGTTGGAATAATATTCTTTGTAGTAAGAGCCTAAGCCATGCCGAACCATGTCGTCTCCGCTCCTCTCCTTATAAAAGTGAATATTGTACGTTCTCCTTAAAACCTTTCTTAACTTACCCCATGTGGTCTCAGAAACTTTATTCTTTTATATTAGTTTTTGTATTCTCCTATGATTTTCATACCAAGCATGAACTCTTAAACAGTGCTTTGTAATTCTTTGGACTTCAGTAATTGAAATGTATTCTAATGCCAAAAAACAGAGAAGTGGATTATCCAAAAGTAAACCTAATAACAAAATAATTTATATTTGACATAAGTGTGTTTTTTAATTGAATTTTAACTATGGGTGTATTAATTATTAGAGAAATTCATTAACTTCACTCAAAGAAATGAAAATATTTCCTGAAAATTCCATTTAGGAAAAAATTAAAGTGATTATCCACAGTCTGTATTTCATGCTCTCTATTCCTTATCTTTCTGAGGATTAGATCTGGTATTCCTATACTTCCCTGAAATTGGATGATTCTGAGAGTGATTTATGGTTTGCCATACTCCAAACCTACTTGGGGGCAGGAAAAATGATCAAGTATTTACATTTCAAAGCATTTTTTCACATTCAACAAATCTTGGAAAAAAAAGAGATGTCAACAATTTGTAATTTTCAGGTGAGGTGCTGTTAAGAGCAGTTCCCTAAAATGAGAGCAAAGCAAGTATATAAAGAAGGAAGAACCATAGTAAAGATAACTGATTGCGGATATGAATTTTTGCTAAACCAAACATTTTTGTGATTATTTACATAGAGTTATCTTTTTCTTCATACGCATTAATCTTTTTTTTTAGGAGTTATCAGGGAATGGACCCAGGACCTCTTACATAGGCATTCAACCACTGAGCTACATCCGCTCCCCAGCGAGAGTTGGGTTTTTGTTTGTTTTCAGAAGGTACCAGGGATAGAACACGGGACCTCATAAATGGGAAACAGGTGCTCAACCACTTGAGCTACATCTGCTCCCCATATGTATTAATATTCTCTCCCCTCTCCACTAGACTCTATTATTAGTACTTGAGGGCTATAGTGTGATGTTGCCTAAATTTTGGAAAATAAAGATATGAGAATGCCTTCTGAGTTAGCTGGAGAAATATACAAGATGTCCAGGGTGGCCAAGTTTTACTTTTTTCCTCTTGATTCATTCTTTTTTTTCTCCCTCCCCCCACCCCTCCTTTTTTCCCCTTGACTTATTTTTAGTGTTGGCCCGAGCCCTTGGCTTGAGGCTTACTATTTCTTATTGGGCTTCATTTCCCCAAGCCATCTCACCTGGACCACTCTATGGCACACAGAGATCCAAGACCAGGTGCATGCACGTGCCCCCACACTCAGGCCCTGAGCCCAAGATCCAAACCTAGCCAGAGCCTTGGATCTCTGATAATAAAGCAGATGATAAGGTCAAAGAAGAGAAGAGGACATGTCTTCTATTTCATCTGTGAGTTCCTAGCATGCTCATATTGATGCTATGATGTCTGGAAATACTAGAATAGTCCAAAAAGTGACAGCTAGTAAGCCAATTTGACCAAGAGTATTTATAGGTCCATTAGAACTGTTTGGATTTTCACTTTCTAAGTATCAGAGGGTTAAAGAGAGGTTTAAATAGCTTTATAAACAGAACTGGCAGAGCCTTTAGGAGGGAGTTTTCTCTTTTAGAGTATAAGAAAGGATTTTTATCCTTCTTAAGCTTTACTGTTGCTGAGGTCCCAAACCTTGGAATTTTTTAATGGTTTCCTTCTTTAATGCCCCACTTTTTCTCTGCCAGAAAGTCCAGTGAGTTCTACCTTCAAAATACATCCAGAATCCAGTCATTTCTCACCAAGTTCAATGCTTACCACTCGATATAAGCTATTTTCATTTTCCATGTGGATTACTGAAATAACTTCTTGACTTGTCCATCTGTTTCTACCCTTGTTACAGTCTATGCTCAATACAGTGCCCAAGTGATCCTGTTAAAATGTAAGTCAGATCAGGTCAGTCTTCTGCTCAAAACCCTCTTGGTTCCCCTTTGCACACAGAGTAAGAGTCAACCTCATTCTATGGCCTGTAAGGCCCGGTACAATCCCTGGCCCTCCCCACTTTCCTCTCTGACTTTACCTTCTACCACTCTCTTGTAGGTTCACTTTGCTCCAGCCACACTTGTCTCCTTGCTATTTCTCAGGCAAGCTCAAACACTTCCACTTTTACACGTATCCACTGGCAGTTTTCTCTGCCTGGGTTGCCCTACCCCAGTAATCTGCTTTACCTTCACCTCCTTCAGACCTTTTTGCTCAAGTAATATCTTCTCAGTGAGTCCTTCCATGACTACTCTATTCAATACCAATTCTTCCCTATATCACTACCTCTGTTCTCAATCTCCCTTATACTTTTTTATGTCTCCTCCTACTTGCATGTAAATTTCATAAAGGTAACCTAGCATACGGTGGGTGTTCAATAAATATTTTCTGAAGGAATCTGTTTCAGAAGCAGCACTATGAATAAGGAAGGGTTTTGCCAAGAGCAAATACTAAAAGATACAGGAAACACTGTAAAAATGGAAAAAAGAATAAGGAATAGTCTTCTACTTTCAATCAATTCATGAATGTTTTTTTAAAAAAATAAACCAAAATATTAAAGTGAAAATAGGCAATCCATGCTGCCATGGATTTTCTGGATGAGCACAAAGCCAGAGCAAATAGGTAAGAACTAAGCAAGGCAAGTGCAGCTGCCATTATAGAATAAAATGTGATTGATAAAAAGGAGGATTAGAATAATGATTCGAATAGAGTGGAGAGCATTTGTATCTACTGATGACATTTAGCAAGTAAAAGTGATGGAATGTGATGCTTGATGGGAGGCATACCTGGGGAAGGAAGGGTATAAAAGGAAGAAAGTAGGCTGACTCTTGGATTTCTAATTTGATCTAGAGCAGGGGTTCTTTTTTTTTGAGTCATTAACATTTTTTTAATATACTTTTTAATTTTTTTTAAAAAAGATACTTAGATTACATAAATGTTACATAAAAAATATAGGGGATTCCCATATGCTCCACTCCCAACCCCTCCCACATTTTCCCACATTAACAACACTTTAACAACATCCTTCAATAGTATGGTACATTTGTTACAATTGATGAACACATTTTGGAGCACTGCCACTAAGCGTGGATTATAGTTTACATTGCAGTAAATGAGATTAAAGCAGGAGGGCTTAACCAGGGGTCCATGGACCCCTAAGAGGTCTGTGGAAAATTTCAGGGGGTCTGTGAGCTTGAATTGAAAAAAATCAGATTATCTTTATTTTCTCTGACCTCTGATGTTGAGTGTCATAAAACTATCTGCTGCTACATTCTGAGAAGGGGTTCGTCATTTTCACCTGACTGGCAAAGCAGTCCATGGAACAGAAAAGGTTAAGAACCCCTGATCTAGAGGCACAGCTTTACTTGTAAAAGTGATGTGCTAAATAAAAGTATTTTCTTCTTATAATGTAACTCATGGAATGATCAGTGATATCTGAATTAATAATTGAAAATATAAGGGAGAATAATGTTAAATTTAAGAAGAGGGTAAATAGAAAAATAAAATAAAATGAAATGCTAACAAATGTAACTAGTTTATCACTACCCTACAAATTAGGAATGATGCTTTAATATGATAAAAATTATTTGGGGTAGTGGATATAGCTCAAATGGTTGAGTACCTGGTTCCCATGTATGAGATCCTAGGTTCAATACCTGGTACCTCCTAAAAAATAAAAAAATAATAAAAAATAAAAAGTTATTGGAACAATAGAAGGCTGGTATATAAATATTCTTTGAATTTTTATTTCCTTTTGTTCTAGAGCAAATATCCAAACTACCATGTCTGCCATAGTGTATTTAAAAGGCAAACCAATGCCCTGTTTATGGTGGGACTCAAATGTGATTCTAATCCTCAATTTTGAGCCTGTGCCCCCAACTTGCTCACTGTAATTACAGCAAAGTCACTTAGCAGGAGAAAAGTCTCAACTGCAAAGGAATATAGTCATTGGTTCAGTCTGCTCTTTAAAAAGCTATTTAGAGTTTCAAGTACAAGCTGCTTGCTGAACAAAAAATCCTCAGACACAATCATCCACAGGATTTCGGCCTGACCTCAAGTATTTCACAAAGAAATGATATGTCATTTGTCCAAAGAGAATGAAACACCTGTTTCGAAGAATGACTTAAGTCGATAAGTAATAAACTAAATCTTTGTTATGAATGCATTCTGGTGTCTGAATGACTATTGCCCTTTCGGAGGGCAAAGTGCACAAAAGATTCAGTGACCTGACTTGACAGTCAAATAACTACCATTATGTTCAGTCAATGTAAGTAAGCACCGTTGACAATGCGCTAATTGGCTGTCTCTGGTCAGCCAAGTGTACCTTTGACCTTAATGAGAACCTAATCAATTAATACTTAAGGCAATAAAGACCTCTTGCTGATTAAGTTAGACAGAAATCATCTTTTCTAAAAGGATTAGAGTGGCAAAGTGGCAAAATTTTAACTTAATCTATGAAAATCCCCTCTTCTTAGGACATTTATACTTAGTTAAGGTAGTGAAAGTCAACCTTGAAACGTGAAATCTTTGATTCAACTATATTTAAAAGTTTTTTTTAAATAGTAATTTATTTTTTCAGACACCAATTCAGATTTAGTAATTTAGATACTAAAATGAGAACATCAAATCTGCATTTCAATTATATAAACATGAAATGACCAGAGAAAAACCACAGCATGTTATTAAAACTGAAGGAGTCCATATTAAAATTCTAGAGAAAATAATGAAATGCAATAGAATTGTTTTTCAGTTCGGTTATTTTAGCATTCTAAAAGATACTATGCTAAGGTAAATAGTAATTAGAATTCCAAGTTTCCTTCTCAATGAAAAAGTAATATGCCACTATTGCATTTCATGAAGATGCAGAAAATGCTATTTTTAAAAAAATCTTTACATTATAACAGAGATTATCTTTTTTTTTTGATTTCAAGAAATTGTCATTTTAAAGCCAGGATTCTTCTATAACTTGGCTGATAAAAAATAGCACTGCTTTATGTGCTCTGTAGACAGGGTAAACAATCTCTATCCTGAAATGCAACCATAATTTGTAGGATCTTCTAGAATTACTTAGTGCTTACAATGTATGATATCTGAGTTGGTGAAGGAATAAGTTTATCATGTTAGCTTAAAAATTTCTTATGTGGACACAATGACTAAAAATTTACAATTCCTTCCCTTTAAAATTTCTCTCTTCTGAGTACAAGTTTTCCTGTTTAAATCTTTGCAACTCTCTTGGTTCAGATGATGCCCTTGAAAATGTATGTATTTTATATAGGAGATGCGATATGGTTCCTTTAAGAAATACTAAAAAGCAACAGCTGTGTATTGCAATAACAATTTCATGAGGCTTTAATACAGATAAATATGCAAATATGTCATACTATTTTTAATACACCAGTCTAACACAGTGTAGTGACTGAAAACAGAGCAAACAAATTCTGTGTATTTAGATTCATAATGAAAAATATGCACCATTCAAAACTGGAGTTATTGTCATGTTGTAGCGAGTAATAAAAATGTTTTTGGAAAGTAAATAAAACACTGCTAAATCATAATAAGAATATTGACCAAGTCCATAACCATAGTTGTTCTGATTCTACTACCATATCATTGATATTGTTTTAAAAATACAAATTCTTCAGTTGATGAATAAAACAGAGTTAATATTTAGGTGTATTTCTCAAAAAATAAAGCAATTTTATCTAGACTCTGGGTTCTAAAGGCAGGACAGATTGTATTTCAAAATTTAGATTAGTAATTCAGGACATTAAATCAAATTACAAATTTTGTACAGAATCATTTTAAAAATCCATAATGGAGGCAGAATTAAACTCCACAGTCTCATTGAGACCTCACTATGATAAGCTTTCTTCTAGTATTATCCACAATGACTTCTTTCCCACATTTATTATGAAAAATTTCAAACCGAACAAAGAAGGAATTTTACAGTGAACATCCATTCATACCACCAACATTAACAGTTTACTATACTTGTATCATATTTTTTAAAAGATTTTGACTGCTTTATTTTCTCATATTTTTAAAAGAATTCATTTTTAAAAATTGGAGTTCTTTTAGATTTAAAGGCAAGCTGCAAAAATAATACAGAGATTTCCCATATATCTCTCACCCAGTCTCATGCCTCATCATAGTGGTATATTTGTCAAAACTAAGATTCAAACACTTATACATTGCTAGTAACTAAACTCCAGACTTCATTCAGACTTCAGTCTTTTCACTAATGTCCCCCTTTTGTTCCAGAAACTGCTGAACTATCCTTTGGAAAGGCTGATCAATGTACAGTCTCATCAGCAGAGATCTCATTATCTTAAGATCGTCTCATTATCTTTGTTTCTAGCTTTAAAACATCATATGCCCAAGAAAGGGTTTCTTTTTATTTGTTCTGCTTGAGAAGTCTTTCTTCAATTCTGGAATATCCTCACTCATTATCTCTTTGGATATTGATTATACCCCATTCCTACCATTTTCTTCTTCCAGAATGCAATTAATTGGACATATGTTAGACCTCTCCTATCTCTTATGTTTCTTAACCTCTTTTTTGTATTGTCCATGATTTTGTCTTGCTGTGCTGCATTCTGGATAATTACTTCAGCTCTATATTCCAGTTTACTCATTCTCTCTCCTTATTTAATCTTCTGTTTAGTCCGTTCCCACAACTTTTAATTTTTTTATTATAGTTTTCATTCCTAAATGCTCCATTAAAAAAAAAATCTGTATACTTTTTAGTAGTCTTCCATTTCTTCACACTCTTCATATTATATATCCAATGATTCTAATACATAAAGTTTCTGGCATTCTTATTCTATTTCTCTGTTTGTTGATCTGATGACTATTTGTAGTGCTTTGTTTGAAGTATGCTGTTATTTTGGATAGTGAACTAATGTTTGCCATGGTTTTATCTGTGCAAATCCTGTATGACCTGGGTTAAATGTGCATTTCTTCTGAGAGAATTTGTGTTTGATTCTGCCAGGTACCCACACAACCAAGTTACCAATTTGGGACTATTTGACATTAATTTATCTACTTAGGTTTTCTGGACCACAGTGATCATGCAACTTCAGTTCCAACTTTGTGTGAGGGCAAACCTGTTTGAATTCCCAGGGGGAATATGCCTTGGTTTTTACCCAGAGCCAAAACCAAGACAGACAAATCTTTTGATGTCTCCTTTTGCCGATGAACATAGTTTCTTAGTCCATACTATCACAGAGATTATAGTCCTTCAAGAGTCCTGGCTTCTTGTATAGTGGCTTCAGATCCTACTCTCTACCCTATGCAGCTCCAAAGCTTTTTTGATCCTTAATGCCAAACATTTTGGTTACCAGGATTAGCAAATAATTTCCACAGTTTCAGCCTCTGTTTACCAATTTTCTTTCCATTTGTTGATCTGAAGATTTCTTTTGCTTTCTTATGAGATCAGTCACATATAAAAGATAACTATGTTTGTCTGTTTTTAATCTAGCCTTTCTAGATGTATATTCTGACACATCCTTCAAACTACCTTGGGTTGCTAGAATTACAGAATGCCCAGTTAAGTGCAGATTTCAAGCAAACAATGAATAATTGTTTAATGCAAGTATATCCTAAATATTGCATGGGCTATATTTACACTATACTAAAAGATTATTCCTTATTACCCAAAATTTAAATTTAACTGGGCATCATGTATTTTTATTTGCTAAGATGGCAACCTGAGATTCCAAACTACCATATTGTTAGATATGGAATTCTGGGTTATATCTTAAGTACCGTTTTGAGAAATCATACCTGGGCATGCATTTACTGAGTCACCACATACTTTAGAGTATCATATTTTTCTTAAGTATATCAATTTGGATGACAAACATGGTTTAAAAGAAACTTCTATAGACAATGTTCCATTATCTTCACATTTATAATGTGAAAAAATCTGAGCCCATAACCCCCACTCCAAAGTGATCTGCTACTTCTTTCTAAATGCTTTTTTTTTTTAAAGATGTATTTTTATTTCTCTCCCTTCTCCCCCACCCGTTTTCTGCTCTCTGTGTCCATTCACTGTGTGTTCTTCTGTATCTGCTTGCATTCTTGTCAGGCGGCACCAGGAATCTGTGTCTCCTTATCTTGTTATCTTGCTGCGTCAGCTCTCTGTGTGTGCCACTCATGGGCCAGCTGTGCTTTTTTTGTGTGTGGGGAGGCTTTCTTTGCAGGGTGCACTCCCTGAGCAGGGTCTACCCCTATGCAGAGGACACCCCTGCGTGGCATGGCACTCCTTGTGCATGGCAGCACTGCACGTGTGCTAGCTCACCATGCGAGACAGGAGGCCCTGAGTATTGAATCCTGGGCCTTCCATATGGTAGGTGGACGCTCTATCAGTTGAGCTGCATCTGCTTCCCTCTAAATGCTTTCTTAAGCCTTGAAGTTTAATAACGTAAAGATATATCTTGAGATTGACCATTCTTTATAAGCATGAAACAAATTTAACCTTTTTGACCCATGGATTCAGGTCTTTTTATTCCTGGAGATTTTTCTTTGACTTTTTGTGGGTTTCATTTAGTCTGTTTTCTTTTTCCAGCATACAATAACCATGTTAGTTTTCCATTGTTTTCATCTACTTTGGCATTTTCAAATGCTTGACTCTTTATGACATATTATTTTTGTGTGAGTTTTCTCAGTTCGGTCCTCTATCACTGTATGAATTTTCTACATTGCTGTTTCTAATACATCTGAATTTTTTTGTGCTATTATTTTATTCTTTATTCTTAATTTCTTTCTTCAGGCCTGTCATCTTCCTTTTTATCTTATTCTCTTTTTATTATTGAGAGTGCAAAGCAGCTGCAAAAAAATTTATAACATTTTTTGAAGTGCATTTTCTTTGAAAGTATCCTCTCTACCTGATTTTTGTTTGTTCTGTTTCTTTCTTTCCTTTTTTCTTTCTTTTTATTTTTTGATGGGAACAAAATTTACTTGATAGATCTCATTTTAGAATGGGAGCATTCTGTCAAAACTTCTTGCTCCTAAAATAGAGAATAGGTGTATCTCTTGATTTTCTTTCCTGAACACCTAGGCCCAAGTAAATTCTCTGTTCGAACATATACAGTGGGTATATGTCAATCTTTGGTATTATTTATTTTATCTTACAGCAGTCAGTGAGGAGAGGAGGAAGAGTTAGGGAATTCTGCTTTTGATAGCCCCTCACTCATTATCCCAAAATATCAGTAGAGTGTGGGGGAGGTGTGATGTTCTGGGATTCAAATTTTTGTTCCTACTTCAGGATAACCCAGATGTTTTCCTGTGTGTCTGTATGGATTGACCACACATTTCTTCCCCCTGATAGGCTGACTTTGTTGGCTGCTGCTTGCTGTTCCTGATAAAGTCATTTGCTCTATAGATATTACTCCCTATTTCTCTCCTTCTCTCTTACTGGGCTAAGAACAGAAATGGTCAGACTTGTTAGCCCTTCCAGCCATGACTCCAGGTGACTGTATTGAAATAATAAGGGTCAAGTATTCCCTAATGGTACATTCAACATCTCTTTACTTATTTTTACTCTCAATTTGTTTTCCTCCAAATTGTGGATAAAATTGGAAGAATATCAGTTAGTTGTTTGTGTGTTTTGTAACCAATTTCCTTCATGTATTATCATTTTACTACTCTCTAGAAGAGGGATTCTGCATTGATTCTTACCATCTGATATGTTTAAATTGCTCAATATTTAGATAATAGATTTTGATCCTTCCTAGTTAATGTGTGCATTGAGCACATATTTTCTTTGCTTTTACTTCATTTTGTTGGTTTTTGGGATGTTTTAGAAAAAAAAGTTTGTGAAACTATCCTTACGTTGACTTCTATTTTCCTTCTAACTGCCCATTTAAAGAAAGGCATATGTCCTTTGGAAAGTTCTTTTAGCTCTTTAAGTCTCAAATTATAAAAAAGGGTGTTGGCCAAATAATTTATGGTGTCTCTTCCATTTCCATGATGACATGAATTGTTAGATATGAGCACTGTGATATTAGGACACAGTAAGAAGGGAAGAGCAAACCTGGCTCTTGGTATCTTGCCTAGCCCATATGCAAAAAATAACTTACTCCATAGTCAGTGTCCCTATTTATGACTTCAAGTTTCCTTGCCTCATAATCGGCCTTAGATATGTATGTATTCAAAGAGTTCATCTGCAGAAACAAAGAGGAAGGCAGATGCAGATAGAATATAAAATGTGGAGGGGGAGAGTGTGAAAAATTTCCTCTGATTGCTTCCATTAACTCAGTGTATCAAGATCATCTTCAAAGAGTGAAGGAGGAAGAAGTTTTAAAGGTCTGGGATGAGAGGGAAATTGTGAACTGGTCATCAAGGAGTGTCAGAGAGTGAATGGACTGGGGAATACAGTATGACTGCTAGATTAGCACTGAGTGGGAAGTTAGTAAATGTTCACAAATTTAAAATGAAAGCAGTCAGTATGACCGTGGTTTTTCTCTAGCCATACTTAGCTATCCAGGAGCAAGTGAAGAGTAGATAGCAAGTTTTGTCAGTTGAGTATAGTAGAAGGAGGGAGTGAGGGGCAAAGCAGCTGAAGGTAAATGCATGGAGTGCTCAAGATAGACCATGACATTTATTTAGGCAAAGGAAGAAAGGGAGGACAAGAGGGGCCTAAAGAAGCATAAAAAGATGGTAGGATAAATGATTATAGATCCCTGTGAAATCAAAGTACTACAGAGAGTGACCTGGAATGATAGGAGGTGGCAGACAGAGCGCAAGATGCTTGAACCAAGATTATGGAAAAGTTGCTATTATTGGTAATGATAAGATTCCGTGTATGACCATGAGATCAGTGTCTGAGGGTAGAGAAGAGTAGGTCAGATATTGGAAAAACTGTCTACCTCAGAAGAATGTTATAATCAGTAAGAATGGACAGAGAACCCAGAGTTGAAATATTCAAGGAATGTGGGGCAATAATCCAGGAGTTGGTAATGACTAAAATGTGAACTTCTGCATCATGATTATTCTACAGATTTAGAAAGATGAAAAAGACTGATAGATTCTGGTATTGGTCAAGTGTGGGAATGTATTAGTCAGCCACAGGGGTGCTGATACAAAATACCAAAAATTGGTTGGATTTTATAAAGGGTACTTATTTGGGGTAGAAGCTTACAGTTACCAGGCCATAAAGCATAAGTTACTTCCCTCACCAAAGTCTTTTGCCAAGTGTTGGAGCAAGATGGCTGCCGATGGCTGCCAGGGTTCGGGTTTTCTAGGTTTTTCTCTTCCCAGGACTTGCTTCTTTCTGGGCTGAGGGTTCCTGTCTTCCCAGGGTTACGTTTCTCTTCTGGCTCAGCTGCTCTGCTCAATCTACAAGGCCTGTAGACAATCAGGCAAACAGCTCTGTCTCTTTCCCCAGGGCTTCTGCTATGTATAAGAAGCTATCTCTATCCCTCTGTGTTCATCTCCTGTGTGTTCACTTCCTGGGCTCCAGCTCAAAACTCCAGCATCAAACCTCCAACTCTGTCCTTTGCCATGCTTTTTATCTGTAAGTCCCCACCCACCAAGGGGCGGGGACTCAATGCCCTACTGATGTGGCCCAATCAAAGCCCAAATCATAATTTAACCACACCCAGGTACAGACCAGTTTACAAACATAATTCAATATCTGCTTTTGGAATTCATAACTATATCAAACTGCAAGTATGATGCATCTTCATAGGGAAATTGGGCAATATCTATCTTATTTCTCATACTCTTTCACTCAGCAATTCCATTATAGAGAATTTGTCCTATATCAACAGTTGCACATGAATGCAAAGACATCTGTACAAGAATGTGGAACTGCAGAAGAGTTTACAATATCAAGGAACTTTAAATTCCTAGATGGCTATCAATAGATGATGAAATAAATTACGGTATACCCATCAATAAAAAATAAGGTAACCATTAAAAAGAAGAATGCCACATGTACAGACATAGAACAATGTCCATGGTAAGTTATTACGTGGGGAAAAGGCATAAAATGATATGCACAAGATATGTTTTTTGTTAAAAGTTTTAAAAAATATTCTAGATTTTCTAAGCTTGTACAGGTTCTAATTTCTTTTTAAAGTGAAGGTATTTTAATACAAAATCAACAAAAAGTAAAGAAATTAGTGTTGTGCAGAATTATCAAGACTTTGTCAGGACTTTGTGGAATGTTCCAGTGGCTCTAGTCCCTGCCCTGGGCACAAAGTTGAAGAATGAAAACTGCTGGAATCTGAAGTTCCCCTCCGGTTTAGCTTCATCCATTTAGCAGATTAAATACTAACTGCCCATGGAGACAGGCACAGAGGACTTGTGCCCAGACTCAGCCTTGTGTGCTCTTGGGCTATACCCACCTCATTCCTCATCACTCACTATGCTCCAGCCACTTGGTTTTTTACTCTGTTCTTCTAACATGCTGTATTTATTCCTGTTTTTTGCCTCTGTACTTGCTGTTTTCACTGCATTTAATCTTTTTTTCCATAGATCTTTGCATGGCCGGTTTCCTGTCAATCAAGTACCAGCTCAAACATCACCTCTTCAGATAAATGCTCCACTTCCTTGACCTCAAGTCATTTTGTTTTATTTTATTCATAGTATTAATCACAATCTAAAGATATCTTTTTTGTTACCTATTTGTTATTATTTATAAGTGCACTAAGAGCAGGTACTCAGTGTTTTTTGTTTACCATTGTACTTCCAGTATCCAGAAAAATACCTAATACAAAGGAGGTGCTTAATATTTATTAAGTGAAGAAATAGTTAGGAAATAGCCATACATCCATGTGACTAGGACTCACTCTTCCTTCCTGTCCCAGATTGGGGGTATAGGAAATTCCCAAGGCATTCAATTAAAAAGCTGTCTTTAATGGTAAACTTCTGTTCCAATAGAGAAAGTATGGTAGTAAGGTTTCTTTGTTTTGTTTGTGGGGGTGGGGTGATGGGGAAATAGTGGTAGTGGTATATCCTATCCCATCTTTCACATACTATAGCCTAACTTCTGGGAATTCCTTATCACTCTTTCCACTCATTACCAATTTTGATCATTCAGATTTGGTTTATGATTTGTCTCAAACATAGGTTCAGAATACAGACAATCTAAATTAAATAAGAACAAGAGAAAGGCAGTTACATATTAAGTTCTTTCCTAGCATTCACTTTCTCCTTCTTCCTTTCTAAAATTGTCTTGAACATCCAACCATGAGGTTTGAATGATATTGATTCCACTTCTAGATTTAAGCCAGAGATAGGGATGGGCATGTAACCCAGCTTAAACCAATGAACACATTGCATTTCTGTGTCCTCATTAATTGGAATATGATTGGGCATGTGACTTAAACTGGTTAATTTGAGTAATCCAGTATTTTTGCTGTGGAAACTGATTCTCTTTTTCTACTTGTGCTTGGTGAAGCTTGGAAATGTTATGGACATGAGGGAGGGTGGAGCTGCTGGGAGGTTACATCAAAATAGAGCAAACCCAGAGAACTCAGAGTTGAGAGATGGCATTTGATGTCACATCAATACTGGATCAAGGCACATCTCAAGAGAGATCTGTTTGACTTCTATGTACTAGAACCAAATTATTCTTAACTGACCATAGATCTTAAGTCAGACTCTACTTCCATTGCTGGTATCTGGGAGACAGTCTGTCACAGAAAGTGTCAAGGCTTTGCCCAGATTCCCTTTTATCATTTCTGTGCACTCACTTCTCTTCACTGAGCTTTCAACAGCCATGCTCCTGTGGGCTACTGGAGCACAGGTGGCAGAGAGCCTGGGAGTTTCCCAATGACAGTCTAGTCTAGACGTAGAAAATTCCAGTTCACTTACTTTGGTTGGGACAACTCTGCAGCATAATGCATAGTCCAGAATTCCCCTGTGGGACATTTGCCTGAGATTGTACCCTGCCTGGCTTCCTTCCCTTACCTATCCTGCATTTCCTTCATAAATCACAGGCATACAATTCACTGTCTCAGGACATGAATCTAAGACAGTCCCATTAAGTGTATGTGAGGATCAATCAGTTGGCAGAAAGATCCAATAAAAATATTAGATCTGTGATGAGAGGTTTCTCCTTTGCCTACACTGTGTTACTCCAGAGAGAAAAAGACAACCCGACTGCTCTGCAATTTCAGACTCTTTCTATCAAAAATTCAATTTTGAGTACAATGTTTTAAAACTTCAAATTCATAAAGACTACTTATAGTCTCTAAGTTTTTTAGGTTTTTGAAATGGAGAATTATTTCTCAAAGCATATCTGTATACCAAGGTGCCCTTACAACATTATTCTTTCCCACCATGAGCTACATATACTGTAGTAAATTTACTGTCATAGAAAAATACACTTCTGTTGTAGGATATCCAACTTAAAAATTACTGATTGTGCCTTCAAAGTTTAGTTTGTGGTATGAATATTTTCCCAGTTAAAAATGAACAAAGAAAACTATGACTAATGGTTTACTGAAATAACACCACCACATATGCTTAGTTTAATTTGTGATAAGATGGAATTAAAGAACTAAATGCTTTTTAAAATACTATTTATATAGAAATGCACAAGTTTCTGGCTTTAAACTTCATGTCTTTAGTTTCATTTTATATATAAATATGAGATGTCACACATTTGAGGGCCTTCTTAAATATTAAGTCAGAATTACACTATTCATGGAAAAATAATTATTTCATTTTATAAAACTGACTTCCAGGTTAATATATGTAGTCAAGAATTAAGACATTTCGAATTGGATTTTAGTGAAAATTTTCAACTATGATTAATTTTAGGTAGTTAAAATATAACAATTATGGGCCATGGAATCTTTTAAAGGGATGCACCTTATTCTAATTATATATTAGGAAATCTTAAGCATTGTTGATAACTAGGTAACTACTAGTTATATAAGTTATAATGGTAATCTATCCCAAATTTTTCATGTACTTTCTGTAGACCATTACTACCTGTTATCTGGTATAATTTTATGAATTTAGATAAATAATGAATAGTAGGAATAGTTGCTTCAATTAAGTATTGTAATCTGGAAGTCATTCAATATTCTAAAGACTTGGACCTCTCATATATTGCTTTCCCTGACAATTTGATGTATTATGATAAGAAATATTATTTGTAGTTCATAGTTTACAAAACAAACAGATAATAAGTGGCTCACCCAAATTACAAACACCTGGTGAGTTGTTGAGAGAACTGGACCTGAGAATTCTGAAAGTAAACAATGAAATGGCTAAGAAAGTCTTAAGGGATTTTAAATGAAATGCTACTTGTAAGCTGTATAAATGTTTTATTCACTTCTATCACTAGCAGATATTATACTTCCAATAACATACAGTTTAGAAACATTTGCAATGTAGCATATGTAATGTTGCAAATATAAGATGAAAAATAAGAAAAGTATGGGCTTTGGGGTCAGACCCGAGTTTTAAAAAATCCAGGCTTTTCCATTTAAAAGTAGTGATCTTCAGCAACCTAGTTAACATCCATCTAAGTCTCATTTTCATGATATTAAAAAATGGGGTTTCTCTTATTCTATAAAGCCAACATCACCTTAATATCAAAACCAATTTCTCTAATTAATATAGATGCAAAAGTCCTCAACAAAATACTTGCAAACTGAATCCAAAAGCACATTAAAGGAATTATACACCACAATCAAGTGGGTTTTATCCCATATATGTAAGAGCGGTTCAACACAAGAGAATCAATTAGTGTAATAAACCACATAATAAATTGAAGAAAAATGACATGATCCTCTTGATAGATGCAGAAAAGGTGTTTGACAAAATACTGCATCCTTTTTTGATAAGAACACTCCAAAACATAGGAATAGAAGGAAGGTCTCTCAACATGGCAGTGTTTACATGAGAAAACCCACAACTAGCATTCTACTCAATGGTGAAAGACTGAAAGCCTTCCAGCTAAGGTTGGGTACAAGATAAGTATGTGCACTATCAACCACTGTTATTCAATATTGTGGTAGAAGTCCTACTAGAGCAATTAAGCAAGAAAAAGCAATGAAAGATACCCAAATAGGAAAGGAAGAAGTAAAATTTTCACTATTCCCTGATGATATGACCCTTTATCTAGAAAATTCTGAAAAATCCACAACAAAGCTACGAGAACTAACAGACAAGTTCAGCAAAGTGTGGAGATACAAGATTAATATGCAAAAATCAGTAGCATTTCTATGCATTACTGATGAGCAATCTGAGAAGGAAGTCAGAAAAAAGTTCCATTTATAATAATGACTAAAAGAATCAAATATTTAGGAATAACTTAATTAAGGACATGAAGGACCTGTATTCAGAAAACTACAAAAGATTGCTAAAGGAAACCAAAGACATCTTAAATAAATGGAAGGACATCCAGTGTTTATGGATTGGAAAATTAATTATCATTAAGATGTCAATTCTACCCAAACTGATATACAGATTCAATGCAATCCCAATAAAAATCCCGACAGCCTTTTATGCAAAACCGGAAAAGTCAATTATCTAATTTGTTTGGAAGGCTAAGGAATCCCATATAGTCAAAAATGTCTTTAAAAAGAAGGACAAAATTAGAGGACTTTCATTTCCTAACTTTAAGGTATATTACTTAGCTACAGACATAAAAACTGCATAGTACTGGCATAAAGATATTGACCAAGGGAACCATATTGAGAACTGAGAAACAAACCTTCACATCTATAGTCAAGTGATTTTTGACAAGTCTGTTAAGCCCACCCAGCTGGTGCAGAACAGTCTATTCAACAAATTGTACTGGAAGAACTGGATATCCATATCCAAAAGAATGAAAGAGGACTCCTGTCTTACACCTTATATAAAAATTAACTCAAAGTGGATCAAGGACCTAAATATAAAAGTCAGAACCATAAACTCCTAGAAGAAAATATAGGGAAACATCTTCAAGATCCTGTGGTTGTCGGTAGTTTCTTAAACCTTACACCCAAAGCATGAGCAATGAAAGAAAAAATAGATAAATGGGACCACCTCAAAATTAAATACTTTTCTTCTTCAAAAGACTTTGTAAAGAAAGTAAAAAAGAAGCCTACTCAATGTGATAAAATATTTGGAAACCAAATATTTGGAAACCACATATCCGATAATGGTTTGATTTCCATGTAATTAAAGAGACCATACAACTCAATGATAAAAAGATAAGCAACCCAATTTAAAAATGGGCAAAAGACTTGAACAGACATTTTTCCAAAGAGGAAATACAAATGGCCCAAAGCACATGAAAAAAATCTTCAACACCACAAACTCTTAGGAAATGCAGAACAAAACTACAATAAGATACCATGTTACATGATAGAAAGTCCATTTTTTAAGAAGCAGAAAACTACAAGTGCTGGGGAATGTAAAATGTGGAAGACAGTTTGGCAGTACCTCAAGAAGCTAATATAGAACTACTGTATGATCCCACAATCCTGTTACTAGGAATATATTCAGAAGAACTAAAAGGGAGGACATGAACTGACATTTGCACACCCATGTTCATAGCAGCATTATTTGCAGGTGCTAAAATATGGAGCCAGCCCAAGTGTCCATCAACATGATTAATAGATGAGCAAAATGTGGTATATACATACAATGGAATACTATTAAGCTGTAAGAAGAAATGAAGTCAGGAAACATATGACAACATGGACAAACCTTGAGGATATTATGTTGAGTGAAAGAAGCCAGACACAAAAGGACAAATATTGTATGGTCTTACTAATATGATAATAAATATGATGAGTGAACTGATGGAGGTAAACTCTAGAAGACAGGATACTAGGAAATTGAATGGGGGTTGAAAGGGAGATAGAATATGGGTTGAAAATGGGAGCTGATGTTTAATGTATGTGGAATTTTTAATGAGGTTTATTGTAAAAGTGTTGACTAGAGTTGATGGTAACACATTATAGTGAGTATAACACTGCTAATTTATAAATGTGATTGTGGCTGAAGGGGTAGTCTAGAAATGTAAATGTCAATTGAAAGAAAGCTATAGAATGAATCTAGGGAATGTATAACATAGTGAGTTCAGTGGTGGATGAAGACTGTAGTTAATAGTATAAATATAAGAAAGTTCTTTTACAAAGTGTTAAGAATATTGATACATGAGAAAATGACAACTTATGTAATTTTACGTAACTTATGGATTTTAGTTAACAGTGGCACTGAAATATTTTTGCAGCAATGGCAAAGAAGAGATATCAATTCTAAGGGACAACAATAGCGGGGATAAGGGGTTATGGGATTTTTCCTTTCAGCATAACCAAAACGTTTTAAAATTGAGTGAAGTGATGACAGCACAATTCTGTGATGAAAATGAGAGCCACTGAGCATGCACGTTGAATGGATTGTACAAAGCCCAGGACTGTATAACACAGGAAATCCAGCGGTGGAAGATGGACTGTGGTTAACAGGACAAATATGAGAACATTATCTCATGAACTATAACAAATATATAATACTAATATGGGGTGTAATTAATCAGATGGGTTGGGGGAAAATTCAGCAAATATAAGATATGGGCTATAGTTAGTAGTAATATTTTGAAGACGTTCTTTCATAGTTTGTAACAAATGTTTTACAACAATGCAAGGTATTGGTGATGGAGTAATGTATGGGAACCCTGAATGATGATATGCATGTTTGTTTTATAAGTTCACAACTCTTATTGTTTATTTATGTTCATTTATGAATTATATACTTCAATAAAATTTTATTTAAAAATGGAGTTTCTGATACATGCTACAACATGGATTAATTTTGAAACATTATGCTAAGAAAAATAAGCCAGACACAAAAGGACATATATTGTATGATTCTACTTACATGAGTTATCTAGAAAGGCTAAATTCATGGAGACAGAAAGTAGAATAGAGGTTACTAGTGGCTGGGCTGGGGGGTAGAGGGAAATAGGGAATCATTGCTTAATGGGCACAGAGTTTCTGTTTGGAATGATGGAAAAGTTCAAGAAATAGTAGTGATGGCTACACAATATTGTAAATGTACTTAATGACACTGAGCTGTATACTTAAAATGGTTTAAATGGCACATTTTAAATTATGTATATTTTTACAAGAACACATAAAGGAAAACTATAAGGTTAAAATACCTTCAGTGGAAGGTGGCTGTGAGGACTATGTGAATTGAAGTATAGAAAAAACCAGCTTATATTTTGCGTTCAGTAAATGATAGCTATTATTGTTATTGTTGGTGGTGTAAAACTCATGAAATTAGAAAATTACTTAAGGGCTGAATTCTACCCTTGTCCCATTAGTGATATTAATTAAAGTGGGACAGTTGGTAAGTGTAGTAGTCAGTCAAAGTACCAGAATTCTGTTGACTTTTATAAAGGGTATTTATTAGGGGTAAAAACTTACAGATACAAGGCCCGAAAGAGTCCAACTCAAGGCTGCTTTCTCACTAAAGCCAGTTGCCACATGTTGAAGCAAGATGGCAGGCGATCTCTGCCTGTTCTCTCAGACCGTCTCAGCTGCTCAGCTGCTCTGTTCTCCTTGGCTGCAAACTGTTAGGCAAATGCCTCATCTCTCTTCCTGTGTCTTTAGCTCTCTGAGCCTTCTCCTTTCTGTCACATGGCAGGACTGAAAGGATCAAGTTCTCTTCTCTTCTGTGTGTCTTCTTGAGTGAGTGTCTGTTTTTATCGGCCAACCAAGGGGCAGGGATTTTACTGGAGTCACACCTTACTGGCCGTTGTCAAATGAAGCCTTAAATTGATTTTAACAAATAAATATAAAACCTTTGAATTTAATACAATCAAAGGGTATCACACCTTTGTGTGAACAGAAGAGTTTACAAACATAATCTTTCTCTTTTTGGGGGATTCATAAATAATCTCAAACTGCCACAGTAAGGATTTATGGATTAGGTCCAGTTGGCTTTTTTTTTGGTGATCATTCATAAGATTCAAATCAACAGTCATTTATCAAATAAGGTACTGTTAAGGTACAAGAAAATTTAGAGATTACTTAGACTCAATTCTTACCCCCAATTAGTTTACAGGCTAGCGGGGCAAAAGAGCAGCCTATAGTAAACTGTAATATAAGATGATGTATAAAATCTCAATTTTAAAAAGAAATGGTTGTACTCTGCTAAAAGAGGAAAGTGTAGGAAATCAACAACTACCACCACTTTTTATTCTATTTTTTTACAGATTAGAAAGGGAAATCTTTGGTTACATTGCTAACAAATAGCAGAGGCAGAATTTAAACCCTAACTGTCCAAAGCCTAAATCCATGCATTCAATTTCTATTCTTAAAATCATATACTGTCTTAGATACTATAGTTTTCATATTGTACATAATGATTGCTATTGTTTTTCTTGTGTCCAAATAGATACACATAGTAAATCTATTTGGGTTTTCCTCTCCAGTTTCACTTTAACAGTAATTCTTAAATAGCACTTCTCCCAATTTCCAGATTTGAAAAGCTGCCATTAGGCAATAAGTGAAATTTTATTAGATGTTTTAATATGTTTCCTGCTTTAATTAGCTATGCAAATAGCACACCACCTTCAGTAACAAATACTACACGGGGAACTGGGTCACTTGGGCAACCAATGCTCAGATCTGCAACCTAGTAGTGAAATTACCTTGGGTAAACCTTTCATATTTCTGAGATATTTTAATCTCCTTGTGAATTTGGAAAAAGACAATGTTCCCTACACAATTCTGTCACTTAATTCCTTTATACTTTGTATCATAATTATTTATGAACTAATTTTATTTGCCTTATAAATCTATAAGCTACTTAAAGGCAGCAGCTAATGTAATACCTTTCATGTGACCAGTAATTATTGGATAAATGATTCATAAAACTGAGATATTTCTAGAGAAGGTTTGGATGTTTAATGCTCCAGGAGAACAGGAGTATTGGATTATAATTTAGTAATAGTGATAAAAGCTTTGAAGAGTAAACACTTTTTAAGCTTTTAAGCTCCTTGAGGGCAGAAGCTATCTATAATGGTCAATTTTTTATGCTCAGATAAGAATGGGATATATAAAATGATGTTTACTTAATGCTTCTGAATCAATATAACATAAGAGTGACTCATAATGCAATCAACATCCACCCCTGTCCCCAAATTCCAAACCATAGGCTTTCTATAGCATTTGCCAACCCAGTTTCCTCTGTTCTGGGAAATGGAAGAGTCCCTTGAATGACCTCTTCAAATGCTAGGCTTTCTTTATAGCATTTCAGTGTAAAATCCTTTTCTCCTTCTAAAAGCTGGAGGGAGCGTCTTGAATGATTGATTGGTGAGGTGTCCCCTGGACACACTGGTGCAAACACCATGCAACCACTGATTGATGTGCTCGCTCTTTCACGAACATATTCATTTTCTCTTCTCTAACTCATACAATTTATTCATCCCATGATGCATTTATGCATCCATTATCTTTTTCTTTCAATTTTTAGGCAGGTGAAAAGATGAAAAGTTAACACTTAGAAGATGGTAAGGCACGTCTATCTTAAGTAAAGAAACTGATCTCTCCATATATCTAAAATAGCATTTCCTAAAGAGTTTCTTTTTCTCTGATTAATTATACATTTAAACAATTTTGCAATTGTGAAAGACTATAACATGGAATGGGGGACTTCAGGTAGAGATATCTGGTTTGAGTAAGTTATTAACGCCAAGGCTGAACTGGGAAAAGACCAAAATTCAAGTTATATTTCTGTCACTGCCTGTGAGCTTGGGAAATTCAAACTTCTTGGACCTCAGTTTCATTATGTGTAAAATGTAGAGACTGAACTTGATGGCTTTGAAGGCCCTTCCAGCTATAACGTCTTCTGATTCTAAATTTGCCCTTGACATGACAGCTATTGACATGATGTGAAGGAATCTAAGTCTCATGAAAACTTTAGACAGAAGTCATTATACTTCTGGGGGAAGGATAATCATAGTATACATTGTTAATGTGATATAAATATGAACAGCATGGCCACTCAGGAAAAATATGTTCCATTTATAAAAATAATCTATATGTAACACAGGATTCTATAAAGCAGAAAACAATTCTCAAACCCACATATGGTCTAGGCACAAGCATTAAACTTATGAATATTGCTGGGGCATTGTTCAAGTTGGGATAAAGAGGGCAATTGGGAGGGAAGGTGGAAATTTAGTTTAAAAATTTAGTTTAAAAATTTCACGAAGGAAAGAAAGCCTTATGAGATGGGAAGTTGCTTTTTATTTTCCAAAGTTTATTTCCATATAGCTTATCACTTCAGAAAACAGCTCTTTCAAATCGAGGAAATCAACACATTTTACCTTTTCATGAAATTAAGCATTTTGAAATGTTTTAATTCAAGTCTCCTACAATAAACTAATTAAAATGTTATCTGTGAGAAAACTACAATTACAGAAGAAGGCTAAAGAAATATGATCCAGGACATTTTCAAGTAAATGCTAAAAAATTCTGAGAAAGAAGTTGCAATACAATTTAAAGCATATTGGTGAACATTTGTTTCTTCATTCCTTCATTAAAATAATATTTGTTGAGCACTTAATTGTCAGGCACAGTTTCAAATAATCTTTTGTTCATTTTTTTCATCTATATATTCTTACTAGACAACATATATTATACATCTTCCTACTCACCCTTCGAACCTGTTTCCCTACCAGGGTCTCCCTTTTGAAGAGTATTTTTCTTCAAGGCTCTGCCTGACTTTTACTGAGCAATGGGATTAGTGCCAGACTGCAGTAAGCAATTTGTTCATCCTTGGAGAGCACATTTGCACTACCTCATGATACAGGCATTTAAATGATTTTATTCGTTCACCTGTGTTGAACATTAAGGGGGTAAATTTTCAGTCCAGGGATTTGGCTTTAAAACTCCAATTGATGTTAATGAGAATTGGTAATGAGCCCCTTCTTCTTAATTAGTGGCACCATACCTGTGACTGTAGGAAGCATGGCTCAGACATGGGGAGCTTAACGAGGTGATAACAAGGAGAAAATGTTCAAGCCTGGATTTTGGGCCTAGTCCATACTTTACCATGCAAACATACTTTAGGAGCTGATGCTTTAAAGTAAATTTATTACCTGGCTTTTACTGCTGTGAAACCTTCCTTAAGAACCATCTGTCTTTTCTATAAAAATACTCTTGTTCCAAAGAAAAAGAATGAGGCATAACAATCAAAAGAGCAATTATATGATAAGATTTTTCTTTCTTGTTCATGTACAGTAAATTTTACAAAACAAACTTAACTCTTGCTAATTCCATTGGTCTCAATTAAGGAACACCACAGTTTATAAACCTCATTCTATACCAAAGGGCAAAATTCCTCTCCTTAGGTAAAACTGTGTCTCTAAAAATCATTGAGGGCATAATAGGGATGATTTAAGGAAATAAAAGTCTGACTTTTATAGCATCTTTCCTTGAATATTATATGATCATTATGGTATGTTGGTAAAAGCACACATTTTAATCTTGCATATTCTATCTTTTTGAGCTGCTTCTTACTGCTGCAGCACATGACCTAATCCAGCAAGAATAAAATGATTGCAGAATAATAAAATTTTCACTGTACCTAGCAAAGGACATAAAAGTTGGATTATTGATTTTGTTTGAATGATGTGCTGTAATTTCATACACCATCAGAGTGGAGCACAAATCTCGGCCTGCCAGCTTTCATTACTGGAACTCACTTTCTTGCCACCAAGTAACTTCTACACAGTGACAAGATAAATCTGGATTTTTTAACTTACTGAAAATGAATCTTTTTAGCCCCAAGTAATTAATAGGAACTTTAGGACTGTATATATCTGCTCAAAGGAAGGAGAAGGAGAAACACTTGGGTGGAGAGCTTTTACTATTTCTCTAATTTGTAATTATTCCCCATGCCCAAAGATAAATGAACATATGCGAAATTTCTAAATCTTTGCTGGATTTCTTTTCCCCTTTTGAAATTCTGTTTTTGGTTCTTTCCACTGGTTTCATTATGCTAGTTTAAAAAACAGTAATAATAAAAGTAAAGATTTGTGTATTTAGACAAGAAATAAAAACGAGCTAAAGATTGAGTGGTCAGATTTGACTGTTACTATCGTACATCCACAGAACCAAGCCCTGACTGACAGTCTAACAATCACATTTCACTGATTCTGAAGGGGACTAAGGTGGATGACAGTGCAAAATCAATGGTAAACAATGAAAAGAGACACAATCCTTATGTACAAAAAAATACATTAGAAGTTGTTAATGGATTGACTGGTATCCCCAAAAAGATATGTTGTTCTAATTCCCAGTATCTCAGAATGAGAACTTATTTGGAGAAAGGATTGTAACAGATAGGCAAGTTAAAATGAGGTCATACCGGAGTAAGGTGGGCCCTTAATTCAAGATGACTAGTGTCCTTATAAGAAAAGGAAATTTGATAGAGAGGGGGTAGCAGGGAGAAAGCCATGTAACCGAGGCAGAGAATAATATAGGTTGCCAAGTAAGCTGCTGCCAGAGCCAGGGGAAAGACATGGAACAGATTCAGAGTTCAAACTTCAGAGGGAGCATGACCAGGCCCATGCCTTGATTTTGGACTTCTCATCTCCAGAACTGAGACAATAGATTTTTGTTGTTTCAAGCTACCCAGTTTGTGGTATTTTCTTATGGCCACCTTAGTAAATGAAGGCAGAAGTCCGTGTGCAATTAAAGGCATATGCTACTAAAGGAACAAACTAATATATATAAATGGCAAGCTTTATAAAAGAAGAACAATATATTCCAGTAAGATTAGACTTTTACTCAATCTAGAGAAGGTCTGGATATGATTCCCATTAATGACTATATAATTAAAGGGCAAGTAATATTAAACTTTTATGCATTACAATTTTTCTTGCTCTAATACATCTAATGAAAACATGCTTAAAGTATCACAATTTGCAATGAATAAGGATGGAGGGCTTGTAGGACTAGAAATAAAACAGAGTTATAGAATTTCAGATCTTTGCAATATTTTATAATTACTTGAAGAGGAAGTGGTCTATATCAAAACAAAGGTTTAGTTAGTGGCTGACCACATTAGGAATACGCTCCATTTACTGAAGAACAAGATGGCCTACATCATTCCAGGGGCCATGGTTGCTGCCTTGACCCTTGAGCAAGGAGGCTTTTATAAAACCCACTTACTCTTGCATAAGAAATCCCTGTAACATCTGGAGAAAAACTGGCATACTGCAGGGAATTAGGAAAGATGTGTAATTAGAGGAAAAATATCTAGATTGAAAAAGTTGCATTTTTAAATGTAAAAAGGTTGTGGAATGAGAGCATTTTTCATGGTCACATACCCTTTCAAGTCATAAATTCCTTTCTTAAAAAAAAATAAATCTTAGAAATACTTAAATATTTTGTACATGGTAGAAATATACATTCCCATGGGTAATGTGGGCATGATTGATTTTTTAATGTAAAGTTCTTTTGGATGGAATGGATAATTATTAAAACTTCTAAGACCTTCCAGACTCTTTATATTGGTTATTTTTACTTCTTTTTCCTTTGTAGGTAAAATTCATAATTTTGGTATTGCTTAGGTAGATGGTAGAAAACAATATGCTGCTTCATTTTGAGAGTTAAGAACTTTAAAAATAGCCCAGAGAGCTCTGAATTTGGGGTTGATAGTGTCTTTTCTGCTATCATTTAAGTTTGTGTGATATGTTTGGGAATGGGGAAAACTGCCACAACATACAAGTAAATTAAAATACTTACAAGCACAGCTTGAGGTAGCAAAAAGAGCAGTCAACCAACTTCTGATAAAATGTATAAGATATAACCTAATGGCTTAACATCTCTAGATAACTAGAGCTTCTTGTGTCTTCAGAGAGAAGGTCATGACAAGAAGGAGTCCCACACCAGAGAAGAGAGACTAATTTGTTAAAATAGGTAATTAAAAATATTCTCACCACAATGTGAGGTACTGTATAAATCAGAAAAATTCTCATTTAAGAAACATCAAACTAGGTGTTTGGGTTTATTTTCAATTAATATTCATGTAATATGGCAGTTCAAATTTTTGATGCAGGGCAATATCTAAAGGTTTTCAAGGTACAAGAAACACATTATGCATAAGTTCTTATATATTTTATAACTAATATTGATGAATTGTTTTTCTATTTCTATTTTCAGCATGAAATCAGAGCAATGGTATTTCAAGTATTATATAGCCAAACCATTCATTAGTATCTACTATGTATGAATTGTGGTTGGATTTGGAAATCTAGAAAAGATGCAGGTTTCAAGAAACTCAGTGGGAAAGGGGAAGAGAAGAGGAAAGGAAGGAATATGAAATAATAAAAAATAAATAGAAGAAAAATATTAGAAAGTGCTTTAGCAGAGCTATGTATTAATTTTTTTTTAGATTTATTATTTATTTATTTCTCTCCCCTTCCCCACACCCCCAGTTGTCTTCTCTCTGTGTCCATTCGTTGTGTGTTCTTCTGTGACCGCTTCTATCTTTATCAGTGGCACTGGGAATCTGTGTGTGTGTGTTTTTTTTAAGATTTATTTATTTATTTATTTCTCCCCCCTGCCCCCCCCCCCCACCCCAGTTGTCTGTTCTCTATTTGCTGTTTCTTCTTTGTCCACTTCTGTTGTTGTCAGCGGCACGGGAATCTGTGTTTCTTTATGTTGCGTCATCTGTTGTATCAGCTCTCCGTGTGTGTGGCACCATTCCTGGGAAGGCTGCACTTTCTTTCACACTGGGTGGCTCTCCTTACGGGGCGCACTCCTTGCACATGGCGATCCCCTACACGGGGGCACCCCTGCATGGCATGGCACTCCTTGCGCACATCAGCACTGTGCATGGGCCAGCTCCACATGGGTCAAGGAGGCCCGGGTATTGAACCACAGACCTTCCATGTGGTAGGCATAACATCAGCTTTTTTTTTTTTTTTTTTCTTGCTTCTTCTTCTTAATGATGGTGGAGAGCATTGTTCTAGGCATACATAAATCTCTAGCCAGATCAGTAATGCAAATATTGCTTTCAGAAAGAATAATGAATGGAATAAATGGAATGGGGTCTCAGGGAATTGAATGGCAATGTGAAATGCACAAACATATGTATTACTGGTGTCCAAGAAGGAAAAGAGAATGGAAAAGGGGCAAAAAGAATATCTGAGGAAATAATGGCTGGAAACTTCCAAATCCTTATGAAAGACAAAAGCCAGTTTCCAAGAAGGACAATACACCCCAAACAGAACAAATCCATATAGACCGCTCTGAGACACCTACTATTCAGAATGAGAAATATCATAGACAAAGAGAAGATTCTGAAAGCAGCAAGAGAAGAGCAAAGCAACATATACAAGGGAAGATCAAAAAGATTAATTGCCGACCTCTTATCAGAAACCATGGATGCGAGAAAAAAGTGGTATGATACATTTAAGGTACCGAAAGGAAAAACTGCCAGCCAAGAATTCTGTATATGAGAAATCTGTCCTTCAAAAATGAGGGTGAATTTAAAGTCTTCATAGACAAACAAAAACTGAGAGAGTATGTTACCAAAAGATCAGAATTACAAGAAATACTAAAGGGAATGTTGCAGCCTGAAAGGAAAAAACAAGAGTGAGAGACTTGGAGAAGAGTGTACAAATGAAGATTATTATGAAGGGCAAATTAAAGGGTAAAAAGACAGAAAATAGTAAGATATGACAATAGAAAGCCAAAGGACAAAATGGATGAAGTAAGTAATGTCTTTATAGTAATAACATTTAATGTTAACAGCTTGAACTCCCCACAAAGACACAGACTGACAGAATGGATTAAAAAAATATGAGCCAGCTATATGTGGTCTACAAGAGACTCACCTCTGATGTAAGGACACAAGCAGGTTGAAAGTGAAAGACTGGAAAAAGATATTTCACACTAGTTGTAACCAAAAAAGAGTACTGGAGTACTGATACTAATATTGGTCACAATAGATTTTAAATGCAAAATGGTTATAAGGGATAATGAAGGTTATTAATATATTAATAAAAAGGGCAATTCATCAAGATGAAATAACAATACAAAATATTCATGCATCTAACTTGGATTTCCAAAGATACATGAAACACACTGGCAAAACTGAAGGGAGAAACAGATGCCTCTACAATAATAGCTGGAGACTTCAGTATAGCACTCTCTATTGGATAGAACATCTGGTTAGAGGATAAATAAAGAAACAGAGAAATTGAATAATATGATAAATGAACTAGACCTAACAGACAGCTATAGAGCACTGCAGCCCCAAACCGCAGGATATACATTCTTTTCAAGTACTCATGGACCCTTCTCCAGGATAGATCATATGTTGAGTCACAAGATAGGTCTCAATAAAATTTTAAAAGACTGTTTATACGAAACACTTACTCCAATCATAATGGAATGAAGTTGGAAACCAATAATGGATGGAAAAAGGGAAAATTCATAAATATATGGAGATTAAACAACACATTTTAAAATAATCAGTGGGTCAAAGAACAAATTGCAAGTAAGTTCAGAAAAATATCTTGAGATGATGAAAATGAGAACAAATCCTTTCAAAACTTATGGAACACCACAAAAGTGGTGCTGAGAGGGAAATTTATAGCCCTCATAGCTTACATTAAAAAAGAAGAGCGAGCCAAAGTTGAGGAACTAACTGCATACCTGGAGAATCTAGAAAAAGAACAGCAAACTAATCCCAAGCCAAGATGAAGGAAAGAAATACTAAAGATCAGAGCAGAAATAAATGAAATCAAGAACAAAAAAAAAACAATAGAGAGAATCGACAAAACCAAAAGTTGGCTCTTTGAGAAGATCGACAAAATCAGCAAACCCTTAGCTAGACTGACAAAGGAAAAAAGAGAGAAGACACAAATAAATAAAATCAGAAATGGGGGAGGGGGACATTACTAGTGACCCTACAGAAATAAGAGATCATAATAGGATACAATGATCAACTGTATGCCAAAAAACTAGACAATATAGATGAGTGGACAAATTCCTAGAAACACACAAACCACCTACACTATCCCTAAAAGAAATAGAAGATCTCATCAAACCATTCACAAGTAAAAAGAATGAAAGTCATCAAAAATCTCCCAAAGATGAAAAGCCCAGGACCAGATGGCTTCACAGGTGAATTCTACCAAACTTACTCAAGTTCTTTCAAAAACTTAAACAGCAAAGAATGTTACCAAACTCATTCTATGAAGCCAACATCACCCTAACAGCAAAACCTGATAAAGATACTATGATAAAAGGAAATTGCAGCCCAATATCTCTAATGAATTAAGATGTAAAAGTCCTCAAACAAAATACTTGCAAACCAAATCCAAAAGCACATTGAAAGAATTCTACTATACAATCAAGTGGATTTTATCCCATGTACACAAAGGTAAGTCAACACAGGAAAATAAATTAGTGTAATAAATTACACTAATATAATAAATTAAAGAAGAAAAATCACATGATACTCTCAATTGAGGCAGAAAAGGCATTTGACAAAATACAGCATCCATTCTTAATAAAAACACTCCAAAAGATAGGAATAGAAGGAAGCTTTCTCAATATGTTAAAACGCATATATGAAAACCTACAGCTAGAATTGTACTCAACAGTGGAAGACTAAAAGGTTTCTTGCTGAGATCAGGAATAAGACAAGGATGCCCACTGTCACCACTGTTATTCCATATAGTGCTAGATGTTCTAGCTAGAACAATTAGGCTAGATAAGGAAGAAAAAGCACCCAGACAGGAAAGAAAAGTAAAACTTCTACTATTCCTTGAGGAAATGATCCTATATCTAGAAACTCCTGAAAAATCCATAAGAAAGCTACTAGAACTAATAGACAAGTTCAGCAAATGGGTGGGATACTAGATTAATACGCAAAAATTAGTAGTATTTCTATGCACTACTGATAAGCCATCTGAGGAGGAAGTCAGAAAAAATTTTCACTTATCATATGACTAAAAAAATCAAATATTTAGGAATCAAGCTTAATCAAAGACAGAAAGGACCTGTATTCAGAAAGCTATAAAACATTGCTAAAAGAAACCAAAGAAGGCTTAAATACATGGAAGGACATTCTGTGTTCATGGACTGGAAGACTAAATATCGATTAAGATGTCAATTCTACCTAAACTGATTTACAGATAAAATGCAATTCCAATAAAAACCCAACAGTCTTTTTTGCAGAAATGGAAAAGTTGATTATCAAAATTTTTGGAAGGGTAAAGTGCTCTGAATAGCCAAAAATGTCTTTAAAAAGAAGAATGAAGTTGGAAGACACTAATTTCCTGACTTTAAAGCATATTACTTAACTAAAAAAACCCCCAACATGGTACTGACATAAATACAGACAATTTGACCAATAGAACTGAACCAAGAACTCAGAAATAGAACCTCACATCTATGGTCAGGTGGTTTTCGACAAGGCTGTCAAGCCCTTCCAGCTTGACCAGAATGTCTATTCAACAAATGGTGTTGAGAAAATTGGATATTCATATCCAAAAGAAAGAAAGATGACCCCTATCTCACACCTTATATAAAAATTAACTTAAAATTGATCAAGGACCTATATATAAAAGATACAACAAGGGAAGTGGATGTAGCTGAAGTAATTGGGCTCCCATCTACCATACAGAAGGTCCAGGATTTGATGCCCAGGGCCTCCTGGTGAAGGCAAGCTGACCCGTGTGGTGAGCTGGTCCACACAGAGTGCTGGCCCACACAGAGTACTGCCCCATGCAGGAATGCCGCACTGTGCAGGAGTGCTCCTCCACACAAGAGTGCTGGCCCATGCAGAGAGCTGGCACAGCAAGATGATGCAACAAAAACAGACACAGAGGAGAGATAATAAGAGACACAGCAGACCAGGGAGCTGAGGTGGTGCAAGAGAATGATCACCTCTCTTCCACTCTGGAAGGTCCCAGGATCGATTCCCAGAGCCGCCTAAAGAGAACACAAGCAGACACAGAAGAACACACAGTGAATGGACACAGAGAACAGACAATGGAGGGAGGGGGGAGAAATTAAAAAAAAAAAAAAAAAAAAGATACAACCATAAAATCTCCGAGAAGAAAATGTAGGAAAACATCTTCAAGATTTTGTGGCAGGCAGTAGTTTTTTAAACCTCATACCCAAAGTATGAGAAACCAAAGAAAAAATAGATAAACAGGACCTCCTCAAAATTAAACACTTTTGCAGCTCAAAGGACTTTGTCAAAAGGGTGAAAATGCAGCTGACTCAATGGGAGAAAATATTAGGAAATCACATATCCCATAAGAGCTTGATATCCACGATATATAAAGAGAACTATGGCTCAACAATGAAAAGGCAAACTCCCTGATTAAAAAATGGGCAAAAGACTTGAATAGACAGTTATCAAAGAAGAAATACAAATGGCAAAAAAAGACCATGAAAAAATGTTCAACATCACTAGCATTTAGGGAAGTGCAAATGAAAACTACAAAATGATATCATTTCACACTTATTAGAATGGCCACTATTAAAAAGTCAGAAAAGTACAAGTGTTGGAGGTGATGTGGCAAGATAAGAATGCTTATTCACTATTAGTTGGGACTGTACAATGGTACAGCCACTGTGGAGGACTATTTGTCATTTCCTAGGGAAACTGATTATAGATTTGTCATTTGACCTGGTAATACCATTACTAGTATATACCCAGAAGAACTGAGAGCAGTGACACAAACAGACATCTGCATACCAATGTTCATAGTGGCATCATTCACAATTGCTAAAAAACAGAAACAACCCATGTGTCCAGCAACCAATGAATGGATAAATAAATTGTGATATAGCTACACAATGGAATACTTTTCAGCTATAAGAAGAAATGAAGTTTTGAAGCAAATGACAACATGAATGAACCTGGAAGACATTATGTTGAGTGAAACAAGTCACACACAAAAGGACAAATGTTGTATGACTGTACTATTATGAACTAAATATATTATGTAAACTTAAGGACTTAATAATTAGAATATAGGTCACCAGAAAATGGAATGAGGGTAGAGAATGGAAAGCTGAGGGTTAATATATGCAGAATTGGTAAAAAGGTTGTTTATAAATCTTTGGAAATGAATAGAAATAGTGGAAGCACATCATAGTATTTTTAACTAGCAAAGCTATTATGTGGATATGAAAATGGTTGAAAGGGAAAATCTAAGGACATGTATATTCCTAGAAGGAAAGCTAAAAAATGTTACATAGGACAGTATAACACAGTGAAACCTCATGTGAAATATGAATATGGATACTACTGCATACAGAAAGTTGTTTTTACAAAATATAAATACAAATAAAGTAGAAAGACAGAAACAGAACAGCAGCAATGTATGGCACACGTATGGCACAGAGAGATTGAGAGGTGATTAGTTTTTGTTTTTTGTATATTATTGTTATTATTATTGGAATAATGAAAATTCTGTAATAATGATGGAAGTGAGGAATGCACAACTATGTGATTATACCAAATACCATCAATGATACACTTTGGATAGTTTATGCTTTATTAAAATGCATCAATAAAATTGATTTGTTTTAAAAAACTTCATGGAAGCAGTGGAAATATGGAACAGTTCTCATTGAAAAATTCAGTGTATTTATTTATATAACTAAATTGAATTGGGGGGAAGCAGACTTGGCCCAGTGGTTGGGCATCTGTCTACCACATGGGAGGTCCGCAGTTCAAACCCTGGGCCTTGACCTGTGTGGAGCTGGCCCACGCACAGTGCTGATGCGCACAAGGAGTGCCGTGCCACGCAGGGGTGTCCCTACGTAGGGGAGCCCCATGTGCAAGGAGTGTGCTCCGTAAGAAGAGCTGCCCAGCATGAAAGAAATTTCAGCCTGCCCAGGAATGGCGCTGCACACACAGAGAGCTGACACAACAAGATGACGTAACAAAAAGAAACATGGATTCCCGTGCCGCTGACAACAACAGAAGTGGACAAAGAAGAACAAGCAGCAAATAGACACAGAAAACAGACAACTAGTGGGGGGAGAAGGGGAGAGAAATTTTAAAAAAATTGAATTGGGGAGCAGATGTGGCTCAAGTGATTGAACACCTGCTTTCCACATGGGAGGTTCTGGATTCATTCCCCAGTGCCTCCTAAAAATAAAATAAAGAAACAAACAACTAGCAAATAAAGAAACCAACTCAGGGGAGCCAAAATGGCTCAGTGGTTGCCAGCTTTCCACATACAAGGTCCCAGGTTCAATCCCTGGCTCCAGAACCCCCCAGCCCCACAAAAAAACATAAATTGAATCATCATCTACATTTCCTCCCAAAGAAGTATTTGCTATATTATGTATATTATACTATACTCCCATTCTCCCAGCCCCCAACTAACCAGTCATGGATTCTAGTCAATTATACCTCAAATGTCTCTTTAATCCATGTATGCCCTCTCCATTCCCACTGTCACTGCCTCAGTCTACACACTCATCAAGTTTTTCTGTATTCTTTCTCTCATTTCTCCATCCTGTCATCGTTACCTTTCCAAAAATGACACAAATCCTGACATTCTTGTGCATAAAAATTCCGTATTTTCTTTGCTATCTGTAGAATAAAACTCAAACTTTGGGGTTTTTATACAAGGTCCTTCACAATTTTGTTCTGATCTGCCTTTCTACATACCTTATGTGTTTAAGTTTCTAGGTTACTCAGCAAATACCATGCAATAGTTTGGGTTAAGCAATGGGAATTTATTAGCTCTTGGTTTTGAGACCAGGAAAACATCCAAACAGGGCATCATCAAGTCTATGCTTTCTCCCCCAAAGACATTTACGTTCTGGGGCTACCTGCTGGTGATCCTTGGTTCTTAGTTCCCCTGTCACATAGCAATGCACGTGGTGGCCTCTCTGTTCAGTCTTCTGAGTTTCAATGATTTTAGCTTCTTACTTACTGTGGTCAGTTCCTGTGGCTTTCTTTCTGAATTTCACTCTTCTTATAAATGACTACAGAAATATGATTAAGACGCATATTGATTGAGGTGGGCCACACCTTCTTAACTGAACTGACCTCATCAAAATGTCCTACTTACAAGGGGTTCATACCCACAGGAATGGATTAAATTTAAGAATAGGCTTTTCTGGGTTTCATACAGCTTTGAACCACCACATAGTGTTTCCAAGATCACACTAGGGCATTTTACAAAAAGTAAAGCTGTTCTCTCTGGAATGTCCCTACTCTTCTGCTGACAGTTTCTCAGACATCTAGTAGCTTCTTAACTTCTAAGTACAAGTTTTGGGGTCTCCTACAATTGGCAATATACTCTTTGTCTTTATCAGTCCCATAGTGCTTTCCTTACATTTTTATTTGCCCTTACCATTTTATAATCTCTTTACTTGACATAATGCCTTGTACATAGTTTAATGCATGTATAAACCCTAATGAATAAAACCATGGTACTGGTCTCTTTCAATAATAGCACTATCAATATTACTATTAATAAACAATACTAAGGCATTATTATTATCCCCCCTTGTAAATGAGGAAAATGAGGCACAGAGAAATTAAGTAATTTGTACAAGGTCACACACCATGTCCCACTATAGCTCAAATATCCACAGAAGGAGATGTTAATAGGTTACAAAACAAACAAACAAAAATGATTCTGTGGTTTGAGAAACAATGAGTTAAATAGGACTAAACAAGTTTCTTCATTGCAGAACCTTTCAGTCTTCATCTTTGCCAACAAGCATTGTGACCACTTAAGTCTCCATGAAGGGCATATTTGTCCTGATTCTCTACTCACAATACCTTTTAGTGGCTGAGCATCTAGGATAATTAGTACTCCATGAAACACACTTTGAGAAGCACTGGCAGATAGTTTAGGTAGGCACAATAAAATCTGTTAGCAATTGATGCCTGTGTGCCTCTTTTTCTTAACTTCCTTTCTTCCTTCTCTCCTCCAGAATCACTGACATTTTAGTTATATTTTAAGAAGTATATCAGCAATTTTTTTTACTGGTATTGAGTATAATTCATAATCTTAAACCATTGTATAAAGATATTTATTTCATAGCCAGAAAATTATAGTAACTTCCTATGTCTTTCTGAGAAATGTACATTAGAATTATATCAACTTTCAAATGAACTTCTATGTTTCTGGAGGCAGCAAGCACAATAAGTATAGAGTTACAATTAAAGAGACCAGTGTCCTGAGTTTGCACCAACAATCTGTGAGGACTTACTACTTGCCTCAGTTTCCCTATCTGTACATTAAGGATGTTAGAGTAGTAAGCTCTCAAATACTACCTAATTCTAAAATTCAAATACATGCAAATTATTCCTCCAAATTCACTGAAGCACAGGGCAGAAAAATATTAATTAAGTATCTTAACTACTTTGATGGGGACTTCTTTTTCTTTATCATAAAGAAATGTCAGCTGATGAAATTAAAATAGTAGCTTGTGGAAAGCATTATCAAGTGAAGTGGAGAATGGGGGAAATGGAATAAAATTTTTACTGCTTCCTTGGTATAGACTATTTTTTTTAGGCTACAGAAATGGCAGATTCTTATATTCTGGTATACAGGAACTATATGAATAAAACATGGCTGTGCAAATGAACTCACAACCTTATTCCAAAGTACCATTCGGGAATAATACGTTTAATGTCTCATCAACTTCCTCAGAAAAGTGAGAGTAAACCTGTGCACACAGACAAAACAGCCATAACAAAAACCAAGGTAGAAATAAATCTGCTATGGGGAACAGATTTGATCACATTTGAAGGTTTTCAAAACTCCATGTAATATGCTAGTCACTTAAAAATATTCCCACATTTCTGCTTTCTCCCAACATTCTATGCCTTAAGATTCATCTGTCAACTTTGATGCATCTTTTTAAGTACCCCTCCAAGCCTAAAAGTCCAGACCACAGAAGAGCCCTCTTTGCTTTGAAACTATCTGATCAATTCGTAGATCATTTACCTGCAAGGATTATTTGGTGAAGCTAAAGCGGCACATCAACCAGCAGCATCTGAGGGCTGAAGCGGCAGAACGTCAACAACAAATTGTCATTGGCATTCCATTTATGAACCTTCAAACGGCATCAGATCTTTTCCATGGGAAACCAGATCAGGTCAGACTAGAGCTGAGTATTTCTTAACAAGCTAACCATCAAAAGAATTTACGTTTTGAATAAAAAGGCTATCATTTGTTGATTTGAATATCAAAGGGATCCACTGCAAACTCCCAGTCTAGAAAAACCTCCCTAAGCTATACTAGACAGGTGTTTAATAATCTATTATTAAGGCACTATTTTAGGTTACTCAGAATTATAAAAAATAGCTGTAACTGTGAAGCTGCAAATGGGACTGCACAAAGAAATGAATGCTATTAACATACTATTAACAATTCAAAAGAATGAGTTGACATACCAATCAAACTTGTTAATTGACTGTCAATGGCCTGTCCCTGAATATACAACATGACTGCATTATAGATTTCAAATGCTGACAGGAAGACAGTTCCATTTGCATTAACTTCATAAACTGATCAACAACCAAACTGCCACATACATTTATAATGGGAAGCTGAATCATTTCAATATTCATGGAGCTCTGTAATTGTAAATTAGGTACTGGCAAACAATACAATACTGTACATACTCTAAAATATCCTAAATTTCATTGACCTACTTTCATCCTGATTTTAAAAGACAGAAAAAAGTTTCATCTTGAAGTGATCATTACTTTAATTTATGGTTTGTGCCGTAAGCAAAATTTGTTTGCAACGTAATTTGTAACTATGCTTTACAGCTGTACTCTAGAAGCATCACTGGTCTAGAAAATATGAGGTATAAAAGATGATGTAAAGGTGATCTTGCCTTACTTGGGGTTTTGGAAAACAGGGAAATACGAAACAAGATGGTATCATATTTCCTTGTGTGACAGACAAATGATCCATTATGACAAGGTATTTAGCAAATAAACATTAACATAATGAAAAGAAGGTTATATATTATTACTGCTCTGGAGCTTTCTCAAATCTCCCCAAATAGACCTGCTGATCTGAAACCATACTTCAAAATCTTCAATCATCCATCAGTTGGGAATCAATAGTGTAAAAGTGACTGAAGATAAATGCTTAACCAGATCATGATAAATGGTCTGAAATTCAATAGTTCACAGCATGGAGGTAGTCCTTTCAACACTTCTATGACCTGTTCAAGAATTAACACTGCCTCTTTTTTTTTTTTTAACTGCTTCTCCAGAGATATATGCTACCATTGCCTCAGATACTTTTTTCTTTTCTTTATCTAGGCAGCACTCCTCCAGTTGCTAGAAGTTGCTCAAACTTTGTTTAAAAAATTCAAATATGTCTTCGCATTTTTGGATGTGTCAGTCTACTCTCATTACCTTCAATAAAAGCTGTATTAAATTTGTTGATTTTGCAAATCATTCCCTATTGCTAATAATTAACCAGATGAGTTTATTATTTGAATGGCAATACTCCTAAATAATTTGAATGTTAACATTAGAAGATTTCTCATGCTGTCAATTAGGGTTTTTTTTCCCTTCTATTTTTGTCTAACTAAGCAATAATATACCCAGTAAAGATAAATGATACACACATATATAAATGTATATACAAAAATGTATAAAATATATCTATTTATATATTTATAAATATATAATTTAATATAAGACAAGAATATAAAATATATTTGTATGTATACATATACACACACATACATATATATATATGTTTTAATTAAACTTCTAACTTTAGAATAGCTTTAGAGTAATAGAGAAATTTCAAGGACAGTACAGAGTTCTAGGATATATGGCACTGTTTCTCCTATTGTTCACTTCTTATCTTGTTGTTGTACTTTGCTATTAATACATTTAATACATTACTATTATTAGTACAATTAATACATTACTATTAACTAAAGGCTATATTTTATTCAGATTTTCTGAGTTTTTATCTAATGTCCTTTTTCTGTTCCAGGATCCGATCCATGGTACTACGCTACATTTGGACGTCATGCCTCCTTAGGCTTCTCCAGACTGACAGTTTCTCAGACATTCCTTCTTTTTATTCACCTTGACAGTTTTGAGTAGTACTAGTCAGGTATTTTATAGCCTGTCCTTCAATTTTGGTTTTCTGATGTTTTTCTCATGATTAAACTGGGATTATGGGGTGTTAGGAGGAAGTCCAGAGAGAGAAGTATTATTCTTATAAGTGATATAGTTTTAAGTTTATATTTAAGTTTATGTTCTCAAGATACTCCATGAACTTAAAATATAATATTTTGTCTTTTTGGAAATAAAAGGAAAGTCATTGAAATTATTAGTAATAATCTACAAAAGAGGTTGTGTGAACACAGCAGAAAGTACTCTGTTACTAATTAGGAGTATATGAAGTAGGTGCTAAGATCTGTGCTCACTCTAGGATTTAGCCATTTCTGGAGTGTATGGGTTAGGTTCACAGGAATCAATGCCCATGAGCGTCATGAGGCAAGAGACGGTGGTAGAACACATATCCTGACCTAAGGCATAGGAGAGTAGAAGTTCACAAGTTTGCTTCAAGTTCCGTGGACAGGCTCATCTGTGAGTGTTTGTGTGTGAGAGTGAGGAGGGCTGGGGATAGTGGTGATTTTGAATAAATCTTTCCTGAGTGTTAGGTAAATAAATATGTAAAGAGAACATAAAGAAAAACTAAAAAGAATCTGTTCATAGACAATAAAAGCATTGGTGCTAGCTACTTCAACACAAATAAAACTTCAGTGGTTTGGTAGTGTTAGGGGAGGATGTTGGTGACTTGGGAAAAAAGTAGGTACCATTAACATAAAATTCAGTACCCTCCACACTGGGCATCATAAGTGTCAGGAGTAACATGGATAGGCAACAGCTCCTATAGACGGTGTCTGCATAGCAAACCGGGACAGGAGGAGGAAAATAATGGAAGCTCCATAAACAGCCAAGGGTATTAGTTTTTCATGTTTATGCAAGCAATTTCTTAGGAGCATGTAACATCTTTGGGAAAATTTTATGGTCCTAGATTTCAAAAAGGAAGGGTAAAGGAGGCAGTCAGAGAAAGAATTTTTAGATAGTTGCTTTGACCACGTATTTACCTACAGGTCTGAAAACAGATTACAACCATAAAGCCCTGGTAGTTGACTTACATTCTCTGAGTTTCCATTCCAATGAAATGGGGCCCAAACTACTTCAAAGGTTGTTGAGAGACAGTAGATGTAGAAGTGGTTTGGAAAGTATAATGACATTTTAAAAAAAATTATTTTTATTTTTATAATGACTTCTTAAGTAGGTAAATGGGATGTATTAAACAGGAATACAAGGAATACCATTGGCTATTTTCTTGGTCTTAGCTTTTGAGTGTGTGTGCTTTCTCACTTCTTTTACAGTATCAATAGGTAATGAGCAATTCACCCGGTTCTGAAAATTTTATCTATTGATTAAGTACTCCTAAATAATTTGAACATATTATTAGCAAAGTTTCTCAGATGTTCCTTCAAAACTCACTTTTCTTTAATTATTATTACACATTAGATACAACAAACTGATAGGAGGTAGACATGAAGTTACTAGTCTCAGGCTCATATATAATACCAAGAAGAGAAAGTAAGTCATCTAGTAGCTAGGGAGCAAACATAAGAACTACATAAAGTAAGTTCAAATACTTGGAAATCCAAGAAGGGAAAAACAGTGCTATTAACCTCAATAGCCCTGGACAGAATTACTACTTGAGAATAAATTAGTTCTTGTTCACGATGTACTATAAATCATTAAGAACAAGTAAAATATTCTTCAGTATATTCCTTTTAACATGCAAGGAAAAGTAATAGATATATGCATGTGCCTATTTTTAGAAAAATTTTCACTAAAAATATTTAAATGAATTAAATTAAGTAACCTGAATACTTCACTTATATAGAATACTTTATTTCCTGAAAATTTAGGATAAATGAAGTGGTTTTGTACAATGGTTCTCAACTCACTTCAGCTCTGGTGAAAATTCAGATACTAAGTTTCATGTATTTTACTTAGTTTTTTTTCCTTCTCCCTATCTCAAGGGGAGAGTTCCTTTACAATAACTATTATCTTCTGGTTCTTATTTTTTAGCCTCTGACCTCAGGCAATTCATTTCGGAAAGCCTTTCAATTCCTTCAGAGTACACTTTTTTTTTGTTTCCGGATGTACTGGGCCTAAGGACATGAATATGATTTTTAGAGGATTCTAGCAAAATTGTTACTTAGTGATGTTCATTAATTTTTCTTGAAGAACTCTAAGTCATTTCTTTCACTTTATATATTTTCTATATAACATTTTAACACCTACCTGTCTTTACAGTTATTCACGTTTTAACCATTGATTTATGAAAAGATATTCCCAGAAGTCACATCCTACCAGCTACTAAATCATTTCCTCTTGGAAGTCATTTCTGCATACCCCAGTTCTTCTGGCCCCATCTCCTGCCCAGATGACTTAGTTTTTTTCTTTAATGGGATGCTCCAAATACATTCTTTATGCAGTTTCACTAGGCTTTTATAGAGAGATTTTATCTTTCTCCACTCAGTACACTGATACAGTGTGCCTCCAAGCACAGGGTCCATAATCACACCGCTGCCTTTGCTGTCCTGCAGAACTGGAAGCATTCAGCTAATTTGATATCAGTATTAGAAACTTTCTTCAGGTAGTTTTTAAATTACAGGGAAAATAAAGTGAGCAAATGTGAGAAAATGTTAACAGTTTCACTACACAAGCAGGGGAAGTGCTTAGGCAAACTGATGTCTCAGTTTACCTAACTTAAATCTAAAAAATTAGTGGAAAAGAAAACTCCTCCTTTGAATCAGAAAAGAATTGAAATTTTAAGTTAAAATGGGCCAAAACAAAGATTAAAATAGTTTCACCTGAAGTTACAATAGTGAAAGACAAATGAATACTGTTTATATTTTTTTAAATGATATAGGGGTGGAGTAATGCAATAAAGAATTCTCTTGAGATCTGCATTTGGCCACTGTACTTGCTGGGAATTGCGTTTAATATAACTAATGAATATATGAGAAAGACTATTTGTAACACAAGATTCCATTATAGTCAATAAGTTTACATAGACTTGTACCATTTTTTCCATTTCATTAAAGAGTTAGATTAGAATTATTACATGGTGGCCTCTAGAGTTCCTTCAAATTTCCTACTTCAAAAGTGTTATCATGGTTTTTCATGTAATCTCCAAACTGCCTCAAAAATAAGATGAACTTAAGTTTCCAAAAAATTCTAATTAATTCTAATAGTGGTCCTGAATACATTTAATTCACATTTACTAATTTTTTCTGTCTTGTTTTTCATTACATTACGAAAGTGATTCTTAAATATCATAATGCATGGCCATTTATGCAATATACTTTCATTGTATAAACATCTCTGTTTTCTTGTTAGATTCTATAGAGATCTTAACAAGGTATCTGTTTTAGTTTTCCAGCTGCTAAAACAAATACCGCACAATGGGTTATCTTAACAATAGGAAATGAAACAAAGGATGCCAGTAATCCAGATGAAAGCCCAATCTGATCCATTTGGACCACACCTTAACTGAAGGAACATTTTGAAAAGATCTTATTTACAGTGAGTCCACACTCAGCAGAATGTGGATGAAGACCAAGAATATTTCCAAACGGGGGCACAAAATTCAATCCATCACAGTCTATTCACTGAACCCCAAAGACATGTTCTTCCCACATGCAAAACACATTAATTCTATCACAACATCCCAAAAGATTTAAGTCATTTTAGTAATAATGCTAAGTACAAAAGTCTTAAGTCCTAATTATGAGTATTATCCATCCTAGCGCAAAATTCTGCTGTCTGTCGTCCTGTGAAAGCTAAAAAATAGGTTATCTGCTTCCACTATGCAATGATAGAATAGGCATAGAATAAATATTCCCATTCCAGGCAGGAGAAATAGTTCAGAAAATAAGAGTCATGGGTCCCAACCAAGTCCGAAACTCAGCAGGGCAAACTTCATTAGATTTCAAGGTCTGAGAATCAACTGTGGATCGATGGTTTGTCCTGTGGGCCTGATGAAACAGCAGCCTACCAAGCGCTGTGCAGTATCCATGCTCTCTATGAACTCTGGGGTGAAGACCCCACCCTCACCAAATATCAGGATGGCAGCCAGGCCCCACCATCTCTGAGCATTGGGGCGGCGCTCTCCCTGAACAATGGGGGGAATGAGCTGGGGCAGATGGCCTACCCTCTCCAAGCACAGGGCCAAACTCACCCTTTCCATACACTAGTGGGCCCAATCTTGGTCCAAGGAGAGCTTTTAGGTCTAGATCTCTGCTTCCATGGTTGTGTTCTTGAAGTCATTCTTCCTTCATTTTGTCCTTTTTAGGCTATGCTGACAGTGGTTCTGCTCATACAAATTTTGAAAAAACCTTGTCAGGTCTGCCGGCAGTTCAAGTGGGTCAAAAACATCAGATAGTAGAACTTTCCACAGATTCTTCCTGAATAGCTGCAATTCTAATCCTGACTTTTACTGAAATGGCTAACTGGATTCATGTTCAGGCACACCCTCTTTAGGAAGAGTTATTCAATTAAAACCTCACATGGAGCTCTCTTCTCTGGGGACTAATTTCCCAAAAGCTCAGGGAGGTCCCTGATATAGCTGCTTCTGGCCCCAGTCTCAGAGCAAATTATCTGTATAATGTGAAAAATTTCCAAATCATCAATTGCTGGTTTCTTTGTGCTTAAGAGTTTAATTCTCAGCTTATCTCTTTCCTTGCACATTTTACTACAAGCTGCCAGGGGAGGCCAGGCTGTACACTCTACAGTTAACCTGGAAATCTTCTTAGCTAAATATCCAAGTTTATCTCTTACAGGTTCCACTTTCAATTCAACAATGGAACCCAATTTTATGAAGTTCTCTGTTACTTTATAACAAGGATTGTCTTTCCTCCAGTTTCCAATAACACATTCATTATTTCCTTCTAAGGCCTCATTGGAAGTACCTTTAACATTCTTATTTCTACCATTGGTCGTTTCAAAGTAATCTCGGGTCTTTTTATCAAGCACCTTACAACTCTTCCAGTCTCTCTCCATTTTCCAATTCCAAAGCTGTTTCCACCTTTCTAGGTATTTGAATAGCAGCACCCCACTTTATGGTAACAATTGTTTTAGTTTCCCTGCTGAGAAAGAAATACCATAAAATGAATTGGCTTAACAACAGCAATGAGTTGGAGAACAGTTTTGGAGACTAGAAGGCTTGCTTCCTCCCAGGGTTGGTATTTTCTGGCTGGTTTGCAATCTTTGGGGTTCCCTGACTTTTTCATCACATGTCAATGAATGTGGTAGTGTCTTCTTCCTCTTCCAAATTTGATTGACTTTCATAGATTCACTCTCTATTTGACTTTTACTGTTCTAAAGGATTCAAATAATCTGTGGCCCAAACTGATTCAGCTGGACCACACCTTAACTCAAATAACATCTTGAAGAGGTCCTATTTACAATGGCTCCATACCCACCAGAATGTGGACCAAGAATAAGAACAGGTCCAAATGAGGTACACAATTCATCCACCACAGTACCCTCTAGGAATCTGTATGAGATTACTCTGATGCTACATGTCTTAAAATGGAAAGCATTTAAAATGGGAGAATCATACAAAATTTTGCCTTTATAGGTGATTAGAGAATTAAAATCTAAACTTGAATGAGGCACACACCTTTAAAATATTTGAATCTTGGAGCATTTTAACTTTATGTGGATAATTAAGTGCCCAAAATAAGATATCCAGGTGATCCTTCAAGAAAAAAAAAAAGACACGAACATTTTCATTTGTGAATGAAGAGGTAGCTCAATGGTTTTCAAATCATTACTTTTTAAAATTTATTTTTATTAGAGAAGTATATTTACAGAAAAATCATGCAGCAAAAACAGTTTCATGTACCTACTCTCACACACAGTTTTCCCTATTATCAACACTTTGCATTAGTGTTGTACCTTTGTTACAATTTAGGAAACAAAAGTATTATAATTATATTATTAACTATAGTCCATAGTTTGCATTAGGGTTCACTGTGTTGTACAATCCGTTTTTTTTTTTTTTAATTTGTCACATGTATCAGAACTTAATTCCTTTTGTGGTTGAGTATTATTCCACTGTATGTACAGACCACATTTTATTTAACCATTTATTTGTTGATGGACACTTGAGCTGCTTCCATATTTTGGCAATTGTGAATAATGCCATTGTGAACATTAGTGTACAAATATCTGTTCAAGTCCCTGCTTTCAATTCTTCTTCAAGAGACACTTACTGGGAAACGTACTTGGCCCAGTGGTTAGGGTGTCCGTCTACCACATGGGAGGTCTGCGGTTCAAACCCCGGGCCTCCTTGACCCATGTGGAGCTGGCCCATGCGCAGTGCTGATGTGTGCAAGGAGTGCCCTGCCATGCAGGGGTGTCCCCCACATAGGGGGAGCCCTACGTGCAAGGAGCGAGCCCAGTGTGAAAGAAAGTGCAGCCTGCCCAGGAATGGTGCCACACACACAGAGAGCTGACACAGCAAGATGACGAAACAAAGAGAGACACAGATTCCCGTGCCGCTGACAACAGAAGCAGACAAAGAAACAGGACGCAGCAAATGGACACAGAGAACAAACAACCAGGGTGGGGGAGAGGGGAGAGAAATAAATAAATAAATAAATAAATCCTTAAAAAAAAAAAAAGAGGCACTTACTGAGTTAAGTACTGAGAATGAAGAAATGAAGAGGACATAGTCAGAAGTATAATCGAATTCCCAACACAGTGTGGTAAGTGTACAAAGTGTTTCAGGGAGCACATAGTACATAACTCTGCTGTTTTGATAATGAGACATTTGCTCTCGGTCTCAGTTTGCAAGAGGGCTGCCAATGCAAAGTACCTGAAATGGGCTATTATAATGGGAAATTATTAGGGTAAAATCTTAGAGTCCTGAGGCCATGAAAGTACAAATTAAGGCACCAGCAGAGATGCTTTCTCACCAAAATCAGTTAGTGGTGATCCTGAGGTCCTGTCACATGTGAAGCAAGATGATGGTCAATCTCTGCCAAGATCCTTGCCTTCCCTTCCAGGCACACCATCTCCCGGAACACACCTTGGGCAACCAGCATAGGCCTTGTCTCTTCCCTGGCCTCCTCTCTCAGTCTCAGTGGCTCCACTTTCTTCCCGAGTTCAGCTGTGGGTTAACAGGCATATGGCTTGTCTGTTCAGCCTTGAACTGCTCCATGGGCCCAGCCCTTCAGGGGCCTCTTTCCATACCTCTGTGCTCTGCTGATTCCAGACTCCAGGACCTCTCTCAGCCTCCCGGGGTTTCTCTGCCTTTCTATTGCTGTAGGTGAACCTGAAGTCCTCTCTCTCTACTTTCTCCTCTCTCTCCCATGGCAGAATAAAAAATGGTGGCTTCCTTTCTCTGTGTGTCTCCATTTTATATAAAGCTCCAGTAAGAAGGCGGAGTCCAACCTGAGTCACTCCCCCCTGACATAATCCAATTAAAAGGGCCCCACACCCACAGGAATAAATTAGTTCAAGAACATAATCTTTTTATTTTTGAGATTCATAAAAGAACTTCAAACTGTCACAGCCTCCATAGGCCCATTATGAGCATAACATGAAAAGCAGGGTTTGAAAAGTCCTCCTGGGTATCAGAAGTGACTGAATGAAAGTACAATATACTCCAGTGCTCATAATTGTCACTGAGAGAAATAATTATATGATTCTGGACTGGGCCTGCTATCTGTACTACACAGTGAAAAATAATCCATCACAGCTACTAGCAAAACAACCAAGCATAAGCTCCAGAATATAGTGGTCAGAAAACAGAACAGTACTGTTTTTGATTATAAATATGGTAAAATTACTTTAAGTCTATAATAAATGAGAATAAAATATATGTAATCCTGAAATACTTTAATGTAAGCTTACAATGTAAGATACCATTATTATGAAAAAGTAGTAAACTTTCAACCCAGTCATAGAAAGCCAAAATACTTCCTTTTGATAACTCTTAAATTACATTTTTCAGAATGTGTCTTTTTTTCTTGAAGGCATCCACAATCTTCCACATGATGCCGAAGTGTAGCCAGACTGAAATGACATTCTTTAGGCATTTCTTCAAAGAAAGGAACAAGATCTGACAGATTCCTTTACACAGGGGGAAAAAGGCATAGGAGGACAAGGTCTGGTGTGAATCTTAACATTACTCTCTCCATCTGCAGGATAGTCCTTCTCTGCTATACTGCAATAATAGCTTTTGAAGGTGTTAGTACCCAGCAAGACATTTCTCTGCCTTTTAGAAAAACTTGCATAGCTTTTACTTTTTGGATTGAGACTAATTTATTATATTTAAAAACACATACAAGTAGCCCCAAAATATGTTAGAGTTCAGTTTAGAAATAAAAATTTTCACCGTGTGATATATAAAATATGGAAGCAGTGGGGGGATAAAAGTAAACTGACAAGTTAAAAGAATTCTGTCTCTCTTTTATAGTTCTGTCATATGACAGTTGGGACATTATCAGTATTTTGAAGTAACATTAAAATGTGACTGGCTTAGTGTAACAAAACACCTAAATTGCATGATTAATGTTGAATTGTTTAAGTAGATACTCCTATGCGTAAACCATTTTGTTTCCACTTTTAACTGGTTGATGCTGCACACACAGGTATTCCAGGATACATGTAAGGAATACATTTTTGTAGAAGTATGAGTAATTTAAAACATATAGACCAAAACTAATTTCTGCACAGGAAGTAATCATGAATGACTTCATTACTCTATTCCCAGAGTACGGGACTAGTATAGGGTGGTGCTTGCCACCACATCCACTGCATAGTTATGGTGGCAGCCCTTGCAGATATTTATCACACACCGTGGACCAAAACAGTCTAAATATGATGTTTATAGGTTTGTAAATGTTTAAATAGAAAGTACAGTTATACTATAGTGTATATATCCAGGAGAGCTATGGTAGTAGATGGAGAAAAAGAAAACATGGTCCAGTGAAGTATTGAAAGAGCTCAATTGACTTTGATTGGCTTTGTAGATCTAATAAAAAAATAAGCTGATATATAAGATATGGTGACAAATGAACTGCTGATCTTTAGCAAAGCAAGGGTTAAACTTTGTTTATTTTAGTTCTGAACGACTGGAGCTTGCATTATCAATTGATTAGTATAAATTTGATAATGCACCAGTCATAGTTCATTCTGATTGGTCAATGATGATTCAATAATGATTGATAAGTATTTTAAACACCATTTCTGCTTCATTTAAAATGTCTAAGGGAGGTAGAGCAGGCTGTACACTTTTACTATGATTTTATTTAACAGTACCATGTAGATAGATTAAGAGTAAAAATAAAAGATATTTATTCATTCCACCATTGTAATAACAGTTCTCTAATGGTTCTTTCTAGCCATGTGTTTCTACAATTGTAGAAGCTAGGAGCTTTGCTTGAAAGGAAACAAACATATGGTTCATGAATTTGAGGAATTTACTAAGACTAAGATACATAAAAAGATTACAGAGTATTTAAGTACAAAACAGGATAGAGGGAAGTAGACTTGGCCCAATGGTTAGAGCGTCTGTCTACCACATGGTAGGTAGGTGGTTCAAACACCAGGCCTCCTTGACCCATATGGAGCTGGCCCATGCTCAGTGCTGATGGGCGCAAGGAGTGCCATTCCACGCAGGGGTGTCTCCTGTGTAAGGGAGTCCCATGCGCAAGGAGTGCGCCCCATAAGGAGAGCAGCCCAGCGTGAAAGAAAGTGCAGCCTGCCCAGGAATGGTGCTGAATACATGGAGAGCTGACACAGCAAGATGACGCAACAAAAAGAAACACAGATTCCTGGTGCCGCTGTTAAGGATAGCAGCGGTCACAGAAGAACACACCGCAATGGACACAGAGAGCAGACAACTGGGGGGTTGGGGGGGGGGGGAAGGGGGAAGGCGGGAGGAAAAAAAAAAACAGGATAGAAATAACATAAACATTTTAAGAGTTTCAGAGGAATTTATAATCACTGTGGCCAGTAGAAGTAAATTTCAATGAAGAGGCCAGTCATAAACTGGTCTAGAAAGAAAGCAAGAATTTGGATAGATGAAGGATAAGATGAAGCAAAAGTTAGAATCCAGGAACGGGAAATGAGGATGGACAGTATAAACTGCAGTGGGAAAAACAACAGTAAAAACCGAGAGCAATGAGAAAATAAGACTACCAGGGGCTTTTTTACAGAGTCTTGTAAACTGTGGCAAGTGGGCAGGGAAGGAGTTACTAATCAAATTGGGTGAGATACTTGACTTGGACTGGACCACTTTTATTAATGTGCCACAAAAGATCTCATGCAAGGTTAAATGCTCTTTCTAGCTCTTTTGCTCCTGAAACTGCTTCTGTAAGAGAGTTAACACTTTCTTCTAGAGTCAGCTAGAGCTCTCTTTCTGCTACTGTTTTCTCACCCATCAGGCAGGGGAGGAAAGCCAGTCCATTGCTAAGTCTGCCTCTCTGCCTTTCTCAATCCCACCAACACTTTGCTTCCGCAGGAGTTCTGTTATCTCAGGCTTGGTGATTTGTTCATGGCAATCTCCAGCTTTTGCAGAATGGAGAGGTCATGTTTAAACTGGAAACTCCAATTGCTCATCAGTTTTCTAGAATACTCTAATCTGCAGGTTTCAGACACCCTGCTAATATTATATTTAGCCATTATTCTCATTTGCCATTGTTCCTTATGCATTTATCTCCATTGGGAACTTCATGAGGACAAGGGTGAATGGTAGAGCACGACATGGAAACTCCTGGATCTCTTAGTCCAATGCTCTGATAAACTCCTAATGCTACCAATATAATCTAAATTGAAGTTAGGCAAAATAATTTGGACTTGACATAGTACATTAAAGGAAACTGAAGGATTTCAAGCAGGAGAGGAATAATAAAATAGAATTGCAGCCATATTTGCAGGAAGAATCAGGAAGGTGAAAAACTGGAGATAGGTAGACCAGATAGGAGGCAACTGCAGTAATTCAGATATAAGTGATAAGGATGGCAATGGTGGGAATGTTGATGAAATGACAAGTCTAAGGGGCATTTTAAGGAAAAAACGGCAGGACAAGGTGGCAAATTTAATACAGAGGTGATGATGAAATAAATATTCATAGGTGACTTGGAGGCCCCTATTTTGGAAACCTGGAAGAATTGTGACTGTACAGTAATAAAGAGAACACTGAACAAGAGATGTTTTTTCTTCTTTTAACAGCGACGTAGAAGATACTTAGTGAAGGTAAGATGACCACAGGATATCTTCTAATACCATATAGTTTTTGAAACATGGGAAATTTTCTAAAAAATTTTCCAAAAAAAGCAACAACAACAAAAACCATGGGCCAGGAATTGGGCTTTGTGGTACTATCTGCAGTTAGGGCACATGAAGAAGAAAACAGGAAGAAAAGTGATATTGGCAAAGTAGGAGGAGAACAAGGAAAGGTCATTAGACATAAAAATAAAGAATACCAAATAGGTTCCATGTAAAAGAACGCCAAGATGGGTGTTTTCAATATGAAAACCAATTTTTGATTATACAAATCTCTGAGCAGATAATTATACTTATGGATTATTTAAATTAGCTTTTCTTTTTAAAGATTTATTTTTATTTATTTCTGCCCCCCCCACCCCCAGTTCTTTGCTCTCTTGTGTCCACTCACTGTGTGTTCTTCTGTGTCCGCTTGCATTCTCAGCAGCACTGTGAATGTCTCTTTTTTTGTTGCATCATCTTGTTGCGTCAGCTCTCTGTGTGTGCAGCACTACTCCTGGGTGGACTGTGCTTTTCGTGTGGGGCGGCTCTCCTTGAGGGGTGCGCTCCTTGAGTGGGGCTCCCCTACGAGGGGGACACCCCTATGTGGCTTGGCACTCCTTGTGTGCTGCAGCAGTGCATGTGGACCTGCTCACTACACGGGCCAGGAGGCCCTGGGTTTGAACCCTGGATCTCATTTGGTAGGTGGACACTCTATCAGTTGAGTGACATCTACTTCCCTAAACTATCTTCTTAATATCAATCCCCAAATCATTTGCTGCTATTCAGACTCATCACTGTTTTCTGTAAAAATAGCAGATTATGAGGACCATCTAAATAAAATCCTTACATATGTTTGAAGACTATTAATTCTTCTTGAAGTCAATCCTGAGTTAAATAATTCTAATTCCTTAAGACACTATAGTTTTTACTTTTACTGTTGTCATAGGAGCTCTCCCCAAATTTATTAACTATTGTTTGCTCTTGGGATAAAATACCTAGCTATAGGATCGACCTGAATCTATCAAAGTAGGGAGCACTTACACAACCCCCTGAAATCCATAAGCACAATGATATGTTTAGACTTTTTTAGAAAATAAGATTTCAGTCAATAAGAATAAACCCTTTTTAATGAATTTCAGGACTTCACTTTGTTTTCTTTATTTTTTTCACAGTGTTAAGACTGTGTTTTTAAACTCTTAAAAATGTTGACAAATACAAGATGTAATCCACAGAGTCAGAACTGCTGTCTGTTAGCAACCAAAGAGTGGTATCCATTGGCACCAACTAGCAAAATAAGAAATGTGAAAGGAAAAGAAACAATGAAAATGAAAGCACTAGCTATAAATCTTCATCCTGTGCTGTGTTGAAGTGGAAGGTCATTTTCAGAGAAAAAAGATTATGGAAAGAATGCACCTAGTTCTGCTAATCTTGTCAGCTCTTTTGTTATTTGTACTGAAGTTAAAAGTAAGGTAATTTCAATGGTGAACAGAAACATCTTAGCTGTGGTTCCCAAATCTTGGTCAGAGGTAGGCAGGACTGATTATTAGAAATCTTTTCCAGCTTTCACAAATTGTACCCTTAAATACTATTATGCTAACAATATAGTTATAGCTATTTTTCAATAGTTATTTCTATATAGTTTATTCTTATGTCTTTAAGGGCATCTAGGAACAGTCATGTTATTTTTCCAAAACACTGTGATATCTTAAAATACTAAATATTCTCCTTCAAAATGCTCTTGTATATGTAGGAGATGACAACTTCCTAGAAGGATCCAGTCACCACATTTTTACTGTGGTCATATTCACTCGGCAAAGAAGTGGGGGAAGGAAACCAATAATATTGAATTTCTAACATATGTAAGATACTTATATTTTCATTTAATTCTCATAGCAATTTCATGACTAAGGATCACTTCCATTTTATAGTTCACTAGACAGACCCAGAGAAGTTCAGTAACTTGCCAAAGGTCACACAGCTTGCGTGTAAGCCAAAAGTATCTACCTATAAATCTCCTCTTCTTTAGTTACTGGTTTAATCAGATAGAGAGAAGAAGCAAAATTGAGGTTGGGTATAAACATTCCTAGGAAACTGATGGCACAAAACATAAGGCTTCGTACAAAAGGGTTAGGTTCCTCAAATTTCTTTCACATTATGAAACTAACCTTTATTCCCACAAAGCCACCAGGCTGCCAAAACTATACATAGTTCTTTTTAGAATAGAGGGGTTCTAACCCAAGTCCACTGATTTAAATAAATACTACTCATCGTTCTGGCTTTGTTTTTTTGTTTTGTTTTGTTTTTCCATTGGATAGTTTTCTTTACATAATTTGAAGAAGAGGAGGAAGAAAATAGATACTTTGCATGCTGGGTCTTCTCTATAGTAGACATGTGACCTTGGAGAGAATGCTATATTTTCCTGGCTCTTGACTCTTACCACATTAGATCCTTTACCTGGTCAGACGTAAACTTTGTGTTTTCCTGTTACCAACTCTCTTCACTTCTCTTGGTTCTCCTGAATGAAGCTTATTCAGATGGTCCTTTGTTCCCTCCAATCCAGTTGTGGTAGGTTGAACTATGTACCCTAACAAAAGCATTCCTCGTTCTTGTGGGTGGGAAACCATTGTAAATAAGGTCTTTAGAAGATGTTATTTTCACTTAAAGTTGGGCTACTGAAGCAAAATGGACGTTAATCTGGATTACTGGAGGCTGCATAAAGAGAAGGACACAGGGAGAAGTAGGAAGTCAGTGGAAACCAGAAAAACAACCATAGAAAAGAGGAACAGTGCCATATGACAACGGGAAGCAGAGATACAAACCAAGGAATCCAAAGACTGCTGGCAGCAGAAGGTTGCTGTTTTGGGGAAGAAAGCAAGCATTCCAGATTTTTATTTTGGACTTCTCCTAGCCTCAAAACCATGAACTAATAAATGCCCACTGTTTAAGCCAACCCATTGTGTGATATTTATGACAGCAGTTCCGGTAAACTAAGACACCAGGGAAAAAGTCTTCTAGAATCCCAACATCAACACCAAAATACCTTTATATTTTTTACCTAAAGTAGACATTTTTTATGTATTTCTTTTACCTAAAGTAAAAACAGTGGTCACCATTTCTGGCAAGAAAGATTGTTTAATTTTATTCACTAGGCAGATAGCATATATATAGACATGACCTCAGAAAACTTCTGAATGCCCTGGAAAACTATTTCTAACATCCTAGATATATAAGATATATTCCATAAAAATAGAACTTATTGGTAGGAAGAACTAGTTCTACAAGTGTCACATTAGTGTTTCTTCTGGCTCTCTATATCTTTGGTGTTTTGTTCTTTAGTCAAGCATAAATTTTCAGAAGATGTTATTCTTCATCTAGCTCCATGGAGGTGACAGAACATAGAAATACTATTTTTCTTTTCTGGACATAGTTCTGTCAACAGGGAGCCTTTCCATTACAAGTGTGATCTGATCATCTCCCACAGTCAAAGTAGGGGCTTCTTTTTTTTTGTCATCTATTTCTTACTAATCGAGTGCCATGAATTTTCAAAAATCTTGAGAGCCTGATGGTAACCTAATAAGTAGATAGTACAATTTTATAATATATTTACAGATAATATCGTTCCCATATATTACATGCAAAAAAGAAATTCTTCTGAATCACCTGTGAAGAATAAAATTACCATGTGTATGAAGGAAATGAAGTACATTTTTTTAAAGGTAAAGTGACTGTCATTTGATTAAATTCTTATCCTGAAATACTCCAAGGAACCATAGCTACATTATCAGCTAAAGAAGTGCAAAAATTTTTTGGGTAGTAAAAATGGTTTAAAATTTAATAAAGAAAAAAATGAGAGAATTCAGTTTTATTTTATAATTTTAGAATTATTTTATAATATAAACTATATATATACATAGGAAGTATATGTTATTTTTAAAAAATTAAATGTATGCCTACTTTTCTGGGGGAAGATGGTGTTGGAAAAGTAAAAATAACCCTAGTAAAAGGACTTCAGGGATTACATGGCAAGTGTGAGCCAAAACAAGTAAAATTACTTTTATATTAAAAGAAACAAACTTCTAACAGATATAAAAGGAAAATTCATGGATGAATATTCCAAAATTTTTGTACACCGAGGTGCATTAAAGCATTAAAGACATCTACCCTGGTGGAGGAAAAAATATCAAAACAACAATTTCTAAAGTAAGTATTTTCTCATCTTAATTTCTTCTTTCTTAGATCTTTTTCATTACCAACAGCTTTTCAAATACTTATAATAGTTAAAGTTTTAAAGTAATAATTTCCAAATAAAAATTTTTAATAAAAATTAGTTAAGCAATTAGTCTATTTCCTTTCTCTTTAGAGATAAATATGCAGCACCAAATTCAGTGGAAAATTGTTTAGCAACATACTTGTTTATTCAAGGGTGTAATATCCTTAAATATCTATAGTAAGTGTTACCATGGCACATTCTTCCTTAAGCTATTTTGGCTCTATGAGATTTTTGCTGACTCAGTCATCATATTATTTCTGTTGTTTTTTTTCCCCTTTAGACTACCTGCTCACCATAAAGAGTCCTAAAGAATACCAGAAAATGATAGTAAGCATTAATAGAAGCAGCTACTGAAGCTGGCACAACATGGAAAAAACATCCAAACACTATTACTAATCTCTGATGTACTAAGTTTACTAAGAAAACAAGATAGTAAAAGCAAAATGGAGAACAAGTACAACTTGCTTCCTCAAGTCACCTGTCCTGGACAAAATAAACCACTTCATTCTCAAATAAATTGGTGATTTGGTTGAATGTAGACAAAACCACAAATCAGGCCCATTCTTTTAAAACAGGATTACCCAAAAAGAATATAATAATTAGAAATAAATTTAACAAACCAAGGGTATGACTTATACACTGAAAACTATAAAATGAAGTTGAAAGAAATTAAGGAGACCTAAATAAATAAAATACATTTAATGTCTATTGATTGGAATATGGCAATAGTCCCCAAATTGATTTACAGATTCAATGAAATCCCTATAAAAAATTCCGGCTGTCTTTGCAGAAATTGACAAACTGATCCTAAAATTCATATGTAAATACAAAGCACAGAGAATAGCCAAAACAACTTTGAAAAAATAAAAGAACAGCATTGGAGGACTCACACTCTCCAGTTTTAAAATTTAATACAGGGAAGTGGTTGTGGCTCAATTGATAAGAGCATCCACCTACCATATGGAGGGTCCAGAGTTTGATACTCAGGGCCTCCTGACCCTTGTGGTGAACTGGCTCACGTGCAGTGCTGCCGCAAAGAGTGCCATGCCACGCAGAGGTGTCCCCTGAGTAGGGATGCCCCATGTGCAAGGAGTGTGCCCCTCAAGGAGAGCCGCCCTGTGTGAAAAAAGTGCAGCCCACCCGGGAGTGGCACTGCACACATGGAGAGCTGATGCAGCAAGATGATGCAACAATAACAACAACAAAAAAGCAACATAGTTTCCTAGTGCCACATGAAAAGAATGCAAGCGGACACAAAAGAACATACAGCGAATGGACAGTGAGCAGACAACAGGGGGGAAGGGGAGAGAAATAAATAAAATAAATCTTAAAAAAAAAAACAAAAAAAGAAAACTTAATACAAAGCAACAATAATCAAGACAGTGTGGTACTGGTCTAAGGATAGATGTATAGATCAACAGAATAGAATTGAAAGTCCAAAAATAAACTCTCCTATCTATGTCCAATTGATTTTTGACAAGAGTGCCATAGAGAAAAAGTACTCTTTTGAACAAATGGTGCTGGAACAACTGCATATCCGTATGCAAAAGGACCCTTACATAACAATGCACACAAAAATTAACTCAAAATGGATCCAAAACCTAAATGTAAAAACTGAAACTATAAAACTCTCAGATGAAAACTGAGGCATAAATCTTTGTGACCTTATGTTTAGAATTCTTCAGAGAAACAGAACCTAACCATCATACCTTGGATTAGGCAATGGTTTCTTAACTATGACAATACTTGGACATAATCAAAATTAAAAAACTTTCGTGCTTCCAAAGACACCATCTACAAGCCAAAAGACAACCATATAGTGTTAGGACATTTTAGCAAATTATATATCTCATACTGTGCTGAGACCAGCTCAGCAATAGGTTGGCTTGAAGGGAAGGTGATGCAGAACTTAAGAAACAAAAGACAGAGAGAAAGACACAAGAAAGGAAATAAAGATGGGATCAGAGGACTCACAGCTTCTGGAACTGAAAGCCTTGATCCTAGTTTCCAACTCATATTTATTGGAAACTACCAAGCAACTGTTCACTATCAGAACTGTAACATCTACAATAATAGGGAACAGGTGCAACATTTACAATAATAGGTAACCGGTCATACAAAGTTCAAATGCAATTTAAAGTATTTTCCCACAATAACAGACTTGTATCTAGAGTATATAAAGAACACCTAAAACTCAACAATAAAAAGACAAATAGTCCAAATTAAAAATGGGCAAAGGATATGAAAAGACATTTTCTCAAAGAAGATCGCCAATAAGCACATTAAGAGATGCTCAACATCATTAGCATGAATCAAAATCACAATGAAATATCACTTCACACCCACTAGGATGGTTAAAACCAAAAGACAGAGAAGAAATTGGAATATAAAAAGGTGCAGTGTTTGGGTAAACAGGCAGTTCTGCAAATGGTTAAAAGTAGAGTGGCTGTATAACCCTGGATTTCTACTCCTAAGTGTATATCCAAAAGAAAAAATACCATATTTCCAAACAAAAACTTGTACATGAATGTTCATAGGAGCATTGTCCATAGCAACCAAAGGGTGGAGGTGACCCAGATGTACATTAGCTGGTGGCTGGATAGACAAAATGTGTTATATCCATACCATGGGATATTGTTCAGCAATAGGAAGAAATGATACTGATGCATGCTGCAACAGGGATGAACCTTGAAAGCATTGTGCTGAATGAAGGAAGCCACTCACAAGGGACTACATATGGAATGTCCAGAATGGGCAAATCTGTGGACATAGAAAGTGGATTGGTGATTTCCTAGGGTTGAGGGGGTTGGGGGGAAATGACGAGCAATGGTTAATGGGTACAGGGTTTTTTTTGAGTTGATTAAAATGTTCTAAAATTTATAGTGGTTGCCCAACTCTGTGACTAGACTAAAACCCACTGAACTGTATGCTTTAAATGGGTGGATTGTATGGTATGTGAATTACAACTCAATCAGACTGTTATAAAAAGTAAATTGTGAAGGGCAGTGCCTAGTGAAGGAAGAGAGGCCATTATGCCAGGCCCTTGATGTTGATGATTTTACTTATAAACCTTTTCTAGTGAAATTGAAACTTAGTCTAGCATTATATATTAGAAGAGTTACCTCATGAAAGCTTCCTTGTTGCTCAAATGTGGCTTCTCTTTAAGCCAAACTCAGCATATAAGCACATAACCTTTCCCCCAGCATGGGACATGACTCCCAGGGATGAGCCTCTGTGGCATCAAGGGATTATTACCAAGTGCCAACTCAAATGCATCTGGAAACACACCTTGACCAAAGGGGGGAAATGGTAAACACAAATCAGTTTTAATGGCTAAGAGACTTCGAAGTGAGTCGGAAGTCCTTCCAGAGTTTACGCTTATGCACATCTCAGCAGGAACTCATTGACTGCCACGGTAAACAGTCCCTCAAATAGCAGGACTCCTAAGAGCTGTAGAGACAACCAGACACTATAAGTAGGGCAGACGGCTCAGGAATTTGGCACCTTGTCAGTAGGCCTTACTTTGGAATTTATGCTCCCCAGTGTAACAGAGTTAGATTCATTTATAGTTTCTCTACACATGGCTCTTCTGCCCCTTTTACTTGAACATATAATTAGCTCTATACCTGATAAATATATGTCCCAGAGACTTAAATCTTTGGTAGGTCCATATGCCAGTTGAGCCCTGAATCTCAGCAGAGTTGCAACACCTACTCTCCATTCATTAGACTTACCCAGGACAACTAACAAGGAGATGATGATGGACAATGCCCATCCCAAGGAACAGGGGGTGTCTGCAGTTGCAAGCAAGATAGTTCCATTCATCTGCCCCATGGGATCTAAGACCCCTCGCAATTAGAAGTAGAGTAGGCATCACAACCCTAAAATCAAGTATGGGGAATGAACAATGGACTAACGTAGACTATTATTCTACAGATTATTATTATTCTAGCAATGGAAGAATTTTTATCACTGATACAAAGGCAGTGGCCATCAGAGGTCCTGAGGGAAAGGAGAAGGAAGAATAGGTATAATATGGGGGCATTTTTGGGACATTGGAATTGTCCTGCATGGCACTGCAATGATAGATATAGGCCATTATATATTTTGTCATAATCTACAAAATTGTGCAGGACAGAGTGTAAACTATAGTCCATGGTTAGTAGCAAGCTTCAGTATGTATTCATTAGTTGTAACAAATGTACCACACTAATGAAGGACGTTGTTAATGTGGGAGGGGAAGGAGTGGGGCATATGGGAATACCCTATATATATATATTTTTTTAAGATTTATTTTTTATTTAATTCTCTCCCCTTCCCCCCCCACCCCCCCCTCCCCCCCCCCCCCACCGCCAGTTGTCTGCTCTCTGTGTCCATTTGCTGTGTTCTTCTGTGTCTGCTTATATTTTTGTCAATGGCACTGGGAATCTGTGTCTCTTTTTGTTGTGTCATCTTGCTGCATCAGCTCTCTGTGTGTGTGGCACCGCTCCTGAGCAGGCTGCACTTTTATCGCACTGTGCGGCTCTCCTTTCAGGGAGCACTCCTTGCACTTGGGGCTCCCCTGTGGGGGACACCCCTGCATGGCACAGCACTCCTTGCGCGCATCAGCACTGCGTGTGGGCCAGCTCGTCACAAGGGTCAGGAGGCCCTGGATTTGAAACTTGGACCTCCCATGTGCTAGACAGACTCTATCCGTTGAGCCAAATCTGCTTCTCCCCTTTATTTTTTTATGTAACATTTATGTAATCTAAAACTTCTTTAAAAATAAAAAAAACATTAATTAGAAAAAGTAAATTATGGTAATCTATTTGTTGGCATATTACAAGACCATGTATTTATTAAAAATTTTAAGCCTTGTAGAAAATGTTAATACTATGATATTCAGTTAAAACAATTAGGATTGAAAATTTTATATGCAGTATTACATCAACTATCTAAATACATGTGTCAGGGACATTAAAAAAACAAAAACAAACAATAAACAGGATTACCAGGTAATTTGATAATGAAGCAGCAAAGAATTTTCAGAGCAAGCACCAAGACCTGGATCCAGTCCAGATGTGATGAAAGCAGATTAATAAGCTAATTCCTTTAGCTACCTCTTCATTTTCTGAGACTCATTTGTAGAGTAGCAATGACATTAACTCTAGATGAGGCATTTGCCCAATAAATACCTCTTGATTAAATTCATTGATTGGGCCTTTACTTCTCACTTCACTCTCCATACCTATTGGAAATAAACTCTTCCATGGTATCTTTCACAGGACATAGTTGGGCAGTACAAATAGTAAGACCATATGCCAACTGAGTGAACAAATGACTAAATAAGCAGGTCACAAGAAATCAAGAGTTAAACTAGTATTGCTAAGCTAGTAGCCACCAGCAGAGTAATAGAATCTTAAAGCTTAAAGATGCTGCAAAAATTGCCAGCATTATCTACATTGCCTTGCTTATTCAATTTAGAAATTTTGTATGAAAAATATAATTAAAACCCTTAGTTTACTAAACTTTTTGGGAGGTAGGTAGTGAGATATATTATTTGAAAATGTTTCTTCATCATATAACAGAATTTTCTGCAAAGAGAGCTAACAGATTTTTAACTCCCAAAAGATTATGTAAAAGTTCTATGACTTTGCCATATATAGAAAAATTCTAAAAAGTTTCTAACCATGGGACTACAAACACATTTTCTGTTAGGAAAGAAATTTCTCAGAAGAAGTAACAGGTGCTTCTGATTTGTTCTGTAGTATCCAGTGAAAAGATGATAATGGAAAAAAATAAAATGTGGCATAAAACAGAATAAAAATGGAGTCTACAATGCCAATTCTTAATGAAACAAATGTTGCATGGAATATTCATGTGTAGGCACAATGCTGAAATTTGGCTGAAATGTTATAACCCAGTAAACAGGGTTCATTAAAATATCTTTTTGTGAGTCAAGAGATGATATAGTAGGGAAATAATATGCACATAAAATCTAGTTTTTGACAATTGACACCATAAAGCAATTATTATCTCTGATTAGTAAAGCAGTTTGTTTGAAAGCAGTTAAGTTCTAAAGAATACAGACAGGAGGGCAGGAGGGCAAAGTTTAAAACATACGAAGTTTATACAGAGAACTATTATTTTACAAACAACAAATGATTTAAAATGGTCTGAACTAACATTATGCAGAGTCACTTTCATGTTACAGAACTTAATAAATAATATATTTTTAAAAACTTCACACAGTTCTTTTTGATCTACTTGTAATTGTATGACATTATTAGTTTCATGTGTATCATGTTTCCAGATACAGGTGTTGAAAGATTTATTCACGTTGAACTGCGCCCTAAGGTAATTTTAGTTTTCATAAAACCTAATTCTATATTTATAACCATCTGAGAAAATGAGTAGTCTTCCTATCTAACACTATATAAGAAGAAACATTTTTATTATAAGCCTGATCCTTGCAAGTGATTTTTTTCATTTCCTTTAAACTCCTTACTTAAAATTTTTTTTTGTATTAGACCCTCAACCCACAAATGTTCAACTGTCATAAAAAATCAGTGTTACTAAACCTTCAGCATTAATCTTTTGTTTGAAATATATAAAGAAAGACAAATAAAGGAGTCATTGCAAAATATCTTTGTGGAGTAGAGGCAGATATTGAAATGATAAATAGCATAACCTGCAAACAATAGCTATAATGTTCTTGGGTAGAAGAAATTTCTAAATATCAAAGACAGTGGGATCACTGTCAGGTGCTCCATAAATAAACAATGGTCAATCCCTGACATTGGACCTTTTTTTCTTGCTATGCTGTGCTAAATAAGCATGCACCCCTTGCCTGTCTGAATTCTACATTCCCATTTCTAGAAATGCTGCCACAGATAAGCAACACTGTCATGTTCATTTTGTCAACTGCACGCTGATTATTCTTTCCTATCTGCAGTTTGGGAACATAATCAAGGTCAATGCAATTTCTCAGAAAACATTTTCTAATATGACTATATTTGATAATTTCTGTAAGGTGCTTCCATCAATAAATTTTTGCAGGAATACACATATATTTTTCAAGACTTTACTCTTAGACTATGGAGAAAGGCCTTGGGAACTTAAAATCAAAAGAGAGAATGAAATCATTCTTTGTATGTGTTTTCATTTTAATCACTGAAAACGTAATTTTGGAGAAAGGCATACCCAATTCTTTGGGATGCTTCCACAATGACCCTACTTTCTCTACCTTCCTATCCTCTTCCTATATATTTTCTTTTATTTTAGACAAATAGCTTATGAAGCATATGCAACTGATGCACATATCCTAAAATTATTTCTGAGTTTCCTCTGTGACCTGCCCGTGGGACATGGCATGCTCCAAGATGCATTGCTCTATCAACCGACATTTTTCCAGGGCAATGAAATTTATGACAAATTCCATCATCCTGCACTATGTTTCATGCTAATCTCACTAATTCTAAAGAATCAGGAGGGCTTGCTGTTCAGCTGAAGGGCATACTGTCTGATTGAATGATAGGAAAACAACATTTGCCATCCTCATCTCACAATCCCAGCTGTGACCACTACTGCCCCACTTCTGCCAGGCAACTCCTCTTGCTGTGTAACTTCCATGCCAGAATTAGCTTTACATCAACTGAGCTGTCAGGAACTCCACCTCACCCACACAGATAGTTCTATCATCTGGAAAATAAAAGGCATAAGGGATAAAATGAAGAGAGGCTATAGTATTTTTACTGACTGTCAGCTACCCTTATTCATTTCTAGCTATATAAAATCAAATGTATCACTCATATGATAAATAACAGACAGTTTCTAGAACTGAATGCTTTTGATTGCAAGTTTCTTGCTGCTGGACCACTACAAATGGCCATCTGAGGAAAATCTCCAGGAGACAGCTAACCTTGACAATTCCTCTGTGCTTCAGAAGGTGGCAGTATTACTACATGAAAGAAGCCTAAAGTCTACGTGCTATTCCATGGCCATGCTGCTGAAATAAACATGTTTAATTCCCAAAGAAACATATATTTTATCCGGTGGCATAATTTACTTATAGCATTAAAACTCAAACATGGAGCAATTTGTAGCAATAACCATGATTATGCTGTTAGTGGCCCAAATGTCACTGTCTAGATTAGGCGAAATGATACCTAGCACCAAAGAGCTTCTATGATTTATTTTTTATGATCACTGGTAGAACTTGCATGCTTAAAAGGCTCACCAGAAAACTGCCTTCAATAAATAAAAAAAGGATGAAAAGATTGAAAGAATCGCATATTATTGTTTAGAGACGTGATTGTACAAAATTGTCATAGGAATGAGGCAAATTTTACATCTAAGAAACAATACTGGGAAAAAAGGAGGTAAATATCTTGAGCATTTCTAATGTTATGTATTGGATTTTAAAATATTTGTTGTTAGCAAATGACTCACCTAATGGAATAGTAAATGAAAATGTATCTAAACTATTTTATCTTTTTAGAGTATCTTCTGAAATGTCAGAAAAAAATAAAGGCCTTTTAATACAATGTAATGCAATAAAATTGATTACTTCATTAATTCCTGAAAATGCAACAAAATGAGTCTTTTGGTAAGTATTAAGAATAAAATATCCTATTTAAAGTTTGAGTAAATTACTTTTGGGGAGTTCTATTCTAGTGTGTACTTCCTTCCACCTGGAAATGACAGTATTATAGACCTGTCTTAGGCAATTTCTATATTTCAAATTGAAATCATCACTCATAATCAAAGAAAAAGGAATGTAAACTGCTCTATATAAAGTTGAAAAAGGATTTTACAAGAAATATACATTTTACCAGTTATTGAAATAAGGGCAAATTTAAATCAGCATTTACATCTGTGCTTTAATAGAATGTTGCATAATTGGTTTAATGTTTTAGTGAGTCCTTACATAAGCTTAATAAGTATGAATTGACATAAAGTATTACTAAGAAGAGAGAGGAAATCCTTTAGCTTTCTACTTACTCCCATAGAGACCTAGGCCCCTCTGAGGAATATGACGATGTGAGCATCGTTTCAGCAAAGGCACCGGGCACACCCTGTGCATGCTGTGGCTTGTTGACATGAACCAGGGCAGGCAGACACCAATAATACATGAAGTGCGGTTCAGAGGCAATTAGGATCAGTTGTCAAGGCCAGGCCATTAATGAAAGAACATGTCAGAGGAGCTGGAGACTTCAATGGTTGAGGGCAAGAAGGCGATTTAGTGTGACAGATCGAGTCCTTCCAATGTCCTCAGTGGTACATGCTAATACCAGCCTTAACAACCTTTTGTGGCAGTGTATAATGCTACTAACATGGACTTTGATTCAGGAAAATGACTGCTGCCACTGTTAGTCTGTCTCATTTGAACAACAGTAAAAGCATTGCTACAAATAATTACCCACTTCCGTTCCTCCCTCCTCCACTTAATGCATCCGTCCTTTGTGCATGCCATACTCTTTGTCACTAGAAGGTTAGGGTGCTTGATGCTTTGGGTTTATGTGATACTTTTCTTTCTTTCTTTCTTTTTTGGCACATATAATTCCAAATAATTAATTATAATGGATTTTTAAAAGGAAAATAATTAGAATCCATCCCATTCTCATGTAGTTAATATCAAAAGTTTCTACTCCAAGTCAAATTTATCTAAAAGAAACAAAGTCTACCGTGTTACTCATTGGCAATAAGGGAAGTTACCTGAACTCCAAAACCATTAGCAGAAAAAAAATTTTTTAAAGTTCTTTTTTTTTAAAAGATTTATTTATTTATTTCTCTCACCCCGACACCCACCCCGGTTGTCTGTTCTCTGTGTCCATCTGCTGCGTCTTCTTTGTCCGCTTCTGTTGTTGTCAGCGGCACAGGAATCTGTTTCTTTTTGTTGTGTCAGCTCTCTGTGTGTGTGGCACCATTCCTGGGCAGGCTGCACTTTCTTTCGTGCTGGGCGGCTCTCCTTACAGGGTGCATTCCTTGCTTGGGGCTCCCCTATGCGGGGACACCCCTGCGTGGTACAGCACTCCTTGCGCGCATCAGCACTGTGCATGGGCCAGCTGCACACGGGTCAAGGAGGCCCGGGGTTTGAACCGCGGACCTCCCATGTGGTAGACGGATGCCCTAACCACTGGGCCAAGTCCGCCACCCCATTATCAGTAAATTAATGTAATCCTCAAAGAAGTGAAAGCAGATGCATAATAATATCACCTCAGTGCTTTTATTTAAGAGTTTACAATTTGGTATTAATTTAAAATAAAAACCTACATGCTTATAACCTGACAATCAACAATAAGTAGAAAAATATATTAAATACTGGTTAGCAATCCAGATGAATGATAACAAAGGAAGCATGCTATTCTAACATGGTTCAGTTTATAGATTTTTATGTTATGATAAAGTTCCACAGCACCACACTCAAATTATTTTTACAGATGGACTCTGTTATTTATTAATGTTTGGCTCTTCTTTCGTATTTTCTGCTCATTTGAATGATATATTCTTATGAGGAGGAAATGCATTTAATAGAGAAGAATGTCTTAGGTTTTCTCATAATCTTTAATGTTTGCACCCCCTTTCAATTTTCCAGAATTTATTTTCATCATCTCAGCTACAAAAGGTGATGTTGTATTACCTTAGTGCTGAAGGCAGATAGCTCAGCCTTGTCTGCTTATGAATGATCAGTCATGAAGAAGGGTGTTTGGATAGAGATGAATGAGAATTATGTTGTCAGAGTGGTATCTTCTTAAGAAATATACATTTTTTTTTCCTGGGTCTTATTTTTCCTTCTCTTCTGAGATAGTCTTTACTTTTTTGTTTCCGACTCACACCACTGTTACTTTTGTTCAGTTCTCTCTGTTCACTCCTTTTTGTTCCTGACCTTAGCCATTGCCACTCCTTCAGCCTAATATTTGATTCATTATCAACATTTTTGTTTTTTCAGGTATCTTTTCCTTTCTCAACAGAGTTTTCATAACTGAGCTTTAAAAGTAATACTAGTATTAAAAGAATTATCAGCATAAACATCTAAATGTTATTGCAATCCCAAAACACATTTTCATAAGTATTTTCTTACTAAAAAATTATTTAGGAAAAAAGGTTATCATGCTAAAAATATATTCTTTATCGTTATAGCCAAAGTAGCCACACTTTCCAAATACCTGGCAGTATCATTAAGTTATCATTACATTAAAAATGTACTACAAATATATAAGTCATCTACCTGGTCCTCATTGATAATAAATATATCTCCTTCTAGTTCAGTAGACCAATGATCTATTCTTGGTGAATCTGAAAGACATGAAACTTACCATCAGTTTTAGACATCTGGTTCTCTGTTGCGAGATGATATTTCTGAATCTTGATCTAAGAGTATTTGATAAATGTTTTTTGCCCTAAATTTTTAGGGCTAATATGATAATGGAACTGATCCTCCTCGTGAGAGAGACTAGTCTTCAATATTTTATTAGTCTAGCTTTTGTGACCCAGAAATAGGTATATTGGGCAAAACGTTAATACCATAATATTGGTAATGATGCTACTCATTGGTAGGATCTGGATTTTGTTGTCATATTTATTCAATTGAATAATACAAATATTTCATATCTAACAAAGGGAAATCCTGAGAAACTTACTATTTAAAAAAAGTATAGTTTTTGAAGTGAAAAACCCTTTTGACATAGCCTTTGATATTGTGCTCAATCTTTCCCTCAATTTCTCTCAAAATCTGTTATTTTTCATCTGTCATAATGCATTTACTTTGTATAACATTTTAAAGGTATAATTTTGTCTTCTAAAAACTTACTCCTATAAGGTTTGTTTTCTTTTACAAGCATAATTATATCTAGTTTCTTCAATTATTACCTCATATTTTAATAATATGTTACCATTTGGGTATAGCTATAACCATAATAATGAACATGGGGTTCAAAGATCACTAGATGAATAGATGGCATGAAACATTAGCAAGAAATATTCTACACCAAAGAGATCACACATTAAAAAACCCTGAAAATCACTATAGAATTTGCTAATCTAAGGCATCTTTCTGTGTAATTAACATAAATCTCTTTACAAACATGCTAGTTTTAATAACAAATAGGGATATTTTACAGGAAAAAATAAAAAATAGAACACAAATAAAATTATAATATGAATAATTTAGTTATCTCCTCATATCTCATAATGACACTGTATAGCTATAATGGACCTACACCAGAACTATTTTCCTAAAAAATAGGCTTATCTCCTTTTCTTCTATGCTACTGAAATTCATATCATCACTTCCACACACAAAAAACAATTAATCCTTGTTTCCAACATTCTGAGGAGAAAAGGAATCCACGGTTTCTCTCTTTCATGTGTGTTAAGGCTTTCTGGCCACAAGGGCATAGTTTACTAAATTATTTCTTCCAAAATGCTGGCCAGTGCCCTCTTGGCCTGAAGGAGTTAACGCAATTTCAAGAGGTGAGTCTCTGAATTCCTTTCTGACCCACAAGATGACTCAGTATTGCTTAGAGGTGTCTCACTCTGCCATTGAATGATGATCCAGAAAGGAAAGAAAACAAAACAAAACACTTCTCATCAGCAGGTCTTGGCAAGACGAATAAAGAGTATGCACTGTAAATGCACTGAAGAGGTATGTGTGAAAAGAATGCAATGGTATTCCTGGCTAGTACAAAATTAAAATGAAAACTTCCCTAGAGGTGACTGATTCTTCACCTTTGTTATGACTTTTTTCCAAGATGATCTAAATTTGTATTACTGTCTTATAAGATGTATCTTGGGTGATACTTGCAAGCATTAGGGATGTGCATCTTCCATAAAATCTGTGGCATTCTAAACTCTAGGCTCCTTAAATCCATTTGATTGGAGGGAGTCCCACATCCCAGCCAGTTTGGTTGCTTGCTCCAGCTTTGACTGACTCGTCTTTTCATGGCTGTCTTTGGCATGGTCACATTTCTTAAAGTGCTCTAGTTCCTGAATCTACTCCAGACGTGTTCCAGAAGCAGTTGTTTCCCTGCTTCTAAATGCAGCAATGCTACTTGCTATCCTCTCGTCTCATCCCAGTCCCCATCCCAAAAGCACTTCTTCTCTTCTTGGGTTCATCTTGTCCCCTAGGAATTTACAGAGCTATAACCAGTTATTTCCATAGTCAGAAATAGGTTCTTGCAGGAGCTACTTTTGAAATTACCTCTAGACTTTTGCTGTTCCCGCAAATTTCCACTACACTTCCCTCTGGTGATTACTGTTATCATTAATACAATCTTTAAATGGTTCTCTGTTTTCAGACACTAGGCTCACAGTATTTTCCCTTTAAAATCAGCTGGCTCATGTCCATTGGGACTGAGCTGTGAACCTTCAAAAGGAGCCCCACTAATTGCAACAGGATGCTCTCCTTGCAACTTCAACAGTATCCTGTTGCACCCCGCCTTTTTAAAGCTCTCTTTGCCTTTTTTCCCCCTTCATCATCACCTACTAGGTCTGACCTCATTAATTCATTTGATTTATCTTGGCTGAACACCTACTATATGCCATGTACTGTGATGAAGTTACAACTGAAAGAAAACAGGCATAATCCCTGTTGCATGGAGCCTAGTCTAGCAAAGGAGTCAAACTTAATAAAATTATCCTACAAAATAAGTGTAAAACTGCAAATGCCATACAGATAAAGTTGAAGTGCAAGGTGCTATAATAGCCTGGTCAGGAAGGTCAGGGTGTCAGGGAAGGTTTTCTGGAGGACATGTAGCTTGTCCAGAGATCTGAGAGAAGGCAAGCACAGGTTCCAGGCACAGGGTGAGGTAGGTACAAAGGTCCTGTTGCAGGAAGAAGCATGGTGAGTTTGAGTGAAAATGCCTGTCCTCACAGTCTCACTCTACCCCCTGTGAATGCTACAACAACTATCTCAGGATTTAAGGGAAGTCTCCAAAACTGCCTTGTACCCAGAGAGGTTGTTCTTTCTCATCTCAAACACCACTACCTCACCTCTATAAGCCAGCTAAGAAACCAGTCCTGTGAAGGAGGCTAATGTGCACTGATTATTCATCTTTTCTTACATTACCATCAAGACTAACTCAGATCCATGTTACTCTCAGTCCAAGCCTCCCAAGTTGTTTTTGTTTGACCCTATCTCCCAGCCCAGGATTTTGGAAGTAATGTGGTTATTGGTGGTGTCATGGCCAAACAGTGTTTCTCAGAGTTATTGGCCTGGGCACAGGAAGTAATAGGATTTTCAAAACAACCCTAAAGGTACACACATATACGCTATGCAATTGAAAAACATTTTTCATAAGACAACGCTTACCTTACTGCACACAATAAACTGTGAATTTTTAAAGTCTATTCTATGTTGCTTAAAAGGAAAAAAATATTTTTATAATCCAATAGACTGATTTTATGATCACTACTGCACTCCCTCGACTACATGGCATAGTTCACCCAACTACACATAAAGCAGCACAGTGCAGAAGTGAAGAATCAGACAATCTGGGTTCAAATTTTGGTTGTGACATTTCCAGGTGAGTGATTTATCCTTAATGTACTATGATTTCCTCACTATAAGGACAGACTAATAATAACACCTACCTCACAGGATTGTTGGAAGAAGTAGTTAATTCATGTTAAACCCATAGAATAATGCTAGCACATAGAAGTGCTCAATAAATGTTAGCTCCTATTAAAGTATTTGCCAAAGTCACTGACAAAACTAGCTTTAATTTATCTTTATTGTTCAAGACTAGAAGGAGTGGGATAGGGGTTAGAGTAAGGGGTGAGCAGAAAGAGTCCTCGATAAGATAATCGGGGAATGCCTCTGAGGAGAGAACCCAAATGACAATGAGGAACCAGCCATGTAGAGGCAACAGTAAGTCAAAATAAGCTTGCGCACTAGATGAGCATAGATAGTGGCTGGAGTATGGGGGAAAAGTGGTAGGAGATGGAAAAAGATGGGGCAGATGGGTTCTGTCATAGAGGGCTCATAGGGCACAGCAAGGAGCTTGGATTTGATTCTAAATTTAATGGGAAGCTACTGAGTTATGTCTCAGATTTACATTGTTAAAAAATTAGTTTGAGTACTATTTGGAGAATGACTTGTAGGGGAGGGGGCAAAAGGAAAAGTAGGGAGACCAGATGACTTGGCTATTGCAAAACCATGAAGGTAGTCTTGGCTAGGATTGTAAGGATGGAGATGAAAATCAGCAGGTAGATTCTGAATGTATTCTGGAAGTAGAAAGAGCAGGAAGTAGCAGGACTTGCTGATGGACATGGTGAATGAAAGAGGAATCATGAAAAATTCCTGTTTTTGGCTTGCACAACTGGGTGAAGATTTATTTTGTTTCCTGAGATAGAGAAGAATAAAGAAGTGAGTTTGGGAGAGGGGTGTGAATCAAGTCAGGTTAATAAACCACTATATTGTTTTTAGTCTTTCGTCCATGAGCTAGGTCTAAATATTAACCAAAAACTTTTGCTGACTGTTTCTTGTACCCAAGATCTGAAGCTCTCAGAAATTCTTTGCAAACGTTTGGGGATAAAAGAATCTCCTGGATCATGATCTCCTTGTGTTCCTGTAAGGTCACAGGCACATATGGTATCATCGTATTGGGGTCTTTACTTTACTCACTATGTTATCTGCCTCATAGAGTACCACCAGCATGATTCAACAATCTATTCTATCACCATCTCTTAGAGTATGAGGAAAACCATTGACTTTGCCAAGTGAAAGAGGGAGGTATTGATAATTACAGGTGTAAACAAGTACTATCTCACACACTCTGGGACTTTTGGTCAATCCTTTTATAAAGCACAAAGACATAAGAATGAAAGCCCAGGTTCAGTATCTGGTTCATTTAGCTAAATAAGGTGGTAAAAATGAAAAATAAGATAAATGAAAATCATAAATTATCTGCTTAATGTTCTTTTCTTTTTTTCATTTGGTTGAATTTAAATATATAATTACCTATTAAGTTTTGTTTATTTACATATGCATGAATTAAATTCATGATGCAAACCCAGATAAGGTTCTCATTTCATTACATCAACCTAAGCCACATATTAGGGCTTTAAAAATATAAATAGAATGTTATAGACTTCATCTATATATTAAAAGAAAAGTGAAACAAATGCCAAAATAATAAAATTATAAAGATTAGAAAAAACTAATTCCAACATTTTTACTGTAGTAACAGTAAAATATATATGTTAATATTTTGTTAAAATAGATGCATACAAAGCAAATATCATTTACATATAAAATAAGACTATCCTATCTAGAACTAAGCCCAATAAAGCTGAATACCAAATCTTTAGTAACCGAAGTAAAAAGGTTCCCCATAATGTAAATATATACTTGGGGGTGTTTATTTTCTCATTTTAGTTATCCTTTTGAAAATATGCTGTATTTTATGTGTAACCCATTTTTCATCTGCCCAATTACTAACAATTTTTTTTCTACTATCAAAAATGATCATTTGTTTCTTTATTGTAGTAGATAAAACATCCTTTCATTGTTTCAGTTCACAAGCTGTGCAGATCCACTGTTCTTGCCTCCAGCACTTCACATTATTGGTGTATTATTTCATGCATGCCCTACTCTTTTATCAATTGCTTTTGAAGTAATGTTAATAGACTAGAAAATTGAGACATTTATGAAGTATAGGCAGTGTTTATGAAAAAATCCATAAAATATGACACAGGCAAGACAAGATAAAAGCAGCATTTTAATAGATTATGGCAAAGAGATCCCGTCAGAGTTGACAACTGACTCCTTCGAGATCACTAATTTTTATGGGATTAATTCTGTGGTATAAAAAATGAAGTTAAATGTCCTAATTAATCTGTAAATAGCACACACGCAATTAAACCTTGTGGCCCCTTCTTGGATTAGAGCTGCAATGATTTTTGAAAAGTAATTATCTCATATTCATAATGAAGAAGGTTTTTCTTTTTTCATTTTTTTCTCATGGCACTTCGACTAAATATTCACCTGGATCCAAACTCAAATAGCAGTCTTCTGATAGGCAAATCAGTTCACAGTGTGATATGAAACCACACTGATTAGATTTATGAACTATATACTTATGAATGACATATATTAAATAATAAAATTTGGAGAAATGATGTAGGAGTGAGGTGATAGAAGCAAGCTTAGAATTGCCCCCCACATTTGAGGAACTGTTCTTTGTTCCACAATTTATGGCACCCAGAAAGTGAATTAACTAAAGGGATCTCTTCTCTTTCGGAGGTGTTAACATGGCAAGGCCTTGTCTCTTATGTAAGACTTAGAAATACATTTGGTCATTGTCCGGCTTTTCTTGGTGCTGTGCCAGATGTTCAAGAAATATTGGTTCCGTTTTCCTTTCTTTCTTCTACCTTTAATATTTGAATCTAACAGTATTTCAGTGAGTGTACGATAATATTTTTTAAAATATTGTTATTAAATACAAGAATTTAGAATTTATAAGAGCCAATGTTAAAAATAATGCATACTATGCTTTATGATTCACATTTATTATTTCATTTTATCCTGACAGCAGCCAAAGATACATATTACTGCTACCACTTTGTTAAAAATAAGCAAACTGAGGCTGAACTCTTAAAGAAATCACCTCAATTATATATAATAGGTGATAGAACTGATTCTTGAAGTCAGATTTCCTGACTTTAAATCCTATGCTTTCTTCATTATAAGTGTACTGTAAGGTTATATCTTTGCAATCATAATTAATCTGTTGGTACAGGACACTATTCTCTCAGTTTGGTGAAAAGGAACTTATCCAAATCAATGTGCTCTAGATTTCTAAAAGGTTTAGTGACGATTTTTCATTTCGATATTCCGTTTTTTCTTGGAGAGGTGGGAATATAGTCATCCCTTTTTTAAGTGAGGTGGGGGGTACAGTTATTTTCTTCCTGAGACGCATGGGAAAGTAGGGTTCTGAAAATTATTCATATTTTTTTCATTTATAGTTTATGGCCCTGGTAATAGGTAAATTATGGTTGGATTCTGCAAGACAACACTGCAGCAAAGTGGTATAATACTATTATGTTTGGGAGAAGAATTTTTAAAATTGCCATTACTTGGCAAAGCAGTATCAATATTAAGAAAACAAACACTGAGATTCTCAGATGTAATCATCTAGTTTTCTGACTGCTTACAGTCTTATGTAAATTGTTTAAATATTTTCATCATTTGATGTGGTTAATTTGATTTAATAACTTATTGATCTGATGTCTAACTGATGGAATGCACTTAGGCACTGGCAGTCTTTTACAGGCTAGCCAAAACCTCTCACATTTCACATGTGAAAGAGGGACTCAAGAGACACTAAGTGATTTGCACAAGATCATGTACAAATTATGCTGCAGATTCCTCACTAAAACTAATTACCAAGTCAATGTACTCTTCCAATAAACTACCATATCTGATTCATTCAAAACCTTGTACTCACAAAATCTAAGATTTTAGCACATCCTCTGGTGGAGCATCCTTCAACAGGTGAAACATTTAAGAACTGACAGGCCCTGTTTTAAAAACATGATTGCAAAGAGAAGTCTAAACTGACAGGAAGAGAAAATAATAAATAGCACCTTTTTCATCTCTAAACTCTCTAATTCCAAGAAAGCACCCTAAAGCCATTGCCTTAGGTAAAAAAATATTTGAAATGCCAAATCCAGTTATTAATGCATCTCTATGTGTGTTGGGAGGATTACTATAGTTAAGCATATTCTAAGCCTGTTTATACCCAGCATTACTCCTGATGTTCCAATAAGAGTGCCTATTTTTATTTTTGAAGTGATACTAACCTGAGGGGGGAGGGGGAAGAGTATGTTTAAGCCATTCTTCAAAGCTCATCTCCATGAAGCTATTTTGATGGTTAAGAAAAAAAAGGGAAGCAAGCTGCAGCTAAATTAGATAGCCTTACCCTAACATTCTCTGAATACAAATAACAAATGTACATGATGTATTTATAAATTTTGATAATCAAATTTGTAATTCTTCTTATTTTATATTATTACTATGTCCTAAAATTATAGACAGTTACAGAGGGATCCTTTGAATATGATTGTTTTCAGATCTTCATATGAGAGCAAATGAGGTAATCACCTTGTAGGGCATGAATAAATGTAGCATGGAATTTTCACACTTTCATATGATCAACCAATGTAACCAATAATGCTGCAGAGATATGAATAAAGCATTTTGTTAAGTGTTTAATAAGACTTGTTGAAGGAATAAAGTTGGATATCTCTGAGTTAGGTAATATGCTGTTGATTCTACTATGTATGGTGTCTTATTTTAAATATCTTTAAAAGTGGTGTAGTAACTCTTCTTTAGTGTGTGCAATTCTTCAATTAATTTTTAGTAATATTCCTTACACTGACAAAGTGTTCAGTATCAGACTATATTCTATGCTGTGTAGCAGTGCTCCAAGATATGTTCATCAAATGCAATGAATGTGCCACACAGATGAAAGAATTTGGTAATGTAGGTGGGGGGGTTGTGGAGTGGGAGGTATATGGGATCCTCTTATATTTTTTAATGTTACATTTTGTATGATCTATGCATCTTTAAAAATATATATAAAAATATATTTTAAAAAAAAGAAAGCATTGATCACAGTCTTATAGAATGTAGAAATATTTTCCAAGACTTTATCCCAACACCCTCATATGCTATGCATAAGCAAGATTAACATTTTCCAAACTACTTAGGTTTTCAGTTTTAGATCACTCCCTTGTACACACAAAATTGTTCACAAAATTGACTTGAGATCTACCATCTCTCTACTTGCCACAAATCCATCTGTGTGAGAGTCTGAGGAATGCTCAGGCAAGCATAGAGGGTATTATAGAGTTTTGGTTATTGTGCTTAGGCCATTTAATAAACCTACTGAAGGTCTTATAGCAACAAAATTCTACACATATTTCTAACAAAGTTAGGATACATTTTATGCTTCAATTTTTATAAGAAATTTTTTTTACTTAAAACCATTCATCAGAAGACACAAAATAAAACATTAAAATAGAAAATCAATATGATGAAAAAGAAACACGCAAATAGACCTCAATGGTTGACACTGTAAACCAAGTTCTATTCTTTTTTGCATGGTTATTATTTTGTTATTCTTGTGCTAGGTGATGGTATTGTTGCAACAGTAAGCCTTTAACATTTGTGCACTGTGGATCACCTTAAGCCAGCTGGTTCCTCAGAATTGCTCATCTTTTGTTCTTACTATGTTCTGACCTGGGCCCCTAGCCTTAAGACAGCAATGTACTTTCTGCAGCCAGGATATCCTCTTCAAGACTGTCAGACAATCTTAAATGATTGATGTGCTAGTCTAGTGCTCTGGTATTTTCCCCTTTAGTAAGTCTCCAGTAAATCTATGGCTAATTCTATAAGAATGCTAATTAGATCTACTCTTACAATGCACATTTTTCTTGTTTTCCTGTATATTTGGAGGCAAGCTTGAAGTTTATAACACAGTGTGTTTCTAAAATAACTTTTACAGTATTATGTATAAATGAAACACATTTCCACCAAGGGAAACAATCTAAGCAGTGAACTCAGTTGGCTCCCTTCCCTCTGGAACTGTACTGTACATCTATGTTGCAAACCTGAAGCATGATAGCTAGGCCCACTCTGAATATTAGAAATCATTTTCCAACTATTCCTTATTATGCTTACCCTTATTTGGATCCTATTCTACTCCCTTCCCTCATGATTAGAGATAACCAGTGTAGGTGATCCTGGACTCCTAAAGCTCTGAAGTGCATTTCAGGATCTGATCCACAGGGTCACTGATGGGAACTCTCTCACATAAGCCATATCCCATAATAAGTCATGGCTTTCTATCAGCCAAAGTCCAAGCAAGGCAGGATCAGGCTCTTTTAGGGTGTCAGGCTTGCTTCCTTGTTATAGAGATGTTTCCCCATAAAGACAGACCTCCATCAACCTCCGGATAGTAAGTCTAGATCCCTTCTTGCCTTAACACATATTGTACCATGTCTTCCAATCTTCTTGGCTTTAAATTATGATTAACTGTCCCTTTGGGTCTTATATAACCTCTCATTCTGAGACTTAAAACTGAGTTTCTGGCTGCAACCTTTTGCTTCCAGTCTTGAACCATATTTGGACTTTCCTTTCAAATAGGTTACTTCCCTCAGTAAACCGCTGAGTCATTATAGTTCTTATAATCCTATAACTACCAAAGCACAGTTCCAGGTGGAAAACAAACCAACCATGTTCACAATGTTTGCAAAAGCAAGACCCCCACTGGGGCAGGCCAGGAAGCAATGATTGGGTGAATGTTATTGTGTGGCTTTAGGTAGACAAAAGAGTATCAGAGCAAGGTAGATGAGAGAGTAGGAGGCCATTCAGGGCTAAAGAAAAGTGGAAAGGAAAATTTAGACAACTTTAGGACTCTCCAGTTTGGCTGTGTACAGTACAGTGATTTAAAATGTTTACTACAAGTCAATTAAAAAGATGTGCTCTAGTATATTTGCATTATATTGTCTCCCCACTGATTTTTTATTAGTGGTAAGAGAAAAATAAATGACTATATAGTGTCAAAACTGAGCAGTATTCATCGAAATTAACATCACCAGTAAGTGGCTGATGGGTATAATGTACCTCCAGACACGAGGCCCTGAGGATAACATATCACTTCCATAATACTCGGGCACCGAATGCATAACTTGAATCTACTCATCAGGAAACACCACAAGAAAAAAAGTGAAGAATAGTCTATATTTAATTAAAAGGAATTGTAGCCTTCAAAAATGTCAGTCATAAAAGAAAAAGAAAAGCTATATAGAAATGGCTTGATTAAAGAAGACTAAAGTGACTAAATATATTATCTGATCTTAGACTGAATCCTACATTGGAGGTAAAAAAAAAAAGGGGGGGCGTATAAAGGATATCATTGAGTTAGTTAACAAAGTTGGAATACAGACGGAAGATTAAAAAATTATTGTATTAATTTTATATTTCCTTGTACCTAAGACAATTTTCTTATTCTTAGGAAATACACACCGAAGTAAAAGGCCATGCAATTAACTTTTAAAAAATTCTAATAAAATATGTATGTGCATAATAAAAGAAAAAGAGAAAGTGAGAATGAGAGAAAGTGAGCTCACACATTCATCTGGTAAAGCAAATAGGCCAAAATATCAACAAAAAGTGAAATAGGGCAGGAGGATATACCAGTGTTCTATGTGTTATTCTCATACTTGCAAATTTTATGTAAGTTTGAAACAATTTAAAAATAAATGACAAAGTAAAAACTATGCTCTGGAATATCAATCTCTTCTACCCTATTCAGTTAAACATGTGAAGGGTTGGGGGAGACCTGAGGAAGGTAGGTTGGGGGAGACCTGAGGAAGGATATTCCTGATAGGTTTATGCAATAGATGGAAATCTCTTAATTTTAAGTGCCTGATGGTCAAAAAGATAAAGAAAATAGTTGGATAATCCATAATTAGAAAGGCAATTCCTACTGAGATGAGAGTGCACACATATGCCCAGAGACTCTTTCTTTCTTCTTTATATGCCATAAACATTTAGAAGTTGAAATATTTTGTGTTTTATGGAGCCACGCATAAAATGAGACTATGTATTATTAATGTCTGTGTTATTTGTACTTCTATACACTAAATGTAATAAATGTAACTGGTGCTTGAATGTCATCAAAGCAAACAAGAAGAGGATCAACAGTATGGTTAGAATTAACATGTGCTTATCTGGAAGTTAGCAGATAAAGAGATACTGCCAAAATAAACAAGCCCAAAGTGTGAATGGACATTCAAAGTACATTTTTGTGTTAGTGGAACATCTGGTACTAACACTGTCAAGTTTACATATGTTCTCAAATACTTATTTATGTACCAATCAAATGCTAAGCATTCCAGCTGCACTTGTAAACTTTTTATGAACTGAAGTCATGCACAAACTCAGCTAAGTATAGTCAGCAGAGGGAAGAGCGTGAGGAAACTATTAACTCTCAAAACTGAAGTTTGATTGTGGTATGGCCTTCTGGCAGTGTTACTGACCAGTCTGGTATGAGAGCTGAGCTGCTGGCTCATGTGTGATTTATTCCATTCTAGAAGGTTGAATCAGAAATACCTAACCTATGGGTAATAATCTGGATTTTGGCAGCCACCTTTTTTGGACATAATTTAGTCATATTCATTAAAGAAAATGGTATGCAGGAAAAAAAAAGAGCAGAGGACATGATAATGTAAAGCTATTAGGAAAAAATAATACTTTATGTTAAGGTGAAAATATATTTTCTCCAACATGTCTGTGGCAGTTTGGTATTGTTTATGAATTCCAAAAATAAATATTATATTGTATTTGTAAACTGGTTTGTTCCTCTGGGTGTATCAGATTGTATTAAATTCAGAGGGTTCACTTTTACCTGATTAAATTATGATTAGGGCTTCGAGTCAGCCATGACAGTAGGACACTGAGTCCCTGCCCCTTGGAGGATGGGGACTCACAGAGAAAATGACACAGCAGAGAGAGTTTTAGTTTTGATGCTCAAGTCCCAGAGAGAGAGCCAAGCCAAGCACCTGATAGTTTACATCTGGCTTATAGAGAGAGCAGAGCAGCTGAGCCCAGAAAGAAACAAGCCCTGGGAAGAGAGATGAGCCTTATGTCAGCCTACAGTTGAGATAGGAAGAAGTTAGACCCATGGAGCCTTAATAGGGAAGAAGGAAGGCTGAACCCTAGCAAACATAGGCCTGCCATCTTGTTTCAACAAGTGGCAACAGTTTTTGAGTGAGGAAGTAATTTTGAGTTAGACTCTTTAGGGCCTTGTGACTGTAAACATCTATTCCAAATAAATATCCCTTATAAAAGCCAACAGATTCCTGGTATTTTACATTAGCACCCCTTTGGCTGACAAATACAACATCCTAGAGCTAGCACTGGTAATCTAATTGATTTTAGTAAGACAGAAATTAGAAAAGATACAGTATCAGAGAGGAGGAGTTTTTGTATGATGATCATCTAATATTACTCCTCATGAAAATTAGTTGTGAGAAGCTTATCTCCTTAGCAACAGAATAAATATTAATATTTATTAATATTAAACACATTTTAAAGAGTAAAAAGTCAAGAATAGAAGAAAACAAGTATTTCCATCCTTGGTTTGTCTCCTCTGCTAACAAAAGAAAGCAGACAAATATTTTTTTCCAGGTTTACCTAATCATTTCTAGAGTGTGCAATACTACAAAAAGAAACAAACTCGCTAAGCTTTTTATTTTATGAACAGATCTCAATCAAGGTGATTTCTTTCTGATTAAGGTTCAAAGAATATATATTCCTGGAAATTTGGGAGTTATAAATACAATAACTCTGAATCTTCCAAGGACCACCTTTTCTGATACCTTGATAACGCCAGATAAGGTAGTATCTGAGGGCAGGCACTCTGGCCTTCAAAGTCCTATGACCTTCAAAGTCCAATGGCTTCCCCCAATTTATCTATGAAAGGCGGAGCAAGAATAGCTGATTTTTTTTCATCTTGGATAGGTTATGAAAAAAATAGCATTTTTTGCCTGTGACACTAAGTTGTGTAATCATGAATGTGAGGAGTTGCTGGGGATGTTGACGTAAGGACAGTATAACTGAGAGTTAAGAATTATCAAATAACTATGATCATTAAATCATTACATAGATGACTTTATATTATAAAATAGCAAAGGGTTAATACCTAAAATTATTGAAGCTGGCTAGAGAGGTCCCAGGACTGTTTATGATTACTCTAGACCAGGGGTTCTTAACCTTTTTTGTTCTATGGACCTCTCTGCCAGTCACGTGAAAACCACAGACCCCTTACTAAGTCCACACTATGTTGTGTATTATTTAATAAATATACACACCCACACCAACACATTCTCACAAGAATAATATTTTATTGAAATTCAATTCAAGCTCATAGACCATTTATTGTTAAGAACCCAGCTCTAGACTTAACCTCACCCTGATGTATGTTTACTTTTGTGACGGTAATTCTAGATTGAACTCACCCTTGTGTAACTTACTATTGGGATGGTTACCACTCCACCCACGTCTGTTTAATATCCATATAAAGACCTTGTAATTGACCTTTGTTTTGTATATCACTATCCCAAATCTATGTGACTGACCCTGCTTTGCTGCTCCATCCCCATTCAGCTGTTCAACCCCTTAAAGTTTATTAATGAACCCATGTTCAGCTTATTTATAGGCACCCAATCTTGTAAAATACTACAATTTCTGTAGATCAGAGAGGCAGTTTTAGGTCAGGAGGCCACTATGCTCCATTGCTTGTAAAACTAATAAAAAACCCTTTCACTCTTTGAAACCCCAGTGTTTCAGGAATTGGCCTTAAATGATGTATCAGGAGGAAGGAACCTGCTTTTGCTCAGTATCAATAGGCCAGAATAAACACAAACTTCTGGGCAATAGTATCAGAATAGTATAAGTACAAAATAACTTTGGAATTCAGTTTTAAGAAAAGTGAACATAAGTTTAATATAGCCTGTGCATGAATTCAAACTTATCTAATTCTATATCCAAATGTGCCTAGTTTCTAGAAAGCCAATTAAGTAATACAGGCCCTAAAGGCTTTGAATATTCAGAAAGGATGTAGACTGTGTATTCAAAGTTATATCCAGATGGAATGTGGATGATATGTTAATTCAAGCTTAGCTGGTATTCAAACAAACACCCAAACCCTAAAAAAAACTAACAAAGAAAGTGTTTTTGACCCCTAATCCTCTCCTGGCCCCACCCCATGTGTCTCTTGTATAAAATAACATAAAGTCCCTACTCTGGGTTCAGTTTTAGGACAGGAGTCTGCTGGGCCTGGCCAGTCATAATAAATCTTCCTTCTCAGAGAACTCCTGCATCCTAGCCTTCAAAACATGATCACTGAATCCTCTCTGCTTCTACTACATTTCTGGGGGCTCATCTGGGATAGCTATAAAGGCCAGAGACAGCAACAGTTGATTGTCCCTCTAAGATGCCTCCAAGGAAGCCAGGAGGGCCCAGGGGAACCCCAGTCCAGGGTTCCCCTGGACCCGTTGTAGTCCAGAAAGAGGTTGTGGTCTCCACTGCAGCCCTCCCAGAAAAAACTGGAGGCACCAAAGGGTCTAAAGGAAATCCTGAGAACAAAAAAGGAGCTCTGCATGCCAGACAGGTAAGAAGCCCTGGGGGAATAGTGTAAGAAAAGCCTAACTGTAAATGTTAGAAGGGGGTCCTCCTGATCAACTCCCAAGAGGATCCTAATACTCCCAAAAGTTTGGGGGAAAGCCATCTTCTCAAGGTCTGAAAAGAAAAAAAGCCTGATGTTTGGTCTTAGCTGACTGCAGATTGGCTTCTAGTTTGCCTTCACTAAGATAGTGAAGGTTTGGTTACAGTGGGAGAGGCGTTGATAAGTTTAAGTCCTGTTTTCTACCTCCCTTTAAGAAAAAGGCCTGCTGCCTCTTGTGCCTTTATTTTGGTTGCTCTCTCTCTCTCTTTCCACTGCCATAGGAAATGAGGTTATGGGTTACTGAACCCAGTGCTTTCCACTGGGATGCATCCTGAAAAGCTGGTCTAAATTTTAAAGATCTTAGTTACAGAAAAATGAATTGGTTTTTGTGACAAAGCTTAGTTTGAACATGAATTGTGTGACAGAGAAGTTTAGCCAGAAATTTTAAAAATTTTAATGCTGGATTGCAATCGAGCTAGTTTTGTAAACAGCAAGGGTAGGCAAAGAGTCCTGTTAAAAGTCCCTCCTTGCTAAGGTTGCAATAATTAATTAGCTGTAACTCATTTCCCCCTGATATGCATTAAAGAAAGATAAGCCCCCTCTCCACATAGCCTACAACAGCACTTCCCAAATGTTAAACAAAGAAACCTCCTGGAAATAAAAGTAAAAAGTAGAAAGCTCGGAAATGGCCATACTGGAGAAATGGAAATTATGAGTTCAACTGATGGGCTTTGTGTTTCTGTCTGTGTGCTGTGGCTCTTTAGTGTTTGTCCATTTCTTCAATGCCAGTGTATGTTTTCATGCCTCTGGATGGTGGTATTGAATTGTGTGAAATGGTGAACTTTGGTTAGGCTGAAACTCTGGGACACCAGGTCAGTCAACTAAAAGGGTGTCTCTTCATTCTTTCTAGAATGATATGCATGGCTTCTGGCATGCCAGTGGGCTCCCCATGGGAGTTTCTTCTAAGGAATTGAAGCTCTGCCTGCTGCTGGTCCACACAGCCACTGAGCAGCCTCTGTGTGGAACGCTGAACTCCAGTTAAACCAGTGGGAAAAAAACAAAAACAAAAACAAGGGGAACAAATGGATCTGAGACCTAGAAACTTCATGTCCTATCTCCTTAAAGAAATGAGGAAATAAACCTCAAACTTCTCAGTTTAAACTCAGTTGTGCCTATAAAAGGTGTGAATAGCGATCAAAATAAAGAAACCGCATGTGCCATCAATTAAGGTCAAAGAATTTCTAGAAATGCTAAAAATATAAAATTCTTCTGTTTTATTTTGTGCATAACCTTGTGTTCAACTTTGAAATCTGTATTTAACTTGGTTGGTTTGTGTGTGCCTAGGAAATCAGATTTGGGGTTCACCTGTTACAAGTTGGTTAACGGCGAAAGGTAACCTAAAAATGATTCTTTAAATGCCAATACTGTCTTGCAAGTGGATTTAATGTATAAATCACAAGTGAAATTTATTTAATTGCTGGAAAAGCAGAAAAACTACACAAAGTTGTTACTAATAAAATTGTTTTAATTGTTTAGTTAATAAAGGTGCCCAAATTGATTTTAAGTAAAAAGTTTTTAGAAACTAAGAGTTGAAATCATTGTATAAGTACCTTTATATGTAAAACAGTAAAAAAATTAATAACGGTGAAATTATTATGGTGGAGTAGATGTAGCCTAGATTTCAGCTATTGCAATAGTAATCTTAAACTAATTTACCTTTGTTTATGGCTACTTTAAGTCTCTCTAGTGCTTACTATAGTAATGGTAATTATAACTTAAACTTACCTTTAATTATGGTTATTTTATAACTAACTTCACCTAGCTCCTAGACTTCAACTATTGTGATGGTAATTATAAACTGAGTTTGTCTTTGCTTATGATTACTGCAAGTCTGGCCCCACCCCTTGCCTCTGCTTACGGTTCTGAAGCAAAGAACAATGGTATCATAGCATTGGAAACATTTTGGTTATAGGCCATTAATTAAGAAAGTCACAAAGGGGGGAAACTGCAAACCCCTAGTTTGAGAAGCCTGCAAAGAAAAGCCTTCAGGGAGGTCTTTCAAGTGTTGTTTTACAGTTGAACTTGTTTTGTAAAAAAGAAAGAGAAAAATAAAAAGGAAAGTTTTAAGTAAGTGTGTTTCCACGTCAAACTATTCATGTCTGCCTATTTGCTCAGCATATATCTTCATACATTAGGATAATAATATAAAATTAACAAATAATTCTTAAAAAAACTCTATTCAAATTGTTAAAAATTAAATATGCATTTATATATGTAATAAATATTCCTAGAACCCAAATTAGGCTAAGCAGTATGGAAAGGTCATATAGAAATATGAACACAGAAACTATTGGGAAAGGAAAAAAAAATTTTTTTTTCTGAGCTCTTTGACTTGCCCAGCCCCCTTTGCAAGAGCTCTGACAGAGGGGCCAGGTTTGCAGATTAAAACTCTGTCTTCTAGGCTGGGGAATGAAGTCAGTTTTTTCTGCAGTTCCCCATTTTAAACCTTTTAACAACCTTAAACAAGGGTAACTACTAATCCTATTACCAAATTTCAGTAAGTAAAGGAAAAGTCCTTGAAAGCTATGAAAAATTCCTTACTAAATTATAATTAAAGCAAATTAAATAATTATAGTATATTCCAGAGCCTAGAAGTCAGTATGCTTCTCCCCCTTAATAATAACTATAGTATGTGCTTTAATAAATAATGCAATAAGAACACAGACAGCAGCCCACCTCATAACTCCAAAAATAGTGATGCCAAAGCTTAACAAACTTAAGCATGCATCAAAGGGGGAATATAATATAGCCTGTGCATGAATTCAAACTTCTCTAATTCTGTATCCAAATGTGCCTCGTTTTTAGAAAGCCAATTAAGTAATACAGGCCCTATAGGCTTTGAATATTCAGAAAGGATGTAGACTGTGTATTCAAAGTTATATCCAGATGGAATGTGGATGATATGTTAATTCAAACTTAGCTGGTATTCAAACAAACACCCAAACCCTAAAAAAACTAACGAAGTGTTTTTGACCCCTAATCCTCTCCTGGCCCCACCCCGTGTGTCTCTTGTATAAAAATAACATAAAGCCCCTACTCTGGGTTCAGTTTTTAGGACAGGAGTCTGCTGGGCCTGGTCAGTCATAATAAATCTTCCTTCTCAGAGAATTCTTGCATCCTCACCTTCAATACATGACCACTGAATCCTCTCTGCTTCCACTACAAGTCCTCGTCTGTCTAGCCAATTGTGATTTATACCTATTGTCCCAGTGAAATTACTAATAGTAACTCCTCCTTTGATTGTCAAAGTGTCCTGCATGGATTGTAAACTGTATTGTAAGGAATTAGAGAGTTCTTACTGATCAGAGAATTCAGTCTAAAAGTAGACAGAAGAGGGAAGTGGACCTGGCTCAACCACTTGGGTGCCCACCTACCACATAGGAGGTTCTGGGTTTGGGTCCCAGTGCCTCCTAAAGAGAAGAAGAGCAGATGGTGCCCCCATTGCAAGGAGTAGATGCCACAAGTCAGCAGATACCACAGCCTGTGGGGTAGCAATGTGGCTCAGGCCATTGGGCACTTGCCTATCATTTAGGAAGTCCTGGGTTCAGTTCCCTGTGCCTCCTGGAGAAGGCAAGCAAACAATGAGCAGATAGACAAGAGAACCACTTGGGGTGAGGGGTGGGGGGATAAATAAAGAAAAATAAAGTAAATAAATAAATCTTTAAAAAAAGTAGGCACAAGATACAAGGATCACATAGTAAGTACTCAAATATAAGCTGCTATATGACTATTATTAACTCAAACAATCAGGTTTTATAAAGACAGTCTATAATTATCAAAAGTAAACAAAATGCACACCCTGAGACTTTAGTTCCATCTCTGCAAATGAAGATTGGTTTTCTCTACACCATAACAAGCAGTTGTGGGGGCCCAGTAAGTCTCCTCCCTAAGGGAAACAGCACGCAGTAAGCAGCCACCTGCATGCCCCAGGACATAAGTTAAGATATAACAAACTTCCTCACAGAGAAACAATACAGCTGGTATTGTAGACTGTGATTTTCTCCAGGCTATACAATTTCTTCCTACAGCAACATCATGAGACCCCCCTTAATGTGCTTCATGTGACCCTAGCAGAAACTCTGTTATAAAATGTCTGTCTTCTGAGAATCTATATATTGCCCCTCATTTCCCTGCTTTTTGCAGAGCCCTTTCTTCATTCTCTGAACTGCCACCACCAGAAATGATCTCTCCTGAAAGTCTCAATAAATAAAGCTCATGTCTGACACGCTGCTGAGTGTGTTCCTTGGTCTTGCCACTGCCCTGACCTGTTCTCTTCAGGAGCTGGGTTACAACAGCAGTTATGTAGTCTTGTCTTTGAATATAGATATCAGTGTTCTTACCTTTTTTCTATCAAAATCATAATTCAAGATAATTACAAAAGGATTTATGCCTTTAAAAGGTCAGAGGAATTTGTATAATAAAAAGATGTTTTTAATCATTATCAAGTAGATACACTTTCTTATGATTATTAATCCAAATTTAGTAACTTATGTTCAATGTTTTGGTACAAGAAAATAAAAAAAAAGCAGAAATGCCATTTGTATCTGTTTTAAGTACAGCTATCTGAACTGTTCTTGTGTTTTGACTTACTCCAGAAGGAAAACTTGAAACAATGGGTAAATGAGTAGAAGTTACAAAGAGGCATATTTTAGCTTAACATAAGGATTTTTTAAAATAGAGTTGTCCAACAGAATGGATTGTTTCATGAAATTATGAGCCCATTTGCTGAAGATATCCAAATTGAGACCAGATGAGCATATGTGAAGGATGTAGCAGGAAGTATTTCTGAACTGTGTGGGAGGTTAGCCAACAGTAAATGATGTTTTAGGTTCCTTCTAACACTAAATTTTATAATCTTATGACTATTCCAAACATGAATAACTACTTTAATGATACAAAGTCTAAAGCCTAGTTAAGAAAATGAAAACAAAAAAAACAAAAAAACAAATTTTACTTAGGGAATAGAGGAAAGTGGACTATAGGAAGAAGCGTTTTTTTAAAAGATTTATTTTTTATTTATTTCTCTCCCCTTCTCCCTCCCCCTCCACACTAGTTGTCTGCTCTCTGTGTCCATTTGCTGTGTGTTCTTCTGTGTCTGCTTGTATTCTTGTCAGCAGCATCAGGAATCTGTGTCTCTTTTTGTTGCATCATCTTGCTGCATCAGCTCTCCATGTATGTGGCACCACTCCTGGGCAGGCTGCACTTTTTTCATGCAGAATGGCTCTCCTCACGGGGTACACTCCTTGCGCATGGGGCACCCCTATGTGGGGGACACTCCTTTGTGGCACAGCACTCCTTGTGCGCATCAGCACTGCTCATGGGCCAGCTCACCATACAGGTTTGAACCCTGGACCTCCCATGTGGTAGGCAGACACTCTATCAGTTGAGTCAAATCTGCTTCCCTAAGAAGCATTTTTAAAAAATGCTGATATAAAGTATATTTTTATGAGGTGTGCAAGTATTTTATAAAATCTAGCACAAAAGAAAAACACACATTTCCAAGAGATAGATGGCGTGCAGAATAAGCATTATTTCCTGAATTACTGAAATGTACAAAACAGGCAAATAAGCTGCTAGGCAGAAAGCCACTTATGGGCTGTGCAGTTTTCCACATCTTACAGTGCTAATGAGACAAAAAACTAGAGCTCAGAAACTTCCAGGAGGAAGGGATCTTGATAAAAACCCTAGGATCTAAATTGGGAACCAGGTGTCCACATACTAGCTGCAAAGACTAACCAGAGATAGACTGAACATTACAAAATCTTTAACCCAATCCTCACATGAGAATAAAGTAATTTGCCAATGTTCTATTAGGTAAACAAAAATCTATAAAGATTATCCACAGTCATCACAGTTTTTCAACACAGTATGTGGCTTTACTATAAAAATAAATAACAGACAAGGCACAAAACAGAACATGAGAAAAAACATCCACAGATGACCAATTCATTGGAATTATCAAGTTGTATATTAAAAAATATGACCAATATATTAAAAAAGTAGGTGCCATAGTGAAAAATTTATAGATTCTAGATAGTCAGAATTTATGAAAAAGAATCAAATAGAATAATGACTAAAAAATGCGATAACTGAAATAACGAACTCAATACATGGTTAAATGGCATATTAAAAGCTGGAAAGGATTTGTCATCTTGAAAATAAGACAGTAAAATATTTGGACTAAAACTTAGTGAATAAAAAGGATGGAAATAAAAAAAGCTGTAATATGTGATTAGTAAAAAGGTATACCTAATTGGAGTCCCAGAGGGGGAGGAGAGGCAAAAAAAACCCAAAAAGCAAAAGAAACAAAAACAAAAACAAAACGGCAAAACACAGAACCTAAACAATAATGGAAGATGTAAAGGCAAAGAATTTCCAAAAATCAAGGTCCAAACAGGGTGGAGGCAAAGAAAATCACACTGAGGCACATCATAATAAAAGCAAAAACAAACAAAGAAACAAAAACAACCCTCAAAAATAGCCAAAGAAGGAAAATATTCATTATCTTCAATGGTACAAAATTAAGAATGACTGTACACTTCTCAAGGGACATAATGAAAGATAGAAAATGGAATGGCATCTTCAAGCTGCTAAAGAAAACTGTCAACCCAGAATTTTATATCCAGCAAAAATATCCTCCAGAAGAGAAGGTGAAATAAAGATATTTCCATGCAAACAAAAACCAAATGAAATTGTTGCCAATGTAAACTCACCAAATAAACACTAGAGTGAGTTCTGCTAGAAGAAGGAAACAATTTCAAATGGAAACACAGAAATTCAAGAAGGAATGAAATACAGCTGAAAGAGTAAAAATGTGGGAAACATAAATGAATACTAACTGTACAAAACAGTAATAAGGGTGTTTCTTGGAATAAAATATATGTAGGACAAAATGTTTCATAACAATAACTCAAAGCCTATTCATATAAAGACTTAAAATAATCTAAGGTCCTAGTATTGCCCAACAAGTTTAAATGTAAGAAATATTTGGCTTCAATAAGTCAGGGCTGTATGTGGTATTCTTAAGGGTATGCAATAAAATACAGTAAAAGAATGTATAACTAATAAACCAATAAAGGGGGTAAACAGAATAAAGGATGTCTGATTAACTTTAAAAAATGCAAAGAAGAAATTAAAGAACAAAAAAACAAGTGAGTCTAGCAGAAAATAGATAAATATAAAGACAAATATCATTAATTACATTAAAATCAATTTCTCCAAATAAAAGGTCAATACTCTGAAAGTTGATAAAAAATACCACACAATTCCTAATGTTTATGAAAGTGACTACTTAAATATAAGGATATAGAAAGACTGCAAGGAAAAAGTTATACCATGGAAACACAAACCAAAAGAAAGCTGGTACAATTATTATATTATTACAATAGATGTTATTTGTTAAAAGGCAATTCAGGGTCAATATTATCAACATGGCAATGTAAGACATCCCCTGGAAAAGTCTCGCCTTAGAATCAACAAATAAAAAGACAAATATAACATTTTTTTCATGCTTTATTTTTTTAATTTTTAAAAAAAGATACTTAGAGTACACAAATGTCACATAAAAAATATAGGTGATTCCCATATGCTCTACTCCCCACACCTCCCACATTTTCCCACATTAACAACATCCTTCATTAGTGAGGTACATTCATTGCAATTGATGAACACCTTTTGGAGCACTGCCACTAAATGTGGATTAAAGTTCACACTGTAGTTTACACTCTCTCCCACCCAATTCTGTAGGTTATGGTAAGATATATAATGGATTTTATCTGTCACTGCAACATCATTTAGGACAATTCCCAAGTTCTGAAAATGCCCCCTTATTACACCTACTTTTCCTTCTCTATGCCCTCAGAACCTTCAGTGACCACTGCCTCTACATCAATGATATAATTTTTTTCATTGCTAGAATGACAATAAATCTGCAGTAGAATACCAGTAAGTCTACTTTAGTCCATAGTTCATTCCCCAATCCTGAGGATTCTGGGATGGTGATGTCCACTCCACCTGTAAAATTGAGAAGAGACTGCAATCCTATGGGGCTGATGGATGGGACTCTCTTGCTTGTGGTTGTAGACTCTCTCTGTTCCTTGGTATGTTAGTTGTCCAACATCACCTCCTTGTTAGTTGTCCTGGGTAAGACCAATGAACTGGAGAGTAGGTGTTAAAACTCTCTTGAGATTCAGGGCTCAGTTGGTACTTGGACAGCCCAAAGATTTAAGTCTCTTGGGTGTACACCTACAAAATCTAGTACTAAATATAGGTTCAAATAGAAGGACAGAAAAGTCATGTGTAGGGAAACCATAACTGAGTCCAACTCTGTCACACTGGGGATCAAAAATTACAAAGTAGGGCCCATTGGCAAGGCACCAGACTCCTGAGCTATCTGCCCTGACTATAGTGGTCTGGATGTCTCCAGAACCCTCAGGAACCCCACTATTTGGGGTAGTAGCTATTAAATACTTCAGCAGTCAATGAAATCCTGCTGAGATGTGCACAAGCGTAACCTCTGGAATGATCTCCTGTCTCACTTTGAAGACTCTTAGCCATATAAACTCATTTGTCTTTACCTTTTCCCCTTCGGTCAGGGTTTTTTTCCAGTTGCATTGCCAGTTGGTGCTTGGTAGTAATCCCTTGGTGCCAGGCAAGCTCATTCCTGGGAGTCATGTCCCACATTGGGGGGAAGGTAATGTATTTATATGCTGAGTTTGGCTTAGAGAGAGCCCACAAGGACAAATACAACTTGATTAGAACTCTGAAGGATGATAGAGACTGGAGAAGGAATCTGCAAACACTGAATCAAAGAAAAAGAAAATCCAAGATTAGGTAGCAGATTTTCTTCCTGGAGCTGCCAATCCAGACCCCTCCTCCTCAATAATTCTGGTGCGTCTTGGGAGTCACACAGAATGGCATGGTCTGGGTCCCTCCTCCTGTAGATGCAGATTATAGAGACACTCATGGTGGCAAGTTAAAAGTCCATATATATCCAGGTACAGGGTCCTAAGTCCACAGAGACCTAGGGCAGAATCCAAGAGACTGAGTGTGCTGCATACAAAAGGGTCCATGGGAGAGGAGAAGCAAAGATAGAGACCATAGCAGAACTGTTGGCAAAAGACGTGCACACTCAATTTAGTCTCTATTCACTGAACCACCTAAACACAAAACTGACCTATCTGGATTGACCCTATCTGAATCCTTGAGGTAGGAAATCCTAATGAAGAAGAAACTGAAGGCAGAAAAGGCTCAGGAAAAAAATACCATGCAGGGTAGCAGGGGAACTGAACTGTTTTAAGACTGTGTGAGACCCAGAACTAACTAGACCTAACAGACTTTTACAGAACAGTGCACCCCAAAATAGCAGGATACACATTCTTCTCAAGTGCACATGGACCATTCTCCAGGGTAGATCACATATTTGGTCTCAAAACAAGTTTCAATACATTTAAAAAGATTGAAATTATGCAAAGCATCTTCTCTGACCATTATGTAATGAAGCTGGAGATCAGTAACAGGTAGAGAACTGAAAAATTCACAAATATATACAATTTAAATAACATACTCTTAATCAATGGGTGAAAGAGAAATTACAAGGAAAGTCAGTAAATATATTGAGATGAAGGAAAATGAGAGCACAACTTGGCAAAACTTATGGGATGCAGCAAATGCAATGTTGAGAAGGAAATTAATAGCCCTAAATGTTTACATTAAAAAAGAGGAAAGAGCTAAAATCAAAGACCTAACTGCACACCTTGAAGAACCAGAAAATGGCAAAGTAATACCAAAGTAAGCCAAAGGAAAGAAATAACAAATATTACAGAAGAACTATATGAATTAGAGAATAAAAAAACAATAGAGAACATTAAGAAAACTAAAAGTTTGGTTCTTTCAAAATATCAATACAATTGACAAACCATTAGTTAGACTGACTGCCTTAGTCAGCAAAAGGGGTGCTGATGCAAAATACCAGAAATGGGTTGGTTTCTATAAAGGGTATTTGTTTGGGGTAGGGGCTTACAGATACCAGGCCATAAAGCCTCAGTTACTTCCCTCACCAAAGTCTATTTTCACGTGTTGGAGCAAGATGGCTGGCAACGTCTGCCAGGGTTCCTTTTCTTCCCAGGTCTTATTTCTCTCTGGGTTCAGGGTTCCTCTCTTCCCAGAACTTGCTTCTTCCTGGAAGCCAGCACCAGGAAGAAGCCCTCTCTTCCTGTGGCTAGCTTCTCTTTCCTCTGTATGCTTACTTCCCAGGACTCCAGTTTAAGGCTTCAGCATCAAACTCCAACATCAAAACTCCAACATCAAAAACCGTCAACTCTGTCCTTTGCCGTGCCTTTTATCTTCCATGCCCTAATGATGGCCCAATCAAAGTCCTAATCATAACTTAATCATGCCCAGGTTCAGACCAGATTACAAACATAATCCAATCTCTATTTCTGAAATTCATAACCATATCAAACAGCGACAATGATAAAGGAAAAAAAGGGAGAAAATGCAAATAAATAAAATCAGAAATGAGAGGAAGGACATTGCTACTGATCCCACAAAAATAAAAGGGATCATGAGGACACAATGAACAACTGTATGACAACAAATTAGACAACCTAGATGAAATGGACAAATTTCTATAAACATACAAATAGTGTACACTGACTTTAGATGATATAGAATATATCAACACACCAATTACAAGTAAAGAGATTGAGTCAGTAATTAAAAACCTCCCAACAAAGAAAAGCCCAGGACTGCATGGTTTCAAGGGTTAATTCTTCAAATCATGCCGAGAATAATTATCACTAATTCTGTTCAAACTCTTATAGAAAATTGAAGACGAGGTTACACTACCCAATTCATTCTACAAGGCCCACATCACTAATACCAAAGCCAGATGAATATACTACAAGAGGAGAAAATTATAGACTAGCTCCCCTTATAAATATAGATGCAAAAATCCTCAACAAAATACTAGCAAAATCAAATCCAGTAGCACATTAAAAGAACTGTACACCATGATCAAATGGATTTTATCCCATGTTTTCAACGGTGGTTCAACATAAGAAAATCAACGTAACACACCCCATTAAGAAAACATTGGAAAAGAAGAAGTAAAACTTTTACTATTTGCAGATGACACAATCCTATATATAGAATGTCCTCAAAAAATTTACAGTACAGCTACTGGAGCTAATATACAAATTCAGCGAAGTGGTGAGGTTCAAGATCAACATGCAAAAATCAGTAGTGTTTCTATACATTGGTAATTAGCAATCTGAGGAGGAAATCAAGAAAAGCATTCCATTTTTAATAGCAACTAAAATAATAAAATATCTAGGAATAAATTTAACCAAGTATAAAAAGGACTTGTAAATGGAAAACTAAAAAACTTTGCTAAAAGAAATTTAAAAAGACCTAAATAAGTGGAAGGACATTCTGTGTTCATGGATTGGAAAACTAAATATTGTTAAGGTATCAATTCTATCCAAAATGATTTACAGATTCAATGCAGTCTTAATCAAAATCGAATACTCTATTTGCAGAAGTGTAAAAACCAATCATAAAATTTACCGTAAGAGTAGGGTGCCTGAATAGGCAAAACCATCTTGAAAGGAAGAATGACTCTGGAAGACTCACACTTCCTCACGTTAAAGCTTGATGGTCGGGAGAGGGAAGAAGAGATATGGTCTGGGGGCATTTTCAGGATTTGGAGTTGTCCTAGATGGTGCTGCAGGGATGGACGCTGGATGTTGTGTGTCCTGTCATGGCCCACTGGCTGGACTGGGGGAGAGTGTGGACTACAATGTGGACCACTGTCCATGTGCTGCAGCGGATCTCCAGAATGTATTCACTGGGTGCAGTGGATGTGCCACAATGATGGAAGAGTTTGTTGATGTGGGAGGGGTGCTGTGGGTGGGGTGGGGTGGGGATTATATGGGGACCTCATATTTTTTGAATATAACATTTAAAAGAAAATAAAGAAAAAAATGAAAAAAAAATAAAAGTTTATTACAAAGCTACAGTGGTCAAAACAATGGTACTGGCACAAGAAAAGACATATAGACCATTGGAATTGAATTAAGAGTTCTGAAATAGACCCTCACATCTATGGCTAATTGAATTTCAACAAGGCTGTCAAGTCTGCTGAAGGGGGAAAGAATAGTCTTTTTAACAAATCATGCTGGGAGAACTGGATATCCACATGCAAAAGAATGAAGGAGGACTCATAGCTCATACAAAAAATTAACTCAAAATTTATAAAAGAAAGAAAAAAAGAAAAGAAAAGAAAAGAAATGAATAAAAATCCTAAATGCAAGAACCAGGACTACAAAACTCCTAGAAGAATCAAAAATTAATCAAAAACCCTAATGTAAGAACCAGGCCTACAGAACTCCTAGAAGAAAATGTAAGGAAGCATTTTTAGAACCTTTGAGTGTTAGGCAATGATTTCTTATACTTTATGCCCAAAGCACAAGCAACAAAAGAAAAAATAGATATATGAGACTGCACAAAAATTGAAACTTTTGTGCCTCAAAGAACTTTATCACAAAAGTGAAAAGACAACCTGCTTAATGGGAGAAAATATTTGGAAACCACTTAGCTGATAAGGCTTTAAGATCCATAATATACAGAAATCTTACAACTCAACAATAAGAAGACAAACAACTCAATTATAAAATGGGAAAAAGACTTGTACAGACATTTTTCTAAAGAGGATATACAAATGGCTGAAATCACATGAAAAGATGCTTAACATCATTAGATATTAGGGAAATGCAAATCAAAATCACAATGAGATACCATTTTATACCTACTAGAATGGCTACTATTAAAAATAAAACAGAAAATTACAAGTGTTAGAAAGGATATGGAGAAATAGGAAGACTCATTCATTGCTGGTGTGAATGTAAAATGATGCAGCTGCTGTGGAAGACAGTTTGGCAGTTCCTTGGAAAGCTAACAAAAGAATTACCATATGATCTGGATATCTTGCAGTATATACACAAAAAAATTGATATTAGGGGCTCAGATATTAGCACATACTAAATAAATGCTCATAGTGGCATTATTCACAATTGCCAAAAGATGGAAGTTATCCAAGTGTCATCGACTTATGAATGGATAAACCAAATTTGGTATCTACATAAAATGGACTATATTATTCAGCATTAAAAATGAATGAAGTTCTTGGACAACATGGATGGACCTTGAAGACAATATGTTGAGTAAAATATGCCAGACACAAACGGACAAATATTATATGATCACACTGATATGAAATAATTAGAATAAGCAAACTCATAAGAGATAGAATCTAGAACATAGGTTTCCAAGGGTTTGGGTGGAGGTAGGGAATGGGGAGCTAATGCTTAAAATAAGGATTTTTATTTGGGTTGGTTACAAAGTTTGGAAATGGATGGTGGTGATGGTAGCACGACACTGAGTGTAATTAACAGCACTGAATTTTATATATGAGTGTGTTTAAAGGGGTAAATTGTAAGTTATATATATGTTACTCGAACAACAGAAGATAAAGCATAGGACTATGCAATACAGTGAACCCTATTGTAAACAATGGATTATAGTTAATAGTACAATCATAAAAAATGTTCTTTCATAAATTTTAACAAAAATACAATACTACTGCAAGGTGTTAATAATAGGGTGGTATACTGGGAAAAATATATACCTTAATGTAAACTATGGACTATGGTACAATTATAATATTCTTTCATCATTTGTAACAAATACAAATGCTAATAACAGGGGGGTGAGGTATATAGGAATCGGTTTTTCTGTAAACCTACAACTTCTATAATTAAAAATAAACAAATTAAAAAAGAATGAGCTTGATATATAGAAAGCAGCATGGCTGAGACACAGAAAGAAGCCTGATATTCTGGGGCCTAGTTCCCAGTGTTATAAACCACTTTCTCAGTCTTTCTCCAATCACGTCTACTTCTTTCATAGATTGTCCTGCCCCTTAAATCTTTTTTTGCTTAAACCAATTCAAGTGGGATTTCTTTTCTTTGTAAGTTAAACACACTAATTAATAAAACTTTTCCTTCTTACAGGCAAAAAAAAAAAAAAAAAAAAAAAGGGAAATCTACCAGAAAGATTAAAAAAAATTCTAAATTTGCTTTCATATACTTTCAATCACATAAAGCAAAACTGACAGAAATTAAAGAAGAATTCAAATCCATACAACCAGCTTTCTCAAGTGATGTTAAAGGAAGGAAACAACAAAGATATAGAAGATCTAAAGAAGATGTTAAATAAACCTTATTTATTTGGCATATAGGAAACACTGCACCCAACAATGATAGAATATAAATTCTCTATAAGTGCATATAGATCATTTACCAATATAGATCATGTGCAGGCCTTTAAAGCAAACCTCAACATATCTGAAGAAACTAAAATATCTAGAGTACATATTTCAACCACCATTTAATTAAGCTAGAATCTTTGACCAAAAATAACAAATATCTTCTCTTCATACCATAAAGTAAGAATACAAGAAAAAAAAGCACTAGAAAGTTTCCACTGCAGAAGTGGATCCAGGAATCATTTTAAACACTTATAAACCATATTGCAAAATAAAATTACATTTTTCAGTTAATTACCCCAAAATTATATAGTATGTGCTTTGTATAAGTTTTCTCCCCGCTGAGATGGCTGCCTTGTCTGTTTGCTCATTGTTTGCACTCATTGCTGGTTTTGTTTTGTTTTGTTTTTTGCTCATTGTCTGCTTGTGTTTTTTGCTCGTTGCTCATTGTCTGTTTGTTTTCTCTTTAGGATACACTAGGAATCAAACCCAGGACCTCTCATGCAGGAGGTGAGTGCTCAACTGCTTGAGCCACATCCATTCCCTACTCACTTTTTGTGTTTGCTTGTCATCTGCTCATTGTTTGCTCCTTGTCTGCTCATTGTTTTTGCTCAACATCTGCTTGTTGTGAGCTTGTTGCTTGTCTTCTTTAGGAGGCAGCAGGAACCGAACCTGGGACGTCCCATGTGGGAGGCAGGCATCCAACTGCTTGAGCCATATCCATGCTCCTGAATAAGTTTTTTAGATGAACTAATATATAGGATTACTTTTCTTATTTATTATTGCCTATGAATTAGTTTCCCCTTTCTAATTATGTCAATATAGATACCTGGGATCATTAATATGATAAAGAGTGTATTTATAAACTTTATCATTACAAAAGAGCAAACTGGTTAACTTAATTCACCTATTTAGTTGACCGCTACAAAACAAGGAAACCATAAGCAAATCTACTAACCTTGATAGACTGACTATACAGTCCAATGCTAGCAGGTGTCTAGTGAGAAATACTCTGAACATGAAATACTCTGATCTCTTTGGGGTGAGAGAGACCATCATCAATCTTCATGCCATTCTGGTGGACAAGGCAATCTATTGAGAAAAGTAGAATTCTGGCAACATAATTTCTATACACACCCTGAAAAAGAAACCAAATTTAAAAGAACAAGGTAATAAATATGAAAAGCTTTTCCCCAAAATCTTAAGCTTATATTGTTGTGATCCAAGGTGACTTATTGAACACAATCATTTATCTCTTCACCACCCCCAAATTCTAGTGAAATGACAGTAGAAATAAAGAAATATAAGTCTAAAAATATATCTAGTGGTACTGTAAGGTAAGTGGGGTGCTATTAGCGTATAAAATAAGGAATTTCTGGGAGGTATAAAACAACATTGAGATTGGGTTTATTTCTAGGTCCCATTTGTTTTGCAGGCTCTTTTCCATCTCTATGAAGATGCAGGTTCTTCAGCATTGTTGGTATTTGCCATCCGTCTTATCCTACTTGTTTTACACCTTCCAGAAATCCCAACTGCTGATGGAACCATTCACATATTTTTAAAGCTGCTATAGATTTATTATTACTTTTTATTTCTTCTGTTATTTCAGTGGAATTTTAGTAGGGAGGAGAGATAACTGTTTTGTGAAAATGTTCAGTCACCTTCAATTCTTTATCTGAGCAATTAAACAAATGAAATATGATGGTACTTCCTGGTTCACTGAGATGGAAACTATGCAGTCTTAATTCCAACCGCTCTACTTCCACTAAGTAAATTAATACAGAATCTTCTTTTCCAAACCTGCTTTAGTGTAAGAAGTAAATCTCTCCTCTCCTTCAACTTGTGCCTTGACTGCACCCCTTCTCATTTACTTTAGGACATGGTTGTAGCAGTTTGCCTATTTTGCATCTCCAATCTTTCTTCTGTGGGCTCTTTTTCTTCTACTTCAGAAGATGCTAAATCTCTTCTATCCTAAAAATACTTCATTTCATCTCCCTTCTACGCTCACAGCACTCCCATTACCTTTTTTTTTTTTCAGACATATTTTATTGAAGAACCATATGAGGCACAGAGAGGCTAAGAAACATATCCAATGTCACACAGCTGATTACTAAGAGCCAAGTTTCAACCCAGTTCCTTCTGTCTCAAAGCACTTGCTCTGTTCTGTGGCTGTGCCAAGGAAGACTGTGCTGGAGGAAAGTTTTTTGTGTCAGGAAGTTGAATTCACCGTGAACCCTTGAGAGCAGTTTAAACTAAATGCAAATATAATTCCTACAACTACATTCCTAAAGAGCATACCCATTGTTAATTCTTTTTTTTTTTTAACCTTCTTTTATTTTTTTAAATTTTTTGTCTTTATTTATTTTTTTTTAATATTACATTCAAAAAATGAGGTCCCCATATACTCCCCAACCCCCTCACCCCACTCCTCCCCTCATAACAACAATCTCCTTCATCATCATGAGACATTCATTGCATTTGGTGAATACATCTCTGAACACTGCTGCACCTCATGGTCAGTGGTCCACATCATAGCCCACACTCTCCCACGTTCCATCCAGTGGGCCATGGGAGGACATACAATGTCCAGTAACTGTTCCTGCAGCACCACCCAGGACAACTCCAAGTCCCAAAAACGCCCCCACATCGCATCTCTTCCTCCTACTCCCTACCCCCAGCAGCTACCATGGCCACTTTCTCCACACCAGTGCCACATTTTCTTCGATTACTAATCACAATAGTTCATGAATAGAATATCAGTAAGTCCACTCTAATCCATACTCTATTCCTCCATCCTGTGGACCTTAGAATGGTTGTGTCCACTCCACATCTATCATTAACTTCTAAGACCAAATGCCAATAAACATTGCCCAGCTTTTGCCCTCTCCTAAAGGAAATCTTCCTTAGAGTTTCATGGTCCTACTCTACAGTGGTCCTTGCCCTACCTCTTTAATAAATCTTCACTCTGAGGTAGGGTGGAGTGTGGGGGGGAGTTCCCTCAATGTGGAGAGGAAAGAGTAAGAATGCCAAAGATAAAGAACCCTTGAAATTGGTTTAAAAAATGGGATAGAAAAGATGGAAAACTGTGCTGAGTCCTCCACAGGTCAAAACTCATGTTCTTTTCTTAGTTTTTGTCTGTAGCAATGAACAGTACTGAACCCTGGATCTCCTTGAAGGTGGTTTCCTAGAATTCCAAGGTCCTACTCAATCTTGATCCTTTTTCTAACTTCTTAACAATTCTTTCTTATTCTGAAGGTAATTCTATTTGGGGGACATTACTCAGTAATATAGACTGTAATATATATACATAGACTGTAATCAGTAAGCATGTTAAAGACTTTTAAGAAAATTTCTTTGAAATCTATCAGAAATTGGAAGGAAAAGATGGAAAACAGGATTAAGTCCGACTTCACAGCTGGAAGCAATATGAAATGAAAGTTGGACCTAGTCAATTGAGGCACAAAGTAAAAAGGACATCTGGGTTTCAGAATCACTGAGGTCTGTGTGGGAAGCTGTAATCTTACAGTTACCTATATAGAGGAATGACCAGCAGATGTCCAGGTGCTTCAGCCCCTAATTACAGAACACCAGGTAACTATATCTGATCTCATATGCCTAATGAGAAAAGAACTTCTGGTATTCTGGGTCATTATCTTCCACTGGTTCTGGGGGAGCTAGGATAGCATGACAATGACTGGATGCTGTTCACTGTGACCAGCTGGAATGGGTCTTGAGCAAGGTAGATATCTTAGAAAAGTACCACTTTCCTTGGTTAACGCTACCATATTGTGACTATTCCTTTACCTCATGCCTATTAAGTATTAAAACATTCTTGCATCAGTAAATAATTTTGTGTATATTGACTTGTGATGGATCTTGGTTTGTTTTATAGAAGAAATGGTTTTTATTTTTTTATCTCTAAGCTTATCAAAGCAAAAGCCTTCTTTTCTTTTCCTTTCTTTTCTGTCTTTCATGTATTCCCCTAGTATAGTGCTCTGCATCAGAATTAAATGAGTATCTATTTCTAGAAAATTTCTTATAAAAAACTGACTTTTCTGTGAAATTACTAAGATTTTCTTTAAGCATTTTCTATTATATGAGCAAAATCATTTTTCTTTTCTTTTTTAAAATTTGATGTATATCAAAATAATTTAGACAAGATAATCAAATATTAGTAAGTTTCCTTGGTTAGTATTGTGTATACAAAACAACAACAAAACTCCTGGCATTCAGTTTTTTAGATTTGGTCTGAAACCATATAATTCAAGAATAAGGAAACAGGTCCATATGAAACCATTTCAAAGTGTCTACAGACTCGAGTCATAGTTAAGAATTGAGAGAGTAAGAGGAAGGGTGTATGAGTTTCACAAAGATTGCTTCTTTGCCTCACTACCAAATACACTTTCCAATATTAATTTTTTTTCTGCCTTATATCCCTGTATCTCTTTACTTCTCAAGACCTACTAGGAGCATATTTCACTGTCTGTGATTATCGACAATGGTTATTCAGGAGTTAGAATAGGAAAATAAGAGAGGGAAATAAAAGAAATCTGTGATAAAAATCCAAGCTAGAGGGAAGTGGATTTGGCCCAACGGATAGGGCATCCGCCTACCACATGGGAGGTCCAAGGTTCAAACGCAGGGCCTCCCGACCCGTGTGATTAGCTGGCTCACATGCAGTGCTGACCTGCGCAAGGAGTGCCTTGCCATGCAGGGGTGTCCCCTGTGTAGGGGAGCCCCACGCGCAACAAGTGCACCCTGTAAGGAGAGCTGCCCCGCACGAGAAAAGTGCAGCCTGCCCAGGAATGGTGCCGCACACACAGAGAGCTGATGCAGCAAGATGATGCAACGAAAAAGAGATGTAGTTTCCCACTGTCGCCAGATAATGCAAGTGGCTGCCACAGAATACATAGCAAATGGACTCAGAGAGCAGACAACGAGGGGATGGGGAGAGAAATAAATAAAACAAATCTTTTTTTTTTTTAAAAAAGTCCAAGCTAGGAAACACCGAGACCACAAAAGTAGGAAACAACAGTGTATCAGTGGAAAGGAACATGATATAGAACAGGGGTTAGAGCCAGAGAAATCAGAGCATGAACCTTTGGTGAGAATTAAAAGAGATAACCAAAAAAAAGTGCCTGGAATCAAGCAACCATGCAACTTCCCCTTCACATGACAGTAATGGTTACATACCTTTTAGGCAGGCAGAGTTTGAATGTGGTCACATATGCTGAGTTTACAGCTGAAAAATCTTTCATGCTTTTCACATAGAGATGTACTAAAATAATCTTTTGATTCTAGTCCCTTAGATTTAATAGTAGCTGCAAAAGAAAAGATATACTGATAAGTTTAGAAAAACTAAAACCCTATTCAGAGAACTAAGAATGCTATCTTGAGTAGATTTTATACAAAATAAATTCCATCATGATAATAGATTACCAGGATTGCAGCATTTGGTAATGAAGTAATGCAGCAGCTGGAAATTTTTTTTCTGTAAAGGGGCCAGATAAATATTTTAGGCTTTGCTGGCCAAGAGGCAAAATTGAGGATGTGATGTAAAACATAAAAAACTGCAGAAAATTTAACAAAATGTAGAAAGCAAATAGTTTTACTGACAATTAAAAACATGGTAACAATAATTGAGTACATTTAAAAAACAGACATCTACTAATAAGAATGGAATTCTTTTTTACTTTGGGGATAACATTTTTCTTAAAGAGGGCTCCCTAACATTAAAGTTTCCTTATATTTAAGGTTCAAAATCATTTGCCAAAGTAAAAATCATTCTTGGCTTGGGTGTGGTATAAAAGTAGGTGGCAGATGATTTTGGTCTGCAAACCTCAGTTTGCTGACTCTTTGAGTATTGTGCTCTAAAGCATCACAAAAAAACTGAAGCGCAACTGTACATTTAGGTTTCGTGAAATAAATCACCTGTGACTCATCAAAATATATTCTTTATAAATTTCACATTAATAAAATTAAATCATGAACACATTTAAAAGTGTTACCTGTGGAAGAAATAATTCATTGGTTTTTATTTTAGAATTCTTTTAATGAAGAATCTCAATGATTTTAATATCTTATCTCTTAGCAAACAATAGCCAGAGACAAGAAAGAAAGCATTTCTCAAATTTCAATGAAAACAAACTGATCTTATTTTTAACTTTTGAAATTGCCTGGAATTTCTTTACTAGATCTGAGCTTTGAACAGTTACCAGATAAAACAACTTTAGACAATAGGTAGTCAATGTTAAAGAGTTAAAATAAGTACCATTTTCTTAAAGGTTCTGATTTTATTCATACAGTTATCTCTTACTTTCTCTAAAGTCCTAGAAATTAATGAGATAAATCTTCATGGAACTAAGACAAAGAGAATTAGCATGATAAGAGAAACCAGAAGAACAGCATCTGATGAGACTGACAACTTCAGTAACAAAAGAGAAAAAGACAGTAAAAGTCTTGTGATGAACTTAATCCTGGGATGATCATTAACTTTTCAGAGCTCAAGTTTTAAGGGAATTCGAGAGAAAGCATCTGTCTTTAAGGGTACTCCAGTTAGAACGGAGAATTACAGAGGGCTATAAGGTAACTGAGCAGCCAAACATCAACAAAGAAGATAAAAAGACTAGGATTTAATATATATTACATATTTGGAATAAAAGGAAATAGCTACAAAACAAAAATAATAACTTACAAAAGTTCCATTTGAGGATGTTAAGCTGCTGCCTAAATCAATAGTATTTCATTCATACACACTGAAAAAGTAAGTCAAATATAATAATCAATTTACCTCTTGTATCAACTGTCATTCCTGGGATGACACCTCCATTTCTTTTTGGGATCACTAAATTCACTTATTCAACATTCATTTATTATATTTTTTTCTTAAAAACAGAAGATGAATTAAAATTATTCTAATGTGACAATAAAGATTTAGACTTAAAATCTAAAACAAAAAATGATTTTGCATTCATAAAGTGCTTCCTTACTGCAAGAATTATAACACTGGAATACTGGAAAGTCTCATTCTGTATATATTTCAAAGAAAAACAGACTGTTATTTTTCTGAATTAGAGTATAACTGGTAAATATGACACTAACAACATTTGCACCTAGGAGGCAGAAGATAATGGTAAGAGGCAAGGAATTTTAAGTTCCCATGTATGAATCTCTCTACATGTTTCCTGGTCTAGAGGTAACAAGAAAATTGAAACTTACCTCAATCACACCTGAGGTTTAAATAGTGTCTCACAGCTGAAGAGATCTTGAATTGGAAATCATGTTATACAAAATGTGTCTGCTTCTGGAACTTGGATTTTTCAATCCAAAGCTGCACTTTGAGGAAGATGTGTAGGTTATAAGGGTTTCCTGCTCCATTTGCTGGTAAAATCTGGCTGGTTTGCTTGCCTTCTAATAACACTTGGGATGGAGCTGCTTTGACTCCTGATGTTCTGTGAGCACCGGTGTCCTTATCCTCTCATCCTGGGAATACTGGGTGTCCTACTTACATACAGTTCAATTCCAAACAGGAGCAGATTAGAGATGGGCTGAAAGTTCCACTATTATATAAGGCTTCTAAGAAGGTTAAAATTCATCTGTTACTGTGACCAATCTCCTTTTCTCCAAGTAAGTCTATATTGGGTAAGTATGCCAAGGAATGCTACCCTAGGAGCATCAGGAGACTCTCCACTGCTTTTTAGTCCACTGAGATGAACTTACCCATTATACCTTTAGACTATCCAGGTTCATGACTCTTTCATATAAGAGGTTTTCAAGCGAGGGGATTTCCCTTTTCCTCGAAATATATTCATAAGAGAAATCAATTCATCACATCACATACAGCTAAACCTTTCAATCCAAAAATTATTTGAGACAGCCACTTGTGAAAATTAACTTTGCAGTAAATTTGCCAGAATCAGTTATCACATTAATTTTATAAACAAGAGCTAACTGTTCAGGAAACCTAAAGTACTTGGTCTCTTGAATTTAGAAGATTCCATTTCAACTAGCTTCCCTTTAGAAAACCTGTGTTATGGATACTTGGGTGTTTTTCAACAAGATTTTAATCATTTTTGTATGTATCAAATATTTCATAAATTTAAACTACCAGCTATCCCTCATTTATCATATTGGTCTAGATAAAAGATAGTAGCCACTTGAGCAAATTTTGGCAAGTATGTAAGAAGCTTGCACTCTCATGCACATTTAAATGAACAATTTTTAAACTGGTTCAGTCTTTTTAGAGAGTAAACAACATGTTCATAATCCATATTTAGAATCTGAAAGGTAAAACAATACAGTTTTTGGAAGATAGCATGGTTTCACGACCTTGAGACAGGGAAACATTTATCTTAAATGAGATGTTTAAAGCACTAATCTTAAAGGATAGAAAGGAATAGTTTATTAAGAAACACCATTGAGAAGTGGATGTGGCTCAACTGATAGACCATCCGCCTACCATATAGGAGGCCCAGGGTTCAGTACCCAGAGCCTCTTGGCCCATGTGGTGAGCTGGCCCACACACAGTGCTGCTGCATGCAAGGAGTGCCATGTCATGCAAAGGTATCCTCCACGTAGGGGAACCCCACACACAAGGAGTGCACCCCACAAGGAAAGCTGCCCTGTGTGAAAAAAAAAAGCGCAGCCCACCCAGAAGTGGCACTGCACACACAGAGAGCTGATGCAGCAAGATGATGCAAGAAAAAGAGACAGAGATTCCTGGTGCCACTTAACAAGAATGCAAGTGGACACAGAAGAACGCACAGCAAATGGACACAGAGAGCAGACAATGGGGGGAGGGGAGGAAGGGGAGAGAAATAAACAAAAACAAATCTTTAAAAAAACAAAAAACAAAACAAAACACAATTAAGGGGAGTAGCTGTAACTCATGGTTGAACACTTCCTTCTCATGTACGAGGTCCTGGGTTCAATCCCTCATACCTCTAAAAGAAAACAACACATACACACAACACAAAAAAAGGCACTATTAAGAGAGTCAAAAGGAATCTGTAGAGTAGGAGAAAATATTACAATGCATATTTTTGACAAAGGGCTTAAATCTAAACTATTAAAAGAATGCTTAGAAATCAATTTTAAAACATGACAGACAATCCTATAAGAAAATGTGTGAGAGGCTTGAACAGGAAATTCACAAAAACAGATGCCCAAATGGTTGGAAACATATGTAATCTGGGAAGTGCAAATTAAAACCACTATAAACTCACTAGGCTGGTAACTCTTCAAAAGACTAACACTACTAAGTGTTGGTAAGGATATAAAGCAACTGGAACCCCACAGATTGCTGGTAGGAGTGCAAATTATTTTAACCACTTTGGACAACACAGCAATTTTAATCAATAAAACCCATACATGTTTGCACCAACATATGAATGTTCATGGCAGCATTATTTGTAACAGTCATAACGTAGCCCAAATGTCTATCATAGTAAAATGGATAACAAAATTATGGTATATGTACAAAATGAAATATTAGTCAAAAGAAAAAGAAGAAAAAACCAAATCACTCATACAACATGGATGCATTTCATAACCATAATTTTGAGTGATGGAGCTAGACACAAAAGAATACATAGGAATAAATATCAAATATTTTAATTTATATAGAGTTCAAAAACAAGCAAAATTAATCACCTAAGGTACTAATTGTGAGAATAGTGGTTCCTTCAGGAAAGTGGGAAGGAACGTGATTGGGAGGGGTACAAGGCAGAGGAAAGGACTTCTACAGTTCAGGCAATGTATCATTTCTTGATCTGAGTAGTAGCTATAAAGGTAATTACTTTATGAAAATTCAGTAAGCTGGTCATTTGATTTTTGTTCTTTTCTGTATGTGAGTTATACTTAATAAAAAGGTAGAAAAAAAAGTAGTTTATGGTTTCCCTAAAACATATCATCCCAATATCATTTCATTTACCAAAAGGTGACTCTGGACATACACATTTCTTTCCACTCTCAATTTGCAGTACCATCACCTTATAATTGGTTTTGATTACACCATACCTGTATTATTTTAAATTTCCTTTCATTGTCCTTTCCATATCATAGCATTTATGTTTTTCCTTGGAGTTAAAGATAACACCCTGATGACACCCAAGAGTTTTTGGAGAATTTTAATCTGAATAATCAAGTCTTTTAAAACTCAGGACAATTTTCTTTTATTTTCAAAAATGATCTTTCCACTACCTATTTCTGTTTTATTTATTTGAGAGTGGAATTCTTAGATATTTCTTCCATATCTCTCAATTTCCCTCCATATTTTCTGTATCTATGTGTTCTATATTCTGGGACATATCCTTGCCTAGTAGGAAATGACCAAATCATCAACTTGATTTTGTGTTTTGAACTTTATAATATACCTCTGAACATGTAGTCAGTCTGATGTTATACATACTTGATTGCAGGGATCCAAACAAAATACGAAAACTCTTGTCAGTTTTCAGAGTGAATTTATAAATGTTATTGGAAATATCTAGATATCCATAGAATTTTTAAAGTTTTCTTTCAAATATTTTATATTACTTAAAGTTGATGAAAGAATAAAGGAAAAATAATAAAGATAATGCTCATGGATGAATTTAAGAATTTTAAAGCATTCCTCATCAAATCTTATACAGTGGAGACAATTTAATTAAATTGGATTTTTAAAAGATTAAGATAAAATTCTGAATATGGCTTTTAAAAAAATAATTCTATTTAAGAAAAGCATTATTAAGATAAAACAGGATTTAGTTTAGACAAGTCAGTTTCTTATGAATGTTTTTCAACCAGTTTTCTTATAGAGCATTTTGATTTTATGTCTGACTTTACAAATTTTTTTGGTCTTGTTTCAATGAACAGGTTTGTAGGACAACAGCAAAGAAAATATGCCCCCTGGGAAAGGAAGGGGAAAACATTTTGTTTCCTTTTTCCTTTGGGCATTTTTGTTTATAGGGAAAACATAGAACGATATCTGACTTCCAGATCCGAACAGTAGAGGTGACTGTCAGCATCACTTTGCTTTCAATGTCAGTAGTTTTCCAAAACAGAACAGTGCCATTTGCAGCTGACCTCTTTCTGTTACTGCCACATTTAGACTTTAACAAAAACCTCTTGTATACCTTAAACAGAATCATTTTATCTTTATGTATTGTTTGTTCAAGGTGAATTTATGTATAAGTAAGAATTAATATTCTAAAGTTATTTTGCCATTGACTTCCTTTAAACATACTAATTCATTTTGTAGTTACTAATTAAAAACTAAATGGAGGGGAATGGTTGTAGCTCAGTGGTTGAGCTGAGCCTGCTTTCCATATATGAGATCCTGGGTTCAATCTCCAGTATCTCCTAAAAAGAAAAACAATAAACAAACAAACAAAAACTAAATGGATCCCCAAAATTTGTCCAGTAAGCATTTGCTGAACTGCAACACTGAGAAGCCATTGCTATTAGAATTCCACTGGAAGTAATTCATTTTATAGCATAAGACAAATTTCTATACTTAATTTTCTCTCTTAAAATTTCATGGAATGCATTTTATATTTTCAATTAACAGCTCCCAGGAAATATCTAATCTTTGTGATATTTCCTATGTAGAATGGTAGGCATGAAATAGTTTTAGATCAAGAATTTCTTTGAGCTGAGTAAAATGCAGGAAAACCATGCCATATGTTGTTAGGGCAGTGTGTATATGTACACGTGTGTGAACTCATGCGTGTCTTATATAAACTGTACATATGTGTTTGTGGGGAGGTGTGTGTTTATTTCCAATTAGCCTGACACCTGCAAATAGAGGTGTAGCATATCAAGTTTCCGCTCATTGTGATTTTTTTTAAAGACCAATTGTGCAGGTTTTTTGGTATGTATTCTCATATTTGGTGATTTTGTATTAAAATATGGCTTTTTTTCTAAAAAATGAAAAATCACCCTTGTTTTCTGTAAAAAATGATTTCTAAATAAATGCATTATGAATAAAAAAAATTTCATGGCTAAGTAGCTTCAAAAAAGTACCTGCGTTTTTACATAATTCTCCAGTACCAGAAGATTTACAATATAGGTACGTTACTGACATATGGAGAGAACATATAAAATAGAGGTTAAAAACAGAGCAACTAGAGCCAATGTGGGCTTGTGTACATCCCATCATGACTAGTAATGTAAACTTGGTCTGGCTAACTTCTAGATACCTCGCTTTTATCATCTGTAAAATAGGGATAATAATAGTACCTAACTCATAGGGTGCTTGTGAGGATAAATGAGTTAATGCAGAGCCTGGCACATGGTAAATACTGAATAAAATTTAATTCCTCACCCTTTAGTGGGGAGACAATAAAGAATGTCTAAAGATGCTAAGTCAACAAATAGAAATGTAAGTTTACTGTATAACACACTTCCAAATGCAAATTCCAGAAGACCTACAAACAGAATTTGCTAACTGCAGGAGTAGAGGGAATGGGAGGGGAAGCTAGACCTTTATTTTTTTCTAAACTTGATGAAAAGAGAAGGAAGAGTATAATAAAGATAACTGCATAAGTTAAATACTAAACCACTCCTTCCTCCCACTGTGCCTTCTAATTCTGTTACTTCTGTTATTCTCAATACTTCTAGCAGTTGCCTTTTAACATTTCCTCTCCCCTATTTCCCAAAGAATGAACATAGGGAAGTGGATTTGGCCCAATGGATAGGGTGTCCACCTACCACATGGGAGGTCCAAGGTTCAAACCCAGGGCCTCCTGACCTGTGTGATGAGCCAGCCCACGTGCAGTGCTGATGAATGCAAAGTGTGCTATACCATGCAGGGGTATCCCCCGTGTAGGGGAGCCCCATGCACAAGGAGTGCACCCTGTAAGGAGAGCCACCCAGCGCGAAAAAAAGTGCAGCCTGCCCAGGAATGGTGCTGCACACACAGAGATGACGCAGCAAGATGAAGCTACAAAACGAGACAGATTCCCGGTGCCGCTGACAAGAATACAAGTGGACACAGAAGAACACACAGTGAATGGACACAGAGAGCAGACAACTGAGTGGGGGGGGGGGGGAAAGGGAGAGAAACAAATAAAAAATAAATCTTTAAAAAATAAAAAGGATGAACATACACATTCATACTAGGTTGAGGAATCTGCACACTCAAAAAAGGAGAAGTAAAGGACACAAAATGCTATAAACACCTATACTTTTTTACTTCTCTGTGATTTTGCACTGGATTATGTGAAAATTCTGTGGCTCCACCTTCTAGCTCACTAAAATGATGTTTAAGCCTATTTTTTCTCCATTTATCCCAAGCACTAAGGATCTGTTTTGCTTAAACATATAAGTGTTGCACTTTCATAGCAGTCTTTTATTATTATTAAGTCAGATAAAATATCTTCTCTTATTTATGTGCTACTAGTTACATACAATAATCTTAAAGTTCTTTTGTTTCCATGTTAATTCAGTATCCCAAATGTTTAAATTATTTATGTTTGCTGAGCTTAGTACCTCTCTTCTGTGCCTGTGTTGGTTTTCCTTAAATTTTTGGTGATTCTTAAGTGTTGATAAAGATAAGCATCTAGATTCCTGATTATTGCTAGCTGCAGTGTATGCCCTCGGTTCAAGTGACAATCTTCTCTGAATGCAGGCTCTGATTACATGAGCTCTGGCCATACTGCCAGGACTGCCTGTGTAGATCACTAATCTTCTGGAGGCAAGTACCCCTTCTTATGTGAAGCCACCCCTACCCCACATTTCTGACACCAAATTTCCCTCTGGGAATCTCTCCATCAGAGTTAGATTCACATATTTGTAACTCTGGTCTGGGGATACATGGCAGGGTCAGCTACTTTGAGAGAAAAGCACTGAAGACATTGTTCTACAATTTGTAATTAAATTACTACCCAGCCAGGCATAGCCTATCCCTCTAATTTTCGTTTGACAAATATCATGCTATTTGCTTCATAAATTCCTGAAACTGCCAGATAAATTAAATAAGTGATTGAAAGCCAAAAAAACCTGAATATGAGGTATATACCATATTCATGAATTGGGAGTCTCAATATGGTAGAAATCTCATTTTCTCCTAATTAATTTGCATATTTTATGCACTCCCAATCTAAATTACAGGGGTTTTTTTTTGGTTAAAATTGACACACTGATTCTAAAATTTTCATAGAACTTCAAAGTCTAAGAAGAGCCAAAGCAATTTTGAAGAACCAAGTTGGAAGGAAGACTTATTCTACTAGGTAGCAAGACTTATTTGAAAGCTTCTATAATTAGGATAGTGTGGAACTAGAACAAAGAAAGAAAAATTGACCAATAGAACTGAACAGAGTTTGGATATAGAGCCAAGTTACAGGAATACTTCATTTATAAGAAAGATAATGCTGCACTGGAGAAACAATCATCCTTTCAAACAATGGTGTTGATTCTACCATATACCCATATGGAAAACATAAAACTTAGACCTTTGTTCACTCTATACACAAAAAACAATTCCAGGGAAACTGTATTTCTAAATGTGAAAAGGATACAATAAAGCTTCTAGAAGATAACATAACACTTCTTTATATGGCCTTGGGTTAGGGGATTTTTTTCTTCGACAGGACACAGAAAGTACTAACCATAAAGGAAAAAGTGATAAATTGCATTATGTTAAAATAATAAAATTGTTTATAAAAGATACCATAAAGAAAGAAAAAGATAAGTTATAGAATGAGATATTTGTAACATATGTATTTGACAAAGTTATCATATCTAGAATACATAAAGAACTCTTACAAATCAATTTAAAAAGATGGGTAACCCAAAAGAAAAAAGGGAAGACACTTAAACAGGCACTTTACAAGGGATGTCGAAATGGCTGGTAAATATATGAAAAGGTGTTCAATCCCATTAATAATTAGAGCAATGCAAATTAAAACCACAGTGTGATAACACAACATACACACAAGAATAGAAAAAACTGAAAAGACATTCAATACCTAGTGCTGACAAGAATGTGAAGCAATAACAATACACTTCTAGTGGAAGTGGAAATTGACACAACTTCTTTGGAAAACTTGTCAGTGTCTTCTAAATTTGAACGTGTATAGACTTATACTACCATTCACCTTTATTTTTTACTGTGTATCCTTCTACAACATTGAATTTTTGTCACACTCATGCACAAAACTGTGACAAACCATTTTAGGCATTATATGCAGACATTTAATAGCTTAAACATTTTATAATTGTCCAAGAAAACAGTGCTATATGAACAAAATAGACTTACTATTTGTCAAATACAAAGATAGTTGTATAACTGGTCTGTGCAAATAATACACATGGAAATGTTAAGCTATATACATAATTTATAAATCATTTTTTAACATTCAATTCCTTTTAAAATTATCAAAGTTATCTTTGTGAAGAAATACGGTAATGGTATGATGTTATATATACCTTGTTTATTTAAACTCTCCTACAACTTTAGAGGTTGCATTGGTTACTTGACTCACCATCATGGTAACATGAACCATCAAAATTTCCATGCACTGGGATGAAGTTTAGTTAATCACACCTGTGAAAAATGATACGAGGACCATATTTCCTCATTATGAAAAAGGTAGAGACTATAATATCTGGGTAGACACATACTCAGGACAGTTTGAAAGCAGCTGCCTTTTATATACCAAAGGTAGGAAAGATGCCTGGGAAAGTCTTCATGGGACTAAAAGTACAATTCTCTAAACAATCTACAGAGTTTACTTTTCCTACAAGAAAAATCCACCTTAATCCTTAAACACAAATTGATAATAACCCTTTTGTCAGTTGACTATAAAATCTTTTAGGGCATCTCAATGACATGACACAGAAACCACATATAATACACACTCAATAGATGCTTGCAGGTTGACTTATGTTAATCATTTTCTGCCTCCCTTTCCTGCCACTGTTTTCAGGTCCTCTATGGCCATCATACTCTCTCTTGCTTTTAGGACTCACAAATGCTATTTATTGCCTCTAACAGGTAGCATTTTTCTCCTTTCTTTCCCCTTCTTTCCTTGGCAACTACCTAGAAACTCAGAGCCCAAAAATCTAGGTTAGGTGCACCCGTCTCTCAAAACTTATGTGTTGTGGTTAACCAATGAGTATTTTCCCCACTAGACTCTAAGTCCCAGAGGGCAGAAAAAAAGTACATTTTATTCTCTTTTGTTATAAACCCAAGCATCTAGCATAGTACTAAGTATTTACTAAACAAGTATTTATTGAATGAATGTTATGGAATTAAACAAATGAATGTTATGTGTGGCTGGCCAAAAGGTAAAAAGAGATATTGAAGGAAAAGGAGGTAAAAGGACACAAAGAATTAAAATTATTTGTCAAAAAAGATAAATGAAAATTAAGTCTTAAAAAGTCATTTGAAACTTGTGTTACAAAAAGAGTGCTAAAAAATTAAACTGAAGAAGAATCCACATAAATCACAATCCTTAGTACTCAGATTATTTTTCTATGAATTATGCCAAATAGGTAGGAACCTAACATAATTATTCTAAACAAAGATATTTCCTTAGAAGTCAGTCACAGATATTAGAAAGTATAACCTGATCATTACTAAGGAGCACTTAAGTCTGGCAAACTGCAGTATCAGATGATTATAATGTACATTAGCTATTATTAGCATCCAGAATGTATTGATTTGTAAGATTATAATGCACAGATGCTATCAGGTAATATTTGGTTTTCTATTAAATATAGGGAAATGGAATTGTAAAGGATGGAAAGGGTATCAGCTTTCCCTAAATTAATAAGACATGCTTTTTCCACAAACTATTTGCATTGAGACAAGTTATTCTTAATTTTAATATTACTTAAACTGAAAAGTATATTTATAAACTCCTCTGGAAAAATTTCTCTCTTTTGGGGTTATTAAGTTAATTAACCTTGCAAAGGGAAGGTGAAAAGGACTTTTGTATGCTATTCTCATAAAAGAGAACAGGCAGAAGCCTGGGTGAACTGCTGATAGGGTTCAATGAAAGGTTTATACTAGCAGATGATCATTTCTATTCTTGCTAAAATTTGACAAAGAAATACGCTGTGGTTTCTTCAGATGACAGCATCATAATTCATTTAGCTCTCCCCTACCTTTTCATAAAAAGGCCAAAACCCCACAGGAAATGTGAACACTGACATTTTCTATCCAGGATCAAAAACTGACTATTTTGCCAGAAATTGAAAACAATATAGCTAAAACAGTAAATACACAGTAATGTGTTGAAAGAAATAGGTTGCTGGACTGGCCAGTGACACAATCCATCATTTCTATTTTAAGTTCTGATGGATGGAAAGGGTATACACACACACACACACACACACACACACACACACACACAGACATCCATGCAAATATAATGAAAACCAAATAAATGTTAAAGAATCACTTTGCATTAATTTACAGATTATGCCCCAAAGATTTATACAGAACACTGTGCCTTTAATGGCAAGTTTGATTATACTTTTCTATCTGATTTTCAGGCAGTTAAAAGCTAGCTTAAGGGCCATCTAGAAGGCATGATTTCTTTATTTTCTACAAAATGCTAAGCTTCCTTATCATTCTGTATTCAGTCATGAACTCAGCTGCACAAGCCAAACGTAAAGATTTTATGGGCCAATCCATCATGCGAATTCGTGAACAAGAATACAAGCCTACTCATGCAACACTTAGGGTGATTTCCATTTTTATGAATGAAAAAGAACCCCACATAAACATTCTTTATTTAAAGTTTTAAATGAAGAAAGATGCAAAACAAAATGGGGGCATTTTCTTTCATATGTCAATATCTTGTAAGAGGGGCCAAGTAAGGAATCTGGCTTACATGATTCCCAAGACAGCATTATCTCTTTTGCATTAAGTACATAAATGAGATTTACGGTCACTGACCTAATCTCAGATGCCAAAATGTACAGCAGGAACAGCTTTCTGGAAAACTTAATTTAAAATTATGGTGTTAACAAAAGTACTTTAGGAAGCACACGGCATACCCAGCATACATACACACATGCATCTAGAGTCTGACTACAGAAAGGAGCCACAGTTATTTGCATAAAGCTGTAGAACACATATCAGAGATAATTCAAATCCATGGGTTTTACTTTTTCTCCTTATCACATTGATGCTTATGAATTTCCAAATAAATGCATATCCCTGGACAGTCAATTTTAAATCACAGTTAACCCCTAAAGGTCATTTAATGTCAGATACTCATAGACTCAGGTTTTTGGGAGGCTTAGAATAAAGAAAAATAAATAAACCTGTTAATTCCTTTTCTGGATTTTCAAAGTAGTTTCTTTACTAAGTACTAGCTAAATTAGCACCTTGGAGAGAAGAAAAGGCTTGAGCAGCTGCACTTTTAACACTTTCTTCATTGAATGAGAGAAAGGGGGCTGTGATGCCACTAATCTACTGGTAACCACCTGGAGATTTTTCTGAACACACTGGTTCTTGACCTTGAACAGAAAGACAAAAAAAGAAAACAGTAAATGAAACCTGTAATAACAGATGCCAATCAACACTTTAATATAGTATCATAAAAGAGAATAACTGGAAAAACTACATCTTTTAGGATAAAATGTCAAGTTAAGGAAACGTGTTCCTTCCTTTACCACTGGGTTTTAACAAGCAAACTATGAATAATTAGAGAGGGTAAACATGGTAGTAACACGTTTTCAAATCTATATTTAAAAGCATTTACCACTAAGTATAGACTTGAAGCAATGAAATGTACACGTCAGGTATACATAAGGATATCCTTTCCCTGACATAGATGAATCATGAACTGTGTAATAAGTACTTAAGGCCAAGCAGATTCTTAAAGTGTGCCATTGAACATTTTAAATTAAAATACAGGATTCTAAAGAACATTGGGTTCTTTAAGTTATCTGAAGATTCAGTTCTAAATTCCTGTCTTAGTTAGGGTTGTCCCCAAAGAGTCTAAGACATAAATTTGGATGTAGGAAACCTATTTGGGAGGTGACTCCCAAGAAGCAGTGTGAGGAGGCAGGAGAAGTGAGACAGAGAAGGAAAAGCCAGTAATGGTTATGGCTTTGGGCAACTGAAGATCAGTTCTACTGGGGATTCTCTGAGGAATTCTGAAGAACATGCCTCAAACTTGACACATGAAGGATGTCTGGCTGGAGCTTTTATTCACAATTACCTGTGTCCCATTAGTTGAGGGTTGCTGTGCATGGCCAGTAACTCTCTCACCCTTCCATTCTTCCCTGGCACAAGGACTGTCTAAGCTCTCTTGATTTTAGAGAAAACCCTGACACAGAAGAATGGAGAAATGCACAGCCAGAGCTTATGACAGTACATTGTCAGTGTGCCCAGCACTGTTCTTCACTGCTGTAAATGGAATCAGATATGGGCCAAGAGGATGTGATAAGGGCACGAAAATTTTATACCTCAGATGTCAGGTCACCTACAAAGGCTATCACTATACTGTGAATCAGCTCACAGAATGGAGGTTAGTAAGAGAGTCTCTTCATAAGTTGAAAGGTTTGCATTCTAAAATACATCACTACTTCTATATTTAAAAAATTAATCTTAAAACAATCTAATTTGTAATTTTAAAAATAATTTGAGTGTCCAATAACCAATCCTATTTCCTTTCAAATTAATATTTTTGCATGTGTGTGAGAGAGAGTGTGTGTGTGCTTTCAGAAGAAATTAATGTTCAAACTAGGCAAAAGGACTAATTAGAAGTTTAAAGAAAAAGGGAAGGAGCCAATGATGTTAATAGAGAGAAAGAAAATGTATCACCTAAATATATATTTATGACAACTAATTTTCACGGTGTCTACACTATAAAATGATTTAAATGGAAAATAATGTAATTCTACCAATTTTACTCTTTTTAAAATCTCAATAAAGAACACTCAGGTTTTGACTAATTTTTTATTTTTCAGTTGATTGTTTCAGCATCATGAACACATTTTTTTATTTTTCTTTTTTTAAAGGGTTAAATATCATAGTGGTTAAAACTGCTCAGGACTTTGGGTCAGATGCCAATGTTTGAATTTCTACTCCACAACTTACCAGCTGTGCAAAATGGTGATAATGACAGCACTTTAGAATATATTCAGTAATTAGTAATTTAGAACTAAATTAAGTGATATATATATATATATGTAGCTCTCAGTCCTCAAAATAACTGCTCAGTAATATTAGGTGTTATTATTGTTAATATTCTGCAAAAATTAGGAAGTAAAATGTCATAACAGCAAGTTTGTAATTACATGAGCCTTTATAAACAATTCTACTACAGAACAACAGAGGAGATAAAGAAAATATAACCAAGTGAAATATAAGCTTACTTTTTTGTAGAGGAGAAGTTAATGGTTTCCAGATGGAAGCTGGAGTTTCATTTTGTTTCTCTTCTTCTGTTAGAGTAGGGATATTATTCTCATTACAGTTCACCTCACATGGGCAGTTACACATAAACAGCTTGTCTAAGGATGCCAAACGCTAAGGGAAAAGATACTAGTGAGCAGAATAAGAAATGAGTCAGGAAGCTAAAAAAAAAGCTGAAATTGGATAAGCACATGCAATTTACATTTAGTCAAGATAAAGCATAAAGGAAAAGTGAGAAGTTTATCTATTCATAGTAACATGCAATATCTGAGAATGGCAAACAAGTGGATTTTGGTCCCACAATGTGCTCAATGGCCAATATAAAGTGATAGAAGCCCTATTGCAATCATACAAATACTCAGCATATTGCTATAATACAAAATAACAAAGGCATAGCACTATAGTAGCATAGAGTAAGGTTGTGAATTGCTCAAAGAAAAGGGAAAAATATCATATAGCTATTAGATGCAGAAGAGACAAAGTATAAAAAAATCATGTGAAGAAATCTAGGGGAAAGAAAGACTCCTCATGTAGTGGCAGGCCACTATTAGAAAATCACACGTTAGCACCATAAATAAGTGAGTCCAATTAAATTAATTAATATATAAATTAATAGCATTGTCCAAAGTATGGCAAAGTAATATAAATGAAGAAATTTAAAGCACTGGTCATAACTATAAGAAACTATGTTCAATCTGGGTTGAATTTGTGATTGCATGTTGTGACAATGGGACAGGGATTTAAAGGGCACCAAAAAGGCAGTGGAGGTCCATTTTTTAATTCCTCAAATTTCGTATTTAAAAATGGAATAGAGAAGGATACTTATTTGAGATTTTGCTAATTTTAGCTCTAATAGAAACATTTTTTTAAAGATGAAAACTGTCAAGTTACCTTAAAGAGCAACCTACAGGAATCAATTCCAACAGACTCTTGAATTTCTACTAAAGTTTGGTTTAAAATAGGTAGAAAACTAAAACATAGCTTGCAGGTAAATTTGTATATTACAATAGCAAAATAAAACACACTTTTTCAAAGTGGATTCTAAGTGGTTTTTTTTTTTTTATGTTTTTTAAATAAGTTCGCATAACAAAACAGTGTTATAATGTGGGTTTTCATAATATGAGCCTGAGAAAAATGTTGAATGTTCCTGGTAAAACTAACCAATAAATTAGAAATTTTAGAAACGTCAAAGATGTTCACTTCATAATCATTAGATCTTTTTTTTTTTTTTTTAAATTAATTTTTTTTTTATTGACTTTGTAATAATGTTACATTAAAAATATATATGTGAGGTCCCATTCATCCCCACCCCCCCCACCCCCCCCTCTCCCCCCCCAACAACACTCGTTTCCATCATCATGACACATCCATTGGATTTGGTAAGTACATCTTTGGGCACCTCTGCACCTTATAGACAATGGTCCACATCATGGCCCCCACTCTCCTCCATTCCATCCAGTGGGCCCTATGAGGATTTACAATGTCCGGTGATTACCACTGAGGCACCCATTAGATCTTTTTTTACTCAATTTACTTGAATGGAGGTTTTATCCTTCAGATACAGTCAAATAGAAAAGCAATCCAGTCTTGTAGTGCTACCACCCAGCTTTAAAAATTATCACCTCAAGGCTAATCTTTTTCATCCATACTCTCACCCATTACTTCTTACTCTCAACATGGATTATTTGAAAGCAAATTCTAGATATAGTATTTCATCTGTAAATATTTCAGTAACTAGAGATAGGGAACTTTTTCTTTTAAACTATAATGAAAATGCCATTATCACACCTAAGATAATAATTCTGTATTATCTTCAACAATCTCATCAATGTTTAACTAAAATTTAATGAAATACAACAAAATGTAAGACATCATTCTTAGCAAATACTACAACAAATGTCAAAGCAAAAATGTATACTTAATCTATATAAATGACAATTAAAAAACATATGATAAATAATTGAATATTGTTTTCCTCTGAATTATCATGAGGAAAAGTTCTTAAGTACCCATAATTATTTACTTTTAAATCTCCATTTAATACAGAAAAAATTTGACTTTAAGATTCAGCACTCACCAATGAACTATCTCGTGTGTTCACTTTGTTCTGTGACTAATCCTCCCGACTCTCTATATTTATACATGCATACAGACTAAAAAGGGATGATGATGTCTCTATGCACAACACACAAAAGTCCATGTTGTCTTTCTCCTTGTATAGTTGCCTCCTTTCATATTTTATACTGCCTCATGTTCTAGAAATTATCTACTATAGGGATAAACAGGTAGGAACCTACTCTACTTTAAAAGATGGATTTTATATAAATCACTTATTCTTTGACAAATTTAAAGAGTAGGCAAATTTAAGTTAACTTAATTCAACAAATATTTATTGCATGCCTATCAAACACTAGGCCCTGTGATGTTACAAGCATTGTCATGTTGTAGCAGTAAATAGGAGAGAAATGATCTCCCCTCTCCTAGTGCTTATATTTGCTCTAGTAGAAAACTGCAAAAATACGCCAAGGCAATGTCCAAGTAAATCTAACTCTAAAATCAGGAAATGTGATGTATAAAACCGTTATCTGTCTAGCAATATCTGTTTCACATGTGGAAGAAAAATGAGGAAAGGCACGAAGCTTTGCATACAAGAGACCAGACCAGACAACTAACATTAGTGGGAATAGACTGATTAACCAGACATAGATAGGTTTTCTCTGCATTATTCTTCATGGTTAATAACAGCTGTGCTCTAGGTAGGTTAAAAGCTTCTAATTAAACCTGAAGTAATCAATTAAGATAAATTTGAAACATCAAGTCTGTGTTTTACTATAAGATAGCTTTTTTCTTTTGAAGAAGTTTATGATTACCATTGATGATAAAGAGGAGCCAGACTGGAAACAAAAAAGAATTGGAAAAGAATTCAAAGAGGAGATGTAAATTGCCCATCTTAAATCCATTTGAAAACGTTCTCTGTCTTTAGAAAAATGTTTGTTCCAAGCTGAAAGCCCCATTATATGCAATGGAACTGACCCTTGGCTTATAATTAGACTTAGGTCAAAAGTCTAAACCAGAAATTCAAAATTTACACAAACACTTGACTTGAATAAGGAAAGAAAGTCTCCATTTAAGTGAAAGGTATATATTTGAATTCTCAGGAAGACTCAGTTACCATCCCCCATTCTTTTATGAAGCATCATTAAGGAGAGGCTTAAAAAGGAAATAACAAAAATTCTAGAATCCAAAAGGATTTTATATTCTCTCTTTTGACTTTAGTTTAAGTAAATAAATGACCAAATAATGGATATCAAATTGAATCAACAACAAAAAATCAATTAAATAGTATATGCTATAATCCATTGTGTACATAAACAAAAAGTTGGTTACTGAGTTCATAATTCTATTCAGAATTGTATTCAGTTACAATGAAGATGGAAAATTTTATTTATATATTATGAGACAGTTAAAGAATGTGCAAAATTATAAGCAGACAGTAGGTCTTAGCCTATATCTCATTTTTTAAACAAATCAATTTTATTGATATATATTAATAAAGTATAAATCCATCCAAAGTGTATAATCAATGGTATTCAGCATAATCACAGTGTGTATTCATCACTTGAACAATTTTTAGAGCATTGTCATTATTGCAATAATAATAAACAGAAAAACAAGAAAACCTCACCTCTCAATCTCTCTAAGCTTCTCTCCAGACATAGCTATTCTGTTTCTGTCTTTCTAGTTTGTTTGTATTTATATTTTGTAAAAACAGTCCTATATATGCAAAGTTACCCATACTTGTACTTCGCATGAGGTTTCACTATGCTATACAGTCCCATGGTACATTCTTTAGCTTTCCTTCTAGAAGTAAACATGTTCTTAGACTTTCCCTTTCAACCACTGTCATACCCATATAATAGCTCTACTAGTTACAAATACTATGATGTGCTTTTACTATTTCTATTCATTTCCAATAATTTACAAACAACCTTTTTACCAAATCTGCACAGACTAAACCTCAGCTTTCCATTCTCTACCCTTATTCTGTTTTCTGGTGACCTATTAATCTATTCTAATTATTAATTCCATGAGTTTACACAGTATATTTAGTAATTAACAGTGCAATCACACATTATTTGTCCTTTTGTGTCTGGCTTGCTTCACTCAACATAATGTACTCCAGGTTCATCCATGTTGTCATATGCTTCATGACCTTATTTCTTCTTATAGTTGCAAAATATTCCATTGTGTTTATACACAATTTGTTTATCCATTCATCGGTTGATGGACACCTGAATTGTCTTTTGGCAATCAGGAATAATGCTGCTATGACCTTCGGTGTGCAGGTGTCTGGTTTTGTCACTGTTCTCAGTTCTTCTGGGTATATACCTAATAGTAGTATTGCTGGGTCACATGTCGTCTTTATTTAACTTCTTTAGGAACTGCCAAACAGTCCTCTACAATGGCTGTACAATTATACACTCTCACCAACAGTGAATAAGCGTTCCTATAGCTCCACATTTTCTCCAACACTTGTAGTTTTCTGACTTTTTAATAGTGGCCATTCTAAAAGGTGTGAAAATATCTCTCATTGTAGTTTTGACTTTCATTTTCCCAATCACTAGTGATGTTGAACATTTTTTCATGTGTGGTGTTTTTTTTGCCATTTGTATTTCTTCTTTGGACAAATGTCTATTCAAGTTTTTTGCCCAGTTTTTAAACAAACCAATTTGATTGATACATATTAATAAACACACAATTCATCCAAGGTGTACAATCAGTGGTATTTGCTATATACACAGTTGTGCGTTCATCCCTTCATTATTAGAGCATTTTAATTATTTCAATAATAAAAAAACCAGACAAACCAACAAACAAGAAAATTTTCCTCACCTCTCAGTCTCTATATACTTCCCCCGTTGTACATAGCTGCTGTTTCTGACTATTCTATCCAAAGTGTATAACCAATGGCTTTTGGTATGATCACAATGCTGTACATTCATCTCAAAAATTTTAGAACAATTTCATTACTTCAAAAAGAAAGACTCCACACCCCTTAGCATTCCTTCCTCAGACCGACAGAACCACTAAGCTTTCATTTTTATTTATTGACTTATATTTACATTTCATATAAATGGAATCACACAATATGTAGTACTCTGTGTCTGGTGTTCTTCACTTAGTATAATTTTTTTTGTCTGATAACATTTTGTACTACTAACTTAATTTGCTCAGCTTCAAAGAAAAACAGTCTTATATATGCAATTCTACCCATATTCATATTTCACATAATATATTTAGTTCATAATAGGGCAATCATACAGTATTTGTCCTTTTGTGTCTGGCTTGCTTCACTCAACATGTTCTCCAGGTTCATCCATGTTGTCACATGCTTCATAACTTCATTTCTTCTTACCACTGCATAATATTCCATCATGTGTATACTGTACAATTTGTTTATCCATTCATCAGTTGACGGATATTTGTTTTTTGTGTGTGTGAATAATGCTGCTATGAATATCTGTGTGCAGATATCTATTGTGTCACTGCTCTCAGTTCTTCTGGGTATATACCTAGCAATGGTATTGCCAGGTCTCATGCTTTTGCCCATTTTTTAAAACCAGGTAGTTTATCTTCTTATTGTTAAGTTGTAGCATCTCTTTATATATTTTGGGTATTAAACGCTTATTGGATATGGGATTGCCAAATATTTTCTCCCATTGAGTCAGCTGTCTTTTCACCCCTTTGACAAAGTCCTTTGAGGTACAAAAGTATTTAATTTTGAGGAGGTCCCATTCATCTGTTTTTTGTTGTTGTTGTTTCTCATGCTTTGGGTATAAGGTTTAAGAAACTACCACCTACAACAAGATCTTGAATTTTTTCCTACATTTTCTTGTAGGAGTTTCATGGTTCTAGCTTTTATATTTAGGTACTTGATCCATTTTGAGTTAGTTTTTTATATGGCGTGAGATAGGGGTCCTCCTTATTTCTTTTGGATATGGATACAATGAAGATATTATGTGATATTTAAAGAATGTGCAAAAATATAAGCAGATAGTAGATTCTAGCTTATATCTGATTTTAAACTGAACTTGCACTACACCGGTCCTAGTCTATTGGAATTACTTTTAAAACAGGGGAGAATCATATTTCTGCAATGATCTTAATACTTTGTCTTTTAGTAAAACAATTAGGAAAAAGAGACGGTTTTGAGAGAACAATCTTTTTTGTTTTATTTTGTGTTTTTTGGTATAGTTGACATGTGTCAACAATCCACAAGCACACACACATAAATGGATCAAGCGACTATTAAATGTGTATTTGCAAAATATCAGATTAGACTATTTATTCAACACTTTAAACATTTCTATGATTAGTAGCTAATTTTAATATATGAGACTTATTTTTTTTTAAATGTGCATTGCTTTAATCTTTAATTCTTGAGATTTTTCCCCCCCATTATGTCCACAACTACTTTACTTCTTCCAGGGACCTACTTAAATCCCATTTTTAATATGCTGAAAAGGCACTGTGTACTAATTAAAGCATCATATTGAAAAAAAAAAATCATTCTTCTGATTTCTCATAAAAATTCTACGTTAGCAATATACTGGGAAGTTGCTCCTTTTTTTAAACAAACAACTATAAATTGTTCTGTGTCCTTAGATTATAAACCCTTAATATATTTTAATGCAGTTATTATCTAATTTTAAAATAAAAAAGAAAAATTTTTAGAAATGAGAAATATCTAGAATTCCTTCCCAACAAGTCACTTCCCATGATTTTTGGTTCTTTTTCAGATGCATAAATTTTACACACCTAAAATCATACTGTAGACATAATTGTTTATCATTTAAAGATAAGTAACAAGTAATTTTATACATGCTGCATAGTTTGTATTTTCAGGGGCTATATTAATATTCCATGAGCTTGATATACCATAATTTAACCATGGCCATTGAAAAGAAAAAGGCAAAGATCTTGATATGTAAAATGTTTAGAACAGTGCCTAATATACAGTAAGCTCTTCATTAGTTTTAGCTATAATGATCTCCATCATTACTATCATTGCTATTATTGTAATAATTATTAAGGTACAGAAAATTGTGAAACTTGAAAAGAATGAAAAGATGTATAAATATTCAAATTAAATTGATATGTCTATATTCTTGTGAAATTCAAGAGTCAACTAAAATATATTAGAAACAAAATTTTGTAAGACAGTTTTACAAAATGAATTCATTAAAAAATCAGAAGCTTTCTTTACAGAAATAATAACTTGTTGGAAAACACAATGGAAGATTGTAGTTATAGCTAGCATTATTGAACATTTGTTAAGTGCCAAGCTCCATTGTAAGTATAATACATTAAATTTATTTACTCATTTACCCTCAAAACCACCTTAGTGCTGGTTTATGTTACAACATGGATGTACTTAGAAGACATAATGTTGAGTGTAATAATCCAAATACAATAGGACAAATCTTGTATGTTTTTTTATATCAAATATTTAGAAAAAGAGAAAGCAGAATGTGCCTTCAAAGGGTAGAAAACAGGGGGGGAATGGGGAGTTCCTTACTAATGGGTATGAGTTTTGGTTTAGGATAGTGAAAACAGTCTGGAATAGAGAGTGGTCAGAGTTACACAGTATTGTCAATATAAGTAATATCAAAGAATTACCCACTTAAAATGGTTAACTTGATTTTTATATTTTACCATAATTAAAAATAAGTAGGCAAGCCCCATGCAGAAGGAGTGTGCTCCATAAGGAGAGCCACTCTTGCGAAAAAAGTGCAGATTGCCCAGGAGTGGCGCTGCACACATGGAGAGCTGATACAGCAAGATGATGCAACAAAAAGGGACTCAGGTTTCCGGTGCCGCTGACAAGAATCCAAACAGACACAGAAGAATACACATAGCGAATGGACAAAGAGAGCAGACAATGCGGGGGGGGGGGGGGGGGGGGGGGGGGGGAGGGGAGGGCAGGGAAGGGGAGAGAAATAAATAAAAAATAAATCTTGTAAAAAACACCTTATGAGGTATACGCTACCATATGTCATCAAATTTAACACATCAATTATAAGACACACCATAATTTCAAAGATGTTAAAATATGGAAAAATTGTCTTAGAATGAATAAAATACGATATTATCATCTCTATTATACAGTTGAGGAAACTGAGGTGAGAGGTTAGGAAACTTGCCCATGTAAGTGGAAGGCAGCCTGGTATACCTTCTATTTCTTGGTAGACATAAAGGAAAATTATTTCCTAAATTAGTTTTGTATTCAGAAACTTTGCTGTACTTGTTATTAACTCTAAGAGGGTGCCTGTAGATTTCTTATGCATTTTCTATGTATACAGTAATTTTATGAGGAAAAAAATGTTTTTTGTTCTTCCATTCTAGAACTTACACACTTGTTTTTCTTGCTGTATCCACTGGATGAATTGAAGTGGTGATGTTAGGCATTCTACCTTGTCTCTAAAGTACAATGGGAAACTTCCATCACTTCACCCTGAAACATCATGCTAGCTACATCTATTGATATGATCTTATGTGGCCTTTGTTATTCCTGTTACTATGGTGAGTTTATTGATTTCCTTTCAGCTGGTAAGTTAACCTTGCTTCCCCTGGAATAACTCAATTTAGTAGTGATGTATTATTCATTTTATATATCCTTGGATTCAATTTGATAATATTTGTGAAGGATTTAAAAATCTACATTGATGAATGTGACATAATTTTCCTTTTTCTTAATGTTATCAAGTTTTACTATTGCGAAGTTCATATATGGTTAAAGTTAGAAACATGTCATACAAATATAGATTGCGCATGTATCAATATCAGTAAAGATTTATTTAACTCATTGAGTATAAAGTAAGTTCTATGAGAATCAGAGAAAATATATATGTATTCAAAGTGTGCCATAATAAGATGATGAGAAGATATAAAATTGCTTAATGTCCTACAGAGCAATACAAAACAAAACAAAACAAAACTTACTTTTGGAGTTATCTTTTCTACCTGACAGAAATCATTCACACTTCTACCAGACAAAAAGTAAAATAAGTAACTTCACTTAGTCTGGGCCTTAGTCAGTAAATAGTAAGTCAAATGATGCTCTTTCATAGCTGATAACAATTGTTTCACAACAATGCAAGATGCTGGTGGTGTGGTGATATATGGGAGCCCTGTATGATGATATGCATGCTTGTTTTCTAAGTTCACAACTTTTACTACACACTTATTGTTATGTATGTTCATGTATGAATGATATATTCTAATAAAATTTTTAAAAATACATTATTTTCTTAAAAGATACTTAGATTACACAAATATTACATAAAAAATAAAGGGGATTCCCATATGCCTCACTCCCTATACCTCCCACATTTTCTCACATTAACAATATCCTTCATTAGTGTGGTACATTTGTTACAATTGATGAACACATTTTGGAGCATTGCAACTAAGCATGGATTAGAGTTTACATTGTAGTTCACACTCTCTCCTGAACAATTTTTTAGATTATGGCAAGATATATAATGGCCTGTATCTGTCATTGCAATGTCATTCAGAACAACTCCCAAGTCCCAAAAATGCACCCATGTTACACCTGTTTTTCCCTCTTCCTGACCTCAGAACCTGCAGTGGCTCCTGCCTCCACATCAATGATATAAGATCTTACATTGCTAGAATCATGATAAGTATATAGTAGAACACCAGTACATCTTTGGTCCATAGTTCATTCCCCAATCCTGAGTGTTCTGTCACACTGGGGAGCATAAATTCCAGTGTAGGGCCCACTGGCAAGGCACCAAGTTATCTGCCCTGTCTATAGTGTCTGGATGTCTCCAGAGCCCTCAGGAGCCCTGCTATTTGAGGTAGTATTCACTTTGGCAGTCAATGAGATCCTGCTGAAACATGCATAAACATACATCTGAAATGACATCCCAACTCACTTTGAAGTCTCTTAGACATATAAACTCATTTGTCTTTACCTTTTGCCCCTTTTGGTCAAGGTCTTTCTCCAATTGCATTGCTAGTTGGTGCCAGGGAGGCTCATTCCCAGGAGTCATGTCCTATGCTGGGGTTAGGTAATGCATTTATAAGCTGAGTTTGGCTTAGATAGAGGCCACATTTGAGCAACAAGGAGACTTTCTGGAGGTAACTCTTAGGCACCCTATAATACTAGGCTAAGTTTCAATTTCAAAAGTAAAGGTTCATAAGTACAGTCATCAATATCAAAGGCCCATCAATGAACCATCCTCCTTCACTGGTCATTGCCCCTGTACTCAGGGGATTCTTGCTGTTTCATTAGAGAATGTGGCAGAGCTCCCCAGGATGGGAATTCAATATTCTTTCAGTTATTTTGTTAATCTCCACCCACGTGACAGTGCCCCATGAACACTCGAACACATTTTTCTGCCTTATAGGTATGCCCCAGGTGAACCACCTCCCATGTATCCCCCGATACTGCCACTCCACACCAATGATCCTCTTGTCATAATTGTAACCCTTCTGTGATCTGAAACTTCTTAAAAAATGAAGCCAACAAAATAACCAAATACAATTAATAAGGAAATGAAATGATAATGACAATTTTAAAAATAATAAAACAAAAAATTTTTAAAAATTTAAAAATTAAAAAAAATTTGTTAAAATGATGAAAAAATATTTTAAAAATCTGACATTATGTTTTTCATCACTGTAAGATCTGTTGTCTTGTATGTTCAGTAATATTTTCTTCCATTTATGCCCCCATGTCTTACTTTTTTTCATTTTGTCTTCAAAGAAGTTTTAAGTTACAGAAAAGTCCCATACAGAATATAGGGGATTTCTATATACCCAACATCCTCCCCCTTTTCTCCTTTCCCATATTAATAACATTTATAGGTGGATGGGACATTAGTTACAATTGATATACAAATATTTAAACAACTAACCATTGTCAATGGTTTACATTATGGTTTACATTTTGGACCATACAGTTTTATAAATTCTGATGGAATTTAACATGGCTTGTATCAATCATTGCAAGATCATGTAGAAAATCTCCATTACCCCCAAAAGGCCCCACATTCCATCTATTCTATTTCTCCCTCCCTCTCCCCTCAGGGCCCATGGCAACCACCAGGTTTCACTATTTGAAGAACAAGATTCATAATTAATTGCACCAACATTGAAGGCTTGACATACTGGTCTGTCCTCTATTAAGCACTGCCAATGCTCTAGACAGACACCTACCCCTCTATTTGAGAGTTTAGAAGGCCTCCCCAGGATGGAAGTCCAATACCTTCCTGCTCATTATGTGGGTCTCCACCCACTCCAATAAAATTTTATTTAAAAAAAATAGTAATGGGAAGCAGACTTGGCTCAACAGATAGAGCATCTGTCTACCACATGGGAGGTCCATGGTTCAAACCCAGGGCCTCTTTGACCTGTGTAGAGCTGGCTCATGCGCAGTGTTGATGTGCGCAAGGAGTGCCGTGCCACACAGGGGTGTCTCCTGAGTAAGGGAGCCCCACGCACAAGGAGTGCACCCCATAAGGAGAGCCACCCAGTGCGAAAAAAGTGCAGCCTGTCCAGGAATGGTGTTGCACACACGGAGAGCTGATGCAGCAAGATTATGCAACAAAAAGAGACACAGATTCCCAGTGCCACTGACAAGAATAGAAGTGGACACAGAAGAACACACAGTGAATGGACACAGAAAACAGACAACTGGGTGGGGAGGGGGAAGTGGAGAAAAGTAAATTAAAAAAAAAAATAGTAAGTCACAGAAGCAGATGTGGCTTAAGTGACTGGGCTCCCATCTATCATAAAGGAGGTCCAGGGTTTGATTCCCAGGGCCTCCTGGTGAAGGCAAGCTGGCCTACATGGTGAGCTGCCCTGAGCAGAGAGCTGGACCACGCACAGTGCTGACCCATGCGGTGTACTGAACTGTGTGCCAGAGTGCTAACCCATGCAGAGAGCTGGTGCAGCAAGATGAAACAACAAAAAGAGACACAGAGAAAAGACAATAAGAGATACAGCAGACCAGGAAGCTGAGGTGGCACAAGAGATCGAGTGCCTCTCTCCCACTCTGGAAGGTCCCAGGATCTGGTCCCGGTGCTACCTAAAGAGAAGATAAACAGACACAGAAAAACACAGAGCAAATGGACGCAGGGAGCAGTGAGTGCAAAAAATGAGGGGGGGGGGGGGGGTGGGTTGAGAAAGAAATAATCTTAAAAAAAATAAGCCAAACAAAGCTTCATTTTCCTGGAGAATTAAATAATTCTTAGGTGGGCCTGTTGGACAATGCCCCTGTAAAACATTTAAAAGAAATGCAGTGATCCTTTCCAAAACATTTCCAAAAGAAATGTTGGTTATACTTAAAAGAATCTAGATTCCACTGACCACCTAAAATGAGTTAGGGTGTGCTCTGTTTTCTGGAAAAGTTTCTGTAAAATTGTCTTTTTTCCCCCATTAAATTCTTAATAAAATTGATAAGTGAATCCACCTAGACCTGTAGCTGTATGAAGATTTTCAATAACCGATTCAATTTCTTTGATAGATATAAATATAGGAATATATAGATTTGCCATACTATCCTCATGTCAAAAAATTTTTTTAGGAATTTTTCTATTTCATTTAAGTTTTCAAGTTATTTTGACAAACATGGTTGGTAATAATCTCTTATTTTAACATCTGAAGAAACTAATGATTTAAAAATTTCTGGTAGTATGTAATGGCGTCTCTTTTTTTATCTTGATCACTGTTGCCAGGGACTGATAAGCTTTACTCATTTCTAAGCGCCATCCATTGGCTTTGGTAATCTCTCTATTGTATGTTTATTTTCTATTTAATTAATTTCTTTATTAATTCCATTTCCATTTTTATTCCTTATTTCCATTTTTTTTGTTAAATTGCTATTCTTTTTTTTTCTAATTTTTTAAGATAATTGTTTAGCTCATTGTTTTTCAGACTTTCTGCTTGTCTAATATATTCGAGACTATAAATTTCATTGCTTTAATATTATTCCACAAGTTTTGATATGTCAGAGTTTTCATTATCATTTGGTTCAAAATATTTATTCATTTCCATTGGGATTTATTCTTTGTATCATGGATATTTAGAAACTTACTGCTTAATTTGCACATATTTGTAGGTTTTCTAACTTAGTTATTTCTCATTTTATCTCAGTGGTCAAAGAATATTCACTGAGTCAATCCTTTGAAATTTCTAGACTTGATTTATGGCCTTAGATATGGCCAATTTGTGCATACTTTCTAGTTTTCTTGAAAAGAATATGTGCTCAGCAGCCACTGGGTGCAGTGTTTCTCTGTCTATTGGGTCAAGCTTCCTAATTACATTGTTTTATTGTCTATATTCAAACCTTTTTTTCAGTCTTCTTTTTCTACCAATGCTTGAGAAAGACATAGGCCAATCTTTCCCATGACTGGATTGGTCTATTTCCCCTTGTCAGTTTTTATTACACAGATTTTGAGGCTGTGCTATTACATGTATATGAATTTAAAATTGTTACACCTCACTGGTAAATCAAGCCTTCTAACACTATGAAATACACTTTGTCTACTGTAATGCTTTTCATCTTTAAGCCTATTTTGTCTTTTATATAATAATAATAGCTTCATAAGCTCTCTTTTGTCTTATATTTACATGGCATGTGTTTTCCCATCTTTTAATTTCTATCCTTCTGCATTTTTTTTAGCTATGTCTCTTCCAAACAGCAAATAATTTAACTCCTTTTTTACTGTGACAGATACTTTGTCTTTCATTGAAACATTTGATTAATTTATCTTTAATGCAATTACTGATAAATGTGCATTTAAATCTACACTTACACCACATGATTTCTGCTTATGCTACCTGTTCTAGTTCTCATATTCTTTCCTCTTGCCTTTATAAAAATTGTTTTTATTCCATTTTCCCTCCATTAGATTGCATGTTATACCTACTTATACCGCATATTACACTCACTCAAAGTAGTTTATAGCATGTTTTTCTGATGTAAAAATGGTTATTAATATAAACATTGCCCTTTTTCATGGGCAATGCAGACTTTAACTGTTTAACTCCATTTCCCCACAACCCTGATTCATATATGTTGTTATGTATTTAACGCAATACTTTTTGATCTTTCTGCATCTCTGATCTTTCATGTGACATCATTTTCTTCTCCTAAACATTTTTTTTTTTAAACACATTTTAAAATTAAAGTTCTAAACATTCTTTAGTATCCTTTGGTGTGGGTCTGCTTATAGTGAATTTTCTTAGATTTTGTCTGAAAATTTCTTCACTTCTATTTTTTCCTCATGAGGGTAATTGTTTTTGGTTGTTCAATTCACTATTGTATTCCCAATGTCTAAACAGAGCCAAGCATATAGCAATGATCACTTAATAAATATTTGTATAATAAATTAGTAAGCTACCTCTCTTTTTTATAAGAAATTATGAGACTGAAACTTTACAAAAAAGCCAAGTAGAAAATGTATTTCTTTAAAGAAAAAACAAGTAAATATTAAAGGAAAAATAAGATAGTTATCTTGAGTTTGAAACCAGAAGAAAAATCAATTGGTTATTTTTGTTGTTATCCTTCCTCAAATTGATGTATCTCCCATAGATTTATGGCTTAAGAACACTCCTCCACCACTGCCCTATTTGATTCTAGACTTCTTGACATATCAGTATGTTGCTGCTACTACTGAAGTCTGTGTGCTAGGGACAGAAATGAATAATGCAACTTCTAAACGTGGGTGAATCCAATGCTTGATTTATTAATCTTCCCCAGTGACCATTTGTAGAAGCAGTGATGCAGTGGTACGCAAGGCCCAAGACCATCCCAGTCCCAAGATGCAATGTTTAAATTACATAGCATTAGGTTTTAAATCCTACTAAGTGGGAAGTGGATTTGGCTCAACTGATAGAGCATCCACCTACCACATGGGAGGTCCAGCGTTCAAATCCAGGGCCTCCTGACCCATCTGGTGAGCTGGCCCATGCACAGTGCTTATGCAAGTAAGGAGTGCCCTGCCATGCAGGGGTGTCCCCCGTGTAGGGGAACCCCATGAGCAAGGAGTGCGCTCCATAAGGAGAGCCACCCCATGTGAAAAAAGTGCAGCCCGCCCAGGAGTGTCGCTGCACACACAGAGAGCTGATGCAGCAAGATGACGCAACAAAAAGAGACACAGATTCCCTGTGCCACTGACAAGAATACAAGCAGACTACAGAAGAACACACAGCAAATGGACACAGAGAGCAGACAACAGAGAGGGAAAAGGGATAGAAGTAAATAAAAAATAAATCTTAAAAAAAATCCTGCTAAGTATCTTGCTCTCTCTTACCACATATGTTTTTCTGCTTCTTAGAATGAAAGCAAAAGGAGAGTTGCTGAGGTGGGGTAAGAAAGTAGTGCTGAGTCAAATGTTGGTGAATAAAAGTCAACCTTTATTTCCCGCTTTTGTGTTCCATTTGTAAGGAAATGCTTTTAGGTGGCATAGAAACAGTGGTAGCATATCTCCACAGAGGGGATCAGTGAATTTATATATATTTCCATGAGTGGTAGGAGCAAATTACTGTGTAGAATATACTGAGGAGGTCTGCCATCCTTATACTTTTAGGCATCTTCTGTATGTACACTTTTCCCCCAAGAGTCTCTTCTTAAGACTTTTTACTTTAGGATCAAATAGATTTCAACACCAAGTTGTGGGTACTGGTTTCATGTGAGTTTTAAAGGACCCTAGTAAGTCTTTTTATATCCAAACTGCTAAAACGTTGTAGAATAAAATTTAAATATTTAAAATTGGAACTACCTCCATCCCATTAAATTTCTTTATAAATATTAAAAAAAAATACATCCTTCTTGTAAGAAGTGATAAATTATAATTATGTAAAGAATTAAGCTCTAACTGCCTACCCCACCAAAGAAATCAATAGTATGGGTCTGGTGATTATATGTTCCATGTCTTGTTATCCTCATTTGAACATAAATAAATATATAAGCTTCATATGTTTACCACTGTTTTTAGAAAAACAGTATATTAGTTTTCTAGAGTTGCTGTAATGAAGTACCACAAATTGAGTAGCTGAAGTCAAGAGAGATTTGTTCTCTCAGAGTTTTGGGGGTTAGAAGTTCAAAATCAAGGTTTTAGCAGGGCCATATTTCCTCTGAAAGTTCTAGGGAGGAATACTTCCATGCCTCTTCTTAGCTTCTAGTTGCCCCAGGAATTTCTTGGCTTATGGCAGCATAACTCCAATCTCTACCTCTGACTTCACACAGCCGTATTCACAATGTATTCTCCTTTCAGCATCTTTGTCTCTTCTCCATTTCTTATAAGGACACCAGTCATATGGGATATTGTCCCATCCTAATTCAATATGACCTCATGCTAACTTGAATATGTATACAAAGACCCTATTTCCAAATAAGGTCACATTCAGAGGTACTATGGGTTAGGATTTTAACATATCTTTTTGTTGAAAAGAATTTAATCCATTACACATAGGATCATATGATATACATCACTCTTGGCCTTGATTCAACAATATATTATGGCCATAACTTCAGCTCAGCTTAACCAAACTAGTGATGTTATCACTGGAATCATGATGCTGTGTATAATGATTACCATAATCACTTCAACTTAAATTAAAATTAGAATTTTCTATAATTTGCCCATATTTTGTAGTGAATCCCATGTAGACACAATTTTAAAAACAGAGTAAGTGCTCATAAGTAATTTTTGGGCTAAAGAGAATATTAAAAGCATAAAGATAGTTTAATGTGACATAGTATGAAATTTTTAAAAACAACTCATGATATTTTTATTTTTATTTTTATTTTTATTTTTATTTTTATTAAAGATTTATTTATTTATTTAATTTCCTCCCCTCCCCTGGTTGTCTGTTCTTGGTGTCTATTTGCTGCGTCTTGTGTCTTTGTCCGCTTCTGTTGTCGTCAGTGGTACGGGAAGTGTGGGCGGCGCCATTCCTGGTCAGGCTGCTCTTTCTTTTCACGCTGGGCGGCTTTCCTCACGGGCGCACTCCTTGCGCGTGGGGCTCCCCCACGCGGGGGACACCCTTGCGTGGCACGGCACTCCTTGCGCGCATGAGCACTGCGCATGGCCAGCTCCACACGGGTCAAGGAGGCCGGGGTTTGAACCGCGGACCTCCCATATGGTAGACGGACGCCCTAACCGCTGGGCCAAAGTCCGTTTCCCGATATTTTTAAAATAAAGGATAAAAACTGAAAGAGCCAACAATGGGCTGAGACTGAAGGTATCTTTCAAAAGTTACAACTTCTAACAATGTGAGTTTTTATGATTATATATAATCTATAATTATCCCAAAAGATTATTGCAAGTAAAACAAAATTTAATAGAGGAGTATATTAGTAAAATTGGGGCTAAATTTCTGTGACTCTTGTCTTTTTACAAACAATGACTTTCCTAATAATTAATTGGAAATACCATTTTTCATAAAGCTGTTTGAAAATTTAAAACAACTACCTAAGGAAAAGAGCTTCTGAATTGTTAAAAGTAAAAATCTTGAATCTTCTGTAAAAGGTTATGCATTTTAATATGATTTTTTGCTTGATTTATGTAAAGCTTTGTATTTTTCATTTTCTCAAGCCTGTCATAGTAATGATGTATGGTACATTTTAACATCAAGTTTGCCATAAGCAATAAAGTCAGGGCCCCAAAGAAATTTTAATATATTTCCCCATTTTTAACCCAGAGCTTTCCATTATCCAGCTATTTTGTTTGGGATCCCATGTTTAGTTGATATCATTTTTATTCACATTAATAATGTAAGATTTTACTTAAAGGTAAAATTCAAGTAGATCAATTATTTAATAGAAAAGTTTAAGGGTCATGATATATAAAGTGAAAAATCTAAGTGATAACAAAATTTATACCAGCCATCTCTTTAAAAATTGTATTTTACATTCTAGCTTGCATTGAGCATTTTTTCTAACAACCAGATATAACAGAAAAATTAACAAGTAAATTGACTTGTCATTAAAGACATGTGCATCATGAAACAGAAGCACATGTCTATCAAGAGTCTGTAAGAAGAAAAAATAAAGTATGAAAATGACAATCAGTTAAATTCAAAATTTTTTATTGCAGACTTAATAACTGTTACAAAGAATATATAGGAAGAAGAAAAAAGAAGTCTCAGTCCTCAAGATATTTACAATCTAATAGAAATAACAAAATAAGCCCTCAAACAACTAAAACATAATGCTGAATAAAGGTATTTGTCACAAGAAAGGGAAAAACAAAAAGATAGAGCAATTCTTTTGGTGTGGCTAAATAGAAAGTATTTGAGATAAACTTTGTATAATTGGCAGCATATAAATAGTTAAGAAAGGGAAGAATAAAGCAGGTAAGATAGAAAGAGCAAAGGCAAGGGAGCAGAGAATCAGAAGGGATAATAATGGATTGCCCAATGGTTTCGTATCACTGGGGCAAAGGATACCTGCAGGGGCGTCATAGAGAAAAACTTAAAAAAGCCGTATGCAAATATATTAGATGACCTTTAATTCATAGTCATTTATTTATTTAGGTGACAATGTAGCACTAATACAGATTTTTCTGTATGAAATTAAAAAGCAGAAAGGAAAATCAATATGGCAGTGGAATCAATTTGGAGAAAACGAAAGCAAAGAATCCACTTAAAGAAGCTATAACTTAACTAAGAGCTTGGGCAAGATACAACTTTAGCTAGAAAGATGGGAATATGGTTGGAATGGTATAAGAGACATTCTACAACTAAAATATAAAGGATAAGATAACCAACTGGATGTCAGTGGTAAGTGAGAAAGAGTTTCAGAGATGATGCCAATACACTGTGCCTGATACTAGGGCAGAAGCAGTTGTATTAAATAACAAAAACAGGGAAAAAGCACATTTGGATGAGATAATGAGTTCAAGGTTTGTACGTATAGTGATTGATACATATTGCCATGTCTAGAAGCCAGTCAAGAATAAGGATCTAGAGTTAAGAAGGTAGAGTAAAAAGAGTAGTAGAAAAATGAAAAAGAGTGACCTGGGAATCATCAATATAGAGGTAATCGGTACATTTGCAGGAACAGACAAAATTTGAGACAGAGAGAATATTTGAAAAAAAAGAGAGAGAATCATAACCGTAAAAAGATTTTGAAGAGTATGTACACAGACGGTAAGAAGAAAGGAAGCTACCGAAAGAGAAAGAAGAAAACTTGAGATCGAAGTCAGAATAGTAGAGTGCATACTGATAGATAAGCATCACAGGGGAAATTTTCAAAAAGGAGATGGTGGCCAATATTATCAGGGGAAAAGATTAAGAATTATTAAGACCGAGAAAAAGACAAAAGCTGTTCATCAAAGTAATAGAGGTCAAGCTAGAGACTGCAAATGTGTCATAAAGCAAATGGAAACTGAAGGAATTTAGGGAACAGAAAAAGATTTCAAAATAGTATTATATTTGAGGTACTGCATTCTAGGTCTTACTATTACTTGGGATAAAGTGCTAATTTATTTTTTAATATGAGTTTGAAATGTCAATGTAATTTTGATAAAACATATAGGCATCTGTCTTTTCTGCTATCCAGCATCTCTTCATCTTTCTTACGGTAACTGCACTTTGGTTTTTCTCTAGAGAACCACCTTCTCTGCTATCTTGGTGGGCTCAGAAGTAAAGATGGTGATATGGTCAAAGCTGTACCCTGAACCTTGACTGATTTTCACATGCCAGCTAAACTGAGCCATTGAGATGAAATGAGATTTTTGGTAAAGCAGCTCTCACTATTTTCTTCTGAACTCACACTGAGAAGATGCAGAGTTTCTACTTGCTAGTTACTTCAACGCCTGTTTCCTTCTACAAAAACAGTCTTAGCTGAGGCAACATTTATCATATTAAATTACCAAAGATAAACCAAAGTTCTCAAAGGACATTTTATCTGTTATAAAATAATCAGTAAAAGTTATTATATTCTTCCTGATCATAATAGAAATAGAACTCTTAACAATGAAAATATCCAAAACAAAAATGATGAATCACTTCAGTGACATTGAGTAGAATAAGTTTGAAAGGCTAAATAAAGTGATTACCTTTTTGTCCTCATTTTAAAATTCCAAGAGAGCAAAGTCATATTATTGGCAGAGATAGAAGGAAGAGAAGAGAAAAAGAAACCCCTGTCATGAAAACAAAGACAGGTTACAGAAATGAGGGATGGAAATGAAGTAAAAGGGAAAAAACAACAAGATATATCACATTCAAGTCAGAGGGAGGATGTGTTAAAAGACAGAGAAAGCGCTAATCTTAAGGAAGTTGGCAATATTAATTTCCTCAATTAATCAATGGTTCCATTATCTTCTTCTGAAGGTATATATTTTTAAGCAATCCCAAAAAAGCTCCAATGGGAAAATCCAGTCATAATAATTGAGCAAATGTTACATAATCTTGTAGGTTAGTAAACCTTATACAAAAATGCTTTTGAAGAATTATATATATAATTAGATGTTCTGTAGTTGTCAGGCACTGGGGACACCTAAAAAAAAAAAAAGGAAAATGCACCCATAATTTTTCAGCATCAGTGAGTATCTCACCTTAAAGAAATAATGTTTTTTGCAATTGGGCAAATGGACTGTGAAGACTAATGAAATACCCAGACAAGGTTAACAGTGAGATATTCACTTTGCGCTGAACACATAATGGCAGAAACACTGGACAAGAATTCAGTGGTTTTGATTTTCTATATATGCACATGGAGGCGAAAGCAGAAGAGACTTAGTAGCAAGAGATTCCTTTTGACGGGTTTGAAATATTTTGGGTAGTATAATTTCATATCCTTGAGGTTTATCAGCTTTTTGGAAAAGTTCACTAATAGTAATCTTCTGGCCCAATTCATTAACTATATTTTCAATCTTATTCACCCAAATTTTTCTGGAGAACTGAGACAGATATTGATTTCTATTTCTGGAAACTCTCAACCTGAGATTTCTGGGTTATCATTGTTTACCTACCCTGCCGAATCCTCATTAATCCTCTTGTTTCGTCAGCTTATTATATAACTGGATTTGCCTCAAATCTTGGTAACATAACACTAAAAATACAGAGAATTTTTCCCAATACTTTTTCTCTTACTATATTCATTACCTCACATAATTTTAACTATCATTTCTGCAGTGTTATAATGTGTTTAAAAAGAAAATTCTTTATCAAATTCTTCCTCACTGTCCATCTTGCCCTTATACTTCTGTTCCCCTGGATATTCCTGGAAAAGTTTTTTTTCTCCTTTTCTTCCCTTCTTAAACTTTGTGTAATGAAGAACTAATCTATCTTCAAACCTTTCCCATAACATTAATGCATAACAGCTTTACCCTTAACTTACTAGATGATTTAATAGTTGGTTATACATACTATCCTGTCATCTTATTGTTTAACACATTGATGATTTCCTTTCCAACTAAAGTGCACACTTATCACAAATATAATATTTTTATATCATGTAGAACTCTCAAAATTATAAACATCTACAAAATCCTTATGTATTGAAGATCTGAAAAAAAATCACTAATAATAAAATCAATATCTTACCCTTTCATCTGTTGCCATAGAATTATATATACAGAGCCAGTGCATATATCTCAACTTTCTATGAAATCACTGTGAATCTTAGATTTATTTGCCTTATCCTCTAAGTGCAATTCCAAAAAGTGTAGATAAGCCACAGGTGCAAACGCATCAGCTGAATGTATAACTACTTCTGAGGAATCCCTGAAATACAAAAATTTTATAATGCATTTATATAATATATAAATTGTGGGAAACTATTACAGTATTGATTAAAGGATAACAACAATCCTTGTTTTGTATGTATTTCCATTGGCCTACAATATGTAGTGATTAGCATCACTTTTAATAATCCAATACTTCATTTAGAAAAGAGCTGGGAACACCAAACTTACAAGAAAAAGTAATGAAGCCTTTTATCTTTATAAGGACATATAATTGAACTTTCAGGTTCACTCAAAGCTCTCTGAACAGTTTTGGGACTTAAATTCCTATTCAATTTCATTTTCACAGAGTTACTTGATATGGGATAAACATTAAACAATAGTGCTTTGTCTACATTATTCTTTTCATGTTCAAGAGGTAATTCATTCAGTGTTTCACACAAAATCTTAATTATCCTTCACAAAAGCAGTACTGGTGATGGTTTTAAGCTCTAGATGAACTCTTCACACTGCAATATCATTGCTATTAAAATTGATTGTCTGACATAGTAATTACCACATTCAGGTAAAATGGTATGAACTGCTTGCTGGCACCATATGGATACATGTAAATTAACTCAACTTTTATCAAAGACACCCTGTAAAGCACATATGAATAACTAACATTATGTGTGAAGTTCTAACAACTAATTATTCTTTATTGTTGTTTATTAAGAAAGCAATAATGTTTTACATTTCAACTTGAATTTTAAAAATAGAAATTCTTCATATCTTTTTTAATGCTTTGGCAACTAGTTCCATTGTTGTTATTAATACATTGTTAGCATTTTAACAGTAGTAGTATAGGAAAAGAAATCTTTATTTTATTTGACTCTAAGCCAGTAATGTAAAAAATTTTTTTTCACATCAACTTTGCAATACAAAGTTATTTAGTAGCAATAGAATAAATCTTAAAATCCATAGCTCCAATATATCAAAATTTTGAGCAAAATTTGTTTAATTTTCACTTGAAAGTTCCAGTAGAGAGAAAAAATATTTGATTAAAAAAATATTAAAAAACCCAACCTTTTGTATCATACATACATTTTGCTAATGCTCAGGAAAAAATAACAATAAAAATACCTTCAATGAGATTAAATAGAAAACAGCTTATAACATAATAAAATCATTAAAGTACTGATAGAAAAATATAACTATCTTTATAGGCTATATTTCTTTACTACTGTAAGGAAGCAAAAAAAGTACCTCCAGTTATAATGAGGATGACAAAGAAGAGAAAGAAAGTGAGGAAGCCCTCTTATTTGCTACCACCTGCCCCTCTCTCTGACTACTTACCTCTTGGTTGTTAGCCCTAGTCTTGTATCTTTATTTCCTTCAGCATTGTCTGCTCTGGCCTATCTTGGCTCACCAGCCAGATTCAAACCTCAAATCATGTCTACATCTCACTCTTACATCAAATTTTTTTTTTTTAAAGATTTATTTATTTATTTATTTCTCTCCCCCCACCACGCCCCGGTTGTCTGTTCTCTGTGTCTATTTGCTGCGTCGTCTTTGTCCGCTTCTGTTGTTGTGAGCGGCATGGGAATCTGTGTTTCTTATTGCTGTGTCATCTTGCTGCGTCAGCTCTCCGTGTGCGCGGTGCCATTTCCTGGGCAGGCTGCACTTTCTTTCATGCTGAGCAGCTCTCCTTATGGGGCGCCCTCTTTGCTTGTGGGGCTCCCCTACGCGGGGGACACCCCTGCGTGGCAGGGCACTCCTTGCGCACATCAGCACTGCACATGGGCCAGCTCCACACGGGTCAAGGAGGCCGGGGGTTTGAACCGCGGACCTCCCATGTGGTAGGCGGACGCCCTAACCACTGGGCCAACGCCGCTTCCCATTACATCAAATTTTAATCTCTCTCCATTCCTGACCCCAGGCTTGGAAACGGACCCTGATCCTTAATTATGCGAAACTAGGAACCTTGGTTTTTGTTTTTAATTTTATTTATTTAGTTTTAAAAGAAGCTTTAGATTATATAAATGTTACATCAAAAATACAGGGGATTCCCATACCCTCTTCCACTCCCACACTTTTGCCCATTAATGACATCTTTCATTAGTATGGTACATTTGTTACAACTGATGAACATGTATTGAAACATTGCTACTAACCATTGTCTATAGTTTACATTTTGCAATGCACAATTTTATAGGTTTTGACAAATGTATAATGGCCTGTTTCTATCATTGCAGTGTCATGCAGGACATATTCAATGTCTCAAAAATGCCCGATGTTATACCAGGGGAAGCAACAAAACTGTAATTAACCCCAACCAATACTATTTCAGTAAAGGGTTTTAGACCCTTCTCATGACAGTGATCCCCACTGAAAACAGAAGGTTGACAGCAAATAGATTGCTTAATTGATGTAATTATTGCATTCTGAATTGAGATTGTTATCCTGAGAAAAATGTATAGCATTCCAGCATTCTGAGCACTAAATGAAGAAGAGTGTAATTTTTACAGATTCTATTAAATCCATAATCTCTAATTGACTAGCATCATTTCATTTATTTGTATAAAGCCCTAATCAACTGGGAGAGGCTACACCTCAAATGAACAGTTTTTAGTCTCAAACACAAAAATGCCATTATTGCTCTTCTTTCTCTTCCACAGACTATTACTTGAAACTCAACTTTATAGGATCTCTGGTCTCCATTTGCTTCCTAGATCTTCCTATCCCTGAAACCTAGAGGCAAAACCAATCAAAATATCCTCAGATTAACCCAGACAATTAAAACCAAATATGCCACAGTAGAAATGCTTTCCAGTTCGCTGCCCTCCTCCCCTTTCCCTATTATTGTAAGTAATCAGTGAAATCACTACCTCTCAGACTGAGGGTTTTTCCAGCTAAGAGCATTTCCATGACCCCTTTTATCACTGCATTTGTCTCACCCCTATTTACAACTTCAAAAGGAAAGCTGGGTCAGGTCTGACATCCTCGTCACTGATGCTAGGCTCCTAAGGTATGAGGTCAGGTTCTACCCCTCACCTCAAGGAAAAAAAAAAACACAACAAAACAACTGTATTACACCTTGAGACTGAACCAGATTTTATTTTCACCTCTCCAATAAAAAGACAACTGTGGCAGGCTGGCGCTGAGGCACTCTTTACCTCACTTGATCAAACATGCTATCTCCAAATTTACCAAAATGTATAAACATATTCCCTGTGAACTCACACTTTCCCTCAAGTCATGTCAAATGTCATTTCTGACATTGTTAGACAGTGCTAGCTCTCTTTTATGTACATGAGTACTATATTTATAACCCTTTCATAACAACAGGCACTAAATTATAATTGTGTTTGTGTGCCTGTCTTCCTTCTTAGAGAGGGACCAAGGTTTGTTCATCTTTGTTCATGTGCCCCGGACCCACTCCACCACTGGCTCAGTACATACGGCATCACCTGGTATTCATTAGATATTTGTTGAATAAATAAATATCTACATCACCAAATTTTGTTATGTATCCTCACACATACATATGTAAATTGAAACTATCACACATCCACACTAATTTTTTTCAATTACCTACCATCACAAGAATACTTTCTTCTACATGCATATTCTACATATGAACATATTCACATAGGCATACTTTAAAAAAATTTTTAATTGTATTTTTTGAAGATATGTAGATCACAAAAAATGTTACATTAAAAAATATAAGAGGTTCCCATATACCACCCCCCCACTCCTCCCACATCAATAACCTCCTTCATCATTACAGCACATCCATTGTATTTGGTGAATACATCTTGGAGCACGGCTGCACCACATGGATTATAATTCATATTGCAGTTTACTCTCTCCCCCAGTATATTCAGTGGGTTATGGCAGGATATATAATGTCCAGCATCTGTCCCTGCAATATCACCTAGGACAACTCCAAGTCCCAAAATGCCCCTACATCACATCTCTTCTTCCCTCTCCCTGCCCTCAGCAACTACCATGGCCACTTTCTCCACATCAATGCTATAGTTTCTTTCATTACTAGTCACAACAGTTCTATAGCAGAATAGCAGTAAGTCCACTCTAACCCATATTTTATTCCTCCATCCTGTGGACCCTGGGATGGTGATGTCCACTCCACCTCTATATTGAGGGGGTTTATATCCCACATGGTTGATGGATGCGATTCTCTTGCTTGAACTTGTAGATACTCTTGGTTCCCTGTTGTAGTGGATGACTTATCTTCACCCCCGTTAGGTGACCTGGGTAAGTCTAATGAACCAGAGAGTAGGAGTTACAACTCTGCTGAGGCTCCAGGCCTAGCTAGCACATGGCCAGTCCAGAGATTCAAGTCTCCTGGGTATACACCAACCCCAGCGCCAACAACAGGTTCTGAAGAGGCATGCGTAAAAAGGTCACATCGGAGTCCAACTCCATCATGCTCAGGAACACAAATTCCAAAGTAGGGCCCACTGACAAGGCAATGAACTGCAGAGCCAACTGCCATGACCACATGTGTGTCTCTGTAGCCCTCAGGAGCACAGGTACGTGGGGTTGTATCTACTTTGGCTGTCTCTGGGATCCTGCTGAGGCGTGCATAAGCATGACCCCTCTGATGACTTCCTCTCTTTTGAAGACTCTTAGCCATATAAACTCATTTGTCTTTACCATTTCTCCCTTTAATTCAAGGTCTTTTTCTAGTTGCATCACCAGTTAGTGATTGGTAGTAATCCCTTGGCACCAGAGGCTCATCATCAAGAGTAATGTCCTATGCTGCGGGCAAGGTAATGCATTTACATGCTGAGTTTGGTTTAGAGAGTGGCCTCATTTGAACAACATGGAGGCTCTCAGGAGGTAACTCTTAGGCACCCTGCAGCTCTAGGCCTAGTTCAAATTTCAGGTACACAGGCGCATAAGCATAATCATCAGTATCAAGGGCTCATTACTGGACCATCCTTCACTGGTCTTTGCCATTGCACTTGGGAGATTGTTGCTGTTCCATTGGGGAGTGTACAGATATTGAAACATAGCTATCAAACATGGTTCCATTTTGGTTTACATTATGGTTTATACTTCAGACTGTACAATTTTCTAAATTTTTAGTTACATTATGGTTTACCTTATGATTTACCTTTTAGCCTATAGACTTTTATACATTTTTGGTGAAATTTAATATGTCCTATATCCATCATTGCACAATATTGTGGAACACTTCCATAGTCCCCCAGTTACCCTGCTTCTATCAATTCTATTCCTCTCTCCCACTCCCCTCAGGGCCCAAAGTGACAATGAAGCTTCATTGCTTGAAGACCAGATTTATAGATACTTGCAACAATGTTGAGGGCTTGACATACTAGACTGTCCTCCCCCATTGGGAGCCACCAATTCTCTCAAGAGACACAATTACCTCTGTTTTAGAATATCAGGCCTCCCCAGGATATGGGTACAGCTTCCCACTCATTGTATGGGTCTCCACCCAATGATATAATACACTATGACGAGATGAGCACTCACACACTCCTTAGAAGCCTGCCTCTATACCAGATGGCCCCCATTAAGCACCTTAAACAGGTAATCCTTCTTTATTATATTTTCTAAAGTATTTTCTCAACATTTTAGTTTCAACCACACACCTGACAATCTCCCATGTTCAACTGTTCCTCCCAACCTTCCCCCCAATTCCTTGGGCCATTTTACCCATCCTCCCAACCCTAGCCCCTTCAAGCCTGCAAAGGCCCACCCAATAGTATCCCTATCAGCATACTTTTATATACCAGTGATATCACATAGCATCTCTAGCATAATAAAAGTAAAGTTAATAAGTCCAAATTTGAAATACAAAGAAAATAATTTATAAAAGTAAATAAATTCCAGGTGATACTAGATAGACATTAGAAGGTTGAGAAGGTAAAGCATGTACTTCATCATTGCTAAATGACACATTATTGTACTATGTACTGAGTCATGCCTTGAATGGGTAGCAAATATGAGTAGGTAAGGAAAGTAGAAAATGAGTGTACAGTGTTGTAACCAAAGGATTAGTCCTTCCTTCCCTCCTTCCCTTCCATCCATCCATCCATCCATCCACCCAACTTTTAGCAACTATGTAGCAGTAGTACAAATAACTCAAATGGAAATATGGGGTTGTATCAAATACTGATATTAAAAAAAATTGTTCACTCAGAGAGGGAAGAAAATTACCAGTTTCATTAACACAGCATTTGGATTTTAGTTCTTACTTCATACATATTTTAAAGGTATAAAGTAATGATAAAGTAGGTCCCTTATTTGAGATTAAATATGTCTTACAATTGTCCTCTTCTTTTAAAGGCTAGTCTGTAATTTTTTTTTCTGAAGTGCCTCAGAAAGCTAATTTTCTGATCTAAAAATTTGTAGCTAAAGGTGAATAACTTCAGATAGTACCTGGCATGAAAAGTAAATTGTAAAAATGTTCTGGTTAGAAATTTTTTAAATTACTTTCAGACAAAGCCTTTTATAACCAGCCTTTCCCACAGGATTTAAAAAACACTTATTAAAATTTGAGAAAAATGTATCCAGTAATAAAATTTCTACAACCACCTACACTTCTATAAATTACATTATTCAAAGAGGATTCAACCAATGTTTTGAAAAGATTTCTACTTATATTCAAATAATTTTGCATGTAAGTGTTTATTTTTCTACCCTTAGAGGTCATCTCCTTTAGCTCCAAAACAAATGTCACTTGAATCAGCTATTTGAAAAGAGATTTCTAATACATGATTAATTGTATGCTAATGACAGACCACTATATTATGATAAAATTTAACAGAATAAGTTAAAAATTTGTCTCACAACTGTATTCTAATTTACAGAATGCAGCATTATTAATGGCCCAATGCTAAAAAATAGTTACAGGAAGTAGTGTTATCTTTTAATTATATCATATGGGTAATTATCTCTAAACAACTAAAAAACTTGTTTACATCCAGCTTTAGAATTTGCAATGCATGTTCACTCACATCATCATATTTAATACTTATCAATCAGATGGGTAGGATAACAAGGAGAAATGTCTGTATATAGGAGATGACATCTTTTTTTCCTACTAAGCCAGGATATGTCCCAACCTCTAAAAAAGGAATGCATAAAAGTGAATAAAACCAATTAGAACAATGACATAGAAGGGGAGGAGAAACTGAAGAAGCAAGGGAATTAAAGATTCCTATGCTAATTACAAGCAATACTGATGATCAGATAGCAAGGAAAGAGACTACAAAAATTAAGTACAAGAACCAGCAAGATGGTGGCAGAGTAAGGAGCTCCTAGAGTCAGCTCCTGCTACGGGGCAGTTAGCAAACACCCAGAGCTCTCTGGAGCTAGCTGAAGCACCTGTTTGGGGGCTCCAGGAGGCCAGAAGAGCATCCTGCAACGTCCTTGAAGGAGTAGAAGGAAGAAATGCCCGTCTGCAGAGAAGACTCATAAGTAGAGTGCTCCATGCCACGGAGGCCTGTGCCCATCCTGCACTAGAGGCAAGAGGCACAAGCTGCCTCGGGAGCTGTTCTGCTGCTGGAATTGAAAGCTCCACTTCCCCAAAACAGGGGAGGAAGAGACAGTTGGGCACCAATTTCAGCTATAATGAGGAAATTCAGTGGGCTACAGTGTGATCCGAAGAACAGCTAAGGTTTGAGCCTGTCCAGGTTAGAACGAGGCTGGGAGCTACCATCTTAACTCCGCAACTGGCATGAGGGGAAGCGGGGCAGACTGAAAATCCCAGTGCTGGTGGGGACTAGTTTCTTCCCATCCAGATCATATTGCAGCTCTAGCCTATGCCCCAGTGCCACTTACAGCAGGAAGGAAGCTGTGGTGACCTGCGCCAGCCTCTTCGGGAAATTACCAGCCAAGAGGCAGAGGTCGGTGATTATCCTGCTCTGGCAGCACGAGCTGCCCCAGGAGCTGTTGTGTGACAGGAATTGGAAGCTCTATTTCCCAGAAACAGGGAGGAGGAGACAGTTGGCTGCCAATTCTGGCTACAGATTGGGAGACTTAGCTGGCTAAGAGATAACCCTGGGAATGGCTGGGGTGAGAACCAGCCCAAGTCAGAAAGAGGCCAGGAGCCACCATTCTGACTCTGCCCCTAGCCTGAGGGGAAGCTAGGCTGACTGAATCTCTCAGTGTCGGCAGGAACCAGTTTCTTTCATGCAGATCAGCCTGCAGCCCTAGCCTAGGCTTCAGCCCTGCCTCTGGCAGGGAGGAGGCTGAGGAACCTTGCACTAGCCTATATAGATAACTGCAGGTAACTTTGGCTGGCATTGACTGAAAATCAGAACTCTACCAGGGCAACTGTGGTCATCTTGGACACGCACTGCATATATTGTTGCCCACACCTGCAGCTCCATCCCACCCCAGGCAGGGGAGAAAGGGATGTGAAGCTTCATCAATCTCTCTGGGCAACTACAGTCTAGGCCTGCACCTGGATTATTCCACATAGCTGTGACGTTGTCCCTACCCATGGCAAAGGAGAAAGTTGGAAGAAGCATCATTGGTCCCTGGCGCAATGAGGGCAGATTGAGCCTCCACAGCTTGCAGCACCAACTACATGCTTGGCTCCCACTGTGCAACCAGCAAGGGAGAAACGATAGGAAGCCCTAAAGAGAAAAACTGCACCTAGAATAAATATTCTAGTAACCCAGATGTGAAGACATCAACAAAAAATTACAATCCACACCAAGATACAGGAAGCTATGGCCCAGTTAAAGGAACAAGATAAGTTTTCAGACAGCACAAAGGAGTTAAGACACTAATTATAGATGTTCAAACAAATCTCCTTAATAAATTCAATGAGATGGCTAAAGAGATTAAGGATATTAAGAAGACACTGGACGAGCACAAAGAAGAATTTGAAAGCATACATAGAAAAATAGCAGATCTTATGGGAATGAAGGGGGCAATAAATGAAATTTAAAAAACATTGGAATCATATAATAGCAGATTTGAGGAGGCAGAAGAAAGGATTGGTGAGTTTAAAGAAATGGCCTCTGAAAGTGAATATACAAAAGAACAGATGAAGAAAAGAATGTACAAAATTGAACAAGGTCTCAGGGAACTAAATGACAGCAAAAGGCATGCAAACATACGTATCATCGGTGTCCCAGAAGAAGAAAAGAAGCGAAAAGGGAGAGAAGGAATATTTGAAGAAATAATGGTGGAAAATTTCCCAATCCTATTGAAGGACATAAATATCCCTGTCCAAGAAGCAAAACATATTCCCATCTGAAAAAATCCAGAAGACCAACTCCAAGACCCATATTCATTAGAATGTCAAAGGCCAAAGACAAACAGAGAATTCTGAGAGCAGCAAGAGAAAATCAATGCATAACATATAGGGAATATCCAATAAGATTAAGTGCTGATTTTGCACCAGAAACCATGGAGGCAAGAAGACAGGGGTCTGATATATTTAAGATACTACAAGAGAAAACTTCCAGCCAAGAATTTTTATCCAGCAAGACTGTCTTTCAAAAATGAGGATGAGGGAAACGGACTTTGGCCCAGTGGTTAGGGTGTCCATCTACCATATGGGAGGTCCGCGGTTCAAACCCCGGGCCTCCTTGACCCGTGTGGAGCTGGCCATGCACAGTGCTGATGCGCGCAAGGAGTGCCGTGCCACGCAAGGGTGTCCCCCGCGTGGGGGAGCCCCCACGCGCAAGGAGTGTGCCCGTGAGGAAAGCCGCCCAGCATGAAAAGAAAGTGCAGCCCGCCCAGGAATGGCACCACCCACACTTCCTGTGCCGCTGACGACAACAGAAGCGGACAAAGAAACAAAAAAGCAGACAAAGAAACAAGACGCAGCAAATAGACACCAAGAACAGACAACCAGGGGAGGGGGGGAAATTAAATAAATAAATAAATCTTTAAAAAAAAAAATGAAAAAAAAAAATGAGGATGAAATTAGAATATTCATAGATAAACAGAAACTGAGAGAACTTCTAAGCAAGAGACAAGAATTTCAGGAAATACTAAAGGGTGTGCTAGAGCCTGAAAAGACAGGAGAGAGAGGCCTGGAAGAGAGTCTAGAAATGAAGATTATATCAATAAAAGTAACCAAAAGTGTCACAAGAGTGGGGAAAATAATATATGACAGATAAAACTCAAATAGGAGTAAACTTAACCAATGATGTAGCACTTGTATTCAGAAAACTGAAACTCAATGTTAAAATTAAAAAAAGCCCTAAATAACTGGAAGAACATTCTGTGCTCATGGATTGGAAGACTAAATATCATTAAAATGTAAGTTCTACTCAAATTGATACACAGATTTGATGCAATCCTAATAAAAATTCCACCAGCATTAAAGAAAAAATTGAAAACATAATCAATAAATTTATTTGGACGGGTAAGGAGTCCTGAATAGCCAGAAACCTCATAAAAAGGAAAAGTGAACCCTCATCTCCAGACTTTAAATCATAATACCTACCTGTAGTGGTAAAAAGAGCATGGTACTGGCATAAAGACAGACACAAAAGATCAATGGAACCACATTTATGGTTCAGAAACAGACTCTCACAGGTATGGTCAATTGATTTTTGACTAGCCTGTCAAACTCACACAGCTTGGGCAGAACAATCCATTCAACAAATGGTGCTGAAAGAATTGGACATTCATAGATGAGGGAAGAAAGGAGAACTCCTATCTCATATCTTATCCAAAAATTAACTCCAAATGGATCAAAAAACTAAAAATAAAAGCAGGAACCATAAAACTTCTAGAAGAAATTATTGGAAAATATCTTCAAAAGCCGGTGGTAGGTGGTGGATTCCTAAAGGAGATAGAAGGACTGAGTGGACTACTGATGTTTAATGTATTTAGAAGTTTTAATTCGCTTTATTGTAAAATTATGGAAATGTATAGAGTGGATGGTAACACACAGGGAGTAACAGCTAGTTTATAAATGGGGATGTGCTTGAAAATGGTAGTCTAGGTATGTAAATGCCAATTGACAGAACGGTTGACAATAATCTAGGAACTGGATAGCACAGTAAACCAAAAGGTGAGTGAGAACTGTGGTTGATGGTACAGATGCAAGAGTGTCCTTTGTTAACTAGAACAAATGTTTATCACTACTGTAGGGTATTGGGAATGTGGAGAAATATGAGAAAAATCCAGCTGGAGTGACCTATGAACTGTGGTTAGTAGTAATAATATAATATTCTTGCATCTATGCAAAACATGTACTATGTTGATACTGAGGCCGTATGGAAAAAGTGAGCCAAATGTATACTATGGACATGACAATAATCAGATATATTATTTTATCTGTAGCAAATGACACACCACATTGTGGTGTGTTGATGGAGGGGTGTAGTTTGGGAATTCTGCACATCTGCATGATTGTTTTATAAGTTTACAACTTCTGTGATAAAAAAATATATTTAAAAAATAGTAAGTGTGGGTTGGGAGAAAAACACACCAAATGTAAGGTAAGAACTATGATTAGTAGTAAGATTTTGACAGTGTTCTTTCATAGTTTGCAACAAACGTCTAACGATAATACAAGGTGCTGGTGGAGGGTTGATGTATGGGACCCCTGTATCACATTATGCATGTTTGCTTTGTAAGTTCACAACTTTTACTATACAGTTAATTGTTTATGTATGTGCATATATAAATAATATAAAGATAATAATCGATTGGTTAGGGGAAAAATACTTTGTTTAGTAGTAATATTTTGACAATGTTCTTTAATCATTAGTTAAAAAGGTTTAAAAACAATGCAAGTTATTGGTGGTAGGGTGAGATGTTATATATGTTTGCTTGATGTTATATGTTTGTTTTTTAAGTTCACAACAATTATACATTTATTGTTTATGTATATTTGTGTATGAGTGATATATTTCAATTTTAAAAAAAAGTTAAAAAAATTTAACTACAAAATACAAAAAGCACAGCAGCCTTGAGTCACTTAAGTATCAGGGTAATTAGCCCAACTATGGTTCAGCTGCACCCATGACATCTCTGTGTTATTACAGAACAATATAATAATGGTAAGGCTGTCAGATTTGATAAATAAAAATATGGGACACCCAGGTGAATTTCAGTTTTAGGTAAATGAAGAAAAATATTTTAGTATCCTATATTTTATCTGGCAACCGTAAATAATGGTGTACAAGAAGGTGATACTAAGTCATCAAGAAAACTTCAAACCATGGCCAGTATGTATTCAAAAAGTGTGTTATAAATACAATATTAGAAAATGTCCCAGTGATAGCATTTAAGATTAAATAAAAGTTTTTTTTAAAAAGTAAATGAAACAGGATATATCAACAAAAATAAACAACAAAAATGGCAAATTCATGCAACAACAATATTTATTAGTGCCTGCTGTGTTTTCTCAACATAGTTCAAGTATGAGAACAAGTATTGGAGGTCATGGCAGCTTATAAGGCTTTATAAATGGAAAGACTAGGAAAGGGGAGAAATGGGAAGACTAGAGAAAAGAAATCAAGTTAGGAAATTATGAAGCTGAGATGAGGCATAGCCTACAAAGAAACATGCAAAGACAATTCTTAGTATCAAAATTAGATTAGTGATTAACTGCTAAATGAGTAAGAATGAAAAGACAGTGCTTCTTCTGTATTCTCAAGGTATATACCTTTGTAGCAGTTACCATGTATTGGTGGTTTGCCTGTCAGTCTCTCCTGTTACAGAAAGAACTCCTAGAGACCAGAGCAGCAACTTGCAGAGTTCTACCCAGTTAATTGGCCTCAATAAATGATTACTCAGTTGATCTGAACTGAAAAACTCATTTGGCACAAGAGAGTTCCATACACCTCCCCTGAAGCCTGTCTTTTTAATACCATAATACTTTCCCTCATATCACTGTCTCAGTCAGGCTTTGGTTTCCTTGTCTGCAAAATGAGGAAGTTGAAAAAGATTCATTTTCCAGGTAAAGTACTATGATAAATAGGCATTCTGGTTATGCAGTATAAAGCAGATTACATGTCTTATAATTCTGGGTTGTCAATAAAGACTTCTGGGTCCTTGAGTACTTTAAAACGTTAGGCAAATATGCAAATTACTGTTCTTTGGCATTATTTTTCCCTCAGTGTGTGCTTTATTTCCTAATTTCCTAATTGGTTAGTACCATATTAATAAGAAATATCTCACAAGTTTCCCATTATACTATAATTGCACCCTAGCAGATAAATGCATTTTTTGAATAATCAAACAATATTATTTCATTGAACTAGTTGCTTATGCACACTTCATTCATGAGTCATTTTGGGGTCATCTTGGCCAGAAATATGTCTCATCTATGAACTTAATCTTATGACTCTTCTCATTTATCATTTATCATTGCATTATAATTAAATATAGATGTCTTTTTCCCACCCAAGTGGAAGGTAGGAACTATCTTTGAACAATAATGAGGCCCAGGAGAATGCTATGGACCTAACAGGTGCTTGATAAATAATTGCCAAGTAAATTACGACGATGATTTTTATTAATGGAAAGGAAGTTAACAATACACGATGGAAGCAAGAGTGGGTGAAAATTGCAATATGGTAATGAAAGTGCCTTGGCCATGCTACACTAGATAAATATATTCTTTTAAAAATCCACTTTTGTGAACTCCACCCATCATGACAATGCCCCATGAACACGTAAACACAGTTATATGCCTTATAGGTATGCCCCAGGTTAACCTCCTCCCATGCATCCCCCATCACTGACACCCCGCACCAATGATCCTCCCCTGCTACAGTAGTAACCCTTCTGTGATCTCAAACTTCTTCAAAAATGAAGCCAACCAAATAACAAAATACAAATAATAAGAAAATGAAAACATTGTAATGACAGATACAGGTGATTATCTTGTCATAACTTACAAAATTGTCCAGGAGAGAGTGTAAGCCACAATGTAAACTATAATCGACGCTATGGCAATGCTCTAAAACATGTTCATCAATTGTAAAAAATGTTCCACACTAATGAAGGATGTTGTTAATGTGGGAAAATGTGCGAGGGGTAGGGAGCAGAGCATATAGGAATCCCCTATATTTTTTATGTAATATAAGTATCTTAAAAAAAAAGTATATTAAAAAAAATCCACCTGGAGTTGTCTTAATTTTCTTATATCAGCCTTTTTGTTATTAATAGCGTGTACAAAGAAGTTGGCTCTTGGTGTTGAAAATATTGAAGGTGCCCATTAAAAACAGGATTCTAACCTGCATCAGATGAAGTTTTTGAAATCAAGCACAATTCTGGGAATCTTTTCCAAGATACATAAAAGCTTATGAAAAACAGATAAAGGGCTCTCTTACCATATGAGAAGAGCTCCATAAGTTAGGGCATGGCTAATGATGTAACAAACTGAAACAAGTTCCTGTTTTTCACTACAATAATTTTAACAATCTATGGCAAAGAAATCACACCACTCACCATAACCTGAATTTATTTAAAGACAATGTTTATATGTAAAAAATAACCCCACATAATTAAAGAGCAATGTTTAGTATTATCATTCTAAGTTGTTAAAGATAAGAAAAAGGAAAAAGAGGGTAATGTTAATGGAATCCATAGGCTACTGATGAGGCAGTTTATCACATGTAGCTGTAATGAAAGATAAATAATACAGGCAATTGACACTTCATGAAAGGATACAAGTGTCAGTATATACGTACCAGTTTTACTGTAGGCCATTATCAGCAAGAAAATGAAAGTGCAATGTCTAAAAAGTTTATAGCCTTCTATGAAGGCCTCCTCTTGTCAGATATTGATTTAGGTATTCAGACAACTTCACCAGTATTAAACAAATTGAGTGTTTGTGAACTTAAGAGGACATGTTCTATTTCTCCTAGCAAAAGTTGGCTAACTTAATGTTCCTTATTTAAATTTAAGGAATGACAAGAACAAAATGATATCTTACACAATTATTTTCTTCTTAAATAGAGGGCAATCCAGAGTGAATGTTTCATACTCTCCACCTTCTCCACAAACATGGACTCCATACTTCTCAGAAAGCTGGAAATAGGGAAAAAGAAAAAAAAAAAACAAGGAACCTAAAATTAGACAGCAAAAATGCTCACTTAATTTATATTGTTTTGTCTTGGAAAATATTCATGAAGAAAATTTTAATTCCACAATAGATTGCAAACTGCAGGAAAATCACTTTATATTTAATTTTAAAAATGTGTATAAAGTCATTTAAAAAATGTTACCATAAGGCACAGAATTTTTAATAATCCCAAGACCCTCATAAAAAGCTGTAAGGACCAGCATTTCTGCATGTAATGAGAAAATTTAAACATTACTGTAAATTTTGGGAATGACACTAGCTTTAGATTCAAAGGGAGGCTAAGGAGGAAAGATAGTCATTATGAAGCAAATGAGAATATCCGTAGTCAAATTGTGGCCCCTTCCCCTCCCTTTTTTGACCTATTTTTGAAGGGGAAAAATACTTCATGTTTTGAGAGTTTCTTGGGGACTCAGAGAAAGTACTCCAAGGTTTCTCCTGTAAGGAAAAAAGAAGTCACAGATATGGTTATTAAGTAAGAGGTTATTACTATTAGGAATGTTTGCAAGGGTATTGAGAACTAATGAAGTTCCAAAGCAGCAGACATGACCTAGTAAGGTCTAACTCTAAGAAAGTTTGGGAAATGACATGTAAAGTTGTCTAAATAAACCTTAAATTAAAAAATAAACAAGTGGGGAGCAGATGTAGCTCAGTGGTTGAGCACCTGCTTCCTATGTATGAGGTCCTGGGTTCAATCTCTTGTACCTTCTCAAAAAAAAGAAAAACAAGTAAGCAAACAAAACTTTATGATTTGCATTCAATATAAGCAATATTATTCAAATAATCTTGATACTGAAAGTAAATAATCTCTTATTTGGCTGTTAAATGGTTGTAATTTGTGCTGGGGAGAATTTTCACTGGCTGTGGCAGGTGCGAATCCTTCTGCACATGTGCTGAGGCTTTATCATTATGATTCCATCTCTTCATTCTAAATTTCATAGCTTTCCCTGCTTATAGCTTCTTCCAGGCCGAAGTCTTCTTAGCCCAAAGGATGAGTGATTCCTTTGATGTTCTGTTACTTCCAGTCCTGGGACTATAACATAAGTCTTCGGTTTTTACCTACACATTCATGCATTTACTTATTTGGTTATTTTTGTAGTTGTGCTACTATTCTGAATCCATTACATTTCAATTATTGACTATGTGCCCTTAGGAATTTCAAGCATGGATCTATAAGAATTCTATTTCTCTTTCCAAGGATCAGGAATAATGTGAATGACACGAAAGTAGGTTCCATTTAAAGCTAAACAGCTAGAAAAGTGAGCGTAAAAAAAACGGGTGGCATTTTCTGTAAGAGTTCATAAGAGCAAGGTAGGTAAATTTTCACAATGTTGGGTCATGAAGTAGAAAGTCAACAAGGCAGAATTGTGGAAGTTGGTCCTTAAGGGAACAGAAATAAGGATGAAATCACCATATTAATATCTTCATTGCAATAAAAATGGAGGACAATTAACAGGATATGGATTTCAGGGGTGCTTCCTTTATCTGCCAAATAGCACCTGATCCATTCTACTCTCTGCTGATCTCCCACTTTCTCGTCTTCTCATTCCAACAACTTTCTGTCAAATGACCCTCCTAATCTCACCTTTACGGCCAGTCTCTTTATATACTGGGTATACTTTATCAATTATTAGTTTTTTTGTATTAAGAAAATAATGTTTTCTTGAAGCTTTGAACAATTTTAGTAATCCACCACCAAAGAGTAACAATACATTTTATTAAAGTTGGCATGGCTGTTATCTTACTATTGAAGTAGTTCTATTAGTCCCTAGTAAAAATAATGGATGTTGATATGTTAAATGAACATATTACCATCACAAAAAGACTAATATATTCAAGAGGGGATTCACTGCAAATTGGATGTACAACTCAGTGATATTTTCAGTTCACATAAATATTTCCACAATATTAATTTATTTAATTAGTTCTTCAACAAATATTTATTGAACAATGATTAATAGTAGGCCCTGGTAGATGATGAAGATCCAAAAGTATAAGATAATGTCTCTGGTCTCTTGAAACTTACCAAATATACTATATTCTATATTTCAACACCACAAAATGATGAAAAATAATGTTACCTTTATAAATGAATATGCACATTACTTTTTCCTTCTATTACTGATTTGCCAGCATGGGACACAGATTCCAAATCAAGAAGCCTGGATAAAGAATTCAATAGTTTCAATGGCTGAGGAACCAAGAAATCTGACTATGAAACCTTAGAATGTTTTTTGCAACCCTGCTAAACTCTACTAGATTCAAGCCGTGATGTACATTAACACTTGGAGACAAATCCATCTTTATCAGCTGTTAGTCACTCCCAGCCTTTTGATGTCCTGAGAAAACTCACTCTAAATGAAGCTTATTCTAGACTTTTGCTAGCTATTTCCTTTAATGAATCTTCTGACCTAGCAACCTATTAAAAATCAAAATGCTTTTAGCACAAAAGCATGATGCATGCAAGTGATAGAATAGGCCAGTTTAGATAAGTGAAGAATTCACATGTGCACATTTCAGAGACATATTTATGATACAGAACCTTGAATTTACTTATCTAAAACCAGTAGGTGTAACTAATATCTACATTGTTTGCAGAAAGCAGTGACTTTATTCCCAACAAGTCTCAGGTCTGTCTCTTGTTTCAACTCCAACTTGGCATTACTGTATGGTAGCACTAATCACTACAAAAATAGTTTTTGGAGTCCTCCCTGGTAAATCTTTCAGGTGTAGTTATATATCATGAGATCCCAAGTTTCTAAATTTCTTAGACCCTCTCAAGGTGCCTTTCTAAGAGCATCTAGCACATGGTACTCAATGACTGACTAGATATCATCCCCATGGTCCTGAAACCCTTGTATGATCCCAAAAAAGGGTCTAACTGGCATATACTGAGAGGTCTTACATGAATCAGGAACAAAAGCCATTCCTAAACAGAATTACAAAGTGAAAGAGAGAAGAAGGTACCGGCTTTTTCGTTACCTTCAGAAATAGGATAAAAATGGGGGATGGTAGGAAGCAGGAAAAAATAATTAGTAATCTCCTCTCCCACCCACAAATCCTCTAATTTTGGAGCTCTAAACTCTGAATAAAATTCACATCTGATAGTCAAAGTTTTCAAATATCATTGGCCACTGATTCAGTGATGTCACCTTTTCTCATGTTTTTAACCACTTGGGGAACTTTATAATAAAAAAAGATTCAGATATGGCCACTGGGTAAAATTAACAAACTTGCAATTTTGTTTGTAACTTGCTCAATTAAGAAATATGTTGCTGTTTTCTAACAGTTGATTTATTTTAAATAAAACAATAAGATCATTTTTTTAAACTTAATTCCATAATATAATGTGCACTGTATAAAAGCATGTTCATAGCTTCATATATATCTAAATTGTACTATGTTCTCTTTTAGATGAAATTTTTAGAGAAGGTCAACATTGGCTTGCTGTCTATCACTAAGCTTTTAAAAAAAACATTTGAATTGATGTGGCTAACTCGGATTATTCCATGGCTTATAAGAATGTCTTGAAGTCTGAGCATTTTAAAAGTATATTCCTAATAAATGAAAAAAATTCTTTTACATAAATGTATTTTTTTCTGGCACCCTTATTTTTGTAAGTAAATATTCATATTCATAACTCCATTTGAATGCTACAATAATTATTGAACTGAAAATGTTAAGGACTGCATGATTTCCCAGTTTAATTTTTTATTCCTTTAAAATTCTATGAGAATTTATTAGGTAAAGAATTTCCAACTTTTAAATTAGCTTCTTTTATTTGTAAGTCATCCTACAATTGAAAAAGAAAAGCCAAAACAAAACACATTTCTTTGCTTCCCACCCTGATCCAGAAAAACCATGAGGTTTATAAACACCAAAAGAATATCATTTTATAAATGGCATGTTTGATATATAAGATAATTTCGTGCTGTATATATTCATTCATAGCATGTATTCAAGAAAAATTTATTGAATATCTACTATAAATTGAGTATTAATTTAGGAGCTGGGAATAATGGGAGCAGGCAGATGGTTTCTGTCTCAAAACAGTTTATAGTGTGGCGGTACAAACAGAAACTTAAACAAGCAGTTACAATAATGGGTAGTAATTGCTTTGGTTGGATATATGGAGTGCTGGGGGAGTGAAAAGCAGGGGACATAATTAGAAGGAACCCAAAAGGCTTCTCAAAGTAAGTAAACTTCTCTGAGATATGAAAAATGAATAAGAGCTACCCAGGAAAGGGTGGACAGAAAGAGTAGGTAAGAGAAAGAGTGTTCCAGGTGGAACAGAATGTGTTAAGCCCAGAGAACACAATGGTTACTAGAAACCGAAATAAGTTCAGCATGGCTAGAACATAACTGGATGGGTAATAGTGGGAGATGAAGCTGAAAAACTGGACAGAGTATAGATCTTATAGATGGGGCTTCATAAACTACACTAAGAAATTAAGATATCATTGTCAGGTCAATGAGAACCCATGAATGGTCTTTAAGCAGAAAACTGACCTGACTGCATTTGTATATTAGAAACAACATTCTCCCTGCAAAATGAAGTATGGACTTAAGGAACAAATCCTTAAAAACAAAATGCAGGAAGAACTGAGAGATTGATAAAGGAGGAGCTGAAGGTTTGCTGAGCTTAGAAGGTAGCAGTGGAATAGAGAGAGAAGGCAGATATTTTAAGAGATTTTTAGGAGGTGGAAATTAATGATTAATGGAATAGAGGAGTGAAGGAAGTTAAAAGAAACTGTAGTTTTCTGCATTGTGAAACTTCATAGATGGGAGTTCTATTTACACATATAGATATCTCAGTATAAATAGCAGTGCTGGGAGAATCCAATGGCCTTAACTTTTTCAAACTCTTTATGGCATGGATACCACTGAAGCCTCAAATCTTTGTGATTATCTTCTTTAGGCATCCATGTTACTATATTTTCTAAGATATATTTATATTTCTCTGATTCCTTTCCTTCCTGTTGCTCTAACTATAAATATCCCTCATAGTTCTTGCCATAATGTTCTCTCTCAATTTATTCCCTCTCATAATTCACGTATTCCATGGTATCGTTCATCACCTTCGTGCTATTCTGCTGTTGCTAATATTATCACTAGTAATTAAAGACTACTTGCTTTATGCCTTAAGGTTAAGAAAACAATAGGGAAAATGAATGTGGCTCAAGCAATTTGGCTCCTGTCTACCATATGGGAGGTCCAGGGTTCAATTCCTGGGGCCTCCTGGTGAACGCAAGCTGGCCCGAGGGGAGAGCTAGCCCAAGAGGCAAGCTGGCCCGAGCGGCAAGGTAGCCCAGGCGGATAGCTGGCCTGAGCAGAGAGCTGATCCACGCAGGAGTGCTGGCCCACACAGGAGGGCTGGCTTTAGCAGAGAGCTGGCACAGCAATATGACGAAGCAACAAAAAGAGACAAAGAGGAGAAACAATAAGAGACAGCAGACCAGGGAGCTGAGGTAGTGCAAGAACAGGACCCGTTTTCAGTGCTGCCTAAAGAGAAGACAAGCAGACACAGAAGAACACACACCGAATGGACACAAAGAGCAGATAGAGAGCACAAAAACAATGGGGGGTGGTTATAGATAAATAAATCTTTTAAAAAAAGGGAGATGTGGATCAAGTAGTTGAGCTCCTGCTTCCCACATGGGAAGGTCCTGGGTTTGGTCTCTGGTGCCTCCTAAAAACAATAGGGCAAATAAATGAAAAAAACAACTCAGTGGAGCTGATGTGGTTCAGTGGTTGAGTGCCAGCTTCCCACATATGAAGTCCCGGGTTCAATCTCTGGCCCCAGTACCATTAAAAAAAGAAAAAGAGGAGGGGAGGGAAGGGGAGGGGAGGATTACCTTATTTAATTTAATTCTCAAAATGGCTTTTAAGAATTAAAAAGACTTGATCTTAAATTCTAGTACTGCCTCTTCCCAGCTATATGATTTTGGAAAAGTTATCACCCTCTCAGTGATTCCTCATTTGTAAAATATAAACATCTATGGTACCAAAACCATAGGTTTGATGGGTGATGAAATAAAATTACGCACATAAAGCACTTAGCATATAGTACTTACTAAGCATTTAATAAATATATTCTTAACAATAAGAGGAGGTAAAATACATTATTTCAGTGGGACAAAATGAAAGCAGCACTGCAAAACCAGTTAAAAGCATTGGCTTTGAAGACAGTCCTCAGTTAAAATTCTGACTCTGTCACTTTCTCGCAGTGTGATCTTAGATTATGTAAACTTTCTAAGTCTCAGATTATTGATCTGTAAAATAGAGATGACAACAGAGCTCTCCTAGGAGTGCTCTTTTTTAGGAATAAAATCATAAAAGATAAATGCCTAATGTACTGTCTGGCACATAACATATATACTCAATAAAATGACTGCCAACTTTATTTTTTCTCTTCTCCAGGGGTGAAAACTAGGTCGATTTGCAAAGGTTATGGAGCTAAGAACTAAACCTAATCAGGATTTAAAGTCACTTGTCCTGACTCTTTCTACAATTCACTGATAAATAGCAAACCTTGGTCTTTAGCCTGAACATCTCAGTTGTGTTCCAATCCCATAATTTAAAAACATATGGCTTTGGTTAATATGCTATAATCTGAAATTCAGTATGTTTAAGACGAAGTTTATCATGTTCTTTCTCAACCCTGTTTTCTTCCGCAGAAATATGTGCTTCCAGTTTCCCCAGTCTATGTATGACAAATCTTTTGATTCTTTCTTCTCCCAACTTCTGGCAATTTTGTGCCAATTCCTTTTTCACTCTTCCATTAAAATTCTTTTATTTTTCCTCCAATTTTGTTCCATCTGTCAGCAACTTCAAACTCTAAGCTCTCATACCCGTTTCTTATAATAGCATTTTAGGGTCTTTTTCATTTTCAATTTCTTCTATTCTCGATCTATGAATACTGCTGCCAGACTAAATTTCCTGAGATATCTTTTAATATTATATATCTCTGCTGGTGAACTTTCAATATCTTGTTATTTCTTACTCCAAGTCATCTGGCCCATCTCTTAAGGTCCTTCATGTTTGGGCCGCCTTCCCACCCCACCTGTTTCCTACTAGTCAACCAACACTAGCCCTTCCTTTCTTTTAGACCAAGCTCCTCATTATTCCTGTATGTCTTCTTGCCAAAGAATCTTGATTCAGTTTGATCCACTTTGTTGCCACTGTCCATGTAAATTTCACCTATTCTTCAAACCAGTTGTAGTGCTAAGCTTACCATGTTATTGTACTTAGCTATTCCGAGTCATGTAGCCATCGTCCATTTTTTAGTCCCAACTGAATTTATAATAAGTACCAGTTTGCCTTATCTGATGAAATTATTAGGGTTCTTTTTTTCTCACTTGCTAGACTTTAAATTCCATGAAAAATGCCAAAATTTTGACTGATTGTACATCCCTTATAGCTATTAGCATAAAACTAGGTACATAAAAGTACTTAACATCCTTATTATTCAATTCTATTAGTACCGCATGCCACCAGCAACTAAGAGCTCATCTATGATATACATTCGATGTGAAGAACTTCTTCAAGTTCAAATAGTAGAAAAGTCACTAACTCTGGAGGACTTTCTTCTTTTCAAATACAACCATCAGTGAACAGTATTGCCAAGTCAAACTCCCTAAAGCACATCTTGAAGAATTTCACTTCCTTCCTTTAAAGTCTTCAGTTACTCTTCAATATCTAGGTAATTAAATCCTCACTTTTTCAGTATTTAAAGCCTTTCACTATATGTCTTCAATTTCTTTTATCACCTACAATTTCCAGTGTGCAAATAACACTCCAATCAAAGGAGACTAACCTCCAAAAATATCCTGTTTTTCCTGTCTCAAGAGTTGGTATAAACTGTTTTCTTCACCTGTAACAATACAGCCAGCCAAAAATCCTATCTATTTTTGAGGGCCAATGTGGCTGTCCAATATACCCATGAATTCTTATAATAACATAATTTTAAAATCTGAAACCTTATGGTATATATTTTGTACTTTCTTAGAGCACATTTTAATACACCTTATAATTTATATTCATAGTAGCCATTGAACAGCTCTACCATAAAGTTCCACATATCCTTCCAACTGAAAAAGTTCAAAATTCAAAATCTCTTGTCAAAGATGTTCTGCTTCCTCTTAACTTCTAAAGTCAGTTAAAGGTATTTGCTTCCATAAAATTGGAGCTGCAGGGAATATGTCTTATAAATCTGCCTCTTTCACCCACAACATCAAACCAGTTTTGGTGACTATAAATAGTGCTTCTTCCAAATCCAGAGGGATGACATATTAACTCACATAGGAAAGAGATAGGGAAATGTAACTACCAAGACCTGGACTTAATCTTTTAAAAAGAAGGTTGTAATTAGGAAAAGAAGCCTGCATTTTTATATAGGTGTCCTTCTTGGGTTACAAATGAATACATTCCATAATAATCTTTAAACTTGAAATCTGCGTCATACTTATCCTGGTGTAGCTCTTACAGCACCTAGCAAAAGGTGTGCTCATTAAATATACAGTCGGTACATAATTGCTTACACCTTTGACTAAATGCTAGAACTCAGATTCTCAATTCTTTGTGATTTGGCCCAGAAAAAGCAAAAAAATCTTTATATTCTCAAAGTTTTTTATATTATGGTTTAGTCTTCCATGCGGCAGATAACTTTTACTTAGATAATTTTAAGAAATCTCATGATTAAAGAGTAATTGCATGGGAAGTGGATGTGGCTCAAGTGATTGGGCTCCCATCTACCATATGGAAGATCCAGCGTTTGATTCCTGGGGTCTCCCAGTGAAGCGCTGGCCTGCATGCTGAGCTGGCCCAAGTGGAGAGCTGGTTCATGTGGAATGCTGGCCTGTGTGGCGAGTTGGCCCTGAGCAGAGTGTTAGCCCATGTAGTGCTGGCCCACAAGGCAAGCTGGCCCAAGCAGAGAGCTGGTGTAGCAAGATGATGCAACAAAAAGAGATATAGAGGAGAGACAATAAGAGATACAACAGACCAGGGAGCTGAGGTGGCAGGAGAGATTGAGCACCTCTCTCCCATTCTGGAAGGTACCAGGATCAGTTCCTAAAGACAAGCAGACACAGAAGAATGCATAGGTAATGGACACAGACAGCAGACAACGAGGTAAGGGGAGGAGAAATAAAAAATCTTTAAAAAAAAAGAGTAATTGCATGATGGATTGAATCTGTGCATCTATTGTAACTCGCTTCTAAAATCCTACTAAAAGTTGTTTCATAAAAGGCTTAACCCCACAAAGATGGAGAACACATCAACTTATTTAGCAGAACCACAAATTCTAAGCCCTAAGTCAAAAGTGGGGAACTCTTGAGGATCAGCCTGATTTTCACAGTAGACTAACAAAAAGGGTACCAACTATCTCTAAAGTGAGCAGGAAAGGAAAAGGCCATTAAAATAAGAATTAATTGCCAGTTTGCTTAACAAACAGATCCCTGGAGCCCTTCCCTCTGGGCTGAAAACTGCCTCTCTTCCAATCCCTGGTAGATCACTGGAGGTTTATTCTCTGCAGAAATTGAAACAGAGGGACTGGCCTGGGAGAAACTAGACAAGCTGAGGGCAGAGAGAAAGTATAATAAAAATGTATCTATGTACTTAAGACCCTGAGATCTCGAGTCATTTTCTCCTCTCAACTCAAGGAGAAAAAAGTTGCAGCTTGCCTTCACTTTTAAGATAGGAGACTAGAGAATCCTTTTCTATGGAATCTAACTAGCTTGGAGTGACTAGCCTAGTTATATTTCTCTATAGTGAAACTCACAGTCAAAAGACCCCATCATCACACTTAGTGATGACAATAAAATTTTTATACCCCCCACAAACTCTTAAATATGAACAAAATACCAAAGATTACCAGAATTCTGAGGAACATCTATAAAAGGAAAGACAGAGACCAAAGCAAACAATGGAGAGAAAACAGATCACATAGGGGAGAAGAAAATTGTGACAAACAAAAGCTTTCAATATTGTCAGAGAGATAAGATAATATATTGCAGTAAGAACAAAGTGGTATAGATTATTTTTAAAGAATTCCAAGAGCAAAATATGAGCTTTTAGAAATTAAAAGATGATATGGAGGGAAGCGGACTTGGCCCAGTGGTTAGGGCATACGTCTACCACATGGGAGGTCCACGGTTCAAACCCTGGGCCTCCTTGGCCCGTGTGGAGCTGGCCCACGTGCAGTGCTGATGCACGCAAGGAGTGCCGTGTCACGCAGGGGTGTCCCCCGTGTAGGGGAGCCCCATGCGCAAGGAGTGTGCTCTGTAAGGAGAGCCGCCCAACACAAAAGAAAGTGCAGCCTGCCCAGGAATGGCACTGCACACACGGAGAGCTGACACAACAAGATGAAGCAACAAAAAAACACACGGATTCCCGTGACGCTGACAACAACAGAAGTGGACAAAGAAGAACATGCAGCTAATAGACACACAGAACAGACAACGGGGGGGGGGGGGGGGGGGGCGGAGAGAAATAAATCTTTAAAAAAAAAAAGATGATATGGAAAAACTCAATAGAAAGGTTAGAAGGTAAAATTGGGGAATTCTCCTAGAAGGAGCAAAAAGTAATTAGATAAAAATCAGTTAAAAAAATTAAATATCAAGGAGCAGGAAGTTATATATATATATATCAATCAATGTATTCATTTGTCACTCAAGATGGACACTTATTTTTATACACATATATATACACACATACATCAAATAAGAATTTCAAAAAGAGAAAACAGAGGGGGAAGAAATCATCAATGAAATAGTTCAAGAAAATTTCCAAGAACAGAAATTCTGGAACTGGAAAGTCTACCTATCCCAGCACAACAGATGAAATACATACACCTCCCAAGCCACATCATATAAGATTTTTCAATTCTATGGATGATAGAAAGAAATATCTACACAATTCCAGAGAGGTCAGACAGAGATAGAGACACAGACAGAAAGGTCTCATATGGTCAGGACTCAGAATGTCTTTGAACCTCTCAACAGCATACCAAGCCTGAAGGCAGTGAAGCAATATTGTCAAAATTCAGGAGAAAAATTATATCAAAAATAGATTTATATAACTTGTTACTGAGCCAATCAAATGTTAAAAATGAATACATTTTCAGATATACTCAGTCTCAAAATATTTACCTCCTAGGAACCCTTTCTTATAAAATCTCTGGAGAATGTGCTTCACAAAAATTAGAGTAAAAAAAGAAAAAGGAAGATATTGTATTCAGGAAACAAGGGCTAAAACACAGAAGAAAGGTAAAGGGAAACCCAGGAATAAAGGGAAATGCCAGCATGACAACCTTGTAAAAAGCACTGAGGGAATCTGGTCCAGATTAGTGCAAATGGGAAGGCCCTGGGAAAGACTTCTTCAGGTGAAAGGTAGTGGCCAAATACTTACTATGTCTGAACATGTGGATAAGAGTTCAGATAACTGGCAATAAGTGTAGGATTGAATTAGTGATAAATACATAGAATAGTAAAAAAATAAAGGAAACACAATAATCATTAACTCAAAGGAAGACATGAAAAGTGAACAGGAAAGGAAATGTTTATTACCAGAGGATATTGCCTGACAGAGTTGAGTACTGGGTTTTCACAGTTGTAATGTAAACAATGACTATTAATCCAACCTGAATTGAATTATAACTAAATGGGAAGATGGAGGGAGGGAAAAATGTACAGATACGTGATGGCAGCAAAAGGAGAAATGACAGTAAAAATCACATATTTTAGAGTGGAAGTCAGGAAATAATGTTAAAATTGCAGAGGAAATCATGAAGTAGTAATGCAAACTATGTTATTTAGAGACATGAAAGTAAATATCAAAATGATCAACTATAAGAGATGAAGGTGAGATAATAAAATGAGAGGAGAGAAAGACTCAAAACGTTTTTAAAACAAAGTTTGTAGATCCATTTGACAATGTGAGTTTTTTTTTTCTATTTTTAAAAAATGGTACATTCAAAAAATATAAGAAGTCCCCACATACCCCCCACCCCTCTCACCCTACTCCTCCCACATCATCAACCTCTTTCATCATCATGGGACATTCATTGCATTTTGGTGAATACATTTTGGAGCACTGCTGTACCACATGTACCACTGTAGCTTACACTCTGTTCGTGCAATACCACCCAGGACAACTCCAAGTCCTGAAAATACCCCCATATCATATCTCTTCTTCCCTCTCCCTACCCTCAGCAGCTACCGTGGCCACTTTCTCCACATTGATGCTACAATTTCTTCCATTATTAATCACAATAGTTCCATACTAGAATATCAGTAAATCCACTCTAATCCATACTCTATTCCTCCATCCTATGGACCCTGGGATGGTTATGTCGACTTGAGCAAACATTTTTAAAAAATCACAACAAATAAGAATATTTTTAGTAAACATTTAAAGATTGGTTCTAAACCTTTAAAAGTTGATGTGACTTGTATTAAAAATTATCTCCTTTTTTGATCAATGAGAAAATAATCTTAGGGGGTGAAACAAAACACAAAAAAAATTAATTTAGAATCCATTGTTCACCTATCAGATGATAATTCTTTAAAGCTGCAAAAGTTTAAGATGCAATGGCAAAAATTATTCCATTATTAATTTCGAGAAACAAATGCTCAAGCCTTAACATTGTTGTATTCTTTACCCAGAAATTACATTCCTAGGAATTTACCTTAAGAAAATAATAATTAGAAAATTACATGAAGATTTATTAGAAAGGATGATAATCATAACATTTATAATAATTTATCAACAATTACATTATTTATAATAATTTAGCATAATCAAAATTTCCAAGTGGTAACTGTTTAAATATGTCATGATACATCCATATATAGAATATTAATATGATGGATTCTTCACAGCCATTAATTAATGCATTCTCAAGGTATATTACATTATATGGAAAAGTGAAAATGTCATAATGGTAAAAGAAAAAAGACGAAAAAACTGCATACCTGAACCTAATTATTTAAATAAAACATGTACAACTAACAGATTCATCTATGTGAATTTTTATAAAAGCAGAATCCCAGGTAATAAACCACTAGAAAATACAGTAATTGTTAGCAGTTTGCAGACTGGGGCAGAAGAATTATTGTTTTCATTTGCCTCCCTATACTTTATTGTAGCTTCCCAATTTTCTATAATTGGAAGGTGTTTTATTTTCCTGTTTGTTAAAAAATTCCAAGTTATCTCCATTCCTTATCCACATTTTTCTCCCACCACAGGCAACCATTCTAAAGTATTTAATATGTACCTTTTATCTGTTTATATCCTTGCAAATGTATTATCATTTTGTGTACCTGTATTTTTCATTTTAAATAAATATATTTTGTTCACTCAGCATTCTAGCTCCTATTACGAACATTGAAAATTTTTTCTAACTGCAGATTTGTACTTTATGATGTAAACCCACCACATTTTCACTATCAGCTCTCCCAGGGATGAATGTCCATATTGCCTCTAAAAATCTCACCACCATTAAAAATAACCCTGCAAAGAATATTCTCACTAATGTCCCCTTATGGACTGACAGGAGAATTGCTACACCAAAGAGGAAAGGGATATTTAATCTTGGTATTCCAGGATGGCTTTCCAGAATAGATGTACTAGGCTGCATTTTGAAAGAGATCTACAAACCCACACCTTTCAATAACTGGGATTATCCAGTTTTCTAATTTTTGCCAAACAAACTGATACAAAATATCTTGCTATTGCTTCAATTTGTATTTCTTTAATTGTTAGTCACTTTGAGCATCTCTTCATATCCATTAGATTTTGAGACATTCTCTTTTCTACCTAGTGGTTCTCAGTCATACCCATTTTTCTGCTAGGATTCTCTTCTGTCTAGTGGTTCTCTACATGTGCCAATTTTTCTGTTAGGATTACTATCTTAAATTTTGATATTTGCCAATTAAAATAAGCCCTTGACAGCTTTAGACATTAGTGGCATTATACCATCTAGTCAGTTTTTAATATTTTTAAAGCAGAGAAGTTTCAGAATTTAAAACAATAATGGAAAACATATTAATAAATCAGCTAAATTGATTTATTGCAATCAAGAAGTCAGGAGTGGGGTGAGGGGGGTCAGGGGTATATGGGGACCTCATCTTTTTTTAATGTAACATTAAAAAAACAAATAAAGACAAAAGAAAAAAAAAAGAAGTCACATCCAAACCTTGAAGAAAGTTAAATAAGAGGTGGCTCAGGGGCTCTGAGTGGAGTGGGTTTTAGGTAGATTTCCTCTACCTAAACCCACCCCCCCACATTTCTATACATTCATGGGTTGTCTGCCTTTTCCCCTTCTTTTGGATTCCTTGACATTGATGACAGTTATGTCAATAGCTGGAAAATGGATATGTAGTTGATTTTTTATCTCATTTAACAGGCTAATCACATTATTCATAAAGAATAGGACATATAATGATGTAGATGATACATTTCTAGGTAATAAGTAACAAATAAAAATAATCAAAACCCCCAAATGCAGAAAGAAGGCAAAGTTTGAGAGATGACTCATTCTGCTTTTACAGACACACACACATGCAAATATAATTTAATATTAGAATCACTGTGCTCTCAGACAGTTGGTTTAGGCTCCTCTATGAGTATATGTAAAAATGAAAGGAAGACAGAAGAGAGTCAAAAACTTGAGGGAAGTAGACTTGGTCCAATGGATAGGGCATCTGCCTACCACATGGGAGGTCCGCGGTTCAAACCCCAGGCCTCCCTGACTCGTGTGGAGCTGGCCCATGCATGGCGCTGTTGCGTACAAGGAGTGCCCTGCCATGCAGGGGTGTCCCCTGCATAGGGGAGCCCCACGTGCAAGGAGTGTGCCCCATAAGGAGAGCTGCCCAGCATGAAAGAAAGTGCAGCCTGCCCAAGAATGGTGCCGCAAACACGAAGGGCTGACACAGCAAGATAACACAACACAAAGAAACACAGATTCCTGGTGCTGCTGATAAGGATAGAAGCAGTCACAGAAGAACACAGAGTGAATGGACATAGAGGGCTGACAACTTGGGGCGGGGGGGGAACAAAAAATAAATCTTTAAAAAAACAAAAAAACCCTTGAGTAGTCTGAATTAAAATCTGGGTTGTGTCAGTTAAATTTTTTGTCAATAAAGTGAGGAACAAATGCTAAATATGTAGTAGACTATGTAGAAGCCAAAGAAAAAGACCTTCAGATTGCTTTGCATAATTTTCTATAACTATCAGGAAAAAGAGTATCTTATTTTAAATACACTATTATTCATTAATATTCTTCCCTCCCACTTAGGATAATTTTCTTTTTTTCTTTTTTTAACCATCTTGAGAAACTACTTATCAAAATTAGCAAAGGTAACCAAAGAAAGGTCCTACAAATAAAATTTCTTTAAACATTGCTTCTGTCCTATTCTTTCTCTTCTATTCCTGTGACTCCAGTTATGTATATAAAAAATATACTTCTATCCCTTTTGTCTCTTTCATCCTTTTTTCTATCTTCCATCCTTTTCTCTTGTGCTTTGGTTTGGATATTTACTATTATACTGTCTTCCAACTCAGTAATTGTCTATCCAGCTTTATGTAATCTTTCCTGATAAACCCATCTATTGTGTTAATAATTTCAGGTATTGTATTATTCAGTTCTAGAATTTCTGTTTTATCCTTTTTTATAGATTCCAATTCTTCCTCAAATATTCCATCTTCTCATTCAATTTATGGACATATTAGCCATAATTATTTTAAAGTCTGTGTTTGATAATTCAACTATCTGGATATCCTCCGGGCCTGTTTCTATTGTCCATTTTCCTCTTAGTTATCAGTTATTTCATCAGGTCTCCTGATATGTCTGTTTTGATTGCTTGCTGAAAATCATGTATATAATATTTTACAAATAACTGCAAGCTCTGGATCAGTTATATTTCTAGAGAAAGAAATTGATTTTGTTTTTAGCAGGCAGAAGCAACTGATCAGATCACTTTAATTCAGTTTAGACTTGAACTGATTTAAAGCTGGATATTAGTATTTCCAAAGGGTGGACAATTTCTGGTTTACACTTACTCCTAACGTATAGCCCATTCAAAAGTTCCAACTGAAAACTTGTAGAGACAACCAGGTCTGCTCCTCTTTGGTGGCCCTGATCTCTAAATTTTGTCTCTCCAACTCTGTGAAAGTGCTGAAATCCATGCTAAGCCTCTCAGGCAGAGTTTTCCCTCAGCTTCTTAGAATCTTTTAGTCATTGTTGAAAAAAAAGACAACTTGATAAAACAATAAAAATTAAAAAAAAAAAAAAAAGGACTTGGATCTTTATATATGAAGGAGTAGAAGAAATCAATTACTACAATTCACTTTTCTGGCATGGACAACTGAGTAGACAACGGACCCCTTCACTGCTAGGAAATATTAAAAGTGACATAGATAAGTTAGGAAAGAAATGATCAGTTCTGCTCAGTTGAAGTTAAAGTGCTGGGGGACATTTAAGAGAGGATATCCAGTTGGTAAATGGATACACATGTCTGGAGCCCAGAAAAATAATGGAAGAACAGATTTAATTGTCATCAAAATAAAATTGGTAGTTAGTCATGGAGAGGATTAAGATCACCCTAAGAGAAATGCTGTAGATGGACCCACAGTATTTAAGGGGTAGCATGTATATGGAAAGCCCAAAAAGGAAGCTTAGAAATAGCATTCACAAAGCTTCAGGAGTTTTAGCATACTTCAGAGAATCTAGAAAGATAGAGTCTGAAACGTAATTTTGGTACAGAGAAAATAATTGATATACTTGACTACTGTGTCAGAATTATCTGGTTTTGGTTTACAGGTCGGATTCCTGGACCTTCTGAATTGAAATCTCTTGGGACGGGAAACGAGAATAGGCATTTTTAACAATGTACCAGTGAATTGCTTCCCCAGGTAAGAAAACAACTATAGCAGATTGCAAACTCCTCAAGAATAAGGTTTTTATTTATTTAATTCATCATGAAAACCAACTGCTCATCACAGTATCTGTTATACAGCAGACCTTCAATAAACATTTACTAAATAAATTTAAGCCCAGATGAATGCATGGATAGATGAAAAACTTAATGAAAGAACTGAAGAACTAACATGTTTGCCAAAATTCTGACAAGATTACCAAAGCTTACATTCTAGTGCAGAGGAGATGGGGGACAAATAAAACACAGAGAAACAGATTTTTAAAAATAAGATAACTTGGAGAGATCTGCTTTAGCTAGGGTAGAGAGCTTCTCTGAGGTAACAATTGAGCCGTCACTTAAATGATAAGACATTAACTATGTGAGGATGTGTGGAAAATACATCTCAGGCAACGGAAAGCCTTAAGAAGAAAAAGGGTGAATAAAGTATACTTAAGCAATAAAGAGAGGAGTGTGGTGATTGCTCAGTGAGTTAGAGACTGATAAAAGATGAGTCTGAAAGATCTCTATGGGAAGTTTCCACCCACATTGTTTATGATGGCAATGCAACTGATCACAGAGACTATCGGATACTTTAGGGGTATAGTACTTTTTAGCACACAATGTCCATTTTAATGAAAGTGTCAGTAAACTTTAGGTATAGCTTACTATCTCTTGTGTTTGGGTCAACAGGCTAGTCATAATTTTCATAACTAATTCAAAACATATATTCATATCTATCATAATTTTTTTCATAAAATTATTATCATGAAGGTATGTGGTCTTTTTCCTAAAATAAAATTGATTTTATTATCAGCATATCATGGCACTATTTTTTCCTCCTTGATATGCCTATATTTTGAGAACAAATATAAATTCTTACCTCTAAGAGATAAGGCTCCATTTGATCCAGGGTTTTTCCGAGATGCTTATCTGGATCTAAACCTGCCAAGAAAGGTTACATTTTTTCAGTTAACTATCAGATTGGAAGTTTAGAGACACAGTCCCCTTCCCTTGTTCTTTCTTCACCTAGCAAAACAGTGGGTGCCTATTTTTAATTGCTTTGATCCTAAATAAAATTTACTTTGTTAAAATTTGTAGAATTTGCTTTCTTATTCCCCTTGGGTACCTTTTTTTTTTGCTCCTCCTTTTCATTTCAATTGCACTATGTCAACTACCTTTGTGAGCAAATGTAAACAGAATGGAAAAAATAAGTATCGAGCCAAAGATACGTGATTTAAATCCTTGGTTTTTTTTTTCATAGATTTATTTTTTATTTCTCTTCTCTCCCCCCCCCCAGTTGTCTGCTCTCTGTGTCCATTTGCTGTTTGTTCTTCTGTGACCGTTTCTATCCCTATCAGTGGCACTCAGAAGCTGTGTTTCTTTTTGTTGCATCATCTTGTTGTGTCAGCTCTCCGTGTGTGTGGCGTCATTCTTGGGCAGGCTGCGCTTTCTTTGGTGCTGGGCAGCTCTCTTTATGGGGCTCACTCCTTGAGTGTGGGGCTCCCCTACCTGGGGGACTGCAGGGCACTCCTTGTGTGCTTCAGCACTGTGCATGGGCCAGCTCCCCACAGGTCAAGGAGGCCCGGGATTTGAACTGTGGACCTCCCATGTGGTAGGTGGACGCCCTATCCATTGGGCCAAGTCCGCTTCCCTAGTCAGTGGTTTTTAAGTTACTGTTGTTGATGATGTAACAATAAAGAGACACAGATTCCTGTGCCACTGACAACAACAGAAGCAGACAAAGAACACATAGCAAATGGATATAGAGAACAGACAACTGGGGGGCGGGGAGGAAGGGGAGAGAAATAAATAAAATAAATTTTTAAAAAAAATCTTTAAAAAAAAGTTACTATTGTTATTTACACCCCAACCACAGTGTTAATTTTGTGATCTATCCTATTGTATCCAAACTTTCTACTTATGGTAGAAAATAGAAGAGCAGTAGGTTGTTCACTTAAGAACAGTACATGGAGACAAATAATTTTATTATAAAATAAATGACATTTCATTTGAATGACCACTTGAGCAAAAATGCACTGTCCAAGTAAAAAAACAGAGTATTCTGAAAAACTACTCTCGTGGCAACAGTATGTACATTACCTCTGATAAAGATATTCAACTGACAGAATAATAGAGTTTATGCAGGTGATGATGTCCAGGTGGACAAGACTCTTTCTGCATACCAAAATTTAACTCACCGGGAAAAAAAAAAAGCACATACCACAGGTTGGCTTTGAAATGAATGAATTCATTTTAGCTATTTATGCTGATACACATGTATTGGCTTAGCTTCATTTAAATAAGTTATTTTTATTTATTATTGGTTTAAATCATTCAGTTTATTTATTTTTTAGAGATTTATTTATTTATTTATCCCCCCCCCCCCGGGTTGTCTCTTCTCTGTGTCTATTCGCTGCATCTTCTTCTTTGTCCACTTCTGTTGTTATCAGCAGCATGGGAATCTGTGTTTCTTTTTGTTGCATCATCTTGTGTCAGCTCTCTGTGTGTGTAGTGCCATTCCTGGGCAGGCTGAACTTTCTTTCATGTTGGGTGGCTCTCCTGACGGAGCACACTCCTTGCACGTGGGATTCCCCTACGCGGGGGACACCCCTGCATGACACAGCACTCCTTGCGTGCATCAGCACTGCGAGTGGGCCAGCTCCACACAGGTCAAGGAGGCCCAGGGTTTGAACCGTGGACCCCCCATGTGGTAGACGGACGCCCTAACCACTGGGCCAAGTCTGCTTCCCCGTACAGTTTATTAATGAAACAAATTGATTTATAGTTTTCTATTTCCGGTAACATACCCAGTATGATAACAAGATATTTCTTATAACTGCATAGCAGAATAATAAAAAGAGAATCAGCAGGGATTCAGAATTCTACTACCAGTATTAAAGTAAATTAAACCCAAGGCAAAACAACTCAGACTAGTAATGCTAGGCAGAATGAGTCAGCTCCCTTCAAGGCAATCTTACTCTCATGGTGTATTCACTAAAATTAGAATTTCAAATGAATAGGTAACCACATCAATGAACTGTTCTTTTACTTTGTCCATATAAACTTGATTACATTATTGTCCAATTGCTCTCCAAAGTAGATTTATTAATTTACACTTCCACAATCATGGAATTACAATTCCCATTTCAGGTTTAGTGAAAATAATTTAACGTCAGATTTTTAAATCTTTGACAATTTGATAGAAATATAATTATTTTGCACAATTGTTTTAATTTCCCATTCTCTGATTACTATCTGAGTATGCATTTTTTTCACATTTTACTTTCATTTATTCATATTTCATTTTATTCATATGATTTTTCATTTCTATGAATTTTTTATTAATATAATTTTCCCATTTTCAATGTTGAATTTGGGGTTTTATTTGATGATTCATGTTTTTGATATACTCTGAACACTAATCCTTTATGATTATGGGCATGGTAAATACCTTTCCTAACCAATGACTTGTCTTACACTCTTTTTATGAGGAGGAGTATCTTTTGATAAATAGTAGTAAAAACTATTGTTTTTTAAAATGCTTTTTCCCTTTCTATCTTAATAAACTCTTTCCTGTCCCAAGGTCATAGTGTTAGATTCCTATATTTTTTCAAAGTTTTAAAATTTTGCTATTAACATTTAGATCTTTAATTCATCTAGCAATTTACTTTCAGATATCATATATGGTTAATGTTACAATTTTATTTCTCATTGATGGATAACAAGGATTGTTAATAGAATCCTTTCCCTAATGATGTATATGCCACTTCTGCCAAATACAAAGTTTCCAGACATATGTAAGTCTGTGTAATGTCACCTGCAATTTACTTTAAAATACTTCAGCATAGCCAGTGTGATATACAAATGTCTGTTTTAATCTATACCCTAGAGATGGTTAGTTGGCAACTAAAGGACTTTCATTTTTATTTTAGATCAACAATAGAGTCTGCTAATTATTTTAATGCCTGTCAGAAATATTTTTCCCTTGTGAATTTTATTTATTTTAAAAACACATAAAGTACTTACCTTATGTAAGGCACATAACAATTCTCATAAAAATTCAATGAATAGGTACTATGTTGCCCCCATTAAAAAGATGAGGGGTAGCAGATGTAGCTCAAGCAATTGAGCACCTGCTTCCCACATGGAAGGTCCCGGGTCTGGTTCCCAGTGCCTCCTAAATAACAACAAAAACAAACAACAAGCAAAATAAACGACAAAAACAATTCAGGGGAACCAATGTGGCTCAGAGGTTGAGCACTGGCTTCCCACATACAAGGCCCTGGGTTCAATCCCTGACTCCTGGTACTGGGGAAAAAATATATATATATATAAAATATAAACAAGCAAATAAATAAATACGAGGAAATTGAGGCATGCAGAGGTTGAGTGACTATTCAAAGTCATCCACTAACAAGACAGTCTGGCTATGGGAGCTCATGCTTTCAATTACCATACAGTTCCTTCTCTTTATTCCCTCTATACCTCATTTACTAAGATTTTTCATTTTTGTCTTTGTTTTTACAACATGAACAGATGTTGAACTTTACAAATACTTGGTTCATATCTACTGAGATGTGTTTCCCAAATCTTCACTAATACTAGGTAATATTACTAAATTTAAAAATTTTGCCATTTTGATAGAGAAAACTAACATATACCTCATTGGCAATTTTCTTTGCACATCTTTAATTCTGTATGATAGAGATCAATTTTTTCCCCCAGAAATTTATGATCAGATTTGTAACTTTTTCCCTGGGAGCTGCCTATTCATATCCTCTGCCCATTTTTCTAATAGATTACTAATTCTTTATTATTAATATTGAAACACTTCTAAACCAAGAATATAAATCCTTTGTCTATCAAATGTGTCTTTTTCTAGGGTTTACATTTGCTTTATTAATTTGTTTAGGGCATCATATTTTATTTGTGAATGCTTTTTTATTATTGATAGATCTTGGCAGACATTTGGCAATCTGGGGACTGGCATCAAAGTGCCAGTTTTTTCTTTTTTTAATGTGTTTTCTCCCCTTTTCAATTTCATGAATTTTACTCTTTTACAATTTCCTTTCTTCTGCTTTCTTTGTGTTTACTCAAAATTATATATTTCTGGTGTCTTGAATCGAACACTTGATTCATCTACCTATTTCTTATTTTTTATATAGTAGGATTTTATGTACCAAATTAGCTGCTTGCTAGAAGATTTGAAAGGTGGCACTTTCACTGTCATTCAGTTTTCAATATTTTCCACTCTATATTGAGTTATTTAGGGCTATACTTGTTGGTTTCAAACATGCTGTTTGTTTTTACTTTTTTTTTTTTTTTTTTTAACAAAAAGCATAGTGGTCAAAGACCATGGTCTTCATAGTGACAATTCTTTGAAATTTGGTAAAGGTCCTTTGTGACCTAGCACTTGCCAAATTTTATAAATGCTCCATTTGTCCTTGAAATAAAAATGTGTTCTCTCTGTGTTGAATACAAGATTCTGCACCCTGAAATGCAAAATTACAATCATTCTTGTTAATTCTGCTGTTCAAATGTTCTATACACTTATTAATATTTGGTCCCTATGAACTATCAGTTCCTGATAAAGGGGTGGTAAATCTTTCATTATGATTTTGGTTTTGATAATTCTTAAAATTCTGTCAGTTTTGCTTTACATATTTGAGAGCTTCATTTTTATGTGTATACAAATCCATAGCTTTGAAAATTCTTGATGGGATTATTTCTTTTATTGAGAAGTGGTGATCATTTCATCTCTGCAAATAATTTTTATCTTAAACTTTGTCTTCTATGAACCTTGCAACATCAGCTTTATTTTGTTTAATATTTGTTTTATATTTTAATACATACTTTATGATACACTTTTCCATCATTTATTCTCAAATTTCCTCTGTGCTTTTGCTTTAGATGTCATTTGGAAACTGCATATAATTGGATTTTTGTTTTTACTTTATACAATCTTATAAATATAACTCTAAAGATTAAGTTTTATTAAATTTTTTACATTTATTCTGATTATTTATATGTCTGAACCTGTCTCTCATTCTTACTGTTGATTTTTGTTAGTCAGTTTTATACCTTTTTTCTATTTTTTTCTGCCTCATACCAGATTGAAAAGAATTTTTGTTTGTTTTACTACACTGATTTTGAATTTGTAGATTGAATTTTTACTCTTTCAGTATTCACCTGTAATTTTTAACATTCATTCAAAGTCATAATTTTTAAGTCTAAATTTATTAATATCTTTAGCCTCCTTCGACTAAGAGAAGTCAGCATGTTTTAACTAGTCAACAAACAGAAGTCCACTATTTCCTCTTTATTATTGTGCAAAACTTTAGTTCCATCATTTTTAGCAGGAAAAAATGAAATTATCAACATATTTCATAAAGTCTACATTCACCAATGTTTCTCATTCATTCCCTGGGAAAAAAATCTATTCCTTACTAAAATCCATTCTTTATTTTTCCATTTAAGATCTGTGAGTGGTAAATTCCTTCAATTTTTATGTCTGAAATGTCTTCAATACACTCTCATCAATGCAAAAGAGTTTAGCTGTAATGTATTACTTCTTTTGGCATTTGAAAATTATGTCATCTAAAAAAGATCTTCCGAGGTCCTATTCACAAATGAGCACACACTTTAATAACATCTTCAAAGATATTATTTATAATGGGTTCACAATGCATGTCTCATGATGATGGAGGAGAATGTTGCTATGGGGGGAGTAGTGGGGTGAGGGGGGTGTGGGGTATATGGGGACCTCATATTTTTTTTAATGTAATATTAAAAAAATGAATAAAGACAAAAAAAAGAAATGTCAAGCCAACAACAACAACAACAACAACAAAAATATATATATATATATATATAAAGAGGTTCACACCTATAGGAATGCAGATTAAGGCTTGAACCTGCCTTTCCTGGGGTCCATGATTTAAATTCAACAATTAGGGACCTCAGGATCACATGACATGCATTTCAGATTATTTTTATGAAATAGTTTCTTGGATAAGATCCAGAAAAAGAACTCAAGTTACTGTCCTTGAGAAAGCAATTCCAGAAATCACTGAGTGGTCAGAAACCACCCTGATTTCTGAGAAATCTTCTAAAGCAGCTGAGATTATAACATATGGATAATATTAGCCAGGGAAAACTGTTCATCATTCTCCAGAATGTATTCAGATACAAAACTTTCCTCAAGATATTTTTTAATGCTTAGAACATACCATAAATATTAAAGTATATGCAAATGAAAACTCTTCCTCATTTAGTTTTATAAATACAATGAATAAATGAATGAATGCATGAAGACTTAATTTTCTTATATTTCCACATTTTTTTTTTACAAGTTTCCCAATTTAGAAACGTTTGAGGATTGTATATATGGGTTTTATAATATATATTTTTATTTCTCTAAATGAAGCAAGACAATTAGACAAATAATTTTAAAACTAGCATCAAGAAAAATAGATGACTTTAACATGAAAAACACCGGACTTTCTTTAAAGTAAATGATTTGCACTAGAATTCTGACATTCAGGATCCTTTAAAATAAGAGAATGGAAGGTCATGGTCAGCTTAACATAAATAAAGTATAAATATTTGTCATTGGACACTTTTTTTAAGTTTTATGTTTAAAATGTTTAGAGAGAAACCTTTTTAAAAATGATGCATGTCTGAATGAAAACTAACAGTTATGATGGCATAAATAACTTCAGTTTATATACTTGTTTTATCAAGAAGAACCACTTATATTTCTAAGCACAACTAAAGAATGATGCAAATATACCAATACATTTGTTCGCAAAGGACTCTACTACATAGAACAATTTTAAAGTATGAGAATATTTAACAATACCTCAGTAATTTTTTAAATTTTTACTGAAGTATATCATTCATATATGAACACACATAAACAATAAGTGTATAGTAAAGATTGCGAACTTATAAAATAAACACACATAACATCACACAGGGGTCTCATACATCACCCATCCACCAACTCTTTGTATTGGTGTGAAACATTTGTTACAAACTATGCAAAGTATTGTCAAAATATTACTACCAACTAGATTCCTTATCTTACATTTGGTGTATTTTCCCCCCAAACTATACTATTTTTTTTTTTTACAGATATTGTGAACTTGCAAAACAACCATACAGATGTGTAGATTTCCCATACAACTCCACACCCTGGTGGAACATTTGTTACAGATTATGCGATAATATCATCAGACTATTACCACCAATCAAGGTCCATAGCATACATTTGGCACACTTTTTCCATATACCTCCATTATCAACACAGTATAGCTTGGCATTAATTCAAGAATATTATAGTACTGCTGTTAACCACAGTCTATAGATCACACCAATTGTAGTTTTCCCATGTTTCTCCATATTCCTATCACCCCCAATAGTGATGTACATCTGCTCTAGCTAATAGAAGGACTCTTGCATTTGTACCTGTAACCACAATTTTCAACCGCCTCTGGGTTCACTGTGTTATTCAGTCACTAGATTATTCTTTAGCTTTCTTTCTATTGAAATTTACTTCCCCAGACTACCTTTTTCATTCACAATCCCATTTATATACCAGTCATTATTCACTATAATGTGCTACTATCAACTCTATCCATCTCTGCACTTTTACAGATAAGTTAAGAAAACTTCTACTTTACACCAAAAGCACGAGCAACAAAAGAAAACATGGATAAATGGGACCTCCTCAAACTTAAACATTCCTGTGATTTGAAGACTTCATCAAGAAGGTGACAAGGTAGCCCAGTTGATGGGAGAAAATATTTGGAAACCACTTATCCAATAAGGGTTTGATTTCCATTCTATATAAAGAGATCATATAACTCAACAATAAAAGAGCAAGAAATCCAATTTAAAAATGGACAAAAGATTTAAATAGACATTTTTCTAAAGAGGAAATACAAATGGCCAAAAAGCATGTGAAAAATGTTCCATATCACTAGCTATTAGGGAAATGCAAATTAAAACAACAATGGGATATCATCTAACACCACACAGAATGGCCATTTTTTAAAAACGACAAAAATAAGTGCTGGAGAGGATGTGGAGAAATAGGAACACTCCTTCACTATTAGTAGGAGTGTAAAGTGATGCAGCCTCTGTGGAAGACAGTTTGGTGGTTCCTCAGGAAGCTAAATTATAGAACTGCCATATGATTCAGCAATTCCTCTACTAGGAATATATCCAGAAGAACTAAAAACTAGGACATGAACAGACATCTAGATGGAAACAGCCCAAGTGTCCATCCATCAATGAATGGTTAAACAAAATGTGGTATACACGTATGGTGGAATACTATGCTGCAATAAGAAGAAATGAAATTGGGACATATGTGATAACATGGATGAGTCTTGAAGACATTATTATACTAAGTGAAGTAAGCCAGACACAAAAGGACAAATATTGCATGGTCTCATTAATATGAACTAAATACAAAGAATAAAAACATAGAATTAAAAACTAGTGTATAGGCTATAAGGAGATAAGAGGAGGGTTGAGAGGAATTATGGATGATTAATATACCTCAGTAATTTTTAAATCCATCTTTTCAATTTTAAGTGGCAGCCATTTAACTGGAAAATGCAGCCAGTCCGTTATGCATACAATCTTCTCTGTTTTTAACTAAACCCTAGTATTTAGGCCCACACAATTTTAATATAATTTGAAAACCTCTCTCCTTATCTTTATAATGTCATCATTCCCATTTTATTTTATATTACACTACATTACATTAAAACTCTTTGAGGGACTGTGAACAAGCCTATGAAAAAGCCACAGTGACTCATGGGTTTTTTCAATTCAATTTAGTTTTATCCAAAAGCTCCAATTTATTCTAGTCCTTGAAAAAAATTATTGCTTTTTTAGCTCATTCAATTTACTTGTCTCTTTTCTAGTGAAGCTTGGGTCATGAATGGACATAAATTGCACTGTACCAAAATCCTAATAGTCAGTTCAACTTACCCCCTGTCAACTGTGGAATGTGAGTCTCAGTGGTATTCATCTCCCCTATGGAAACTTTTATATCATTGAGAGAGATGGTTGCATTTATTAATGTTGATATAAATATCAATATTAAGAAATATCAATGTTAATAAAGGGGATTATAATCCTTAGGATGCAAGCTAAGGTATATTTAGAGTACATTTAAACTCAAATACATGAATAAGTAACTTTCAGTTACTGAAAGATTTTCTCCTTCATGCAAAAAAAAAAAAAACCCCACAAAAATTACTGTAAAACGTAACACCTATTTAATCATGTCTTATAGAACTTTCTTGATGGAGGCTGGAGGATGAATAAACCCACAACAAGACCTAGGCCCTGGATCACTCCATGCAGAATTAAGAAATTAATTAGGAGGAAGACCCATAATTTGCAGAGCTGACATATATTTTACTTTACTTGCATGTATCAATGGGAAGCAATTACAATTCAATTAAAATATTCAATTTTATTACTTTACTGACTGACCTTGAAGTTAATGCCTGTTTTATTTAATTGCATCATCTATGAATAAATGTTAACCCTACAATGTTATGCCCCATTATTTTCAATGCAGTTTTCAACTTCTCAATTGAATTATATCAGCCAATTTATTATATACTGTCATGATAGCTGGTGGAGGTTTATTTCTTCATGAGGGCCCAATATACGATGAGAAAAGGATCATGAATGTTTGCTAGAGCTTTTTTTAAAGAGTCAAGTAAAATGAATTGTATTCTCGTTTCAACTTTTATAGTCTAGAATTTTACTATAAAATCAGTAGGTGAAATTAAAAATGGTCTAATCACTCTGAGAAGCAATTTCTACTTTGCCCACAATTCTTAATTCCATTGCAGACATAAACTGAGCACTCCATCTAGCTTCAAAAGTAAAAAACAAACAAACAAAAAAACAACAGCATCAACAACAAGAATCCTTGATAATCTCTCCTCATCTCTAGTAGACTCACTGGTCTCCAAAACTAGTAGATTCCATTTTAAAAACTGTAATGATTTCTTTGGTAAATGTAAATTTTATTTATTCCCAGACTCTAGTTGAACATGCCATTATTCTATAACTGAGCATCTTAGAAATAAATGACAAAATTTGAGTTATAAAGAACAACAGGTAAAAAGAAGGCTGATTTACATGATCTCTAAAGTAAAAATGAGTTCACATATTTGAAAGTGACTATCTGGAGATGGATCTCATTTCAAGTTCCAGATTTTCCATTTATACCATTAAACCACTAAATGCTTACGTATCTCAGATGATGTATTAGGACTTATCTCAACATGTAACTTTTTTTCTGGAATCTTTGAATTGGTATTTTAACTGAGTATAAATAACAAAGTAGACTCAGATACTTTATGGATTCACTTTTAAGATCTAGGGCACCCATGGAATGAATGACGAATAAATTATGTTAAATATAATTATGCAGTTCGTGATAGTCAATATCTGCTAGTGATTAGGGCAAACTTATTTTTTTAAAAGCCATGATACTTTTAAACCATAAAGAAAAAAACAAAGTAAAAAATATGGTGTATTAGTCAAGGTTCTCTAAGGAAACAGAATTAACAAGAGTTATCTGTCAACAGTATGCGATTATATGAGAATCTCTCATGCAGCCATGGGGATGCACAAGTCCAGGTTCCACAGGCAGGCAATGAAAGCCCAATGAAGGTTCTTGACGAGTTCTGGGAGATGTTGGCTGTCCAAAGATGAGCTGGGAAATTCTCTCTCAATACTGGAATCACTTCCCCTTTTAAGGCATTCAACTGATTGGGTTAAGTGTCACTTTTACTGATGGCAATCTCCCTGATTGATGTAATTATAACCAGCTATCTATGATTTACCACTGCAGTGAAGTCAATGGTGACTAAAGTCCATAAATGCCCTTGTATTACACTTAGCCCAGTACTTAATTGACCAAACAACTGGGCACAATTACCTGGATGAATTGACTCAATAGCCTAACCATCACATATGGGTAGAATGAAGAAAGTTTTTTTTTGAAGGGGGAATTGAAATACTTATTTTGAATCATCTTCTTAATCTTTAGTTTTAATTTTCAATATGGTGAGTACTAGAATCTGACAGAAGCTCTATATGAGTAGACAGTGTTTGAAGAGGTAAAAGTTCAGACTAAAAACAATCAAAGGTCAGATTCTATAGGGTCTCGTGTTTCATTTTATGAAATTTGTAACTGAAAGTAAGATCGCATAGAAGACAAATTTTAAGAATGATATGATCCAATCTGCCTTTGAGAAACATCACTCTTGCTACCAGCTAGCTCTTTGGAAGGGAATAAGATTGAAGGTAGGAACAGTAGAAGCTGCTATAGTCCAGGTGTGAGAGAGAACATATAAGGCAAGTGGTGAAAAGAAGAGAACAGATCTGAGAGTACCATATGCTAGACAGGACACATAGACTTGCTGATGAATTGGGTACGGGGAAAAAGGAAAGGGAAAAGGTGAAAAAGAGTCTAAGGTTTTTGGCTTTGGGTAAATAAAAAGATGGTGGCAACACTTCAAGGTACAGAATACTAGAACAGAAATTTGGCAACACTTCAAGGTACAGAATACTAGAACAGAAATTTGGGAAGGAAAATAAAGGGTGATTTTTGTTTTAGCATATGATTGAAGTTCTTATGAATTGCCCAAGAAGAGATATCTATTTGGCAGTTAGGTGTATAGGGTTAGAGCCCAGCAGAAAGGTTTGGGTTGGATAGATTAATACAGAAATAGAAGCCATGAGATGAAACCACTCAAGGAGAATATATAAAGTGGGAAGAAAAAATACAGGAAAGAGCCTTGAGAAATAGCAAACTTTGATGGACAATGCAGTCAAAATGAGCTGTCTAAAATGCAAATCTGATCTGGTCATTTCCTATTTTTAATTCTGTCAGTCAAACTTCTTGCAGGATGGTTAGGTGCACACAGGCATTGAATTAGCCAAAGGGGTGCTGATACATAGTACCAGAAATCTATTGGCTTTTATAAAGAGTATTTGAGGTAAAAGCTTAGTAACAAGGCCCTGAAGAGTGCTTTCTCACCTAAGTCAGCTGCCATGTGTTGAAGCAAGATAGGTTGGTGATCTCTGCAAGGGTTCATTCTTCCACTCTCTTAGCTACAGGTTGGTATAGGGCTTGTCTCTCTTTCTGGGGCCACAGGATCAAAGTTCTCTCCTCTGTCATCTATGGCACTCTCTCTTCCAGTGTATCTTCTTCTTGAGTGTCTGTTTCTATCAGCCCACTAAAGGGGCAGGAACTCAACCTTGAGTTATGCCCTTCTGACATGGTCGAATCAAAGCTAGTCTTTACATAACTTAATCAAAGACATCTCAGTTGAACCTACTGCAATCAAAGGATATCATGCTCAGAGGAACAGACCAGTTTACAAACATAATCTTTATCTTTTTGGGGGTTCATAAATATTCTCAAACTGCCACAGGCACCAAATTTTCTCCTTTTCATCCCCTTCCCATTCCAAACCCACCTGAAGAGATTACTGAAAAAAGGAAGAAGAAAATGTTAGGACTGAAAAGTGGGAAAAAATACTATTCACATGCTCAAAACTAATTTCTGTTTAAGTGAAGATGGAATCAAATTTAAAGGAAAGGCTGTCCTATAACTTTTTTCCACTGAAAGAATAACTTGCTAGAAAAAGAAGTACAGAAGACTCTGAGGGAATACTGATTACAGGTCATACCTAAGAACTATGAGAGAGCAGGAAGTAAGGGTGGGCTGTGAGGAAGCCCAGATACTTAACTTCAATCCCTTGATGCCACAGAGTTCTTATGCACCTACTCTGCCTCCCTTTCTCCATTTACTTTCTTCTTCCCCCACACTTCAATCCATTTCCAGCTTTCTGTTTTTCATTCTTAAATCTGCCTCATATCTGTGTTTTCATTTTCTTGGTTTGACTTTTTTCCATTACTTTGTTATAACTCTAGTTCTTGTTCATATAGTCATGTTCATCTATTCTTGCACACTTAACCTTTCCCGATTAGTACTTGCATCTGTATTTATCCAATATCTAGGTCAGTTTATTCTCAAGCTCAACTCCTTTTGGATAACACTGTTCCTTTGATACATTCTAGCCTTCAACACTTACTAGTGCGGACTACGGGTTTCTCACTCTTTTGGCTCTGTCCTAAATCTTATAGTTTTTGTGGAGGAGATAAGACACCTGCATATCTAAACTTGTTGACTTTGTATTGCAAGTTACAATAGCTCCCCTGGTTCTTCTCTGAGTTTATGTGGATCTTGATCTATGTTCACTTATACAAAGCTGACTTATATATATATATGTTTTTTATCACTAATTAATGTAACATATATATTTAATAAATATTTTTCCAATTACCTCATTATAGTGAATTTTATATATCTAAGAGGTTTTCTGCTTTCAACTTGTGTGAAAATTGGATGAAAGATTATATTTTCCCCTCACAGTTAATTTTATTTTACAAAAGCTATTCAATAACTTTGACTCTATTTTTCTTGAGGTGGCTTTCATAATACACAGATACTGATCATTATCAATGGGAAATTTATATTTAGTGGTTGGAAAGATCTAAAAACATGATTAAGACATCAATTAATAGTATAATATTACCAATTTGAAGAAGAATTCATCCGACAGGCCCTAAAAACTTCATACATAACACATCCTTGTTGCAAGCAGTTTTACTTTATTTTTTTTCAAGATTTATTTTATTTATTTATCTCCCCTTCTTCCCTCCCCCCCCCCCCCCCCCCCCCGTTGTCTGTTCTCTGTGTTTATTTTCTGCATCTTCTTTGTCTGCTTCTGTTGTCAGCGGCATGGGAATTTGTGCTTCTTTTTGTTGTGTCATCTTGTTGTGTCAGTTCTCCATGTGTACGGCACCATTCCTGGCCAGGCTGCACTTTCTTTCGTGCTGGGCAGCTCTCCTTATTGGGCGCACTCCTTGCGCGTGGGGCTCCCCTACGCAGGGGACACCCCTGCGTGGCACGGCACTCCTTGCACGCATCAGCACTGCGCATGGGCCAGCTCCACATGGGCCAAGGAGGCCCGGGGTTTGAACCGCGGACCTCCCATGTGGTAGACGGATGCCCTAACTACTGGGCCAAGTCCGCTGCCACAAGCAGTTTTAATATATATAAATTGGGCCCTTTGCTAAGATAGGAATGTCTCATTTTCAACCACACCAAATATAGACTATTAGTATTAAGGTGAAAACACAATATCTTTTTGGACAGGATAATTCTTAAATACTCTATTAAATAGACAAATGGAAACAGATTTGTGACTTGCCTTTTCAGAAAGAATTTTTAATTGTTACATATTATCAGGAAAAAGTTGTTTTAGTGTAACCTGCCTGACATAGCTATAAGCATTATTACAGAGAGCTAGCTTTTTTTAATAGCATGGGTGAAAATAGGATCCTATCTTATTTATTTGTGAATGTTACATTTTGTGCACTTTTTATTTTTAAAGATTAGAGGGAACTGGATCTGTTGATTGAGACGAAGGTAGAAAGAAAAGTTTAACAATGATAGTGTAGGACATATTTCTTGGAAGATAATATATATCTATGAAGTACTTTGGATGGACATTAGAATCTTAATTTATTAAAAAATTCAGAGAACATATCCATTCTAGCACCCAACAGATATGGGCCAAACATATTTTTAGGACAACATGACCTAATGAAGAAAAAATGTACCAGGAATAAAATGAACAGAAACAGCATTTATTTCCTCTGCTGTTAATAATGTATGACTCTTACTTACCAACTAAGCAAATGTCTACTCTATTAAGAGATGGGTGGCTATGTGACTGGTAAAACTGTATTTGAAATTTAAGGAATTATTTTAACATACATATCCATATTTTGATATTTAAACTTTGATTTTTTTCCCCTTAAATAGAAAATATTAACCAGGAAATATACAATATATTTTGGAAATTTAAAAAGTCTTAATTTTGAATGTTTCAATACTTGAGATACAAGTTTTAAAACTGTGTGCTAAAGTCCTTTGTATAAGGTAGAAATACATTGTAATCACAACTTACTATACTTGAAAATATATTAAATAACTTTTTTTAAATGAAAGAACCAAATGAACAAAGTTCAGGTGTAAAAAAAATGTTATGTTAGCTATAAAATATGAAAGAACAATGCAAATTGCTTTTAACCTTTACTGTTCAGCATTATTTTCTAGGAAAACTATTGCAATGAATGATTTTAATTATGTCCATTATTAGCCAAATGAATGACAGAAGAGCACAACGTGTAGAAGCAATAATTAATATGCCTTATCTTGGCTTATTTGGGGCAGTTATAAAAGAGAAAACAGATTATTGTAATACATAGGAATTATCACAGGTGACTACGCGTAGGAGTGCAACTCAGCAATTGGGAAAGTGACACAATTAAAGCTCATGTTCTAATTAGTATGGGCACATCTTACTGTTAACCCAAAGAGTGAGATTTTAAAACTGTATATCAAATTCTGAAAAGAAAACAGAAGGTGGTTAGCAAACCTAAAAGAGGCAAGTAAACAGTTTAAAAACCCTGCTTGAAAGACAGATAAGGACACTGGCTATGAGAGCTATATGCATTGTGCCATTATTTCAAAGGTCAAGATAGGCAAAAAAATCTGAGAATATCTTTTAAAAAAAACTGGAAACAATTTCATAGAGAATATCTTTAAAAAAACTGGAAACAATTTCATAGAGACATTTATGAACATGTTGAAAGTATCTACATCATCTTTTAACAACTATTTTTTTTTTCTGAATTAAATACCAAAATATATAGCCTTTGAAAAAAGAATTCTGAAAAATAAAAAAGACAAAAGGTAACACAGGGACTAAACAGGTAACATGGGGACTGAACAGCTAACATTAGTGGTCTAACTGCTGAGTTTTTCCTCTTTAGGCAATGAAGACAGCAAATAAGAAGATGAGAGGTAGCACAGAAGTTTAATTTAGTTTTATTTTGCATTGACCTCTGCTACACAGGATAGTGGGGAAACGACTATTCCAAGGGCACTTTCTGATGAAATCAATGGGACAGTGGCAGAGAGCAATCTCTTAGAAAGAAATAAGAGAGCAACTTGAGAAACTCCACAGCACTAAATCACCATGACCAGATGGTATTCAACTGAGAGTTCCTGAAGGAAATAAACTGTGAAATGGCTGAGCTACAGATGAGGGTATACAATGTATCCGGAAAACCAGCAACTGTTTCCAAATATTGCAAATTTGTAAATATGAAGGTTTTCTTCAGGAGAGAAAAAAAAAATCTAATTAAGATTCCTAGAATTACAGACCAGTGGTTCTCTTGGTGATAATGAAGAAACTGATAGAGTCTATTTAAGAACAGCTTCCTTCAACATCAGGATAAGGTTAACCTACAAAGGTCAAATCACCCACTGAGTCTATAAAGAGAACACTGTTTCTCTCCATCCTATTAAACTTATCTGGAAATGTCAATAAAATACTAGATAGAAGTAAACTGGTAAATGTAATTTATTTGGGAATTACATAAAGCTTTTAACAAGGTCACATGAGACTATTGGGGAAAATAAATAAGCACAGTCTTCGGGAGGAGAGGCCACAAGAGAAACTTTTGCCATTAATTGTAAAACCTGCTAAGTAATGAAAACAAAGTTTCAGGGACAATTCTCTTTTCTCTTAACACTGGATTACCTCTTCCAGAATAGATTACCTTGAAACATATATGTGTGTGGGGTGTGTGTGTATAAAAGAATTTTATTATGAAAAAGATGCAGAATAACAGTAGGTGAGATGTGCTCCAAAAACAATGGCAATTTAAGTATGTAACAGAATTTTTACCTATCAAATGGAATCTGAAAACCACAATTCAGTTTAAGTTTCTTATCACTGTGCTCTGTGTAAGCATCAGCATTTAATGAGAACTAACCAGTAATAAAGGAATAAGACTGATTTTTATATACTCAAATGAGGGCTGGCTCTTTCAAGGGGTCACCTTGGACAGTATATACTTATTCCAATATTATATATTTTCCCTTGATCAAGTCATTTCTAAAATTTTTCTCTATAGAATTGCCTTCACAGCATGTGGCATATTGTTCTGAATTTACCCAGTGGCAGTAAAATTTTCATTCTTTGAGAGTAGAGACAGAAACTGTTAGAGAAGGATGGATAGCGCCCCCACTCCTATCCCTACCCCCAGCAACTGTAGTAGACAGCTAACCTAATTCTACAACCTCCAATTACCACTCCAATTACTGAAGGAGCAGTATTGTACAGGAGAAGAGTAAGGGCCATGAAGTATAGACTTGAACAAATCCAGAGACAGAGAACGTAGCCTGCTAAGCCTGCCACCATTTGAGAGCTCTAAACACATTAGAAGGTTCTGATATGAAATCAAGGCCTACTTTGTTATATAACTTCCAGCTGCTCTTAGAATTGCTCTCTGATGCCTGGAAAGTACCAACAGTCTTTCAAATATCATGGATTGCTATCAAAACCCGTTCTGCTTGGCCCAGTAAACTGCTATCTTCTATTCAGGTTAAATATATAGCTCCTTTAAATAGTCCTCCTATGGCACTATTTCTCTTCCTTTCATTGTTCCATTGTTCAGAAAAACATGAAAATAAAATTCAAATTTTACATAATCATACTTTCTGGAGATATTTGTTAATACAATATCAGTTTTGTTTTCAGGGCCTTTTCTAGTAATATTTTTTGCATAGACTTGGAATTCAATTGTTTATCCTGCATTTTTCTTAAATTACTATAGCTATAACGTTCCAAAACAAAGGTGCCTAAAATAAAATACAACATTCCACATTAACTCTGTTAATGCCACTTCAGATTTCATTTGTGGCTTTGACAGCCACAGTGTGCCACTAACACATATTAACCTTACTGTCATAATATCCCTAGGACTTTTATCTTAAGTGCTAGTGTTTAGCTATATGTCCCTCATCCTATATTGTAAAGTTAGTTTTACAGACTGACACTTGGAACTCTTTATATTTACCCCTATTAAACTTTACTCTAATTCCAGTCAGTTAATATGAACCAGGATTCGGATTCTATCACTAAAAGTAAGAGTGATCCCCAAAATCTGTCACCTGCAAATTTAATCAGCATGCCTATCAAGTGCGTATTCAAATTGTTTGAAAGAGTGAAAAGGGTAGGCTAAAGAAAGAATTAATACATCAATAGAAACCCTCCTACAAATTGATGTTGACCTATAAAGTTCATATTAGGCTCACTTGTTTAACTAATTATGAATTAATTACTATTTTATCATATATTCCATTTTTAAAGCACAGTGTCACAAAGTCTAGTGTCTTTTTTTACACAAGAGATGTGATTCTGAAAATCCATAAGTAAATTAAATCGCATTTTAAATATCAACACACTGAATATTTAAATTAATTCTGTAATGAAAAAAAATCCTTCCCTTATATGAATAATATTTTGGTAATGCTATTTCATCATAACTGTATCTTGGTGTGTAGTTTTTATGAGTTAGGCAAAATCAAAAAAGTGACTGAACATGGTCTGTATCCTAAGAAACTGTGGACAGGAGTGCTAAATCTAGTTGGGGTGAGGGGAGGTAGAAGAAAGAGAGAGAAAGGAAAAGATGAATTCCTTATTTGATCTGGTTAACACTGATAATTTGTAAAGAAAGAATTGGAAAACAAATTATCAAAAAAGGAGACATTTACTTGTTCAAGTATATGTTGTGTAAGTGAACTCGAAAACATTTCCAATGAAAGTAAAGAACGAGGGGAACAAAGGAAAAGAATAGTCTGAAGTCACACTAATGCTAATGAATTAGGGACACAGATCTAATAACTGCATACCATTACCTGCATTCACTTCTCCTGAAAGGAGCTTATTATTTGTTAATGCATTCATTGCTACTTGGTTTTTAAAGTACCCATGGTTATTTACCTAAAAAACAAATAGGTAATTTGTACGTTAACTTTTTTGCCACTTGATACGATGCCCAATCTTCATACGTTAAAAAAAAAAAAAAGTAATTATTGAAGCTTAGCTGAATGGCCCTGGAACACACAGTCTCCATTAAATTTGCTTACATCTAATTACTCCTGACCAAGGCAGGTGGGAAATTTATTCTGGTAAGATCTTTCTTTATCCTGTAGCCAAAAAGTAAAATGAAATAAAATCAGTGATTCTCAATCTAATTACTCTCTAAAACTCTTTGTGCTATGGTAATTGCTCTTTAAGACCCTATAAAACTGGTATATACTAACCACGATAATTATGTTTTTAACTGGTTAATACAAACATTTCCGTCTAGAAAAATTAGTGTAAATCATCATTAATGTCAACTATGAATGCATTTCCTATACCTTTCCAGTTATACATTTTAAGGTAAGCTAAAACTTCGTTGTTTAGTAATTATGATACTGCTCCAGTTCCCTAAAACATGATTGTATCTGATCTGAAACAACTTTAATAAAAAAAAATGCAAGTAACAGTGGCAGTACAAGAAGCCAAAAGCCCCATGTTTAACAACAGTTTAGACACTTACTCAAACGAACATGTCAAAAGAAAAAAAAAGAAAAATCATCCCCTACTTCCGCTTTCATTGAAAACATAGGTTTTAATTTTCTTGCCTATTTTCATCTGATGCATAGAAAACACTTAAAGACTTTAAAAGGTGGAAAAAAGAAAGAAAGGTATATCGGCTTTATGTTGCAACACTGTTATATGACATACAAGATTATTAGCTAAATAGGAAAATGAAACAGCAAATAAAGGATATGAGAAAAGCTTAACCACTAAATTCACTTGTTCATGTGCATTTCAACATATCAAAAGTTGCTTATAATTTTACCTACAACCACCTCAGAATTATAATATGTGTAACAGGTTAAACAGTTTAAAAACTTTCGCATATACTGTCCTGTCATGATAGTATATGTTTAGTAGGATAAATTTGCTTTATTGATAGGAAAATAGAGTTTGAAATGAGGCTCTGGGGTCAGGTGAATTCTCTAAGTTGCAAGGCTAAGAAATCAGGACTTGAATCACTTGGTACCAATACCTATGGTTCCACTCCAGAACAATCGAATCCGTGTTTCTGGATGTGAGGCCTGCGTATAAGTAGTTTTTCAAAGGGCCCCAGGATATACTAATGTGCAGCCATGTTTGAGAACCATTGATTTAGTATAATGTTACACAGGTGGACAAACAAAATATGGATAAAAGTCCTCCAGTTAAATGCAAAAGCTAGAAGTATAACAAAGTCAGAAGCATATAAGAGAAGAAAAAGAAAGCTATATGATATTTGAAATGGATGAAAAAAGGGAAATATTTCATGGAAAAGTACATGGCTGATTTATACTCCTAAAGGAGGTGTCAGTCTTCCAGACACAGAGTTTGCCTGCAGTGAGGTTTCCTGTCACCATTCTCCATCCTCTTGGGTAGGTTTTTAAGTCTCAAATCTATAACAGAGCTCTTACACCATTCACAGGACTGACCAGAAAATAATCCAATGAGCACAGCTGGAAGTAGAAATGGGAGCCTGATTTTTGGGCTAGTGGAAGTTGTTGAGTCAAACTGAAGGCATTTCTTGCACCCCAGGAAGGAGAGAAGGGAGAGATACATCCAAGAAAATGTAGAATTTTTAGGAAAAAAAAAAAACACATGCAAAAAACATCCATGCAAGCAAATAAGACATTAATTATAATAAGAGAAAACTTGATTACCCACAAACATGTTAGTTTTCATATATTAAGAAAGATAATTTGAGCTCAAAAAAAATTTTTTTTCAAAGAGAACCAATATATGTAGGTAATAACAGCAACAACAATAATATAAGTTCAAACTTTAAGGACTAGAAAATGGAGGGGAGAGAATGAGTTGGAAAAAGTAAAGAATGATAGTGACTGAACTATACATGAACAGGTACAGGCAAAGGATCCACATTTCTTTTATTTAAATTGGAAGACATAAGAACTTAATGAAGATAGCTTTCAAAGCTGGAGAATCAGTGGTATTCTCCCAGACAGAAAGGTAAGCTCTAGTTTTAAAGTCCCCTTGAAAATTCCCAGATAACAATGCAATTGCTGTACTAAAATGAGAACTACATTCTGTGCCTCTAGACCGAGGTTGGCAAACATTTTATATAAAGGGACAAAGAGTAAATATAGTCTCTATCACAGCTACTCAGTTCTGCCACTGTAGCATGAAAACAGCCATGGACAAAGTGTAAACAAATGAGCATGGCTGTGTTCCAATATAACTTCATTTAGGGAAGCAGATGTGGTTCAGGTGATTGGGCTCCCAACTACCATATAGGAGGTCCCAGGTTTGATTCCCGGGGCCTCCTGGTGAAAGTGAGTAGGCCTGTGTGGAGGCCTGTGTGGAGACCTGGCCAGCACGGAGACCTCGCCCATGTGGAGAGTTGGCTCAACAAGATGACACAACAAAGAGAAAGACACCGAGGAGGAACAATAGGAGATGCAGTGAACCAGGGAGCTGAGGTAGCTCAAGCAATTGAGTGCCTCTTTCCCACATTGAAGGTCCTAGGATGGGTTCATGGTGCCTCCTAAAAGAGAAGACACAGACAGTGCATGGCAAATGGTCACAGAGAGCAGATAGCAAGTGCAAAAACACAACAGGGCAGGAGGGTAGGGGGAGTAAATAAATTTTTAAAAATTCTTAAAAAATAAAAATAAAGCTTCATTTATGTATACAGATGGCAGGCCATATTTGGCCTGCAGGCAGCAGTCTGGAGATCTCTCCTAGAAATCAGTAGTTTGCTACTTTGGCTTCATATTAGAATCATGTGGAGGGCTCTAAAAAAAAACAGGTACCTGGACCCTATTCCCAAATATTCTGATACAATTGGACTGGGGTGCAGCTTGGGCACTTTGGGGGCCCTGATGTGAAGCCAGTATTGAAAACCATTATTCTAGAAACTTATCCTGGGCTCGTGATATACATAGAGAAAGTGGTCAAAAAGAAGGGTAGGGATGTATTTATTTGGCTGTGACCATTCCCAAATGTATGGCACCAGGCTGCCCTGTGCAATATATAAATCAACTGTAGGGTACCAGAGAATTTTATTCTGAAAATATTTATACCCACTTCTTTTATCAGTTTATAAACTAGTGCAAATCAGAACCAACATATTAAACACATTCCTGAAAAAACACATCAGGTCAGGTTGAATCAAAGGTCACTCTTTGTACTATGGAATGAATTGTGCCCCATTAGAAGTAATGTTTTAGTTAAGATCAGGTCAAACTAGATTAGGGTGGGCCCTTTATCTAATATGTTTGGCATCCTTACAAGCAGAATATTTGAAAGAGTATGTAAGAAAGACAAAGAACAGTCATGTGATGGAGTTATGTTACCATAAGCCAAGGAATGCCATGGCTGGCGGGCCACCTATAAGAAGCCAGGTCTGGAATGGATTCTTCCCTTGAAGAGGAAGCATGGGCGTGCTGACACCTTGATTTCAGGTTTCTAGCCTCCAGAATATTGAGAAAATTTCTGTTGTTTAAGATACCTAGTCTGTGGTACTTTGGTACAGCAGCCCTGGAAACCTAAGATACTTTGTGTCCCTGTGATCCAATAACCCAAGTAGGACCAGATTTCAGGCCTGTCTATTGACAAAGCCCCTCAAATTCCTTATATTGATTAGGAAGGACTGAAAAGATATTATTTTATTTTTGATGTAATATTTACAGAATTGTAAGTTAAAGAATGCTTTTGAAAACATTAACCCAAATCACTAGTAGGATGCACCTATCCACAAACAACAGAGGACATTAAAAGAAAATACAGACATACCTTGGAGATACTATGGGTTGGGTACTCAGACCACCACAATAAAAGGAATATCATGATGAAGCAAGTTACATGAATTTTTTGGTTCCCCAATGCACATACGTTTATACTATACCGTAGTCTATGAAGTGTGCGGTAGCATTATGTCTAAAAAACAATGGACATTCCTTAATTAAAATGTGACAGAGAGACACAAAGTGAATACATACCATTGGAAAAATGGTACCGAGAGACTTGCTCAACATAGGGTTCCCACAAAACTTCAATTTGTAAAAAACACAGTATCTGTGAGCTACACAAAGTAAAGCATAATAAAACAAAGTATGCATGCCTGTATTCCATATAGCAAAAGACAGAAAATAAGGAAAAAGCAATAAAGCATAAAAAACTAATGACATAAAATAAAGAAGAAAAAATTATGAAATAACATGAATTTTATCAGTATATTTAACAGTTTAAGTTTTAAAACCAAGGTTGGGTAAATAATACAGTCCAATGCTATGCTAATTATAAAACACCCATCTAAAAGTACACGAACATATACACATGTGAAAGTTAAAATAGAAGAACAGGGAACAATATAAGGCAAATGTAAATGGAGATTGCAGGTCCTATCGTTACTACAGAAGAATTCAAACCTTTATCATTAAATAGGATAGTCAAGAATTTTCAATTGATAAAAAAGTAAATCCAGAATTTTGATGAGTCAAATAATACTGTACAGTTAGAAATAATCAGAATCAATAGAGTCACCCTACGGTCTACCTAAAGAGAGGGACTATATTGAGACTGCTTTATAAGTCAGAACTCTCAAAGAGGATGAGAGCTGCCCAAAGAGAGATGTTATCTACTGCTTCCCAGTATAAAGAACAGGAAGGAAAAAAAACCTACACACACACAAATCCCACCCAGACAATTGAGGCAGATTAAGTTTAAGCACATAAAATCACTAAACATATAAGGAAATAAAGCACTAAGAACAAGAATTAGCACACATGTGTATACAAGCACATAAAGATTTAGTCCACTGAAGACTTCAGATATTAAAATGGCCAGATATAGAATAGACTGAATATGAAATGCTAAAAATTTTTTTAATGAAAAAAGACCCAGTAAGAAAACAGCAGAATTTCTACTTTTATCCAAAGAACACCAGGCACAGAACTGTGATTCCAGAAAAAAGAAAAAAAAAAAAAAAATGAGGAGGACCCTATAACGGTAACTCGTTTCTGCCTGGAGGAAATTTTTAGACTTCTGGGAACAGAAAGGCAACTAAAACTTGAGTTCAATTGAGGACCTAGAGATTATAATTTGGAGAAGCTGAGGTACCTAGAATTGGTGGAGTAGTACAATAGAGACTAAGGAGTTACAAAAACAATTTCAGAAATCCGACTGGGGTGCCTCAAGTTGTCGGCTAAAGACCAATCTGTCCATACATGGAACAAAACTAAATGAGGCTTTTTAAAGAAATCAATTTTATGATACATATTCATAAAACATACAATCCATCCAAAGTGTACAATCAATGGTATATGATATAATCACAGAGTTCTTCATTCATTACTTCAATCAATATTAGAAGGTTTTCATTACTCCAATAATAATAAACAAAAAACAAACGAACAAAAAAAACTCTACCCCTTAATAATCACCTCTCAATCTCTCTATCCTTCCCCTGCCATTGAATCATGTCCTTCACAAAAGGAATATTCAGGTTCCAAGCCTGATCCATATGAGTATAAATGCATTTGTGAATACAACCTTTGAAAATATTATTACTTACGGCTGTGTCCAAATTGATATGGCTTAAGTCCTGAGAAGCAAAGGAAATTGGACATACAAAGAGAAACCACAGGGATCAGCCAGAAGCTAGAAGTCAATGGACCCAGAAGAGAAAGAAGATGCTGCCATATACACTGCCACATGACAGAAAAATCAAGGACTAAGGATCAAAAGCATCCAGCCCCAGAATATCAGAGTCTTTGGGGAGAAAGCATTACCTTGCTGACACCTCAATTCTGGACTTCCCTAGCCTCAAAACTGTGAACCGATAAATTTTCATAAAGCCAACCCATTGCATGGTATTTGTTTTAGTGGAAAAATGAGTCAAAGTATTGTAAGGTCCTTGTATTGTACAAGAATGTACTAACAATATTAACATTAGGTATTGTGAAAATATGTAGTATCTGGTGAAAAGGGCCTTCAAAATGAAGGCTAAATACATAAATTTCAGACAAAGAAAAATTGATGTAGCACCAGCAGACCCACAATAAAAGGAATACTAAAGTGAGTTAATTCAAGTCAAAGAAAAAATGATATTAGAAGAAAAGAAAGATTTTAGAGAGGAATAAATTATAATGGAAAGGGAGAATATATGCACTCGATAGCATACTTAGCTATTAAAATATATAAAGCAAAAATTGACAGAAAGAGGAGCAAACAATTATAAGGAAATTTATTGCTTAAATATAAATATTAGAACACGTGGGTGAAATTTAATGAATATGTATGAATCAAGAAATTAGAGGAAAAAATGGCATATTAATCCAAAAGGAAGTATTTTAAAATTTTAAATACAGAGTTATTCTATGACCCAGGGAGTCCATTTCTAGGTCTATACTTAAGGAAAATGAAAACATATGTCCACAAAAAAAACTTTGTATTAGTCAGCCAAAGGGGTGCTGATGCAAAATACCAGAAATCAGTTGGTTTTTATAAAGGGTATTTATTGGGGGTAGGAGGTTATAGATACCAGGCTATAAGCATAAGTTACTTCCCTCATCAAAGTTTATTTTCACCTGTTGGTGCAAGATGGCTGCCAACTCTGTGACAGTTCAGGCTTTCTGGGTTCTTCTCTTCCAGGGTCTTGTTTCTCTCTGGGTTCAGGGTTTCTCTCTTTCCAGGGCTTGCTTCTTCCTGGGCTCAGGGTTCCTTTCTTCCTGGGGCTTGCTTCTTCCTGGGCTCAGGGTTCCTTTCTTCCTGGGGCTTGCTTCTGCTTCCTCTGTGAGATTACTTCCTAGGGCTCCAGCATGAAACTCCAACATCAAAACTCCAACATCAGAAACCCTCCACTCTGTCCTTTGCCATGCCTTTTATCTTTATGAGTCCCCACCCACTAAGGGGTGGGGACTTAACACCCTAATCACATGGCCCAAATCAAAGCTCTAATCATAACTTAATCATGCCCAGGTAAAGACCAGATTATAAACATAATCCAATATCTATTTTTGGAATTCATAGCCTATCAAATTGCGACAAACTTGTTCATGAATGTTCACAGAAACATTATTTATAATAACCATAAAGTAGAAACAAACCAAGTGCCCTCTAACTGATGAACAGATAAATAAAATGTATAAATATAAATAAATATAAATCCTTACAATGGAATATTATTTGGTAGTAAAACAAATCAAGTACTCATCCATGCTATAATATGGATGAACCTGGAAAATATGAAAAGTGAAAGAAACTAGTTACAAAAGACATGTATTGTAGGATTCCATTTGGGAGAAATGTCCAGAATAGGCAAATCTATAGAGACACAAAAGAGACTAGTGGTTGCTTAGTGCTGGGAAGAAATGGGAAGTGCCAGCTAATGTGTACAGGGTGTCTTATTTTCTGGAGGGGGAGAAATGTTCTAAAATTAGATTGTGGTGATGGTTACACAACCCTATAAATATGTGTAAAGAACACTGAATTGTACACTTTGAGTGAACTGTATGGTATGTTCTCTACAAAACTGTTAAAAAGAAGAGAGTTTACTGTATATAACAACTTTGTGCTCATACAATGCAGATACAGAACTCTAAAAAATTAGAAGGGAAATAGTAGAAAGCACATGTTAAAACAACCACATTGGTGGTGGCAATATTAGTATTATTGCTCTGAAATGGTGGTGTATGGCATTAAATTTTAATATCTACATTTATTAATATCCTGAATGACAACATGAGTTTCCCAGAGCAGAATAGATTATCATTACTTACATAAAGTAAATAATAAATGTTTTTGCTCCTCTCTGGAGCAAGGTGATGAAAACCAAATGTCATCTTACAAGTAATTACATTTACTATAGGGGAGAAGTCCCCCCTCCCCCCAAAATCTACCTGCATATTTAGAGAAAAGAGGAAGTTGTTGTCCTTCCCTTCTGAGAGAATTTCTTTGGGAAAGATCTTGAATGTAAATGAATTTCTTTAATAGAAAGATAAGACTAGGGTCTTCAGCTTTACAATCCAGGAGATGTCTCCAAGATCCAGATTCAACTCCTTTGAAATGTAAATACCTATCTCCAAAGTTTTCACTATCTATTGAGTCACAAATTCACTCCTAAGGTTTTTCTTTTAAGACTAGGTCCCAAGTTTCAGTAAAGTTTACCATAACTGTTCAGAAAAAGTTCTAACTGTGCAAAATGCAAAATATTTTTTCTACAGCCCCACATATATAATGTATATAAAGTAAATGAGAAGTTGAGATAACAAAAAAGACGGGATTGTCAAATCAGATTGTAACAAATCAGAGATCTTACCCAGTAACAGTCTTTACTGATGACTTTAAACACAGAAGTAATCAAAACACACAGCAAATCAAAGGGATTTAGAACAGTTCTCTAAATCCATCCCTGCCATTTTAGGTATACCCTGGCTCAGATTAACATGTAAGGTCAGCTACAATTACAGTATCATTTTTCATTTCTTACCAACAAAAACAACTTTTCTCAGGCCCAGTCACATTCCCAGTGACTGGGAATGTGGCTAGAGATTATTGTTCAGTAAATTCTAGATTCTATCTAGTTTGTGGACAGAATTATATCCCAGATGTTACAGTACAGGTTTTAACATTCATTGGCTTCCAGATATCATTACTAACATGCTCTCGTCAGGACAACACAGTAGTGTTCCTTTATCTATCTAATCACAACCAGTTATACTACGGGAAAGACAAATTCCCTTTTTATCTGTGGTACCTGGTCCAACAGAGAACAAATATAAAGGACACAATGTCCAGTACTGTCCTACCATAATTGGTGGACATCTTTAGTACTCCTGGCCATTGACCTTTAAAATCTGCCAACTCCCACAGTGGTTAGAACATTCAATAATCTTTCTGGGGTAAGGGTACAAGTCCTTTTTCTGCCTTGTTGACAGATACGATGTTCTATTATAATAGTACTTGCTCAATTAATCCACTCATTTAAAACTTTATTGACTTTCCAGGGCCATTTACAGATGCACAAGTCTTCTGGGAGAGAGCTCTCTCTGGTTTCTCTATTTGTATTACCAAGTCATTTTCAATGTTATTTTGATTTGAGATGGTACCCCAAGACAAGTACTTAAAATCCCTGTAGAACATTTGGCAAAGCAGCATAGGACTGATCAAGTCACCATATAGGTTGTTACCATGGCACATTAATGAAATTTGCGCAATTTAAGAAAATGGATTACACACAAAAATATGCCCCATAAGATTGTCAATTAGTATATTATACCCTCAATAAAGCTCTGTCTAAGTGAGTTATAAGTTTCCCATAAATAGAAGCAGACTTGGCCCAGTGGATAGGGCATCCGTCTACCACATGGAGGGTCTGCGGTTTAAACCCTGGGCCTCCTTGACCCATGTGGAGCTGGCCCACGCGCAGTGCTGATGTGCACAAGGAGTGCTGTGCCAGGCAGGGGTGTCCCCCGTGTAGGGGAGCCCCACACACAAGGAGTGCACCCCGTAAGGAGAGCCTCCCAGCGCGAAAGAAAGTGCAGCCTGCTCAGGAATGGCACTGCACAAACGGAGAGCTGACACAAGAAGATAACGCAACAAAAAGAAACACAGATTCCCGTGCCGCTAACAACAACAGAAGCGGACAAAGAAGAAGACGGAGCAAAAAGAGAGAACAGAGAACTGGGGCAGGAAGGGGAGAGAAATAAATAAATAAATCTTTAAAAAAAAAAGTTTCCCATAAATGTACTTGGCATATCTCCTGAGAGGAGTTATCAGAGATACTGGTTCATTATACCATACCCCAATTAATCTCCCTTGAGGGTGGTCTGGTTCCATTTTCAAATTCCTTGAATTAAGTCTATTCATATTAACATATTCTATATTTGAAGGTATAGATTAAACCATGGCAGGCAGTAGAAATCTGATTTCTATTACACATAGGTGGATGTCTTAGAAACATACTCTTTCAATTTTTGCCCACAAAAAGTAGACTCTACTGTTTAGAATCCTCTACCTTATATAATTCCTAAGTAATAGTCAAGTCACTGAAAAATAAACAGAATGGTAAATATAGCCTATAAGCTAAGAACTGAGTGGTAATAGCTGTGAATTACTCCTATATTAAAGAATCAAGTAGCGCTCTGTTACTTTGTTGCTCCAAATTACCTAGGTGGAATCTTTAGGTAAAGCTAGTAAATCAGCAATTTCCCTTCTCTGGAAAAAACAGGTCCAGATGTTTTCTCTCAGCATGAGTAAGTAGTCAGCATCAGACCTGAGAGAGATAACTAATATATTATTCTTTAGCTCTGAAGTAATGGCATGGAAGTCACAAGATTGCTCCCCTCCATAGAACTGTAATCCACTTATAAGTTCCTTTTCATCTCCGATCACTTTGCTACTTATTACCTATTTTAACAAATACCATTTCCTCTATGGACTAGGCTTTCTGACTCAATAGATGTATTATAAACCCACAGGGCCAGTAAAAACAGCAGCCTTGCAAACACTTCTTGACTTAACTCCCATGTAGATGTTGAAGGATTTAACAGGTAAAGAACCAAAGGCCACTTAGTAATGGGTTCTGTTTAGTTAGGCCCTAATTTACCTACATGGGATGAAGTTATGACATACCCCTAAAAGACTTTAAGAATATGCACTGTCAGTTTTAATGATATTGATACTGAGGCTTGTATATTGGTATTTTCTTTTGGTATACATAAATTTAATCAGGCCTGGGACCACAAGATCAAGCAAAACAAAAGAAAAATTTCATGAAATGGAAACATTGTGTACTTACATTCTGTCCCATCACCTCATTCCCACCTCCCAATCCTAGAAATCTTCCCACTAGAGTCCTGGCATTATTTCCTTTCATAGTCAATATCAATATAAAATCCTTTAACAGTTTAAACAAACCCTTAAAATGTTTTAGACCAGCTGATTTACTTAGCAAGTGCTTCAATTGCCCAGTCCAATTTTCTTAGATAACAAATACAGCATGTCCATGAAACATTTTATTTCTTGTCCATTTATGTGAAATGGTAGCAGAGAAGTGAGCACACTGAGCAGAATATATCAAAATGGGACAAAGTGATAAAGAATTGGCTGTTCCTATCTTTAATTTACTTTCTAACGTTCCTTCTTTACTGGGTTAAATAAAGCACAAGGTAGAATAAGCACCAATCCCATCTAATGCCCATTTGTAGTCCACCCTGTGGTTACTGATAGAGGCATGCAATCCACTTGCCAACTATATGCCAATCTTTGTTCTTGGGGAATTTTATCCACTGCTATAATCTTTTTCCTTTTTAAAATAACCTTTACAGTAAAATTAATCAATTTCAAATGTAATTTTTTTGTTTTGATAAATGTATGCAGGCATGTAACCATCACAAACATAATACAGAACATTTCCACCATCCCAAAAAGTTTACAAGGTAACTGCAGTCTGTCTCCTTCCTTCCTTGCAGTCAATCCTTCCCCCAGTCTCCAGAGAACCCTGTCACTATATGTTTCTCTTTTCAAAAAGTCATATAAACAGAATCACACAATATAAAGCTTTACCTGCATTCCAAAATTTTGACGTGTTGCAGTTTTATTTTCATTCAATTCAAATATTTTCTATTTCTCTTGTAATTTCTTTTTTAGACCAGTGGGTTATTTAGATGTATGTTGGTTAATTTCTAAAAATGTGGGGGATTTTTCATATATCTCTCTCTTCTTGATTTCTACTCTAATTCCTCTGTGGTCAGAAAACATACTTAGCATGATTTCAGTATGAGTACACATACTGAGACTAGTTTTATGGTCCACAAAGGGTCTACCTTGGTGATGGTTCATATGCACTTGAAAAGAATATGTATTTTGATGTTAAAGGATGGAGCATTTTATAAATGGCAAATAGGCCAAGGTGGTTGGAAGTGATGCTCAAAGTTTTAATTGTGGCTTTATCATAGTTTTGCAACACATATTTTGAAACTGTGTTATTGGTGCAAAACCTTTAGACCATTACATCCTCTTGATAAACTGACCACTTGAGCTTTATTTTAATTAGTGTTGTTATGGGGTATCTTTTTCCATCCTTCCACTTTTAACCTTTCTATATCTATAATTAAGGTGAGTTCTTAGTAAAGAGCACATAATTCGGTCTTGGCTTTTTGTTTTTTAACCCAGTATGAAAATGTCTTCCTTTTAATTGGGGGCATTTAGACCATTTACATTTAATGGAATTATCAAAATGGTTAGGTTGAAATCTCCCATCTTTGTTTTTTGTGTTCTATTTGTTCCATCACTTTTGTGTTCCTTTCTTTGTTTTTTTCTTGCCTTCTTTTGGATTATTTTATAGCATTTTATTTATTCTCCACTACTGGCATATTTGTTATACCCCTTTTACTTTTTAGTGGATCTTTTATGGTTTACATTTATACATCTTTAAGTCTTCCTTCATATATCATACTACATCATATATAAGAATCTTATACATTATACTTTCATTTCTCTCTTTTGTCATTTATGCTACTATAATTTTATATTTTACTTTTCATGTTTTAAACCCCACAAACATTATTTTTGTACTACTGTATCTTTTAAAAATAATTAAAAACTAAAAAAAATAATTTATATTTATCTATTATAGTTACCATTTACATTATTCTTTAATCTTCTTGTATAGATTCAAAACTCGATCATTTATTATTTTCCTTCTGACCAAAGAACTTTTTTAATATTCCTTGTAATAATGGTCTGCAGGTGATAAATTCCCTCAACATCTGTATATCTGAAAATCTCTTTGTCATTTATTTTTAAGTTATTTTTACTGGATATAGAATTCTGAGTTGACTTTTACTGACTTTCAGTACTTTAAAGATGTCACTTCATTGTTTTGGGATTTGTATAGTTTCTGAAGCCGTGTCTGCTGTCATTCTTTTCTTTATTCCTTTCTACATAATGATTTTCTTGTCGTTGGCTATTTTTAAGATCTTCTCTTAAAAATCTCAAGATTTTTCAGCAATTTGATCATAATGTGCTTTTTGCGTTTTTTAACAAATGTTTTTGCTGCTCCATCGTGCCTGAAAAACAGGAGTCCCCACTTGCAGTCATTTTCAATCAATTCCTTTCTTGTTGCCATTGGGTACAATTTCTTATCACATTAGCCATTTCATCAGTTGCAAGGAGAACGTGTCAACCCTATACCTTACCCATGCCCTCTGTAGCAGTTTGATATGGTTATGAATTCCAAAAATAGATATTGAATTATGCTTATAAACTCATCTGTACCTGGTCATGATTGAGTTATGATTAGGGTATTGAGTCCCCACTTCTTGGTGGGTGGGGGACTCACAGATAAAAGGCACGGCAAAGAACAGAATTGAGGGTTTCTGATGTTAAGAGTCTGATGCTGGAGTTTGCTGCTGAAGACTTAAGCTGGGGCTGTGGGAAGTCAGCACACAGAGGAAAGAGAAGCCAGCCCTTGGAAGTAAGGAACCTTGAACCCAGAGAAAAGCAAGCCCCAGGAACGTAGGAACCCAGGAAGCCTGAACCCTTGCAGATGTTGGCAGCCATCTTGTTCCAACACTAGGAAAAAGACTTTGGTGAGAAAAGTAACATGCTTTATGGTCTGGTATCTGTAAGCTCCTACCCCAAATAAATACCCTTTATAAAAGCCAACCAATTTCTAGTATTTTGTATCAGCACCCCTTTGGATGACTAATACACTCTCTCATTCATGAACCCAAGTAGCTACCTATAATGATGACAAAACCATCTAGGGTACATTTGTCTGACCATAAAACAGAGCTATTGGCTACATTCCAAGAACCTATGAATATATAAACACTTTGCTGAGGACAACAAACTCTTCCACTGCTAAAGTGACATCTCTCAACTTTGACCATTGTGCAGGCTTGCTTCTGCTTCTTCCGTTAGGTTTTAACAACTGCTGGCAAGGTTAATAGTGATTTTCAAACAATAATGTAGTCCTCAAAGCTTGAATTCCCATCATGAAAAAAGTGGTAGGGTTCAGATCACACAGCAATGGGGTAGGAATATCCCCCAAGCCTTCTATCATTGGCTTTATAGGTTGTAAAGCAACGGCTTGTGTATTCAGTAACTCAATCTGAATCTGCCCCCTTTCCATAACCCCTATAACACGTTTTTCCATTTTATGAGTAAAGTATTTTATCCTGCCAATCCTTCCCTACTATTCAAATATCTTTATATCATCACCTAAGATTTGGTGAATATTTCATGCTTCAGTGTTTGGGGCTGTTTGGAACAACCTAGTAATAAGTTTGTAACTGTCTCTCAAGTAGGCTACCATGAGCAGCTTCAAGCAGATTTTAGGTTCAAAACTCAAGAGGCTTCGACTGAATAGCATTACTTGATTTAATGGCTTCAGTTTGCAATTGTTCTAGTTGGAGAAACTTTTAAGATTATTTAAGTTAAATCCTAGGAGTCTTGTCAGACTGCCTTTGCTTTTTTAATGCTTACTTTTGCTCAGTTCTCCATTCAAATTCAAATTTTCTTGATGGTGACTTTATGAATAAGAACAACAGGATTCCTAAATGAGGAATATGGCTTTGCCTAAACCCCCATATTCCTGCTTGCCTCTGAACACCTTGCTTATTGGTGGAGTCTATGACGAATATTAATTTATTTCTCACAGTTTGTAGAATATTTCTGGTTGCTCTAGCTCATATAATTCTCAGGGATTTCAAAACTGGGCTAGCCTTTAAACTTTAGCTGGATTTATCAGACAGCCTATACTTTTCATATGGGTAACTATAGCCCTTAACTCCTCCTGAGTTTCTTCTTCTTAAGAGGCATGGTGTGGGGGCATTTTCAGGATTTGGAGTTGTCCTGGGTGGTGCTGCAGGATGGATGCTGGACGTTGTGAGTCCTGCCATAGCCCACTGGGTGGACTGGGGGAGAGTGTGGACTACAATGTGGACCATTGTTCATGTGGTGCAGCAGTGCTCCAGAATTTATTTGCCAGGTACAGTAGATGTGCTGCGATGATGGAAGAGGTTGTTGATGTGGGAGGGGTGGGATGGGTGGGGTGTGGGGTATATAAGGACCTCATATTTTTTTAATATAACATTTAAAAGAAAATAAAGAAGAAAAAAAATATCTGGTTTGGTAATGAAACATACCCTTTTTCTTTTGAAAATCTAAAAAAAAAAAAAGGCAATTCTCATGATTTCATCAATGCAATGCACTACCTTGATCTTAATGTTTTTCAAGTCCAGTCTCACTGGATTATGATAATGAACCCAAATATCCTGGTGGCAATAAAGTAAATGCATATTGATTCCATTCCATGAAAATGGAACAAATTGTGCCTGGCTGGACCCTGAAATTAAAATTGAAAAGAAGGTGGTAACCAGGGTTATAATGTATACTAGCCCCTTTGTCCTTTTCATTTCCTGTATAGACTTTTTTTTCAAGTCAAGTATAGCTATAGCAATCAGAGGAATCACCTTGCATTAATACTCAATAATGTACTGTTAACCTCCAGGAACTTACGTACTAGCCACAAAGGACTGTTAAAAATGAGCAGTGATCTTCTATTGACCTGCTGGAATTCTATACAGCTTGGGCAATTCCAAAAGTTCCCATTTAGCATGGCCAGTTAAAACTAGACAGAGTCAGATTTAGTAGATATTTCCAGAGAAATGGTAAGGGCAACATACCCTATTCACTTCTAAATAATAACCATGCTAATTATGCATTCAGTAAAAGTGAAATGACCTTAGAAAAATCTCTCCAGTTACATTTTCCAATTCCTAACCTTAGTCCTACTTTTGTTGTTTCCATGACAGTGTCTCTATACACAACCAGTTTCACCTTTGAGCCTTTTAGTGCACAATCCCTATCTCCCATAAGGTTACTGTTCATTGAGTCCAGTATCTAACAATCCTAAGAAGTTCTGCATTCCACCCCTATCAATGAGTATGACCAAAGATTCCCTGGTATGTGTAAGAAAACCACAACTGGCATCCTAGGCAGTATTTTCAAATTCTCTGGCTTAACTAAGGGAATAAATTCAGCCCCTTGTTTAAGTATTTTCCATTCTAAATCATGATTCTTATAACTGGATTTGAATTCCTCCCGATGTGAGGATAGAGTAAATTTGCTATGGTAATTTAAAAGCTGGTGCCAGAATGCCTTCCTTATCCCCTAAAAATAATGTCTTATCAATTCATGAGTGGAAATTTCATCAAATACCTGTTTTTCCATTTCAATCTTCAAACATCATTCAAACAAGCCTATCTAATTAAGCCAGTTATTTGTCCTCCTGTTATTTCATTTCTACCCTTTATGCCCCCTTTCTTTTGGATGGCTTGGAACTTTTTTTCACCATGCAGTCCTACGCATGGTAACTAAGCCAGCAAACCTGTTATTGACCCCTGAATATTCTCTTGGCTTTGCAAGAGTAAGATTACAGTTGATGACCTATTCCTCTCACATCATTTGTACAAATGATATTAAATTATGAGTTTCCTTTGGTCATCATTAAGCCAGTCCAGGGTTGCTTGCACTCTTACTATTTCTATTATTACCTTGGAAGGAGTATTCCACTTGTGGTTTGGGGAGGGAGTGAGGTGGTTACTCCTGTCAGGATAAGAGTGATAAATCCCAGTCTTAATTGACTATAGCAGGTTCATTGTCATACCATTCAGAAGCATCCAGAATGGATTGTAATACTATCCAGAGGCATTTGCTCAACATAAATAATCTTTGCCATTAAACAATGTCTAAAATAGTGTTGCAACCCCTTAATTATGAATTCTAAGACTTTATGTCAGTAAGTATTCCCCATACTTCTGCTGATACTTTTCTATAAATGCTCTAACCCTTAAACAGAATACTCACAGCATTAAGTAGTCACCTGACCTTGGTCTCAAGCCACCTGTTTGGTTTTTCTAGTAACAGTCTTTTTCTTTCTTCTTTTTTTAGGAAGTATCATGGATTGAACCCAGGACCTCGTACATGGGAAGCAGGCACTCAACCACTGAGCTACATCTGCTTCCCAATGGCTTTTAGTTAGTTTTGTTTTAGGTTACCAGGGATTGAATCTGGAACCTCGTACATGGGAAGAAGGTATTAAACTGCTTGAGTTATATCCATTCCCAGTAACAGTCTTTATTTACTTTGCAAGCAAATATATATTTCGAAGCGATTTCCCAGTGATGGGTAAAACTGATCTCCATCAGCTGCCATTTCTTTTTTGTTTTTAGGGTCCAATTTCTATTAAGGCTGGTAACAGCAGCCAAATCCTCACCATTCTTTCCCATCCTCTCCTTTGTCTTGTCCAAAAATGCCACAAATTACTATATTTATAAGTCTGAAAAACAATCCCTGAACTAGATCAATTACAAAAGATTGGACTGTTAAATCACACACAAAATATAGAACTTATCTGATATCAAGAGGTCCAGGTAAAGTAGGAGAGGTCCAAGACCTATCATTACAGCCCTCCAGGTCCTTTCTCACCACAGTGGGCATGCTCTGACCCACGTCAATACGTAAACGTTCTAAGCAATGCATGCAGTTCACATCACTTACCTCAAACATGAAACTCCATTTCATATTCAGATAGTGATATACCTTACATGACATGTTCTAAGGAGCCATGACCCCAAAACCTAAGATTCTAGGTTGTTTACTAAAAGCCCGTCAGAGCAACCAGATTTCCCTGCTAAAAGGAATCCAAAGATAAGGACTCTCCCCCTAGTAAATGCGATTAGTATTTTGTTTGTTTCATTTGTTTTGTTTGTTTTGGGGGGTGGTCTATCATTAACATGCTTATGAAGAAATTATATGGATTCTTCTTTCTTTCCAGGGGCTTATCCCATTTACTTTAGAGAATGAATTGCAGATCTGCTACTTAGTTTTTTCCTTTGCAAAAATAATTATGGGATTTTTACTATGGACATCTCCTGTGTCTTTGAGAATCAAGATTTTCATTGTGAAAGAAAGGAGGCATAGGTGGAATATAGAATTATTATAGTCATTATATAGTCCTGCATCTCGTCTGAAAATATCATGAACTCATTAAAAGATTTTAATGTACTGAAATATACATACACATACTCATACGTGTGAATGTGTGTGTACATATCGGGGTATATGTATATGTATATATATGATTTCCCATTAAAAAGAAACCAGGGCTTCTTAAAGAAATGGATATTCTAGTTTTAGAGTAGAAAATGTACAATATGACCCTATAGGATCACAGTGGCACTATTTATAATAATCTCAAACTGGAAACTACCCATATGTCATCAATTATAGTTTTAAGGAAAGGGTTAAATTTAGCTTTCACATAAAAGTGATGTGGAATCAGGGAAACTGAAATTAAAGCCCCCCCTTGGAACGGCCTCATGGTCCATTCTTTAGTCAAAGCCACCAAATTTGAAATTGGCGCCAACTACCAAGTCACTGGAATGTAGAGAATGGGAGCGGTAACTAAGAGCAGGAACTCACTAATTACACCTTTTGGATAGGTTGTAACCTCTGAAGCACCCAATAAATGGGGAACAGGGGAAGAACCTGTATGTTAAGCTTAGGGTATAAGTGTTGTTATATCTTATTGTTTGGTGTGTCAGCCGTTGTATTCAAGTCACGTGCCTATTCTTGCAAGATCGTGAATAAATTCTTTTCTTCTCTACCACAAGGTGAGTGTTCATTCTCCTATAGGTACAGTTTTCTTTCTAACAATTCTTGGGGGTTTGTCCAGGATCTGAAGCTTTGGAGGGGGAATCCCAGGGCAGACAAAGGGAAGGCGCACCCTGCTGATTAAGTGGTCTCATCTCTGCTGTTGGGGGCCCACCTTTGACAGCTGGAAGGACCCAAGATAAAGGGGAAGAGCCTTGCATTGACCAGACAGCTCTGTGCATGGACCAAGGTAAGAAAAGGGGACTATTAAGTATTACCTTGGTGGTTGGGAAATTCTGATGAGTCTGAAGCTGATCTGAGAAAAACAAACCCAGACTAGACTCAGAATGGGGAACAGAGGCAATTGGTCAACTGGGGAAAAAGGGAAGAGGGTATCTGTAAGATCCTAGGGACATTCCTATGGATAATGCATTAGGGAGGATGTTAATGCATTGGACCAGTAATGATCAGAGCAAGGGAAGGGATCAAGTATTGCTGTTATATTTGGGCCAAAGAAAGCATTTTACTACCCAATGTATTCTGGTGAAGATATGGAGCAGATGAGGGTTGGCTCTGTGCCAACCTTACTTTCATAATTCCTTTTGTGTTTGTCTGTTTGTTCAGTGTATATTTTGATACTTCCGGGTGGTAAAATTAAATTGAAAGAAGAAAATTCTTAAAAGAGCTTTACTAAAATTTGACAAGCTTGTTTAAGAGAATATATTCTGTGAAGCTATAATTTGTCTTGAGGTGAAATGACTATAGTCTATGTGGTTATGGATAGTTATAGTTATGAGATGTGGTAAGAGGTTTGCTTGAAGAAAGTTTCCAAAATCATTTTGGTAACTTATGCATGTAGGGTATATAGAATATGTTCTTATTATTAAGGAAACAGAAAATAATTTTGTCCTAAGATAAAATGACTGGTTATTAAGAAAGAGTAAATGTGGGACAAAACCTGACTGAATACTGAAAGAGCAGAAGGTTCATGGAAAAGGAATTTTTCGGGTTAAAGTTCAGCAAGATTCCCTATCATAAATGCTTTTGTGTAGTAGATCTGAAAGATGCCTTTTGGGCCTATCCCCTTGACCCAGAAAGTAGAGACTTGATTGCATTCAAATGGGAGGATCCCTTCACTCAAAGAAGGCAGCAATACAGAGGGACAGTCCTACCCCAGGGCTTCATGGACTCCCCCAAACTCTTTGGGCAAGAACTAGAGGAAGTATTGGAGAAATTTTCAATTCCATTTGAAATTGTGCTTTTACAATATGTAGATGATCTGCTAGTACTGGGTAAAGAAAGGCAGGCGATGGCCTAAACTACAAAGAACCTACTACACTTCTTGGGAGATCAAGGGTTAAGGGTATCAAAAAGTAAGCTACAATTTGTAGAAAGGAAAGTCAAGTACCTGGGCCATCTCATCAGTGAGGGAAGGAGGAAGATAAATCCAAAGAGGATTAAGACCATAACTGAATTACCTCTTCCCTGGACAAAAAAAAAAAAAAAATTTGGGATTGGTGGAGTATTGTAGACTATGGAGAGATTCTTACACATCCCAAACTAAGGGGTTAAATAAAAAACTGTTGGAGGGAAGCAAACTTGGCCCAGTGGTTAGGGCGTCCGTCTACCACATGGGAGGTCTGTGGTTCAAATCCCAGGCTTCCTTGACCCGTGTGCAGCTGGCCCATGCACAGTGCTGATGGGCGCGAGGAGTGCCGTGCCACGCAGGGGTGACCCCCGCATAGGGGAGCCCCACGCGCAAGGAGTGAGCCCTATAAGGAGAGCCGCTCAGCGAGAAAGAAAGTGCAGCCTGCCCAGGAATGGCACCATACACACGGAGAGCTGACACATCAAGATGACGCAACAAAAAGAAACACAGATTCCTGTACTGCTGACAACAACAGAAATGGACAAAGAAGATGACACAGCAAATAAACAACAGAGAACAGACAAATGGGGCGGGAGGGGGAAGGGGAGAGAAATAAATAACCTTTAAAAAAAATAAAATAAAAATAAAAAATTGTTGGAGGAAAAGCTTGACAAATTAGAATGGAAAGAGGAGGAAATAGGGGTCTTAGAGGAGCTCAAATGGGCACTGGTGCAAGCCCCTGTTCTAGCCCTCTCTTCCCTTGAGAAATCTTTCCACCTGTTTATTACAGAACAGCCTTGGGACAGCCTTGGGAGTTCTGACCCAAATCTGGGTAGGTCAAAAGAGACCTGTAGCCTTCCTTTCCAAAATTTTGGATCTTGTCTCCAGGGGATGACCCAGATGTGTTCAAGTTGCGGTGGCAAACCACTCTCCTGGTAGAAGAGAGCAGGAAGTTGACTTTCAGAGAAGCTTTAGTCATTAGCACCCCTCATCAGGTCAGGACTATTTTGTCTCAGAAAGCAGGAAGGTAGCTGGCTGACTCCCAAATTCTAAAGTATGAGGCTATCCTAATGGAAAAAGATTACTTGGTATTGACAACAGACCATAGCCTAAACCTGGTCTCCTTCCTTTGGAAGGGACCCAACCAAATGGAGGCTCCTGAGCATGACTGGGTCTGACTGAGTACCAGACCCAAGTCCAGTCTGAAATGGGGAACCTTCCCCTGCACTTGGGGGAAAAATTACTCATAGACGGGTTGTCTAGGGTCCTAGAAGGAAAGAGGCACAATAGCTATGCAATTGTAGATGGACTGACTTATGAAGTGAAAGAAGCTGGTTGATTGCCCAGTGACTGGTTAGTTCAAACTTGAGAGTGGTATACATCAAATCAAGCCCTCAAATTATTAAAGGAAAAGGATGGTATAGTCCACACTGACTCTAAGTATGCCTTTGGGGTGGTCCACACCTTTGGAAAATTTTGGGAAGAGCGGGGATTAATTAACACTAAAGGAAAAAAGCTAGTCCATAGGGTAAAACAGGTATTGGCCAATTTACTTTTACGCAGAGAAATATCAGTCATATACCTAAATGGACACCATGAAGGTCATACATACATTTGAGGCAAAGGGCAATAGGCTAGCAGATAAAGAGGAATCCTCCCTTAGTCCCTCTTTGAAGTTATGGTCCTGATACCCTCCATTCCCGAAGAGTCTGGAGTCCCTACATTCTCTGAAAAGGAGGTGAAAGAGCTGGAGCAGTTAGGAGCAACCTTAGATGATCAAGGGAGATGGCTCCTCCTGGATTGCAGGCAAATTTTGAATTAACAAATAATGGGAGAGGTACTAGCAGTTTTACACCGAAGGAGTCATTGGGGAGTACAGGCTATGTGTGACCTGGTTCTCAAATATTTTGAGTGTGTGGGTTTTTATGCTGTAGCTAAACTAACAAATGAACGATGCATAATTTGCCAAAAGGTTAATAAAGTCTTAAGGAAGCAAGAACAAGGGTAAGGGACCCAAACATCAGGCCACTCCAGAGCTTTCAGGTTGATTACACTGTAATGCCCCCAATGGGTTGACTAAAGTACCTTCTGGTTATCCTCCAGCCTCAACTAAAGCATCAGGAACTTCTAAAATCATTCTTGAACAAATCATTTCTCATTATCGGTTAGTGGAAATTATAGATTCAGACAATGAGAGCCACTTTACCTCCCGTGTGCTGCAGAATGTTATGCAGAGACTGGGTGTCACATATAACTTTCATATACCCTGGCATCCTCAGGGGGAGTGGAGAGAATGAATCAAACCTTAAAGAAGCATCTTTCTAAATCAGTCTTAGAAAACAAAGTTACCCTGGATTAAGTACTTACCCATAGCCCTATTGAGGATTAGAACTGCCCCTAGGAAAGAACTGGGAATCTCCCCTTACAAAATGCTTTCATGGCTTCCCATTTCCTAGGAGGACTGGAGAACTCCCTTTCTTAGAGTGGAAGGATCTCTTCCTTAAGAATTATATACTGGTTTTGTCCTCTACCTTTTCATCCCTCAGGAATCACGGCTTGCTGGCCCAGACCCCGCCTCTTGAACTCACTGCCCATCAACACCGACCCGGCAGTTAGGTCCTGATCAAGTCGTGGAAGGAGTCCAAACTTCAGCTAATCTGGGAAGGACCCCATCAAGTTTTGTAGACAACTGAAACTGAAGTTCAGACAGTGGACACCCGAGTAAAAAGACCAGTAGCCGAATAGGATGATAAGTACCCAACAACACTATCTGAGTCCTGGAAAATAACTCCAACCTCGGATCCCTTAAGTATCACTCTGAACAGACAATTGTTGGGAGGGCATATCGGAAAAGGGGGAGGGACTAGTCAGACTCTATCAGTGAACTTTGCAGGAAGATATCACTCCACTTAGAGGGCAGGCTATTACCCATACTCTCCTTGTTTAGTGTCTTGGGAGACTGATAGATGAAGGGTTTAAAGTTCAGTATGAGAATGAGAATAATCATACTGGCTATGGTATTTCAGGTTCAGGACGTGACAAGCCCCATCAAACTGAGAGTAAATGTAACCATAGGCCTGGAGTCCCAGATCATGAAGTTTGATGCCTGCCAAGTAATAGACTGTGGGAATCTGGAACACCAGCAGTGGCTGGAGCACCAGCGGTGGCTGAGTGGGGAAAATAAATACCTATGCCCAGAGCCAGTGGGGAATGATTACATTTAAGCCCCCTTTGCCCCTCTTGGGATGATGTATGGTGGACTACCCAGTATAAGGGATGGACTGTGAAAATGGGATGGGTCTCACCAAGCTTAAGACCATTAAAGGGTAAGATAACCTTTTGTAAAGGTAATAATCTGCCAGACTACAAAAGTCTTTAGCGCAATCCAGTAGTAATAACTATTAAGAAGGCAGATAGATTAGAAACAGGGAGTAGCACCAGGGATCAAGTAGTTGATAGAGTATATGGAATGGGAGCAGACGTTACAGGTAAAGATCCTCTGGGAGGTTCATATCTGAGTCCCTCCTCCCTCTGCAGATAAGACATCAACAATGCCCTCTCTAGCTAACCCTTCAGACATACCAAAGGAAAGCCAACCATAAGCCAGTTCCCCACAATCACAAAGCAGTTAGAATACTTAAGGCAGAAGATTTAAAACAAACCATAGAAATAGAGACAGGATATGGGACACAAATGCCTGGGTAGAATGGAGCAAATATACAGTCCAGAGTCTGAAAAAAAGCAACTGTTACACTAATGCAACAGGCTAGCCCACTGCTCATATCATACCCTTTCTGTTAGGTATGGAAAAGCATGAAAAGGAGTTTAAATGCATGGTACTCCTCTTCCAAAATGCTACTCCTAGTGAAAATTGTAGTATGTTGCCCTCTCTCTTCCCTCTAGCCAGAAAGGGGAACATCAAAGCTGTACCAGCTTCCCATCCTGGTCCAGCAAGTCACTCTGCCTGTCTCTCTAAATGGGGAGAAGGGCTCCAGGACCTTGGGATCATGGCCTTGTATACATGAGTGTGGAACATGAGTAAGGCCAGTACTGGCAATTTTGCCAGTTTGGCTATACTTTGAGCAGATCTCTGGTGGTACTTTGGGGAGGGTGTCCTTCAACCAATGTTACCTGAGAAGTGGGAGGGCCCTGTGCTCCGGTTCAACTGGCCATTCCATTTACCTTGGCTTTTGAAGAAGAAAAAGAAATGCAAAACCAGGGAAAGAGAAGGAAAAGAGGTTTACCTGGTTCCTTTGATGACAGAATTTATCTATATAGTATAGGGGTTCCCCATGGAGTCCCAGATGAATTTAAAGCTAGAAATCAGGTAGCTGCAGGATTTGAGTCATTCTTGTTCTGATGGGTCACTGTTCACAAAAATGTGGATTGGAATAACTATATATATTATAATCAACAAAGATTTATCAATTATACTAGATATGCAGTTAAGGGAATAGCAGAATAGTTGGATGCTACTAGCTGAATGGCATGGGAAAATAGGATAGCCCTAGGTCTGATGCTAACAGAAGAAGAAGGCATCTGTATTATGATTAGAGGTAGTTGCTGTACATTCATCCCTAATAATACAGCCCCAGACGGGACTATCACCAAAGCCTTGCAAGGCTTAACAGCCTTATCTGAAGAGCTGGCAGAAAATTCTGGCATTGACAACCCACACATGATATGGCTGGGAAGCTGGTTTGGAAAATGGAAAGGGGTTGCACTGTCTATCTGAACTTCACTTATCCTTGTAGCTGGGGAAGTCATAGCAGTTGGATGTTGCATTATCCCACGTACCTGAGGGTTAGCTCAAAAACTCACTGAAATGGCCCCAACCAAACAGATGGCCATACAGTAATAAGCAAAACAACTTATACCCCATTAAAGAGGAAGATCTCTATGATGAAGCATGTGAGGAAGCTCTTTGTAAATTTGATTAACTAAATTGTGAAAACTAAGAGTCTAAAAGAAAGAGGGGAGATTTGTAAGGGAAGTGTTAAATTTAGCTTTCACATAAAAGTGACTTGGAAACAGGGAAACAGAAATTAACCCCTCCCCACCCCCCTACCCCACTGCCGCATGGTCTCACAGTCTATTGTTTCAGTCTAAGCTGCCAAGTTTGAAAGTGGCACCAACTCCGAAATGAAGAGGATTGGGAGTTGTAATTGAGGGGGAGAGGGAGGAGCGCTAATGTAAGCAGGAAACTAGTGCCAAGTTTGAAACTGGTACCAACTACCAAGCTGCCGGAATGTAGAGAATGGGAGCAGTAACTAAGAGCAGGAATCCAAGTAAGTTAATTAGACCTCTCAGATAGGCTGAAACCTCTGAAGTACCCAACCAGTGGGGAACTGGGACGGGTCTGCACATTAAGCTTAGGATATAAATGTCATTCTATCTTGTTTGGTGCACTGGCCATTGTATTCATGTTGCACGCCCGTTCTTACAAGATTGTAAAGAAATTCTTTTCTTCACAACCGGATACATATTCATTCTCCTTCAGGTACAGTTTACTTTCTAATAGAATCGACAACTACACTGTGGTATATATATATAATGGAACACTACAAAACAGTAAGAATGAACTAAATATTGCTTCTTTCAATGATGCATATAATCTCATAAGCATAATATTGAGCCAAAGAAGGCAGATATAATAGAGAATATGCTGCATGATTCCAGTTGTATAAAATTCAAAAACAGGAAAAACTAATCCAAGGCTTTAGAGGTTGGGAGTGCTATTAACTTTGGAGAAGGCAAGCATTGACCAGGAGAGGACCTGAGGGGTAGCTTCTAGGGATTAGTAATGTTTTATAGATAGATTAGGTTGTTGATTACATAAGTATATTCACTTTGTGAAAATCCATAAAGTTATACGCTTAGGATTTGTGCACTTTTTTGTATTTTATGTTATACTTCAACAAAAGATTACTTAAAAAAAAAAACATGAGGCAATTATATTTACTGACATGGAAAAACTCTGTTGAGTAAAATAGGCAAGCTGTAGATCAATACAGAGAGTAAGATACTATTTACATAATATTTAAAAACCCACAAAACAATCATAGCATTTCTATATAAACATGTATATAGACAAAATAAAAATGATCTGAAAAGATCAGTTATCATTTTGGTGTGTATCTGTGAGAAAGGGAGTAGGATGGAGAGAGGGAGGACAGGAAATAAATGGAATCTTTTCTTTACCCATGAATACTGAATATTATATAACAAGAATGCTTTCATATAATACTCATAGAATTAAAAATGAGTATTTCTAAAGGACTGAGTTCTTCTTAAAATCCAATGAGCGAATGCTTTTTAAAAGAAGACTAAAATATAGTAAAAACTCCTTTAAACACCAAGCTATTAACGTGAAATTTTCACGAGTTCACTGATGTCTGCAAGATGCCAAAGTTATGTAATATAATTATCTGAAATATACATTTATATATATGTAGGGTCATGTAGAACTGATCCTTTCTATTATAAGGCCATTCCATCCCAGAAAATTCTACTGGCCCACTTCTTCCATAGAAAGGTCCTATTGTCTTATTTTTTCCTTAAAACCTTCCCTGAACATATCAAATGGGGGATGGGGGATAGAGGAAGCTTAGAGACCTATTGTAATAGTCAGCCAAAGGAGTGCTGATGCAAAATATCAGAAATCTGTTGGCTTTTATAAAGGATATTTATTTGAGGTAGAAGCTTACAGTTACCAGGCCATAAAGCATAAGTTCCCTCCCTTACCAAAATCTATTGCCACATGTTGGAGCAAGATGGCTGCCAACATCTGCCAGGGTTCAGGCTTTCTGGGTTCCTCTTTTCCAGGGGCTCATTTCTCTCCAGGCTCAGCTCCTCTATTTTCTCCACAAGGTCAGCTGCAGACTATGAGGTTCTCTAGATGTTGTCTCTCTCCACAAGGCTAGGTGTAGACTATCAGGTGACTGGATCTGTCTCTCTCTCCCTGGGGCTCGATTCTCTCAGCATAGCTCAGCTGCTCTGCTCCTCTGTCTGCTTACATCCAGGGCTCCAGCTCAAAACTCTCTTCTCTGCCGTGTAGTTTTCTTCACTACTAGTCCTCCTGACGTGGCCCAATCAAAGCCCTAATTATAATCTAATCACACTCAGGTACAGACCAGTTTACAAACATAATCCAATATCTATTTTTGGAATTCATAAATAATACCAAACTGCTATACCTATATTGCATCATTTATGTTTCTGTGTTTTTAAGAAAGAACATGTCACTCAATAAACCTTTAATACCATTTTTTAGACTCATTTTCATCCTTGCACACCTATAGGCAATCAACAAAAATCATGTGCTGTTATGTTAGAATATTGACACTTTTGTCATTGGGATTCTGTAGGCAAATTAAATCAGTTTTATACTTTATCCAAATGTTTAATACAGCTAGTAATCATTTCTAACCCTTACATAGACAAAGACACACATGCAAATGAAGGGAAATGGAATATCAATCGCACACTACTGTAACAGTGGCAGTAAGGCCAAACTCTACAGTTAAGCCTCTCCAAATCCACTTCATCCTTTGGTAGTGAAAGGGACAGTATATGTACCTTCCATTAGGTATCACAAGAACTGTATTACAGAACTATGCAATCTTAAAAATCCAAAACAGAAAGGGAGAGTAAAAGCAAGAGCATATGTTCTATAGATTCACAGAGCAACTCATATGACAAATGAACCTACAGCAAAAACTTCAATCATTGAGAGCTGCTGAGCAACCTTTTCTCAAAAATAAGAACATAACTCCCTCTCAATCTTTCTTTTTTTAATAGCCAAAGAGATCAATTGCAGGTTCTCTAAATAAAGCTTTCCAGTAAAGACCTCATCTCAGCTGGTACAGAAGAGAGTAGATTGTTGATTTTCAAGGAGAGCTATTAAAGGATTTGCACTCTTTTCCCTTCTTGTAATGCTGTTTAAGACTTGAATTTATCTATAAAGTTTGCCACAGCTTAAGACCTCATTATTTCAGAGATCAGCAAGGTAAACATTCTTAAATGAGGTAAATAATTTACGCTTTGGGAACTCTGAGGCTCCAGGGCATTTTCTATAATAGGTTCATGAAATAAATGTATTGGAGTGAAACTCTACGGTTTCTTGAAACCGGTTTCTTATAGAAACAGACAACTCCCTTGAAAGTCTGGTTACATACCAATAGCTGCTACTTTGATGATGATCGCCTGAAGGTTAGATGCTATCATCTCTCGGAGCAAATCTTTCTGGTTTCTCCTCCAAAGGTAAGCTAAAGGCTGGAGATTAAGCCTTTTACACCTATATAAGAAAAAGAAAAAAAAAATTGATGCTACCTTAATTTTCTATACTTGGATCCATGGCAACTACTTTGATTTTTAACACAATGCATCTCTCAAGAATTGTGGCAATTAAAATGCTTTTAAAAACATGTTTTGCATAATGAATTTTAAATATACAACATAAACATTTGATTTCACAGGCTATGCATAAACAGATAAAAGTGAAATCTCCAGGCAGATTAGTAATATTAATTTTAGCAAGACTTTTAAGTTTAAAAGTCTATGGAAAAGAGCTTCCAAATGCCAAGAGATGATGATTCTCATTTTTTAGCACTTTCTTGGGTATCAAAGGTATGAAGCATTTGCAAAATAGGTAAATAAATTTATCCTAATGAAATAACTATATATTGCTAAATTTACAATAGCTATGGTTATTGAAATAATTTTAATACACTGAATGGAAAGAAAATAATATAAAAAACTGCAATTTATTGAGAGCATAATATGTTGTAGGCATCTGTTGTAGGCAGATGTAAATCACGTGCAATTGATTTACATTCTTGGTGGAGGAGAAAGAGTATGAACTTTGGAGTCAAGACAAATCTGGGTTTGAAGCCTAATTCTGCTATTCAGTAGATGCATGGTTTTGGCAAAGTTATCTAAACTCTCCAAAACCTTATCCTAAATTTCCAAGTCCACCTATAGGGATAAAAATATTTCTTTTCAAAGTTCTTGGGAAGCTTAAAAGACTAGAGAATGAAGTCATCCTTTACTCTTCTTTTCCTCAATTTCACACCTAATCCAATCACTCCTCACTGACATCACTGCTAACATCCTGGTGTGAGCTACCACCATCTCACAAGTCAATATTCTCCTAACTTCTTTCCCTGCTTCCTTCCTTGCCTCTTTAAAGTCCATTTTCAATACACAGCAGCATGATTCTTTTAAAACTGTAACACAGATTGTGGATTTCATCTGTTTAAAACCTTCCACTGGCTATTGAATAAACCATGGGACTACCCATTAAATGACAAAGATCTGTAGACTAAATTCTCAGAGAAGATGACCTTAAACACATTGTCATTCAAAATGTGTTGAGAATAATATTATTATTTCCAAGGTATAACTTAGGGATATGAAGTCCATCTCCATCTGTAGATAAACTGTTCTCAAATGTAGGTAGACAGAATGTAAGGAACACTTTTTCAAAATACACATTTGACTTTGTCCCCCACTTTGACCTCTACCCTCCACTGTCCAGAGATTCTGATATATCCCCAAACTGTGAGATTCTCATAGCTCCCTTCACTTAACTATGCTCTACCCTGCTTTCCCTTCATTCACTTTTAAAATCCTTATTTTTTAAACAGTCAAATCCACTGTGGAATTAGGAAATAAATATAACAAAAAATAAAATTTAAGATGTCAAGTCAGTTGATAAACAAGTTTTTAACATGACAATCAATATGAATGTTTCTTTGCCAAGGATATAGAGCTATTACATAAATACAACCCTCAACTCACCTTCATTTACCCAATGAATGGTAAAAAATCAGGTATTTCCAGCTGAAGTTGCACTCAAGATTAATACTGCTAATATAATTATGTATAAAGTCTCTGTACAATATTTATCTTAATAATAAATTTTAAAAAGCCAAATTTATTCAGGTGGTGTTTTGCAAAGCCAACATTTAATAATCAATATTATTATTTGTCCTTATGATTTTAGAATGGATCAAGGATTGATATTTTGGTATTTGTAGATATAGAGTAAATGTTTTATTAGCACTACATCCTTAATGGAGGAGAGAGGAGTAAGATGGGGGAAAGAATTCTAAAAATTCCTTGAAAGTTGAATGGTTCTTTATAGACGTATTTCAACCAAATCAATATTTTTGGCAAGATCTGAGTTCTGTGGATCAAAGACAAGGAGATTCCTTCAATAAGTATGTGCCAGCTGGGCCCTGACCCTCAGCAGAGTTGCAACTCCTACTCTCTGGTTCACTGGACTTACCCAGGTGAGCTAACAGGGAGGTGAGAATGGTCACCTACCACAACAGGGAACCGTGAGTGCCTACAAGTCCAAGCAGGAGAATCACATCCATCAACCATATGGGATCTAAGCCTCCTCTCAAAATAGAGGTGAAGTGCACATCACCATCCCGGGGTCCACAGAATGGAGGAATAAAACATGGATTAGAGTGGAATTACTGGTATTCTACTATAGAACTATTGTGACCAGTAATGAAGAAATTGTAGCACTGACGTGGAGAAAAGTGGCCACGGCAGTTGCTGAGGGCAGGGAGAGGAAAGAATAGATGTGATGTGGGGGTATTTTCGGGACTTGGAGTTGTCCTAAATGATAGTGCAGGGATAGATGCAGGACATTATATATTCTGCCATAACCCACTGAATGTACTGGGGGAGTGTGTAAACTACAGTGTAAACTATTATCCATACAGTGCAACAGTGCTCCAAAATGTATTCACCAAATACAGTGAATGTACCACAATGATGAAAAAGGTTGTTGATGTGGGAGGAGTGGGGTGGGGTGGTGGGTGTGGGATATATGGGAACCTCTTATACTTTTAAATGTAATCTGTGATCTACGTAGCTTCAAAAAATACAATTAAAAAAATGATGGGGGTGGGGAGGTGGGGAGTGGGGTATATGGGAACAGCTTTTGTTTTTTAATGTAACGCTTTGTGATCTATTAACTTTAAAAAAGATAAATTAAGAAATAAAATTTAAAAAGTTTAAAAAAAATTTTTTTAATTAGTGTTTTTTTTCTATTACCTCCTGATATTTATTACAAGTGATGATGACTTAGATGACCAGGGTGCTATGTATCAAATATGGAGAGATTTAAGATAACACTTCTCACTTTTCAAATGTCTGTCTCAATTTTTATTATAGAAATTAATTTTTTCCTTATAATAAGAGTTTCCTCATGTATACTCTAAGGGCAAAAAAAAAGTACAATGTGAAATTTTAGTTATGGTAGAATATTACATCTGTTTTTTATTTGGATATAATTGTTTTTTCATTTATTCATATCCTTAAAATGCATGTATTTTAAAAATATAGGGAAATTAATATTCTCTTACACATTTTCTACTCGAACACGCTGATAGTCAGAAAGTATAGCACCTACTGATATTCCCTCTACTTCTTCTTTTTCCTGAAAATAAAAAAATATATATAATTTTAAAAATAAATAAGCATATGGCCATGCCATCATGTTCTGAAAATTATAAATGTACTATATCTTATCTAGGAAAGTACCTTGAAGCAGTGTGTTACTTGAAATATAATCAACATTCAGGAAAAATAAACACACATACACACATACACACATTCAAGTCATACCCTCAGATTTGGGGAAAATGGTTATTCTTTTTACTTAAAATCTCAAACAATTAAAGCTATTTTCTATAGAGAAAGCAGACTTTGGCAGCACTTCCAAAACATTTTCACCCTTAACGTATTTTTAAAGCCTTCATTATGAACGATAGAAATTTCTAAGAAATTTATATTCATGGACAACTTATTGCCAACTTAAGAGTAACTTTTTAAAAAATTAAGTAATGGCATAAGTAGATAAGTGAACATGATTTTTATTTGAATTTTAGCATCCAGGAAGCAGAGATGGTAGAGGTATTGCAGGGATAACAGTATAATAGAGTAGATAAGGAATTCTGTGATAGGAAGGAAACAATGAAGTATATCAACAGAGTTACAACTGAGAATATCCAGCCATGCATCCAGTAGTGTCCTACAGGGATGAGGACTAGTCTGCAGTATACTCTTAATGACCAGGAAGAGAATGTAAATTCAAGTGTGATCAAGTTTGTAGATGATACAAAGCTAGGATGAATTAAAAAAAAAGAAAATTAATCAAGCACATGGATGAATATGAACAACTTGGGGATTTGGAAAGACAGTTCTAAGATTTAATGTAAAGGAGTATGACAATACCCTTAGGAAAGAAAAACATACAATATAGGTATAAACTAGGGAAATATTATCTAGAAAATATATATGAAGTGACTGGGGGGTAAGTACTAGTAACAAACTGAGTAAAAGTTCTCTAAATAGGAGTAAAAGAAAATCTATCCCAGCATATGGAGGCATAGAAAACACTATTTCAAGCAGATGACTTCATTATTAATACTCCAGCCTTTCCAAACTTGGAAATCTCTCATCACTTTCATCATATCTACAAAGAAAAACAACTGTTTCAAATAAAAGTAATATTTCAAGAAATACTGATATAACCCTGTGTTTCCCAAAAGGATGCCATAATAAACAAAAATGCACAAACAGTAATCTCTCATGTCTTTAGAGATAAAGCTAATTTAAAATTTCTCCAAAATGACAAAGGAATAAATGCTCTGTAGCAGTTTGGCACTATTCATGAATTCTGAATATAGCTATTGGATTGTATTTGTAAACTGGTCTGGTCCTCTGGACATATTAGATTGTATTAAATTCAGAGATTTCAATTTTACTTGATTAAATTACGATGAGAGCTTTGATTCAGCCATGTCAGTAGGACATTGAGTCTCTGCCCCCTTGGTGGGTGGGGACTTACAGAAAAAAAACGGTATGGCAGAGGAGAGAGTGGAGTTTCGATCCTGGAGCCTCGGGAAGTAAACACACAGGAGAAGAACTCAGAGGAATAGAGATGGCTCCATAGATATGGCAGAAGTCCAGGGAAGAGAGACAAGCTGTTTGCCTGATAGTTTGCAGCTGCAGGAACCAGAGCCCTGGCAACTGCGCTCAGAGAGAAACTAACCCTGGGAGAGAGATAAGACTTGTCCCAGCCTCCAACTGATATCGAAAGAAGCTGGGACCACGGAGCCTCAAGAGGAAGAAGGAAGGCTGAACTCACACAGACATCACTTGTCATTTACGAAAGTACCTCTTATGGTACCTTGGACTCTTTAGGGCCTTGTAACTGTAAGCTTCTACCCCAAATAAATACCCTTTATAAATGTCAACAGATTTCTGGTACTTTGCATCAGCTGACTAATACATGCTCAGACTTCCCAAAACTAAATAACTCTTTTAATCAGATAAGGTTTCAAGGGAAAAACGATTTCCTTTGCTTTCCCATTTCAGCAACTTTGTGAGAACATTTGCTTTCTAGACTTTTTTTTCTCATAAAAGTCATTGTACTCATTAGCAACAGTCAAGGCAGAGTGTCCCTCATTAAATGAAAATATGGCATAGATCACAAGAGTAAATAGCCTTGTCAAAAGACCAAAATTTTAGTTATATTTCTATACCATCTTAAGTTCTGCCATAGGAAAATATGAAACTGTACTAAAAGAAAATACTGTGTTTAATTAGCTTTTTATATGTTGTGCTCAATATGCCTGCTAAAAATACTTCAATATGTGTTCATCAATTGTAACAAATGTACCACACTAATGAAAGATATGTTAATGGGGAAAAGTGTGAGGGGTTGAGGTATATGGGAAGCCCCTATATTTTCCATGTAACATTGATGTATTCTAAAGCTTCTTTAAAAAAATAAAGTATATATAATCTGCTAGATAGTCAAAGCAGATAAAACTATTTAGGCACATTAAATATGTTTGTACTCTAGAGAGTAAAGAGAAAGATGTGAGTGTTGTCAACATACATGAGAATTTGAAGCCACAGGAACAAAGATCCTCAAGAGAAAGGACACAGAATGAAAAGAGGGCTAAGTATAAGAACCTGAGTATATTATACCAACATTTAAGGAGAAGAAGAATTCAGTGAGGAACTGGAAAAGAGTGGTCAAAATAATAGCAGATACAACTAGGACAGAGTAAGTGTTAACACAAAGACAAAGAGAAGTTTGATGAAAAGGTTACGATAAAGTACTGTTACTGAATACCCAGTATATGACAAGATTTGTGCTAGGTACTTTACATATCTTATCTTGTTAACCCTCATAACAACCCAAAATACTATTACACTGATTTTATGTGAGAAAACATGATTAACCCATTCAAGTTGACACAACTGCTCAGTAGAATAGCCCAGATTTAAATTGAGGTTTGTATGTCTACTGTACATGTTCTTTCTTAAATACATGGCATCATATGCTGCAGGAAGTTCAAGACCGCTGGATTTTTAAAAAATATATTTTTATTAGAAAAGTTGTGAACTTACAAAACAATCATGCATATGTGTGCAATTCCCATACAACAGCCCTAGACAACACATCACATGGTTGTGGAACATTTGATTATGACATATCATCAGACTGTTACCACTAACGATGGTCTATAGCATACATTTGGTATTTTTCCATACCCCTCTATTATTAACACAGTACATCTTCGGCATTGATGGAAGAATATTACAGTATTGCTGCTAACTATAGTCCATAGGTTACATTAGTTGTATTTTTCCCATGCTTCTCTACATTCTTACCACCTTGCAATAGTGATGTCAAATGTACAAATATTTCTAGTTCATATAGGAAATACTTGCATTTTTACTATTAACCACACTTTTCATCCACCTCTGGATTCATTATGTTGTTATGCAACCCTAGATTATTCTCCAGCTTTTTTTCCATTGACATTTACACTGCTAGACTACCCTTTTCATCTACAATCCCATTTATAAACCAGCTTCTACTCACCATAATGGTGTTAAAATCAACTCTATCCATTTCCACACTTTTACAGTCAAGTTAATTAAAACTTCTACATATTAGGCATCAGTACTCCTTCACAGCCTTTCTCTTATCTCCTAATACCTATACTCTAGGTTTTACCTCCATGTGTTTATTCTTTATATTTAGTTCATATTAATGAGAACATGCAATATTTGTCCTTTTGTGTCTGGCTTATTTCACTTAGCATAATGTCTTCAAGGTTCATCCATATTATCATAAGTGTCCCAATTTCATTTCTTCTTCCAGCAGCATAGTATTCCATTGTATGCATATACCATTGTATGCATAGTATTCCATTGTATGCATATACCAAATATATGTGGTATATGTCCATCTATTGAAAGGCATGGGTTGTTTCCACTTTTGGCAATTATGAATAACGCCGCTATGAACATCAGTGTGCAGATGTCTGTGTCCATCACAGTTTCCAGTTCTTCTGGATATATTCTTAGTAGAGGAATTGCTGGATCATATGGCAGTTCTATTTATATATTTAGGTCCCTGAGGAACCGCCAAACTGTCTTCCACATAGGCTGCACCATTTACATTCCCACCAACAGTGAAGGAGTGTTCCTATTTCTCACATCCTCTCCAGCACATACTGTTTTCTGGTTTTTTTTTTAATAATGGCCATTGTAAGCTGGGTGAGATAATATCTCATGGTCATTTTGACTTGCATTTCCCAATTAACCGCTGATAATGAACATATTTTCATGTGTTTTTTGGCCATTTGTATTTCCTCTTTGGAGAAATGTCTAAGCCTTTCGCCCATTTTTAAATTGGATTGATTGCTCTTTTATTGTTGAGTTGTATGAACTCTTTATATAGTAAGTAAATCAAACTCCTATTAGATATGTAATTTCCAAATATTTTCTCCCATTGATTGAGCTGCCTTTTCACCTTCTTGACAAAGTTCTTTGAATCACAAAACTGTTTAAGTTTGAGGAGGTCCCATTTATCCATGTTTTCTTTCATTGCTCATGCTTTTGGTGCAAGGTTTAAGAATCCACCACCTACATTGTGATGTCTTAAAGATGTTTCACTACATTTTCTTCTAGGAGCTTTATGGTTCTAGCTTTTATATTTAAGTCTTTGATCCATTTTGAATTAATTTTTGTAAAATGTGTGAGCTACAAGTCCTTTTTTCTTTTTTTTGGACATGGATATCCAGTTCTCCCACCCCCATTTAGTGAATAGACTATTCTGCCCCAGCTGGGTGGGTTTGGCAGCCTTGTCAAAAATCACTTGACCGTACATGTGAGAGTCTGTTTCTGAACCATCCATTCGGTTCCATTGGTCTATGTGTCTACCTTTATGTCAGTACCTTGCTATTTCTTTACCACTGTAACTAGGTAACATGATTTAAAGTCCGGAAGTGAGAGTCCTCCAACTTCATTCTTCCTTTTTTAAGATGTTTTTGGATACTTGGGGGCCCTTACCCTTCCAAATAAATTTGATAATTGTGTTTTCCATTTCTTTAGAAAATGCTGCTGTAATTTTTATAGAGACTGCATTGACTCTATTACCAATTTGGGTAGAATTGACATCTTAACAATATTAAGTCTTCAAATCCATGAGCACAGAATGTTCTTCCATTTTTTTAGTGTTTTTTAAAATTTCCTTTAGCAATGTATTGTAGTTTTCTGACTACAGGTGCGTTATGTCTGTGGTTAATTTTATTCCTGAATATTTGATTCTTTTAGTTGCTATTGCAAATGGAATATTTTTCCGGACTCCTTCCTTAGATTGTGCATTACTAGTGTACAGAAACACAACTGATTTTTGTATGTTAATCTTGTACCTGCCACTCTGCTGAAATCATTTATTAGTTTTAGCAGCTTTGTTGTATATTTTTGGGAATTTCAAAGTATAGGATCATATCATCTGTGAACAGCCTAAGTTTTACTTCTTACTTTTCAATTTGGATGTCTTATTTCTTTTTCTTGGCTGATTTCTCTAGATAAAACCTCTAGCACTATATTGAACAAAAGTGGTGAAATTGGGCATCCTTGTCTTATTCCCAATCTCAACAGGAAAGCTTTCAGTATTTCAACACTGAGAGCATCAGCTGTGGGTTTTTCATATATGGCCTTAACCATGTTGAGAAAATATCCTTCGTTTCCTATTTTTTGTAGTATTTTTATCGAAAAGGGTGCTATATTTTGTCAAATGTCTTTTCTACATCTACTGATAAGATCATGTTATTTTTCTTTGATTTATTAATGTGGTATATCATGCTGATTGATTTTCTTGTGTTGAACCACCCTTGCAAGCCTGGTATAAAACCCACTTGATCATGATTGAAAATTCTTTTAGTTGTTGTTGGGTTTTATTAGAGTGTATTTTGTTGAGGACTTTTACATCCATATTTATTAGAGAAATGAGTCTGTAATTTTATTTTTTTTGTAATATCTCTATCTGGCTTTGGTAGTAGAGTGATATTGGCTTCATAGAATGAGATTGGTAGCTTTCCTTCTTATTGGATTTTTTGGAAGAATTTGAGTAAGACTGGTATTAAATCTTCTTTGAATGACTGATAGAACTCACTGATGAAACCATCTGGTCCTGGGGCTTTTCAATTTGGAGAGTTGTTTGATGATTGTTTCAATCTCTACACTTGTAATTGGTTTGTTGAGGTGTTTTATTTCTTTTAGGGTCAATGTAGGTTGTTGGTACATTTCCAGGAATTTCTCCATTTCATGTATATTGTCTAGTTGGGTGGCATATAGTTATTCATTGTATCCTCTTATGATCTCTTTTATTTCTGTGGTATCAGTGGTAATTTCCCTGGTTTCATTTTTTATTTTATTTATTTGCATCTTTTTTTGTCAGTCTAGTTAAGGGTTTCTTAATTTTGTTAATCTTCTCGAAAAATGAACTCCTGGTTTTGTTAATTCCATTGTTTTTTTTTTTCAATTTCATTTATTTCTGCTCTGATCTTTACTATTTCTTTCCTTCTGCATGCTTTAGGATAGTTTTCTGTTCTTTTGCTAGTTCCTCCAGCTGTGCAGTTAAGTCATTGATTTTACTTTTTCTTTTTTAATGTAAGCATTAGGGACTATAAATTTCCCTCTCAGCACTGCCTTTGCTGCATCCATAGTTTCTGATACGTTGTGTTCTCATTTTCATTTCTCTCGAGATATGTATTGATTTCTCTCACAATTTCTTCTCTGATCCACTGATTATTTAAGAGTGTGCATTTAATCTACATATAGGGAAGCAGATTTGGCCCAATGGATAGGGCATCTGCCTACCACATGGGAGGTCCGCATTTCAAACCCCGGGCCTCCTTGACCTGTGTGGAGCTGGCCCTTGCACAGTGCTGATGCGCGCAAGGAGTGCCCTGCCATGCAGGGGTGTCCCCCGCATAGGGGAGCCCCACACGCAAGGAGTGCGCCCCGTAAGGAGAGCGGCCCAGCACAAAAGAAAGTGTAGCCTGCCTAAGAATGGCACTGCACACACAGAGAGCTGACACAAGGTGATGCAGCAAAAAGAAACACAGATTCCTGGTGCCGCTGATAGGGATGGAAGCAGTCATGGAGGAATGCACAGCGAACAGATACAGACAGCAGACAACTTGGGGGGTGGGGGGAAGGGGAGAGAAATTAAAAAAAAAAAACTACATATATTTGTGAATTGTTCCATTTTCTGCCTGTGGTTGATTTCTAATTTAATTCCATTATGATGAGAGAAAGTGCATGGTATAATTTCAATTTTATTGGATTTACTGAGATCTGCTTTGTGGCCCAACATATGGTCTATCCTGGAGAAAGATTCATGAGCACCTGAGAAGAATGTATATCCTGCTGTTCTGGAATTCAATGTTCTGTATATGTATATTAGGTTTAGTTCATTTATTCTAGTATTCAATTGCTCTGCGTTTCTGTATTGATCCTCTGCCCAGATGTTCTATCCAATGCTGAGAGTGGGATTTTGAAGTCTCCAAGTATTATTGTAGAGATGTATATTATTCCCTTCAGTTTTGCTAGTGTTTGCCTCATGTATCTTGGGGCTTCCTGGTTAGGTACATATACATTTATGATTGATATTTCTTCTAGATGAATCATCCCTTTGCTTAACATGTAATGTCCTCTCTTATCTATAGTAATAGTTTTGCTTTTTTAAAATAGTATCTCATTCATACATGAACATGCATAAACAATAAATGCATAGTAAAGATTGTGAAATTACAAAATAAACTTACATAACATCAAACAGGGATCTCATATATCACCCCTCCACCAACATTTTGCATTGTTGTGAAACATTTGTTACAAACTATGCATGAGCATCATCAAAATATTACTAACTATAGCCCCTATCTTACATTTAGTGTATTTTTCCCCCAACTCACTCAATTTTTAAAAAATATATTTTTATTACAGAGGTTGTAAACTTGCAAAACAACCATACACATGTGTAGAATTCCTATATAACACCGCTTCACCAACACCCCACACCGTGGTGGAACATTTGTTACAGATTATGACACAATATCATCAGACTATTACCACTAACCATGGTCCTTTATTGATCCTCTATTCAGATGTTCTATCCAATGCTGAGAGTTACGTATTGAAGTCTCCAACTATTATTGTTTTATTATAGAGGCATCTATTTCTCCCTTCAGTTTTGCCAATGTTTGCCTCATGTAATTTGGGGCATCCTGGTTAGAATACAGATGTCCAAGTATCCAGTCTGTGAGGACAAAAAAAAACCTGCAGATGCCCAGAAAGGCTGAATAAACACTAGCCCTCTTCTATTCTATGGGGGGACTGGTAGGGATGGAATCAAAGGCACTCAAAAAACCAGTCCGTGCAGGTCAAAAGCACCTCCAGTTGCCCAGAGTGGCCAAGGAAACAGCTCCCCTACTATCCTACAGGACGGGGATAGAGCCACAGATAACAGAGTATCCAGTCTGTGTGGGCCAAAAGTGCCTGCAGTTGCTCAGAAGTTCCCCTCCTATCCTACCGGGGATGGGGGTGGAGCCACAGGCACCCAATGGTCCAGTCCGTGCAGCCTTAAGGTGCCTACCATTGCCCGTAGAGGCTGAGGAAACAGCTCCCTCCTATCCTGTTGGGGGGCAGGAAGAGAGCCACAGGTATCCGACTACACAATCTGTGTGGGATGAAAGTGCCTGTAGTTCCCCAAAGATGTTGAAGAAACACCATCCTCTCTTAATCCTGAGGGGTGGGGTGGAATGGAATTAAAGGTGATAAACAAACCAGTCTGTGTGGGCCAAAAGCACTTGCAATTATCCAGACAGCCTGAAGAGACACCATCATCTTGTCCTGTCAGGGGGGTGGGTGTGGAGCCACCGATGCCCAACAGTCCAGTTTGTGCAGACCAAAAGTGCATGCAGTTGCCCAGAGAGGCTGAGGAAAACACTATCCCCTCTATCCTATTTAGGGTGTGGAGGTAGAGCCCTAGAAGCTTACCTCCTAGGTGAAAAAAGCACCTGCAGAAGTCCTAGGTGCTGACCTCCTAGGGCAGTTGCCCAGAGAGGTCACAGAAACATATTCTCCTCCTATCCTACTGGGGGTAAAGATGGAGTCCAGGTGTCCAGCTATCCAGTCTGTGCTAGTGAAAAATGCCTGCAGTTGCCTGCAAGGCTGGTGGAGGTATCCCAGGTTCCTCCCTGCTAAAAGTGGGGCTGGAGCCTAGGCTAAGGTTACAATCCTATCTGAGTGGAAAAAAGCTGGTCCCTATTGTCACTGTGATTTTCAGTCAGCCCCACTTCCCCTCATGCTGGGAGTGGAGTTAAAGTGGTGGTTACCAGCTTCTTTCCAACAGGTTCAAACTTTAGCTGTTCTTAGGATGATATTTTAGCCAGCTGAATTTACTAATTAGTAGTTGAAGTCAGTACCTGACTGTCTCTTACTTCCCCATTTTTGGGAAATGGAGCTTCCAACTCCAGCCACGGAATAGCTCCTGAGGCATCTTATGCCCCCTGTGGAGGATGGGCACTGGTTTCTGCAGCATGAAGTGCTCTACTCACGAATCTTCACTGCAGATGGGCAGTCTCCTTCCATTCTTTCAAGAATGTTGCAGGATGCTCTTCTGGTCGCCTGGGCCCCCAAACAGGTGCTTTAGATAGCTCTGGGTAATGACTAACTGCCTGTAGGATCATCTGATTCTTGGAGCTGTCATCTTGCCCCTCCAAACCACTGGATTTTTCAGTGAGGAGGGTGTTTATGACTATTGAGAGGGAAGCTGCAGTTATGATTGACAGAAGCAAAAATAAAACATTTGAAGGATAAAGATAAAAATTATTGTCAAATTCTCTGAAAAATTAATGTCAGGCCTTCAGTGAAATAAATATGATTAACCATACAATAAATATCTACTACTAAATTCAATGAAATTCAGATAATTTGGATGGTTGAATACAGTTAAAATAATATTCCTAGGTGACCAAAAGCTAAATCAAGCAGTTAAGACCAAAAGGAGAAACAATAAAAAGAAAAAATAATAATGTCAGTTACAAAGAAGTTAGAGACAAAGACTGGACCCTACATAGCTTAGGCATATATCTAAACCACAGAGGCTCTCAGACACAAGTGAAAACATATCGGTTAGGCCATTATCACTGTCAAAGATGAATGTATAAGTTCAATTCAGGAAATAATAAGTAGCATCACTGACTGCTAGAAAGAGCAGTACACAATGTCATTAAACATTTATATTAGTTATTGCTCTCAACAATGCTTGGAGGTAGATTACCATTATCTTCTTCCTTTTATAACTAAGGGATGCTAAAAGATTCTTATAAAGTCAGCTATTACTAGACTAAAAAGGCAGACATCACAAGTCCTTTTGCTGCTTAGAACATTTTTCCCCCTATCTTTGTCAACATGAAACGCACCTACAAGATTGCTGGGAAGACAGTCTAGGCTGTAATCAGACCAACACTGCCAATCATAAAAACAAGGCACATGCAAAAGCAAACACGTATACATACTAACAAACTGGCTTAAGAAATCAAGGGATGAATACAAGTGAACAACTATGCTTTGGAGAAGACATTTTTAATTAATGTAGAAGAAAAGCCACAGCAATCTCAAAGTTTCTCCACTAAGGCCGAGAAGCACAGGGTAGGGAACAAATTTATGCAAAACTGGAGTGCACACAAATGCATTTATAAATAAATCTAGGCTAGAAATGCTAAGTAATCATTGCTTTACTTTTTTCTAGAAAGTAAAAGACAAAGCCTTCTTCTGGAAGAATACACAGCACACTGTTAGCATGATGATTTACCCTGGAGAGCAGGCTTCAGTAGAGAATGATAGGAAGATGTAGGGATATCTACTTTTTACTTTATATACCCTTGAACTTTTTAATTTTTTTAAAAAACAGTAACACATATTAGAAAACTTCTGAAAATTTATACTGAAAGTGGGAAAAAGGAGATAGGATTCTTAAACTGGATATTCGTTCTACATAGAAGCTATATTTCTCCCTTAATGTTCCAGTATTTGAACATCCTAGGTAAAACATTTCTGATTTCTGAAATAAGTCACAGCATAAAAGTTGAATAATAATAAAGATTTCAATCAGTATGTTTCTGGAAAAAAGGACAGGAACTAGAAGAGGACTTCAGGCTTAGAAACTTGAGAATAGTCATAAAAATACAAATATCTTTCCCTGGAAAGATTCTGATGACTGTCAAACACTACATCAATATGTAGCTCCACTGTATTAGTTTTAGTAAACAGGGAGGAAAAAAAAGCATGCATGTTGTATCTACCAAAAGCTGCTGCACTGAGAAGGGGGAAGAGAACAGAACTCAAGACAGAGGAAATAATTTTAGAAAAAAATAGCCACTGGGGAGGCAAAAAAGGTGTTTTAGAAACCACCTTATGTTCAAAATAGAATTCAAAGAAAAAAAAAACGAAATGAAATGAAACAAGATGAAAAGAATATAGTCTGAAGAGAAAGGCAGGCAAAAATAGCAAGAGTACTAGATTTTTAAAAGAAATATAAGGGAAAACACAATGATAAAAAATAAATTTGGTATGAAATGTAGTAAAGATTCAGAATCTATTAAAACAAAAATAAACTAGCATGGTAGAAGACCCAATGATGACACTTAACTTATAACAAAGAAGAAGAAATAAAGATGAAAAGAGATAAAACAAGGTATATGGGAGAAAGAACATAATTGCAATTGTAATTGGTGGTGCTGAAGAAGAGAAAAGAACCAGTGAAATACAATCAATCAAAGTTGTATTAAGAGAAAATGTTGCTAGAAGAAAGATGTGAGTCAGAACAATGAAAGAGATAATGGGGAACTAGTTAAATAAATGAAGGACCATCTGGTGGACATATGCCCCAAGGATGTATTTTAAAGACAAAGATTAACTTTGAGGAAATATAGTTGTTAAATGTTTGCAAATCTTCACTCCCTAAAACTAAGGCAATGAGGGGGACAAAAAAGAAACCTAAAATCAAAGGAGAGTAACAGGGAGGAGCCTTTTTTACACAGCTGTCTGAACACAATAAAATTGGGATAAAAAAAGAAAGAAACCTTGGGAATCAAACCAAAAGCCCCTTCTTTAAGAGGTCAGTGCATGTTTGTGATAAATAAATGCAGAAAAGTCGAAGAAGCTCTCTATTATCTCCCAACTTTAATAGGCAAGGATCAGACATATTCTGAAGTTGTTATAATTAAAACAGTGCGGTATGGGCCCAGAGATAGTCAGGTAAATGGAACAGAACAGAATATACAAAGAAGACCTACAGCTGTACAGAAATGCAGTATATTATGATAAAGCTGGCAGTTCAAATTGGTGGGAAAGGATACTTTATACTACAAATGATATTAATAATTTGCGAACTAGTTAGATAAAAATTTAGATCCTTAGTTCTAGGATTTAAATGTAAAAATAAATAAAAGCATAACCACCCTCTTGGGAAGAACATTCTAAACCTTTGGAAAACAAATAAAATAAAAGCCTGAAAGATTTTATAAGGAATCATTAAATTCGTCAACCTAACTACATCTAAACCCATAGTCTCTGCCTCCCCCCATGAAATGGGAAAACTCACCTTGCTCTTACAAGTTCCTATGCACTGGATCAATCCCTCTGGTAGCTTAGGGGCTACCCCCCCCCCCCCTTTTTTTTTTCTCTGCATCATCAATTTTTACTTCTTCTGGGTCATGTTCATTAGTATATAAATACTATATACAGCTGTAATAGCTGCCATAAATCTTATGTTTCCCTCCAGGTACCACTATTTCCCTCCATTAAACTAACACTCTTCAAAAGTTTTAATTTGTATTTCTTTTCTTCATTTCTTCATCATCTAGTCTCCCTTAAACCCACTCCAGTCAAGTTTTCATCCTTACCACTTTAATAAAACCTCTTGTCATGTTCACCAGTGACCACTAAGTTTACCAAATTCAAAGGTCAATTCTCCATCCTTATCTTACTTGATTTTATTCCCCCTACCTCAATCACTAATGTTCATTCTCCGTTGCTGGCTCCTTGTCCTTTTCATGACTTCTAAAAATTAAAGTACCTAGAGCTCAGCCCTTGGCCCTCTTCCCTTCCCAAGCTACATTCATTAATCAGTGAGCTCTATTATCTTTAAGTTAATAACTTCAGTCTCTCCCCTGAAATGCAGAATCCAAATGTCTGCTCAACATGTACATCTGGATGTCTACTAGGTATTGCAAACTTAGAATAAAAACTCAGGATTCAGATATATACACTCATCCCACCCAAACCAGATAGTTTCATGTTGCTCCTCATCCTAGAAAATGATACCATATCCAATTACTCAGGCCAAAAACTTTAGAGTCATTACTGATTTCTCTTTCCCTTAAAACCTACTTACAATCAAGCAGTAGTTTTATTTGCTTCACATACCAAAAATATCCAGAATTCAACCACTTCTCATTGCCTCCATCATTATCACTCTAGTCTAACAACCACCATCTCTCAATTAGACTATTGAAATAGTTTCCTAATAGTCACCCTAAATCTACTCTTCCAAACTACTATTCTATTCTCCAAAGAGCAACTAGATTGATCTTTTAAAATATAAACCAGAGCATGTTCAAAACCCTCCAGTGGCTTCCTATCCAACTTATCAGTAAAATCCAAGCTCTTTGCTGATAGTCTACAAGGTTCTATGTGACCTGGAGCCTACCAATTTCTTTGACATCATTCCCTATTATTCTCCTCCTGGTACCCTTCACTGATCCACACTGGACCTATTGCTGTTCTTCAAACATCTGAATTCATTCTCGGTTCACCTTTCCCACTGTGTGTAATACAAGTCAACTGGACATTTACACTGTTTGTTTTTGTTCCCTTACTTTTTTTCAAGTCTCTGCTCCAGAATCTCAGAGAGGTTTTTCTGACATCTCTTTAAAATAGTCCTCCTGCTCTTTACCGTCACTCTTTATTTCCTTGACCTTATTTTCTTCAAAGCACTACCTGAAATTACATCATATATTTATTTACTTTTTAAAAACATGTCTGTCTTCAGTTCCTTGAGCGCAGGGACTTGGTCTTATTCCCCCTGTAGTTGTGACCCTAGAAAAGGATCTGGGACAAGGAGGCTTGAATAAATATTTAAAATTGAATGAAACTGATTGCATGAAATTATAGTATTTCTATATATCAATGATCATCCAAAACAAAGGCAATAAGTAAAATAAAGAGGAAAAAATAATTTTGTAACATATATGACAAAGGGTTAGCAAGTATCTTTTTCTTTCATATTAATAAGGAAAAGGTTAACATAACAATAGTCAAAATAGGAAAAAGGCCATTAATAGGTATTTTTCAGAAGAATAAATACGAATGACTAAATTCGACAACTCAGAAAAATAAAAGCAAAAAAGGCTACATTTACATACCTTTGCCAAACAAACATATACGTTTTTGTGTATATTAAATTTAATAACAAAGTTGATGATGGTATGGGGAATCGCATATTTTCAACCACAACTAATGGGATTGTTACTAGGGAAGCCTTTCTGAGAAGCAATTTTGTAATATGTATCAAAAGCCTTTATTATGTTTATTCTCTTAGATCCACTAATTCATATTTCATTTCCAGAAATTTCGTCTAAAAATAATTGTACATATGTATAAGAATAGTCATCACATTTTTATTTTGTATATATAAATATATATGAAAAGTTGGAAAATCTTAAAATTCAAATAATATGAGTGGGTTGAATAAAGAAGAGAGAAATCAAAGTAACCATTAGGAACCGTATTTTCCAAGGATATTTAGTATGAGGAAATACTTATGACACAGGGCTAAGTGAAAAAACGTCCACAGATTTATATTAAAATATGAATTTTTAAAAAATATCCATAAGCATAGAAAGAAGACTAGAAATGGACCAAATTCTAATAATGTATATTTCTGGATGATAGTATTTCATTTTTGCAATTTTATTTATGATTTTATATTTTCTCAAATGTTTTTATAAGACATATATTGCTTTCTTAATTGGGGGAAGTTATTAAAAATACATCAGTGCGCACACACACACACACACACATATATATATATATTCATTTTCGCCAATGCGCTGGTAAAATGACAGGCAAAATAATCCATGCACTTATTAAACAAAAATTTTAAAAGGCCACTGTGTGCCAGGACCCATACGAGGAAGGGGAAAATGAATTTTTTAAAATAGCACAGTCACTAACCTTAAGAAATTAAAATCTAGGGGTGAGGGGTATGAGGGTATGGACATGTAAACAAATAAGTGAAATAAGTCTACAAAGACATAGAGAATATTAGGCCACAAAGGAGGAATTTATGCCTGCGGGATAACATCTGAAAATACTTATTTTGTTTAAATTATTCTTCAACCACTAATAAGCCAGAAATTATGTGCTCTTGCCCTTCCTGACTAAAAGAATATATACGCACAATAGGTAAGAGCTTCTCCTATGGTCTCCCTAGATCCTCCTTAAAATAGCATCTATGTACAAAAACCAGCAATTCCCCCTCCTCCCCAAAAAACAAATATGGTCCTAAAAAGAAATAAATATAATTCATCAGCCAACAAATCTACACAATTCTTAATTGTAGATCTCCATTTGGTAGCTGATTATATGTTCAAATCTTCCATATTTAACAGTCAATCAACAAGAGCCTATATGCCATTAATCTTACTCTAATCACCAAAAGAAGTATGAACATGAATGTCCCATAAGAGCTTATAACGTAGTCCCTAAAGACTTACTAATGATCACTGCTAAAACCAATATACTATAGTAGCAGGAAGATACATACAAGGACATTTCTACTATGAAATATACCTGATGCAGTATTCCCATTCATATGCAAAACTCAACCATATTATCTGGTAACAGTGATAATAAAAAAAGTTTAGAAGAGTTGAAAGGTAGAAATCTAGACCCAAATTAACTCTATTCACTCAGTTTTCACTTGCCTTAATACTGAAAGGTTGGTTCACAAAGACAAGTAAATTGAAAATAAGCTGTCCAGTTTTACAAATGAAAAGTAGGCCTACTTATTTTAAAGATGAGAAGATATGTAGCCAGCATTTATTGGGAATATTATTTTCTTTGAAAAATGTCTCAGGTACCCGTATTATTCTGTAAATGAGTTCCTGCCTGTTGAGAAAAAATATGATCAGCTGAATGTAAAGTGTTTTTCATCTGAAAAGCATTCTAACATTTTTAATACGAAGCATTCATTAAAGATGCACACTTGCATTATAGATTTAGCTCTGAGTGGCAATATTTGGACTTCTGGCAACATGACATTTAATTATTAAATAGGAAACATTTGTGAATGCCAACAATGTTCCAGGGGCTGGATAACCAAACAAGAAATGTATACGGCTAGTGAAACACTAGATGCTTTTCCTTAAACTTTTTAATTCTTCATTTTGGTAGAATCACACAAGTCCAGACTAATAAAAATAACCAAAGAAATGAATAGTATTTTGTATGAAATACTTATGAAAGTGACACTTAGAATTTCTAAGTGGTATATTTAGGCATCTGATTAAAACTTTGACTCATTAAAAAGGCTTTTTGTTCTTCTTAGCATCATTAATCTAAAAGATTTCCAAAATGGGAAATGATCACCATCTGGAGTTCTCCCATTAAACAGTGAGCTCATGACAGTGTATTAGGTCACTAGTCTGTAGCATTACTATCACACTTTCTAGGCTGTTTTCTCAATTAAGCAGGAAAAAAAAGTTGTTTAGGCTGAAAATTAAATGACAAAGAAATGGCAGAAGATCATAGTCATTTGTAAGTTATTTCCACTTAAAACTAACAACGTATTATTTTACATTTGAGTCTCCATCTGAATTGAAATAGTGTGAAGACATCCCAGACAAATGCAAGCTACAGAATTATAGAATTACAGTTGCTTTTTCCTTGAGCTTTCCAAGAACAACCTTCTCGTTAAAAGGAAAAGTGATGAAGCAGATGGAGCTTAAATGGTTGAGCACCTGCTTCTCACATAACAAGGTCCCAGGTTCAATCCCTAATACCTCCTAAAAACAAAACCAACAAGCGCACAAATGAAAAACTCAACTTGGAGCAGCCAGTGTAGCTCAGCAGTTGAGCACCAGCTTCCCACACACATATGAGGTCCTGGGTTCAATCCCCAGCTCCAGTACCTAAAAAAAAAAAAAAATTAAAAAAAAAAAAAAGATAAAGTGAAATTTCGAAGACTTCTATAAAACTCTAATAAAAATATAAAATAAAGGATTAAATTGTTCAATCTTTGTTGGGAAAATAAAGCAGAACACAGGAAGTGTTCATGTCTAACTAAGCAACCCAGTTTGATAGCAAGTATTTCATCTGCTTAAAACTACATTTTGAACTCATTTTCCATGCCCTAAGGAAAACTCCTTTTGATTAGTTTAATAACTTTTGAAATGTAACTTGTATAAATGGGTATAAAGGATTCTAAAATTTACACTTAAACCACTACTACACCAAGAAAAAGCAATTGATGTAAAATTCCATTTGTAATAGTAGGAGCACATAGAAACATACATATATAAACAGTCCCCACAATTAATAAAACTTCACCCTATTTCAACATTCACTCACTTAACCTGAATTTATCAAATAGATTATTTGCAAGGCACTGTGCTTATCACTTTACATATATTATATCTTTTGATCATTCTAACAAACTTGCAAGGGAACTTTTATTATCATAGTTTTACGTTAGAAAAACTGAGTCCAAGAAAGGTTATGTGACTTGTCTAGGATAACTCAGGTATAAGTGAAAGAGGTAGAATTAAAAGCTAGATGAAAAAGCTATGCTTGTAACCATCATTGTGCTGACTATCTAACTTGAAGAAGCCTCACAGTACTTTCTCAATGTAGTTAGCTAAACGCTTTGTCTGCTCAAAACCATCCAATGGTCACATCTCGCTCAAATTAAGACAGATCCCACATTACCTCTGTAATCTCATCCTTTACAATTCTCCTCACTCACACCATTGTAGGAGCAAGGAAACCTCTAGGGTGGGGCAGGTAGTGGTGGGGAAGGGCTAAAGCTTGCACTGAGTCATGAAGGACCAGACCCATCTTGAGGGACCAAACCTATTATCCCAACAGGCAGGTTTATCAAGGGTTGTGGGGCAAGGAACAGAAAAAGCAAAAGAGGAGGAGGGAAAATCTAGTAAGATGGGTGTAGAGGATAAGACTGGTAGGAAAGGGGGCAGTTAGCAGAAGATAAGACTAAAAGGCTAGGCAGAAGCCACAGCACGAATAGTATTCTTTATAGGGCTAGTAAAGAATTTAGGAAGGCAGGAAGGAGGGAGGGAGGGAAGGAGTGAAGGAAGGTGGGAAGGAATGAAGGAAGGAAGGAAGGAGGCAGGAGGGAAACAGGAAGGACAGAAGGAGAAAAGAGAAAGGGGAGTGAGGGAAAGAGAGAGAAGGGCAAGAGGGGAAAGGAAAGAAGAAAAGCAAGGGAGGGAAAAAAGGAGGTCAACAGAAAGATTTAGAAGCATGATAACATATTCACTGAATTTATATTTTTAAAAGATTATTTAAGGATATTGATCAGAAAAGTCTAAATTTAGGAGCAGAACAATGAGTAAGGAGAACCCTAAAGAAATCTAAGCAATGATGAAGGGCTAAACTAAGGCAGTAGTTACTGCCTCATGGTCCAACCAGGAAAATAGAAACCATTAAAGAACCCCATCAGGCTAGACGCCACCCCCACTGCAACAAGCAGATGCCACAAGTCAGCAGACGCCACAGTCAGCAGGGAGTGGATGTGGCTCAGGCCACTGGGCACATGCTTCTTATGTGGGTTCAGTTCCTGGTGCCTCCTGGAGTAGGCAAGCCAACAATGAGCAGACAGACAAAAGAACTATCTGGGGGAGAGGAGAAAGGGATGAATAAAGAAAGAATAAAGTAAATAAATATATCTTAAAAAAAAAGAAAGTATAGGGAATTAGTTACACAGGTGACAGAACTGAGAAGCCAAATAAGGCAATGAGGGAACCTGGGATCAGCAATATCATTAAGCAGTTAACACCCCTAGGCTGAAGGGAAGAAGAGAGAAGCTAGTGTTAGGAGAGCCCAAACTCCCTGGCAGGAGCTGGAACCTCAGTGTGCTGCCCAATGGGTGGTGAAGCAAGAGAAGAAGCTAGCCACAAGTAGAGACTCCACCCAGGCAGAGAAAGAAGGAAGGGCCAGGGTTTCTCCCATCCTCTTGCCCTCCCATCCCTATTAAGCTTCCCAAAGACTAAAACCAGGGGAAAGTCAGCTAAAGAGAATATGGAAATTAAGCCCCCTTGGAATGCTGATCAGTGGCTGGAAGAGTAACAAATGGATACAATCAAAGAGGCCTAGGATCAGTACAATGACCTTATCAGCATGTAATCATCTAAGAAAAAAAATAATAATATAAAATGCATAAAAACCAGAAAGGCCCAACAGATTATTTTTCACTCAGTAAATTACTCAAAAATATTGGAGCTCCTATATGCTCTTCTTTCCAGATAGTAGAGCACACAAGCAGGCACTGTCCCTGCCTTCATGAGCTTAGTGTCTAGCAACGGCTTTCTAGAATACATCAACTTAAGAAATAAGACATAAAAATACATCATAAAATTCAGTTTCCAGCATTACCATCTAAAGAGCTAAACTGTATGCTACAAGTTCTATTTGAATTTTATTTCCTTCTGATTCTGTTAAGTTCAAATCTGGAAATTGATAGAAGCAACGTCACTGACTACCCAACATGAACACTTAGGTAAAACAATCCTTAAGATGCTCACTTTCAAACTATAAAACACTGTGCTAGAAATTAGGGATAGGAAGAAAATCCATATTTATACATCCTAATTAATAAATATCACATAAATTACTCAACAAATAGGAGCTGGATCATTTTTATCATGAAGCCTGGTAATATTCCTGCAAAAAGAAAAAAAAGTCATACTGCCAGATTTTAAAAATAAAGCAAGTTCTATGTTTTGCACTGTATAAGACATCAGGCTCTGCAACATAGTGAACCCAGCAGTGGGTGATGGACTGTGGTTAATAGCAGAAATATGAGAACATTCTCTCATGAACTATAACTGATGTGGGCTATGGGTGGAAGGCTCTGTGTCTCTTCAGAGATAACTAAGTTGTTTGACTTGTGGGTGTGGAACGGTAAGAGGCTGCAGTCCTGCCCTTAGGGACAGTGACAGCAGGCTCCAGTCCCAGGAAATGTTTAACAAAGCAAGGGCTATAAACTTTAAGTATTTAGGGGAAATGCAAAAACCAAGGCTTATCTAGAATGTCTGGAGTCCTTGCTAAAAGCTTACCTAAGATGTGGAAGAGATATATGCTAATTGAAGCCTATTGAGAACTGAAACAAAGGGACCATTTGGCCTTTCCTCTCTGTATAAAAGACTTTTGAAAATCTTGTTCGGGGCTCGGGATTCAAACTGAAAGCTCCCGAGTCCGGCCGGCTGTCAATAACCTGGCCTCTCTATACTCAAATAATTGAACTTCTCTTAAATTCCACAACATATTTGGCAACTCCGCCGGGACTACAAATGAAGGCCAGAGACGGTAGCATTTTGCTGCCCCTTCCAAATTCCCGAGGAAGCCGGGAGGACTCGGGTGAACCCCAAATCTGGGCGCCCCTGGATTAAATTTAATCCAGAAAAGATGTGGGCTCCACCAGAATCTTCCTGACAAAAATCGAGGGCAATGGAAGGTCTGAAGAGAAAGATTCTGGGAACGAAAAAGAACTCCGAACATGGAAGAAGGTAAGACTCCCCGGGTGAGCACAGTCTGGAAGGCCCTAGCTTTAATTGCTAGGAAGGGGAGGCTGATCACCTCCCGAGAGAACCCTAGTAGCCCCAGAAGGCTGGGGGGAAGCCGTTCTCTCTAGGCTTGGGAAAAGGAGGAAAACCGGGGAAAAGCCCTGGTGTTTTGGGTTTGTCTAACTGCATGTTAGAATCTGGTACTGGTCTTATATCCACTAAAGGAGTGGAGTCTCGATTTTAATAGGAAGGGCTATTTATAGGTTCAAGTCCTAATGTCCTGGAAATTGGTCTAGATTAAGGGAAACAAAACTTGGTTACAGGAAAATGGATCGGCTTTTCTGGTGGAGCTTGGTCTGGGTGTAAAGTTTAAACAGTGGAAAAGTCTAGCTGAAATCTTTTGTTATGGTGCTAATTTGTGAATGAATTCGCTTTATACCAAATGTTAAGTGTTCTGAGGTTTGTAATGGCTGTGGGGGCAGCCAAGGTGAAAATAAATATATAACTTGTGGGTCAGATTAGTGACCTTTGTGCTTCTGTCTGTGTCAGCTCAATGTTAGTGTCGGAGTTGTGTCCTTATGTAAAGTAGAATTACAGCTGAGCTGGAGCCCTCCCTTGCCATTGGCAAGGGGGTGAAATGATTCTGGGGCAAAAGCTGAGGAGTCTGGATGTTTGCGGAGTCTAGATGTTTGTGCATGCTCTGCTGTCTTGTCTCTGGTCTGGCCCTTTGCCGGGGCTTGGAGGCCATCTGTGTCCGCGCCAAGCACCCAAGTCTGTTGGGAATGTCCCAGTCAGGGCGGCTGGGTTCCTGGGAGAGTTGCCAAATTTGAGTAGGTTCTGTCTGCCCATTTTGGCTGAAAGCTGGAAAGGGGGGAGCGGCTTGCCCCTTTCCAGTGAGTCCACCCTTCTATTCATAAGCCGCATTCCTGTTTGTTGTGCACCCGACTGCCTGGAAGGGGGGGGAAGTGAAGGAGGTGAAAAGCAGAATCAGAATAAATGCAGTAAAGTTCCCTCCTTAGGGTGTCAAAGCCAAAATACGTTTGCATTCTGCTCAGGTTCTTAGAAGGTATTGTAGTAACCTTAAGTAAGAGAATGTGTTCTGTGAAGGTAAAATTTGTCTTAAGGGTATAAATAATTATAAAAGTTTTACAAAGCATTGTTTAAGGTATTTAAGTGGCTAATTGCAGAAAGTCATTATTTAACAAAACTGAATAATTATAATAATAATAAAAGGCAATTTTATAACAAACTTATTCGGCAGCCAATCTCCCCTGCCAACTTGCTTCCAAAAAAACTGTTTCTGGTATTACATGCTACTAAGTATTTAAAGTGAAGAAAGGTTCATTATTTTAACAAACTTGTTTAGTATTAATGGCAATTATATGTTGTAAGAAGTTTGCCTGGTAACTTAGTATGTGGGATATATGGAGTGTGTTTTTATTGTTAAGGAAACAGAAGATGATTTTGTCCTAAGATAAAATGATTGATTATTGGAAAGAGTAGAGTGTGGGACAGAACCTGAATGAATACTGAAAGTGTAGAAGGTTTGTGGAAGGGAAATTTTTATGATTAAAATTGAATAAGATCAATATACAAAGAAAATCTTTTATCAATAGCTTCTTGTGCTTTAACCTCATCATTTCCTCAGTGTTTAAAGAAGAGTCTTACCTCTTAAAAGAACATTTATGTTCTAGAAATCAAATCCTGAAAAGTAGCCTTTTATTTCAAACTAACTGCAAGAGATTTATTCTTTTACTTTAAAGGAAAAATTAAGGTAATAAGTTCATTTAATATGTTATAAGTTGAATGAAAGGTATTTAAAGGTGTTATAAAATTAATAGGTTTTAAAAAAATTAATAAAAACTGTAACTAAGAGTTAAAATCATTTATAAATGCATTTATATTATAAAACAGTGGAAAGACAATAACTGAGATTATAGCTGGGTGAATTTAGCCTGAAACTATTATTTAAGTGTAAATTCTACACTAACCTTTCCTTTGTTTATGGTTACTTCAAGCCTAACCTCACCCTTTGCCTTTGCCTATGGTTATTTCATAATTGAGAAGAGCTGGGACATCACTGTCTCCTCTCCTGGTATTAGTAACCCTTTTTCTCATGAATTCAAGTGTAAACTAAATAAATTGCTGCCTGATAGAATAAGGTTAAATGGCCACTGGAGTTTTATTATCTCCAAAATCAAAAAGGGGGGTGGAGGGGGAGAAGTCTCCTGCCTTGACGGTCAGTGTTCCTAAGAGTGGCAATTCATGAGAGAAAGCAGTCTGTCTCCCTGAGGCTTCAAATAGCCTCAGTAAATATATATAAAATTAATCTTGTTGCTTATCCAAAATTCTGCTAATTTCAAAATAAAATATAAAGTTCTAAAACAAAATGGTGCTAAGGCATTGAGAACATTTTGCTTATTACAATCCATTAAGTAAGAAAGAAAATTCTTGTGGTAAACTGCATGGTCATAGTGCAAATTAAGAAGAGTTTCAAAAGTCTTTGAAAAGTTTAAAGTAACTAAAGTCATGTTGTTGTGTCAAACTATTCATGTCTGCCTATTTGCTCAAATTGTTGAGGTTAAATATGCAGTTATATAAGTAATATGCATTTCTGGACCCCTAATTAATTAAGCTAAACAGTATATAAAATAATGCAAATTATAAGTAATATCAATGAGTTGTGTTTGTGTCTAACTCTTTGTGTCTGCCCATTTAAAAAAAAAAAAAAGCTCAATGTATGTCTTCATACATCAGGATAATATCAAATTAACAAATAAAAATTCTTAAAAGAGGTCTATTCAAATTGTTAAAAATTAAATATGCAGTTATATTTATAAATATTCTTAAAGCCCAAATTAAACTAAGCAGGTTGAAAAAGTCATAGAAATCTGATTATGGAAACAATTGGGAAAGGGCCTCCTCTTTGCAAGAGCTTTTAAGGCAAGACTAGGTGTGGCAGATTAAACCTATCTACTAGGCTAGGGAATTAAGAATCAGTTTGCCTGGTAGTTTCCCAGTTTCAACCTTTGTCAGCCATAAATTGAAAAAAAACAAAACAAAACAAAAACAAAGATTAGGTTAATTTTCACATAAGAAAAATGTTGATGTAACCCCACGGCCTGCTGCCTCAGTCTCCCACTCCCGGGTTGGACAGCAGTGGAGGAGACCAGTTTAGGCCAGTCCTATGGGCAGTGGAAGGATGCCCAAGAAGGAGCTAACTAAGTCGGTGCCATTTCAGCACTAAATTCTATTCCTTATTTGACAAAGGGGGGAGCAGGTAAAAACTAAAATGGTTGGAATGTGATAGAGGAAGTAGTTAAATCAAACTTTTGCGTGGGAAAGTTAAATCTCAGATAAGCTGTAACTTCTGAAGTATCCAATCTATGGAAAAACAGGAAGAGCTCGCATGCTAGGCTTAGGGGTATAAATTGTGTCATTTTTCTTTGTTCGCAGCACCAGCTATATCTGGCTCTGCACCCCTTCTTGCAAGATTGAGAATAAATTATTTTCTTCTCCACAATCTGGTGAGCCTTAATTTCTTCCAGAAGATTACTTTCCAATGAAATAAAGGTAATCAGTGGCTCTATCAACAAATTTTCAGTAAGTAAAGGAAAGTCCATAAAAACTATGGAGATCTTTCCTGGGTTATGATTTTAAAAAAATTAAGTAATTGTGTAATGTGTTTTAAAACCTGGTAGTCAGTATGCTTTTAATTTAATAATATTCATAACTTAAAGAAAAGAAGTTTTTAGCTTCCTGTAAGGGAAAAAGAGAACATTCCTTGCATAAACTATTATGGTTTCAATTTTATTTAACTTGAGTGTAATCTCCCATAGTTAATTTATAAACTAAATTAACATTATATATACAAAATCTTTACAGTAATGAAAATTGTAAGTTCACATTGGTGAAATTAGGCTAAAGGAAAAAGATTGTAGATATGCTCTCTTAAATAAAGAGTAAATTTCTTTCATTGGTAATTGTAATTTAGTAAGTTTATTTAAACATGAGGTGGCTAGTCAATGTGGTTATAGTCAATTATAAAGAGTTTGTAAAACATCTTCCAAACTGAAAATGTTTAAATAGTTCTAGTTGTAGAAGTCATTGTTAACTAAAGAAACTTAGATTGGTATTGGTAGCAGAAATAACTTCATGATAATAAACCTGTCTGAAGGCCACTGCAAAATACACATTTAAGTAAATGGTAATAAAAAAGTTGTCTTGATTCTATTGGAAATATTCTGTTTTCATTCTAACAATGAAAAATAATATTTTCCTTTATTACTAAAGTAAAGTACCTACTGTTATCTTCATAGTAAAATTGTGTAAGTAAATAGTCATTTGATATATGTATTGCGTTAAGTTGTTTAAAATATATATATAAAACAAGGAATAAACTTTAACATTGTCAAACTCTTGTGCATTCGAACCAGGCCTTGTATACATTACAGGTGGCCTCTCCATGTGAGTTATTGGCTAGGCTGGTCACTGACCCCTCAATTAAAAATATGTGCTATATCAGTCTCTGGTTCTGCTCCTGAAGTCGATGGAAACTATATTGCAGTTTCAAGCTCCTGCAGCCAATAATGACTCGGTACAGCCAAGTGTACAATGGATATCGCCTCCAGACTGGCACTGTTCCATGGTGCCAGAGAGCACTATGCACCAGGCTAGTAGAATACTGGAAAATCTCTGGAATACTGGAAGGATGCTGCAACTTGCTCACTGCGTTGAAGAACATGCTAAGTGGAGCCATGATACCAGGAGACTGTAAGTAAAACTTAAACACAATTGGCATTATGGCCTGCTCTCATGGAGAGATAACATGTAAAGTATTACAAACCTGAAACTCAAAACTAATAATGGCAACTCTGAATCCTTATGCATTAAGTAATACATTAGTTAATATTAAGTGCTGTACTTTTATCCTGTACTAAATATATGCCTAATAATTGTAATGTTATCTTTTCTATTTTGGATCAAGTGCAGAAGTATATTAGACATGTTAAATTCCTGGTAAAATCATTTTCTAAACAGTTAATAACATGTCTATAGAATAAGGTGGCAGTCTCAGCCAGTCTCAGTTAGCAAAAGTGAGGCTTGCTTGCTGATGGTGAGTCACCTATTGAACAAGTCAAAATTGCTAGAAATTGTACAATGAAAACCAAGGTGTAAAAATCTTTATTCTGTAGTTCTGATCACTCCCACAGGTGAAAACTAAGAGTATTTCCAAATTAGTGTTCTAATCCTGAGTGAAGCCAGTTGCCCAAGGAGTACCAGTTCACCAGGAGCATCTGACAGAGCGAATGAGTGTCAATCATTGAACAGCTTGGAATGTGTCTTCAGACAAAGCTAAGTGTCTGTTGCAATTTCTCTCTAAAGATGGATAACTTAAAAAAGAATATATATGCTGTTCCCACCAGCTTTTAAGGAATGCCATCTTTATAGGCACCTAACCTTGTCTACCTCTGTAATCCAATGTGTCCTCTTTTAAAAACAGGTATTCCAAAATTTTAATTAAGTTTGTTTCTTTCAGAGTGAACATCTTATTAACCATATGAAAACTTCATCCAACTTCGTACAGAATGCCAGATCCATCTTCCTCCAGTTAGAATAAATTAAAGAGTTTTACACCTTATTAGGCAATGACTACAGCCCATGGCCAGCAGGAAGCAGTTACAGAAAAGAGATCGTCTCCCTTCAGCACCCCTTTTAAATTAAAGGTGTAAACTCTTTAAGAGTAAAATAAAAGTAATAGATGGATCTGGAACCTGACTGGAAATCCACGTGAGTGCCAGTGGCAGCAGAATAACTGCGGGAGGCCCCTGCCCAAGATTCTGCTGTCCAGAATGAAAAGTTCTAAACTTCTAAAAACGGTCCTGGATGCTGTACTAAAGACTGATAAATAATCAGTCAAGACAACAAACAGCCATCCACCTCATAGCTCCAACAATAATTATGCCAAAGCTTAGCAAGTAAACTTTGACAAAAGGGGGGGAATGATGTGAGCTATGGGTGGAAGGCTCTGTGTCTCTTCAGAGATAACTAAGTTGTTTGACTTGTGGGTGTGGAACGGTAAGAGGCTGCAGTCCTGCCCTTAGGGACAGTGACAGCAGGCTCCAGTCCCAGGAAATGTTTAACAAAGCAAGGGCTATAAACTTTTAAGTATTGAGGGGAAATGCAAAAACCAAGGCTTATCTAGAATGTCTGGAGTCCTTGCTAAAAGCTTACCTAAGATGTGGAAGAGATATATGCTAATTGAAGCCTATTGAGAACTGAAACAAAGGGACCATTTGGCCTTTCCTCTCTGTATAAAAGACTTTTGAAAATCTTGTTCGGGGCTCGGGATTCAAACTGAAAGCTCCCGAGTCCGGCCGGCCGTCAATAAACCATTTTTCCTTCTCAAAATCATTCCTGAGTCCTGGCCTCTCTATACTCAAATAATTGAACTTCTCTTAAATTCCACAACATAACAACTGTACAATACTAATTCATGGTATTAATAATAGGGTGGTTTGTGTGAAAAATACACCAAATGTAAGATATGGACTCTAGCAGTAATATTTCAATGACATTGTTTCATCACTTGGAACAAATGTTCCACAACAATGCAAGGGTATGGGGAGACATATGGGAATCCTGTATGGTATACATAACTGTTCTGTAAAAAAAAAAGAAAGAAAGAAAAGAACAAAAGAAAGAAAAAAAGGAAAGAAAAAAAGGAAAGAAGAAAGAAAAAAGAAGGAAAGAAGGAAGGAAGGAAGGAAGGAAGGAAGGAAAGGAAGGAAAGGAAGGAAAGGAAGGAAAGGAAGGAAAGGAAGGAAAGGAAGGAAAGGAAGGAAAGGAAGGAAAGGAAGGAAAGGAAGGAAAGGAAGGAAAGGAAGGAAGGAAGGAAGGAAGATGCTATGATTTGCATAAGTTCAGCAAGTAAATCAGAGTGAGCATCATCATGATAAGGATACAGGTCTCACTACTCTCAGGCATATGTTCCTTTCCTTAAGGAAATAAAATAAAAGCTCAGATCAGAAATAACATAGTCATGTAAAAACCTACCCAGCTTCACCTAGCTCCTAAACAGACAAGTACTTTGATTACTTAAATAATAAATAATCTTCATAAAAAAATCAGAGTATTCTTTTCAAAGATCTTTAAAGAGGGTAGGAAAATACATGTATATTGGTATACTTTTGGAAGGCCTGAACGAGGATTATGGCAATATCTATAAAAATTATAAATACATATCCCTTTTGATCCAGAAATTCCACTTACCTTAATAGGTACCAGGACATTCATGGTACTAGCAAAAGACTAGAAACAACTTAAATATCAATCAGTAGGGTAGTGGTTAAATAAATCATAATACATATATATAATGGAATATTATCCAACCATTAAAATTAGAAAGCTCTTTATTGAAATAATCTTCAGGATATATTATTAAATGAAAAAAGCAAGAAATGGAACACTGTAAAGAGTAGATGTGGATGTGAATGTGTTTGCTTTCATAGACATGAAATATTTCAGAAGGAAATTGACAACATTGCTTGACTTAGAGGAAGGGGAGGAAAATGAGTAGGTGAGGAAGAGGCTATATTTAAAAAATGAGTAAAATTAACAACAACAACAAAATCCTCTAAATCTATGCCCTAAGCAAATTTGGCAGCAAACTGATTTCTAAACCATGTCGAAGTTTTTTCCTCTAAGTGAGAAAAATTCAAGGGAAATCCTCCAATTAGCCCTGATCTACATATTATTGCCTGAAGTGCTATAACAACTAGAGTCACAAGGTTTCAAAACTTCACAGAATGTTGCCACATAAACTTATTTATGTGCACAAAGGAGTAGCAAATAGTGAGGACCAGTTACATTCATAACTCTTTTATGCCCTTGATAAACACAAATTATAAAACACCAAGAGCCATAATAGCAGTTTCAAGGCTGAAACTGATGTGGGCTATGGGTGGGAGGCTCTTTGTCTCTTCAGAGATAACCTAAACTATCTGTGACTTGTGGGTGTGGGATGATAAAAGGCTGCAGTCCCATGGCAAGGACTCCAGTCCCAGGAAACAGTTTAACAATGCAAGGTCTATAAACTTTAAGTATTCAGGGGAAATGCAAACCAAATATGCTAAAAGCTTACCTAGAATACCTAAAGTCCATGCTAAAAGCTTACCTAAGATGTGGAAGATATATATGCTAATTCAAGCCTATTGAGAACTGAAACAAAAGGATCATTCGGCCTTTCCTCTCTGTATAAAAGGGACTCAAAAATCTTGTTTCAGGCTCAGGATTGAAACAGAAAGCTCCCGAGTCTGGCCGGCCGTCAATAAACCATTTTTCCTTCTCAAAATCATTCCTGAGTCCTGGCTTCTCAAATAATTGAACCTCTCTCAAATTCTACAACAAAACTATTTTCCACAATTCTTTTAAAGCTAACCTGTATATATATGCTACATATGGTATAGGTGAATGTTTAAGTCAAAACACAGTACTATCTGTCAGTTCTTGGTAGATCATTTTTTCATTATTCATTTTAGGATCCATGAGCAAAAAGAATATTGCCCTCTTGGCCAACTGGGTTTCTCTCAAAACATAGTTGAACACTGTGTAAATATAAAGAATTAAAATGATTTAAAAATGTAAAAAAAAAGTTTATTATTATTCATCAATAAACCTGCATTATCTAATTTTTGAATGTAAGCCCCATGGCTGCACTCAAAAGTAATAAATGCATGGAATATCTTCAGGTTTCACTGTCCAGAAAAATCTTTGCTATCAAGAGTTGGAGTGCTGCCCCTCATGCCACCTGCAAACTATTACACTTGAGAGCCTAACCAGCTAGCACCATTCTTGATTAGGTCCAACCTTCAGGTTTTGCCCCTATATCTGGATAATGAAGCACTGAACCAGAAGATATAATAAAGTATATTTAATCTAAATAAAAAATTCTCAGTTATCCTGGTTCCAGCTGCCATACATCAAATATTATTTAAGAGAGAGAATGGAGAGGAAGAGTTAAACAAAACATGGAAAAGGTCTTTCATAGGTCTTCTTTCCATATGTTGAACTACATACACATCCAAGAGATCGCTGGTTTGACTTTTCTAGTTTCAGAAGTTACAGACATTTGGATGCTTATTCAGCTTCTCTGAACTCTATGCAATCAAAGACTTCAGAAATTATAAATTTGGAGAACCTAATTGGACCTAGTATTCCAAATTTGCCAAGGTCTTTCCAGACCAAGAATTCACTAAGATGGCCAACCATCTGATAAACATTAAAGAGACTGAAATCCCACTGTGGACAAACTGAGTTGACTTAAGAATTTCTCAGGTTAAGCCCATGATAATTTGTGGCAGTTACAGAAAATCAGAATTTTCAGATGCAGTTTGATAAAGAAACTGGGAATTTTAATGGTGGGTTTGAAGCATTTTATATTCTGCCAAACTCGTATTATGTTAACATTTTAAAATTGCTAATTTTTGGACATAATGCACCACAGGATGCTGAAAAATTAACATAAGAACAGTAGTTACAAAAGACAGTTCAGAGAAAAAGGGCAAGGGTAGCAGAAGAAAAAAATTGTAATAATAGTAACACAAACTGAAAGGAAAAAATTAAACTGCAGAGAATTAAAACGTTACATAAATCCTTAAGAGACTTACATTTTAGCTGGAACAAAAGATTTATGAATAGGTAATTAATAATATAAAACAGTAAATGAAAAGAACAAAACATTAAAATTTTTAAAGGAGACCAAAACATCAAGACATCACTGGAAGCAGCTACCAACGTTCCAGAAGAAATGAAAAAGGAAAGATTTGGGACAGGAAGCTTACTAACTCTTCAATAAAAACCTTAAAAAATATATAGACTTTTAAATTCTAAAACTAATTAGATGGTCTATAAAAGAATGATTCCTAACTGAATGAGCTACCACAATTGAGATAGCATCTTACTAGGTATATATTTCTGATAATAATTAGATTCAGGTCTTTAGCCAAGAGGGAATAGAAACAAAGGCTAGGAAAATCCTTAACTCTGAATTACAAGAAAATTAGAAAATTAGCATTTTAACACAATTTAAAAACTTAATTTTTTAAAAGTCTACACAAAAGCACAGTTTTGTTTTTTTTTTTTTACTTCATGATTATAGTTTACTGGTATTATACTATATTACAAAATCATCAAGACCTATGCTAGAGGTGCAACTTCCTTAAAATAAGGTCCTATGATTAATTAGGTGCAAGACAGACTGATTTTAGATTGACTTCCACTTGACAGTAACAATGTATATCACATAAAAATTCAAGTGTATTTATTTAATCTTCAGAACACTTATTAAACATGAAGTTATAGAACACTGAAATGTTAAGAAAAATAATATGAAGAACAGATAGCAAATGACTATGAGGATTTCCAGTTAATAAAGTTGTTCATTTTTAGAACAGTATCTTTCCATGGAAACTACTGAACTTTTCTGTTCTAAAAATGAATACAACATGAGTCCTTCTAAAACAAATATATTGTAAACTGTGACAAAAGACATTTAGAGGTGGTACAATACTGTATCTACGAAGATAAGACTTCCTAATTATGGGTTTTATATTTCATATAAGTTGAACTGGTTATGTTATTCTGGTTTTTATTATACCCTATGCATATCATTAATGAAAAGTGGGAAAAAACCCTGGAGGCTTACTGCAAGATTAAAATGTACAATTATACAATAACTATCTATCAAAGCATAACATTTATTGTCTGAATTACATAAAATTTTAAATAAACCCTTTTTAAAATTTATTTTATTTTATTTTTGTTGTTATAGGGTCTTTGAAGAGGTAGATTTTCTCTTAACTTGGAGCTACTGTGCTTTGTAAAACAAGAATTATTTTCTAAAGTAAAAAATGAATTATATTACAAAATGTTAAGAGCTATCTAACAAACATAGTTACTATGAAAGGCCCTATAGCACTCCATCAACCCAGTATGTTCATTCATTAGAGTAGTGCCATCATACACACGGATAATAGTGATACATTGGTTCCTGGTAGATATATGACTTTTACACGACAGAGCAATGTAATATTTTATAAACTATACATAATGATTTCATTCATTTAGAATTTTCATTTCTTTGTCACAGCCAAAAATGAGTTTTTTTAAACATGTATGGTGATTCAGTTTTTATCTTCAAAATATTTAAACTGGTCAACTAACCAGCTGTTTAATGTGGTATGACTAGATGAGTTTTCTTCAATTTCACATTCTCACTTCTTATCCAGTCATCTTAGGGTTCAGCAGAAAGAAAATTAGTGATAATGCTTTCAATTTAATTAGTATATTACATGCACTGTAATTATTAGCGGGAAATGTTATATTAATGAATGTAAAAGTTAGCAGTAAATTACCTTGTAGCTATTATCAATTTCCCAAGCTACTGCTCCTTAAGATAACCCTCTCCCTATGGTCCTTCCGGTAATTTTTCTTTGCCTGATAAACATGATGATTAAATAGCACACAGAGCAAACCTTTGGTACTTTTTAAATTAAATCCATGCCCAGCCTAAGGGCTGTGTCTGATTTCAACTAAATGTGTCAGTTAATCAGATAAAAAATTATCAGTAACTCAAAGAAACAGCAGCCTTAGGCTTCATCAGTGCCAGGCAAAGCAGAACAAAATAAGACATTCAGACAATATCACATTATGTGTAAAGGTTACTGATAAGCCTATAACTAAACAGAATTGCTTACCACTGTAACAATGTCTGTCTGGAAAGAAATGTTACATTCAACGTACAAATTATCTTTAAAATTTTAAAGAAGTAGTAATTTAGAGAAGAGGTTAGGGATATTTTATGCATGCGCACATACAAACACACGTTTCTACATAAACTCGCATAATGATGGTAAAAAATATGCAGTGGATTAGGAAGCAGAATTCTTAAAACTGGCATTCTCAGAGAGGTTTTATTGAAAAGGTGCTTATTCTCACCAATGCTACTTCTACATTACTTCAAAAATATTATAAAGTAAACCAAATATTTAATGGCTTATTAAGGAAGGCAGGTATGATTTCAAGATCATTTATGAAATGAAAACTATGAAATTTCTTAATTTTTAAAAAAATCTGAGGTAGTCTAAAACTATAGCAAGATTCTAAATTAATTAAGAAAACCAATCATTTTTAACCTGTAACAATAAGCACTAACATTTGCATTTGCAATATTACCAATTAAAGCAGTACATATTATCAGGAGCCTGATTATTTTAATAAGAGGATTTAAAAGCTCCTATAATTACTAGATAGGCAGGCAAACCCTTAAACTTTCAGAACATATTATGATTTTCAAAACATTCTCAGATTTCTAATTAAGATTCTTTTAACTATAGAAGAAGACTATTTTATAAACTGATATATCAGTAACTGCAAGAAACAGAGCAAATCATAAAAGAACAGAAAATTATCTTTGAAACACATAATGGGCAGTTGCTATAAAAAATTCATTGACAAAGCAGAACAAGAGCCCCAACTGTCTGACAAAGAACATTTCAAATTCATGCCACACCATCTTATTTTTCTCTTTGACTGCGGTCAGATAATGCATTCAACTGTGATAAGATTCTCATTTCTCTATCAGTAGCTACTTTTTACTAAGTAGACCTGTGACCAGAATTGGGTCAATTCTACCCAAATATAAGTTGCTAAATAAAAGATCCATACAAATTAAAGTAATCCAGCAGAATTTCAAAAGTATTATCCAAATATGGATATAGGCTCAATGTAGCTTAAAGTTTTGATTCTCAATATATTGAAAAGCTTAATATAGATCCTCTGAAATCACTGCTTTAGTCAAGAATTATCCAAAGCGCAGAGGACATGGTTTTGTTTTCTTAATTGCTACACACAGGGTCGTGTACCTTTCAGGAAACTCCTTTGATCATGCGACCCCACCAAAGGCTAGCAGCGGTTAAAACTAGGTAACACCTCTCCAAGTCTTCTATGCATTTCAGAGTTCACCAAAGAACAAATGAAAAATTATCTTAGAGTTATAGGATGAAATTCAAACTGCTGACCAAGAGGTGACTTAATCTAGCTGCCTCTAGCAATCCCCAAGGCTTTCTGGTCTCCTCTCATACCACAGGATTTAATTGTTAATGCATGCTCCCTTTGACCCTCACATGTCTCACATTAATGGTCACAACATTATCCCTCTTAATGCTTCATAATTTCAAATCTATGCAAAAGTGTTAATGGTTTATTTAAATAAAAAGCATAATGATTTACAAGTATTCAAAATTCTAATTAAAAAGAAAATTATCAGAAGCTCTTAGTTGACACCTCAATAACTGCAACACTAGGTTCATACTTTAAAATCAACTGAAAGCAAAATAATAAGACATTCATTAAAATAATGTATTTATTATTGGATAAATATACATTACTATGTTTTCAAACATATTTGCCTAAATAGTGAAAATGTTGCTCTTTTTTAAAAAATAGTGATAAAATTTATTTTGGTATGTGATGACTAAAGTAAATCAATATTAAACTTTGAAACACAAAGTAAAAGTTTATCTTGGACAACTGTTTGATTGTATAGGAACAATACAAGTCCTCTCTAAGGCTGGCTCAGAGCACAAGAAGACTTTCAAACAACATTAGCTGAGAAACCTAATACCAGGTAGATGATTGTTTAGAGCCAAATAATATTCAACTGGGGCAGATTTGGTTTCACATAAAGAGTTACTTCATTCTGTGGTTTCATACTTTAAAAATTCAAATAATAGAAGAATACCTGCCTGTAAGACAATTCTTCAGGAAACCCTGTGAAAGGATTACCTCTATCAAAGACCCGATTACAATATATTTAAAAGTGAATTTGCATAAACAAGTTTCCTAAGATAAAAATATTAAAATTATTCTGCAATGATGAGGTGCCAATGAACAGCACCAACAATGAAATGTTAAGTCTATGTAGGTTCTTACTACATATCAAATAAATAAATAGCAAATGAACTTGTAGGATTTTACATTTATCTTAAGATATCAGAGGTCAGAAGTTCAAAATCAAGGTGTCAGTAAGGCCATCCTTTCTCCCCAAAGTCTGTAGCATTCTGGTTCTGGCTTACCATAATCCTTGGGGTTTCTTGGCTTGCCTCTCTGCCTCCAGTCATATGGCGAGATCCATGACTTTTCCTGTGTGATTTTCTCTGACTTTTGGTTTTTCATGAGGCCTCCTGTTACAAATATTAAAGCCTACCCTGATCCAGTTGGGCCATACTTCAATAGGATCTTAGGAGACCCTAGTCACAAATGAGTCCACCTCTTAACTGATACATCTTCAAAGGGTCCTATTTACAAATGGGTTCAGACACATAGTAAAGTGGATTAAGGTTAAGAACATGCCTTTTGTTGGGGTGCATAATTCAAATACAGTAGGTTATTTAATACTTTTATCCATGAACGAGATGTGTAAAGTTTAAAATAAAGTAGATAATATTTTACCTATATCATACTAAAAGTCTTAATTTAAGCATTCTGCTAGAATAATTTAATAAGAGAAAACCACACTTAAGGTTGGTTATAATTTTATCAAAAATCTTATTTTCTAGGGAAGTGGATGTGGTTCAACTGATAGAGTGTCCATCTAACATATGGAGGATCCAGGGTTCAATCCCCAGGGCCTCCTGACTCATGTGATAAGTTGGCCCACGTGCAGTACTGCTGCATGCAAGGAGTGCCGTGCCACATAGGAGTGCCCCCGCAGAGGAGTGCCCCATGCGCAAGGAGTGCTCCCTGCAAGGAGAGCCACCCTGCATGAAATAAGCACAGCCTGCTCAGGAGTGGCACCACATAACGGAGAGCTGACGCAGTAAAATGACAACAAAGCCATTTCCCAGTGCTGCCAGATAATGCAAGCGGACACAGAAGAACACATAGCAAATGGACACAGAGAGCAGACAACAGGGGGGAAGGAGAGAGAAATAAATAAAATAAATCATTAAAAAAATATATTATTTTCTAGTAAAGAAATAAGAATTTATCTTCTTTCCCATATGTAGTATATTACATAACCACTGAGTAACCACTGAGTAACCAAAAAGCAGGTAAAGGAAAGTTTCCTTTTAGAAAATATCGCAGCTAATAAATGAAGGAGGAGTAATAGAATTGGAGTATCACCATTTTACAATCTCTAATGAAATAATAGATCTAAGCAATAATCATCAATATCTGCTATCATCAGTAAGAAAAGGAACAATCAGACAAGGTGTGCCTCTGATGAAAGAACACATTATCGTCTTTGAGAGATTCTTAAAAAAAAAAAAAATCAAAGCTAAATATGATCAAGCTTCTAAATCAATGCATCCAAAAAACTTACTGAGATGATGGAAATGTTCTATCAGAACTGTCCATTAGGGTAACTCCTAGCCACATGTGGCTATTGACCATTTGAAATGTGGCCAATGAGACAGAGGAAGTAAATTTTTTATTTATTGAATTTTATTAAAATTTAAGTTCAGATAGTGTCATGTCACTAGTGGCTACAGTATTGGACAGCATACCCCTACATACAATTACCAATTTACAAGAAATCACAGAACACAAAGAAACACTACACTTCGGGGATTTCATCAGTCTGTGAGAAAGTACTAGACAAATAAGTTATTCAACAAATAAATTAAAGGAGAAAAAGAGAGAAAACATATAGATGATGAGATTTATAAATGCAATTGTAATGCATAAAACGTCTTTGGGCACTGATTCAAACAAACAAGCCATAAAAACAAAACTAAACAAAACAATGTAAAGCATTTATGAAACAATTGGAAATTTCAACACCGACTGACATTTGATGAATTAAGGAATTAGGGTGCATTTTTTAAAGTATGATTACGGTTTTGTTATTATGTTTTTAAATAAATGTTACCTATTAGAGAAAATGCTGAAATATGTCAAAGATTTGCTTCAAAATAATAAAAGATGGAGGGAAGCAGCTAGGTATATGAATAAAACAAGATGGGTTATGACCTAATGGTTGAAGCTGAATAATAGGTACATGGGGTTCATAGTTTTACCTTTGTTTTATAAGGTTAAATTTTTTATGATGAAAAAATTGAATAATAAAAGGTTAAAAAAGAGAAAATAAGCTAAGACTTCAGATATGATAGATTTATTATTAGCAAATCCTATCCCTGATAAAGCAATAATTAAACTACGAAACTGTCAAAAACAACTATCTCAAGGTTTGGAAACTTACCAACAGCATACATCAAATTGAGAAGCAGTTATTCACAAAAACTACTAAACTTTGGCTAAGAACATTCTGGCCTAGGGCTGTTCCCATACCAAGCTGGAGCAAGTTGTGAAAACCAGTTTCATTATCAGAGGGGGTTGTTTTGATTTGGCATGGGGCATGGAAAAGTACTCATGTCCAACAGCACTGTCAATAACAATTGTGATCTCCTTGGCAAATGAATGGAGAAGACCAGTGACACAGCTAACCTGAGGTCACTGTTCTGGTTGGGGAAAGCAGTCCAGACTAGTCAGAAATTTAACAGCGAGCTTTTGAAAATTAGACAGATGCAGAAAAAATTGATAAGCTCTATATATGCAGGAGGGACCAGAGAAGGCCCAAGCTATCTATGCATCCCTGACTGACCGTGAGCCTATACTGGCAAGATACAAGAGGGAACAAAGTAGGAAGACTTACACTATTTAATTTCTAAATATTCTAAATTTCCTATAAAGCCACAGTAACGGAGGTAATGATACTGGAGTAAGAACAGACATGTAGGCAATGGAACAAAATTGAGACTCTAGAAATAAATATTTATGTTTATGGCCAATTAATGTTTAACAAAGGTCTCAAAGCAATTCAATGGGGAAAGGATAGTTTTTCAACAAATGGTGGTAGGACTATTGGATATCCATATACAAAATGATTCATTTAGACCTTTACTTCACACCATATTAAAAAAATAATCAAAAATACAATGCAGACTTATTAGTAAAAGAATAAAATTTTTGGAAGAACACACAGGAGAAACTATGTGTGATTTTGCTTAGAAATGATACCACGAGCATGGTCCATAAAAGAAAAATAACTTGACAAATTAGACTTTATCAAAATTTTAAAACCTCACACTTATCAAAAACCACCATTAATAAAGATGAAAAATAAGCCATGAATAGAGAGAAAATATTTGTAAGTCATATATCTGATAAAAGACTTATTTAGAATATATAACAAATTCTTACAAGTCAATAACAGGAATACAAACAATTTAAAAATAAGCAAAATATTTCAGACATTTCACCAAAAAGAATGGCTAGCAAGCCCATGAGAAGATGCTCAACATCTTTAGTCATTAGGGTAATGCAAATTAAAACCATAACGAGATATCAGTATACGCTAAGTTGAAAATCTATAATCAAAAAGACAGACAATAACAAGCAGTGTTGAGGATTTGAGGAAACTAGAACCTTCACCCATTTTAAGTGGCAACTTAAAATGGTATAGTCACATTTGAAGCAGTATGGCAATTTCTTCAAAAGTTAAACAAATGTAATCAAATAACTCAGCAATCCTTTCTTGGTATCTACTCATGAGAAATGAAAACACATGCCCATACAACAAGTTGTACGTGAATATTCACAGAATCATTTTAAATACTACCAAAAATTGATGAATGAATAAGAAAATTGTGATATAGACATAAAATGGAATGCCAATGAGAAATAAAAAGGAATGAAGTACAGATATATGCTATAATGTGGATGAACCTCGAAAACATTATGCTAAGTAAAATAATCCAGGTACAAAAGACTACATATTGTATGATTCCATTTATATGAAATATTCAGAAGAGGCAAATCTATAATGAAAGAAAACAGATTAGCTATTGCCTAGGGCTGAGGGGTGCAAGTGGGAATTGACTGCATTGGGCATATGGAACTTGTTGCGGTAACAGAAATGTTCTTTTATTTTTTTTCCCATTCCATTTTTTTTTATTAGGGAAACTGTAGGTTTACAGAAAAATTATATACAAAGTACAGAGTTCGCATGTCACTGCATTTTTAAGTACTGTTCCCTCCATTATGATTGTATGGACATCTATCACCGTCACGTCCCACCCCTCACCCAGGTGAGTCGGCAGGAAAATTGAGATGTGTAATATCAAAATGGAGTAAATGAACTGCTTCAAGCTGTAGAGGTTTTTTTTTAATTCTACTCAATTTATTCATTTTTTAAAAAGATATTACATTAAAAAAATATGAGGTCCCCATTCGCTTAAAGCTGAAATGTGGTGATGATTGTCTATCTCTATAAATTTACTAAAAATTATTGAATTGTACACTTAAAATGAATGATGTATGATACAAATTATGGTGCAATAAAGCTATAATAAACAAATAACTAGCAAGGGATAGGAGGTAAGGATGTATATATAAAACAAGTTTGGTAATGTATTGATAATTGTTTAAGCTGGGTCTATTACTTATCTATTACTGAATGTACTGAATTAACTCAAATATATATTATTTCACAGCTTAGCTGGGTACCTCTGGTTCAAAATGTCTCATGAGGTTGCAGTCAGGCTACCAGTCAGGGCTGTGATCTCAACTGAAGACTCAACTGGGGGAAGATCCACTTCCAAGCTCATTCACATGGTTGTTAGCATAATTCAATTCCTTACAGGTTACTGGACTGAGGATATCAGTTTCACCCCAACTATTAGCCAGATACCTACTTTAGTCCTTCCCCATTTGGGCCTTTCCTTAGGGCAGCTCACAATATGGCAGCTGGCCTTCTCAGAGCAAGTAGGCAAGGAAACCCAAAAGAAAGCCCACAAGATAAAGATCAGTCTTTTTGTAACCTAAACTTGGAAGTGGCATCCTATCATTTAGTTGTAGCAGTCTGATATTATTGATGAATTCCAAAAAGAACTATTGCAATATGTTTGTAAACTAGTCTTTTCCTCTGGGCATATGAGATTATATTGGATTACTTAATTAAGTAAACCTCTTGTGTCAGTTGGGCGTTGAGTCCCTGCCCCTTGGTGGGTGGGGACTCGCAGAGAAAAGGCATGGCAAAAAAACAGAGGTGGAGCCTTTTGATGCTAGGGGTTTTGGATGTTGGAGTTTTGATGTTGGAATTTGATGCTGAAGCCTTAAGCTGGAGCCTCAGGAAGTAAGCTCACAAAGGAAACAGAAGCAAGCCCCAAGAAGAGAGGAACCCTGAACCCAGAGAGAAGCAAGACCTTGGAAGGGAGGACCCCAGGAAGCCTGAACCCTCACAGCCATCAGCAACCACTCGCTCCAACACATGAAAATAGACTTTGGTGAGGCAAGTAACTTATGTTTTCTGGCCTGGTATCTGTAAACTTCTACCCCAAATAAATACCCTTTATAATGGCCACCAGATTTCTGGTATTTTGCTTCAGCACCACTTTGGCTGACTAATACAGTTGTATTACATTCATTATAAGCCAGTCATTAGATCCAACCCACACACCAGGAGAGAAGATTACAGGATAGCATGAAAGACAGGAAGAAAGGATCATTGGGGGGCCATATTAGAGGTTGCTACCACAATAGGTGATAGGTAATGGAGTTCATTGTACTATTGCTTCTACTTCTACATACATTTGAAATTTTTTCATAATAAAAATGAAAGAGAAAGTACTTTCTACATACCAGACACAATTCAAATCACTTAGTATGTATTAATGTAATTTAATTCTCACAACAATCTTCTAAAGTAGACATTATTATCCCACTTTTAAAGATGAAAAGAAGAAAAAGAAGCACAGAGAGGTTAAATAACTTGTCCGAGGTCACATAGTAAGCAGTAGAGCAAAAGAGTTCCACGGGTGGTGGGGGTGGAGGGGATGGAAGCATATGGAGAACATATCAAAAGAGTTAAGAACTCTCAGCGAAGGGATTGAGATTTTTTGGGGTAGCCATGTGCTATCCTATTAACAGTCAACTCATTATTATACAATTCATGTGCCAGGATATGTTATTATGCCACAATAACTAAATAGCTTTACTCTCTTTTACCAACCCCATTATAAGATTGGCTCATTACAAACAGGAGCTTATTCTATCGTTCAGCCTCTGCTTAGTCATCAGCATGGATTACCTTCAGGTATGAGCAATATTTAACAGCTAATGTAATTCTCTCCTTTATACATCTAATTAATATGGTCAACCATTCTTTTCAATTATACTTTGTTCTTCTACCAAGTCAAATACCTTCATCAGTCTCTGATCATTTGGCAAGGCAAGACTTCCTTTTCCTATGGTTCACACTCACATGTCAAAAATAAATGTTTAATAATAATTTGTTTGGATATAATACTTTCCACAATGATCCTGGGAGATGAGCTTAGCAGTTTTTGCCTTAGTATTATTATATTTGGATTATAAAGATATGATGATTAAACTCAGAGCTCACATCTAGATCACCTGCTTCTTAGACCAGGCTCTTTCCAGTATATTCTACTATCCTCCTCCAAATGAGTTCTGCAGTTTAGAAAACCAGAAATCACTAACTAGCATAAGTAATTAAATGTCAATTTAAAAAAAAGAAAAATGGAATAAATTGTAAATTACGTAATATAAAGTTCTATGGGGTCATAAAAGAGATAAAAATGATCCCAGATGTAAAAGGAAAATTATAACCAGGAAAATGGAATTAAGAAATCTGGTTCAGGGCCATAGACTTTGTAATTCAGAAATATGAGATACAAATTTTATTAAATTCTCTAAAAATACAAGATTAATACTGCAACTTTGTGCAAAGCAAGCTGTAAAATTACCTAACAGCTTGTAATTTCAGTCAGTGAATATAGTAAATACATACTGCATTGTCTATCTCACTTCTCTTTACTGGAAAAAGGCAACCCACCATCTTTGAGGCAAACACGAGAACCTGGCAACCATTTTTTTTAACAAGATTATCTGTCCCCTTGGCAATACTAATTCGGTCAATAGTAGTATCTTCCCCTAGGTGGCTGCCAGTTTGTTTCTCAGTAATTTGAACTGAAAGATTTTAATTTCATGCTAAAATGGACTTGTGCTAGTCACCGCTTTTAGGTTCTGGAAACTAATACTTTAACAATTGTAGACAACCTCAAGTGTCCAAGACCTACCTATAATTCTGACCCCAGATGCAGGTCATCACTTTCAAATATAGCCAGCCAAACCCACACAGGAGTGCCCCTGTTCTACTTTGCACACTTCTCAAACAAATCACAATAAGGACACCTTCTCTATCCCACTTGCTCTTTGCTTTGTGATGGACCCTAGTGTTTTCCCTATGTGACCCTGTGTAGAATGTTACCCTCTTTCTAGGGAACTGTGAATATAATAAATCTTTCAAATGCTTCTGGTCACTCTTGATCTGCATCTGACATTACCATACCCCACACAAGGCAATATAAACAAAGCAAGACTCCAATAGACAGTTATAAACTTGGAAACAAAAGTCCACCTGTGTTTTCTATGATGTGATCTGGGAATCTGAGAAAACCTCAAAGAAAATAAAGTGGATAAGCAAAGAGAAGCAGAGATGAGAAACAGAGTTCTGAACATGCTCCAATCTCTGGTACCAGTTCCATTAGACTCCCTTTTATCCTTAAAAAAAGTTTTTTTTACCTTAACCTAGATTAACTTGGTTTCTATCACTTACAATTATAGATCCAACTAATGCACAATTTCCAAGAAATAATATATATTATCAAATATTAGCTAGAATTAAAACCAAAATATATTCTCTAAACTCTTGCAGGGAAGGGCCTATATCTCCCTGTGCTTAAATTTATTTGAATAGTTATCAAAAAATATGTACTCAATAGTAAATATTTGGAAACATTTCCTCAATATAATATTAAGTAGGGGCAAAAAGGCTAAAGAACAGTGTACATAGAAGTAAAATATTAAATAAAAAATCATTTTCTTTTCTGAAAAATATACAAACACTACTAAATACCTTTGCTTTGGGAGAATAGAAAAGAAACTATCTTCCTGTGCAGTTTTGTCTAATAATGCACTCTTTTTTTAAGATTGTCAACAAGGATTATCTGGGTTATGGGATTACAAAATGTTTTTAAATATTTTTCCACATGAGAAACTTAGTAATGATTACTTTCAAAGCACAAAAAAGAAATAAACTATTTTTGGCAAACAAACAATAATCAAAACCAATGAAAATGCACAAGCAGCACAAAAAGAATGCCCTTCAAGCAGAGAGGGCACCCAAACTTAAAGAAAACATCCCAAGGCTAAAGACTACTTGAGCAATTATCTCCCTTGTTGGCCTAAATCTATTCCAGGCTCACTAGCCTTTTTCAATTGCACCTCAATTTGTGGGTTAATTTGTACTTCAATTTAACAGTACAATGAAAATTCATGTGGCTCCAATTTATTCTTCCTTAAGGAAAAAACAAAAACAAAACAGAAACAAGACAGGCTAAGCTGTCAGTCATAAAAAGAGGTCTGTAGTAGACCAAAAGAATGTGGGATTATACCTAATAAGTGAACTATGCTCTATCCTATAGGTCTATTTGACCAACAATGAAAAATTATGAACCATTATATATTTTTAAGCCATATATGACCATGGGAGCCACATAATGACAATCTATTGTGCCAAAGTCATTTTCTTTGGGTTCAGGATTACACAAAAGAATATTTTCTTGTAATAATTTCATGTGTGTCTCTTCATTCATGCTATTTTATTTAGAATTTCTCTTTTCTGAGATAGCCTCCCGGGACATGCATCTCATTATCATGAGGGTCCCTGTGAGACTTGAGCATACAGTATTTACTTCAGTACAATATCAACAACATATTGCAGAACATTTCATCTAAAATAATAATAGAAAATGTTGCGCCATCTTTCCACTTGGAAAAACATATCTGAAAGAATGTGTCTGACAAAGTCACATTGCTTAAACACACTGTTCCATCTCAGTTTACTTTGGGAATTTAAAGAGAATTATATATATATTATATAAATATTATATATTTATAAATATATATATATTAAAGAGAATTATATATATATAATGTTAAAGAAGAATAAATACAGATTAAAACTAGGGAAGAGAAAGTTAATGGGTGCCCATGAACAGTGCCCACCTATAAACAAAAGTGCTATGTTAGCTGGCTACCTGGCTTGGCCAACAGCGGGTTGACTGGATTAGATGATAAAAGAATAATTTTCTACAAAGTAGACTGTTACTGAAATTAGTGCCCGAAACCAAGAACTTTTAAGGTCTTCCTATAACCACTTCCTTAGTAGCACTGTCAATCAAATATCTGATCTGTTGTGGTCAACATCAAGCATGAGGCCAAAGAAGGAAGAGAAGTATCTCACCAGTTTTATCTTGAAGCCATCAATATTTTCCTAAGAGTCCCTGATATTTTCCTAAAAGCACCCAATCATGAGGACAGTTCTAGCTAGAGATACATGTAGCTTCAGGATTTAGGCTATATGACTCAACTAAAGTTATGACTTGATACTCTTTTGTCTCTCCTATTTCTTCCTAACCCAGTTGCTGTAAATTATGAAGTTAGACTATCTCCCACAAGTCACAATACCTTCAGGCAGGAAAGATGATTAATTTACCTATTAGGTTATTCAAATTCTTCATTACAGACATGAGCATTATCTGCCACCTAACAGAGAAACTGTGTTTCATGTAACAACTGGAAGGTAATCAATAAAAGTTTCCTCCCTCTTTATCAGTAACAGTAATCTATAGGAATGAGGTTTTTGAAGACTCAGGATTATTTCCACTGGCCATCACTGACACAGATTTTCAAGGTTGAGAGCACTGCTAACAGTGATAGCATTGTCGATAAATGCCTGCTCTTTGCTGAGGGCTTTCTGGGTGATCTTTGTTGTTGTTGTTCTGCAGTTACTTTTATTTTCAAGGTTGTCTTAACATACACTTGCTTTTTTTATCTTTTATTATCATGATTTTTCAAGAAGCTTGAGATTACACAAATGTTACAATGAAAATATAGTGTGTGTTTTTATTTAAATCTAACTACAGCTTCATAAGGTGTACTCTCTCATGTTTTATTTTACAAATAAAAACCAAAGCACAGAGAATGACAAATGACAAAAAGATCTGATCCAGGGCAGGCGGGCACCATAGCATGGACTCAAAACCACTACACTAAAACGCTAAAGCAGAGGTAGAGAAAGAAATAATGAATTCCATCATTTTGGTTTACTAGACAAAAGACAGAACTTTACAATATAGATCCAAATGTGAAAATTACTTTGATTGATTTTAGTGTTTTTACATTAAAAAAAACCCACATTTTTAAATTCCTCACTATATTAGTCAGCCAAAGTGGTGCTGAAGCAAAATACCAGAAATTGGTTGGTTTTTATAAAGGGTATTTATTTGAGGTAGGAGCTAACAGATACCAGGCCAGAAAACATAAGTAACTTCCCTCACCAAAGTCTATTTTCATGTGTTGGAACAAGATGGCTGCCAACAGCTGTGAGGCTTCAGGCTTCCTGGGTTTCTCTCTTCCAGGGTCTTGCTTCTCTCTGGGTTCAGGGTTCCTCTCTTCTTGGGGCTTGCTTCTGTTTCCTTTGTGCACTTACTTCCCAGGGCTCCAGCTTAAGGCTTCAGCATCAAACTCCAACATCAAAAGCCCCCAACTCTGTCCTTTGCCATACCTTTTATCTGTGAGTTCCCAAACACCCTAATGATGTGGCCCAAACAAAGCACTAATCATAACTTAATCATGCCCAGGTACAGACCAGATTACAAAATAATCCAATATCTATTTTTTGGAACTCATAACAATATCAAACTGCTACACCCACCATTGGAAGGCTGCTGATTTTAAGCTATTTTTCCAAGATTAGTAGATTCATGCTGATCCACCAACACTCCCTCACTTGCAATTAAAACATTTTCGAGATCTTGGTTGTTAATGGAATCCATACCACAGACAGAACAAAGGTAACTGGCTCACTGATTATTTCTAAATAAATGAATTTAACAGACACAAATATTAAGTGTGTGTTGTATGAATTGTGCATCCAAACTTCAACCCACAAAGAAATTCATCACAAATCTATTTTAAATGATGGTACCAGGGGAAGTGGATGTGGTTCAACTGATAGAGCATCCGCCTACCATATAGGAGGTCCAGGGTTCAAACTCAGGGCCTCCTGGTGCATGTGGTGAGCTGGCCCATGCATAGCACTGCCATGCCCAAGGAGTGTCGTGCCATGCAAGAGTGTCCCCCACATAGGGAAGCCCCACACACAAGGAGTGTGTCCTGCATTGAGCCGCCCTGCACGAAAAAAGCTCAGCCTGCCCTGGTATGGCGCCACACACACAGACAGCTGATACAGCAAGATGATGCAACAAAAAGAGACACAGATTCCTGGTGCCACCAAGAATTCAAATGAACACAGAAGAACACACAGCGAATGGACACAGAGAATAGACAATGTGGAGGATGGAGCGGAGAGAAATAAATAAATCTTTAAAAAATAAAAAAATTAATGATGGCACCAGGATCTGATCCAGGGCAGGCTAATCTAATTAACAAATAATATACCCATATATCTATCTGTAATGAAAAGAGTAGAAAGCAGTAGTTAACTTTTTAATAATGAAACATCAATAACAAAACAGAATTAGTTTTTTTTTTTTCTTTCAGAAAAAAAAAATGCTTGTATCTCAAATACATCATGCTTGAGTAGAACAGATTTAGTGAAAGATGAGGAAGTAGAATGGGACACTCAGGAATGCAATAAAGGTCATTTTAGGCTAAGAGTCTTAAAGGTTAGGCTCAGTAATCCTAGAATTGTAGAAATTCAATAGTACAACTCTATTTTACTGATATGGTAACTGAGGACCATGATACTTCATCACCTGGAATTTCACTTCAGGCCAGTTTTGTTGTTATCAAGGGTGAGTCAAGTGGTTTGGGGTGGAAAGGTCGAATGGTGGGGTTAGATTAAACGGTTTGGGAACAACAGGAGGGAGAAGGACTATGAGCCCAGAATATGAGCAGGGATAAATAATGAAGTCATAATGTAGAGAACTCTTGTATTTTACATTGGAGCATTTTAACTACATTTTTGTTGCTCCTCTTTTATCTTCTGAGGCTGAAATTAAAATGTAGTATTACAGCTCCATCTTTTTTTAAATTCTGTTGTAAAACTAAAGATTTCTATCCCAACATAAAATAGAGAAGGCTCTGGAGCTAAACGTCTGGGTTCAAATCACAATTCCGCCATTTATTAGTTGTGTGACTTGGAACAAGTAACTTATCTTTCTGTGCCTAAGTCTCATGTGTTGAAAAACAAAAATGCAGGGGAGAGGTTAAAAAACAGTATTATGGGAGTTATTGTAAGGATTGTATTAATATCCATAAATCACTTAAAAGACAGCCTGAAACATTTTAATTGCTCAAAAATATTATTTTTAGTTATTGCTGCTATTATTAGCACTATTATTTCTATTTTTCCTTGTTATCCATCTATTTCTGAATGACATACTTTTTAATGATTTCCAGATAGCTCCAAATGATAACAATTTGGGTAGTACACAGTTTAGTTTTTTGCATATACTAACTATTTTGGAGTTTGTTACTCCAAAATATCAAAGCAAAGTAACTAAGAGTCATATATCTGTTAACTGAAAATAAATTGGATAACAACATTATCTGTTTAGCAAACACTCAAGAAACAAAAATTACATTAAAATCACTCAAGAGTTGATCATTACAAACACCTGGATCTTCAGAAATATTTAATGGCTGAATTTTTAACTTTTTTCAATGAATTCCACACTTGAGACAAACCTTTCCAGATTCCCCTGAGTCACTTCTTTCAAATTTCACAGAAATTAACAGAGATCACAAACCCTGAATTTTCAATGAACAAAAATCTCTCTTCTTCACCATTTGCCACATCAAAATTATCTGGAAATAACTCCTATCAATTTTTTTCTTCATGATAGCAACAATTAACATTATAAAACATGTTTCATGGTACAAGAAGAGAACAGAGTTCAGAAATAGCTCTGCACCTATATATGGTCACTTGATTCATGACAAAGATGACAATGCAGTATAGTAGGGTCTTTTTAATATATAGAACTGGGACAAATGTATATCCATATGGGAGGAAAAAACACCTTTACCCCTAGTTCACACCATACACAAATCAATTTCAAGTGCAAATCTAACTGTGGAAGTAATCAAAAGCCTCTAAAAGAATACAGAAGAATATCTTCATGACTGAGGTAGAGAAAGATCCCTAAAACAAAGCATAAAAACACTAATCATAAAGGAAAAAACTAGTAACTTGAATTATTTTTCACCAAAGACACCAAAGTAGAAGATATTTGCACTAGATCTACTTGCACTAGATCTATCTGACAAAGGAAGTGTATCAAAAATATAAAGAAATCTTATAAATATCAGTATGAGAAAAAGAAAAAAACAAAAACTGGGTAACAGACTTGAACAGGCATTACCCAAAAATGGATATCAAAATGGTCAGTAAGCATAGGAAAATTGTTCAATCTCATTACTCATCAGGGAAATGCAAATGAAAACAACAATGTATGACATCACACAATTCAGAATGATTAACATTTATTTTTTTAAAAAATTGATAATGTCAAGTGCCAGCAAGGATGTAGAGCAACTGGAATGCTCACACATCACTGGTGAAAGTATAAATTGATACAATCATTTTAGAAAACTGTATGGAAGTACCTGCTAAAGCTGAACGTATGCATACCCTATGGCCCAATAATTCTATTATATGCAGTCCTAACAAAAATGTATATATATGAACACTAAAAGTCATACAGAAAAATATTCATAGCAGCACTTTCTACTAGAAATAGCTCAAGTTATTTCTATTTCAAACTAGAAGTAGCTCAAGTGACCTTTATCAGTAGAGTAAACAAAGATGATATAGTATATCCATATATTGGAAAACTATGCTGCAATGAAAGTGAACAAATTACCGCTACATCCAAACACAGAATTATCTCACAGACATATAATGGAGCAAAAGACATCAGACATAAATTCATAAATGTTTAGATTCCAATTCTATGGGGTTTAAAAATATGCAAAAAATAATCTATGATGGTTGAAGCCAGGATAGTGGTTACCATTGGGGAAAAGGAGGTAATGGCTGGGAGGGGGTATAAGAGGGTTTCCAGGGTGCTCTGTCATAAAAGAAACTTTGGAATACTAAACAATTCACTGATGTGCCCACAAAAAAAAAAAAACTTTAAGTAAATTTTTATTGAAATATAATATCCACAAATTGGACAGATTGATGAATATTTATAAATAAAACACACCTATGTAACTGCTATCCAGATCTATCTACTTTGGACTCTTCATTTTCAGTTTTCATTCTGGTGCTGCAGCCACAATGGCTTTCTCTCAGCCTCTACTACTCACCAGCCTACTCTCCTACCAAAAGCCTTTGCTCATATCCATTATTAGGACAAAAACACTCATCTTTCCTGGCACTTAACTCGGCAACTGCCTGGTTGGGGGAATCCCCTATACTTAAGCCTCGCTTCTTCAAGAAAACCTTTCCCAATCATTCACCACTTAAATTCCCTCTCATGGTATCTTGTACTTCTCCTTTGCAGCACCTGCCATTGTTGCAATTCTTTATTTTTAGAAAGTTTGTTTAATGTCTGCAAACACGAATAACTAATTATGTAATTAATTGCTAATTAACATAGACATTAACTACAGATTCTAAGCAGATGTTCACAGACAGTGCAAGTTTCTTTGCTCATCAAAATCCCTAGCAATGAGCATAGGGCCCACCACACAATAAGTATTCAATGAATACTTGCTGAATAAAAGAATGAAAGAAAATACAATGAAATCAAACTAAATGTCTTGAAATCAAGACCTAGATTTCATTAATGAAGCTTTCTTTTATAATATAAATATAATTTTTATGTTTGTTGTTGCTTGAGTGTGCATTCCTAACTATTTATGCATTTTAAAAACCATCAATGACATCAAAATAAAACATTATCCAGCAGAGATGGAAACATCTCTAGCCTCTTAAACAGGCTCCTTTTTCATACAGCAAGTTTCCTTGCCCAAGGGAGAGTATTCCTAAGTTTTTAATAGCCATATCCATAGCCAGAAGTTGAGAGAACAAAGTTCCATAACATAGGTAACTCACTGCTATTCTCTTTTAATCAGCCTCTAATATTCTAGGAGAAAAAAAGGAAAAGAAAGACTACAAACCCTGTTAATCTAACATAATTCCAATCAACTCTCAATGAAATGGAGAGAAAAGGATAACTCAAACACATCATTAAAAATAATAAAACCAAGGCACAAAACTGATCTAATTCAAACTTACTTAATTTTATTAAAATATCATTTCTAAATAATTTAGTAAAAATACCCACTATTTAAGAAACAATCACTATTCTACTAACATTACCCCATGGTAAAAAATGAGTATAAAAGTTTAGAAATACCAAACACATCAAATAATTAATGACAAAAGACCAAAAGATTAAAATCTGTAAAATAGTTTAATATTGTTGACTATTGTTGAACTGCAGTCTTCTTTGCTCACTGTTAGAAGGAAGCCTATGCAACACTGGTTCGTTACCATTCTCTTCATTTCCTATAGATTGTGCAGACACAAGACCATTAAACACAGCATCGTGCAAAATAATGTTTTAATAGTTAGAACCTCCTCTCCACTGAGTTCAGAGACATCCATCAATTCAGAACATAAAATAAATTTTTAAAAAATGACCTTAATACTTTCTTCAAATGTCTTTCATACTATGCTCCTAAGTATCTGAGCTTTGCCCCAAATAAATCTAGAATGATAAAATGTTTTTTAAAAGAACACTTCTCATTCTCATGTTCCTTGTTTTCAAGAGCAAAGTCATGGGCTTATACGGATACCGTTTCTCTCTTCCCTAGCCCTTCTTCATCCCTTTCTCCTTACTTTCAGCTTTAAAAATGAAACTACTTTTTAGAATAGAGAATAATCTTATTCCTTGATTACAGTAAGAAAGTGATTTACCCACAGATGGTCAAAGCATAAGATTAAAGCTATCCAGGACTCCTCTATTCCTTTTCTTCCAACTCCTCACAAACCCTGACTCCCACCTTCCAAGAAATCAGTTAAGAAATGGTTGTCAATGGAAAGTATATGCTTCACTGTTGATGGGATTTGGCCATTCCATGGTGGGAGTAAACTTAATATGATCCCTTATGATTCCAATAAAATTCCAAACAACAATAACAAAGCAGTGCAAAAGTGAAAAAAAAAAATCCAGACACTTTCTAATTTTTTCACAGTGCCAAATCTAGAATTGCATTTTACCATCCCAACTCATGTACCCCATGTCCCAAGTCATTCCATTTTTGTTATATTCCCTCTTAGTCTGTATCAATATAGTTGCTTTTACATACATGCTGTCAAAGTATATGCAAAATTCTGTATCTTGTAACACCAAATGCAATATGTGCTTATAGGCTTTAGTATTTTAACACATAAAATTCCATTTAATGGAATAATTTATTTAGCCATTCTCACAATGTTGTACCCATCAGAGTAGCAAGTTCCAGTAGTTTGCTGTTCCCTATTAAACCCATTTATACTTTTCTATTTTTCCTACATTCTACTCTTGCCATTTCTGGAATGTCAAATTTCAGATGAACTTTTCATTGTATTCATACCTATTTCCAATTTCCCTAGCCCTTGACAAATTCTCATTTGCGATGCTATGAACAGAATCAAATGAAATAGTCTAAGGGCAGGGTAGGGTCTTCAGAACTTGAACAAAGGAAGTTTCCTTCCTTTCTTCCTCCATTTTTTCCCCAAGTTCTTTTTCTGATGATTGTGAAACGTCATTGATCTTTTGGGTTACAAATGTATACATTGGAATGATGTCTGCACATCCTCTGTCCCATACCACCAAAGTTGGGCCAAGTGCAAATTTTATTAAGAGCATAAAATAAAGAAATATCTCTGTCCCCTACCACCCTTAAGGAAATCTGGGTGAAGGTTTAGGTGTGAAACAGGATTTTTCCCAGTGTGTGTTTTGCAGAGAGGCTGACAATAAGGCAGTTTGAGTTAAAAGAAATGGTCTCTAGGATAGAGACCTTAGGCCTCTAAAGCCAAAAACATAGTTGTTTTAGCCAAAATTATTGGCATAGCAAAAGATGAATTTGAATAATAAGGAGAACAGTAGGCCCAGAAGCAAAAGGAAAATCACAAGTTCATGTGTCTATCAGGTGCTTGCTTTACCATTTTTTTTGCCAGTGCATTTGGTAGGTTTGTGTGATAGGGGCTGCAAGTACAGAGATGTCATGCCAGTGAGCTTTCCATTCAGCTCAGGAAGTACCTTTGCCAACCTCTATAGCAGTGCTAAAAGAAGCAGGATTGAAGTTCCCAGCAGTACCACACCATAAGAAACCCACATGGCATTTCTAGGTATCAGAAAGGTGAGAGAATTTTCACAGTGCAAGGAAGTGAAGCAATTAATGAGATAAAGCGTGTAACTAAAAATCTTAGGGGAGTAGTCGTATTTTTCTAGATTCATTCCAATTATGAATATAAGGAACATTTTTGCCCCATTCTTTAACTGAGGCCTCCATTTTTCCAGGGAAATGAATGTATCGACATATGCCAATATAATCAGCATCACACTTGCTTCCATATGATGCTGATGGGATCTTACCCTGAGAAGATAGTAAAGGGCTCTTCCTTGGTGAGAAGTTTCCTACTCATATGGGAATTGGCCATGCCATGTGAAAACCAGAAAAGCAAAGAGACTTGCCATGAGTCGAATGACATTGTTAAGGTCAATGAACGTGTCATTGATGGCTAACCCTCCACCTTGTAAATGTTTTCTGCAACCTAACCAGGAGCTTGAAATGACTGAAGTCAATTTAATTTCATATTCACTACCTCTTCTCAGAACTGCATCTGAACGCTAGGGCTGTTTTGAAAAGGAAGTATATATTGACTCAGGAATCCCTTTTGTGATTCAACTAATAATTCAAGCTATCATTCTACAAGCAGTTCTGATTATTTTGCTTCATAGTTATTCACAAGAAGGCTAAAAATCTCACAGTTCTGTTAACTGAGATTTATTTTTTCATTTACCAAATAACTGGGGTAGCCAAATATAGGCAAAGTTCCATGTCCACTGAAACCTGTAATATCTCCCACCATTGTGTTTCTATCAATATATTTTAATACATACTCCCTTTTTGTGATAATTGATTTTTAACAATAAATAAAATGATTATCTACTACATGAATTTCTCCTTTTTCTCTATCTCATGGCTCATCCTCTTTTCACAAGACAGTTTCCCTAATGCCACAATGATAATTTAAAAATCTAAAATACGGAAAAATGTTAGGAGCTTCCTTTTACATTATTGTCACTTTTCTATTGAAAATCATGTCTCTTATTAATATTTAGTTGCTTTATAGCAAAGTAGCTTTCTTGTTATTTTAGAATTTTAGTATGCCATCAAATATTCTATTTTTGAAGACATCTATTAGCCTTCCAAACTGCTGAAAGAGGGTCAATTTTTGAAAAGTGGTAACTTTTTCTAGGATTCTTTATCATGCTTATACAAAAGGATGAAGACCACAGAAGAGTTAGTTTCATATTACAACTTTTCTTCAACTTTTTGGTGAAAAGCAAAAAAGTGAAGTCTTGGTCTTTGTTATAGATAGACCTAAAGAAAGAATTTTAAGAACCATTGAGTTCCTAAATGAGTACTGGAAAGTCAGTTCGGTTATTTGTTTCTTTTTTTGTTTGGTTGTTTTTAAAATAAACATAGCAAATACATTCCTGAAAAGTTACCCATAAAGCAACATTCTGATCATATTTTTGTTCCTTCATTGAGAAACTTGAAAAACTCAAATTATTGCATTTAACATCTAAAAAAAGTAGAAAGTCATACTGATTTTAATTTTGTTCAAGTTTTAAGGTTGGCAATATTTTAAATATTCTGTTTCCAAAGCAGGGCATAAAGGACTACTCAATGGGCCAAAGATGCTCTAAACTTGGACCTTAACTCACCCAATAATTATAATGTGTAACATTCCCAAGAGAAGTTCAATCCTTATTCAGCTGGGTGACTGATGTTCTTATTTGACATTAATCTCTCTGATAAATGGTCTATATTATCATGCTTTGATTTTCCAAACTGGAACAAAATAAAACCAATGGCTTAAAAATGCTTACTTTGTTGGAAAAAACCCAACTTATACCTTCAAAGTCTATTTATATAAATGATGCTTAATTTTAAATGCTATCTGGACTCTTACGTATTTACAATTTTTATATTGGCACCACAATATGAAAAATGATATGCACTGAAAATTGTTGAAGTTGGAGGATTGACACATGGGGATTTATTAAGCTATCCTTTCTCCTTCCATATATATTTAAAATTTTCCTCAATCAAAAATTAAAAAGGAAATTAAGCATTAAACAGTATCCTGGGTAATGACTTCAAGTAAAAGGAAACAAAACAAAATACTACTAGAACCCTTCTACTTTTCACCACTGTGCTCCTGTTAGCAAATAATCTCACATTCAGAGTTTTGTTTTCTGATTGACAAATTCAAACTATAAGCAGTTTATTTCTCAAGAGGAAAGAGTAGAAAGTAGATGGCATCAGGGTATTTTTTTAATCTTGCAAAGTTAAAATTAATGTACTAAAAGGTACTATTTTAAAGATTATTCTCAATTATTAAAAATGGGAAACTGCTATATAAACCAAATACAGGAAAACACTTAAACAGTAATATTTGACAAGAAAAAAATACTAACCAGATTCTTTCTTGAAGCGATTTATAATTAAAGAAAAATCACAACACTGTTGTTATATAGACATGTATTTAACTCATTTGTTGATGTCTCATTTTGTTTCTAATTAATTTAAGTAGATGGTTACGCATCTATTTCTTCTTACTTCCTGTGGCAGTTTAAGATTATTTATGAATTCCAAAAAGAGAAATTATGTTTGTAAACTCATCTATTCCTCTGGGTGTGATGCCCTTTGAATGCATGAGATTCAACTGACATGTCTTGATCAAATTACTTGTTAAGATTAAGGCGTAACTCAGATTGAATCCCCACCTCCTTGGTGGACCTATATATGGACACTCACTCAAGCAGACATATGGGAAAAGAGAGAGTTTCATTGATGCCAGAGGAGAGAACTTGGTCAGTTTTGATCCTGGACCCTGGGGAGAGAAGAGTCATTTGCCTGATAGTTTGCTGCTGAAGAGAGAAGAGCAGCTGAGCAGCTGGAAAGGCCTTGAAAGAAATGAGCCCTCTAACAGACTAATAAAGGAAGCCCTGAGAGACAAGCCCTATGCCAGCCTAAAGCTGAGATTGGGAAGAAGCTGGGACTACAGAGCTTTAAGAGGAAGAAGGAAGGTGAGACCCGGCAGAGATCACCTGCCATCTTGCTTCAACAGGGGGCAACTAACTTTGGTGAGAAAATACCTCTTGTACTACTTGAGCTGGACTCCCTAGGGCCTTGTAACTGTAAATTTTTACCACAAATAAAAACCCTATATAAAAGCCAACAGATTTCTGGTACTTTGCATCAGCACCCCTTTGGCTGACTAATACAGTTCCATTATTATTAAAGTGGAAGGAATATTTGTTTGACTCTATGAATTGGTTTTTGCTATGTTATTCTTTTATCACTGATATTTAAGTGACTATCATAAAGTGACTGTATCATCTGTGATTTGTTACCCAGAAAATTAATTTCTTGAATACCTGCATTCATTTACATTCACGTTAACTCTGTAGTCTCCCTTGTGAAGTATAGAAGATTTATTCTCATAGAAGATATCTTCAACAATTGTTTGCTATGATTCCTGGACTGCTTTTTTATATATTCCATAATAAAATACTCATGTTTGATATACATAAGTTACCTGCTTCCTAAAAAGATCTTACCTACCAAACGTTTTTAGTTTTCTTTCCATTATAACTGAACTTAAATTCTGAAGGTTGTCCCCTTTTCAAATATCTAATTTCCAACCACATCTGGGCTCTAGGCCGTTTGGCATTTCTTAGTCTTCTTTTCCTTTCCTCTAAGAGATTACTTCAAATATTTAAAATTTTCCTAAAATCTCCTTATTACTTCTATGACTTCTACCCATTTGAGGTAAATAAGCTTGCCTCCAAGTTCATAAAGAAAAATAGAAACCACTATGTGGACAGTCCTTCATCATTCTATTTTTCTCTTTTAAACATATCTATACTCTGTCCATAGCTAGCTAGCCTACCCATCTTTGCTCTTCATCCCATCACTTCTAACTCTTCCTGGATCTTTATCAATTATCCCCGTTCTAACCTGTACCTTCACTAATTTCTTTTCTATTGGCTGATTTTGTTAGCCTATAAACAGACCCAAATCTCTTTCATCTTACATAATTTCTTCAACTTTTCTACTCATTAACCATCTTTTCCTCCTCATTAAAAGACTTCATGGGGGAAAAAAAGATCAATCTTCTCTTCTTACTCTCCACTTTCAATAATAGTATAACAATAATAACAACACTATATTAACCCATTCAATCCCCATAGCAGTACTATTAGGTAGGCATTTTCCCCTATTTTATAAAGAAGGAATTGAGGCACAAAGAGGTAAATTAAGTTGCCCAATGTTACACACTAGTTAGTGGCAGCTGGACTTCCCAGTTCCAGAGCTCAAACTCTTTCCTACTGTGTAACAAACACTTTGTCCCCTGGGGTGAGCTCAATTTTTCACATGACTTTGACGATATGCTGATGAACCACAGCATCAATTTAGACAGTCTTGAGTTCTCTCTACTAAGTACTGATACCTCTTTTGAGATAACATAATTTCAATATATTAGAAACACCTAGTTCCCATTTCTGCTATCCCTATGCCTCCTCTACGCTGCCACAAAACACATATCTATCCATTTTGCTTCTTCATGTCAAACCTTCAATGACTCCCTGATACCTACAGAATGAGAAATCCAAACTCCTCAGCAGGGCTTACAAGGCTCTTCACAATCTGCTCCCAAGTTACTTTTGCATTCTTATCTCTAGTCATTGCTCATATATACATCCTATCTTCTAGTTACATCAAACAATGATAGGCATGTGCCATGCTTTGGCATGTCCCCATGCTCCACTTAGAATGTTCTCTCAGTTTAGAAAGCTATTCTTCATCTTATCCTCTTGATGAATCATTTACTCATCTATATACCTCCAACTGCCTATCCTACTCTTTTCTCCGGTTAAAAACTTGTCTTTCTAGTTTTTGTAGTTCCACAACACCTGTTAAAAAAGCAAACAAACTCTCTCATAACAATATAATATTGTACTTTAATTACCAATCTAGACTATACCTCTTAGAGAGATAAAACAATCTTATTGATATTTGTATCCAGCACCCAGAACCAAGCAGTCACTCAGAACATAGTTGATGAACAAATGGATGTAGCTCTTCTTTAATATTTAAAATAAATGTGCCCTTGACATAGAAAGATAAGTTAATACATCATAGAAGACATCATCATCTTAATTAATCATTGTTTGCTTAGGAAAATGTCTAAAAACCTAGCAATATGCAGAGAGTGTTAATTTTTGATTAAAAATATAAGTATAGACCATGTTTCCTGAAGTACAGTAAACAAAGAACTCTATCCATCTACACAAGCAATTCTTGGATAAATAATAAAATGCATAAAAACAAAAAGATACTCACAAATGTTAGGTCTGTCTCAAAGCCACAAGTCTTGAGCATGAATAGTCATCAAATTATAAATATTGAAAACATCCCCAAGAATCAAACACTGAATTGTTAGTCTCAATAGTTTTTTTGGTTATACTAATTTTTAGATGTATAAAATATTTTGGCACTGGTATGACATAGCCATGGCACTTATAAAATGGTTTATCAAATTACATTTACAAATCACAAAGGCATTAATTTACATGCAAAAGTACATTTAAGGGAAACGGACTTTGGCCCAGTGGTTAGGGCGTCCGTCTACCACATGGGAGGTCCGCGGTTCAAACCCCGGGCCTCCTTCACCCGTGTGGAGCTGGCCAATGCGCAGTGCTGATGCGCGCAAGGAGTGCCGTGCTACACCCCCCGCGTAGGGGAGCCCCACGCGCAAGGAGTGCACCCATAAGGAGAGCCGCCCAGCGCGAAGGAGGGAGCAGCCTGCCGAGGAATGGCGCCGCCCACACTTCCCGTGCTGCTGACGACAACAGAAGCGGACAAAGAAACAAGACACAGCAAAAAGACACAGAAAACAGACAACCGGGGGAGGGGAGGGGAATTAAATAAATAAAAATAAATCTTTAAAAAAAAAAAAAAGTACATTTAAGTGTGATGTGGACTGAATCTGTCTCACTCAGTCTCAAGTGTGGGAACCAATGCATAGTTTTATTTATTAAGAGTAAAGGTAACCTGCCTTAAGTAGATCTTCAAAGAAAAATTCAACCAGAAAGTAATTTGATTTCCACTATGTTTTAAATGGTTGTTTCCTCTGCAGGCACTTTCCCTTAATTCTACTGAGAAAAAAATGGCAAGATTACCAAAAAAGGCGATGAGAGGAATGCAAAGTAGTAGGAACAGAAGAGAGAATGATGAAATATTCAAGATATTTGGTTACTTAAGTTACAATGAGGTCAAATAAATTTGTCTTACTTCTTTAAAGACTGTTGAATAAAATATCTCATTGAGTTTTTTTCCCCATAATTTATTAAACTCCTAATATAAACATTTTCTGATTGCATTTAATAATGTGAGTGGCTTTGCCTAATTCAGATACTGAAGCCACTGCCTTCCTTATACTCTAAGATTCACACATGGGCTGCTCTAAAGTTCAGGATTCAAAATAATTCAACATTTAACACATGCAATGAAAAACTGCCCCTAAGTCAGGCATCAAAACATAAAAACAACATTAATATTGCTGTTGCAGACTAAACAAAAGCAGAAGTCATTAGTCTTTACAACTTTTACTGTTTTTCTAGTGTCAAAGAGGAAAAGCATTTTGGAAATATAAAATTAACTAAAGGGGCCCTTTAAACAACTGCTGAAATTAGGACTTTTGTCTTATAAATGGAACTCTTAACAAGATTTAATGATCACTCTTATTTACATTTGTCAGTATTTTAAAATTTTAATACTCTAAATAAAACAGCTGACATCTGACATCTCTAAGTTCATTACATTAGGACCACAGTATGTCAAATCACTGGCAAATCTAAGATGCATGAAAATAAAATTTTCACTTGTTAAGGAAAAACTTATTATTTGTGGTTTACTCTTATTCCTCCATCAAAAAGTTTATATTTTAATCTTACTTAGGACCCACAACTTAAAAGTAAAATGAATTAAAACTAATTAATTAAAATTAATTCAATAAAAATATTAAATCACCAAAATACTAGAACAAAAACAATTCTCTAGGAATGTTAAAAAAATCTTCTAGACCTTTGTAAAAGAGCTATTTACATGCTTTTCTGTATTAACAAGAGGGCACGTAATAATGATGGCTTGTATGACAATACTGTCTTTGTTAGTTCAGCCCCAACAGAACTAAAGATTTCCTGATTAGAACTTTGTAATCTTAGTCAACTGAAAAGATTTCTGGGGAAGGGAAACAAAGAGGAGTCTGAGTGCCAGCATTTAAGTGGAATACTACCTACATTTAATCTTCAATGAGGGACACTGTAAGTAAGAGGGGTTCCTACTTCTACAGTCCATCCTAGGCCATGACCTAAGTTCACTGTACTGCTGTAAAAGACAAAGCTCTGGATTCTCGGATTTACATGCTTCTCTGTTTTACCTTCAGGATCCCGTAATCACATAGGGCTTCACAATAAAATGTTCTCTCCATACTGTATCTCATTGTCAAGATTTTTAAACAGTTGCTTTTTTATTGTAATGAGCCAATTATGAGCCAGTCACTCAAGCAGTCATTAACAATAGATTTTTTAATTGCATTTTTAATGAATTTTATTTTGGATAAAAGCCCTTAAAAATACCTATGGCAAAGGGTAATCATACATTGAATTAACAGCAAAATCTGTTTAATAATGGCTTGTCTTTTATTTACTACAACAAAATAAATCCCAGTGAGAACACTTAAAAATTGACAGTATCAGGGAAAAAGATAGGAACAGGGGTGGGGAGTGGTACTCTCTACTGCTAAAAAAATAAAAATGAAAACACACTTTTTTTTTTTGTATTTAGTTATCTCCATGCTCTTCCCTAATTTTAAGATACAAGTAAAATCTTATGGACATACATCTTGATCTATATTATGAAAATAGTTAGATTTATTAATATTTTGTCCATAAGCTATTATTGATAGTTAATACAATTATAAAACATATTAAATGTTAAATAGAAAACACATTTCTAAAGATGAATATACAGGTAAGATATGTTAAAAGTTGTTTTTGAAACTAAATGTCTGCTTAGAAATTTTCATGCATCTTAAAATACTTTATAAGTATGGATGAATGGAAATATTTTTGCTAAAAACAAAATTTGAATGAGCAGTTTGTGATCAGTCAGATACAAAGTGCATGGTTTTTTAAAAATTGACTATTGATACATCATAAATTTATAGTTCAATCTTATTTTGAATTTCAAGAGTATGAATATTTCTAGGGACAATGAAATAAGAATTAACATATTAAGGATTCACAGTGATACTAGAAAAATCCTCTTTGGGGATTAAAAGTTACTTTTTGGTTAAGCTTTAAAGTTTTTAATCTATTAAAATCATTCACTCATGCAAAAAGAAAAAATGTTTGTGTACAAATGTGTGTGTGTGTATACATGTGCAAAACTACTTCCAAAGAAGTTATCACGATACATTCTGATTATGTAAAGGCCAAAAAAATTTTTTTTGAACATTCAAGGTTTTAAAAACCTTGTATTTTCTACCTCATGAAGGGGCTGACTGCAAGCATGAGACTCTGCAGCCTCTGGTTAATTAACCTGCTAGCTGAATGACAGTGAGCCTAGGGGCATGGAGCTGGCGTCCCACACAGGATCCCAATGTGCTCTTAGCCTTGGATAGCTACATTCTGCATGCCAAAACTTTGCCCAGCAAATAGCAGAGAGGCCTTCAGAGCCTTCCTTCTTCTGCCTGAGACATTCCATTTAATTAATGTAATCCCTCTTTATCTTAAAGTTTTAATAAATTTAGAGGTGGAGGCAAAAATCAACACATCTGCACCACTGAATGCAGTCACTAGTTGTTGTAACTCTTTTCTTACACACCTGAAAGGCTTCTTTAAGGGGTATAAAGGAAATGAGAGGAAAAAGTGTTAAAACCTGTACAGAAATTTCCAAACATGCTACTCAAGTTATTAAAAAATACATATTTGTACAACTCAGTGTTCAAGAATTCAATTTAATGAATCTCACAATTTCCATTTCACTAGGCTTAAAGGTTTTTATATTCTAAAAATATAAGTCATACTCCCCCAAACACTGAAAATTACTAATACCTAATCTTAAACAAGGTAAGGCTGTTTTTACAGCAACAGGATACAAAAGATATTCTTCTAATCCCTTTTACTGCCAGAACAAAACATCTTTCAAATCAAGATAAAATCGCTACATCATGAATGTTAATATCATTCTGAGAAAAATAATACCTTGTGACCAGAAAAGACCATCTCTTTAGGGAGAAATGTTGTGTTAAAGTGGATTATTCTTTTAGTAGTGTAATAGAATGGCTTCTACCTAGTCCCAGATAGAAAATTTAAAAATCTGCATTTAAATGGAAATGTTTTTAAACAGATAGGATAAAAGGCTAAAACCATAAGGAATACTACTTCTTTACATTTTTAAAACCCAAAATGCCATGTGAGAACTTTTGGGGAACACTTTGGCTTTAAGATTTTGTTTATATATTTGCTTCATTTTTATGAAGAGCTTGCAGTGCAACATAATTTGAATTTTGTGATTATCACATCCTATTTGTGCCTATTATATCAAATTCACAAATTGGATCAAGAAACTGGGCTGTACAATTTTCACCACTACAACAGATCAATGATTTAGGCTTATGCAGAGTTAAGAATGCATCCTTTTTTTTCCTCTTATTTTTATCCATGCCATTTTATATGTAATTCTTACAAGGCAATAGCACTTTGTTGAATCAAATAAAATCTGAGTTTCTTTAACACTGACTCAAATCACCACATGGTTACAGAAAAAAGAAAGCAAAATGCTAGGCAATATTCTAACAACTGCTCTGTGCGACCTGAAGGATTATTTTCAGTTCTTCAATATTTAGGGCAATTTTCTTAAATCCTGAAGGAGCCTGACAGCACTGCACATTTCTTAATGCTTGCATTTACTTTTACATTATAAAACAATAAAACAGCAGGATAATGTTCATGCAGTTTAGAGACTTGTAACATTACCACAAATAATTCTACTGTATTATGGCAAAACATAAGCTTTTTAAATGTATGCTGACTAAAGAAAGGACAATCTATACTCATTGAAATAACATAGATAAGAATGGAAATAAAACTTTCAATGTTACAAGTAGTCCTAAAACAAGGTTTGAAAATGTTAAAAAACATCCAGCATGGATTTTTCAAAATAAAAATTAAAATACAATTAATTATCAAGCACGGTCCTTATTAGCAAGGGAAAGGCTCCCCACGTTTCTTTCTGAGAGTTTATAATAGAGTATGTAGCTTCCACCACTTCAAGAACCAATCACTTAGGTAATTTGATCATTTTTCCTCAACACTGTAAGCCAAGATATATATTTGTAAACCAAGCATACCAGTTTAAAAAATATAAGTGTTTTGATGGTAGTCACATTTCACTACTGGATTGCAAATAATGGCCCAACCTGCAGCACGTATCCATGTCATCTCCATCCTGAAACCAGCCCATTTTTGAATCACTATGCAGGTTCTGATACATGTCCTTATTGGTAAAAGCTCTGCCCATTTTTTTACTGTAAGCTGTATAGTTCTCTTTATTTAAACGACATAAAAGACATCTTATTTAAAAGCATAATGGGGAAAAGAGCTTTTGCATATACATTGGGTAATTTTCTCACTTTCAACAGGCAATTCATTTTAATCCAATTGTCCATGATTCTCATAGTGATAATCATAGAAATGAGAAACGAAGAATAAAAGCATTTCTCTGTAGTAAGCTAGTTTTCAGATTTGCCTTGGGGCCTCCATTCCTGCTCCCCTTCTCTCCACCTTCTCCCACCACCCCACCACAAGAGAAAAAAAGTTTTTTTAATCATCAATAAGAAATAATATTCTATAATATTTAATTACCAAAAAATAAAGCTCAATACATGTTATCATTAGTCTACGCTAAGTAGCAAACTAAATTAGGGAAGCTGACACCATCACAGAAGATCTAAGACTCACAGGTCTTTATATCACCATACTTCAAAACTTTCTAACTCAGAAAGCAAATGGGGAAACATATGACATGTTTTTTAAAAAAATGCCCTGCCCAAATTCTTGTGGATATTAGACTTTTGCAGCTAATGTGTTAAGAAACTGACTTTTAGACCTAAAACTTTGTGTTCTAAATAAATGACACTCTCATTTAGCAGGGAACCAGTATCTACAACCTTACTACTCAAAGCATGGCCTGAATCCAGTCGCATTGGCATCACCTGAGTATTTGTTAGAAAAATCTCAGGCTCCACTCAGACCCACTAACTCAGAACCTGGATTAATAAATAAGATAACCAAATGATTCATCTGCATATTAAAGTTTGAGATGCTCTGGCTTAAGTTTCTTTGGTTCCACCATTTATTCTTCATCCAAAGACACAAAACAGTGAAGGACCCAACAGCATGTACTCATAAAAATACATAAATATTACAGATGACTGTAACTGAAATAATGAAAGAGAAAACAGAGAGAAAATTAAATTTCAAATTTTAAAACTTTAGCTATTATATTAGCTCTAGATCCTACAAATTTTGTTTTTAACACTTGAAAATTCATCTGTATATGTCTATATGCATACACATACATGTATGTGAGAGAAAGAGGGAAAAAAGGAAAAGGAAAGACAGGATGAGAATGTGAGAGAAAAAGAAAAGGGGGAGAATGGAACAATGAAAGTGTATATATTGTATATATATAAATGTGTTCATAGATAAAAAGTAAAAAAACAAACTAAGAGCACAGCAGCTTGGAAAAGAGAAAAAAAAAAAAAAAGAGCAACACTCCCACATACTCACACTTACAAATACATGTCCAAATCAGTGTAGTAGCAACGTTTTTCATATCACTAACAAGAAACTACCAAGATATAAACATATAAAAATATTTTAAATGCATCACAGAAGACATGTATTCCCTTAAAAATACAAGTAAATATGGAAAGAATTAGTTTGAGAAAGTAAAGAGACTAATAGCAAAAGGTAGTAAAAATACTAAGATGATTTAATATTCTTTTTTCAAAAGCTAAACAATCATTTAATAATTATCATAAAATAAACATTATTTATTCTTACAAATAACCTTACTATTAGAATACCTAGCCCGGTACTAAATTAAAAATAGTAGCACCATAGTTTAGTTTAGTTTGTTTTTAATGTCATAATAGGCATTGCCAACATCATTAATACAATTTCTTAAGAATAAAGGGAAACAAGAAATTTTCTATGGAAGATTTAGCGGACATAAAGTAATGGTTTAAACCTATAGTAACAACTGATGGTGTGCGAAATATATCTAAACTATTACATGCCTGTTATAAAAGTATATGCCCTGAATGATTAATCTATTATTATTATTCCAATATTTTATCACTGTTTACTGAAAGAAAATTAGAAATTTTTTCTAAACACTGCCAATTGTAATGGTGCCAATAGAAAATAAATTAGTTGATATCCTGTAGAACACGGTGTGGCTAGTCAGAGAAAAGAACCTATTCGAAAAAAATGAATTATAATTAACATTGCATCTGTAATTGTTTTAAAAATAACATATATGCATCTAAATCTGTACTTGTATTCTTCCACTCGGCACATTATCAGTATACATTACACCAAAATTCAGCTCACTTCGTAAGCTAGTCATCTAACCAATTTAGCCACCTTAAATCACTGAAAACTGACTTCTCACAACAATGGGGAAAAGTGACCCTATGCCACAACTCTTTGATTCTGTTCCAAGAATAAAATGTAGTAGAGGTGAGCAGAATGCTACTCCCAACTTAGTCACTAAGTGTCAATAACTTTATAAAAAGAGAATTGCAAGTTAAAGTTCCAGACATATTAACCAAAGATTAGAATTTTGAAATATAAAAAATGAAAGCATAAGAGGGTATATTACTTATAGAACTCAACTAGGCAATAAGTATCAATGGCCTTAAAAATAATCAATATTTCAAACCATTAATTATACATCTGAAAGTCTATCCTAGGAAAATATATTTTCAAATGTAGACAATAATTTATTATCCATATCAAAGTGTTATTATTTATAGTAAAAATTAGATTCAATCCAATTTGCAAAATTAGGGAATCATTAAGGAAATTATTATATAGCCATTGATGGAATATTAAGTAGTCATGAAATGTTCATGAGGAGATTTTCATTCATGGCAAAAAAACCTCTCATATTTTAAAGTTTGAAAAATCAATATACAAAGTTGTATATATAAATATTCTCATATAAATGTATATATGTGTGTACATGTGATGGGAGAATGGGGAAATACGTCAAAATGTGAACTCTGAGTAAGAGCTTCATACTTTTTATGAATTTATGTATTTCTTTAATTTTAAAAGTATCTTTTCCTAAATATGAAAGAAATTTAGGTAAAAATTTAGTTACAAAACAAGGGAAGAAAAACAAAGAACAGAATACTGCAACATTATAATTAAACCAATCCACTGAATAAAGAAAGTATGTGCATCAGAAAGAGAAATACCAAGAACCTAATCTCAGAAGATGCTTTCTTCAGACTCCTGAGAGACGCAAGACAGATGAAAAAAAGCATATATTTAAGCACAATAAAAAATAAAATAATGTTCAGAGACAGATCTACAATAGCAACTAGACAAAAGTCAAAAGGTAAATCTTCTAAAGCCACTTTTTATCTATCTATGCAAAGGCATCAAAAAATTGCAGTACAAAATTTTAGAAAATAAATGACAACATTTAGTTTTAGGAGGCTAATCCCAAGTCTTAGGTTGACTATCAGGAAAGAAACTAATTAATAACAAATCATATAAAAAAATTTATAGAGATTAATTTTGTTTTCTACAGAGTTGATAGCTACAAAACTTTTTTTTTTTTTTGCCAAACACTGTTAAAACACATCTGTAAACTGTCCAGATAATGGACATTATACACTAAAATATTTGTACCATTCATAAAGTACATCTTTTATAAAATAATATTTTAGTTACTATATTAATTAGTATTAGTAAGCTGCAATTTACTTCTTTTTCCCTTAACTTTTTGTAAAAATGTTTTTCTTGGTTATAAGTGCTTCATTATCATTTCCTTAATATGTATATTTCAGATTGTTTGACCAATTGATCTAACTCAATAAAATACACAGGGTAAAGAGTAGGAAACTATTGTCACACTAAATCCACTATTAAAAGCAGGGAATTCAGTGAATAACGGTAAATTTACACATAGTAGGACCTCAGTAATTATTAAATAACCAGAGCGCAGAACACATCAACATTCTACTATGGGAAATATTCCGAAACTAGACTCTTTTTTTTTTTTTACCTTTTATATAGAACTGTTTTGTCTCAAATATACACAATTAGCAGTTTGGGAAGATACAATATGTACAATACCATGAAGGAGAAATCAAGCCACTAGAAGTTAAATTCAAAATTTCTACATAAGTATAAATGCTCAAGAACTCCAACTGAAAACAAGATTCCTTGATAGTAACAGTAAAGTTTATAAATGTTATTACTTAGTCTTTGATAGAATCTAGTCCATGTTAGTCCTAAAGAACTGTGTGAAATAAAAATAATGATGTTTCCAAAATAAGGGGTGATGGATGCCTGGCTTTCCAAAGCAATTAATATAAAACAGAAAAGTAAATTGTGTCTAGTCCATGACCCTGAGTTGGAAGTCTGATTTAATTTTACTATCAAATCCTACTTCACTTTGGCAAACACCTTGCAGCAGTACTGAGGGGCAAGCACACTGAGAAAACTATGTTAATATGTAATTATTATCTCTTATCTATCAGGGCAAGTAGAAAAAGGAAGCTTAACTAATCTCCGGAAGAAACCTAGAGATTCTCAGAACAATCCAACTAAGAATAAACTGATAGATAATTTCAAGGTATTAAAAATTATACACTAAATCAAGAATTATAAGCATAATTCTCAAGCAGTGAGTCTTAAGAACACAGCTTTCTTAGGAGAAACTCACTAACACTGGCCAGACAGGGCAGGATGGACAAAGAGTTAAACTAGAAGGAATATGAAATATTTTTAAAAGAGCAAAGAATTCAGTGCAAATAATGATTTTGACTAATAAGCAGCAGTAACTTTCTCCCTTAACACTCCAAGTGCTAAGTCACTGAGACAGATACTGTGCCTTTATTGTCTATATTTCTGACATCGAAAAATTCCTAGAACACATCAAGGTAAAAAAATTAATGCATGTTAACATTCTACAGCTTAAACAGCATGCATAAACAACACAAATGATAGTTATATAGTGTGTGCTTTCTTATCTTTGCAACTTCTTGCATTTATCATTTTATTGAAGCTCAAAGAAAAAATATCTATAGAATAAAATCATCTTAAGAAGTTCATCCGCATATAGTTTTCTCATATTAGCTTTCAAAACTCTTGTTGATGTGCTCATTTTATGCCTGCAAAGCTTTCCTAGTATAGAAGTTTTTAGTAAGTGTTCACCTGAAAGACTCCTTAAAACAAATTGAACACTGGAAAATATTCAATTAATTCAAACCAGTATCAAGCTAGAGCAAAGCCCAAAACAGATATTTAAAATGTACATCATTTCAGATAATGTTCAGCAATGCCAAAACAGCTAATACATGAAGCACTAGGTAAAAAAGAAAGAAAGAAATAAAAATAAAAAATTAGAGACAACAGGGAACAGCAGCATTCCACAACACTATACCTAATGAAACAGATGAGCATAGCTAACTTCTCTAGGAACAAGACCAACAGACAAACCATGCCAGAAAACAATTACCTTTAAGTTAAGTACGCCCTAATTCAAGAGAAAGTGTTATTTCTAGTGACAATAATAATGCAATAGTTAATATTTACTGACTACATATGACACACACAAACTATTTTACATAATTATCCCATATTAAATATGTTGACAAAAAACCTATGATGTATGTACTATTATTAGCCCCACTTTACAAATGTGAAAGCAAAGCAAAGGCATAGAGGTTAACTAAACCAAGGTCATATCAGAGCGCTAGCATGAGGTGGAGCCTAGAACACAGGCAAGGCTGACTCCTAGAGTCCCCCACATATCACTCACAGGCAAAAACAAAAACCAAAAAAAAATCGACCAACATTTCTCATTACACACAGTATTGCTTTTCTTAAATATATTTAATTATGAAGATATCAGTGGTTATCATTAAAGTAAAGGATAAAGCATACAGTGTAACAGGGATTCCTAAGCATTTTTGTGGCCTCCAGACACTCATATGAGCAACATATATCCTGCATTATACATCCAGTGATAGAATGGAGGATGAAATACCACCCAGATGATTCTGGTATATCTCTATTGGACACTTGCTCCAACTTGAGAATTCCACAGTTTACATACCTATACCTTTATTTGTGATATGCATTCTGGCTTCATCCAAGTCTTACTTGTGGTTCCAAAAGATTTTTAAATAAAACGTATAGTCAAAGACTTTGCCACATTTCTCTCATTTAAGATTCATGGATGTGTTTATATGTGTATGTATACATATACACACATTATCACATACTCAAGTATCAACTCATAATAAATTAAAAAAATAATGAAATGCTATTTTTTTCCTCAGGTTTAATCTGTTTCATTCGGCAACAGTAATGATCTCATCTCATATTCTACCACCTTGAAAAAATTTAAAGAAGGACTTTTGTTTTGGAGGATTGCTATAAAATTACATTGACATTTTAATTAAAAAAAGAAATGTATGTAGAATAAACAGGATATTTCTTCTAACAGTCTAGAGTGGCTGCTCCATTGCTTCTTTGTACAGTCTTGGTAAATTATGCAGGCTCTCACTAGACAGAGCAGCTGTAATTCACTGTCTTCAGTAATGTAATCTACATTTATCACTATTTTAATTAAGCAGATTCTTAATTTGGTACTTCCATTGCAAAGAAAAAATACCTTATTCTTTTTTTTTTTTTTTGGTAGACAGCATCTTGTCAGTTTTGTAAGCCAGAATTTAATTTTAAATGTGGTTCTTACTGTAATCAGTCATTATTTTAAAAAGAAATACTAAATTTGATATAATTAAAGCTAGTTCATTATCATTTTATTGACTTAAAACATTGGTTCCTTCTTTATAATAATTAGAAAATTAAGACATTTTTGCAGTTCTCAATTTTAATCTAAGTGATATACTAAAAGAATATGTGGATTATCATAATATTAAATTCAAGAATTCCTCTAAACCCATATGAAAAACACATAAGAACTCTACAGGAGAAATAATGCTTTATTGAAAGTTGAAAAAAGTTCAAAACAAGTTTTTTGTGCATGCTTACTTTTATTATCAGATCATTAGGAGAATTTTGAGCTAAATTCATCAGTGCAGAATACAACAGCTTTTAATCACTTAAAGATAAGTTCTGAATTTTTTTTTTTATTTTTCTCATTATTATTTGTAGCAAAAAGTTCTGTCTGATTAAAAAAATAAATTGATGAACTATTTTGAAGTGTGCCAGATTTTATTAAACAGTTCAAAGAGAAACAATCACTGTGGTATTACACCATCATATTAAATGGTGCATTTTATATCAATAAGATGGGAACACCAATTTTCAAAAAATTCTGTATTTAGTACACACTAAGTGAGCATCTTTTATGCATCAGGTATAGAATTAGGTGCTATGAATTCAAACCAAAGTAAGACAAGGCTCCTGCATGCAACAAAGAAGTCTATGCTTGTGTGTGTGAACATCCATGTGTACACACACATATATGTAGTACAATACCAAGTGACTTTCAAACTTTTGTTTTGGCAGTAGGCCTGTCTCTGCTTCAACCAGAAATGCTCCACTTTTATCATTTTACATATTCTATTCTTTGTAGACGAGTGGAAAAAGTAAAGGCCATTAAACTAGAAAGTAAGAATAAGGACTCTAGATTACCACTAAAAACATGGATAAAGGAAAAAATTCCCTGAGTATTTTCAGATACAGTCAGGGAGGAAAAAAAAGGCTCTTTTTTTCCCCCAAAGTTTTCATTTATTATAAATTTTCACATGTTGCCAAATAAGGTTTTGTGGGTTAAATGTCTACTAAAATAAAGTTTCTAAACTTGGCCTATTTAAAGTTTGGGGATGAGGTCACTGGAGAATTGAAAGTAATATAACTCTCACTTTGTTAGCCCACATTACCAAGTGATGTCACAACAGCTTTCAGATTTACATAAATTACCAGAAGTTATGAGGTAATTTTTTTAAATCTAAAGGGACTAAATGTGTTCTAGATTTATATTAGATCTTCCCCAATATAAAATAAAGCTATTTATCTTCACATTGTGATATTTAGAGTAACAGCTACCATTTGAGCACCTGTAACAACCTGGGCAATTTATATACAATATCTAAAAACCTCAAAAGGTAAATTGCTTTTACTCCCATTTTATAGATGAAAAAGGAGACTCAGAGATTTATGAGTTATGTTTAATATTACATAGTTAATACATAGAGTCTATCCTCTTTTTACTAAAACACTCTTAGAAGCAAAATAAACTTGATCCATGGAATTTTTCTCTTCTAACCACATCTAAGTATGATGGCCGCTTTTATTATAATATTAATAATTTCACATAATTGTACTTTACAGTGAGAAAACTCAATTATCAACATACATAATCAAATACGAAACCAAAAGGAAATATAAAATGTAAATCAATGGCAATGAATGACAAATACTTTAGTCACTGTGTCACTCCCTTGGTTTGAATTTAAATAATGTCATGTATAAAGCCTGGGTTACCCAATTCAGGAACAAGTAAAAGTTAAATTCTAGGCAGCCTACTCAGGCTCTAATTAAATGAAGAAACAAGTACAAAGGGAGCAAATTATTTTAAAAAATACTTCTATTTCTATTGGAGCTCAACTTCAAAAAGATATTTCATGAGACAGTATAGCTGGTAAGATTCCTTCTATCTCAAATTACTCTGATGAATGTCTGATAACACTTGAGATTTGCCACTGGGTAACAAGAGGTAGCCAATAATTCTGAATGAAAACTCAGAATGGTCTTTTGTTCCCTTTGTTTAAAGTAAAGCTACTAGTGAAAAACAAGAATGTCTACTGAGGAGAAAGAGTTCTCCTGTTTGAGCAAAAAATAAATTTAAATAGCCAGCCTCTTACCTGAATATACCAAATCATCTACATTTATCTATTACTCACTAAAAGACTATAGAGGGCACTGTTGCATCAGCTTTGAATCTTTACAATAGAAGCCTAGAAAAAGAAAACTGTCAATAATGTACAATTTCTTTAAATGGTCAAAGCATGGAAATTTACTAAGCCTAATATAAGGGGAAAAAAACAAAATGTATGTTTTTCTAAAATAGACACCAAATTTCAATGGGGCAAAACAAATATCAAACTGAGAACCCTGCACTGCACACATTTTACTTCTCCCTTTGTAGTGCTTTAATAAAAAAGGTAACTAATCATAACATTTCCTTATCCATTGGAAACAGTACCCCACTGTAGAATCCTGTTACAATCAATAGGAAAATGGATATGCACCTCATACAATACTTCCATAATTCTATCAAGAAAAAGAATGCAGTCTGTTTTCATACTTTTGTCCAAAAGGCCAATTCCACTTGTCCATTCTTCGGTAAAACAACAGCTACAAATCAATCGCTCTTACATAAAGGAAAAACACTGCCAAAAAACAAGACTTAAAATGAAAATTCTCACCTTTTTAAAATGAAAATTTCTTATATATAAAAACTCAAATTCAAGGAAAATAGGACAAATAAGTTTTTCCTCATAAAAGTGGATTTTGTGCTATTGTGCAATAGTACCAGCTACATACGGCAATACTCACAAATACTGTAATTACATATGGTGAGCATTCAATTAAGCTTCCATATATTTTCTGTTCTCTCACATCAATCCTGTTACAATTCTTTGAAACTAAGTTCAATTACGTACAGTGCCAAAGGTTTTTAAAAATAAATGTCTGCAATGCATCCAATAAAACTAGTTTATAAAATATAAAGCTTCTTATTACACCACATTTATTTTTCCCCACTTGTTTACTGGCCAAAAAATTTCATTTTCAGCACTACATGTACTACAAAAGTGAAAAGGGAAATTAAATTATTTGATTTTGGTAATTTAAAAATAATGTCCTGCATTGCTGAACCCATGAAGAAATCCTTAACATTACCTTTGAGAATTATAGCACCATTATCCAGCAAACTAGAGATAATATAATACATAAAATTAGAAAGAAGATAGTTTGTTACTGTGCATCAGATCACACCACCATATCATATTTCAGATAAATCAACAATTCAGGTACCATTGTAAAACTAAGGTCTCTTAAAAAAGAATCTCAAATTCCCTAGAAAAACAGTGTACAACTCATTTTGTCACTCTAATTTCCAGAGAGATTAGCGCCTTCTCTGAAATCAAAGTGCAGAACTGTGAAAGTGATAAAAAATTTTAAATAATATGTCAACCCACTCATAAATCAAAAAGAGGGGAAGGGGCTTCAGATGGTATGTAGATTTCATTTTATTACAAAAGCACCAGTTTAACAAGTTATTTCCAGCCAATAAAAGTCAAAAGTAAAGCATTGTTAAAGTGGCTACCACTAAGTCTAAGCCTTTAACTTATTCACTTAACTAAAATGCTACTTGAGTATTGTTCCCTTAAATTAGTAATTTATGAGTTTTACTTAGTCTCCTCTTGAGGCAAAGCAGTTTGTAGGTAAGTTGAATACATGTAAATAAACAGAAAGCTTTTATAATGGTCTAATAATACATTAAACATAATAGAACAACCTTTTTAAATGAACAGTAAATGCACAATCCTATGAACCAGTTTATATAAATGGACTAGATAATTTAAAGAATCTGTAAGATCTGCTAGGAAGTAAACGCACAAATTTGGAAAAATTAAACACAAGCCTATTGCTTTCATTGATCTTGTAAAATGTTTACAACAGAATCAAAGTGCTGCTGTGACTATGACGAGTTGGTTACATGCAATTTCAAGGAAATCTAAGAGGAAGTGTCATGAACTATGAGAAAATTTATTCGTAATATTGTTTTTCATCTACCACAAGGTTGACTGCAAAAAAAAAAAAGTCAGGTACTATCTTTTTAATATTTAGGATACTTAACTAGATATTTTAATTTACTTTTGTAGAAGGAAACATAGCATATTAAAATCAATTTTAGTTAACTCTAATTTATGCAAAGCTTGAATGTAAGCAATAGCTGCTAAAGGAATGTTTGATTCATATATAAGCATTTTACTTAACTACTTGGATAATAGCAGTGCTCCTAAAGGAATATAAAAAGCAAAGTGATTAGCAGTCATTACTGCTATGTTCACATTACATTCCTTCGGATGAATCTCCTTTAAGTTGAACATTTGGAAAGTTTATTTTTGAAGGTTTGCCAAACCTTGCCTAGGTAAGCATTGGAATAAGCTGTCAACTACCAGTAAGGAGAATAAAAAGCAGGGACAGATCAGCATCCAATTAGTATGTCTAAGTTTTTAAACAGGAAAAGGGTTGAGGCGAATAAGTAAAACTGGAAACTCATACTTTACATTCTGCAATCTCACTGATAAAAGGAGGAAATGTGTGTTTATCAAAGTTGCAGTGAGTGCACAGTTCATTTGGAGTCCTGTAAACAATCGCCTGGCTGCCCACTTCCAAATGCATGTGAAAATCTTGGAGATTCAGAGCATCAAATGCAGCAAGGAAGGTCAGTCTAGTGATGCCCTGGAAATGGAAAATTAGGAAAACGTGGCAATCAGAGGTTTAGGGCTGGCCAGAAAAAGACCTGAGGCTGGCTCATCATCTTTCACCACTAGCCAGGCTGTCTCTACATATTCAGTATTAACACAACAGGACTGCAAATGAATGAAAATACTTCTGTACACCTAACTGGGACAGGCATTTGTCACAAGAAAAAAGAAAAATCTCTCAAACACAGTTTTCAAGAACCAGCTCTGAAAGAAAAACAGGCCGCTCAACTTTCAGAAAAGTCTTGGGGAATGGCCAGCATTCTGTTGATCATCAGGTTTCCTTTCCATCTATATTCCATTTTGTGCATTTTTTAAATGGAAACCAAATTTTCAACAAAATACAAAGAACTATAAACTTTAGTACTTTTCAAGTACTAAAATCAGAGCTTTTCTCCAAATTCAGGATTCAAATCCCACTTTCACCCCTCTCTCAAAGAAGCTTCAAAAGCAATACATACTTATTACAGACAAAAAAAGAAAATTCAAATATGCAAAAATCATGCAAATACTGTTAATACGTTCTACATACAGACTTGAAATATATCCTTCAGGTATTTTTTTATACATATATTTGTACAAATGCATTTTACAAAATGCAGTTATACCTTAAAAACTACTTAATGATCTATTTCCCTCTCCTAATAACATGTACAGATATATTTCTTTTAATGCCATACAAAACTCCACTGTATGGCTACATCATAATTTAGTTTGTCAGTCATCTTTTCAACTTCAAGTACATCTTTAATTATTTCCCTAGGATAAATTCCCTGAAGTGGAAATGCTTGGTTAAGGCCCAGTGGGAGCACATAAGGATAGTTACTTCTCTAAGACCGAGTATTATGATTTCTTATTACCATCAAAGTGAGGGTTACATTTTGAATCAGTAAAGTTAGACATTTTTTAGCCATTTGAATTTCTCTCTCTGTGAAATGCCTGTTCATGCTCTTAACCCATTTCTTTATTTGGAAGCATGCTTTTAAATATTTCCCAAACAGTAAAGGATTCCCTGTCAATGATATCTTAGAAAATTTCCCATCAGAGATTATCTAAAAGAGGAGACAACTGAATAGACAAAGACCATATTAAGATTGGTAATTTTACATGAACCTATTTTACAACATATTATATTATAGGAAGGGATTCCCCAAATCCCAACCACTCAAAAATAAAATGCAAATAAAAAACCTTAGCTGGTATTGCAGATATTATCTCACTGAAGCTAACTTCAAGTTCCACAAATCGACAAACCTATTAGACTAAGTTGGTATCATCAGCAATGTTTTGTTGTTGTAGCTGTCTTTTTTGTTTTCCTGTTATTCCAGGGAACAACATCTAATTTGAACAGAAAAAAAAATTCAAATTGCTTTATTAGCTATTTTGAGAAGTCAAGGAAGGCGATTATAACTACGGGTGATGGACAAGTTCCTCATGCTATTACCGCGGATCAAAGACTTAATTAAAATGTGTTATTCTTGAAAAACTACTAAATATATGGAAAAATGAAAAATGCCCCCACTTCCGCCCTCAAAAACAATTCAATTTAGAGGCTTTTCCCACAGAACCAAGAAACTGACAAAACAGGCAAATATATTAATTCAGACTCAAAAAAGTTTAGATTAGAAAGTAATATCTAATTGTAGATGATGATTTTACTTTTTCAAATAAACCATCATTTAAAAACCTGCAAAGCTGTTACCTAGAAGAATGCTTCTCAAACTGTTTGTTGAGACCAAGTTGTTTTGTTGTTTTTATGTTATTTTATGTTTTTTAAATTTCCAAACCTTGGAAGACTGGTTTGCTAAGGTACAGCAAAAATGAATTACAAGAAAAGCAAGATTCAAAAAGATTCAAAATACAAGGCCCACATTTTATTAATTGATTCAACGTATATAAAATTATATCTTTTCAAATTATAACTTTTCAAATTACTATAAAAGTTTCTGAAAGCTAATTTTCAATTTCTGTATATATCTCTTCTTGAACCAGTAATAAACAATTCCTGGACTAACACCAGTCCCTAGACCATACTTGAGTAACAATGATCTAAAACTATTCTAAGAACTCTGAAATGAGATGAGATAAAGCACAGATCAATTTGATCCCTGATTTAATAACCTCCCCTCCCCTTTTCAAACCACATGCCTGCCCCTCTGTCTCACTATCAATTCACACATGCCTTACTGGTTTATGCATGCACTACATATGTATTGCTACGAAGTAATAACTGCACTAATTAACACAAATGCAATGTTGGGAAGCAGCAAAATATAGTGATTAAAAGTACATGCTCTGCCACTTTCTAGCTGTGTTACTTTGGACAAATTATTAGCCTTTCTGGGTCTCAGTTTACTTATCTGTGAAAAGAGATAAGAAGTCAGGGTTGATGTAAGAATAAATCAGAATATAACATGTAAACAGCTTACAACAGTGAGCTGATAATGCTACATAAATAATAGCAATTACAATTATAATAAGACAAAAACAGGACCAAAATAATTGAAAATAATCACAGTGATTCTAGGCTTTCTATCAATACAAAGAGGAAACTAAAATCAGTTGCATGATTTACAGTGGCCACACAATAAAAACTCCCTAATAGCTATGGTAAGGCAAAACCTAAGACAAAATACTAAGTGGTAAGAGAAATTTCACACTCAGATACTCATAAAGTTGACTGTGATATGGGGAAAATCCTCAATAGCATCTCTAGAATAAAAATACAACATACACATTTGAGCTATTCTTATTGACAAGCCCATGCTGAGCACTGCAAAGTATCCAAAGTTGAAAAACACAGTTCCTACCTTCAAGAAGTTTATAAACTAACAGGCAAGATATATCTGCAACAATTATATAAAACAAGGCATAATATAATAACTACTCAAAAAAGGGTACCACATGTAATAGAAATTCAAAAAGACAGCTACACTTAATTAAAGAAATGAGAAGTAATGACTGAAGCATCCTTATCCTTCTCTCCTTCAACATAAAATCCAAATGTCTATTTAAAACCAGCCAGAACATTTACCCCAAACCCATAGCCCCTTCTCTGTTTGCCATCATTTCTCACCTGCACTTTTGAGATGCCACCTTATACTCTATTCTCTTTGAGACCCTAATCTCTCTCTTGAGAGATACATGGGATTCTCAGGGGCCCTCTTATGATTCTTCTCTTCACTCTTTGGAAGCCCCAGAGCTCATAGCAAATAACATAGTACGTGTTCTATGCTAAAAGGAAACTAACTCATGACAGCCATGAATAGTCCCATGTTACAAGGCTTTTGGAAACTGATGGCTAAAGCAGTAGTTCTTAAACTTCTCAAATGAACAGCTTACTATAAGAATATGATAAAAATTTGAGCCTCTTCTGAGAAAAATTCCTATACAAAAAAAACTTGCATAGAAGTTTAGAGTTCAAGGAAACTTCTGCCCTCTAGGTTAAGAAATCCTGTTTTAAAGAATCACATGATCCTACACTGTGAGGTCCCAAGTCTGATTCTTATTAGCTTTCTATGATCAAAGAAGTCATAATGACCACGCCAAATCACCAGAATGTAGGTGAGGGTTAAGGAAGCCACAAAAATGGCTATGAGATTGCTAAAAATGTTTAAAGGAACTAAAATGTGAAAGGCTCAAAAGGGTAATTTACCAAAAGATGATGATTATCCCTCCCCTCCCCACCTCCTTGTAAAATTGCCACATAAGAAAGAGTCCATGAGGGAATTGGTCTTAAAAGACCATGGGTCATTTCAATGGCCCTAAAACAAACCCAACTTTGCACAAAAGGAAATAAATGTCTTACAATATCTGTCTCTTTTGATATGTCAATATATTTTTTATACGCAGCTATAAGGACTGATATTAGCTGAAATTTGTCATGGGTTAATGTTATTCAATAAGTTTTATTCAGCAGCTGTTCATCAAGTACTGTGTGCAAGTATGCAAAGTGCCCAAACAGTCCCAACATTGCAGAAATAAATGCTCTGAATAAGCATGGTATAATTCTGCTGATGTTGAGAGGTTATTGCTTTTACACATGGTAGCATACATAAAACCCCCATTCTACTGAGTTTGGACATACAAAGCACCGTTTTAAAAATAAGTCTCTTAAGTCTTCATGTATTCTTTGGAAAGCCTAAATTCTCTAAACTTGGTCCATCTACCAAGACTCAGGAAGGCTAAAAATTATAGGCAACAAATGCAGGATAAATTCAGTCCAATATATAATATAAATTTGTCCCCATTGAAACCTCTTCACAATCTGAATGATTACCATCCTTCTTCTTCTCTGTATTAACTTACTAATAAAGCCAAGAGGAATTATACTCATCTCAATGCCAACTTGCAGCTACTACTAAATATTAATATGCTAATGAAACTTTGTATGGAATGGGGAAAAATGACATTATTAAACTTTACTGGATTATTTTGGAAGCTAGGGAATAAAGGGAAAAAAAGACCTAAGAGTAACATAAATTTGACAAGAAAAACAAACAAACAACACACTAATTTATAGAGCATCTTTCTTTCTAGAAACCTAAAGAAGTTCTCATATATTTTCTAGTTGTTCTATAAACACATGAGTAAGACAAAAGACATCCATATTTTACAGATAGAATAACTGAGTTTCAGAGAATACAATTCAGCATGTTATAGTCCAAGCTTTACATGAGGCCCTATAAGAAATAAAAAAGAATGAAATATAATCCCTGCCTCTATATGTACAAATGATCTTTAAACAAAAACAAACAACCAAAACCTACAAGATAAATATAAAAACAGAGTAATTCTAAATATCAAGATAGATTAAGGACTATTAGAGAGATATAATGTTATATGAAGGTCCAAGGGAGGGAGAAATTATGTTCCTTTGTCAGTGGGGACACATCAAGAAAGACACTCAGAAGGCAATGGCATGTGAAAGAAGTTGGGGAGGATAGTAGTTTATTTCTGACTGAAAAACAGCATTATAAAAGCTACAGCCAGGATGAACCTTGAAAACTTTATGCTAAATGAAATAATCCAGACACAAAAAGGCAGGTGTTGTATAAATCTCCTTATATGAAATAAATAGACTAGGCAAATTCATAGAGACAGAAGGTAGATTAGAGGGTACTAGGGGCTAGGGAGAGGGGAGAATGGGAAGTTATTATTTAATGGGTACAGAGTTTCTGTTTGATGAAAAAGATTTGGAAATAGAAAGTAGTGATGGTTCCAAAAAAATTTTTTTAAATAGTATTATGCTATAAAGATATGGACTAAGAGGGGAAGAATGAGTTCTGACAATAGTCAAGTTCAAGAGAAGCATAGATACCATGTAGGGTAACACTGGGAAAAGACAAAAGATAAGTTGAAGTCATATTGCAAACAGCCTGATGGATCAATGAGATTTCTGATGAAGAAAGAAATGTGATTAGATGGGCAGCTCAGAAAAATTAACCTGGTAAGAGTATGCAGGATGAATCAGAGAGGGTGAGAGACTGCAGGTAGACCATTAGGTGAATAGAAGGTGTCAAATAATTTATAAATCTGAAGCTAGCTGCAATCTGATGGGATGCCTAAAAGACTACAGAATCTATTCAGACTTTATATTTTGCTTGATTTACCAGTTAAAAAAAAGTTTTGAGTGTAATTACTATAATAATTTAAATCCCATTTAAATGCATTATCACATTAAAACATTAACATCATGGATTTTGCTTCTTCAGTGAATCCATACTATGTGTTTTAGAGTCAAGAAATGAGGATAAAATATTTTGGCTGATGTGTTCTCCAAATAATGTGAAAAAGCTAAATGTTCAATTGAAAGAACCATCAAAACTTGAATTTATTAAGAATTAATCTTGATTAAATGAAGCCAGATTGATATGAAGCATCTTCTATAACATCCTATACCAGACAAAAGAGGTAATAGAGATAAGATACTGTAAAATCTAGGATCATTTATATGCCATGTATCTTTTACGAGCTGAACTATGCCCTTCAAATAGATATGTTCAAGTCCTAACCTCCTAGCTAGATGAAGGAGAAAGTTGATCCTTTTTGGAAATAGGATGCTTGAAAATCTGATTAGATAAAATGAGGCCAAGAGGATTAGAGTGGGCCCTAATCCAATATAACTGGTATCCTTATGAGAAGGGGAGAACTAAACACAGACAGACAGACAGAGAACACCATGTGACAACTGAGGCAGAGATTGAAGCCCAAGGATTACTGGCAAACTACCAAAAGCTAGGAAGAGGCAAGGAAGGATTCTCCCCTACAGATTTTGGACTTTTGCCCTCCAAAACTGTGAGATAATAAATTTCTGTTGTTTTAAACCACCCAGCTTGTGAGACCTTGTTACAGCAGCTCTAGCAAACTAAGGTAATATCTCACATAATTCACTTTATCGATATTGCCCAGTGAAAGCTGAATAAATATTAGCCATGGAACAATTTACAAGTCACTGTATATATACTTCCTGTCACTGTTTACTTAAATATCACCAAGAAGCCCAATCAATCCATCTCTTCAATGTCTCCTCTTTGCCTTTCCCACAGCTACTCACCCTGTTGGTAATCCTTCAGCTAGTCTATTACCTTAGTTTTCAAATGGAACTCTTCATATCCAGAATGCCAATTCTCTTAACATATTTCCTGCATTAGCAGCTGTTTAACCTAATGATCTTGAAGTTCCCTTCCAACCGTACAATTCTATGCCATTTCTTTTGCAAACTCCTTCAGTGTAGTGGTTTTCAAACTTTTGTTTGGCCATAAGAACTTAGTTAACAATAAGACATATATATAATGTAACAACCTAGCACACACAAAACATATTTATGTGTACACTTGTACAAGTTTCACAGAACAATAGACTTACCAAGTATAATACATTTTGATATTTTTATTTTATTCATCTTTTTCATTTAAATAAACAAAAAGTTCCTGACCCCTATTTAAGATACTGCTTTAGGGGCTCTCCTCTGCCTGAGCAAGCCTTAGCTGAAAATTTAAGACACTCCCTTTTCAGGCTTCAATCAACCAATCTTTCCAGATTTATCTCTCACTATTTCTGAAACTCTACGTGATAAATTGAACCACTCACTATTTCCTAATGCATCTCATGACTTCTTGCTTCCATGACTTTGGTTAAGCTCTGCCCTTAATTAGCAACATTCTTACAGTCATTCTGTCATGTGTGCCTCTGTCACACCTTCAAGAATGGTATCAAACACAACTTCTCCCCTGAGGTCTCTCTGGATCCTCAACACAAGGGTTCATTTTCCTCTTCTGAATCCCCACAGTCCTTTAATTATTTTGATGGTAATTATTTTCCTTTAGTTTCTTTATGTGTATGTCTCAACGTATCAGGGTCCACCAATATTTGTTTTTACTCTCCAGTACATTCTCCAGTACATTCTAAGCATTCAATAAATGTTTGCTGAATTAAAGAAATAAGAAAAGTTTCTAAATGGCAGCAGTATGGGTTCCATGTAACAGGAAAAGTCAAGGTGAACTAAGACATCTTTGTTATTCAATTTTTTCTCACATCAGCATGTCACAGAACAAACCCCTATCAAATCATCTCTTACCAATTTAAAAAAGCCCTCTAAATAATTATTGATAATATCTTCACTTCTATGGCTATTTTATGATTTAGGCACTACAAATTTCACTGACTGATGACGTTTCCATTTTAAAATAGAAAGTCAAGGTACAAAAATCAGTTTAAAATCTATCATATTGTTATGTGACCACCAATAAAGTCCTGTGCACTCCACTCCCCAAAAACAATAAAGGAATAAAATAATTCACATTTATCAGTCACAGTAAAGTGTTCTTAGTCATTTAAAAGAGAATATAGCAAAGATATGGAAAACTACAGGTCTAGAAATAAAGTAAAAGACTATAGGATAGAAATATGCATCTAGCATCTTAGATAATACAACTGCAAAGTGAGCATCTAAGGAAAATTTTCTAGAAAATAAATGGTAGCAAAGTCAAGAAAAAGAAAAAAGTTAATAGTTTTGCTAGAAAAGAGTTGGCTTTAAGAGGAATTTGTTGAAGATGACTATGGACCTGTGGTAAATTGGTAATAACTGACAACTATGGTTCAGCATTTTACTTCCAAACAGATCTTCATCACTGGCTTCACCATGCATGTGTGACTGTATCATCTGGCAGGTGTAGCTTCAATAAGGTCACACCTGGGAGTGAAAATGACACTGGTCTGTTCCAATTCCAAGTCCTCCTGTTTAAGCACAGAAGCAATACTAGAAAAGCATTTCTTGTGCCAAGAGATGAGGTTTAATGCTCAAAATCTTGAAAACTGACAGGGCTTAAGGCAAGCTGTGCAGTGCTAAAGAGCCAGAAGCAATCTGTACAGGGGTATGTGCCTGTTTAGCACCATATCTGGGTCTGCCCTTCTAATCTTATGGCCATCTTAATGTCACTCCCATTCCAAAACCTTTGAATTTGCATTTGAACCACCAAATAATCCGTCCTAGGATTTTCTCCCAAGACCTGAAGTGAAAAAAGAGTCATGAAATAAAGTTCTACCAAAATAAACAGGTTCTCTAAAATACAGATACCAAAATAATGTGAAAAAATATCTGCTAAGCTATTTTAATGAAAAAGACTGCAGCTGGAATTAATCTTAGCACATTTAACCACAGCCAAATCTGATAGGATAACTTATTTGGAAAGTTTTACTACAATGACTATATTCCATTTAAGCTTCTAAACAGAACAACAAAACACAAAATGAATTTATCAATGGTTTTACAACATATTTTGCGACAATTTCTGTTTTGGTTCTCCTATACTAAATAAATTATTAGATAAAAAATAATTTGCTAAATTTTGGACTAAACTAATTTGTTCAACAGTCCTTTATTTTTACTTTTCCCATATGCAGGAACTCTGCTAGGCACTAGAGATTAAAAAAATGAAGATAAATAAGCATATCTTTTGAGGGTCACACAATCTAGAAGGAGAGCCACTTTTATTTTTTTAATTTTTTAAATGTTTTTTATTTATTGTAAAAAGATACATAGATCACACAAAATGTTTCATTAAAAAATATAGGAGGTTCCATATGACCCACTCACCACACCTTCCACCTTTCCCACATCAACAACTTCTTTCATTTGTGTGGTACATTCATTGCATTTGATGAATACATTTTGGAGCACTGCTGTACAGCATGGATTATAGTTTACATTGTAGTTTACACTCTCTCCCAGTCCATTCAGTGGGTTATGGCAGGATATATAATGTCCTGCATCTGTCCCTGCACTATCGTTCAGAAAAACTCTTAAGTCCTGAAAATGCCCCCAAATCACACCTCCGTTTCCCTCTCCCTGCCTTCAGCAACTCCTGTGGCCACTATCTCCAGATCAATGATATAATTTCTTCCACTGCTAGAGTCACAATAATTCTATAGTAGAATACCAGTAAGTCCACTCTAATCCATATTTTATTCCTCCTAATGACCCTGGGATGGCAATGCCCACTCCACCTCTCATTTGAGAGAGTACTTCAATTCCACACAGCTGGTGGATGGGACTCTCATGCTCACAGCTGTAGACTCTCTCGATTCCTTGGTATGGTGGTTGTCCATCCTCACTCCCTGTCCGCTGACCTGGGTAAGTCCAACAAACTGGAGAGTAGGTACTGCAACACCACTGAGGCTCAGAGCCCAGCTGGCATATGGACAGCCCAGAGACTCAAGTCTCCCGGGCATACACCAACCCCAGTGCCAACCACAGGTTCAGTAAAAGGGACAGAAGAAGCATGTGTAAAGAAGTCACATCTAAGTCCAACTCCATCACACTCAGGAGCACAAATTCCAAAGTAGGGCCCACTGGCAAGGCACCGAACTCTGGAGTCATCTGCCATGACCATAGAACCTGGGTGTCTCCATAGCCCTCAAGAGCACCTCTACTGGGGTTGTATCCACTTTAGCTGTCTCTGAGATCCTGCTGAGGCGTGCATAAGCACAACCCTCTGATGACCTCCCGACTCATTCTGAAGACTCTTAGGCATATAAATCCATTTGTCTTTACCATTTCCCCCTTTTATTCAAGGTCTTTTAAATAATCTTAGTAAAGAGCTGAGGGCCACAGTAGAGGTACAGACAAGCTGCCACGTAAGAAACAGGAAGAAGGTAAATTAGAGCAGGTTTCAAAGAAGGGTATGAAGTGAGAAGGGATTCTTAAAGTAAATGAGAGGTAAGGGTATAGAAAAGTGCAAAGACTTAGACATGAAAAACCATGTCCTAGAAATCTAATTAGTTCCTTTTAATTGGAACTCAGAGACTTCCGAGGAAATGGCAGTATGGAACTGGTAGGGCTGCAAGGGCCTTGCCTTAAAGAACCTGGTGTGCCAGGCTATAGTGTTTGGACTTTATCTTAATAGTGGATTATTTAATTAAGCATTTATGCAGAACAGCTGACAAGAATGTGGTAGAAGGGCTAAATGGAACACAGGGCAATAGTGAAAGCAAGTTGAGTAATTAGGAACCTCTTCCACAGTACAAATGGAAAACCATTAACAGTGGGAATGTGATCAAAGGGTCAGACTTCAGAAGGCATATGAATATTATGAACAGGACCTACAGATCCAACGGTGGTGGCTGGGCCGGGAGGGTTGGGGCAGGGGCAAGTTAAGAAAAAGTAGAAGTCTAGGCTCAGGTTTTGACTTAGGGATGGGGTAAACAAATTTGCTATTAAACAAATGGGAAATATAGGAAATAGAACAAGTTTGTGCAGGAAGATAATGAGTAAGTTTTGAACATGTTGAGTTTACTATATCCATAGGATATTAAGGAGGAGAAATAATAAGAAACTTAATATACAGGTCCTAGATTATAAACACTCACTGCTGTGGGCCCAATGGCCAATTTGTTTTTGAAAGAAGATAGAAAGGAAGGATGGGTGGGAGTAAAGAAGGGAGGAGAAAAAATAGACAAAGGAGGAAGAAACAACAGGAGGTAGAAAAAGAGGAGGAAACAATACCAAGGTTGGGAAGAAAGGTTTAGTATAGAAATTTAAATGTGGAGCATAACATCATATAAGTAGAGGTCCAATGGATGTTAACATCATCCTAAAAGACTGTACAGAATAAAATAATTAGTCACAGAGTTCTAAGGCTCTCAATTAATAAGGAAGAGAATAAAATAATCATTGACATCGGAGATAATAAGAGAAACCAAATTTGTGGTCATTAATATAAATCTGTTGCCAGTGTTTTCCCCTTTCAATCCTTGCTTGAACTTGAGTTAGCACCCTTTCTCTTTCTGTTCCCAGTTTTTAGTAGGCAATAATAAATAAGAAGGCCATCAAGGAAAGTAAAAGCAATGAGCTTTTACCTGCCAATATGTGGTATGTAGCTATATGGTTGGTATTCTATAAAGTCTACAAGCAGGAGTTCTTAACCTTTTTTGTTCCAAGGACCCCTTTGGAACAGTCAGGGGAAAACCACAGACCCCTTACTAAATCCACACTATACTATTTATTATTTAATAAATATATCACACCCACACCAACATGTCCCCACAAGAATTATATGTTGTTTTTTCACTTAAATTCAAGCTCATTGACCCCTTGTTAAGAACCTCTGGTCTACAGTATAAATAGTGGAAAACAACAGAAGAATTTTACACGGGAAGTGATAAGACCTCACCTGTATTTTACAGAAATCACTCTAGTAGGACTATGGAGGTAAAATTGTAGTAGAATAAGATTGGTATAAAAAAAAGTTAGGATACTAGAAAAAAAGAGGAAACAAAAACACAAACAGTAAGAGTTTTAAGGATAGAACAACATACAACCTAGTGCCCTACTGGATATGGAGAATGAGAGAAGAAAGAAAATCTAGGATGGTTCCCAAATGTGTAAACAGCTGAAATCAATTTATTTTCAGGAAACACTGATTTTAGGCCCTCCTGCCACAGTTTACCCTTCTACCAACAACAGCCTGATTTATATTTGAAGGTCCTTGACTTCATTCCTCACTCCAGGAGTGGTGCATAATTAAAGCCTGCCCAATCAAATGAAATCATTCTTTCCCAACAATGATGGCTAATGGATGATCCAAGTCAGGCCAATGAGAGACAATGAACCACTGAATTTTCCTTTGAGCTATTTAAGAAAACTAGAGCTTTGATTCCTAGATTTGAGCGAGGAAAAATGTAACTGGTAGCCATCTTCTAATTATAAGGGTGCTAAGAGAGAAAACTGTCAACAGAAAGTAAAGGCAAGAAGTAGAAACAGGAAAAAAAAGAAAAGAAAAATTCCATCAGATTGTATTTACATAATACATATTCTATATCTAATCTATCTGTAGCCAAACCTACCTTTAGATAATTGTCAATAAATTCTTTTTATTTAAACAAGCATGATAATCAAAAGAATTCTAGACAACAGAAGTGAAGATGCAATTAATGTTTTCTAAAAATATCACATTAAAATCCAGGCTTTTAAAATAAATTAAGAATTAATTTACAAATGTTTATTTCAGTGGTGTAGCAGTCTGATATAATTGATGAATTCCAAAAAGAAATATTGGATTATGCTTGTAATCTATTCTGCACCTGGGCATGATCGAGTTATGATTAGGGCATTGAGTCCCCAACCCTTGGTGGATGGGGACTCACAGATAAAAGGCATGGCAAAGAACAGAGTTGAGGGCTTTCAATGTTGGAGTTTGATGCTGAAGACTTAAGCTAGAGCCCCAGGAAATCAGCACGCAGAGGAAAGAGAAGCCAGCCCCAGAAGAAAGGAACTGTGAACCCAGAGAAAAGAAAGCCCCAGGAACCCAGGAACCCAGGAAGCCTGAACCCTCACAGACGTCGGCAGCCATCTTGCTCCAAATAGACTTTGGTGAGGGAATTAACTTATGCTTTATGGCCTGGTATCTGTAAGCTCCTACCCCAAATAAATACCCTTTATAAAAACCAACCAATTTCTGGTATTTTGCATCAGCACCCCTTTGGCTGACTAACACAAATGGTAAATATTCCATTAAAAAGAAATAAAGGAAAAAGGGCAATTATTTATTTATTGCTGCATTTAAATTAAAACAAAAGTGTCCAATAAAGAATTTAAGGTCAACATCACAAAGATGAGACCTTAATAAGAAAACAGAGCATGAGAAAAGAAAATTAGCAAAGATTAATATAGGAAAACTGAAGCTGAATATTCAGCTTAGGGAAAAACATTAAATGAATTCTGTTAAAATGAAATTAACACAGATGTCTTGATCCAGAGGTTCCATAAAAATGACTGTAAAGAGAGGAACCAAGGTATAACACCATAAAAATAAAGAGAACAGTAAGGGAGTCACCAATGAGCAAAGAATATCCATTTATTTATGGAAGTCAGAAAGCAAAAGATGGAACAAAGATACGTAAATCAGCAAATTAAGCCATAATCTACTGTTTGCATGGAAGAGAATAAAGCCAAGAAGGGAACCAAACCAGATCACACTATCCTGGACTCCAGTTAAGAACTCAGGTATAACAGGTATGTGATGTGAAGCTGGAAACTCCAAAGTCAAAAGCATTCACAGTCAGCTTCCTCTTGCCTTATTCTTAGGTATAAACAGGCAAGCAAGACACTCAAGAAAAGCCTACAATATGAACGAAACGACAACAAGAAAAAAAAAAATTCCAAAGGAAACATTACTATTTCAGGGAACAGAAGACAAATGTTTAAAACGTCTAATTTGGATTTTAAGAGGGATGTAGTCATCCCTGAACCATCAATGAAACAGGAAGGACCTGAATACGCTGCTACTCAATAGGAATTTGGGGATGGGATGCAGGGGAAGCAACCTACAAAGTCCAATACAATATTACTGTGACAATTCAAAACACCAAAGATAAGGACATAATTGTAAAAGTTAACAGGGAGGAAAAACAGGTCACCTTTTTAAAAGGAACAACAAAGTAATCACATCAGCATCACATTTCTTATCAACAAAATACTAGATGCCAAGGGAGCAATGCTTTCAATGAACTGAGGAAGAATGACTTTCAATCTAAAATTAATAAATCCAACGAATGTATCAATGAAATGTAAGGGCAGAATAGGAACATTTTCAAAATGTAAGAATTTGAAAGGACCTCTCTAAGGAAGTTTCTGGAAGACAGACTCTATGGAAATGAGGACATAACCATGAAAAAGAAGACACCAGATATAGTAAACAGTGGCTTCAACACAGTGAAGAAAGAAAAAAAAAAATGTTGATCCTTAAAATATATTTTCTATATTATAGGTGTGCCTTCAGTAACTATTACATTGCTTATGTGACTCAAAAAGCACCACAGAATTTGAAAATTATTCTATATTCAGTTAATAATACAGGTTATCTGTGTCAATCTATCCATAAGAGAACTAAAGTGGCACTTTAATATCAAATTCTAAAGAACAAAATAAAGATTAGGTATATGAATACCAGATATTTTGCAAACAATTTGAGATATATCTAACTTTTACAGTAACTGGTTATCTGAGATACACAGGCTTATTACATTTCTATTAGTTTTCATAACTTCCACAAAATAATTATGAAGCTTAAAATCCTATAAATTCTTCCAAGTCCTTCCTATTTCTTTTCATCAGTTAGTAAATTAAGCTTTTTGCAAAAAGGAACATCTCCTACTCAAGCACTAGCTCTAACATTTTAGGGGAAAAAGCCACAAAACAAAAGAATGACATATGAAAATCACAAAACTGCAAACTATTATAAATAAATGTTTAAAATGAAAATGAATCTAAATGCTTTCAATGCTCCATTAATATTCAAAGGATTTTTTAAAATGCAGTTCTATCTTTTTCTTAGAATGAAGACTAACTTGAATTATAGCTCTTCTAGATTCGTTTTTTTCCATAATTACTCAATTATTCATTAGAATATGTAAGATCGCTATTGGAATCTTTACACAAGTGTTTCATAAACGGATTTAACTATAAAAGCCTGGTTATACAATCTCTTCCATAAAAGCAATATATTTCCAATATTTATGTCTTTAAAATATCCTATAGTAAAATTAATATTTCTACACAGGAAAAGAAGGAACTATTTAGTCCCAGACAACTTGATAACATCTCTTTCAACTATAGTTATAATTATCATGTATGAACTTCCAAAGCAGAAGTTGTCAAGATTTAACATTAGCATTAATTTATGTCATAACTGACGGTTACTATAAAGATAATGACAAAGCATCCATTTCTCCAAAGACAGGACAGATCGAAAGGGAAATTCTTCTTAATTATTACTAATCTGCACATTTTTAATTAAATTGATTAGTAATTTATTATCTTTCCCTTTCTTGGAAGGCTGTTATTATCACACAGCTTCTCTGAAGTTATCAAGTTTGCAATTTTTAAGCAACCCAATTACTTCCAGTGTGAGCGCTACCATTTTGTAATACTGATTTATGTTAAAAACTTAATATCCAGTTTCTTTGTACCCTGAAGAAGAAATTTGAAGAACCAGGATTTGTACTCAATATTTTACACATCAAAGTGAACACTGTCAAGATCTAAGCTGCATCCTTATGGAAAGACTATAGCAAGTTGTATGCTTTTATGCCTTTTCCTTTGTTTGATAATCAGAATGCTTGTTATTAGTCTATATTTTCCCAGAAGGAAGAAATAAGGTCCTTGTAACTTCCTTTGAAAAGATTCTACTTCTTAAAGCTATTCATAACTAAACAGTAGATTATGGAACTACTTGAGGTAATCTCTCTATCCCAGTTTTTGTTTTTTGTTTTTATTTTTTCTTAAAGAGCAAATAAAAAATGAAAATGCTCTGACATACAAAATAAACATTTTAAAATTCAAAAGAATTCAAGTGCTTCATTCATATATTATTTGAGTAGAAATCTTAATTGATATTAAACTTTGATCAGTATTAAATTTAAAGTATAATGTTACAGTAGCCATTTGGGACTTGCAAGTTTTCATGATATGAGTTCATGACACTACTACTGAAAAGGCTGAACTTCTCTGAAGAGTGAGAAAATATAAAGTTATGTCATTTATTGGAGAAAGGGGCAAAATCCATTTACTTTTCTCTTGTGAAAAAAATGCGAAAATTTCTAGGAAATACTGGCTTAAATTCCCTATTTCACCACATACTCAAATGAAATGACTGTGGCTGACTGGATAAAAATTGATATTTAAGAAGGGGAATACTGAGCTATGTTCGAATGGCAGCTATTGCTGAGAATGAAAAGATGATTGCCCATATAAAATCATATCTATTAAATAACATTTACTGAGTATAGCTCCTACTAGATATATGAACACTATACTTTCTCTCCTACATTTTCTGTCTAGAGAAATTAATGAGTGACAATGGCTGCTAAACTTATATACAGTTACTTAAGTATTTACTTCATACTCCTCTATAAGATTTAACAAAAGCTCAGTCTCTCACTTTTTTAGGTCTGTTCAAGCATCACATCATCAAAAAGGTCTTACTTAACCACCGTATATAGCATGACCCCTACAGCTATCCCCTGCCATTACTTGCTATCACTCTGACTGTTTCATTCTTCATCACAGTACTCTCCACTACCAAGAATGCTATTTATTTATTTATTGTCTGTCTCCTCCCACTATAAAGTAAGTTCATCAGAACAGGACTTTGTCCAATCTGTTCATTGCCCTACCCTCAGTAGCTAGAACTATATTGCAAGCACATCATAGACATCCAAAAAGTATTTGTTAAAAATAATTATTCAAGGACCATCAGCTCCAGCATTTTAAGGAAAAGAAAACTTAAATATTCTTTTAAAGTCCCAGATGCAAAAGTCACATTATTAAAAAACATTTAATATAAAGGCATACTAACATTGCTTTCTATCTACACAGACAAAATATCCTTTCAAAGACTAGTTGGACTATTAATTGTATAAATTATTTTATAATCCCCATGCTAAATTCAGTAAATATAAATTCAGTATACTGGTCACTCTGCATACCTTAACAAGTTTCAAAAGCTCATAGAGATCTTCAACCTCATCACCTTCACATTTCGTGTACACTCGTCCTGTATCCAGACTTCTTCCTCTTATAGCTTGGCGATAGAGGGGAAGAGCCATGGCTTCTGCATATAAGTCAATGGCATGATGGCCCACTGTCTGATACATGTAGCTATCCAGTTCATCTGACCCCACTGCAACAATTAAGGTGGAAATAATCAGTAAAACAGAGTGAAGAAGAGAGCAGATTCGAAAGCCCATTTAAGTTTTACTACTTGGAGAGTCCATACAGAACTTAAAAGCTTAATACAGGGGAGTGGATGTAGCTCAAGTGGTTGACCATCTGTTTCCCATGTACAAAGTCCCAGGTTTGATCCCAACAACCTCCTAAAACCAAACAAACAAAAAGAACCAACTCTCATTGGGGAGAGGATATAGCTCAGTGATTGAGCACTTACTTCCCAAATACAGGATCCCAGTACCTCCTTGTAAAAAAAAAAAGCTTACTTTGTTTTTTGAAGTAAATTATAATAAATTATAAATGAAATAATTTATGACTTTATAGTGAAATATTTATGAAATAGTCTAAAATATAAGACTTGCATATTTGCCTGCAATTGCACCCAGCTCCTATTAACTCTAGTTCACCTCTACTATGAATCGCAAAATACAAGTGAACTTGTATTTTTTTTTTCTTTTTCTTTTTAGGAGGTACTGGAGTTTGAACCCAGGACCTTGTACATGGATAGCAGGCACTCAACCACTGAAATACATCTGCTCCCCAATAAGAGTTTGATTTTCTGTTTGTTTTGTTTTTAGGAGGTACCAAAGATTAAACCCGGGACCTCATACATGGGAAGCTGGTACTCAACCACTTGAGCTACCTACTCCTATATATATATTTTTTCAGCTAGACATAATTAACATCTAAAGAGATGAGTAAAAGTATCCAATAAATTTTGACTGTTATTCAGTCAACGATTTCATTACATAAATGTTTTTCAGATCTTCTGAGGTTCTTTATGAAGTTACCTAGACTTTAAAGAAAAAATCTTTCCTAATTATTTACTTATTTAATAAATGACAAATACATGTAAGAAAAAAATTTAGACGCTCTTCATATATATTTTATATTAATACTCAATGAAACACATAAAACATATAACAGTATTGTGAGAGTAGTTATAATAAGGATGTATAATAGAAACGTGATTATTACTTAATTTAATCAATAACACAAGCACTGGCTGTCACTGATTCCACAAATATCAATGCCAGTAAAACATTCAAACAGAAGGATCGCTTTTCTTGATAAAAATGAACTGAAAATTGGAAAAATCTTTTTGATCTCATAATTCTGCTTTTTAGAAAAAGAATCATGCAAATAAGCAAAGATTATTTACAAATATGTTCACCACAGTATTATTTATAATAGCTTTAAAATTATAATTAATTCACATAATGAAATGCTGTGTAGTCATTAACACAATTTTGAAGAAGAGTATTTTCCAAAGTGTATTCTGAAGAATACAAATCCTGAGATATTAATAGCTATGATGTGGACCATTGACCATGAGGTACAGCAGTGCTCTGAGATGTATTCACCAAATGCAATGAATGTCTCATAATGATGGAGGAGATTGTTGTTATGGGGGGAGGAGTGGGGTGAGGGGAGTGGGGGTATATGGGGACCTCATATTTTTTGAATGCAATATTAAAAAAAAAAATAAAGACAAAAAAATACATCTTGTAAATAGAAATTGAACTTTATAAATTTCTCACTTTTATAGTTCTTATTTAAAGAAAATAATGAACTTTATAAAATACTTGTTTAGCAACAATGGAGACTTTTTGTTAGTTTTCTAAGTCCATTAATGAGTTGAATTACATTAGCAAATTTTATTAAGTGAAACTATCCTTTCCTTCTTATGATCTGATTTGATTACAATGTACTTTTCAATAAACTGCTGACTTTGGCAAGCTAAAAATAAAATAATGCACTTTATGGGATCGCTGTGTATTATGCATAATTTTTCTGTAAAAACAATTTTTCTAATAAAAAAAATTAGAGAGAATCGAAAAAAAAAAAAGGATTCCATAGTAAGGTTACAAAACATGGGGATAAATAATGTTAAATAAGTTTCTTTTATGCTAATATTTTAATATGGTTAAGGATGTTTTATGTTAAATGCTTTAAGGTACTCCAAGAAGGGGAGAAAGTAGCTCTAAAATTTATGAACCCCCAGAACACTTTTTCTTCTCACAGGGCACAGCATGAAGTACCTGTGTTCTAAAGAAGTCTGACAAATTCTATTGTAGAACAATACCTAATGACACAGAAAAATGTTTATTAGCAAGTAAAAAAAAAAAGTTACAAATATGTTTTGAAATATGTTTGTCTGTATGAACATGCCAAACAGATCCAAACTTTCCACTGAAGGTGAAAATATCCTATCAAAAGAAATGAGGGGAGTGGATGTAGCTCAAGTGGTTGAGCATCTGCTTCTAATGTACAAGTCCCAGGTTCAGTCCCTGGTACCTCCTAAGAAACAAAAACAAAAGCAAATAAACAAATGACAAAACCAAATCTTACTGGGGAGCAAATATACCTCTGTGTTTGAGTGCCTGCTTCCCATGTATGAGGTTCTGGGGTCAATCTCTGGTACTTCCTTACAAAAATTTGATAAACAATAGCATAAGGACTCTTTAAATGATAAAAACATCACATTTTGGCCAGGTTCTAAACCCACACATTAGATTGACTTCAATCTACTCCTGGTCCCAGAAGTAAGTAAATGTATAGAACAAAATAAGTTACCTAAAACCTTTTCAGTCTTCCCTCAACTCAAAGTTAGACTGAATCTTAAAATGTATTAGTTTTAAAGGATACTAATACACAACAAATCAATATACTTACATAACTTTGAACTTCATAGCAAGAAATTTCCTGGTAACCGCATAATAATTAAAACATTTTACTGGCTTCAGAAACTTAGAAGACATTTTCCTCTAAGACTCCATTTAGTCCTAACCACAGTGTAATTTTTATTAATGGGAGTACATAAAACAATAGTATGAGATCAAATAAAATCAAAAGGCTCCACTGTTGCCTGACATACCTCAATTAACATGCCACAAAAGTTCCTACTACAAATTTAAAGAGATGCTTTTGTAAATTTTATGACAAGTTCACATTATCACCATCAGTGGGAATAAATTCATTTCCAGACTACACATTGAAAACCCAGTGCCAAGAACTGACTCTAACTAGCTTTGCTAGTTAGTATAATTGGCTCTATACTGGAGCCAATTATTCCTCACTAAGGTGTCCTTTATATGTTTGTTGATTAAGAAGCCAATCAATGAATCATTCAATAAATATCAACTTCCTGCTGACTTTAAATCAAAATTAGCTAAATCCTTTCCATATACCAACCCCCAGTCATGTATTCTCTTCAACTACCATTATTTTTTTCCCAGATTTTACTTGACAATATTCCAATTCCATTTGCTATTAAATTTTTCTCTTAACAATATTCTAAATAATATTCTACTGTGAGGTATAATTTAAAGATATACATTCCTTGTCATCTCACCCACTTTGCTGGGTAAAATTTCATTACATACATGTGTGTATATTACACACATTATTACATTATATTAATGCATAATGTAGATACTATAAATTAATGACTGGTTATATTGAACCATAGTAATTCAAATATAAAAGCTGAAAACAAGACAGAAACTCCAGGAAGGGAAATTATAATTGTATTAGATATCGTATTACATCATATCATATTATATAGATATTACATATTATTTAAACATCTGTTTTTTAAATACTAAGACCTCTCAAGATAGAAGGCTTAATATATATACGATTGCCAGACTGCCCACAAGGGATGGGGGGAATTTCTTTCCTTTGCTAACAGAACATAAACCTGAAAAAAAATTCTCCATCTTCTTTTATAATATAGTAGTTACAGTACAGTTCCCACATATCTTCAGACAAAGAGTTTTCTCTTTCTTAATTAAACTTGGAAATAGAATGTCATTTTCAAAACCTCACTTCTAAAACAACCAGCTATTATTCATTATCAGACTCTCAGCACAAAATCCTTAGGGTATGCATTTACCCCTGACCCTCTATAGGATCTGTTCTATTTCTTCCTATGAAATATTTCTAATGTCTATCTTTACATATCACTTTCAGTATTACTTGGGTCTTAATCACAGGAAGAATGAAAATTGTAATATCTGACTGAAACAATTATTCATTATTCCAGGGCTAATTCAAGTTAGTTCATTATTCATCTTTCTACCAATAAGCTTTGAATGAATTCCTAGCAGAGGCATAGTCCCAAATGCTGAAAGGCAATAAAAGGAAAATAGAAGATCTGATCTCTCCACTCAGAAGCTTACAAGAAATCTGTCTGGGGATAAAAGCACAGATAAAATAAATTGGATAAAAAGGTAAAATAATATTTAAAAAAAAAAGGAGCCCGGCAACCTTGAAGTAGTGCGAAGAGAAAAAAGGAAAAGAAGGAAAGAAAAAAGGAAAGAAAAGAGAGAGGAAGGAAGAAAAAGAAAGAAGGGAAAAGAAGGAAAGGGAAAAAAATATATTTCGAGTCAGATTCAGATTCAAGTAATATTTACTGAATGCCTGTTTCATGCCAGGAACTATGATGAATGTTTTCATATATACTACTCATTTAGTTTATCTTAAAATATCGTAGCGCAAAAGCATTGAGTCTTGGAAGAAGTTGAGTAAAAGGGATGATAATAAGATCTTTGAAGAAAAGCTATCTGGGACAGCAGGAATAAAGTAATGCTAATCTTTCCTTCCTACTACCTCAGCAGTTATTATCTAGTTACATAGGCATACCGAAAGAGTATAAAAAGCATATTATTGAATATACTATTATTTTGAAAAGTTCTAATTGGGGAGATTTCATTGGTAAGAAAACTGAAACAAACAACCAAATAAGGTCTTTGGATTATCTGTGGATGTTCTTATTAACCACAGACAAATGTAAAGTGGAAATTTTTGCATAAAATTAAAGACACTATATGAAAAAGATTGTTGTATGCCACTCTCAAGTCTCACATGTTTGGCTTAAATCTAAAAGGGCTAAACAGGATCCTTTTAATAATAAAATTCAAGTATTATCATATATTAAATTATGCCCTACTTTCTAAGCTCCTTAATTCATAATGCTGTATCTTATTCTCCTGTATATTGCCTACGGCACCTAAAAATGTGGTATGGTGGAACAGCAGTTCACTCTGAAGTGAGAAGGTTCTAGTGTCACCTCTCCAAGTTTGTTCTAGCTACTTTACCCTGAACTAACTTATTAAACTGGAAGAGCCTCAGTATCCCTCTATGCTCTGTCTAGGAGTTATTATAAGGTTTCGATATGTAAGTAAAAACACTTAGCATAGAACCTAGCCTCTAACAGATACTAAATATATATCAGTTCCTTTTTTGATCTTTGCATACTGCAGGTATTAGACATACAATTATGAAGTTGGAATTGCAGTCATTCAAAGAACTTCCCAATAATGTATACACTTACCTTGGTTTTCAGCTGGTCTTAGATTTGCTAAAGCAACAATCTGATGCCCAGCAGCAATGCACTGCATCATATTGTAACAGCTGTCCTTCCCACCACTAGAAAATAAATAGATAACAGGTTACTGGCCATTTTCAACATAAATTCATTAGACATCAAAACAATACATTATTTACTCAGCTTTTCAAAATATTTGAGGGACTACTTGCAGTTAAAATGCAAAAAAAAGCATGTGATTTCTAAATTATAAGAACACAGCAAATGAATGAGTGTCTAAGAATGCCTCTCATAAGAGCTTATGAAATTACATGCCATTATAACAAAATACATTCTAAACAAAATATAACTCTCTAGTTTGTGATAATGGCTTTACTTAATATACAAAGTGCTTTGCAAATAAAAATGACTTAACTTTATATCTCAGCTAAACACTTCTTATATATGCTCCTTGGATGAAATTCTTTATTAAGAAGTAGTAAGACATCTGTTCTGTTTTACTATAACAAATCTAACAACTGGCCACCATCACCAATTAAAGGATCAAATTGAGATCTTATTCAATGACAAACTTTGACATACTTTGCTAAGGAAGCAAAATGTTGAAATACACTGATAAAGTTAAACATCAATAATTTAGCCATCACCATACACACACACATACATACACACATACACATATACATATATATATGTATACGCACATAATGCAGAAGGCTGCTTAATAACAGATTGAAAGAAACTTCTAAATTTTGGCTCCAAATCAAAGACAGAAGCAAATCACTCAGTAAAAACATGCGGTGGTTCATCTGTAACAAGGTGGAGTGGGAATCCATATGTTCTTTTTGCTAATACTCTACTGCTTCCCACTATAAATGCTTTTTGTCTTTTCATTTTTGCTTCTGTCCCTTTTATATTTCTTTTTCCTTATGTTTTTCTTCTTTCCACTCTTCGCTTAAAATTTGCAAATGCACTCCCAGGAAATGTTTACACCTGTTCATAGCCCAAGAAACTAAAAGACTGATGACCCTAGGATCTGGCCCTTTGGTCTTTTATTTTAGTTCTGAACATTTGTCTGTCTCCACCACACTCCCATCAATAACTCTCAATCCAGAATTCCTCCAGAGGAGAAGTGCAAGCGTCCAAGTGAAATCTGAAAAGTCTCATGCTCCCTTTCCTCAGGTTCTGATAGTCCCCTAAGGAGACATTCCCCACCTTCCCCTGTGGAGTCTCACTGCTCTATTTCCCCAGCACAAGAAGATTTTACTAATTCTTTAGACTGTTAAAGATTAAAGAGTGTATATCTAATCAGAACTCAGCTTTACAATTATTTACTTTAAAATGTGCCAAAATTTCATTTATGGTTTGAGAGTAGTATTTCCCAAATTACACACTGGGGAACACTAATGTCCAACAAAATGTCAATCAATTACTCTAAGACTGAAAGGTTTTCAAGGTCAAATATGTTTGTAAAATCCTGAGTACTATACTCTCCTCTTAGAACTCTAGAAAGTATATTAGCATATGTTAGATGAGAAGTCCTACAGAAGATCAGAATTTCAGATCCCTGTTCTGAGATAAGCTAAATCACCCAATGCACTTGGGTTTATATGTTTCATTATAAAATAAGGAATGGCCTGCCAAGATAATCCTAGAGGTGTATTAGGAAAATACTGCTCTCTTAATGGTCTAGCTAAAAATATGTAAGAATCCCAGCTTCACACCTTCCCAAAAGCACACAAACACACATCTCATCTCTCACTTCAGTTCACAAAAGGTATACTATAAATAAATTCACTGTTTTCAACTTTAAATACACAAGATAAGTATATATTGGCTTATTCATACTTATATACATACTTACAGCCTATCGCCTAAACACTTATACAGATCTTAAACTTCAGCAAGAATTTTCAAATATCTTTTCATATTAATATTTATCGTATTAGCATTGCAAATAACAGAGGTGTTATTATTTCTATTACACATATGAGGAAACAGCCTCAGAAAAGTTTTTACTTGACCAAAGTTACAGAGCTAGAAGTGATTCAGCGTAAGAATTCAAACTCAGGTTTCTTGTCTTTGACTCCAGGCTTCCTTGAACTATACCACAGTCACAGTTATATACTCCTAACCTAACGAAGTTGGCTAATAATATAAGAAATCTTAGATGGACCTGGAACCTGGCAAGAAGTCCATGTGGACATCAATAACCCCAGGGTGGCTGCTGAAAAACCTTCCCCCAGATTCCTCTGAGCCGGGAGAAGCCCAAGGACTCTATCACTGGGCCCTCCTAGGGAACTGATGGGTGGGGTAATCAACCAAAACAGTAAATAGCTGGGACTCCTAGGTCATTAGCAAAGGGGTAGAATAATTAACAGTTCAAAAAGCAGGCGCAAGGCCTAAACACCCTCTTGCCTTCAGACCCTTGTTCCTGCCTTTGCACCCTGCTCTCACCATTTTTCCTCTGCCATGATGGCTCTGTAAGTAATACCTGGACATTTATAATCTATAATGGGGAAGTGTAGTCTGTAAATCAGCCCACTTTATCACTTTTCAGCCCCTTCCTCTTCACCTGGGATCCACAGTCTGTTATTTTCTCCCATTTCTCGTCCCTCCCTGTCTGAATAAATTATTGGCCTAACTCACCTGACGTTCTCTTGAAATTCATTTCTGCAGGGTAGTCAAGAACCTAAACAAACTCTGGTAACATAACCGTATTACAAAATGTGTACAATACTTCCAAAGTCACCTTTACTATTTAATAACTGGCTTTTTATTACAAAAGTGATATACACACATATCAGAATATTTAGAACTAGGAAAAGAAAATCACTCACAATCCCAGTTCTCTAACATAACACTGTTGTCCCTTTGCTGTATTCTATTGTTGATTTTTCAAAACATAAAAGCAATGGTGTGCAATGAAATTTCTATTTTCTACCATCTGTTTACATCAGTTGAAAGTTATTCTTAAAATTCAAAATTGTCACTATTGTTCAATCACCTGTAAGCATATTGCTAATAATCACACTAAACTATGGCTCAGTGACATCTCGAAAACAAAAACCTAAGTAGATTTGAGAAATTAAACTACAGTACAAATGTACCATATAAACCATACACACAGTTATCAGAGAGCTATTACTAGGATGTATTTAAAGTGCTTTACATACAGGATCACCAACCTTGACATTTGTACTCTCCAAAAATCACTTGGTGGTGTTTTTTTTTTTAATAGTAAAGGAAAATTTTCAGTTCATATGAGCAGTGTTATGAAATAAATGAAAAGTTGCAACAGCCTAAGAATAAGACATTGTTTTCCAAGTTTTCTAGGGCTAAAAACTCTAACATGCAATAACAGTGAACTAGTTAAATATTTATGTCAGTATCTATTGAATTCAACCACTTATCGCGAGGCTGGCAGCTAAAACATGGAGAAAAGCTAAAGCCCAGGCCTAGAATAGACCCAAAATCAATAGGCTAAAGCTTCTCAGGCCAAAACACCAGTCAATCCTTCACTGTCAGCATTTTGAGGATGTTTCATTTCAAGGTTCCTAAATATTTGACTTTTCTTGTTTTTGTAGTTTGTTAAAGTAAGACAAGAATACAAAAACAAAAGCTAAATGGGAAAGTCAGGCATAAAACAGTTAAAATGTCAGTGTACAGAGCACCTGATTAAAGCCAGGAACACTTCAGCTCCACCATAATCTACCCTGCTTGGAATTTAAAAGCCTGACCAAACTGATCAGATAGAAAATACATTTCAGATGCTCAGTGTTAAATCAGCATCTACTATGTATTGAATAAAATACTTGGTTCCTGAATCTTGTCAACAAATATACATCAATCACCTAAAAGAAATTGTCTACTCCTAATTTTCACATACGCATGGATGAATAGTTCACAGCTTTTCTTGGTCCCTTGCCCATTCTTTATCATTTGAACTTTCTTATGACACAATTCAGGCCAATTATTTTTTATTCATACCTCTACGGGAAATCAGCTCTATACCCAATTCATAAACCTGAGACACTCATTTAATAAAACTCTTGGTCTCCACCAACTGACCAACCTCAACATTCTCAATAACTTCATATAAGATATATTTACCATTTCTGCTCTATTTTGAAGATAATCTGCAAAAATGTTTACTAGTATTTACTAACTTTTCAAGGTATTACAAGCTATAAATATGCCAAAATCATTATGCTTAGGAAATGAATTAGTGTCCTACTCAAATCCTCCTTTTGACATAACTCCAATCTAGAGTAACAGAGCCATTTGAAGACTCTTATGAGAGAAAAAAATGTATAAAAGACCCACAATATTTTTATACTATATTTAATAAATTCTCTAATCTAGAGGTGTCCTTGGGCATCCATTGATGCCAAGTAAAGAAACCCTAGTTTTATGGACTATGTCCAACTTCTACCCTCCCAGACCTTTTCTGACTGTTTGTGCGTCTTTAATGATTAAACTTTTGGCAAATTGGATGTAGATGTGAATTACTCATTTATTGAAGCACTTTAAATTATTTTCTATCTTGATCAAATGACCACCACAAAGATTAAAGCTTACTCATTCATTTTATAGAGGATATTTGCTGAATAACAGTAGTGTGACACTAAGGTCTAATCTCCTAAAATGGCACTGAATAGAAGAAATTGAATACAGTTACAGACAGAAGAAAAAAGTAATTTCATGAGTCTGCAAACATGACTATGGTCAACCAGTTAAAATCAGACATTAAACTAAAACATATATAAAATCTTTAATAGGCTTACAAAAGTAAACATTGCTGCAATGTATCTCAGACAGTCTCCACAGGCCCAAATCTCCTTAAACAAACTTTTAAGAAGTGAAAACTCCATTGTTATATGTTTTTGTGTTACCTTTTGTGTCACCTGAAGTATTTAGTATGGAAATATTTAAACTGGTTTGTCTTTTATGGGATTTACTCTAAACATCCAAATATGATGGGTTACCATATATTTCAAACTTGTCTTACTTGTAGTATGCTATCATAAGGTCACTCTAAAAAACAATGATCTGTCCAAATCAATAGCAACTGGATCTAGGATAACTGATACAATTTCATCTCCACTACAAAGGAGGCGATCTTTCGACTGCACTGTAGTTCCCACGGTAGAAAAACATCCGTGTCTCAAGCAATCCTTATCTGTCCTGCCTTCCAACTCACACACAGGGGACGCGAGGCGAGGAAGGGCTGGCCATACGAGGGAGGGAGCAGGACCAGAACAGCCTGGGGAGGAAGTTGAGACCTGCAAGACCAGGCAGGAAGACTGAAGGAACTATAGAAGGGCACGAAAAAAAAATCAAAGATCGTTAACTCAGCAAGTGGAGCCAAACGCTGGCTTTCAAACTTTGCTGCCCATTACAGCTTTAAAAACTCCAACGCCGGCCGCACCGGAACTGATTCAATCATCTCCGTGGGGGAGGGGGAATCTGAAACCCGGACAGCTTTTTAATTTTTTTTTTTTTTTTTTAACGTTGCCCAGGTGAATCCCCTGTGCAGCCAAGCACTTGGGATCCGAGGGTAGACCAAAGGAACTGTAAAGGAACAGAGGCAGGAGAAGGAACGAGCCGAAGCCGGCAATAGCCGGATGGCTCCGCCTCTTCCTGTGGCCAAGAGGAACAGCCCAGGCCCCGACACAAGGCTCTAGCAGACACGCCCCTTTTGTCAACGGCAGTTTCCGCGGCTGTACTGAAAGGGACCAGAGACTGGCAGAAGAGGAAAGCACCAGCACCTCGTTACCTGATAAGAGCCGCGACCCTCATGCTGGGCACTGGGCGCGTGCGTTTGGAAGAGCGGGTGGGAGCTGGGGTGCAGTCGCGCCGCGCCGTGGCCGTGACGCGCCGCGGGGCTTCGTTAGGCTGTTCACTCCGCTGCCTGAACGTGAATTGGCGCTGCTGCCCTGTGGCTCCGCTGCCCTGTGGCTCCCTGGGAGATACCCCAGCGCGGAGGATGCGCCACGTAGACGCTGTGTACCTGGGACCTGGACATTCCAGCACAGAAAAAAAAAAAAAAAAAAAAAAAGATGGTTAGGCACTGCCTAACCACCCAAGTGAGGGCACTGAAGTTGCTGGGGTAAGGGCAAGGTCTGCGTCTCAGAGCCCAAGGGCTGAGGCGCTGTATTTGTTTTGATGGCAGAATGTTGAAAGTTTAACAGGCTGCAAATTGAAACACTTGTGGACTTGCAAGGGTTGAGGAGCTTTGCCCTCACTCCCTCAAGTACGCCAAGAAACTATATGCCTCTTTTCGCTTTTTAGTTTATTTCTCCTCTGTCCCCTAAACCTGTGGAATGGGGAAAGGGGAGCGGTCCCAATGTGAAATCGAGCCCTTCAGAGATTGCGGTTATTTTAAAATCCGGGCTTGCCCCATGACGTCTAAGCCTTCTGTGTTTGCAGCCCTTTGTGCAATACAGAACTGGGCAACCTATTAAATAGTGTCACCAAAGAGCAGCGGACTTGCAAAAAAGAAAATCTAGCTTCTAACTTAATTTTCCTGGTATTGAGTACCTTTCCTCGGTCAGACACTGTTTTAGCCTCTTGGAATACATGCATGAGTAAAACAAAGATTCCTCCCTTTATGGAGGCTATAGGGGAAGAGGGGACAAGGGGCACACAACATGCAGATAAATCATAACGTATGTTAAAAAGTGAAAAGTGCTATGAAAACAAAAATTAGAAGAAAGTGGAGGGGCAAGTTTCAGAATTGAGTAGAATGGTCAAGGTATTCGCTGAGAAGGTGAGAGTTGAGCCGACTTGAAGGAGAGTTAACAATGTATGTAAACTGAGAAGTGTGCTCCAGGAAGAAGAAAAGGACTAGAGTAAAAGGCCTAGGTGTCTGCTGTGTTTATGGAAGGACAGGGCTGGCCATTGTGGCTGGAGCAGAATGTGAGCAAGATGGAGGGTCATGGGAGAAGAGGTTAGAATGATGGAGGGAGGCAGGTCATACTGGTCTTAGAATATAATCCAGGAGAGAAATGATGGGGCCTGGAATGAGGTAGTACTAGTCAGGATTCTGAGGAGTGGGAGGATTCCAGCTCTATTTTGAAAATAGAGCCAATACAATTAGATAGATCAGATGTGGGGTGTGAGAGGTGGAAAGCCATGAGGGGTGACGCCAATGTCATGAATTAAATAAGTTAATATATGTGAAGAATTTAAAATTGTACCTGTTACATAATAAGCATTCAGTTATATTACAACTGCAGTGGTTTCATTAGCCCCAATCCTACTCACAGTAGGAATGAGTAGAACCATGATAGTCTGCATACCAGTTTCAGCATCTAAAATGAGGGTGAATTGGATATCTGAGATTTCTTAGTTTTAAAATTCTATGATTTTAGATATTTACCAAGTAAGTCAAGTATTTAAGGAGTTTATAGTCTTGTTGAGGAGCTATGACAAATGCTTTAAAAAAATAATAATGGCATATTCTGAAAGTGTCACAATATGCAATGCCTGCATCACAAGCCCCATGAATTGAATGCATAGGGCATAGGTTAAGGATTACAGAAAGGACAGGGCTGGAAAGATGGGCAGAATTGAATAGAAGGAGAAGGTAGACCTTCAAAAAAAAAAAAAAAGATAACAAAACAGAAATGAGTGTGGTGTATTCAGTGATAGTGGACAGACCAGCCCATTAAGTTGCAAGTGGATATTGGAGAGGGGAAAATAAATTGGGTGGACAGAATGAGTGCAGATTATCCAAGGTCATAGAAAGCCAAAAGGAGGAATTTCAATACAAGCCGGATTACTCTGGCCGTGTTTGCCATCATTTTTTTGGGAGATTGTGTGAATTAGCAAGAGTTAACATGGTAAGGGATTTTGATGAAAAAGATTTAGAATACCCTCAAAGATTTACCTTGTATTTCTAGCGAGAGGAATGGGGAGAGGAGGTTAAACATTCTCTTCCTGAAGCCATAGCCTTCAGATTACACTGGTTTGTTTCTCTGTGGTAATTGGACTCTGTAAACCTCTGTTTAAGACATCTCCAACAAACAAGTTTATTATAGTGTGTATATTCTGGAATCCAGTTCTTTATTAGGATATCTATTGAGACCATTCTCCAAGGGCACCCAGTCTTTGCCTTGATAGTATTGCTCTCCTCCCCTTGGTTCATCCTGGTTCCTCTGTATTAAGTATCTTTTCTCAAGGTCCTCTCTCCTCCTTTAAAAAAATTTCTCTTGCCGCTTATCCCTTTCTTTTAAAATCTTTTCTGCCTGAATTCCCCTCTTGATTTCTATCAAATAATGATTTTTTTTCCTGGTCATCTAATATAAGCTTTTGTATCCCCTCACATTACTTTTACCATATGAGGCTCTGTGCTTGATTGTCCATCAAGGCCATCATAAAGGCAATAGGTTGAATCCATTCCAGCTTGAAAGGCATATTTGAATTTTAATATCAGCTTATAAAGATTAGTCTTGACTTGGCCATCAGAATTATTCCTATATTCATATATACTTTTTGGAGGAAGTTCTAAAATAGCTAACAACAAAATTAAAGCTTTCTTGACTCCCAGAAAAGTTATTTTAGAAACTAAAGGTTAGGTTATGTTCTGCCTTTTCCTATAGATAATTTTTCTTAAATCATTCTAATCACCTTATGTGGGTGTTATTCTCTTTGCTGAAATATTCAATGTGTCAGTTACAGTCTTCTGAGAAGCAGGAGCTAAGACAAACTTGGATGTGCAAGTGATGGATTGAAGAAAATACCTGTGAAGGATGAAGGAGAGGGAAGAGGAAAAGGCAAGGAAACTCAGACCAGAATGCATATTGTTACCTGTGAAAGCAGAAAGAGAAGGAAGAATAATTGGGAAGAACCTCAGATTGCAGTACAATTTTGAGAGAATCTCAGCCAGACCAATGGGGAGCCCTGAGTTAAAGCTGTCTATTAGAGAAATAACAAATTGGGTGAGAATGACCTAGTTTAAGTACCTCCACTGTGCTCAGTCATTGCCCTAGAACAGGTCCAGGAAAGTATGGCCTGGTGCATACTTGGCGGTGGATGTAAAAGTTTAGCAGCTGTGGATTCATGACAATGTTCAGGGTGTATCTCCTTTGTTCCTGTGGACCTCTCTTTCTAAGGGTAAACTTAGAAAAGGGAGATTAATAATACAAACTATAGACCCTGTCTTTAGTTGGTCTTGGAACTATAGCTGATACTCATCCTCTTCTATCCATTCTATATTCCTCTCCCCCTTAGCTACACCTCAGCAGATCTTGTTGACTTATCTGGTGATATTACCCAAATATTAATTCCTAAGAAATCTTAGCTTTCGTCTGTCATACCTTCTTACTCGAGTTGCTGTATATGTTCATTCACAGTTACAGTTGGACAAGGGAGTATCAAGAGGCACCTAAGTGGATTACATGGGTTCCCATGTGTGTTACTCCTTGCTCTAATGTATAAGAGCATCTTCATTTTCTCTAGCTAATCAATGTTAGTTATTCCTGTCTGCTGGCCCCTGGGTACAAAGAAACAAAAGTGCCCTGGTAGGGGGCTGGGAGCACAAGCATGGCCCAGGCCACACTCCTGATATCAAGCCCTTAACCACTGTTGATTTCTCCAGTATTTCTACTCCACACCAGGAAGCACTGTATTAACAATACCTGCCCCAGTGGTTGCTGATTATAAGTACAACTTGAAGTTCCAAAAGTACCAAAGTGCAATCAAAGTGGAGCCTGCATCCCCACCTTATTATTCTGAAAGGACACAGCTCTACAGTTAGCCTCATGAAGAGCCTTCCAACTCCCTCAGAGCATTTGAACACTGGGTCGGTGGAGATAAAGCTTCTAGGTTCCACTAATGGAGTTCGTGCTTGTGAAGGATACAAGGATTTCTTCTAGAGGACAATCATATTGAAGCTATGTAAGACAAATGTGATCATAAGTGTTGAATACACAGGAAAAGCAGAAATAAATGTTAGTACTGTCCATTTCAGAAATGCCTTGCTGTGGGAGATCCATCTAAGAAGGAGATGCTGTTGGCACAGATCTCCAGTGATATCAACTGGCTATACCCAGAGTCTGCAGATTTCAGCTTTGGCAAAATATTTGTAGGACTCATACATACATAAGTCCTTCCTGCTGATCAAAGCAAAGGCGAGGGTGATCTTGACAGGAAAGACAACAGACAAATTATTCTTTGTTATCTAAGACATGAATTCTTAATGATGGGAGAAGATAAAATCAAGTTGAAATATATCACTCCCCTCCAGAAGCAGAGTGAAGAGAGCACCCCATCTTCCAAGGGTGTCATTTTGGTAGGTGGAATCTGTGCAAGAGATCACAGTATATGCCAAAAGTGTTCCTGGCTTTGTAAACCTTTATTTGAGTTACCAAGTAACACTCCTAAAATATATTGTCTGTGAGGTCAAATACATGATGCTGGCCTCCTTGATGAACAGAGATGGAGTCCTCATATCAGAAGGCCAAGGATTCATGACTAGGGAGTTTCTGAAGAGCCTGAGAAAGCCCTTCGGTGACTTTATAGAGCCCAAGGTTGAGTTTTCTGTGAAGTTGAATGCACTGGAATTAGATGTCAGTGACATGGCAATATTTATAGTTGTCATTCTCAGTGGAGACCACCAGGTTTGCTGAATATGAAGCCCATTGAGGACATACAAAATGATTTGTTGCAAGTCCTGGAACTCTAGCTCAAGCTGAACCTCTCAGCTGCTTGACAGGCTGCTCGAGAATATGACAAACCTCAGACAGACTAAAAAATGTGAAGCTATTGCACGTAATAAAGAAAACAGACATAAGTCTTCACCCACTCCTATGAGAAATATATAAGGCCTGCTTGTATTAGCAAAGAAGTTCTGATTCACTGAAAAAATATTTCCTCCTAATTGCATTATTATTTTGAGGGAAAATATGACACCTAAGAAATTTACTGAGGATAAGCTTTTTAAAAAGTCAAGGTTTTAGTGTAATCTACTTTATGCATATTATTTACTTATAAAGATACATTTACAATTGCATTTTTTTAAGGAGGTACCAGAGATTGAACCCTGGGCTTTGTACATGGGAAGCAGGCATTCAACTACTGAGCTACACTCACTCCCCACTACAATTTCGATATCAAAATTACCATATTATGGGGAAAAAAATATATACCCTCTTGCAGTTATAATCTGTAGTTCAATGAGAATCCCTTCTGTGCCCCCAGCAAGAGAGCAAACATCCAGAGACCAGGACCTCTATCTCTGCATAGCCCATTATTGAAAGTTGTGAAACACAAAGTTCTCCAGTGAGTTATTGGGAGTGATGGTAATTGGGACCATTCTCACTTTCAGCTCTAGGTTCCCAGATCCATGTATTCTTACTATTGGAGAGAGAGTGCCATATAGAAATCTCTGATTTAGTGCCAATACTAGATCCAGAGGAATGGTTGTTGCCTCTGAGCTGCTGCTTTGGCTGTGATTTCAGTATGCCTCACCAGTACTGTACTAGTCTGGCTTTATCTAGATAGTGCAGTATGTGAAGCAATAATTAAATCCCATGGGCATGGGCCTTCCCCCACACCTCCTTCTGTGTAGAGTGAGTTCTTTTATGGATGCTTTGCCAGGTGGGATTCTTTTCTTGTAGAGGCATTCTCTAACAGTGGCAACTGAGGCTATGCAGGCAGACAGGGCCAGGTTCTAGTAACCCTCCTGTATTCAATCAAAGACTTGGGAGCACCCTAGGAGGAAGCATGACTTGGCATGAACGCCATAGTCCATCCACAGGTGTGGCAGCTAGAGGCCATCAGTCACCTGTGATCCCCACAGCAGAGTCTATTAAAGGGAGATCTGGGCAGAGGACCTCTATGGCTGCCACAGCAAGACAGAATGACTCACAAATTGACATAATGATGAGCATGAATGTTTATACTACTTGTTTTACATTGTTCCCTGCTAGAGTAAAAATGTAGAATAAAAAGTGAATACAAACCCAAGAATAGTATTTGAATGAGAGTCAACCTAAATTTGTGGAAGTCTAAATTATAAGCAACGATATTTTTAAGGAAATTCTTTAATTTACTTCCAAACAAATATACTAACATACTAATATTGAATGCTGTCAAAGATTTTTTAAGAAGACTCGATAGGTAAAACTCATTTTTAACTAGTAATATCCATTGCCTATAAATAATTTGCCCAGATTTCAAGAACCTTTGCTTCCGTTTTACATGGATAGTTTAAAGGAAACTTCAGACCAATGAATGTCAGCAAGTTAATAGATTTTTTAATCAATACAGTCTAAATAATACTTTTTATAATATACTGAAATGACTTGCCAAAAATTGACCTTTAGAAGGCTCTGTGAGCTCACTTCCTACATTCTCAAATGGATATGTATATATGGTTGTGGATTGGCATGTAGAACCAACAAAATAGGTGAACAGAGTATCAGCCCCTGAAAACCTAAATCTTTTGCCAGCTTACCTAAGGAAAACTATAGCCAAACACTGTTGCTAGTAATAAAAATTGTAAGCTGTCACTGAATTCTGCTTCCTTGGCAGCATATCTCAATGCACCAATTGATCAAAATTCAGATAATCAAGAGAATGCTACAGGTTCTCCTCAGAGAATTTGAAATGATTTAACTCTCAAAGCATTGCATTCTTCCTACAGGCATGCCATCTAGGAAGCCATTAGAAGGTTGTCTGGTGAGGATTTAGGAAAAAAAGTTATTATTTGGAGTTGAAATTTAAGAGTATCATGATATGAGTGTCTAGTGCATCTGAGTTAATAATGATAACTTTCTCCTAGTGCCTGGGGCCAGATACTCTTTTAAGTGTTTTGTGTATAGTGACTTATTTAAATATCACAGCAAATCTGTAAAGTAGGAACCATTGCTCTCCTTGGTTGCAGATGAAGAAACTGAGATGAAGAAGTTAATGACTTCCCAAGGACCTACTGCTAATAAGTGGCAGAACCATGATTCAAATCCAAGTCTAGCTTAAAGCCGTTCTCTTAACTACTACTATATTGTATCTGCCATTAAAATGGACAACTGATTATTCTGGCCAAAATATCCTATATACTTGTGAGACTATTGTCATCATTCACCTTCAGAATCTCCTTTTCCTGAAAGACACAAATTGTTTTATTATATGAAATGATATATGAGGTAATTATTAGACATTGTAGGTCTATGAGTCACTCTGTCTCTTTTAAGTATCTTTTTTTTTTTCTTTTTTCCTGTATGGAGAACCCCAAATTTAAAGGCTATAGGAGCCAGATAAGTAATGCAAATGAGTAAAGTAGCCTAGTTTAAGACAGTTTGGAATGGTGAGGACTATGGCAAACTACTACTCACTCATCACTTAGCTCCATTTGCCCTGTGCAAGTGTAGGCCCAATGTTACTAGGTATTCTAATTGTTCAAGAGGTGACAGAAATCTTCATTTTAATAAACTCTCTTCAATGTTGGAAGCTAATTTTTAAAATTGTAAACACTGTGCACCAAATAAAACATGTCTGTATATTAATTTTATAACTTTATTTTTATTTTTTTTAAAGATTTATTTATTTATTTAATTCCCCCCCCCCCCCCCCCCGCCCCGGTTGTCTGTTCTTGGTGTCTATTTGCTGCGTCTTGTTTCTTTGTCCACTTCTGTTGTCGCCAGCAGCACGGGAAGTGTGGGCAGCGCCATTCCTGGGCAGGCTGCACCCTCCCTTCACGCTGGGCAGCTCTCCTCACGGGCGCACTCCCTGCGTGTGGGGCTCCCCCACGCGGGGGACACCCCTGCGTGGCACGGCACTCCTTGCATGGTACGGCACTCCTTGCGCGCATCAGCACTGCGCATGGGCCAGCTCCACACGGGTCAAGGAGGCCTGGGGTCTGAACCGCGGACCTCCCATATGGCAGACGGACGCCCCAACCACTGGGCCAAAGTCCGTTTCCCTAATTTTATAACTTTAGAGAGCAGTTTTCATTCCTTTTCTTAGCTAATATTTATTGATGGCCTATCATATGTTCTTTATCAAAATTTTAAATGCTTACACTCTTTGATTCAGCTTTTCCACTTAAGGTATCTATCCCAATATATTACACTCATATTTCTGTTAAAATGTATAAAAAGATGTCCATTGCAGCATTATTTGCAAAATGGAAACAGTCTAGTCACCAGGGGCTTTGTGGTATTCATTTCTAGAATAGATCTGGCATAATAATGAGCCCTAAATATGTATTTGTTGAAGAAATATATATTTATGATTAATGAATGTTCATCAGTACAACTGTTAAATAAATTATGGTGCCTCCACACAATGAAATAGTGTGGTACAGTTAAAGAAGATGAACAATACTCCAAGACATATTTTCAAATATAAAAGGCAAGTTCCAGAAGAGCTTCCCATTTGTGTAAAAAAATTAAACGTGTGTGTATGCATATTTAAGTAGATATTAACATCTCTAGAAAGTTTATTAAAATATTACAGTGGTAACTTATGTATAGAAGAATGGGAGATAAGGCTTCTACTTTTTACTTTATATATGTCTGTATTTGACCATTTTAGAAGAATGGACTTAAAAGGACTGTTTAAGGTATTTAACCCCCCTAATAAATGCAAATAAAATAATAACATGATATCATTTCTTAACTTTCAGGTTTGTAGAGATATAAAAATACAACAACAAAAGGGATAGAGAACAATGTCAGGAAGAATACAGAGAAAAGAACTCTCTCAGGCTCAGTTGTCAAAGAAATATAACTTTTCTGAAGAGCAATTTGGGGCAATGTATTAAATCTTTAATGTGCATAAATACTAAGCATTTCCATTTCTGGGAATTTATCTTATGCAGAGAATTGGACAGTGGTACATAGATGTATGTACTAGAATGTTTCATGTGATGTTTATAATATTGAGAAATAGAAAAGCTTAAGTTCAGTAATTAGGGGATTGGTCAAATACATCTACCATTGTACATCTAGACCATAAATGTACACTCAATGCTGTAAAACATGAAATCATTAAAAGGGGGTGTTTGTATTTATTAGCATGTAAATATTTATATCCATAAGATGTAATATGATTGCATTCACATATAAAGAACACACTCATGTAAATACATAAGCACACATATGAGAGACTGCAGAATTATTAAGCACTTTGTAGTCAAGAATCCTTCAGTTTTGGGAAGCGGACTTGTCCCAATGGATAGGTCATCCGCCTACCACATGGGAGGTCCGAGGTTCAAACCCCAGGCCTCCTTGACCCGTGTGGAGCTGGCCCACGTGCAGTGCTGATGCGTGCAAAGAGTGCCGTGCCACGCAGGGTGTCCCCCTCGTAGGCGAGCCCCATGCGCAAGGAGTGTACCCCGTAAGGAGAGCCGCCCAGCGCGAAAGTAAGTTCAGCCTGCCAAGGAATGGCGCTGCACACATGGAGAGCTGATGCAGCAAGATGATGCAACAAAAAGAGACACAGATTACTGTGTGGCTGACAACAGAAGCAGACAAAAGAAGAATATGCAGCAAATGGACACAGCAGACAACTGGGGCAGAGGGTGAGGATGGGGAAGGGGAAAGAAACACAAAAAAGAATCCTTCAGTTTTAATCTTGGCACTGCCACTTAAACTTCATAATTTGAGACATTTTTCTGAAAATGTATTTTCTTAGTTTTATCTGTAAAATGGGGTTAAAAATAGCATTATCTTGTGACATATTAAATGAGATAGTCCATTATAATAATATAGACTTATTTTACATAGAAATCTGGAAAATATTCATCAACATTGATGGTGATTGTCTCTGGGTGGCAAAATTGAATGGATTTTTTTCTTTATTTTTATATTGTTTGAACTTTCCATAATGAATGTTTATCTATGTAAATAGAGTAGATGATACTTGGAAGAATGAATGGATGGATGAGATGGAAGGAAAGAGGGAAGAAAGAGCAGGAGGAAGGAAAGAGGGAGGAAGGAAGAAAGGTTGGTTACCTGACTGCTTCAGGCTAGTTCTTACAGGTAATATCTTTATGAAGTCCTCATCTCCGTAGGTTCAAAAATTCAATTATCCATTTCATCCGTGTAGTTCATACTGTAGGGAACTAATGGAAACTATGTGCTAATTCATGAAAGACTCATAAAAAACCAGAATGACACATGCACAGACATACACACACTGTACACACACACACATATACATAGAAAAACATGCCAGAGAGACAGGGCTATTACACATGACAGCTCATTCTTTTGCCAGGGGGAAAACACAAATCAGAAATACCAAATCTTTCATCAAAATCTTGCTTGGTAATTTGAAACCACAATGAGATACTACTATTCACCCTAGAATAGCTTAAGTTAAAAGGATTGACCATATCAAATGTTGACAAGGATATGGAGCAAATGGAACTCTCATATTGATAGTGGTTATGCAAAAATGGTTGAGCCACTTTTGAAAATGGTATGACAGGACCTTATAAAGTTAAATATACTTTATGATCCAGCAAGTCCATTCCTGTGTATTTATGAAACAAAAACATGTCCACACAAAAATGTGTATGTGAATGCTTACAGCAGCATTTTAAATAAAAGCTAAAAATATGAAGCAACCTAAATATCCATCAACTGGTGAATGGAAGAACAACCTGTGGTATATTCAAATCATGGAAAACTGCTCAGCAATACACACAAAAACATGGATGAGTTTCAAAAACATGCTGTGAAAAATGTCAAAAGCAAGACAGTGTTTTTTATGATTCTAATTATATGAAATTTTATGAAACTTTAGAAAAAGAAAAATGATAGGAAACCCATCACAGTTGCCTGGATTTAGGGGTGGGGGGGGGTCATAAAGTACAAGGGGCCTCAAGGAAACTTTTTAGGGCAAGGGAACTGTTCTACACTTTGGTATGCAAGTTAGCAAAATTCATCAACCTTTATACTTAAAATCAGTGAAATGTATATGCAATTAATAATAAAAGTAATTTGATGTGGGAAGAGTCAGATTTTATCTGGTAAATGATGTTATCCCATTAATTTTATTTCTCAGTATACTCATTTCTTTAATAGGAAATAAACTTCAAAGGAGATGTTCCAATGATGGGGCATCATGTTCCTTTCATTCTTTTTACCAAACAGTGGGAGTCCCAAACCTTCTGTATCAAAGGGGTTTTAACTAGAGTGAACCGAAGCGAGCACATAGAGTGAATAGCTAGTTAAAAGTGGGGACAAAGGCACTATCTTAAAACTGGATTTGTATATTAAGCACACTTTAGGTTGTGAGTTTATATGGGAGGATAATGAAAATTATAGAAGGGCTAAATCTTCCCAACCATCTTTACTGGCACCTGTATTTTCCGATATTATATCAATTCAATCAGACACTAGTCAGTTATAGTGTATCTGAAAGGAAATTTGTGTCACACATTGATATTATTAGCAGCATATTTTAAAAGTTTAAAGGTAAGATTTTACTTCTGCCAATTGATAATCTCTTCATTGCTTTACTATATTCAATTTCAGAGAGATAAATACCATATTCTTAACTTAGTTTCCAAATTCTGGCAATCCATTAAAGTTTAGAGCCTTATCCTCTTTACAACCTCCATGTATTTATTTAATAATTTAAAATGTAATAAGAGTTCAGTTTTTAGCCTTGTTGTCCTTCTTATGGAATTTGACTCTAACAAAGATTGGAAGTCCATTGTATTAGTTAGCCAAAGGGGTACTGATACAAAATATGATAAATCTGTTGGTTTTATCTATTTGGGGTAGGAGCTTACAGTTACCAGGTCATAAAGCATAAGTTACTTCTCTCACCAAAGTCTATTTCCACATGTTGGAGCAAGATGGCTGCCGACATATGCGAGGGTTCAGGCTTCCTGGGTTCCTCTGGTCTCAGCTCCTCTGTTTTATCCACATGATCAGCTGTAGACTATGAGCCTCTCTAGACTTTGCCTATTTCCACAAGGTCAGCTGTAGACTATCAGGTGAATGGCTCTGTCTCTGTCCCCGGGGTTTCTGCTGTGTCTAAGGAGCCGTTTCTATTCCTGTATTCTTCTCCTGGCTCAGGTCCTCTCATCCTGGAGCTTGCTTCTCTTTCCTCTGCATGCTGACTTCCTGGGGCTCCAGTTTAAGACTTCAACATCAAACACAAACATCAAAACTCCAACATCAGAAACCCTCAACTCTATCCTTTGTCATGACTTTTATATATGAGTCCCCACCCACCAAGAGGTGGGGCCTCAGCACCCTAATAATGTGGCCCAATCAAAGCCCTAATCATAACTCAATCATGCCCATGTACAGAACAGGTTACAAACATAATCCAGTATCTATTTTTGGAATTCATAACCATATCAAACTGCTACATCCATTCCAGTATATTCCTAATACTACAAAGTGTAATAGGTTTTGGAGGCAGACAAACCTGGGTTTGAACTCACTATTCTGTACTTTGATTTTTCACATATACTTAGAATATTATTCTCTATTGTTATATATAGATTGATCTCATTCTTTGTAATCACTCTATAGTAAAGAAAAAGATTTTTGTAAAGTCTTTATCAAGGACTCCAGGATCTCTGAATTCTAGCTAAAGTGGTTGGGTGAAGGCCTAGAAACTATGATTCAAATAGAACTAATTTTTAAAATGCTGGACACCTCCATCTCGAGTATGATCAAAACTAAGGCCTTCATCTTGGCATGTTACACTCCAAACCCTTTCACCTCAACTCATACTTCTGCCAATTTTTTTATTTTAAAGGGCATGATCCATCCATTCTGGTCTCCAAGGTATTTCTTAACTTCCTCCTCTCCCTTATTCTTCCCCAATCAGTCACCAAGTATCATTGATACTACTGAAGAGGTTTTTCAGTAAACTGGAGATGGATGATTAAAGTCTTTTTGAAGTTCTTTATCACCTCTTCAAGGTATTGGGAATAAAACTAATATGTATATCCAATACCAGTCGCCATTGTCAGATTTTACCTATACAGTTGCATTACAGAAGAACATTAAAGACTTTTAAAATGATAAATTCATATTTTTAACATCCCTCTATTCAAAAAGCTTCTTTCCAGATTCTTAATAATTTTGTTATCATTCTTCTTTTTCAGGAAGATGTTTCAAGTCTAGGGGGATATATAGAGTTGTATAACTATAACTTGGATTTGTGGATTGTCTTTCTTTGACAAGCTTCAAGTATTTTAACAACAACTGCTTCATTTATCCTAATACTATCTCTGTAAAATGGTTCAAGAAGATATTTTCTTTCCAGTTTTACAAATGAAAGAACAGAACAGATATATCAGGTAATTAGTGCTTGGCCACATGGTGTTTTAGTGGCAGAAATGGGACTAGAACCCAGGTTTCCTGACTTACAAGTAGACTATAACTGTTGGAATCATAAAACTATTCTGCAATATTTGAAAAGTATTGACATATGCTCTCACACTTTCTGCATTTCGATGACTATAATAATAATCCATTAGAAAAAGAAAGAATTTATTCCTTTGAAAATCTCTATGGAAAAGAACATTTTGTAAGAATTGTAAAGGATGCTTAATGAACCACTGAACTCTTCTGTAAAATGATCTTAAAATGTAATGACATCAGGCCCAATGTTACACCTGTTTTTTTCCCTCTAAAATATTGTCAAAACATATAAACGCTGCTGAACCCTAAATCAATTATTTAAAACTGGTCAATGACAGCTTTGAAAATACTGGAAGCATCATCAACCTCATGCCCATCTGGCATTTCTTTTTCATCATGGAAGATATATAGCCTGCAGTCATTCAGAGCAATAGCTCACGGCTCTGGTAAAATCATAGGAATAGCCTTTTCTGCCCAGCTGAGTATTTTTGAGTACTTAGATGAATCCAAAATTCCAAAAAAGCTAAATTCTAAATGGTAACTCAATGGCAAATGAATGTTGGATAGATTATTTAAGTGAAAAAAAACCAAACAAACCACAACCATATTTCTCCAAAGTCTAGCAAATTGCAAGAAGAATTGGAAAAACTAGCCTGTGAAAAGAGATTTCAAACTTGGAAAAATTCCACTATTATAGTACTACATTAGAATTTAATTAAACAACATTTCAGTTCTGGCCATTTTCTTTTTGAGCTTTCATTTCATCAACAATACGATTTATGTACATTGACTTTGAACTTTTTGTGCAACCCAGTAGATTAATTTCGTTTATAGCAATGTTCATTTTGGATTATGTCCATCAAAATTCTAATATTGTTTTTTATTTCATGTCTGTGTATCTGAACATGGGCACATACATGTTGTATAGCTGTATTTGAGAATTATTCAGGTGTGAGGAAGGAGATAATTTGATTGGTATGATTTATTTTATCTAAAATAAAAATCATGATATGAATGAAATAGGATTTTTAAGCAAGCAAAATTTGCTATATAAGCATCCATGAAATCAAAATAATGAAAGACGTTTGATGATAAATAATAGAAAATGAATACTTAAAATTATTCATTGTAAATTGATACCATGATTCTAGATATATAAAAATAAAGAACATTTTGCCATATCTCCTTACAAACATTGGTTTTAATTTTTCCACTTTTTATTTTTGTTTATACCCATACTAACTTGGAAAAAATGAGTGGTTTTTACAGATAAGAAATTCTTTGTAAAATTGTGGGAAATATTAATTTGATTAGACATTTTGAAATGATTATGAAGAATCCTCATAAAATTCCCTCAAATCCTTTTAAAATAAAAGGTGATATAAATTAATAAAGAACAAGTAAATAAATCTACCTGATTTGTTTATAGGATTTTCCTTCTTTTTCTTCATCACTGACTCCATAATTCCTTTTTCCCTCTAAGGCAAAAGCAAATTTATGTGTCCTTAACTCTGCTGTCTTTTGAAACATGCACAATAATTTCGGTCAATCATTTGAAATAAAAAGTGAAGAATATTAAAGTATGACTGGATGGATCACTTTAACCGCATCAGCTAGACATAGTTAAAAATCCAACATTAATTTCATATATCATAGAGAACATCTTTGTTTTCCAAGACTAAGCGAGACCTCAAGACAACTTGATTTTCATCCACTGGCAGGATCCCACCTGGTAGATGTAGTAGTTTATATGACTGGTCACCAAATTTTCTCTTTTCCCTTCCTCTGGAGCCCCTTGCTGTGGAAGAATCATCCATCTTTGTCCTTTTGGACTCAGAAATGACCATGTGATTTGTTTTGGCCAGTGAAATGAGAAGTGACAGAAGTCACTTCTGGAGAGAAACTGTAAGGGCCAGTGTGTGGATCACTGATTCCCTTTTCTCTCTGCCTTGAAACTGGCCCCTATTCAGTCACTGCTTCACAGTCTAGGTCCTAGGACAGAGTCCTCAACTGTCCTGGGATGGGCATTCAGAATGATTGAGAAGTAAGCCTTTATCACTGTGTTAGCTCAAGGGAGAGAGAATCTTGCATCCACAGCAACCTGGCAAGCATGTATATGAATGACTTCTAAAGGTGCTAGGTCAAGGAGAATGAATTGTAAAACTGAATTAGTTTAAACCAACAGGTTAAAAAAATTGCAATTTTTTCAAGAATCTCAAACAGTTTAAGTCCACAGAATCTCTTTGATACAAAGACACAGAGGGTTCTATATTCCAAAACACAATGTTTTGCCTCTCTACTCTTAGCTTTATGGTCCTATCATCTCACACAACAAACCTTCATTGATATCACAGACTAGGTAAGATATCCTTCAATGTGGTCTCATAGCACCTTCACTTTCCTATCACAATGTATTAAATGTCTGTATTCCCTACTACATTGTCAGTTTCATGAAGGCAAACAACATGAAGCTAAGATTTGAAAAAATTGGATGAAAGGTCTCTATAAATTACAGAGATCCAGGCAATGTTAAGGAATCACCAAGGGATGTTGAGAAACCCAGGTACTAACAATATCAGGAAGACAATAACACCCATTTGTCTGAAGAGGAAAGGGAGAAAATGATGCCATTGGATCTTTTTAGGGGCTGCAGTAGTGCAAGAGAGGGTCACTCAATAGAAACTGTAATAACAGAGGGAGACAGCCACTGCCACAATAGTACACCAAGATCAGGAAAGCATAGGGGAAGAAATACCCTGATCTCTTTCTCCATTTCTCCTTGCCATCTCTTGCCAGTACCTTCCACTGGCTGAATCCCACAGAAAGTCAGAGTTTAGCCCACTGAGGACACAATAAGTCAGGAGGATGAGGGTGGATGTGAGGAGGGCAAAGAGAGAATAACCTACATTAATCTGGAAACTGAGATTAGGCCGCATTTCTTGTTTTTCAGAAAATTATTTCACATCAACAAGTTGTCTTTTCACCGAATATAATCATGAGCCTTTTAGCTACTTGTGTATTAAATACTTCTAAACCACATTTTGAATGCCTATGAAGAATATTACTAAGAAGTAAAGTAATTAGGGAAGCAATTGTGACAAAGATGATATCGGGATGTAAAAATGAAGTAGCTCATTTTGAACAATTTTATTGGGTAGACAGTTATGTGAATAAGGTGAGCTATAAACTATAATTCATGGCATGAACTTGCAACATAATTATTCAGTTTATCACTAGTATTGGTATGGATCCAGGAGTCGCACAAGGGGCACGGTATTAGGAAATCATGTGACTGTGGCACTTGATCACTATGGCAGCAGTAATGATTACAAAGATTGTGGGGTAGGCTGGCCATCTCTACTCTGCTCTAAAACTTACAAAAACAACAAAAGGATAGAGAAAATATCAGAAAGTTTCTATGGAAGCAAGGTTTTTAAATCTAGGGGCCAATAAGATAATTCATGTTTCTTGTGCTAAGGACTTGTTGGGGAAAAGTGAAACACTGAGAATTGGAATGGGGATATTTGGGCAGACATAGTAGAGACTGCAAATTTAGAACCCCCAAATCCACTTTTACCTGCTTTGTCAGTGGAAGCACCCCTCCCCCACTGTAGGAAATCAGCCTTTCCTTGCTTAAAAACGTTTGAATAATTTCATTCAGTGAAGTTTCCTCTCAATGGGGGTGTTTATTCTCAAGGCAACTCCCTACTCCAATCACCACCACCCTTCATTGCTCCCAAGGCCATAATGAGAATTAAATTCCACCATAACACAGAGAAAATTGCAAGTTCTGCTCTGAGATCCTCCTTCAATTTCTATGGGCAGGAACCCAGGAGGCACGAATGGGAATGGATTAAAAAGACATTAGGTAGAGGAGAATGAATTGTAAGATTGGGTTAGGCCAGTGATTTTCAAAGTGTGGTCATTGAATCAGCCAGCATCAGCATCACCTAGGAACTTATTAGAAATGCAAATTTTCAAGCACTACCCCAGACCTAATGAATCAGAAACCCTAGTGAGGGTAAGTAAGGGTGAGAAATGTTTTAATTAATCCTCCAGGTGATTCTGATGCATGTCAAAGTTTTAGATAACTTCAATATGCTAAATTTATTTATGTTGTATATGGCTTCTACCAGGATTTGAGATTTAGTATTTTAACTAGAACAGTTGGGAGTGAATTTAATGGTTGGCTGGTTAATGGAAACCTGACTCAACAGTTGCCTGTGGTCATTAATGTTGAATGTGCTGAATGTCAACAAGTGGTATGAGTGTAGAACAAGAAGTCTGAAGGCTTAAGGAAATGTAAAAGTTGGAACATATCTAAAATGTGCAGCCTGCTTAGCCAACCTGTCACCATATACTGCCCCCCTCCACCCCCAAATCTCTTTTACCAGAGGAGGTCTGGAAAACACTCCTATCATTAAAACACAACGAAATGAATTGGTGATGGGAGCAGCAGGAGTCTTGAGAAACTCTTTGGTGGTTATTCCTTTAAACTGATCATGGGCATGGAAGATGTTGCCATGAAAATGACCTTCTGGATTTAAATAGATAAAATGGGATCCCAGAGTAGTGAAGGGCAGGTGGTAGTTCTTAATTGTCTGAGACAAGATGGGCACAATTATCCTAATAAGGCACAGAGTAGTAATCAGAATGTTTTGACCAACATGGATTTGTGCCAGTGGCTAATTGATCATAGGGCCCCTAAGAATTAAATAGATGAGCAACCTAATATGGTGTTTCTTGACTTATATAAAATAAATAAAACACTTTAGTTCTGGAGGGCAGAAACTGATTTGAATTGTCATAGTGAGAATTCCCACTTCCCAGACCTGAAGCCCCTCAGCTGAGGACCCTCTGAAGAATCCAGCAATTTGCCCATAAATGGCCTCCAAGCTCTTTCCAGATGGACCTATGACCACTTACCAGGAAAATTGTTTCTGGTGAAGGGAAATCTCCACTCCTTTGGAGGTCTTTTGATAGTGACTCTGAGATAATGCTAATCCTCAGGCCACAAAATAACACCATGTTCCATGGGTCAGGGTATGAACTGATGAAGGTCAAGTAATAAAAGGTTCTTGACTCCAGTCTCTCTAGCAGTGGCTCCAGTCAATCCTCAGATCCATTCTGTGATTATTTACACAGTTTCTGAATATGCAACAAAGAAGACATTTTAATCAGCTGGCAGAATCAATACCTTGGTTCCTTGACATGTGACATAAGGTAGTAAAAGCCAAGTAGGCTAAGTGGAGGCATCAGGAATTATCTCTTTCCCTCATTGTCCTCCCTCTACAAAAATGGAAAACCAAAAGCAATACCACTTCCCTGGAAACTGGAAAGTTGTAGGGGTTTAAACCAATCACATACTCATTTAACTTGCTGTTGGCTCATACAGAATTAAAACTGATATTTTTGGTGAATAACAAGTGATTATTATAAGACCCTTTCTTCTCAATGTGTGTTCCATAGCCCAGCAGCATCATATGGAAATGTGTTATAAACTCAAATGCCATATTTGAATAAGATGTACAGATGAATCATATAAACATTAAAATTTTAGAAACACCGTTAAAAACTTAAGTGATTACACCAATCAGAGATGCTACTCCAAATGTGGTACCTAGAACAAATTAACACAGCTCTTAGCACCAACATAGTATATGGCTATTAACCTAACAAACTCTTTTTTTTATTTTTCGACTTTAATCAGTAAAGGCCATCAAGAAAATCACCTTGTATGGATAGTAGTTTACTGTAACTTTCTTATCTCAGAGCCATGCCAAATTTCCTGCTCTCTCTTAAAATACTGTCTAGAAAAACTTCATTTTTATCTCCACGAAACATCACTCTGATCAAGTAAATGATGCTTTTATGCTAATAGGATCTAATGAATAGGAAGGATAGAGAATTTTCAGTCCCCCAGTAAGACACATGCATGACAGGTGATGGGATGTAAACTCATCACTAGTGTGCCACTTCAGTGAAATTTCTTTAAGTCCAGTAGCCTGGGACTTGTTTTACCAGACCCTTTGAGAAACAAGTTACTTTACCTTGCACCACCCTCAAAAAAGGAAAAAGAACCATGCTGATTGCATCTCTAGGTTTTGGAGACAGCAAATCCCATAAGTTGGCATGTTTCCCTGTCCCCATTTATGGCACAATCCATGATGCTGCTAATGCTGAGTTGGACCTTGAGTAAGAGAGACCTCTACAGCAGGTTTGGGTTGTGGTGTGAGGTGCCATGTCTCTTGAGCCTTAATGACTCAGCCAATCTAATAGTATTTGAATTGTTTGTGTAGGAATAATCTATAGAACTGTTGGTAAATTCTGAGAGGAAAGGCACAGTTCTGAGTCCCAAGAGTTTTGACAAGGTCATGCCCTCTTCAGTCAACAATGGTTATCTCCTTGAAAAGCAGATCCTGGCTTGTTTCTGGGCCCTAGGAAAGACTGAATGCTTTAACCATGGGACATCAAATGACTCTGCAACCTGAACTGCCCATCATGAACTGAGTAAAATTGACCTAACCATAACATAAACTTGGACATGTGCAGGAGTATTCTATTAAATGGCAATGATTTATTTGTGCTTAACCCAAGCAAGTCTAGATGGCAGTAGGAAACTGCATAAGATGTTGGATCAGACTCCTATAGTGTTTAATCAAACTTATTTGCTTCATCTCCTCAACCTATCTTTGACTTCATGGAGAAGTCATTGACCAGTTAGCAGAAAGGGATTTCTTTATAGATTTACCTGTACAAAGTGCCTACTGGAAGTGGATACTCACTGCATTCTAACTCTATTCAGGGATAGCCCTGAAAAATGGAGATAAAGAGAAATTTTTTCCAGTGGGCAGAACTACAAGATGTGCATGTAATTGTTCCACTCACTCAGTCCCACACAGCTTAAGAGTCACACAAAGGCAGCACAGCCCTTGTACCTCCTTCTGTGGATGCAGACTATAGAGTCACTTACAGCAGCAAGTTAGAATCCCATGCATATCCAGGTAAAGGGACCCAAGTCCTCAGAGACCCAGGGCAGAATACAAGTGGCTGACTAGTTTGCATATACAAAAAAGCCCCCAGGAAATAAAAGAGACCACAGCAGAACTGTTGGCAAGAGGTTTACACACAGCTCAGATGATCAGATGGTTCTTGCATCATGTAAAGGAAAAACAGACCTTTTTGGACTGACAGAATCTGGCTCCCCTGGGCAAGATACTGTAATGAGGAAGTAACCAGAGGCAGAAAGCCTCACAGAAAAATGGGGGGACTTAAGTACTATAGGGAAGGGTGGGACCTAGAACTGGAAATTGTAATAAAAAGGGAGCTTTAAGTGAAGAAGAGAAGTTAAATAAATCATTGGATCTGGGGAGAAAATTCTGCACAAAATGCTCAGGATTCCTGGAAAAGGAAGAGAAGAAATAAAACTTTCTCCTGGAGGCAAAACAGTTGCATATAACAGGGCAATCTTAGAAATTGTACCACATATCTAAGGAACAGATCAGATGCAGAAGACCTGAGGAGACCTGAACAGTTAAACATGGGTTTCTCTAAATGTCTAGTATAAGTTGGTCCAAGCATCAAAAAAGAATATTAACACATAGCATATCTACAATAAGACTGACTTTCAGAGTTAGCACATCAAAATATCAAATGTCTAAACATCAGCAAAGAATCACAAGCCATACTAAGAAACAGGAAGTATAGCTCGGTCCAAGGAACAAATTAAAACTTCAGAAAAGACACAGGCTTTGGAACAACTAATCAAGAAGTTCAAACAAATCTGTTAAATCAATTCAAGGAAATGAAGGAAAATATGCTTAAAAATAAACTAATGGTATACATAGAGATAAAGAATATTAAGAAGATGATGAGTGGCCAAAAAGAAAAATTAGAAAGTTTAAAAAGAAACATAGCAATGATGAGGATTAAAGGCACAGTAATGGAGATTAAAAACACAGTAGAGGCACATAATAGCAGATATAAACAGGCAGAAGAAAGAATTAGTGAACTAGAAGATAGGACAATCAAAATCATGCATTTAGAAGAACACAAAGAGAAAAGAATAGAAAAAAATTGAGCAGTATCTGTGAGACATGAATGACAGCATGAAGCATATGAACATACACATCATGGGAATCCCAGAAGGAGAAGAGAAGGGAAAAGGTGCAGAAAGGATATTTGAGAAAATAATGGCTCTGAATTTCCCAACTCTTATGAAAGACATAAATATGCATGTCCAAGAAGTGTAACAAAATCCAAACAGACTAAACCTAATAGGTTCTCTTCCAAAACACATGCTAATAGAATGTCAAATGCCAAAGATAAAGAGAGAATTCTGAAAGAAACAAAAGAAAAGAAATTCATCACATGCAAAGGCTCCTTAATAAGACTAAGTGCTGATTTCTCATCAGATACTATGGAGGTGAGAAGGCAGTGGTATAGATTTAAGGTACCAAAAGACAAAAACTGCCAGCCAAAAATTCTATATCCAGCAAAACTGTCATTCAAAAATGAGGAAGAGTTTAACCATTCACATCTAAGAGAAATTAAGAGAGTTCATCACTAAAAGACCTACCCTACAAGAACTGCTGAAAGGAGCCCTTCAGGTTAAAAAGAAAAATATAGGAGAAGAGTGGCTTGGAGTGGTGTGAAGAAGTGAAGATCCTCAGTAAAATTAAATAGTTAAATGCAAAACCCAATAGTACTGTATCCTCAACATAAATGTTAGAATACAATTGAATAAGAAATAATCATATTTCCTGATAATGGACACACAAAATATAAAGAAGTAATGAAGGACAGAAACAACATAGAGAGGGGAAACAGCAATTTGTGAGCAGAGAATGTATATGCTATTGAAATTAAGTTGGTATCTTTTCAAATTAGTAGGTCATAGACATAGGTGGTATAATACAACCTAAGGTAACCACAAGGAAAGTATTTTTAAAATATACAGAAACAAATAAGAGAAAGGGATGAGATACATAAAAAAGATCAACTCTGCAGAAAAGGAGGCTGCAATAAGGGAAGAGAGAGACAGAAAAGACATGACATTGAAAACCAAAGGACAAAATGGCTGAATTAGGTACTGCTTTTATAGTAATAACAGTGAATGTTAATGGATTAAACTCCTCAATCAAAAGGTGCAGATTAACAGAATGGTGAAAAAGCATGATCCAAATACATGTTGTAAGAGCCTAGACTTAGACCCAAAGACACAATAGGTTGAAAGGAAAAGGATGGAAAAAGATATCCCAAGCAAATAGTATCCAAAAAAGTGCTGGGATAGTAATATGCATTTCAGACAAAATAGACTTTAAGTCAAAAGCTGTTACAAGAGACAAAGAAGGACCCTATATATTAATAAAAGGATCAATCCACCATGAAGAAATAGCAATCATAAATATTTATGTACCTAACCATGGTACCCCCAAAATACATGAAGAGAAGACTGGCAAAACTGAAGGCAGAAATACACATCTCTACAATAATAGTTGGAGACTTCAAAACACCCCTCTCATCAATAGAAAAAACATCATGACAGAAGATCAATAAGGAAACAGAACACTAATAATATAAATGAACTAGATATTACAGACATATACGGAACATTGCACCCCAACACAGCAGAATATATATTTTTCTCAAGTGCAAGTGGTTGATTATCCAGGATAGACGGCAAGTCTCAATAAATTTAAATAAATTTAAAAAGATTTAAATTATCCATAGCATCGTCTCTGACCACAGTGGAATGAGGCTAGAAATCAATAGCAGGTGGAGACTGGAAAATGCACAAGTATATGAAAGTTAAACAGCATAATCTTAAACAATCAAAGGGTCAAAGAAGAAATCTCAAGAGAAATCAGTAAATACCTTGAGATGAACGAAAATGAGATCATAGCACATCAAAACTTAAGGGCTACAGTAAAGGCAGTGATCAGAGGGACACATATAGACATAAATGCTTACATTAAAAAAGAAGAAAGAGCTAAAATCAAAGACCTAACTGCACACCTGAAGGCACTGGAAAAAGAACAACAAAGTAAACCCAAAGCAAGTAGAAGGACAGAAGTAACAAAGATTAGAGCAGAAATAAATGAAATAGAGACTAAAAAAACAATAGAAAGCATTAAAAAATCAAAAGTAGGTTCTTTGAAAAATCAATAAAATCAGAAATGGGGGGGCGGGGGGACACAAATACTAGCAAATTGAATCCAATAGCAAATTAAAAGAATTATACACTATTATCAAATAGGATTTAATCTAGGTATGCCAGGATAGTTCAACATGAGATAAATCAATTAATGTAATAGGGAAGTGGATTTGGCCCAACGGATAGGGCATCCACCTACTACATGGGAGGTCCAAGGTTCAAACCCAGGGCCTCCTGACCAGTGTGGTGAGCTGGCCCATGCGCAGTGCTGATGTGCTCAAGGAGTGCCCTGCCACGCAGGGGTGTCCCCCACGTAGGGGAGTCCCATGCACAAGGAGTGCGCCCCATAAGAAGAGCCGCCCAGTGCGAAAAAAGGGCAGCCTGCCCAGGAATGGCACCTCATGCATGGAGAACTGATGCAGCAAGATGACACAACAAAACAAGACAGAGTTTCCAGGTGCCACTGACAAGAATTCAAGTGGGCACAGAAGAACACACAGTGAGTGGACACAGAGAGCAGACAACTTGCGGGGGGGCGGGGGGGAAGGGGAGAGAAATAAATAAATATTAAATCTTTTTTTAAAAGTTTAAAAACTTTTTAAAAAATTAATGTAATATACAACATTAACAGAACAAAGAGAAAAAACCACATGATCACATCAACTGATGAAGAAAAGGTATGTGACAACATCCAACATCCTTTCTTCATAAAGACACTTAGAAAAATATGAATAGAGGAAACATCCTCAGAAAGCTAAAGGGCATATATGAAAAACTCTTGCTAACATCATACTCAGTAGTAAAAGACTGAAACTTTCCTGCTGTCACCACTGCTATTCAAGATTGTACTGGAAATTCTAGCCACAGACATAAGGCAAGAAGAAGAAACAAATTCATCCAAATTGGAAAAGACGTAAAACTTTCAACATTTACAGATGACATGATTCCATATATAGAAAGTCCTGAAAAATCTGTAACAAAGCTACTAGAGCTAATAAACAAATTCAGCAAAGTGGCAGCATACAAGATCAACACACAAAAATCAGTAGTGTTTCTATCCCCTAGTAATGGGCAATTGGAGGAGGAAATCAAGAAGAACATTACAGTTACAAAAAGAATTATATATCTAGGAATAAATTTATCCAAGGATGTAAAGGACTTGTATGCATAAAACTCTAAAACTTTGCTTAAAAAAAAAGGAAACAAAGTCGTAAATAAATATAAGGACATTCCATGACATGGATTGGAAGACTAAATATTGTTAAAATGTCAGTTCTACCCAAAGCAATTTAAAGATTCAGTGCAATCCTAAACAAAATTCCAACAGTCTCCTTTGTTGAAATGGAAAAGCCAATCATCAGAAATATTTGTAAGGGTAAGGGGAACCAAATAGCCAAAAACATCTTGAAAAAGAAGAAAGATTTGGAAGACTCACACTTCCTGATTTTAAAATTTATTACAAAGCCAAAGTGGTCAAAGCAGCATTGACCTGGCACAAGGAAAGCTATATTGACCAGTGGAATCAAATTGAGAATTCAGAAATACACCTGCACATCTATGACCAATTGATTTTTGAGAAGGCTGCCAAGTCCACTCAATTGGGAAAGAATAATCTCTTCAATAAATGGTGCCAAGAGAACTGGATATCCATATGTAGAAAATAAAGGGGGACCCCTATCCCACACCATGTACAAAAATCAGTTCAAAATAATCAAAGCCCTAAATATAAGAACCAGGAGCATAAAACTCCTAGAAGACAATATAAGGAAACATCTTCAGGATCTTGCATTAGGCAATGGTATCTTAACCTTTACATTCAAAGCACAAGCAACCAAGAAAAAATAGATAAATGGGACCTCACCAAATTAAAGACTTTTGTGCAATCAAAAGGGCTTTATCATGAAAGTGAAAAGATAGCCTACTCAATGGGAGATAATATTTGGAATCCACATATCTGATAAGGGTTTAATATCCAGAATATGTAAAGAAATCCTACAACTCAACAATAAAAAGGCAAACAACACATCTAAAAAATGGGTCAAAGCTCATGTGGAGCTGGCCTATGCACAGTGCTGATGTGCGCAAGGAGTGTCATGCCACCCATGGGAGCCCCACGCGCAAGGAGTGCACCCCATGAGGAAAGCCGCCCAGCGTGAAAGAAAGTGCAGCCTGCCCAGGAATGGTGCTGCACACACGGAGAACTGACACAACAAGATGATGCAACAATAAAAAGAAACACAGATTCCCGTACTGCTGACAACAACAGAAGTAGACAAAGAAGATGCAGCAAATAGACACAGAGAACAGACAACCAGGGTCGGGGGGGAAGGGGAGAGAAAAAAAAAAAAGAGTTAAAGACTTGAATAGACATTTATCCAAAGAGGATATTCAAATAGCAAAAAAAAAAAAAAGCAAATGAAAAGATGCTCAACATTATTAGGTATAAGGGAAATGAAAAGCAAAACCACAGTGAGATACCATTTCACACCCACAAGAATGGCTGCTATTAAAAAAAAAACAGAATGGGAAACGGACTTTGGCCCAGTGGTTAGGGCGTCCGTCTACCACATGGGAGGTCCGCGGTTCAAGCCCCGGGCCTCCTTGACCCGTGTGGAGCTGGCCCGTGCGCAGTGCTGATGCGCGCAAGGAGTGCCCTGCTACACAGGGGTGTCCCCGGCGTAGGGGAGTCCCACGCGCAAGGAGTGCACCCATAAGGAGAGCCGCCCAGCGCGAAGGAGGGAGCAGCCTGCCCAGGAATGGCGCCGCCCACACTTCCCGTGCCGCTGACGACAACAGAAGCGGACAAAGAAACAAGACGCAGCAAAAAGACACAGAAAACAGACAACCGGGTGAGGGGAGGGGAATTAAATAAATAAAAAATAGAAAATAAAAAAATAAAAAAAATCTAAAAAAAAAAAAAAAAGAAAAGCCTTAATGCTTTAAAAAAAAAAAACAGAAAATGCAAGTGTTGTAGAAGATGTGCAGAAATAGGGACACTTATTCATTGCTAAAGGCAATATAAAATGCTGCAGTTTTGCATTTCCTCGGAAAATTAAGTATAGAATTACCATACGACCTGGCAGTCCCATGTCTAGGTATTAATATATACCCCAAAGAATTGAAAGCAGGACCTCAAACAGATATTTGTATCTGTTCGATGCAAATGTTCATAACTGCATTATTCACAGTAGCCAAAAGGTGGAAGCAACCCCAATATCCATCAGCAAATGAATGGATAAACAAAATGTGATGTATACATATAGTGGATTATTACTCAATCTTAAAAAGGAATGAAGTTCTGATATACGTGAGTATGCGGATGAAACTTGAAAACATCATGTCGAGTGAAATAAGCCAGATACAAAAGGACAAATATCATCTGATCTCACTGATATTTAATAATTAGAATAAACTACCTCATAGAGTCAGAATCTAGAATATAGGTTACTAGGGGATGTAGGGGGGATAGGTAATGGGAAGTTAGGCTTAAGATGTACAGGGTTCCTATTTAGAACAATGGAAAAGTATTGGTAATATATGGTGTTTACAGTAGCACAACATTGTGAATATAATTGACAGCATTGAAATATACATCTGAAAGTGGTTAAAAGGTGAAATTTTAGGATGTATATGTTATTAGAACAAAAATTTTTTAGGGAAGTTTTACAAAGATTTTTAGGTAGTAAAAGTAGATTCAAATACATTCATAACCAAGTCTATCTTGTCTTGTACCAGTTCACAGTATGTGTTATTATAAGTTGGAAGAGGTTTCTGCAGTGGGGCTTATAGAATTCCAGCATGGTGAGACTCTAAGATGGCAATCTAGTTAGGGGTGAGTGTCTTAAAACTGCATATCACATTCCATGTTTAGGTTGACAAAGCCTGCCTTTTACTTGCTTACAAGTTGTTTGAGACAAATGTTACACTGAATAACCTTCTCTCCCAATTACCTGCTACAGAAAATAAGCTAAATTGCTCTCAATCCTCAGTGAAACATACCCTGATCATGGTGAAGGTAGCCAAACCAAACCTAACTCAGGAACAAAGCTATTATGGCTCTTATATTTTGTTTGGAACAATAAGGGGGAAAATAATTAAATGATCTCAAAGGAAAAAAAAACGGTAATTTTAAAGAAGTAATTTCTTTTCTTCTGATAGAGAAGAAAAAAAAAATAATGAAGGCACCAGAACTGCAGGAGTATAAGGGGAGATTTTCAGAGTATTACCAAGTTTTTAGATATAAAAATGCACACTTGGCTTAATAGTGAATAACCATAGCCAAAGGGTATGATTATTTAGAGACCATTCTTAAACAAGTAAGATGATTCCAACCTTAAGCATCTTGAAAAGCTTTTACTAAGGATTTTTAAATTTGTTTTAATAATTGAGAACAATTAAACTGAGTTTTTGTGTTTTTTTGAGGTTCCAGGGATTGAACTCGGGACCTTGTAGATGTGAAGCAGGCACTCAACCACTGAGCTACACCTGCTCCATTAAACTGATGTTTAAAAGTATTTAGCAGTTTAGGCATAAAATACTTGACCAAAAAAACCATACTGTTTTTTAAAAGTAATGTACAAAAAGTAAAACATCCTGATCCACCAAAGACGACAATTAAAGTTTTAACTAAATTAGATGATTTTACCCTGCAAGATGAAATATTGTGGAAATCTGGTGTTTTCACAATTTACTTTGTCAGGGTGAAGCACTGTATTCTCTGAAATATATGCTTGTATTCCTTTGCCACAGTAGTAAAAAAGTACCCCTAGTGTTCTGGGTTATAATTTCCCTGTCAATATAATGCAAATCTTAAATACCATCTGTTTTCATTCTGTAAAGTATATTATAGCAGCCTTATAAATAATTTTCAAAAATTGACTTGCTCAATATTTTCCCTTCCTGCCTTCACCTCAGGAGATATCTACTTGAATAGTAAATTCATGGTCTTTATTACTCCCGAGGTCTACACAGTTACTTGCAATGGACAAGTGAATGCAGGAATATTTGCAAGGCTGGGTGGTGAGTACAAGGAAGAACAAAATTTATAGATGGAATCCAGTCTATTCAAAAGCACATTATTAGTGTGGAATTTATTAAAATGTATTTTTATATAGCCCAATTACGTGGCTAATTTATCTTTAAAACAATTTCCAGGAGCACCTTTTCTTGTCTTAATTGGCAGTTTTATTGGCATAGCGTTGACAACAGTCCTCATTAATACAACATTCATTGTGCTGAAAGAAACTTAAGATGTGCTGCAGGGCATAAAAATATCTCAAACAAATCTGCATCTTCTTCCCAAAATTTGCAATCAGCAGAATCAAAAAGTTGAGAGAGAAATTAATAAAGTGACAGAAACCAATAATGTCAAGAAAGAAACTCTAACACTAAAAACTTCAACCTCTTAATTAGGTCTTTCCTTCCATTTCAAACACACACATTCATAGGTCTATATATATCTTAATATCAGCATATTCAAGGATATAGTCACTTTTGCAGATGTAAACTACCTTTCTGATCCCAGAAGAGGCAAAAGGTCTAGGAAATTGCTTGGTTAATAGAGAACCAAGAATCCTTTTAATTAAAAATATATGTAATTAACATCCCAAGTTGGTAGTAAATTATGTGACTAAATGTGGAGCAAGAAAAGAAAAAAATCATCAACCCATTTATTTCTCAAAAAATCAAAACATTATATTGGGAAATCTGTTACCCACTCACCTGCCAAGTTCTAAGATTAGAAATCTTTGTTTTCACTGCAACAGTTGATGCTACTGAAAACTGCTAAGTCACTTGAGGAACCTGCTCCCTACTCTATTTCAGATGTTTCTTCTTCAGTAACTTTTTAATTAAAAAGATTTACAGAGCACCCTAAACTTAACAGTGCTTTCAAATTTTTTGTCCCTTAACAAAAAATATGGTGTTTTTGTCAAGTATTTTATGCACGTGTGTGTATGTGTGTAATTTTACTGTTCTATTAAAATTAGTGCTGTCCTGCAGGCCGAAATAAAGCTCTAAGTGTGGTATCTGACTTGGTTCTCATGGATTTCTGCCATTGTATTATTTAACCTCTAAACTTTATGGCTTTGTTGACTGCACATTACCTAGTAGGGTTCATACATCTATTGCCTGCTCTCATCCTCTACCCTCAGTATTGTTTGTAGTTAAAAGAAAATCAACCTTTTTACATAAACTTCATTTGAAAATGACTTGAACAGTCACGACAATTTCATTCAGCTTCTATTTCTTGATAATCTTATGTATGCGTATTACCATGAAATATTACTTCTTTTGTTTGAGACGGAGAGAAACTTAATAAACCACTAACAATATCTTGGGTTAAAAGGTGCTAAAAGTTGAGAGTCTGTGGAAAACCTTTCTTCCTTCTGCATGATATGGTATCTAAAACTTTTATCATTAGGGTAGCTCTACTTTGTTAAAAGGCTCAGGACAATTTCTGATAACATCAGAAAAGAAATATTCTCCAAAAAAAAATCATGCATGCTGAGATAACCTATCTGTAAACAAAATAAAATCCATAATCCCTGACAGTGGGTTTGGGTCCAAACAATTTTTATTTGCATCTTCAAATTCTGTAATTTTTCTATTACTTAAGGTGCCATCTTCAAAACTCCAGAAAGAAATTAAGAAAAAATAAGAGAGAAATTTCTTTCCCCACACACCGTCATATAGGGGTTTAGAGAAAGCTACAAAGAGTAAAGAATGTTGTGCAAAGATCTTCAACGACAGAGGTGGGTTTATTTTTGCTCCTCACCCCCACTCTCCAACTGCAAAGATGAACAAGAACATGAGTGGCCAAAAGGATAGGAGAAGCAGATTTCTGTCTGCAAGCATATAAGGTGCCATGAAAACAGGGGTATGACAAGAAAGTTTAAAAATTATATGTAACACATTCAAAAAAGTTTCTGACAAGCAATTAATGAATTAAGGTTACAAGAGAAATTGAGGATATGCCCAGACCCCTGTTTATCTCCTACCTCTTTGGTAAGAGAAATTGCTATCTGTTACTATGAACCTTATCCTGAACTTTGTGACCTTGGGAGGAAGAAAGGTGCTTAGAAAATAAGGTTAATATTGTTATTAGTGTTAGAAAAATAAGAGACTAGTTTATTTCATGGTTTAGAAAACATCCCAAGTGAAAATACCAAAGCAAAGAAATTAAAGTTTGTGGGAAATAACTTGGATACAAAGAACATATTGTTGTTATGGGGGAAGGAGTGAGGTGAGGGAGGCAGAGGATATATGGGGACCACATATTTTTTTAATGTAATATTGAAAAAATAAATAAAGACAAAAAAAAATACTAAGTAAAGGAGACCAGACACAGAATCCTACATATTGTATGATTCCATTTATATAAAATGTAAATATAAGTAATTTAATAAAGTTGAAATTAGATTAGTAGTTATGTAAGATTATGCAAGGAATGCTAAGAGGTATGGAATCTTTCTTTCTGGAGTAACTAAGTTGTTCTAAAATTTTTGAAGTGATGAATGTACAGCATTTTGATTATATTAAAATTCATTGATTATACACTTTGGATAGATGATATGGTATGTGAATATATCTCCTTAGTAAACAAATAAATAATTCTGCAAGAATATTCAGAAAGAGCAGCTATGTACAGCAGGGGAAACAAAGAGATTGATAGTGAGTAATTTTCTGGTTTGCTTGTCTGTTTTTATTATTATTATTATTATTATTATTATAGAAATAATGAAAATACTTTAATAATGACTGAAGTGATAAATGTACAACTCTGTGCTTATACCACATACCGTTGATTGTACACTTTGGATGGATTGTATGCTGTATTCATATGTACCAATAAAATTGATTTGTTTTTAATTAAAAAAAAAAACCCCAAAAAAACCAAAGAACACATTGTATCTGCAAGTCCATATACTGCATACTATACTGAAATAACCAAAAGGACACTATGAAATAACATTTTAAGGAATATGCTTATATAAACAAATACTTATTTTGGTTAAATTAAGAAATAGTTGTGACCTAGGGCAAGTTTTGTAATCTCACTTTGTGTACCTCAGTTTTCCCATCTATGAAATGGGAATAATAAAGAACTCACCTCCTAATTTGTTTTATTACTGTAAACGAGCACAATACATGTAAAGCTTTTAAAGCTAATCTATATATATATCTAATGAACACAATAAACATCAGTGAATATTATGATTACCATGCCCTTAATAAGATTAAGTCTTTTGCTTAAAATATCTGGATAACTGCTTCAGTTCTCCAGTGTAACTTAATCATCTTAATCATCCCGTTTGCCTTTATCATCTTAAAAAAGAAAGGTTCTGAATGAATGCCTGTATTAAGCTGAATAATGGTCCCCAGAGATATCCAGGTCCTAAACCACAGAATGTGTGGATTACATAGCAAAATAAACCTTGCAAATATGTTTACATTAAGGATTTTGAGATGAGAAGATTATCCTGGAATACCAAGGTGGGCCCTAAATGTAACTACAGATGTCCTTATAAGAGGGAATCATAGGAAGATTTGACTACAGAACAGAAGAAGGCAGCAATGTGATAAGGAAGCAAGATGCTATCCTGCTGACTTTGAAGATGGAAGAAGGGGCCATGTGCCAAAGAATGCAAGGAATGCAGCACTAGACTAGAAATGTGTATAAAGGAATCTCCCCTGGAGTCTCCCAATGGAGCACATCCACGCCAATACCTTGGTTTTAGCCCAGTGAAATGCATTTCAGACTTCTGGTCCTTAAATCTGTAAAAGAATAAATTTCTGTTGTTTTAATCCATGAAATTTGTAATAATTTGTTGCACAAGCAATTGGAAATCAATGCAATGCTGTATCATCTTTTCTTTATTCAATTAATTAAATATATTTATTAAGCATCTACTGTCCAGTGAAATAGGTATGGGAAGGTGCGACTATCTAGTTTACACAGTCAAAATATGGATCTATTTGTTTGAATTTTACAAATTGATTTTTCCTCCAAGTCTCCCCAGTTGTTTTATTTCAAGTTTATATAGAACTATGAACATTTAGTAGGAGGCCCTGAACCAGAAATCCACTTTTAATTTTCTGCCTAAATTTGATGAATCTCCTCAATAACACTCTAATTTACTTATTTTAATATTATTTAAAATAATATTGCTAATATTTTTTAGGTGGCATAATTGGATTAAATATTGGCATAAAGATCTGCCAAATTTTACAAAGCAGAAAGTGAATGTATCAGGCAATGGAAGAAATATTGGCTTTGGAGCCAGCTAAATCCAGGTTTGAATCTTGAGTCTATTTTGTGAACTTTAAGACCTCTGTCATCTTTGAGCTGTAGTTTCCTCCTGGGTAAAGAAGGAATTTATAAAAAGTGCCATATGCAGTAAAAATTAAATCTCATTTATATTTATAACCAAATTACAATACCCCAAGCCTACATTCTCTTTAGTAGCAAAAATTCCAGTCTTTTTACCAAATATTTCTGAAATTTTAAATTTCTACTCACTCCTTAGACTGGAATAGTAAATCATATTATACCTCTCAGCACTGGACTTCAAAACTGCAGTCCCCTCAAAAGACATTGGCATCCACTGTTTCAGAAGCCCCACATTCTACCTCTGCTGGCTCTTGCACCTCCTAAGGAGGCCACAATCTGCTCCTGGCACCCTCTGTGCACATCTGCACTGAGTGTCCTAAAAAAAAAACGGCAAGAATAGATTCTTGGAATGAGTGACTAGGCTGAGGGCAGAAATGTCCTTGCCTTATGCCACACTTAGCTAAGGTATGTTCCAAGTGAAAAGCATCGAGGGCAGAAATGTCCTTGCCTTATGCCACACTTAGCTAAGGTATATTCCAAGTGAAAAGCATCTATCTCCCCAAAGCAGCCTTGCAGTGATTTTGTGTTCTAGCACTTTTGAGTCTCCCACATGACTACTTTCCCCTAGATGTAATCCCTAGTACTAAGTTTGCTGAATCCTGAAAGATGGTGGCAGGAAGAATTTAGATAAACCTCTAGTTGATAAATCCATCAAGTATTCATCTGGAGATGCCAGCTCTATTTAGAAGAACTTCTTAGTCTTTTATAGATGATTATCAAGAAATAGCCTAAAGTATCTTTAAAAAGGAAGAATGAGTTGGAAGACTCTCCCTTTCTAACTTTAAAGGAAATTACTAAGGTACAGTAGTAAAAACAGCATGGTACTGAAATAAAGATAGAAAGATTGACCAAAGGAATTGAATTGAGAGTTCGGAAATAGACCCTTACATCTATGATCAAGTGATTTTTGATCAAGTGATTTTTGACCCCAGTTGGGTCAGAATTGTCTAGTCACCAAATGGTACTGGGAGAACTGAATATCCATATCTAAAAGAAAGAAAAAGGATCCCTATCTTATACCATATACAAAAATTAACTCAGGACCTAAATATAAAAAGCTAGAACCAAAGAAGTCCTAGAAGAAAATGTAGGGAAACATCTTCAAGATTTAAAGTAGGTGATGGTTTCTTGGCCCTTACAGCCAAAGCATGAGCAACAAAAGAAAAAAATAAATAAATGGGGTCTCCTCAAAATTAAACATTTTTTTGCTTCAAATGACTTTGTTAAGAAGGTGAAAGGCAACTTACTCAATGGAAGAAAATTTTTGGAAACCAAATATCAAACAAGGATTTGACTTCCATGTTATATAAAGAGGTCACAAAACACAACAACTAAAAGACTAGCAACCCAATTAAAAAATGGGCAAAAGATTTGAAGAGACATTTTTTTTCAAAAGAGGAAATACAAATGTCCAAAAAGCATATTAAAAAATGCTCAACATCATTAGTTTTTAGGGAAATGCAGATCAAAATACAATGGAGCTCAATACCATGTCAGTGGGCCCTACTTTGGAATTTGTGTCCCTGAGTGTGATGGAGTTGGACTCAGATGTGACCTTTCTACACATGCCTCTTCTATCACTTTAAATGAACCTGTGGTTGGTGCTAGTGTTGGTGTATACTCAGGAGACTTGAATTTCTGGACTGTGTATGTGCCAACTAGGCCCTGAGCCTCAGCAGAGTTGCAACTCCTACTCTCTGGTTCGTTGGACTTACGCAGGTCATCTAACAGGGAGGTGAAGATAGTAAACCACTACACCAGGGAACTGAGAGTACCTACAACTATAAGCAGGGAATTGCATCCATCATCCATGTGGAATCTAAGCCCCCTCTCAATAGAGGGGTGGAGTGGACATCACTGTCCCAGGGCCCACAGAGAAGAGGAATAAAATATGGATTAGAGTGGACTTACTGATATTCTACTATAAAACTTTTGTGACTGCTAATAGAAGAAATTGTATTATTGATGGGGAGAAAGTGGCCACAGTAGTTGCTGAGGGAAGGGAGTGGGAAGAAGAGATGTGATGAGGGGGCATTTTTGGGACTTTGGAGTTGTCCTAAATGATATTGCAGTGTTAGATGCTGGACTTTATATATCCTGCCATAATCCACTGAATGTACAGGGTGAAAGTGTGAACTACAGAGTAAACTATTATCCACATGAAAAAAAAATACAATGAAATATCATTTCACATCTTACAGAATAGCCATTATTTTAAAAACAACAACAACAACAACCAGAAAACTACAAGTACTAGAGAGGATGTGGAGAAATAGGAATGCCCCTTCACTGTTGGTGAGAATTTAGAATGGTGCAGCCTCAATGGAAGACAGTTTGGTAGTTCCTCAGGAAGCTAAATTTAGAACTGTCATATGATTTCGTAATCCTGCTACTAGGGATATATTCAGAAGAATGGAAAGAATGAGAACAGATGTTTACATCTGTTCATAGTGGCATTATTCACAATTGCTAAAAGATAAAAACAACTTAAGTGCCTGTCCACTGATGAATGGATAAGCAAAATGTGGTATACATATCCAATGGCATACTATGCAGCTGTAAGAAGAAATGAACTTGGGAAGCACATGACAATGTGGATGAACCTTGAGGATATTATGTTGAGTGAAATAAGACAGGCACAATGGGACAAATACTGTAAGGTCTCTCTAATATGAACTAAATATGATGAGTTAATTTATGGAGTTAAGCTATAGATTATAGGTTAGTAAGAGACAGAATGTGGATTGAGAAGGGGGAGCTGATACTGAATGTTTGTAGAATGTTTAATAAGGTTGATTGTAAATATGTAGAAATGCATAGAGTTAATGGTAGCACGTTATAATGAGTTTAACTAACACTGCTGATTTATAAATGTTACTGCAGCTGTAAGGGAAGAGTCTAGGGAGGTCAATGTTAATTGACAGACAGACAGTAATCTAGGGACTGTATAACAATGACTTTGGTGGTAGATGAGGACTGTGGTTAATAAATACAAGAATGTTTCTCTATTACAAGATTTTAAGAATTTGGTGATACATGGGGAAAATACAACTAATTTAACTTATAGACTGTAGTTAACAGTAATATTGTAATATTTTTATAACAAAGGCAAAGAAGGTCAATCCTGAAGGTCACAAAAAAGAATATGGGATTTAGTTTCATGAGGTATGAATATGTCATGCATTTTTTCTTCAATTTCTTCACTAACAAAGACACCTTGGATATGTTATTTAACCAATCTATGCTCATTTACTTATCCTTCTAAACAACTAAAAAGAATTGAATTTATTTTTGGATTAAATAAGAGAAATGTGCCTGGACAGAATTTTTTTTAAAGTAGTGTTTCCATGATTTGTTAAGCTGCCTATTGTCTGTTATTTTATTTATTTATTTCAAGTTTACTTGAAAGAAAGAAAGAAAGAAAGAAAAAAAGAAAGAAAAAAGAAAAGAAAAGAAAGAAAAAAAAGAACTATGACCTTCTAGAAACTATGCTATAATATCACTAAGACTCAGCACTGGTCCAGATAAAAAATTTAACCTCAGGTTCTTCTCTGCATAGAAGATTCATTTAATTTGCCAATGTTTTCCTTAGGACTTATTATATTGCAAATTCTGCTAAATTGATATATTTCTGAGCTTAGAAGATAAAGGCCAGTAAGCAATCTTAGAAAACATTTGGGTACCAGAAAAGAATGATTTATCCAATATCTGACAAAAATGTTCAAGTCTTATGATTTTCTTCAGAGTTAGACATCTTAGTGTAGTCCAGCCATATCATTCATTCGATGGTAATATCTCAGTGTCCATCTAAATCTATTAATTAAAATATACAACATTAGATTTTATTTGTGTTCAGGGAATAATCTCTATTGACTATGATTGGTCAAATAGAAACACTTAGTGTTCCAAGATATAAGTGGTTCTTAAGTTTTGCAGATGACACACTTCTCTCCATTACCATGACTATATGTGAAGTTCTTCAAATGTAGAACATAATAAATATCAAGAGGCTTTGTGGTCTGTGGAACCCAAAATGAGAACTTCTGAAATACAAATAAACTAACATATGGAAACAAAATTTTCAGATTATGCAAAATTGGATTTTTTATTCCATTGTAGGATGAGTTGTTCACAGTCAGCTGAATTATTTACCTTCAATCCATTTAAGCAATAGGTTTGGCCAAAATAAATATTTGATTTGGTGTCACAAATAGATTTTTAAAATCCCTATTTTACATTGCATAGTATCTGAATTTAATTGCCTCTAAAATTATATTCTCTCATGTCCAAATTTTCACAGTTGAATTATCCTTCAGATTTATTACATGGTATAGTAATTGCACCTTAGTTTTTTAAGTCAATGTGGTATCAATAAAATCAGCAACAGTCAATCTATGTTCCAGAGCAAATAGCCATAGACAAAAGGCTTTATAAAGTAAAAATAGTAATGTCAAGTTTGAAGGGCTTTTCTTGATTTTAAATGTCATAAAGGAACAAGTAAAATAAATATTTGAAAGATTTATCATATTTGCTTAATTGTCATGTTTGCTTCTTATGCAGAAGAACTGGTGTACAGGTTGTTCTTGGGAATGCAGGGACCATATAAATGATATTTTAATCCTCACCACAGCAACTGATTTTATTTTGTTACAAGCATATCAATAGTATATTTGCAAATCTGCCAGCTCCATATGGAAATTACAAGGGATAAGGAATTGGTGGGTTTACATTAAAATAGACTAAAAGATCAAATTGTAGATGTTTATTTAGAAATAGTACATTTATTATTAATTCTCAGTATTAATCTAATCTTTCCAAATAAGACATCTTATATTGGTGTGCAAGCAGTAATGACAAAGGTGAATAGCAAGAGGGCAAAAATTATTCAGCTCAAGCATGGATACAACCCAAAGCAAATAAAATGAATATCAGATATTACAATGGTAAATATTTAGGCAATAAATCTTGGAATATCAAGGTTATCAGAAGGTCAACTTCCATATTTGTGAAAAGGGTACCAAAAAGAGATGAGTCTAGTTGTTCCTTTTTCCCTCACCAAAAATCATTTTCCAAAGAAGAAATCAGTATTTTATGAGAATTTGACCTTTTTTTGTATTTCTAATGCACAACCAGTATTTGAGCAATATGAAAGGCATTTAAACCTAGAAAATACGCAAAATACCTACAAAATTTTAACCCTATTGCACTGTGCTGCAGAGGAACAACAGAAATAATTGCTGTCAGTTTGTACTTTTTTGACCAATAATTCTCTGTATTTCCTGCAAGTAACTTGAGTGATGCAAATGACCTTATTTTTACAGCATGCTTTTATTAAATAGTTTATTATTTTGGCAGACTAATAAAGATTTTGGTATTTGCTTTTATTTGCAATAATATTACCACCACATAAAAAAGGATTTTATGTTCTTTTTGAGGAACAAGGAGGATAAAAGTGGTGATGGATAGCGCAACTGAGGCATCAGCAATGAGCTGGAAATGAGACACATAAATATGAAAGCAGAGCTAAGAAAATAGAACTGCACCCTTGGCCTTTCTTAAAAGAACATGCACACTTCATGGTTCATTCACACTGTTACAGAAACTCCTTTTGTTTCCAATGAATCAGGGAATGCCCGTAAAGTCTGAAACACTGTTTTTACTTTTAGCCCAGCCTGACTCCTATTTAATTAGGCTCATTCTAGGAAAATATTTGCAAGTTTTGTGAGAATATTTTGATTTGAGGAAAAATAATCAATTGCCTGAAAAGTTGGTGGACAGAGGGGCTGAAGGGGAATAAAAATAGGTTTAATATTTTGATCATTATTTAGCACAGAATATAGAAATGAAAGCATTCTACACAGTAGCATCTTTAGAGTCAATTGAGCAATTGTGTATTATAGTATTTAAGGATATACAAGGTAGATGGCTAGGCAATTAAATGTGCCCTTAAGGACAAATAATAATCTACATATTGTAGAAACATGGAGCAGACCATATTGGATGGAGGCTTTGAGGATTATACCATTATATCTAGCTAGTGATGATGTGTTTATTTAAAAATTATAGTTGCTTGCATGTTGCATATTTTCTGATTTAATGTCAGAATGTAAATTTTACATATCAAATATTATATATATTCAATGGAGTGTGTTTAGCATTAATTTTATCTTCTTCCATTAATAACTTCTGTTACCTCATAGCAGTATTTGTTACCATGAATGAAGACAGGTTGTGATGAAGAGACCAAACAGAAGGTAAATCTACTATTCAGGACCAGAACCTTAATTGACACAGAGTTCCTCTTAGCTCAGTAATATTCAGAAGTGAAACTATTTCTCTCTGCACATGGAAGTGCAGCCAATATATGGAAGTAGGAGGAATTAATATATTGTGAGCCGAGAAAGCCACTGCTTCATTATCGACATGATTCAGATCTTACAGAGGGAGAGAGCGCTACCATTTGGACTCCTGTCGCAAAGTCTTACAATAGACATGATTCTGACAAGAGGTTGGTGGTAGCAGAACAGACTTAACAATTAATGGTATGCCAAGGCTGAGTTCAGAGAATTGCTTTACCCAATGCCAATCATTCATTCCTGGCAGTAGCACTTCACATCTTTCCTGGGATGCCATCCAACCATAGTGGCATCTAAAATATATCGAGCAGTGTTGTTACAGTTGGAGGTGAAATTGAAATTTGCGCCAAACAGAAGTGACAAATTCACATGGCTGAGTGTTGCCTAGCAATCAGGTCCAAGGGGGACGTGGCAATTCTGCCTTTACTCCCGAGGATGTGGGGGAGGGGCATTTACATTAGCGCTTGGGTGGTCTCACAAGTAAAGTCAGGTATATGACAGAGTCATTTTACTACAAGGATGTAAGGAGGTGAGGTGTTAGAGTGGCATAGGGAAAGAAGGGCAGCAGCTTAAGTTGATAGGATAAGCAGCTTTCAAGATTGAAGTTCTCAGCAATTAACCTGGGGGAGGGGGAAAGCAGCAAGATGCCAAGATGCCAGACTTGCTACAGAAAGTGATGGCAATTGGCCATCCTGCTGCCTTTTGACTGCAGGCCTCTGATGCACCTCTGTTCAGCTGGCACTTAGCAGCTGGGTGGCCCCAGGGTAAAACAAGCAAATGGTGGCTTTTTCTTCCCAGAAATCCACCTGAAAACAAAGCTCCTAACAGGCAGCTTGACTCAAGAGATTAATGGAAGAAATGGAACACTCACACTGACATTCCTTTCCTGTGTCCACCCTCAGTTGCCTTTTAATTTTTGGGTTCCGTGTTCTACCTGGTTAGTATTGGTCTTTTCTTCATCTTGGGTACTACCATCCAAACTTTCACTATCCCATCCTCTAAAATGTGAAGTGACTATAAAATCAATGCTGAACATATGAAGAAGCAAGTGATTATATCAAAATATCAAATCTGGGAAAGGAGGTATAGTGCTTGCCCTGTAAACTTCACTTCTCAACCTGAGAAATTTTGCACAAATAAATTTTTCTCTCCACTTCTTATTTGGAAGAAGCATAGACCTGGATATGTATAGAGTGGATTTGACTCTTTGACGGAGGAACTTGTGGATCCGCCACCAGGGATCCTTTCCACTTTGGCCATTTTTGTTGTTCTTTTTTCTGTTGAACTGCTGGGACCTTGTTAACCACCTGAGTCTAGTTTTCATAGTACAGCATGAGAAAAGAAACCAAGCTAGGTTGGTCTTTGTTGAAAATTTTGGTTTCCCGCTTTGGTTACCCTTTCTCTCCACACCCACTCTTAACAAATTTCAGTCCTGAGGAAGTGCTTATCCTCAATATTGTAAAAGTCAGTATAATATCTCTGGCATTTGGCTGAATTTATTCATAACCTCTTGCTTTCTCAAGGAGACTATACGTTTCTGAGGTCATAAACCATTTCCTCTAATTACGATCAGTCCAGATAAACATCTGCAAATGCAAAGTGCTATACAATTGTAAGGTATTTTTATTATTCCAATTACTTGCAATATGTTGTCCATTTTGCAATAGATGTTCAATAAATGCTGGTGAATCAGTGGATGGACTGAAAATATGAATAAACTGATGATTACTGATGAATATACAAAACCACATATAAATTTAAGAAAGTATATGGATCATAAAGCTTGCTAATAATGATGACTAGCTTTTTGATATTCACTTTATATCATTCTAAATTTTTTACATAAATTATCTAATCCTCACAACACTATTGGGTAGATATTATTGCTCTCATTTAAAATGAGGAAATTATTGCACAGAGAGATTAAGGAATTCCTCCAAATTGTTAGTAAATGGAGGAACCACTTTGTAACTGGACTTCATAAATTATTTGCACTCATGGTATCAGTTAGTTACCCAAATACATGAAAATGAAAGTTTTCAATCTATTCTATTTCAGGTATTTATGCATGAAGAGCTAAAGAACAACGCAGTCAGTATGCTAGTGTGGTAGGCAGAATAATGGCCCCCCCAAATGACCACATCCTAATCTCTGACATATTCACAGGTTCCAGAGATTATTTACTGGTTTCTTCATGATGACCAGGAGCTTTGATTGATAGAGGTATATGTGTAATTAAATGAGAAACCAAATATCACTTAGAATGAGCTTTTCTTGATAAGCAAAATATTTCAAAATATGGTACCATAGACTATAATGAATTGTTAAAATCTTTACTTGATGAAACAATCAAGAATGGAAATGTACACTTAAGTTTTTATTAAAAATTGAGTGAGGAGTTCAAGTCTTGTGTCCCCAAATTTTCCCAGGCTTAATTTATTGCTTTTAGTACAGATTAATGGATTAGTTCTTTTAGGCATCATTCCTTAGTACTAATTTGTTTTTCAGCTCAACATCTGTGACAGGTCATTGAAAGAATGCAAGTTTTTTTTCCTCTCTCTTCCCTCCCCCCCACCCCAGTTGTCTGTTCTCTGTGTCCATTTGCTGTGTGTTCTTCTTTTTGTCCGCTTCTATTGCTGTCAGCGGCATGGGAATCTGTGTTTCTTTTTGTTGCGTCATCTTGTTGTGTCAGCTCTCCGTGTGTATGGCACCATTCCTGGGCAGGCTGCACTTTCTTTCGTGCTGAGCTGCTCTCCTTATGGGGCACACTCCTTGCGCTTGGGGCTCCCCTATGCGGGGACACCCCTGGGTGGCACAGCACTCTTTGTGCGCATCAGCACTGCACATGGGTCAGCTCCACGCAGGTCAAGGAGGCCCGGGGTTTAACCTGCGGACCTCCCATGTGGTAGGCATACACGATATCCATTGGGCCAAGTCCGCTTCCCAGAATGCAAGTTTTTAATTGGACAAGGGCTAATTTTCCAGAAAGGTCTAAAGTTTCTCTAAAGCTAGACCAGTTGGTGCCAGTCTGTGATGATATTTTTATTGTTCTGGCAAAAAACAAGCAAATAAGCAATAAAAGCAAAGGGGTAAGCATTTTAACTAAGTCAAATTTAATAAGATATTACCTTTTATTCAGGGATTAAAAGTACCCACCTACTACTTTGGTGTCAAATTGTCTTTTTATGATATGAAGGTGAGAAAGGATAGTGATTGTTTATTCAAATGACCCTTTGTGGAAAAATGAAAAGTGGGAAAACGAAAAGTTGGCAACTCTATGTCAATTTCCTAATTTTTAAATTGTTGACTAATTTTCAGGTTAATAAAATTTGAAAGTCTGTAAACCACTAAACTATACTACCAAACAATAAATAGTCTTATTTTTTATCATTAGCATTGATATTATCACTAACAAGGTTGACAGCAAACTTTCTGAAGAGGAATGTCTGATTGTTGGAACACACCCAGTTATTAAAGCCTCACTCGCTTTTCTCAGCATCAAAGCCTAAAAACAAACAAACAAAAAAATCTTCTTCTGTCCCTGAAGAGGAAAAGATGTGAGAAGAAAGAAGGGGGCAAGAGTCAGAATTTTATCTGTTCCTGTGGGATCGTGCTGATTGAAATATTTACAAGTGTGGAAATGGCACAAAGCCCACTTACTGCCAGAGAAGGAAGGTTGGAATAAGGCTTTCTGCATCCTCACTGAGCCGGCTGCTGAGGCTCCTCTGCCCTGACCTAGCTTGAGGCATGTAGCTACCAGCCCTATTTGGGGTAAGCGATACAAGGAAGATAAAGCGCCAGCAATACTTTAAATGTCAGAACTGTTGCTTGCAGTTGCCTCACTCCCAGCAGAATAATACAGCCACATTTTGGAGGAATTTCATGAGATGAAAATTTTAGCAGGTATATCACAAACCTTGAGAGATACAACTATAAAAGTTTAAAGTCATGCATAGAGCAGATTTTAAACACAGGTAAAGGCTCAGTTTTGACAACCTTTTGATTGACCTTCGAAGACATTAATACACACATTTTTGTAATGACTGGAGATATTACTGACTTAATTATGATATTATTAATCTATAAATCGTTTGTTGAATGTAAAGAATTGCTAATGTTATTACTATTTTTATATTTGCAATAATATTTTATGTATTCTTACAGTTGTTTCTCTAGGAAATTTGCCTTGAGAAATAATGCTTATTTGCATATGGCAATATGAGTGTTACATGACTTATCTCAGACCTGTTCAGACATGCTGACACTAGAAGTAAAGGGAAAATAAGGGAACCTAGGACCTGATTCTTAGAGCTGGCTGTATTAATATGTTATTAGAACGAGAGACTTGGATATTTAGAAATTTAATTTGTTCAAGTTATATCAGGCTCCATCTAATTATATTAGATAATTAATCTGAGCATAGATTAATATATGAGGAAACAGGCAAAACTACCTCATGTCAATCAATGACAGAAATGGTTGCATAATATAAGAGAGTTAATACCAGCAATGATGTCACCAAGACCTGTATTCCCAAAGAGAAAGAACATGTTCTCCAACCTGATGCGAGTATGTGATCTGCAGTTAAGATTTGATAACTTACTGCTCAGGAGTACCCTTCATCCTTTTACTTCTTCTTCTGAGTTGAAAACTATGAATTGTCCACGTTGTGGTCTATTTATCTGCCTGTTAGAGAAGATAAGAAGGAATTTCACCTCCTTCCATTGTCATGCATCATTTGTGACCGAATAACCTGTGTTGAAGTGACTAAGATTTCCATCAGAACACCACAGATGCATGCCCTCATCTTCTCCAGGTTTATGTTGATGGGTGTGTATGAGTGTCTGTGTATATTTGGTAGTGTTGGAAGGGAAGATGAGCAATCATGTATATTTTGACTAAACACTTGAATATTATAAACCAAAATTTAGTGTTTTGCTCTCTTGAACCAAGATTATAGATCTAATTAATCTATTACAACCAGAATTGAATCAAGAAGTCTATTTTTCTTTATTTTATTTTGTATTTTCACTTTGAAACTTACTCTTAAACTCTTTCCCCAGCCACAAATGTCTCAAAAATTTCAAGAGACTTTCACCAGTCAGAGTGGATTTCAGTTGTATATGTGTGAAGGGTGGGGAAAGGTGACACACACCCTAACATCTTCCCTGCCTTTAGACTTACTGTGAAATCCTTCAAAGGATATAATATTATGATTTAAGCACATCCTCAATAAAAATTCATAATTAATTTGTTTCATGCTTGTTTCAAAATTGGAACATAATAGTCTAAAGAATACACATGCCTTTGGGGTACTTAAAAAACACAGGAAAGCCATGGTTATTCAAGATGAGCTCCCTGGAGAAGTCATACAAGATGGGTTTTTATTTTCATATGTTCAGATAGGGTGTTTTAGAGAGTAAAAACTTAGCTAATTTCTAAATTAACTTTTTTTTGGGAATAAAAAATGTGTTCTTTGGAGGAAGTGAAGACATAAATAAACTACATTAATGTGCAGGATTCAAAATATGCATGTGTTTACATGTGTACTCACACGTGTTTAAAAGTCTAATCCAAAAGAACACATAGAGACTCCTATATTCAAATGTAGGTGCACACATTTTATGCTCAAGCACAATTCTGACACCAACACTTTGCATTGGAATGGGACAAGCTGGTGTCACCAAACAGGAAAATTAATTCACTCAATCCTTAGTATGTTCATGGAAGCCATACAATTCATTATAAGCATATTGCCAATACAAAGACAAACAAACAGCATGTGTATCCTATTAGATCTAAATCATAGCAGGGAGCCGAGCTGGTGGAAAATATAGTGTATCCAGCCTTGCATGTTCTGAGTTGTACTTGTAAATGACTTACTGTGTGCAGGGTTTCACTCCAGTTCTTTATAATTTACACAGAGTTATATATTGTGTCTCTTCCCAAATAAGCTATCTCCATAAAAGATTAATCCATTATAGATGCTTGGTTGGGGTTAAGCTAGGGATCAGTCCAAGATTGCTATGTCCATGGGGGAAAAGGCAAAGGAAAAATCATTTCCTATCTAGATGTACAAAGAATGATGGTTCCTAAACATCAGACACCCCAAAGCCTCAACCTATGAAGAGCTTCATGACTGGGCTCAAGAATTATGTGATGGGAAACGGACTTTGGCCCAGTGGTTAGGGCGTCCGTCTACCATATGGGAGGTCCGCGGTTCAAACCCCGGGCCTCCTTAACCCGTGTGGAGCTGGCCATGGGCAGCGCTGATGCGCGCAAGGAGTGCCATGCCACGCAAGGGTGTCCCCCGCGTGGGGGAGCCCCACGCGCAAGGAGTGCTCCCGTGAGGAGAGCCGCCCAGCGTGAAAAGAAAGAGCAGCCTGCCCAGGAATGGCGCCGCCCACACTTCCCGTGCTGCTGACGACAAAAGAAGCGGACAAAGAAACGAGACGCAGCAAATATACACCAAGAACAGACAACCAGGGGAGGGGGGGAAATTAAATAAATAAATAAATCTTTAAAAAAAAAAAAAAAAAAAAAAAAAAGAATTATGTGATTAGCAATCTGGAGTAGATAATTTGAGTTGTTGTGAACCTGGGGGTCTGGGTGGTTAAGTCTTTTGCAAGCTTGCTGTTTCTCAGAAAAAGCCCCACTGTGTCTTGTGCACAAACACACTTTTACTGAGTACCAGGAAGAGCTGTCTTCCACCTTTCACACAGAAACGTTTTTTTTTTAAAATTTGGATGTCTTGCTGCACTCATTCAAAAGTCCCTTCTTTTAAATTTTAATATGACTTTAGGGATATATTCTACTTTAGAAACTGTATTATTGAACCTATTTAGAAGAGATGCTTTGAGTTCTGCACGATATTAGGAAAACCAGTTGAAAAAACACAGCAGTCAGTCAATGCCACTCTAATTAGTACGTCTCTTAGAAAACAAGGTATTTTTTATGGAAACTAGATAAAAGGTTTAATAAAAGAAGACTTTGTATGTTTTCTTTCACCATTGTTTCTCCAGCAACACTGACCTGGTGATATGAGTGTCATTCACAGTGAAGTTTACTATTTCTTTTTTGTATGTATGCTCAGAAATCCAGGGATAAAACTTGTAGTGTTTGAATAAAAAACATATTGTTATCTGTAATGATCTGATATTTGCATTGGGTCAGAACAGGATCAAAAGAGGACTGTTAGGGATGCATTTGGCTTCAGATAGCAGAAAACTGCCACAGTGGGTCTAACAGACAGGACTTTTTCTCCTGCAAGAGGAAGTTTGGGAACAAGTAGTCAGTACTAGGCAAGTGTAGCAGCACCCAAATGCCACCAGAAGCCTACATTCTTTCCATCTTTTTGTTCTGCAAGACATACATAGTTTGTATGCTTTCACCCTCAAGTGTGGTATCTTATGAATGCAAGAAGGATGCTTGTCCTTCATGTCTTATGCTCATATTTTAGCAGACAAAAAGGAAAGATGATGGCATAAAGAGGGAGGCAGGAATGGGTGGTTACTGTGTCAGAAAAGCAACAGCTTTTCCAGAAATCACAGCAGATGTCTGCTTACGTTTCATAGAGCAGGACTGTGCCACATGATTAGGATGCAAGGGAATCTGGGAGAACAAGCATTTTTAGCTGGACAGATTGCTGCCTCCCCAAAAAAGTCAGGGTCCTATTGACAAAGCAGAAGTAGGGAAAGATATTGAGTAGGCATCTGGCCATGACTTCCTCAGGGCTGAAATGAGGAAATTAGTTTAATTAACAGAACATAAAATTTGAGCAGGTCCCCTATAATATAACCTTTCTATAAAGGGAAGTCAAAATAGTTTTATGTGGCTTCAATTTAAGGGGATGTTTGTCATGACTGAGTTAATTCTATCCTGGTATTTTTCATAAATACTTCAACAAATAGGGGAAGACTTTTTAAGAGGTTTCAATCTGCATTTGCAGCTTATGAAAAAAGTAGTTATTGCCTTCCTTCTACCTGGAACTTAGGTTCTCTGTGCTCTGGAACACTTCTTGCTTATTTTTCCTTCCAAATCCATTTTCTCTAAATAACCAGGAAGCAGTAGAAAAAAATTCATACCAAAATGTGAAAGATTGACAAGGTCTTCCTATGTTGTTCTGTTTTCAGTCTATTTATAATTTAATGGAACAGTTACCAAAAAGTCAATCTCTGATTTCAGAAACCACTAACAGAGATAGGTATAGGAGGAACTTAACTGTAGCTACTGAGTCACTCATGTGGGCAAATGACTTTCTTATCTAAATATAGCACCTTTTAAAAAAAATTTACTAAGGGTAACATAAAGTAATAATACTCTTCCTCTGTTTAATACTTGACAATGTACCAATGGAACAATAATTCCTTTAGCCAATGACCTATGGGAATCTTGTGATTTTCTGATGCTTTGCTCATAGGAATACAAGCAATTTAAAAGTACTCGGGAGCTAGAGATGCTCAAATCCTTAATGAGGTTCTGGCTGTTTCCTGGGATCTATCAGTTTGTCATTTTCACAAACCTTTTACTATATTGTAGGGGGATGCTTGGCAGAAAGAAACATTTAAATTGGTCCTTCTTAAATTTAAGAAACTGAAAAGGGAGGATGGAATAAGTCATTCATGAATAAAACAATGACGACTGTTGTTGCAGGTGTTCAGGAATGTTCTAAGTGCATCCATAAAGCCTTTATAATCTCAAAACAACTTGTCTTCACCTACAAACCACACAGCCTTATCATGTATTTACTGCTGCCATCCTACTTTATCCTGTAATTTTCCTTCTTGGCTAGCAGGTTTAACTTTATTGGCAAATATACATTGGTCTCTCATTGTGGCAATGTTGTTTCAGAATTGGAGCCAGGCTCAAGAAGTGTAGCTATGGATCCCAGAACAATTTTTAAAATTTTACAAGACGGGCTCTAAAGGATCTTCTACCTCCATAATGTGAACAAAAGCTCCTCTTCTAAGTTTTCACAGAGATCACACAACCATTCCCTCACCCATGCTGCTGGAAGATCCTGCTCTTAGAGAATCAGAGCCTGGGCTTGAGGCATGTATGGAAAAAGGGCATTTGAACACCATCTTCTCTGCTGTTCTAGGAGACCCATTTGTTCAGTCCTGTTATCTCCCAGGCATTAAGGTTGTGTGGATCTTCCTCTCGACTGTACTATATAACAGCCCCAAGTTTTCTCCCTGGGATGGGAGTGGGGGATGCAATATATAGGATGAATGCAAATGGGTCTTTTTCAGAAATTGTCAAAGGACAAGGAATGTCTTAGAAGGGTAGATTTTCCCAAATGAGGAACACATTGTCCTCTGTTCAAAATAAGCCATTAGGCTTTCAGTCTCAGAGAAACCTATTCCTTAGTAATGCCAGAAGAATAGCCCCAATTAACAGAATATGATTACTTGAGTGGGAGTCGTGTACTTAATGACGAGCCTCTCCTCCTAAATGGCATGAGATCTCAAAAAACTTAGAAGACGGGAACAATTCACAACAAGAGGACCTTCCTCAGAGTAGGGGGACGTTTGTTTTCCTACATGTGCATGCTGTATCGGAGGGTTAGAAGAGAGAAATATAACAAGCTTTAAAAATGGGATAGAGCTTATATTTTTAACTGATAAAAAGCTCATTTCAATGCATAGAGTGATATTAAGATCCCAGAGAGTTACATGGGTAAAGGACCTGAAGAGTCAGTTTATCCAAGAAAAAATCAAACCAGTGATCAAACAAGGAAAATGTTCACCTTCAAGAAGAATCCAAGATGTGTAGAATTAAGACAAGGGCCCATTTTACATCTACTAAATAAAGTAAGCAAAACTTTAAAAAATGATACCATGTAATGCTAGTGAGCTGTACCAAGCCCATAAAACTGGCTGTTTGTAAGTCTTTTGGAAACAAATTAGATGGTTTCATTGTATCAAAAGTCTGGGGAAACGTTTATGACATACCTGAAAAATAAAAATAAAAACCATATGAACTGAGTAATTGCTATTTTATCTATAATGGCAAAAATTAGAAATAAATATTAAAAATTAGGATAAAAGGTATAAATTATAATAATTCAATAAAATTAAATGTGTCTTTTATAACAAATATGTATGGTATAATAATATCTTATTATATCATATACATAGAAAATTAAAAATATAAAATTTTATGTAAATTATATTTATAGTTATATAAAATGTATAATTATGAAGGTGAACAAAACTCAAAGTAAATATAAGAAAATTATGACTGTGTGGTATGGTAAGATTTTTTTAGGAATTTGTTTTTATTCTAATAAAATATCATATAAATAATATAATATTGTATTAATTAATATACTTAATGTATAAATATTTATTTTAATATGATTAAATTTTTTAAATTTGTAATGATTTATTGAGAAGCCTCAACTTGTTGCAGGATAAACATGAAATAGATTCATTTTTCATAATTTTGTACTTTGTTGATATCTCCAATTTTTATTGTTACTGCTTTAACCATATCTCAGTCTAATTCTATGGCTTTCCAGTTATCTTCACTTATCAGAACAGTATCCTTCTAGTTTGTTACTAAGCCCTGAAGGTTTTGCAACATCATATTCAATTCAAAATCCTCCATTCTCCCTCTAGTTTCAGTTAGATTTATGTCTCATTTTCCAGCACTTCTTCTCTGGTTGAATGTGGCTTCTTTTTTTATATGTTTCCCTTTAACAAAGCTGTTCTCTATCTAAGGCTAACTGGCTATAATTCCCTTCTGGTTTCTTGGAAGGTACCAGAAAGGCAGTATGGAAAAATCTAGGTTGGCTGGAATCTCTTCCTTCTAGGCTTAACCCCTATGACAAGTCACCTACCCTATTAAGGGTCATACTAAATGCAATGCCCTTACTTAGTAGACAGCCTTCTTGGAGGGTGGGTTGATACCAGCTCAAGCCCAGCCTTCATACTCAGGATCTTATGTAGGGAGCGATGGCTCACAGTTCAAAACTAACAGTGGAATGTAGGCTATTTCACTGCCTCTCTCTCATACCTTATTCCTCCAGTCCTTTATCCATGCTTAGCATCAGACATTCTGCTGACCTATATGCCTGGAAACTGGTTTTTTTTCCCCCATAAACTTTTAATTTTGAAATAATTTATAACTTAGAGGATAATTGCAAAATAACATAAAACTCATGGATAACACCAACATAACCCCATCCAGATATAGAAATCTACCAATTTTAACATTTTGCCACATTTGCTGTATCATCCCATCTATCCATCTATTTTCTAAACATTTGAGAATAGGTTGAACACTTAATACTTATGTGTATATTTCCTAAGAACAATGATTCACTTATGTAACTACCTTAAACACAATGATTAAGTTTAAGAAATTTAACATTGATATTAAGTTTATAGTCTATAATCCAAGTTTTTCAAATGTCCCTCTAATGTTCTTTTGAATCTTTTCTCGTCTATTATTAGATTCAGCCCAGGATCATGTACTGCATTTAATTGCCATTGTCTCTTTAGTAGATTTTTGTTAATTGAGGAAACATAGATACAGCCTAATGTTTCCTGTCTCCACTACTCCCACGCATTCTGTTCAGTGGGATTAATCACATTCACAATGTTGCTCTACCCTCACTCCCCATGATCCATTACTAGGACTTTCCCTTTACCCCAAATAGAAACTCTGTACCCACTATGTATAAACCCTCTACCCCTACCCCTGGTAACTTGTACACTATTTTCTGACTTTCTGAATGTGCATATTATAGCTTTTCATATAACTGGATCCATACAATATTTGTCTTTTTGTGTCTGGCTTATTTCACTCAACATGATGTTTTTAAGTTTCATCCATGTAGTGGCATATATCAGAATCCATTCCTTTTTAAGGCTGAGTAATATTCCATTATACATATACATCACATTTTGTATATCCATTCATTTGCTGATGAACATTTGGGTTGCTTCTAACTTTTGGCTATTGTGTGAATTTTGCTGTTATGAACATTGGTATACATCCAACTGTCTGAGTCCCTGATTTCAACTCTTTTGGTTATATACGTAGAAGTGGGTTTGCTGAGTCATTTGAAGTTCTATGCTTAACTCTGTTTTTGTTTTTTTTAAGGTACTGGGGCCAGGGATTGAACCCAGGACCTCATATGTGGGAAGCTGGCACTCAACTACTGAGCCACATCAGCTTCCCCAAGCTTGCTTTTGGTCTGTTTTGCTTGTTGTTCTTGTTTTTTAAGGAAGCACCAGGAACCAAACCTGGGACCTCCCATGTGGGAGGCAGGAGCTCAGCTGCTTGAGCCACATCTGCTTCCCATTGTTTACCTTTTTGAGGAACTATCAAACTATTTTCTACAGCAGTTGCACCAGTTTACATTCTCATCAACAATGTATGAGGGTTCTTATTTAGCCACATTCTCTCCAAACTTTGTTTTCTACTTCAAAAATAATAGTTATTCCAGTGGATATGAGGTGATATATCACTATGATTTTGATTTACATTTCCCTGATGGCTAATGATGTAAAGTATTTTTTCATGTGCTTACTGGCCATTTGTTTATCTTCTTTGAGAAATGTCTATTCAAATCCTTGACTCAATATTTAATTGAGTTGTTTGTCTTTTTATTGTTTAGTTGTAGCAGTTCTTTATATATTCTGGATATTAAACCTTTATCAGATGTATGTTTTCCAAATATTTTCTCCCATTCTATTGGTTGTCTTTTCACATTCTTGATAATGATCTTAGATGTACAAAAGTTTTTAATTTTGATGAAGTCCCATTTATCTATTATTTTGTTGCTCATGCTTTCAGTATAAAGTTGAATGATCCACTGCCTAATAAAAAATCTCAAAGATATTTCTGTACGTTTTCTTCTAACAGTTTTATAGTTTTAGCACTTATATCTAGGTCATTGATCCATTTGAATTAATTTTTGTATATTGTGTGAGGTAAGGGTCTACTTTCCTTCTTTTGCATGTGGCTATTCATTTTTCCCAGAATCATTTGTTTAAGAACCTGGGAATTTTTAAATAAATGATGATCAGCATTCCCAATTTAGTAGAAGGCAGACTGCTCAGACATTGACAATCATTGAGAGTAATTCTTTTGGGGCATTCTTCTCTTCTTTTGGCAAGAAGTGGTACCCATTTTCCTTCTTCGATAGGAAAAATGATGGGAAACAACAGTCTTTTCAGCTTTGTATCAATTACACCTTCCCAAAAAGTCAATGCCTCATTTATCACACATTATCTTTCACTTTGTCAGTCAGGAGAATGATGGTGGTTTTAATAGTTAGGTTGAAAGCAAACCCCGGGGAAAAGACTCAGCCTTCAAAAACTTAAAATGAGGGGTATTTGGATGCCAGTTCTAGCACTCAGCATCAACACCATTTAAAAACAGAGATTTATAATTTTAAAAAAAAATTCTCTCCCCTTCTCCACCCCCCCAAACCCCTGGTGTCTGCTCTCTGTGTCTATTTGCTGCGTCTTCTTTGTCCACTTCTATTGTTGTTAGTGGCACGGGAATCTGTGTTTCTTTTTGTTGCATTATCTTGTTGTGTCAGCTCTCCGTGTGTGTGGCACCATTCCTGGGCAGACTGAACTTTCTTTTGCGCTGGGCGGCTCTCCTTACAGGGCGCACTCCTTGCGCATGGGGCTCCCCTATGTAGGGACACCCCTGCGTGGCAGAACACTCCCTGCGCGCATCAACACTGCGCGTGGGCCAGCTCCACATGGGTCAAGGAGGCACAGGGTTTGAACTGCAGACCTCCCACATGGCAGACAGACACCCTATCCACTGGGCCAAGTCCACTTCCTGAGATTTATAATTTAAAGATAGTTTATATGTAGTTATTTTACAGGATCTGCAGGATAAATAAAATGCTCTGTACTAGTATAAACACAGTAAGTTCCATCAATGTTTGTTGACTAAATTATTAAATGTTTTTTGAAAAAGACCAGGAAAATAGTTAAAAATATTTTAGAAAGAATTTTGAAAGCATCCTAACTCAATCACATATATTTTATTTCAGAGTTACTACCATTAAATTCTTTTTGCTGAAAATCCATTTTCTCTCTCAAACACTCATGGGTGTATATCCTTCTTAATTTTCACAATTATGAGTGGGATAGGGGAGATTGGGGAGAAGAGAAGAGTGATGGAATAAATGGGGAGAAGGGCCTTTCAAGAAAACTTTACTTATTTTACATTTTATTAGGGACCAGCACCATCACTCACATGATAATTAGCTGGAATTTTGTGTTTTCTTTTCATAGACAATTAAAGGCACAGAAGGCACAGACTCTCTATCTCTTTAGTAAAATGTCTAGTTATTGCCTAACACCAAATAATATAGACAGTGCTATATGAATCTTTACCATGAATTAAAAGACAATGGCACAACTTCAACACAATCAGTTTATCACAGTTAAAATTAGAAATATTAGAGTAAAAGCTGACTTGACTCTTAAAACTAAGGTGAGAGGTAGCAGAGGGAGATTTTCTTTTATTGCTCTTATTTGTGAATTTTTTAAAGTTAGAAAAATTTCACCTAAGTCTTTGAAACGTTTTTAACTCCAAATATTCTAATGAGGTTATTTATCTAGATTCTATCAACCACTATCCTTCTGCTTATGGATTTTGCTTGAGATATGGATTCTTGTCAGATTAATCAATTTGACATAGTAGCTTAAAATACAACATGTCCCTTAAGACCCACTGTCTTTGAAAATAGGGTGTACGAGGTTGAAACAGCTTAAGGCAGAGTTAGGAAAATGCCCATATTAATATCAGTAAGCTTGTTTTGCTTTTGATCACACACAGACAGAAAATCATGTCTCAGAGGTGAAATAGCTGTGTATTATCAAAATGCCTCACTATGGCTCTTACATTCTGTAATGAATGCTGCTAATGATGATTCTTTAGACCAATGTGTTCAGTTTTATGGGACTACTTTAAAAATAATATATAATTGGATATAATAGATTCGTTAATATATTTTAAAAATTACATGCTACACAAATCTATATTAGCTGCTATGGTAAATTAACTCTGGAAAGACAGAGCTAAAGAATCTGTCTATCAAAATCTTGTTCTATACACGATGCCTACCTCTTGAGGAACAATAGCCACACAGCGTAACTAAACTTAAGTTTTGAATGCGCTAAGTGAACAAACATTTGACCGTTCTTGAAAACGATATATGCTCATTTATATGTTTTATCTGTACCATTCATTTAAAAGTTCGCTTCAAACTGTCTTATTTTCTGTTTTAACTTTATATGTACTTATTAGCTTTTCTTTCCTAGTTTATATCTTCGCTGCTTCTAACCTGTAATCACGATAGAACAGGACATCAAACAACAGAAGACAATCTCACCTAAACCCCAGGAGCAGTCTGATTGGCAATCTGCTTACTTGTGTTGCGCCTTGAATTTCCTGTCTTCTTCTACACCAACTCTGTCGTGGATTCCTACAAACTCGCGGTGATTCTTTAAAAATTACTGAACTTCTGGCATTATTTCTTTAATAGGTTAAAATAAAGAAAAAAATGAATAGAACAAGAGAAAGAGAGAGGAGAGAGAGAGAGGCAAAGGAGGGAGAAAAGTAAAAATGAAAAAAAAGGAAGAAAAACAAAAACCATTCCCATTCTTTGCAGATTGGCTCTGTTATGGGGCACCCCTTCAATTGCCAGGTCGTTTGAAACTCAGCCCTAGCCTTTACTTCCTGTCTTCACTGAGCCTACAAGTGAAAACTTAGGGTCTTCTCAGGTCTTTTCTAAGCATGTATTCACTAATTCTCTTTTCAAATATATCCAATTTAGTTTAGCCCACCCATTGAATTTTTATTTCAATTACTGTATTTCTAGTGTTTCTATCTGGTCTTTTTGGATATAAAATTTTATTTCTTCCTTTTTCATAATTAATTTCTAAAAACAAATTGTTAATTCATTTATCTCACTAAGCATAAAATACACTTAAAGTCTTTGTCAATCTTTCCTAAGAAATTAATTTAATATGAAACAAATCATGTTCTGATTGTTGTTATTGGTTTCTTTCTTAGCATGAGATTTTCTTATATATTCTGAAACATTGATTTCAAGCTTATTTCGAGTGGAAATTTTTTTTTTTTTCTGTCTTACACTCTGGGCTTAACTCCTACTCATCTAGAATATTTGAGGGCTCATGCATGTGGATCCCATTCAGTAAATATTCAGATGTCTTTCTATATTTCCCAGTTTTTTTTTGCATTTCTTTGGGGGTTATTTGATTCATTCTGGCAAATGGGATATGAGTAGAAGTGGCATTTATTCCCTAGACCAAAGCAGTTAAGGGCACGTGTGAGAGAGACATACTCTCTCTTATCAATGGACATAAAGAATACTGAACTGGCAGAGATGCTCAATAGCATCATCTCAGATTCCCAAGTTATTGCTGGAGGATTGGTGCCAATGAGGATCCCCTGACCTACACAGGATTGCATTGTGAGCACAGAAATGTTGCCCGAATCTGTTGAGATTTTGGGTTTATTTCTTACTGCAGTATAGCTTAGCCTACCCTAACTGATAACTACAATCACCCCTCTCTCAACCCTGAACTCAGCCTCTAATCCAGAATCAGGTTATAAAATGATGTTTTGAAGTTTCTGCCCTATAGTGATATTTGGGATATCAAGTCTTCAACCATCAATGAAACAACCAGCAAGCAGGTTATTTCAGTTCTTATTAGAAGACTTATCTCGGTACTCAGAATTCCTTAGGCCTGTGGCTTCTCTTTAGTCTGAGGCAGCATTCAGTAGAAGGTTCCCTAACTGCTGATTGTAAATGATGAAGCTGGTTCTGGCTCTTAATTTGGAGTTCCTTAGTGTCTGAAGCTGAACTTCCTGCTGCCAGTCTGCTTTTGGGATCTTATGCTTAGCAAGCCAGTGCTTCAGCCCAACTGAAGACTATGCATTTGTGGTCTGCCAATATGCTTATCTTTATTTGTTATTATTAATTTTAAGCTTTTTGTACATGAATATCCTTAAATAATAGGTGTATAGAAAAAGTTGTGAATTTACAAAGCAAACACACATATCATCATACAGGGCTCCCATCCATTACCCCCCCCCACCACCTTGCATTGTTGTGAAACAATTGCTGCAGACTATGAAAGAGCATCATCAAAATATTACTACTAACTATAGCCAATACCTTACATTTGGTGTATTTTTCCCCCAATCCACCTGGTTAATAATACCCTGTGTAAAGTGTTAAGTATATGGTGATACATGGGGAAATTACAACTAATGTAACTTATGGACTATAGTTAACAGTAATATTGTAATTTGTTTTGCAACAATGGCAAAAAAAGATTATTTCAATTCTAAGGGACAACAATAGGAGTGTATAAGGGGGTATGGGATTTTTCCTTTTGGAGTAATGTGAACATTCTAAAATTGACCGATGTGTAACAGCACAACCCTGTGATGAATATGAGAGCCACTGAGTGGACACTTTGAATGGATTTACAAAGATGGACTGAGGTTAAAAGAACAACTATGAGAACATTCTCTCAGAAACTGTAACAAGTATATAATACTAATACAGGGTGTCATTAATATTCATTATTTTAAAAAATTTCTCTTTTTGAATTTCCTTTTAATACTTGATATGTGTTTATAGTAGAGGGTTACATCAAGTCATGAATTTACTTCACTAGCTTGACTAGAAGACATTCTGAATGCAATTTTTCAATCTGAAGTTTGAAGATTGGCATTCATGTTAAGCCATAGTGGTTCACGTAGGCCTTCTCAGAAACCTGTGCAGGTGGGAGAATGTACAATTGTTCTGGCAATGTCTTCAGAGTAAAATGGCCTTTATGAAGCTCTTGGCTTCATTATCAATTGTTCATTTCATACTCTGAGAACTTTTATGATGCTTCTTAGAGATGTTTTGCAAGTGTTGGAAGCAGTAATCTAGACTAGTGATTCTCAAACTTGTATGATTTATAACCTTCTTTTGAAAGAGAATAAAGTTCAAGAACCTCCTTAGTGTTGATTGAAATTATTTATTGTTAAATATGTATTAATCATAATTATATATTAATATGTACAGAAATGAAACTAGGTATAAACTTATGTTTAAAGCTCAGATACATCCATAAGCCAAAAATATAAATTAAATACAAATGAATCTATAAAACCAATAAGATACAGAATAGCACATTTACTTTAATGTGACAGATGATGTTGCTTTGCTGAAACCAATTTGATGCTTGCAAATTGAACACAGTAATGACTATTAAGGTTAATTATATCAGAAGAATCATGGCAGAAAATGGATGGCATTTCAAGAGCGTATTTGAAGAGAGTTTAATAAAGGGAATATTTATAAAAGTGTAGACAGCTTAGAAGAAATCAAAGAGGTTGAGGAATAGCAATAGTGAAAAGCCATGATCACCCTGAGACTGTACAGGCAAAGGAAGGGGTAATTATCAGAGCCTGGAGGGTGTGGCTCTACTTATAGGAGAAGAGCAATTTAGAGGAGCTATAGTCTTTGTTAGAGGGACATAATCAATTTGTAGAGGCCCAACAGGGAGGAAACCAGGAAAATAAATTGCCTGACCTCTCTGTTCTACCACCTCAGTTTCTTGCTACTGACTTACATTGGTTGAACCCAATCAAAGCCAGAGGGCAAGACCCTTGATGGCACAGAACAGAGTAGAAAAGGGGAGAAAGAGTAGTCTATAGGGGCCAACAGAAATATTCACTCAAGTTCTTTAAGGTTCAAAATATAATGGCACATACTTTGTGATGACATAATTCTCCTACGACTTTTCCTTTTTAAAAAATTCTGATGAGTATAAAACTGTTTTCATTTCACTTGGCATGAATACATATTTACATTTGAAGTCTCCTTTATGCTTCCCTTATTAGTTCATGGCAATTTAAATTTAATTGGTGGCAATATGTTGATAAACAGAAAGAAAGCATGGACACTGAAATTTTTTTACAATATTCAATTATAATGTCGTCATCTAGCCAGTCCTGAATAGGCATTTAAATTTTTAGCCCAGTGAATATAAAATATGTTTTCAAAATGGTAACAACAAAGTCCTCAAGGAAACTTAAATTGTGCCAGCGATCCACCTGAGTTCTTGGACTTCATTTTGAGAATCGTTGAGCTAAGCCATTTCTTGCTTCAATCTGCATCAGTTCTCTCTACTCCAAAACAACCTGTATACAGCTGCTAGAGAAATCTACTTGAAGCACAGCTGTGATTCTGTAATTCTCTTCATCAAAAACCTTCAGTGGCTCCTAATTTCCCACAGGACTAAGTATAATGTCCTCAGTCAGGAATTCAAAGCCCTCAATTTACTTTGTAAAGTTTATTGTCTGTTTTCTTAGATATATTTTATACTCTTTGCCAAATCAGAATATATATTATGCCATGAATATACCCTATGTTTTTCTACTTTCTCATCCATCTCCCTGTTTTTTCTTTGCTTGGATTGCCAGTTGACTTATTTCTGCCTTTTAAAATCCCACACACCTCTGAAAGCTCATTTCAAATTCCACCACTTCAATGAAGACTGAACTAACACCAAAATTAGATTGTCAAATCAGATTCACGTGAAACAGAGATCTTACACAATGTCAAGATTTGCTACTAATTTCAAGTATACAAGCACTCAAGAAGCACAGGTAAGGCAAAGAGATGGCTGACACATCCCATAGGACCTCCCATGTTCTTGTTTTTGTAGTCAGTCCAGAATTATAGGTTAGGTCTCTAATGAGGATTGAAGGTCATTTCACACAGTAGGGAACATTTTAGTTTGAAACATCTCTATTTTCAGAGTGTTGTATAGCTTATGTCACATTCTCCAGGAAGCTAGGCTTCATAAATCCATAGATTGTAGGCTGGTGTACCATAAACAATCCTAAACCAGAATCCTACATCATTATACTCTTTGCCTCCATAGTCCAGTTTTCATATTGGTAAGTAGGCTAGATTGAGCAAATGCCTTATATTTTTTCTGGTGGAAAACCTGGCAAACCCATGATAATTGGGAAAGGAATAGGCCACAGTTCAATTGATTTAACTTCCTTCTCCCCAAATCCTTTCCTGGTTATTCTAACCTAATATAATCTTTCCCTTCTGCCACTTTGTGCCTCAACCATAGCACTATTTTTTTTTGTCTAATATTATACTTATTTGAATTATTCTCTCTCCTTCTGCAATCCAGCATAATGGACATGATTTATTCATTTGAAGGTCACTAGCAGAACTTTTCAAAATATCTCGCATATAACAGTTATTTAATAAATGTTGAAGTGAATTAGGAGAAAGCAAGAATTTTCTATGCTCATTAGTTTATAGATACCACTGTTAAGTCCTGAACAGTGGAGAGGGGGAGATAATCAGACAGGTCAAGTTCAAGTGTGTCAAATATCTGCTTGTGTAGAGAACTAAAGAACACCACCACAAAATTATTCAAAATTACGAATTAGGCAGAGTGGGTGTAGCTCAGTGGTTGAGTACCTGCTTCGCAGGTTCAAGGTCCTGGGTTCAATCATGGTACCTCCAAACAACAACAACAACAACAACCAATTATGAATTAGGTAAAGTGTTCTCTATCTTCCTGTCATTCCTGAGCTCCATTTCCCCTTCTCCTCAGGTGCTTATATTTGGATCTTGTTTATAGGGATGGACTTTGCCCACCTGAGATGCTGGCTGACAGGGTGCTTCACTGGTACCAGGGCAACTCCTAAAGGATATTATCTAGAAATTTGTCTTTGGAGCCTCAGAATCAATGGTAGAAAAGATAAGAGCCATGACTGGAGGTTGGAAATTTGCAACGTGGTCAACCAGTGGGTCATCTGGCAGGATATGGCTGTGATAAAAGCAGTGAAACACAGTGAGGAAGGCAGTGAGGTTCGGAAAACATTCTAGCTGTTGAAGTGAAGGATTCAATCCTCAAATGTGAAAATCTGGAGCATCTTTGGGGCTATTACTTTTATTTGGGTTTTAACCCAGCTTTGCTGGGTTAATTGCAGAGACTTTAAGGGGTAGATAGGGACTGACTGGTAGAGTTCTTATGCTCTTCTCCACTCCTAATACAAGAGATGTTTCCCAATATATGTAAATGGCTGAAAGTCTCAGGGTGCAATTTCGAATTTCTGTTATTGGACTGAGAATTGAGGGCATAGGGACCCTCCTAACACTCCTTAAATTGCCTGCTTAGATGTATGATGTGACTATTTTCTTATCTGACCCCTTAAAAATTGAGGCCTTATAGACATTTTTATGACTAATCCTCTAATTGGTAAAAAATAACAAGTTTCATGCTATTTCTTTTTTCCTGCAGAGATAGTAAAAGAGCTCACAGCTACACTTAATTCATTTTTTTTTTTACATAACTGTGTCTTTCCTTATCTGTCTAAAAAAGTGTGCTTCTTGGAACCTGTATTATTTTTCGTTTGCTGTGTTAGAAAATAACACAAAATTAGTGGCTGAAAACAACATATATTTATCATTCTCAGTTTCAATAGGTGAGGAGTCTGGGCATGGCTTACCTGGGTGCTCTGTTTCTGTATCAGGTCTCATGAGGCTGCAATCAAGGCGCCAGCAATGACTGGGTTCTCTCCAGATGCTTGACTGGGGGAAGATCTTCTTCCAAGCTCCCTAGGTTGTTGGTGGGCTCATTTCTTATCAGCTGTAGGATTCGTGGCAGCTTATTTCTTCAAAGCTAGCAATAGAGAGAAAGAGACTCCAGCAAGGTGGGTGCTATAATAGTATGTAATTACACACGTAGCCATGTATATCTCATCACCTTTGCCCTATTACATTGGTCAGAAGCAAGTCATGGGTCCCTATATTCTATAGATTTTATGTTCATTTCTTATCTCTCCTCTGAAACAACAAACTTCTTGAGGGCACTATGGTTAAAAGTTTAACCTTTTAATAGTTTCAGGGGAATTATTAATTTGATTTGGGCACACTAAGTGCTCAACAAATGCTTATTGACTTGAACTTAGGAGTAATAACAAAAGTTACTAACTCATGTCAGTCCTGAGGTACAGGTCTCATGTCATGCCATTTCAGTAAGAAATTATTCTTACTCAAGATGCCAGTAAACTCTTTGTTAAGAAAGCTGTTTGTTAAACTGTTGACCATATAATCCTTGAAAATTTTCTTTCCCTGGCTTCTATTACACCACCCTTTCCAATCTTTATTTCCTGTTTCTCCAACTACCCCTTCTCATCCTTCTCAGTCTCCTTTATGGGTTTCTCCTCTCTGATGAGCAATTGAAGGTGAACATTCTCTGCATGTCTATCCTTACTCTTATATTCTCCTCACGTTTTCCATGCAATTCTATAATTATAAACTCCTTGCAATTCTATAGTTATAGCATTCCTACAGAACATTTACTTCACTTGAATCACCATCTTCTTGCTGCTACCTTATTTTTGATTACCATCCACTCAACAAACTTTTGCAGAGTCTCTACTATGTGTCAAGCATTGAGAGAACAACATGAAAACAATATGAGAAACTGCTTTGGGAAAATTGTCCTGTAATTAATGGTCCTTTTAGGTATTACAGTCTAGGCTAGGTTATGATTTATTTTCAAATCATGAGTATCTTGAGATTTTTCTGTGTTGGGTGGGTTCTGTGTATATTTTAGGAATTGACTGGAAATCTTTTGGGTTTTGGAGATTTTAAGTGATTGACCGATGGTGAGCAAAACAGTTATTGACTGAATGTGAACTATGGCTTAAGGGAATTTTCTTAACCTTTATTCTGGTTTTCCATTCTGAAAATGGGATGGTCATGTAGGAAGCTAAGGGAGATTAGTTGGTTGCTATTATCTAAGGACTTCATGGATGAAAATGTAAAGCAGAGATTTCTTATTTGTTCATTGAAGAAAACTTTAGTAATGAGTTCCAAGTCCTGGGTATAATGGGTTATAATTATTAATGCATATTAAAGTGCATTCAAATGTTGACAATTATTCTCTTACCAATCAAGGGAAAACCAGAGAATAGGACTAATGGGAAATTAAAGGCATTTGACCTAGGAACCAGAATGTCAGGAGTGTAAAGAAATGGTAACTGAATCTATATCTTCTACATTGTGGTTCAAAGCAGGGTCATTGGAATATGCTGTTTCTCCAAAGTAGAGCTTGCAAAGATTGGAGGGAAAGGGTCAATGTCCTGAAGAAAAAGGAGAAGTTTCTGGCTGAGTCCCAAGGAGGCCAGCAGAAAAGAAGAACTCCCTCTCTGAAATAGATGATTACACCATCTGCTCTTACCCTGGATAGTGTCCAGTACTTGATGTTTCAGGAGGGAAGAGAACCCCTACATTTTGTTTCCCACTTGGTAAATTATTAAAATCTGGAAACTATCTTTCTTACTACATTATATTTTCCCCTTGGGACTTAGTTTTCTCCATTTTCTTAACTGGAATAGATCTTGAAAAATATTATGAAAATTTTTCTTCTGCTGGGCTACATGAGGATTGAAAATTTGCAGGTGATATGGCTGCTTTGCGAAATTTCAGTACAATAGAGTGTGCTAGAGGGTTTAAAAGGGTTTGCAGAAAAATGAGAAACATTTGACAGATCCTAATGGTCTTGAAATGTACTACTAAAATTATATTTTTGGTAGTGGTTTGATTCTTGTTAGCTATTTCAGTTATATTCTGGGTAAAGAAATGGACAAAAGAAGTCAAGAAGAGGAACAAAAGAAATATATGGAACAACTTCCTTTAAAATTCCTTACTCTTAACGTGGCCACAAAGGAGATGGCCATCATCAGAACTGAAATTTTACAGATCCAGACATTTGCTTTTAGTTACAGTATTTGTTTGGGGTCTTGAAGGGTATATGGTTTACATCTGAAGAGATGATGTGGGGCAGCATGTTTTTGATATTCTCTGCTATGAGTGAAATAGCAGAGTTCTATATCACTAACTGTTAGAATATTTCCAGTTTTCCTCCTCCATTGTTTTTGGGCTATTTTATAGAATCGTAGAAATTTTTTTTCTGTAAAAAAGGAAATAAGGGATTATCCAATCAAAGTTCTTCAAATTTGAGTCCAAATTTTGACCTCAGATGCTTAAGTCCCCTAACTTTTTCATGGTTACCTAGTTGTTAGTGGCATGAATGACTAGATTCAGGTACCCATTCCTTGTCCAATGTCATTTCCTATTACTAGATAACCAATAATCTCCTTCCTTTGCTGATAATTTTCTTCAAAACTTCCTTTAAAGAAATTAAATGAAGACAGGTTAGAAAGTCTACTGGGCAGGTATTTTTAATGTGAGCTCCATTTTCAGTTGTGGTTATTTGTGTGTGTGTATTTTTTCCCCCACAAGTTCCTTTAAAGAGGAGAATCATAGATTATTAGGTGGATATTAATGAATTCTACTATTATTACACAAATATGCAAACCAAAGGTCTTGGGGACTAAATAACTTGCTTGAGGCCACACAAATAGTGGCAGCACTAGGGTATGAACTCAGGATTCCCCTGAGTTTAGTGATTTTTGCAAAGAACTACTGTACATCAAAAGAGCTCTCTCTTTTTCTGAATCAAGGGCATACTGGTGGTACACATTATGACTATTAATTATGCATTAAAATATAGTAAGACTATAGGGCTCTGGATCCCATGAGACAAAACTGCTCTAATACGTCTCTTAGGAATTAGTGAGAAAAGAGAATGGCAGAATTTAAAGAAATAAAAGAGTAAATAAAATTAACATTTTAAAAGGGAGCTTAAAATGAAATAGCAGAGATAATAAAGAATGATTTGGGCTTTTAACAATATGGACTAGTTAGTGGCTTTACTGATATTAAAGACTTGTGTTCAATATGTTTTTCTCTAGAAAATATGGGGATATAAGATTGTTTTAAGGCTCCAAGCCATTCCTGTGGACTCTTCTTGGCCTCTACCTGCAGAGCCCGCAACTAGAAAAAGGAAAATTGATAGAAAGAAAAATCTTTAACAGCAGGAGCTTCAACTTACCTACATGGGAAAAAGTATTTCAGTTTCAACTATTTCTTCTGGGTTGCCCTATTTGGATGTAGATAGAGAAGCCAGAGGAAAAGTTACCAAGAAAGCTTTTAAAAGAAATGCTATGAAAAGAGCAAATCCTGAGAATCATGTTTAATAACAGCAATGATGAATTTCCTGGCAGTCTGTACCAAGCATTTAAAGACCAACCAGCTTGTGAAAGAGGCTGGATTAGTTAGAATGGTCTAGAGCAGCCTAATAAAGAGTGCCAGAAGCCTTATTCTCTCATACATATAATTTTGAGATATTATGATTCTATATTTAAGAAATGTGCCATAACCATCACATCAATTTTTACTAGGACCTTCTAGTTTGACTCAAAGCAGGGCCTGAAAAATAGAAGAACAATGCTTTGAACCACCAAGTTAGTGCCCCACGGAATATTTTAAAATTATTTAACACACATCATCTCAGTGTCAACAACTCATCACAGATAAACTATCTAATTAACAGAACACTTCATAGTATTTGATAACTGAGTCTTGGCTCAGTTTTTATACCAGAAGGGCAATCCTTGATAAGCAGAAATTATAAAAGCAGATTTAAAAAGCATTAATTCAGAAATAGAATCAAATTGGTTTCAAATTAACCCCCTGCTTGTATTTAAACTTATTTAAAACCACTTGGCTTGAAGATAACACTTGGAGAGTCTGCCTTTGACCAGAGTCAGTCTTTGTCTGGACTATCAGCCTCTGTGTTTGGATTTCCTTTGTTGGGTACCAGCCTCCCCAAGCTCAGGGTAATTGATTTGGGTCTTGCACTAGGGACAGATGAGTTTATCCTGTCATTGAAACCCTTTGCAAGATGCCTTAATTATTAGAGCTAATTCGAGGATGTGTGCTCTGTGTTCTGCTTAGGAAGCTGGATTGTTTTCTCTTTCCAATTCCAGTTGGCAGGACTTCCAATGATAAATCCAATAAAGAATTAATAATTAGCTGGTTGCCCAAATTTGGCTCTCTGTGGTTGTGGGAAAAGGACAGCAAGAATGAGCAACAATAATAGCTATTTGTATAGTATTCTTTTTTTTTTTTTTTAAAGCAAGAAAGCTATAATTGCTACAGTTTAGGGACAAAGACTCATGACAATGTGGAGAAGGAATCTTAATAATTTCTTTAATGATTGTAACTTTTGATCCTTTGATCTCTGCTGGCAATATCCATTTTGCAAGTAGAAAATTATAGTTTACAATGGAGAGAATTGGGGTTAAAGAAAGGATAAAACATTTTCATTAAAAATGACTTCCCATGTTTAGAATACAAGGTGACAAGGAAGAAGAGACACAATTAAAATATGGCTGTTACACCTAGGAAAATCAGATTCCAGACTCTCAACAGAGATTTGGTGAATGTGAACACTTTTTGGCCAGGAACCTACTCTTACATTTCTTTGGGACCACATATTTACTTGGGGCTTGTTGAATGTCATCCTGAATAACAGCTGGATCAGCAGAGGCATCCATGTATTAACAGGAATGTACTTAAGATTCCGAACAAAACACTGCATGAATCAATTTTGGTGAAATGGATACATTAGTGCAGTGATGGTTGGTACCAAAGTATCAACTGTAGTTCATTTCTGGAAGGTGGAACTATGAATACTTTTATTTTTGTGTGTGTTTTTCTCTGTTTTCTAAAATCAACATGTATTATTTTTATAATAAAGTAGTTATTTATAAAGTGTTTGCTTTGTGATATTCCTTCAGGTGAATACTTTTTGACTTTCAATATTCAGTTGAAGAAATCAGGACATACAGTACAATATAAAAAACCTCCAACTCTTACATTATTCCTATTTCTGAGTTTGATATTATCTAGATTTTACCACATGTCTGAAAACCACTGTTCAGACATAGAGCAGACAGACATATAGCATGATCTTGAGGCCTGGAAGGATCTTGTTTCTGATACACATCAGTTCAAACAGGTTACAAAATTCTTCATGTCGCTTCTCAGCCACTGTTCTTTGCTTGTGAGTAGATTGACAAAAAGGAAACCATAGCATTGTAGTTCTTCAATTTTACATCAACATGGTTCAGTTTAGCAAGGGAACAAAATGATATAGATTGTGTTTGTATGGGGATTATTTTGACACCAAACTCCTTGCGAATAGACTTTGATGCCTTATTGTCAGCATTAAAGAACGTGTTTCAGAGTCTAATATCCTAGAAAAGACACTTATATTCCCAAGATTATCTTCTTATATTTAGGATCATTTTACGTATAGGTGGAAACCTACTTTAATGAACATTTGAAAAGATGCCAGAACCTGTCTTGGAACAAGCCTACTTTCAAGAACTAGTTGTTTTTTTTAAAAAAATTATTTATTTATTTTTTCATTTGAAGTCCTTTTAAATATATATATATACATTTTATTTTTAAAGAAGCTTTAGATTACATACATGTTACATCAAAAATATAAGGGATTCCCATGTGCCCCACCCTCTACCCCTCCTATGCTTTCCCACATTAAAATCAAGAACTAGTTTTAATTTTTAGTCTAAATTTCTCATATTTCATTTTGCCAGTTTTTGTTGTTATTGTCCTGTGCTCTGTGCTTAGGTCACTGCATTCATATATTTGTGGGTTAATATTAATTGATCCCTTAACTATCTCTTTTCTAGTTTTCATTTACTTATTTCTTGTAGGAAGTGTCTCTTGTAGAAAGACACCTTCTTTGGTCCTGTTTGGAGACTACCAATATGGTATAATTTCTGGGCATTAAAAAAGGCTCCTCTTTGGCCTAAAATTGTTAAATTTTAATTTTTGAGAATTTAAGAATAATTCTCATTCCTGATTATGATTCAAAATGACATGTGGAACCCTGCTCTTGGAGATAATGATTTTATATGTCTGGAGTAAGACAAAAGCTTGACCTTACATTTTCTTAACAGTGGCTTTTGAAGAAGAAATTTTAATTTTTATGGAGTACAATTTATCAATTTTTTCTTTTATAGTCTGTAATTTTTGAGTACTATTTTGAAAATCCCTCCTAACATAAGGTCATTAAAATTTACTCCTATGTTTTTTTCTAGAAGTTACATAGTTTTAAGTCTGTGATCCACTTCAAGTTAATTTTTGAATGCAGTGTAAGGTAAGCATTGAGGATTAACATTTTTGTTTTTTGTCTTTTATTTTGTTGGCATGTGGTTATCTAATTTCAAAGTTTTCCAGTACATCAGAATTTAACTCAGTTTTGCACACTGAATTGCCTTGGCATGTTTTTCAAAGATCAATAGACTATATATGTATGGATCTATTTCTGGACTTCTATTCCATTGGTCTCCATATCTATTTTTTTAAACAAATCAATTTTATTGATACTTACTAGTAAAGCAGACAATTCATCCAAAATGTACAATCAATGGTGTTTGGTATAATCACATAGTTGTGTGTTCATCACTTTAATCACTAGAACATTTTCATTATTTCAATAATAATAAACAAAAAACAGACAAGCCAACAAACAAGAAAATTCCTCACCTCTCAATCTCTGTGTGCTTCCTCCACTATACATAGCTGGCATTTCTGGCTATTTGATCCAAAGAATATAATCACAATGGTGTACATTCATCATCTCAAAAATTTTAGAACAATTTCATTACTCCAAAAAGAAAGATACCACATCTCCCTTAGCATTCCTTCCTCAGACCTACAAAAACACTAATCTCATTTCACCTTTATAAATTGATTTATATTTACATTTCATATAAATGGAATCATACAATATGTAGTACTCTGTGTCTGGTCTCCTTCACTCAGTTTAACTTTTTTTTCCCTCTGATATTAACATTTTGGCAAAGAAACGCATGAAAAACACATGAAAAAATATTCAATATCACTGCTGATTAGGGAAAGGCAAATCAAAATGACAATGAGGTATCATTTCATTCCTATTAGACTGGCTGTTATTAAAAAGTCAGAAAACTGTAAATTTTGAAGAGGACGTGGAGAGATAGGAACACTTTGGGTGTAAGGTTTAAGAAACTACTGCCTATGATGTTTCCTTATATTTGCTTATAGGAGTTTCATGGTTGTTGCTTTTATTTTTAGGTCCTTGATCCATTTTAAGTTAATTTTTGTATAAGGTATGAGATAGGGATCCTCTTTCTTTCTTTTGGATATGGCTATCCAGTTCTCCTAGCACCATTTGTTGAATAGACTGTTCTGGCCCAGCAGGGAGGACTTGACTGTCATGTCAAAAATCACTTGACTGTAGATGTTAGAGTCTATTTTTGTGTTCTCGATTCAGTTCCATTGGTCAATCTGTCTGTCTTCATGCCAGATAATTGGCTTTTCCATTTCTGCAAAAAAGGCAGTTGGGATTTTTATTGGGATTGCATTGAATCTAAATCAGTTTGGGTAGAACTGACATATTAACAATATATAGTCTTCTAGTCCATGAATACGGAATGCTCTTCCATTTATTTGAGTCTTCTTCAGTTTCTTTTAGCAATAGTCTGTAGTTTTCTGAATACAGGTCCTTTTTGTCCTAGGGTAAGTTCATTCCTAAATCTTTGATTCTTGTAGTCGCCATTATAATGGAATTTTTTCTAATTTCCTCCTCATGTTGCTCATCGATAGTGTATAGAAATGCTATTGATTTTTCATGTTAATTTTGTATCCTTCCACTTTTTAAAATTAAGTAATTAATTAATTTTTCTCCCCGCCACCCCCCCCCCAGTTGTCTGCTCTCTGTGTCTATTCGCTGTATGTTCTTCTGTGACTGCTCTATCCTTATCAGTAGCACCAGGAATCTGTGTTTCTTTTCGTTGCGTCATCTTGTTGTGTCTGCTCTCCGTGTGTGGCACCATTCTTGAGCAGGCTGCACTTTCTTTCATGCGGGGCGGCTTTCCTTATGGAGTGCACTCCTTGCATGTGGGGATCCCTTACACGGGGGGCACCCCTGCGTGGCAGGGCACTCCTTGTGCTCATCAGCACTGCGCATGGGCCAGCTCCACACGGGTCAAGGAGGCCTGGGGTTTGAACCGTGGACCTCCCATGTGGTAGGCGGACGCCCTATCCATTGGACCAAGTCCGCTACCTGTATCCTTCCACTTTGATGAACACATTTATTAGTTCTAGTAGCTTTGTTGTGGACTTTTCAGGAGTTTCTAGATATAGAATCATAGCATCAATGAAAAGTCAAAGTTTTACTTCTTCCTTTCCTGTTTGGGTGCCTTTTATTTCCTTATCTATCCTAATTGCCCTAGCTAGAACATTTAGCACAATATGGAATAACAGTGGTAACAGTGGGCATCCTTGTCTTTTTCCTGATCTCAGTGGGAATGCTTTCAGTCTTTCATCTTTGAGTACAATGCTAGCTGTAAGTTTTTCATATATGCACCTTACAATATTGAGAAAGATTTTTACTATTCCTATCTTTTGGAGTGTTTTTAATCAAGAAATGGTGCTGTATTTTGTCAAATCACTTTTCTGCATCATTTGAGAGGATCATGTGATTTTTCCTCTTCATTTATTAATGTGGTTTATTATACTATTGGTTTTCTTGTTTTAAATCACCCTTGCATACCTGGGATAAAACCCACTTGATTGTGGTATATAATTCTTTTGATGTGCTTTTGGATTCAGTTTGTAATCATTTTGCTAAGGATTTCTGCATCTATATTCATTACAGATAATGGTTTGTAATTTCCTTTTTTCATTATCTTTACCCAATTTTGGTTCTAGGGTGATGTTGGCTTCATAGAATGAGTTTCACAGAGTTTTTTTCCAGTTCAATGTTTTGGAAGAGCTTGAGCAAGATTGGTAAAAGATAGTCTTTGAACGATAGAATTGATCCATGAAGCCATCTGGTCCTGAGCTTTTCATCTTTGGAAGGTTTTTGATGACTGTTTCAATCTCTTCACTTGTGATTGATTTGCTGAGATCTTCTATTTCTTTTAGGGTCAGTGTATATGGCTCATACATTTTTAGGAATTTGTTCATCTCCTCTACATTACCTAGATTTTTGGCATACAGTTGTTCATAATTATCTTCTAATGATTTCTTTTATATTTGTGGGGTCAGTGGTAACGTATCCCTCTCATTTCTGATTTTATTTATTTGTGTCTTCTCTTTTTTTTTCTTTGTCAGTGTAGCTAAAGGTTTGTCAACTTTGTTGATCTTCTCAAAGAACCAACTTTTGATTTAGATGATTCTCTCTATTGTATTTTTTCCCTCGATTTCCCTGATTTCTGCTCTGATCTTTATTACTTTCCTTCAGCTTGGTTTGGGATTAGTTTGCTGTTCTTTTTCTAGTTCCTCCAGGTGTGCGTGTAGATCTTCAATTTTGCTCTTTCTTCTTTTTTAATATAAGCAAGGAGGGTTGTAAATTTCCCTCTCAGCACTGCTTTTGCAGTGTCCGAGATGTTTTGATATGTTGTGTTCTCATTTTCATTCATCTCAAGATATCTGCTGAATTCTCTTGCAATTTCTTCTTTGAACCACTGATATTTAAGAGTGTATTGGTTAATCTCCATATATTTATGAATTTTCTTTTTCCATCCATTATTGATTTCCAGCTTCATTCCATTATGATTAGATAATGTTTTGCATAATTTCAATCTTTTAAACTTTATAGTCTTGTCTTGTGACCCAACATATGGTTTATCCTGGAGAAGTATTCATGGATGCTTGAAAACAATATGTATCTTGCTGTTTGGTGCTGCAGTACTCCATAGGTATCTGTTAGGTCTAGTTTATATATCATATTTTTCAAATTTTCTGTTTCTTTATATAACCTCTGCTGAAACATTCTATCCAATGCTGAGATTTGTGTTTTGAAGTCTCCAACTATTATTGTAGAGACATCTATTTCTCCCTTCATTTTTGCCAGTGTGTTCTGCATGTACCTTGGGGTACCCGGGTTAGGTGCCATAAATATTTAGTATAGTTATTTCTTCTTGGTGAATTACCCCTTTTATTAATATATAATTAACTTCTTCACCCCTTATAACAGTTTTGCATTTAAAATCTATTTTGTCTGATAGTATTGCTGCTCTAGCTCTTTTTGGTTACAATTTGCAAGGACTATCTTTTTCCAGCCTTTCACTTTCAACCTGGTTGTGTCCTTATGTCTGAGGTGAGTCTTCTGTAGACTCATATTTTTAATCCATTCTATTGGTCTATATCTTTTGATTGGGGAGTGTATTAGTCAGTTGAAGGGGTACTGATGCAAAATACCAGAAATTGGTTGGATATTTATTTGGTATGGACTTACAGATACCAAGCCATAAAGCATAAGTTACTTCCCTCACCAAGGTTTATTTTCACGTGTTGGAGCAAGATGGCTGCCAATGTCTGCGAGGGTTCAGGTTTCCTGGGTTCCTCTCTTCCAGGGTCTTGCTTCTTCCTGGGCTCCATATTCTTCTTTTCCTGGGGCTTGTTTCTCTTTCCTCTGTAAGCTTACTTCCTGGGGCTCCAGCTTAAGGCTTCAGCATCAAACTCCAACATCAAAGAACCCTCAACTCTGTCCTTTGCCATGCCTTTTATCTGCCCTAACCATGTGGCCCAATCAAAGCCCTAATCATAACTTAATCATGCCCTGTACAGGCCAGATTACAAACATAATCCAATGTTTATTTTTGGAATTCATAACTATATCAAACTGCTACAGGGAGTTCAAACCATTAACATTCAATGTTACTACTATAGAGACATTACTTACTTCATCCATTTTGTCCTTTGGTCATATCTTAATATTGTCTGTCTTTTTACCCTTTAATTTATCCTTCCTAATAATATTAATGTTTTACTTTTAAAGAAACTGCCAAACTATATTTTTGTAATTTCAATTTCTAATTGCCAATATGAGAATGTAGAAATATTTTTTTTTTTTGTTTCAGCACCACTTTATAATACAGGAATCTTCACAATGCATATGTTACTTGTAATAGTGATGATTTAAATCAAGGGCGGGGGGGGGGGGGGGATGAGGTAGAGGGGTGGAGAGAGGACAAAATTTACCCAAAACAAACAGAAAGAAAAGAAACAATATGTTTCACATGGATGGCAGGGATAGGATGGGGATGAGAAATGGTGAGTATAAACCTGGAAGGTAGACCTAGGGTAAGAAAATAAATTTTAAAAAGGAACAAGTTAACAATAGCACCTTGTCACCTTGCTAATCTCACTTAATAGTTCCATAGCTTTTTTGTAGGTACTTTAGGATTTTCAACAAAGGTCATCTTGTCTACAAATAAAGACAGCTTTACTTCTTATTTAAAAATTTGTATACCTTTTATTTCTTTTTCATGAGTTATTGTCCTGAATATTGTAGCCTTTACTACAAAAATGTATAAAAGTTGTGATAATGGAAATCCTTTCCTAGTTCCTAATCTTAAGGGGAAAGGATTCAGTCTTATAGCTACTAATTATGACTAGCTGTTGTTTTTCCACAGTTGTCTTTTATCAAGTTGAGGAAGTTCACTTCTATTTTTATTTTTATTCTTTTTTTAGTTTTTATCATGAATTTGTGTCTTGTCAAATGATTTTTCTGCCCTTATTGTGAAAATCATATTTTTTTTTCATTTTTAATATGTTTTGGTGAGTTGCAGCAATTGATTTTTGAATGTAAAACCATTAACCTTGCATTTCGTAGATAACTACCACTTAGTCATGGTGTATTATTTGTTCATGTATTGCTAGACTTGGTTTGCTAAAATTTTATTAATGATTTTTGTATCTATGTTTATGAGAAAAATTTCTCCCTAGTTTTCTTTTCCAAAATGTCTTTTTCTGGTTTTGGTATCATGGTAATGCTAGTCTCATTGTTTGAGTTGGGAAGAATTTTCTCCTGTTCTATTTTATCATTTGTAGAATTATTTTTCTTTCCCTTTTAAATATTTGTAGAATTCACTAGTGAAGATGTCTGAGACTGAGTTTTTTATAAGGGAAGTTTTAAACTACAAATTCAATTTCTCAAATAGACACAACCACTTAGCTTATCCTTTTTCTTGAGTGGGTTCTGGTAGCTCCTGTCATTCAAGGAAGTTGTCAATTTTATCTTAGTTTATCAAACTTATTGGCATACAATTTTTCTTAAAATTTACTCTTTTAATGTCAGTACAAACTTAGCGATGCCCCTGCTTATTCCTGATATTGGTTATTGTATCTTCTCTGTTTTTCCCTAATCAGTCAAGCTAAAGATTTATCAATTTTAATTATGTTTTTGATGAACCAGATTTTGTCACTTTGATTTTCTCTATTGATTTGCTGTTTTATATTTCACTTAATTCTTTTATGATCTTTATTATATTCCTCTTTCAACTTACTTAAGTTTAATTTGTTCTTTTCTAATTTATTAGGTGGACGCTTAGATCATTGATTTGATGCCTTCCTTTTTTCCCTAATAAAATCATTTAATTCTATAAAATATTTTCTAAGTATTGCCTTATCTGAATCTCATAGATTTTGTTATGCTATCTTTCCATTTTCATTCACTTAAAAATATTTATTTTGTGATTCTGTCTGTGACCGAGGGGGCTATTTAGTAGTATATCATTTAATTTCAAATATTGACTTCTGTTTATCACTCAAAATAGTGTATATTCCTAAATGATTCACATATACTTGAAAAGAATGTACATTTTGCTATTTGCTGAGTGGTCTATGAATATCTATAAGGTCAAATTGCTTGATAGTGTTGTTTTTCTGTAGTTGTATTGTAATTCTTTGTCATTGTTCTATTCTTTATTTAGAGTGTGATATTGAAACCTCCCACTATATTTATGGATTTGTTTATTTCTGCTTTCAATTTTATTAGATTTTTCTTCATGTTCTTTGATGCTCTCTTATTAAAATATAAATACATTAGGATTGCTGTGGCTTCTTGATAAACTGACTCCTTTATCTTTAAGAATTGACTCTATCTTTCCCTGGTAGTGTTCTTTATTCTGAAGTCTACTTTATTTAATATTAATATAACTGTTTCAGCTTTATTTTGATTAGTGTATTTATAGTATGTCTTTTCTAAATCCTTTTACTGTTAGCACATCTACATCTTTGTATTTAAAGTGTGTTTCTTTTAGAGTATATGATTTTGGTGCTGTTTCTTTTTTTATGCGATCCAACAACCTATGCCTTTTTATTTGGAATATTTGGAAATCTATGTACTTTTTCATATTTTTATGCTATGGTAACTTGCATTTTTTTCTATCTGCTTTGATTATTTATTTTACAAATTTGTTGAAATATAATGGAAGGATAAAATCTTTGCATATTTAAAGTATATAATTTTATAATTTTGACATATCTATACCCATAGAACCATCACCACATTCATGATAATGAACTTTCCCATCATTGAAACATTGAGCCATTTATATTTAATGGGATATTGATATGGTCAGGTTTAAATCTACCATTTTACAATTTTGAAATTCTTTGAATTATTGGACCTCTCCCCCTTTAAAAACAATCTCTTTTTCTCTTTTACTTTCTTATTAGATTAATTGGCTAGCTTTTTTTTTTTTTTAATGACAGCCATAACAGCTTTATTTCCAAAGCTGGAGTCCCTCCCAATTCCCCCCCTCCCCTGGTTGTCAGTTCTCTGTGTCTATTTGCTGCATCTTGTTTCTTTGTCCGTTTCTGTTGTTGTCAGCGGCATGGGAAGTGTTGGTGGCGCCATTCCTGGGCAGGCTGCACTTTCTTTTGCGCTGGGCGGCTCTCCTTATGGGGCACACTCCTTGCGCATGGGGCTCCCCTACGCAGGGGACACCCCTGCGTGGCACGGCACTCCTTGCGCGCATCAACACTGCGCATGGGCCAGCTCCACACAGGTCAAGGAGGCCCGGGGTTTGAAACGCGGACCTCCCATGTGGTAGAGGGACGCCCTAACCACTGGGCCAAGTCCGTTTCCCTGGTTAGCTTTTATAAGTCCATTTTATCTCCATTATTGGAATATTATCCATACCTTTTTGTTTTACCTGTTTATGTGCTCACCATAGCATTTACATCTTAAACCTTTAACTTTGTACAGTTAACCTTTGACTATTATATCACTTTACATATGGTGTAAGAAATTTGTAACTGGGAAGCGGATTTGGCTCAACTGATAGAGTGTCTGCCTACCATATGGAAGGTCCAGGGTTCAAACCCAGGGCCTCCTGACCCATGTGGTGAGCTGGTCCACATGCAGTGCTGATGCACGCAAGGAGTGCTGTGACACACAGGGTTGTCTTCCATGTAGGGGAGCCCCACATGCAAGGAGTGCGCCCCTCAAGGAGAGCTGCCCCATGCAAAAAAAGCACAGCCTGCTCAGGAGTGGCACCGCACACATGGAGAGCTGATGTAGAAAGATGACACAACAAAAAAGAGCCACAGATTCCCCATGCCACTGACAAGAATTCAAGCAGACACAGAAGAACACACAGTAAATGGACACAGAGAGCAGACAAGGGGGGATGAGAGAAGGGGAGAGAAATAAAAAAAATTTTTTAAATAAAAAAAAGAAATTTATAACTATTTCCATTTTGCGCCTCCAGACCTTTGTACTATTTTGTAATAAATTTTAGTTATAAATTTACACACTACATAATATACAGTTATTGCTTTTGATATAAGGAAATAAAAAAATATCTTTTATATTTCCTCACATACTGACCTTTCCTGTGGTCTTCATTTCTTTGTGTAGATTAACATTTCCATTTGGTTTTATTTTCCTTCCGACTGATGGACTTTATTTCCTGTAGTGATAGTGTGCTATGTATGAATTTTCTCAGCTTTTAAAAGTTTAAATAAGTCTTTATTTCACCCTCATTTTCACAAGATATTTTTGCTGGTTATAGAATTCTGGGTTGGCAATTCTTTTTCTTTTTGCACTTTAAAAATATTCCATTGTTTTTGGCTTACATTATTTCTTATGTGAAGTCTGCTGTTATATAACACCTCCACCCCCAACCCCACCCCCTATATAATGTGTCCTTTTCCTCTGTGACTGCTTTTAAGCATTTTTTCTCTATTCCTAGTTTACATTAATTTTATTATGATAGGACTTTGCATAGTTTTCATGTTTCTTCTGCTATGGTTTTGTTGAACTTCCTGGATTTATGGATTTATAGCTTTCACCTAATTTGGAATATTTCAGTCATCATTATTTCAAATATTTTTCTCCCCAACTTCCTTTCTGGGACTTCAGTTATCTTTATATTAAGTAGCTTGATATGTTACCACAGCTCTCTGATTCTCTATTTTTATTTCACTCTTTTTCCCTCTGTGTTTCATTTTATATAGCTTATAGTGCTATGCCTTCATTTTCACTATTTTATTCTGTAAGACCTATTCTGTTCTCAATCTCATCCAGTATAATTTTATTTGATTATTGTATTTCTCTTTGCTAGAAATTCAGTTTTTCAAAAATCTTCTCTCCCCAACATGCTCATGCTTACTCCTTCCTTCTTTAACATATGGAACATAATTATTTTAGTTGTTTTAATTTTATTTTCTACTAAATTTATCACCTGCACCATCTATAAATAGTTTTCTAAAAATTTCTTTTTCTCCTGGTAATGGACCATATTTTCCTGTTTCTTTGCATATTCTTGGTGACCTTTGATTTGATGCTACCACATATGAGTTTTACATCGTTGGTTACTAGATTTTTTGGGTGTAATCCTTTAAATATTTGTGAACTTGGTTCTGGGATGCAGTTCAGTTACCTAGAATCAAATTTGATTTTTTTTTTGGTTTTGTTAGTGAGTATTTGGAACAACCTTTGCTCTGGGATACTCTGCCATTCACAGAGGTAATACCTTTTTGAGAACACCACCCAATGCTCTTTGTATTAGGAGGTCTTTCTACTTTGACTGGTAAGAGCAGCAATTATTTCTGGACTCATGTGGTCTTCAAGAATTGTTCTACCTATTCCTTTCTGATGGTTCTTTTCCTGCGCTTACACTCATGTGCAGATCAGTACTCAGCCAAGGACTTAAGGGAAATACTTCTGCAGTGCTCTACATCTTTGTAGCAATCTCCTCACTGGTGTTTTGCTCTTAAAATTCTAACCCCCATGGCTGCCCAAACTCTAAATTCTGTCTCTAAAATTCTGTAGTCTCTGTTTTGGTTCTTCTCTCTGTGCTGTGTGGCCTGGAAAATTTCTGCAGGTGGTGAACTGCAACACTTGTAAAACTCTATTTGTTTTCATTCTCTCAGGTATCACTGTCCAATGATGCCTGTTGTCCAATTTCCATTTCATTTCATCTTTTGTCTGTTTTTTTTTTCCAATTATTTAATATAGTAGGTTAAATTCAGTACCTCTTTTTTCATCATGGCATAATGCTTTTTAAATGCAAAAGAAGAGGAATTTAGTGTAAGGATACAAGGATATATCGTGGAACTCAAAGAGAAAAATACAAACAAGCTTTAGAAATAAGGAATTTACAACCTTCAGCTTCCGAGTCAATACTTTCTTCCCAAATCTCTAATGTCTGCATCTCTCTGCCATTCTCTACAAACTTGCTTTCTTTTCTTAACTACACTTCATGGATAAATAGGTCTACTCTACAGCTGCCACATTTACATATTATTGTTCTAGTCACTTGTAGAGACTTTACTTGGGGTATTTTCCTTTACAAAGCGAATTTATTAGCAAAGCAGTTGAAGCTACTAGAAAGCATACTATTAAATATTATTTAAACAATATGAAGCATTTTCAGCAATAATTTTAATATTATTAAATCTTGATGAATTTAGATAGTGGTTATCAGGCAAGAATACTAATTGGAATTCATATTAAATATAGCAATATAGTTAATATAAAAAAATTTCCCACATTATGTGTTACACATGCTTGTTTAAAGTCTCACTCACTTTAAAGAACTATTGCTGATTACTTTTTTGAACTACTCATATGATGTCTCGATTTGTTCTTGAGTGATTGCAACTAATTGAGAAAACATATGTGTCCTCAAATAATAAAATTTCCTGCCATTGTGTATTATGGTTTTTCACTCCGCCTTCAATTTTATATTACCTTCCATTGTCCAACTGCCTATCATTATTAAGGCTTTTCTGGGTTCTGTTGTATCTTCTCAGCTTTTTCCCAACTAAATTATTTGGTGCTGTTAACAATTCTTGCATTTGAACAATTTATTAAATACATAGAATATTAACTGTCTTTGTAACAAATTACTCCATCATTTGACACTACTGATCTTTGCCATAAAATTCAATATCACTTCTTTATCTATAACTAGTTAATACTTGATTTGGAATAAAAACAAAGTATAAAACTTCACCATTTTTGGGAAACTTCAGGAAATGTAGAAATATCACTGATTAGGAATTTTTGTAAAACTACATATTTATGAATTTTTGAGTGAAAGTGAATGAGAGGTCCTGCCAGGCATGCAGTGATTATTCAAAATATTGGGTGAATGAATAAATGATTGAATATTGAATGCATTGTGAGCTACCCCCTTTCATAATCTAATCATGAATCTCTTTGAATGGTAAATATATCATTTGCAAATATTCAGCAATAAAATATTTGACTAGATTCTTATTATACATCCTGGCTGTCTTTCCTAATTTTTCCCAGTTTGTAAAGTTAAGCTTACTGCTGTTTGATTTAGTATAGCAATACTTCAAGATGTGTTCATCAATTATAACAAATGTACTGCACTAATGAAGGATGTCATTAGTGTGGGAGAGTGTGGGAAGGGGAGGGAGCGGGGCATATGGGAATCCCCTATATTTTTGATGTAACATTTCTGTAATCTAAAGTTTCTTTAAAAAATGAAAAGGGAACATCCCAAGAAATGCCTACCAGTGCTGAAATCAAGTAAGATTTATATCATAAATGATGTAAAAGATAAAAGTAAAATAAAATGCATTTATATATATTTATATTATTAACACAATGGTAAAAATATCAATTATTGTAATGGGATAATATAAAGAGACTAACAAAAAAAAAAGTTAAACTTGCTGATGTTTGATTTTAAAAATTATTTGTAGATGCTTTTTTGAAACACATATGTTATTGATTTTTTACTTTCTTAGACTGCTTGGAATATATTTTTGCTGTGTGCATAACTAATTTCTAAAAATTAAATTCTTATCAAAAAGCCAAAATGATTAAAAGTAATAATGAAAAATGATTACTTAGGTTTGACATAAAAAATACAATCCACAAAAGAGAAAATTGATAAATTGAATCTAATTAAAATTTTAAAAAACCCTGCTAAGAGAAAGGAGACACAAATTGTAGACTGGGAGAAAATATTTGTAAACCATGTACCTGATGAAGAACTTTTGTTTAGAAAATATAAAGAACTCTCAAAACTTGACTGAAAAACCAAATAATCCTATTTGAAAATGGGGGGCAAAAGCCATGAATAGGCATTTCACTAAAGAGGATATTCAGGTGGCAAATAAGCATATGATAAAATGCTCAACATCTTTAGCTATTAGGAAATGAAAATTAACCCTACAGTGAGATACCATTATATACCTATCAGATTGGTTAAAATAAAAATTAGTGATAAAATAAACACAATGCTGGTGAGAATGTAAAATTATAAAGACATTCTGGAAAAGAGTATGGCGGTTTCTTGAAAAAGTAAACATACAATTAACATAAAAGTCTGCAAATTCATTCTTGGGTATTTATTCAAGAAAAAATGAAAAGGTGTGTCCCTACAAAATGTACACATGTACATGAATGTTTATAGGAGCTTTATTCTTAATATCCTTAAGTTGGAAGCAACCCAAATGTCCTTCATTGGGTGAATGGTTTAACAAACTATGATACATCCATTCCATGGAATATTACTCAGATATAAAAAGAAAAGAAGTATTGATATAAGAAACAACTTAGATGGGTCTCGAGGGAATTATGCTGAATGAAAAAAGCCAATATCAAAAGATTATATGCTATTTGATTCCACTTATATAACATTCTTGAAATGACAAAATTATTGATATGGAGAACAGATTGGTCGTTTTCAGGGTAGAGAGGTGTTCCAGTTTGCTAAGCTGCAAAAATACCATATACCAGAAATGGGTTGGCTTTTATATGGAGATTTATTAGTTTTAAAAGCTTACAGTGCTGAGGCCATGAAAATGTCCAAATCCAGGCATCATCAAGTTGATGTTTCTTCATAAAAATAGGCTGCCAGTGATCCTGGACTTCTCTGTCACATAGCTTCTTCCGGTCTCTCCCTTTTCTTCTGGGTTTTGTGTCTTTCAGCTTCTTATTTCTGTGTCTTTTTCTTCTCTCTCTCTCTCTCATTATTAATCTTGTTTGTAAAGGACTCCATTAAGAGGATTAAGACCCACCCTTGGCCATGCCTTACTGAAGTAACCCAATCAACAGTTCCTACTTACAAGAGGTTTATGCACATAGGAATGGGTTAGCTTTAAGAACATGATTTTCTGGGGTACAAGCTTCAAACCATCACAGGAGGAGAGTTGGGAAGGACATTGTTGTGACTATAAAATGGTAAAACAATTGATCCTTGTGATGAAACTGTTTTGTATCTTGACTCTGTGGTGGTTACACAAATCTATTCATGTGATAAAACTGCACAGATCCAAACGCACACAAACACAAATAAGTGAATGTAAAACTAGTGTAATCTCAATAAGATCAGTGTCTTGTATCAATATCAATTTCCTGGTTGTGATAATGTACTATAGTTATGCAAGATGTTACCATTATGGGAAACTCAGTGAAGGGTAAATGGGTTCTCTCTGTATTATTTCTTACAACTGCTTATAAAATCTAGAATTATTTCAAGATTAAAAGTGAAAAAGAAAGATTACTTACAGCCATTATGAATCCACCACTGAAGTCTGTACTTACCATTTCTGTTGATTCTGATCTGAAGCATGGTATTAAGCGCTTGGTAAGACCAGGTCAGAAGGAGTTGGGACTGTGATCTCTCCTGTGAGAAGTGATTACTGTAAATCCTGAAAGGAATCCTAAACTCAGTGGGTGGACATGCCCAAGGGCTTTCATGTATTAAGTCAAGGTTGGATGGGCATAAGGGCATTTGCAGAAGCTTGGCTGCATGGTAGGTTTTCTGTAAGCATGTGAAGAGATGGAATTTGGGGTGCAAGGTGTTTATTGGGGATTAACACCTATAAGAGGAAGGCAAAGGACTGAGAGAGATATCTCTGGAGTGAGTATTGCTTTTCAGAGTCATCCTGAGTTATACCCAATGGCCAGTCCCGTATACTCCCTCTTTGTTCAGTCACCAGTTTCGGGCCACTTCCAGTGGGCATGACCTCACATGAAGAGGCTCTCTGTAGCTGAGGCAGATCCTGGAAGAGCTGACAGCTGGAGGCTGTTTGCTGACTGCACTCCTGACAGCTGGGTAGCAAGTTCTATCTGGACGCGGAAGGCAGGCAGTGCATCTGTGTGTCTACCAGTTGGTATACATAGACCAGGTCAGTGATGAAGTAAATATTGGAATAAAACAAATAGTCAAAACATAAAGATTGGAGAAAGAGATTGGGAACAAGCATGTGGGTCTTCTCAACAACACCATAGTATATAACAGGATAACTAAGAGTAGGAGTTGTCTGCCCACTGCCCTGGTTTTAAGATTTCTTCTACTTGGGAGGTGATAAGGATGCTGGAAGTCATTGGCTACTTACCTCAAGGAGATGAGGATATACAGTGAATGTGGCATAGGCTGTGGTCCTCTGTTCTCACCTTCTTAAAAATATTCCTTTCTATTTATTATTTGCAATTGTTGGGTTACTAAGAAAGGCCTTTTATTATTAGAATTGATACAAGTGCTTTTATTATTAGAATTGATATTTTTGGCTTCGTAGAAAGAAGTTTCAATGCACCCACTTCCTGATATAAGAGGCAGCCTGCTACCTATCAGTCAATTCAGAAAATGTTGACAAAACCTCACTCACAGAACTGATTTCACCCTCCATTTGAGCAACGTGATATTTTACAGATATGGGAAGCTGCTGTTTATCTTCCACTTTGGATTCGCTCAATGCACTCGTTATGAGATGGTTAGAACTGACATTTAACACAGGAAAGCTCTTCAAAGAAGCATGTTAGAACTTCCTCATTCCTTCTGAATAGAACCTGAAAAAAGCTATTGTTACATTTCTTATGCACTTCCCCAATGCCTCTTATAAAGGAGCCATATTTAGTTTAAAACAAATTTCCTGCAGTAAAAGTGTATTTCCCTGATTTTCATCTCTCTTCGTGAGCATCCATAAAACTTGGAAGTGAATTAGTGTGCAAATTGCATCCAAATCTTAGCCAAGGGGATGTGGTTTATTATAATACATGGTCCTCCTAATTATTGAACAGCCCAAGAAAACTCGGCCCAGTGTGCATCTGTTCTTGCTTGACCACACTGCCAAACATAATTTGGCAAGCACAGAAATGTACATTGAGCAGACCTACAGTCTAATTTGCATTAGAGTTTGTGGTAATTATATGAAAGCTATAACTGAACAAGCTTGTCCTCTCTTTTTAGAGCACTTGGTTTCTAAAAAATAAACAAGAAGCAAATCCCCCAAAGAATTTCTCTTTTTATGTGTCTTTGAGGTTTCTCAGTGTGATTTAATCATTGCCCAAGTGTTAGTTCTACTTGTACTTGAAGAGAAAACCTCTTTCACACATATTTCATGCAGACTTTCTTTTATTATCCTTGATCTCTATGGGTTGACTGTGCATGTTTCAATACATATTTGATAACATTGCTCAAGATAGTGAATTAGGCTACTGCTGACCAGATGTCTGCACAATTTGAGAATTTGCTCCTAAGAATCAATAAAAAAGTCCATCCCCAAATTGTTTTAAGTGTTATACAGAATGGTAGAAAGATCTCTAGATAGAAACCCAAGAGTTTCTGTTGAGTTATTATTTGTTGGGCAACCTCGAATAAATCACTTAATTTATCTGTCTCAGTTTTTCTATCTGCAAAATGGGGATATTGATACTTGCTTTATCTATGTTACATAGTTGGTATGGGTGCCAACTGGAAAACAAAAAGATTTGAAGGTATTTTTGTAGAAAAAGCAAAAAAAAAAGACTAAATGGCTTAAAACGATATTATTATTAGGTGTTATTACTTGTATCAATGCATACTCAGAGCCTCTTGCAAATAATATGGTTGCATACTGTATGATCTACCCACAGAGACCACAAAGGAATCTGAAACTCCAGCCAGGGATGGGGTTCTGGGTGTTGGAGGTAGTTATGGTCCAAGTTCTCTCAAACTGTTCTGTCCAAGAAAGCAGTCACCAGCCACAAGTAGCCATTATACACATGAAATGTACCTATTCCAAAATGAGATATGCTGAAGTATAAAAAACATACCAGATTTCAGTTTCAGTATGAAACAAGAGAAATGTAAAACATCTCATGATTATTTTTATGATTATTTTCAGTATATCGAATTAAATACAATATATTAAAATTAGTTGTTTCTTTTTACCTTTTTAATGCAGCCACTAGGATATTTAAAATTACATTATACTTATATTATAATATATTCTAATTATATGTCTATTACACAGCAGTACTGTATGGCATCGGAGTATGGGATATATGAAGAATTATATCCAGTGCTGAAGCCAGAGTCTGGAACTAAACAGGCAAATGAAACACAAAGCAGGTACAAAACAAGCAAGAAACAGAGGACACTAAGCCAGAGCTAGTGATTTTGGAAGGATGGGTAAGAAAGAGGTTAGAGAAATTTCCTTGGACATGTTTTGGAATTGTGTTTATAGAAAACCCTTAACTTTGTTTGTGAGTAGAAAGGGAGCTGTTAAGGGCACCAGTCAGTTGAGACATACCAGTATTATTCTTCAGAAACAATTATATTTCATAAAACCACAACTGTTTAGAGACTTTAAGGAATACTTAACTTTTTTGTTTTGTTTTGTTTATTTTATTATATATCCTTTAAATATCAAAACTAAGAAAAATTTGAGGCATTTCATTCGTAAATATTTCCTAAAATATATTAGGAACTTTTTGCCTTCTTATACAGAATATGCTCAACGTAATTTTTGTGAAATCCTATTTACATAAAGTAATTATCATGGATGCAAATTATAGTGTTAGATAATATATTAATGACCCACATAATATTGTGGGGTTTCATTTGTAAGGGACTGCTAGCTCCTACAATTAGAACCCAGGTGGGAATGCTTTTACATTTATATCTACTTTTACATTTCTCCTTGTCTCTTACTATTCAGTTACAAACCAGCACATCCTCATGCTCTCAATGTAGCTGCAAATAGTCATCTTCATTCATTAATTAGTTGTATATAATCTTATGTAGAACTGAAAATTGGAAAAATCAGTCTTTGAACTGGAGAAAAAGAAAGTACAAATATGTTCTGAGTGAGGACTTTTGGGTTCTCCACCATGAATAAGTTATAATGATGGATTTTGTGACACTTTGCTTAATTACAGGCATTTTGTTGTTTTGTTTCAATATTATGAGCTATAATCTAAGCTTGCTTGCCAGAGAGCTAAAGTTTGAGTATTTGAGATTAAAATATGATAAATTTATCTGTGACATAGAAACAGAAATTATGCACCTGTTCTGGCTTGCTGAGCAGAAATGCATCTCTTTGCATTTGGAAGGGAGATAATGCTTTCAGCTTGTTGAGATCCAACACTAAACTATCTGCTCTAGAGCACGAGACTCATGCATCAATTTAAAACTCAGATGTCTCTTATTATTTCACATGTCATTTCTTAACATGACATTCTGTGCAAAGTAATTGAAAAGGAGTTGGGGGAAGAAATCATGGCAAACTAGTTTGCCAAATGCTTAGTCATGCTATTTCACAAGCTTATTTGACTATAGCACTTTGTTAAACATAATCATGCAAACTATATGAAACATTCATATTAAGCAAAGTAGAAAGTCAGATTTCAGGTTAGGTCTTTTGGCCTTAAAGGATGTTGTCTAATTTTTATAATTTTTAATCATTAATTGTATGTTTAGTGAGGCTAATGATATTTTATCTAAACTTTATGACGACCAAAAATATGGGTTCTACCACCCCGAATAACTAAAACCTGTACAAAATTTTTCCGGTGCCCTACTTACTGTCTGTGAAACTCAGACTTGGAGATGGACATGGCACAAATCAAAATCACTAATAGTTAAGTCTTAAAGGGCAGCCAGTATTCCATCACTAGGAGATACCCATTTATAGTTTAGTTCCATAGGGCTGTGATCCCATAGGGCTGGGATTATAGATATAATCCCAATGAGACAATGAACATAAATTCTCTGCCACCTAGCTAGAAAAGCTATTTCTTTTGTTGTGTTTAGACACGGTGACAGGTTTTAAACAAAGTAGAGAAAAGAGATATGAACATTCCTCTAGAGTTTTTTGCTTCTGAGACAGTGATATCAGTCTATGTGTTTGTTTGATACAGGGTTTTAGTCTGATTCCACTGGGAATAGGGTGGCAACATTATTGAAAGGCAGATGCGGAGGAAGAGCAAGGGTAGCATCCTAATGACAACCCCCATTAATAATCGACGAAATTCCACACCATTGGTTTGGCCAGTATGGAGAGCCACATATTCACACGCCAATGAAGAATGTGAGGTAAGTGGAGAAAACCTGCCACTTTTTAAGGAATGTTACTTGATTAGTAGAAAAGATTAGTAAACTTTCTGCCACCATTCTTTATCATTCACTGATTAATCTTATCATCAACAATAAAGAAATAGTTATCAAAATTAAAAAATAAAATTTTCACCAGAAGTACAGTGAAACAAGTATTGAATTATTTTCAATATGTTGTTGGGATTATTCTCAAGTTATTGTCAGCATTATCATTTTAATATATATTAAGTAACTTCTACCAGTGTTCTATCTTATTTAACCTTTACAACACATCTTCCATTATCTCCATGTAACAGATGAAGAAATTGAGGCATAGAAGAATGATGTCATTATGATATTTTGAAAATCTAGTAAGAGGGAGAAGCAATATTTCAACCCAGGCAGGTTGCTCTTAATTATCACCCAAAGACAGAATAATTTTGAGAGCTATTTTAAGCTTAAACCATCAGCAAGGGACTATCTAAATAACATACCCCAAAATGATAACTTGTATTATTAATTGTTTTTGCTTTACATAGCACATAGGCTGCCCTGAGTGGTTTGACACAAAATTATCCTTAAAGTGTTTTTCAAAGCCATGAAATACCTACGTACCTTTGTGTTGTTATTTCTATTTATAGAAATTGTATCCTAAAGTCTAAATGGGGCACAAAGCCTACCCAGAGAGCAGGGGTCCTTCTTGAGGAATCCTTAAATCGTTTTAGATGAGCTTTCCATGAGGTTTACATTAATCATATCACATCTTTCTCTTAGGTTGAGTATAACTATTATTTACCTGTTTGATCCTATTTTAACTGTCTTATGTCCAAATTCTTTGACTTTATCAAAGGTGATCATCTATGTCAAAGCATTTTGAAAACAGTCACTATACATTTAGTTATAATATTATTTTGAACCTCTACTTTCCTTATCCATATAATCCATATGTAAAGGTGTCTGGGCTTTAATTAAGTCTTCCATACCTGCCCATTTAGACTCTTCGAGACTGCAAACTCATCAGATCCTTATTAAGAAAAGTTTATCCCTCTCTTCAGTGAGGTATACTGTTTTGCTACCAGCTGCATGAGCATGGATGGTGGTGTGAGGACCCGAGACCTTGAGGGAGTAGCGTTTATCCTTGCCTGATGCTATGTAAATACCAGTAAGCTTCTTGGGAATAAGGACTTGGGGCTTATTTAACTCTTTAGCCCTATCAACAAGACCGTTGCAGATGCAATAAATGCTCACAGAATTGAATTCTCTGTGGTGACTTCATTGGTATGGTGGTGACTGGGAGGAAGACAAACTGTCCCAAATACCATGTCACAGACTGGCCATGCCTCTACCTTTCATTCCTTGTTGTGCCTACACAGGGTACAGGGATCAGGATTCTGCTTTGGTTCAGCGTAAGTGCTTATGCTCCATAAGAGTACTATAAACATAGGTAATGAGGGGGTTGGGAAACTCTTCTAGTTGTTTTGCACATATTACCACTCAGCCTCCTTTCGACTCACACCATCTGTAGTATGGGGTGAAGAGACATCAGGCCTACGAAGTCCCAAACAGTATCAAGTGGGTGATCTCATAGATGTTAAGATAAATGTGAATAATAAAATTCCAATATGTGCTACTACTCTTATTTCTATCAACACTAGTACTCTCTATTTCTTTTTGAATTTGCATTCAAGAGTTATATGTGCTAAAATGAATAGGTGTTCTAGTTATTTGCAATATATTAATATGTTCCCTATCACACCATTTTGGCATTAACTCTTTATCTTGTATGGATATACAGTATTTTATGGTGCTATAAAATCTCTATTGGAGAGAGAGTGAAGTCTAGATTACTTAAGGTCAAGTTCTATTTTTAGCCCTGTGAGAGTTTAGAAATTTGGGATGATAGAGGCTGAAATTTTGGATTTGATATCACCTGGCAATACTATGCAATGAAATCAGTTTTCCTTTGTGAAGCCCAAAAATAAACACTAATATCTGAATCTTATACAGAATCTAATACCAATGTAATACTTAGACTGGGCTAGAGACTGGAAGGCAGAGAGGAAGAGAAACACTACTTTATATACAGGATGTAACACTCTAACATTTCACGTATTTCTTGGAAGACTTATTTAATTCACCTTGTCATGTGCTGACGTTTAATAAACACCTCATTCCTCTCCAGGTATTTTTTAACAGTGAGCTGCAGAATAGTAAATCCCCGGTCGGTTAATGGCATTGAAATGACCAAACGTTTATAAAGCTTTCCTCTTGAACAATAAGGTTAATGGAAATAATTTTTTAATGTGATTTTCTTCATTCTTTTGACTGTATAGTGGGACACATATAATGTATATTGCTTGCTATGAGGGAGCTATCCTATTTTGTGATGGTAATGATGATTCTATAATATTATGCATATGTTTACATTTGAATGGCACATAATTCATTACTCTCTTTTATTTGTTTGTATCTTTATGAGAATTTTTTTTTTTTCAGATGAACACAAAATGCGCTTCGCTGTGCATAGCATAAATCCTCAAAAGAATGCTAACGTTTTACAAATTTGCTGGCTAATGCATTATCTACAAAGAATATCTGCCTGTTCGGACAAGCTCCATCTCAGCTCTGGAAGCCACGTTCAAACCGTCGATCAGATCTGACATTGGTGGTATCCATGCAGCCCTTCCCAGCACACACTCTGCATTTAAAGGTCTTCCCATCCCTGTTATTGGTCTCACAGATGATAGAGTATGACACTCCATAAACAATGAGCTAGGCCTTTTGTAGGCTGCTTTGCTTTTCTTGGCTTCAAACTGCCACTGAATGTCAAATCAATTTGGCTCTCATTAGAACAGCTTTATATGTGCAAATGTATTTGGGTCTGGTTGCCACTTTTTTTTTCTTCTATTTTTTTCTCCTTTCCATTCCTTCTCTTCTCTTTGAGATGATGTAATTTTCTCTAATCCATGCCAACACCTGTTTCTTTAAAAGAGAGAGGAGAGAAATAAAGAGAGAAGAGAAAGAAGAGTGAGAGAAAAAACTCGAGTGTGTTGCTCTTTATCACAATCAGCATGAACACCAGGCTGGCACATTATGGCTCAAATTTCCCCAGAACAAAGAGAAAATGCCTTGATGCCATGATATTGTACATCACAGGGCCCAGATAAAGTCAGGAGTCTATGTAAACCTGGGTTCCTGAAGTCTGGAGAGACGGCTGTCAAGATACAGCAAGGTGTGTGAGCCCTTTTTATTGATAAGTGATGAAGCCAGCAATAAATCTGATGCAGTGCTTAAGGAAGTCTGAGCTAGAGCATCATGTTTGATGGAAGACTGTATTCCTCTTAAGTTGGGAGAAATAGAGGGCTACACCCTAGAGAACAGCACAGACTTAAAGAGATAGTAGGAAGCTGAAAGATGAGCAGACAGTTGGAAACAGACAGATGAAAAGACAAACTGGAGTCTTGCCAGTCTCTTTCTGGTGACCTAGATGTGCTTTTCAGTTTATGTGAGAGTATTTTCTCCCTGATACATGGACTTTGTAGTCTCGGATTCAAATAAGTCATTTTACTGCTAATAATAAAATGTGTATGGTATATGGTTGCTGTTAGAAGAAATGTGTCCAGCTGGATTTTGGCTACACTGATAGATACTCTTATTGGACTTATTGACAAAAGAAATATGCTATAGGGCAGTTGAATCTAACATCAAAGAGCAGGCTAATTATTATAATTTTTAATATTGTTTATTTTCTTTCTTCTGAGAAACTTAGGTATTTGAGAGTACACGAATATTTGTGTGTCTATACACATAGCCATTTATTTATTGAACATCTGTTATATATACTGTCCTAAGTGCTTGAGATTCATCCTTGAACAAAGCTTTAAACAATTTCTGCCCTTGTGGAATTTATGTTCTAGTTGGGGGACCCAGACACTAAATGTAGAGCCTAACAAAAAATTAAATTATAGTCTCTAAGAAAATGATAACTGCTACAGAACAAAGAAAAAAAGCTGAGTAGAGTAGACATTAAGAGTGCCAGGCAGTGAGTGGATGTGGTTCAAGCAGTTGAGAGCCTGCTTCTCACGTGGGAGGTCCTGGGTTCAGTCATGGGTGCCTCCTAAAAAAAACCAAAACCAAAACAAACAACAAGCAAACAAATGAGAAAACCAACTCAGGGGAGTCAATGTGGCTCAGTGGTTGAGCACCAGCTTCCCACATACAAGGTTCTGGGTTCGATCCCTGGCCCCTCGGTACCTCAAAAAAAAAAAAGTGCTGGGCTGTGTATGTATAGTTAATAATTTTAAATGGGGAACGGTCAGTGTAGATATCATCGAGAAGGTGACTTTTGAATAATACTTGAAGGAGGAAAGTGAGTGAGCTATCTGGGTCTCTGAGAAAGAAGATATCAGGAGAAAGGATGGGCAGTTCAATGGCCCTGGCTTGGAAGCAGGATTGCAATGAATATAAGGCAGGGTGACTGAAGCAGCATGCACCATGGCAAGAACAGTGGAAGGGCATACAGACAGGTAAAGGACGTGGGCCCAGAAAAGGTAGGCCCTTGGACACCATTGCAAAGTTAAAGATTTGGTACTTAGAGGGAAATAGGGCTTTGTTGGAGGGTTTTGAGCAGAAGAAATATACAATGTGACTTTTTATGTATTCCTTTCTGTAAAAGTGTGTTTGCTAAGATTATAACCAGTTTGGAGCTGGAGAGTTTATCAGGAACACTGATACATGAAGAAGAGTTAGATTTGGAGTCTTTAGACCTTTCATGGACTTCTAGGAGGGAATTCTAACAAGGATGAAAAACGAATCTGTATCAGCAGAGCTTTGTTAGGATGTCAGAGCCAAAATCTTGCTGGGCAAGCTGCTGGAGAAGTAACTGAGAAGTTATAAGTAATGACCTGTTTACGATCCCAGAAGCAGGAGCACAGGGTTTATGTTGGCCCAAGGAAATTAAAGTAAAATTAATCCTCCTGTGTAACATACACTGCAGACAGACAGACATAGGTTTATATCCCAGCTTTGCTGCAAGCCATGTGGCAATATCTTTGAATCTTTGTTTCCTCATCTGTGAAACAGAAATAATGGCAGCTCTCTTGCAAAATTGTTTTGAGGGTAAAATTACATATCGATGTGTCTGCTTAGCATAAAGTACAAGCACATTGTAGATATTTTCTTTGAATCCTCCGTGTAGTTCATACTCAACAAATATTTTCAAGTTATTTGAATGATATCAGTGACAGATTTTAATATTGGGAGAGAAAAACCCAGTGGAAGAGAAGATACCTGATTAAATCAGGCTCCCAGGAGTACCTGGGCAGATGTTAGATAAAGCGTCACTCACCCACACATCTCTGAGCATTACAAACTACAAATGTCACAATGCAAGTCAAATATATCAGGAACACATAAACAAAGGCAGGGACACCTTTGGTGGACCTCTATCTGGCCAGTTCATCGACTGCTTCAGATCCTACTCAACAAATGTTTGCTAAATGTGACTATGTGGGCACTGAGCTAGAAGAAGGCATTGCCCCTGCCCTTCAGAAGCTTCTGGTCTGTGGAGGAATTTCCAGTTAAATGCACCGATCTAATTCTCCTCAAAAGTAGAGTTTAAATTCATGCATTTTTTTAAAATATTCTGATTAAAAATATTCCTGTCTACCCATTCTAGAAATATTTCCTTTATTTGCTTGGTTGGCAAGTAATTGCTAGAATGTAAATGAGTAGATATGAGGGGATGGGAGAAGCAGTTCCACTACAATCTCAATGCATAATTGCAGAATTTGCTCTTCTTCAGAAGATTATTTTTCAAGGAGCATAGCTATACTCAAGGTTGGTATTCAGAGGTGGGGAGCAAGAGTTAAGAGACTTATTCTGTCACTGACAGTGAAGAAAAAAATTATTTAATTCAGTATTTTTTCTGGTAGTTACGAGCCCAAACTCTGCTATGTAAAAGAATTACTTTTATAATACTGAAGAGGAAAAATGAGGTGAAGCTTTTAAGCACTGAAGGTTCTTAAAAATAGTCTTGAAAAGATAGAAAAAAGAACAGAAAATTTTTTTTCTAAATTCCTGGGTCCCACAAATGAGATTTTAGTAGTGGCAAGTAAAACATATTGATTGGCACCAAAGTATAAGATCTTTGTCACCATCTGCTTCCTGATTGTGTCAGCAAGTATTTTTTCCCTATGAGAGTGTGAGAATACACCATAGCCTAAAAGTATCAAAGTGTCAATTATGCACCACATTTAAAAGTTGGAAGCCCAGTTCATGAAAGTCGGTGACAAAAGTCCTGATTCCCATTTCTTCCTGAAGTGAAATCCTTGCACTTCATTCTCTCTGCAACCTACAAAAAGATTGATGGCTCAATGGCACAGTAGGGTGGGGAAATGCTCAGAAGTAGAGGTAGGAAAAAAGTCATCTTAAATGTATATTTATCGAAAGCCTCCCCCATGCAAGTCACTTTGCTAGAACATGAAGTTATTATGGATGCTATTTGCAAGAAATTTTTAACAAGTATGAGGAGACAGGGAAGAAAAAAGAAATCAAGGAAGAAACGGCACAGCAAGAGAGAAGTAACAAGAGAAGGAAGACAGTAAATAGGGAAGTACTTGGGAGTCTGGGCTGAAAAAACGAACATAGGAAACACTAATGGAACTAGTTAAAAAATTAGGGCAGAAACAATGTAAATTGGAAAGGGTGGGCTCTTCAGAAAGGTTCAAAATCTAACATTTTCAAGCTGAAATCAAGACTAAATCCACCTGCTTTCCTTTTAATCTAGAAATAATCTGTTGTTTAAACTTGGCTCTTGATATCTATCCTTTTCTGTTTTCCTTTTTATTATGATCAATATTGTTAAACACAGCTAGTGGTAAACCATCCTGCCTTTCTTTGAGTTCCTGCACATGTCACACTGGGTTGTCTATATAGAGAAGAAAGCCCTTCATCTCTATTGTTCCCTGTTAATTTTTTAAAACTATTTTTATTGATGTTTATCATTAATACATGAACATCCATAAACAATGAGTGTATAGAAAAAGTTGTGAAATTACAAAAACATGAATATCATCACAAAGGTATATCATACATTACCCCAACACCAACACCTTGCATTGCTGTGAAACAATTGCTACAAACTGTGAAAGAGCATCATCAAAACATTACTACTAACTATAGCCAAGATCTTACATTTGGTGTATTTTTCCCCCAACCAACTTGGTTATTGACACCCTGAATTAGAGACAAGCAACCCAATTTAAAAATGGGCAAAAGACTTGAATAGACATTTCTTCAAAGGGGAAATACAAATGGCCAAAAAAGCACAAGAAAAAATGTTCAGCACTGTTAGATATTAGGGAAATGCAGATCAAAACTACAATGAGATATCATTTTATACCTTATAGAATGGCCATGATTAAAAAAAAAACAAAAACAGGGGGCGGCAGACTGGGTCCACTGGTTAGGGTGCCTGTCTACCACATGGGAGGTCCGCGGTTCAAACCCTGGGCCTCCTTGACCCATGTAGAGCTGGCCCATGTGCAGTGCTGATGTGCGCAAGGAGTGCCCTGCCACCCAGGGGTGTCCCCTGCGTAGGGGAGCCCCACACATAGGGGAGCCCCATGCACAAGGAGTGCGCCCCCTAAGGAGAGCCGCCTAGTGTGAAAGAAAGTGCAGCCTGCCCAGGAATGGCACGGCACACACGGAGAGCTGACACAACAAGATGACACAACAAAAAGAAACACAGATTCCCATACCACTGACAACAACAGAAGTGGACAAAGAAGACGCAGCAAATAGACACAGAGAACAGACAACCGGGGGGCGGGGGGGAAGGGGAGAGAAATAAATGAATAAATAAATCCTTGAAAAAAAGCCCAAGGAAAATGGACTTGGCCCAGTGATTAGGGCGTCCGTCTACCACATGGGAGGTCCGCGGTTCAAACCCCGGACTTCCTTGACCCCTGTGGAGCCGGCCCATGTGCAGTGCTGATGCGCGCAAGGAGTGCCGTGCCACGCAGGGGTGTCCCCCGCATAGGCGAGCCTCACGCGCAAGGAGTCCGCCCGTAAGGAGAGCCGCCCAGCGCGAAAGAAAGTGCAGCCTGCCAGGAATGGCACCACCCACACTTCCCATGCCACTGACAACAACAGAAGTGGACAAAGAAACAAGATGCAGCAAATAGACACAGAGAACAGACAACCAGGGGAAGGGGGGGAATTAAATACATCTTTAAAACAAAAAAAACAAAACAAAAAAACCCAGAAAACTACAAATGCTGGAGAGGATGTGGAGAAATAGGAATACTCCTTCACTGTTGGTGGGAATGTGGAATGGTATAGCCTTTGTGGAAGGCAGTTTGGTGGTTCCCCAAGAAACTAAATATAGAACTTCTGTACAATCCAGCAATATATTTACTAGGAATACATTCTGAAGAACTGAAAGCAAGGATGTGAACTGACATTTGCACACTGATGTTCACAGCAACATTATTCACAATTGCTAAAATATGGAATCAACTCAAATGTCCATCAACTGATAAATAAAAGTAGTACATACATACAATGGAATACCAATGAGCTATAAGGAGAAATGAAATCAGGATGCATATGATAACAGGTATGAACCCTGAAGACATTATGTTGATGAAATGAGTCAGGCACAAAAGGACAAATATTGTTTGGTCTCACTAATACGAACTAAAATGATGAGTAAACTCATAGAGGTAAACTCGAGAGTATAGGTTACCCCAATAACTTTTTATAATGTTTCATCTATAGGCAGTAGCTGGGTGAGGTACCAGTTTTGACACTTTGTCTTGCCCAAGAGTGTTGAAATTAGGTGCTTAGGCCAAGCCTGCACAACTGGAGGAATGCTCTAAGCTCAGGTTCACAGATACCAACTGCCTCCTAAAGGGTGGGAATTGAAAGATAGCCGTCTGTTCTTTTTGAGGTAAACCCTTGTGATTTGTTTCTCTAGGTTGATACAGCACTCTCGGTGCCTAACATCAAAATGTAACATCAAAATCAAAAGGATTTGTACTCTAACCAAGGAGAATGGGGAGATAAATCAGACATGGAGACAGACACCTCTGTGGAACATTCAAAAAGTGCTAAACAAACAAAAGCATGCTACTCCACTTACCTCTTCCTGACCATCACCTGGGTTGTGTGGGGCAAGAGACACATCTCTGGGAAGTGACATGAGTACCTTACCTGGTGGAAGGAATAACTCAGAACCCCAACTAACCATGCCCCCAACTGAAGCTTTCAGGTTTGGAGCTTTAAATGTGCCAGGGGAGTAAACGGCCAAGTTCTCTGTTCAGTCTTGATATGAGAGTATTTCAGTCAGTCAAATGGGTCTTTTGGGACACCCTTATATCATATATACCCATAATTCGCATTATGTTCTTCTGTATGAATTTGGAAACATGAGATATCTCAGCTATCTTAGATACATCTGAATGGACAGATTGAGGAAGAGAAAGTGAAGAGCTCTTACCCTATATCAAATAAAGTGTCAGTCATCAGAAAACACAATCATTCATTCACTCAACAAACTTAAATTGAGTACCTACTATTTGTAGGATGTAAAGCACTCAGTATATAATACTAAATAGGCCACCTTGGAACTTATATTTTACTAAGGGAGAGAACAAATAAGCATAGATTAATAAAATAACATCATATAATAATGTGATGAAGGAAATAAGCAAGGAGCCTAGGTAAGGTGAGGGATGAGGTAGTGGTACAGCGTGGTAGAGGGAAGTGTACCTGAACTGATAACATACTGAAACATTTAAGGTGAGATATTGCTGTTCTTTACAAATACCTTCAGTGGCATGCTGTTACTTACTCACTAAATGCCCTAGATTGAGAATCTGTGATTTGACAATATTCTATCTTTCCATCTTTATCATCCACTAGTTTTCCTGATCACATATTGTGCTTGGGATGAATGGAGGTACTCATTGTTTCTCATACACATCCTATGCTTTCTCTCTCAGTGTCCTCATTCATCATGGCCTCTGCTCAGCCTGCACTTCTCAGGACTTCAGGATGCTCAAATTCTTTTGTATTTCAAGGCCCAACTCTAATGTCATTTCCTTCTGTATTCTTATCCTGGTCCTCTGAGGTCCCTTTTTCTGCCTCTCACATTTGCAACTTTTTTTCTTATTCTTGCTTTAAACATTCTTGTATAATTATTTTCATCTCTTATTTCTCTTTCTTGTCTATAAATCCCATGAAAGCAGTGTCTTCTTCAATAACATAAAGTTGCCTGCTCTCTTGTAAACGTTCAAGATATTCTTTAAATAAAAGTAAATCAAGTCCAACTGGCAGAAAGCCTGGCAGGTTGAAATTATAGAAATTTTGTATATGAGCTACAGACACTATCTTAATTTATGTCCCAACAAAAGCAAATCCCATAATAAGGGTTGGGTACAGGGAGTTTATTTGGAATGTTATCCCAGGAAGCAATGTGAGGGAGTGAGGAAATGAGAAAAAGAAGAAAGGTACGTCAGAAAAAGGTATAGTGATAAGTGTGTCACCACGGTGGGCAACTGGGGCTCAGTCTTGCTAGGGCCTCTCTGGAAGACTGTGTGGAATATACTTCAGAAACTTTTTTCTGAAGGGTGAGGAAGGATGAGGATCCTATCCCTCCTTGTTAAAGATTGTTCCTGGGATATAGAGCAATGTGCTTACCAGTGGAGTGAGTTGCTAGATGGTTTCATATGGTCACACAGCTCAGGCACAACAGATATTCTAAAAAATGATCACTTTATTACTTACACAGGAAAATAATCCAAAAGAGCAGGGGAAGAAGTCTCGTTGTGGCTTAATCTCTGGGGAGGACAACTGCCCAGGTCAGGTTTGGTGGATAGCGGCTCTGCATGCTCTACTTCACAGTGGAGATGAGGGATACCTATGCTGTCCAAGGCCTGGGTATTCACACACATCATGGGGAGGGGGCCCTGCCACTGAGCAAAAAACATGTATCAGGCAAACTTTGTGCCGGGTTCCCACTCTGATAAGCAAATAGAACTGTTTGTTCCTGGTTTGGGTTTCAAGATGAGGTCAGGATTGCTATACCTTCACTCCCATGACTATTGTGCTTATTCTCAAACATCTGAGCCTGGTGAGATGTCATCTGGCAACATAGAGGTCCATTTCACCAAGGTGGGGGGATGAAGGAGAAGGCACTAATAATAATTCTTACTTTGTTTAAAATTTTGGGGTGTATACTTTATCCTCTTTGGCTTAGCTTTTTGCTTTTTGTACCTCCAAAGGTTTATATAGCTTTCTGATGATAGGAAACCCTGTTAAAATCACTAAAAGGTGAAGGTACCTCCTGACACAGAATTCTTTAAGAAAATGTTTTGAAATACTACCCATGCAAATGTGACATAATGCTTGAGGTTGAGGGGGGAAGCAGAGTTGATATGCCGGGCCTCCTAGGGAAGAAGTTACCTTTTCCCAGGCTCCTTGACTTAATAGGAGTCTAACCTGTTTTTGTTCCTAGGAAGCAAGCATTTGATTCTTGAACAGCATGCTTGAATGAGATGCTTCAAGGAGGGGCAAGTGCCCATCACATAAAATCTGAGATGTCCTACAGAAAGCCTGGGGTTTTTGCAGTGGATATTATACAAGCTCTTATGCTTGATCCACATCTTCAAGGAGGAGTATTTCAAGTCCTCTGAATAGATCATTGGGAGGGTGGAGAGTCCCAAGGCTATTATAGTGCTGATTACATTTCAATAAGAACATCTCCTGCTGTGAATGGCAATAAAAGAAATTTTGCAGATAACCTTAGCAAAGGAGACTGACTCTAGCTTTCAGACATATTGATCTTGCCTTGGTTCAGAAGAGTTCTGCTTAACAAAAAGTTGTGGAAGTTCTAGCTGCCTGCAGAGAAGTCATGGTCCCTAAGGTGGTAACTTTGGATTGATGAAGATTATAAGAGAATAGGAAAAGACTCCCAAAGAATGAGAGTTTTTGGTAAGGTTCACCTAGTGTCAGATACTTAGGCATGATTGGAGAATAAGAGGGAAGTCACAAATGATACATTTTCCCCCTCACCCCACCACATCCCAAATTGCAGAATGAGAAAAATTTGTAATTCAGAATCATAATAATGTCAAAAATATATGAAGTCATGCACAAATTTGAAACTCATTGTTCTATTTGTTTTGTTGACAATGTAAACATATCATAATTGCTTCTATTAAGTTAGGAAATAAAAACAAAAAAGCTGTGAGATTGGACTCTTTACTAGTTTTGAATGACCAAGAAGTCAGAGAAAAATTGTGACCTAAACCCTCTTAAGTTCTGTTACCCTCAGAATTGATACTTTGTGCTTATGCTTAGGCCTTAGCTTTTTACTATCTGATTCACTCATAGGCACAATCCACCAGGAGATATTTCGGGAGGTGTAGCATGTGCCTATTTGCCAAATTGGCTGAGCGGCACCTACTGCAAAACCTGGATTTATTTCATGCTTTCGTTTGATTATTAAGGCCAATCTATATGTGTCCATCACCATGGAGCCATACAGAATCCTAAAGATAAATTGCCTTTTAAAAAAACTTCATCCACAGAGTCAGCTCTACTCTTCATAGCCTCCTTTCTATTCCAAAGTTTTCAAAATGAAAAAGAGATGAAAATGTTACCTGGATCTCTATATCTTTTATTAATTTTATTTTTTTAAATCATCATGCAGTGTTTTAGATTCCTGGCTGTTAAAATAAATACCACACAATGGGAACTTATTGGCTTATGGTTTTGAAGCTAGGAGAAGTACAAAATTAAGGCATCACCAAGGCAATGCTATCTCCCAGAAGACTGTGGCATTCTGGGACTGGCTGTAGCAATCCTTGGTCCTTGGCTTTTTTTGTCACATGGTAATACACATAGTGGCCTCTCTTGGCTTCTCTTTCTTCTAGACTTCCAGCTTCTGGCTGCTTCATCTAACTCTCTCCCTTTGTGTCTGAATTTCATTCTGCTTATAAAGGACTCCAGTAATGAGATTAAGACCCATATTGATTTAGTTGGGCCACATCTTAACTGAAGTAAACTCATCAAAAGGTCTTTTTAGATTGGGTTCACATCCACATGAATGGATTAAGTTTAAGTACAGTAAATTGATTTTTGGTGTACAGTTTGGTGTATAGTTTTTGGTGTACAGTTCTATGAATTTTAATACATAGATAGACTTATATACCCACTGTCACAAACAGGATACAGAATAGTTTCATCATCTCCAGAATGCCCCTATGCTAATCCTTTATACATAGTCGCATTCTTTCCACAACTTTGGCAATGACTGATCTGTTCTCCATCACTGTTGTTTTGTCTTTTTGAAAACATCATGTAAATGGAATCATGCAGTATATTATCTTTTGAGATTGATGATTTAGACAGAATAGAAAATAGTAGGCACTGAAAGGCACATTGTAGATTATGTGACATAGAAAACTTGTAGGAAAACTTCATGAAATTGTTGGACTAGAATTGGCCAGGACTTGCATCATGGAAGAGTTTACATGAGCAGGATGGGTCTCAGAAAAGTGTAGAATTTTTACTGATGACAAAAACAGCGGGGAGCATTCTAATAGAAAAAGAATTATAATAATATATTATATAATGTATAAAAATTAAGGAAAAGAGAAGCCCAGTAGGAGCATAAGAGGAGAATCCAAGCATCTTTGTTGGTTCTTAAAATGGAGAGCAACATGAAAAAAAGCAATGTTTTTAAAAGATTAATTAGGCAGAGATGTGTGATATGTATTATCTAGCTTATGTTAGATACACAATAAATATTTTCTTTTGCTTGAGTTTGAGAGGAAAAGAATAAAGGAAATGATACTGCTAAGATGTTATCAAAATAATTCAGGCACTAGGTGATTGACCACTATTAGTGTTGTAATAATGGAAATGGAAAAGAAGGAATGAACTTAAGACAATAATTCATAGGATTTGGCAATGATTTCATGTTGGCAGAGAGTAGCACTGCATCAAAAATAATAGGTTTCAAAGCTGGGGGACCAGGAGAAGAGTAAAATGATAGATTAAATTTGGGAAATTTGGAAAGAAAATTAGTGTAAGGGAAAAGGTGATGACTGTAATTTTAGAGGAGTTTGAATTATGCAATGAATATGATGTTGAAAGACTGATTTGTGGTGATATATATTTAGAAGTTAAATGGTGGTGGAACCTCAAAGTTAAATGAGCTCTGTGAAGGAGAGAAGGCAGAAAGAAGTTAACATAGGGTTAAAAAGGAAACTTGAGTGACAGTTGCAGGGCAGTAGGAGGGCTTTAGAAAATTTAAATAAGGAACAGAAAAAGAGCATTTGTAGAGATCAGAAGAATTAGAAGAGAACCAGTTCTTAAAATGGGAGGCAGGTGATCAAACCATTAATGTCATATAGAGGTTGAAAGAGTGTGGGATAGAAGAAATATTGGCGAACTTGGAGAGATTTGTTTGCAGGGAAGTTAATGAGGATAAAGGCCAGATTGCAAAGGGGTTAAGAAGTTACAATGAAGATGTACTTACCAAGTCCAATGGATGTGTCATGATGATGGGAGCGAGTGTTGCTGGGGGGCTGGGGGGTGGGGTTGAATCGGACCTCACATATGTGTTTTTAATGTAATATTATTACAAAATCAATAAAAAAAAATAGAAAAAAAAAAGATACTACAAAAGAAAAAAAAAAAAAAGAAGTTACAATGAAGACAAAGATGAAGTTAGAGAAATCAAGGAGGACTTGGCTATGAATTGGCCCCAAAATTAGAAGGAATGGCAGGATCAAGTAAAGGGTTTACAAATTGAGGGATAAACATAAGCATTGAAGGCAGAGAAGAGGTGTAGTGAAAAAAACACACAACGTGGTTAGAAAATTTCCTTCAGAATCAAAGGTTTATGAGGAACTATTTTAGTCAGATTACATTTCTGTGTATTTTATCAGGTCATGGGACAAATGCACTTCCAAGAGCCTTCACCTGCTTCTCTCGTCACCACCAAAGATGGTCCTACTATAACTGTTCTCTGTTCCTTATATGTTATCACGGAATATATTCTCACATACCATAAGCTCTGATTGTCTAAAAAAGGGAGTCTACTAATTCTGAGAGAATTAATTAATAAGAAGTAAACTTATACCAACTATTTATAAATGTAATTGCCTTAAAGTTTATAAGGAGAATTCATAACCATTTTCATTTCACCTACTAGTAATATTTAGAGTAATAACGAAGACTGCCATGGTATAGCAGTATGTGAAGATTTTTCCAATCTCAGTATAAAGACACCACATTTCTCTCCTGGAATGTCAACCATGTCAATCACACAGTAGTATCCCAAAGCATTTGCCTCCAATTTTCTTGAATCGAAGAATCTCTCACAGTTGTTAGTATCTAGCAAGCTGAAATTTTAAACAAGGTTTTGCTTGCAACCAAAATTGATTTCTATAATTCTCTCCAGCATGGCTTTTCTGACAAGGCTATTTCTAGATTACCCAGTGTTTGGACTTGGCTTGTGTTGCTTATGCAACTTTAATTCTTGCCTTTAAGCTGCAACCTGGTCCCCCTGTCAATCACGGCTGGAAGCATCCTCCCATGTTATGGACCTTTTCATCAACTGGGCTCTACCAATCACTACTATCGACCCTCTACTCCTCATAAAATAAAAACAGAGACTTCCAGGGCTTCTTGACATTTTGTTCTGGTTCCCGAAAGACCCATCTGGGACACTTCCATGGATCTGCTTTACTCTGTAAGGATGATCTATTTCACAAAGACCCTACCATAACTCAAAGTAATCTTTAAAATAAACCTTGGAGGACAGGCTAGGGCATATTGATTACCTCTCCTCTACACTCTTGTTCTGGAAAGAAGCCAACCAACCTCCTGTGAATTCAGGATACTTTTAACTTTCTATTGAAGGAAGATGGCAGTATGTACAGCTAGCACCTGGAGTCCAACCCAGAATTTAAAACTGTTGCTCCCATGACTCTTCAGATGCCTTTCTCTCTTACGCTGAAGGGCATGCGAATTCAGCTCTCAATATTTGCAAAGGGCAAAGGTTTTGCAAAACTCTGAAAATCTTCACTGCATTCTACCTGGAATTCATATTCTTTCTACTTCAGGTTTGTTCTTAAACTTATTGAACAATAAAAATGTGATGGAGATAATAATTAGGAGTTATGTGAGTCAATTCTCTGTAGCTGATTATTGTCCACATTCTAAAAACCCAAGGTATACAATGAGCATCTCTGGGCTCTACTTTTACTTTTGTAGAGAAATAATAAATAATGGAAATCAGCTGCTCATGCCTGAATGGAGATGTGAACTCTCTAGCAGACAGATATCTCTTCTCTCTGTAGACAAAATAAAACAAGGCCTTTTTCAAGTTGGACTGAGTTAGACCTATATGATGATGCAGAAACAAGCCACCTAGATGGTACAATTTGCAAGTCACCTCTGCTTCCAATTTCTCTCCTGAAACATGTCACTAAGTCTGAATTTACTAATGAAAATAATAAATTTGAATTAAATATTACCTTTTTCCTTCTTCCATCAGGTTCTCTTGTAAGGTGTAACACTGTAAGTAATTAACATAGTACAAATGAGGCAAGCAGATTGAACTTTTGCCATGTCAAGAGCAACCTTGGGTTCGTGACAGCATTGGGTTTGAGGGAAAGGCACACAGAGGGGAAGTAGAGGTCAGAGAGAGGAGGAAAGAGGGAGTTAAAAAAAATAAACATTGATAAAATTGATTTTAGATTGCTTTTGCTAAACAGGTGGCAAAGGTGAGCTGAAGTATCCCTGACCCCTTCTACAGGCTGGGCAATTGTGGCAATGCATTATGGCATGCCCAAGTGCAGAGAAATAATAAACAATGAAAAAGGAGGCAACACTCCAAATGTGGAGGCCAGGAAGGGAGAATGGACCTTCAAAGGCATTAGCATTGTTTGGCTTTAGTAAAGGAGAAAAATGTAATTCCAAAATTCACCAAATTAGAATAAATTATCCTGTAATTGATTGTTATAGTGAAAGAACCCATATTTTCTACATAGTGACTCTTGCTTAGTACTTTTGTAAAAAGTGAAATAACGGTAGGGAAAGTACTTAAATATCAGGAAATGAAAAAAAAACTGTCTTTATAAAAGGCCAACTTAAGCTAGGTCACTATTTTTTTAAAGCAACGAAGTTGGTAGAGAATAATTACAATAGAAAAACTATATACTTTAAACTGAAATCTGAAGGGATGGTTATGCAAGGGCTTTAATGCTGAGATTGAATTGAAGAGTAAAGAAGCATGCATGGATGCCAAGGAGAAAAGTCAAGTGAGGCAGAAGAAAATGAAGGATTTACTAAAAGGCCAGGTGCATCCCTGAGACCTAATAAGGAGCAAATCTTTAAAAGTGAATTAGAATAGATGTCAATGGAGAATAAAGCAGTAGTGGGTGGGAAGAGATTTGTTCTGGTAACATGGGTAGGGATATAAACCAAGGGAAGGTAAACTGTTGGGAAAGTTGGATACAAGCCTGCTTACCAATAAGAGATGGTTAATAGTAAGCAAAACAATCTTCGTTATAAAACTATAAATGACAGAGAGGAAAAGGGGAGATATCTAAATAATTTACTGTGGCTGCATAGGAGATCACAAATGAATGCCCCTTTTAACAGTCATCATTCAAAAATGAAAGAAAGGTTACATGACTCAGGATAAATATAGAGTATAGCACAAATAAATTAGAATGGGGTCAGGAAGCTAAAGATTGAAAGAGAAGAGTCAAGTGAGAATGTGGGTGACCAAAATGAACTTAGCTTCATTTATGCTCACAACAAGAAAAGCTAAAAAGACATTGGCTCTTTTCTAGGTGCAAAAGGAAGAACAGTAATGGATAAAGCAGAACTACTTAACTCCAATTTTGTTCCAACTCTGTCAAAAATGGATAGACCAGGAAGCGGACGTGGCTTAACTGATAGAGCATCCGCCTATCATATGGAAGGTCCAGGGTTCAAACTCATGGCCTCCTGGCCTGTGTGGTGAGCTGGCCTATGCTCAGCGATGCCACGCGTAAGGTGTGCCATGCCATGCCGGGGTGTCCCCCATGTAGGGGAGTCCCAAGCACAAGGAGTGCACCTCAGCGTTGAGCCACCCCATGCGAAGAAAGCACAGCCTGCCCAGAAGTGCCACTGCACACAAGGAGAACTGATGCAGCAAGATGGCACAACAAAAAGAGACACAGATTCCTGGTGCTGCCGAGAATGCAAGCAGACACAGAACACATAGCGAATGGACACGGAGAGCAGACAACTGGGTGTGGAGGGGAAGGGGAGAGAAAAAAAAAGATAGACCAAGGGAGGGGCAAGATGGTGTAGGATTAAGTGCACGCTCATCATCTCTTGCAAAAATGGCTGAGCTAGGGCAAGATCCTGCCTGAGTGAGCTGCATTGGGAACCCACAGAGCAGGAGACTTCAGGGCTTTGATCTGGAGAGAGCTCAACAAAAAGATTGATTGCTCAAGGTAAAACTATGAGTTTCTGGCTCTTGAGGCTGGAGCTGCAGGATGGCTAAGCCCCATAGTCAGGGCAGGAAACCACGGCAAGCTCTGAGCCCTGCTGGTCACTCAGCCCTCTGAGAGAGGGAGGGTTCTGGTAAAGGGTGGAGAGCAGTTTCCCTTCTGTGGCTTTGATTGCCTGGGCCCCCTTTTTGAGCTTTGAGGAGCATACCAACTGGCTTGAGGTGGCACCCGGAAGAGGGGAGAGGCGAATCTGCTGAGGTAGCCTGATTTACCTAACTGCCCTGGCATAGGGAAAAATGGCCACGGAAAAGGCAGTCAGGCAATTAACTAGTCCAGTGCTGAAAACTATCAAAATTTCAACTCCCCTAAGTGAGGCAGGCAGTAGGAAGTTCTTAATAAGCTTCTAAGAGCCTATTTAGGGTTCCCTGGGAAGAGGAAGAGCAGAAAGTTGAGAATCATTTTTTTCTGCGGAGAATTAAGTCACCAGGGTTTCATTTGAATTTCAAAAGGGAACGTTTGAACCGGCTATTGCATCCTGCTGCCCTGGGAGAGAAAGCATTAAGAATAGAAACGGAACAAGGAAAGACTTCTAATCAGCAGGGATTTATCCAATTGCAAAGAGTCAAACCTGCCCTAGGGAAAGTGACAAGAGAGCTTTCTGAAGAGCTAACTGACCCAATGTGAAAGTTTAGCTCAGTGGAGGAGTTTCCACCTTGAATTTACAAGGTCCCTAGTTCAATTTCCAGCTTCTCTTAGAATACTGATTCACCGAGATGTTAAACACACAGCTGATACTTTAGGACCTGGAAAACATAGACATTATTCTTGCATTAGCTTCTTTTGAGTCTCTTACTTTTCCTAAAAAAAAAAAAAAATGTTAGGGGAAGCAGATTTGGCTCAACTGATAGAGCATCTGCCTACCATATGAGAAGTCCAGGTTTCAAACCCAGGGCCTCCTTGACCCGTGTGGAGCTGGCCCATGTGCAGTGCTGATGCGTGCAAGGAGTGCCCTGCCACGCAGGGGTGTCCCCCACATAGGGGAGCCCCACGTGCAAGGAGTGCGCCCCATAAGGAGAGCCGTCCCATGTGAAAAAAGTGCAGCCTGTCCAGGAGTGGCACCACACACATGGAGAATTGACACAGCAGGATGACGCAGCAAGATGACGCAACAAAAAGAGACACAGATTCCTGGTGCCACTGACAAGAAAGCAAGCAGACACAGAAAAACACACAGTGAATGGACACAGAGAGGAGACAATGGGGGGGGGCAGAAATTTTTAAAAAAAGGTTTTGTTTTAAAATTTAACTTAGTTTACTCGCTAAAACCCACTTCAAAACCTGTAAAGGGAAGGCTGCAGGGTAATTGATTGATGAACACCAGCATCTGAGAAGCTCCACAAGGGGTCTAAGAGGGAAGGCTGATTTTCCTTAGTTTTTATTGTTCTGCTTTTTTGTGGGTTTGTTTTTTTGTTTTCTTGTCATCTTTCCTCTTTCTCCCCCTCACTCTCCCTTTATAAAATTAGGTGCTGCTGGCTTTTTTCTTACTTTGCTGTGTTTCCTCTTCCTTGATTTCCCCTTTTCTGTGTATACCGATTTTAGCTACCAACACTCTTTTCCTTCCTACATCTTTCTATCTTCTGCTTTCTGTTGTTGTTCTTTCTTACATTCCACCTCTCTTTGTTTAGTCCCCAGTTTTTCTGTTTTTTAAATTTCTACCTCTTCTATTCTGTTTTCTTTCTTTCATTAACTTTTTTTCTTTTGTCCATTCTTTTCTCTTTCCATCTCTCCTCATCATTCTGGACTTTTAATACATTATATATACTTCTCCAAATTTTGTTTCCCATTTCATTGTGGGTACTCTACTTTTTATTCCTACTACTCTACACTGTTTATAAGAGTAAAATATTCACTTTCTTAGGTCTTATATGATTCCGCTTCTAGCTTTTACTATCATTATTACTATTATCCTTTTCTTTTCTTACCTCTTTTGCTTTCTCTGGCCCTAATCTTTTTCCTTCAAGGGAATATAAGCAACAACAAGGATATAGAATAAGAAGAACAAATGTCAAAGAGAAAACTTAACCCACAAACAAAAACAGCAACTAAATAAAACTCTAGGGTAGAGAAAGGAGCTAATCAACTGAATAAACCCTTCAAGGTAAAAAGATGACCAGGCAGCAACAAAAAATTACAAACAATACCAAGAAACAGGAAGACATGGCCCAGCCCAATGAACAAACTAAAAACCAAGAAGTGAAGCAGAACATTGAACAACTAAACAAAGCTGTCCAAACAATTATTATGGACCAACTTAATGAAGTGAAGGAAGAGTTTAAGGGTATTAAGAAAACACTAGGAGAACATACTGAAGAAATTGTGAACATACGTAAAAAGATAATAGATGTAATAGTGATGAATGGCACAATCTAAGTAATCAAAAATACATGCTCAGCACATAACAGCAGATTTGAATAAGCAGAGGAAAAATTATCAATGTGGAAGACAGTACATCTGAAATCAGATAGTAGAACAGATACATAAAAAGATAGGAAAAATCCAGCAGGGACTTAAGGATTTGAACAACAGCACAAAACATACAAACTTACACATTATAGGCATCCCAGAGGGAGAAGAGAAGGGGAAGGGGACAGAAGGGGTATTGGAGAAAATAATGGCTGAAAACTTCCCTACCCTATTGAGGGAGATGAAAGTACATGTCCAGGAAGTGCAGCCACCCCAAACAGTATAAATTTCAACAGGTTTACTAGAAGATGTATGCTTGTCAAATTATCCAATGCTCAAGACAAACAGAAAATAATGAAAGCAGCAAGAGAAAAAAGAACCATCATATACAAGAGAAGCTCAACAATATTAAGTACTGATTTCTTAACTGAAACCATGGAGGCAAGAAGGAAGTGGTATGACATAGTCAAGGTACTAAAAGAAAAAACTTCCAACCAAGAATTCTCTAACCAGCAAAGCTGGATGGAGAGCTTGGAATATTCACAGATTAACAGAAACTAAGAGAGTATGCCAATAAAAAACCTGCCTTTCAAGAAATACTAAAGGGAGTTCTGCAGGTTGAAAGAAACAACAGGAAAGAGAGAGTTGGAAGAGAGTGTAAGAACAACAAAGAAGACAAAAAGAGAAAAAAACAACAACATATGACATACATAAACCCAAAGAAAATATGGCTAATGTACGTAATTCCTTGAGAGTAATAACACTGAATGTTACTGGATTAAATTCACCAGTGAAGAGACACAGATTGGCAGAATGAATAAGGAAATATGTCCCGTATATATGCTGTCTGCAAGAAACCAACCTTAGATCCAGGGATTCAAGGAGGCTGAAAGTGAATGGCTGGAAAACAATCTTATAAGCAAACAATAAACAAAAAAAGGGCAGGAGCAGCTATACTAATATCGGACAAAAGAGACTTTAAATGCAAAACTATTTTAAGAGACAAAGGACACTATATATCAGTAAAAGGAGTTATCTTTCAAGAAGAAAGAACTATCTTAAACATTTATGCACCTGACCTGGACACCTAAAAATACATGAGGCAAACACTGACAAAACTAAGTAGAGAAATAGATGTCTTTACAATTACAGTAGGAGATTTTAATACACCATTATCATCATTAGACAGAACATATCAACAGAGAATCTATAAAGAAACAAAGACTGAACAATACATTAGAGGATCTGGACCTAACAGACATATACAAAACACTACACCCAAATACAGTGGGATATACATTCTTCTTGAGTGCATATGGATCATTGTACAAGATAGACCACATGCTAGGCCACAGAGAAAGTCTCAATGAATTAAAAAAGATTGAAATCATACAAAGTAATTTCTCTAACCACAATGAAATGAAGCTGGAAGTCTGTAAGGGCCAGAGAATCAAATTAGGCACAAAGATATGGTAGTTAAGCAACACACACTTAGACAAACAGTGGGTCGAAAAGGAAATTTCAAAAGGAATCAGTAACTACTTTGAAATGAATGAAAGTGACAGCACAACATATCAAAACTTATGGGATGCAGCAAAAGCTCTACTGAGAGGGAAATTCATAGCTATAAATTCATGTATCAAAAAAGAGGAAAGAGCTAAAATCAAAGACCTAATCACACACCTGAAGGAATTAGAAAAAGAACAACAAACTAACACCAAGGAAGTAGAAAGAAATAACAAAGATCAGAACCATACAAAATGAAATAGAAAATAATATAGCACTAAAGAAATAAACAAAACCAAAAGCTGGTTCTTTGGGAAGATCAATATAATTGAAAAACCCTTAGCTAGTCTAACAAAGAAAAAAAGAGAGATGATGCAATTACATAAAATAAGAAATGAGGAAGGGGATATCACCACTGATCCCTCAGAAATAAAGAGTATCGTAAGAGGATACTTTGAAAAACTATATGCCAAGAAGAAGGACAATTTAGAGGAAATGGACAAATTCCTAGAGATACATAAGCAGTTTACCTTGATGAAAAAAGAAACTGATGAACTCAACAGACCAATCACAAATAAAGAGAGAATCAGTCATTAAAAACCTCCCAACTAAGAAGAGCCCAGGACAAGATGAATTCTACCAAACATTCTGGAAAAACTAAGACTAATCCTATTTAAACTCTTTAAAAAAACTGAAGTAGAAGGAACATTGTCTAACTCATTCTATGATGCCAACATCACCCTAATATCAAAGCCAAACAAAGATGCCACAAGAAAGGAAAATTACAGACCACCCTCTCTAATGAATCTAGATGCTAAAAATCCTAAAAAAAAATAGCTGCTAATCATATTCAACAACATGTGAAATGAATTATATGCCATGACTAAGTGGGTTTCATCCCGGGTGTGCAAGGATGGTTCAATATAAGAAAATTAACAAAGTAGTACACCTCATAAACATATTGAAAAAAATGAAATCAGATAACTAGATGCAGAAAAAACATATGACAAAATACAACACCCTTTCCTGATAAAAACACCACAAAAGATAAGAATAGAAGGAAACTTTCTGAACATGATAAAGGGTGTATATGAAAAACCCACAGCTAATACCATATACAATGGTGAAATCCTAAAAGCTTTCCATCTGAGATTGGAAAAAAGACAAGGATGCTCTCTATCACTGCTCCTATTTAACATTGTGTTAGAAGTACTTGCTCAAGCACTGAGACAAGAAAAGGATATAAAAGGCACCCAAATTGTAAAGGAAGAAGTCAGAATTTCACTATTTGCAGATGACATCATCTTATACATAGAAAGTCCTGAGAAATCTCAAAAAAAGCTTCTAGAACTTATAAATGAGTTCAGTAAAATCATAGTTTATGAGATCAATGTGCAAAAATCAGTAGCATTTAACTAAATTTAACTAAAGATGTAAATGACTTATACACAGAAAACTGCACAAAACTGTTAAAGGAAATCAAAGACTTAAATAAATAGAAGACTATTCATATATCTTTACATAAATATCTTTAGAATGTCTATCCTACACAAACAAATCTATAGATTTAATGCAATTCCAGTAAAAATCAAAACAGCATTTTTATTGAATTGAGAAAACTAATTATGAAATTTATTTGGAAGGGCCAGAGGCCCTAAATAACCAAAGACATATTGAGAAAGAAAAATGAAATAGGAGGAATCATACTAGCTGACTTCAAAACATACTACAAAGCTACAGTGGTCAAAACTGCATGGTATTGGCTGAAGCATAGACATACTGACCGATGGAACTGAACTGAAAGTTCTGATATAGATACTTACATATACAGTCATCTGATATTCAACAAGGCCACCAAGCCCACTCAACTGGAAGAGAATGGCCTGTTCAACAAATTGTGCTTGGAGAACTGGATATCTATATCTAAAAGAATGAGAGAAGAACACCATCTCACACCTTTTACAAAAATCAACTCAAGATGGATCAAATATCTAAATATAAGAGCCAAGATCATAAACACCTTGGAAGATAATGTACAGAACTTTGTAATAGGAAATGGCTTCATGAACTTCACACCCAAAGCACAAGCAGCAAAAGAAACAATAGAAAAATGGGGTCTCCTCAAAATTAAAAACCTTTTGCACCTCAAAGGAGTTTGTTAAGAAAATGAAGAGACAGTTTACCCAATGGGAGGAAATATTTGGTAACCATGTATCTGATAGGAGTCTAATATCCAGCATATACAAAGAAATCCTATATCTCAAAAACAAAAAGACAAACAACCCATTTTAAAAAAATGGGTAAGTGATTTGAACAGACACTTCCACAGAAAAAATACAAATGGTTAAAAAGCACATGAAAAGATGTTCAACACATCACTAACTATTAGGGTAATGCAAATCAAAACTATAATGAGATACCATCTTACACTCATTAAACTGGTGGCCATTAAAAAATCAGAGGACTGCAAGTGTTGGAGAGAATGTGTAGGAATGGGAGCTCTCACCCACTGCTGATGAGAATGTAGAGTGGTTCAGCCATTGTGGAGGACAGTTTGGCATTTCCTCAGAAAACTAACTATAGATCTGCCATATGACCCAGCAATTCCACCGCTTGGTATATACCCAGAAGAATAAAAAACAAGGACATGAACAGATATATGCACACCAATGTTCATAGCAGTACTATTAGTTATTGCCAAAAGCTGGAATCAACCCATCGACAGATAAATGGATAAACAAAATGTAGTATATACACACAATGGAATACTACTCAGCTGTAAGAAGGAATAAAGTACTAACACACAGGATAACATGGATGAATCTTGAGGACCTTATGTTGAGTGAAGCAAGCCAGGCATGGAAGGACAAATACTACATGACGTCTCTGATATGAATTAAGCAAATCCAGCTGACTCAGAGAACTAGAGCCTGGAAGATAGGTTTACAGGAAATAGAAAGGGAGAAGAAGTTTCTGAGCCAATGCCCACATGGGTGAAATCTATGATAAGGTGGAAGGGAGTAGTTGTTCAGTAAAGGGATATGATAGGGGGATAGGGATACTATTGGGTTGGGTGTTACAAGATTGACAGGGGGCTAGGGTGGGGAGGATGGGTCAGATGGTCCATGGAACTGGTGGGAGGGTTGGGGGAGGAGGGAGCAGGTGAACACTAGGGATTGGTGGATATGTGGTTGAAACTACAATGTTGAGAAAATTCTTCAGGTGATATGACAAGGAAGGTTACTGGATTAGGGTGTTGGATTGGAGAGGGGTGGCATTCAGTACACCGTGCACCTGGGGCAGGTTTCTATGGAGTGTATGAGTGTTCATCTTGTCATAGTGGTTATATCAGTGGGTGGAGACCCATATAATAAGCAGGAAGGTATTATACTCCCATCTTGGGGAGACCCAATATGTTCTCAAACAGAGGGGAGGATGTCTCTTGAGAGCATGGGTGGTTCCTAAGAGGGGAGGACAGACTAGTGGGGTCAAGCCCTCTGTGTTGTTGCAAGTAGCCATAAATCTTGTCCTTTAAGCAATGAAGCCTGGTGGCAGCTCTGGGCCCTGAGAGGAGGGGGAGGGAGGAATAGAGAGGAGAGAAGAGGAGTTATTTAGGGGGCACTGGAAGTGTTCAGCATAATCTTGCAATGATGGATACAGGCCAAGTTAAATTTCACCAAAATTTTTTAAAAGTATATGGTCTAAAATGTAAACCATAATTTAAACTACTGAGCATGGTTAGTAGCTATGTTTCAATATTTGTACATCAGTTGTAACAAATGTACCATCCACATGTAAAAAGATCACCAATAGGGAAGGGGGAAAGGGGGGAGCATGTTGGGTATATGGGAATCTCCTGTATTGGGTATGTGACTTTACTGTGACCTAAAACTTCTTTGAAGGCATAACAAAAAAAAAGTGAAACGCTGAGGAAGAAATTGCCACTGTACATACAGGACAAGAGTCATTACTGTAATGAAAGGCAAAACATCCAAAATTTGTATTTTATTTTGTCTATTATTTTTCATTATTCTCATATCCTAACTTTATTTTAGTTTTAGTTTTTCTAAATTATTATGTATTTTATTTTGTTTAAACCTATCATTGCTATCTCATTTTCCAGTTAATTGAATTTGGCAATATATTTGGCTTCATTTTTGAAGAAGTTTTGGACTGCAGAAGGGTTCAACTATGGTGAGGGAGGAGCATTGGTGCGGGGTGTCAGTGATGGGAGATACATGAGAGGATGTTCACCTGGGCATTCATATAAGGTAGATAAATATGTTCGAATGTTCATGGGGCATTGCCACAGTGGGTAGAGACTCACACAATTGAAAGAATTCTGAATTCCCATCCTGGGGAGCTCTGCCACATTTTCCTCTAATGGAACAGCAACAATCTTGCAAGTACAGGGGCAATGACTGGTGAAGAAAGATGGTCCATTGATAGGTCCTTGATATTGATGACTATGCTTATAAGTCTTTCACTCTTGAAATTTCAACTTAGCCTATTGTTGCAGAGTTCCTAAGAGTTACCTCATGAGAGCCTCCATGTTGCTCCAATATGGTCACTCTCTAAGCCAAACTCAGCATATAAATACATTACCTACCCCACAGCATGGGACATGACTCCTGGGGATGAATTTCCCTGGCACCAAGGGATTACTACCAAGCACTGACTGGGGATGCAACTGGAAAAAGACATTGAATAAAAGGGAAAAATGGTAAAGACGAATGAGTTCATTTGGCTAAGAGACTTCAATATGAGTCAGGAGGTTATCAGAGAGGTAATATCTCAGCAGTATCTCATAAATAGTCAAAGTAGATACTACCCCAAATAGTAGCTCCTGAGGGCTATGGAGACACTCAGGTTATTTGGGCATGGCAGATGGTTCCGGAGTTTGGTGCCTTGCCAGTGGGCCCTATTTTGGGGTTTGTTCACCTGAGTGTGACAGAGTTGGATTCAGATGTGACTTCTCTACACATGCCTCTTCTGTCCCTTTTATTGAACCTACAGTTGGGGCTGGAGTTGTAGGTATATGTCCCAGAGACTTGAATCTGTGGGCTGTCCATGTGCCAGCTGGTCCTTTAGCCTAATTGGAGTTGCAACACTTACACTCCAGTTCATTGTATTCACCCAGGACAGCTAACAAGGAGTTGAGGATAGACAACCACGACACCAATGAACTGAGAGCCTACAAATGCAAGCAAGATAGTCCCATCCATCAGCCATATGGGATCAAAGCCCTCTTTCAGTTAGAGATGGAGTGGGCTTCACCATCCCAGAGTCTTCAGCATTGGGGAATAAAATGTGGACTATATTGGACTTACTGGTATTCTACCATTGACTTATTGTGATTCTAGCAATGAAAGAAATTATATCATTGATGTGAGGACAGTGGCCACTGGAGTTGCTGAAGGCAGGGAGAGGGAAAAGGAAGTTTGATTTGGGAGCATTTTTGGGACTTGGAATTGTCCTGAAGGACATTACAAAGACAGATACAGGCCATTGTATATCCTGCCATAACCTACAGAATGGAGTGGGGGGGAGAGTGTAAACTAAAATGTAAGCTATTATCCATGCTGTGTGGCAATGCTCCAGAACGTGTTCATCAATTGCAATGAATGTACCACATTAATGAAAGAAGTTGTTAATGTGGGAAAAGTAGGAGGTATGGGGAGTGGGGCATATGGGAATCCCCTGTATTTTTTAATGTAACATTTATGTAATTTATGTAATCTATGTATCTTTTAAAAATAAATAAAAAATATATTTTAAAAAATGGATAGACCAAGCCTAATTAAGGGTAATTTGCCTTTGAAATTGTTAGAAAATACCCAGATATTCTCAAGGATCTACCCAGCATTTGTATTTTTAAGAGTGACACATTTTTGTGAATCTCAGTCTATGCTATAATCACAGTGAATACTGATCACCATTCTCTAACTGACATGACTGTTTAAATTTATACCTATTCCTTACATTCTCCATAGGTCAGTGGTTTTTAAAAATCTTCGTTCTGACCTACAGGAAGAAATAAACTTATATTCCATTCCAATATACATATACACATACTTAAAGCAAAATTTTCTTAAATATCTACCTTTGCTACTCAAGTTATGTTTGGATATTTTTCTATTCCATTCTATTCCTTTTCTAAACAACGTGTGACCCACTAAATTGGGTCAGTTAGAAAAGCCCTGCTCTAGATTATGGACAGAATATTGACTAAACAGGGCCAGCCTGGGTCTCTGTTTATAATTGGTTTCTCTGTTACTCAAGCACATTTTTCTACATTCTTTTTATTCCTGCAATTGTTAGTTTTCTTGTTTCCTTGAATGAAATAAGCAGCTTGATGAGACTAAACATCTTGTGGGTTGATCACAAATGTACGAACTAACCCCTGACTCTCAAACTGAGCTAATTACAGGTGAAGGTGAACAATGCTGCCAGGTATAACCTTTGCAAACAAACACTTTTAAAACCATTTTTAAAAGTCTTAAAATCAAATATTTAGAAGTAGAACCATATTTAAATGCACTAGGAAAATAAACATTTTAAAGGGAAACAGTTATTAATTATCTTGCAAATTGAACTTCTACTCCTATCTACACTCATTGTATTAATAACCTTCACACTCATTCCCTCACCATAAGAAAGGTTTTAATATAATCATAAGTAAATTATAAATATGTGCAAATTATTTCTTTAAATAATTAGACTGTATAAACTAACTTTAACTTCATTTCATACCTTTGAGTTATTTGTCCTTTATAGAAGCCCAGAGCTCCCAAGATTTAGTCTGAGTTTGCTGTACCAATTACATGGTCTACCCCTGTTGGTCCATGCAGTTCAAAATTGCCATAATGATGGGAAGTTATTCTACACTGATTTGATGCAGTACTCTTATTTATAATTTCTTTGCACTTATTTTCCTCCTGTTTTATTTTGAGGCAGGACTTAGACCTAAGATTTACATATAGAATGGGTGTCCCACCCTAGGACCTTAACTTGAGAACAGGACCCAGAGCCGAAACTACTTTCTGTGATTTCTGTGATGATACTCTTTCTTTCAAAATTTTTATCTTGTATGTAGCAGGTAATGATTTAAACTTAAATTTCTGAATCTACTTTTCTGAAAGTCTCTTATAGTAACTTCCCTACATGAATTCTCTGTTACAGCCAGACTGTTTGACTTACTGATTCTCAAATGCACTTTGTATGTGCCTACTTGTATATTTTTTTTATCACAATGGACTGTATCTGTTATGACCTCTCTCATAAACCAAGTCTCATCTCTTTAAATCAAAACTAAATAAAGAGATGGGACTTGGTTAATGAGAGAGTAAAGAAAGAGGTCATAACAGTCTCATCTCTTTAAATAAAAACTAAATAAAGGGAAGAGGATTTGGCTCAACTGATAAAGTGTCTGCCTACCACATGGGAGGTACAGGGTTCAAACCCAGGGCCTTCTGATTCGTGTGGAGCTGGCCCACTCATAGTATTGATATGCACAAGGAGTGCTGTGCCATGCAGGGGTGTCCCCCAGGTAGGGGAGCCCCACACACAAGGAATGTGCCTTGCATGGAGAGCCACTCTGTGCGAAAAAAGCACAGCCTGCCCAGGAGTGGCACCGCACACATAGAAAGGCAATGCAGCAAGATGATGCAACAAAAAGAGACACAGAGTCCCAGTGCGACTGACAAGAATGCAACCGGACACAGAAGAACACACAGAGAATGGACAGAAAGAGCAGACAACGAGGGGTGGGGTAGGGGTGGGGGGGGGGTAGGGAAGTGGAGAGGAAAAAAAAAACTAAATAGAAACATTTTTGCCTAGGCCAGTTCAAAGTGGTTGTTCCCCACCTCTTAAGTACCTGTTACTTGCACTCCTTACTTGCCAGGTAAGGGCAATATAAAATGATACAGGGTTTATTTCCTTGAATTTTTAAGTAACTTTTCAATTATGCATCTCCTTATTGTTTGTATTAGTCATTTGTTTCACTGGCATAATTTATTCTTAGCTATATTCCGCAAAAATTCACTGAGTACCTGGCACATACCAGACATTGTGCTAGGAGTTCGTTTTCATGTGGACTTCAATATTTTACATTTGTTTTAAAATATGAAGTCTAGATATGACAATTAGAGTTTGTTCATCTTTCTCTTAAAAGACTGTCGGAGAATGCTGGTATTCCCTAAAGCTCATGTGCTTCTTTGTATCTCCCAACTCCTATACATTGGGGGTTTGTGGCTAATTCTTACTAAAGAAATATGAGCAGAAGTGGTGCTTCACTTCTGGTCAGAGGCGGAAAAAAATACGAGGAACATTAAATCTCTGTGACGGGAAGTGAAAGACTTTGAAATGGCAAGAGTTTTAAGTTGGAATCAGCCTGGGTGACTGAGTGCCAGATTGGAGAGACCAGCACAGAAGGGCCATGCAACCTGCATCAGGTTGTGATGTGAGTGAGAGAAATACACCTTTATTGTGTTAATTCACTGATATTTAAGGTTTATTTGTTACTGAAGCACAGTCTATGTACTCTATCTCTACTATTACGAAGAGTAATAATTTTATTTGTATATGTTGATGGTTAGATCATTAAAGATGTTTGAACAGTGTCATCCCTATCTCGATTGTAAGATCTTTGAGGGTAGAGATTAATTGTTCAGGTATATCCTACTCAGTGTCCAGCCTGGTGCTAGGTGCATAAAAGATACTCAGTAAATATTTATTGAAATGATAAACAAACAGATGTGGAATGGTTACAGGGAGAAACCTGTATAGGGACAGAGCCTGAAAAGAATAACTGGTAATAAAAGCCAGAACTATCTAAGCTATACCTCCAGAGTTAGAAGCAGAATTTAGTAAGGAGAAGGAGATTGAGGATTAGTATATGAAAGTTACTGTTGTACTAGTAGAATTTCTACATTTCAAACTCCCTTAGTAGTCATGGTAAGCTGGCTTCTGTGATTTATTAGGACAGGAAACAGGTGTGGGTTAATGAGAAAATTCTGTCAGTCTTTTAAACACATTAGTCTTTAATTTCTAAACTACCAGCTCCCTTCCATAGGAAAATGACATAGAATTTGCAACCTCTGAGGCATAACTCTTTGGGAGCCTCCTGTTTGGTGGGACTTCTGTCTCTATGGGCATCTTCTCCATAGAATTGGTAGGATAATAATACATGAAGTACTAGGAAAGGGAGCATTCTCCCTATTAAAAATAGAAATTAAAATTATTTCCTTAATCATTATTGCCTTTTATTCTTTGCCATGTGACCTGAACCAGTTCTCTCCATTTACTCTAGGACAAACCAGTGTTCTAGATTCTGTGTAGAGGGTGGGAATTGTGGCTAGCATATCCTTGGCTATGGTTCTAAACTGGGGAAAATGTGAATACAGTAAATAACCAGCTTCCTTTTTTAGAAAGTACTCTTAATTAATCTTTAAATTATCAAGCATAATGATTAAGGACAGTGCACTAAAATGACAGAATAAGCATATACGTGCCTGGTAAACAGATCATCCAAAGAAATAAAAGAAAGGCAATTCTTGAGTAAAGATAATATCACTAAATGATGTGCCTCTTGTGAAAGTATAGAGACACAAACATGTAACAGAGAAAGTAAGTCCAGTCTCAAAACAATTTAATCCTTTCCTTTTTGCATATTGTTTATTATAAAATGTTCTCTCTTTTGATCTTTTTAAAATCCCGGAGCAGTAGAGAGGTGGGTTTTATTGTCTGCATGCTACAGATGAGGAAACTTCAGCATAAAGTCATGATTCTGCTTGCTCAGTTGTACTCAGATCCGCTGTGATTGGACTGGTAAGAGCTCACTGTTGATGACTCCAAGTCTGGCGCTCTTTCCACCCCATTACATTTTAACATGTACGAATTGTTAGTCTAAGGGCAGTCATAGATATAACAGCTCAGCAAGGGGAAGCAGGGAGAAACTGGCAGACCTTGCCTCTGCAGTTCACTGACAGCCCCAGATGCCCTAATAACTCATTCAGGGCAGAGCACACTTAAAACACAAGGAAGCACAACTCAGCTCTGTCCTTTTGATTTCCTCAGGCACGGCCTTCCCAGACAATCAGGTACATCACCCTCCCTCGCACAGTTGATGGCCTTTCCTGAAGGCTATCAAACATATCTGCTGAGACTGCACTAAATAAAATGGCTGTCACCAAACCATCTGGTACGTTTGAGCTTTTTTTTCCCCTCTAAAATGCAAGTTTTCAGTTTGCTCGGCACTTCAAATTCTTAATACACTTGACTAAGTCATTAATATTTCACTTTCATTACCATGTATTAATAACACAAGAATGTAGAATGATCTTGTTCATCTAACTCCTAGAAAACAAATAATTACATTTGTGCATATTGATTGTCAGATAACTAAAGATGTTTAGCCTGGAGCTATGAGAAATCCACCAGCAGGCCCAATTTGGGTTCTTAGCCATGTTCAAAGTATATCAAGCTGATGTCTATGAAGCACTAGAAACAGCAGGAGAGAAGTTCTCAGAATCAGAAAGGAAAGCCCTTAAAAGGTGCCCATTCAGACCCCTACAATCCTTTATGAGGCGATTTCTTCAGTAGCGATTTGGAAGTTTTGAGGGATGTTCAAGGCTAAGAACATGAAAGGCTAAAAAACATGAAACTGTGCAGTGGGGTGTGTTTGATCTTGTTTTGGTTTTTAGTATGTATGTCCATCATATTCCCTTTCCTCCTCTTTGTTTTGACTAAGGCTTGTAGACCCCAAAGATGGAAAAGTGCCTTAGACACTTTTCAGTGATTCAGCATTCACTCAAATAAAGAGATAGTATGTATCTACCAAGAGCTGGGTACTGGGATAGACTACTGGTAATTTAGTCATGGATGAAAAAGTTTTGCTTTCTATTACTAGTGGGAGAGATAGTATGAAAGTGAACTAAATTGAGAAACAATATAATTCCAGATTCTAACAAGTTCTGTGAAGAAAATAAAACAGGCTACTCTGAAATGTATGTGTGCAAAGAAGGGAAAGAACATCTTTAGGTATGGGTCAAGGAAAGCCTAGCCTATTCCAGAAGACGGCTGAGTCAAGGTGTGAAGAACGAGAGGAAGTGCACTGCAGTTATTGGGGACAGTTGTACAGAGGCCATGTGGTAGAAAAGTCCCAATGGATAGAGAAAAGAGGGAAAGTGGTATTAGACAAGCTTTCAGAGGTAGTCAGGAGCCAGATCCTACAAGGCCCTGTAGGCCACAATAATGAGTTTGGATTTTCTCCTAAGTGTAGTGGGAATGCATTGAAACATTGAAGGCTGTTAAGCAGCCTGACTAACATCAGGGATGAGAGAAAGGAAGCAGTCAGATTTCTGGCTTCAGTCACTGAGTCAGGATAGATTGGGAAAGAAGCGTGGGAAAGTAGAGAGATAATAAAGAGAGATCAGTTAGGAGATTAAGCCTTTTAAATCCACGTATTCATTAGGTTGAATTATCATTTGTCCCAGTGTGAACAGCACAGTCCTAGTTTATGCTTGCTGTCCCACAGTTATTAATTGTGCCTCTTTTTATTCTAAAAAATGTATCCATTTGGACAATAAAGCACCTGCACATGATAACTACCAAAACTTCTTCCCTAGTTCCTCTCCTGGCTTCACAATGTCCTCTCGGTGAAGATGAGAGCCCTTGCATCCCAGTGGAGAGCTTGCTCTTCCAGTCATTTTCTGGCCACCTCTTTTCTTCCAGATTGAGGAGTTGGAAATTCAGTCCACAGGGCATGTGTTTCCTTCTCTTGCCTTCCCCTCCTACTATCTGAAGTTTCTTTCAAATATCAGTGGGCATCTCTATGGGGGAGGGGGGCCAGTTCAGTTACTGTACCACCCTCTGACACTTTCTTTCTCCACTGATCCTTTCCTAGGCAGTGCAGTTTAAAAGTTGTGGACAGCAGCTGTGGTTTACGTGGAGAAGACTCACTGATGTTGATGGCAGCTGAGGTTTTCAGGACTCCTGTACTCTCGGACATTGTTTTAGTTGGCTAAAAGCTGCTGGGAGCAATATCCAAGAAATGGGTTGCCTTTTATAATGGGGATTTCTTAGGTTAAAAGCTCACAGTTCTGAGGCTATGAAAATATCCGGATCAAGGCGTCATCAGAGATGCTGTCTCACTGAAGGTTGGCTGCTGGCGATCCTGGACTCCTTCCACGTGGCAAGACACATTTGGCAGTTCTGCTGGTCTGGGTTTCTGCGTTCTCCTCCAGCCTTGCCTTCTCTCTGAACTCAGTTGTGGGTGACCAGGCACACGGCTTGTCTTTCCCCTCTCCTCTGGCCCCATTTCTTTCAACCTCCCAGGGACCTCTTTCCCTGCCTCTGTGCTCTGCTGATGCCAGCTTCCAGCCTCCAGGACCTCCCTTTCAGCCTCTTGGGATTTCTCTGTCTCTGCAGCTTTTTCCATGTGCCTGCTGCTTTTAGTCCTCCATTTATAAAGGACTCCAGTGAGAGGATTAAGACCAACTCTGAGTCACACAATGTAATCAAAGGCCCTTAACAGAATTAATTTAATCAAGAGTTACCACCTACAATAGGTTTATATACACAAGGATAGATGAATTCTAAGGACATGATCTTTACTGGGATCCACAAACATCTTCAAACTGTCATGGACAAACAACTCCAAATAAGGGGCTTTTGCCAAGATTATTCTCCTCTTTGATTCTACAAATCAAGGTGACTGCTACAACATTCTGCCCTTTCTTAGTTTCTGAACTGAGATCTTTCTCTTCACACCAGGGCTGTCATAATTCAAACTCAGAGTTCACCAACCAAATCTTACTTAAGTAAATGTGAGGTCTTTCATGTCCAATATTTTGTCTGCCTTCAGTTTTCTCTAATTTGTTTCTTGCTCTTCATTTATTCACACCCGAGGCTTTAAAAATACTGAGCAATTGGTACTACTCTTGAACACATTTTCTTATATTATGTTTTTGCACATAGTACACTTCATGCCTGTAAACTTCATCCACCTGGCAGATTCCTGCTCAGCTTTCAACACTAAGTGCAGGATTTTTGGGGAAAAATGAAGTATCTGAATTCATAGGGGTTGGTGGTGGTGTAGGAGAGAAGGATTTTATCTACTGGCTGTGTGGGCAGAAAAAATACAGCTTTCGATTCTCAGATATGGAGACATCTCTCTTTCTTGGGATTCATTTGAGCACCTTCCACTCTTTCTAAAAAGACCGACCACTTCCCCAAACCCTGTTGTTTGGAACTGAAGAGCACAGCTCCCCAACACACCCTCCCTTCCCTGAATCTGTAGGACTGGCAGAGAAGAGTCTCCATGCAAAAAGTCTTCTTAGAAGGGAGGAGGAAACTCTTTCTAATAAGCAGATGGTCTCTATAGATGAAGAAGTGTTAACATTAAAAACATATGCTCAGTACCATGGAGAGAGAAACACAAAAGAGGATCATGAGGCACATGGTCTCTGTAAACAAGTAGTCTTTGTGGAAGTTTTCCATGTGAGGAAAACAGCTTTCCAGGGTGGTATGAAGAAACTTCCCTGAATAATTCTGACTTCATCTGCAAGACTGTTTACCTGACATGAATTATAATAGCACATTACCAAGAAATGACATCTGCAGAGATGATAGCTAGATGAGCTTGTGTTTATTTGTTTGGTTTTGTTTTCCAATTCATTTGATGAAGTAAAAGCATTAGAAAATAGTCACAGTGATCTTGCACTCAATATCTGTGTTTATGGCAGAGAAACACAACTGACTTTTTCAGCACTTGGTATTTGTTGTGTAGATACCTAACGTATATAAAAGAAAATAGAAATAGGTGTAAATAAAGCCCATAGTTATTATTCCAATAATATAATTTCTATTTTATGTGCTAGTTTGATTTTAGAGCAAGGAATTGCTATCAAAGTTTGAGAGAATTGAGTAGACAACCAAATACTCCTGTGACAAAAAATATTTAGTTGTATATGGGTTAAATTTAGCCTGATTTATTCTATTCATAATTTAATAAGTTGAAATTGATATAGAGGCATAACTTGTATCATATAAGGTTAATGAATTTTTTCCATTTTCCATTAGAAAAGAAAACACATAAAAGTGATGAGAAAGATGAATTGAGCTGAAAGATACTATAGTGTAATTAAATGAATCCTGAACTAGAAATTAAAGATCCTGCTTCTCCCACTAACTAGCTGGTAACCTTGGTTAAGGTTACATTATTGCTGTTGGCTTCAGTTTCCTTGATGATAAAACAAAGAAGTTAATTTAAGTCAGGATTATAAAGCCAAATTCACACATGGTCCAGGCCAGTATCACACATGAGTAAATAAGTATAAGTATAAGGTGGTGGGGGGGCTTGAGATGAACTGGAGAAAGAATATCTTCTTTAAATGGCTAACTGCTACATTATGCTGCCAAGCAGGAATGGAGAGACATGTGTTTACAGAGCTACTAATTTTTATTTTCAATTTTTCAAGCTATAAATCTAGATTTTTTTGTAAAGTGGCCCAGTTTTTCAAAGTTTTCAATTGATTTAAAGTTTAACAAAAGCAAGGAAAAAATGTATGGGTAAAACAAACATGTCAGCAAGCAGTATCAAGCTCCATGTGCTAAAAGTTTAGAACCTCTAGTCTAAATGAACTCCAAGGTCTCTCTCATTTTAAAATTCATGGATTCTAGGGCAGAAATTCTAGCAAGAAGGAATTTACTCCTGTTGAAATAAAAAGACCATGTATTTTTTAATGATTTAAAGAAAAACAAAAGGTTACCAAGGATGTGGTGTGTTAATTCAAGCATGGATGTGTTAATTCAAAGGTGGCCTTTACTGGGGATGTAGTAAGGGGATTTGAATTTGTTGTGGGTGTGTCTATGTGGGTGTATGTGTGAGTGTGCACAAATGTGTCATGTATGAGTTTGTAGCATATTGGTGGAAAGTGCAGGAGCTTAATTGTATTATTCCACTAGCTCTTTCTAACTCTCTGAGCCCATGATTCTAGCTTTGTACTCATTTTTGCTTCTCTCTCTCTCTTCTCTTTTGTTATTCTTTCTCTTCTTGCCCTTATTCTCAGTTATTTCATTGTGATTTTTGAAGTAAGAGGTCTGGATATTTGAAAAGGCTGGGTAGGAACAGAAGAGGGCAATGAGTTTGAAGGAAGGTGTAAAGAAGAAGGGGAGAGAAGTAAAGAGAGTTGAATTACCTGCAGATAACTGTAGTTAGGAAGGTCTGTTATTTCAAGCTTGACTTGTCTTAACTGTGGACATAAAAAATGATCAGGGAGTATGATGTCAGTGCATCCACTCTCAATAATTGATATGATGAATAATCTCAACCTTCCAACACCTTCTGTATCTCCCCACATCTCAAGAAACTTCATTCATCAGCCACGTTTGAAATGTTTAAGTAATCTCAGTGATGTATGGAACCCTGACACTCCCTTGTTAGAAATTCGTGCTACTAACATTCTATCAAATTAAAAAGCCACTGAGCTCTTGTGCATAAAATTATCATAAATTACCCTCTGAAGGTTCATTGCTGTTTGGAATGTTTAATTGCTCACTCAGCTGAACTTTAGCAGCTCAGTATTATTAATCAACTTGTCAAAAGGTTTTTCATTATATAGTCTTTAGATGGAATTAGGCAAGGTACAAACTTGTGTTCAAGTTGGTCTGATTTTAGCAAATCTCCAACAAATCTTGATAGAGTTTGCCATCTTTTGTTTACTAATTATGATATTTTTGCAAAGAATTCTTAGAGAATCCAGGTTCTTCTATAGATTTCAATAAAGCAAATGGATTGCTTTTTTAAAAAATTTTATTTCAGTTTTTTTTAGGAGGTACCAGGGATAGAACCCAGTACCTTATATGTGGGAAGCAAGCACTCAGCTACTCAAGCTACATCTGCTCTCTGCATTGCTTTTAATGTAGAGAATTGCACTGAGCATTTACAGGCTAAAAGATGGCAGGTAAATGAACAATGGAATTCTATTTATGAGTGATCTTACATGTTCCCTTTTGAATTATGACCAGCATGATGGATAAACTTCAAAGTGTGATCTAATATCTATGCGTCTATAATGATGACCTCCAATATGATTTAATAGAAATCTCTTGATTAAATATATTATTTGGAGGAATGGGATGTTTTAGTTAACTTAATTGTGTTTAGTGAGATCAGAGCTGTCTCATTTTCCAAAGGAGTGGGTTTTTTCCTCATCTAAGGTAGCAAAGCCACATCACAGATTTAAGATTTTTACTAAGTCCTAATTCCTTGAACTGTCAACTCCTAAAAAATTATTTAAAGTCTTGTTGTATATGATCAATACTTTCATAAATTCAGGAATATGACAATATTTCAATAAAACTAAATTTTTAAAACTTTTTACATTTGGTGTGATTATTAAATGCTTTTCTTCTGTCCTCTCTCTCTGATAGTTTTTAAAATTTTGCAAATATCTGAAGAAATCAACATGAAAAATGTGTTTTTTCCAAAAGCCACATATTTTCACATATAGGAAGTAAGTTTTTTTTCTAGAAACCCAGGAAATAAATTACATTCACCAAATGAAGGTCCCATAGCATTTGGTGATGGTTGTGCTTATAGTAGTGGTAGTGTTAACGAAAGATAGAGCTCTGAATTTCCTGAAAATATTGGCATCTGTGAGATGTTTACAACTGCTTGCCTCCTCTAGCATAAAAGTAAAAATTGGAATCTTATTATGATGCTGTCACTGTAGTTGAAGCTATAGGGCCACCCAATGGATTAGACTAAGCTTATTAAAAGTTCTTTAGTACTGAAAATTAATCCTTTTTGGTTGCGAAAGAAACTGCCTTTGCCAGAAATTCTTCTTTAAAGAAAAAAAAATTGGGTGAGGTTTCAATATATTTGCCTCATAACTTTTCATGCAGAAAAGAATGGAAAATAATGGAAACAAGACACCCATTGAAAAAAATAATTCATATGCAACTGGATCCCAAGATGTCTAAGGAGTCTTCTCCCTGTCCGTACCCCTCCCTGTCTACCCACCCAAATCCAGCATAACATAATCTCTTTCAAAATCCCCATGAGTATCGTGTTGTGCTGCAAGTATCAGAAAACCCATTGAATAGTGGCTAAAACAGGATCTTATTCTTATCATGTAAGAAGAAATCAGGAGACAGGCTATTTGCTGCTGTTTTCTTCAGGTGCTGGAAGATGCCATTGAGGACCCATACTCTTTTTCTACATTTTTGTTCCACTGCCCTTACTGTGTTGGCTTTTTGTCCACTTGCTTGCTACCTCATGGTTATAAAATGACTGCTATAATCCACACATAATCTTTGTCTGGGGCAGCATGAAGGAGAGGAGAAGAGAGGACATGTGACGTTTGCCCTCTTTCATGCAGAAAGCAGAGCTTTCCCAGAAGGCCATGACAGACTTCTGCTTATATCTCAATGGCTACCTTTAGCAACAAAGAAGCCTGATAAATACTCACTCTATTAATATTAAGCTCTTCTAGCCATTATTGTGATTTAACAGAGAAAAAAAAGGATTGGTGCCTTATTTTCCAGCTGCTAAAGCAAATACCATAACAGTGGGTTGGTTTAAGCAATGGGAATTTTTTGGCTCATGATATAGAGGCTAGGAGCAATACAAATCAAGACATCTGCAAGGTTGTGGTACTCTGGGGCTGGGTCCTGGCAAGCCTCTGGTCCTTGGCTTTTCTGTCACATGGCAATGTACGTGGCTGCATCTTCTCTCTTTTCTGCTGGGTTCTACTGACTTCGAGTTTCCTGCTCTTCCCATGACCCTTTCTTGATGTCTGGATTTCATTCTGCTTATAAAGGACCCCAGCTCGGATCACATCCAAAACTTACTCAGTTGGCCTTAACTGAAAAATAACATCTTTAAGAGGTTCTACTTACAATTGGTTCAAACCCAAAGGAATGGACTGTTTAAGAACACATTTTTGGGGGGAATAGAATTCAATCCCCAACAGCTGGGCATGGGGTTTTTTTCTGTCAATTGACTTTTTTCAGATACAAATTGATCTATTTTTATTTAGCATTCATTAGATAACATGCCACTGGTCAGGACTCTTAATTTTTATTCAATTAGTTAACTTTTAATTATCAGTTTTGCTCCTCTGTAATCAAAAGTAATATGTAAAACTTAAAACTTAGATGAGAGTTTGAAAAATAACATCTAATGACAAGTTAAAAGAAGTTTATTAAAGGAAAGTTGAAAGAGGCTTTTCTATTTTCTAAGTATAGGAAAGATGATTATGAAGATGTTGGCCAGATGTTTCACTTCTCCAATATGGAAGGGAAAAAAATTCCTGTTATGAAATGCAGAAGAATTTACAGCCAATAAGGATTTTGGAATCCTGGAGTGTGTAATGCCTTTCAAAAGCTTTAAGAAGACTTTAGAAAATAAGGTATTTGAAATTATTCAGGCAAAGCTTGCTTTGAGTCAGGCTGCATGAAATGATCTCTTGAGGTTCCATCAATTTGATGTTTCTATGGATCTGTGATGCTAAATTTGGGTATGATTGACTAGGTAGCCTTTGGACTAAACTCTCTTATTGATTCTGGTATCTGATGGAAAAAAACCTAACCTGGAAATTACCTCTTCATGCACCAGTTGCAGCAGCTGGATTTCCCCCCAAGTTTTGCAGTGATGCATACGGGAGAGTAGAGTGGAACTCATGGTGTAAATTTTCTTTAGTGCATGGATTATTGACTTAATAGATCATGAGAATCAATTTCGTCAGACCAGCTACCACATGGGTTCTGAGTCAGCAAGCAGACAAGCATTATAAAATACTTGCTGTTAAAAAAGCCATTGCATAAGACAAAATTAAAGCTCAACAGTGTTTCTGATAGTAAGGTGTTCATAAACCAAGAGCCAGTAAAATTACGTCTAAAATCACAGGGGGGAAAAGTGTTTGTTTTGCTTTTGTTTCCAAAATCTGTCACCTGCATGACAAGTTTTAACTGGGAGGAACAAAAACCAAGCTTTGGGATCAATTATATATATGTTTGTGTGTGTGTGTGTATATATATAGATTTCAAAATCTATATATATATACACACACACATATGATGGAAATATTATCCAACTGGATTCTTGGTTTTCACAGATGAGTTCCCTGGGCAACAGATTCTGATTTGGCACTTTGGTTGCAGGAGGTCTATTGAGGAGCAAGAGGAAGGGGGCTTGGGCAGACAGGGAAGGTGAACTACAATGTAGAGCAACAACAGCTTCAGGCAACTCCACAAAGAGCTCTGAAGTTGGTATATCCATTCAGAGATGTCCCAGATCTAGACAAGAGGATTGAGCCTTTGTAATCCTGCATTGATCAATCATTGATTATGGGCTTTCCCTGGGGAGGGAACATAAAACTTGGTCAAGAAGTTCCTTTCAACAATGGCATCTCTTGGGGAGGAATGCAGCTATAAGCTACCAGCAGTCAACACAGTTGAAGAAGTAAATGGTCTTGAACTGAAGGGACTGTTTTTGGAGGGGCGCACACAGTATCCAGTAGAAGTCCACCCTTTTGGCCATTCCGATCCACTTGCTTCATACAGTAAATTGACTCCATCTGGGAAGAGTTAGTCCAGGATTCTGGTTTTTATTTTTATTGTTTTACCCCTGTGGAAACTTACAATAGAAATTTAGAAGAATTACAGCCCTTGTCATTTGGTCTTGAGGCTGTACCTGATACTAATAATTTCCCTCCTCAACTATGCACTCTAGATTTTCCTTCACTCTTGGTTAGCATATCTCTTGGTTTGGGGGGTTTACCGAGAAGGGCGTCCCAGACTTTCACCTCTGAGCCTAGAGCCACCATGCTTTTCTCTGGTCAAGGCTAAAGTTCTTGTACATTTAACATTAAAATGGTGCATGGAATGCCCCACTCCCCCGTATCAATTAGACACTAAATGTATTCTTCCTTGTCCTCATTGTATAGTTATAGCCTGACTTCCTTCTGATTTTCAGGGTCAATTATCCCTGCCAGGATGGTGACTTCATTCCCTATCTGATAATCTCTTGTTCTGAGGAGACAAAAGTGACCAGGAGGTAGAAACAGTTTAATGGGTCTCTGGATGCTTTCCAAAAGTCAGAATCCCATTTTAGATTCTGCCTCCTAGTACAATCTCTGGTACCAGTGGTCACAATTCAGGATCCTGGGGAAACAGATTTGAGTCTTTATTGTGTGCAGAAGGGTTATTGAGAAGTCTTCTCAGGAATGGTATCTGTGAGGGAACAGAAGAAGCAGGATTGGGAGAGAAAGAATTTGAACTGGGATGTGGTTGCAGTAGGGACTTTTGAAGCTGGGGTGATTGTTCAGAAGTACCCCAAATTGAGGCAAAGGGTCTAGGCTTTTTCCTTGTGCATTGACCAGTCATTGGATACAGGCAGTCCCTGGGAGGAAACATAAACTTGGGGCAGGAAGTTTCCTTTGGCCACAGGCAACTTTTGGAGAGGGAAGTGGCTGTGATCTGTGGCCTGGCAGGATGAATACTTCATTCCTGGAGGGGATCTGGGGGGTATATCAGAGCATTATCTATCTTGATCCGGGATGTATTCTCCATACATTCAGAATAAAACCCTAGTCTTAGAGTAGATGACTTTTAATCCTTCCTTTCTTCATTATGAATACTTAGTAAACCACGTTTGAATAAATGAACAATTCAAATGCTTGAGTGTTTTCCATGGACAAGGCACTCTGCTGTATATGTTCTAATGGTACAGATATAGGAAACAGGTAGTCTCTGTCTTGAAATCTGATGAGTTTTATTCTTTTCTCTGCCCTTAGTGGCTGAACTTGGACTAGTCATTTACAATCTTATAAACTGAGACTACTAAAGCTTGCCCTGTTCAAGTCAAGATGATGAGCATTAAAATGATATGTGGAAGTTCTTTAAAGACATAAAAAGTGCTTCATGATTTTGTATATGCAATCATTATTATTAAAGTTGTTGTTAATGCTAAACATATAATTGACAAATATGTGCTTCCTTTCATGTTGGTTAGACTTGCCTTGAAGTAGACCTTGAATGTTAGTTATTTGAACTTTTGGGGAAGGATGTTGCTACTTAGAAACCCTTTAATTTCTGTTTACTGGATTTCATTTCAAAACAACATTATTACTATATCAAAACAATGCATCACAAGAAGCATTTGGGCAATTTAAATATTTGGATAAAATGTATACTTAACAGAATTGAACTATATTACATTGTTTTCTAATTGGTTTCCTATTATGCTAATATTCATAATTTTATGCATTTTACCTCCATTTTTATTTCTATATAATAACTTCCTTCATAGATTATCAAATTTTATAAGAGACAAATAGAATTTTTATAGCATTTTGATAAATGTTAGTTTAGAATTTTGTCTGAAAGCTGAAGTTTCACCACTTACTGATATGACTGAGAATCTACAGTTAGAGAGGTCTGGGGAAGTAATTTCAGAACACACCTGTCAAGGTACCACACGATTGATCGAAATCAAAGCCAACAATTACTGGACTCTTAAAACATGCCACCTGATGTGTAGGTGAGCAAAGATTAAGATGTGGTCCATAATCTGTAGGGGCTCATACTATAGTGAAATATGCTCACATTTGGTCTAGCAAACATAAGAAAAGTACATTTATCCCATGCCAGTCCAGTGGAAGAAGGATATAAGTAAATGGTTTATAATTCTAACTAGAATAGATAGTTCTAAGTAAACATTAAAAGATTCTGACTTTTTCCCCACTTTTTATCTTTTCAAGAAGTGCTGGTTTCTTAAGGCTTTGTTTTATATATATCTATGCATGTAAAATAAATATATATTTATGTATGTGTTTCTCAGACATTTATATGCAAATAAACATGTATATATCCCAGAATGTTCATTGCTGCTAATTATAAACTAAGACAAAAGAATAAAGTTAGATCCAAACGACTACAATCCCCAAACCCATTTGCCACAAAAGATGAACTGGTTGGGAAAATTAATATTAATAAAATTTTAATCTGGGTGCACAGAGCCTTCCTTGTCCAGAGGCTTTGCAGTCATCTGCTTTGGGAAAAAATTATACTTTATCCCAATTTTTTAATCAGCTGAATCTAGCAGAGGGAAATTCTCCATAGCTTGGCTTTTAAGACACCTTATGCTGCCGAAGATTGATCTGTCTCCTGCGTTTGAGGCTGTTATACATATACCAAGGCCAAAGATGGCAGCAACAGACAGAAGTGCCAAGCCTACCCTCACTGTATACAGTTACACATTGATTCACAGGTTCCTTTCAATTTCACAGGTCTTACAGGGTTTGAAAAAAACAATAAACTGTCTCAGAGGTGGTGAGAGATGAATTAGAACATGGGCAAAGGAAATGCCTGACATGAATGCATGGCTCTCAAAGGGCTAAGCAATATTCAATCCTTGTCCTTAAGTAAGTCTTGTAAAAGTCAAAAGGTAATAAAGTAAAAATCCAGAAGCAAAGTCTAGGTCACCCACGCCATTCATATATCCCATTGTTTCTACAAGGTAGTTTAGTGGCATCTATTAAGCTGACAAGGAACAGATTTTATTTTACCAAGCAGAAAAATTTTCTAAGGGTATCAGCAATGAAACATACATTGCAGAATCAAATAGCTTAAAATGAGCAGTTGGAGGGCAATGTAGAACACCTGGTAGACAGGTAAATCAGTGTGTAAAGATGTATAAGGAATCTTAAGCATCTACTTTGCCAAACAAATTCAAAACCTGGACTGGAACAAGGACATAAGGGACAGAAGGACAAGGCTTGAGATATTTCACAGAATGCGGTAAGTATATTTAATTTTCTAAGACGGTACATTGTTTAAAGAATTAAGTATTGGTTGTAGTTTATTGGTACTACATACTACTTAGCATTTATAAACGAGATCCTGTCAAGTCTGGATTGGCCACAAGAATAACAGGGGGAAGCCTTGGCATTGATGATTTCAGACAACTGATGTTTGGAAAATCATACGTAATTTTCACAAATATTTACTAAGCATCTACTTTGCTGCAGACACTGTGCTTGGCCTGTTAGAGTCTTTCTTCAAGGTGTAAGATAAGGCAAAGACAATCAGGTAGTAGTATACTTACCAAGTACAATGTAAGGAATGCCACAAAAGAAGTGTAAGGGAAGGAGAGAGTTTATTCAGAAGGGCAAACTGTTAATGACTTTATGATGGAGGCAGCAGTCACATTTTGACAAATAAATAGAAGGGAGAATATTCCTGGGTGGGAGAAAAATACTAATAAAAGCAAGACTGGCAGGGTAGAAAGTGAAAGGCATATTTGGGGAACTAGGAACAGACTTGTTTGGAAACAGAAATTTAGTCTGGAAAGGAAGTTGGGCAATATAAAGAGCCTTAAATTTCAAGATAAGAGAGCCGCTTAAAGCTGTGTACCGGGTGTTTTCAACCTCAGTACTATACCTATTTGGAACCATATAATTCTTTGCTGTGAGGGGCTGTCCTCGGCTTCGTGCCTGGCCTAGGAGCATTGCTTCCCTCTCTAATCCCTTTTCTGTTGACCAAAAATGCCTGCAGACTTTGCCATATGTCTTGGGGGACAAACTCGCTCCTGGTTGAAAACCATCACTGTAGGTAATGGTTTTAATGGGGTAATGGGAAGTTTGGTTAAATAATGAAGGATAAGTTTTTCCTTACCCTCCACATCTAGTCCATCATCGACTTATATAAACTCTCCTTGAATCCTTTCCTCGCAGCTCCTCTGTTGCCTGACCTAGGAAATGCCTTCCCCATTCCTACAGAGATTTCTGCAACAAGCGTCTCCTTGCCTCTAGCCTTGTTAACAACCAATTATTTTTTCAGAGTGATTTCATACCGTCTTTCTAAAATACAATTCTGATCATGTCACCCCTCTACATAAAATGCTTCAAAGGCTCTCCATTACATTCATGGTAGAATTCAAATATTTACCGTGGCTTATGTGGCCTCTCCTACAGTGCAGCCTCATCATTCACAACTCCTCCTTTGGAGTCTCATGTTCCAGCCATACTAGACTCTTTGGAGTGCCACATTCTTTCATATCACACTGTGTTTGTACCCAGTACTCCTTTTACCTGAAACTCCATTCTTTCTGTGTTTAATGGCATATGTTGATCCAATTTAAAACTTAATTCAGGTGTTATCTCAGCTTAGCACCAGAAAACCTTCTCTATCACTCACCCATTCCTCTAACATATTCCCATTACCCCTGCAACTTTGTGTTATTCTCTGTCCTAAAGTTGATTATGTTCTTCTGTAACTTGCTGTGTACATTTTTACCTTCTTCACTGGTATGTACTTTCCCTGAGGGCAAAAACAACGTTTGTTTTTTTATATCCATCATGTAGGAAAGTGGCTATATTAGGGAGCCAGTAAATGGTTAAATTCAAAAGGAAGATTAATGTGGCAGTGTTGCAGTTCACTACAGAGACAAAAGGCTAGAAGAGGGGAGTAAAGTTAGAGCCTAATGCAAGAAATAATACCAGAAAGAGATAATGAGGATTGAAGGAAATAAAGGAGGCAGTGAATGGGAAATTTCATTTTTAAAGATTGACAGAATTTAATTTTCAATTAGTTCTGGGGATGTGAAATCAGTAAAAAAAAAAAAAAAAAAAAAAAAAAAAAAGAAAAAGAAAAAAGGGAAATAAAGAGTACAGATGATGCTATGATATTTTGTTATTTGGTGAGATGCATTATGGGGTTTAATGAGTCCATGAGGTTCTGCAAATGGAATAAGCAATTTGGAATTAGGGAGAATAGCAATGTGTAGTGGAGAGTTATTGGTAAAGATATTGAAGAGGCGGAGGTGAATGAAAATGCAAAGAAAGTTTGAAAAGGTAAAGCAGAGAAAGGGCAGAGGACTGAAGATAGTCAAATACCCAAATTTAGAGGGCCGAGAAAGAACAAATGATTTAGTGAACCAGAGTTAGATAATTAGTGGGGAATAAACAGGAATGATAAAGTACAATCTTTTACTGCTTTGGTTTGGTTCAACTGCTAGTAGCACAAAAGTGCCACTGAAGTGGCAATGGGAAATCTAAAGGCTGCTCTCATCACTTATTACTGAGAAAGTATTAGAAACCCAGGTCCCACTGCTATGAATTTCCAGTGATCTGGATGTGGATTATTTGCCATTGCAAGGTTGCCAGATAACATACAAGGCTCCCAGTTAAATTTGAATTTCAGATTGAAAAATTGAATGTTTTTAGTAATAGTATGTCCCATGCTAATTTTTAGCAAAAGAATGTCTCAAATATTGCATGGGACATACCATTACTAAAAAAGTATTCATTATTTATCTGAAATTCAAATTTAACTGGGCATTCTGTGTTTTAATTTGTTAAATTTGGCACCCCCAGTCTTTATTATTTTTCAGACATTCTGGTCTGTATTTCCTACAAACAAAGTAAGGCAGTTTTGACTGACGGTCATTGGAAACCAATATACTATATAAGAGGCTGACTTTCCATAGGGGTCATACACATAAGGACTTTTCTGGCTTTTGAGATAACCTCTTTTTTTTTTTTTTTTTTTTACAACTTTCCAGAATGAGAAGAAGGGTAGACATAATTTACTAACCCACCATACCTACTTAAATTACATGGCCTCATCAGGATTTATGTTTTGTGAACGGACTCTATTCTTACCTACTAGGAAAAATTCAATCTGCCAGCCACATGATTATTTCTGACTTCACTTAGAACAGGGGTTCTTATCCTGAGGCTCTTGGAACCCTAAGTGTTTCCCTTAGGTTTTTGAACCTGCACAATTTTTTTTCTGAGAAAGGATGCTTAGCTTTGATAGATTATCAGAGAACTCAACCTTATAAAATGGTTAAGAATTATTTTCTTAGAATCCCTTTATAGAAACCACCAGATCTCAAGTATAATTGGAAACTTTTGCCTCTTATGGAATCCACTTGTCAATTATCGAAAGATTCTTTGACCATGAGCACAAAAAGTCTGAATAAAGTTAAAAAAATAAAGACACATCAGAAATGATTAAAGTGCTAGCTTACAAATAAGCACAAAAGACCCTGGGTTCTTTTTTATCTTAAAAAAAAAAAAAAGATAAGTTGAGATGCTGAATTTTCTGGAAACAATTTCAGCATCTGTAAAAGGTCTATACTATTTTTGAGTGCTGGCTACTCCCAGGTCTGGCATGTGCCACCTTAATCAACACTTTGGTACAGGCGTAATGGAAAACATGTTTTCTCTGCCATAACCCTAGTGTAAGATTCTGACATCAGCCAACTGGGACAGACAGTCTGAGTCCTGTGATAGACAGACCTTCTGACAGCTAAATAGAGGACACACTTCTCATGAAAGATAGCCTTTATAGATACTGCAGTCTCCAAGTGGAAAACCCTCTCTTGAAATAGAGAAATTTGGCACAAATTTTCCCAGAAACTATGCCAAAGGTCTTTAACACTAGAGGAGGTTCTCACGATCACAAATGCTATTGGTTGGTCTACTAACAAGTGCTTGGTGCTTTTCCATCTAATCAGACTTGAACATGGAAACAGCCCAAGGTTTCCTTGGGTGTTTATATTATTTCAATGGCACTTCCTTTGATTTACCTAAGGGATGTTTTGTTTTAATTAAAGTTTATGACCAAAGACAGGCTGAAAAAGTATTGAAGTAGATGTACATTGTTTATAGATTTTGAATACAATTATATCAACCATAAAAATAGACCAAACAATTTTGCTTGTCTGCCAGAAATCAATTCTTGATCATGGGACTTCAGGTCTTCATTTTGTTTTCATTTAATGTAATAAAAGGTACTTGCTGATCATTAACTGGAGAAAACTGTAAAGTCTGTAAATCCGGAAACTAACATTTATTAAGTTTCAGTGGAGAATGTATTAAGGGGATCTGACATTGGTTAAATTATGGACTCTTTCCAATTAGTTGGCTCTCCTTCCAAAGCAAATGTACTAAAAATAAAATGACTTCCTTTTTGATGTCAATTATAAAGTGTGTATTTTTTTCTCTTTTTGTCTTTTAGGTTTTGATAAGATTTGGCAAGATAGTTGCTTATGAACCTATCTGCCACCTGCCTCAGAAATCATGCCAAATGTTATAAGGTCATGATCCATTTCCTTCACGCTCTCTATGCTTTTATGTATCAGATTCTTAAATTAGAAGCAAGAGAAATTATGTACTGGGTAATCCATCTTTATTGAGGACTTTTATTAAAACTAAACAAGCTCTCATGAAGCAAAATATTAGATTAAAAATGGCTTCCAAAACATACCCATCAACTCGTTAATGGGTCATTCTAGTCCCTTGGTACAGAACCTTGATTCTTGATTCTTAGAACAAGAGATCCAACTACTGGTGCTTTCTCCTGTGTTTGCAAAAATGCTGAGGAACACAATGGCTAGGAGCCCTGCTTTGACATCACCAAATATATGTGGATTCAGCTTACAGCTGTTCTGTGCCCTCTTCACATTCAGCAAAGAGAGTAGTTTGAGTCAGAGTTGTGGTACTCAGTCTCAAGTCCCTACTTGGACACTAATGGGAGTTTTTCTTAGAAGATATTGCATAGTAGCAATATTGTTGTTTATTTTATCTTGATTTAGGAATTTCTACTCAAGAAAATGAGCTTTAAAGTTGGGGCTTTGGAAACAGAGGTATTATCTGAGAATACACAAATCACATCATGAAGATTTAATTTAATAAAACATAAGTTCTCATTTTAACTGAAAGCAGGAAATTTGAAGTAGATGCTCTGGATTCCATTTCTGGTTTTACTTCTCATTATTTTATGTTCTTAATCAAGTCATTGACAACTAGAAAATAAGGATACTAATACATCTCTGTAGGAAAAAGAATCTGAGGACCCTTTTCCTGGAGGTATACTGCTATGAATTGTTCGTGTTCATCTTGTTAGCACAATGCTAAGGGTGTTACCAGCTCAAAGATGGGATCACACATAAGGATGGCCCTTATGGGTACCTCTTTTCTCCCATACAGGCTTGGAAAAGTTCCTTTTAAGGGGACTAGCCCATCTCTCTTGCTACCACCTGATTCATGAAATGAGAGTGGCTTAAAAGTTGTTTCCAGCATCCAGTATAAATACTAGTGTAGTTACTCTTGCTTTTGTGGTTTCTACTATTCCCACTGGCCCATGCATTCTGGATTTGTCTTTTTATCCATTGCAATGATAAAATCTGATATTCAGGCATAGAATGGGAATAGTAAAGGGTAGTACAGACCTTCAGACCTGCTTTGGCTTTTTCTACTTGAGTCTATTTTTCTAGGGCAAAAAATTGACTCACATCAGAACATTAGAGTCTTGGGGTCAAAATCCCAGATAGTAATAAGTTATTATTTTTTGCCCACTTGAACTTCTCTTTAAATTCAGGGAACTTGTGGAGAGATGACTAGTCTAGAGCAGGATTTAGGTATTTAGAATCTTATTTCTGGCCATTTATCTCTCAATAGATAAGTATCAACTGGCATTCAATTTTGACATGATTTACACTTACCTTTCAAGGTGGTTTACAAAATCTGTTGAGCTAATATATGTCAAAGTATATACTTCAGGCATTATAAATAATTCTGCAAATATTTGTTATTTGTTGTTATTTATTGCAGGCATATTATACAGGTGTATTTCTGCTTTTTATTATTTACTACTGTATATCCTACTAGGAATTGACAATTGTTTATTAGTTACAGGTCAGTTCTCCAGTTTCTTCCTTCTCTTTACTGTGTTTATGTTTTCCATCTTACTTTTATCTTCTTCTGTGTAGTTCATGCACATATTTCATGGGCTTCCAGATTCTCTTCACAATTACTCAATGACTAGTTGTGATGTTTCAGTGCCAACTACAAACTAATCTTTGGACCACATTTTTTGCTGTTGTTCTCTCAAGTGTGATAATATCTTTTCTCCCTCTCTTTTAACCTCTTTTTTCCCTTCATATTACTTTATAGGATATAGATGTTTGCATAGTCTCTGCCTTTTAAATTCCACTAGCCTTCCCCCTCAGCACACTTTCTGGGGGATGTGAACGCCAATTGTGAACATGCCAGGAATTTTCTCAGCACAGCCCTCCTGCTTAGTGTCCTACCACTTTCACTGTTGTCATCTTCATGCCTCAATTTTCATTAACTACTTCTGATTCCCTAAGTTTGGGATCCCTTTCATATTTGGAGGGTGGGGAGAGTAGAGCTTGCAGAGACTTCACCTGCTGGGCTAACTCTAATTTCCCTTTTGTTCCCCCAAACAAGAGTGAATTCAGCACTCTTTGAAGCTTATCTCCCCATCCCAGAAGGACCAATCATATCAATATTAATTTTTCTCTATTCTTCCATGACATCTTGATTGCCTCTCAATGTGCCCCATACCATAGTTTACCTTGTAGTTATATATGGATTTGTCTCTCTCACTGGACTGTGGGTTTCTTCACCTTACTCATCTTTTGTATAATTCAGAACACTCAAATGGTCCTTTGCATGTGCACAATGTGTAGAAATTAAAATGAATAGAAATGTATGGGGAAACTGTTTTGTATTGAAAGTTTCTTTCCTGTCTTCACATATGCCACTGTTTATCTCTGGAGGGCTCTTCATATTCCTTTTCTTTACTTAATACTTACTTATCCTTTCTCTTTCCATTTAAATGCTTCTTCCTCAGGTATCCACCAGACTAGATTAAATGTCCTTGAAAAATGCTCCCTCAGTACCTGTACTTCATGGTAGATGAGGTTCGGTATATTCAAAATTATTTGTTCAACATCTCTTTAACTTGCTATCCTGTAAGCTCCACATTATGACACTATTTTATACCTAGCATGGTACAGCTATCTGTTGTCTTATTGATTGAAATAAATTCACTGCTTATTCTTCTTCTCATTGCCTTTTTAATCAGAAGCTATTCCTTAATACATCATTAGGAGCCTGGGGGAAGGAATCAAACGTAGTCTTATATTGCAGCTCTGTTGCTTACAAGTTGTATCTGCTGAATATCTCTGTTCCTCAAATTTCTCATGTTTAAGATGGAAATTACAACAGTACCTACATTTAAGGTGTGGTGATTAATAAGAGAGAAAATGTATGGAGCTTGATTAGCACAGTGTCCTAAACATGGAAATCATGCAATGAACAATAGCTGTTATCACCATTGCCATTATTCCAAAAGCATGTATGGTCAGGTTTCATCCAGCCACCTTCATGGAAGGGAGAATGGAAGCAGATAATATATAAAATTACTAAAACCCTTTGCTCTCTAGTTTTGGCATCTCAGATTTTCAACACAAGCTGAGAGTACCCTCAGAAGTGTATGTGTCCATTCATACGTGCCAGTTCACTCTGGAGAGGGCCAGTATTCCCATGAACTGCCTTCGTGGCACAGGGGCCTTGTGTGGATATGTGGGTGTTTGCAAGAGCCTTCCTGAACTGCGGCCCGATTGAGGGAGACACTGAGAACCCCTCCTAGTCTGAGCCTTCCCTCTGGAACAGGCAACCCTTAGAAAGTACTGAACTGAAATTAGCCAGTTAAGGGCCTCCTTGACTCCATAGGTGAGCATTCAAGTGGATGTCGCAGCATCTTTAAGCAAATAACCATAGTTGTATAAGATTCTTTCCCAAAGGCTTTTCAAAAACTTGCATCCAGGTTTTGGTATGTTGTTTTCATAGCTGCAGCCAATACCAATACTCAATTCTTAGCTTTCTTGACATTTTACCCAGTCAATTATGAAGTAAATTGCTCTTTGCTCTCAAAATGGCATGGCTTTCTTTCTTTTGAACAAGCTTATGAAAATGTCAGAAATTGTTAAAGAAAGTGAGGAAGCAAAAAGCCACAAGAGGAGAATTTTAGCTTTTATGTTTAATCGACATCCAGCCTGTCTTTTAGCCTTAGTGATTTGAAATCGTGTGTATTAAGGGTAAAGGAAATTCCACGTTAATTATTTACACGCCTTCTCTCATTTGGTCCATATAACTGCTCTGTTAGGGGAGAGAGACAGTTATTTTTAAGCCTACATTAAAGATGAAAAACCTGAGACTCAGTGATTTACAAGAGGTCTTAGGCTCTAAGACTTAGAGTGATTAGAATTCAAGTTCCCTGATACCTAGTCCCTGCCCTACAACTAACTAGTTCAATGAATTTGGGCAAGTAACTTAGTCTTATTGTGCCTCAGTTTCTTCATCTGTAAAAATGGGGATAAAACTTCCATCCCAGAAGTCTAGTTACGATGAATTTAATTAGTTCTCTAAGCCTAGCACCTTGAACATGGTAAAGGCTCAGTAAGTGTCAGGTCTGTACAATTCTGTAAAATAGGTATACCTTTTAAGTTTTAGTGAGGTTTAAATGGGATAATTCATGCAAAACACAACACATTTCCTGGCACATAAGAAGCACTTAGTTAGAGTTTGGGATATTTTTAATATTATTTTCATGTTTATTCTATTTGATCATGGCGATGAAATATATGATCAAATAAGTCACTGGTTGGGGGTTGGAAGACTGAGTTTTAATCCCTTCCTTCCTCATTAGAGTACTGTAGTTCCCCTTCATTTCCTTTACTATGGTATATTTTTAAATAAACTGTAAAAGACATAAAAACTTTTATAAGTTGAATAAAATAGCAAAAACGAATCATTTGTCCATGAATACTGTTCACCATTTTAAAAACTGCCACAAAAGTTAGCAGTGTTTATTCTTTTTTATCATTGTTAGTTATTATTTTATATTATATTTTGGGGAGCACTTTAGTCAATACGAGGTGAGAGGCAGCTGGTGATGACAGACCTTGTGCTTGGCAGCATTGTTTTCCACCAACAACCTTCTCCTCCTCCCTGGTAAACACCATGGAGTCTTAGCTGCATGGTCATAGTCTGATATTAGGCTTGTCCAGGAAGTAAAACGATTTAAACCAAGTGAAATTATTCACAATGGTATTAAATCAGATTTTTAATTTTTATAAACCATCAAATTCTAAGAAACCATTTCCTTGGAAAGATGCATAGGCTGCCTAGTAATAATTTTCAGGATTGTGTTAGGTTTTCAGAGCTAGAGTTCTTTGTCTTTTTGACTATAAAGAAGCTATTCTGATGAGGAATTCCAAGTGTAGCCTCCACTCTTAACTGTCTGGTTTATGCTCTCAGTCTCTCAGGAAGAAAATTTTAAAGCCACATTGTCCTTGCTTGAGGTGTGAGTTGTGATTAACCAGCAAAACAACTTACCTTGCCAAGTCTTAACTACCTACCTTAAAGGTGATCAGTGATTTGAAAGGCCTAAATTGCTTGGGTGTGCAAAATGGATTTAGCTGCTAATTCGTACATACAATCAAAAAATCCTCTGCCTCTACAGGTTTGAAGAACAATACAGCATCAGGTCCAGTTCTTTGATAGAGCTGGAAAAGTGACCTTCCTGGCCTATGATATAATTTTAAATGTTTCAGATTGGGCCTGAAAGAGCTAGTGTGATGGCCTATGTGGGCCAAATTCTTCAGGTAACAGCCAAAGCACAAGCTCTCTTTGCGGAGTGTAAAAACAGCCTCTAATACCATGTCACCATATTTTAGAGGATATCTCCAATACCTTCGACCATGTTTAAAGTCAGCCTATTTATCTGAGAATCCAACTGTTGGGTGGAAGTTTACACTGGTCTTCTCCCCAGGGGCTTTCAGTGTAGTCAGTATAAAGAAGTCCAGAAAAAAAAAGAGTAGATTGTTCTTAGCATGCAGGAAGGAAGTTGTCAGGCGGAAAGAGGATATGGGTCTGTTTGCATGTGAGAGTTAGTATTTGCTGGCTAGATATTTCCGCTGTGTCCACACGACAAGAAAATCCATGGTTTCCTGTGCTGGACAAATAGCAGGAAAGGGTGTGAGAGTTATTGAATGACATTATCATGTTATAGCCTCTTGGGCAAGGAAAGCCTGCTTATCAAAACTGATAGCAGTCCAGAGTTGTTTGGGGAGGAGACCCAAGGTGCTGGAGTTGCTTTGGGCCTTTTCCTCTTGGGTGCTTTGGATCATTTGGCTTTTGCAGACCTGGCATTCTTTTTCTTGAATAGACGGGACTGTTCTAACTCACTGGACACTTACTATCGGCTTCATTATTTCTCATCTTCCATCCTGCAAACTGGACAGTTCAGGTGGAAAGAAACTTAGAAATAATGAGCCGATTGTCAAAGTAGAAAATCTCAAGACCTGAAACTTGGAGTGACCTCTCCCCCTTTATGTTTAGCCATGGATGCTCATGCTGCATACTTGACTTTATTCAAGTGTGAGTTTTGTGTGGGGCAATCCATTTCCAATAACTTCTGGTGCAATTGCTTAAATGAGTGTGATGGTTAAAAGTACAGTTCATTCCATCCCTTTCAAGGTTCCACTAAGAAAGTTGTTTCTTTATTTTCAACTATTCCAGTTGACGATATGCACAGGTAATGCCTATGCCCCTAACATGTGAATCTATTTAGATAGTGGTTTAGAAGTGTAATTGGGTATTTATTAATTTGCCCTATAATTAATTAGTGTTCACCACCTTTAGGGATTACTACAACTCCAAATCAAGCAATTTGGTAAATAATGAGCAATCAGAGGCACTCTTTTATCAGCAACCTACTTTTTATAATAAGCTGTTTTAAATTAGCATATTGGAAACTTTCAAAATTGAAAAACAACTGTGAGAAAAACAAATTGGTTAAAATGATAATATCCACATTTAATGAAAGGCATTCTGTTTTGTTTTGTTTTTTAATTTAAATTCAACCTTAAACTCCCTCATTCACAATTAGAAATATTTAAGTCCAATAAGAAAGCAAAGGATCAGGGCCTATTCTCAAAGAGAACTCTTGTTCTAAAGATAAGTAATAGGAACAATTAATCTTCTGAGAAACATATCAAAGAGAATAGAATTGGATCTTTAAAGGAAATAATAAAGCAACTAACAGAAAACATTACAGAATACTAAAATGCTGATTGAAGACCCTTTCAAAAATATTCCTTAGAGGATATATCAAGGTCTCTAATGATGCTCTAGGGATTAGGGTTGTAGTTTATCTTCAAATTGGAAAACCATTTATTCTCTTGTTAATTTGGAGGTACCTTTTCCATAGATTTACCAAGTAAAACATTCTACTTGGGCCATAACTATCTCCAATAAATTCACAGCCAAGTGTATACAGTTTATTTATAGCATGAAGAATACACCATGAATGTAAATAGATTTTTAAGGTAAAATTATCCATAGTAAATACCAAATTTCTCTATTCTGCCATGGAGGCTCACTGAAAACAAAATACATTTTGTGACATGTACTACTGTGTGTGTGAAAAATAGTCATAAATTATTATGTATTTTATTCGTATATACCCTAAATCAGTGGAAGCAACTGAAGCTAAATGAATGTCTTTATGTTGGTCATTCAACTTTTTTTCTTCTTCCTATTTGAGGAGAAAGCCTGGTTCAAGTTTTTAAGTCAATGAGATGTTTTCTTATAACTATATTGTTACATGTGATTTTTCTGGGGCTAGGTGTCCTCATCACCATACGGAATTAAAGGTAACTATTTACTTACGAAATTTACTGTGTTGAAGATATACTCTGCTCTCTCCTTGTGGATGGCTCCTCTAAAACCTCCGTATTTATAAGTATATGGGAATTCTGGGGAAGCAGCAAAAGAGAGGCAAAAGATGCTCAAGGAGAAAGGGGCGTTCTACTTTTTAAACTATGTGCATTCAGTGACTGGTAACAGAGGTGGTTCAGTGTTTCTCACACTCGGAGTCACTGTCGTCATTTTTTGTTTGGCTTGACTCCCAGCCTCCCAGGCTCTTTCCACTTCAAACACTTGCTACACACTTCTCAGAATTATTTTGTTCTCTAAGAGCTCGGACCATATCACTCTGTTTCTCACTGGCTCCCAGTGGCTTCTCATCACTCTTCAGCGTAGATGCTGACTGCTGCCTTCAAAATGCTCTACCACCGTTTCCGCAATACCTATCTGTCCGTCTCTCCCCAAAGTCACAGCAATATGTTGTGTGAAACGGTGAAAAGATTTGAGGAAGAAGGCTCTTGCCACGCACTTCTTTGTTCGACTCACAGTGTTGTCCCTGCTTGTTTTCACTTATTCCCCAGGTAGTTGCCAGCTAAACGAGCAGCCTGAGTTAGTGTTTGCTTAGGCTACAGGCCTTCATGTGATCTGAACCTTTGTACACAAGTAGGAGGGATATATATGTTCGATAGACATTTTCATAAGCAATTTTTCTCTTTTTTAACTTTAATGTCTTCCCATATTGCATTCATCTGCATAACAGTAAACACATGCCCCGACAGAAAGTTGCAGGCAGGGATATTTATTTATAACAGATGGCACAAAGCAGGAGCATGATGAATTGGTGTGTGGCTCCTGAACTAGCAGGCCTATAAATAAAGTATCCTCAAAGCTACTTTGGGGATCTTGCTTGCTCAGAAGGAAGAAAGGAAAGATGAAGCTCACAATTTTGTTGGCTTATATAATATAATCCCAAACATGTGCAATTTAACCACATGCAACAATAATTTTATAACTCTGCATTTCTTCCAAAACATTTGTTCATAGGTGGCTTTTCTTATCCCACAAACAATATAGATCTAACAATTTTCCTTCCTTAGTTCCTTTTATGTTTATTGATCTAGAGACTCAGTGCATTATAAAAAGCATATAATTGCAAACTGATAATGGTCTAACCAAACATAAACCAATAGCATTTACAGAACCCTTTGCTTAAATCCATATGTATTGATAACCAGAATAATGAGATTATTTCTAAGAATAAACATATCAAAGCAACAAATGGTATTTCTTGAACTTTGAATAATTTGTTGATTTCTCAATGATCAAGATATGCTGGAATAGTAAATATGAAATCCAAGCTTGGCAGATCTTATTAATGTGAATCATTCATTTAAAGAATTCAGAGGTTGAATTTTTTTTTTATTAACATTGTGGTTTCATAGATCATGTGACTATTTTTCAGAGGTTGTGAGTTTGAAGGTAACAGTTTTACCAATTCTGGAATGCATGTTGTGAGCCAAATATTGTCAAAGTAATGTATGTGTGTTTGTACATCTGTATATATATGTTTATATGTATGCATATATAATTATATATTTATATATAATGTAATGTAATGTAATGTAATTTTTTATTTTTTCAAAGATTTATTTTTTTTAAATTTATTTCTCTCCCCTTCCCTGTCCCCCCCACCCCCGCCGTTGTCTGCTCTCTGTGTCCATTCATTGTGTGTTCTTCTGTGTCCGCTTCTATTCTTGTCAGCGGCACCTGGAATCTGTGTCTCGTTTTGTTGCGTCATCTTGCTGCATCAGCTCTCTATGTGTGCGGTGCCAATCCTGGGCAGGCTGCATTTTTTTTGCACTGGGCGGCTCTCCTTATGGGTTGCACTCCTTACACGTGGGGCTCCCCTTCGTGGAGGACACCCCTGCGTGGCACAGCACTCCTTGGACACATCAGCACTGCATGTGGGTCAGCTCATCACATGGGTCAGGAGGCCCTGGGTTTGAACCTTGGACCTCCCATGTGGTAGGCAGATGCTCTATCCGTTTGGCCAAATCTGCTTCCCTCATTTAATTTTAAAAAATTGCTACTATTATTCCTGCCCCTCCCCCATGATGGCTCCCTCATCTGTTTGCTCATTGTTTTTGCTCATTGTTTGTGCTCCCTGTTTTTTGCTTGTTGTCTGCTTGTTTTTGTTTGTTTGTTCATTTCCTTAGGTGGCAGTGGGAACTGAACCCAGGTCCTCCCATGTGGGAGGTGGGCACTCCACTGCTTGAGCCACATCCACTCCCTGCCCATTTTGTTTTTGCTCATTTTCTTGTTTTCGCTCATTGTCTGTTCATTGTTTTTGCTCAATGTCTGCTCATTGTTTGTCTTTTTCAGGAGGCACTGGGACCTCCCATGTGGGAGGTGGGTGCTCAACTGCTTTGACCACATCTGTCCCTGCTGCTATTATTTTGATGACAAAAGAAACAACTGAGAAAGAGAAGTCCTGGTCAGTGAGGAAATATTCTTCACTTTCAGGACATATAATCTGGATTTAAACTGTGCTTCATGAACTAATAATATTTATTATTATGTTTGAATTGACAAATACTTAAGTGACATATTTACTAGTTATTTTGGTTCCATTTTGTTAAATGAGGGCAAGGTTACCAGTGGTTCACTATCCATATAAATTAGACAAAATATGCTGACATCCTGGAGGTGTACCAGTCCTCACAATCAAATGACTAAACTGCTGGAATCTCTTTTCAGATTTTTAAAACATTTTTGCTAGAGGCAGAAAAATAAAGGACAGCAGAACCTAATGAAATTCTTGAGGGGGCAAGGGCAGGGTTATTTTAGAAAAAAAAGTTTAAAGACACCTTTTAAAAGGTTTGTTTACTGGACAAATATTTATTGACTAGTAGAAATATTATATGAAGTGGACTAGGTACTGGAAAGAAAAGATGCATAAAAGAATCTCATTGCAGGGAAGGAGGGTGGTAGATTGATTTATGTACCCCAGAAAAAAAATTCTGTTCTTAGCCTTAATCCCATTCCTGTGGGTGTGAACCTGTCATAACTAGGACCTTTTGAAGATGTTATTTTTAGTTAAACTGTAGCTAACTGAATCAAGCTTCAACTTAATCCTATTACGGGAGGTATTGTAGAATGAAAGCTACAGGGAAGAGCTGGAAGCTGACCGTGAATGGAACCCACAAGAGAAAGGAGAGGCCATCCAATGTGATAGGAAAGCCAAGAATCAAAGGATTGCTGGCAGCCAGAACCTAACCGCTCCAGTCACTTGGCTCCAGGAGGAAGCACGCCTTCTAGCCTCTGAAACCAAAAGCCAATAAATTCCTATTGTTAATCCAACCCATTGTGTGGTATTTGTCTCAGCTGCTGAAAAACCAAAACAGGGAGACAGACAGACAAATAATTCTAATAGAATGCATCAAAGAGTTTGATGGGAATGTTCAAATGGTATGATGGGACCACAGAAGTGCAACACCCAGTCTAGCTGGGTGGGCAGGGTGAAAGGAAGAATGTCCTCTTTCAAATGTGGCTAAATGACTCTCCTTGAAGTGTCCTGGAAAAATGTTTTTAAAAATGAATAAGAATTATTTATACTTTGAATTTAAATTAATATGTGTATAAGAAGGATTTGTGCTGTGTTTTTGAAACTTAGATTTTAAAAAAATCTTGAGAGTGCTTTAAAAAGACTAGGGCTTTTATGAAATAATGCTTATAAAACACTTAGCATATTGCCAGCATATGGTAAGTGCTATAAATCTAAACTGCTATTGTTATTATTATTTCTATAATTGTTATTATTGTCACTGTGTCTACAACTTATACTACTATGCTTACTGCACAGGGGTGTGGTTAGAAGTAATAGTAGATGGGACAGTGCCCCTATTAAACTTCGTGAAAATAGAAGACATTTTTATTATTTAGGGGCATGTTCAGTTATAAGAAAAAATGAACAGTGATTGGAAAAAGAGAAGTGTATTTTGTGTGTTTTTGGATTAAGAAAAAAGGTAAAGGCTAGAAATTGGTTGCTAATGATGATGACTGAGCAGCCTAACAATATCAGGGCCCATATTTCAGGGGTTGTTTTGGCTTTTTTCTTACGGTCTTGACTCATTAGTTTAAAAATGACTACTAAACTTCCAAGCATCAAGCAGGAAAAGGGGAACACATTATTACATGATGCTTTGCCTTTTTAAGCTGGAAGAGAAGACTTAATAGAAATTAGCCTATGTCTCATTGTGCATTGTATAAGGCTGTGGTCACCTTAGTTACAAGGGAGCCTGAAGACTGCATATTTAACTTTCTTATTTTTAGAGTAGAGGAAGGAATGGAAGAAACTTTTTGGGACTAAATTTTGAGTGAACTAAACTACATTGTCTGATGCAAAATGTTGGTTTACATTTCCAGTGCCACTACTTGATTCCATTGTCTAGGTTAACTACTTGCACTACTCTGAAAGGTTTCTATGACTATTTTATTTATATTTGTGAACTCTTTAGTAGCTCAATTAACTGGAACCTTGAACAAACTGTAATCTTTTTTCAATATACTTTATGTTTAAGGAAAATATGTTAATAAAATTAACTTACAGAGTAGATTTTTTTCATGAAGGAAATTTACAGAATATGTCTATTTTTATGTGTTAATCTGATATACCTTCTTTACCTACGATGCTATATGAGATTGCTGATGTTCAGCCCACAAGCCTGAAGTGTTTATAAAACTTTGAATGAAAGATTCAATGGAGATCATCTACCTTAACTCTGGAAACCTGTCATGATGTGCAAATGTACTTATAGAAGCAGCAAGGCCAAGTATTTGACATGGGAGCTGTCCCAGAAAATCCAGTATCCATGGTTATTATAACTATACTTACTAGAACAGCAAAGGACTAAGAACGTATTTTGGAAAGATTTTTAAACAACAAAAACGGGCCTGTTTGATATGATTCTCTCCCCCAACTCCCTAGATAAACATATATGAATCAAAAATTAAATTAATTGTAGCCCATTGCTAATTGCCTAAAGGTGCTGGATAATGGAAATTTTGTCCATAGTAGTTTACATTTGCCCATAATTTATCACACCTGCTGTCACTGTATGTGTGTAGGTGTTCTCTCCCCAACTGGATTATAAACTCTGTACTTTTCTTTCTACAGTTTTTCCCATACATCCTTGACTGATGATCCTGCCCTCCTCAACCATGCCATAGACTCCTTTCTCTTTGTTTTCCTTCATGTCTCACTGCTCAAAATTAGCTTAATATAGAAAAAACAAATAGAAAAGCACCAAGGGTTCTAGGACATGACTTTCTTGGAAAGAGCAAACTAGTGCTTTTGATTTTTTGCATAACCTCATTTGCATTTCCTCATTTCAGAAAATACCATAATCTGTATAAAAAATTGCCTTTTATAAATAAGCAATGGGAGGTCTCATCTAGGCAGAAAAATAGGGTATTGAGTTGATTAGATATTCCTAACTGGCCTTATGGACCTGATTTATTGCTAAACAATCAAGTCTTTGCACTGATACCTATTCTCTTACCCCTTCAGCATCTATTTCCCTTTTATGAAGAGCTAAATTTCTAAAGAAATTTTCTCAACTGAATAGCACCATTGTAAAATCTTTAAACAGGTAGCATGTTATTTTGTCTCTAGCCTCATGTATCTCTGCCATTAAGGAGCGAAAAGCAATAATTTTCAGATACACAAATGTAGCAGAGTGACCTTATTGATGAATTCCAAAAAGAAATATTGGATTATGTTTCTAAACAGGCCTTCTCCTCTGGGCATATTAGAGCGTAATGGATTCACAGGTTTATTTTACTTGATTAAATAATGACTAAGGTTTTGACTGGGCAACATCAGTAGGATGCAGAGTCTCCGCCCCCCTGGTGGGCAGGGACTCACAGAAAAACCAAACCACAGAGAAGAGAGCTGGTATTTTGAGCTGGAGCCCAGGAAGTAAGCACATGGGTGGAGAAAGCGCAGGGCAGATGAGCCAGGAGAGAAATAATCTCCAGGGAGAGAGGAACCCAGGAAGCCTAAACCCTGGCAGATATCGGCAGCCATCACACTCCAATACGTAGCAACAGACTTTGGTGAGGGAAGTAACTTATGCTTTATGGCCTGGTAACTGTAAGCTTCTACCCCAAATAAACACCCTTTATAAAAGCCAACAGATTTCTGGTATTTGGCATCAGTACCCCTTTGGCTGACTAATACAGCAAATATTCAATACAGATAGGCAGTTTTATTTTTTTGCCTCAGACTTAGAGAAAGAAGAGGGGATCTAGCCTTAACTGCATCTCATAATTTGTAAACTTGACAGTCAAAAACAGATGACCTCAGTGGAATCCTCAAGGATGGAGTTAAATTTGTACTTCGGTGGTCATGAAGACAAAGAGTAATAAGGGATATGTTCCTTGCTCTGTTTTTGCTAATAATAGAGGCATGAAAGGCCTGAATCCTAGTGCATGGTCCTGGTTAAGACATTTTAATCTTTTGCATCTTTATGGGGTATTTGTATTTCTTTTGCTATTCTAAATGACAGCAGAAAATTTTTAAAAAATACAGAATACTCTGAAAAGCACTTTTGTTAAAGTTCCAAATTTCACTTCCTAAAATACTTCAAGTATTTGCTTTTTCTAACCTCTCAGATTATTTCCTCTAGTAACATTATTAACTCAAGCAAATTGTACAAGTTTTCGGAAATATAATAAAGACAATAACCTTTCTTGTGGTCCATATAATTCTTCTTCTATACCTCAGTGGGTAAAGGACTTAATATTTCAATTTAATCTGACATGTTAGCTACTTTTGACCCTTTTCTCAGAAACTGTTTTGTCAATCTTATGCTCTGATGCTGTGTATGAGTGTTACTTCTTTTTTGGAATGTCCTACACAAAACTACTTAAATAATTTACCTCTTTAATGAAGCTAAATTGGGAAGGTTAAATTGAAAACAGTAAGAAAGTACAATAACAAGTTTGGAATAAGTGGAAATACTTCTGAATTTGAAAACTTTTTTGATGGAAGAGGACTCATGGTAATCTTCGGAATGTATGTGCTGCTGCTGTTGCTTGGAATATAAGCAAGGGTAGGACAACAAACATAAAATGGATATTTTACAGACTGCTGTGATGGTGATGGTGGCAGTTGAGAAAGGACATTTTCATAACCTAAAAATTGGCGCATGCCGTCTATTTCAGGAGAAAACATATCTCCACCCCTCCCCCATACTGTTATTTACCCTGTATTATCTGTGCTAATTTTGTTTTGCCTCTTCTGCTACCTACTGAATTTTTGCATTGTAAAATCAGCCTGATGTCTCTTTTCTCCAGAACCCTATGGATTAGCCATTGATTCCCTGATATCTCTAGTATTCAATACAGAACACAGAGGCCCCTCATAGTCCATTAAACTGTAAGATTTTTGTTTGTTTGCTTATGGAAAATTACCATTATTTATTCATTGTTGGATCCCTAGGATATAGGAGAATAATTGGTACAAGGTTAATATTTTAAATAAATTAACTTAATCTTTATTTAATCAAGTCTTTGTTAGCTCTCATGGAGCACTGTTTCAATATGACAACCATTCAAACCTGGAGTCACAAAACCCACTCTAAAGGGCGTACTGGAAGTATATGCCATGCACACTCCTAACACTTTTTCTCACGATTAATAATTTAAACTACTAGACTGCCCTTATATGTACGTATGTACACATGTGTATATATATATATAAATATATACACATTTTAAGTCTGAAGCTTTCCCATTAGAATCTTTTTCCAAGATCACATTCTAATTTACCTTCTCCTCTGAATTGATTTATTTTTAAGTACACAACTAATATATGAGAACATTCACAATGTAAAAATATTCAAACAATGAGTATGTAGCTTCAAAATTGAAAATCCCCTTTCATCTTGTGTCTTATTCACTTCCATTCCCTATAGTTAACAAAAAAATACATTTCTATCAATGTGTGGTTATAGACACATGCATAGTTTTTAAATTTGATATTGTATAAATGAGTTTATACTCTAAGAATCATTGTACACCTTACTTTTTTTACTTAAAAATGTATCTTAGCAACATTTCCATGGAAGTACATATATAGTTCCACATTAGCTAAGTGAATGCGCTCTGGTATAAGAAGGCATGGGTTTGAATCTTATCTCTGTACTTGCTGTGTAACCTTTGGCAAATTACTGAACTTCTCTGAGATTCAGTTTCCTCATCTGTAAAATAAAGATAATGATAGTAGTCAACAGGATTAAATGAAATTATACAGAACACTAATGTTGAATTAACATCAGCTATTTTACTTATTTCATTCTTTAATTACTGGTGGCTATTCCATAGGCATACATTTTCTTCTAAAGTACTGCTTTTGCTATCCTCTTGCATATTAATGTGAGTATATTTATTGTTCTTCAGGTCTAAGTATTTGGCCAGTTTCCACTTTGTTTCAGTTTTGATTCATTATATCTGTGTGTTTTCTTTTTTTTTTTTTTAATTATTTATTTATTTTTAAAAATTACATTAAAAAAAAATGAGGTCCCATTCAACCCCACCGCCCCCACCCCCCACTCCCCCCACAGCATGTGTGTTTTCAAATGTCCAAATTTAAGGTTTTTTTTTGGGGGGGGGCTCTCTTTTATTGAAAGAAGAGCTATACTTTTATATGAATTTCTGATTTTTCTCCTTTAGAGCAATGTAGTAAGAGATACAATATGATTGGTATGATATAAATTCTTTGGTTTCATTGACTCTACTTTGGATCAAATACACGGTCAGTTTTGTAAATGTTCCTATACATGCTTTAACAGGAAGATGTATACATAAATTTGTCAGATTCAGAGTTCATTAGATTTTGTGATTATTTTGCTATTAAATCTTATATATCATTAATTTTTAAAAAAAGATTTATTTATTTCTCTCCCCTTCCCTGCCCCCCTCCCAGGTTGTCTGTTCTCTGTGTCTATTTGCTGCGCCGTCTTCTTTGCCCGCTTCTGTTGTTGTCAGCGGCACGGGAATCTGTGTTTCTTTTTGTTGCATCATCTTGCTGTGTCAGCTCACTGTGTGGGCGGTGCCATTCTTAAGCAGGCTGCATTTTCTTTCACGCATTCCTTGCACGTGGGACTCCCCTACGCGGGGACACCCCTACGTGGCACGGCATCCTTGCGTGCATCAGCACTGCGCATGGGCCAGCTCCACAGGGTCAAGGAGGCCCGGGTTTGAACCGCGGAACTCCCACGTGGTAGACGAACGCCTTAACCACTGGGCCAAGTCTGTTTCCCTGTATCATTAATTTTTAATCTTTTTGATCAACTTGTATGTGTTGCTCCTTAATATTTCTTCTTCTTTTTAATTTATAAATTTTCCCATGTAATTCAGTCAATCATTTTAGGAATACATGTTAGGTAGATACAAGATTAATATTATTATACATTTCTGGTAATTTGTTTAGTTTTCATAATGTGTAATGATTCTTGTTATCTTTGTTATTGGCCTCAATCTTAAAATCCATTTCCTCCGATACTTTAACTGTACTACCTTTATATTTGTTAGTACTTATTGGGGATGGTTGATTGCATTGATGGTCCTAATTAACGGGCTCTCTATATATCTGTGCTCTTTGTCGTATGACCTTGTAGCTCCTCCCATGAAGAGAGAGAATCTATTCCCACATTCCTTGATCTTTGTTGTCCTTGTGACTTGCTTTGGCCAATAGAATGACCAGGTGCCACTTCCAAGCCTCAGCCTTGATAGGCTTTTTGTGCTTCTTGTCTCTCTTAGAACTTTGCAATTGCTCAAGCCAGCCTGTTGGACAACGACAGACATCCCCACTTACCCATCTCAAACCCCTGTTGCCTCAGCTAAGAACTGGCTTGCAAACCATGAAGCCATCCTAGGCCAATAGCCCCAGCTAATTCCCAGCTGATGCCAGAATTGTGAGTGAGCCCAGACAAACTTGGCTGATCCAGGCCCATATCAGAAGTTCCTAGTGAACCTGAGACTTGCGAGCAATTATAAAAACTTAGGTTTTTAAAAAAAAATTTTATTTTTAAAGAAGCTTTAGACTACATAACTGATACATTGAAAATATAAGGGGATTGCCATATACCTTACACCCTTCCCCTCCCACACTTTTCCCCATTGACAACATCTTTCATTAGTGTGGTGCAATTGTTAAAATTGATGAAAAATACTGAAGCTCTGTTACTAACCATGGCCAAATTTTTACACTATAATTTATACTTTGCACCACACATTTTTATAGATTTTGACAAAATGTATAATGGCCTGTATCCATCATTGCAATGTCATTCAGAACAATTCCAGTGTCCCAGAATGTCCTTCATTACACCTATTTTTCCTTCTCCCTCCTTTTAGAAGCTCTGGTGACCATTGCCTTTAGATCAGTATTACAAGCTTTTCCATTGCTAGAATAATAATAAGTCTACTTTAGTCCATAGTTGCATTCCCTCTTATGTTTGTTCAATTCCTCAATTTTGAGGATTTTAGGATGGTGATGCACACTCTGTTTCTGATTGAGAGGGGGCTTAGATCCCACGTGACAGATAGATGGAGCTTCTTTGTTTGCAGTTGTAGATACTCTCTACTTTTTTGGATGGGCATTGTCCATCATCATCCTTTTGTTAGTTGTTCTGGGTGAGTCTGATATACTGGAGAGTAGATGTTGCAACGTGCTAAGATTCAGGGCTCAACTGGCATATGAACTGCCAGAATATTTAAGTCTCTGGGATATATATTTAACAACTATAGTGATAATTATATGTTCAAATAAAAGAGGCAGAAGAGACATGTATAGGGAAATTATAATGAGTCTAACTCTCTTACATTGGGGAACATATATTATAAGGTAAGGCAACTGACAGGGTGCCAAAGTCCTGTGGTTGTTTGCCCTGCCTATAGTGTCTAGATGTCTCTAGAGCCCTCTGGAGGACCCCTGCTTCATGCACTGCTTATTGTGGCAGTCAATGAGATCCTGCTAATACATGTATAAACATATCTTTGGAATGACCTCCCAACTCACTTGAAATCTCTTAGCAATAAAAACTCATTTGTATTCAATAATTCCACCTTTTGGTCAAGGTCTTTTTCAAAATGCATCACTAGATGGCACTTGGTAATAATCCCTTGGTGCAGGGAGGCTCATACCTGGGAGTCATATCCCATGCTGGGGGGGAAAGTAGTAAGTTTATATGCTGAGTTTGGCTTAGAGAGAGCTACATTTGAGCAACAAGGAGACTTTCAGGAGATAATCCTTGGGCCGTATAAAATATTAAGCCAGGTTTCAATTTCACAAGAAAAATTTCATAAGTACAACCATCAATATTAAGGGCCTGATGTAATGGTCTATCCTCCTTTGCTAGGCACTGCCCGTGTACTTGGGGGATTCTTGTTGCTCTATTAGTCAATGTAGCAGGACTTCCCAGGATGGAGATTCAATATGGTTTTGGTTATTGTGTTAGTCTCTGCCCACTGAGGGTACCCATCACCACTTGAACATATTCACATTCCTTGAAGGCATGCCCCAGGTATACCCCTCCCTACACATGTCCCCATCAATGACACCCCACATAAGTGACCCTCCTCTGCCACAGATGCAACCCTCTGCAATCTAAAACCTTCCCCAAAACAAAGCCAAAACTGAAAGAAATAAAAATATAATAATAGTAATAAAATAAATAAAATAAAAATCTTGTTTTCATTTTCATCACCATAAATTATGTTATCTTCAATGTACAGTGACAATTCCTTCTGTGTTTCCCCAGTATCTTACTTTTCTTCACTTTATTTTCAAAGAAGCTTTAGTTTATAGATAAGTCACATAGAAAATATAACAGATTGCCCTATACCCTACCTCCTCCCCTTCTCACTATTTCCCCTATTAAAAACATCTTACATGATGAACAAATATTGAAGCATTGCTACTAACCATGGTCAGTGGTTTATATTATGGATTACATTTTGCATCAAGTACTTTTATAGGTTTTGAGAAAATGTATAATGGCCTTTATCCACCAGTGCAAGATCATGCAGAACAATTCCAATACCCTAAAAATGTCCTATGTTCCTTCTATTCTATTCTTCCCTCCCCCTCCCCTTGGAACCCATGGTAACCAGTAAGCTTCAATTTTTGAAGAATAAGTTTCATAGTTATATGCATTAATATTGAGGGCTTGACATATTGGTTTGTTTTCGTTTGTTAGGAACTGCCTATGTTCTTGAGAGATTTTTTTCCCCTCAAATTAGGAACATAGCAGGACTTCCCAGGATGGGAGTTTAATATTTTCTTGTTTACTGTGTGGGACCCCACCCACTGAGCTAACACACTATGATAAGATGGCCCCAGGTGCACCCTATCCCACATATCCCCTCATCCCCAATGCCCTGCACCAGTAATCCTTCCCTGCCATATTTTCCAAAAGAACATTCCTATCATTTTACTTTAAACCTCAGATCTCAAAATCCCCAGAGTTCACCTATTCCTTCCTCTAGTCCTCTCCCAGTTCTAGGGATAGTCCAACCCAACCTCCCCACACTACTCCCCCTCATCTTCTATAATAGCACCCTTGACCCCCCTCACATCCCTGCACCAACATCACCCCCATCCACTGCTCAACTACCCCCTTCCACCTAATCATAGGTTTTTCCCATATTGAAGATCAGCTCACCACACTCTACCCTCTTTCTGTCTCCTGATAACTTACCTTGTAGACTCTAGCTCTGTGAGTCTGCTCAGTTTGCTTAAGTCATGTCAGTGAGGTCATGTAATATTTGTCCTTCAGTGACTGGCCTACTTCACTCAGCATAAGGTCTTCCAGATTCATCCATGTTGTCCATTGTGTTAATACTGAATTCCTTCTTATAGCAGTGTACTATTCCACAATTTGTTTATCCATTCATCTGTTGATTAACATTTGGGTTGCTTCCAATTTTTGGAAATAGTGAATAATGCTACTATGAACATTGAACATTGGTGTTCATATATCTGTTTATGTTCCTGCTTTCAAATCTTTTGGGTATATACCCAGCAGTGGGATTGCTGGATCATATGACAGTTTTATAGTTAGCTTCCCAAAGAAGCACCGAAATGTCCTCCATAATGGTTCCACCATTCTACATTCCTACCAGCAAAGGGTGAGTGTTTCCTTTCCTCCATATCCTGTGCAACACTTGTAGTTCTCTGTTTTTCTAAAAGCAGCCAGTCTAATAGGTGTAAGATGATACCTCACTGTAGTTTTGATTTGCATTTCTCTAGTAGCTAGTGATGTCGAGCATCTTTTCATGTGCTTTTTAGTCATTTGTATCTCTTCTTTGGAAAAGTGTCTATTCAAATCTCTTGCCCATTTTTTAAATGGGTTGTTTGTCTTTTTATTTCTGAGATATAGGATTTCTTTATATATGCTGGATGTATAAAAGGATAGTAGGCATATATATATATATATATATATATACACACACTATCCTTTTGGAATAAATAATTACCAAATATTTTCTTCTGGGAGCTTTATGATATTGGCTCTTATATTTATATTGAGCCAATGTAAAGCTTCTGGGAGCTTTATGGTATTGGCTCTTATATTTATATTGAGTTAATTTTTGTATAGGGTATGAGATGGTGATCCTCTCTCATTTCTTTGGATATGGATATCCAATTCTCCATACACCATTTGTTGAAGAGGCCGTTATGTCCCAGTTGAGCGGGCTTGGTGGCCTTATTGAGTATCAGTTGACTGTATATGCAAGGATTTCTATCAAAACTCTCAGTTTGGTTCCATTGGTCAGCATGTGCCAATAACATGCAGTTTTGACCACTGTAGCTTTGCAGTATGCTTTAAAGTCAGGTAGCATGATTCCTCCAATTTTGTGTTTCCTTTTCAATATGTTTTTGGCTATTTGCAGCCCATTGCCCTTCCAAATAATTTTAATAATTAGCTTTTCCAATTCATTTAAAAATGCTGTTGTAATTTTTACTGGGATTGTGTCAAATTTGTAAGCCATTGAATTTTGGGATGGATTATTATGTAGCAATAATTTTACTTCAGTTTTCTATTTGTCTTGCCTATGCTATTTTTTTAAGTCTTTAAAATATCATATAGCTAGAGTTTAAAAATCCAATCTGAGTATCTCTTTAATCCATTTTCGTTGTGATTGCTGATGTGTGTATGCATACTATGTTTTGTGATTTTTTGTTGTTGTTGTTCATTGTTTCTCTCTCTTTTTTTTTTTTTGCTATGTATTGGATTGGCAATGTTTTCTTTATTTACCCTTTTTTCCCTTAACTAGTTTGATAGAAATATTTCCATTTTTCTTGGTAATTTTTCTTACATTTTTAATGTTTATTTTGACTTAATGCCCAAAGATGATCAATATATCTTACTTTCAATCAATGCAAGAGCAGATTATTTTAACTTCTGTTACCATCCCTGTCTAACCTACTTCTATTACCTGGTATTTTACTACAATCTTGCTTTTAGCTCCTCCCTCTAAATAAGTCATTATTACTTTTTATAGTCAATATTTGTTCAGGTTTTCACATATATTTATCGATTACCTTGCTCCTATTTTTTTCCTGTAACCCATTTTTTCTTACATAATTTCTTTTTTTCTCAATTAATATCTTAGTAGTGATATTAAAAAGGATCTCTAATGGAAGACTTTCCCAATATTTGTTCTTCTGAGGAATTTTTTTACTCTGCCTTTTCTCTTGAATAATCATTTTCCTGGGTGTAGAATTTGGGGTTGACAGTTATTTTCTTTTAACACTTTGAAGATGTTATTTCATCTCTTGTTTCTATTGAAAGAAATTGCTATACTTGTGATTGCTGTTTTTATACGGGCACCTTCTTTTCTTTGGTTGCTTTTCAGATTTTCAATTTGTTTTTGGTGATTTTGCAGTTTCATTAGGAATATGTCTAAATGTAAATGTATGTTTATATATCCTGCTCAGGACTTGTGTTTCTTGTCCTTCTTCAATTCTAGAGTACTATAAACAATGCTATCTTTGAATGCTGTCTCTATTCCACTTCTTCTAAGTCATCCTAACTAGGGAAGGATGGTCCTTTTAGTCTCTTCCCCATCACTATTATTCTGTTTTTCCTATTTCCCATATATTTTCCTCCTTTACTCTCTGAGGTGTATTCTTGGTTATTTCCTAAGACTTAGGCTTTTGCTTACAAATTGCCTCTCAGTTATGTCTTACATAACCCATTCACTCAAATTTCAATGATTACATTTTTTTGTATTGTAAATTTTATTCATTCTTTTCTAAATCTGTCCTTTCCAAAGGCATTTTGTTCTTTGCTTATAGTTTCTATTCCCTCTTTCTTGTCTGTAACACTTTTAAATATAATTGCTCTATATTTTTGTTTAGATTGTTGTTCTATTATTTTATTTTATTGGTTTAGGTTTCTCTAGAAGCAGACCTTGAGACGATTCAAGCACCAGTGTATTATTTGTGAGGTGAAAGAAATGTGCGAGAAACTGTAGAACATGTGTCTCAGAGTTACTGTCCCCCTCTCCCACTCCCCACCAGGACCAAGGGAGCTGGGATATTTATATAAAGTCACTGGTTGAGGGTTGCTCTGGGATTTTAACTCCATGGAACATGTAGTTTACCATGCCCAAGGACTGAGTGACTTGGACGTTGCTTGAGAGAAAGCCCTCAGGCAAAGACATGCAAATACCTGCAGAGGAGAGTTGACAGCAGTAAGTGGTAAAGTCCAAGGAATACTGGCTGAGCAATCAATGGCATTTGCTGAGGAAATTAATAGTTCTATTGGCTTTATTGCTTTTTTAAGTTTTAACTGTGCGCTCATCTTTAGTGGTTCTGTGTGTGTGTGTGTGCGTGTGCGTGTGTGTGAATTCTCTGCCTCTTGGATTACAGAAATAATCCTTCTAGAGTCATTTTTTATTTGGTTTGCCAATTCTTAGTGTCCCAGGAGATTCCCTGTTCTAGGGCCAATTTTTATATTAATTTCTCATTTGGGGGTAATCCTACATTATGAAAGTAGTATAAATTCAGTCTCTAAATCTGTTCATGTTTTAGGCTTGGAATTTTAAATAATCATTTTCTTTTCCCCAGAGCTCATAGACAAGCTTGCTTGTCATCTCCCTTGGGTGGTTGGCTATTTTCTTTCTGTACTCCTTTCCTCTGAGGGTGTGGCTTTGAAGATCCTGACTTTATGCCAAGTTTCAATTCTGAATCTTTGCATCATATAGGCCCAACTTCTTGTCTCCTGTCCTTGAGCGTGCTTTACAATCCTAAGCCCCTGGCAGTTGCCAAGCCTGAGTACCATACCCTAGGGCTGCTGTAGAGTCAGCTCCAGTGCTAAGTCTTAGGGCTTTCAGTCTCTTCTTTGTTCCAGCCACTTGGGATTTTCCCTTACTTTCTTTCAGACTTAGATATTCATTAAAACCTTTGTTGTGTTTTCCATTATTTCTAGATGCTAGAAGCAAAATCGCTTCATATTTGTCTAAGCCTGCTTTTTAATGGAATTGACTAAATAGATTTTAAATATTTAAAAAAATGCATGGGTATTTAAAAAACAATATAAATATGCATGCTTTTAGTAAAGTGTTGTGCTGCCAAGTAAAAAGATTCCTTGCTTGGGAATCTGGACACTCAGCCCCAGTATGGGATCTTCTATTAATGAGCTAGAGTCACCTTAGACAAGTTAATGCAACTCTCTGTGACTCAGTTTAATCATGTAACAAAGGAGAGAATAGATATTTACTGAGGTCCCTATCAGGAATCAAATTCCACCAACTAGTTTACAATGTAGCACAAAATGCTGATGCAGACAATTTCAGATATTTCATGTCATCAGTAAAGTAAGTCTACTTTGCCCTCTTCACTAGGCTCTGAGTATCTCATGGGACAGGATATAGGGTAGAGTCTTATGTCTTTGTATACCCCGCCTTTTACAACACCTGGCCCTGTTTCACCAAAGCATGTTGGGGAATTTTTGGAAGTCCTCCACACAAGGATTCTAGTGGTACAAAACAATCATTATTTCTTTTTACACTTCATTTCCCTACTCTTTACTTACCACAATTGAACACAAAGTTTCTTCTCTTAATAAAACACACTATTGTGACTTTGCATCCTTTTTATTTTATTGCCATATCTCACTCCTTCATGGGCAGCCTTAATGAAATAATCATTTTGTTGCCTCATTTTTTCACGTATCACTCATTTGTTAGCTCATGGAAGTCGGGATATAGTCTCAAAATCAGAATAGAGTCCCCAGGACTCCACTGAAACTGCTTCTGCTAAAGTCAACCATGACTTCCTAGGCACCAATCAAAGAGTGTTTTTTAATCATTATCTTATGTTGTTTCTAGTTGGTGGTAATTACAAAGTATTGAACATTCATGCATGTATTTGTACAGACATAAGCTTTCATATGTCTTGGGTAAACACCTAAAAATGGAATGGCTAGATCAGAAGGTACCGGCATGCTCAAGTTTTCAAGAAACTGCCAAACTGGTTGTACCATTTTATGTTCCCACCAGTTGTCTATAAGGGCTCTAGTTTCTCCAGATCTTTACCATCAGTTGACATGGTCAGTCTTTTAAATTTTAGTCATTCTAATAGGTATGTTGCGGTATCTCACAGTTCCAATTTGTATTTCCCTAATGACGAATGATAGCGATCATCTTTACATTTGCTAAATTGTCATCCATGTATCTTTTATGATGCAGTGTCTGTTCAATCTTTTGTCTGTTTTAAAATTAGATTGCTCCTTGTCCCCCACTGGTTTTTGAGTTTTAAGAGTTCTATATATTCTGGATACAAGTCCTTTATCAGGTATACCATATTTTTTTCTTTTAGCATGCACAAAAATAATAGAAGAAAATGTTCTGTGAAGTAGAAAATCTATGCGAAATAAGCCTCCTTCTGAAAGTTCAAGAAAACAAAACACATAAAAATTAGCAATAGGAAACCATTGCTCAGTTAAAGTTACTATAAGAAAAAGGGGATTAAATAGTTGTTGTTTGCTGACTAGTACATAGGACAAAGCTCTATTTTAAGGAATATAGATGACATCTAACTTAAAATTCAGAAAATAACTCAGCCTGTTGCTGAAGCCTGAACTTGCATCATGAGATATTTATTTCTTTGGTTTATTAATATTAAAAGTCATATACCACTGAAAGAGATGACATATTAAGTTACCAACACTTTAAAGAACATAATTTATCTTATCTTTTATAATTTCATAGAGAATTTAGAAAAACTGTTCAGAGAAATGAATCTTACAAAATGTTTAAATAGAAGGAAAATAGAGAGGACCATCTCTCATGTAGGAATATTTTAGGAAAAGCTATCTTATGTTGGGGGTGTTGGCCCCTGCACAGTGGTAGATGGAAGCAGCATAAAATCTGGTTTCCTGTAAGAGAATGGAAGAAATGGTTTAATTGAGGGGAGACAGACCAATAATTGCTCACTATTTCACTTGATGCAATAATGATTCTACTCTCCAGGTGGGAAGAAAAAAAGTAAGATAAAAACAAATGTTTGGCTCTGAGGAAGGTCAGAAATAGAGAGAATTCTGATGGATAAAATGTTTATGACTCAGGGAAAAAAATACAGGGAGAAAGGCAGATGGAGAAATGGAAGCCAAAAAGTGGTGTGCATGGGGGATGGGGTGGGGGAGGAATGGCTAGAAAGAGGAGAGGGAAGAAAAAAAGCAACACAGAAGATTAAAACAATCTTTTAAGGTTTGCTCCCTCTTTTTCAAAAATTTAAAAATATTTTCACCAAACAATATTGCTTTTCTCCTGGTTCTGTTTTGTTCAGTCTTTCTTTCTACACTGTTGTCTGCTCTTTGTTTTGTATCCTAGTTTTACAGGGGGAATTCTGCCTAACCAGACACCAGGGGAACTGCCAGCTATGTCAATCAGCTGTCATAACTAGGGCCAGAGACCAAAAAAGAACGGCATAAGCCAAAGAAGAAGAAAAAAAATAAAAAAGAGACAGAGATGGCATGTAAGAGTATGTTATATGGGGTGGAGGGAGCATTCTGGGCTGGAAAAATGCATTTTACCCATTTTTCCCTGAGTCCCTTTGGCTATACATTTTTTTTTTTTTTTTTGGCTCTGTGGGAAATCAGGAGTAAAGACCCAGCTTATCAGTGATTTCACTGAGCCAGGATTCAGAAGGCTGAAGGGACATCCTGTACCAGGCTCTGAAACACTGACCTCAACAGAATCCCCACCCTGAAGATCTAACGGAAAAATTTGCCTCTTTGTGTGTGGTGGCTCTGTAAGATATGTAGACTAGGGCAGACAATAGGAAAACTTTAGAGTCAAATATTGACTTAAAATAACAACTGGAAAAATAACTGGACCTATTTCTTGTATGAAATAAAGTATGCTGAAAACTTTCCCAAATTTAACCAGTTGCCTGTGTTTGGATTAGTTTGGGAAGAATCATTAGACCTACATTTCTGCCAGACACAGGATTCACCCATATGATGCCCAAATATAGACCTTGAGTCCAGTGTTGAGTCTACTATATGCCTTGTCTAATTCAGAATAGGCTTGCTCGTCATGTTCTTTCCAGACATAACATAAACCATCAGAACAACTGTAACTAACATTAAGAATATTGAGTAACCTTTAGCTGGTGCTGCTATGGTCCAACTGATTGAGTCCAGAAGAATAAGACATCTATGTTCATAACCTTAACCAAGATCTGATGCCCTCTGTGACATAATTTTTAAAGCACAATGAGTTTTATGTCCAAGAGTTTTGGCCTGTTTAAAACACATTCAGGTTTGCTCCTTTTATGTGTAACTTGTTCCACTTACTGGTTCCAATTTTGATTAATCAATTAAGGTTATATGCTATAATATTAACCTATATTTAAGTATGTTAAGGTTTGGTAGAGGATAAGAATTATTACACGAATTTCTGATTATATTTTAACATTTGATAGCTTGTATTAAAAGAAATTTCAAATCTGCTAAATAAGAAATTAGATTATATAATCCTGTTAATATTGCTAGTAGATATTGGTAATATGATTCCTCCATATGTATATTTTGGATAATCAATATTTTAGAACTAATATTTCTTAATACTTGGGAGGTTAGAGTTTCCAAAGCCCTCACAAACATCAATGATATATTTAAAGCCAAATTTGTCTTTAAAGACTGACTTAACTGAAAGATAGATAATAAACTAAAATAGTCATATGCCTATTTCCACATTATTATTGAAGAGCATTCATTTCATCAGAGGTTGGCAGTTACACTATTTAATTTGTCTCTAGAGCTGCATCTTTCACATACTTTATCTGAAATATTTTGATCTATTTCTGGCACAAGCTACTTTTGATCCAAATAAAATCAATTTTTTAATTTGTGGCATCTCATGAGAAATAAACATCTATTTGTGATTATTAGGTTCAGGGCACGGTTTTTAAACAGCAACTTCCAGAGCATTCAAAATAAAGCTAGAACAGATCAGAAGGCAAGATGTTTCTCTTAGTATGCAGTTCATTTTGAACAAAGTTGCAGTCAATATATGCACCATAACAGGAAATTGTGTGCATGCAATAATATTTTTACAGTGAGTAACATCTTGTCATTTGTCAACACATTTGTCTTTTATATCCCCCTGCAGCTAAATTTGGTTAGAAAAGCCTACAAAAAAAGACATCTATGTATTCATGTATTTCTAGTGCTCATCTCTGAAGGGCCAAAGTACTTGACAAGCTGGATATTTTAACACAAAATGATACAAAGGGATGAGAAGCAGATATAGGAGGAGAATATCCACTTTTTTTGGTAAACTTCAGGCTTCTCTAAAACTGTAAATTTGTTATCAAATCAGATGAAGGACCAATTCTCAAAAATGGTAGCCTGTACAATTACAATGATGGCCAAGCTCCATTTCTCTGTTCCAAGTCCTTGATCCATCTCTGTACTCAAAGTTTTTAATCTATCTCTCTACTCTAAGTTCTTAATTGGGTTTCTTAAGGTGAATTTATCTTTAAATAAATCATATTCACATTCCTTGAAAGAATGCAACAAAACTTTTTTTTTTTTGAAGTAATAGGGCCAGGGATTGAAACTGGGACCTTGTGTGTGGGAAGAGGCACTCAACCACTGTGCTACATCAGCTTTCCTGAGTTGGTTTCTTTTGTGTTTTTGTTTGTTTGTTTTTTATTTTTAAGAAATATTGGACTTTGTATGTGGAAAGCAGGCACTCAACCACTTGAGCTGTATCCATTCTCAGCAACAAAACTTTTTGATATTCAGTTTTCAATATTATACTATTGTGTGTTGAATCACAAAGTAGACACAGAGAGATGTGTAGGGAGTATTGGTCAGGAAGGATTATTATAGAATATGTACAAAAAAGTTGAGCATATCCTTTCTATTTTGTGTGTGTGTGTGTGTTTCCTAACTTCCCTAGTAGAGTAGAATGTAAGTATGAGAACAGGCCTAATTTCTTTTTGAATGATTATTTGCTTTAAACTAATTGACAGAATTAGTGAACGAAGCCTGTAATTAATATAGGAGGAATTTTGGGAAAAAAAGAAAAAAAATGTGATTGCTCTAAGACTTGAATTCTTTTTAGCACTCCCCACTTAAAATATACACACACAGCATTAGCCCTTAAGCTTAAAGACAGAAAATTTTGTGCTTTTATAATTCTGACATATTTCTCCATGAGTAAAGTTTTTACCTAAATTCCAAACATTTGACTCCCCTTTTCATTCCACAAAATATTTGGAAAATTTTTCCGCAAGTTTCTCAGAGACCAGATAAAAATGCCCTTTTGCTGCTCTCTATCTGTCACCCTCACTTTTCCTGTACACACCTACTTCTTGGACAGCTGCTTTTAATGCTAGGTTCATGTCCTGACTCAAAAACCTTAACTTATGAAGAGAGGAGAGTTTTAAGTGAGAGATACTTACATTTGCACTCTTAAAAAAAAGAAGGTCTTTTTTCTTTAGAACATTGGGTAAGAAACTGGCAGGTCAAGCTCCAAGTTCAGAATGGGAAAATATGATTCACTCTTAAATTTCCATCCTTGTTTTTGGCATGAATATTCAAAACTCATTCTTTTCAGAAATGGATTCCTTTCATGTGAAAAGGAATTAGGAAAAAAACACAACGTCTATCTTAATCCCAGAGACAAGTTAACAGCTGCATCTTTGAAGAATGTTCAGAACATGCCTAGGTATATTTGACTTTATAATTTCTTGGATTCTACATAAGGTAATCTTGACAGAAGGACTATGTGTTAAAATTTCAGCATCTTCAAGTAACACTGTCATTTCCAGCTGAATCTTCTCTCCAGAGGTGGTAGTTTTGGAATAATATAAATCTGCCCTAGTGACTAAGCTGTGTGACAGGGTCAGTGTTCAGTCAAACACTGACTTTATGTGCCTCCTGTTGACTCAGGTGTGTGTTTGTGGGGGAAATTCTGTTTAGAGCCACTCAAAGTTGAACCAGCCTTTAGCTTTCCCTAGCTTAACTGTTGTCTTCATTTCTCTTTATCTGTCTCCTGGGTTTTGAAGTTCTGTGCTATACTGCCCTTGAGTACATCCAGCAAGACCTGAGGTTCACTGTTAACATTACCAAGGCATACTGCTCTTTTAGCAGGGCACACCACAGTGAATTCCTGGAGTCCACAGAGGGAAATGGCACTCAAAGAACAGTTCCAAAGGTATTATGAGATCAGTTTCTGCTCAGTCACCTAATAAATTAAACATAGAAAATTATTTAGATGCTTGTCCAGGTTTTTTGTGTCATACCCTTTTAGTGTACTGTATAGGTCTTCATCTTTTTTTTTTTTTTCCCATTTCTTTAGAGGGAAGCTTTTGAAAGATAAATAATAATATACTTGTCTTTTTCATAACAACTAAAGTTACTGCTCATGTTGTGACTTTCTCTTAGTAGGACAACTTAGATTGTAATTTCCATATTAGCTTTTAATATCTTTAAAAGGAAAAAATGTGGGAAGCAGATGTGGCTCAATCAAATGAGCTCCCGCCTACCACTTGGGAGGTCCTGGGTTCAGTTCCCAGTGCCTCCTGGAGAAGACTAGCAAGACAGCAAGCTGGTGAAATGGACAGGTGCGGTGAGCTGATGCAACAAGATAGTATAACAAGGGAAGCAGATGTGGCTCAAGTAATAGAACTTCTGCCTACCATTTGGGAGGACCTGGGTTTAATCCCTGGGGCCTCCTGGTGAAAAAGAAGAGAAAGCATGCCCATGTGGTAGTGCCTGCATGAGTGCCCACGTGATGAGTGAGTGCCCACACGTGTGCCCTCATGGTGAGCCAGTGCCCTGCACATTTAAGTCTCACAGCAAGATGATGATGCATCAAAAGACAGACAAGGGGAGAGTCAAGGTGAAGTGCAGCAGAAACCAGGAACTGAGGTGGTGCAATTTACAGGGAACCTTTTTCCCCATCAGAGGTCTCTGGAATCACATCCCAGTGAATCCTAGGGGAGAGAAAATGAGAAGAGAAAACAACACAGACAGCAAAAACAGCAGGGCAGGAGGAGGGAAAAAAGGGGGAAATAAATAAATAAGTCTAAAAAAAAAGATGGTGTAACAAGTAGACACAAAGAGGAAAGACAATAAGAGACATAACAAAGCAGGGAGCTGAAGTGGATCAAGCAATTGAGCACCTCACTGCCACATGGCATGTCCCAGGTTCGGTTTCTGGTGCATCCTAAAGAGAAGATGAGTATACAACAAATGGACACAGAGAGTAGATGGTAAGTGCAAACAACAGGAGGGGGAATAAAAAATAAAATAACTCTCTAAAAAAAATAAAAGGAAAAAATGTTAATCATAGTTGTATTTTCCATGACATCTGATACATTGTTTTGTACAATATAGGAGGTTGGTGCAAAAGGAATTGCAGTTTTAGACTGTGAATTTTAAATCATAACTAGGCTCAAACACATCCTTATAAATTGAAATAGGAACCATTACAATCAACACATCTTTGCCAATGAGAAATAAGTTTGTTTATTCCTGTAGCATAAAAATCTATGATTTGGGATTCGACGAACTCTTGGAAAGCATTTTCTGCATCCTGCTGGTTGTGGAAGTGTGTTGCCTGCAAACAGTTGTCTAGATGTTTGAAGACGTGGTAGTCGGGTGGCGAGAGGTCAGGGGAATACGGCAGATGAGGCAAAACTTTGCAGCCCAATTCGTTCAACTGTTGAAACTTTGGTTGTGTGGTGTGCGGTCGAGCATTGTGGAGAAGAATTGGGCCCTTTCTGTTGACCAATGCTGGCTGCAGGTGTTGTGGTTTTCAGTGCATCTCATCGATTTGCTGAGCATACTTCTCAGATGTAATGGTTTCGTGGGGTTCAGAAAACTGTAGTGGATCAGACTGGCAGCAGACCACCAAACAGTGACCATGACCTTAGTTTGGTGCAAGATTGTCTTTGGGAAGTGCTTTGGAGCTTCTTCTAGGTCCAACCACTGAGCCGGTTATTGCTGGTTGTATAAAATCCACTTTGTTGCACGTCACAATCTGATCGAGAAGTGGTTTGTTGTTGCGTAGAAAAAGAGAAGATGGAAGAGTGGTAGAGGGCCTGGTGATAAGGCATGGGAGTAAGGGATATGAGGCTTTATGGTCTCTGGGGCATTCTTGAAGAAGCACGCAATTAGTCATTCTTCAGAAAACATCAGTCTGGTTATAGGATCCCATGTCTCTAAGAGTGTTTTCATTGATGTATTTACCTGAATGCACGATGTCTTTGACAATCCAGTGAGTGTTCAGGCTTCTCATAGAGATTGTCTTCTCTTTAGAGAAATCAATTCTAACTATATTGAAATCAATTCTATCTATAGTTAGTCCTTTCTCTGCTCAGACTGACTTAGGAAATCTGATTATAAAATTATACTTTCTTTGTAAATATTTTAAATCATTGTGCCATGTTATTTTTATAAGTTTGCTTTACTGATTTTTTATATTAACAATAAAACTATCATATTAAATAATGCATGTGATATATATATATATACTTATAGTTATTCCATGTTTTTTACACACTAATAAAACATGGACTAACAATATTTCAAATCTTCTTTAAAGTGGGACTACTTTGATAGGTCAAAATACTAGCTGTTAGTCAGGCTGCATCAGAGACCTCAACATGTACTTCCTTGAATTCAATTACTATTTTAAAAGCTGCCAGGAGGAATCTGCTTTTAGCTAACTTGTCTTAAATACTGTTTGAACTTGATCATGCTGTTCCTTTGAAAGTTCTGTAGGATGAAAAAAAAAAAAAGAGACCAGTTTGCGTTCATTCTTAATGCTCGAATGGGTTGGTTCTAGAATTTGTCAGAAAAAGGAGACAACTTTTCAGATAGAACTTGTAGAAAAGATCCAAGCCCAGAATTTGAGTTTTTGATCAATAACTCATTGGTTGCCAGCAACAGAAAACACTCAAACTATTTAGGCAAACACTGGGAATTTAGAATAGGAATAAAAGGACATTCTGTGTACCTGAGGTCAAGAGTGCAGCTAATCCTTGGAAAGGGATTGAAGCAGTTCCTAGTAAAGCCAGAAAGTGTTCTTTCTCCAACTCTTTCTGCTTCTGTTACACATAGATGGTACACAGCTCTCAGAGGTACTAGTCATATTGCCAATCACATGTAAAGACTACTAAACTTTCTAACGGTCTGATTCCAAATTCTTGGGAGAAGTAGATTGACCCAACTTGGGTCAGATGTCATCCTTGTTCTAGCTGGGTGGAGTTGGGTGAGGTAAGTGGGGAAATGAACTAATAAAGACCAGCTATCTAGGGATTTACTTCTGTGAATGGAAGAGAAATTTCCAAAGAGGTAAGTCAGCATGAGTTGGGCAGATACATAAGTGTAGTTATGTAGAGTTTGAAATGGTGAGTTGTGAGTTGATGTAACAGGGGAAAATGGGAGGAGAAAGTAAAAGAGAAAAAAAAAATGGCAGTAGAGATGCAAGCAACTTTATCAACTGGATTAGCCAGGCATTCTTAAGCAACAGTGAGAATATTTCCTTTCCTTTGCCAGTGTGGAAGGGGAAGACTGTGAGAATTCCACCTCCTCCCTAAAGCATTTCCTGACTAGTCATTTCTCACTGTGCCCTTAACTTTTAAACTTCTACGATGATTGTAACTTGTATGTCACTGAGCTCTTGATAATATGCTATTGTATACTTTTTAGTGTTGTTGAGCTATGCAGAGAAATGGTAAGAATATAGATATGAAGCTCCTTCAGAGTTGGATTCATGTTTCTTGTTTCTTTATTATGTGCTCCCAAGAATACCTCGGGCAGCAGTTCATTGGAAGACTGGGCTACTCAAACACTATACCCTTTTTCACTCCTCAGCATTGGCTATCTGCAAAATCAGAAAATTATTCTGGATCAGCTCTAAGATGCTTCTAGCTTATCATTCTCTGATGCCCCACGGTCTAAGATATAAACTCTCCCCAATGCAAGGCAAACTCATGACAAATCATGGCCATGAAGTATCTGTGACAATTTTAGCCTGCAGGTGTTGCTGTGGTGTAAGAAGAATTCAGGGGTGATGAGAAACACAGCAAACAATAGCCATGAAAAAGATGTTTTTAAGGATTCTGTTTACGTCCCACATGAGGGAGCAGGTTTCCCCTGCTTCAGCATCTCTCTATGAAATGACTGGGGTTGGTTTCCCAAACAGGGCAAGAACCAGAGGGTGTGTGTTCTCGCCAGCTGGACCTTGATATCTAAAAGGATGTCCTGTTTACATTTGGCACCAGAACTTAGTGATTGCACTGCCTGAGTACCCCAGAGATGGGATGAAAGTCAAAATGGATTTTCACACAAGTTTAAAAAACAACACTCAAATGACCCTGCCACCACACCACCTGGGATTGGTTTACCCGAGGCCTGTATTTAAAAAGAACACTTACTAAGAAAGGCGAGGCCATGGTATCCATGGAATACATTTTTTGGTGGCTTGGAAGATTGGAGGATTTGTCTTAATTTGCCTCTCTTCCCTTTCTTCCTTTCTTTTTTCTTTCTTTTTTTCCTCCTTGTTGAACAAAGAGAAGAGGAAGAGGCATAGGCTTGGCTGGCAGCCAGACTCATTTCATGAAATGACCTGTGTAGGTAACTGAACACGGTACAGGGTAATATTATCATTGCTAAGCTTTCAGTAAAGAGAAAATTAATAGAGCAAGTCTATTTTAAGACCAGAGAAGTTTTTCTTTCTTTCTTTCTTTTTTCTAAGAAACAATTTATCTTTAAGAGAAGGTTGGGGAGGTGGTGGAGGAGGCATGGGGAGAGCCAGAACTTAAAAGAAAGAAATGAGAACTAGACAAAAAGTTACTGGTGAAAAAATCATTGTGAGAAACAGAAATTCTTGAACACCTGTTTGTCAGTCCCTGCAGCTGAGCACTGTGGAGCTACCTATTTGTTCAGGGCATATCTTTATTAAACAAAGCCACTTACGATATCTTCTCAAATGGCCCCAGTCCTTTCTGACCACTAGCCTTTCTGATCCACTGAACTGGCTTTACTGTTAGCACTAAATATTAGCTTTTATTGTTGGCTATCATCTTACCTGACATTCTTTCTGGCATGAAATAGGTGGGGAAATTATATATAGTAATCATTTATAGGATTTCAGGGGTAAAAATTTTGTCAGTAAGATTGTAAGCTTCCTTAAGGTAAGTTTCTGCTACAAAGTTCTTCTTTTAGACATTATGGTGCCAAGCACAGAAGTTAATCAGGGAAGAATAGGATAACATAAATGCCTTTTGCAAAGAATCTGCGCCATATTTCACAGTTTTTTTTGCTTGCTATATATCATGTGTACATGGCAAGCCTCAAGTATCAAATTGTATATATTCCATGATTCCAGCGCTGTTCCTGTAATAAGTGGAGCCAGGATTAGTAATAGAATAGCCAACTAAATGAAGACCAGGTACTCATAACCCACCATTTATCACTGGTTTGCAAGACAACTGCATTTATTTTAATCTACATGTGTGAGAATGTGCCAAGCTATCAGGTCAGTACTACGATCATTGCTCCGTATTTATCTTCAGTCCCTAAACATTGTGCGTGATCAAGGAAGTGAGAGGGAGTAATAAAAAACCATTATAGAGTTCTGAAAACCCTCAATTTCATATTTACATCTTGAAACCAGCTCATTCTGACTTCATAAGTCCTTAATTAGAGGCACAGTCATTTTATTTTCTGTAGGGCATTTTTTTTCACCCTCACAATACAAGCATACATTTGGTAACTAATACCAGCAATTAGCCTCATCTGCTATGTAAATGAGTGTAATTGCAATTAAATACTTTAGTAGGCCCAAAGGGAAAACATGCAATCATTACAAAGTAAGTAGGAGAGCATGGTTAAGGGACATTCAGAAGTGTTAGCAGAAGTGCCTTTTCCCTGTGGTGTCAGGAGCCTTTTCTATGGTGAATTATTACCCTGGGAGCCCTGGAATTTGACTTGCATTATTTTTGTTGTCCTTTCCTAATAGAGATCAGGAGAAAACTGTGCTTTTCAGCATTTCTAAGGTTTGGTTGGTTTTGGTGAAAATCAGTTTGGGAAACTGGTTTCTCTCCAGCGTGGACCCAGAGCTTTAAAATGCCGACTTTGAACTTCTTTTGTGGTACAGGCTGGAAAACACTATTTACTATTTACTCACCAAGAAGATCATTTTTACTATCAATATTTACTCAATAGTAGATCTGAAGGTTGAGAATTATTTCAAGAATATAGAACACATAGAGGAGAGAGAGAGAGACTCCCTACTAGGAGTCAAGCAGTACTGGTATTAGTCCTAAGGCTAAGAGTTAGGCCCTGGAGCTAGAATCCTGGCCTCCACCGCAGCTCCAGCTCTCACTAGCTGCATGTCTGTGGGCAAGTTTCACACCTATTGTTCCCATTTGTAAAACCAGAATATGTATTATGTATCTCATTGGGTTGCTGTGAGGATAAAATTGGTTCTTGCACCTGGAATACAAACTGAACGGGAGTAAGTGCTGGATCATTAAACTCTTAAAAGATCTCTAGTCCATCCATTCCTCCATGCAAATTTTCTCTCTGGATCAGACCATCAAAAGCAATGCACCTAAATGAAATTGTCTGGGTCTCTAGTAGGAGTGAGTTTATTATACTTCAGCAGCATTATGCCATCAGTCTTCTTTGAAGGAAATGATTTCCCTGAAACTTCCTATTGTAGACACGGGCTTACTTTAGGAATGATTCACACTGTAATGTAGGATCTTGCTCCTAAAATCCAGGTAAAAACTAGCATCATATAAAAGTCCTTTTTTTTCACATTATTGACAGTGAATTGTCACAGATCAGTTTTCTACTTTGCATTGGTTGCTAGGAGTCTCAGAGGCAAATTTGTGGCTGATCTATCTCTATTCAATTATGTAGGACTCTACAGTGTTTGGGGTACTATCACACACTTTTATTTCTTCCTCCTTCATAAACACACATTTCCTTATTTGTAATAGTACTTTGCTTTATTCATTTATAAATGACTTTAAAACTTATATAACTACCAAGTCTTGAGCAAGCAACTTTGCCTCTTTGAGATATAGTTGCTTTGTTTTTAAAATGTAAAGTTGGGCTGGGTCATCTTTAAGTTTTCTTCCAGTTTCACAATACTGGTTCTTAATATAAATAAGTTTTTGCTGTACTTGTTGGAAATAACAGGCTGGATAAATGAAGGGTAGGGAATGACTTTTCCGAATTCAAATGATGCATTACCTCATTATCAGAACCAAAGGATGTAAAAGAAGCTCCAGATCTCTTTTTAGATATTTCTGATTTTTCTCACACCAAGAATTACTCCAATTCTTTCAACCCATATAAATATTTAAAGATCATGAACATTTCAGTCATTTCTTGGTTCCTGTCCAGCCATGAAGGAAAAGGCTGAAGACTTTATTTCTGGCAGTGGAGGTGGATGAAGCACCCTGGAGACTTACTTCATAATTTCTTCTATATCCTACTCCAGGGAAAGGGAAGGATGAAACTTCAAAGAACAAAGAAAATCAGTGAAGCCTTCTTTTTGATAGGAAGGAAAATCTAGAATTTTTATCTTCTCTTGTTCCCGTAGCACTTAAGAGCTACAGTAGAGTTTCAAAGACTGAGGACTGTCCACCCCGCTGAACTATATTATCAGAGAAAAGATGGCCAGATGTTTAGCAATCAAACTGGGTACAGAACATAACTTTAATGGAAAACAGAAAGACGTTTTGTTTCCCTCCCACAGTGCTATTTGTGAGAGACTTCCAGGAGCCCACTTTTTAAAATTTTTAATTTTATCCTATTTGGAAAACACACACATACTTTCTGAAGTGCTATAATTTGTCCCAATTTGGTATAAATAGATGAATATTTGCGTGTACCTCATGAAATAAGTAATGTTGCATCCTTGGGGATGGAGTTTAAAAAGTCTGTATTTTCTAGAGTTAAGAGCACCTTAGAGAGCAATTAATCAAACACAAATAGAAACATTTGGTATTAAACTGCCCCAGAGGAGGCAAGTCCTATTTTCCTATATAATATATCTGGTTGTCTCCCATGGGAAATCAGATTCAATACTGTTTTTCTTTTTTGTTTGTTTGTTTTTTGGGGGGGTTTGTATGAAGATCCTGTAACTTCTGTGTGAGTTTAGGGAGATGGGGATGTAGAAAATGTGTTTCTTAGAAAGAAGGAGAAATAGAGTTCTTTTCCTCTTTATTAAAATGTCTGTTTAAAAGAAGAAGAAATTAAAGAAATTCCCATTATGTTTAGACTGAAATGAAAAAGAGAGGATTTCGGTAGAAGGGTGGATCACTTGGATGCAACAGCTCAGAACTCTAAGATACTACTTGAAGTGCCCAAGGCTCCTCTTAGTTTCAGAGAAGAGAGGGGTTTAACTTTTTCAACGCATTCATTTGCTTAAAGTGTGACTGGCTTGTTTCTAAAGGGTTTACCCCATACCTCAAAGTTTATTCTTTTCAAACTTATAGTTAAGCGCCCATCTGTGGGTTGTAAAATAACTCTAAGACATCTGGTTATAGTGAATCCATGGGTAAGTATAATGAAAATTTGGTTTTAGTGGCTACTTCCCAATGTTGAATCTCTTTAAAGAATTGCCAATTTAAAAATATCCTGGACAAATATTCCTCATGTAAAGTCATACATTATTGCCAGCCTGTTGGAGTAAACATTTTCATTGCTTTGGTGTGAGGCTGGTCAAAACTAGCAGTTGCTTTCAAATGTCTGTTAATTGTTGTGTAAATCAGTGGTTCATCTTTTAGTTGCTACACATTCTCCCCTCTAATAACAATAATAACCACACACATATACACAATGAATGGGAATTCAAAAGTGAAATAAAGTAATGTAGATTTACTTTTACTTTTTATTTTGTTAGATTTTGTCCTTCAGAAATAGTGAGCCTAGGCGTAATTGCAGTTTCTAAAACTGGTTGGGAGAGCAAATGTTCCTCTATTGTTTAAGACACAGTTCTTGTCTCATCTCAGGTCTCTTGATAACTCTTCCTTTACTCTGCCTTTCTTATTTCCCACTCTATTCCCAGTGTTTAGTAAGCAAAAGGCACTCAATAAATAGGCAAAGGATCTTGGACTGGAATTTGCACCAGCCTATATAGAGAAGTTTTCTTTCACAGATTTTTCAGTCTGCTCTGTATGCCCAACTTGACTGACAAACGGTGTTTGGAAAGGGAAATTGTTCAGAAGGTAATAAAAATATCTTTGTTTATAGTCTGAGACTGCAAAACAAAGTCAGAAAATTCTCAGGCCCAATTTCTAGTTCTCTGGTCTAGACAGATTTCTCAGACTATGTTGGGCCTCACTTGGTTTCCACTTTGCCCCTTGAGAGGTGAGCTTAGCTCCTGACACTGGGGTTGCTATCTATATGATTCCAACCTCTTTCTTCAGCATTCCCTTTAAAAATGTTATTTTTCCCCCATTTGATTCCCTGTGAGGGCCCTTAGAACAAGAGCATTGTCTATATAAATGTGTCTTTCATTTTCACTCTGAAAAAGGTGCCTCAAAAAGAAGTCAAGCTTTTGGCCTGATCTCCTCTTTTCCCAAGTTTATGGCCATGTTTCTAATGAAACAGAAGTTCCTTAGATTAGATTCCAGTGAGTATCACCTATTTTAGGCATTCCAAGAAGGAACTGACTTTTGAGAAATGATTAATATAAAATATATCTGTTACTTTTGAATTACTGCTGTCATATATTATCTTGACTTATTTCTCTTATTAAAAACAAAACAAATCTCACTGCAAGTTCCTGAAATCAGGTGTATTTTTAAACAGAAACAACTTAGAAAGAAATAAAAGTGATTGGTCATTTGTTTGTTTCATTTTAAAGGAGGGATTTATGAGATGCATATTTTAAAATCATTGTTTCAGGAAAAAAATAAATCTGAGATAGCATGAAAAGCGATTGCTACTAGAGTTGATCACTAAAGAAGTGATATTTTGTCTTATGAAAGGAGAGTATATTTTAAGTCATTTCAACTGTGTACTCTGGGATGTTTTAGTTTGAAGGGTATAATTTTTTTCTTTAGATCAACAATTTACATGTCTGAAGTTTTTAATTAATTTATGACTGCTGCTGAGGCACTTCCTGTTTATCAGGCATAGAAACCTAGACCAAATAATCTCCATGAATATCTGTTGAAAAAAAAAAAAGATCAAAATGCATAAATCATGCCTTTAGGATTTAAAACCCCAAATCTTGTTTCTTTGCTTTTGCAACTAATAAAACAGAAATGCTTCATTTATGGCCACAGAGAAATTGGTGGTGAACCAAACTAGAAATTGAGAATGTAGTCAGGGGCACAGCCAACCTGTGCTGCTAATTTGCAATGAATTTCCTTGGTCCTCTCAAAAGATGGGGTTAGCTTCTAGAAAAGAAAATTGGAAGTATCTTCCCCACTACTGGCATGTTGTCATGTTTGCGCTCTAAACCATGTGACCCAGGGGTTTAGTGTTTGAAAGAAAGGAGTTTGGGGTGATGGTGTAGGAGAGTGCGGATGCAGAATATAAGGCCTTTTCATTTTCTATGCAATGGAAATTCTTAGAGATTACGTCTGACCAAACCTACAATTAAAAGGTTAAAAGCAAAGCAGTGCATGTAAAAAATTTTGTTTGTTTCACCACCATACCAGTTTTACAACTCAATTCCAAAGCTGCTTTTTGAATGCCCACTGTGTACTACTCTCCTTTGCTATAAGGTAGCCATGAGTTCAGAGGCCTGCACTGATGCTTATGACAGGGCCTCACTATTCCTGAAAAATAGCAGTTACTTAACAGATACTTGGTGAATGAATGAGTGGAAAATGGAACACAAAAGATCCATAAGAAGTCTCTGCCCACAAGAAGTCTACTATTATAATAGGCATTCATAGAGTGCTTTACCGTTCACAGAACATATTGAGCTACATTATTATGAATAACAGTTGCTCCAATTTTAGCTTGCAGTAGAAACACCTGCATTCAGGGTTTTTTGTTTTTGTTTTTGCTTTTGTTTTGTGTTTTTACATGCAGATGTTCACAATCCAGCTGTACTTAGGGAAATGGAATCTTGTTGGGAAGTGATGGCGATGGTGGTGAAGGCGGGTAATACTATTTTTAAAAACTCCTCGTGATTCTGACACACAGCCCCAGCCATATGTTTTCAGAGGATGTTAGAGTGAAGAAAACAGGCTGCTGGCTCTGGAATCACACTGGATTCAAATTCTGACTCCAACCCTTTTTAGCTCTTTAAGATTAACCTCCCTAAACCTCAAGTTTTCTCATCTGTAAGATGGGGAGAATAGCAATAATGACCTGTATAAGACTGTGGGTGGGTCCAGTGAGATAATCCACATAAAGTGCCTATCACAGGACTTGGCACAGAGTGGATGCTCAATAAATGATAGTGCTTGCTAACCAGTAAACCTGTGGTTTATTTCACTGGGAGTACTACTCCCAGAACAAAGCATCCCATTCTCTTGCCTCTTTTGGGTGAAGTTGTCATGTTCTTTTCTCTCATCTATCTAACTGCAGTATGGTCTGAGACCTTTACTTCTCTTGAATCCTGGGCCAGGAGAAGCTACATTTGGTAAGGCCAGAACAGAAGACACTGTGGTATTTCCGATCCCTATTTGACTTCCCTCTAGGATGAACGTACTTATATTGTTTCAGAATTTCTAGCTAGACCCAACCTGGAAACCAGAAGTTAAAGTTATCTGAAAGAGATAAATCCAGGAACTACATGAAAAGTTGATTTGGATCTCATTTCAAAGGTCATAAAAGGTTCAGAAAGGAATGGCAGTTTAAGGTTTGTTGCAGGGAGTCTAACATTTTACTGGGGGAGAAATTCTGCTGTGGCGAGAAAAACAAGTTTTGACAGAATTAAAGTGGTTGAGAAAGAAGGTAACGTTAAATTAATGATAAACTGTAATCTCAGTCTCTAAAATAAACAAAATAAGCAGCTGTAACAGAATAAAGTTTATCTGAGTGTGATAGGAAGGTCAGGCATGACAAATTGGGAAGCAGAGATGTTGAGCTGGCTCATAATAATTATGTAACCAACATCTCTACTAAATTTAAACACCAGCAGCCTTCTCTGGAGGTGTGTGGGTGGAGAGGTGGAGGGGCAGACAAAAGACAATGGTCTTTATTTTCATAATGTGCTTGGTTTTCTGTCAAACTACTACATCCAAAGCCTTTTTTGTTTTTCTCTGCCGTCCCTGGAAGTGAAATTGTCTGGGTCTTTCCCTGCAGAACGTAAAACATAAACGTAAGAGCACTAAAATGGAAACAGGATCTTGGTTGTCACTGTTTCCCCAGTCTCCTTAGCACTGACCTCTGTCTCTCATTAAGAGCCCATGGAAAGTCTGGGCATCTGGGGTATATAGCATATTATGGGAATTATTTTGGTTTTGACTGTTGTTTTCCTTCTCCTGGATTATTTTGGCTTAACCTGGGGCTGTGATGTAAAATAAGCCACTTTCAAGAACTTTTCCTGACTTTGTCTGGAGATGGGGTTCGAGGATGGGTTTTGACTACTGTTGCTTATCAACTCAGAGAACCTATTTTCACGGAGAAAACTCATGAAGAAAAGAAAAAAGAATCCATTTCTTCCATTCTCTTACAGGTAAGTTCTGTTTTTTTGAGCACCCACACAGAAATGGTAGACATATTGAGTCTTCATGGTTTTTATTCACGTGTTATGCTTTTATAGTAGGCCCCTAGAGCAGATACCCTTTTCCATATTTTCTTGAGTTATACAATGTCACATCATACTTTCATTAAAGAGACTTTTTCTGATCATTTTACAAGAAAGATCTTACAGAATTTAGTTTTTCTTGAACAGAATTCTTTGTTCTGGAAATTTTTCAGAAATATAATAGGAAGTTAATTTTAAATATTCTGGCTGAATAGCTAATATATATATAAATATTTAGGAGTAATTAGTGGAGAATTTATAAATTTTCTACAAAAGCAGAAGAGTGGTCATCCATGATGAGGTAGAATCAACTTTTCCTCTTTGGTTGGATACCTGTGTGTATATCTGATAGGGCCAGAGACACGCTTCAAAGAGAGTTGAGTGTCATCTTAGGCTTTCCCCATCTGTAATAGACTTTCTCAAGGTTCAGTTGCAGTTTATATAGAAAACATTAACCGTTTTGGAAATGTTATGTTCAAAGAATGCAGAAGAGTTTTCTTACATGTAGTTTGAATTTGGTTTTTAGAAGAATATTAACAGAAGCAATTTTTTTTTACAGCTTTCCCCCCTTATGAAAAATTCAAAATACTCTGGAAGAAATTATGGGAAACAAATAAAATTCTTATGTTGAAATGGAAAAACAGAGGCTCAAGGAGAATATGTGATTTGCCTAATGTCACACAGCAAGTCCCATTGTATAAAAAACAAGTTCTCAGACTCTAGTACTAATACTGTATCTATAAATAAAAAGAAACAAAACTCCGATCTACCTCAGAGAAGAAACAAAAGCTAGGAACTCATAAGAGTGTTTATCTAAGCTTTCTACATAAAAATTCACCTTTTTAGGAAATCTTCTTTGGTTGGATGTATGTATGTTGGATATTCTAAAATTTTCCTAATATAGTCCATTTTGCTTAAATAGTTTTTTAGCATATATGTTTCTAAAGGGCAGATGTACATTGAGTATTTGCAGTGTTCAAGCTACAGTTATTCATTGGAAAGTGTCTGGAGGAGAAGGAAGAGGAAATTATATGATTTTGAGACTAAATAGGCAACTGAAGGAGACTACGGAATAGATCCTTGCTGTGTCACACCATTCTTTCTCCTTGAAAATACTTATCCCCTTTTTGGTGTATTGAATTGTGTACCAGAGAGTAACAACACTCCTTGGAGTGATATTTGCGAACACTATTAGCCAAGACAGCCCCACAATTACTATATGCCCTGTAGCTTCTAATATAATAAAATTATAATTCTGAAATCAGAGGTTGTAAATAATCAAAGTCATATGACAAAGCACCACATGCAGCTTAAACATTGTACTGTGAACATACATGAGCTACCATGCTTCATTTGAGCAGCATGTTCTGGCTTTCGCTTAGGAGGAACTTTAGTAAGCTTCTGGGCTAACTGACCCATAAGAAGTAGGAGCATACATTTAAAAGTAACTCTCTGAAGGAGCAGAGAGTCCAACATATATGAAATTGTCAAAGATACTCTCTTAACGCAAAATAAATAGTCAATACTATAGTGCGTATTACCATATTGCAATCACAAAATATTACCTAAATTCCAATTAAACAACTTGGAATTATTGGTAGATTAACTCCTTTCCACCTTTCATTCCCAAAGAACCACAATAACGATACCGTGTAACTAGGTGTAGTTCCATTTATTTTGTTTTGTTTTGTCTTTAAGCCTTTGATTTCAGTTAGTTTAGCTTTCATAGACTCAAATCTCTTATGAAGCATAGCTCTTCTGGCTCAGAGCCTTCCATTGCACCCCACTGCTTTGCCTACCCAGTCCTTCAGATTGAGCAGAGATCATTACCATCCATAAATTTTATATGCATTAAAGGTAGTTTTCCCCTCTTGTAATCATTATTAATATTTGATGGCCTAGGTATTATTCTTTATCGATAATTTTATAGGTCATAGTTAATTTAGAAAGAAAAAAATCAGAACTGTAATGCAAAGTAGTGCAGCTCCACTTTAAAAAGTGACCTTGTCAAAAGACGCATTTTTACTTCAATTAAATCCAGAGTCAGTCCGTCCCATAGGTAATGTTAGCAATTATAAGAATACTTTGCAAAAGTAGTTAAAAAACACTCAGAGAACTTTTATGTGATGCTAGTTTTTAAAGCAAGAATGACTTTCTTCCAAAACTTCAATTCTTTATGAGATCATTTTGTAGTATACTGTTACATAAAACATGAGGTCAGTAACTAAGGCTAATTAAATTTTAGTAGGAGCAAAAGTCACCAAAAGGTTTTTGCATTCATCCTACCAATTCTAAAACAGTGATACAATACACCATTAATAGCCTTAGAATTGCTAATTATTTCAACATGAATAGCGATATCAACGCTGTCAGTTTAATTTAATACACTCAGGAGAATTCCTGCAGAATGCATGATTTCTCTATTATTTCCTGGTTTTCACAACTCTTAAAAGCTATAAATTCTTTCTTTTCTTTGGAGAGAGAGATTAGTAGTCTAGACCCTTCTCACCTTGTTGAGGAATGCTGCAGTTATTTTTGTTAGAAAAATGGGAAATAAAAACAAAATAGAGATTAAAAAATGAGAATGGCCAAGGTTTATTTCTGTGATCCAGTAAGAGGCAAAATGTTTCTAACTTCAAAAGAATTATAATGTTCATGCTTTCTCTCAGTTTCATTGGAGTTTCTACTTAAGGAATGATCTTGGAATTGGGATTGAAGTATTATCTTTTTGGTGGGTGCTTTAGTTTGCCACAGGGGTTGGCTTTTATAATGGGAACTATATTAGTGTAAAAGCTTACAGTTCTAAGGCTGCCAAATGTGCAAACTGAGGCATCAGCAGAGATCTTTCTTATTAAAGTCAGCTACTGGTGATCCTGGGGTCCTGCCATGTGGTGAAGCAAGATGGTAGCTGATCTTTGTGGAGGTCCCTGTCTTCCCCTCCAGGCTCACCATCTCCTGGACCCCAGCTGTGAGTGACCAGGCACAGGGCTTGTCTCTTTCAGAGCCTCCTCTCTCAGTCTCAGCTGCTCTGCTTTCTTCCCAAGTTCAACTGTGGTCTATCAGGCATATGGCTCGTCCCTTCAACCTTGAGCTGCTCGGTGGGCCCACCTCTTCAGGGGCTTCGTGCTTCAGCTTTGGCTGCTAGTGATCCTCAAGACCTCTCTCTCACATGGTCAGGTCAAAAGGGCAGCTTCCTTTCTGTGTCTTCTTTCTCTTCTCTGTGTCTCCATTTATATAAGATCCAGCAAAAGGATAGAATCCCAATCTGAGTCATGCCTCACTGATGTAGTCCAATCATAAGCAATCTAATTAAGTGATCTAAAGTGAATCAAATGCAATCAAAGGGTACCACACCCATAGGAATAGGTCAGTTTAAGAGTATAATCATTTGGGATTAAATTACAGAGGGTAACTAAAATGAAAATCTGTAGGAGTGAAAGTTAAGAGAAGTTGTTTGATTAAATAAACAAGGAGATTTTATTTTTTAGACACTGGCCCAAGTTAAAAGGAAGGATTAATTCACAAGTCTCATAAAATACTTCATTTAGAAGGCAATAAAGAGCCACTACAGCTTTTTCATGGGGAAAGGATAAGTTAAAATTTATTCCCCAATACATTAATTCTATATCAACTAATTGTAAAGCAATAAGTGTTAGGTCCTAAAATCATGGTATTTTCAGAATGGACAAGACTTCATTCTGGGCTTCTAATGTATATGATCCTTCTACAACATCCCTTAAAAGTGATTGCCAATCTAGACTTGCATTTCTCTAGTGACAAGAAACTAGCTACCTCATTTCTGAACATTCTAATTATTTGAAAATTGTTCCTTAAACCAAACTCCGGCTCCCTTGAGTTTTCATTCATTTGCTGGTTTAATTTAATCTTCTAAAATATGGTACTTGACATGGTCTTAGGTCATGTATAGGTAAACATCTTTTAATTTTAATGGTAACATATATTTTGACACATGTTCAAAAAGATACTAGCTTGCCATATGCAGGATTTCACTCTAATTACTTAGGATGAAATTGGTGGGAAAAAGTGAATCAATGTATGACTGAGTTGAGAAAGATATAAAGTGAGTGTTAAAATATATCTGAATATGACCAAAGTTGGGAATGTGATTACACAAAAGGTGAAGTGTGAAAACCAGTATCCTAGGTCTATGCTGTGGGCGTCTGGAAGGCCCCATGCTCCTGTAACTTGGCAAAACTGTGCTATTATAAGTTGAGTAAGAAAGGGGGAATATAGTTGAATAGGGGAAGGAAAAAGAGGCTGTTGCAGTAATAGGGTAGGCATAATGGAAGTCTGAACCATGATTGAGGAAGCAGAAATACTGAGAAAGAAATTTATCAAGGGAGTTTCATGGAAATAACACTGTCCTGAGTCTTGAGGACTCAAATCTTAGTCCTAGCTCTTTGTTTTAGTTTGCTACAGCTGCCAATGCAATATACTGAAGTGGGTTAGCTTTTATAATAGGAATTTATTAAGGTAAAAGTTTACAGTTCTGAGGCTATGAAAATGTCCAAATCAAGGTGTTTTCTCATCAAAGATCAGCTGCTAGCAATCCTGGACTCCTGCCCCATGGCAAAACAAAATGACTGCCCGTCTCTTTCCTCCCAGCTTCTCTTTCTCCCAGAGCTCAGCATGGGCGATCATGAATATGGCTCATCAATCCCTGGGCATCTCTTCAGGTTTGGGCTGCTCCACTGACCCAGCCAATGCCCTCTCTCTTTGCTTCTTGAGGTTTCTCTGTCTTTTGGCAGCAGTAGGTAATCCTAGAGTCTCTTTCACATGGCAGGGTAAAAATGGCAGCTCTCTCTGTGTCTCTCTGCATGTGTCTCCTTTTATATTAGACTCCAGCAAGAGGACTGAGATTCACCCTGGGTCATGCCTCACTGAAATACTCCAATAAAAGACCCTCAACTGAATTCAATCCAATCAAAGGGTCCCACAGTCTAAATAATTGGCCCTTAGCTAAAGCAATCCAATAAAAACTGATCTAATAAAAAGATCCCTTAACTGAATGTAACCCAAAGGTCCCACCATATGCAAAAGGTTTACAGGAGCAAAAATGTCTTAGCTTGAGAACATAATTTTCTGGGGCCTACAGAATACTCAAACCAGGACACTCTTCTTAATTATACCTCCCCTTACCTCTTTGGTCTTTGATTTCCCTCTCTTGTGAAATCAGGATGTTTCCTTATGTTAGAACCAAGATTCCTTCCATCTTTAAAGTCCTTTGATTATACAAGAATCATTGTGATGGTATAGCTTGGCAAATCAATGTAAATATGAGGAGTAGGAGAAGAAAGACCCATAGACAGCAATGAAGTTTGAAGAATGTGTGACTAGCGTCACTCACAGAGATAATGTAAAGAGAGGAAGATACCAATGACAACTCTTTGTGAAGATGTATGGAAAGTCCTTAGAAACTTGGGAGAGAGTGAGACTGCATTTTCTCATCTGTAAAATAGGTATGAGTGATAGATACATACATATATTCTCATGCTAACAGGAAATTGGCCCAGCTAAGTGCTCTGCTTCAGGCTCCAGGTGCACACATTGCCATTTGTCACATTCTGGGGTTTAGGACAGAGGGACAGAGACTTTCTGGGGCATGTTTTACCAATGGTAAGGTCAGACGCTCCCAGAGGAATGACAGAAAACCCTCATGCCCCAAACTAAAGGCTAGGCTCAGAGATGCACAGTTACTTTCAACCCACATACTTAATGGAACAGAGATGCATACTCCTCCACTGGAGGTCGAGGGAGGGAATCACTGCTGAACAACAATCTTTCCCACTGTTACGGAGTTATGGATTGAATCACGTCCCCCACAAAGACATGTTCTAGTCCTAATTTTCAGTCTGCTGCTATGAAGCCTTTTGTAAATAGGCTCTTTATAGATGTTATTAGGTAAGGTGAGGCCAAACAGAATCATGGTGGGCCTTAATCCCGTAAGACTGGATTCCTTATAGCAGAGAAAATTTGGACTTTATAGTGGGAGATAGATGGGGAGGGAGATGGCTGTGTGATGGAGGAAAAGACTGGATATGGATCACCAGCAAACCACAACCAGAATGCTACAGTCTTTAAAGAAAGCATGATCCTGCCAACACCTTGATTTTGGATTTCTAACCTCCCAAACTCTGAGAAAATAAATTCCTGTAGTTTAATCCAACCAGTCTGTGGTATTTGTCACAGCAGCACTAGAAAATGAAAACACTCACTATTCAAAAATTTTATGTAAGTCCAGTTGAAACTAATGTCAAAATTTTTATCTATCATCCAATCCCAAACCTCTCCTTTCCCCACTGTAGATCGTGCTTGACCCAGGCTTGAAATGATGTAGTGGGGAAAGGAAACATTCTCTCCTCCCCTCCCCTCCCTTCTCCTCCCCTCCCCTCCTCTCCTCTCCCTTCCTCTCTTCTCTCCTTTTTGCTTTCTTCTCTTTTATTTTCTGCTCTTCTCCTCCTCTTCCAGGACCACCATCTCCTTTTCTGCATCTTCTTCCTAAACTTTACCTACTTCCTAATTCTAGATGCTATTTCTGTCATCTCCAAAATTGGAGTGATTAGAAGGAAAAGAAGGTGATTAGAAGAAAAGAGCAATTTTAATTTGACTGGTTCCATAATATAAATAGGAGTCTTATGTGTGACCAAGTACCTATACTGGGTCTTTGTTTTATGAAACACTTTGTTGGTACTTTGGAGATTCCTGGCAGTGACCTCCTGCTTGACTATTCCTTGATACAGGTGATGTGCTTTCTGAATGATCACTCATGTCTCCTGCTTCTGGTAGGATACTCTTTATAGAGGCTTTTAGTCTGTCAGACTATTTCAAGTACTCAAGTCCTGCTATCATATGCCACCTATAAGAAATAAGCATTATTACCTCCTATTTATGAAAGTGCAGCCCTCATTCTACCTTTATTCCTAGAGACAGCTCAAGCCAACCACTTACTATTAAACCTTTCCAGGTGAAAGTCAGGTATCAGTTTTAGCTTCCTCAAATTTTCCTCCAACTTGGCTCGAATAGTGAGGAATCATCCCTTCTCTTTAAATGCATAGCTGTAACCAACTCTTTCCAAGAAAATTCTTACCTCTCTTCTCTCTAGTTTATATGTGCATTTAATTACATAGATTGAAGATGGATAGTGGGCTAAGGAAGTAGATGGCATCCAGAAGCATGGATTCTAGACACAGTTAGGCCACTAACTGTATAAGTGATGTGAATGTGAATCTAGTTCAAGATCACATTTATAATGAAGAGGAGGCTTTTCATAAGGTGTTCTCTACAGTCTGATAGATAGTGGTGAAGCTCTGGCTGGAACATTGGACCATAGCACAATGTTATTTTTTCTCACTAAAGCAGAGCAGGAAGTCTTTCCTTATGTTTAAAACACAACCTCCTTTTGTGATTTAGATCCTTTCTCCTTGTTCTGGTCTTGGCAAGGACCAGGCCAGGACAACAGCTGGTCCCCATTTTTTCTATGTGAATATTATAAATAAAAATCCTTCCAAACCTGCCCCAAGAGTTATGATTTCTTTTAGAGTTTTTAGCCTCAGGGATTCATTTAGTTTTACTTAAACCACAAAATACTTTGGATCAGAAGATCTTCTTCTGAAAGGCCCCAATAAAGTTCTCTCCTCACAGTCCATTCTTCAATTAGTTCCTCTGTAGGACTAGGAGGGGAAATGCAATCCAAAGCCAGCTGGACTTTGGAATCATTATTCCTAGGGGAAGGTATATTTTAAACTTCGTTCTGAGAGTCCAAACTCTTCTCTCTGTAGGAGTTGTATTACCCAAGTAAAACAACATTCTTAACTCTGAGTGTAGAGTACTTAAATATGAACATATATCTTGTGACTTTTTTCCTACTTCGGGAAATTTAAAATTCATTAAGTTCTTAACCTTAGAAAACTTCCATCCTCCTACTTGGTTGTCTATCAGCCTAAGGCCTCCCCTCCTCCTTTATACAGCCTCTCTCCCTATAAGGATGCATTCTGCTCATTTAATGATTCATTTCTTAGGCTTCTCAATGTTATTGCCTTTTCTATGCTTTTCTTTGAAGACCTGTGAATGTGCATGTGACTATGCCACATCCACACATACCAAGCAGATGAAAGAACAAAATTTGTCATTTGAAGAAAATTTTAAGTCTCCTCAGGTATACTGTAGGTGTCTCATTTCATATTCCTGCTTGAAAATATAAGAGAAACCCTGAATCATGATCTCACATTATGCCCCAGAGCAGGACTTCTGAAAAGTGTAATTCCCTCCCCAAAGGATATGAGAGAGCTATTTAAAACAAGCAATCAATCCATTTATAACTCAACACAATCTGAAGAACATTTCTTATGGTGATGAATAGAAAGAAGGGAGGCAAAGAAATTTTAATAAATGGATTTAAAAGAAGATTTTGGACCCATCAGCATTCATTGAGGCCAAACATAGAAATTCAATCCAATTTATCATTCAGAGAAAAGATTAATCACTTGCAGAAATCTTGAAACCAGTGTGCTACTTTCGAAGTTGTTAAATGAGAATCATTTTTAATTACCACTATGTGTTTAGTACTAAACCTTTTTTATATGATTTGATTTTTCTTGTTGCAGCACAAGTTGTCTTTAATTCTCCTCTTTTAATCCCCAGATAAAGTCCATAGCAACCTACTGGCAATTCTTCAGAGGATTCATATCCATCTCACTTTCTTCTTTTGAAAAGATAGTACCTCCCAGGTAACAACTACTTCACATAATACATCCTATTCCAGTAACCTGTTGCCTGACTATGGCTATTACTGTCTCTGAACTTTGTTGTATGACATATACAAAGTATCTCCAGGATTTTCTCAGTGTTCATTTGCTCCTTGCCAGATCCCAAAGCTGTCTCTCCCTGCACAGAAATTTTTTAGCATTTGCATCAGGATAAACTGCCAAATGGGCAAATAAAAAATTGAGCCACAGAGCATCCATTTCTGTACTTCTAAATAAAGTAAAACTAAAGACAACTTACTGGTTAGACTAGTCCTGAGTCACAGTTATCAAATGTAAATCATCCACAGGGAAACCATTACCAGAGTTCCCTTCCTCTCAAGGAACAGGAGATAAAGTGCAGCAGGAACTAGGTCAAATCTAGGCAGATGTTTCATGTAAAGTTTGTTTTTTTACATACCAGAAGAATAGTCTAGAAAACAAAAAATTTCAGTGTTTCAACACAACAAAATTTTATTTCATGCTCATACTTCATCCAAGGTAGGCTAGCAGGGGTTCTGTATAGCAAAGCCTCTAAAGAACACAAGTAGAGGCATCCTGTCCATGAATGGCACTTCTCATATTTCATTGTAAAAGGATAACTGGGCTACACCTATCTGTAAATGTGAAAGAAAATTGAAATCCTTCCACATGCTTGGGAGGGGGAAGGCAGAAATATTTGTTTAGTACTAATGATTACTACAGATGTCTTATTGCTTATCTGTACTCTCTCCTCATTGTGCCCAGCTTTCTTCAGCCTAAAATTCTTACCTCATTCTAGGAACTTTTTCTTGGTCTTGTATTTGATCTAACTTAGCTGTTACTTGATGCCCAAAATGACAATAGTTAATAATGATAACACATTGAATTGTTGGCAAGACATTTTCACATACATCATTTCCTTTAACTCTCACAACCTCCCAGGGACATAGGTGGGGTAGCTAGTATTATTTCCATTTGGTAGATGTCTAAATTGGTGCAAAATGAAGCAAAGTACCAGATTCAAATTGATAGTGATAGAGCTGAGACTCAGACTTCATACCTTTCCATACCAAACCCTGAACTGATTTTTTAAGTTTTGCCTCACTGCATTTATACAGTGTGATGATTAAATTCATGTTTCAACTTGGCTTGATTGTGGTGTCCAGTTGTTTGGTTGAGTAAGCAGCAAACCCTCACCTGATTATTATGGTGAGGAAATTTTGTAGATGGATTTGCATCTATAATAGTTGATTACATCTATGACTGATTGATTGAAGTACAGTCAATAAAGGAGATTTCTCTCAGCAATGTTGGGAGTCTCTTCATCCAATCAGTTAGAGGCCATAAAAGTCAGAACTGAGGATTTCAGAAGTCAGAAAGTAGAATTCTGCCCCTACTTCAGCCAGCCAGCTTCTTCTGAGAAATTCAACTTCACCGTCACTGGAGTTTCAAACTTGCAGCTCACTCTATGGACTTTGGATTCACCAATCCTTGTGGTCACATGAACCAGTTCCTATAGTAAGTTTATCTATATCTATATCTATCCATCCACCCATCCATCATCTATTTCCTTCACATGTATTCTCTATCTCTATATCTCTATCTCTGTCTCTATCTACATCTAAGATATCCTGTCAGTTTAATTTTTCTGGAGAACGTTCATACAAACAATTAGCAAATAAGGCATTGGACCCCTATCGATTTTTTTTCCATGTAAAAGAAGCCTCCAAGAAGATATGAATCCCTTTCAGAATCAAAGAAATGAATCTATAATTTAGTTGGGGGAAACTGTCTTGCATAGTATGACCAGTGGAAAGAGGCCTGGTCCTTTTATGCACTGTAGAGGTGTTTGCCAACTCCTCTACCTACTTCTACAAATGGCTTGAGTTAGGGGAGCAGGTGTGTATGAGTGTGTGTCTCATTGTCAATGGATTAGAAAGACCGGAGAAACCCATGTAGGTGAGAAACGCTTTAAAGGAAAGCAAAGAATCCCTCTGATGTTGCTAGTAAAAAGGAATGGCTAAACTAACCCATTTGCTTGATACCAGTGTCTATCTTTATATCAAAAGAATAGTAATGCATATATTTTTAGCATTCACTTTTCAGGTTAGGAAATTGACCTAATATAAGTCAGCTTAATCATTGAGTCACTGAAACTGGTCTGTTGGAAAAAATTATGGTAATCCCTTGTCCTGAAATTTCCATTTTTGGATAGGTGCCAGCGTATCTCAATTTTTGGTTTTGAAAATATAGTTGCTGTCACAAGGGCAAAGGAAAAAACTGCAGCTGTAGACCAGGACTTGGATGCCTTATGCCATTCACTTCTCTTGTCAACCTCTCAAAGGCATGAATAGTATTACAGAAGCAGATTGTGGATAGTATAGAAACTTCAAGGTGACAGAAAGGAACAGTAATTGAAACTCCACTAAAAAAGGCTATAAGACAGAGGGAAATGTGAAACTGTCTAGCAACATTTGCCTCTGAATATCAATCACTGCCAATCACTAATAAACTTTTCCAATAACCCAGCCTTATGGTCAGCGTTTCCCTGGGAGGTGCACGTGCAGCTCACCTGCAGGCAGGCCTTTGCTGGCATTTGCCCACAGGAACGTCATTAAAAGGCAATATAAATTAGGACTGCTCCCCCAGCAACAGCAATTAACCTTCAGAAACCTGGAAGACATAGGTATATTTTAGGACCGCGGAAACCATTAACCTTCTCATTATTTAAAGGAGCAAACAGTAGGGGGAAACAGATCATCTTTGCTCTTCACTTCTCCCTCCTCTGTCCTTCCCCTCCTGCCATTCCCCTTTGGTTCACTCTCCCTATGGCTGTCTTGGTGATGTTCAGGATCCTGTACTCACACGTGGGGATGATGGTGACTATAATTTGGTGCCAATCTATAAAGTGTCGATGCAATACTGGCACCTGTAGACGGCGACTTGCAGATGGTTGAGCCAAATCATTTCCGCTCCGGGTCGAGCCTGAGTGGTCCAGCCTAGGGGAACTTGGTGCTGGTCCTGAAGCCTCCTGGCCAGGTTCCATGTGGTGACAAGCGGCACTGATGCCTGTCACACATACAACAGCTGTGTAAGTGCCTCTTGCCTGCCTACCCATCTCCTTCTGTCCTTCCAGGCTCTCTAGAAGAGAAGGAAGCCCATCTTCTCTGCAGGGGAGAACAAACAGCAAGACGACTCATCCGTCATTGCTTATGTCAGGTGCAGGCTGTGGAAGAATGTTCAGAGACTGACACAACTGGCCAAAACTTACATAATGATGCCCCTTTTTCCTGTTAGCTAGGGATTTTTGATAGGGAAGAAAACAATATCCACATTATTTAAAATGTTTACATTCAAGGGATGTCATCTCACTTCGAGCCTGTAAATCCCATGCCTAATAGCTGAGATAATTTACCTTTGTATCCTAATGTTCAAAAAGAGACTCTTTGGGGTTTTATTTTACTACCAATTAATGATACTTTATTCAAGAAAACAGTAGTGAACATAAAAAGAAAAGTATGGGGCAATATTAATTCTGGAACTCTTATACCAAGTGTTACTGATATATGTCCATTTAAGGGAAAAAAAAAAACCCAAACTATTTCATTGAAAAACTAGGTGCTGCTATTTTGTTTTTAAAATAATCTCTAGGTTATTAGGCAGCAATGTAAAAATCTAATCTGGCAACATATTTGTGATTGTCACAAGAAGACATCTATGAAAAATTTTAAGGAGACAACTGATTCTGGACTTGATGTGGCTTGTGGCAAAGTTAAGAGATGCCAGGATTACCCCAGCCTCTGAGGATGCCTCTTTAATTTAAATGTGCATGCTGAGATGCAGCTGTGCTGATAAATGCATATTTATTGGACCTGCATAGGCGGCAAATGCATAACTAATTAAACTATCCCAGTGTCAACTACTCTGGCCAACAACCCCTTTTAAAAGAACATCATTATTGTTTACAATGTATTTTGGAAACAAAAAGTTAACCACCCAGAACTGGATGGCAACTAACATCTGTGAATGAGTGATAAGGTAATTTTAAATACAAATTAGAAAATAGAGCGTTTAGAGACGCCTTTAATTTAAAGGTACCTTTATGAAGGTATACTAAGGGCAGAATTTTGCTCAACTTTCTTTGTTCTTCACCTGAGACTATTGTCTTCTTATTTTATATGATGTAAAGGGTACATTTTCTAGAAAGCGTAAAGAAGGGCATGTTAGAGATCATCTAGCCTACCTATTCCCTTTCTAACTGAGGCAATGGAACACAGAGAAGTTACCTGGGATATGAACTAAGCTTCTCTATTTTCCAGCTAAGAGTCCTTCCATTGCATTACTACTTGCCAATGAAGAACTTTATAATGCTAACCTTAAAAACGGAACTATTTAATAAAATAAGTCCTTCAAATTTGTTTCTTTAAGAAATCTGAATAAGCTGTTGTAAATGACCCTGGTCAAGAGAGAAGCAAATGAAAGAGACTAGACTAGATAGCATCAGAATGCTGGAGTTTTATTTTCTTCTACATTTTACACCAAGTTCAATTTTTCAATCTAGATGTTTATTTCATCAGTACTATGCCCACTGAGGATTTTCACTATCCACTGATAGATCGAGGTTGGGGAGAATATTTAAATTTGGGGGTTTTTAAGGCTGCACAATAAATAGTGCCTGTCTTCCTTAATAATTTTGAACTAATTGAAAAATAAATCAGTGAAGTCACCAATATTTTTGGATACCAAAATATCACCTTTATTACTGTGAAAGCTTGAGACATGTATCTTAGAGAGCCTCCAGATGGGCTTGGTGAGCCACACTGACCTGTGCCAGGCCTGTTTTCTAGAGGCAAGGGGAGGCCAGAGTCGCTCACCAAATTTCCTCATCAGGTATGTAACTCCATTTCCTCCATGTGATGGTTAATTTTATGTGTCAACTTGGCTAGGTTTTAGTGTCCAGTTGTTTGGCCAAATACTGGTTGTTTCTGTGGAGGTATTCAATAGCTGAGATAAGCATCTACAGTCAGCTGACTTTAAGTAAAGGAGATTTCTCCATAGTGGGATTGGGCTTCATCTAATCAGTCAGAAGGCTTCACAACAAAAACTGAAAGTTACAGAGGTCAGACAAATTTCTGCCTCAAGAAAGCATCTACAGTCAGTTGACTTTAAGTAAAGGAGATTTCTCCATAGTGGGATTGGGCTTCATCTAATCAGTCAGAAGGCTTCACAACAAAAACTGAAAGTTACAGAGGTCAGACAAATTTCTGCCTCAAGAAAGCATCTACAGTCAGTTGACTTTAAGTAAAGGAGATTTCTCCATAGTGGGACTGGGCTTCATCTAATCAGTCAGAAGGCTTCACAACAAAAACTGAAAGTTACAGAGGTCAGACAAATTTCTGCCTCAAGACTTCAATATCAACTTTTACTGGAATTTCTAGCCTACCAGCTTCCCTTAAGGAATTTGAGTTCAAGACTTCAACACCACCTTTACTGGAATTTCCAGCCAATGACCTACCCTACTGAATTTGGACTTGCCATTCCCCACAATCTTGAGAGCCACTTCCTTACACACACACACACACACACCATGCAAGTTTTGTTTCTCTGGGGAACCCTGACTGATACACTCCACCTTCCATCTGCCAGAGAAGTAAAAGGTGAGGAAGGAGATCAGAGTTAAATTCCTTGAATACCCCCCTAGAAAGAAAGCACCAGGGTGTGGAAGAACAATGCCTTATAAGAAGAGTATATGAATTTTGGTGGGTTTTACCTCTGAGACACATCTGTAATTTTTTCCCCTTTCAGTTGGCTACAAAAGAGATGAAATAATATTTTGGGAAAAAACTTCCCTTCTTTATCTACTTGGGGACCTCTAAATATGTGTGTGCTTCTCATTTTTTTTTTAATTAATTTTTTTTTATTTTTAAAGACACTTTAGATTACATAAATGCTACATAAAAAAATATAATGGATTCCCATATGCCCCACTCCATCCCCCTCCCATGCTTCTCATTTTTGAATAGCCTTTTATCCATAGGCTGAGAGAACTATCTCCCTCTTTTTGAGGGTGGGAAGAGAGAAAGGATTCAGAATTGTTAGAGAAGCAACTCAAAGTGAAAAAAGAGTTAGCAGTCAGTTTCTGATATTCAAATAAAGATTTTGCAATCTTGGAAAAGAGATAAGAAACCAGGTGAGGGAACATTAGCGTGAGCATGAGGAAAGATTTTCTTTCTTTAGCCTGGCAAGAATCAAGCCTGGAAGATTTGTTCATCCACAAATATTTATTAAGTTCTGACTTTGGGGTGAAGATTTTTCTAGGCACTGGGGTTATAGCAGTGAACAAAATATACTGATAAAACTCTGCCCTCACTGAAGTTATATTCTAATTGTAGCAGAGTTGAGAGTCAGTGCAACTACCATGGTGTTCACTCTGATGAGGTAACTCAGAGCAGAGTCTGAGTGCTGGCTAGGTATGTCAATGTAAAAAGAGTCAAGACGAATTGGGGTCTTCACTGGGCCCAATCAAGTTGGAATGAACCATGCATCAAGAACAATAGCTATTGACTTCAGCCCTGAAGGCCAGCAGAGAGAATGGCAACCAAGTGAGAAAAAGACAAGTTATCAGAGACCAGAGGAGCCAGCCACCAGAATGCAGATCCAAGGATCTCGTCATGAGTTGAACTGTATCCCCTCAAAAGATATGTACAAGTTCTAACCCCTAGTCCCATAGGTGTGACCTTATTTAAAAATAGGGTAATTTCGGATGAAATTAGGTTAAAATGAGGTCAAACTGAAGTAGTGTGGGCTGTTGTCCTTAAAAGATAGGGAGAAGAGAGCAGAGAGACACTGGGATGAAGGCCAGGTGCACATGGAGGCAGGGAATGGAGTTATGCTTTCAAAGGAACCCCTGGGGCACTAGAAGCCAGGAGAAAAGCATGGGGCAGATTCTTTCCTAGAGATGTCAGAGGGAGCATGGCTGACACCTTGATTTGAAACTTCTGGTCTCCAGAATTGTGAAACAAACATTTCCGTTGTTTTAAGCCACCTAGTATATGGGACTTTGTTATGGTAGCCCTCTTCCACAAAGGCCCAGTAAGCCCTTTCTCCACCACACATCCAGAAACTATTTTGAGAAGAGAAAGGAGAAGTTGGCAAAATTCAAAGTCTGGTCCCTGGGGCTGCATCATCCTCACTGCCTTGAAGACTGTTAGAAATGAAGAATCTCAGGCACCACTCGGACTTACTCAATCAGAACCTAGGCTTTAAAAGGATCCCTTGGTGAATCTTATGCAAATTAAAGGAATTTTCCTAACTTTCCAGAAAGAGTATGTCAATTTATTTTCCCATGAGAAAACCCAATTCATGATATCCTCACCAGCATAGAATACTAACATTTTTTAAAAAACTGCATTTTTGAGAGGTGGAAGACTGTTTTAATAACGTTGATATTTAGTCCTTTTGATTACTGGTGAGATTTATTTTTTAATATCTGCCCATAAATTCCCTGTTCATAGTAATTGATAGCTCTTTTTTTTTCAGATCTAATTATTTGAATACTTTTAAAAATCCCATTATTATTCTTATGTTTGTTATTGCAATATAGCAAACTTCTAGGAACTTTTGTTAATCTGCTGAATTTGAACTGAAAGATTCTTAATATTCCTGACAACTATGCTTTTAGCTTCTATACAGATTTTGAGGTATGAATTGTTTTCTTCCCAAATGATCATAGTCAGTTATATAAGTCACCAGGGTTTGCTTTAGTCGTGAGCACAGTTTGAGGACATTAATGGATATGCGGTTAGTACTACAGCTTTTGACACATGGTAGGAAGTCAGAGGAAGAACCTGAAATTAGTTGGAGAAGACTAAATATAATAAAGCATGGGCCCCATTCAGCAGCCTCCTCTCTTAACCTAACAGCTAAAACACACACACACACACACATGTACACACAAATGCAGAGTGCTTCTGGGGAGCCTAGATGGGTGCAGAGACACTGATCACTGGGAACCCTGCCTCTTCTTATGAATGAAAATGATTAGTCTGCTGGTTGTGGTGATCCCAGCAACCTGGGAGGTGTCTTGACAAGGTTACATAGGTCAGGGCAGGATAACCAACAGCAGAAGAAAGAGGCATATGCTATTTAAGAAACTAAATAAACAGTCCTGATCATGCTCCTCCAGCCAGCAGCTTTGCTTTGCAGTTGAGTAAGCTGTACTTGTCTTCCTTGGTTCTCTTTGTTTATGAGGATTTCTAAGTCTTTGCCAGGTTGATGGTGTAATTTGCTTAGCCAGACAAGCAGGTACTGTACATAATAAGTTATTCTAAATAAAAGGGGTGATTAATCAAGGAAAATCAAACTGTGAGCTCTCGTACCACTCCTTCCTGGCTGGTCCCAGACTCCCTGCTTGTTTATTTAGTGTCACCCATAGTCTGTCATGGCTGACCTAAAACTATCAGGAACAGCCACAATGGCAGCCAAGCATAAACAAAAATCTGAACTGAAGGTGCAGAGGGACTGCCATTCCACAGATAAGATCTATTGCTGTAATAGCCCTTGATTATGAAAACCAAAGGAGAAAAAACACCAAATATACAGACACTTTTCTGTTTATTTATACATGAAGAAGGAGGGGGAAGCAAATCATTTACAAAGAGGAGGGGAAAAGGGACTAAGGTTTCATTACACGTCAGTGTTTCTCAGTTTATAAAACAAGATTCTGTGATAGCAGGGGTTTGCTCCTGGTCTCCTTTGTTTGTGTATTGACATTTTGGTAGGCTTTAAAAAATTGCACACTGGGGCCAGAGATAGCAGAGAGAAAGGAATTCAGGCTGGAAAATCTACGAGACAGTTATCTGGAGAAAGTATAGTTTTTTCTTCCAAGTAAATATTACAAATGATCTATAAAGTCAGGCCAAAAATAGATAGGTTTTTAAGCTGCTAGATGATCTTACATGTAAAACGAAGTCTTATGAGTTTGTTCTTTCTAAAGGAGGCGAATCCTTAATTATTGCAAATGTGCGTGAATTTTTTTTTTTTTTTTAACACACAAGGAACAGCCATTAGTGGAAACCTCTCTTATCTGTTTTCCACGGTGTTTTTTCTGTGGCAGAACCTTTTCATGTTTTCCCCTGGATTATTCAATTTTATAAAGTTGGTAGTTGGTTGGGAAAAAAGTTAGGTGGAGATTCTTACTGTCAGAATGTGATGGACGTAAGTGCCAACTTCAGAGTCAATCTGGTTAGGCCTCAAGATGGAATGTGAAAGATTACTTTCATCCTTAAAGGGCCCCACAAGTTCTGGGATGCAATGGAAGTGTCTTTCTCTCTTGTTGTTTGTAGGTGCAATGTGCTGTTGTTCATGTTCCAGGGGTCAAGTTCATCCATTTAATGGAGAAGTGTGTTTGTTCTACAAGCATTTCAATCCATAAAATGAGTAAGAGGAAGGACAAGATGCTTCCAATAGGATACTGGTATTGGGGAATACTGCTTTATTGTTCTCTGTTGGTCAATTACTGGGACAAATGGCTGCAAGAAGTTCTCCCCAATCTATTTTCTTGCAGTCCATGCAGTATTACATTTCACTCCAAAGAATAAAGCTCTAATACTTTACACATTCCAATGCTCAAAAGGAAAATTGCTGGTAAGGTACTTAACACTAAATACATCCATTTTGGTAAACTGACATTGCCTGGAACTGCAGATAAATTTCAACAAATCATACTCATACACTAAGAAATTGGCATCTCATTCTTTGAGGCGCTGGTGGAAATAGAAGGCTCTACCTACGGAAGGCACAGAATGGGAGTTGCTGTTATTAAGACACTGCACTGAAAAGGTGGAATATTCTATCAGCTACTGTGAAAACCTCAAATATGTTCACTTGCATTACTGGGTAGGAGTCATTTTCTTTTCCCACTTGGATGTTTTGTTGTAGAAGAAAAACATTTGGAAAAGGCTGGCGTTAGGACAATACAAGGTACACAAATAGTCACATAAAGGCCGCGACTACTGGGGCATACATAGCTCAGTGGTCAGGACTAAACTAATATCAACATGTTAGGTGGTTGCATCAGTCTATTTTCTGCAAGGTCTCCTAAATTCGTATTTCTACTTTAGGAGTATTCTAAAGATTTAGGATCCAGAGATCCCAAGATGCTACTTAAGTACACCACTATTTCCTCTGTGCCTACTTGAAGCCTAACACCGCCTTCTCTTTCTCCAGATTCCTCCCAGCCCTTTAAAGTGTTGCTCCAATCCTCCATGTTGCCGTGTTTTTTGTGCATGGTGGTTATTTGTGAGGGGATGCGTCTGTATACACAGGGTATTACTGCACAAATGACGTTTTTAGGATGAAATATGATGAACAGAATCAAGTGATTTATTATCACTTGCATTGTTTATAGTTATGCTCTAATTTTTCTTGTCTGTATTTTTCTCATACAACTTTTATTGAAATATAATTCACACACCATAAAATTCACCTTTCAAAATTTACAATTGTGGATATAGTATATTTCCAATGTTGTGCAACCATCACCACTACTTAATTCTAGAATATTTTCATCATCCCAGAAAGAAATCTGTATGTTTTAGCAGTCAATTCCCATTTTTGTGTGTTTCTGAGACCCTGGAAAACACTGATTTAATTTCAGTCTCAGTGGATTTACATGTTCTGGACATGTCATTTAAATGTAATCATACAATATGAGGTCTTTGGAGCCTGACTTCTTTCAATTAGCATATGCTCAAGTTTGTCTATGTTGTAACATGTTTTAGTTCATTTTATTCTTTTTAATGGCTGAATAATATTCTATTGCATAGATAGACCACTTTTTGTTTATTGGTTCATTAGTTGATGGACATCTGGATTGTTTTTAATTTTTGGATATTGCAAATAATGCTGCAATGAATATGTACTTAAAATTTTTTGTGTGATGTATATTTTCAGTTCCCTTGACTATACACCTAGGAGTAGAATTTCTAATTCATATGGTAACTCTATTTTCAATTTTTGAGAAACTGGCCAACTGTTTTCCAAGGTTGCTAAAATATGAGTAAAATATAAGTTTTTGCTTTACAATTTGTAATTCTCATTAAAAAAACTTTCCTTATTTCAGTCACTCTATTTTTGCTGTCTTATAACTAACTCCTTCGATTAAAACTCCATTTATGTGGAATAAATAAGCTGAATAGAATGAAAGCTTTAGTTTAATTTCAATACCCATCCTTGCATTCAGTAAGCTTTTTTTTTTATTTAACATTCTTGTTTTGCTGTTGCAGACAGTATTTAGGACAATCCCAAAATACAATTACACTGATAATTGATAAGCAGAATAAATTATATTTTAGTCAATATTATATAGTTGATTTTGTATATATTAATAGCTATTATTTTGAAAGAGACCTTGACAATGTTTATTGTGTTGTTCTTTTTACTCTTTTTGTGTAACTTTTTGTTTAAATAATATCCTATTTCTTAAAATCAAATGCCAGTTTTAAGAAAGATTATATTAGCCTGCATCCCTGCTATGAAATGTGCTATTTCATTTAAACATATTTGTAAAAATCAAATACATTTTAATTTACAGTAGAGACAGAAGCTTTTAATAAAAACAGAATACACCATGACTAAAAGCAAGCAGCTATTAACCTTGACAGTAGAATAGTAAACGATTTTGCTAATTGTTCTCTAGGCACTCAACAAATAATTAGCTAATTGATTGCTTAAGGTGTTGTACTAAATTATGTATTAGGACCTATAAAAATTTGGAGGCTAAATATCTTTTAAAATATCTGATGATATTTGAAAAATTTTCAGAAATAAGTGAAAATACTGGAAATAAACCCTATATCTGTGTTTTCAGTAAAGGAGAAATCACTATTCCGTGTTTCATTTGTGTAATTATGTTATTTTCAATAAATTATTAATGGGCTGAATGGTCTGCTAAATTTAGGAATTGGGCTTTCTCCTCCCTGTATACTTAGTTGCATTAACCCAGCTCCTGAAATTTACAGGAAGTTTAGATGTCCTATTCCTTGTACATTTTAGTGATGAGAATGAGATTAAAAATCCACAAGAAATTGAATGGAAGAAAAAAATTCTCTTGGAGATAATATCAAGTGCATTTTAGCAAAATTAAGTTTCTAAAGAATTAATAATTAAACAATTCCAAAGATAAGTAATATTAAGACAGGAAGCAAATAAGCACTATTATGGCCAGTGGTCAGATTAGAGACATTTTCCCCAGTAAGGACCGTGGCACCAAGAAAAACCAAGAAAGACTGTGCTAATATGTTGAAATTTTTATTCATGTAGGTGAGTGTGTCATATAGAAGACCTATGAGGGAGTTTGAGACCACTGACACCAATCAGACAGAGAGTTGCTTGCAGGTCTAAAAGTCTTGGTTGTTAGTAAGGTCTCCCTTTTTATTTCTGATTTTAGTTATTTGTGTCTTCTCTCTCTTTTTTTTTTTTTGTAAGTCTAGTGAAAGGTTTGTTAATTTACTATTGACCCCACAAAATAAAAAGGATTATAAGAGAAGACTATGAATAACTATATGTCAAAAAATTAGATAACCAGGATGAAATGAATAAATACTTAGAAACAAACAATCTACACTGACTCAAGGATAGATAGAAGATCTCAACTGACCAATAACAAATAAAGAGATTGAATTAGTTACCAAAAACCTCCCAACAAAGAAAAGACCAGGACAAGATGGCTTCCCTGGTGAATTTTACCAAACATTCCAAGAAATAATACAAATCCTGCTCTAAGTCATCCAAAAAGTTGAAGAGACCAACATCACTCTAATACAAAATCAAATAAAAATACCACGAAGAAAGAAAATTATAGACCAATATCCCTTATAAATATAGATGCAAAAAATATTCAACAAAATGCTAGCAAATTGAATCCAATCCACATTAAAAGAATTGTACACCACGATCAAGTGAGATTTATTCCAGGTATGCAAGTGTGATTCAATATAAGAAAACTAATTAATTTAATATGCCACATTGATAGAATGAAGGAAAAAACCCAGATCATCATCTCAATTGACACAGAAAAGGCTTTTGACAAAGTTCAGCATTCTTTCTTGATAATAAACACTTAGAAAACCAGGAATAGCATAAAACTTCCTCAACATGATCAAAGGCATATATGAAAAAATCCATAGCTAATATTATAATGAAAGCCTGGAAGCTTTCCCTCTAAGATCAGGCAAAACAAGAATGTTCACCATTGTTATTCATCATAGCACTGGTAGATCTGGCCAGAGCAATTAGGCAAGAAAAAGAAATAAAGGCCACCCAAATTGGATAGGAAGAAGTAAAACTTTCCCTATTTGCAGCTGATATGATCTTATATATAGAAAACCCTGAAAAAGCCACAACAATGCTACTACAGCTAATAAATGAATTAGGCAAAGGGGTGCAGTATAAGTATATGCTCAACATGCAAAAATCACTAGGGTTTCTATACACTAGTAATGAACAATATATAAAGGAAATCAAGAAAAAAATCCATTTATTTGCAATAGCAGCTAAAAGAATAAAATATCCAGAAATGAATTTAACCAAGGATGTAAAGGATTTAAACATGGAAAACTGCCAAACATTGATAAAAGAAATCAAAGAAAAATGAAATAAACAGAAAGACTTTTCATGTTCACGTATTGGAAGACTAAATATAATTAAGATATCAATTCTATGCAAAACAATTTACAAATTCAATGCAATTCCAATCAGAATTCTAACATTCTTTTCTTTGCAGAAATGGAAAAGCCCATCATCAACTTTATATGGAAGAGTAAAGGGCTCCAAATGGCCAGAATCATCTTGAAAAGGAAGAATGAAATTGGAGGATTCACATTTACCATTTTAAAACTTATTATGAAGTTACAGTAACCAAAACAGCATCGGCGGTGGACTTGGCCCAGTGGTTAGGGCATCCGTCTACCACATGGGAGGTCCACTGTTCAAACCCCGGGCCTCCTTGACCCGTGTGGAGCTGGCCCATGCGCAGTGCTGATGCACGCAAGGAGTGCCCTGCCACGCAGTGGTGTCCCCCGCGTAGGGGAGCCCCATGTGCAAGGAGTGCACCCCATAAGGAGAGCTGCCCAGGGCAAAAGAAAGTGCAGCCTGCCCAGGAATGGCACTGCCCACATGGAAAGCTGACACAAGATGATGCAACAAAAAGAAACACAGATTCCTGTGCAGCTGACAACAACAAAAGTGGACAAAGAAGACACAGCAAATAGACACAGAGAACAGACAACCGGGGTCGGGCGGAAGGGGAGAGAAATAAATAAATAAATAAATAAATAAATAAATAGATAAATCTTTAAAAAAAACCAGCATGGTACTGGCACAAGAACAGACAAATGGAATCAAATTGGGAATTCAGAAATAAACTCACATATCTATAGCCAATTTATTTTTGACAAGGGTGCCAAGTCCACTCAGTGGAAAAGAATAGTCTCCTTAACAAACAGTGCTGGCAAAATGGACACCTATATACAAAAGAATGAAGGTATATTCCTATCTTACACCACATACAAAGATTAACTCAAAACTGTATCAAAAATCTAAATGTAAGAGCCAAAGCAATAACCCTTCTTGAAGAAAATATAGGAAAGCATCTTTAGGAACTGTGACAGGCAATGGTTTCTTAGACTTTACTCTAAAAGCACAAGCACAGAAAAAAATAGATAAGTGGGACATCATCAATATTTAAAGCCTTTTTTCAACAAAGGTTATCCTCATGAAAGTAAAAGACAACCTCCAGAATCATAGGTTTTAATATCTAGACTATATAAAGAAATCCTGCAATTCAGAAAAGAAGACTAGCAACCCAATTAAAAAAAAATGACAAAAAAGGTAAATAATATTTCTCCAAAGAAGATACACAAATGGCCAATAAGCACATGAAATGATGCTGAACATCATTAAATACTAGGGAAATACAAGTCAAAACCACAACAGGTACTGTTCAACAACCTCTAGCAGGGCTACTATTTAAATGATGGAAAATAATAAGTTTTAGGAAGGATGTGGAGAGATAAGAGCACTCATTCAATATTGTTGGGAATGTAAAATGATGAATCTGCTGTGGAAAACACTTTGACTGTTCCTCAAAAAGTTAAGTAAAGATTTACCATATGACCTGCCAAACCCACTTCTAGGTATATATCCAAAAGAATTGAAAGCATGGACTTGAACAAATATTTGCACATGGGTATTCATGGTAGAATTATTCACAACTATGAAAAGATAGAAGCAATGTCCATCAATAGATGAATGGATAAACAAAATGTGGTATGTACGTATCATGGAATATTATTTAGCTGTCAAAAGGAACAAAGTCCTGATATATGTGACAATATAGATGAACCTTGAATGCATTATGTTGAGTAAAATAAACCAGATACAAAAGGACAAATATTGTATGAGCTTAGTGATATGAAATAATTAGAAGAAGCAAATTCACAGTCAGAAATTGGAATATAGATTACCAAGGGCTAGTGTGGGGGTACAGAATGGGGAGTTAATGCTTATTTGATTCAGAACTTGTGTTTGGGGAGATGGAAAAGTTTTGGTAATAGTTGGTGGCCACAGTAGCACAACACTGTGTATGTAATTATCAGAAATGAATTATATATTTGAATATGGTTATAGGGAAATTTTAGGGCATATATATGTTACTAGAATAAAAATTTAAAAATAACATAGTACTATACAACACAAACTGAACCCTAAAATAAACTATGGACTGTAGCTAATAGTATAATTATGATAAGAATGTATTATCAATTGTAACAAAGGTACCACACTACTGCAATAATAGTGTTAATAATAGGGAAAACTGTGTGTGAGTGGGGTGCATGGGACTTCTGTATTTTCTATATAATTTTTTTGTAAACTGCAAACTTTGCTAATTAAAAAAAGTTTAAAAATGGGTTGGTTATTATATGAAAAGCTGATGTGCTTTTGTGGGGCAGCAGATCAGTTTGTGTTAAGCAAATTAGCAGTACAGACCTCAATAGCAAGCTTAGGACAGACTACAAAGTCTTCTTGGGAAAAAGCATGCAAATTTTGCATGTAAAAAGAATCGTTTATTCCAGTTTTAAAGGGCATTCATTGTCCTTGTTTATGTTTAAGATTTAGTAAGACACATTTATTCTTATTTTGGCGATGAAGACTCTAGTGCTATATTAGAATATTCTTCGTTTTTGTTGAGTCACAGTAGCAAGTAACAGAAAACTCTAATAAGCTCAAGGAGGTAAGGGGAATTCATTATGAAGATGGAGGGACATCTCATGGATCCCAGTAGGAGGGAACTTTTGCTAAGAATGGGGTTGAAACCAGGTGCTGGAAGTTTGCCTCTCATTTCTACTCCTTTGTGGAGAGTCAATTCCTTATTTATTTTTTACTCTCTCAAGACTGATTGCATCTGCATGGTAAGTGGAAATCTCCCTCCTGCATTTCTAAGTCTACATCTCAAAAGTTCAGACACAATTAAATGGACTGCCTTTTGGTTACAAATCCAATTTCCAAGAGAAGGGACTCTGCCTGAGATTGAAGCGCTGACACCTTCCCCGGTCCAATCAATCATGGATAAGGGAATGCGGTTAGTAAATAAAATGGATGCTGGTAGGTCCACCATCGTGGGTGGGGTGCCAGTAATGTCGAGATGAATGGCAGTGTAATGTAGAGTGCTGTGGTGTGATTTCGGCAAAAATTTATCCAAGTATGTATCTACTAGAACTAATTTCACTTAAGTCACATAGAATAAGAATATAAGTAGAAAACTACTTGTCCCACTTGCAAAAAACTAAATATATTGAGCCAATGTTTCAGAAAATCTTGCATGTGGTAATTACACAAACAAAAGCACATATTGGCTTGTGTGTATTTTTTCAAAGTACAAATCAAAGGATGCGTTTTTAAGGGATAGTCTGGTAGATATTGTTTACCAATCTTTTGAATACATATTCCAACAAGGGGGAAATCTCTTTTTAATGCTTTTATTAAAAGTCTAGAGAGATCTTCAAGAAAAAGCTGTTGGTTTGAGAGATTTCAGAGGCAACTATTTATTCAGGCACAGTGCATGAAAGCACAATTGAACACAGCAATTGGAGTGATTGCTAAAATGCTTATAGTGCACAATGTTATCTTTTTCCCACATCCTTGGGGAATAAAACTAACATAGATGTTGTTCTTAACACTGATATTTTCGAGATATTCAGTGTTCTATAAATATTCAAGTCAAAAGGTATAATATAGTATGTTAGCTGTTTTTTAGCAAAGTTATGCTTTAGGATTTATATTTTTAAAAATAAAAGAGAATTTCTAGTTTTACCTCTCTATCCATTTTGCATATATTTTACTTCGTGTGTATATATTCAGTTACATCCCATTTAAACATAAGATTCCCTATTTGCAAAAAAAGTATGACTTTACAAAAAAGGTGTTGTAAGAGATGATTGTTTTCAAGTTGAAGGGTTTTTAAAATAATAGTAGGCAGAGATTTCAAAGGAAGGAGGAGGACCACTTTAATTTGGGGAGGAGGAAATCCGATATTGTCTTCATGGACAATTGTAAGGAGAAGTAATTATAAGGAGAGGAAACATGATTAAGTTAGTGCATGGGAGAGTGATAGGAATAAATATTTATCAAACAAATATGATGTGACAAATATATTGCTAGGAGATTTACAAACATTTTATATTGGGAGCAGTAGCGAATATTTGACTGGAGTATAAAAAGAAGAGAGTATGGGCAGTTCTAGCTTTGCACAATAGTGTGGGACAATGAAATGGCTGTGTAAGCTGAAATCCTGCAAAGCAATCTCAATAATCAATGGGGAAAGTTATGATTGTTCTGTGACTTTTAAAAATTTTTGTCAAAACATCAAAACTGTCTTATGGCTAGTTTTGTAAGGAAATGAAAAAAAAGAATATTTATTTATTTAGTACATAGTAATCTAAAACATTTAAAAATTGATAAAGTGCTATATTTCTTTGTAAAAAATTACACGTGTAGTTGAATATTGCTTACCTTTTTCTTGTTGTATAATTTATGATACACAATAAGCATCTCTTCTGTATGTTGTCATATTGCCATACTCCTTTCTAAGTTTGGATCCACTTCCAACATTTTATCCTTTGTGCTTTCAATATCATGAAATATCTCTGAGAGTTTCTTTTGTGTGAAGTTTTTTGTGGGCATTACTTCCCCTGGGATACCTTCATCTTTCCCATCAAAACCACTTTCCTCAATGTTTGTAATTTCACCTTCACCAGGTCCCTCTGGCCACACATCCTGTCTCTCAGATGCTGTCAGTGTCAACAGTCCTATGGTCAGAAGTTTCCTCCATAGCCCCATTTACACTGGATTAGACTTACATGCCTAGCGTTAACTCTTTTTATTTCTTGGCTGCATTTTCATTTTTGTTGTCCAATTCTTTCTTTCAGTTACTCATTTTTGTGCAGTTTCATGCGGGTTTATCACTAGAAGAAAACAAGGCAACACACTACATGCATTGCTGCCGTATGAATTGAAAAACAGATGTGCACTGACCAATCACTGATGGACTTTGAAAGATGTCATGTGATTGGTTACTGATTGTGATGCATATCTGCTACTTACATAGTGATTTGTGGACTGATGAACTAGCTGTGATGTTTGTAATTCATGCAATTACTCACAGTTAATTTACTGTGGAAACTGAAATTTGAGCCATGCTGTTGGGGGAATGGTGTTATTTGACTCAGCCACAGTAACTGAAATTCATGCCAAAGCCATGCAATGCATGGAATGACTTTATGAAATAGGGATATGTTTTCCAGAGAAGAAGAAAGTAAAGACAGAAAAGGTAATCAGGGCCACTTTGTAAAGGTTCTTCAATTCTAGGTAAAGAACTTTGGACTTAATTGGCTATGTAGTAGAGAGCCACCAAAGACTTTTGATCAGAAAAATGAAATAATCAGCTATATTGAGAAAGAAATTAATCTTACCACAGTGTGAAAGATGGTTTGGAGACATCTATTAGAAAATGGTTATAAGAATCCAGCTAAGAGTTAATGATGTCCTCAACCATGGTCGTGGGCATGAGTTGGAAAATTAAGGCAGATGTTAGAAGCATGGTCCCAGTTCCTGGACCAGTCATCTTCCCATGGTGGGTACTCATTAACTGCTGAGGTATCAGGTAGATCTAGGACAACAGCTCATTTTATAGCTCTGTTTCCAATAGTAAAAGGATGCTTATTAGATTATCCCACCACTGTTCTCCATCCTACTATATGTATGTATGTAGCTGGTGGGTTCTTGGCAACTTTACAGGATGAAGTTGCTGCCTTATGCACATCTGTATCCAATACAGACTGCACAGAGCCTTTTTATTTTCATTTCCTGGTATAGGGTTCTTGACACTTTGTCCCCAGTTTCCCTTCCCCAGCTCCTCCCACTGGTTATTCAGTTTGCCTGAAGCATCGACACTAAAGGGAGAAATTCTAGTAACAGACAAAGTAAGACCACTAAAGAATAAAACTAAAAGGTGGTTGGTTGTGGCTAAGTTTTCTGTTATAAGATGTACTCCATTGCACTTTAAGAAAAAATATCACATGGAACTGCTCTTTTAGAAACTCAATGCTTTACCCACTGTTCAGTCCTCTCAGCCAAATTCTAATGACTCCGTGAAAAATAAAGCAGGTGCAATTGAAAGCACCCAGAGATTCCAATACTCAGACCCACCTCCCCCCCCACCTCTGAAATCTTGCCGCTAAAGAAAAATACTAAGGAAATGGGTCACAAGGCAAGGAAAAGTGAATCTTTGGTCTAGCAAGCTGATCAGTCCAAGCAAGACTGTCTAATGACAATAGACTCATGTTGATCAGATGCCAAGCATTTGGAAGATTCAGAAGGTCTACAGAGTATGAAGTGATATTATCTGGTTGGGAAGTTTCAGTAATGAAAATGTAAATGTTGCTACTGTGAAAGTCCCAGAGATTCTACAGAACCAGCAGATGTGACTCCTTACAAGAGCCAGCCCTCCAGCCCTCAGGTTGTTAGGAAGCGTGGAGATCAGATAAACTGGAGGAAGATAAGAAAAAAAAAATGACCTGGGTGAAGTGGGAAATCTTCAGAGCATTTGGTAGTATCACAGCCCTGAGTAGGCATATATTATTGAATACGCACTGCTGATTGTTGCAATGATAAAAGAGACTGTCAAGCCTTGCCTTAGAACAACTTCTATACTTAAAGTCTCTGCTGTTATTGTGGGTTTCCAAGAGTTACAATGGACTTTAGATTAAAATACTGCTTTGGTAAATTACAATTCTTTATTAGTAACTAACTGCTTTATGCTTTAATTTCCTTGACTTTATGAATATCTTTCAATTATTCAATCCATTTTTGAGATTTCACTACCCCATTACCATCTTTGAATGTCCTGGGATCCTGATGACAGGATACAGGTAATGAAAATGTTTAAGTATAAATTATTAGAATTTAGACTTGACCCGTTAGCCACAAGACTTTCCTGGTGAGGCTTCCACTTGACCCCACCCCCTTTTTTTTTTCATTACAATCAATAACTTAATCCACGAAATGAACATATAAGCTAAGGATCACTAGTATTGTCCCCATTTCACCTATTAGGAACCTGAGAGTCAATGAATTTAAGAAGTCATCTGAGGTAGATTAGCCACTGGCTAATGGAATCTGTTCCCATGATTCCAAATCCTTTCTCTTTCAATTTTAATATAAATTTCTCAGGATTAACTATTTACTCTTTTTTTATTCCTGATTTTATTGCTTTGGAACATTTTGATTCTGTCTTGTGTCTAACAGTGTCTTTTTTCTCCCTGAGAGATTTTATTCTTCTTCAGAACAAGAGGAATATTTTATACTTCTGGAAGCAAATATACTTCTTTGAAGCAAATGATTTCTCACCTCTAAAAGTTTAGTAAAACTTTTTGGTGGGCTATGCTATCTCTTCTAGTTCTTCCTTAGCCATTTCTCTACTTCCCTCTTCTTAGTCAATCACTATTTATTGGGTAACTGCCATATTCCTCTGAACATGAATGTATTGACTTCCCGTGTGTGAGACTGTTACCTTGGAAGTGGTCTAAGGACACAAAGGATTGTCTTCATAGGCATATGTAAATTATATGCATATTTAACACAAATGTATAGTTAGTCCTCTCAACCAGTATGCATACATGTGGGCATTGTTCTTCAACAGACAGTAGAGAACAACTGACAAAGGGAAGGCAAGGAAAACCATATGAATTTGTTATTGCTGATGTTTTCTTTTTCTTAATGTGGGGTTACCAGGGTCATAATTTGTCAGCATTTTCTCTTGAGTCCAGAAACTGAACTTCCATGCAGCTTGATAGCTTTTGGATGCTTTGTGACTGTGGATCCCATGGTTTGCTGACTCCTAATATGCACAGAGTAGTAAAGCACAGTGTATGGAATCTCCACTAATCTGCTTTGACTACTATATAACCATTCTTAACCTCAGTGTGTCATGAGAAAAACATGAATATTTCTACCACAGCTCACAGGATTATTTTGCAGCCACTGAAAACATAGTGCCAAACATTAGCAAAGCTAGAAGGTTTGCATCAATGAAATTATGGGAAGCAGAGAAATAGCACTCAATATGCTCACCATACCTGTGTCCTTCTGACCACAGTTCTGATATTCATTTCCTACTGGTCTTTACTCCTCTATTTTATTTACACATGGTATGAATTTATATGCTTTCATTTTTTGCATAGGTTTGGGGAAACTAGAAAAATGCTTATTGAATATATTATTATCATATTTTGTTTTGCTTGTACTTTTTATCACTCATCTCCATGCTTAGGAGATTATAACTCGCCTGTAAAAAATCTGCTCCAGGCTGAAGCTCAACAGATCAGGTCTCAGACTTGAAGTGTGAATATAGTACAAAATTTTCAAACCTATAGAGAGCTGTGTTTAATAAAAATGGAGCACAAATTACAGCAATATCTAGTTAGAAAAACCACGTTTCAACACTGACAAGTCATAGCAATAATTCTCTACAAATACATTCTAATACATAGATGGCAACATTTCTATTAAGAGGGTCTGGTGAGGTTTTCAACTGTGCTGGCTTTTCCTCAATTATGCAGGTGTATCCCCATTTTCACCTTTATCTTCTGCCTAAATGGCTTCACTATAAATATATATTTACCTCAAGTGGTAAACAAGAACCACTTTGTTTTATTTTATTTTTGGAAAGAAATATATTTTTAGAAATTGTATCTGCTTTCTTAGTGGAATTTAAGGATCCAACAGTGTATCCTAGGATACGTTACGATTTTTGCAATATGAAAGTTGAATCAAGTTAGTATTAGTAGAGTTTTTTTCTTTTACATTTCCTTGGTTTAGGGTCAAAATAGCACTTTGCTTTAGGTAGCAAGATACTTTTTTTGGGAGGGGGGAAGGGGAAATTTCCTGATGCTTCAAAGCATCAGTGGAGGAGATCTTTGGTTGTGCATTTTGCTGAAAAGAAAAGAGGTCGTGTCTAAAGGTTTAGGTTATCACTTGACTGAGAGGAATTGTTTAAATGTTAGTGTTCAGAATACAGGTAAGAAAACACAAGCCCTTCTGTGGGATGTTTTTCCCTTGTCCCTGTCTTATTTGGTTATGTAGTATTATTTATATCAGTTATTTTCACAATAATCATATTAATTTTGGTATTCTCCACTCTCCTTTTTTTACAATATTAAAATGATAGTTGGAAATATTAATTATTCAATTCTCATAATCATCTATATCAAGGAGAACATTAGCTATGTTTCATTTACCTTAGAAGTTATTAACCAACATTTATTTTTTTTGTAAGGATGTTATGAACAACTTATATCTAAGGTAATGTTTTTGTTGTCATTTACCTACTTTTAGTTGTGTTCTTAATCTTTGCCTTGTGTTCTAAACCTGTGTTTAGTAGATGTTAATGAATTTAGAATTACATCAGAACCTAATAACTTCTTGTTTCATAGACAATGTTAAGAAAAGAATAAAGATGAATATAATGGTTTTCTTTGTCATCAAGATAAAATGACTGAAAAGTGATTTTAATTTCTTAATAATTTGATATGTACTGGAAGATTAATCTTCAAGTTAACTATGAAATCTCCTGAAAAGTGACATTTTATTTCATCTTAGATCCAGGAAACACCCAAGGTACTTTCCATTCTCCTGCTATTCTCATTTAACTAATTTTCACTGCCTTTTAAAATTTAAAGAGTCATTTTTCAACTTCTCCTCTAGCTCCAACACTATGGTTTATACCCTCAGGCCTCTCTAAGTAATTGTGAGTGACACTTTGCTGCTAATGGTGTCAGGTAACCTCCACTACTCCTCTGTCCCACTGCTCTCTGGTGCTACAGATTGCAAGGAGGCATTGTTAAGTGGGAATGGAAGAGTAAAAACCTATAGTATCATCATCTTTCAATTAACTACAGTGAAGAGCCTTATTAATCCATGAGCTCTTCCCTATATTATTTAGGACTGGAAATTCCTTGACAAAATTGTTTTTAGCTTCTTTTAAGAACTAGTATAAAATACAAAGAGCTAAATATTTCTCATTCTTCATGGCCTGTTATTTGCACCTTATAGAGTTACCATCTAATCAAGGCAGACTATCTGCTAAAGAGATATTTGTTTCTGTTAATAGATTGACTTTTCCTTGAATACCCCTTCGAGGAAAAATATCAGAACTGAAACAAATCCAAATGTGTTGCCAGAAAATTAGATCTGGTGATTAATGCACCAAATTTGGATTTCATTGTCTCTCTTCCAGGGGGTACACACTCCATAACTTCTCTCTTCCCACTATCTCAGGCAAAATATAAAACATAAAAATCTGGGTATCATTCTTGATTTTGATTTTTCTCTTTCCTTCCTTTCCAAATTCAATTAATCAGCAAGTTGAAGATATGTCACATATTCTTTTCTCCATCTCCAATGCAGCTATCCTAGTCCAAGCCAAAATCTGAAATGGCTTCCTTATTTATTGACATACTTCATTTCTCGGTCTTCTTTAGTCCATTCTCTACCTGGCAATAGCCAGCATAATCTGCCTCTCCAACCCCACACCTGCTCAAAATTCCCCCAAAACTTCCTGTAGAATTTGGATTAAAATCTCAGTTCCTTACTGTGGTCAAAGGTTGATGGATGATTTGACCTCTGCATACCTCCCCAACCCTTTCAATAGAAATTGAATGTCTGCTTTGTGTCAGCCACTATTCTAAGGGATAGAGACAAACTAGTTAAGAAAGACAAGACTCCTGCTTCATCTCCCGTAAACAGAGAGTTAAAAAGACTAAATATCATGTGTTGGGGTAAATGGGTCCCATTTTGGATTGAGTGGTAAACGAATGCCTCATTTAGAAGCAGGCATTTTAAGTGAAAATAGGAGATAAGTTGGAACCCACCAGGTAAGGCTCAGAAAGAAGAACAAAGGAAAGTTTTTGGAGGGTTTTATGTAGGGGAGTTATGTGACTGTTTTACATCTTTAAGTGATGGCTCTGGCTGCTGCTGCGAAGAGAATGGAGTTGAAGGGGGCAGAGTGGAAGCAGGGAACCCAATTAGGACACTGTACCGTGGTTCAGATAAAAGATGATTTTATTAAGTTGGACTAGGATAGTGAATGGCGATAGTGCATAGAAAGGCTTGGACAGATTCAGGATAATGTGTCTAAGCCAACAGGACTTGCTGATTGATTGGGATGTGGGTTGTGAGGAACCAAGAGAAATTGAATACAACTCCTACCTTTTCATCTTGAACAACTGGGTGGAGGTGATGAGGGTGACAGAGATGGAGAAGTTTGGAGGATAGGTGTGGAAATAAAGAGTCCTAATTGTTTCCACCATACATCCATTTCTGGTGCACACAGAGTTAGGTTTTTCTAGCCTCCGTCCCTTTACACATTTCCTTTTGCCTGAAATGCCTTCTCATAGCTTGCCATTGTAGTTCCTCATTCTTGAGGTACCAGCTTAAATGTCATCTTTTCAGAGACCTCTTCTGACCATTTGCCCAGCTCCATTATTCTCCATTCAGCCCAATTTTTAATTATTTAGTTTGCAGACAGAATTTTTCTTTCACATGATTCTCCCACTACTATAAAAGCTCCTTAAGGACACAGATTACCTCTATTTTGCCACCATTAAATTTATATCATCTGGTAGAGACTGGTACCTACTGGACAATCAATAAATACTTTTTGAATGATTGCTTTATGTAGATCATTGTGGCAGTTTATTAGTTCCCTTCCAGTTGCCATAAATTGATTGCAATTGAATAGGCTTAAAATATATAAAGTTTTAAGTGTTCCCTTGGTTTATAACTGATAGAATGCTTTAATGAATACATTATAGTACTTTTTTTCCTCCAAGAAATAGATTGTTCTTCAACCTGTATTTGAACACCTGATTCCTTAGTTAGGGTGACCCTGGACAAGGTACTTTACTTTTCTCTCTAAATTTCAGTTTCATATTATATAAAACATGTAAAAACAATCCCTGCTTTAAATAGCTATTGTGAAAATTAAATGGAATAATACATAAAAAGCACATAATCCCAGTTCCTAATATACTGTAAGCACTCAATGTGAGTATTGTTATTGCTATTATTATTGATATTCATTGCTGAAAGAATAAGAAGTCTGTAACAGCGAAAGATCTTACAGACTAGCATGCTGCTCTTCATTCTTATTGTCCATAAATAAAAATCATTGGGTTAATATTCAAAAATCTGCATTCAAAACAATATTTTTAAATTGTGTTCTTTAAAGGTAATTCTTAGAACTGACATTTATGTGATTTAACATAACGATTCTTTCAATGATTTGAACAGATTTAAATATATCAGCCTTCTTAAGCTTGTGCTGAAAAAGGTTTTAGTAGTATTAGGTTTTTAGGAATTCTAAAAATGCAAAAAAGGAAAAAATCGATTACCAAGATATGTTCAAGCAATAGTAAGCAATCATATCTACTAAACAGATTATAAGTACTTTCAACAGGAGCTAGGTATCTTTTTATTTTTAATATAAAAATCTGTCAGAATTCCACACAGCAGGTTACTATTGTCAATCATTTATTTTTCCTCACCAAATTTCTGTAGTTTTGATGATATGTATGGTGTCATCGAGAGGTAAAATCCTGATATATTTAAGGACCCAGCACAGTGGAAACACAGATTTTTAATATTTTAAAGGTTTGTGCAATTTTAAGTAAAGCAGTGCCACCCAATATCATAACATACTTCACGAGAAAAAGATGCTAAATTTCCTTGACCTACTTTCATCTTCATGTTTAGGAAACAGTGTCTAAGAAGTAAACAAAGTAGTTGTGCCTCATGTAGGAGATGATTATTGTTTGAATTTATGATTCATGCCTTGAGCAAAATTTTGTTTGTGGCCTCATTTGCAACCATAATTTACAACTTTACCAGGGATATGCTGTGTATTTGGGAGGTAATATATCAGACTTGCTTTGTACTGGAACAGTTTTCTAGCTCTGGGTATAGTATTTTCTGTGTTTCTGTTAGCTATAAAATTCCTAGGCATAACATTTATTGTAGCAAATATGGAAATTTTTAAAAAATTGTATTCCCCTTAGGAATGTCTTATTGTATTTATATTCTTATTGTGACTAAATCCAACTAGTGTTTAAAGGAGTTGTTAATCCTGCAAATATCTGGTTGCAAAAGTAGGAAGAATTAACCTTTTCAGTTTTTTCAAACATAAAAGATTGCATCATTTTGTGTTTCATGTCCCTCTCATCTAAAAAACTAATAAATAATACGTGAGTTAGATATAATGTTTGTGTGTTCACTTTAAATCCAAAAATGTGTTTTTTTCCTATTATAAAAAATATGTAGGCTGTAATACTAAAAATAATGAGTTTTGCCTATTCTCTTTGATCTAAATCTTAGTGAAGAATTTCCCACAGCACTCATTGGAAGTTTTGTTGCCCATTATAGCTTCAATTGTCTTAAACAATGCATCTGAAAATGCAGAGGATTACAAATAAATAAATACATAAATATAAAATATTATTTCAAGTTGCAGAGATCCTCCACTGAATGCAAGGACCTTCCTAGCACTGACTTGTTTACCTCTTCATATCTTCTTGTTTTGCAATTTTTGTTAGGATGATCTTTTATTATGATAATATGTATTCCCCAAATGCCCACTTTTAAAATGAACTAAACTTACATTAACTTGAAAAAGTTAATTTGATTTGAAAATACCAGTTTTAGAAAGTATAAATCAATATGAGCCCCAACTGGAATTTTAAATAATTACAATATAATTTTATTCTGATTATATAAGTTTAAAGCACAGCCAAAAATAAAAATTATTGCCACCTTTCCTTTCTTCTGACATAGTGATAAAGGAAGCTAAAAGCCTGAAGAAACTTGAGAAAAAAAGTTGACAATAAGCATTAGTCTAATATGCTTTATCCTACATATGCTTACATCATACAGAATAGATCAATCTTCAATCTAAAAATCAGACTCCTCTACAAGTCTCCCCCCCCCCCATCAAGTTCTTACCAGTGCTTTTCTTGACATAAAGGTAAGTAGATTGGGTAGTTTACCAAGGAAGAAAATGGCCACTTTTATTGGCAGGTACAGTAGGAAAAGGAGAAGCAGGATAATGCCTTTAGTCATGATGCTGAGACTTGAAACTGGAATTTAAAACTCTGTTGAGTAGTATCCAGGCTCAAGAATCATTTTGCCACTATTACATATTTCTTTTCTTCCCCCAGTAATTACTCATTCAGCTATTATAATGAACCACAGTAATTTTCTTAGAACAAAGGAGAGCATGGCAACAATAGCTTTAAAAATGACGAAGTTTAAATGCCAAGGTCAGAGTGTAACATTTTGATTTCCATAAGTATTTCAAATGCTACGGACTTTATGTAATAATTTTAATGTGAAAAATATGCAAGCCACGCTCCACTGCTCTTTGCATATACTGCAAAGAGAAAAAAAAAACCTTAAAAATTGCTTAGCTTTAATTGAGCAAAAGGATTCACATGTGATCTGAACTTGTGGCTCATAATTCCTCTAGACAGCTCCGGTTGCCGTGTGATGATCCTAATTAAATTATGTAACGGCATTGAACTAGCTAAGCTAAAGGGCCTGTTCTTTCATATCACCTGGTGATTTAACTCTTTGCAGGGTTCTGAGTTTTGGGCTCTGATCTGCCACGATCTTGTGTATTTTCCATTGTTAAGGGCAGGAAAACACAGTGTTGATGGGATCAGCCTTGAAAGTTTAGGCCTGTAGGTGGCAGCATTGTAAGGTTTTGGAACTCCTGAGCACTGGTCTTCTGCCGGTTGTAGCTGCCTTTCCCCCGCCACCTCATCCTCCCTATCTTATCAGGCTGAGCTAACATCATTACACACTCATGTCAGGTAAAACTAAAATGGAGAGAAATGTCATAGCCAAAAATTAGACTTTGTTCACTTTGGTCTGTGTATCATTATATTTCTGATAATAAGGTACATTTGTAATTCTGACCTGAGATTCTGCTACAGGAGGTTTTTCAGGAATCTCCTTGTTAACCCCTTGAAAAACATTTCTTCGAAATAGGCATTTTACCAAGTGCAGGAAGGGAAATTGCACTTTTGGTGAATAATTAATTTAACTTCAGCATACCCACTTTAATCACTTGGGAACAAGTTAGAAGGTTTCGTAGTCAACTAGCCCATGGGGTCTCCACAGCAACCTCAGCATTTTCACAAAGGTTTCCCTCTCTTTTCCCTGTGCAAGGCCACCTGTTTCAGTATAGCTAAGTTATCTGATTACTATTCTTTTCTAATTTGGCCAGTGTAGAAAAGAAGCAAAGATTTACTAAATTTCATATTTCTCTGATTTAAAGGTCATGATCCATGTGCCTTTTAATAGTGTATTACTTCATGCAATATGAATGCTTAATATTTAAGATTACATAAATATAAATGTGATAAATAATAAATACATATATGAATATACACATACTATTAATAGCATGGATTTCATTCCCTGTGATGCTTCTCAGAAGTCCCACAGAGATCTTGCAGTCTTATTGTGCACACTTATCTATGAAAGTTACACTTGAACAATGTCCATAGGTGATAATGACAGAGTGCAGTGTAAGGACATTGGTATCAGACCTTGTATGAAGTCTTTCGTTAACTGGATCCTTGGGGAAATCATTTCTGAGGTCAAGATTGACAAAATTGTTTAAGTATTATTGAAAATATAAAACAAAATGGTTTCCTCAATAAATATAATTAGCTGTATATACTGCAGTTTCAAGAGCAAAGCACTGATGTTGGGACCAGCTCTTTAAATAAAATAGGACCTCTGTGGTCTCTGGAGGGAACATGCATAAAGCAAAGTAAATGATTTTCTGTCAACACTAAGTAGACAGGTGCTTACATTGAACAGCATTCTAATATGTCTCTGAATATTTATGTCTTCTTTTTCAAATGCATTGCCCATGAATGTCACAGCTGTCAAACGTCTGTACACAAGAAGATAAAAAATGAAATTAATAAAAGGCAGATCAACATTTCATTTGTTTGGAACACTTCCCCCCCCCCCCCCCAATAACCCTCCCCATGCTCCTTTCTTTTCTTCTTTTTCTTTTTTTTCTAAACTCAGCTGCGATTTAGGATTTTGGCACATCTGCATTTTTTAAAAGGCCAAGGGAAATGTAAGTTGACTAGTTGTATTTTGGGTTGGCAACAGGGCCTGTCTCAGTATTTAAACACCAAAATAATCAATGGAATTAATGACCAGGGTCTGAGGATTTTTCTAGGCATATCCGCTGTCCATGTGCTTGGTTTGCTTGGGTGCCACAAATGAGATTCTGACAGGTTGTCACTGCCCCTGACCTGAAATTCAAGTTTGTGAGGTGAGAGGCTCTTAAATCTTTCTGTTTCTGTAGTCCAGAGTTTTAACTCTACGGAGTTAGTGCCAAAACAAGCCATCGTTTGCTCTCAGAATTATAGAGGAACTCAGTTTTCAGGGCAGAGATGACTAAATAGAATTGGTGGTAGATCAAAGCAATGGAAAAAAAGGACCATTTAGTCTTCAGATCCCTGCCTTTCTGCTTCTCATGGTTACTGAAAGGACCATGTGTATAAAGTGCATGTGTTGGGATGAACTCAGCAGTAACTTAAGCATTTATTCATCAAGAAGCAGCATGGATTGATGTGTCTGGTTATTATTATTACTAATTAGCCCTCAGCAAAATATCACCTGAGCTACTTCTCTAGCCACCATGAATCGACTGAATGAACCATTTGTCCACAAAGAAAGAGTATAGTTTTAATACTGCACCAGGAATTGAAGCTTATGGACTCTGCACTTGTTTTGTCCTTGTTGTAAGTAAAGACTCTTCAGATAGTCAAATAGTTTTTGTGAAACCCTTATCTTATTAAGACTTACAATTTGGAGTCCAAATTTTGGGGACATAATTGGTGTTTTATTGCTGACCACAGGTATGAACCAGATGTAATAAATATTGGTTTAGTGCAGATTTGATTTGGAAAACATGTTGATTGCTCTGATTTTGTTATATTTATGAGTTTAAAAAAATCACACTTAGAGATTCAGTTCTGATTTGGAAGTTTCTCTAGACATTTTTTTTTCTTTTAAGAAAATTTAGTTTATTAGGCATCTGATTAAACAAATATTTGAGCATCTTTATATTTAGAGTTCTACAAACATTAATTGGCTCAGTTTAAGTCACTTTGGATGGCATGGTGTTATTGATATGGACCACTTTAATATAACAGAAAATCATTTCAAATCAGTAATTTAACCTCTTGTATGTAAAATTGGGGATGATCATATTGGCATGGCTTGCAAGGATTTTAGGAGACTGCTGCTGATGCTGTGCTTTGAGCTTAGAGTTTCTCTCCATTTCTGCCCACTGAAACCCTATTCCTTATAGATCCAATACAAACACTACACTTTCCATCAAGCCCTCCCTGATTCTCATTAGACAGAAATATTTTTACTCTCCTTTATCTATATAACACTTTGTGTGTACCTTAAAGTAATTATCGTATTCTGCTTTGGGTTATAAATAATTGTGTTTACTTCTGCCAAAGTGTCATATGCTCTTTGAGAGCAGGTAATTTGCCTTTTTAAGAAGTTTGTATTGCCAAAGTCCTAGTACTCTTGTTGTAGCTTTCAATGTTGGTTGAATCGTTTTTTGTTTTGCTTGTAAGTTTGTTTTGGTTGGAATGGGCCATTTGGTAGGGAAAAATGTAGTCATAAAATATAATTTAAATGCTACCTATTGAAAACTTTGTAGAGCATTTCACAATATATACCTAGAATATTTAAAAATATATGCAGCCATTACTAGCAGTTCACTCTTAAGTTCACATTTCAAATAGGTTGCATCTGTTTCTAATCAGGTACCTGAATGATTAGCAGGAGAAAACATATGATTAGAAAAAATGCAACGCTTGCTAATATGTATTATTTTTAAAGCTCTCCAAACCTAAGGTCAATAAAGAAATAGTACATGAAGCAAGAAAAGAGATAGATTAGAGGAAGAACTTCAGCTGTAAACCCTTTTGTGAGTTGTTGTAAAACAGAATTTTAAATTATGGATTGAGAAATTTTGGACTGACATGCAAGTTACGGAATGTGAAAATAGATGAGAGGAATGAATTAGAAAAATTATGAGTTATAATTGAAGAAAACTAAAAGAAAAGTTTACAGAGTAGAAAATTAATGAAGAGATAATTTCATTCCTTTATATAAAGCCATACTTTAATTCAAAGAAAGCTAGTAAGAAAAATGGGAAAAGCCCAAAGTTTAATAAAACAAAATAATCTGGCTATTACAAATAAGAAATGTTGGAAAGTCCTTTGTTTACTTTCATTACTAATGGGAAAGAGAAAAGGACTTTCTTGATGTAGTATATCATTTTAAGATCATATTTATCTCTTAGCTTAATTCATCAAACTGAACTACCTCCCTCTTTGGACAGGTTTTACGCCATTGAGTTTGAAGTTCACAAAAAGAAAAAACAAAATCTCTGTTCTCTACTCCTGATTTGAACCAGACACAACTTACTTCAAAACTGCATGCTGCCCTTCAGTTAATTACTCTCCTGAGTTCTATCAGATGTCCCCTTTTCTGCAAGCTACAGACAAACTACAGTGGTAGAAAGGCATGGTTAAACTTGTTCTTGGAATTGACTTTGTATGTTTCTCCAGGATTTATTACAGAAACTGGCTACAATTTTCCATATACCGTCCTGGCCCAATAAAGTCAGCCTCATGGGCTGAACAGAATTTGATGTCTCACAAAACTAGTGCCCCTACACAACTAATCTGATATGAAGGGAAATTTGGATTGATATAAAAGTTTTCTATGTGCACAATGCCATGCCACAGTGTTTTGTTTTTAACTATTATGATTTTTATTGGAATATGAAGCATAAGTGAGACTTAGAGTTCCAAGATAGAAGGACTTGGAGCTACAGGTGCTGAACTTTGGGAAATTCTCAGAAATCTTAGAGAATATGGCCTTTCCAAGGGATGTAGGGTAAGGACCTTAAATCAGTTTTAACTAAATGTTCAAGGTCAGAATGACCTCACCTGACACTAGGCTATACTTTTCACCATTTTTTTGTCTTTTCTAGGTATTTACAAGCCTGCAGCTTCAGGAACATATTGGAGTTTATTAATATGATTTAAGCAATTACAAATCATAGTGATAGTTTTCATATAGACTGTACTTCCGACCAAATTCAAAGGCTGGATAACCAAAGTTTACAAAAAGTTTAATAAAAAAATCTGAAATACGGGTCCATTTTCCACATGAGCTGCTACTATATCATTTATGAGTTTAGTGTCTAATTCAGCTTTTTAAAAATCCAGGAAAGGACACTTATTGAGAAAACATTCTTCCTTATCTCCATCTCAAATTATTTCTATTGCAACCTTAGCCAACTAAACTCCATGTTCATGTACAAATAAAATAGTTGGTGGTTTCCTTATAGTGACTTTCATAGGTTTGAATTCTGTATTATTAATATTACTCCTGAGTCTTCCTTGCTCTAGTCTAAATAACTCCTCATTCCTTGATCTTCCCCAAGTGGTCTTATTTTCCTTAACTGGTCGCAAAGCTTCTGAACCCATAAAAACTTATAATCCAGAATCTGATATGTTTCTTTCCCTCTCCCCTCCCCTGCCCTCCCTTCCTCTCCCCTACCCTCCCTTCCTCTCCCCTACCCTCCCTTCCTCTCTCCTCTCCCCTGCCCTCCCCTCCCCTCCTCTCCTCTCCTCTCCTGTCCTCTCCTCTCTTCTCCTCTTCTCGAGGCTCAGAAATTCTCCTTCAAAAGTTGTCATAAGATAGAGCATGTAATATGTTTAATTTTACCAATAAAGTTGTGGACTTTCCTCAAAGTTGATATTTTGCTGAAGCCATTCTATGAAATCTCTTTTCTAAAACCCAGACTACAAATTGCTATCAATCAATGTACACCCTGGAAAATAGGCCATCTTGCCACTCTGATGAATCTTTTAAGCACATAGGAACCTAGGCAAGCACTTGTCTTTATAGAACAGCTTAGTTTAGGCGATTAACTATCACACTTTATACACATAAACGCAACTATAATTAACTGTTTAATAGTGGAAGGTTGCTTTTCAAATTTTTCCCTTTGAGTGTAGTCAAGGTGAATTACTTGATTTTTCCATCACTAAATGCTACAGCAGCTCGGTCTTTTGCAAGTCTCCAGTCTCCACATATTTTCCTATACTCACTATATTTGACAGTAAAACTGCCAAGCTCCATTATTTCCAACCGGCTGCAATTTAATACATAGTTGAGCCAGTTATTTAACGAAATAAATTGCTTAAAGTTAACTCTATTTGTAAGACCACAAGGTGTTTCTAAAATGTGCTGCCCTTTTATATCATAAACCTGGATTAGGTTTACAACCCCATTTCCCCTCAGCAGTTTATAAATCAAACAAAGAACGGAGAACAATGCATAAAAATCCCTGTGAAACCACCCTGAGAGTTTTTGTTAATGACAAAAGCATACTGGAAGCTGGATTTACCCTGGTAGGGAATAAAAGTTTGGTTTAAGTTTGGTTTAAGTAACCAGAGTTTGTAAGAGTTATCCAACTTCCTTTAAGAGTGATCAAGTTTGGAACTTGAATTTTGTGAAGGCAAATTCAATGTTTTATCTACAAAATAATGACAGGGAATGCAAAATTTGCTTGGACATATTCATCCAATTCCTTTGCACCTACCCAGTAACAAATAGCCTGCCAAATGTTCTTAGAAATATATGGGAGAATACCAAATTACTTATGATGTCTTTCCATAGGTGCTAATTAAATAAAAATGAAGAAACACAAACACATAAATACATGTGATGCTCAAAATGAACACCATATAATCTGGCTCAACTGTAATATTTTCCTTTTCCAATTAATTGGGATAAGTTTCTGAGCCCAATTAAACATTGCCACTGATTCCACTGAAGATATTTTTAAAAGAATAGAAGGAAGCTGAAGATTGGGGCATTTTCTATAAAATCTTATGACTAACTCTCTTCTAAAAGTGAACATATTTCATTTTTATGACTTATTTCAAGATATGTGTTTAGATGAATAAAACTAATAAGAAAGTTCATTCCATAAAGAGTAGATACTATAGATTAGGAATCCATATTATACGTAATGTAGTAATATATCGTTTCCTTTGAACTAAAAATGTAATCATGATGGTGTTTTTTAGGGAATGACTTTTGTTTGCTGAGTGACAGCATTATTGGCCTGAAGAGCAGACCCTGCTAGTTCTGATGTAACAATTTACTGAAAAGTTAAAGGATACAGAGGGGACAGCCCAACTTGCAAGTTACTGTCAACTATCAGTATCTGCACTAATAGAAGGGAGGTAATAACCAACACATTTATATTTGTCTCTGAAGGAACATTTTTATATTCATTTACAGTTGAATATGAACACTGAGAGAATCCAAGGTGCTCTTATCATGTCTCTACTTGATGTCTCTCTCATTAGGGTCTAGAAAATCCTTTACTTTCTTATTTTACCTACCTCCTACCTCATTTACCCACCTTATTTTACTTCATGCAGAAGTACACTAATATCTGGTAGACTGAACTTCAGTTTGTAAAGACTAACTTATTTCTTAGGTTCATATTCAGGAGCACAAACTTTAGTGAAATGAAAATTTCCTAAGCAAAAATAAGGGCAGAGAGGCAGGACAGATTTCTCAAAGCAAATGAAGCCTGAAGAACAGGCTCAAGCTGCTATTTTCTAGGCTGCTATAAATCCCCCACTTTTATTATTGTAAGCCATGACTGGCTTGAATTTGGTTCTTATGTAGGTCAAAAAAGAGAACAAAAATTGACTAGAGAGGTTAAGACCAAAGCATGGATCAGATTGTTTGAATTTCAGCTTTCATTGATATGAGTGGAAACATTAACAGAGCATAGAAACATCCATGGTTAATCACAGATTTACAAACAGGGACAAAGGCAATTATTTACATAGCCAACTTTTAGTTATAGGAGGGAAAGAAAAGAAATACAACATTAATAATGAAAATGCACAAAATCCCCTCAAACAGGTTAATAATTATAATTTTTCAGCATCCTTACCAAATTGTCAAATAAAGTACTTTGGGATTTATCCTCTTTTTGTCTAATTTTACTCTTGATGGAAAGTTAAAGAAGTGCAAAATTGTCCTTCTTTAGGCAAGCCAATAAGAAGCAGTAAGGATCTGAAGAATCCATGAAGATTTACTCTACAGAAAAAAGCTTGAGAGCAATGCTTAAGACAAAAATAAAACAAAGCAAAGCAAGACTAAAAAATAACAACAACCAAATGAAAACAAATACAGGAAAATACCCAACTGCCTAAAAACATTGATATAATATATGTAATATGAGTCATCTCTGCTAATTATCTCTTATTACCTAGAGAGGATGAAGTTTGCAAAGGAGAAGAAGGTCATATAAAGTGGCATATGTTAAAGGGACAGATTCAGATAAAATAATTGGATGTGTTGTATGAAGAAATACTGATGTATTTTTGGATCCCAGAATAGTTGACTCACCAATTCTATTTAAGGTTTATTCAACCAGAATTGTGTATTATTTATATACAGTAGACTGATCTCCTAAGAAGATATAGTAAAATATTAACTAGGAGCTACAAGATGTACCTGTGTCTTGCTTCTGACCTGAGTTCTGCTCTTCTGTGGTCTCCTAACCTGAATCACTTGTTGACTCTCACCAGTTAAGAATCTCTCCATAATCACCTATGTCGTTACATGTCCCACCCATGCTTTTTTGTATTTGAAATATTGTACCAATTATGCAGAATTCTCCATCTTAGCAGTTGTTCAAAGTTCATAGTTACAGCACCATAACTTAATTGTTTGCATTTAATTCTATAGCTTGGTTCTTTCTATTCTCCATTGCACAAATTCTTGTAAATAATGGAACTTTACGAGGTGTTAAAATTCCTCTAACTTCTGAAAATAGTCTATTGCCATTGTCCTTAAATGCTTTACCTTCTCTCTGTGCTGCTCTGGTGGGAAGGGATTTACATATATGCCTGCCTTCTGCACAGAACAGAAACTCTTTAGAAGGGACTCTTAGTTAAAATAAGCCTTGTATCTCATGTTCACCAGAGCATAAGTGTTCCTCTTTCTCTCCTGTGCAGTTGTTTTGGTTAAAACTGTCTGCTTGACATTTAACTATTTGAGGACTCTTATGAGTGTATCACAATCACTTTTTATTAATTTAACAAATATTTATTGAAAAACAAGTGATCAGGCCAAACCATAAACTTGAGTTTTCTGACCCTGAATTCATCTACCAGATCATAACTCTTGCTTGTCATCTAGGGAAACAGTACTGACAGAAGATATCTGTACATATTATGAGATTTTTCATAAGAATTGTCTCACGTGACTGTGACTGTGGAGATACACAAGTCCAAATTCAGTTAAGGCAGGCTACAAGCTGGGAACTCCAGTAGTTTTGATGAATTTCCCAGGAGAAGTTGGCTGGCTGAAACAGAGAAGGGAATTCGTTCCTCAGATGCTGAAAACATAACTTCTCCTTTTAAAGCCTCCAACTAAGTGGACAAGACTTCTCTCATTGTTGATAGCAGTCTGCTCAGTTAATTGTAGTTGTAGTAAGCCATAGATATACTCAAGTAACTGATCATTTATGTCCACAAAATGTTCTCATGGTAACAATCAGGCCAGGGTTTGCTTGACCAAACAACTAGACACCAAAACCTGGCCAAGTTGACATGTGAACTTAACCATCACACCATGAATTTAAACTCTGGTGTGTAGGATGCACATGACTTTTGAAATAGAATTTACTCCTTTATGGAACCAGTTTCCCATATTGTTTCAACAGATTCTGGGCATTTTAATTTCATAGCCAAGATCCATCAATTTACTGGAACATATGTTCTAGGGAACTCAATGCTGAGACAGAGAAGTTTGTTTTAAAAGGTGATGTTAATTTTGAGAATGGGTTGATAGTTGTTTTATTGTTTGTTTGTTTGTCTTGTTGATCGCTTGTGTGGCATGTTTTGATGTAATTGTGTTAAAAATTTCTTTTTTTTAGACTGCCTAAGGGCAGTGGAGATGGGTTCATTGAAAGATACAAATTGAAAAGTAATAAATTCAGATTTTTTTTTTTTAACCACTGCCCTTTGGAAAATAACTGAAAGAATTTCTTGCTTTGATAATATCACTTAAATGCTGAAAATGACATGGATCCTAGAGGCAAATAGACCCTGAGGTTTTAGCTGATGGAGTTAACCACTGATATAGTTGAAGATTCTACAATATTGAAAATACTGAAGTCCTAAGACCTCAAAGGACTTTATAAATGGAACTTCTAAGATTCATCATTCAGCATATACATAGAATCTTGAGGTTTGATGCCAATTCTAGGTCACCTCTGCCTCATTTAGAATCAGCTTGAATCTTTCTAAATGATTTGGAAATCTTTGCTATAATAAATATATATTTCTTGAAATATTGCCCTCTAGACTTTTATTGTATTGATTCTATATTTGGATTCACCCTGGAATTTCTGGTAAATTTTGCATTACTTATTAGATTGAAGAAAATTATTATGGGGGAAGGGAAGAATAGACTTTTATTTAGCACTTACTTTGTGCCTGCTACTGTGCTAGGTGGTTTACAAATACTACCACATGGGGTTCTCAAAATAGCCGTTTTTTAAAGAATAGAAAGTAAAAGTACATTTGCTATCATGTGGGGGATTTGAGACTATTTTTTATAAGAAAAAATGTCATTAGTGGTTGAGACAGAAAAGGTTTTGTATATATGATCCCATAATTACAAAATAAAGAGCAAATAAAGAGACAATGCTAATTAAATGCAATATATGATGCTGGATGGAATCTAGCAAGGAAGAAGAAAAGGCTCAAACGGATATTATGGGGATGTGAAAAAATTGGAATATAGACTGTAAGCTTTACAATGGTAAATTTCTTGAACTTGATAAATACCTCAAGGTAGTTATATAAGCGAATATCCCTGTTCTTAGAAAATGCATATGGCGGTATTAAATGTTGAGGGACCAAGATGTATACACCCTGTATTCAAGTATTCAGAAAATGGATTGATACAGACAGATAGATAAATATATAAGTAGATGGATATATAGAATGATATGGCAAATGTGGGAAAATATTAAAATCGGTGGATCTGAGTATCTGGGGGGTAGGGGTATGTGTAGTTCTCTGTATGGAGTTTGTATTATTTTTGTAACTGTCCTGTAAGCTTGAATGTATTTCAAAATAAATAGTTAAAAAATGTGTCTCTAGACTCAAAAAACTTGAGAAGCAATAATCTTATTCCTGCTCACTTATCACATGAGCTTACAAAATTGATACACAGTTAACAGTGGAATGGGTTTGTAAAAGATGCCCTAACCTCTGCAGATGAGATTAATTAGGCTTTGAATCTCTAACCTTGACTTTGGTAGTGCTAGGATTTAGTTTGCTGAGTCACTGAGCCCAAGCTATGTCACTACGCAACATTTGTAACTCATATACAAATGATAAAATAATTCTGCCTATACCAACACATAGGCATTAATTCTCAGAGTGTGGCCCAGGGACCCCTGGTGATACTTGAGACCCTTTCAGTAGGTCTAGAAGGTCAAAACTATTTAATAATACTAAGAAGTTATTTGGCTTTTCACTCTTGTTCTCTTATGACTGTACAGCAGAGTTTTCCAGGTGTAATGTAATTTGGGTTGACATTATGGCTCTGACAAGGTATAGAAATTTTGCTTGTGAATTCATGTTTTCTAAAATTTTCATAGTGGTTTGGTGGTATAAATATATGTGTGGTTTTAGAAATTAACTTAATTGTTCTAAATTATTTCTACTTGCTTTCACCAGTTATTTTTGGTTATACTTTCTGTAATCTCCGTAATTCATTATTTAATAAATTGTTACTTTGAAATGCAGAAGTTTTTTTGCACCTACACAGAAATGCAAGAAGTAAGCACACCTTGCATCTAGTTTTGTAAGAATATTTTAAATACATTTTTGAATATTCTCTATTTAAACAATATTAAGTTAGAATTTAATAATATTTTATTCTAAAACAAAAATTATAAAATAAATATATATTATAATTTATATATCATAATAAAATTAAAATATAATTAAAAATTGTATCATTGTCTTAAAAAAGGAGATAAAATTTACCTTCTCGATATAGAAGCATGCTATGTTGAAAGTTGCTAAAAACAATCAAATTTTATGGAAGGATGGATTTATAACAAAGGAACTGGTAAAACATAAAAAAGAAATGAACCTGTCATGAAAGCTATTTTACCTTTAAATTAAAGATGACAGAAATTTACCTCATTGAATCTTCTGTACTAGAACATTTTTGATAGTATTATGGTACCAGTTATGTTGCAAAATAATTTTGAGATTTTAAATATAGACATGACTAGCCCTTTAAAAGGCAAAACTAGTTTGTTACAGTTTTCTTAATTACAAATGAATAAGGCACAGAATCATCTGACATGGTAAATTATTGCATCACTTGCTGGAAAAGGGCGCAAGCTGAGATACAGCCTTGTGCCGTTGACATTGCTGAATGCCTGCTGGATGAGAAATCAGTTAAAAAAAATCGCAGTTGTGTCAACGTTCCAACAATACAGTAATTCACTAAATTAAAGATTTAGCTGTAAACCTAAGGACTGAGATAATATCTAGTGAATAGGATTGTGTTTTCGTGCCAAGTAATAGAAAATCTTTTTCTTGTGAATGTTTGGCAATAAGCACAAGTTGTGCTGAAAGAGCCAAAGCATTGAATAACTTTTTTTGAATCTCTTGGTTTATCCTGAACACCTTGGTTTTTTTATTTTTATTTTTATTTTTTTAAACATTTGCACTGATGGTACAAAAACCTTGGTGGGTAAAGCTGCTGACATGTTAGCACACATCAGGGCAGTGGCATCAAACTGGGGTAGTGGTTATTGTATTCTTTACCATCATGCACTCATAGTAATATAAGTAACAGTTTAAGAATGTCCTTGATGAAGCAATAACAATTGTAAATTTTATTAAATCTCAGTCCTTAATTACATGTCATTTTAATAATCTCTTTGGCAAAATGGGAAATATGCATGCAATATTTCTGCTACATACTGAAAAGACTGATGTTTGTCTTGAGAAAAAGAACTTATGCTTGAGTAGCTAGCTGAACTAGCTACTTTTACATGCAACAATATTTATACTTGAAAGAACAATTGGCAGACAAACTATGCTTATTCAGACTTGGGTATTTGACAGACATTTTGAAAATGAACTAAGCAGGAGTGTCACTTAAAGGAAAACAACTGTATTTGTTGCCTACAATTAAATTTGAGCTTTAAACAAAAATTAGAATTTTGGAAAACTCTTGTCCTTCACAAGGAGCTTGATAGCTTCCCAATACTTAAATATATTCTCATAAGATTGGTGGTGATATAATCAAATGTAACTTTTTGATATTGTACAATAAATAGTGTCAACATTTGGAAGATCTGCATAATTCAGTGAAACATTATTTTCTAAATGAATAATTTATGATGTTACAAAATCATGCATGGGTCAAAGAACCATTCAAAATGCAAGATAGATCAAAGATTTTAATGCAACAGAATATAAAAAGCTTATTGATATGGTTTGAAACTCTTCTTTGTCACTAACCTTTAAGTATCTTCCAATTTTTGAGTTTTTATGTATTATCAGAGAAGAATATTCATAATTATTTTAAAAGGTTATTATATTTCTACTCCCTTTTCCATTTATACATCTGCATGAGGCTGAATTTTCTCCATAAGAAGAAATACATTTAATGCAGAAACACACATAAAAATCTAGCTGCCTTCTTTTAGGCCAGATATTAAAAAAGCATTTCAAGGGAAGCAGATGTGGCTCAGGAGACTGAGCTCCTGCCTACCACACAGGAGGTCCATGGTTCTGTTCCTGGTGCTTCCTAAAGAAGACAGCGAGCTGGCATGATGGACAGGTGTGCCATGCTGACACAATAAGAGACATAAGAAGAAAAGAACATAATGAGAGACACAACAAAGCAGGGAGCAGAGGTTTCCGGTGCCTCCTAAAAAGAAAACAAACAAGTTAAGCTGATGCGATGGGTAGGCATGGCAAGCTGTGCAACAAGATGATAAAACAAGAGACAGAGGAAGAAAAAACATAATGAAAGCCACAACAAAGGGATCGGAGATGGCTCAAACGATTAGGTGCTTCCCTCCCACGCTGGAGGTCCTGGATTCAGTTCCTGGTACCTCCTAAAGACCCACAGCACACAGGGAGTGCAAATGATGAGGGGTAGGGGAGAAAAAAATCTAAAAAAAATTGCAAAATTTAATTTCTCACGATATTGTTTGAAAAATATAGTTTTAATTTAGTTAAATAATCTATTATTAAAACCTAATAATAAAACTAAAATCATTGAGAACCATTGTTATAATAGAAGAAAACTGATGTAATTTTTGCTAGGGTATATAAAACATACTTTCCTCATCATATCACTCAGGGACCCTTTAGGAAATAGATGACACCCTATTATGTGACAGAAGAGTTTAATAAAAGTACCAGAGTTAAAGGAATGATATAAGATATAGTGAAGCATCATGAGGCTAGTAAGGGTAAGGCACCAAACTGCTATCAGGGCTGAACAGGTAAGAACATGGCATACTTAAAATATGCATATACAAACAGTTCAATCTCTCCTTTTCACTCTCTGATCATGTGCTGGTGCCTCCCATTGGCTGAGCACAGCTGGGAGCCTGGTTGGTGCAGTCTGTAGAGTCAGGTCATAGAGCAGTGTAGAAAAGGATGGAAGATGAGACTGGAGGAGGGGCAATCGAAGAATATCCAAAATAATCATTATCAGCAGTAACAGCCACAGGAAACATTGGGCATCTATTATGGAATTATAAGAGACATAAAACACATTCTTTACCCTCATAGGGTTTACATACCTTTTATATTTTGTATAAATTAAAAAAAATATTTTGTGTAATCTGCTAAATATAATAAATACTGTGGAGGTGGGGGAAGTAGGGATAAGGCAAGATGAGAAAATGGGGTGGGCTTGTGTTAGGAAAGACTTCATGGTAAATAGAGATGTGGGAAGGATTGAACATGAGGAAAAATGAGGAGATCCTCCCTGGAGGCTGGGATCATTCTATGGGATAGGACTCATGTGAGAAATAAGAAGAGTTGGGGCTGACTCTCCTGAGGCCTGGACAGAGACCAGACACATGTTTGTATACTAAGATGGGTCTAAATTTTGAAAGTTTTTAATGATAGAAGCTTGTACATGACTTAATCAGCAAGAGGCAAATGGTAGGCCATGGCCAACCCGCTGCAGACCTACAACATGATGTGTAAGAGAATCAGAAGGAAGAGCTTATGGCAAGAAACCCTTTCATGCTAGTAGAGTAGACTGTGGTCATTTGATATGCATAGACATGGCCCCTTTTAGGAAGGGCAGTGAGCCTTGGCATGGGTTCCTCTTTTCTGGCAGATGTCACATTCTGTGTAGGCCACATTGATAACTGAATTCCAGGAGCACCTGTGTGAGAATCAGGAAGGCACTGGGGAGCTATGCCCATTTGCTTATCTCCTTATATTTTTAGATGCTTTTCAGTGCTTATCTGCTGGTTCAGTAGTGAGCCCAGTAAAACCAAAGTTGAACCTTATCTGAATTGTCTTTCATGCTGATCTTCAAGCTCAGAACTGACTTTGGGTTTGGCCCTAGGTCTGCCTGCCATCGAGGATGTTGAGTAGAGACATGGCTTGATGAAAATGTTTTCTGAAAAGATTAACCTGGTGTTGGGAGAAAGGAATTTTTTTATAACTAAAAAGCACGGATAATCTCTTACAAATTAGAACATAAAATGCTTTAACTTGGCAAAAATTAGTTTTATGACTCAAAAGCAGTTTGCTTATTCACCTTTGACAAACAATGAGAACAGGACATATTCACATGAGTTTCAAACATACATCCATTTTAAGTGATGTTGGATTTCGAGTGAAGAAAAAAATAAAGAGCATGTGAGAGTAGAAGGATTATCAACTTTGACCTTGTCCTTGTTATCAAAAGTGTTTTTTAAAATTGACAGCTCTTTGTAAAGAGAGAATGATACTATAGTTTTGTGGAATACATGCCTTTAACCTATTAATAAAAAATATTTTCTGGTGAGGTATCTGCCTCCCCATTCATCCATGAAATTAAATAAAATGACCAATTTTGGTGGATACTTTCATTACTCAATGCATTGTAAATACATGAAAGCTGCATTTTCAATCACTTTCTCTTTCACTTTGGAGAAGACATCATTGAAATGAAAATGATGCTATCATTTGTTTGTGACATCTCAGTTTTCTAATGTTAGGAGTTACCTTCTACAAACCCTGCTCTTGTTTTCCACTGAGGTAAAATATTCTTTATTAATGAGAGTATATGTTTTGTCTTGTTTTAGGGACCACATTTTCTGTAGTCTTTCAGGATTTTGCACTTAGGTAGAAAGCTGGCATTAATGGGGAGAGGTATACCTCCCTTAGAAAGTCATCTTCTATTTTAGAAAACATGGCAGGCCTGTAGAGAGAAGCAGGTCATGTTATTTAGTGATGATGATTAAAATAAAGGAAATAAAGTGTGTTTTACTCTGCAGCACCGCTGCAACCCATGCTTCAGGTTATGCACTAATCTCATTTCTAGTTTTCTTATTTCTTTACTCTCTTACCTACCCTGAAAAAATAAGGAAATTAAACAAACAAACAAACAAAAATTAAGAGGAATGAACAGAATGAACAAGAGGAATGAACAGCAGTTAATTACTGGACCATGAGAATTAATATAATCTAGATGTCTTCCTGTTTTGAAGCCAGTCTGTGAATACCAGTGAAAGGCACAGGCCTAAGCAGAGTGGCTGACCAAGCTGTAAGACCTTGAGGCTAATAAATGACTATCTGATGTGAAGATTCTAAGAAGCCTGATTTGGCGCTAGAATGAAAGGCAGACAAAGTTTGTCTCCTGTTACCAAAGAAACTGTGTTTGATGATACTTTACAAACCATTTGAGGATCATAAGAAACTCTTACTGGTGTTTCAACGACACTCAGCGGGAGCTTTCATGACAGGAATGCAGATGGTACTCCTATGTTATGCAGATTTCGTAAGTCTCACAGAAGTTTTGGACGCTTAGACTTTACCCAAGTGTCTAGTTTGTTAGCTCTTAACATTGTATCTCAGACCTCATAAAGATGCTTCAAATCTTTTTTTTTATTTTACAAAGACTTTTTAAAACTCGATAAACTAACAGAACTTGTTTTGAGAGCCCTCATAGGAAATTTAAAATTTCAATTTCCATGATCCATTTCTAAAGGTGGAGGCAATTGAAGAAATGACTAGGGCAACATTCTAGATTGTAAATATTTCTCTTTCATTTGTGGCTTACTTTTCCCCAATTAAGACAGCTAGAGGAGCTTCTGCTTCTAACAGTTAATTAAGTACGACAAAGAGTAAGTTGTGAGCATATCCTTTTTCTCCTGGCCAAGCTCAAGAATTGTGTATTTGATGGGCCAAAAAACCCTAAGAAACAGTATTGGCTAGTTAAATAAAACATGGTGAAAAAAGTGTCAATGTAGAATTCATCTCCTCATGAATTGATGTTGTTGGAGATTTACTAATTGAAAAATACTAATAGCAAATATCACAAGACTATACTTTAAATAAACATGTTTTCCAGAACTTCAGAGCTATTAATTTGGAAAAAAAGAGGGAGGCTCTAATAAGGTCATAGAACCATTTTGTTGTGCTTAAAAATATTTTAAACTACAAAATGTAGAGACTTTTATAAAAATGACATACATTGAGAAATTCTTATGTGGTGGGCACTAAGCATATAGATTAACTCCTGTAATCCTCAAAACAACCCTTTGGTATAGAAATTATTGTAATTCTTACTTACAGATAAGAAGTCCTCAGCATAGAATGTGAAGTCTCTTCTCCAAATATACAGAGCTATGTAAGTGTCAGAGCTAGGATTTGAATGGAGGCAGTGTGGACTTAAGAGCCAATTTCTTAGTCACTATCCTATATGTGGATTATTGGAAGTCATGGATAAATGAAACAAGGTATTAATGCCTCCCAACTGTACTGATTTGAAGAAATCCAGACTAAAAGAGGACCAGGAGAACTAAATTCTAGATAGGTTAGGTGCATGTTAGGAGATCACTACTAATTGTAGAAATTCTTTTGTCTAGAAAAGATCAAGATGAAGAAGAAAAGAGGAAAGGTGAGTAAATGATAAAGTGGGGTGCCTAAGCGAAGAAGATACTGCCAAGTATGAAAACACTGCTTTTCAACTCAATTTTTCAATTTAATTACTTGAGAGATTTTTTTCCCCAATAGAATGCTCATGGAAGACAATGGAAAAATAAAATTTATGTAAGTTTGCAGAAATGAAACTTACTTAATAGTTTGTCTCTAGAATAAACTAAGAGTTAATTCTACTTATATATTTGAGTAGTAAGATTATTTTTACAACTGGTCATTGAAATTTGAATACTTAGTATGCTCAAGGATAAGGGTATATGAGATTGCCACTGAAAATTATCAAAGATAAGTCTGAAGTACAGTTTTAAATAATCTTCATTGTCAGTGATAGAATCCTTTAGTTTATCACCAGGACTATAAATAATTATAATAATAGTATATGTTATTATTAATTATAACAATAATATCTGGTACTTACGGAGTGTCTGCCCATCTTAGGCATTATGCTAGATTATTTACCTAAATGTTCGTTTACAACTTGTAATAACCCCTATATGCTAGGTATTATTCAGATTACTTTACAGATGAGGAAACTGAGGCTCAATAAGAGGAACTAACTTGTCCATACCTGTATGCCTCAAACCTAAATCGTTTGCAGTCTGTCTTTTGCACTTGGGAAACACTTTTGAATTTCTTGTCCTTTTATATATATTTTGGAGCCCTATAATGAAATCATTACAGAAATACGTAGTTTTAAATTTCAAAGCAAGCTCTACTGTGAAAAAGTAAAGTGAAATGAAATATGATTGTGGTTGAAAGGGAAAGTTTAGGATTCTCTTTGTCACCAGAAGGAAAGCTAAAGGATGGAATGTGGGACTGTATAGCAGAGTGAACCTTATTGTGGATGCTGACTGTGGTTAATAGCACAAATGTAAGAATAGTCTTCCATGAATCAGAACAAAAATATGTTAGTATTGCAAGATGTTAATTATAGAGTGGTATTTGAGCAAAAATATACATAAAGAAAACCATACATTTGGTGAATAGTAATATATTATTATTTTTCCATCAATTATAAAACAGAGAGAACTATGCTAAGTGACAGGAACCAGATAAAAGGTACTGCATATAATTTGGCTAATAAATTTATAGAGATGGAATTAGATTAGCAGATATATATTATAGAGAAGGATAGAGGGATTGCTAAGGTGCGGGTTTTTTCCTTTTTTGGAGTAATGAAAATGCTCTAATATTGATTGTGATGATGAGTGCACAATTCTGTGATTATACCAAAAGCCATTGAATGTGCACTTTAGATGGATTATATGATATGTGAATATATCTCAATAAAGTCACTTTAAAATTATTTGGGGTAAATAGTAATGATCTGGTAAAACTGTGTTCCCTACAATAAATTGTATTTGACCAACTTTATTTTCATAATTGTCTAATTACTGGTATATCAATAACTATGTTCTGTTTTTCATATTTTTCCCAGATTCTAGCTGTAGTTCGAAAAGGAGAGACTCCACCTACTGTTAGCTACTCCACTCAAAAGTACATTCCTGGACAAAAATATGGGTCCCAAGGAGAAGGAGAAATAAACAATTATAGGATTTTAAAAATTGGCTGTTTCTCATTAATAAAAGCTGCTAGCCAGAAATGAGTGTGCCCCTTAATACCCAGGACAAAAGGAAACAGTTTTTAAAAAGGCAGCACTTAACCACAAACAGGCATACTAAAACTGCTTTTTTTTTTTTTTTTTAAACTCTGGCAGCAACCATTAGGTGATGTGACATTCTGTGTTAAAGGGCTGATGTTTTTCTTGGGGGTGGAGACCGAGCCAACTTTGATTGGAGTGGTGGATGGGGATCATCATGCTTGGCCTTCTGTGAGTGTTGATCTCTTAACACTGACAAATGACCACAAAATCATTAATCGGGGTGTTTGATATGAAGCCCTGCATATTCATCATGTAGACACTAACTTTAAGCCTGAAGAATTCCTAAATAATCATATATATCAGATTTAGAGGAGGAGTAGAAATGACACGGATATATGGGCAGTAAATTTAAATTATCCCTCTAACTCGAAAATCATTTCCTTGATTTGGAAAGAAGACCACAAACTTCATCTAGTTATTCATGAGCTGTAGTGTGATAATGAGATGGGAATGAAGAAGTTCCCCCACCTCCCGCCAATGTCCTATGCCTCTCTATGTGGGGTCTATCATTAATAATCATACATTTTTAAAAAAGAAAATAATCCTTTTCCAGTGAATTTTATTATCAATTGGATATATTAATGATATCATCTAGCTCATACAGTTGAGGATATGGGCCACGTGGAATCACTAAATCAAAGAGATGAAAACTCTTTTGGTGTATCACAAATGTAGTTGATGACTCTTGTGTGCCTCTGTAGCATATATGGTGGGTATAGGGTGGTTTTTAAGAGCATGAATGAGACTACCTGCATTTGATTCCTGGAATGCCTACTTACAGATCCTGAGATCTTGGGCAAGTAAATAATAGTATCTATCTCATAGGATTTCAAGGGGTATAAACAAGTCAATATATGTAAACACCTGTGCTGGGCTCATTGTAAGGCCTTATTAATAGATAAGTATTGCTTGATTATGTTACATACCTCTTTCATAATGACAATCATGCTTCATTGCAAAGTCCTTTGGAATAAGTAAGATGATGTTTGGCTCATGTTTGTATGAATAATACCCAATGCTCAACCGATTAAGGTCTGTATGTATCTATATAGTTATATATAATTATCCTGGGTCCTTCTATTTGCTCAGATGCCAAATTTAGAGTACTGTATACTGTGTCTTTAAGATGAGGTGTTTTTACCAAAGGCACTTACTCTTGCTAAAACAAATAGGTCCCCAAATTTTTTGTTATTTATGAGGAGCTACTCTGCTTCTCATTTGTAGCTTCGTGGATGGCTGCTATTGGGATGGAAAGGTGTGTTCTGTATTTATTCAGTCAGCATATATTTGTTAGTATGTCCTAGTCATAGTTCTAGGGCATTGGCATATACAGGTGAAGAAAGACACTCTATTTTCTGGGTGGTTGGGGGTGGGAAAAGGCAGATAATAAATTTTAAAAATTAATGAGTAGAGTTCTGGGAAGATGGTGTCAGAGTAGGCAGACAGGGCTCAGCTCTCACAAAAACAATGGTGGAAGGGCCAAAAGCTTTCTGAGGGACATACTTTGGTGATCAGCAGACCAGAACAGTGCTGCACAACCCCCAGGAGGGTGAGGGCATTGTTTCATGAAGAACCTGAAACAACAAATGTGAGTTAATAAGCACCCCTAGCCGCTGGGAAAGGCACACACTCCAAACCCTCAAGACATTAAACCTGGATAATACCACTGGCTCACTGTAGTCAACTGAGGGGAACAGACATCTTCCTCCCCATCAACTGTTGCAGGGGAGGAGGGTGGGTGCATCAGAGGGCAGAGCGCGGTTTATCTTCTGTGAGTTCCGCTAGCAGAGCCTGCTTTGATTATGGACTCTGGTCAGACCAGAAACACAGAAAAGCAGACTTTGAAAGAACACTGCCATGGAAAGGTTCATCAATGGGTGCCGTCTGCTGGCTAACCAGGAAATTGCAAGGAGGAAACTGCTTTTAGGTCTCTCTTTAACCCCAAATCCTCAGAGAAAATCTGCACCCCTTAAGTGAGTCCCTGGCTCAATTTTGATAACTTTTAGCTGGGCAATTTTAAAGACTCAGAATAAGTTGAACCAAAATCAAAGAAGAGCTGTGGAAGACAAAACAACAACAACAACAACAACAAAACTATACAAGAAAGAAATTGACCAACAGAATAAGTCACCAACATATTCAGATGCCTAGACATCAGCAAGAAATTACAAGCCATATCAGGAAACAGGAAAAATATCCTGAGAAAATACAGGATTTAAGACAATTAATCAATGATAACCACACAAATCTCAATCAATTCAAAGAATCGAAGGAAAATATGACTAAAGAGATAAAGAATATTAAGAAGAGATTGAGTAACCATAAAAAAAAAAACAATTTAAAAGCCTTCAAAGAAAAGTAACAGAGCTTATGAGAGTGAAAGACACAATGGATGACATTAAAAATACAGTAAAGACACATAACAGCAGATATGAATTGCTTGAAGACAGAGTTAGTGATTTTGAGGACTGAACATCTGAACTGGAAAAGAGAGGAGAACAGAAAGAGAAGAGAATGGATAAAAGGGACAAGATCTGAGGGAAACATGAAATGCACAAACATGAAATGCACAAACATGAAATGCACAAACATTTGTATTATTGGTGAAGGAAAAGAGAATGGAAAAGTGGCAGAAAGAATAATTGAGGAAATAATGACTGAAAACTTCTCAAGCCTTATGAAGACATAAATATCAATATCCAAGAAGGACAATGTACCTAAAATAGAATAAATCCAAATAGATTTACTCTGAGACACCTACTATTCAGAATGACAAATATCCAAGATAAATAGAGGATTCTGAAATCAGCAAAAGAAAAGAAAAGCATCACATACAAGGGAATCTCAATAAGATAAAGTGTGACCTTTCAACAGAAACCATGGAGGTGAAAAGAAAGTGGTATGATGCATTTAAAGTACTGAAAGAGAAAAACTGTCAACCAAGAATTCTGATTCTGGCAAAACTCTTGTTCAATAATGAGGGTGAGTTTAAAATCTTCACAGACAAACAAAAATTGAGAGAGTGTGTTACCAAAAGACCAGAATTACAAGAGACACTAAAGGGAGTCCTGCAACCTGAAAGGAAAAAACAAGGATGAGAGACTAGAAGAAAAGTATAGAAATGAAGATTATTAGAAAGGCTAAATCAAAGGGTAAAAAGACAGACAATAGTAAGATAGGACAAAAGAAAGCCAAAGGTTTAAAGGGACAAAAAGTAATGCCTTTATAGTAATAACATTAAGTGTTAATGGCTTGAACTCCCAAATTAAAAGACATAGAATGATAGAATGGATGAATAACAAATATGAGCTATCTATATGCTGCTATCTACAAAAGACTCGTCTCAGATGTAAGGACACAACTGGGTTGGAAGTGAAAGGTTGGTAACAGATATTCCACACAAATAATAACTAAATAAGAGTTGAAGTAGTGATATAATATTAGAAAAATAGATTTTAAATGCAAAACTGTTATAATGGATGAAGAAGGTCATTATATATTAATAAAAGGGGAAATTAACCAACAAGAAATAACCATAATAAATATTTATGCAGTTGAACTGGGTGCCCCAAGATACATGAAGCACACACTGGCAAAACTGAAGGAATAAATAGACGTCTCTACAAAAATAATTGGAGACTCCAGTATGCCACACTGGGCATTGGATAGAACATCTAGGTGGAGGATAAATAAAGAAAAAGAGAGCTTGAATAACTTGATAAATGAACTAGATCTAACAGACATTTATAGAGCATTGCACCCCAAAACAGCAGGACATAGACTCTTTTCAAGCTCTCATGGATCCTTCTCTAGGATAGACAATATGTTGGGTCATAAGACAGGCCTCAAAAAATGTAAAGATATTGAAATTATACAAAACACATTCTCTGATCACTAACAGAAAGAAGCTGGAAATCAATAAAGGATGAAAAAAGGGAAGATTCATAAATATATGGAGATTAAACAACACACCCTTAATTAATCAGTGGGTCAAAGAAGAAATTGCAAGTGAATTCAGCAAATACCTTGAGACAAATGAAAATGAGAACACAACATATCAAAACCTACGGGACACCACAAAGGCAGTGCTGAGAGTGAAATGTAGCCCTCAATTCTTACATTAAAAAAGAAGAAAGACTTAAATCAAAGATCTAATTGCACACCTGGAGGAAGTAGAAAAAGAACAGCAAACTAATCCCAAACCTGCCAAAGGAAAAAAATAGTAAAGATCAGAGCATAAATAAATAAAATAGAGAACAAAAAACAATAGAGAGAATCAACAAAACCAAAAGTTGGTTCTTGGAGAAGATCAACAAAATCAATGAATCCTTAGCCAACTGGTGAAGAAAAAAATAGAGAAAACACAAATAAATAGAATAAGAAATGAGAGGGGGGACATTACCACTTACTTCATGGAAATAAGAGAGATATGAAGATACTATAAAAAACTGTATGCAAAAAACTTGACAACATAGATGAGATGGGCAAATTCTTAGACATAGACAAAAAAACCTATGCTGATCCTAGAAGACACAGAAGACCTCATCAAACCAATCACAAATAAAGAGATTGAAACAGCTATCAAAAACCTCCCAAAGATGGAAAGCCTAGGACCAGATGGCTTCACAGGTGAATTCCACCAATCATTCAAAAACAATCTAACACCAATCTTGCTCAAGTTTGTCCAAAATATTGAACCAGAAAGAACACTACCAAACTCATTCTATGATGCTAACATCATCTTAATACCAAAAACCAGATAAAGAGCCTATGAAAAATAATATTACAGACTAATATCTCCAATGAATATAGATGCAAAACCCCTCAAAGAAATACTTGTAAACTGAATCTAAAAGCACATTAAAAGAATTGTACATGATGATCAAGTGGATTTTATCCCTGGTATGCAATGGTATTTCAACAAAAGAAAATCAATTAGTGTAATAAACCAGTTTAATAAATTGAAGAAGGAAAATCACCATGACCCTCTCCATTGATGCAGAAAAGGTGTTTGACAAAATAACACATCAATTCTTGATGAAAACATTCCAAAAGATAGAAATAGAAGGAAGGTTCCTCAATATGGTAAAGTACATATATGAAAACCTACTATTACCATGGTACTTAATGTGAGACTGAAAGCTTTCCCGATGAGATCACGAACAAGACAAGGATGCCCGCTGTCACAATTTTTATTCAATATCGTGCTAGAAGTTCTAACTAGAGCAATTAGGCCAGGTAAAGAAATAAAAGACACCTAAATAGGATAGGAAGAAGTAAAAATTTCACTCTTCACTGGTATGATCCCTTATCTAGAAACTCCTAAAAAATCCACAATAAAGCTACTAGAACCAATAGACGAATTCAGCAAAGTGGTGGGATGCAGAATAATGTGCAGAAATCAATAACATTTCTATACACTACTTATGAGCACTGTGAGGAAGAAATCAGAAAAAGAACATTCCATTTAAAATAGTGACTAAAAGAATCAAATACTTAGGTATAAAGTCACTCAAGGACATAAATGACTTGTATTCAGAAAACTACTAAAAATTGGTAAAAGAAACTGAAGAAGAGTTAGATAAATGGAAGGGCATTTCATGTTCAGGGATTGCAAGGAAAATATTGTTATGATGTCAATTCTACCCAAAGTAATTTACAGATTCAACACAATCCCCATGAAAGGCCTAAAAGCCATTTTCAAAGAAAAGGAAAAGTGAACTATCAAATTTATTTGGAAGGGGAAGTAGCCCCAATTAGCCAAAAATGTTTTAAAACAGAAGAACAAAGTTGAAGAACTCTCATTTCCTGACTTTGAAGCATATTACTTAACTATAGTGGTAAAAGCTGCATGGTACTGGCATAAAGTCAGAGAGATTGGCCAATGGAACCAAATCCAAGAACTTAGAAATAGACCTTCACATCTACAGTTAAATGATTTTTGACAAGGCTGCCAAGCCCTCACAGCTGGGCTGGAATAGACTGTTCAACAAATGGTGCTTGGAGAATTGGATATTCATATCCAAAAGAAAGAAAGAGGATCCCTATCTTCTTACACCTTATACAAAAATTAACTCAAAATGGATTAAGAAACTAAATATAAAAGTGCCAACCACAAAACTCCTAGAAGAAAATGTAGGAAAACATTCTTAAGATCTTGTGGTAGGTGATGGTTTCTTGGACCTTACACCCAAAGCATGAGCAACAAAAGAAAAAGTAGATAAACGGAACCTCCTCAAAATTAAACACATTTGCACCTCAAAAGACTTTGTCAAAAGGATGAATTAGGGTACAGAAATAAACCCTCATCTTCATGGCCAATTGGCTTTCAACAAACCTACCAAGACCATGTTAACAGGACAAAACAATCTTTTCAACAAATGGTGCTGGGATAACTGAATATTTATAACCAAAAGAATGACAGAGGACTTTCATCTCACCACCTACACATGAATCAAGTAAAAATAGATCAAAGACCCAAATACAAGAGCCAGGACCATAAAACTACTGGAAGAAAACAAGGAAGTTTCATAAAGATTTTGTGGCAATTGGTGGTTTCTTGGACCTTACACCCACAGCACGAGCAACAAAAGAAAATTACATAAATGGAAACTTCTCAAAATTGAACACTTTTGCGTCTTAAGGGACTCTGTCAAAAGGGTGAAAATGTAGCTGATTCAATGGGAGAAACTATTTGGAAATCACGTATCTGATAAGGGTTTAGTATCCCTGATATATAAAGAGATACTACAACTCAACAATAAAAAGACAAATGATTCAATTAAAAAAATGGGCAATAACATTTGTCCAAAAAGAAATAAAAATGGTAAAAAAATACATAAATGTTCAACATCATTAGTGATTAGGGAAATGCAAATCAAAGCTACAGTGATATATCATTTCACATCTATTAGAATGACCATGAGTAAAAAGACAGAATTCCAACAGATTCACTGTTGGTGGGAATGTAGAATGGTGTGGCCACTGTTAAGGACAGTTTGGCAGTACTTAAAGAACTTGACTATAGATTTGCCACATGACCTGGTAATACCTCTATTGGGAATATACATAGAAGAACTGAGGGTAGTTACATGAACAGACATTGGCATCCTGATGTTCAAATTATTCACAAGGGCCAGGAGATGGAGACAACCCAGGTGTCCATCAAATGATGAATGAATAAACGAACAGTGGTGTATACACACAATGGAATGTTATGCAGCTGTAAGAAGAAATGAAGTCATAAAACATATGAAAATATGGATGAAGCTGGAGGACATTATGTTGAGTGAAGCAAGCCAGGCACAAAAGAACAAATACGATATGATTTTGCTATTATGAACTAAATATATTGTGTAATTTTATGGCGCTAATAACTTGAATATGGGTCACCAGAAAATAGAATGAGGTTAGAGAATGGAAAGCTGATGGGTAATTAGTGCAGAATTTGTAAAAAATATTTTTTTTAAGGATTTACTGGGAATTAAACCAGAGATCTAGTACATGGAAAGCAGGTAATCAACCACAGAGCTACGCCCGCTCACCTAAGGATGTGTGTTAATTTTTGGAAATGAATAGAAAAGATGTAAGCACAACATAATATTTGTAACTAGCAGTACTACTACATGGGTATGATAGTGGCTGAAAGGGAAAATAAATTACTAAAAGTAAAAAAATGTAACATGGAACTGTATGGCATAGTAAAATCTCATGGGAAATATGAATATGGGTTATATTGCATATATAAGTCTGTATTTCTCTGAAATTGAGCAAATGAATGTTAATGTTATAAGCTGTTAATATCAGACAAAACCCCCCATTATGTTCAATGAAAGAAACCAGACACAAATTACTATGTATAGTATGATTCCGTTTATATAATATGTAAATATAAATCAATTTATAAAGATGAAAATAGATTAATGGTTATGTCGTACTGGGAAAGGAAAGAAGGACTGCGAGGTGACTCCTAAGGACTGTGGAGTTTTTCATTTTGGAGTAATGAAATAGTTCTAAATTTTTTTGTGGTGATGAATGCACAATATTGTGCTAAAAGCCATTGATCATACACTTTGGAATAATTGTATGGTATGTGAATATATCTCAATAAAACGTCTATTAAACACACAAATAAATAAATAAGCAAGAATAGCCAGAGATAGCAGCTTTATACAGCAGGGGAAGCATAGAGAGATTGAGAAATGACAGATTTTTTATTTGTTTGATTTTTGTTTATTAATATTATTATTGAAATAATGAAAATGCTCTAATAACGATTGAAGTGATGAATGCACAACTATGTGATTATGCCAGATATCACTGATTTTACACTTTGGATGGATTGTATGCTTTACTAATATGTATCAATTAAATTGACTTATTTTTAAAAATCTATGATATATAATTTCATACCTACTAGAATGGCCGCTATTAAAAAGTGGAAAAACTACAAGTATTGAAGAGGGTGTGAAGAGATAGGAATGTTAATTCATTGTCGGTGGGAATATAGAATGGTAAAGTCACTGTGGAGGACTGTTTGGCAGTTCCTAAGGAAACTGAATATAGACTTGCCATATGACCCTGTAAAATCACTAGAAGGTATATAGCCAGAAGAGAGAGCAGTGACACGAATAGATATCTGCACACCAATGTTCATAGCAGTGTTATTAACAATGGTCAAAAGATGGAAACAAGTCAGGTGTCCATCAACTGGTGAATGGATAAGCAATTTGTGGTGTATACACATGATGGAATATTAAACACCTGCAAGGAGAAGTGAAGTCGAGAAGCCTATGACAAGGTGGATGAACCTGGAGAACATTACGTTAAGTGAAGCAAGCCAGACACATAAGGACAAATATGGTATGAGTGTACTCATAAACTGAATATATCATGTATATTGTGTAAACTCGTGGACCTAATAATTATAGTATAGGTTGTCAGAAAATAGAATGAGGGTAGAGGATGGAAAACTGAGTTTAATTTGTGCAGTATTAGTAAAAATGTTGTAATTCTTTGGAAATGAAGAGAAATGATGAAAGCACATCATAATGTTTGTAACTAGCAGAGCTATTTTATGGATATGAGAATAGTTGAAAGGGAAAGTCTAAGGACATGCTTATCTCTAGAAGGAAAGCTAAAAAATGTAACATGGGACTGTATAAGATAGTGAAACCTCATATGAAATATGGATATGGGTAATATTGCATATATAAGACTGTTTTTACAAAATATAGATGCAAATAAACTAGAGCAATAGAAACACAATAACAGTAATATATGGCAGGGAAAGCACAGAGAGATTGAGAGGTGATGAGTATGTTTATTATTATTATTGGTATTATGAAAATGCTATAATAATGATTGAAGTGATGAATGTACAACTAGATGATTACACCAAATACTATTGATTGTACACTTTGGATGATTTATACTTTATTAATATGTATCAATAAAACTGATTTGTTAAAAGCTATCAGGAATGAAAGAAGGTCTGAGATATAGAGGGACTGAGTGGCCATTTCTATCTGGAGGTCAGGAAGGGCCTTCCTGAAGAAGGTCACAGTACTGAGTCTAAATGACAGGAATTAGCCAGGCTTGTGAAGACAGAGGGAAAGACATTCCTGGCAAAGGGATGATTTTGTGCAAAGGTCATGATGAGGAGATGGCTGTTTGAAGGGTCTAAATGCAATGGGAAACCATTGGAGAATTATAATGGAGCAGACGGATATTTAAAAATATCACCCAGGTGGCTGTGTAGTAGTATATAGGTCATGGAGTACAAGATTATCAGAATCTTTTGGTTAAACCTTGAGCTGTTTTTGGGCGTATACCGACTAATGGAAATCCGTAGGAAAGCCAGAGATGCAGATGGTTCTGGGAACAACTTTAGAGTCTTGAATGCCACCAGGACTCTCTCCTTCTATTTTTTAATCCTATTTATGTTGTATAAACTTTATTTTCCCTCAATCCAAACAGAAATACTTTTTCCTCTCAAGGTATCACGGCTATAGACAACCCTTAATTTTATAACTTCATGGTTTCTACCACCAGAATGGATGGAAGTATATTGGAAGAAGACTTTTACTGGCTACTCCTGAACTAAACAACTGTGGTCAGGGAATGGGCTCATGGTGAGGGGTGTTGGGGATGTGGCACCAGCGTAGCTGTAAGGAGAAGTCGAAGGAGTGGGGCTGGGCATGCAATCCCATATTGTCACTATCAAAAGAGAGATTATTTTTAGGAGAGGGCGAGAGGGAAAGGTGAATACTGACAATCCATTCCAATATATTTTATTACAGTACCTACTCTTCTTGGTGTTGGGAATGTACCAGGAAACCACACAAATTAAAATCTCTGTCCTTGTGGAGGTTCCATTTCAAACCAAATGTTTGAAGAGTGCATATTATAGCACCATTTAAACTGTGCCTGGTGCCGTTCTAGCTGCTGGGTGCACACCAAGGAAACAAAACAGAAGCCTCTCTGCCATCAGGGAGCTTAGAGTCCACTGGGAAATATAAAAGGAGAGGGTGAGGAGAGGGAACAGGACCAAAGCACTCTTGCTATGCACAGCACTCAAGGGGTGAAAATGAAGAGGAAGGAGTTTCTGGAAGTTGATTCCTCTCCCAGTCATTCCCAGGCCCCACCACCATTTTAAGACGTGTGGCATAAGGCTCATCCCTGGCCCAAAGCTGCCTTACTCAGGCACCTTCTCTGTACATGTGCCGGCTGAAGCCTAAGCAGAACACCTCGGCTTCCACTGCTAGCCCCTGCTTTGCAGGTTTTCCATTGCAGGTCTCATGATGCAGGGGCCACAGTGCCAGCAGTCAGGGCATCGTCACTTTTGACTGATCCCACTCAGACTGTTGGCATCTGTTCTCTCAGTCTAAGCAATGCATTTGTGAAACCACATGTTCGGTTTGAAAAGCACTGGGGTTTTCACTGCCACATCTGCCAATCAGTTTCAATCACTTGCCAATCAGGTAACAGAGCCAGAAGCCAAGAATATGCCCAGGGCAGGAAAAGACCTAATGGGATTGTCTGCCAAATGCATCTTTATCCTCTGTTTTTAGTGAAATGTTTTGAGTCAACTAATAATCACAGAATAAATGATGCAACATTTTGCTTTTTTGAAAAAAAATTGGAACTGTTAGAGAAATACTCTCTGGGGAGCAGGTGTAAATCAGTGGTTGAATGCCTGCTTCCCATGTAGGAAGTCCTGGGTTCAATCCTGGACACCTCCTGAAAAAACAACAACAACAACACTCTGATGGAGTAAAGGACAGGATATTAGATTGATGGAACACTGTAAGCTATGTATACTTATTAGATTAATTGAGGGACTAGACATTTTGGCCAATTTCTTATGGCCAAGAAAATTATCTTATAGCCTCAGTAGAATGCTGACTATATCTGGATGGTAGCCAAAGTGAACCAACGAATATTTTATAATGACAATTATTTTTCTCAGCAAAAACTACATAGAGAAATGAATATAGATGAGGTCAAATTTGTGGATTTTAGGTCTTTTTAGTTTGATGATTTCATTCCATTCCAGTGCTATTGGCCCTTGCTATGTGTGTCCCTTATCAATTTATTGCCTTGGCCTCAAATTCACCCATCATTGACTGATATGGAAAATTGAAGATGGGCCCTTTTCATAGTTTTCCTTTTCCAGCTTTTACCTTGCTAACATATGTAATGGAGTCTTCTGTCAGCATGCTCCTATAGCAAGGATGGCATCTCCAGCATCTGGCTCCTGGAGCAAAGGGACTTTGCCATCACCCAGCTTCTCTATCCATGGCCGTCTTCATGGGATACAACCAGTGCAGTCACACAGGACACATGCCTGATTAATCCTCTGCTGTTGCCATCTTGAAATTCTTAAAAATTTTTGATCAAGGGACCCCACATTTTCATTTGGAACTGGGACCTGCCAAATTAGCCAGTCAATCCTGTGTGCCCCTCAGGGTGGCTTCCCCAGTACCAGGAGCCTGCAGCACGGGCAGCTTTTCCAGCATCTGCTTCCTGCAGGGCACAGTGGTCAGCAGCACTCAGTGTCCAATAACCTCCCTGGGCCCCCTATGGGCAGTTTCATAGGGACCCCACTTGGTGAGTAACTTTTCTGGCACAATTAGCTTTGAAGAATTTTCTGGCTCCATTTTGCTATGACCTTAGTTTCTCTTGGGGATATTTAGCCCTTTCTTCACTTTGGGCTTGACAAATTAGGTGGCAGCACTCTTCATGGCAGTTACTTTGAGACAAAGGGTGCTGAGGACTGCAGTGGACATCAAGCGTTTCTGGAAATGTGGGGCAAAACGGTAAATGGAAGAACGAAGGAGGAATGCAGAGAGGAGGGTAGGGGTATAAGGAGCAGTCAGGAAGTGGTGTAGGAAACGTCTGGGGGAATTCATTCAGGGCTGAAGTGAGAGCATGCTGCATCCCACTTTGGGTGAAGTCAGCTGCTGAAGGGGCTTCGATGCCTGACTTTGAAGGACAGACCCATTATTGCCTTAGCCACATGTTTACATGCTGACTTCGGAATAGTTACCTCTCGCTTGTTCTATCCTTCTTTCTGTCCCTCCTTACATCCTGGGGCACAGGGTGATGCCGGGCTGTTTATTCTGCTTTCACAGATAAGCAGCAACAGCAGACAAAACTCCCAGCCTTCAAATAAACTGAAATAAAATGCTGATCATTGAGAAACTAATCACTTTCTATGATTTTTTTAATTCCCTTGATTCGAGTGTGTTGACTTTTTATTTATTCTGAATTTTCTGACTCTAAATAGGTACAAATCTCAGTTCCTTATGGTTAGCTTACCTTCCATAAAAATATGGTAAGAAGCAGTTCCATATGTGTTGGAAATGTCTTAGGAATTTCAACAAAGAATGCACCTTGAATTATTAAAAAATGCCGATGACTGGTCTTATCATCCTATCTCCATCCCAGCCTGTGGCTGTGAAAATTTGCTTTTTCCTTGTATTTTGCTATCTTAAATGACAGTATATATTACAATCTCTGGGATTGAGAGCTAGCAACATGAAGAAAGTCTTATGATAAATATCATTCAAAATTGGGATAAATATCTGAAATGGGTTTCTACTTTCAAATTGATTTTCATGTTCTCTTCAAAAGTGACAGTAGCAGAGACAATTTAACCAACAAATTACATGATAAACAAGAATAAAAAATAGGAAAAAATGAAGTTGAACTCACTAAAATATATTTAGCAATTGGCTAGAAGGGATAAAGAAACACTTTCACATTTATTGTCCATAATTATTTCTGTTGTTGGAACTTTTTGAAACCCTTCAAAACAATGTTAAATTTGACAAATACTGTATTGTTAGATAGCCCTATCCTTGATATTTTTAGTTGTATTGAACCTGTCTTTCTTCAATCCTAGAATATTCTCAAGTATTACCTTTTTAAATATTGCTTCTTGGCCATTTAACCAATGTCTTCTCCTGAGACTTGTATTAAATGTATGCTGCAGTCTCACAAGTCGGTTTCTGTCTATCTTAACTACTATTTCATATTGTTGAATCCTAAATTTATCTTTCAGTGCTATGTTCTAGAAAAATTTCACAGTACTTTTCATTTGCCAATTCTTTCTTCAACTATGTTCAGTTTAGAATTTAATTTGTTGAGATTTAAAAATTCAATTATTTTATATAATTTTTCAATTTCTGGACTTCTGGTTGGTTCTTCACATCTATTTAACCTTGTTTAATTTAGTTTTCTTTCATGATTTCTTTTCTTCTAAATTGAATTTTTCTTTGGATTCTCAACACACTTGTTATTTTTTAAGTCACTTCCAGATTGTGCTTATTATTTTCGTTTTATCTTGAGTGAATAATCTCCCAACTATAAATTTTGTTGATTGTGTCCTGCCTGCTTTCCTCCCTCTTTCCCTTTCTTTCTTCCTTCGTACTCTCTGCTCTTTTCCTCTGACTTACTCGTCTTATAAATCTGTCCCCTTTCCCCCTCATGCCTCCAGTTCCAACCTGGGTCTTGCACTGGCAGTTTAGGGCTGCTGTCCAATAGCCATGTTAGATATTTATTAATTTCAGTCACCAAACCAGTTGGTGGTTTAGACCAGGTTCTAGCTGCAAGAATATGTTTGATTTCTTTTGTCCCCTCTAAGATGTAGCCCTTGGTCTCGGTCATGAATAGCATTATTCGGGCTCTTCCAGAGTGGGGCTTTGGTATTATGGGGAGGTAAAAGGAGCATGAAATAATACTAAGCTCTTGTTCCTAAACAGGGAAGCTTTTTTTGCCTACTGACTCCTGGTGGGAGTGTGTATGTGATTTTAGTTACTGTTTCTCTGCAGAATTTCAACTTTGGGGAGTACCTCAAACATAAATTTGCATGATTGTTTTGACTAGTAGTCTCAATGGTCTTGTGTAATATTTTTTTAGTATGCATGTGTAGCAGTTTGATATGGTTATGAATTTCAAAAATAGATATTGGATTATGTTTATAATCTTGTCTGTTCCTGGGCATGATTGAGTTATGACTGGGGCTTTGATTGGGTCACATCATTAGGGTGTTGAGTCCCCCACCTTGGTAGGTGGGGACTAACAGATAAAAGGCATGGCCAAGGACACAGTCGAGGATTTTCTGATGTTGGAGTTTGATGCTGAAGTCTTAAGCTGGAGCCCCAGGAATTAAGCACACAGAGGAAAGAGAAGCAAGTCCTGGGAAGAGAGGACCTGAGCCAGGAGAAGAACAGAGGAATAGAGACAGCTCCTTAGGCACATCAGAAACCCCAGGGAGAGAGGCAGAGCTGTTCACCTGATAGTCTACAGCTGACCTTATGGAGAGAGGCAAAGTCTCGAGAGCCTCATAATCTACAGCTAACCTTGTGGAGAAAACAGAGGAGCTGAGCCCAGAGGAAACCAGGAAGCCTGAAACCTGGCAGACGTCGGCAGCCATCTTGCTCCAACACATGAAAATAGACTTTGGTGACGGAGGTAACTTATGCTTATGACCTGGCATCTGTAAGCTCCTACCCCAAATAAACACCCTTTATAAAACCAACCAAATTCTGGTATTTTGCATCAGCATCCCTTTGGCTGACTAATACAGCATGTACATGAGTGTATGTATATTTTTCATGCAAGGTTCAGACTAAGTGGTGTATTATGTTCATGGTTCTGAAGTAGACTTTGGTTTCATCCACAAGCAGGCTAACCAATCATTCAGGGATCATTTAGTCAGTGCATGTTATGAACTGATAGAACATTAGGTCCTGTGGACACAGAGAAGAACAAAGTCAAACTCCCTCCTCAGTGCTCTCTTATGCAGTGGAAGAGGCAGAAGGAAAACCTCTCTAGTGCCTGAACCTTACAGCAAGTCTGACCTATTCTATTTCTCCTTCATTTTGAGATTTCAAGGATTACTGTAGTTCAACACAAAACTGCAGTCCTTTAGACAAATACATGCATTGTACTGAACATTTGTGAAATGTTCTTACCAGGTCTGATGCCACTTACTTTTCTCTCCAGTCCTTATGAACATGGAAGGGTAAGGACATTTCTGAATGTCAAAGGATTACATGGATTTGGTCAGCACAGCTGAAAGGGTTCAGCTTTTTCTCATCTGCTTCAAATATATTAGCATAGCTTTTTATACACCTATGAAAATAAGAAAAAAAAATAAACTTTAGTTTTTATTTAAAAAAATAAAACCTAACCAGAATTATTAAGTAGGGTCCAGAATAAGTTTATTGGTAATAAATCATGGGCCAGAAGGAACAAGCACCACCAGGAGTACCAGCAGCTGGGCCCAAGATGTGTTGTTTTTACCAGTTTTTTGTATTGCTTTAGTAAAGAGGCAAGCAAAAAGGAAAATACAGATGAAATAGAGCAAGAGACCCCAAGAAGGAGAATGGTTGCAGAGGGCGGACTCATTCCACAAAACAAAGAGCAGTTTTTTATTAGAATAAGAAGCAAATTGAAACAGGAAGTCAGGAAGGAAATAAAATTAGAAAGTGGACTAAATATTCACATGACCTTCACAGGACCTTCACATGACCTAAATATTCTATGTACAATGTTCTCCCCTAACTTGCTAGTCACCATTATATATATTCAAGAGAAACATACCATTAAAACACCTACCTAGTTTTCAATACAAGCAGGATAGTTCCCAAATAAACTCAGTTCCATTCTCTCTATTCCTGCAAGTCTTAAATGGATTCATTTTCCTAGGAATAGAAATTATGGAATCTTAGATTAAGACAACAATCCGGAAAAAAGAGAAAGGAGAGAAAGGGCAAAATTTTCTTTTGTTTGCAAATCTACTGTATTAATTGCATTCCTGGGAGACACTCTGGACAGAGCCTCTGGTAAACAAATTAGATATAAACCGAAGGCGAGGGCAACAAGGTCATCATGGTGAGGGAACATCAAGTGACAGGCACCAGGACCCCCGATGCATGGCTTGCAGAGCAGATGTTCACAAGGATGCAGTGATTATTGAACTGGTAATAAAAAAGCATCAGCTTACAGGCAGCCACGATGGATGCTGGTAATTATAAAGCATCCCCTGGGAGGAAAATGACACAAGTCAGCCACAACTCCACAATCACTGGGGCATAATTAAAGCTCCAGTAACAGTTGTTAATAGGGTGCAAATAAAACAGGGGGAAATTTGAACACAACCTTTTTTTTTTTTCCTTTTTTTTAAGAGACGGCAAAGGGCAATGTAATTACAGGGACAGCAGATTTTATAATTTTGCTCCACATCATAAAACAAAGGGTTGGGGCTATTGGGTGGACATAGATATTTAAAGTATGGAAATCCACATACACCTACATTCACATATATATACCAAAGGGAAAAAAAAGTATGTTTGCTTTTTGAATATGTAGTATGTGGGGGAGAACAGATTTTTAAACAGAATGTTTATATTCTAATTTTCAAAATGGTAGAAATACAAATATGTAAAGAAAACGGAATACATGTAAATATTTGGCCATTTCATCCTTTCCGGAAGATCTGTAGTGGTATAATGTGCCAAGCTATATGATACTGTTGGTTAAAATGGTTTAGATATTGTTAAATAAAGTCAGCAAATCACTTGCAGTGTTGAAAGTGTCACTTTTTCACAGAAAGCTGCCAGCCACTCCCTAACCTAAAACATTAAGCAAAACAAGGCTTGTTTTCCATGGGCTAAATCAGTGAAGCTATTTGCTAGTAGTGCTTCTAAGAAAAATACATCTAAACTCGTTGCAACCTAGTTGCTTGGGCAATTGGGCAACTAACTATGCATCTGCATGTGTATTCCCAGTTAATCCCATGTAAAGATCTATTTTAAGAGGCATGTGGGTAGTGAAATGAGAAGGAAAGGAACCCTATTAAGTTCCTATTTAGCCAGTTTTCTTAACATGGATATTTGAAGGATTTGCTTTAAAAAGTTGGTAAACAAAGAAAATGCACCCTACATTCTTGAACTAAACTTCATGTGAGAAGTACATGAACATTCCTGTGCATCAAGTTTCATGTAAATTATAGGAATTAATGGAAAAGGTAATAGAAGTTTGCAGTAGAACTTCTTCTTCTAGATATTAACAGAACTACAATTAGCTATCAGAAAGCTTTCTCCTAATTTCTTTTGGTGTTTGGGGAGCTGGCCAATTAAAACCTATTAAAATACCTATGTATTTGGTATGCATTCAAAATGAAATGTTTTGGGAATAGAATGCTTGAGGAACAAAATATGTTTAAAATATGAATTCCTCGAGCTGGGAAGGACTCAAGAGGTCACTGCCCTCATTGCCCTTGAATGACTATTGTGTGTAATGCACCAGTGAACATTATGAAATGTACTAAAAGACAGTATCTGTCCATGAAGAAGACTTGACACAGACCCAGGAAAAGTTAACAAATGATAAAAGGTGAAGTCCCTGTTTTCTCCTGGGCCTCACACCATGGAAAAATAATGAAAACTTCCTGAGAAACTTCTCTTATTCCAAGAATGATTCAGAGGCACAGGACATAGTACTACAGGACCAAGCTATTGAGGAATGTGAATGTTTTGGCTTTGGGGAGGAGAGGGCTTTCTTGAACTGTTAGGGAATATGAAACGTACAATTGTAGTACCCATCCTAAAAGGAGCAGAACAAGGAAAAATCGGGGAGAGAAAAAGGGGAAATCCTGTCCTCACCTAAGGGGTAGAAGAGGAAACAGTGTTCTGCAGGTGGCTGAGGATTCTGCAAAATAAAATGAAGACTTATAATCAAATAAGTGGGAAATGCTGTTTATTGCTTCTCCCTCTTGGAGATTCACAATCACATTAGCCTATTAAACACCTGATAAAATCCTGCAGGGAGACTATATATCAAATTGGTTAAATGTATAGCTTGGCTTTGGAGTTAAAATATTCTCAGTTTGAACCTCAGCCCTGTCCTGAACTAGGTAAGTCGCCTGACCTATTAAAATAATGATTGAGACAGTCCCATTCTCAATTTCCTCAGTATAAAATGGGGATGATAATAATACCTACCTTTCTGGGTTGTTGTGAAGATCAAATAAGACATTTCATATGCAGCATTTAGCACAATTCCAGCTGCAAAGGAAATGCTCATTATATAATAAATTAGTCAACCTGCTTAATTTTACTTCAGTGTTTTCTACCCTTTTACTGAGGAACTATCTTTTAAAGAACATCTCCAAAAACCTGAAGATATACCAGTGATTTTGGATAAAAAGGTTGTGAAGCATTGGCCCTATGAGAGGACCCCATAATCCGTGGGAGATGCTTACAACTTACTCTTCCTTGCCCGTGAAGTTCGTCAAGTTTCATGTGTAGAACGGGTCTGGGGTTCAGTTGGGCAGTCACTTTTGGGTGTCAAAAGGATGACTGAAAGAAGGCAAGTGGAGGAATTGCTCTGATAAAGCAGTAAACTTTTAACATATTTCTATTTTGTTATATTTGGCAACAATTTTTTGGATGGATTGACATTTAGTTGTAAAGTTATCACTATCTATTTATGCCTGTCTCTTAAATTTGTTACCATATTCTATTACATTGTCTAAAGACATTCTGTTTTTTGTCATTATATTCTTACTAACTTTCCTAAGACTTCAAGAAAGCTCACAAACCTATGCCCTAGAAAGGGGAAGCAAAAGAAGCAATTTTCCCACTTTCCTTCATTCTTCTTTTGTATTTTAGAAGCCTTCCACATCTACTCTTTATTTTCCCATTTTCTTATTTAGTTTGCTCCTCCGTCTTGCCCAAGTCTAGATATGTAGAAGGATGAAGAATATGACTAGGGCAAATTGATTGGGGTGAAGGGGCAAGAGGAGGTGAGAAAGTTTGCCAAGATTGATGAAATACAATCATGGTATTCCATTTTCCCTGATCCCAGGCCAAATTAAAATAAAAATGATGTAATATTTCTTAGTCCAAAAACTGCCTAAGAAAATGATAAAATATAAATACAAACTTGAATGAATGTACTAATGTCAAAAAAGAACTTCCTTATATTAATAGTATAAAAATATAAACTAATTTTAGTACATCATATATAATTTTTGTCCCTTTTTAAAAAATAAGTTCTCCATTGACATTATAAGGTGTTTGTTAACAGCAGATTTCAACTTTTATGTAAATCAGTACCTAAAAATATTTGTTTTAGATTTAAAATAGCCATAGGATAAAATATATTAATTTTAGGGAAGGTTTTAGAGGGAAAACATTTGTAATTTCTACTAAATAATGAACAACTGTACACATTTCTTTTATTTTTTTTCATATTTCAACATAAACTAGATGATTTGACATCAGAGAAACAAGGACTAGACACAAAAGAAGAGAAAATATAGATTGTATTATTTTGAATTTTTCAAAATATTTGAAGAAGTGATCTTAAAAATTTTGTTCTCCCTTCCTACAATTTCAACCACTTGATGTGCTCATGGTTTTTGCAAGAAACTTAGCCAAATTTATTTTAGATTTTTGATAGGCCATCTTTATAGCAGATTTATATTTAGTTCTTCCTCTGGGGGCTTTGTGTTCTTTTTTTTTTTTTCTTCAAATTATGTGTAACTCCCCAGAATGTTACTAATTTCCAGGTTCATGATTTTAAAAGCTCTTCACTGGTTCTCGAACAAAGCTAAAACAAAACCATTAACTGGTTCTACCTTATACTAGTGAGTCTTTATTTTTTATTTATTATTATTATTTTTTAGGAGGTACTTGGGATTGAACCCAGAGCCTCATACATGGGAGGCAGGTATTCAACCACTGAGAGCTATATCTGCTCCCCAATGAGAGTTGGTTTTTTCGTATATTTTTAGGAAGTAGTAAGGATTGAACCAGATTTATATGTGGGAAGCAGGTTTTCAACCACTTGAGCTACATCCATTCCCATCTAGTGAGTCTTTAAATGAATTTTATTTTAACTAATGGGGTGATAAATGTACATTCAGTCATTTTGGTCAATAGAGTTACATTATGTCGTATATTTCAGTGACCATACAAGATCTTGAAGATATGATGATAATTAAGACAGCTCCAACCTCAAGAAATTTCCAGTCCACAGGCATGTTAAGAAACCCAACACTGTGCCATTTTTGCCATTGCAGAGGAATGTGCAGGATGCAGGTTGCTGAGTGGAGGCAGAAAGAGTAAGCAAGGCTGTATAGAGAAGCTACTATTTAAATTGAGTCTTGAAGAATAAATGGGAAATACAGAAATAGGATTTGGTTGTGTATGAGAGTGACAAGAGTTACTCCCTAGCTCATCCTTTTACCCCTGTCTCTCCTCTAGGTATTCTCACTTCCTGGGTCATCTCTTCTAGTCCCATCACTTTCATTTCCATATGACTACTACATTTATATCTTTAGCACTTACATCTCCTCTGAATTCTAGATTCATATCTAATCACTCATCAAATATTGCACCAGGATATTTAATATCAAAATGTACGTGTTTAATATAGAATTGTTTTTAACCCCCTTTCACCTCCAATCCCCCCACAACTTGTTCCTCCTCTAGGGTTCCCAGTCTCATGAAATGGCACCACTCTTCACTCATATCCTTGATTTCTCTCTATATATCCAATCTACTAGCAATTCACCTTTGTCTTCAAAATATATCCTCAGCCTGACCATTTGCTTCTGCTGCTGCGCCCAAGTCACCATCATCTCTTCTCTGGACCCTGCAATAGACTCCAAGATGGCCTCTCGGCTTCTCCTCATGCCCCATTTCTGCAGCAAACAGAGTGCTACTTTTGAAACTAAAATCATGTCATGTCACACCCTTGCTCAAAACCTCCAGTGGCTTCCAATCACAGAATAAAACCCAAACACCTGAGCATGGCTCGCAAACCTCTACACAGTCTCCCTGGATATCTCTCTAACTGCTCTCTTAGCATTCTTCTCACTTCTCTGTCCCAGCTAAACTGGCCTTCTGGCTGCTTCTTGAACATGCATGCCATAGCTTAGAACCTTTGCACTTGCTGTCCTCTGCCTTAAATGCCCCTCCGCGCTATTGCTCACATGGCTTGTTTCCTCCATTCAGGTCTCACCACAAAAGTCTCACCCTTGGAGAGGTCTTCCCTAATTAACACACATAACCCCTCCCCACCTCAATAGTCTCTTATTCTCTTACCTTAAATCATTCTTCCTCATTACATTATCTTTATATGAGTTTTATCATATATCTGCATAAGCTCCATGATCACAATGGCTTAGTCTGTTTAATTCTCTGCTGTAGCCTTATCAACCAGAAGAAGGCTTGCACATAGTAGGTGCACAATAAATATTTATTAATGAATCTTCAGCTTTTCATTCTCCTGGAAGAATCAGGTAGAAATATTCAGTTACACATATGGCTATGGAATTTGATAGATATCTGGGTTGGAATAAGAAATATCCAATATAGAGTAAGTTATTGATTGCAGGGAGAGGATGAAAACAGGGAACATAGGTAAAATCCTGAAAGGTGAGTAGAGAGGAAGGCCATGGAAGCCCATCTTCCTTATTTCACGGGTGGCCTGCCTAAACGCAAAGGTTGTATTAGCTCAGTTTTAAAATATCTTTTTTGCCTCTCTTAGTAATGGGGCTCCCCGTTTCTTCCCTCGCATCCTTCCTTAAGTATATTTTGGGATCTGCTTCATTTCAGTGTGTCTCATTCTTTTAGCATGGCATGGTTCCTCCTCTTAAGCAGCTCATGTCCAAATAAGGAGGGCTGTATGTGTTTGAAAACCAGTGTTGCAAATCCACAAGCTATAAAGCCAGGACAAGTATAAATAAATCTTGGCCTTTCTGGTCTTCGCTGAATTTCAAGGGCCATTCACATTCTGTGCTGAAGGAATTAGACCAGCTGTAGTTTATTAGTAACATTGCCAATCACACCAAGACCCATGCCATAACCAAGTCGGTGTCTTCTGGCATGCTCTGCAAAGAAATGTCTCCCCTCACTGCCTTTCTTGAAACTCAGTCTTTTGAGTTATCAATGTTTTCTTTGACATTAACTCCTCTGGTCATTGGTTTTCCAAATTTTGTACCATAACAATCACTTGGGGAACTTGTTTAACGGGCAGCATGTCTGAGACAGTAAGTGGAACCAGAAATGTGAATGTGCAGCATGTTGCCTGGATTGGGGACCACCCTTCGAGAAACGCCGCCTTAGAGGGCAAACAATTTGTAAGGCTTGTAATTCATACCTTTGTTTCTAATAGCAATTTAAGATCAACTAGTATTTAAGAAATAAGGATAATGGGTAAGGAATGGGGCTTCATCTGTCCTGGGTGCATATGCACTACTGGAGTGGAAGTGTGAATGAGGGCACTGGCGCCCTGCAAACAAAAGCACATATGGGAATATTACTGTTAGTAAGTGGCAGAGGGATGTACAAAGGTGAAAGAGAGCACTGAATATGATTTGTTTACTTCAGCTATGTATTTTGCTAATTTCTGCCTATATTTCTGCTTGAATTATTTCAGATGATTTTTGTCTTTTTCCACTGGGCATTCCTTACATATAGTTTAGACCATTTGGGAAAGTGCTGAAGAGACATTTGTTTGAAAATTGAATGACAGTATTTTGGGTTGAGAAAACTATAATGTGGAAATATTTCTGTTCAGTCTACCAAGAGCCAAGTGGATTTGGAAAAGAAAACGACGTTGCTGTACAATACATTTTTTCTGGTCCATTCTCTGCAATTTATTGGTAAATTAAAAAAAAATTCATATCTTATTTAAAAGATTTTAAATTAATCGCCATTTCTCTCTTTTGGGGGGTTACCTATGACATGAACCCTCACATACATCTGAGCACCCAGGTGCCACAGTCTGGCAGCCCTGGTTGTCAAAAGACTTATGCACTAGTTCCCATCAGTTTAAGCATTAAGAAGAATGTCTTTGACTTGACCAGCAAGCTATTTCGTTGTTTAACTAAATGTTTAATCTCTGCAGAAGCTCTTCATAATTCCTACTTCATAGCAGCACTAGTGACACTTCTTATTTTAACAGTGTCAAATTATATCCAATTTATTTTGTTTGATTTCCTTGTTGTGAACTGTTATGTGTTCTGCAAACCTTTTTTCTGGAAGTTAACCCACAGCAGGAAAACACTTGTCACAAGGTGACTTTACTAGCAGTACTTTTTCCTCAGTGATAGAATTGGCTCACCTGCCAGCTTCAAATGGCTTCCCCCAAACACATAATGGCCGCCTCCCACTGAGATCTGAAGCAACCCCCTACATCTTGGAACGTGGCCAAAATCACACTGCCAAGATATACAACCATGAACTTTGCTACATTTTCTGATGTGGAAATGGGACAACGAAACAGTGAACTAATCTCCTTGAGATTCTCTTCTTGGTGGATACATGTTATAATCCTAAATTTCAAATAAGAGAAAAAAAATTCTACATTTATCTTGAGATTTAAAAGTGGAGAAAAAATCTTGTAATTTATAGATTTCTGAATAAAAATGTTTAAAATATACAATGAATAGCATGACCGCCTAATAGCGAATAGCTATCGTTGCAGCACTAGGATCTTTGTTTATTCTTATTTTTATTTTTTTTTAAAGATTTATTTTATTTATTTCTCTCCCCTTCCCTCCCCACCCCCCCAGTTGTCTGTTCTCTATTTGCTGCGTGTTCTTTGTCCACTTCTGTTGTTGTCAGCAGCATGGGGATCTGTGTTTCTTTTGGTTGCGTCATCTTGCTGCGTCAACTCTCCGTGTATGCGGCGCCATTCCTGGGTAGGCTGCACTTTCTTTCACACTGGGCGGCTCTCCTTACGAGGTGCACTCCTTGCGCGTGGGGCTCCCCTATGCGAGGGGACACCCCTGCGTGGCAGGACACTCCTTGCACGCATCAGCACTGTGCTTGTGCCAGCTCCACATGGGTCAAGGAGGCCCGGGGTTTGAACCGTAGACCTCCCATGTGGTAGACGGACGCCTTATCCACTGGGCCAAGTCCACTTCCCAGGATTTTTGCTTAGTTGGACTAAAAATAATTTTATTTATGTCTGCATTACACTTGAATAAAGGTAATTTATTATCATCAGAAAATGATACAAATATAATATCTTACAGATGTTATATTTGGAAGTATCATATTTCAATATTTTTAGTGTTAAAATTCACAACAGATTAACTTTCCATGACTGGAATTTCAGTCAAGAAATTTTAGAATCTGAGTTTTAGGAAGTCAATTCTCTTTGTTTGGTTACTTTGTTTCTTATCTCAGCAATGATGATTTTCAGTTTCTTTGAGGCCAAATTATAGTGATGTGCGTGCATAGTTCCCATCAGTGTAAATAGGAGTTATACACAGTGATGGTGGAAGAGACTCCATATGTTGATGAGAAATGAATGATCTGACCATCTGCGAAGCCTTCTTAAAGGCATCACTATCACTGCGTGGCATCCAAACAAGGTTTAAAGAAGATCACTAGAATTTCCCTTATTATATTGACTTCGAGGTGTTTATCCTTATAATGTGCATTAAGAAGAAAAAAAATTTTACTTTTAAAAAAAACCACACCACATAGAATATGTCTGTAAGTGTAAGAGTAACTTTAAATATGGGCATTCTATTCTAAAATATGCTTATTTTTGTGCCACTTCTTGCATGTGTGTTTATATAGAACTAGCCATTTTTATTAGATAAAATCCTACTCAAGAGCTTATAGAGGCATGCTGGATATTTCTTTAAAACTCTTTTATTTTGGAATTATTTTAGATTTACAGAAAAGTTGCAAAGATAGTACAGAGTTTCCTTATACCTTTCAACTAGTTTCCTCTGTTGTTCATGTCTTACGTGATTATGGTGCATTTGTCAAAATTAAGAAATTAACCTTGGTAGAACATATTTAATAGACTTTATTCAGAATTCACCAAGTCCTTTACTGTTCCAAGATCAAATCCATGGTGCATTTGTTCCTCATGTCTCCTCATTGAATCCTCACAGCATTTTCTCAGTCTTACGTGGCTTTTCATGACCTTGACAGTTTTGAAGAGTGTCCCTCAAATTAGATTTGTCTGGTGTTTTCTCCTGAATAAACTGGGGTTATTGATCCTTTGGAAGAATACCACAGAGGTGAAGTACTCTTCTCATCTCATCACATCAAGGAGCCCACGGCATCAACATTACTCATCAATGGTGTTAACCTTGATTGTGTGGTTAAGGTGCTACCTGCTAGGTTTCTCCACTGTAAAGGTGCTATTTTTCCCTTTCTATACTTTAATTGTTGGCAGTGAGTCTCTAAATACAATGCACAATCAAAGGAAGGGAAATTAAGCTCTATCTCTTGGAAGGAGAAGTAGTATATATATTATTTAGATTTCTTCTGTAAAGAGCTGTCCTATTGTTCTCCATTTTTCTATTTATTGCCTTACTCAATCTTTTATTAATATCAGTATCAACTCCTGGGTACCTATTTTATTCTTTTGATTAGAAACCACTACTCTCATTATTAATTTTCTTCCTCAAACAACAGCTTTGAACTTTGGGAGCTCTTTTAGGTTGGCTGTTGTGTCCTTTTGACCTAACTCCATTCTTTTAAATTTTTTTTATTTTTGATCATTTCTTACTTTTTGGCACTTCAAGATGCTCCAGGCTCATCTTGCATTTTGTCTGCCCTAGTCTTAGAATCAGTCATTTCTCCAAAGAGCCCTGGTTCCTCTTATTGGAGAGTGATATTTAAAAAATGTTGTCTGCCCGTGTGGAGCTGGCCCAAGCGCAGTGCTGATGCACGCAAGGAGTGCCCTGCCACACAGGGGTGTCCCCCGCATAGGGGAGCCCCACGAGCAAGGAGTGCACCCGTAAGGAGAGCCACCCAGCGCGAAAGAAAGTGCAGCCTGCCCAGGAATGGCGCCACCCACACTACCCATGCCGCTGACGACAACAGAAGCGGACAAAGAAACAAGACGCAGCAAATAGACACAGAGAACAGACAACCGGGGGAGGGGGGGGGAATTAAATAACTAAATAAATCTTTAAAAAAAAAGTCATCTGGTACTGAGTATGCTTATTGCTATTGGGGGGTCATTATGTCTTGGACCTCTTGGTGGACAGAGCTAGGAAGTAGTTAATGTATACTAACTCAAATATATTAAAATAAACATGAGTTAATACTGATGTCTATGACCCTAGTCTAGTATAGCAGGTTCACTCTGATCTCTTCCGACCCCTTTAGTATTTGTAATTTCTTCCTCTGACAGTAAGGACCCTATCTCTCATTATCTACTATTTATTCCTTATTTGGTTAAACCTGTTATATATATAAAGTAGTTTCAAAATTGCTAACCCATTCCTCTGTGAGAAGAAAAAGTTACCACGAAGGGTATAGGTTTATGTGCAGCTTTTTTTTCCCCCAAATTTACTGTGTCAAGAAAAAACACCATTTTCCTAAGTTACTTAGATCAGCTCTTTTCCTGCCACTCCCTTAAGTGAGATTATGCCATATATTTGTATTATAGTTCATTTAATTTATCACAGTCTGCATTTCATCCTGAATCTCTCACGTCTTGGTTGAATTTTTAAAAAACTGAATGAAGTGGTATACAATTCTATCCATTTTGACAAAAGCATAGAGTCATGTATCAACCTTTCTCCAATAAAGAATAGTTACTTAAAATGCCACTATGTAAACATTGATATATTTCCTTCTCTATAGTTTTGCTTTTGCTGTAATATCATACAAATGGAATCATATGATATGTAGCCTTTTGTTCTGCTTTCTTTCACTTGGCAAAATTAAGATTAATACTTTTTGTTGCATGAATCAATAGCTTATTCCCTTGAACTGCTGAGTAGTATTCCATTCATGGATGTACTACAGTTTGCTTGCCCATTCACTTGTTGAAGAATACTGGTTGTTTCCAGTTTTGGTGATTATGAGTAAAGTTACTATTCGTATTTGTGTGTACAAGTTTTTGTGTGATCATAGTTTTCAGTTCTCTTTGGAAAATAACTAGGAGTGGGAGTGTTGGGTTTAATAAGTGTATGATTTTCAAAGTGGTTGTGCAATTTACATTACCACCAACAGTGTGTAAGAGTTCCAGTTCGGTCACAGGCTCAACAACACTTTGTATGATCAGCCTTTTTATATTTAGCTATTCTAATAAGTATGTAACACTTCAGGTTTTAGTTTGAATTTTCCTAGTGACACATGATTTTGGTCATCTTTTCAAGAGATTGATATTCATTTATTCCCTCTGATAAAATATTTGTTAAAGTATATTGCCCCCTTTTATAATTTGGGTTGTTTGTTTAGTTGTTACTGAGTTTCAATGTTTCTTACATGCTCTAGACATAAGTCCTTTATCACATATGTGGTTTGTAAATATATTCTAATCTGTAGCTTGTCTTATTTACTTACCAGTGTCCTCTCTGAATAAAGAATTTAAATTTTGATAAAGTCCAATATATCAATTTGTTTCTTTTATAAATCATGCTTTTGATACTTCACCTATAAATTCATCATCACCTATTTTCTCCTAATTGTTTTCATCTAGAAAATTTTATCTAGATGAATTTTTATCTAGCTTATCTGGCACATTTAGGTCTGTGACCCACTTGAATTAAATTTTTGATAAGGTACACAATCTATGTGTATGTTCTTTTTTGCATATGGAAATCCAATTGTTTCAGCACTATTGCTGAGTTGAAAAGAATATCTGTTCTCCATTGGATTGCTTTTACTCCTTTGTCAGAAAACATTTGGTTACATTTGTTTGGGTCTGTTTCTGGACTCTCCATTTTATTCTATTGATCTATATGTTTATCTCTTCACCAATACCACACTGTCTTGATTATGATGTTTTATAGTAAGTCTTAAAATAGGGTAGTAAGAGTCTTCCTTTGACTTTCCATATAAATTCTATAATCAGCTCTGTCATATTTATAAAATAGCTTGCTGGTATTTGGACTGGGATTGCAGTGACTTTATAAAATAAAGGGGGAGCATTGACATCTTAACAAGGTTGACTCTCAATCCATGAATATGACTTATCTTTTGATTTATATAGATATTCTTTGCTTTCATCAGACCATACTTTTGGATTTTTTTTTGAGTTTTTAACTAGCAAGTACTGCACATGTTTTGCTAGATTTACACCTAAGTACTATTTATTTTTTATTTTTGTATTATATATATGTACCATTTACAAGAGCACCAAAATAAATACTAAAATTTTCAACATTGCCAAACTCACTTAGTAGGTAGAGTCTTTGGGATTGTCTGCATAGCTAATCAAGCCATCTGTATATAGAAATAGTATTGTTTCTTCTTCTTTTATTTGTTTCTTGCCTTATTGCAGTGGTTAAGATGTCCATTACAATGTTAAATAAGAGTTATGAGAGAGTATACATTTCCTTGTCATGGGGGAAAGAATTCAACTTCTTGCCATTAAGTATGATTAGGCATAGATTTTTGTTGATATCCTTTATTAGGTTAAGGAAGTTCTGTTCTGTTTCTAGTTTCCTTAGAATTTTATCATCAACAGATGTAGAACTTTATTGAATAGTTTTTTTTCTGCCACCTATTAAGATAATAATATGATTTTTCTTATTTAGTCTATTATTGTGGTGAATTAAGTTGATTGGTTTTTGAATGTTGAACCAGTCTGGAATTTTTGAGATGAACCCATTTGTTGTGATGGATTTGATTTGTTAATGCTTTGGTGAAGAGTTTTGCACCTATGTGTGTGAGGAATCTAAGTCTGTCATTTTCTTTTCTTGTGATATCTTTGATCTTGGTGTCAATATAATTCTAGCTTTGTGAAAGGAAGTGGCAAGAATTCTCTGTTCTTATATTTTCTTGTAGAGATTGTGTAGGACTGACATTATTTCTTTCTTAAATGTTTGGTAGAATTTGCCAGAGAAACCATCAGGGTCTGGAGTTTTCTCTTCTGGAAAGCTTTAATCAGCAAATTCAATTTTTAATGTATCTGAGTACTCAGGTTATCTATTTCTTGAGTGAGTTTTGTAGTTTGTGTTTTTCAAAGATTGGTCCATTTCATCTAAGTAACAAAACTTATGAGCCTAGAATGCATAGTATTACCTTATTATTCTATTAATGTCTGTGGGAATAAGATGGATGTCTCTAATTTCATTTGTGATATTGGTAATTTGTACCTTCTCTTATTCATAGTCAGCATGGCTATAATATTATCAATTTTATTTATCTTATAAAAACAGCTTTTGGTTTCATTTATTTTCTTTATTGTTTTCCTGTTTTCAATTTCATTATTTCTGCACCTTTCCACATTCTTTATTTTATTTGCCCTGGTTCCTCTCCTCTCCTCTCCTCTCCTCTCCTCTCCTCTCCTCTCCTCTCCTCTCCTCTCCTCTCCTCTCCTCTCCCCTCCCCTCCCCTCCCCTCCCCAGGGAACTGGGATTGAACCCAGGACCTCTTTTGTGGGAAGCTGGTGCTCAACCACTGAGCCATATCGGCTTCCCTGAGTTGGTTTTTTCATTTGTTTTGCTCATTGTTTAATCTTGTTTTTTCAGGAGGTGCTGGAAACTCAACCCGGTACCTCCCATGTGAAAGATGAGAGTTCAACCACTTTAGTAGCTATATCCACTCCCTGCTCTTGCTTCTTTGCTTTCTTAAGTTGGAAAATAAGTTATTTGTTTTAGGTCTTTATTCTTTTCTAATATGAGCATTTAATGCTATAATTTTATTCTTAAGTATTGGGATAGCTGCATTCCACAAATTTGACATATTGTATTTTCATTTATTTTTAATAAAAATAGTTTTAATTTTCCTTGATCCTTCCTCTTTGTCTCATAGATTTTTTTGAAGTGAGTTGCTTAATTTGAAATATTTTTGTAATTTCCAGACAACTTTCAATTATTATTTTTAGTTTAATTATGTTATGGTCTGAAGCTATACTTTGTGTGATTTCTATTCTTTTAAATTTATGGTTTTATGGCCCAAAAATGTCTATCTTGGTGAATGTTCTATGTGCCCTTGGGAGAACCAATTAGGCCAAGGTTGATAGTGTTGGTTAAGTCATCAATATAGTTATTTTCTATCTATTTATTTTATCAATCACTAAGAGAAATGTTGATATCTATAACCTAAATTGTGGACTTGACTATTTCTCCTTTTACATCTATCTGTTTTTGTCTCTTGTATTTTGAAGTATTGTTAATACACAATTAGGATTTTAATGTCTTCTTAGCGAATTGACTCATTATCATCCTATAATGTCCCTCTCTTATCCCTAACAATATTCCTTTATTCTGATAATTATTTTGTCTGATATTAATATAGGTACTCCAGCTTTCCTTTGATTAGTGATTACATACTACATCTTTTGTAACCCTTTAACTTTTATCAGTCTGTATCTTTGTATTAATAGAGGGTTTCTTTTAGACATTATATAGTTCATATAAAATTTTACTACTACTGTTAATTTTCATTTTTCTAACATTTACCTATTGTAGCAATTAAAATAAGAAATAAGACAAATCATATATTTTACCTTCATTTAGATCCACACTTCTGACCTATGTCATATTCCTTCTGTGTGAACAACTTCTTTGACACTTCTGGAGAAAGTCTGATGACAATGGATTTCCTCACCTTTTTTTTCTGATAAAGTCCTTAATTCTCCTTACTTATGAAGGATAATTTCACTGTTAATAGAATTCTAAGATGACAGTTATTCTTTAAGCATTTTAAATATAACATTTATTATTTTTTTTAAAGAAATGCAACATTTAATTGCCTTCTTTCCTGTACGTTTTCTGTAATTCTTATTCTAATTAGTTTAGGTGTTGGGTTCTACTTTGATTGCCTTCAAGATTTTTTGTGTTTGGTTTTCAGCTGTTTGAATATGAGATATCTAGGTGCATTTCTATTTAAAATTTTTTATCCTGTTTGGTGTTTCCCCAGTTTCTTTGATTTGTGATTTGATGTCTTTCACTAATTTTGGAATATTGTCAGCTATTATATCTTCACATGGTTCTTTTTTTCCCCTTCTCTCTCTTTCTGGAACTATAAGTATGCATTTGCTAGACAATTTGCAATAGTCTCACAAACCTTCTATTTTTATTTCTGTTTTCTTTTTTATCCTTTTTCCTTTACATTTCCATTTTGGTAATTTTCTGTTGACTTACTTTCAAATTTTCTGATTCTTTCCTTGGATGTGTTGAGTCTATTTATGAACCCATCAAAGAAATTGTTTATCTCTGTTACTGTGTTTTAGACTTGTAGAATTTCTACTTGATTCTTATAGTTTTAATTTCTTTGTTGAAATTATTTATCCAATCTTGCTTGTAGTCTACTTTTCCATTAGAGCCTTTGCCCTGCTAATCATAGATATTTTTATATTCCCTGTCCAACATCTGATTATATCTGAGTCTGGTTCTTCTGATTGCTTTGTCACTTTCATTTTTTCTTCTCTATTTTACATGCTTCGTAATTTTTGTTGAAAGCTGGACATTTGAAAGGACTGTAGATACTGAGGTATTTTTCATGCTTAGGGATGAGCATACCTTCCTTTCTGCTAGATTTTAGTGTGAGCCTTTGTGTTAATCTAGTCAGGATTTGGTTGGGCATGGAGTTTTCTATTGTTATGGTTACGTTCAGTGCACCAAATTCCTCTATGTAATCCTTGTATTTTGGATCTTCCATTTGTGTTCCTCCCCAGAAAAAGTGTGTTTCTTATAGCCTTTCCAGCTGTATTCCACTATTATTTTTCTTCAACTGTTGGTTGTGGTAGGCAAGATGGGGGGGGCATTTTCTCATGTTTTGATTAAATTTAGGGAGGAATTAATATTAAGGAAGACTAATCTGTTCCGTTTTAGTGAGGCGCAGTTGTAATGCTGGGACTAGCACATATTCAAATATCTTCCTCAGGAATAGAGCTTCTCCTCCCATCCTTCTCCTACTTTAGCTGCAGTGGGTTTCCACAAATGCTTTCAGGTTTGATGCCCATCCCATCACAAATAGACATTTTTGTTCCTCTGTGGGTGATGGTTTTGGGAATTGTAGCATAGTGATTTTTATTCTATGCCCACCCCCACCTTAAGCTAGCACCATAGGAAAAGCTTTCTCAAGGATGCTGCCTTACTTTATATGTGAACACCTAGCAGGCTTCTTAGAGTATAGCCTATAGGAAAGGCAAAATCCATATGTCTGAACACCCTAGGATTTTGCATTCTCAAACTAGCCCACACTAGGCCTTTAGCAATTAGTTAAAAATTATCTAGTTTAATCTTCCTACTAATTTATATAGTGTTTGGGGGTATCTTTTCTAGGTAAGCAAAGGCCCTGGTCCTGTTTCTCCCTAAAGGCACTTGTTTCTTTCTAGGTTTGGGATTAGTTGTTTGCCCTGCAAACTGTTATAAAGGTGGAAACAACTCTCTTTGCAGTTATCTACATTGCTGATTTGAAACTAGAAACTTTCTTTGTTTTTGAAGCTCTATCCACATGCATGAAGTGCTTTTGAATGATCAAATCAATCCCAGGAAGTCAAGCTGGTTGCTTGATGGATGGGCTGTTTCCTTGATTGATTTGATAGTTCATGTCCAATTAGTCAAACAATATTGCATGTAGTCAACTGGAGTGTGGGACAAGGATAAAATATATGGATTGAGCCTTTTGCCCCTGGAATCAATGAGTTAGGGGCTGTGTGAGCTCTTTTATAGCCTGCCTCTTTTAACTTTACTTCCATGCTTAAAAGGAAGCAAAAAATCTCTCTCTCTCTCTCCCTCTCTCTCTGTCCTTCTCTCAATTTCATTTTATCATTCACAATGCTTAGACTGAAAAATATAGAGAAGGAATGCCATGAGTGTTTGGGTAGTCACACTAGTACCCTGTGGGCAACAAGGGAAAGTGGTGAAGGGGACAACGGCCATGTGGTCTTCTGGCCTGGCTTATCTGGTAGAGTTAGAGATAGACCTAGCATTACAGAAGACAGTCAGATTATTAGAAAGAGACTGGAGATATCAGAGCTGGTGAAAGGAGCAGGCAATATGTAGTCTATGACATGAGTATTTTGTCCATTGTTCTTTGGTACCTAGCAAAGAGTTTTAGGTTGCCCTTCACCCAAAAGTGTTGGCAAAGCCCTATGCTTCTACTTGAGCTCTGGGCCTTCCTGGGAGCTTCTACCATATCTTGCTAAAAATGAACTGCTATAGGGTGGATGGTCATTCAACTCTGCTGCCCCTTTCTCTTATAACTTGGAACCTTGGTAATAAATTAACCTGCTAGCCACAATGATGCCTAGATCCTTTCTTCCTGGAACTTGAACCAGATACTTGGGTCTAAACTCTCCCTAAACTTCAAAAGTTTCACCAGAAACTTTATGGAAGGGCAGAAATTCCTCAGATCCTTAAGAAAGTTAGACAACAATGAATGTTACAATGGTTCTTGATCTCCTTTGCATAAGCTTTTGCTAAAGAAATATATCTCATATTGATGTAGCACATGTGATAGAACACAATGCTAAATGTATGAAACATCTGTACACATCTTTTTCCTTGGACCTTGACATAACAATCTTGTAGACAGTAACCAGGTCCTGTGCTATATTGCAGAACTTGGACCTCAATGCACAATAGAGGCAGTTCTTATTAGTACTCAAGTAGCTTCTGGGAATGTCTAATGCCTCCTTTGGGTATGTCGGGGATGATTATCCTCACTTGTGCTGCTGAATCTGGATGGTTTACTTAACACTTTAGTTAGAATCACTCTTCTTGTTTATCTGATCATTGAAAGTATACTTGCCACTTCTCTTTGCATCCCAAGTTGATCATCATCCAGGCACTATTTTGTGCTATTTCTGTTAGGTTTTGCAGATCATCATGTAAAGCCTTGATGTCTTGCTTGGTAGAAGGCCCATTGCTTTCTATGGCAGAGACTGTTCATTGCTTACTAAAATCCATGTTTTTCTCTTTTTTCCTTGTCACCCAAGTAGAATATATTTCCATCCTTCATCGCAGTTAGGTGAAAGCATTTGATTGTGTTCCGGAGGATGAAAAGTAGGTAGACGTGATCTCTGCTATCTCTGGGCTAAAATCTTTAAGAAGCAGGTAGCTTTCTAACTATGGTCTCTTTCCCTTTTCTGTTGGCTGGCCCGTTTGTTATTTGGTCAATATTCATTCATTCATTCATTCATTTATTCATTCATTTAGACATCGTACACATGATTTATTGTATGTCTAAAGTTATTTTCTGTCTTGAAGTGTGACAAATCTCATTTCATCAATAATCTACAGATGCCATTCCACCATTTTGAGGCTTGTAAATGATTTATGACTGAATCGAATGTTGAGAGTCTAATCTATATCTAGCATATTGTATAAATATCTAAATGATCCATGATTTTTATTTATTGATACTCAATTTTCTGCCTTCATGTATGATTTCTGTCTCTATATTTAGATTTCAGTAATTTTACTTGACTGTGTTGTAGTCTATGTCTCTTCTAATGAAAAATGCCTGGCACTTTCCCTTTCAGTTTCAATCTGTGAGCTAAAGAACTCCTGTCATCACAACTAGACACTCTTGGACTTACCTTCAAGTTACTTTTCTCTCATAATTTTCTTCTCTTCACACTTTTGCTCAACATTTTGAGATATTTATTTATTTTTAATCAAGTAGTTTTATTGAGATATATTTACAGACAACATTATGGGGACAAAGTGTATAATGAATGGCTTTTTTAAGCTGTTGAAAAGATCTTTACTGTAAAATTGTAAAATAAAATAGAAATTAGATAGAAAGAAATGGTAAGTTTTAAAATAAAATACAAGGCTAGGTTAGATTTCATATAATCCATGATATGAAAGATAATAAGGCAACAAACATTTATAAAGTGAAATAATAATTCTAACATAATAGAAATTAATTATAATAAAATTCTGATTATTATAATCCAGCTTTAACTATCAGACATAATAATCTCTAAGAATTAAATGAATTTTTGTTTTAGTTATATAATTTCCATTGAGACAATAATTTTTTCCGGGTAATCAAATTCCTATTTGAAAATTCCTTACATCTTACTGGCAAAAATTACCGCAGATAACAAGATTGCTAGGAAGACTACAATATTTCAAACTAGGGAAACTCAGAACACAGTAAGCCAATGGTCAAGGAAGAAATGACCAAAAAAAGAGAGAAAATATTGATAACTCAATGACCAGCCAACTTTATCAAGAGCCACCAGGTACCAGATATATCAGAGCTTAGTGCAATGGGTAACCTATTCAAGGTACATGAAATTGGCCTTTGGGCCTTGGTTTCCAAACGGCTCCCAGCAGTGGAGGCTGGCACGATAGAATCACGCTCACCCTTGACTTTGCTGGCCTAGGGAAAAGAGCTGAATGGTGCTTCCTGGCAGCAGGTGTGGAGCTAAGATATTTCTTTATCTGACCTTTTAGGCTTCTAATTAAAGTTTCCATCATGACTAATTTTGTCTTCATTTAATTTGTTTTCTTTGCTCCACAAAGTCCTTTGTGTTTCACATTCTTACTGTTTTTCTGTTCAAATTATGGTTTGTGTCCCTTTAGAGATCTATTTGGTGTGCATGTGCTCTGTTTATTCTGACCAAACTTCTTCCTTTTCACTTTTTGGCCCCCTCAAATGGATTATTAATATTCTTTAGTGATTTGTTGAGCATCTAATTAATGGCAGTCCCATGGATTATGACAAGACAAAGTGATCTTTCTCTGAGCTTGTTGTATAGAAGAAGCAAAGAGGCTGCTGGCCCTTTGTTGAGGCAGGTGATGGAAATCACCCTGTTTTCAGTTTCTTTATACTCTCCCAGGCTCAAGGGCAGGGAGGACTCAGAAGCTTTATGGTCTCTAAGGGTTGATATGACACATTAGGGTGAAGCCAATTTTGACCTTTCTCTTGAGGTGTTATCTGTGAGCCACCGCTGTTCCAGAATTTTCTACTTTAATATGCTTGCTTTTAACTCCAGTGTATATTTCTAGGTATTTCCACAATTTGAAGGGGGGAAGAGAGCTGTTAACCAGTTTTCTGTTTCACACTGACTTTGATCCAGCAGTTTATAATCCCTAGCATCCACTTGAAACAGGAAAAGCAGAGACTTTAAAGTTAGAAATGAACACTTGACCATAGTCATATGCCTTAGAGGCATGGCCTAGGTGCACACTTCCCCCCACATTCCCCCATCACCAACACCCTGCACCAGTGATATGAATATATCCTAAGTGTTTATGGGGCATTGTCATGGTGGATGGAGACCTACACAATAACTGAAAAATTTGAATTCCTATCCTGGGGAATCCTGCTACATTCTCTAATAAAACGGCAAGAATTCCCCAAGTACATGGGCAGTGCCTAGGGAAGGAAGAATGATCTTTACACCAAGCTCTTGACATTGACTATACTTATGAAACTTTTCTGGTGAAATTGAAACTTAGACTAGTATTATATATTGTCTAGGAGTTACCTCTTGAAAGCCTCCTGCTGCTCAAATGTGGCTACTCTTTAAGCCAAACTCAGCATGTAGATTCACTACCTTCATCCCCAGTGAGGGATATGATTCCCCAGGATAAACCTCTATGACACTGAGGGATTATTACCAAAAGCCAACTAACAATGCTTCTGGAAAAAGAACATGGCCAAAAGGAGGGAATATTAAACACAAATGAGTTTTTATGGTTAATAGATTTCAAAGTGAGTCTGGTGGTCATTCCAGGAGGTTATACTTATGCACATCTCAGCAGGTTCTCATTGACTGTCATAGTAAACAGTACCTCAAACAGTGAGGCTCCTGCAAGCTCTAGAGACATCTAGACAGTATAAGCAGGGCAGGCAAGTTCAGGAATTTGGTACTCTGTCAATGGGGCTTACTTCGGAACTTATGCTCCCCAGTGTAACAGAGTTAGGTTCATTTATAGTTTCCCTATATGTGACTATTCTGCCCCTTCTATTTGAACTGATTATTAGCACACTCCTTGTTAAATGTATGTATCAGAGACTTTGGTCCGTTCATGGCTGGTTGAGGCCTGAATCTCAGCAGAGTGGCAACACGTACTCTCCAGTTCACTGGACTCACCCAGACACCTAACAAGGAGGTGATGATGAATAATGGCCATCCCAAGGAAGAGAGAGTGTCTGCAACTGCAAGCAAGATTGTTCCATCCATCTGCCCCATAGGATCTTAGCCCTCCTCAATTCAGTTAGAAACAGAGTGGGTATCACCATCCAAAAATCCTCAAGATTGAGGAATGAACATTAGACTACAGTAGACTTATTATTATTCTTGCAATGGAAGAACTTTCATCATTGATATAAAGGCAGTGGCTGCAAGAGGTTCTGAGGAGAGGGAAAGGAAAGAAAAAGTGTAACCTGGGGGCATTTTCTGGACATTGGAATTGTCATGCATGACATTATATTGATAGATACAGACCATTATACATTTTGTCATAACCTGTAAAATTGTGTGGAGCAGAGTGTAAACTATAAACTATAGTACACAATTAGTAGCAATGCTTCAATATGTGTTCATCAATTGTAACAAATATACCACACTAATGAAAAATGTTAATGTGGGAAGCTGTGTGGGGAGAGGCTTGGGCATATGGGAATCCCTTATATTTTTGATGTAACATTTATATAATCTAAAGCTTTTTTTTTGAAAATAAAAATAAAATAAAGTTAGAAATGAAGGGGAAAGTATCTATTCCAGGTATTCATATTCTCACATTCCCCTGTTTCTTTTTCCATGTTGAACACTTTGAAAAAGCCATTCAAGATTTTGATTCTAAAGTTAAATTTATTTTGAGATTTGCTTTTAGTAGCTGGCCTAACTTAAAAACATACCTTAAAAATATTCTTAGCCTAAAACTTGATCCAAAGTGAAGAAAGGCATTACTGGCTACTCTTAAGAATCAGGGTACTAATTTTCAATCTCATCTATTACAAGGTAAATTTATTTGCTGCAAACTCCATCTTCTCTGATGCCAACCCATCATTCCTTTAAAGTAATATGAAAGCAAACGGTATTCAAAAGCCAGTGAATTTATTTGGAAGATTTTTAAACAGAAAATTGTTTTTCAAATTCTAAGTGTGAACATATGAAATATTTTTGCATATAACTGTACTACGGTATTTGGAGCAAAAATAAATCATATGATTTTTATAACAAATGCCCATTTTTTAAATTGAAAAAGCTCTCTTCATTGCATAAATTTCTTTTGGAAAGTAGTTACATTCTCATTCATTGTTAAACATCACCTGAAATTTAAAGGATTATATTAAATGTGTTGATTTTTTCCCCTAAATTATCTGCAAGTTATCCCACTATTGAGTGTTATTTTTATTGCAGATTTGGCAATCAAATTCACAATGCTTATCTTTTCCAAAAGAAAAATATCTAATGCATTTTAGTTTTTTATCTTTTTTAGAGTACTCTGCTAGGAGATGATATGGGAATATTTTATGATACAAAATATTTCAGTGGATAAAATGTCCATCTCATTTTATCATTCTAAAGCAAATTCAAAATGAAATAAATGAACCTAATTTTGTATTTAGTTGTGTGCATAATCACACAATTAAATATACAATGACTTGAAAACAGGATAATTTACTAAATATCCCTAGTGGTACATATTCTAAAAACATCAAAAAATTACTACTTTCAGTAATCATATAGTTGATGGTAGTGTTGGTATTGTAATTCTGAGAAGCTTTTAGTTTTGCATGATAAAGAACATGAATAATAATTGTCAGTGTTACCTAGAATTAAGATTTTGATTTGGGAGAAAGGAGATAAAGATTTAAGATTAATAAATTTAAGTAAAAACCATGTATTTCTGCATTTGAATTGAATTGAAAGTAATGGTATGAATGCATGACATGTACTTCTATCTATCAATCTATCAATCTATCTGTCTTCTATCTATCTATCTATCATCTGTCTAGCTCTCCATCCACACATACACACATATTTACTAGTTCCAGCCACTGAACACTGAAAGGACCTAGGACCTAGGACATTTCTGCTTCTATTTTTTCAGTGGCATTCTTCACACCCCTCTGCCATCCCCCTTTTTGTATGTGTGACTCTTTATTTATGTCTCTGTTCAAATGTCACTCCATAGAGAGGTCTTCACTGATCACCCTTACTAAAATAGCACCCCTACTGCTTTCTATCCTTCTACCTGCTTTAATCCATAGCTTGTACTCCTAGTGGAGATTATATTATTCCAACATTTGTTTACAAGGTTATTTTCTGCCTCTTCTGTTGGAAGGTAAACTCCATGGAGTCAGGTACTTTTAGTTTCTTATTTGCTCCTCAATCCCAAGGTTTGGAAGAATGTCAAGTCATACATCATAGTTGCTAAGTGAGTACACAAACAAAAAGTAATAAAGCTTATAAGAAAGAGACAATTACAATTAAAAACCCAATAAAATGGTAAGATAGCTAGCATTAAACAAAGCAAACATGCAAGATCTGTATAAAGGAAACATTAACAAACTACTAAATGGAAGCACTCAAATGCTATAACTAGAAAGGAATTTTTCAATATTTTCTAGAAAGATTCCATATGTCATAGGTATAAATTGTTTCTAAAATTATCTATACATTTAATGGCATGAAAATCATTTCTTGGCAACTGGACAAGCTGATTTAAAAGGTTTTGTGGAATAATAAATATACATCAATAGAAACAAATTCTTAAGTAGAAAAGTCCTAGGGAGATTTGTGCCCTGCCAGATGCCAGAGCACATTATAATGCTACAGTAATTAAAACTCTTAGTTATTGAATATGAATATAAACATAGACCAATGGAACGGAACAAGTACCCAAAATGGGTCAAAATATAACTGATCCATAAAAAATGCATATCAATGGGGGAAATGTGGTTTATTCATGAGAGAGATTGGGATGAAGAGAAAAATATAATTAAAAAGTATCATTCCCTCCCTCCTTTCTTTCAACAAAATATATTTCAGATAGATCAAAGACTTAAATAAAAAATTAAAACAATTAAACTACTGGAAGAAAATATGAGGTATTTTTAAAAATCCTAGAGTGAGGAAGTTCTTTAAAAATGTGACATGTAACTTAGATGTCTAAATAATTTCATAAACTTGTGTAAAAATATGCATGTAAAAAAAGTCATAAAACCAAGAGAACTAATAAACTGTGAAAAATAATTTGTAAATACGTGCTATAGAAGGGCTAATGTTCTAATATGTGAAAGGAATTCCACAAATTAATGATAAAATTACTGGCAACCCAATTGAACAAAGAGTTTAATGAAAGATGATCCAAATTGTTCTTAAAAGATTAAAAAAATTTTAATCTCATTCATAAGAATAAATATACTTTAAACTTACTATGAATACCACATATAAGGTTTCATACATTATGATGTTGGTGAGAATATGAGGAAACAGATAGTCTTAAATGTTTCTGAGAGAGTATAAACTGTTATAACTTCTGTGTTGGGGATTTGACTGTTTATTATATATTTAAAATGCATACAACTTTTGATCCAGAAATCCCACTTCTAAAAATATGTTCTGTGAATATACTCTCACATATATATGATTACACATTGTATTAGTCAGGGTTCTCCAGACAAACAGAACTTGCAATATATGCATAAATATATATATGCAAATATTAAGAACTACTAAGAGATTTATTGTAGGAATTGGTTTATGTGACTGTGAAGATTGTCAAGTCTGAATTCTGTGAGGCATGCTACAAGTTGGTAACTGCAATGAAGACTTTGATGAATTTTCTAGGAAAAGGTGGCTGGATGAAATAGAATATGTTTCTTTCTGACTGCTGAAATCATCAGTTCTTCCTTTAAAGTCTTCCAATCATTGGCTGAGACATCTATCATAGCTGGAGGTAGTTTCCTTTGTTGATTGTAGATGAAATCAGTTAGTTATAGATGCAATAAACAGACTAATGATTTAAATCCACAAAATACCCTCACAGCAAAAAATCAGGCGAGTGCTTGCTTGACCAAATAACAGGGCACCATAACCGAGCTGAGATGACCCATGAATTTAACCTTCACTTACATGTAAGAATATTCACTATAATATTTGTTGTAATAGCAAAATATTGGAATAAACCTAAACATCCATTAATAGAGTATTTGTTAAATAAATTATAGTCTATTTATATAATGGAATATTATGCAGCCTTAGAATAACTTATTTTGTTATGGAATTATTTTCATATTATTAAGTGAAAAAAGATCTAGAGTAAAAGTATATAATATACATGCATGCATGTGTCTTGTGGAAATTTATATATTTGCCTGTATATTGCATAAAATCTCCTTGAAACAATACATAAAAAAATGTCAAAAGTTGTTACTTCCAGGAAGGATATCTTAGTCTGCCAAAGGACTGCCGATGCAAAATACCAGAAATCTGTTGGCTTTTATAAAGGGTACTTATTTGAGGTAAAAGCTTATAGTAACAATGTTAGGCAAAGTCAAACTCAAGGCACCATAAAGGTGTTTTCTCACCAAAGCCAGTTGCCACATGTTGACGCAAGATGGTGGGCCATCTATATCTGGTCTCTCCTAGTCCTCCAGGCTTCTTCTTTCAGACCTAGCTGCTCTGCTCTCCTGATTTCAGCGGGCATGGGGCTTGTCTCTTAGGGCTTCCTATATCACTTTTGGTTGTTCAGCTATATTCCCAAAGTAAGCTATCAGGCAAGTGGCTCATCTCTCCCTGGGAACTCAACTGTTTGAGTCTTCTCCTTTCTGTCACTTGGTAGGTTAAAAAATGACAGAGCTGTTTTTTCTTGTGTATCTGTCTCTCTGTGTGTGAGCTCATTTACACAGAAGGCCAGGACTCACCCGAGTCATGGCTTACTAACATAGTTGAATAAAAAGCCCTAATCTTAACAGGTAATCTAATCAAAGGCACCTCAACTGAATTTAATGCAATCAAAGAGTATCACACCCAGAGGAATAGATTAATTTGCAAACCATCTTTCTCTTTTTGGAAGTCATGAAATAATAAACTGCCTCAAAGGGGAACTAGGTAATTGAAGAACAGACATGGGAAGTCAACTTACTTTTCGCTATATTCCCATTTATATTTTTAGAACTTTGTATTCTATGATAACATACCTAGAGAAAATAAAATCATTTCAGGATCAACCAGTAACAAAAAATATTAAGCTGAAAATTTGACTTCCTGTTGGCTTCATATAAGAGGGTTCAATACAATTTTGTGTGACAGTTAACTTGAATATTAAAATAAACTTGAACATAGGTGAGTGCCAGTTTAGGAGAATATATGCTTGAATTCATGAAAAAGAAGATTATTTATTTTATTAAAGAATTCCTCACAGGATTCTTTTAAATTTAAAGCTTTCAGTATGATTCACTTGAGAGACATTTTCAGGAGTATTATTGGATAAAGAGAATTGCACCTGCACATTGTATTAATTTAGCAGTTTAATACGGCCAAAGTAATATAACAAGATTTTCATGTGGAACAATTTTTCATTCATTGACATTTTAGTCGTCTTTGAGTTACAAAGATTATGTATCTTTTTAACAGTGAATTCACACTTACATTTGAATAGAATTTAAAATGGAATGAACAGAAATATTCTTAATGCAGTAGCCATAAAAAGGCAGTTGTAAGTATTACTCACAGATATTGCACAGTTTCCATGATAATCTAATGACTATATGTTCCCTTTGAGGTTTAAAAGAACTGTGTGAATAGCGATCTTTCTGGTTTAAGTAGAGTCATGTTTAGAGATAGAGGATGTTTAGACAGTTCTCAAGATCCCATTCTGCCTCGTGATTAGTATAGCAATAGTCAAAAGAATAAGAATGTTACACATTTATAAAAATTGGTACATGATTTGGAATTGTTATATAGATGGATACCAATTTGTTTTGTCTATTGGAATGATTTGTTTTTAAAAGTAAATATAGACCTGTACTGGATGCTAATAAAAAGTATCCAATTTCAAAACATTAATTGCTGACTTTCTGTGAGAGTTCTTTAAAATCTAGAATATACAATGATATTGAAATTATACGAATTTAGAGAGATGTCTATGTTTTTTAGGGCTGGTGTTATGTTAAGACATGTACAAACCAACATTTTTCACTGAGGAGGCATTCACCGAGGATGTAGTTTGTGATAACCTTCTTTGTATAGTTATGTGACGTATAGGGGTAGCTACCCATAGAAATGTTCAGCTGTAACTAAATCAAGGGCACTAGTCTTAAGAATCGGATAACTCTTGCCCTCAAGGTGACTGAAGTTGTTGAGTGATGGCGTGTAAATACATGACCCATCTCTCTCCCAACCCTGGTGAACCCACCCCACACTTTAAACAAGTCCATTTGTATATACCACTGTAAAAAGGTGGAGTAACTGTTTTGACGGTAGACATAAATTTTTACTTAACTCAATTAGCTAGCAAAGGCTGCATGAATTCTGCTGCAACTCCCCAACTTAGAAAGGAAACATGAAGTGTAAGAGAGATCACAAATTACTGATGCTTTTAATGTATGTTTACTCTAAATTGGACTTTCTAATGACACATTCCTTCTTTTTTGAAGAGTGGAGACTCAGTTATCTTTTCCAAAAGCATGCACAATCATCTTAAAATGTCAAGAACTCAGCTGGAAAGAGAAAAAAAGTCAAGTTTCATTAAATGAGAGCACCACCAATAGTTTATTATATTAACTTCAGACTTCATTAGTAAATGGATTGTATTTGCTACATGTTACTGCCACTCTTGAACCAAGCATTAACCATGTCTTTTTTGGGAATATAGTCTGTCATGGAGTAATAGACAACATTTTTTGGCAAAATGTTGTGCCTGACCATTTGTGAAGCAAAGACAGGCCGGCACTAACATGCCGGGGTACAACAAATACTCTTTGTTGCTGTACTCTAATTTCTGATGTGTCCTTTCAGCCACAAGAAATAGAGGAGCAATATTTTTAAGATAATTATTTGCCATAAATTAGGTGGTGACCATTTGTTCCTACAAAAGTAATATTTTTTCCATCTGCTGGTGAACAGCTTATGAATACAAACAGCAGATTTCCCAAATGCCCATTTAAAAGTTTCAATACAGTATTTGTTGTGTCTTTTTACTTCATGTATAGAGATTGCTATCTGAAGCTGCCTGATGCCTTTAAGGTAACAAATAGGCCAACTGGAAATACCCACCCCATCAGCATATTTTGTGTGTGTGCATGTGAACATATGTACATGTGACTTTTCTTCTTTGCAGTATCTTTTTAATTTCTGACATGGCTTGGTTTCTTGACACCCTGAAAGCCATACACTGCTCACTTACATTCCTGTTTTTCAGTCCAGCATAGGCCTCCAGCTTCTATCTATGTACAAATCCTCTGATCACTATTGGTCTTATACTGGGGCTTGTCTTTATCCCCTTTTCTCCTACCAATATGGTCCTCTTTGATTGCTCAAGGACATCCAATTCTGACTCTAAGCTAAGCCATACAACCAAAGGATCTGCCATAACTCAGTCCTGACTAGCAAAATGTGACAGTTAGTTAATGCTATTATAGTTTGGGGGCTGAACAAAATTTAAATTGTGAAAATGCATCAGCATCCTCTCTGCAAAAACAGGAAAGCATTAGTTGTCCCAGGAATCTCTATGATTGAGCAAATGGTCTTGGGAAGAGACTTGAGGTTTCCTTTCTTACTAGTGTTGTGGCTGATTTTGTGATTTTGGAAACTTTTAAAAACATTTTAGAGACTCATACTTACATTATGACAACTGGGACCATAATGGAAATGGAAATGAGGCCGGCAGGCATATAGCTGGTGTGAACTTACTGAGTCGCTGCTATATGACCATGTGCTCTTTTGGGCATTATCAGTCCTTACAACCATTTTGAGATGCCCCTTTGACCTCAATTTTGCAAATAAGGAATCTCTCTAGAGTTATTGTGACATATCTACTGTCATCTAATTATTAAAAGATAGCTCAGGAGTCTGATTTTTCCAGACATGTCTGGATTTTTATCCACATATTCTCTCCATTAAAGCTCACTCTGATGATGCAAAAAAATACATATATGAATAAAACAAGCAACAGTGACAAAACTAATTAAAATCCTGAGAAGTTCCTAAGATATGAGTAATGTAGCAAAATTAAGGTGAAACTTACTTTTTGAGAAAGACTACTCCAAGGATGCACTTATCAAATAGCTATTCGATACTATACTTAATCCACTGTCTGAGAAAGCATATTTTACATTTTCCTGTATTTCAACATAACAGGTTATTTATTCTTCAAATAATTCTTTCCTTTGTCAAGTTCCTGGCAAGAAGCTACCTTCAACTGCTGCATTACAGTTAAGGACTAGTAGTTGTAGTAGACCTGTTTTTTTTTTCATCCTCTATTTTGCTAAATCTAGGCAGTGAGGTTAAACTGGCTACTCTAAAGGCAACAACATTCCATTGGACATTCTCAGCCCTCAACGGGCAAAGCAACACTTTGGGGTTGAATTGACTGATTCTGGCCCACATGAGACTCAATGAAGTTGATTTTTCTAGTCATAATTAAGATTATACTTTGAGGAGAAAAAAATCCTTTGACCTGGGCTAATTTGGTACATTTAATTCTGTAATATTTTTCTTAAGGAAGATAGAAAAGCTCAGCCTTTCCCTCTGTTTCTTATCCCATCAGCTGTATTTGAAGTAGAGTTTGTTGTTTTTACTGAGGTTCCCCCTTCAGAGAGCAGCTTTCATCACCAGCCTGGAGTCCTCGTTCAGCATTTTTAGAGCAGTCAGGGGTGAGGCCTTGCGGCTCCCGCGGCCCCACTAATAAACAGAGATCTGGCTCTGCAGCCACTGGCCGCAGCTCCCAGTACAGCCACCCATCACAGTGCGATAGTAAATCAGCGCTGTGTGTTTTCCTAATTTTTGGTTTGGTCTGACTTAATCCATCTAATAGGAAAAACATCTGGTCTCGTTTTACTTTTAATCTGCTCTTTACATCAGGAAACTTATCGCCCTGGGACCAGGTAGTAACAAGAGGTGGCTTCTTGTACCTGGGTATGCCTATGCGTGGTCCAGTGCCTAATAAGGGCCTGCTTTCCATTTATGCTTTCCAGTCCTTTCTAGGCCTTCATTAACAATGAAGCATTGACATCACAATCAACTTGGGGTTGTAAATTCCCCAATTACTGCAAAGCCTGTATTATGACACATTCTGGGTCAAGAGGAACTGAGCACATAATCAGGAGTGGGGGAGTGGGAGATAGTTTAGAGTTAATTTTTAGTGATAAATTTGTAAAGATCCTGGGTGTTTAATAGCCTTTCTATTAATGATAAATATCCTTGAACATTGCATTTGAGTTGAGTTTTATCTTTATATGGTTGCATTAAGGCATACAATGTATTATTATTTTAAAAATATATTACTGGTCTGGAAACATCTTAGAGGAAAGCAATAAAATAATATCATATGGAGTCAAGTTTGGTTTCTGTTCATATAAAGCATCCAAGATAGCACTGCCAATTTAGTCCTTGTGAAAGGGCCATAAAGTGACTCCATTTTTTAACATTTTGACTATAGTTAGAAGTAGTTTGGGTTTTAGAAATCATAAATGCAAAGGGAACTGGGGTCATTTGGTTTCCCAAACAGCCTTTCCCCCTTACTTTATTTCCTTCTTGGCGTTCATCTTTATTTTTTCCACTTACTGCCAGTTCTTCTGCCTTCTGACCTACTACCTTCCAGAGCTCACTCCCTCTCTTTCCCTCTTTTTTATTTTTGAGGGAACTTTTGATATAGTACGAAGAGGGATATTTCTGACTGAGCTGAGATCAATTGTTGCAAAGATGCCAAGCTCTCCCTTGTCTTTCTATTCCTTTGAATTGGTTAGAAAATCAAGGACATCACGAGGCAACAGGGGACGACCATATAGGAATTAACTTCACATAGCCTCAAGCCTAAAAGCTCTTCCCAAATCTGCAGTATGTTAGGGGACTTTCACTCCCCAAAGTAATGTATGTTTATGCACTCCTGCCTGGGAGTTCCTTTTACTGGGGCCTGAGGAGGAGCCCATAAGTAACATTACTTTTGCAAGCAGGAATTAATTATTGAAATCAATTATTGCATCTTTCTGATGACTGCAGTCAGTTCTCAGTGAGTTGACATTTAAAAAAAAAAGAAACTTGTCTCAATGCCTGTCTCTGTGAAAAGAGATTGAAATTTAAAAAAAAAAGGGACTGACTTTCAGCTTGGTTCCATTCTACCTCTAAGGATTTTCCAGAAACTTTACTAGTTGGGAGTTTTAAAAAAAGAAAAGAGTCTAACTCTCTTCTTCCATACAATGTGGAGGGTTGGTTTGGATTTCCGATATGGCTAAATATTAAAACTGATTTGAAAGCATATTTGACTTATCACTGACTCCAACCTCGCCAATATTAGTGCTGTCTGATTGCCATCCCATTATCACTTGAATACACTGTCTTTATTCCTTGCCTCCTAATTTTTGCCAGGAGTATCCTTTTCCATTCTCATTTTTCTTTTGGAAATATTAAGAATTTATTTGGCAGGTATGCTCTAATGGGCAAGGAAGAAAGGCTGACATATAAATATACTACTGTTAACAGCCTTTTTAATATATAGGGATAATACAGGTAAACATTCAAAGGAAATATTTCTCGAGGTTCTTCAGCAAAAATGGGTCACCTTATGAATAAGAACAGCTATGAATGTATTTTCCTGAATTTCAGGTTGGGCCATCAACTGTTCTTTGATTATGAAACCAGTTCACCATCTATGAATAACTGATTTCATAAATGTGACAGCTTTTCTAATTAGAGAGAGTATGATTCTTAGAAAAGAGGATAGAGTCCAAGGCCAAAGTATACACTTATTCTGGGGTGCAAATCTGCCACTGAATGGCAAACAAAATCTGAGTCATCCAACAAGTTCGAGGCCCTACTGATACCCTGAAACTATAAGATAAATGGAGTGCTTTTGAGGTAAATATATATTTTTTAATGCATTTTTAATTGATTTTGTAAAAATATTACATTAAAAAAATATGAGGTCCCATTCGACCCCACCACCCCCACTGCACCCCTCCCCCCCCCCCCCCCCCAGCAACACTCACTCCCATCATCATGACACATCCATTGCATTTGGTAAGTACATCTCTGGGTATCTCTGCACCTCATGGTCATTGGTCCACATCATGGCAAATATTAAGAGAAAGGAAGAAATTTTCTCTGAAACTAGGAAAGATTCTCCTACAAGGATTAAGAGAGACAGAGTAGTGATGAGAGCAGAGAAGTCAGTAAGCTCCTGAAAAAAAGGGTCCTGTAGCCTGGACAATTAGAATGTCCCAAGGAGGGTTTGGCTACAGGAAGCACTGAGGCAGCCTCACAAATGTGCACCTGCAAGGCTCTCCAGGAGAGCCACTGGCCCAAGGAACCTTGTGGACAGGAATAAAGGAAAGGTTAAACACCAGCCACATTCTCTACCTTCCTTCTCACAACGTCTTTTCAAAACACCCTGATCCTATATAATTACCTTGAGACATTAATCAACCTTGAGGTAAAGGGGTGGGAGCACCCCACCCCAATTAGTGAGATTAAAGTTTTTTTGCTAATTCAGAAGAATAAAATGGAAGGGCTCAAAAAAGAAAGGAAACTGACTTACAGAAAAATCAAAAGTAATGTATATTTCTTGCACTCTGAGTTTCTGGACTGTGATTTCTACCTGCTACACATTTCATCCTTCATTCACAGCATTTCAAATCATCCCCAAACCTCTGTAGTTCTGGACTGGCCCATAGATTGTTCTCTTTCTGTTGTCCCCAGAGTATCATCTACTTTTGGAGATCACTATTAGCAGGAACTGATACCTGAAAATTATTGCTATGTAATCTGGATTCTTAATAGGAATTCCAGGAAGCTCAGTTCTGGGAAGCACAAATGAATTGGAGAAATAAATATTCTTTCTTTTGGGTCAAGAGGAGTCAAGAGTCATTTAATGTTGCCATCCCTCCTCTTCCATGGTCCCCTCTGGAGCCAGTGATAATGGTAAGGGAAGGGTCTCGGTCTCTTGCCTTAGAATTGATACTAGGTTGTCTGATTTTTCCATTCTTTTCTGTCCTACTCTGCAGTTACTGAATGGATGTCTCTTTTCCTGCTTTTTCTTTTAGGCTTCAATTATTGATTCCTATAGTCCAATGAATGGACATAGCAAATATTTAATAATTTCCACTGTGCATAGTACTGCTCAAAGTTTTGCTTGGTGAAAATATTATAATCTAAAAGTGATAGATATAATAACAGAAAATAGTAAATAGAGGAGGAAAGAGTCTGAGTGAAGGGCAAAGATGAGTTATCTGTAAGGGTGGAGTTTGGAAATAACCCTTTGCAAAGCCACTGGTAGAACATTGGTATTAGAGAATGGCAAAATTTGGGAATCAAGGTAAGATTTTGTAGTACATTACAGTTTCCAAAGCTGGAATTTTGAATTCTGATGTATGATATTATCCAATCATTTGCCATGATTTTGTTTCATTAGACCAACATTTATTTAACACTACCTATTAACAACAACAAAAACAAAACTGCAGCTAAGATTTGCTTTATTTAAGGAAGGGTTTCAGAAATATACTTTTCTTATGTTTGGGAACTCAAGCATTCACTTGATAGCTTGCTCAGGTTCCCTAGCAGCAGAACCTAATACAAGAATTTGGTTTTATTGTTGTTTAGTTAGTGAATACTCTTGGGGAAACTGGTAGGGAAGGAAGCAGGATATGACAGAGAAGGGAGCTAAGCGAGGATGTGGGTCTCAGCCTGATTATCCAGGGAGCTCTACAGCATAAATTGTATCATAGATTTTGTACCACCATGATGCTATGAGTTCACCTTTGGTACCCCATGTGAGATGATCGTTAACTATGAATTGTTAACTCTACCCCTACCCCCACCAGTGTATCTGTGTGTGTGTGTGATTTCCCAGATGACACGACTATCAGGATCTGGGCAGGACACCAACAGCCTTCACTTAAGTTAGAATTCTCCATTTTAACATCCTGCATTTCATATTCTGACATTTTCTTAGTGTTAACTCATTTAGTTGCTCAATTTTTGATAACGGTTAGATTTTTGGAATGTTCTTAATCAATATAAATTTTAATGAATTTTTATATTGTTATTTATAACAAGGTATGCTAAAAACAAGTTGAGGATTTTGCCCAGAAAATATTAACAGAATCTGTGTTACTGAAAAAATTATTTTCTTTTGCCTGAACTTTGCTGGAGAGTAAAGTAATAATCATAATAAACAAGATAATAGGGAGAGTAATTGGGGGAAAGTAGAATTGGTATTTAGGAAAGAATTAAACAAAAGTGATATATAAGTTCACTATTTGGAATTGCCTTTTCACATTTTGAGATTAGTACCAAGATTTAAAAATAGTTTTGTAGCTTTGCATTTCTTAGGAAGGTCCTCAATGAGTTCTAAGCAATAGGTATTGAAAACATGCATTTTGATGAAATGTTGTTTTTTTTAAATTTCTTATGAGAGCAAGCAAGAAAATAAATTCCAACCCATTAGCATTAAGAAAGGAAGGAAAAATCTTGATTATAAGAGATCGTAAGTCATCACGAACTCCTTTCTGTATTGTTCTCTGTTCTCCCCTTAATGGGCACTCAGATTTCTGAAGGAAGGTACAAAGCTCTCCAGGTTGGAATTGATCATTTTTCCCTACCAGCAATGACCCGGTAAAATATTATTACTAAGGTTTTGAAACTTTTGTAAATTTGCAGTAGGATTCATTCCACATGTGAGAATTAATGCTTCCTTACTGGCTGACTAAGAAACATTTAAAGAGCTTGAAACTTGTTATTTTCACATTGGTACTGTACATATGTCTCCAGAGTGTGGGAGCTTCATAAACAACACATTTTGATCAGAGCAGATGTACTGCATCTCAAGAGGTTAGGAAGTTCATTATTACAGACAGCCCACCTCACATTCATTTGGTGAGACTCCATTAGGTATATTAAAATATGATGCAAGTTGTCTGAATGAAGTTTATTTGGTGATCAGTGGGGTCTTCACATTTCCTCCAGACTAAGGAAAGTTTAGTTTCAACAGCAGTGGCCACATTCAAGTGATATATATTTGTAATATTGACTACTCTGTGGATGCTACTGATGGCTTTTACTGGTTCCTAAAATAAATGTCTTCTAGCAGCACTCAATAGGCATGATCTTATCCATTTTTATATTCCAGAAAGGGACTAACGTTATTGTCCTTGTAGGGTACAAAGGAAATATAGAGGCAGACAAGGGGTTGAGGCATATTCTTTTGATCTATGCCCAATCCATGTTTCGCCTACACGATCAGTCTGCTGCAGCAAAGATGATTGTGTTCTTCCAGGAAAAAAATGCACTTTAGGATTAGCTGGACAGTAAAGTGGCATCAATTAAAGCAAAGGGCTTAAGAAGGAAATTATGAAATATATTAAATTTCTCTCAAATGAAATATGACTTCTAGGGTGGCAATCAATTCTTAGTTGAGAGGTAGTGAATGGGGGTTAAATCATGAATTCACACTTTCCCTTGTGATCATCAAATCAGCAGTCTTAAATTACCTTCTTTAAAGCTCAAAGTCACTTGTTGTTTTATGCTTCTCCCATGGCCCTGGTGTTAGCCATTTGTAGAGTAGCAAGCTGCCAGATCAATAAGCATGCTTAGCTGCTTGCCATTAAAATTGATCTGTACTATCCTTCCGATTGACGTCATATCCAGCTGTAAATATTAGCAAATAAGCTGTCAACTCATTTTCATTATGAGTGTTTTTCATTTCAAAGGATGGACTTCAGTTGAATAGCATGTTAGGATTTTTCTTCATTATTTCCGACATTTCCCCAATAGCATCAAGAGCATCTTTAAAGGAAAATCATGATTGGCCAGTAACTCTTAAAAAGGAGGGGAACCATTGACAACAACAATAAACAAAGGAAAAAGAACCACAACAAAAAGAAAGATCTTTGCAAGGTTTTCTATGAAAAATCTAAAGTAGTGAGACTTAGATATTTTCCTTCACATGTGACCCAGGTCAAGGAGCTTGTGAGCTTCTGAGTTTACATAAAGAAACTCATGATACATTCTTGGAAAGACACATTCTCAACAGAGTTTTGCATTGGGACTTCAGAGGAGCATTTATTAGTTCACGTGATAGTCTACCATAATTTCTCCTTGGGAAGAAATCTGGTATTATCTGCAAATCACCTTTGGAATTACTGCCATGTGGTGGTAAAGGTACCTACTTGGATGGGCATTCAGGTGAAAATCTTGGGAAGGTCACACTTTTTCTAATAGAATGTCAAATTTACCGCATTAGTTCGGTTTCTAAAGAATATTTCTCTATCCTTATCCAGCAATTTGGGTCCCTTGGCCTTTGTCTGCTATCCAGCTCCCACTGAGAGTTTGAGCAGAGAAGTCATATTTACTGAAGCCCAATTACTTCCCCAGGAACTCTAAATTAGTATAAATATAATAGAAAAAATGTATATATATTAATTTGTAGATAAATAACCTTATAAATATATTGAGGTGTTAGAATGCACACAAAATAGGAGAGAATTTTGGGTAATCAGTCTATTATTATATTAGGACTATATTAGTTCAATTAGTCACAAAATTATCATCAAGTTATTTTTTTAGGGAAGCGGACTTGGCCCAGTGGTTAGGGCGTCCATCTACCACATGGGAGGTCCACGGTTCAAACCCCGGGCCTCCTTGACCTGTGTGGAGCTGGCCCATGTGCAGTGCTGATGTGCGCAAGGAGTGCCCTGCCACGCAGGGGTGTCTCCCGTGTAGGGGACCCCTACGCGCAAGGAGTGTGCCCCGTAAGGAGAGCCGCCCAGTGTGAAGGAAAGTGCAGCCTGCCCAGGAATGGTGCCGCACACATGGAGAACTGACACAGCAAAAAGAAACTCAGATTCCCCTGCCGCTGACAACAACAGAAGCGGGCAAAGAAGACGCAGCAAATAGACACAGAGAACAGACAACCGGGTGGGGTGGGGGAGGGGAGAGAAATAAATAAATAAATCTTTTTTTTTTAAATTATTTTTTCACATTAGGAGCCAACATTTTGTTGACAAGTATTAGAAGACAAATCTGTATGAAACTCATAACTGAATTCATTGCAAAAATATTGAGGTTACAATTCATATTACTCCATACATCCTATAGGAAATCTCTACTAAAACATATCGTTTAGAACTCAATGCTAACAAACTTGTTTTCTATGAGATGCTAGACTCTTCTTTATTGATAATCAAAATTGTATAGCAGATGATATTTTCCTTCAGTGTTGATTGCCAGAAAGCTTTTAACTAAGTTCGAAATGGCATAATAGAAAACTAAATAGGTTATGTTAGCATATGTATGCTCTGCATTTTTATTTTTTATTTTCTATTTTTATCATTATTACTTTACATAACTTCCTTTATACTGTCTTAAATCCATTGTAAAAAAAAGCAGGTTGTAAGTCATTAAACACAAGTAAACTATTGTGTATCAGGGTTTCAGTTTATATTATCCTTAAGAGTTGCCAAATTTCAGTTTACAAGCATCATTTCAAGATAGTCGATATCCTTTTTGAAAGAAATGTCCGTAATTCATAGTACTAATAAGACCTATACTTCTTTGAATGCCTACTTAGTAATAGATGCAAGATGCTTTATTTTATCTGTGCTAATCTTCGAAATCACTGTAAATAGAGATGTGTTTTTCTGAGGATCAGATTTTTTCTGAGGATCAGATAATTTGAGAAACTTTTCGAAGGGTATCTATTTGATAGGGAGTAGAGCCACCTCAGATTTCTCACATGAAGTGGAGAAGTAAACTGTGGAGTACTGGTTGTAGAGTCTGGAGTACTTTAAATTATAGTAAGGATAAGTTCCATAATTTTTTTTTTTTTTGAGGTACCAGTGGCTGGCAATTGAACCCAGGAGCTCGTATGTGGGAAAATGGTGCTCAACCACTCAGTCACTTTGGCTTCCCTGAATTATTATTTTTTTTTTCATTTAACTTTGCTTGTTGTTTGTTTTTGTTTCTTGAGGAGGCACCAGGAACCAAACCCAGGGCCTCCTATGTGGGAGGCAGGTGCTCAATTGCTTGAGCCACATCTGCTCCCAAGTTCCATGTTTTGATTCTCACCCAAAAGGGTGCCAGTGCCTGGAAAATAGGAAATACTGAATAGTTGATAAATAACTTAAAGAACAAATGTTTAAATGAATTATGAGTTATAAAATGAATAGTATACATTATAGACTATAACTTTATAATGAATACTGTAATAATATAATAATTGTATAAGGAAATTATTTGAGTTTGTTCTAATATTTGTATTATTTGTATTACAGAGCATATTCAAGTGATAGGTACCTACTAATTCACAGGCATTTCATAGGTGTCTGTGAGTTAGATGTCTGGGATGCTGAGTTCAGAGATAATCATGTAGTAACTAGCTGAAGATAGGAAGTGGTGGCAGTGGGATTGGAATACATGTCTAACTCTAGATTTCTTGATCATGTGAAACTATGTAGATAAATGGTCTTTATTTTATTGCTTTCCAAGATTCTAATGAGTGGATTTTATATTTTATAGTCTCCTTCACTAGCTTTCAAGCTTAATATTAACTTAAAATTAATCACTCCTTTCTACTTGAGCCACTTTCTTCATTTTGCTCCCAAAACCCCACACTCTTTCATGTTTCTTTCTGCTTCACTGGTAGGTCTTTCTCTGACTCTTCTGCTGATTCCACCTCTTTTCTTTATGGAGTAGAATATTCATGTCCATGTGCCCCAGGTATTAGTGTTTGGCCCTCTTAACTTCTCTGTCAACATTCCCTTAACTAGAAGCATGGCATTAAATACCGTTCTTTATGGCATTTATTTATATATCCAGCACAGACTCAGACTCCTTTCCCAACCTGCTGATTCATAGATTCAATCACCTGTTTTACATTTATGCTTGGACACCTCCTAGGCATCTCAAAGTCAACATGCCCAAGTCGGAACATCATATCTTTTTTCCTAAACTTGCTCTATGTTATTTTTTGCCAAATTAGTTGAAGACAACTCCATCCTCCCAAGCTTGCAGGCTATAAAACTTGAAGTCATCCTTGATGTCTCTATCTTTTTCATATCCCACATCCAATGCATTAAGAAATCCTATTGGCACAACCTTCTAAATATATCTAGTATTGGATAATTCTTATTGCCTCTATTACTTCCACCCCGGTTTGAGTTTCCATTATTTCTCTTCTGGATTATCACAGTAGCCTCCTAACTGGTCTCCCTGCTTCTACCCTAGCTCTTTACAATCAATATATTAGCAGATTGTGATCCTTTTGAAACATAAGTAACATCTCGTCAATTCTCTGCTCAAGGCTCTTCAATGGTTCCCTATTTCACTCAGGGAAAAAGCCGAAGTCTTGACAATGGACTGTAGGAAGGTGCATGAACTGGCTCTTCCTTTCCTCCCTGACATTCTCTTTTAGTACTTTCACTATCCTTGCTGTTCCTTGAATATACCAGGCAGGTATCCATCTTAGGACCTGTCTCTGGCTGCCTCTTCTGCCTGGAATAAGAATATTATAAATATGACCTTCTCTACCAGGCCCAGCCTGATTGCCCTATTTAAAATGCCACCATTTCTCCTAATCCTCCATACCCTGATCCACTTTTTTTATAAACACAGCAATTATCTTTTCTATTACAATACACACTTTACTTATTCATTATACTTATTGTGTGTGTGTGTATAAACCTTCTAGAATATAAACTCCAAAGGGCTGAGATCTTTTTCAGTTTTATTTACTTATATATCCCAACCTCTTAGAATGGTGCATAAGACATAGTAGGTGCACAACAAATAGTTGTTAAATAAATGAACTTAATTCATATATAAGAAAGTATAATGCTTCTTTGCAGTTACTACAGGTTCATCATCAAAATATTCTGGGACAAATCGCTACAGATTTTTTGTGACTAAATATGTTATTATGGGCTGGTCCATATCATACTCAATGAGTTTACCGTCAACTTGTAGAAGTCTGTGCTATAATCAGCATGTTCATTTGACTAAATAATTCCCTAAACCTATTAAATCCACGTAGAAGTATGCCCTCTTTTAGGAATTTGAGATTTTTGTCACTCTTCATTGGAAATGATGTAGAAAGACCTAATAAAATGTAGCACTGCTTATTACAGATGGTTTTGCTTATGTTTTAGTGGAGGCAATGCTCGTCTGTAGGCAAGATAAGGCCAGGGAAAACACTTTCTCTTTTGGATATTCATTTTCAATGTCTTGCCTCTGGAATTAGAACTCTCTAGAGTGCATATTTCTTAGAAATCAGAGTGTTATATACATCTGACTTTAATTTTCACTTTGGCAAGTTTTATCTCAATCCTACCCAATAAGTTATAATTGACATGTGATTCTTCATTGGTCATTAGGAAACTTGCTGATTATTTTCTTTTTATGTGCAGGCCCAGAAATATTAAACACATTTTTAAGAAAAACATCACTCTTACTACAAATATTTTCATATTAATAGTATTATAAGCTTTTACCCATTTATGTATATTCTTCATTGTTGAATTTTTAAAGTCCATTTAATTTAAATGTTTTTTCTGCAAACATTACCTTCACTTGTTAACCAACCATCTATGTTGCTCAGTTTATGAAACACTGAAATCCAGTCACTAGAGAGAAACCCGTAAAAAAGTAGGGCAGAACTCTTTCTTTATAGTGGAATTTTCTTTCAATTTAGTGCATTAATTTTCTTTCTAGCATCGGAGTTTCCTCTTTAACCATGAATGAAAAAAAAAAAAGATAAAATTTGTGATGAGTGTTATTAAGTACCTCATACTACAAATCTCTGTCTGGAGTAGAGTGGCAAAATCTTACTGTTTTCCTGAATTTCATATCCTATTTTTAAAAGAAAATATTTGAATTTAATTTGTTTTATGATTATTAATTTGCTTTCTCAATAACAACAGGTACTCTCTTTTAATGAGTTGCTTAATTTTCTCCAGTCTTGATTAACAATTTAGATCGCCTTGGGTTTTCAATCTGTTTTGTGAGTTTAATCTCCTCCCCACCCTGCCCCGGGTTCTGCAGTCATTTTCCCAGGTTGATTTGATTCACTCTCAATTAATTAATTTACGATTAATTAATTAATCCCCCCTTGACAACTGCCTTAGTGGCATCACAATTCATATTAATGGTGGAGTGCCCCTTCTAATTAAAATCAATATATACCTCCTAATGACATAGTCTTATCTACTAAAAATAGTGAAACACTAGATGCTTTACATTCTGTTTTTAGTACAATACCCACATGATGAAATACCATCTACTGGTACGATTGCAATAAAATACTGATTGTGTATCTCAAAATATAATATGATAAAAACCTTTATATGTCAGTCACTGCACATCCTGGTAATAAAAACATTGATTAACTACTAACATTGACTAGAAGTTAACAGGACATTGCTCTTTTCAATGAGAGACACCATTTGCACTCTATACATATTTTCCACTTTAGATTTTAGGGATAATTTGCTAGACTTTACCATAATATAAATGCTAACTTTGTTGAAATTATTGGTAAATTTATAAAATAAAAGCTTCATCTTTAAAAAGTTGCATTTGTGAATCTGACACTGATCTGAAATAAAATAGGAGGAAGCAACATTACTTCTGCCTCCATCCCTGCTTAAGCAGCACTGATAACATTTTATAGTGGCTTAGTATAAGGATTAAGTTATAGTTCCCTCCCAATTAAGGAACTGCCAGTTTAGTTTACTATGTTATGGCAGGGAAAGCAGAGGGAGCTCATTTGATATTAGTTGAAATTTGGCATGCACTTTCATGTAATGGGAGCTTTGTCCAACTAATGATCATGGATATAATTTTAAAAGGATGTTTCGGATTCTACACATCAAGCTGAAGAGAATTATGCCTTCCAGAGACAACTGAAAGGTCTAAAATATTAACTCAACAGTTCAATTTTCTAAAAACATGTTACTCTATGCTTGTTTCTCTGACCTACTTTCCTTGGTCAGACTTAAGATTTCTCCTTTATCTTTATTTATGTATCATGTAAAAATCAGCATCTTTAGACATTAATGCTGTCTATATAAAGCCAAGTAATTAATATTAAGTCAGTGCTTTACCTATATAAAGCCTTTTGTTGAAGGCTATGTCAAATCCAAGGAAGTTCCTTCTCTCAAGGATCAAACACTTTAGTTTTCTTCTCAATGTCTACTTCTTCCTCCACCCAGTAAGGAATGGTCCATTTGATCTCTCTGTTCAATTTTTTTAAATTTTTAAATTTTTTGGTTTGAACTACTCCTCTTTTCTTGTTTATATTTCCTTTGGACCTTTTCATTAGGCTTCTTTCTCATGAATTTTCTAATTAGATCTCTATTAATTATTGCTTCATTAATATTTTGCTCCCAGTTTTAGAATGGTTCCCTTTTTATTTTAGATCCTTTACTTTACCCTTTATTTTAATGATCAATTAAGCAACATAATCCCTGCCTCATAAAAAGAGTGGTTAAATCATAGGTTGTTTGGAATAGTGAAAGCATGCTCCAGGACAAAAACAAAAGCAAAACACACAAATAGATACTAGTTCTATAAATATCTGCAAGATGCAATTGAAATTAATTATCCCTTGAAGATCACTGGTTATACTATCTAGAAAAAAGGACCTTTCAAAGGAATTACTTCATACAGGCTTTTATCCTTATCAATGCCAATATTAATCTTCATTGAAACCTACATCGAGTGTAATTTTCCAAGTAAATCCAGAGACCAGGGTAGTCTGTACATTCAATGACATGTACTAAAATAGCAAATCAACTTTTTAGGTTTAGAAGACTCTTGGGCTTTCTCTTTTAAATCAGAATATTGATTCTTTTGCCCAATTGCTGCTACTACCAAACACAGGCACACCTCTCTGTCATATGCTATTCATTATCAAAATCGGCCACTAATACTGACTTTTTACTTGGACACATTGAAACACTCTGGGATCATCTTGAGGTGCTGAGAATGATCATTGAGATCACCAATCAGTCTCAAGACAATATCCATAAACCAAGATAACTATTTCTTTTTCTCATTGTCTTTACCTAATCCCAAAGATAAACGTTTTACATTTTAATGACTTAAAAATAAACACACACAATGAATGATTCAAGAAAGACAGATTTGAAATGATCTTCAGTTGTAGATGAAGTGTCTTCTCACCTCCTGTCATTTCCTCCTCCCAAAGGCAACCAACGTTCTTTGGTCTCTCATGCGTCCTCCCACATTTCTTACAGATTGCGTATATAATCATTTAAAAATACTAAAAGTGACAGATTATGTACATTATTGCTAGATGAATTTTGTACATTAAAAAGTATCTGTTGAAGATTTCCTTCACAAGAGGGGGTGCATAACACCTTCCTCCTTAAATGTGAGCTAGCTCACAGGGACTTTGTTCTAAAGAGCACAGTTTGGAAGGTGGTGGGAATGATAAATTTATAATGGAAAAACCTGATGAACACTATTTCATCCAAGTAATCAAGATTAAGTGATAAATCATGTTGATAAGGCATAAATGATGTCATGTGGTTAGCATATCCACTTGATGTCATGTGATGAAAATGACAGTTTACCTATGCAGTCTTCCTCCCCAACTCCCAGAACCCCTGTTAACAATGAGAAAAGCATCAGAGAAACATAAATTGAAGGACATTGTACAAAATACTTGACCAGTACTCCTTAAAGTTATCAAGGTCATCAAAAACAAGGGGAAAGTGGATATAATTCAGATGGTTGAGTGCTTGCTTCCCATGTATGAGGTCCTGGGTTCAATCCCCTGTACCTCCTGAAAAAAACAAAAACAAAAGCAAACAAAAAAAGGGAAGCATAAAAAACCGTTGCAGTCTTAGAATCCTAAGGTGACATTATGACTAAATGCAAGGTCTTACCTTGGATAGAATCCTGGGATAGAAAAAGGACATTACACAAATAAAGAAGGAATTTCTGTTTTTAATATTGAGTTTCTTCATACTGGTATTCGTTGTGACAAATACACCATTGTAATTTTGGTGTGGTTATATGGGAACTCTCTACAATATTCTCGCACATTTTCCATAGGTCTAAATCTATTCTAAAATAAGAAGTTTACTAAATGATTTTTAAAAGGACCCTTTGTTTATGGCTATGTTTATCTTGTTGTTTACCATCATAACTTAATAGCTATAAGGATTTTGGATAATGATTTTGCTTTTGGAACTCCATTATAATTTAAATGGACTATGTGGAATATTCAGGAAGACTGTAGACTCAGTTATTCTCTTAACTCTCTTCAATTTTATATACTAATGACTAAAGAAATATGAGCAAGATTGCTCTAAATAAAATATGAATAATTTCCACAGCCAAGAGTATTGTGCATTCAGGCTACATATAGACAGACTACCTAGTGCTTGATATTTGCACCAAATGATGAAGTGTATTTCATGTAGCCCTCCTATGAGTTACTTTAGAGTATAAACCTGAATAACAGGTTAAAGTCATAAAAGACTGAAATAATACATATATTTGAAAAAAGCTGGCTGGATTTAAGCACAGCTATAGAATTAACTGTTTTATTGGGTTAATAATTTGACCCAGATCAACAATGACACACAGCAGTTTAATATAAATTGTAAGTTTAGAATGTGTACCTGTTCATCACCTAACAGATAATCAGGATGGGGGTGAGGATGCTTCTGAATAGGACAATAGAGCTTATCAGGCTGCTCAGACAAGGACAGAGCCAGACCCAGAAACCAGTTTTGCCTAGGGAACCAGCTGCAGAGTAGAATATATAGAGTGATGTTGGTGGAAACTGGTTTCCAGAGATAGGAAAAGCATTGGGGACGTTCAATAAGAAATAACTTGGAAATCCAGTAAGGGAATAGCAGAGGCTATATAGGACCAGTGAGATTTTGACATCTGTTTTTCTTATCTCTGTGCCTTATAAATGCTGCTCCCTCTACCTGAACACCTTTCTTTCTCTTTTTCTTTAACTTTCTTTCTTTAAAATTCAGTTTCAATATTTACATTTTGGGGTAAATGTACCTTGGTGGATTGAATCATGTACCTGGGGTTGGACATGTTTCTTGGCCTTGGTCCTTTCCGGGTGAATGTGGACCCACCATCAATAAAATGTCTTCAAGGTGTTACTTCAGTTAAGGTGTGGCCCCACTGAATGAGGTTGGGCTTTACTTCAGATCACAGGAGACCTTTATACACAGAGTAGAAGTCAGGTAGAGAGAGAAGCCAGGGGAGCAGCAAGATGCTGGAAGTCAATGGAACCCAGAAGAGAAAGGAGAAGATGCCCCTGTGTGCCTTACCATGTGATGGAAAAGCCAAAGAAGCCCAAAGATCTGTCAGCCAGAAGGTACTGACCCAGGAGGAAGCCAGCATGGTGTTTGTTTTAGCAGCTAGGAAACTAATACAGAACTCAACTCTCCAGGTTAAGTTAGGCATCCCTCCTACATGTCTCCATGACTGCCTGAACTTTCTTTCTTACCTATTACAGAGAAAGATCTGTTGACCTGATCTGCTTCTTTTGTATGTGTGTCTCTGGAACTAGTTCATGAATTCCTTCATGGCATGGACTCTATTTTTGTTGACTCTATGCAGACCAGTGTAGTATGTAGCCACGGTTAACACTCTCTGTGCTTGCAAAACAGAAGGATTGGCAAAAACAAGGCAGAATGATCATCTTGAAGCCACTCAATTATTTGATAGGTTACATTAAATATATATGAATGAATGCAAACACCATGAGTCAATCTTCGATTAATACCTTGCTTTGTTCAGATCCTAACTTAGCCGACAAAAACTGCAACTACACATCCAAAAGCAGATCTTATGTAACTGAAAGCAATTAGTGAAACAAAGATGAGAAATTGTAGGGAAATAAGACTCTAGAAGAAAGGATAAAGGAATAGGCCCTTCTATTCTTTAGGGGCCTAGCAAGGAAGGCAATTTAACAAACATCTTTAAGGTTATTTGAAGCTCTTTCATCAGCACTGAAAATGGAAGAAGAGAAAATGAGCTCAGACTTGTGTACATGGAAAAATTATCCATGAGTTACAACTGTTTATCATTAAGGTAAATTTATGAACGTGGTCATACGCCTATAGTCAGTATAGATGCTTATCTACTGAATCTGGTTTACGCTTAATCCTGTATGAAGTTGAGTCAGGAAGCTAAATGACTGCAAAAAGTTCTGCTCAGCCCTCAGATTCAATGATTCCTGTGGGAGAGTACATTTCTACTTATAACATTCATCCTGGAGATGTGTGATTCTCAAAGTAAACTTCAAGATAAAGTATTACAGTTTGGATCTTCCCAAATGATCTCCTCTAAGTTGTTCTACACGCTTGAACCTCTGATGGTCATGAATCACTGCTAATCTCTTAGAAACATATTTCTCTAGATAACATCAGTTTCTCTCAGGACATGGAGAGGAAAGGACCGCATTTCTTTCATGCTCCAGCTGAGAATAAATGTAGTCATTTACTTGAGATAGAAGAAGTTAAAATCACTTGGTCAGTATCTGGTTCATAAACAGGCGGTTCTCTGTATATACACCCAGTGGACCCAAAGCTGCGCCTGGCTACTCTCTTGTGGAAATTTTGTGCTCTGATGAAACTCCTTGTATTTTGTTCCTTTAAGTCACATTTGCTAGTCAAAACTAAACAGAACAAAATCTACCTTCTTTGACAGTTCAGTAACTTATTCTTTGATGATTGTTTATAGCAATCTCAGAAAGTAGATACACAATAATATTAGTACTGTAAGAATATTTATTTCAGGTGTTATTTAACTAGTTATGAAAGCACTTGGAGTTTTACAATAGGCAAATAAATTCTGCTATTATGCCATTTCAAGGACTGTGAAATCTGTTCTAAGCAGCCACAGAAGGGGAGGATTCCTCCTTCTTTGTCTTTTATTTCTGCATTTAGATCTCGAAGATAAAACAATCAAGACTACCTTGAAACAAAAGGCAAAATGGACATTCAAGTTTCCTTCTGACCTTGTAACTCTTAATGTAAGTAGCAAATTTTCACAAGAAAGATAAAGCCTTATAAATCCCACTCTCACCCCTCTTGCAAGAGGGGAAAAAAAAGCTCAAGGCAAATATAATCAACTATTCTAAGAAAAATCTAAAATATGTATGCAGCCATAGGGAATTCCAGTATTTGAGTGGAAATACACAGTTCCAACTGCAAGCTGCTGTTAGGGTTACAGTGCTCTGACCACTTAGGCTGTAAGTGAAAGAGGCATTAATTAAGTAATAACGATCAAGGTATGGGGCATTTCCTGGGGATTAATGACCAGCTGGGGGAGTTGATAGCCCACAGTGCAGCCAAGGGCCATTAACCCCAGCTGGTCATCAATTCCTGGGCTCTGTGTTATAGTCATTATTGCTATCATAAGCCAAAAATGAAAAGCAAATGGGTCTATGGATTACTTTTATGGATGATGCCATTTCAATTGGTATCTACAGGGCATTCCTAGAGAATGAATGCTCTGTCCAATAGCCAATCAGGGACTTCGACAGCCCATTCTACTTAGAATGCTGTGGGGGAGGGAGGCAGGGCCAATGAGGTGGGCAGCAAATGGTTGAAAAGTTTCAGGACTCTGTTGACACTTGAGAGCTATTGAAATGATAAGGACCACATAGAGAAAGATTGGAGTAAAGAAAGAAAATGTGTGCTATAAAGGCAGGTGGGTGTGTTTTCTGGTAGGTGCCCCAGTTAAGCGTTTTTATTGTGAGGTGGAGGACAATCACTGGTTGGTTAATGAGACACCTAGGAGACAGAAAGTGCCAATTTGCAGAAGGAAAAGAAAGAGATGAAAGGACAATATACCCTATCGGAAAAAAATGCTCATATATTAAAAATAAAGAATACTGAGGGACTGTCAGCTTACAGTGATCAGGTTGGACAGATAGATATTAATTATATTTGGTTTAAGAAACTGCTTCTGCAGGCTTGGTCAATTTTAAAATGCACATTAGAAGATATCTGAAACCGACTTTCCAATTACCAGGGATGGCAGGCAAAGTGTGTTGAAACAAAACTCATTTTAAAGGGGTAAATGCATTCCATGCTGACTGACCAAATTTTCAAAATTTAATCCCTGGTCAAGCTATTTAGAAGGTGATTCTCAGTAGGGTTGACCTCTGTTAAAGAGTAATCTGAAAAAAAGGGATTAAGTGGGACAGTATGTGTCTGTACACTTGTGTGACTGTTGGAAGATGTGGGGAGTAAATAAATGTTGACTTGTAAAATGATTTTGTACCAGAATTTTTATTTCAATTGAAGAAAAATTTTACAAGAAAAAAACAAAAGCAATACCCAAGTCCACCTTTTCTTATACATTAATAGTAATCTGAATGATGAGATTTCTAATAGAGATGTTTAAGAAATTGGAATTTCAGGCAGTTATTTTCTGCTAAGAACAAACCCTTAAAAACTGCTTTTTTGTGTGGCTAGGAACTGCTTGCAAAGGCAAAATAAAATACGTTGTAAGCACGTGCACGGGCGCACACACACTCCTCCCATGCACAGGTTAAACCTAGGCTCGAGGAAGACTAACAAAAACTCAATGATGGTATAATAAACAGAACCTTAGTTCTTCTATGGTTGAGTGGTAAAAAAACATGAGCACATCTTATTAAATACATATAGCATCACTTTGTTTCTAGGTTTGCTTTTTTTTCCTTGAACTGCGATGGCAAGTATTTCAGAGAAAAAGACCCATTTTTCCATTTTTTCAAATGGGCATAATTTTAAACTCAGAGTATCCAGTAAAACGACTTCAGATGCATTTTTTTGACTCCCCAATATTTTGAGAAAAATAAGCCTAATGGATGGTACTCCTTGAATGTTTGAAATGGTCTACAACCTATCTCGTATTCATCTTCACTTTCTATATCATTAACCTGGATAAAAGAAATCCACAAAGTAATGTTTGCATCACCTACCCACTCACCCAGTAGTATAATAGTGTGAGCACAAGTAATTATGTCAATTGTTTTAACTTTTAAACTTTCATTCTCTCCAAAACCTTTCCCAGTCTCAGAGTTGCAAACATCTATTCAGGTGGATGACTTCCAAATCTTCATTTTTAATACTGATCTTTCACCCAAACTTCAGTCTTAAATTTATAGCAGGCTTCAGGACCCTTACATTTTGTGGTCCTCTTGCCAATTCCTGATATTCAATAGCCTCCAAACCAGACTCAGCACATTTCTCCTAACCTCTGTCCTCTTTCCAAAACCTCCTTGTTTCTGGAACTACAATTTTCCCATTCACTCAGGCTAAAGATCCTTGAAGTTATCCTTGATTCTGCTTCTCCATCATCTTGCATAACTAGATCACTACCAAATCTTAACATGTTTAAAACTAGAATTTTAAAAAAATTTATATTATTTTTATTCCCATCCTCCCTTCCCTGCCTCCACCCTATGGCTCCCTCGACTGTCTGCTCATTGTCTGCTTGTATTCTTTAGGAGGTACCAAGAACCAAAACTGGGACCTCCCCTGTGGGAGGCAGACACTCAATTGCTTGAGCCACATCTGCTCCCCAACATTTTTTCATGTGCAGAGCAAGGCACATTTTTCTTTAAACTCTTCTTTCTTCTTATCGTTACTACCTCCTTTGTAATCAAATGAGTAGGCTGACTAAATATGAGGGGAGCTTTCTCCTAACTGGGCTGTCCTTTTCAACATTTTAATCAGTGACTTAGTCAAAATGCACAAGTCACAATCAAATAGGTAGATGGCAAGGATCTGAAAGGGAGAGTGAATAATTTGCTTGACACAATCAGAATCCATAAGTGATGGCTTTATAACCTCATGATGGTTCTCCATTGCCTTCAGCATGGAGTCCATATTTCTCAGTCTGGCAGACCAGCCTTTATTTCTGGCCATTATGATCCATGTACCTTATGCTCTAGGATTCCCAACAATAACCTCAAGTGCCTGAACTTTAAACCTGTCAGTAACTTTCCTCAAGGTATTCCATCATCTGGAAATAACCTGAAAATAACCCTCTAAGCATGTCTTTCTACTTCTAAAAATTCCTTCTCATCTTTCAAGGAGTATCTTGGAATATTATCCTTTCCCTATAGTTTTCCTTGATGTCCACAATCCTCCTAAGAGGATTAAAGGCTCCCTCATCTTTGTTCCCAGGTCATTTTCCATAAGCATTCTGTCATCGTGTTTATCATAGTATGGTGTCTTTTATTTTTGTCCTTGCAGTCATGAGCTAGTTAATGACGGGGAATTTTATCTTACTTATCTCTAAATTAACACCCAATGGAATGAGAGACACACATTGAGTACTCAATAAGTATCTATTGCACTTTGTTAATTTGAACAAGGGGCCAGTCCCAACTGGGTGAAATTAAACATGAAAATAGCTTGTTTTATACTATTTGAGTTTAGGGTGGGTTAGATGACTTAGCAGCAATATAAATAGAGGTGACCTGGTGGTTTTCGTGGAAAGTAACCTTATTTTGAAGCCACACGGTTTTAGGTGGCATCAATAGGAACAAATAAGGCAGGTAGAACAAAGGAGGTGATAGTTCCATATTCTCTACATTAGTGTGCGAAGACCTATAATATTGCTTGGCACCATATTTTGAAAGGAACCAGAGAGAACGAAATATTTTTTCAAAGATGGACAGCATGAATAATGAATGAAATAAAGACCATGACCTAAGATGAGCAGTACAACACTTGGAAAGAGAGAAAAACCCTGATTTCTAAAAGTCTGGTGAATTCCTAATGTGTAAGTGGAATTAGAGTTATTCTGTATGGCCATAATGATGAAACTAGTGAGGAAATATATAAGCCTCAAGGAGGTAGAATTGGACTCTGTGGAAGAATAGTTTCTGATTATCAGAACAGTATTTGGTTGGCTTGGTTCACTTTAGGCAGTGGTGAATTCCCTGTCACATGGAAGTATTCAAGCATAGGTTGAACATCTACCTGGCAGGGATAATATACAGGGGATCAATGAAATATTATCATAGATGAATTTTTATTTGTCACTTTGAGTACCATCAAGAATTACAATAAAAAAAGACTTTTATATACATTTAGCTGGAACATAAACTTGTTAGTTGTCACAAGCCCACTGTCTTTTATTGTTTTATAATTACTTGCTGCACACACTTGTGTTTTTACCTGCCTGGCTCTTGAAGGCCTTTGAATTTGCAACATCTGATTTGGAAGATCTCTTCCAATTCTGAGACTTTAGGCTTCTATTCCTCAACATAATTTCTCTTCTCTGTATGCACAGTTTAGCGTCTTCATTGGTCTCCACTGTCATTTTCTTCACTGTGACATCTTTCTTTCCTCCTCCTCTGTTTTTACAGTGATACCATAAGTTCCACACTCTACAAGAACTCATCTTTAATATAAGTCCCACATTTTTCAGAACCTGATTAATGCTCAAGGGGCCATCAATAAATAGCACATTTCCTTCCCCCAAAAATAATTAAACAATTTGAGGAATAAAACAAAAAAGAGAGACTACATAGGAAGACCTAGTTTAGGATGAGAATAAATTGGGTATATTAACTGAAGTTCCAATCTGGGCAGACTTTTCCACTTTTTCCTAGGCAGTAAATCCTAGGGCATGGAGATGTGGAGAACTTGGGTTCTCTTCAGTTAGGGTGGCTCACAAAAGCTGGGCAGAGCAGAAATATGCAAGCATAGCTATTCTTCCCAAATTATCCAATCAGATTAGGTATCCTCAAATGCAAGATCAAACCCAGAGTTAAACATTTGAGCTTGCCTCATAGGAATGAAACATCAGGAATGGGAAATAGTATTTCCTATTAACTTCAGGGTTTTTTTCCTTCCTAATTCTTTTCTCTGTGTAGGTCTTATTTCTTCCAAAGTTAAGAGAATAGTTAAGGGCAGGGACTTACGTTATTTTTCCTATATGTAACTCAAAGAGGACAGCACTGAGAAAAACCTTAATTAATACCATATACCATCATTCATTAGAAAGAGTAATAAATGAGGGAAGCAGATGTGGCTCAAGCGATTGAGCTCCCACCTACCACACAGGTGGTCCCAGTGCCTCCTGGAGAAGATGAGCAAGACAGCAAGCTGGAGTGAGGGGCTGGAGTGACAGGCTGGTGTGGCAAGCTGATGCAACAAAATGATGCAACAAGGAGATACGAAGAGGAAGCACAATGAGAGACACAACAAAGCAGGGAGCAGAGGTGGCTCAAACTATTGAGTGCCTCTCTCCCACATGGAAGGTGCCAGGTTCGGTTCCTGGTGCCTCCTAAAGAGATGAGCAGACACAGAGAGCACACAGTGAATGAACACAGAGAGCAGACAGCAAATGGACGCAGAGCAGACAGGGCACACAAACTAGAAAGGGGGATAAATAAAATAAAATAAAATAGATCTTTTTAGAAAAAAGTAATAAATGAGAGGTCTGGAGACTTGAATAAAAGTCTTAGCTCTGCCACTGTGTGATCTTAACACCTTCAGGCCTTAGTTTCTCATCTGTGAAATGGGGGATTGGAAGAAAGTATAGTTCAAGAGGAAGTCACAAGGCTTAAGACCCATAAATGCGGTTAAAAGAGATTACAGGAATAGATTATGGGAATCTATTCCGACATTAAAATGAAATAATGCACAGTTTCTCACTGGTCTTGCAGGACTGATTTGCCATTAAATCAGAAAAGAGTTTGAATATCCACATGAGCGTCTGATTACGATATAAATGCCTTTACTGCATAGTCAGTTTCCATTTGCAGGTGCCGAGAGCTGCCTCCCTGGCTTCTTCTTCCCAGGCAGGGCAACTTTCTATAATTATCTTTTTCCATCCTCTTTTTACTTTAAAATATCAATATCTTGTTCCTGGCAAGTTGTCCTGGAAGAGAAGGATCTGGTAACCCAATTCCCACAAACTGAGAGGTTTATGTTATATATTCATTAATAATAGAATTTTAGGAAAGTGTTACAAAGTAGTTAGGGAGATAGTTTTGGGTGCGGAGTCTTTTTCCAGCATCTCTCACGCCATGTTACATAGGCATCTTTTTAGTCTACGCACAAGTAAAACCAGTTCAGCCTGTGTTTGAGAGAGATTATGATTGTGCATGTGCATGGGGTTATGTGTCATGCACCATAAATGCAGGCTGACAGGGAGGTCTGGTCCATGACTAGCTCTTCCACATACAACCAGATTATTCTGTGAAATACCTTGAAGTATATAAATCTGCTTGAATTCCCAAGAGATGGACTAGATATCTCAGTAGATTTTTTTTGTCTGTCTCTATTTCTTGAGATCTCTTCTACAAAAAAGCATTTTTGGATCTCACATGCTGGAACAATTATCCAAGAATATTTCATCCCTGAGAAAAATATAACCCTTGATTTGCTGCCAAAGGCAGTGAGATCTATGGCAGCTTGCCTTCTGCACACAGACCTTGCACATTAACGCTTTAGGGACTTTAGCAGAGTGCACGTTTCCCTGTCTCCTGCGGCTCACTTGCAAATGAGGGAAACTGACTAGGGCTTCAAGGCTGGTGCCTTATGGCACCTGAGGACATTTTTATCACAATGTATTTTGCTAAATGGGCTCTGTCCATTTTTAGGGTTGCCAGTCATACACCGTAAATATCATTTCTTTTCACATAACCGACAACTTGAATAAAATATTGGAAAAGCATTCTTCAAGGACGAAGAACTTTTGTGACACAGACACTAGCCAACCACAAACCTATTTCCACTACGTCCTGGACACAAAGTTAAACTCCATTTCCCAACCTCCTCTGCGGTTAGGGGAGGGCTGAAACTTGATCTAGCTGGTAGAAAGTGATAAAAAATGCCATACCTCACTTCTGGACCTGCTCATGAAAGTATCTCCACTCAGGAGACCTTATGTTCTTTTTTGCCTCCCTGTTAGCTAGAATGGAGCAAACCCTCAGTGTGATCTTGGGAACCACATGTTGAAGGTGGCAGAGCCTGGGTCTGATTCATCTCTTCCAGGAGAGCTACTCAAGTAGAAGCTCCTGCTGTAAATTGCTATGAGAGAAAGAAATAAGCTTTTGATGTGTTAAGCCATTGAGATTGGGGGTTACTCTTTTAGAATTGTTAGCATTACCTTGACCAACATAATTATGATCACATTAAATGTCTTGAAGACCATTATTTATATTGAATGATTTTTAGGAGGGATAACAACTAATTCTTGGTTTGTCAATTTACACTGATTTTGGGGTCTTTTCCTTCTTCTAGACCTGGCTTATAATTTCCCAACATTATCTGAGTCTGTCTAACCCCATCTAAGATCATACTGATGCATATTTGCCTTTTTCATATTATTCTTTCCTCCTTTGTTTCTTTTGTTCTTTTCTCAACACTTTTTGCTCCTTCAATTCATTTGGCACATTAATTTCTTCAACTAGTGTTCACTGTCTGCCTCTTATGTACCAGACCTTTTCCAGGTGCTTCATAGACAGTGGTAAATGAAACAGACTTGTCTCTGACCTCAAAGAGTTTTTGGTAGGAAACGGAGATAGATAACAAGTAAGTAAACGAACAGATATGCTTATATAATATATAATTACAAGCACGATGAAGGAAATGAATAGGGTGCAGGGAGAGACAATAATGAGGGAGGGGTGCAGAGACCAGTGCTTGGAACGGATTACCAGAGAAGGTTCTGAGGAGGTGGTTTTAGGCTGTGAGCTAAAGAAAGAGGAAAAATGGACCATGGAAGGGGTGAGTGAAGAGCATTATAGTTTGTGCAATGACACAGAGGTGGGAAAGTGTTTGGCAAGTTTCAGAAATTGGAAGGAGACAACTGTGACTGCAGTTCCATGGGTGATGGAGGGAACTTCCCTGAAAAGATGAAATGAGAGGAGTAGATGGAGTCAGCCAGGACTTCAAATGTCATGGGAAGGACTTTGGCTTTTAATGGCAGTGCAATAAGAAGTCACTGAAACATTTTAAGCCAGAAAGTGAAGTCATACAATTAAGTTTTGAAATTATTCTATCTTTTGACTGGAAAAGAGATGGTAAGGAGACCAGGATTTGAAGGATGAGGATCAGGAAGGAGAGTACCATAGTGGTCAAGATGGAACATGAGGATGGCCTGGACGGAAGGAGGGCCCATGAGGTGTGAATGCATTTGTGGCATGATTTTTAATGCCTGCATGATATCTAAGTTGAGATATTGAACAGGTGGTTAGATACATGAGTCTGGAACTCAGAGAAGGGGTTTGTACTTTAAACATAAATTTGGGAGTAATATTCGTGCACAGTATTTTAAGCCACAGAGAAGAATAAAAGACCCAGTGCATTCTATTTAGGTTCACAGAGTGCTTTTTGGATTGATATGTCCTTAAAGAGAGCAACAGAATATCAATGTGCCAATCAAACATGGTTATAAGGAGGACAATTTACTAATCAACCCATAACAACAGGAAATATATTTCAATTTGGTTCTCCAGAAATGATGATGAGCTGCATCAAGCCATCTGTATTTCCTTTCCAATTACTGTTGCAATGAAAGATACAACATTTATCAAAAAAGAAAAAAAAAAGAGAAAGCACTTTGGGTTTGTAGCCTTTTATGCTAGTAGATTACCTGGTTTCCTTTCCTGAACCCAAAGAACCTGAGTCTTGTAGTCTCCAGATTATTTAAGTAATTCTGAGAATTAGGTTTTTCAGGCTCTAACTCTTAGACAAATCTGGACTAAGGGTTGCTCTATGACAAGCATTTTGATTTATCTTGCCTTGATTCTTGTAATTGATCTTTTTCAGTCCATTGTCTTTATTTTTTGAATGTTGTATTGAAGGTATACAGATTTAAGTAGAAAAGTACACATATCACAAGAATGAAGTTTGAGGAATTTTCACTCAAATTCCCATATAACCAGTAGGCAAATCAAAGCAACTGAATTTTTTTTTTAATTAAAGATTCATTTTATTTATTTATTTCTCCCAACCCCTTGCTGTTTGCACTTGCTGTGTCTGTTCATCTTCCTTGTTTTAAAGCAACTGAATTTTTATATTACATTCAAATTCCCTTATCTATCTCCTAATTCTTATGTTTTGTTTTGTTTCTTTTTCAGTAGACATTTACTATTTGCCAGACCAATTCTAAGCACTGGAATATATCTTTACACAAGAAGGAAAAGATCTCTGCTCTTATGGTACTCCGTGCTAGTTATCATCAGATCCCTGCCTTGTTATTCCTAATATTTCCAAAGTTAAATTTCTTGAGTGGCCTCCGAGGTTCCCAGTAACAGGATTTTCGGCCTCTTAAAGCCTAGTCCATTTTCTCCTAAGTAAATGTTTAAAACCCACATTTAGACCACCAAGTTCTTATCTGCATAGTTTCAGGAACATAGCAAGACTTCCAAGGTCTGTTTCCATTGCCTGGCTCTTAATCACCTCCTGCACTGAATCTGTTGGAGAGATGGACTAAACCCTGGACTTGGGAGTAATCTTTTGATAATAGTGCTTGGGACCCCTCAATTCTGTCCTTTCTGGTTTAGTATGATTTCAGCATTTTATACTCACACCTACTTCTCTGTTTCCCTTCCTAGTATCCGAGGCCAGTCTTCTGCCTTTGTGCACACTGGACAACTAGTTCAGAACTTCCGTAGTCTGGCTATCCTACCATCTGATTCTGAGTCTTCTAAAACTTCTCTCTATGAGAAGGTGTCGGACCCGTTTCAACATTAAATCTGCAACTTTAGCCATATCAATGCCCTGCTTTGGCTGAACTAAGCAAGCCAGCTCAATACCCAACAGTGCTATTAACAAAACTATTTCAAGAAAATATACACATAAAGGCAACTTTAGGGTGACTGGATCGCACTACTTCATACCTAACTTCCCCCTGCTCTTTTCTCTAAGGACAGCTTTAATGAGAAGGGGAAGGGGATTGGATACTGAAGGAAATAGGCAGACACCAGGAAGCTGCTTCAGAGACAGTGACAATCCTCTACCTGAGCTCAGCTTCGTGGGCCATGTTCTAGGCTTGGTTGAATCAGTTCCATCTCCATGGGCAGGCAGGAATGTCTTCTCAGGTGAGACTCCTTGCCTGGTAATGATCTGCCTTTGTGCCAGATCGCAGGTGTGTGGATCCACAGGTGGTGGCTACTTTAGACTCATCCCAGGAAGTTTCTGGGGCAAAGAAACCCAGTGGAAGGAATATGCTTGGCCAATACGTGAACCAGACCCTCTCTCCTTTCTCAGGCAATTAAAGAGCCTCTTTGCACACTTGGAGACAGTGTTCACACAGGCGATTCTTCTGCTATTAGAGAAGCAGATTGACTCCATTTTGATCATCCTGCCCTCGTCTGCTTGGCAAGCGCAGTGTGATGTCCATATGCTCTATTGTTCCCGTCAGCAGGGCGCTAACGTTTCTTTTGCTGCTGCTCTCACTTCTTTGGGGGATGTTTTTTTAGCCCCCTTTTCAATGTTGCCAACACATACATATATATATTTTTAAAACATAGCACTTATTCTGGAGCTGCAGAAGGTGTGAGAGCTGTGTCCTCTAGCCATGGTACTGCATTTTCATTCAAACTCTGCTTCCTGCCTTTAAATGCAGTGTAGATTAGTTTTCCAAAGAGGTACAGATCACCAGTAAGTGGCAGTAGCCTGGCTTAAAGACAGGCTGCACTTACACTTCAGAGGCGACTGCCTGGAACTGGGAAAGGGTTGCAGCCAAATGGAATTTATTAGCGGGATCTATAGAATGTGTTTGAAGAGCTACAGTGGTGTGAGCCGGCAGGCACACAGGTTGGCCCACCATCACACAAAGTCAAACAGGCCAACTGCGTGGGGGATTCAGACTGGCATGCCTTGTCAGCATTTCTTTATTTCTTCCTGCAGAGAAACACAAACGGAACAAATTTTGAGGCCCCATGACTTATGCTTCTTGTGCATTTCCCCCCTTTCCTTTAGAGCTTCCTTCCATGTTCTCAGTCTCCACTCTTAGCTTCTCTTCCCCAGATGGTGTTAAGGAAGCAATTGTTTCTTTAGTGATTCCAGCTGATTTCCTCCCTGCCAGTACCTGGATTTCCTGTTATGCTGGATTTTTTTAGCTGGGGAGAATTTTCTCAGTTCCTTAAGTAAAGCTTGAAACTCTATATTCAATGAGAAGACCGTGGAATTTGGCTTCTTTACAAGAACTAATCAATGTAAAGTGTGGGTTCTGCTATACCTGATCTTGAGAACCCACCACAAGAGTGGGGAAGGCCATTAATTCTTCTTGGGAGCTTGGAGCACTCAAAACCCATTTAGGAATGTTGATCTAGTTAATTTCTTTGTCGAATGCTTGCCCTGCTGTTGATCATTATCACTACTGGAGACAGCATTGTAAGGCAGGAAGACAGGAAGAGGATGGTTTTGCTGCTAGACAGATGTGGACTTGTGTGCCAGCTCCATCCCTTATGGTCCAGTGAACTTGAAAGAGTTAGCCTCAGTTCCCTTCCCTGTCAGTGGGGATTCGAAGGTGTGGCTCTGAGTTTTGGGGAGGGAAGGGAGAACAATCTAGCATAGTAATGATAGGTCTTCCTATGGGATAACATTCAAGGTTTTCATTTTTAATTTCTGTCTTGAAGGAAATCTTGCAATTTTGACAATTCCAGAGGAATAGACCCAGGACTTATCTTCACATAATAGCTGATATCATGGTAACATATTTCATGATCTATCACATTTTTGACATTTAGGAGTCCCAATTCTCTACTTTTGAACCTGTCCTTGGACTGGTATGCTGGGGTTAGGGCATGTTATAATCTGTGTGTATTTAATTAAGGCAGGAGGACTTCTCTCCTTTTCCAACTCTCCTACCCTCCCAATCCCTGACTTCAGGATTAAATATGATAATGTTTGTAAATATCTGAGAATCAATTTGAACTATTTGACATTTAAGTGACAACTTATCTCATTTTCCATCCTCACTCAATCTTCCTTTTTGATACTAAACTCTCAAAAGTAGCCTAAACCTTCTCATTTCGACAACAAGTTGTGATTATCGGCAGTTATTCTGAAACTGCTACTGTTACTGTTGTTGACAGAACATCTGCATAATTGTAATGTCATTTTTGTTTTGCTCCTTTTTAATAATTCGGGTGAATTTTACTTGAGTGTGAAGCAACTCATGGCAGAAGTTGAAAAGATACACATTAGGGTGTTTGGTCTATTTCCCCCAGACACTCTGGTGCATTCCAACCAGACTGAGCTGTACCACATGAATATTCAGGAGAGCTCCAAAGAGTCCATTAAAAACAAAGTTGAACTCTACCTGGTTATAGATTACTTCTCTTTGTAATTACACGTTTCAGCAACTAATGGGAAAGAAACTTCTTAACAAAAACAACTGACTTTCCAAAACATGAATTAAAGGAGAAATTAAGGTCAATTTTGTTCCAAATGACTATATCAAAAGGAAAAAAAAATCTCTTCATTAATCAAAAGCATCCAGATCTACTTCACCCTATTAATCCAGGTGTATAGGAGCTACTAACACTTGTAACCAATCTCTGTCTGCTCTAATGGATATTTAGAACCTTTATTGATTTGGGTAAATTTGCTTCTTCTGAGGTCAATAATGACAAATGAGTCATGTTCTGCATGAAGTGACTTGGTACTTTGAATTAAATGATTGTAATTATTTGCAGTTATTCTGTAACTCCTACTGTTACTGCTGTTGACAGAACATCCATGTAATTGTGATGGTAATTTTTTTTCTCTGCTCCTTAATAATTTGTCTGACTGTTATCTGAGTGTGGAAAGGCTAATGGTCATAGTATAAAAGACAGATGTGATGGTGTCAGGCCACCTTCCTTGTACTTCTGTCCCCACCTGCCCCGCATCCACTGTTCACACTCTCCATTGGTGTTGATCACAGCCCGCCACTCAAACAGGATACCTGGGAACTCTGAAGAAGGAGCAGAGCCATGTGCTTCCACCCAATGTCATTTCCACAGTGAACTAAATCAGGCTCAGAACCCAGAGATGAAAGGTTAATAACCCGCTGTGTTTCATAGGCCACCCTATTAGGGTATCCGTTTGGAAGTGATTGTCCACCCTGTGGTGTTAAACAGTCACTGGCAATGAGAGAACACTGCCTGCCCACAAGCCCTTGCTGTGCTTCCATCTGCAGCAGCATTTTGAAGGGCGTAATCTATGTACAAAGCCCTGCAGTCTGTCTACACGATGCTCAGCCACCAAAATTGCAGCAGGTGCAAATTAAATGTGTGCTCTCAGCTGACCTCTGGCACTCATGCGTTTGTCCATCAAAGCTTCAGCCTCCAGGTGAGGACAGTCTGGCAATTTAAGATGGCGTTAAAAGGAAGAAAGACCCATTTCATACCCTCTAGCTTTATGCTATTCCTTTAAATGAAGGGTCTAGAGATTTGTTTTAACAAGTATAATGCAAATTTTAAGTTTTTAAAATGTTTTAAAGGAAAAACACTAAATTGGGCAAAGTATTTAATTTTTCTGGGCTTGTTTCTATCCTAGCAGAATGAAAAAGTTGAGAGAAATTCATGTTTTTTTGAAGACCTCTGGTTGCTCTAACATAGCATTCTGGGTCAATGGAGTTTTCAGAGAAAGGGCAGAGATATTCCCTTCCAAAGTAAAGTCTGTTAGGAATGCCATAGTTATGGTAGTTATGGACCCTCCCATCCAGCATCAAGTAGTCTGGTGAGGGTCATTTTCTCAATCGTTCATGTGTATGTCTCAAAAATCAGACAGGAGAAAGAGGTGGAGTCAAACCTTGTTGGGATAAGGAAACTATTTGCTAGAAGTAAACTGGAAAAGAGAAAAGTTCACAGGGCAATGTCCCACAAATGCCAGCAGAGTTGGAGCATGAAATGACTTTGTAAAAGCACCTTAAAGCAGGTTCTAAATAGGAGAGCAGGAAGTAACTTGTTCTTCCAGAAAACAGAAGGGCATAGATGATAACCTGACTCTAAGTGGCAGAATAAGCAAGAGTTAGCAAGTAAGTGAAAGGGTGAACAGATGACAAGGGAGGCAGCTTGGGACCCATGCAAGAGACTGCTTAATGTTGACAATCTTTGGGAAGTTGCACAACCAGACACAAGCAGAACAAGAGTTGGGATGCCGGTTCCAACATTTGTCCAATATGTTCTGCCCCTACCGGGCTGACTTTGGAGGAGCAGCTGAGAGTGGGGATAGGGCATTTTGGGCTGCACACCTCCCTGCCTTGAGAGTCTTATTTACAGCGGAGAAGGAGAGGGAGGCGAGAGGACCAGCTGTCAGAGACCAGAACTCATTTCTTTCCAGTCACCCTCGCCTACTCCCACCTTTCCTGGCCACTTAACGCCAGAGATTCCCAGCTGAGAGTCATTCCCATTTGTTTGTGCTCTGTTTGGGGAGTGACTCTTAAGACATCTTCATCTGTTTCCCATTTTCCACATGTGGGGATTTTTATCTCCATGAGATGGGGGTGTGGGGGGTGGACGATCTCCCTCACCCCTCCAGTCTCTATGTGCTGAAGTAAAAGAAAAACCCATAAATAATTTACAGTCACCTTTGTCTGCTTCCAGCTCCCTCGGACGAGTAAGGCATTCATGACCACTTCCCCTGGTCCTAGCCCTGCAGGCGTCTGTAATGAAATGGAAGCCAGAGAGAGAACAGCTATGCTCCGTCACAGTAGAGAAGCAGAGTAGCCGTGATGGCAGCCACAATGAGGAAAGCCACAGAGAAAAAAATGGCTGCCTATGACAGGGCCACTGATCCCTTCTCCATCTTTTACTGAATAAACTGTTAAAATACCAGATGCTGCTGTAAAGCCAGTAAAAATGGATGAACTTGTAGCAGGTGTAAGCACTTGTAGCCATCCAATTTCAGTTTAAACTCTTCAGTCCCCTGAGAATGTTGTTATGGAGACAGGGGGAATGTGAGAGTATTCCTTTTTAAGGTCTGGAATCAGAGGTTTCGGCTAAAGGCCAAAACCTTTAACCCGATTAGCTCCTCTATGAAACAAGAGAACATTAAGAAGAGACTGAATCTACAAAATTTAACAGATAAACCAAGTGGAGGGTCTGGTTCAAATGGTGAATCTCTTAGGAAAGAAGAGAATTAGCACTATGGACTGTTCTTTTTCTTTCTGCACATGAACTGTATCAATTGCAGCCCCCATCCAACATCTGTCTGCCAGATAATGTGCTCAGCTGTATGAGCGTCATTATTTGTCTACGAACAGAATATCATAAGTTGGATGCTGTGTACATAGGAAGAATGGAAAGGAAATCTTTTAAGGAAGCATCAAACAGCCTTGCATTTCTGCTTGGTCTTTATTATTATTTTTCTTTGAGTGCCCATTCTCACTGAAGAGTATGAAACTTAGTTTAGAAAACAGAAGAGTGTGAGCATTAGAGAAGCTGGGCCACTCACTTGCCAGGGTGTGTGTTCTTCGTCAGCTCTGGTTAAAACAAAAGACTACAGCCATTGCGTCATCTGTGATCTGGCTTCCCTGCAAGTATTCCAGCTTGAGGGGTGCAGCCGGAACTGGGTCTGCCGTGGCCTTGGTAGACATCAAGCTTAATGTCAAATAAGGAAGTGATGCTGAACAGAAAACAGCAACTGTTCAACATCATTGTCTCCTGGCCTTATTATTAAAGAGGCACTTAGGAAACAATTGGGACTTGCTAGCTTGTTGGCTATTTTATTTTTTCTTTTCTTCTCACCAACTCACGGGGGTTTCTTCTGCTCCTTTCTTTTCCTTTGTTCTTCCTCTTTCCCAAACCTAATATAGACATGTCCTAATATAGACATTTCAAAGGAGGAGAATATAGTAATGATTAAAATACACATAAATGAAGGAACGGATAATATGTTAGAGATCAAATATTGCAAACACTGAGAGGGAATGCAGTATGCTGCTTGGTAGACTCCAGCGAAAATGAAGTCTGTTGTCTGCTATTAACCCACAAGAGACAACCACACATGTCCCAAGAAACACTTAATTAGCCCATTTGGTCCTCCCTGCGCAGCAGGAGTCTTGTAATGAAATAGTGTGTAATAACATCCCTTCCTTCTTGAAGTGGGTATCTCTGCAGGTCTTGGTTTTGGGGGTCTTAGGGAGTGCAGAGTTGGGGGCTCACATTGCCACTGCATATCATACCTGGGTCAAGGTGGGAAGAGGGCTGGGAGGCAAGGGGAAGGACATATCACCCACAGGTAAGTGCTCAAGCTATGAGAAGCCAGGTGCCCTTTCATTGCTGAGCAAGAAAGCCCAGCACAACAGAGAAGCAGCAGTTAAAAATACCAGGGACCCTGAACACATTCCATGGGAATATTTAACCTGCACCTCTGTGTTGCCTGTGACCTTTCATTAAAACAACAACAACAACAAGAGTAATTCTATGGGATCAGCTCTCAGCTATTAATAAGCAGCCATACAACAACCTTTCATATTATCCAAAGAGAGATATAAACCAATCTGTGGGTTGTCAGAGCCCAGAATATTCTCTACGATTAGCTAACTACACTGGAATATCCTATAGGGAGGTTATCAGAAAGCTCTACTTAGACCAATCCAGCAAAAGAAAATGTAAACTCTAATGGATCACCCTAATGCAAATATTCAGGACAGCTGTATTTAGAAAGTATGAGATTCTCCATTTCCCATCTTCCATACACTGACATTTCCCTTTAAGGAATCAGAGTACAAGGCACAATTATCATTGGCAAAACTGGCTGATGAAAATTAAGAAGGGATTCATTTTCCTCCAGAACAAACCCTCTGGTTGGTTTGAAAAAAAAATGCTAGTAACTGCAGCTTCTACCCTTCTTTTCCTGGAAGAGGGCTGATAAGACAATTTGCAAATTATCAGTTGCTGAATTATGAAATTAGAGAAATTGGAGGCAGCTTTGGCTCTAGGTCTATTTCCCTTTTTCCACACCAAAATGGAATCATGAGTGAAAAATTGCAGCATCTCCACCCTGTAATGAAATGTGCAGAAGAAATGAAAAACGCATTACTTTACCCCATGTGTATGTACTACATCATTACACCACTGAGAATGTTTCACTAATGATACAGAACATATGGGGGTCTCACATAATGAACTACAATGAGGTGCATTAAAAATATAGATGAGTTTAATTTTATATATTTTAATTGATTTTTAAAAACTTTTCTAAGGCAGTTTCATAAAACTTCTATAGATGGCAATTATTCCCGTTGGTGGAGTCCAGGCTCTGTGTTATTACAGAGTTTACACCAGTGTAAGTAGAAAGTGGGCTATTTGGCCAAAACAAAGGACAATCTAAGGTCTGAAGAATTGCTTGTTTTAATCATTTGCGTTGTGAATGTGAATTCATTCCATTCATATCTTCATTTGAGGGTTTGCTGTAAGCCTGGGAAAGGTTATCTGGTTCAGTTGAATATGTTTGCATTTGTGATAGCAGATTCCTTTTCTCCCACAGGTCCTTGCCCTCTCCCGTCTTTCTCTCCAACAAAAAAGAAGTGTGGGGACTTTTTCAAAAGTTGCCATCCTACTGTCACTGAGATATGAAAATATAATTTGATAGAGGATGCTATTAATCCTTTCTAATAACAAAATGTAATTAGATTTTATACTCTTCAGGAAGTAGGAAGTAGTTTGGCTTATTGTGAGTATTTGGTGGTCAATATATTGATTTTTGATTACATAGCTCTGATTGGATCTACATCAAAGTGTTTTTTTAGCCTCAAATATGCAATATAACTTCAGTCTTTAGTATTTTAGGAGAGTGAAATGCTAAGGTTTTAAAGAGGAAGAGAAAGGGTTATTTCATTTTATTTTGTACTGTTTGTTTAATGGACACCCAGTAATGGTTTCAAAAATTCAGAAACCCGTCTTAGCTTAAAACTCAGATCAAACCCAATTTTCTGTTAGGATAATTTTATATCACCCCTGTTACATCTAAATTTATAGAAATAATTAGAGCAAATTAGATCACAGGAAAATTTAATTATCCAGGCATAGTTCTGAATTAAAGTTCATTTTCTGTGAAAATTGGAAAAGCCTGAGTATTTGGTTCTTCATTACGTGATGATTTAGCATCATACATCAATGGCATCTTCAGTGAGAGTTGGTGTGGTGGTGGCCTGAGGCAGTGTGCCCCCTGGCCCAGAACCAGAGATGGTGTCACTAAGCCAGAATGGCCAAGAGAAGACCACAGCAAATCACAGATACAACTACTTTCAGTGCATTAAACTCTAAGTTAAAATTCCCTGCCCTTGATTATGCATTTGTGATTTTCACATTACTTGAGTAGTTCATTACTTGAGAAACTATGTTTGATTTTTGTTTTTTATCAGCCTCTCATTCTTGTAGCATATCTGCTGGAAGCCATAGGATAGTGTTTATACCTGAATATTTAGGCTGGAGGATTATATTTTATGCATGTGTGAGTAGGTGACTTGAGTTTACATTAACTATTGTGCCTTAATTTTTACAACATTCATATTACAGGGTTTTCCACAAATGTAATATACACAGAATGTGGTTTAATATTTACTCTGTATACCCGTAGAGGATTTGGCAAAACTTTTAGTGATTATTAGTGCCTTTAATTAAAATTACTTAGTCATGGTCACTTAACTTAGATTAAATTAGCTAAACTCTACCTTTATGGCCTGGTTCAAATCTCTACTCTTTCAGGAAGCTTCCCTAAACTCTCAGTCACTTTGTCTTTGCTATTCTATTATGGCACCCCTCATAGACTGCCTTATTTTAAGGCTCTTTATGCATCTACCAGACCTTCTTGTAAGTCAGGGACTTTTTATTATTCATCTCAGAATTCACCATGGCACTTAGCACAGGGTTTTGCCCATTGTAGGTGCCTAATAAAAATTTATTTTAATAATCATTAATGTCCTTTTTATGTAAGGAACTATTTCAAAGCAAAACAAAGAAAAAAATAGAGATCTAGCTCCCTGGAAAGGTGTGTCAACAAGCGCCACCTGCTGGTCAGTATGGAAATTGCATGGACAAAAACTTCACTGTTCTCTCTGTCCTAACCCCTGGAAGGAAATCTGCCCTGTTAGTAAGTACTCGGACTGATTTTGATAACTTAAGCTGGACAATTTTAAAGACAGAATAAGTTGAACCAAATTTCAAAGAAAAGCTGTGAAAAAAAATAATTGGGAAGAGAGAGAAATTGGCCAACAAGGTTAATTCACCAACATATGCAGATGCCTGGACATCAGCAAAAATTTACAAGTTGTACGAGGAAACTGGAAGAGATGGCTCAGCCAAAGGAACTAACCAAATATCCTGATGAGATATAGGATTTAAGACAATCAGTGATAATCAAAAACTCTACTAAATTACTTCAAAGAGTTTAAAAAATATATGACTAAAGAAATAAAGGATATTAAGAAGACACTGGGTGAGCATAAACAACAATTTGAAAGCCTGCAAAGAAAAGTAACAGACCTTATGGGAATGAAAGACATGATGGATGATATTAAAAATACATTAGAGGCACATAAGAGCAGATTTTAATTTCTCAAAGACAAAATTAGTGATTTCAAAGACAGAATATCTGAACTGGAAAAGACAGGAGAACATAAAGAGAAGAGAATGGAAAAAATGGAATAGGGTTTCAGGGAATTGAATGACAAGTAGAACACACAAACATATGCATTATCACTGTCTCAGAAGGACAACAGAATGGAAAACTGGCAGATGGAATATTTGAGGAAATGATGACTGAAAACTTCCCCACCTTTATGAAAGACAGATATATCAATATCCAAGAAGGACAATGTACCCCAAACAGAATAAATAGACCTATCCCAAGACACTTACTCCTCAGAATTACAAATATCAGCAATGAAGAGAGGATTCTGAAAGCAGCACGAGAAAAGCAAAGCATCACATACAAGGGAATCTTAATAAGATTAATTGCTAACCTATCATCAGGAAACGTGGTGGGTAGAAGAAAGTAGTATGATGTATTTAAGGTACTGAAAGAGAAAAACTGTATCTGGCAAAATGTCCTTCAAAAATGAGGGCGAGTTCAAAGTCTTCACCGACAAACTAAAACTGAAAGAATATGTTACCAAAAGATCAGATGTGTAAGAGATACTAAAGATAATGCTGCAGCCTGAAAGGAATAAAGAAAGGCAAGTGATTTGGAGAGGAGTGTAGAAATGAAGATTATTAGGAAGAGTAAACTAAAGGGTAAGAAGACAGACAATAAAATGATATGACAAGAGAGAGCCAAAGGACAAAATAGATGAAGTAATGCCTTTACAATAATAACATTGAGTGTTAATGGCTTGAACTCTCCAATCAAAAGACATAAACTGATAGAATATATATATATAAAATATGGCCCTTGCATATGTTGTCTACAAGATACCAACCTCAAGCATAAGGACATAACCAGGTTAAAAGTAAAAGGTTGCAAAAAGATATTCCATGCAAATAGCTACCAAGATAGAGGTAGAGTAGCGATACAAATTCTGGACAAAATCGATTTTAAATGTAAAACTGTTATAAGGGATGAAGAAGGTCATTATATATCAATAAATGGGGCAACTCACCAGGAAGAAATAACCATACTAAATATTTATGCACCTAACCTGAGTGCCCTGAATACATGAGGCACATACTGGCAAAACTGAAGGGAGAAAACTATGTCTCTACAATAATAGTTGCAGACTTCAATATACCACTCTCAGTATTGGATAGAACATCTGGACAGAGGATAAATAAACAGAAAGCTTGAATAATATGATAAATGAATACACCTAACAAACATCTATAGAGCATTGCATCCCAAAATAGCAGGATGCACTTTCTTTTCAAGCTCATGGATCCTTCTCCAAGTTAGACCGTATGTTGGGTCATAAGACAAGTCTCCATAAATTTTAAAAAAGATTGAAATTATATAGAACACTTTCTCTGATCATAATGGAAAGAAGCTGGAAATCAATAATGGACAAAAAAAAGGGAAATTCTTAAATATTTAGAGATTAAACTACACACTCTTAAATAATCAGTGAGTCAAAGAAGAAATTGCAAGAGAATACAGCAAATATCTTGAGACAAAAGGAAATCAAAACACAACGTATCAGGAAACAGACTTGGCCCAGTGGTTAGGGCGTCTGTCTATGTGTTTCAAATCCCGGGCCTCCTTGACCTGTGTGGAGCTGGCCCATGCGCAGTGCTGATGCGCGCAAGGAGTGCCCTGCCACACAGGGGTGTCCCCCTTGTAGGGGAGCCCCACGCGCAAGGAGTGCACCCCGTAAGGAGAGCCGCCCAGCGCGAAAGAGAGTGCAGCCTGCCCAGGGATGGCACCGCCCACACTTTCCATGCTGCTGACGACAACAGAAGTGGACAAAGAAACAAGACGCAGCAGATAGACACCGAGAACAGACAACGGGTGGAGGGGGGGAATTAAATAAAAAAATCTTTTAAAAAAAAACCACACACAACATATCAAAACCTATGGGACACTGAAAAGGCAATGCTGAGAGGGAAATTTATAGCCCTCAAAGCTTCCATTAAAAAAGAAGAAAGAACTAAAATTGAAGATCTTTCTGCATTCCTGGAGGATCTATAAAAAGAACAGCAAACCAAACCAAAGACAAAGAAAGCAATCCCAAACCAAACTAAACCAAACCAAACCAAAGGAAAGAAATAATAAAGATTAGAGCAGAAATAAATGAAATTGAGAATAAAAAATCAATAGAGAAAATGAACCACTTAAAAGTTGGTTCTTTGAGAAGATCAACAAAATTGACAAACCCTTAGCTAGACAAAGTAAATAAGTGAGAACATGTAAATAAGTAAAATCAGAAATGAGGTGGCAAACATTACCACTGAGTCTGCAGAAATAAGAGAGATCATAGGAGGAACAACTGTATGCCAAAAAACTAGACAATGCAGAGGAGATGGACAAATTCCTAGAGACACATGAACCACCTACACTGATCCTAAAAGAAAGAGGAGGCCTCAACAAACCAATCACAAGTGAAGATAATTAAACTGTCATTAAAAAAACTCCCAAAGATGAAAAGCCCTGGACCAGAAGGCATCACAGGTGAATTTTACCACTCATTCAAAGATAATCTAATACCAATCTTGCTCAAGCTCATCCAAAATATTGAACAGGAAAGAATGCTACCAAATTTATTCTATGAAGTCAACATCACTCTAATATCAAAACTAGATTAAGATACTAAAAAAAAAAATTAAGACCAATATCTCTAATGAATATAGATGCAAAAATCCTCAACAAAATAATTTCAAACAAAATCCAAGAGCAAATTAAAAGAATTATACACCATGATCAGCTGGGTTTTATCCCAGGTATACAAGGGTGGTTCAACACAAGAAAATCAATTAGTGTAATAAACCACATTGATAAATTAAAGAAGAAAAATCACATGATCTTCTCTATTGATGCAGAAAAGGCATTTGACAAAATACGGCATCCTTTCTTGATAAAAACATTCCAAAAGATAGGTACAGAAGGAAGCTTTCTCAATATGGTAAAGTGCATATATGAAAAACTTATAGCCAGCATTGTACTCAATTTCAAAAGATTGAAAACTTTCCTGCTAAGATCAGGAACAAGACAAGGATACCCACTGTCACCATTTTTATTCAATATTGTGCTAGAGGTATAGCTAGAGCAATTAGGTTAGACAAAGAAATAAAAGGCACTCAAATAGTAAAGGAAGAAGCAGAACTTCACTGATTGTATGATCCTCTATCTAGAATCTCCTGAAAAATCACAATAAAACTACTAGAGCTAATAGATGATTTCTGCAAAGTGGCAGGATACAAATTAATATGCAAAAATCAATAGTGTTTCTATACACTACTGAAGTGCAATCTGAGGAGGAAATCAGAAAAACAATTCCATTTATAATAGCAGCTAAAACAATCAAATATAGAGGAATAAACTTAAACTAGGACTTAAAGGACCTGTATTCAGAAAAGCATAAAACATGGCTAAAAGAAACTGAAGAAGACTTAAATAAATGGATGGACATTCCGTGTTCATGGATTGGAAGACTAAATATCATTAAGATGTAAATTCTGTCCAAACTGATTTACAGATTTGGTGCAATCCCAATAAAATTCTTTTTTGCAGAAATGGAAAAACGAATTATCAAATTTATTTGCAAGGGGAAATGGCCAGAAAAGCCAAAAAGATCTTTAAAAAGAAGAATGAAGTTGGAGGACTCTTCACTTCCTGACTTTGAAGCATGTTATTTAGCTACAGTGGTAAAAACAGCATGGTAATTACATAAAAATAGACACATTGACAAATGAAACTGAATGGAGAACTCAGAAATAGACCCTCATATTTGCAGTCAAGTGATTTTTTGAGAAGGTGGTCAAGCCATCCCAGCTGGGCCAAAACAGTCTATTCAACAAATGATGTTAGAAGAAGTGGATATCCATATCCTAAAGAAAAAAGAAGACCCCTATCTCACACCTTACACTAAAATTAACTCAAATGGATCAAGGTCCTAAATATAAAAGTGACAACCATAAAACTCCTAAATGGAAATGTAGGAAAACATCTTCAAAATCTTGTGGTAGGCAGGTGTAAATCTTACACCCAAAGCACAAGCAACAAAAGAAAAAAACAGATAAACTGGTCCTCCTCAATTAAACACCTCAAACGACTTTGTCAAAAGGGTGAAAATGCAGCTTTTTCATATCTGATAAGGATTTAATTCCCATGATTTACAAAGAGATCATATAACTCAACAACAAAAAAGACAAACTACCAGATTAAAAAATGGGCAAAAGATTTGAAAAAACAATTGCCGAAGAAGGAATTCAAATGGCATAGAAATACATGAAAAAATGTTCAACATCAGTAGCAATGCGGGTAATGAAAGTCCATACTACAATGAGATATCATTTCACACCTATTAGACTGGCTGCCATTAAAAAGTTGGAAAACTGTAAAATATTGGAGAGGATATGGAGAGATAGGAACACTTATTCACTATTGGTGTGAATGTACAATGGTACAGCCATTGAGGAGGACTGTTGGCAATTCCTAAAGAAGCTGAGTATAGACTTGCCATGTGACCCAGCAATACCATTACTAGATATATACCCAGAAGAAGAGAGAGCAGAGACACCAACAGACATCTGTACACTGATGTTCACAGTGGCCTTAATCATGATTGCCAAACATTGGAAGCATCCTAGGTGCCCATCAACTGATAAATGGATAAACAAATTGTGGCATATATACATGATGGAATATTATGC